>NC_136059.1:2122935654-2125428632 GCF_964261635.1 Lissotriton helveticus | reverse complement strand
ATACATCACACGTGAGTGCCCTGCCACCCAAACATGTACTAAAAGTGGGTAAGTAATACACAAACCTTAGCAGGCTTCTTTTAGTGCTTACTGTAAAGTAAGAGGAACACAAGCCAGACATCTTGATTAGTATAGGTCCCTGATTTTCAATATATTAAAACTGACAGTCATCCGGGGCTCATTAAGTTCCCATTGATAATACCTACTTAGCGTGTGGTGATACTTACGACCCACACGATCCTCCAGTGCGAGTAAAGTTTCAAAGGGAGTATTCAATAACGTTGTTCTTTGCCCTGATTGGTGTGGCCAACTATAAAAGATAAGCTGAGATATAGCCACCTGACGTAAGCTACACATCCCACATTGCCAAACACACATGTCCACCTATATCCAACCATGTCAAATTCAACCTTTGTTTCCTTATCTGCATGAGCCAACATTAATTTGTGTTTAAACACCGCGCTCAAGTCAGGCAATACCGCACCATATTTCATGGACATGCGATTGTCTGTATTAGACATATATCTATTCCGATCACCAAATAAATTCCCTTAATATGCTCCTTCACATAGTCAATTGTAACATCACATGCTTTATCGCTATTCTATTATACCATATAACAATACCATCAAAAATTAACACGCACATACTTTCTGTTTCTCCAGGCCGATATTTCATCAGTACTACTCCCATCTCCACTTAAACTCCTTCACACAGTCAGTTATAGTATCACATCCTTTGTTGCCATTAATTATGCCATATACCAATACCACCGAAAATTAGCACGCACATCCTTTCTGTTTCTCTGGATCGATATTTCATCAGTGCACCTCCCGTCATGTAGTGCTTCATTCTAACACGCCCATTCAGAGACGCAATAATATCTATTGATGCAGACCATAAACCCTCCTTTCCAAGTTCGTATCTCCAGATCCTATTTTCCCAAGTAACCCTTATGTCAAGACATAGCTCTTCCTATCCCAGCTATCCAATGCCCGATATATATCTTCTATTGGCCATATGCTCACTTACTCACGACACCACCGTATCTCATTTAACTATCATTCTTCCTGCATCGATGCCGTCTCTTACCTTCCAATTCTATAGTTATGTTGTCTATGACTCCCACGCCGGCGTCCTTGAGTATGAGGCCGACCCCTCCCGTAACGCGCCCTTTTGAACTTTAAACTTCATCACTTCATCACGTGTCCTGCCCAATTAGATTACTATTTCGGGATAAACTCGGCACCATCTTAGAATGGTCAATTACTCCCTATTGTTAAATGTAATCCAGGGGAAATGATCGCATTTGTAATTCCTACTCACTAAGGAGTGCCGCAATTACGTACTATTTGTTTTTAATGCCCCATAATCTAAATTTGAGAATAAAATAAACGTTATGTAGTACCTAACATAGAAAAAAATGGGGTCCACTAATACAACTAATAAGTCAAATGGGGAAAAGGGATCCCATTCAAAGGTGAAAAGGCCCTGATGTTCCATTTCCGGTCCACACGTTCTGAAGAACATCAGTTGCTCCTCTCTTATGTTTCATTAGCATACGTGTAGTATAGTCGCCATCTATTATCTCCTAAATCGCATCAAATGCATTAACACAAGCACATAGAGCTTTCACCTTCTCCCGGAAATGCTGAGGGGTATGCGATCTAATATTGAAAAATACTCCGCATTCCAGCTAATGAATGGGAGGAATGTTTCACATAAATAATAGAGGGCGGCTATACTACAAATATGCGAATGAAAATAATAAGAGAGGATCAACAGATGCGATTTAGGAGATAATAGACCATACTACGAGTATGCTAATGAAAATATAAGAGAGGAGCAACTGATGTTATTCAGAACACACAGACCGGAAATGGAACATCAGGGCCTTTTCACCTTTGAATAGGACCCCCTTTTCCCAATCTGACTTTTTGGTTGTATTAGTGGACCACATTTTTTCTATGTTAGGTACTACATATAGTTTAATATATTCTCGAATTTAGAATATGGGGCATGGAAAACAAATAGTACGTAATTGCGGCACTCCTTAGTGAGTAGCAATTACAAATACGATCATTTGCCCTGGAATACCTTTAACAATAGGGAGTAATTGACCATTCTAAGATGGCGCAGAGTTTAATCCGAAATAGTAATCTAACCGGGCACGACACGTGATGAAGTTTAGAGTTTAAAAGGGGACGTTACAGGAGGGGTCGGCCTCGTACTCGAGGACGCCGGCGTAGGAGTCATAGACAACATAACTATAGAATTGGAAGGTAAGAGACCGCATCAATGCAGGAAGAACAATAGTTAAATGAGATACGGTGGTGTCGTGAGTATGTTTGCGTATGGCTAATAGAAGATATATATCAGGCATTGGATAGATAGGATAGAATGAGCTATATCTTGACATAAGTGGTACTTGTGAAAATATGATCTGGAGATACGAACTTGGAAAGGAGGGTTAATGATCTGCATCAATAGATATTATTGAGTCTCTGAATGGGCGTTTTAGAATGTAATACTACGTGATGGGAGGTGTACTTAATAAATATCGATCTGGAGAAACAGAAAGGATGGGCGGGTTAATTTTTGGTGGTATTGGTATATGGCATAATTAATCGCAACAAAGGATGTGATACTATAACTGACTGTGTGAAGGAGTCTAAGTGGAGATGGGAGTGGTACTGATGAAATATCGGCCTGGATAAACAGAAAGGATGTGCGTGTTAATTTACAATGGTATTGTTGTATGGCATAATAGAATAGCAATAAAGGATGTGATGTTACAATTGAGTATGAGAAGGAGCATATTATGGGAATTTATTCAGTGATTGGAATAGATATATGTGTAATACCTACGATTACATGTCCATGAAATTTGGTCCGGTATTGCCTGACTTGAGCGTGGTGTTAAAACACAAATTAATGTTGGCTCATGCAGATAAGGAAACAAAAGATCAAGACACAGGATTAAAAAGACTGAAGAATCGCATTCATTTTGCATAAAATTTCATCTCCACAATAACTTACTGTTCTACTGTTACATTATACAATTGTCGTGTGCTAGGGAATCTTATGAATACTGCTAGTGGCATGCAGCACTGATTGTGCCATCCACACAAGCAGCCTTGCAAAAGGTTATCAGACCGGCCACAGCATGTGTCTCTATGCCATGTCGGCCTGGCAAGTGCATCCACTTGCCAGGCCCTAACCTTCCCTTTTATTACATGCGAATCACACCAAAGGTAGGCCCAAGGTACCCCTGTAGGGCAGGGTGCAGTGCATGTGAAAGGTAGGACATGTACTGATGTGTGTGACATGTCCTGATAGTGAAATACAGTGTATTTCGTTTTTCACTATTGCAAGACTATCTGTCCCATAGGATAGAATGGGAGTTTATTTATAACATCTTATAATTATAAATTTCCTTTGCTATAAGATAAAAAGATAGAGTTTAGTATGCCTGAACTCAGAATATAAATATGCATCTTTTAGTAAAGATGATTTTTATATTGTGTGTTTGAAAATACCTCTTTTAGTAAGAGGGTATTTTCTTGCGTTGCCATCCTGTGTGCCTCTGCTGGTTTGTGGATTGACTGTCTGGCTTTGGAATGACAGGGGCTGGGGGTATACATTCACTCTAGACATCCACAAGAGAGGCTGAGGTGTGTCCTGCCTTTCCTGGATGAGTCAGGTCTGGGCTGAATAGACCTTGGCTGCATTTAGAAGAGGGGGAGGACATTTCCTTGCACCTGAATGTGCCTGGTCTGCCTTACACAATGTCATCTTCACCTCCTGCCGGAAAGCTGGACCAAAGAGGACAGTACTGGTTTTGACTGAGCACTGAGTCTCTCTGCCACAAAATAACAAAGGAAAATGCTGTATAAATATTGGGGCCCAGACCCCAGAACTTTAAAATACTTCTGGACTCAAGAGGCACCTCTGCCAAGGAGGAGAGCTGGGAAAACTGAAGGAGAAGTGCTGCCCATTCACTGTGCACTGTCTGGGGTTGGCCTGCTGTGGCGGCTGTTTTTGCCAAGGTGAGGACAAATACTCTGCTGTGTACTTTGTATCCTGCTTGAAGAAGATCTCCAAGGTCTTGAAGTAGAGGTTGCCTCCTGTTCTAAAGTCTCAGAGACACAAAGACTTCACCACCATTCCCCTGGACTTCCTTGCTGGGAGTTCTGACCTGCCAAGAGGTGCCTGTTTCTGTGTTGGGCGTCTGGAGGTTGTTCCTGCTGCTTGGAGCTGGAAAAGAGATTCAAGTAAGAGAAGAGCGGTGTATCTGCACCTGTCTCTCATGCAGTGCTGCTGGGCCGCTGAAGAAGCAGATGCAGTGCCTGCCCGTGGCTGGAGAAATTGCTGCACGCTGAATTCTGTGCACCGAACTCTGAAGTCCGAGATCACCGTACCGATTCTGACACAGGCCCTGCTGTGCGGCTGCAAGAACCAACACATCATGGGACCGCAGCTGGAGAGACCAATGCAGCGCCATTGACACATTGAGAACCAACGCATCCCCGATCCCCATGCATCGCACCAGGGTGCAAGTCCACAAGAACACCGGGGCTGCAGTAGGAAACCGACACATCACCTCACCACAAAGCAGGAAACCGACACATGACCTCCTCTTCAGTAAGGAACCAATGCATCACCTCTCCTGCATGGTAGTAAGGAGCCAATGCATCACCTCCCCTGGAGTAAGGAACCAACGCATCACCTTCCCTTGGTGTAAGGAACGATGCATCACCTTCCCTGCGGCTGTTTTTTGTCTATGATTGTGACGCATCCAAGATACACACTGCCTCTGTGATAAGCCAGTCTGCTCCTGTCAAGCTACCAAGGGAGTGAGCAGAGATAATTTTAGAAGTGTACCCCCCCTTACCATGACATGGAGGAAGGGTCCCTACTTGGACAAAGGTGCAAACCACTGCTAACTAGAGACCCACGCCATATCTTAACTTGGGAAGTGTACTCTTCATTGACACACCCCGTAACATTGCTATCAAGTTGACATAAAAAGTGACCAATATGGGGTTTCACTCCATTTTTAGCATTCTACCTGCCTAACTATGTATGATTAACACAATCAAAAGTGGAACTAAGGTCCATGAATGCTAGGTGAACACAATGGCTCTTCATCCTAGTGTATTTGATAATCATAAGAAGAAGATTCAGTCATTGATCTACAGTCCCCAGGCCTCACCAATACTGAGCATATGACAGAATGAAATGTTCTATAGCCCAAATCTCCATGCGCTCTAACAGGACTCTGCCCAGCACCTTAGTTGTAGAGTCAATAAGCGATATAGAGAGATAACATCTGGGGTTCACGCTGCCCTCCCGTATTAAAAATCGGGACAATTGTAAAGTTTCACTATGATTTAGAGGGCCCAATTTTTGTGGCACTCTTTGAATCATTAGTTAATAAATGCACCCATAGATCGAGAGTGTCTTTAAAAAGATCAACAGGGACCCCCATCTACAACTGGAGCCTTATTCCTTTGGCTTCGGTCATTGGTGGTAGTTACCTCCTTCACGCTGATTGCTGGTAAATCTCTATTATCCAAATCACTTTCACCAATGGATATGACTTCATCCATGTCTGTCATGGAATTATCATACACCTTGGAGAAGTGATCCTCCCACTAATGAGGTGTAATAATGTAATCAATATTAGTTTTATGACTATCTGTTAAAAAAGGCATGTTCAAAGTTTTCAAGAAAAGGGACACTTCATTTCTACTCTTGGCTTCACTTAGCTGTGCCTAGGATTCCTGCCTTATGACATTCTGGCTTGCCATGATCACCTGCTTAGAACTGGCTCAACATTACTTAACTTCCTCCAACTCCCACTGAGATTTCTTGAGAGCTCCCATTAAGTTCCGATGGGCAGAGGAACAAGCTCCTTCAAACCATTTTTTATATGTATTTCATTAATTGATATAGAAGTAGTCATAAACTAGGGCATTCATTGCAAGTGGTAAGTATTTGTGCATAATCACACCCATCCCCTAGGTAAGCCATTTAATCCTCCCTATTCATGCCTACTAGTTTCGTCAATAGGAGTTCAGAATCAATGTTAACTCATTTTTACAAAATACCCTTATTTCTATGGGCCTCTATCGGAAGTATGATTGTGTACAGCCTAAGGACAATGAATGAACTAGAGGCTTCTGGCCACTTAAAAAATTCTGTAAAGTTGTGGAATTTAAACCTTTTGACCCAAGCAATTTTGAGATAACAATGTACTCAATCACTCATCTGCTGCCCTTCCCTGTAAAGGTAATTAGCTACGACCCATTGCAGGTACTAGATCTAATGGAAACACCAAATTGTGCCATCTCATGATCTTATTAAAACTTTCGCCACAACAGTTGTATTAAAAATGCAGGTCATCAACATTGTCGTACCATGAAGTACCACAGTCTATGTTCTGCAGGAGGGTACAGAGTCTTCTCTTAAAATTGCATGCCCACATTACAACACGACCTTCATCTACCTTACCAAGTATATTGTTGACAGCCTTATCAAGTGAATTATAATGATTAAAAATTATTGTGATAAAATGTAACCACAATGATATATGCTGCTTAACGAGAAAGGTAATACATATAACCTAAAAATGTGAAGAATGGCAATACATCTTAGATATCCTGTCCACTAGGGAAACAGTCATCAGAGTTAATAGGCCCCTTTCGTGACACTCTCTATTAGAAGAAACAGCCAGGGTAGCAAAAGAAGTAAACTCGTTTATATGTACAGTATTACAGGCCCAGGTTTCCTGCAGGCACACAATTTGGAACTCATTTATCAGGTTAAGCCAAGTGGAATATTCAATTTGGTAGCAAGCCCAGCCATATTTTAAGACATTAAATTAAGATTCTGGTCAGGTACTGTAATTGAATGCTCATAAAATATTTGAATGGAGGTATTTTCTATAACAGTTTGATCTAAATGGATAGATACTGGGAACTCTGGCTTCGAGGGACGCTTTTTTCTTTTTGGGTGGTGGAGACCTCACAAGTACATTACTGTTAGAATTTCTAGTAACAGCTTCTATTGGTAAATCACCCCAAAAAAATGCAGGGATTAGATGCCTCACCCTCCATATACTGTTTTATATTTTCATTAGCTATGCAATTGAGAGTAGAGTTTGGGCCGATAGCCAGGGACTGTGATAAAGGTTCCTGGACGACCCCCAAACTTTCTTCCTTACACTCAGTCTCAGAGTTAATTGCATTCATTGCATTTGTTAGGAAATTGATTATTGAAGCTGTTACTAGACCTAGTCCGTTTCATAACTTTCTTCTTTCCCATGAGTTCAGCTCTAAAATGATCATGTTGACAAAAGTGAGAGCCTAGAGGGGTGGCCCCTGCCTATTTCGGACTCTGGAGGGCTCAGACAGGCCCGCGCTTGACCCAGTCTTCAACCAGGCTCCCCTCCAAAAGCGTCCCTTTGACACCAGAAATGTAGCTGCACCTCTCACGCTGTGGTGACCTTAACCTATTTAATGGTTCCAAGACAGGAAGTTCAGTATCCAGGTTCATCTGAGACCTCATAGAATTGTGGGAAACGAAGTCCTTTGCCATAAGAGATTTAGTTGTGTATCTCATATTTTGGCACTTTTTCATTAGAATTGTTGGGAACTGATAGTTATGTTCTAGAGAATAAAGAGGACTTTAGTATGAATCCTGTCAATAAATGTCAGTGCAGCTTATTGTTTTATTCTTTCCTGTAACAGTCATTCTCACAAATAACACAAATTGTGGGAACTTACAAATCAATGACCAGGTCTCCTGTTTTCAGTACCTTCCAGATGCTATCAAAATGATTGACCCCAACCCACTGAAAGTGCATGTCATCTGACAGGGCAAAACTAATTATTGGGGAACAATTGATTAAGCTCATCACAGATTCCTTCATTCAATCTAGCAACATCTTCTTCTGTGACTTTAATCTTAAGTGGGGCGAAAAATAGGAATCCGCAAAAACCCTCCCTCCTCTAGTTCTACACGATACCCAGCTCTGGCAATTCTACACAACTACCGCTCACATAAAAAGCTCAACAGCTGACCTAATCAGTGAAGAAGGTACAATCAATAATGTTACTCCAGTCCACATTGAATGGTCAGAGTAGTTCCTCTTTCCCTTTTCTTTTCACTCTATTGCAGCCCAACCTCCAAGAATGGTCTTCCTAGAAGTCCTGAGCACTGAGTGGGAAAACAGAAAAACATAAACACCCACATGATTACTTCAGAAGTGTAACAAACCCTACTTCAGACCCCACGTACTCAAGAAGTTGATGGCCTGACAGACCAACATAACAAAAACATAACAGGGTTTATTGCCACTTTAGCCCCTAAGAGACTTAAAAGACAGAAAATTAGAAGGCAGGCATACTGGTTTATGAAAGAAATAAATGAAAGCAGGAAGGTACTAAGAGCCTCAAAAAAAGCCGGCATCTGAAATCACAAAGGACTCACCTTTGAGTCTAAAGAAACAAAGATAAAAGCTCACTTTTGAAGATAAAGCTTCACTTGCAAGAAAGAAGATTATCCAAGCAAACAACCACCCAAAAACCTTAATATTGTGAAGCAAGCCTTACTCCTTAAAATCGATGATCTATGCACCTCATCAAAGAAAGATGTGAGGAGTTCTGTAACTTCTTCAAAAACAAAGTGCAGAAGTTTGTACTATCTCGTTCACACCCCAAGGACCGTTGTAATTTTACTTTAAGAGACAAATCCATCTGTACCAACGTCGAAGAGGTATCCCTGTTTGAAGTGATTAAAACGATCAACAAAATCAAACACTCATTCCACTTCTCAGAATGAATCTCAACTATGCTTCTTAAGAAAATCAGTATCTCTGTCAGTGCCTATTGGAAAAGTCTAATCAAACCCTATTTTCACAAGTTAAACAAAGGTATGGATCCAACTGTAAATGCCCACAAACCAATCTCTAACATTTTCTTTCTTGCTAAAGTCTTGGAAAGATAGGAGAAGTCCCAGCTCAAACAATTCATTTAAACAAACAGCCTATAAGATGCAATCAGGATTCCGACCATGTTACAGCACAGACACTACTACTCTAAAAATAGCCAATGTTGCTCATGTCTCCTTGCTCAAGGGAACACATGTCTCATAATCCTTCTGAACCTCTCAGCCAACTTTGACACAGTGAATCTTGGCACTCTCCTTAAAATCCGTAAGAAAGGAATAGGCTGAATAGCACCACCCTTAAATGGTTGTCCACAAACCTAAATGATCATAACCAATGTATAAAAATGGGCAATCTCACCTCTAATCCTACATCTGTCCATTTACTTGTTTCCCAGGGTATATTGTCACCCCAACACTTTTAACCCTCCTCGTAGGGCCACTATCCGTGACTCTGAGTAACTCTAGCATTTCTTTCCACGTATACACTAACAACACTCAGCTCTGCCTGAAAGCATCCTCCCCGAAGATGTAGCACACATGGTCAATGTCTTCTACGATATTCAAACTTTGAGACTTTATCCCAAGTCAGACTCAACCCACTAAAACTGAGTTGTTCCTATATTTTCCAGCACCCAGCCCTGGATCCATTCAAACGTGGCTCAATCACCTCTCAGTTCTAAACTCTAATCCCTAGGATCAGGAAGCTGCAAAATCACTGGGCATCTACCTAGAGAGAAACTTAAATCTCCCAACATATCAATGCAATGGCAAAAGGGGCAAAATTCCTACTCAGACTATTCTGCTGAATAAGCAGTTCACAACCAACTCACATTTTCTGCTAATTATTCAGTAACTTGCGTTATCAAGGTATAACCACAGCAAAAATGTACTAGTAGGTATTCATAACTTAAATCTGGTCCACACAAATCAAAACTTCATGCAGTTGCACAGGTGGCGATGGACACTAGGACACTGATCCTGCTGTTGCTCAGAGGCTCTCCATTGAATTGAGAAGCGTCTTCAAACATGCCTGCATCCAGTGGTGGCTGGTACGGAATGGTGGCGGAGGTGCGGGGACACGGCGAGGGGCATTTAAAAAAAAAGAAAAGACTTACCTTGTATTTGTCGACAGCCTCTTCTCTTTTCTCGCTGTTCGGGTTACCAGCAGCACCCTGGTTCCCAGGTTTTCCTAAGTCAATCACAACGATGCTGTCACCATGACAGCAGCATTGAGATTGGTCTGAGTTGGTGGTTCATTGCTCAGATGGGGACTAGGAGGCTGTGCATGTACTCCACCCAGGCTGTACAATATAGCCTGTGGAGAACATGCAAAGTGGGCATGAGGGATTGGCCGGCTTGACACGGCAGCCAAACCGTCATAGGCACTTATAATGCAGCAGGTGCCACTCCTCCTCTCTCAGTCCCTCTTCCTGTGATGAGCCCAGCCCTGCCCCAATCTGGCTCGCTCATTCCAGAAGAAGAAAATTATAATAACTTAGGGGCATATGTATAAACATCCCGTTTTGCGAATCATCATCATCATCATCATCAATAACTTTATTTCGGTGACCGCGGACCATAAAAGTGCAGATAAAATACATACATTACATACATTACACAGAGAATAGGTAAAACAATAAATACATTAAAATTCAAACATCTAAAATCAAATTAAACATCTAGGCCTAGATGTAGGTAAATGTGATTTACCGATTCATAAATACTGAATTTTACCGATTCGGTATTCATGAATCAGTAAATCATATGTAGGTAGAAATTTGGTAAAAAATACCGAATCGGTATGAATCGGTAATTACCGAATCGGTATTTGCCATTGATTCCTGTGGGCCTTGAAGCCCATAGGAATCAATGGCAAATACCGATTCGGTAATTACCGAATCGGTAAAAATACCGAATTGCCAAGGGGGACAGGGTGTTGCACCCCTGTTTCTGGCTTGTGTGCCATTTGACACACATACATGCCCTTAGGGCATGTCTGTGTGCCACATGGCACAGGTGTACATGCACAGATGTGCATGTACACTGGAATTCGGTATTTACCATGTATTAGTATTATTATTAGGTAAATAACGAACCGGTAATGGCCTGTGGCACTGTTTTCAGTGCCACCTACATATTGATTTACCGATTCGGTAAATTTACAGAATCGGTATTTTACCGAATCGGTAACTTTACCGATTCGGTAAATATACTTATTCTGTAAATGTTAAGGCCCCTACATCTCCATTTGTAAATACCGGTCGCTAACGGCCGAAATCGGCCGTTGCCGAACGGTATTTGCCGACCTTTATCTGGCCCCTAGTAGTTATCAAGATGTACATTGAATACAATATTATAATTACAAATGATCTTTATAAAAAATGTCTTCGTCTGTGCCACATACCAATTAGGAACCGCGAAACAGCAAAGACAATTGGGGGATGGGTGTCATACTTAAAACCCTGCGTGCTTGAGCAGATTGACTGAAGCCTACGTTTCTACAAAGTGGTGTCAGCCAACATTTCCTTATTACCTGGTAGGCAGGGCAAAAAAACAGGACATGAAATTCATCTTCTAGGTTACATTTACCTGCCGGGCACACAGGATTCTCGGTATTGACCCATTTGCTGGTAAATGCCCTAAGCGGGAGACTGCCAATCCTAAATTGCATGTAAAATTTCCTCGCCAGTGTGGGATAGATTAAATCCAAAAAGTCCTCCTTTTTATGTTCAATTTTTACTTGGAGGAATTCTGCTGTTAGTCTTCCCACTGTAGTACATCTATGGAGAGATAGTAAATTATGGTACCTAAAGTGGTGGACCAACACTGTCTTGGATAAACATGGACAAATTTCTTCAGGATTGTCCCACAGCTCGGGTAAGCCAATCCTGGTACTAACTGCCTTAATATGTGAGAGCCACGAAAAGTTCTTAATTCTTAACGTAGCCCAAACCTCCAGGAATTCTTTTTTGTAGGAGACTAAGTCGGGCATTGACCATAATCTTTTCCAATACATCAAAGGACGTAGTGCTACTTCTTCCTCTATAGGATCTAGCCCCAAGTCCATGCTTAGGGGAACAAGCGGTGTACTGGCTGGTAAACCCAATAGATTTCTCATGAAGGTATGTTAAACCTTCATGAGGCTGGTTGTGCTTTGATGTCCCCATAGTTCCGCCCCATACATGGAAGCCGTTCTAGCCTGGAGTTTATAAATTTCTATGACCGGGGCCGCTGGCTTAAATTCAGGTATTCTGTGCACTTTTCCAATTTCCACTAGCCACTTGAGATAACCTAAGAGCTGCCTTTGCTGGCTGGATGCCCCAGTCAAGATTTTCAGTCAAAGTGATGCCTAGGTACTCAAAGGTCTGAACTCACTCCAAAGAAATTCCATTCAAAAGTGGATTTGGACGGGTTTGCCTTGGGGGACTAAAAATCATAAACTCAGTCTTATCTAAGTTTCTTTCTAGACCTCGCAAAGCACAGAATGCGGCAAAGCCATCCAAGGTTCGTTGGATACCCGTTGATGTTCTGGACAACGACAGAGTGTCGTCCGCAAACATCAGCGCGGGCACCTGACCTGAGGCTAGCCTAGGGGCATCATTATCCTTTAGTCCAAGCAGGTGGTCTATTAGCCCATTTATATAAAGACAGAATAAGGTAAGGGCCAGGACACACCCCTGGCGCACCCCCTTTTTCACAGGGAAGCGGGATGAGAGTTTTCAATACTTCCCACACCTGACTTGAGCATAATTATCAGTATGGAGTCTAATTAGCACATCCAATAAATAAGTAGGCAAGCCCAGATCAAATGATGCACTCCACAGCTTATCCCTCGGCACTAGATCGAATGCGGCCCGCAGGTAAACAAAGATGAGGTAGAGGCTGCCACCCTCCACACTCACCGTTTTCCAAAACAATACCTGGAGTCTAAATATCTGATCAAGGGTTGAAGTACCCAGCCTAAACCCAGCCTGCAGAGTACTCAGAATCTCATTTTCCTCTATCCACCCCTGGACTCTATCTAAAATGATCCTTCCCAACAGTTTTTGTGTGGTGTCTATCAAACTGATAGGCCTGTAATTAGACGGCATTAGGGGACAGCCTTTTTTGTGGATAGGAACTATCTCCGCTCCACGGCAGGTATCCATGCCCATTAGTATTGCATTAAAAAGAACACCCAAGTATGGTGCCCAAATTTTCGGTTCAGACCGAAATAAGTCCCCTGGGAGCTTATCCAGCCCGGGCGCCTTGTTGGGTAGGAGTTTAACTATTGCGGTTGCGACCTCACTTAGCGTGATATCCCAGGACCCCTCCAATCAATACTCATGGAGAGGTCCTGGGCTGAAAAACGAGGGACACTCTTCACCAAAATTTGCATAGTGAGCTCCAAAGTGGGCTTCCCAGACGACAGCTGCTGTGTTCGGTTCAGAATCTGTTCTGCCCTCTCTCGTCCCAGAGCTTACAATAGCCCAAAATGATTTAGAGTCCATACGTAAGAGTGCTGTTCTTAAATCTTCCCATCTATTTGATTCCCAATCTGTCTTTTCCCTTTTGATAACCTGTTTATACTTAAGCCGGCATTGCTTGATGCTTGGCTTATCCTTTACTTTTCTTGCGGTTAGCAGATCTTTTTTTGCTTTCCGACAAGTACCGTTATACCAGGGGTTGGTTGCAACTGGGCTTGCCTTCTTGCTTCCTTCGGGGTAGAACAGATCAGAAAGTTTAGCAACCATCTGTTTATGAATTTCCAGAGGCCTAATCAAAGATTCTTGGTAGGTGTCCTTATCCCCAGTCTCTCCCATTTCTATCAACTGTGGCAAAGCCTGTTGATAAATACCTGCAAGTTTAGTTGGGGAGCCCTGTAAGTATGACCATTTAACTCTCCGCCTGTTGTTGGTTATCAGGAGAGGCAGTCTTATTCACTATGGCAAAATGTGCAAGTCTTAGGAGTATTGGCACAAAGGACCACAAAGAAGTAGGGTTTGTTACAAGCAGCACTGGAGGTGAGGTGACTAAGGTCCTCTTTCATTCTGCTTAGGTGAAAGATGCGATGGAAAAAGCTACAAATGAGTTACAAAAGGAGGGGATTAGACTGGTAAGAAAGGAGGAAATACAGGGACAGTATTTCCTGACGAACCATGCTGGTCTAGTGTTATGGCAGATAAGGCTAATTAACTCGAATTGGAATAACAAGGAGGATATTGCAATTACTGTAACTGACTGTGAATCTGCAGGGTATGAAGAAGATGTATTTGCCAGAAATAGGTATGAAGTCCTACCACCCCCAGAATCTAGGGAGTATGATGAAGAGGGATTTCTCGGCGAAATCGATTAGGAGAACGGGTCGTCACACAGCCTTTCAATCCTATCATGGAATATAAATGGTTACAAGAAAATATCGGCACAGATGGAGTTCGATAAAATTATAAAGAGTAACAATATTGTGTACCTACAGGAGTCATGACTGTGTTACGATACCCTAAAATCCTTAGTTACAGAAGGATTTGCCCAATACTCCAAAGCAGCAAAGAAAAATAATCTGGGGAGGCCATCAGGGGGTCAGCTAACGCTGATCTCCTCACAGATAGTCAGGAAGGTTGAAAGGTTAAAATTACTTAGTGAGTGGGCACTAGGTTGCAGAATTTTACTGCAGAAGGTAGATCCCTGCTATGAGGGAATATGCATCATTAATGTATATATACAGAAGGGAAAGGACCATGAATACAAGTAGAATTTGGGTAAACTGAAAGAAGACCTAGAGTCCATTAGTGCTAAGCAACAGAAGGACTTAGTATTCGTGGTAGGTGATTTTGACCATAGATTAGATCCCAGAAGGGTGGATAGTTGGTATAAAGAATTGTTAGAATCCCATAATATTGAAGTAGCACTCTTTCCAAGGGGGGAGCTCTCACAGCAGGACGAGTTATTCAGTCAGCTAATGGGGTCCCTGGGCATAGTACGGCAAATGGGAGATTTCAGCCAAACCGTCCAGCGGGAAGGACTTTTGTGAGGGCCCAGCAACTTTGTCCAATAGATTATGTGTTTTGCCAGGCCTGGTGTTTTGATCTAATTAAAAACTTTGAGGTGATGAAAATGACAGGTAGTGACCACCTCCCTTTGAAGGTAGTACTACACATACCAAAAAGCAAAAATAGAGAGAAGGCTCTACAGGTCCATGTGGACTATCCCAAACAACCTGTATATCGGATGAACAGATAGAAAAGCTCAAGCTAATTCAGCAGTCGACCCCAACTGAAGAAATCTAACCTAAATCAGGAATTCCTTGGTTTGAACTAACCATAGGTAAGCTGGCAGATTCCCTTAAGAAGGAATTCAAGACAAAAAAGTCAGTACTGGGCAGCCATGCTGTTAATAAAAACAGGAAACCCTGGTTCGACGAAGAGTGCATGGTAGCCAAGGCCCTGATAAGACAGTAGGAGAGAAGACTAAAGGCCAGGTTTAAAGTGGACCTACACCAGGCACTTCAGCAACTAAGGTTAAAGTATAAAACATTAATTCAGAATAAAAAAAGAATGTATGAAGAGAAATGTTGGGGAAATATGATGGAGGTAATTGAAACCAAAGATGTGAGAGGGTTCTGTAAATTAGTCCAAGAAAGCGTGGGTAGGAAAACAGGTTCCTTGGTCTGTATGGTCCCTGAAGATGACTGGGTAGGCTATCTGAAAGAAATCTATGGAAGATGGCCGACGCAAGCAATGCCAAGACCAGGACCAGGGTCAAAAACGGACTCGATAATTCTCGCCTCAGTGCCTACTCTAACCAGGGAACACACTCGGCAACTCTGGGCATTAAGCTTGCCTCATCTCTACAACGGCCCCCCACAGATGCCGGGGATGCCTGGTTTCACCTTGGAGACACCCAGAAAGGGACCATCTCACAGGGAAAACCAGGACGGGTTCCCCAGCGGTCTTCAACGCCTAGATACTCCTTGGAGTCGTAGTGCGCTTTACAAGTACACCCACATTTACAAGAACCCTAGATTGGTCACAGGTGAGGGATGAAATAAAGGAATACTTTACCCCAAGATATATAATTGAAATTATAGCTAGTTTGAACCTTACCCGTGCCACAGGACCAGATAACCTTCCGGCAGTGATAATTAAAATGAGTCCAGAATGGTGGGCGGAGTTTTTGGCAAAGATGTTCCTAGTAATTCTGGATACGGGAATTGTTCCAGAAAGTTGGAAGGCCAATACATAAAAAGGATAGCCACAAAATACCAAAAAACTATAGGCTGATAAACCTTCTGGATATAGGGGAAAAGTCTTCGCAAAAGCCATATTGAATATATTAAAAGATTGGGCAGAGGAAAACCAGATCATCCCCCCTGAACAGGGCGGGTTTAAAGCTGGCCAGTCTACAATTGATCATTGCTTTGCTCTTTGGGCCATAGAACGGAAGTCAATGGAAACACAGGGCAGGTTATTTTGTTGTTTTGTAGACTTCCGTGCAACCTTTGATCTAGTGGATCGTGAGCTGCTGTGGGAGGCTTTAATTAGTTATGGAATTCTGAATGATATACTGCGGCTGCTACAAATGCTCCAAACTAAAATCTGGGCCCAGATAATTTTAGACATAGATGGTAGCTTATCTGGAAAAATATAAATTGGAAATGGGCTGCGACAGGGATGTGTATTAGCTCCCCTGCTGTTTTCCTTGTTCTTAGCAGACCTGACATTAATTTTGGGGAAAGCAACTGGGACAATCCCGAAATTAAATGGCAAGCAGATCGCATTTTTACTTTATGCCGACGATCTGGTGATTATGGACCAGACCGAGGTTGGCTTGCAAAGAAAATTGAATGTATTTAATGACTACTGCTCAAGGAAAAAACTTGTGATAAATATGGATAAGACCAAAAACTTGAGCTTTGGCCGGAAGAAAACTGAGCTCTCATGGTGGATAGGGTCAGAAAAAGTGGAATCGGTAACAGAGTATAGATACTTGGGGCTATGGTTCGAGAAAAATTTGAAATGGAATACCCACTTAGAGGCATCTAAATTAAGAACCTCTGCATTGATTAGCGGATTGAATTTGTTTAATAAAGCCTATAGTGCAATGACCGATAGACCAGTGCTAAAAGCATATTCCGCTATTGTACCCCCGCAATTTTTGTACGGCGCAGAATTGTTATTTTTAAGTGGCAAGGAAAACTGGGATGTTGAAGAAGGTAAAAACTTTAAAAAGTTATTTACACTCCCCCAGTCAGCAATGGCTCAGGCCGTAAGACTGGA
This sequence comes from Lissotriton helveticus, assembly GCF_964261635.1. NCBI lineage: Eukaryota > Metazoa > Chordata > Amphibia > Caudata > Salamandridae > Lissotriton > Lissotriton helveticus. The sequence continues at coordinate 2,125,411,422 of NC_136059.1, read as the reverse complement.
ACTAGGACTGACTTCATGGGGTATTCAAGTTGGTATGGCCCTATTACGCTTCTGGCAACGCCTAGAAGGAGGCGTAATCACCAAAATATCTCAATGGTGTAAAAATGAAATACAGAATAGCGAACTAAAATGGGCAAGAGAGATTAGGGGGACTATAACAAAGCTATGCAATAAGATGAGTGTTAATGTGTGCCCTATTGTCTCTGTGGCTAATCTCGATAAAAAGATACTCAGGTTGATGGGGAAGGAAATATCTCATGCACAGGACAAAATCTATCTTGCAAATAAAACTTCGATTCGTTTTATGATTGATGCATGGAATAATGATCAATGCTTCCCCTACAATTACGAAATGAGGTTTTGAGGGTAAGAATTGGGGTAAACCCTTGTTATATGAACAATCCGGTAAAGCGGGCTCTGATCAACGAGACAGGAAGCTGCACTTGCTCTTTAGGGACCAAATGCGATGTGCCGCATATTTTATTTAATTTTATGAAGTTCTTGTATTTACGTATTATGTTTTTAAAACTAATATTCATGAAATATGAGATCAAAACTAGGACCCAGGCTGTGACTCTGATGACGGAAATGGCCCATTTAGATATTGCCGTGGCTATGGGGAAATATATGCAAAAAGTGAAGGCATTTTTATATCTATTTAATTAGGTTTTAACAAATAGCTATCCGCAATTCAGGTAATAGTGGGTTTTTAGATTAAAGATGTTTTTAGGATGTATTTATGTGTGTTAATGAAATGTTTTTTAGATGATTTTTTATCGATATGTATTGTTTGTGGAACAATGTTTCGAATAAACGTGAAATAAGCTGAAACTGAGAGGCAGTTGTACAGCGTTGGGCTCAGGAACGGGGTTTGACAACCCAAAACTCCCTGGTTTCAATGTCAAGACCAGGGCGTTGTGGTCACTGTCTTTCCTCGGGTAAACCTTGAAATCCAGGACCTTATCCCAGTGTCTAAGTTCAACCAGTATGTAATCAATGAGGGAATTTTGCCATTCTCTATCAAAGGTTGATAGACCCGGTCTATCTGATTTTGTCCTCCCGTTGCAAGCCCTCAAAGACAATGAGAGGGAAAAAGAATTTACTTGAAGAACCAGCGGCGTCAATGCTCTAACAGGTACTATCTGTGGTTCTGGGATACGCCAATACTGGTCCTCGTTGGCTACTCCATCTAAATCTGCGCTGCTAAGAGGCTCAAATTGGCAGTTAAAATCACCACCTACTATTAAGACAACTATTGGGTCGAGGGTCGTGATGAACTGCCTTAATGGGTCAGTGGTTCCAGATTCATGCAAACTCTGCATAGGTCTCGAATAAATGTTAAGTAGGGCAATTTGTGTGAAATCTGGAAGCGTTAAAAGAACGCATTGAACATCGTGTGAGTTAGTTGCTATATGGGCTGCTTTGGCACCCAAGTGTGTACCCACCCAGGTGCTTAAACCCCCCGATTGTCTACCCCTGCCCCATGATGTAGCCAGTATATTAAAAGTGGCAAAACCGGCAATTGAGGTCTCTTCCAGTGCCCACATCTCCTGCATTAAGCAAATGTCACACTTTTCTATAAACAGTCCCCACTCCGGGGAAGATAATTTGCTTTTAATTCCCGCCAAATTCCAGGAGAGAATTTTAATGTTACCACCCGTTACCCTAGCCCTTGTTACACCTAATACCCTCGTGCAGCTGGTTTCCCCAGCATTGGAGGTTTTACCAGATTCTTCCTCTCTAGTGCGCATTGTCCACTTACCCCCCTGGGTTTTTTCCTGAACCCCTCCCTTTACCAATTTAGATGAAACACTGCCAACACTACCTGTATGGCGGGGGATTGAGCTCCACAATATACGGCCACATAGCCACTCCCCGTAGCCTGCCCCGCATTAGCCCTTGGTGCCACCCTGCCATCTGCACCCTCTTGTTGGGTATTCATTGGGATAACATTTACCTCAACATTGGATCCCACTCTAGCTACTCTTGAGCCCTGGCCATCAATCGTTGGGAGTGTAGGCGATCTGATCCCAAGCCATCAATCCACTTGATCTAGGGTACTAAATCTATTGCTTTGGGGAAACGTTGCAAGTATAGGGGTAAATGTATTTGCACCCTTCCAATTTACTGCCCCCACTTGGTCTCTATGGCGAAACATATCCTGGACCTCAATTTCGGCTGCGATTAGGCTGTGGAGCAGGATAAAAGTAGGATAGGTGTAGGGATTGAATTTGCGTATCAGACCGTGCTGGAGCCCAGTTGAAATATATTCCACAGCACGGCTGTTCCTAAAATTAATTATTACGCAATCTCCCTGGATAGTTTTTTGCCTAGGCCCCACCCAATCTACTCATCTTGCAAACAAAATTTCGCCAGGGACCTGTAAGGGGAGTGGCCTATTGAGGTTGAGCCACTGCATGCATTTATTTTTGAGCTCATTATAATCCTCTTTTTTCCCCTGGCTCAAAGCTGGGACCCCTGCAAGCACCACCACATATGGTAATGACCCTGGGGGTAGATCTATACGTGGTAGAGCTTTTATTAATCCTTCTTGGGGCATATTTCTGCTTGCTCGCAGTTGTTGATTCTCAAGCCCACTCACCCCCCCAGTCACCCCCTCCTAATTAAGCCATAATTATTCGTTACAACAATATCCCTTGGTCTGGCTGGAGGGTCCTTAGGTGGTACCACCAAAAGAGCTGGATCAGGTATATTATTACTAGTAGGCAGGGCATATTGTATACCATCTCCGTTATGTTGCAACCTATCAAGGTTTCCATTCGCCCCTGTATCCTGTAAACCATCCTGCACCTCAGCGGATTCGTGCAATGAATCTAGGTGGAGGAGTATGTTTTCTATCATGGTAAGTCTTTCATAGATAGGGAGACAAGTCTTTGTAAAGATAAGTTCCAATTTGGCCCAAAAAACAGCTCCCAGCTCAATAGGACTCACATCACTGAAGCTCGTTGTAGGTATAGCCGCTTGTGCAGTGAGCGGGCTTGCAACTGGGCTGTTTAGAGTTCTTGTACTTTGTCCTTCCCCCTCATTATTCCGTTTTTGGATTTTCGCTTTCCTATTTTTCAGAGGGGCACCCCCGCGCTTACTTTTAGCAACCGGATCTACTACAGGATTTGTGGCCTCCAGTTTGGAACTCTGTTTAGATCGTGTTTTTGGCCTGGGGATCAGCGATACTAGCTGTTCGTGGTTGGGGTCAGATGTGCTTCGATAGGCCGGAGCAGCATCCGTAATATCAGAGGATATGTGTGAATCTTCAGTGGCTTGTAATAGATTACTCCCATTGCCGTTATCTCTTATCACGGCAGCCTCAATCCCATGTTGGTGGTTAGGCGACACTGCATGTACCAACATACCTAGAGAGGACCGCTTATCAAAGGCAGGCTCCAGCGAAAGCCTTCTTTAAGTCAATTCTATTTTGCGGGCAAGCACGGATGATGCCCTCGTGAGGAATTGATCCAGGGTGACCACTAATGTCCCGCCAGGAATGGACTTTCTCCTGTTTGCTGCCTTGGAGGTAGTCATGACAGTGTTGGAAGGTAAGGCAGCTACTTCAGCTCTTACTTATAACATTTGTAATGTATAGAATGTCATTCTATCCAGCTGCCAATGAAGATATTTGTGCACTAACCTGATTAGGAGATGTTAGGGGGGGTAGCCCCATCCCGTCCTCAACCGGCCTCTTCCGGGCTCAAACGGGCCCGCCCTTGGCCCGGGCTTTGCCCGGCGGGCGCCTGCGCGCGTCCCACGATGCGGGAGCCTTGCTGGGTGAAGTACTAATTGGAGGAGGAGCCAAGCGGGCGTGCACAGGTGTGTTGTCTCCCAGGGCTCCTGGACCTTGGAGTCCCCTTCTGCACCTTCAAACAACCAGAAAAAGTCTCCCTCTGCGAGCGGCTCCCGCGAGAGGTAATGAGGCAAGTGGGCGGGTGAGCACAGGTGTGTTGTCTCCCGGGGCTCCTGGACCTTGGAGTCCCCTTCTGCACCTTCAAACAACCAGCAAAAGTCTCCCTCTGTGAGCGGCTCCCGCAAAGCGGGGGCCGCGAGAGGTAATGAGGCAAGTGGGCAGGCAAGCACAGGTGTGTTGTCTCCCGGGGCTTCTGGATCATTTTACGAATCCCAAATTACGATATTTTGCGCTTTGCAGTTTGAGATTCGCAAATCGGGATGTATTTAAACAATTGCTAACGTTTAGCAATTTCCTAAAAATCGCAAAAAAATCTCAGAAACATGTTTTGCGATTACTTAATTGCGAAAATCACAAATTAAGAAATCGCAAAGGCGGGAATCTGCAATACAGGTGCAGCCTAATGACATCACAACCAGGAAGTGGGAGTGATTTGCTGCACCTGATTGCCTGAGCCACAGTCAGAGGCTGTTTGGAGAGTGTGAGGAGTCAGTACAGCAGAGAAACAACCCCAATGGCGTCCCAGAAGCAACATGAGGGGAAGGAGGGTGAAAAGAGGAAGAGAAAACACATTCTTTGACAAGGAGCAGGAGGTGCTCATAGAGGAGAAGGTTTGTAGTCATGAGCTCCTCTTTTGGAAAAAGGCACTGCGTGTCCCTGAGTCTAGGAAAAGAAAGATTTGGCTGGACATTCAAGAAAAAGTCAATGCTGTGGGTGTGACTCATTGCACTGTGGAAGAACTGCGAAAGAGGTGGTATGACATGCGGCAGAGGTCGAAGGAGAGGGTGGCAGCCAGACTGAAGGAGGCGAACAAGACCGGGGGAGGATCATCCGCAGCAGAACAGCCAACACCCCATGAGGAGCTGGTAGAGTCAACTCTCCTGCCTGAAAGCGTCAGTGGCGTGGCTGAGATCAGCAGCTCCGACCCGGCAACCAGCAGCCAAGGTAAGATGCATGCCAAATATATCTGCACAGAACCCCCATCTCATGCACACTTTCAAGATTGCACAAAATAGAAACAACATATGTCACTCCGGTCCACTTCTTACAGCACACCCAGCAATGCATCATAGAGACTAGTTAGATGTATGATAGTGTGTCCATGACACATAGGAAATCAAATGCAGCATGTGGTTCAGTCATAAGGGAATACGACAGTGTCAGAAGTTAGCCAAGACAAATTGTAGAAACTTTTGAGTGCAAAATGCAGACAATGACACAAATGTATGTATTCCCCTTTACATCCAAAGCACAATCCAGGGCACTTGATGACAGTGCAGAGGGAGATGACTTTGCAAATCCTGAGGACCAGGCTGATGATGGGGACACAAGTGGAGATACAGAGGACACAACAATCATGCGCAGGAAGCACACACATGTGCCCCCACTACCTCCATTTGAGGATGACATAGAGGCCAGAAGAGAGGACAGTGAGCAGAGAGATGCAAGGCAGGGTGGGGCAGGAAACCCCACAAATGAGTGCGCTAGGAATCGAAAGATGCAGGTCAAGGCCCAGGACCAGCACTGCCACCGATGAGGAGCACAGAGTTTTTGCAGGTCTTGAAAACAGCATGCTTCAAGTACAGCGCCAGCAACAGAAATCATTGCGCTCCATTAACAGGCCGCTCAACACACTCAACAAAAATCAGCGCTACATGGGGGAGGGCATTATGGCCATGGAAGGTGCCATACGTGACCTCGATGACACTCTGAAGCAAAACCAAGACGCCAGGGACAGGGTTGCCCAATGTGCGAAATCACGGCTGCATAGCTACACAAAGGCGGTGAACCGCCTGTGCACCACCACCAGCAACTTGACCCATCGCAGCATTACCATACAAGTAGAAATGTCACACTGCTGCCAGGACATTGCAAGAGGCGTGGAACAGGTCACCAGTGCAGTTGAGCAAATGCAGATGGCTAACTCCGGTGACACAGCACTCATGGTCTCTGGGGAGAATAGGAGACATCAAGTAGGAGTAGCAACACTCCAACATTGCCAGAAGCAAGAAGGCGCCGTGGCAGACAGGGTGCAGTACTTAGGTACCCAATGGAGGGATTTCAGCCTGGAGACCGACCAGCAACAATCCGTCACAGGAGGAGGTGAGCTGCACAGTGAACTTGTTGCGTCAATGGGTGATGCAACCCATTAATACATATTGAACACTTTTTGGTGAACTACCTGCACTGTGTGCATAACATGTGCTTGGTACAGCAACAGTGAATGTGTGAGAACCATGAATAAACACAGCACTGATTCCAATCAATATTTTGCCTCATGTCATCCTTACTCACCTAGAAGTAGTTTTGTGTGATCTCAGCCCATCTCTGACGTCCGGACAGCTGCCCCAACTCCTGATGCTGATCTGCCAGAGGGAGCAGGGCAATCGTCATCCGATGTGTCTGTATCGCTAACATCAATTGTGGTCCCTTTCCTCAAGGCCATGTTATGGAGCATTGCACATCTTGGCATAATTTTACAGCAAATCTCAGGGCTGTGTTGCAGTGCTCCTCTGCTTTTATGCAGGCACCGGAACCGGCTCTTTAGGATTCCAACCTCTGCTATGACCCCTTGAAAACTCCCTGAGGCAAGGAGGTGCAGGGAGCACAGGACCTGCACATGGGTGGGAATTGTTTGGGTCTTGCGTGTTGGGTGATCTAAATAGGGCTTCAGCTCCTCAATCAGGTCCAAGATGGTCTGTGGGTGCAGCCTGTACTTGTCATGGATCTCCTATTCAGTTTGCTGGAACAGACTGATGCGCAGCCTGGAGATACTTTCCTGTCTCATTCTCCTCTGTGCAAGAACCCGAATATGCAGCCTCCTGGCTATCACATATAGTGTTGCCATTGTGGAAGGATCTGTTACATTGTGGGCTGGTTTAAGTACCTTGCACCTGGTTACCACCTGCATGCAATTGATGTTAATTGCGATTCCTTATTTTGCGAATTTGTGGATTTCGCAAATTGCGATTTTTTCATACATTTCCTTGGGATTTCTTAAATTGTGATTTCCTTTTTACGTTTTTCACAAACTGAGAAAATCGCTATTTAGGAATTTGCAAAGAAATGTTTGCGATTTTTTCGTTTGAACTGCGAATGTGTCTCATACATCTCGAATAGTGAATTTTTAATCGCAAACGCCGTTTTTAGCGATTCGCAGCATTCGCGACAAAAATTTGTTTCATACATATGCCCCTTAATGTTGCGTTACTATCCTTTTCTTTTTCTTTTCACACGTAGTGTGGCAACGCTCATATGCCTTAGCAGAGAAGCCGCCCCTGCCTGCATCTTGCATAAAGCTTTATTTCTAGAGACCCCTAACTACCTTTCCCAAGGGATAACCATCTTAGGTAGTCCATGGTTCCTCAGAAGTAAGGAATATCTGCTCTGTAAAAGTCCAGGATTTAAGAAAACTCAATTACTTACACAGTCATTCTGAGGAAGTTCCCCAAATGTCTGTAACAACATTCCACCAGTTATCAGAAACTGTTTAGACATCTTCCAAAAGAAACTAACCCAATGTCAATTTCAGAAATGATTGCTTCTCTATACATTGCTAAGTGTACGTAATGACTTTGCACTTTATTAGAATGATACTCACCCGCACTCGTTTATGAATTACCTTAGCGTGCCGCTATAGTTGTCTGGTATATGTTTAAATGTGTTAATAGTACCTTTTGGCACATTTAATTTCTTCTGTCTCTTTATGTGTATATAAATTCCCATATTACCATTTATATTTGAAATCTTATGTTCCTTTACTATGTTAAGCTCTCAGACACCCTCAGGTCACGATCACAATGTATAAAAACATTTCATAAATAATAAATACAACTGCACACTAGATGGACGCTCCAGTAGAACTTTGCCTTAATTCTGAAGTACAATCCATACATTTTATCGTATGACATTTTATGTGCTATGGCAGGACCTCCACCCTACCACCCACCCCCTCCTCGCGACATATTTACAAGCCCCTTGAAAACCGGAGCATTCATTTATTTTAACGCTCCAGTGGCGCACAGTTCAGGTCCAGATCTGCAAGGCTACGCAAACCCACCTTGGATGGCTTTTCATGGCCTTGTAGATAAGGTGTAAGGCCACGCTGCACAAGTTCCTGAGTAGCTTTACATTGCAAAGGGGAGGCAAGACATGGGTGTTGCTGTGGGTGTTCACAGACAATACCCATGGATTTTACCACTGCCCCAGTTTTACAACATAGCGTGGATCTAGGGCAGCTCCAGAAATGTATGCCCCCCCATAGTAGGTGCAACGAGGAGAAATGTTTACATTTCACATGGTTTTTCCTCTTTCAATGTGTGCTGCATTCGGCAGCACACATAGAGGAATATTCACAATACCCCAGTGGCACTTTAGCACCACCGGAGCATAACTTTTATGTTGTTCCTGAGGTGCAATGTACCGGCCCATATTACAAAGCCACGCAAAGCCACCCTGTGTGGCTATAAAATGCCTTGTAAATATGGAGTAAGGCATTTACTCTGCATGGAAGGGATGTTCCATGGGTGTTGCTGTGGGTGTTTCCATGCAAAATCCATGGTTTTTGACACTGCCCCAGATTTACAATATGGCATAAATCTGGGGCAGCGCCAAAACTAATGCCTTCCCAAAGCAGGCATGTTTTCCTCTTTCCACGTGTACTGCAGACATAGAAAGAGTAAAGCATCTCCTTTGATTGTTTTAGTGCAGGAAGGTGCCCCTTCCTGCACAAAACCAATCATACCATCAGGGTCACACGCTGATGGGACGAGCAGTGTGCGACCTCATTCGGACATACTGTTTATACAGGCTCCCTTGAGCCGGTGGAGGTGACGACCTCAAGACAACGCACCTGCGCGCCTTAAGAGGTATCTGGACCTACGAATATTTTCGGCAGCCCACGCAGCAACCCCGTGCACACGCCTAATCCCTGCTGATGAGCGTTAATGAACGCGAAACACGTGTCCAGGGATGGCAAGCACATCAGTGAATACCCTCAAGACTCAAGACTTGGGTAGAAGCGCACCTGCTGATACCGACCACATCGACCATCATGCTCCGGGGTCACACGCTGATGGGACGAGCAGTGTGCGACCTCATTCGGACATACTATTTATACAGGCTCCCTTGAGCCGGTGGAGGTGACGACCTCGAGACAACGCACCTGCGCGCCTTAAGAGGTATCTGAACCTACGAATATTTTCGGCAGCCCACGCAGCAACCCCGTGCACACGCCTAATCCCTGCTGATGAGCGTTAATGAATGCGAAACACGTGCACAGGGATGGCAAGCACACCAGTGAATACCCTCAAGACTCAAGACTTGGGTAGAAGCGCACCCACTGATACCGACCACATCGACCATCATGCTCCGGGGTCACACGCTGATGGGACGAGCAGTGTGCGACCTCATTCGGACATACTGTTTATACAGGCTCCCTTGAGCCGGTGGAGGTGACGACCTCGAGACAACGCACCTGCGCGCCTTAAGAGGTATCTGGACCTACGAATATTTTCGGCAGCCCACGCAGCAACCCCGTGCACACGCCTAATCCCTGCTGATGAGCGTTAATGAACGCGAAACACGTGTCCAGGGATGGCAAGCACACCAGTGAATACCCTCAAGACTCAAGACTTGGGTAGAAGCGCACCCGCTGATACCGACCACATCGACCATCATGCTCCGGGGTCACACGCTGATGGGACGAGCAGTGTGCGACCTCATTCGGACATACTATTTATACAGGCTCCCTTGAGCCGGTGGAGGTGACGACCTCGAGACAATGCACCTGCGCGCCTTAAGAGGTATCTGGACCTACGAATATTTTCGGCAGCCCACGCAGCAACCCCGTGCACACGCCTAATCCCTGCTGATGAGCGTTAATGAACGCGAAACACGTGTTCAGGGATGGCAAGCACACCAGTGAATACCCTCAAGACTCAAGACTTGGGTAGAAGCGCAGCCGCTGAAACCGACCACATCGACCATCATGCTCCGGGGTCACACGCTGATGGGACGAGCAGTGTGCAACCTCATTCGGACATACTATTTATACAGGCTCCCTTGAGCCGGTGGAGGTGACGACCTCGAGACAACGCACCTGCGCGCCTTAAGAGGTATCTGGACCTACGAATATTTTCGGCAGCCCACGCAGCAACCCCGTGTACATGCCTAATCCCTGCTGATGAGCGTTAATGAACGCGAAACACGTGTCCAGGGATGGCAAGCACAACAGTGAATACCCTCAAGACTCAAGACTTGGGTAGAAGCGCACCCGCTGACACCGACCACATCGAACATCATGCTCCGGGGTCACACGCTGATGGGACGAGCAGTGTGCGACCTCATTCGGACATACTATTTATACAGGCTCCCTTGAGCCGGTGGAGGTGACGACCTCGAGACAACGCAACTGCGCGCCTTAAGAGGTATCTGGACCTACGAATATTTTCGGCAGCCGACCCAGCAACCCCGTGCACACGCCTAATCCCTGCTGATGAGCGTTAATGAACGCGAAACACGTGTCCAGGGATGGCAAGCACACCAGTGAATACCCTCAAGACTAAAGACTTGGGTAGAAGCGCACCCGCTGATACCGACCACATCGACCATCATGCTCCGGGGTCACACGCTGATGGGATGAGCAGTGTGCGACCTCATTTGGACATACTATTTATACGGGCTCCCTTGAGCCGGTGGAGGTGACGACCTCGAGACAACGTACCTGCGAGCCTTAAGAGGTATCTGGACCTACGAATATTTTCGGCAGCCCACGCAGCAACCCCGTGCACACGCCTAATCCCTGCTGATGAGCGTTAATGAACGCGAAACACGTGTCCAGGGATGGCAAGTACACCAGTGAATACCCTCAAGACTCAAGACTTGGGTAGAAGCGCACCCGCTGATATCCACCACATCGACCATCATGCTCCGGGGTCAGACGCTGATGGGACGAGCAGTGTGCGACCTCATTCGGACATACTATTTATACAGGCTCCCTTGAGCCGGTGGAGGTGACGACCTCGAGACAACGCACCTGCGCGCCTTAAGAGGTATCTGGACCTACGAATATTTTCGGCAGCCCACGCAGCAGCCCCGTGCACACGCCTAATCCCTGCTGATGAGCGTTAATGAACGCGAAACACATGTCCAGGGATGGCAAGCACACCAGTGAATACCCTCAAGACTCAAGACTTGGGTAGAAGCGCACCCGCTGATACCGACCACATCGACCATCATGCTCCGGGGTCACACGCTGATGGGACGAGCAGTGTGCGACCTCATTCAGACATACTATTTATACAGGCTCCCTTGAGCCGGTGGAGGTGACGACCTCGAGACAACGCACCTGCGCGCCTTAGGAGGTATCTGGACCTACGAATATTTTCGGCAGCCCACGCAGCAACCCCGTGCACACGCCTAATCCCTGCTGATGAGCATTAATGAACGCAAAACACGTGTCCAGGGATGGCAAGCACACCAGTGAATACCCTCAAGACTCAAGACTTGGGTAGAAGCGCACCCGCTGATACCAACCACATCGACCATCATGCTCCGGAGTCACATGCTGATGGGACGAGCAGTGTGAGACCTCATTCGGACATACTATTTATACAGGCTCCCTTGAGCCGGTGGAGGTGACGACCTCGAGACAATGCACCTGCGCGCCTTAAGAGGTATCTGGACCTACGAATATTTTCGACAGCCCACGCAGCAACCCCGTGCACACGCCTAATCCCTGCTGATGAGCGTTAATGAACACGAAACACGTGTCCAGGGATGGCAAGCACACCAGTGAATATCCTCAAGACTCAAGACTTGGGTAGAAGCGCACCCGCTGATACCGACCACATCGACCATTATGCTCCGGGGTCACACGCTGATGGGACGAGCAGTGTGCGACCTCATTCGGACATACTATTTATACAGGCTCCCTTGAGCCGGTGGAGGTGACGACCTCGAGACAATGCACCTGCGCGCCTTAAGAGGTATCTGGACCTACGAATATTTTCGGCAGCCCACGCAGCAACCCCGTGCACACGCCTAATCCCTGCTGATGAGCGTTAATGAACGCGAAACACATGTCCAGGGATGGCAAGCACACCAGTGAATACCCTCAAGACTCAAGACTTGGGTAGAAGCGCACCCGCTGATACCGACCACATCGACCATCATGCTCCGGGGTCACACGGTGATGGGACGAGCAGTGTGCGACCTCATTCCGACATACTATTTATACAGGCTCCCTTGAGCCGGTGGAGGTGACGACCTCGAGACAACGCACCTGCGCGCCTTAAGAGGTAATTGGACCTACGAATATTTTCGGCAGCCCACGCAGCAACCCCGTGCACACGCCTAATCCCTGCTGATGAGCGTTAATGAACGCGAAACACGTGTCCAGGGATGGCAAGCACAACAGTGAATACCCTCAAGACTCAAGACTTGGGTAGAAGCGCACCCGCTGACACCGACCACATCGAACATCATGCTCCGGGGTCACACGCTGATGGGACGAGCAGTGTGCGACCTCATTCGGACATACTATTTATACAGGCTCCCTTGAGCCGGTGGAGGTGACGACCTCGAGACAACGCAACTGCGCGCCTTAAGAGGTATCTGGACCTACGAATATTTTCGGCAGCCGACCCAGCAACCCCGTGCACACGCCTAATCCCTGCTGATGAGCGTTAATGAACGCGAAACACGTGTCCAGGGATGGCAAGCACACCAGTGAATACCCTCAAGACTAAAGACTTGGGTAGAAGCGCACCCGCTGATACCGACCACATCGACCATCATGCTCCGGGGTCACACGCTGATGGGATGAGCAGTGTGCGACCTCATTTGGACATACTATTTATACGGGCTCCCTTGAGCCGGTGGAGGTGACGACCTCGAGACAACGTACCTGCGAGCCTTAAGAGGTATCTGGACCTACGAATATTTTCGGCAGCCCACGCAGCAACCCCGTGCACACGCCTAATCCCTGCTGATGAGCGTTAATGAACGCGAAACACGTGTCCAGGGATGGCAAGTACACCAGTGAATACCCTCAAGACTCAAGACTTGGGTAGAAGCGCACCCGCTGATATCCACCACATCGACCATCATGCTCCGGGGTCAGACGCTGATGGGACGAGCAGTGTGCGACCTCATTCGGACATACTATTTATACAGGCTCCCTTGAGCCGGTGGAGGTGACGACCTCGAGACAACGCACCTGCGCGCCTTAAGAGGTATCTGGACCTACGAATATTTTCGGCAGCCCACGCAGCAGCCCCGTGCACACGCCTAATCCCTGCTGATGAGCGTTAATGAACGCGAAACACATGTCCAGGGATGGCAAGCACACCAGTGAATACCCTCAAGACTCAAGACTTGGGTAGAAGCGCACCCGCTGATACCGACCACATCGACCATCATGCTCCGGGGTCACACGCTGATGGGACGAGCAGTGTGCGACCTCATTCAGACATACTATTTATACAGGCTCCCTTGAGCCGGTGGAGGTGACGACCTCGAGACAACGCACCTGCGCGCCTTAGGAGGTATCTGGACCTACGAATATTTTCGGCAGCCCACGCAGCAACCCCGTGCACACGCCTAATCCCTGCTGATGAGCATTAATGAACGCAAAACACGTGTCCAGGGATGGCAAGCACACCAGTGAATACCCTCAAGACTCAAGACTTGGGTAGAAGCGCACCCGCTGATACCAACCACATCGACCATCATGCTCCGGAGTCACATGCTGATGGGACGAGCAGTGTGAGACCTCATTCGGACATACTATTTATACAGGCTCCCTTGAGCCGGTGGAGGTGACGACCTCGAGACAATGCACCTGCGCGCCTTAAGAGGTATCTGGACCTACGAATATTTTCGACAGCCCACGCAGCAACCCCGTGCACACGCCTAATCCCTGCTGATGAGCGTTAATGAACACGAAACACGTGTCCAGGGATGGCAAGCACACCAGTGAATATCCTCAAGACTCAAGACTTGGGTAGAAGCGCACCCGCTGATACCGACCACATCGACCATTATGCTCCGGGGTCACACGCTGATGGGACGAGCAGTGTGCGACCTCATTCGGACATACTATTTATACAGGCTCCCTTGAGCCGGTGGAGGTGACGACCTCGAGACAATGCACCTGCGCGCCTTAAGAGGTATCTGGACCTACGAATATTTTCGGCAGCCCACGCAGCAACCCCGTGCACACGCCTAATCCCTGCTGATGAGCGTTAATGAACGCGAAACACATGTCCAGGGATGGCAAGCACACCAGTGAATACCCTCAAGACTCAAGACTTGGGTAGAAGCGCACCCGCTGATACCGACCACATCGACCATCATGCTCCGGGGTCACACGGTGATGGGACGAGCAGTGTGCGACCTCATTCCGACATACTATTTATACAGGCTCCCTTGAGCCGGTGGAGGTGACGACCTCGAGACAACGCACCTGCGCGCCTTAAGAGGTAATTGGACCTACGAATATTTTCGGCAGCCCACGCAGCAACCCCGTGCACACGCCTAATCCCTGCTGATGAGCGTTAATGAACGCGAAACACGTGTCCAGGGATGGCAAGCACAACAGTGAATACCCTCAAGACTCAAGACTTGGGTAGAAGCACACCCGCTGACACCGACCACATCGAACATCATGCTCCGGGGTCACACGCTGATGGGACGAGCAGTGTGCGACCTCATTCGGACATACTATTTATACAGGCTCCCTTGAGCCGGTGGAGGTGACGACCTCGAGACAACGCAACTGCGCGCCTTAAGAGGTATCTGGACCTACGAATATTTTCGGCAGCCGACCCAGCAACCCCGTGCACACGCCTAATCCCTGCTGATGAGCGTTAATGAACGCGAAACACGTGTCCAGGGATGGCAAGCACACCAGTGAATACCCTCAAGACTAAAGACTTGGGTAGAAGCGCACCCGCTGATACCGACCACATCGACCATCATGCTCCGGGGTCACACGCTGATGGGATGAGCAGTGTGCGACCTCATTTGGACATACTATTTATACGGGCTCCCTTGAGCCGGTGGAGGTGACGACCTCGAGACAACGTACCTGCGAGCCTTAAGAGGTATCTGGACCTACGAATATTTTCGGCAGCCCACGCAGCAACCCCGTGCACACGCCTAATCCCTGCTGATGAGCGTTAATGAACGCGAAACACGTGTCCAGGGATGGCAAGTACACCAGTGAATACCCTCAAGACTCAAGACTTGGGTAGAAGCGCACCCGCTGATATCCACCACATCGACCATCATGCTCCGGGGTCAGACGCTGATGGGACGAGCAGTGTGCGACCTCATTCGGACATACTATTTATACAGGCTCCCTTGAGCCGGTGGAGGTGACGACCTCGAGACAACGCACCTGCGCGCCTTAAGAGGTATCTGGACCTACGAATATTTTCGGCAGCCCACGCAGCAGCCCCGTGCACACGCCTAATCCCTGCTGATGAGCGTTAATGAACGCGAAACACATGTCCAGGGATGGCAAGCACACCAGTGAATACCCTCAAGACTCAAGACTTGGGTAGAAGCGCACCCGCTGATACCGACCACATCGACCATCATGCTCCGGGGTCACACGCTGATGGGACGAGCAGTGTGCGACCTCATTCAGACATACTATTTATACAGGCTCCCTTGAGCCGGTGGAGGTGACGACCTCGAGACAACGCACCTGCGCGCCTTAGGAGGTATCTGGACCTACGAATATTTTCGGCAGCCCACGCAGCAACCCCGTGCACACGCCTAATCCCTGCTGATGAGCATTAATGAACGCAAAACACGTGTCCAGGGATGGCAAGCACACCAGTGAATACCCTCAAGACTCAAGACTTGGGTAGAAGCGCACCCGCTGATACCAACCACATCGACCATCATGCTCCGGAGTCACATGCTGATGGGACGAGCAGTGTGAGACCTCATTCGGACATACTATTTATACAGGCTCCCTTGAGCCGGTGGAGGTGACGACCTCGAGACAATGCACCTGCGCGCCTTAAGAGGTATCTGGACCTACGAATATTTTCGACAGCCCACGCAGCAACCCCGTGCACACGCCTAATCCCTGCTGATGAGCGTTAATGAACACGAAACACGTGTCCAGGGATGGCAAGCACACCAGTGAATATCCTCAAGACTCAAGACTTGGGTAGAAGCGCACCCGCTGATACCGACCACATCGACCATTATGCTCCGGGGTCACACGCTGATGGGACGAGCAGTGTGCGACCTCATTCGGACATACTATTTATACAGGCTCCCTTGAGCCGGTGGAGGTGACGACCTCGAGACAATGCACCTGCGCGCCTTAAGAGGTATCTGGACCTACGAATATTTTCGGCAGCCCACGCAGCAACCCCGTGCACACGCCTAATCCCTGCTGATGAGCGTTAATGAACGCGAAACACATGTCCAGGGATGGCAAGCACACCAGTGAATACCCTCAAGACTCAAGACTTGGGTAGAAGCGCACCCGCTGATACCGACCACATCGACCATCATGCTCCGGGGTCACACGGTGATGGGACGAGCAGTGTGCGACCTCATTCCGACATACTATTTATACAGGCTCCCTTGAGCCGGTGGAGGTGACGACCTCGAGACAACGCACCTGCGCGCCTTAAGAGGTAATTGGACCTACGAATATTTTCGGCAGCCCACGCAGCAACCCCGTGCACACGCCTAATCCCTGCTGATGAGCGTTAATGAACGCGAAACACGTGCCCAGGGACGGCAAGCACACCAGTGAATATCCTCAAGACTCAAGACTTGGGTAGAAGCGCACCCGCTGATACCGACCACATCGACCATTATGCTCCGGGGTCACACGCTGATGGGACGAGCAGTGTGCGACCTCATTCGGACATACTATTTATACAGGCTCCCTTGAGCCGGTGGAGGTGACGACCTCGAGACAATGCACCTGCGCGCCTTAAGAGGTATCTGGACCTACGAATATTTTCGGCAGCCCACGCAGCAACCCCGTGCACACGCCTAATCCCTGCTGATGAGCGTTAATGAACGCGAAACACATGTCCAGGGATGGCAAGCACACCAGTGAATACCCTCAAGACTCAAGACTTGGGTAGAAGCGCACCCGCTGATACCGACCACATCGACCATCATGCTCCGGGGTCACACGCTGATGGGACGCGCAGTGTGCGACCTCATTCCGACATACTATTTATACAGGCTCCCTTGAGCCGGTGGAGGTGACGACCTCGAGACAACGCACCTGCGTGCCTTAAGAGGTAATTGGACCTACGAATATTTTCGGCAGCCCACGCAGCAACCCCGTGCACACGCCTAATCCCTGCTGATGAGCGTTAATGAACGCGAAACACGTGTCCAGGGATGGTGAGCACACCAGTGAATACCCTCAAGACTCAAGACTTGGGTAGAAGCGCACCCGCTGATACCTACCACATCGACCATCATGCTCCGGGGTCACACGCTGATGGGACGAGCAGTGTGCGACCTCATTCGGACATACTATTTATACAGGCTCCCTTGAGCCGGTGGAGGTGACGACCTCGAGACAACGCACCTGCGCGCCTTAAGAGGTATCTGGACCTACGAATATTTTCGGCAGCCCACGCAGCAACCCCGTGCACACGCCTAATCCCTGCTGATGAGCGTTAATGAACGCGAAACACGTGTCCAGGGATGGCAAGCACACCAGTGAATACACTCAAGACTCAAGACTTGGGTAGAAGCGCACCCGCTGATACCGACCACATCGACCATCATGCTCCGGGGTCACACGCTGATGGGACGAGCAGTGTGCGACCTCATTCGGACATACTACTTATACAGGCTCCCTTGAGCCGGTGGAGGTGACGACCTCGAGACAATGCACCTGCACGCCTTAAGAGGTATCTGGCACTACGAATATTTTCGGCAGCCCACGCAGCAACCCCGTGCACGCGCCTAATCCCTGCTGATGAGCGTTAATGAACGCGAAACACGTGCCCAGGGATGGCAAGCACACCAGTGAATACCCTCAAGACTCAAGACTTGGGTAGAAGCGCACCCACTGATACCGACCACATCGACCATCATGCTCCGGGGTCACACGCTGATGGGACGAGCAGTGTGCGACCTCATTCGGACATACTATTTATACAGGCTCCCTTGAGCCGTTGGAGGTGACGACCTCGAGACAACGCACCTGCGCGCCTTAAGAGGTATCTGGACCTACGAATATTTTCGGCAGCCCACGCAGCAACCCCGTGCACACGTCTAATCCCTGCTGATGAGCGTTAATGAACGCGAAACACGTGTCCAGGGATGGCAAGCACACCAGTGAATACCCTCAAGACTCAAGACTTGGGTAGAAGCACACCCGCTGATACCAACCACATCGACCATCATGCTCCGGGGTCACACGCTGATGGGACGAGCAGTGTGCGACCTCATTCGGACATACTATTTATACAGGCTCCCTTGAGCCGGTGGAGGTGACGACCTCGAGACAACGCACCTGCGCGCCTTAAGAGGTATCTGGACCTACGAATATTTTCGGCAGCCCACGCAGCAACCCCGTGCACACGCCTAATCCCTGCTGATGAGCGTTAATGAACGTGAAACACGTGTCCAAGGATGGCAAGCACACCAGTGAACACCCTCAAGACTCAAGATTTGGGTAGAAGCGCACCCGCTGATACCGACCACATCGACCATCATGCTCCGGGGTCACACGCTGATGGGACGAGCAGTGTGCAACCTCATTCGGACATACTATTTATACAGGCTCCCTTGAGCCGGTGGAGGTGACGACCTCGAGACAACGCACCTGCGCGCCTTAAGAGGTATCTGGACCTACGAATATTTTCGGCAGCCCACGCAGCAACCCCGTGTACATGCCTAATCCCTGCTGATGAGCGTTAATGAACGCGAAACACGTGTCCAGGGATGGCAAGCACACCAGTGAATACCCTCAAGACTCAAGACTTGGGTAGAAGCGCACCCGCTGACACCGACCACATCGAACATCATGCTCCGGGGTCACACGCTGATGGGACGAGCAGTGTGCGACCTCATTCGGACATACTATTTATACAGGCTCCCTTGAGCCGGTGGAGGTGACGACCTCGAGACAACGCACCTGCGCGCCTTAAGAGGTATCTGGACCTACGAATATTGTCGGCAGCCGACCCAGCAACCCCGTGCACACGCCTAATCCCTGCTGATGAGCGTTAATGAACGCGAAACACGTGTCCAGGGATGGCAAGCACACCAGTGAATACCCTCAAGACTAAAGACTTGGGTAGAAGCGCACCCGCTGATACCGACCACATCGACCATCATGCTCCGGGGTCACACGCTGATGGGATGAGCAGTGTGCGACCTCATTTGGACATACTATTTATACGGGCTCCCTTGAGCCGGTGGAGGTGACGACCTCGAGACAACGTACCTGCGAGCCTTAAGAGGTATCTGGACCTACGAATATTTTCGGCAGCCCACGCAGCAACCCGGTGCACACGCCTAATCCCTGCTGATGAGCGTTAATGAACGCAAAACACGTGTCCAGGGATGGCAAGTACACCAGTGAATACCCTCAAGACTCAAGACTTGGGTAGAAGCGCACCCGCTGATATCCACCACATCGACCATCATGCTCCGGGGTCAGACGCTGATGGGACGAGCAGTGTGCGACCTCATTCGGACATACTATTTATACAGGCTCCCTTGAGCCGGTGGAGGTGACGACCTCGAGACAACGCACCTGCGCGCCTTAAGAGGTATCTGGACCTACGAATATTTTCGGCAGCCCACGCAGCAGCCCCGTGCACACGCCTAATCCCTGCTGTTGAGCGTTAATGAACGCGAAACACATGTCCAGGGATGGCAAGCACACCAGTGAATACCCTCAAGACTCAAGACTTGGGTAGAAGCGCACCCGCTGATACCGACCACATCGACCATCATGCTCAGGGGTCACACGCTGATGGGACGAGCAGTGTGCGACCTCATTCAGACATACTATTTATACAGGCTCCCTTGAGCCGGTGGAGGTGACGACCTCGAGACAACGCACCTGCGCGCCTTAGGAGGTATCTGGACCTACGAATATTTTCGGCAGCCCACGCAGCAACCCCGTGCACACGCTTAATCCCTGCTGATGAGCATTAATGAACGCGAAACACGTGTCCAGGGATGGCAAGCACACCAGTGAATACCCTCAAGACTCAAGACTTGGGTAGAAGCGCACCCGCTGATACCAACCACATCGACCATCATGCTCCGGAGTCACATGCTGATGGGACGAGCAGTGTGCGACCTCATTCGGACATACTATTTATACAGGCTCCCTTGAGCCGGTGGAGGTGACGACCTCGAGACAATGCACCTGCGCGCCTTAAGAGGTATCTGGACCTACGAATATTTTCGGCAGCCCACGCAGCAACCCCGTGCACACGCCTAATCCCTGCTGATGAGCGTTAATGAACACGAAACACGTGTCCAGGGATGGCAAGCACACCAGTGAATATCCTCAAGACTCAAGACTTGGGTAGAAGCGCACCCGCTGATACCGACCACATCGACCATTATGCTCCGGGGTCACACGCTGATGGGACGAGCAGTGTGCGACCTCATTCGGACATACTATTTATACAGGCTCCCTTGAGCCGGTGGAGGTGAGGACCTCGAGACAATGCACCTGCGCGCCTTAAGAGGTATCTGGACCTACGAATATTTTCGGCAGCCCACGCAGCAACCCCGTGCACACGCCTAATCCCTGCTGATGAGCGTTAATGAACGCGAAACACATGTCCAGGGATGGCAAGCACACCAGTGAATACCCTCAAGACTCAAGACTTGGGTAGAAGCGCACCCGCTGATACCGACCACATCGACCATCATGCTCCGGGGTCACACGGTGATGGGACGAGCAGTGTGCGACCTCATTCCGACATACTATTTATACAGGCTCCCTTGAGCCGGTGGAGGTGACGACCTCGAGACAACGCACCTGCGCGCCTTAAGAGGTAATTGGACCTACGAATATTTTCGGCAGCCCACGCAGCAACCCCGTGCACACGCCTAATCCCTGCTGATGAGCGTTAATGAACGCGAAACACGTGCCCAGGGACGGCAAGCACACCAGTGAATATCCTCAAGACTCAAGACTTGGGTAGAAGCGCACCCGCTGATACCGACCACATCGACCATTATGCTCCGGGGTCACACGCTGATGGGACGAGCAGTGTGCGACCTCATTCGGACATACTATTTATACAGGCTCCCTTGAGCCGGTGGAGGTGACGACCTCGAGACAATGCACCTGCGCGCCTTAAGAGGTATCTGGACCTACGAATATTTTCGGCAGCCCACGCAGCAACCCCGTGCACACGCCTAATCCCTGCTGATGAGCGTTAATGAACGCGAAACACATGTCCAGGGATGGCAAGCACACCAGTGAATACCCTCAAGACTCAAGACTTGGGTAGAAGCGCACCCGCTGATACCGACCACATCGACCATCATGCTCCGGGGTCACACGCTGATGGGACGAGCAGTGTGCGACCTCATTCCGACATACTATTTATACAGGCTCCCTTGAGCCGGTGGAGGTGACGACCTCGAGACAACGCACCTGCGCGCCTTAAGAGGTAATTGGACCTACGAATATTTTCGGCAGCCCACGCAGCAACCCCGTGCACACGCCTAATCCCTGCTGATGAGCGTTAATGAACGCGAAACACGTGTCCAGGGATGGTGAGCACACCAGTGAATACCCTCAAGACTCAAGACTTGGGTAGAAGCGCACCCACTGATACCTACCACATCGACCATCATGCTCCGGGGTCACACGCTGATGGGACGAGCAGTGTGCGACCTCATTCGGACATACTATTTATACAGGCTCCCTTGAGCCGGTGGAGGTGACGACCTCGAGACAACGCACCTGCGCGCCTTAAGAGGTATCTGGACCTACGAATATTTTCGGCAGCCCACGCAGCAACCCCGTGCACACGCCTAATCCCTGCTGATGAGCGTTAATGAACGCGAAACACGTGTCCAGGGATGGCAAGCACACCAGTGAATACACTCAAGACTCAAGACTTGGGTAGAAGCGCACCCGCTGATACCGACCACATCGACCATCATGCTCCGGGGTCACACGCTGATGGGACGAGCAGTGTGCGACCTCATTCGGACATACTACTTATACAGGCTCCCTTGAGCCGGTGGAGGTGACGACCTCGAGACAATGCACCTGCACGCCTTAAGAGGTATCTGGCCCTACGAATATTTTCGGCAGCCCACGCAGCAACCCCGTGCACGCGCCTAATCCCTGCTGATGAGCCTTAATGAACGCGAAACACGTGCCCAGGGATGGCAAGCACACCAGTGAATACCCTCAAGACTCAAGACTTGGGTAGAAGCGCACCCACTGATACCGACCACATCGACCATCATGCTCCGGGGTCACACGCTGATGGGACGAGCAGTGTGCGACCTCATTCGGACATACTATTTATACAGGCTCCCTTGAGCCGTTGGAGGTGACGACCTCGAGACAACGCACCTGCGCGCCTTAAGAGGTATCTGGACCTACGAATATTTTCGGCAGCCCACGCAGCAACCCCGTGCACACGTCTAATCCCTGCTGATGAGCGTTAATGAACGCGAAACACGTGTCCAGGGATGGCAAGCACACCAGTGAATACCCTCAAGACTCAAGACTTGGGTAGAAGCACACCCGCTGATACCAACCACATCGACCATCATGCTCCGGGGTCACACGCTGATGGGACGAGCAGTGTGCGACC
This sequence comes from Lissotriton helveticus, assembly GCF_964261635.1. NCBI lineage: Eukaryota > Metazoa > Chordata > Amphibia > Caudata > Salamandridae > Lissotriton > Lissotriton helveticus. The sequence continues at coordinate 2,125,388,679 of NC_136059.1, read as the reverse complement.
TCATTCGGACATACTATTTATACAGGCTCCCTTGAGCCGGTGGAGGTGACGACCTCGAGACAACGCACCTGCGCGCCTTAAGAGGTATCTGGACCTACGAATATTTTCGGCAGCCCACGCAGCAACCCCGTGCACACGCCTAATCCCTGCTGATGAGCGTTAATGAACGTGAAACACGTGTCCAAGGATGGCAAGCACACCAGTGAACACCCTCAAGACTCAAGACTTGGGTAGAAGCGCACCCGCTGATACCGACCACATCGACCATCATGCTCCGGGGTCACACGCTGATGGGACGAGCAGTGTGCGACCTCATTCGGACATACTATTTATACAGGCTCCCTTGAGCCGGTGGAGGTGACGACCTCGAGACAACGCACCTGCGCGCCTTAAGAGGTATCTGGACCTACGAATATTTTCGGCAGCCCACGCAGCAACCCCGTGCACACGCCTAATCCCTGCTGATGAGCGTTAATGAACGCGAAACACATGTCCAGGCATGGCAAGCACACCAGTGAATACACTCAAGACTCAAGACTTGGGTAGAAGCGCACCCGCTGATACCGACCACATTGACCATCATGCTCCGGAGTCACACGCTGATGGGACGAGCAGTGTGCGACCTCATTCGGACATACTATTTATACAGGCTCCCTTGAGCCGGTGGAGGTGTTGACCTCGAGACAACGCACCTGCGCGCCTTAAGCGGTAATTGGACCTACGAATATTTTCGGCAGCCCACGCAGCAACCCCGTGCACACGCCTAATCCCTGCTGATGAGCATTAATGAACGCGAAACACGTGTCCAGGGATGGTGAGCACACCAGTGAATACCCTCAAGACTCAGGACTTGGGTAGAAGCGCACCTGCTGATACCGACCACATCGACCATCATGCTCCGGGGTCACACGCTGATGGGACGAGCAGTGTGCGACCTCATTCGGACATACTATTTATATAGGCTCCCTTGAGCCGGTGGAGGTGACGACCTCGAGACAACGCACCTGCGCGCCTTAAGAGGTATCTGGACCTACGAATATTTTCAGCAGCCCACGCAGCAACCCCGTGCACACGCCTAATCCCTGCTGATGAGCGTTAATGAACACGAAACACGTGTCCAGGGATGGCAAGCACACCAGTGAATACCCTCAAGACTCAAGACTTGGGTAGAAGAGCACCCGCTGATACCGACCACATCGACCATCATGCTCCGGGGTCACACGCTGATGGGACGAGCAGTGTGCGACCTCATTCGGACATACTATTTATACAGGCTCCCTTGAGCCGGTGTAGGTGACGACCTCGAGTCAATGCACCTGCGCGCCTTAAGAGGTATCTGGACCTACGAATATTTTCGGCAGCCCACGCAGCAACCCCGTGCACAGCCTAATCCCTGCTGATGAGCGTTAATGAACGCGAAACACGTGCCCAGGGATGGCAAGCACACCAGTGAATACCCTCAAGACTCAAGACTTGGGTAGAAGCGCACCCACTGATACCGACCACATCGACCATCATGCTTCGGGGTCACACGCTGATGGGACGAGCAGTGTGCGACCTCATTCGGACATACTATTTATACAGGCTCCCTTGAGCCGGTGGAGGTGACGACCTCGAGACAACGCACCTGCCCGCCTTAAGAGGTATCTGGACCTACGAATATTTTCGTCAGCCCACGCAGCAACCCCGTGCACACGTCTAATCCCTGCTGATGAGCGTTAATGAACGCGAAACACGTGTCCAGGGATGGCAAGCACACTAGTGAATACCCTCAAGACTCAAGACTTGGGTAGAAGCACACCCGCTGATACCAACCACATCGACCATCATGCGCCGGGGTCACACGCTGATGGGACGAGCAGTGTGCGACCTCATTCGGACATACTATTTATACAGGCTCCCTTGAGCCGGTGGAAGTGATGACCTCGAGACAACGCACCTGTGCGCCTTAAGAGGTATCTGGACCTACGAATATTTTCGACAGCCCACGCAGCAACCCCGTGCACACGCCTAATCCCTGCTGATGAGCGTTAATGAACGCGAAACACGTGTCCAGGGATGGCAAGCACACCAGTGAATACCCTCAAGACTCAAGACTTGGGTAGAAGCGCACCCGCTGATACCGACCACATCGACCATCATGCTCCGGGGTCACACGCTGATGGGACGAGCAGTGTGCGACCTCATTCGGACATACTATTTATACAGGCTCCCTTGAGCCGGTGGAGGTGACGACTTCGAGACAACGCACCTGCGCGCCTTAAGAGGTATCTGGACCTACGAATATTTTCGGCAGCCCACGCAGCAACCCCGTGCACACGCCTAATCCCTGCTGATGAGCGTTAATGAACGCGAAACACGTGTCCAGGGATGGCAAGCACACCAGTGAATACCCTCAAGACTCAAGACTTGGGTAGAAGCGCACCCGCTGATACCGACCACATCGACCATCATGCCCCGGGGTCACACGCTGATGGGACGAGCAGTGTGCGACCTCATTCGGACATACTATTTATACAGGCTCCCTTGAGCCGGTGGAGGTGACGACCTCGAGACAACGCACCTGCGCGCCTTAAGAGGTAATTGGACCTACGAATATTTTCGGCAGCCCACGCAGCAACCCCGTGCACACGCCTAATCCCTGCTGATGAGCGTTAATGAACGCGAAACACGTGTCCAGGGATGGTGAGCACACCAGTGAATACCCTCAAGACTCAAGACTTGGGTAGAAGCGCACCCGCTGATACCGACCACATCGACCATCATGCTCCGGGGTCACACGCTGATGGGACGAGCAGTGTGCGACCTCATTCGGACATACTATTTATACAGGCTCCCTTGAGCCGGTGGAGGTGACGACCTCGAGACAACACACCTGCGCGCCTTAAGAGGTATCTGGACTTACGAATATTTTCGGCAGCCCACGCAGCAACCCCGTGCACACGCCTAATCCCTGCTGATGAGCGTTAATGAACGCGAAACACGTGTCCAGGGATGGCAAGCACACCAGTGAATACCCTCAAGACTCAAGACTTGGGTAGAAGCGCACCCGCTGATACCGACCACATCGACCATCATGCTCCGGGGTCACACGCTGAATGGACGAGCAGTGTGCGACCTCATTCGGACATACTACTTATACAGGCTCCCTTGAGCCGGTGGAGGTGACGACCTCGAGACAATGCACCTGCGCGCCTTAAGAGGTATCTGGACCTACGAATATTTTTGGCAGCCCACGCAGCAACCCCGTGCACACGTCTAATCCCTGCTGATGAGCGTTAATGAACGCGAAACACGTGTCCAGGGATGGCAAGCACACCAGTGAATACCCTCAAGACTCAAGACTTGGGTAGAAGCACACCCGCTGATACCAACCACATCGACCATCATGCTCCGGGGTCACACGCTGATGGGACGAGCAGTGTGCGACCTCATTCGGACATACTATTTATACAGGCTCCCTTGAGCCGGTGGAGGTGACGACCTCGAGAAAACGCACCTGCGCGCCTTAAGAGGTATCTGGACCTACGAATATTTTCGGCAGCCCACGCAGCAACCCCGTGCACACGCCTAATCCCTGCTGATGAGCGTTAATGAACGCGAAACACGTGTCCAAGGATGGCAAGCACACCAGTGAATACCCTCAAGACTCAAGACTTGGGTAGAAGCGCACCCGCTGATACCGACCACATCGACCATCATGCTCCCGGGTCACACGCTGATGGGACGAGCAGTGTGCGACCTCATTCGGACATACTATTTATACAGGCTCCCTTGAGCCGGTGGAGGTGACGACCTCGAGACAACGCACCTGCGCGCCTTAAGAGGTATCTGGACCTACGAATATTTTCGGCAGCCCACGCAGCAACCCCGTGCACACGCCTAATCCCTGCTGATGAGCGTTAATGAACACGAAACACATGTCCAGGGATGGCAAGCACACCAGTGAATACCCTCAAGACTCAAGACTTGGGTAGAAGCGCACCCGCTGATACCGACCACATCGACCATCATGCTCCGGGGTCACACGCTGATGGGACGAGCAGTGTGCGACCTCATTCGGACATACTATTTATACAGGCTCCCTTGAGCCGGTGGAGGTGACGACCTCGAGACAACACACCTGCGCGCCTTAAGAGGTAATTGGACCTACGAATATTTTCGGCAGCCCACGCAGCAACCCCGTGCACACGCCTAATCCCTGCTGATGAGCATTAATGAACGCGAAACACGTGTCCAGGGATGGTGAGCACACCAGTGAATACCCTCAAGACTCAGGACTTGGGTAGAAGCGCACCCGCTGATACCGACCACATCGACCATCATGCTCCGGGGTCACACGCTGATGGGACGAGCAGTGTGCGACCTCATTCGGACATACTATTTATACAGGCTCCCTTGAGCCGGTGGAGGTGACGACCTCGAGACAACGCACCTGCGCGCCTTAAGAGGTAATTGGACCTACGAATATTTTCGGCAGCCCACGCAGCAACCCCGTGCACACGCCTTATCCCTGCTGATGAGCATTAATGAACGCGAAACACGTGTCCAGGGATGGTGAGCACACCAGTGAATACCCTCAAGACTCAGGACTTGGGTAGAAGCGCACCCGCTGATACCGACCACATCGACCATCATGCTCTGGGGTCACACGCTGATGGGACGAGCAGAGTGCGACCTCATTCGGACATACTATTTATATAGGCTCCCTTGAGCCGGTGGAGGTGACGACCTCGAGACAACGCACCTGCGCGCCTTAAGAGGTATCTGGACCTACGAATATTTTCGGCAGCCCACGCAGCAACCCCGTGCACACGCCTAATCCCTGCTGATGAGCGTTAATGAACGCGAAACACATGTCCAGGGATGGCAAGCACACCAGTGAATACCCTCAAGACTCAAGACTTGGGTAGAAGCGCACCCGCTGATATCGACCACATCGACCATCATGCTCCGGGGTCACACGCTGATGGGACGAGCACTGTGCGACCTCATTCGGACTTACTATTTATACAGGCTCCCTTGAGCCGGTGGAGGTGACGACCTCGAGACAATGCACCTGCGCGCCTTAAGAGGTATCTGGACCTACGAATATTTTCGGCAGCCCACGCAGCAACCCCGTGCACACGCCTAATCCCTGCTGATGAGCGTTAATGAACGCGAAACACGTGCCCAGGGATGGCAAGCACACCAGTGAATACCCTCAAGACTCAAGACTTGGGTAGAAGCGCACCCACTGATACCAACCACATCGACCATCATGCTCCGGGGTCACACGCTGATGGGACGAGCAGTGTGCGACCTCATTCGGACATACTATTTATACAGGCTCCCTTAAGCCGGTGGAGGTGACGACCTCGAGACAACGCACCTGCCCGCCTTAAGAGGTATCTGGACCTGCGAATATTTTTGGCAGCCCACGCAGCAACCCCGTGCACACGTCTAATCCCTGCTGATGAGCGTTAATGAACGCGAAACACGTGTCCAGGGATGGCAAGCACACCAGTGAATACCCTCAAGACTCAAGACTTGGGTAGAAGCACACCCGCTGATACCAACCACATCGACCATCATGCTCCGGGGTCACACGCTGATGGGACGAGCAGTGTGCGACCTCATTCGGACATACTATTTATACAGGCTCCCTTGAGCCGGTGGAAGTGATGACCTCGAGACAACGCACCTGTGCGCCTTAAGAGGTATCTGGACCTACGAATATTTTTGACAGCCCGCGCAGCAACCCCGTGCACACGCCTAATCCCTGCTGATGAGCGTTAATGAATGCGAAACACGTGTCCAGGGATGGCAAGCACACCAGTGAATACCCTCAAGACTCAAGACTTGGGTAGAAGCGCACCCGCTGATACCGACCACATCGACCATCATGCTCCGGGGTCACACGCTGATGGGACGAGCAGTGTGCGGCCTCATTCGGACATACTATTTATACAGGCTCCCTTGAGCCGGTGGAGGTGACGACTTTGAGACAACGCACCTGCGCGCCTTAAGAGGTATCTGGACCTACGAATATTTTCGGCAGCCCACGCAGCAACCCCGTGCACACGCCTAATCCCTGCTGATGAGCGTTAAAGAATGCGAAACACGTGTCCAGGGATGGCAAGCACACCAGTGAATACCCTCAAGACTCAAGACTTGGGTAGAAGCGCACCCGCTGATACCGACCACATCGACCATCATGCTCCGGGGTCACACGCTGATGGGACGAGCAGTGTGCGACCTCATTCGGACATACTATTTATACAGGCTCCCTTGAGCCGGTGGAGGTGACGACCTCGAGACAACGCACCTGCGCGCCTTAAGAGGTATCTGGACCTACGAATATTTTCGGCAGCCCACGCAGCAACCACGTGCACACGCCTAATCCCTGCTGATGAGCGTTATTGAACGCGAAACACGTGTCCAGGGATGGCAAGCACACCAGTGAATACCCTCAAGACTCAAGACTTGGGTAGAAGCGCACCCGCTGATACCGACCACATCGACCATCATGCTCCGGGGTCACACGCTGATGGGACGAGCAGTGTGCGACCTCATTCGGACATACTATTTATACAGGCTCCCTTGAGCCGGTGGAGGTGATGACCTCGAGACAATGCACCTGCGCGCCTTAAGAGGTATCTGGACCTACGAATATTTTCGGCAGCCCACGCAGCAACCCCATGCACACGCCTAATCCCTGCTGATGAGCGTTAATGAACGCGAAACACGTGCCCAGGGATGGCAAGCACACCAGTGAATACCCTCAAGATTCAAGACTTGGGTAGAAGCGCACCCTCTGATACCGACCACATCGACCATCATGCTCCGGGGTCACACGCTGATGGGACGAGCAGTGTGCGACCTCATTCGGACATACTATTTATACAGGCTCCCTTGAGCCGGTGGAAGTGATGACCTCGAGACAACGCACCTGCGCGCCTTAAGAGGTATCTGGACCTACGAATATTTTCGTCAGCCCACGCAGCAACCCCGTGCACACGCCTAATCCCTGCTGATGAGCGTTAATGAACGCGAAACACGTGTCCAGGGATGGCAAGCCCACCAGTGAATACCCTCAAGACTCAAGACTTGGGTAGAAGCGCACCCGCTGATACCGACCACATCGACCATCCTGCTCCGGGGTCACACGCTGATGGGACGAGCAGTGTGCGACCTCAATCGGACATACTATTTATACAGGCTCCTTTGAGCCGGTGGAGGTGACGACTTCGAGACAACGCACCTGCGCGCCTTAAGAGGTTTCTGGAACTACGAATATTTTCGGCAGCCCACGCAGCAACCCCGTGCACACGCCTAATCCCTGCTGATGAGCGTTAATGAACGCGAAACACGTGTCCAGGGATGGCAAGCACACCAGTGAATACCCTCAAGACTCAAGACTTGGGTAGAAGCGCACCCGCTGATACCGACCACATCGACCATCATGCTCCGGGGTCACACGCTGATGGGACAAGCAGTGTGCGACCTCATTCGGACATACTATTTATACAGGCTCCCTTGAGCCGGTGGAGGTGACGACCTCGAGACAACGCACCTGCGCGCCTTAAGAGGTATCTGGACCTACGAATATTTTCAGCAGCCCTCGCAGCAACCCCGTGCACATGCCTAATCCATGCTGATGAGCATTAATGAACGCGAAACACGTGTCCAGGGATGGCAAGCACACCAGTGAATACCCTCAAGACTCAAGACTTGGGTAGAAGCGCACCCGCTGATACTGACCACATCGACCATCATGCTCCGGGGTCACACGCTGATGGGACGAGCAGTGTGCGACCTCATTCCGACATACTATTTATACAGGCTCCCTTGAGCCGGTGGAGGTGACGACCTCGAGACAACGCACCTGCGAGTCTTAAGAGGTATCTGGACCTACGAATATTTTCGGCAGCCCACGCACCAACCCCGTGCACACGCGTAATCCGTGCTGATGAGCGTTAATGAACGCGAAACACGTGTCCAGGGATGGCAAGCACACCAGTGAATACCCTCAAGACTCAAGACTTGGATAGAAGCGCACCCGCTGATACCGACCACATCGACCATCATGCTCCGGGGTCACACGCTGATGGGACGAGCAGTGTGCGACCTCATTCGGACATGCTATTTATACAGGCTCCCTTGAGCCGGTGGAGGTGACGACCTCGAGACAACGCACCTGCGCGCCTTAAGAGGTATCTGGACCAACGAATATTTTCGGCAGCCCACGCAGCAACCCCGTGCACACGCCTAATCCCTGCTGATGAGCGTTAATGAACGCGAAACACGTGTCCAGGGATGGCAAGCACACCAGTGAATACCCTCAAGACTCAAGACTTGGGTAGAAGCGCACCCGCTGATACCGACCACATCGACCATCATGCTCCTTGGTCACACGCTGATGGGACGAGCAGTGTGCGACCTCATTCGGACATACTATTTATACAGGCTCCCTTGAGCCGGTGGAGGTGACGACCTCGAGACAATGCACCTGCGCGCCTTAAGAGGTATCTGGACCTACGAATATTTTCGGCAGCCCACGCAGCAAACCCGTGCACACGCCTAATCCCTGCTGATGAGCGTTAATGAATGCGAAACACGTGTCCAGGGATGGCAAGCACACCAGTGAATACCCTCAAGACTCAAGACTTGGGTAGAAGCGCACCCGCTGATACCGACCACATCGACCATCATGCTCCGGGGTCACACGCTGATGGGACGAGCAGTGTGCGACCTCATTCGGACATACTATTTATACAGGCTCCCTTGAGCCGGTGGAGGTGACGACCTCGAGACAACGCACCTGCGTGCCATAAGAGGTATCTGGACCTACGAATATTTTCGGCAGCCCACGCAGCAACCCCGTGCACACGCCTAATCCCTGCTGATGAGCGTTAAAGAACGCGAAACACGTGTCCAGGGATGGCAAGCACACCAGTGAATACCCTCAAGACTCAAGACTTGGGTAGAAGCGCACCCGCTGATACCGACCACATCGACCATCATGCTCCGGGGTCACACGCTGATGGGACGAGCAGTGTGCAACATCATTCGGACATACTATTTATACAGGCTCCCTAGAGCCGGTGGAGGTGACGACCTCGAGACAACGCACCTGCGCCTTAAGAGGTATCTGGACCTACGAATATTTTCGGCAGCCCACGCAGCAACCCCGTGCACACGCCTAATCCCTGCTGATGAGCGTTAATGAACGCGAAACACGTGTCCAGGGATGGCAAGCACACCAGTGAATACCCTCAAGACTCAAGACTTGGGTAGAAGCGCACCCGCTGATACCGACCACATCGACCATCATGCTTCGGGGTCACACGCTGATGGGATGAGCAGTGTGCGACCACATTCGGACATACTATTTATACAGGCTCCCTTGAGCCGGTGGAGGTGACGACCTCGAGACAACGCACCTGCGCTCCTTAAGAGGTATCTGGACCTACGAATATTTTCGGCAGCCCACGCAGCAACCCCGTGCACACGCCTAATCCCTGCTGATGAGCGTTAATGAACGTGAAACACGTGTCCAGGGATGGCAAGCACACCAGTGAATACCCTCAGGACTCAAGACTTGGGTAGAAGCGCACCCGCTGATACCGACCACATCGACCATCATGCTCCGGGGTCACACGCTGATGGGACGAGCAGTGTGCGACCTTATTTGGACACACTATTTATACAGGCTCCCTTGAGCCGGTGGAGGTGACGACCTCGAGACAACGCACCTGCGCGCCTTAAGAGGTATCTGGACCTACGGATATTTTCGGCAGCCCACGCAACAACCCTGTGCACACGCCTAATCCCTGCTGATAAGCGTTAATGAACGCGAAACATGTGTCCAGGGATGGCAAGCACACCAGTGAATACCCTCAAGACTCAAGACTTGGGTAGAAGCGCACCCACTGATACCGACCACAGTGACCATCATGCTCCGGGGTCACACGCTGATGGGACGAGCAGTGTGCGACCTCATTCGGACATACTATTTATACAGGCTACCTTGAGCCGGTGGAGGTGACGACCTCGAGACAACGCACCTGTGCGCCTTAAGAGGTATCTGGACCTACGAATATTTTCGGCAGCCCACGCAGCAACCCCGTGCACACGTCTAATCCCTGCTGATGAGCGTTAATGAACGCGAAACACGTGTCCAGGGATGGCAAGCACACCAGTGAATACCCTCAAGACTCAAGACTTGGGTAGAAGCACACTCGCTGATACCAACCACATCGACCATCATGCTCCAGGGTCACACGCTGATGGGACGAGCAGTGTGCGACCTCATTCGGACATACTATTTATACAGGCTCCCTTGGGCCGGTGGAAGTGATGACCTCGAGACAACGCACCTGCGCGCCTTAAGAGGTATCTGGACCTACGAATATTTTCGGCAGCCCATGCAGCAACCCCGTGCACACGCCTAATCCCTGCTGATGAGCGTTAATGAACGCGAAACACGTGTCCAGGGATGGCAAGCACAGCAGTGAATACCCTCAAGACTCAAGACTTGGGTAGAAGCGCACCCGCTGATACCGACCACATCGACCATCATGCTCCGGGGTCACACGCTGATGGGACGAGCAGTGTGCGACCTCATTCGGACATACTATTTATACAGGCTCCCTTGAGCCGGTGGAGGTGACGACCTCGAGACAACGCACCTGCGCGCCTTAAGAGGTATCTGGACCTACGAATATTTTCGGCAGCCCACGCAGCAACCCCGTGCACACGCCTAATCCCTGCTGATGAGCGTTAATGAACGCGAAACACATGTCCAGGCATGGCAAGCACACCAGTGAATACACTCAAGACTCAAGACTTGGGTAGAAGCGCACCCGCTGATACCGACCACATTGACCATCATGCTCCGGAGTCACACGCTGATGGGACGAGCAGTGTGCGACCTCATTCGGACATACTATTTATACAGGCTCCCTTGAGCCGGTGGAGGTGTTGACCTCGAGACAACGCACCTGCGCGCCTTAAGCGGTAATTGGACCTACGAATATTTTCGGCAGCCCACGCAGCAACCCCGTGCACACGCCTAATCCCTGCTGATGAGCATTAATGAACGCGAAACACGTGTCCAGGGATGGTGAGCACACCAGTGAATACCCTCAAGACTCAGGACTTGGGTAGAAGCGCACCTGCTGATACCGACCACATCGACCATCATGCTCCGGGGTCACACGCTGATGGGACGAGCAGTGTGCGACCTCATTCGGACATACTATTTATATAGGCTCCCTTGAGCCGGTGGAGGTGACGACCTCGAGACAACGCACCTGCGCGCCTTAAGAGGTATCTGGACCTACGAATATTTTCGGCAGCCCACGCAGCAACCCCGTGCACACGCCTAATCCCTGCTGATGAGCGTTAATGAACACGAAACACGTGTCCAGGGATGGCAAGCACACCAGTGAATACCCTCAAGACTCAAGACTTGGGTAGAAGAGCACCCGCTGATACCGACCACATCGACCATCATGCTCCGGGGTCACACGTGATGGGACGAGCAGTGTGCGACCTCATTCGGACATACTATTTATACAGGCTCCCTTGAGCCGGTGGAGGTGACGACCTCGAGTCAATGCACCTGCGCGCCTTAAGAGGTATCTGGACCTACGAATATTTTCGGCAGCCCACGCAGCAACCCCGTGCACAGCCTAATCCCTGCTGATGAGCGTTAATGAACGCGAAACACGTGCCCAGGGATGGCAAGCACACCAGTGAATACCCTCAAGACTCAAGACTTGGGTAGAAGCGCACCCACTGATACCGACCACATCGACCATCATGCTTCGGGGTCACACGCTGATGGGACGAGCAGTGTGCGACCTCATTCGGACATACTATTTATACAGGCTCCCTTGAGCCGGTGGAGGTGACGACCTCGAGACAACGCACCTGCCCGCCTTAAGAGGTATCTGGACCTACGAATATTTTCGTCAGCCCACGCAGCAACCCCGTGCACACGTCTAATCCCTGCTGATGAGCGTTAATGAACGCGAAACACGTGTCCAGGGATGGCAAGCACACTAGTGAATACCTTCAAGACTCAAGACTTGGGTAGAAGCACACCCGCTGATAGCAACCACATCGACCATCATGCGCCGGGGTCACACGCTGATGGGACGAGCAGTGTGCGACCTCATTCGGACATACTATTTATACAGGCTCCCTTGAGCCGGTGGTAGTGATGACCTCGAGACAACGCACCTGTGCGCCTTAAGAGGTATCTGGACCTACGAATATTTTCGACAGCCCACGCAGCAACCCCGTGCACACGCCTAATCCCTGCTGATGAGCGTTAATGAACGCGAAACACGTGTCCAGGGATGGCAAGCACACCAGTGAATACCCTCAAGACTCAAGACTTGGGTAGAAGCGCACCCGCTGATACCGACCACATCGACCATCATGCTCCGGGGTCACACGCTGATGGGACGAGCAGTGTGCGACCTCATTCGGACATACTATTTATACAGGCTCCCTTGAGCCGGTGGAGGTGACGACTTCGAGACAACGCACCTGCGCGCCTTAAGAGGTATCTGGACCTACGAATATTTTCGGCAGCCCACGCAGCAACCCCGTGCACACGCCTAATCCCTGCTGATGAGCGTTAATGAACGCGAAACACGTGTCCAGGGATGGCAAGCACACCAGTGAATACCCTCAAGACTCAAGACTTGGGTAGAAGCGCACCCGCTGATACCGACCACATCGACCATCATGCCCCGGGGTCACACGCTGATGGGACGAGCAGTGTGCGACCTCATTCGGACATACTATTTATACAGGCTCCCTTGAGCCGGTGGAGGTGACGACCTCGAGACAACGCACCTGCGCGCCTTAAGAGGTAATTGGACCTACGAATATTTTCGGCAGCCCACGCAGCAACCCCGTGCACACGCCTAATCCCTGCTGATGAGCGTTAATGAACGCGAAACACGTGTCCAGGGATGGTGAGCACACCAGTGAATACCCTCAAGACTCAAGACTTGGGTAGAAGCGCACCCGCTGATACCGACCACATCGACCATCATGCTCCGGGGTCACACGCTGATGGGACGAGCAGTGTGCGACCTCATTCGGACATACTATTTATACAGGCTCCCTTGAGCCGGTGGAGGTGACGACCTCGAGACAACACACCTGCGCGCCTTAAGAGGTATCTGGACCTACGAATATTTTCGGCAGCCCACGCAGCAACCCCGTGCACACGCCTAATCCCTGCTGATGAGCGTTAATGAACGCGAAACACGTGTCCAGGGATGGCAAGCACACCAGTGAATACCCTCAAGACTCAAGACTTGGGTAGAAGCGCACCCGCTGATACCGACCACATCGACCATCATGCTCCGGGGTCACACGCTGAATGGACGAGCAGTATGCGACCTCATTCGGACATACTACTTATACAGGCTCCCTTGAGCCGGTGGAGGTGACGACCTCGAGACAATGCACCTGCGCGCCTTAAGAGGTATCTGGACCTACGAATATTTTTGGCAGCCCACGCAGCAACCCCGTGCACACGTCTAATCCCTGCTGATGAGCGTTAATGAACGCGAAACACGTGTCCAGGGATGGCAAGCACACCAGTGAATACCCTCAAGACTCAAGACTTGGGTAGAAGCACACCCGCTGATACCAACCACATCGACCATCATGCTCCGGGGTCACACGCTGATGGGACGAGCAGTGTGCGACCTCATTCGGACATACTATTTATACAGGCTCCCTTGAGCCGGTGGAGGTGACGACCTCGAGAAAACGCACCTGCGCGCCTTAAGAGGTATCTGGACCTACGAATATTTTCGGCAGCCCACGCAGCAACCCCATGCACACGCCTAATCCCTGCTGATGAGCGTTAATGAACGCGAAACACGTGTCCAAGGATGGCAAGCACACCAGTGAATACCCTCAAGACTCAAGACTTGGGTAGAAGCGCACCCGCTGATACCGACCACATCGACCATCATGCTCCCGGGTCACACGCTGATGGGACGAGCAGTGTGCGACCTCATTCGGACATACTATTTATACAGGCTCCCTTGAGCCGGTGGAGGTGACGACCTCGAGACAACGCACCTGCGCGCCTTAAGAGGTATCTGGACCTACGAATATTTTCGGCAGCCCACGCAGCAACCCCGTGCACACGCCTAATCCCTGCTGATGAGCGTTAATGAACACGAAACACATGTCCAGGGATGGCAAGCACACCAGTGAATACCCTCAAGACTCAAGACTTGGGTAGAAGCGCACCCGCTGATATCGACCACATCGACCATCATGCTCCGGGGTCACACGCTGATGGGACGAGCAGTGTGCGACCTCATTCGGACATACTATTTATACAGGCTCCCTTGAGCCGGTGGAGGTGACGACCTCGAGACAACACACCTGCGCGCCTTAAGAGGTAATTGGACCTACGAATATTTTCGGCAGCCCACGCAGCAACCCCGTGCACACGCCTAATCCCTGCTGATGAGCATTAATGAACGCGAAACACGTGTCCAGGGATGGTGAGCACACCAGTGAATACCCTCAAGACTCAGGACTTGGGTAGAAGCGCACCCGCTGATACCGACCACATCGACCATCATGCTCCGGGGTCACACGCTGATGGGACGAGCAGTGTGCGACCTCATTCGGACATACTATTTATACAGGCTCCCTTAAGCCGGTGGAGGTGACGACCTCGAGACAACGCAGCTGCGCGCCTTAAGAGGTAATTGGACCTACGAATATTTTCGGCAGCCCACGCAGCAACCCCGTGCACACGCCTTATCCCTGCTGATGAGCATTAATGAACGCGAAACACGTGTCCAGGGATGGTGAGCACACCAGTGAATACCCTCAAGACTCAGGACTTGGGTAGAAGCGCACCCGCTGATACCGACCACATCGACCATCATGCTCTGGGGTCACACGCTGATGGGACGAGCAGAGTGCGACCTCATTCGGACATACTATTTATATAGGCTCCCTTGAGCCGGTGGAGGTGACGACCTCGAGACAACGCACCTGCGCGCCTTAAGAGGTATCTGGACCTACGAATATTTTCGGCAGCCCACGCAGCAACCCCGTGCACACGCCTAATCCCTGCTGATGAGCGTTAATGAACGCGAAACACGTGTCCAGGGATGGCAAGCACACCAGTGAATACCCTCAAGACTCAAGACTTGGGTAGAAGCGCACCCGCTGATATCGACCACATCGACCATCATGCTCCGGGGTCACACGCTGATGGGACGAGCACTGTGCGACCTCATTCGGACTTACTATTTATACAGGCTCCCTTGAGCCGGTGGAGGTGACGACCTCGAGACAATGCACCTGCGCGCCTTAAGAGGTATCTGGACCTACGAATATTTTCGACAGCCCACGCAGCAACCCCGTGCACACGCCTAATCCCTGCTGATGAGCGTTAATGAACGCGAAACACGTGCCCAGGGATGGCAAGCACACCAGTGAATACCCTCAAGACTCAAGACTTGGGTAGAAGCGCACCCACTGATACCAACCACATCGACCATCATGCTCCGGGGTCACACGCTGATGGGACGAGCAGTGTGCGACCTCATTCGGACATACTATTTATACAGGCTCCCTTAAGCCGGTGGAGGTGACGACCTCGAGACAACGCACCTGCCCGCCTTAAGAGGTATCTGGACCTACGAATATTTTTGGCAGCCCACGCAGCAACCCCGTGCACACGTCTAATCCCTGCTGATGAGCGTTAATGAACGCGAAACACGTGTCCAGGGATGGCAAGCACACCAGTGAATACCCTCAAGACTCAAGACTTGGGTAGAAGCACACCCGCTGATACCAACCACATCGACCATCATGCTCCGGGGTCACACGCTGATGGGACGAGCAGTGTGCGACCTCATTCGGACATACTATTTATACAGGCTCCCTTGAGCCGGTGGAAGTGATGACCTCGAGACAACGCACCTGTGCGCCTTAAGAGGTATCTGGACCTACGAATATTTTTGACAGCCCGCGCAGCAACCCCGTGCACACGCCTAATCCCTGCTGATGAGCGTTAATGAATGCGAAACACGTGTCCAGGGATGGCAAGCACACCAGTGAATACCCTCAAGACTCAAGACTTGGGTAGAAGCGCACCCGCTGATACCGACCACATCGACCATCATGCTCCGGGGTCACACGCTGATGGGACGAGCAGTGTGCGGCCTCATTCGGACATACTATTTATACAGGCTCCCTTGAGCCGGTGGAGGTGACGACTTCGAGACAACGCACCTGCGCGCCTTAAGAGGTATCTGGACCTACGAATATTTTCGGCAGCCCACGCAGCAACCCCGTGCACACGCCTAATCCCTGCTGATGAGCGTTAAAGAATGCGAAACACGTGTCCAGGGATGGCAAGCACACCAGTGAATACCCTCAAGACTCAAGACTTGGGTAGAAGCGCACCCGCTGATACCGACCACATCGACCATCATGCTCCGGGGTCACACGCTGATGGGACGAGCAGTGTGCGACCTCATTCGGACATACTATTTATACAGGCTCCCTTGAGCCGGTGGAGGTGACGACCTCGAGACAACGCACCTGCGCGCCTTAAGAGGTATCTGGACCTACGAATATTTTCGGCAGCCCACGCAGCAACCACGTGCACACGCCTAATCCCTGCTGATGAGCGTTATTGAACGCGAAACACGTGTCCAGGGATGGCAAGCACACCAGTGAATACCCTCAAGACTCAAGACTTGGGTAGAAGCGCACCCGCTGATACCGACCACATCGACCATCATGCTCCGGGGTCACACGCTGATGGGACGAGCAGTGTGCGACCTCATTCGGACATACTATTTATACAGGCTCCCTTGAGCCGGTGGAGGTGATGACCTCGAGACAATGCACCTGCGCGCCTTAAGAGGTATCTGGACCTACGAATATTTTCGGCAGCCCACGCAGCAACCCCATGCACACGCCTAATCCCTGCTGATGAGCGTTAATGAACGCGAAACACGTGCCCAGGGATGGCAAGCACACCAGTGAATACCCTCAAGATTCAAGACTTGGGTAGAAGCGCACCCTCTGATACCGACCACATCGACCATCATGCTCCGGGGTCACACGCTGATGGGACGAGCAGTGTGCGACCTCATTCGGACATACTATTTATACAGGCTCCCTTGAGCCGGTGGAAGTGATGACCTCGAGACAACGCACCTGCGCGCCTTAAGAGGTATCTGGACCTACGAATATTTTCGTCAGCCCACGCAGCAACCCCGTGCACACGCCTAATCCCTGCTGATGAGCGTTAATGAACGCGAAACACGTGTCCAGGGATGGCAAGCCCACCAGTGAATACCCTCAAGACTCAAGACTTGGGTAGAAGCGCACCCGCTGATACCGACCACATCGACCATCCTGCTCCGGGGTCACACGCTGATGGGACGAGCAGTGTGCGACCTCAATCGGACATACTATTTATACAGGCTCCTTTGAGCCGGTGGAGGTGACGACTTCGAGACAACGCACCTGCGCGCCTTAAGAGGTATCTGGACCTACGAATATTTTCGGCAGCCCATGCAGCAACCCCGTGCACACGCCTAATCTCTGCTGATGAGCGTTAATGAACGCGAAACACCTGTCCTGGGATGGCAAGCACACCAGTGAATACCCTCAAGACTCAAGACTTGGGTAGAAGCGCACCCGCTGATAACGACCAAATCGACTATCATGCTCCGGGGTCACACGCTGATGGGACGAGCAGTGTGCGACCTCATTCGGACATACTATTTATACAGGCTCCCTTGAGCCGGTGGAGGTGACGACCTTGAGACAACGCACCTGCGCGCCTTAAGAGGTTTCTGGAACTACGAATATTTTCGGCAGCCCACGCAGCAACCCCGTGCACACGCCTAATCCCTGCTGATGAGCGTTAATGAACGCGAAACACGTGTCCAGGGATGGCAAGCACACCAGTGAATACCCTCAAGACTCAAGACTTGGGTAGAAGCGCACCCGCTGATACCGACCACATCGACCATCATGCTCCGGGGTCACACGCTGATGGGACAAGCAGTGTGCGACCTCATTCGGACATACTATTTATACAGGCTCCCTTGAGCCGGTGGAGGTGACGACCTCGAGACAACGCACCTGCGCGCCTTAAGAGGTATCTGGACCTACGAATATTTTCAGCAGCCCTCGCAGCAACCCCGTGCACATGCCTAATCCATGCTGATGAGCATTAATGAACGCGAAACACGTGTCCAGGGATGGCAAGCACACCAGTGAATACCCTCAAGACTCAAGACTTGGGTAGAAGCGCACCCGCTGATACTGACCACATCGACCATCATGCTCCGGGGTCACACGCTGATGGGACGAGCAGTGTGCGACCTCATTCCGACATACTATTTATACAGGCTCCCTTGAGCCGGTGGAGGTGACGACCTCGAGACAACGCACCTGCGAGTCTTAAGAGGTATCTGGACCTACGAATATTTTCGGCAGCCCACGCACCAACCCCGTGCACACGCGTAATCCGTGCTGATGAGCGTTAATGAACGCGAAACACGTGTCCAGGGATGGCAAGCACACCAGTGAATACCCTCAAGACTCAAGACTTGGATAGAAGCGCACCCGCTGATACCGACCACATCGACCATCATGCTCCGGGGTCACATGCTGATGGG
This sequence comes from Lissotriton helveticus, assembly GCF_964261635.1. Classification (NCBI taxonomy): domain Eukaryota; kingdom Metazoa; phylum Chordata; class Amphibia; order Caudata; family Salamandridae; genus Lissotriton; species Lissotriton helveticus. Next base: position 2,125,369,981 of record NC_136059.1, on the reverse strand, counting down.
ACGAGCAGTGTGCGACCTCATTCGGACATGCTATTTATACAGGCTCCCTTGAGCCGGTGGAGGTGACGACCTCGAGACAACGCACCTGCGCGCCTTAAAAGGTATCTGGACCAACGAATATTTTCGGCAGCCCACGCAGCAACCCCGTGCACACGCCTAATCCCTGCTGATGAGCGTTAATGAACGCGAAACACGTGTCCAGGGATGGCAAGCACACCAGTGAATACCCTCAAGACTCAAGACTTGGGTAGAAGCGCACCCGCTGATACCGACCACATCGACCATCATGCTCCTTGGTCACACGCTGATGGGACGAGCAGTGTGCGACCTCATTCGGACATACTATTTATACAGGCTCCCTTGAGCCGGTGGAGGTGACGACCTCGAGACAATGCACCTGCGCGCCTTAAGAGGTATCTGGACCTACGAATATTTTCGGCAGCCCACGCAGCAAACCCGTGCACACGCCTAATCCCTGCTGATGAGCGTTAATGAATGCGAAACACGTGTCCAGGGATGGCAAGCACACCAGTGAATACCCTCAAGACTCAAGACTTGGGTAGAAGCGCACCCGCTGATACCGACCACATCGACCATCATGCTCCGGGGTCACACGCTGATGGGACGAGCAGTGTGCGACCTCATTCGGACATACTATTTATACAGGCTCCCTTGAGCCGGTGGAGGTGACGACCTCGAGACAACGCACCTGCGTGCCTTAAGAGGTATCTGGACCTACGAATATTTTCGGCAGCCCACGCAGCAACCCCGTGCACACGCCTAATCCCTGCTGATGAGCGTTAAAGAACGCGAAACACGTGTCCAGGGATGGCAAGCACACCAGTGAATACCCTCAAGACTCAAGACTTGGGTAGAAGCGCACCCGCTGATACCGACCACATCGACCATCATGCTCCGGGGTCACACGCTGATGGGACGAGCAGTGTGCAACATCATTCGGACATACTATTTATACAGGCTCCCTAGAGCCGGTGGAGGTGACGACCTCGAGACAACGCACCTGCGCCTTAAGAGGTATCTGGACCTACGAATATTTTCGGCAGCCCACGCAGCAACCCCGTGCACACGCCTAATCCCTGCTGATGAGCGTTAATGAACGCGAAACACGTGTCCAGGGATGGCAAGCACACCAGTGAATACCCTCAAGACTCAAGACTTGGGTAGAAGCGCACCCGCTGATACCGACCACATCGACCATCATGCTTCGGGGTCACACGCTGATGGGATGAGCAGTGTGCGACCACATTCGGACATACTATTTATACAGGCTCCCTTGAGCCGGTGGAGGTGACGACCTCGAGACAACGCACCTGCGCTCCTTAAGAGGTATCTGGACCTACGAATATTTTCGGCAGCCCACGCAGCAACCCCGTGCACACGCCTAATCCCTGCTGATGAGTGTTAATGAACGCAAAACACGTGTCCAGGGATGGTAAGCACACCAGTGAATACCCTCAAGACTCAAGACTTGGGTAGAAGCGCACCCGCTGATACCGAGCACATCCACCATCATGCTCCGGGGTCACACGCTGATGGGACGAGCAATGTGCGACCTCATTCGGATATACTATTTATACAGGCTCCCTTGAGCCGGTGGAGGTGACGACCTCGAGACAACGCACCTGCGCGCCTTAAGAGGTATCTGGACCTACGAATATTTTCGGCAGCCCACGCAGCAACCCCGTACACACGCCTAATCCCTGCTGATGAGCGTTAATGAACGTGAAACACGTGTCCAGGGATGGCAAGCACACCAGTGAATACCCTCAGGACTCAAGACTTGGGTAGAAGCGCACCCGCTGATACCGACCACATCGACCATCATGCTCCGGGGTCACACGCTGATGGGACGAGCAGTGTGCGACCTTATTTGGACACACTATTTATACAGGCTCCCTTGAGCCGGTGGAGGTGACGACCTCGAGACAACGCACCTGCGCGCCTTAAGAGGTATCTGGACCTACGAATATTTTCGGCAGCCCACGCAGCAACCCCGTGCACACGCCTAATCCCTGATGATGAGGGTTAATGACCGCGAAACACGTGTCCAGGGATGGCAAGCACACCAGTGAATACCCTCAAGACTCAAGACTTGGGTAGAAGCGCACACGCTGATACTGACCACATCGACCATCATGCTCTGGGGTCACACGCTGATGGGACGAGCAGTGTGCGACCTCATTCGGACATACTATTTATACAGGCTCCCTTGAGCCGGTGGAGGTGACGACCTCGAGACAACGCACCTGCGCGCCTTAAGAGGTATCTGGACCTACGGATATTTTCGGCAGCCCACGCAACAACCCTGTGCACACGCCTAATCCCTGCTGATAAGCGTTAATGAACGCGAAACATGTGTCCAGGGATGGCAAGCACACCAGTGAATACCCTCAAGACTCAAGACTTGGGTAGAAGCGCACCCACTGATACCGACCACAGTGACCATCATGCTCCGGGGTCACACGCTGATGGGACGAGCAGTGTGCGACCTCATTCGGACATACTATTTATACAGGCTACCTTGAGCCGGTGGAGGTGACGACCTCGAGACAACGCACCTGTGCGCCTTAAGAGGTATCTGGACCTACGAATATTTTCGGCAGCCCACGCAGCAACCCCGTGCACACGTCTAATCCCTGCTGATGAGCGTTAATGAACGCGAAACACGTGTCCAGGGATGGCAAGCACACCAGTGAATACCCTCAAGACTCAAGACTTGGGTAGAAGCACACTCGCTGATACCAACCACATCGACCATCATGCTCCAGGGTCACACGCTGATGGGACGAGCAGTGTGCGACCTCATTCGGACATACTATTTATACAGGCTCCCTTGGGCCGGTGGAAGTGATGACCTCGAGACAACGCACCTGCGCGCCTTAAGAGGTATCTGGACCTACGAATATTTTCGGCAGCCCATGCAGCAACCCCGTGCACACGCCTAATCCCTGCTGATGAGCGTTAATGAACGCGAAACACGTGTCCAGGGATGGCAAGCACAGCAGTGAATACCCTCAAGACTCAAGACTTGGGTAGAAGCGCACCCGCTGATACCGACCACATCGACCATCATGCTCCGGGGTCACACGCTGATGGGACGAGCAGTGTGCGACCTCATTCCGACATACTATTTATACAGGCTCCCTTGAGCCGGTGGAGGTGACGACCTCGAGACAACGCACCTGCGAGTCTTAAGAGGTATCTGGACCTACGAATATTTTCGGCAGCCCACGCACCAACCCCGTGCACACGCAAAATCCGTGCTGATGAGCGTTAATGAACGCGAAACACGTGTCCAGGGATGGCAAGCACACCAGTGAATACCCTCAAGACTCAAGACTTGGGTAGAAGCGCACCCGCTGATACCGACCACATCGACCATCATGCTCCCGGGTCACACGCTGATGGGACGAGCAGTGTGCGACCTCATTCGGACATACTATTTATACAGGCTCCCTTGAGCCGGTGGAGGTGACGACCTCGAGACAACGCACCTGCGCGCCTTAAGAGGTATCTGGACCTACGAATATTTTCGGCAGCCCACGCAGCAACCCCGTGCACACGCCTAATCCCTGCTGATGAGTGTTAATGAACGCGAAACACGTGTCCAGAGATGGCAAGCACACCAGTGAATACCCTCAAGACTTGGGTAGAAGCGCACCCGCTGATACCGACCACATCGACCATCATGCTCCCGGGTCACACGCTGATGGGACGAGCAGTGTGCGACCTCATTCGGACATACTATTTATACAGGCTCCCTTGAGCCGGTGGAGGTGACGACCTCGAGACAACGCACCTGCGCGCCTTAAGAGGTATCTGGACCTACGAATATTTTCGGCAGCCCACGCAGCAACCCCGTGCACACGCCTAATCCCTGCTGATGAGCATTAATGAACGCGAAACACGTGTCCAGGGATGGCAAGCACACCAGTGAATACCCTCAAGACTCAAGACTTGGGTAGAAGCGCACCCGCTGATGCCGACCACATCGACCATCATGCTCCTTGGTCACACGCTGATGGGACGAGCAGTGTGCGACCTCATTCGGACATACTATTTATACAGGCTCCCTTGAGCCGGTGGAGGTGACGACCTCGAGACAATGCACCTGCGCGCCTTAAGAGGTATCTGGACCTACGAATATTTTCGGCAGCCCACGCAGCAACCCCGTGCACACACCTAATCCCTGCTGATGAGCGTTAATGAACGCGAAACACGTGTCCAGGGATGGCAAGCACACCAGTGAATACCCTCAAGACTTGGGTAGAAGCGCACCCGCTGATACCGACCACATCGACCATCATGCTCCGGGGTCACACGCTGATGGGACGAGCAGTGTGCAACCTCATTCGGACATACTATTTATACAGGCTCCCTTGAGGTGGAGGTGACGACCTCGAGACAACGCACCTGCGCGCCTTAAGAGGTATCTGGACCTACGAATATTTTTGGCAGCCCACGCAGCAACCCCGTGCACACGTGTAATCCCTGCTGATGAGCGTTAATGAACGCGAAACACGTGTCCAGGGATGGCAAGCACACCAGTGAATACCCTCAAGACTCAAGACTTGGGTAGAAGCACACCCGCTGATACCAACCACATCGACCATCATGCTCCGGGGTCACACGCTGATGGGACGAGCAGTGTGCGACCTCATTCGGACATACTATTTATACAGGCTCCCTTGAGCCGGTGGAAGTGATGACCTCGAGACAACGCACCTGCGTGCCTTAAGAGGTATCTGGACCTACGAATATTTTCGGCAGCCCACGCAGCAACCCCGTGCACATGCCTAATCCCTGCTGATGAGCATTAATGAACGTGAAACACGTGTCCAGTGATGGCAAGCACACCAGTGAATACCCTCAAGACTCAAGACTTGGGTAGAAGCGCACCCGCTGATACCGACCACATCGACCATCATGCTCCGGGGTCACACGCTGATGGGACGAGCAGTGTGCGACCTCATTCGGACATACTATTTATACAGGCTCCCTTGAGCCGGTGGAGGTGACGACCTCGAGACAACGCACCTGCGCGCCTTAAGAGGTATCTGGACCTACGAATATTTTCGGCAGCCCACGCAGCAACCCCGTGCACACGCCTAATCCCTGCTGATGAGCGTTAATGAACATGAAACATGTGTCCAGGGATGGCAAGCACACCAGTGAATACCCTCAAGACTCAAGACTTGGGTAGAAGCGCACCCGCTGATACCGACCACATCGACCATCATGCTCTTGGGTCACACGCTGATGGGACGAGCAGTGTGCGACCTTATTCGGACACACTATTTATACAGGCTCCCTTGAGCCGGTGGAGGTGACGACCTCGAGACAACTCACCTGCGCGCCTTAAGAGGTATCTGGACCTACGAATATTTTTGGCAGCCCACGCAGCAACCCCGTGCACACGCCTAATCCCTGCTGATGAGGGTTAATGACCGTGAAACACGTGTCCAGGGATGGCAAGCACACCAGTGAATACCCTCAAGACTCAAGACTTGGGTAGAAGCGCACCCGCTGATACCGACCACATCGACCATCATGCTCCGGGGTCACACGCTGATGGGACGAGCAGTGTGCGACCTCATTCGTACATACTATTTATACAGGCTCCCTTGAGCCGGTGGAAGTGATGACCTCGAGACAACGCACCTGCGTGCCTTAAGAGGTATCTGGACCTACGAATATTTTCGGCAGCCCGCGCAGCAACCCCGTGCACACGCCTAATCCCTGCTGATGAGCGTTAATGAACGCGAAACACGTGTCCAGGGATGGCAAGCACAGCAGTGAATACCCTCAAGACTCAAGACTTGGGTAGAAGCGCACCCGCTGATACCGACCACATCGACCATCATGCTCCGGGGTCACACGCTGATGGGACGAGCAGTTTGCGACCTCATTCGGACATACTATTTATACAGGCTCCCTTGAGCCGGTGGAGGTGACGACCTCGAGACAACGCACCTGCGCGCCGTAAGAGGTATCTGGACCTACGAATATTTTCGGCAGCCCACGCAGCAACCCCGTGCACACGCCTAATCCCTGCTGATGAGCGTTAATGAACGCGAAACACGTGTCCAGGGATGGCAAGCACACCAGTGAATACCCTCAAGACTCAAGACTTGGGTAGAAGCGCACCCGCTGATACCGACCACATAGACCATCATGCTCCGGGGTCACACGCTGATGGGACGAGCAGTGTACGACCTCATTCGGACATACTAATTATACAGGCTCCCTTGAGCCGGTGGAGGTGACGACCTCGAGACAACGCACCTGCTCGCCTTAAGACGTATCTGGACCTATGAATATTTTCGGCAGCCCACGCAGCAACCCCGTGCACACGACTAATCCCTGCTGATGAGCGTTAATGAACGCGAAACACGTGTCCAGGGATGGCAAGCACACCAGTGAATACCCTCAAGACTCAAGACTTGAGTAGAGGCGCACCCGCTGATACCGACCACATCGACCATCATGCTCCGGGGTCACACGCTGATGGGACGAGCAGTGTGCGACCTCATTCGGACATACTATTTATACAGGCTCCCTTGAGCCGGTGGAAGTGATGACCTCGAGACAACGCACCTGCGTGCCTTAAGAGGTATCTGGACCTACGAATATTTTCGGCAGCCCACGCAGCAAACCCGTGCACATGCCTAATACCTGCTGATGAGCATTAATGAATGTGAAACACGTGTCCAGGGATGGCAAGCACACCAGTGAATACCCTCAAGACTCAAGACTTGGGTAGAAGCGCACCCGCTGATACCGACCACATCGACCATCATGCTCCGGGGTCACACGCTGATGGGATGAGCAGTGTGCGACCTCATTCGGACATACTATTTATACAGGCTCCCTTGAGCCGGTGGAGGTGACGACCTCGAGACAACGCACCTGCGCGCCTTAAGAGGTATCTGGACCTACGAATATTTTCGGCAGCCCACGCAGCAACCCCGTGCACACGCCTAATCCCTGCTGATGAGCGTTAAAGAACGTGAAACATGTGTCCAGGGATGGCAAGCACACCAGTGAATACCCTCAAGACTCAAGACTTGGGTAGAAGCGCACCCGCTGATACCGACCACATCGACCATCATGCTCGAGGGTCACACGCTGATGGGACGAGCAGTGTGCGACCTTATTCGGACACACTATTTATACAGGCTCCCTTGAGCCGGTGGAGGTGACGACCTCGAGACAACGCACCTGCGCGCCTTAAGAGGTATCTGGACCTACGAATATTTTTGGCAGCCCACGCAGCAACCCCGTGCACACGCCTAATCCCTGCTGATGAGGGTTAATGACCGTGAAACACGTGTCCAGGGATGGCAAGCACACCAGTGAATACCCTCAAGACTCAAGACTTGGGTAGAAGCGCACCCGCTGATACCGACCACATCGACCATCATGCTCCGGGGTCACACGCTGATGGGACGAGCAGTGTGCGACCTCATTCGGACATACTATTTATACAGGCTCCCTTGAGCCGGTGGAGGTGACGACCTCGAGACAACGCACCTGCGCGCCTTAAGAGGTATCTGGACCTACGGATATTTTCGGCAGCCCACGCAACAACCCCGTGCACACGCCTAATCCCTGCTGATAAGCGTTAATGAACGCGAAACATGTGTCCAGGGATGGCAAGCACACCAGTGAATACCCTCAAGACTCAAGACTTGGGTAGAAGCGCACCCACTGATACCGACCACAGTGACCATCATGCTCCGGGGTCACACGCTGATGGGACGAGCAGTGTGCGACCTCATTCGGACATACTATTTATACAGGCTCCCTTGAGCCGGTGGAGGTGACGACCTCGAGACAACGCACCTGTGCGCCTTAAGAGGTATCTGGACCTACGAATATTTTCGGCAGCCCACGCAGCAACCCCGTGCACACGTGTAATCCCTGCTGATGAGCGTTAATGAACGCGAAACACGTGTCCAGGGATGGCAAGCACACCAGTGAATACCCTCAAGACTCAAGACTTGGGTAGAAGCACACCCGCTGATACCAACCACATCGACCATCATGCTCCGGGGTCACACGCTGATGGGACGAGCAGTGTGCGACCTCATTCGGACATACTATTTATACAGGCTCCCTTGAGCCGGTGGAAGTGATGACCTCGAGACAACGCACCTGCGTGCCTTAAGAGGTGTCTGGACCTACGAATATTTTCGGCAGCCCACGCAGCAACCCCGTGCACATGCCTAATCCCTGCTGATGAGCATTAATGAACGTGAAACACGTGTCCAGGGATTGCAAGCACACCAGTGAATACCCTCAAGACTCAAGACTTGGGTAGAAGCGCACCCGCTGATACCGACCACATTGACCATCATGCTCCGGGGTCACACGCTGATGGGACGAGCAGTGTGCGACCTCATTCGGACATACTATTTATATAGGCTCCCTTGAGCCGGTGGAAGTGATGACCTCAAGACAACGCACCTGCGTGCCTTAAGAGGTATCTGGACCTACGAATATTTTCGGCAGCCCACGCATCAACCCGGTGCACACGCCTAATCCCAGCTGATGAGCGTTAATGAACGCGAAACACGTGTCCAGGGATGGCAAGCACAGCAGTGAATACCCTCAAGACTCAAGACTTGAGTAGAAGCGCACCCGCTGATACCGACCACATCGACCATCATGCTCCGGGGTCACACGCTGATGGGACGAGCAGTTTGCGACCTCATTCGGACATACTATTTATACAGGCTCCCTTGAGCCGGTGGAGGTGACGACCTTGAGACAACGCACCTGCGCGCCGTTAGAGGTATCTGGACCTACGAATATTTTCGGCAGCCCACGCAGCAACCCCGTGCACAAGCCTAATCCCTGCTGATGAGCGTTAATGAACGCGAAACACGTGTCCAGGGATGGCAAGCACACCAGTGAATACCCTCAAGACTCAAGACTTGGGTAGAAGCGCACCCGCTGATACCGACCACATAGACCATCATGCTCCGGGGTCACACGCTGATGGGACGAGCAGTGTACGACCTCATTCGGACATACTATTTATACAGGCTCCCTTGAGCCGGTGGAGGTTACGACCTCGATACAACGCACCTGCGCGCCTTAAGACGTATCTGGACCTATGAATATTTTCGGCAGCCCACGCAGCAACCCCGTGCACACGCCTAATCCCTGCTGATGAGCGTTAATGAACGCGAAACACGTGTCCAGGGATGGCAAGCACACCAGTGAATACCCTCAAGACTCAAGACTTGGGTAGAGGCGCACCCGCTGATACCGACCACATCGACCATCATGCTCCGGGGTCACACGCTGATGGGACGAGCAGTGTGCAACCTCATTCGGACATACTATTTATACAGGCTCCCTTGAGCCGGTGGAGGTGACGACCTCGAGACAACGCACCTGCGCGCCTTAAGAGGTATCTGGACCTACGAATATTTTCGGCAGCCCAGGCAGCAACCCCGTGCACACGCCTAATCCCTGCTGATGAGCGTTAATGAACGCGAAACATGTGTCCAGGGATGGCAAGCACACCAGTGAATACCCTCAAGACTCAAGACTTGGGTAGAAGCGCACCCGCTGATACCGACCACATCGACCATCATGCTCCGGGGTCACACACTGATGGGACGAGCAGTGTGCAACCTCATTCGGACATACTATTTATACAGGCTCCCTTGAGCCAGTGGAGGTGACGACCTCGAGACAACGCACCTGCGCGCCTTAAGAGGTATCTGGACCTACGAATATTTTCGGCAGCCCAAGCAGCGACCCCGTGCACACGCCTAATCCCTGCTGATGAGCGTTAATGAACGCAAAACACGTGTCCAGGGATGGCAAGCACACCAGTGAATACCCTCAAGACTCAAGACTTGGGTAGAAGCGCACCCGCTGATACCGACCACATCGACCATCATGCTTCGGCGTCACACGCTGATGGGATGAGCAGTGTGCGACCTCATTCGGACATACTATTTATACAGGCTCCCTTGAGCCGGTGGAGTTGACGACCTCGAGACAACGCACCTGCGCGCCTTAAGAGGTATCTGGACCTACGAATATTTTCGGCAGCCCACGCAGCAACCCCGTGCACACGCCTAATCCCTGCTGATGAGCGTTAATGAACGTGAAACATGTGTCCAGGGATGGCAAGCACACCAGTGAATACCCTCAAGACTCAAGACTTGGGTAGAAGCGCACCCGCTGATACCGACCACATTGACCATCATGCTCCGGGGTCACACGCTGATGGGACGAGCAGTGTGCGACCTCATTCGGACATACTATTTATATAGGCTCCCTTGAGCCGGTGGAAGTGATGACCTCGAGACAACGCACCTGCGTGCCTTAAGAGGTATCTGGACCTACGAATATTTTCGGCAGCCCACGCATCAACCCCGTGCACATGCCTAATCCCTGCTGATGAGCATTAATGAACGTGAAACACGTGTCCAGGGATGGCAAGCACACCAGTGAATACCCTCAAGACTCAAGACTTGGGTAGAAGCGCACCCGCTGATACCGACCACATTGACCATCATGCTCCGGGGTCACACGCTGATGGGACGAGCAGTGTGCGACCTCATTCGGACATACTATTTATATAGGCTCCCTTGAGTCGGTGGAAGTGATGACCTCGAGACAACGCACCTGCGTGCCTTAAGAGGTATCTGGACCTACGAATATTTTCGGCAGCCCACGCATCAACCCGGTGCACACGCCTAATCCCAGCTGATGAGCGTTAATGAACGCGAAACACGTGTCCAGGGATGGCAAGCACAGCAGTGAATACCCTCAAGACTCAAGACTTGAGTAGAAGCGCACCCGCTGATACCGACCACATCGACCATCATGCTCCGGGGTCACACGCTGATGGGACGAGCAGTTTGCGACCTCATTCGGACATACTATTTATACAGGCTCCCTTGAGCCGGTGGAGGTGACGACCTTGAGACAACGCACCTGCGCGCCGTTAGAGGTATCTGGACCTACGAATATTTTCGGCAGCCCACGCAGCAACCCCGTGCACAAGCCTAATCCCTGCTGATGAGCGTTAATGAACGCGAAACACGTGTCCAGGGATGGCAAGCACACCAGTGAATACCCTCAAGACTCAAGACTTGGGTAGAAGCGCACCCGCTGATACCGACCACATAGACCATCATGCTCCGGGGTCACACGCTGATGGGACGAGCAGTGTACGACCTCATTCGGACATACTATTTATACAGGCTCCCTTGAGCCGGTGGAGGTTACGACCTCGAGACAACGCACCTGCGCGCCTTAAGACGTATCTGGACCTATGAATATTTTCGGCAGCCCACGCAGCAACCCCGTGCACACGCCTAATCCCTGCTGATGAGCGTTAATGAACGCGAAACACGTGTCCAGGGATGGCAAGCACACCAGTGAATACCCTCAAGACTCAAGACTTGGGTAGAGGCGCACCCGCTGATACCGACCACATCGACCATCATGCTCCGGGGTCACACGCTGATGGGACGAGCAGTGTGCGACCTCATTCGGACATACTATTTATACAGGCTCCCTTGAGCCGGTGGAGGTGACGACCTCGAGACAACGCACCTGCGCGCCTTAAGAGGTATCTGGACCTACGAATATTTTCGGCAGCCCAGGCAGCAACCCCGTGCACACGCCTAATCCCTGCTGATGAGCGTTAATGAACGCGAAACATGTGTCCAGGGATGGCAAGCACACCAGTGAATACCCTCAAGACTCAAGACTTGGGTAGAAGCGCACCCGCTGATACCGACCACATCGACCATCATGCTCCGGGGTCACACACTGATGGGACGAGCAGTGTGCAACCTCATTCGGACATACTATTTATACAGGCTCCCTTGAGCCAGTGGAGGTGACGACCTCGAGACAACGCACCTGCGCGCCTTAAGAGGTATCTGGACCTACGAATATTTTCGGCAGCCCAAGCAGCGACCCCGTGCACACGCCTAATCCCTGCTGATGAGCGTTAATGAACGCAAAACACGTGTCCAGGGATGGCAAGCACACCAGTGAATACCCTCAAGACTCAAGACTTGGGTAGAAGCGCACCCGCTGATACCGACCACATCGACCATCATGCTTCGGCGTCACACGCTGATGGGATGAGCAGTGTGCGACCTCATTCGGACATACTATTTATACAGGCTCCCTTGAGCCGGTGGAGTTGACGACCTCGAGACAACGCACCTGCGCGCCTTAAGAGGTATCTGGACCTACGAATATTTTCGGCAGCCCACGCAGCAACCCCGTGCACACGCCTAATCCCTGCTGATGAGCGTTAATGAACGTGAAACATGTGTCCAGGGATGGCAAGCACACCAGTGAATACCCTCAAGACTCAAGACTTGGGTAGAAGCGCACCCGCTGATACCGACCACATCGACCATCATGCTCCGGGGTCACACGCTGATGGGACGAGCAGTGTGCGACCTTATTCGGACACACTATTTATACAGGCTCCCTTGAGCCGGTGGAGGTGACGACCTCGAGACAACGCACCTGCGCGCCTTAAGAGGTATCAGGACCTACGAATATTTTTGGCAGCCCACGCAGCAACCCCGTGCACACGCCTAATCCCTGCTGATGAGGGTTAATGACTGTGAAACACGTGTCCAGGGATGGCAAGCACACCAGTGAATACCCTCAAGACTCAAGACTTGGGTAGAAGCACACCCGCTGATACCAACCACATCGACCATCATGCTCCGGGGTCACACACTGATGGGACGAGCAGTGTGCGACCTCATTCGGACATACTATTTATATAGGGTCCCTTGAGCCGGTGGAAGTGATGACCTCGAGACAACGCACCTGCGTGCCTTAAGAGGTATCTGGACCTACGAATATTTTCGGCAGCCCACGCAGCAACCCGGTGCACACGCCTAATCCCAGCTGATGAGCGTTAATGAACGCGAAACACGTGTCCAGGGATGGCAAGCACAGCAGTGAATACCCTCAAGACTCAAGACTTGGGTAGAAGCGCACCCGCTGATACCGACCACATCGACCATCATGCTCCGGGGTCACACGCTGATGGGACGAGCAGTTTGCGACCTCATTCGGACATACTATTTATACAGGCTCCCTTGAGCCGGTGGAGGTGACGACCTTGAGACAACGCACCTGCGCGCCGTTAGAGGTATCTGGACCTACGAATATTTTCGGCAGCCCACGCAGCAACCCCGTGCACAAGCCTAATCCCTGCTGATGAGCGTTAATGAACGCGAAACACGTGTCCAGGGATGGCAAGCACACCAGTGAATACCCTCAAGACTCAAGACTTGGGTAGAAGCGCACCCGCTGATACCGACCACATAGACCATCATGCTCCGGGGTCACACGCTGATGGGACGAGCAGTGTACGACCTCATTCGGGCATACTATTTATACAGGCTCCCTTGAGCCGGTGGAGGTGACGACCTCGAGACAACGCACCTGCGCGCCTTAAGACGTATCTGGACCTATGAATATTTTCGGCAGCCCACGCAGCAACCCCGTGCACACGCCTAATCCCTGCTGATGAGCGTTAATGAACGCGAAACACGTGTCCAGGGATGGCAAGCACACCAGTGAATACCCTCAAGACTCAAGACTTGGGTAGAGGCGCACCCGCTGATACCGACCACACCGACCATCATGCTCCGGGGTCACACGCTGATGGGACGAGCAGTGTGCGACCTCATTCGGACATACTATTTATACAGGCTCCCTTGAGCCGGTGGAGGTGACGACCTCGAGACAACGCACCTGCGCGCCTTAAGAGGTATCTGGACCTACGAATATTTTCGGCAGCCCAGGCAGCAACCCCGTGCACACGCCTAATCCCTGCTGATGAGCGTTAATGAACGCGAAACATGTGTCCAGGGATGGCAAGCACACCAGTGAATACCCTCAAGACTCAAGACTTGGGTAGAAGCGCACCCGCTGATACCGACCACATCGACCATCATGCTCCGGGGTCACACACTGATGGGACGAGCAGTGTGCAACCTCATTCGGACATACTATTTATACAGGCTCCCTTGAGCCAGTGGAGGTGACGACCTCGAGACAACGCACCTGCGCGCCTTAAGAGGTATCTGGACCTACGAATATTTTCGGCAGCCCAAGCAGCGACCCCGTGCACACGCCTAATCCCTGCTGATGAGCGTTAATGAACGCGAAACCCGTGTCCAGGGATGGCAAGCACACCAGTGAATACCCTCAAGACTCAAGACTTGGGTAGAAGCGCACCCGCTGATACCGACCACATCGACCATCATACTTCGGCGTCACACGCTGATGGGATGAGCAGTGTGCGACCTCATTCGGACATACTATTTATACAGGCTCCCTTGAGCCGGTGGAGTTGACGACCTCGAGACAACGCACCTGCGCGCCTTAAGAGGTATCTGGACCTACGAATATTTTCGGCAGCCCACGCAGCAACCCCGTGCACACGCCTAATCCCTGCTGATGAGCGTTAATGAACGTGAAACATGTGTCCAGGGATGGCAAGCACACCAGTGAATACCCTCAAGACTCAAGACTTGGGTAGAAGCGCACCCGCTGATACCGACCACATCGACCATCATGCTCCGGGGTCACACGCTGATGGGACGAGCAGTGTGCGACCTTATTCGGACACACTATTTATACAGGCTCCCTTGAGCCGGTGGAGGTGACGACCTCGAGACAACGCACCTGCGCGCCTTAAGAGGTATCAGGACCTACGAATATTTTTGGCAGCCCACGCAGCAACCCCGTGCACGCGCCTAATCCCTGCTGATGAGGGTTAATGACCGTGAAACACGTGTCCAGGGATGGCAAGCACACCAGTGAATACCCTCAAGACTCAAGACTTGGGTAGAAGCGCACCCGCTGATACCGACCACATCGACCATCATGCTCCGTGGTCACACGCTGATGGGACGAGCAGTGTGCGACCTCATTCGGACATACTATTTATACAGGCTCCCTTGAGCCGGTGGAGGTGACGACCTCGAGACAACGCACCTGCGCGCCTTAAGCGGTATCTGGACCTACGGATATTTTCGGCAGCCCACGCAACAACCCCGTGCACACGCCTAATCCCTGCTGATAAGTGTTAATGAACGCGAAACATGTGTCCAGGGATGGCAAGCACACCAGTGAATACCCTCAAGACTCAAGACTTGGGTAGAAGCGCACCCACTGATACCGACCACAGTGACCATCATGCTCCGGGGTCACACGCTGATGGGACGAGCAGTGTGCGACCTCATTCGGACATACTATTTATACAGGCTCCCTTGAGCCGGTGGAGGTGACGACCTCGAGACAACGCACCTGTGCGCCTTAAGAGGTATCTGGACCTACGAATATTTTCGGCAGCCCACGCAGCAACCCCGTGCACACGTGTAATCCCTGCTGATGAGCGTTAATGAACGCGAAACACGTGTCCAGGGATGGCAAGCACACCAGTGAATACCCTCAAGATTCAAGACTTGGGTAGAAGCACACCCGCTGATACCAACCACATCGACCATCATGCTCCGGGGTCACACGCTGATGGGACGAGCAGTGTGCGACCTCATTCGGACATACTATTTATACAGGCTCCCTTGAGCCGGTGGAAGTGATGACCTCGAGACAACGCACCTGCGTGCCTTAAGAGGTATCTGGACCTACGAATATTTTCGGCAGCCCACGCAGCAACCCCGTGCACATGCCTAATCCCTGCTGATGAGCATTAATGAACGTGAAACACGTGTCCAGGGATGGCAAGCACACCAGTGAATACCCTCAAGACTCAAGACTTGGGTAGAAGCGCACCCGCTGATACCGACCACATCGACCATCATGCTCCGGGGTCACACGCTGATGGGACGAGCAGTGTGCGACCTCATTCGGACATACTATTTATACAGGCTCCCTTGAGCCGGTGGAGGTGACGACCTCGAGACAACGCACCTGCGCGCCTTAAAAGGTATCTGGACCTACGAATATTTTCGGCAGCCCACGCAGCAACCCCGTGCACACGCCTAATCCCTGCTGATGAGCGTTAATGAATGTGAAACATGTGTCCAGGGATGGCAAGCACACCAGTGAATACCCTCAAGACTCAAGACTTGGGTAGAAGCGCACCCGCTGATACCGACCACATCGACCATCATGCTCCGGGGTCACACGCTGATGGGACGAGCAGTGTGCGACCTTATTCGGACACACTATTTATACAGGCTCCCTTGAGCCGGTGGAGGTGACGACCTCGAGACAACGCACCTGCGCGCCTTAAGAGGTATCTGGACCTACGAATATTTTTGGCAGCCCACGCAGCAACCCCGTGCACACGCCTAATCCCTGCTGATGAGGGTTAATGACCGTGAAACACGTGTCCAGGGATGGCAAGCACACCAGTGAATACCCTCAAGACTCAAGACTTGGGTAGAAGCGCACCCGCTGATACCGACCACATCGACCATCATGCTCCGGGGTCACACGCTGATGGGACGAGCAGTGTGCGACCTCATTCGGACATACTATTTATACAGGCTCCCTTGAGCCGGTGGAGGTGACGACCTCGAGAAAAAACGCACCTGCGCGCCTTAAGAGGTATCTGGACCTACGGATATTTTCGGCAGCCCACGCAACAACCCCGTGCACACGCCTAATCCCTGCTGATAAGCGTTAATGAACGCGAAACATGTGTCCAGGGATGGCAAGCACACCAGTGAATACCCTCAAGACTCAAGACTTGGGTAGAAGCGCACCCACTGATACCGACCACAGTGACCATCATGCTCCGGGGTCACACGCTGATGGGACGAGCAGTGTGCGACCTCATTCGGACATACTAATTATACAGGCTCCCTTGAGCCGGTGGAGGTGATGACCTCGAGACAACGCACCTGTGCGCCTTAAGAGGTATCTGGACCTACGAATATTTTCGGCAGCCCACGCAGCAACCCCGTGCACACGTGTAATCCCTGCTGATGAGCGTTAATGAACGCGAAACACGTGTCCAGGGATGGCAAGCACACCAGTGAATACCCTCAAGACTCAAGACTTGGGTAGAAGCACACCCGCTGATACCAACCACATCGACCATCATGCTCCGGTGTCACACGCTGATGGAACGAGCAGTGTGCGACCTCATTCGGACATACTATTTATACAGGCTCCCTTGAGCCGGTGGAGGTGACGACCTCGAGACAATGCACCTGCGCGCCTTAAGACGTATCTGGACCTATGAATATTTTCGGCAGCCCACGCAGCAACCCCGTGCACACGCCTAATCCCTGCTGATGAGCGTTAATGAACGCGAAACACGTGTCCAGGGATGGCAAGCACACCAGTGAATACCCTCAAGACTCAAGACTTGGGTAGAGGCGCACCCGCTGATACCGACCACATCGACCATCATGCTCCGGGGTCACACGCTGATGGGACGAGCAGTGTGCGACCTCATTCGGACATACTATTTATACAGGCTCCCTTGAGCCGGTGGAGGTGACGACCTCGAGACAACGCACCTGCGCGCCTTAAGAGGTATCTGGACCTACGAATATTTTCGGCAGCCCAGGCAGCAACCCCGTGCACACGCCTAATCCCTGCTGATGAGCGTTAATGAACGCGAAACATGTGTCCAGGGATGGCAAGCACACTAGCGAATACCCTCAAGACTCAAGACTTGGGTAGAAGCGCACCCACTGATACCGACCACAGTGACCATCATGCTCCGGGGTCACACGCTGATGGGACGAGCAGTGTGCGACCTCATTCGGACATACTATTTATACAGGCTCCCTTGAGCCGGTGGAGGTGACGACCTCGAGACAACGCACCTGTGCGCCTTAAGAGGTATCTGGACCTACGAATATTTTCGGCAGCCCATGCAGCAACCCCGTGCACACGTGTAATCCCTGCTGATGAGCATTAATGAACGCGAAACACGTGTCCAGGGATGGCAAGCACACCAGTGAATACCCTCAAGACTCAAGACTTGGGTAGAAGCACACCCGCTGATACCAACCACATCGACCATCATGCTCCGGGGTCACACGCTGATGGGACGAGCAGTGTGCGACCTCATTCGGACATACTATTTATACAGGCTCCCTTGAGCCGGTGGAAGTGATGACCTCGAGACAACGCACCTGCGCGCCTTAAAAGGTATCTGGACCTACGAATATTTTCGGCAGCCCACGCAGCAACCCCGTGCACATGCCTAATCCCTGCTGATGAGCATTAATGAACGTGAAACACGTGTCCAGGGATGGCAAGCACACCAGTGAATACCCTCAAGACTCAAGACTTGGGTAGAAGCGCACCCGCTGATACCGACCACATCGACCATCATGCTCCGGGGTCACACGCTGATGGGACGAGCAGTGTGCGACCTTATTCGGACACACTATTTATACAGGCTCCCTTGAGCCGGTGGAGGTGACGACCTCGAGACAACGCACCTGCGCGCCTTAAGAGGTATCTGGACCTACGAATATTTTTGGCAGCCCACGCAGCAACCCCGTGCACACGCCTAATCCCTGCTGATGAGGGTTAATGACCGTGAAACACGTGTCCAGGGATGGCAAGCACACCAGTGAATACCCTCAAGACTCAAGACTTGGGTAGAAGCGCACCCGCTGATACCGACCACATCGACCATCATGCTCCGGGGTCACACGCTGATGGGACGAGCAGTGTGCGACCTCATTCGGACATACTATTTATACAGGCTCCCTTGAGCCGGTGGAGGTGACGACCTCGAGACAACGCACCTGCGCGCCTTAAGAGGTATCTGGACCTACGGATATTTTCGGCAGCCCACGCAACAACCCCGTGCACACGCCTAATCCCTGCTGATAAGCGTTAATGAACGCGAAACATGTGTCCAGGGATGGCAAGCACACCAGTGAATACCCTCAAGACTCAAGACTTGGGTAGAAGCGCACCCACTGATACCGACCACAGTGACCATCATGCTCCGGGGTCACACGCTGATGGGACGAGCAGTGTGCGACCTCATTCGGACATACTATTTATACAGGCTCCCTTGAGCCGGTGGAGGTGATGACCTCGAGACAACGCACCTGTGCGCCTTAAGAGGTATCTGGACCTACGAATATTTTCGGCAGCCCACGCAGCAACCCCGTGCACACGTGTAATCCCTGCTGATGAGCGTTAATGAACGCGAAACACGTGTCCAGGGATGGCAATCACACCAGTGAATACCCTCAAGACTCAAGACTTGGGTAGAAGCACACCCGCTGATACCAACCACATCGACCATCATGCTCCGGTGTCACACGCTGATGGAACGAGCAGTGTGCGACCTCATTCGGACATACTATTTATACAGGCTCCCTTGAGCCGGTGGAAGTGATGACCTCGAGACAACGCACCTGCGTGCCTTAAGAGGTATCTGGACCTACGAATATTTTCGGCAGCCCACGCAGCAACCCCGTGCACACGCCTAATCCCTGCTGATGAGCGTTAATGAACGCGAAACACGTGCCCAGGGATGGCAAGCACAGCAGTGAATACCCTCAAGACTCAAGACTTGGGTAGAAGCGCACCCGCTGATACCGACCACATCGACCATCATGCTCTGGGGTCACACGCTGATGGGACGAGCAGTTTGCGACCTCATTCGGACATACTATTTATACAGGCTCCCTTGAGCCGGTGGAGGTGACGACCTCGAGACAACGCACCTGCGCGCCGTAAGAGGTATCTGGACCTACGAATATTTTCGGCAGCCCACGCAGCAACCCCGTGCACACGCCTAATCCCTGCTGATGAGCGTTAATGAACGCGAAACACGTGTCCAGGGATGGCAAGCACACCAGTGAATACCCTCAAGACTCAAGACTTGGGTAGAAGCGCACCCGCTGATACCGACCACATAGACCATCATGCTCCGGGGTCACACGCTGATGGGACGAGCAGTGTACGACCTCATTCGGACATACTATTTATACAGGCTCCCTTGAGCCGGTGGAGGTGATGACCTCGAGACAACGCACCTGCGCGCCTTAAGACGTATCTGGACCTATGAATATTTTCGGCAGCCTACGCAGCAACCCCGTGCACACGCCTAATCCCTGCTGATGAGCGTTAATGAACGCGAAACACGTGTCCAGGGATGGCAAGCACACCAGTGAATACCCTCAAGACTCAAGACTTGGGTAGAGGGGCACCCGCTGATACCGACCACATCGACCATCATGCTCCGGGGTCACACGCTGATGGGACGAGCAGTGTGCGACCTCATTCGGACATACTATTTATACAGGCTCCCTTGAGCCGGTGGAGGTGACGACCTCGAGACAACGCACCTGCGCGCCTTAAGAGGTATCTGGACCTACGAATATTTTCGGCAGCCCAGGCAGCAACCCCGTGCACACGCCTAATCCCTGCTGATGAGCGTTAATGAACGCGAAACATGTGTCCAGGGATGGCAAGCACACCAGTGAATACCCTCAAGACTCAAGACTTGGGTAGAAGCGCACCCGCTGATACCGACCACATCGACCATCATGCTCCGGGGTCACACACTGATGGGACGAGCAGTGTGCAACCTCATTCGGACATACTATTTATACAGGCTCCCTTGAGCCAGTGGAGGTGACGACCTCGAGACAACGCACCTGCGCGCCTTAAGAGGTATCTGGACCTACGAATATTTTCGGCAGCCCAAGCAGCGACCCCGTGCACACGCCTAATCCCTGCTGATGAGCGTTAATGAACGCGAAACACGTGTCCAGGGATGGCAAGCACACCAGTGAATACCCTCAAGACTCAAGACTTTGGTAGAAGCGCACCCGCTGATACCGACCACATCGACCATCATGCTCCGGGGTCACACGCTGATGGGACGAGCAGTGTGCGACCTCATTCGGACATACTATTTATACAGGCTCCCTTGAGCCGGTGGAGGTGACGACCTCGAGACAACGCACCTGCGAGTCTTAAGAGGTATCTAGACCTACGAATATTTTCGGCAGCCCACGCAGCAACCCCGTGCACACGCCTAATCCGTGCTGATGAGCGTTAATGAACGCGAAACACGTGTCCAGGGATGGCAAGCACACCAGTGAATACCCTCAAGACTCAAGACTTGGGTAGAAGCGCACCCGCTGATACCGACCACATCGACCATCATGCTCCGGGGTCACACACTGATGGGACGAGCAGTGTGCAACCTCATTCGGACATACTATTTATACAGGCTCCCTTGAGCCAGTGGAGGTGACGACCTCGAGACAACGCACCTGCGCGCCTTAAGAGGTATCTGGACCTACGAATATTTTCGGCAGCCCAAGCAGTGACCCCGTGCACACGCCTAATCCCTGCTGATGAGCGTTAATGAACGCGAAACACGTGTCCAGGGATGGCAAGCACACCAGTGAATACCCTCAAGACTCAAGACTTTGGTAGAAGCGCACCCGCTGATACCGACCACATCGACCATCATGCTCCGGGGTCACACGCTGATGGGACGAGCAGTGTGCGACCTCATTCGGACATACTATTTATACAGGCTCCCTTGAGCCGGTGGAGGTGACGACCTCGAGACAACGCACCTGCGAGTCTTAAGAGGTATCTAGACCTACGAATATTTTCGGCAGCCCACACAGCAACCCCGTGCACACGCCTAATCCGTGCTGATGAGCGTTAATGAACGTGAAACACGTGTCCAGGGATGGCAAGCACACCAGTGAATACACTCAAGACTCAAGACTTGGGTAGAAGCGCACCCGCTGATACCGACCACATCGAACATCATGCTCCGGGGTCACACGCTGATGGGACGAGCAGAGTGCGACCTCATTCGGACATACTATTTATACAGGCTCCCTTGAGCCGGTGGAGGTGACGACCTCGAGACAATGCACCTGCGCGCCTTAAGAGGTATCTGGACCTACGAATATTTTCGGCAGCCCACGCAGCAACCCCGTGCACATGCCTAATCCGTGCTGATGAGCGTTAAGGAACGCGAAACACGTGTCCAGGGATGGCAAGCACACCAGTGAATACCCTCAAGACTCAAGACTTGGGCAGAAGCGCACCCGCTGATACCGACCACATCGACCACCATGCTCCGGGGTCACACGCTGATGGGACGAGCAGTGTGCGACCTCATTCGGACATACTATCTATACAGGCTCCCTTGAGCCGGTGGAGGTGACGACCTCGAGACAACGCACCTGCGCGCCTTAAGAGGTATCTGGACCTACGAATATTTTCGGCAGCCCACGCAGTAACCCCGTGCACACGCCTAATCCCTGCTGATGAGCGTTAATGAACGCGAAACACGAGTCTAGGGATGGCAAGCACACCAGTGAATACCCTCAAGACTCAAGACTTGGGTAGAAGCGCACCCGCTGATACCGACCACATCGACCATCATGCTCCGGGGTCACACGCTGATGGGACGAGCAGAGTGCGACCTCATTCGGACATACTATTTATACAGGCTCCCTTGAGCCGGTGGAGGTGACGACCTCGAGACAATGCACCTGCGCGCCTTAAGAGGTATCTGGACCTACGAATATTTTCGGCAGCCCACGCAGCAACCCCGTGCACATGCCTAATCCGTGCTGATGAGCGTTAATGAACGCGAAACACGTGTCCAGGGATGGCAAGCACAGCAGTGAATACCCTCAAGACTCAAAACTTGGGTAGAAGCGCACCCGCTGATACCGACCACATCGACCATCATGCTCCGGGGTCACACGCTGATGGGACGAGCAATTTGCGACCTCATTCAGACATACTATTTATACAGGCTCCCTTGAGCCGGTGGAGGTGACGACCTTGAGACAACGCACCTGCGCGCCGTAAGAGGTATCTGGACCTACGAATATTTTCGGCAGCCCACGCAGCAACCCCGTGCACACGCCTAATCCCTGCTGATGAGCGTTAATGAACGCGAAACACGTGTCCAGGGATGGCAAGCACACCAGTGAATACCCTCAAGACTCAAGACTTGGGTAGAAGCGCACCCGCTGATACCGACCAAATAGACCATCATGCTCCGGGGTCACACGCTGATGGGACGAGCAGTGTACGACCTCATTCGGACATACTATTTATACAGGTTCCCTTGAGCCGGTGGAGGTGACGACCTCGAGACAACGCACCTGCGCGCCTTAAGAGGTATCTGGACCTACGAATATTTTCGGCAGCCTACGCAGCAACCCCGTGCACACGCCTAATCCCTGCTGATGAGCGTTAATGAACGCGAAACACGTGTCCAGGGATGGCAAGCACACCAGTGAATACCCTCAAGACTCAAGACTTGGGTAGAAACGCACCCGCTGATACCGACCACATCGACCATCATGCTCCGGGGTCACACGCTGATGGGACGAGCAGTGTGCGACCTCATTCGGACATACTATTTATACAGGCTCCCTTGAGCCGGTGGAGGTGACGACCTCGAGACAACGCACCTGCGCGCCTTAAGAGGTATCTGGACTTACGAATATTTTCGGCAGCCCAGGCAGCAACCCCGTGCACACGCCTAATCCCTGCTGATGAGCGTTAATGAACGCAAAACATGTGTCCAGGGATGGCAAGCACACCAGTGAATACCCTCAAGACTCAAGACTTGGGTAGAAGCGCACCCGCTGATACCGACCACATCGACCATCATGCTCCGGGGTCACACGCTGATGGGACGAGCAGTGTGCAACCTCATTCGGACATACTATTTATACAGGCTCCCTTGAGCCAGTGGAGGTGACGACCTCGAGACAACGCACCTGCGCGCCTTAAGAGGTATCTGGACCTACGAATATTTTCGGCAGCCCAAGCAGCGACCCCGTGCACACGCCTAATCCCTGCTGATGAGCGTTAATGAACGTGAAACACGTGTCCAGGGATGGCAAGCACACCAGTGAATACCCTCAAGACTCAAGACTTGGGTAGAGGCGCACCCGCTGATACCGACCACATCGACCATCATGCTCCGGGGTCACACGCTGATGGGACGAGCAGTGTGCGACCTCATTCGGACATACTATTTATACAGGCTCCCTTGAGCCGGTGGAGGTGACGACCTCGAGACAACGCACCTGCGCGCCTTAAGAGGTATCTGGACCTACGAATATTTTCGGCAGCCCAGGCAGCAACCCCGTGCACACGCCTAATCCCTGCTGATGAGCGTTAATGAACGCGAAACACGTGTCCAGGGATGGCAAGCACACCAGTGAATACCCTCAAGACTCAAGACTTGGGTAGAAGCGCACCCGCTGATACCGACCACATAGACCATCATGCTCCGGGGTCACACGCTGATGGGACGAGCAGTGTACGACCTCATTCGGACATACTATTTATACAGGCTCCCTTGAGCCGGTGGAGGTGATGACCTCGAGACAACGCACCTGCGCGCCTTAAGACGTATCTGGACCTATGAATATTTTCGGCAGCCCACGCAGCAACCCCGTGCACACGCCTAATCCCTGCTGATGAGCGTTAATGAACGCGAAACACGTGTCCAGGGATGGCAAGCACACCAGTGAATACCCTCAAGACTCAAGACTTGGGTAGAGGGGCACCCGCTGATACCGACCACATCGACCATCATGCTCCGGGGTCACACGCTGATGGGACGAGCAGTGTGCGACCTCATTCGGACATACTATTTATACAGGCTCCCTTGAGCCGGTGGAGGTGACGACCTCGAGACAACGCACCTGCGCGCCTTAAGAGGTATCTGGACCTACGAATATTTTCGGCAGCCCAGGCAGCAACCCCGTGCACACGCCTAATCCCTGCTGATGAGCGTTAATGAACGCGAAACATGTGTCCAGGGATGGCAAGCACACCAGTGAATACCCTCAAGACTCAAGACTTGGGTAGAAGCGCACCCGCTGATACCGACCACATCGACCATCATGCTCCGGGGTCACACACTGATGGGACGAGCAGTGTGCAACCTCATTCGGACATACTATTTATACAGGCTCCCTTGAGCCAGTGGAGGTGACGACCTCGAGACAACGCACCTGCGCGCCTTAAGAGGTATCTGGACCTACGAATATTTTCGGCAGCCCAAGCAGCGACCCCGTGCACACGCCTAATCCCTGCTGATGAGCGTTAATGAACGCGAAACACGTGTCCAGGGATGGCAAGCACACCAGTGAATACCCTCAAGACTCAAGACTTTGGTAGAAGCGCACCCGCTGATACCGACCACATCGACCATCATGCTCCGGGGTCACACGCTGATGGGACGAGCAGTGTGCGACCTCATTCGGACATACTATTTATACAGGCTCCCTTGAGCCGGTGGAGGTGACGACCTCGAGACAACGCACCTGCGAGTCTTAAGAGGTATCTAGACCTACGAATATTTTCGGCAGCCCACGCAGCAACCCCGTGCACACGCCTAATCCGTGCTGATGAGCGTTAATGAACGCGAAACACGTGTCCAGGGATGGCAAGCACACCAGTGAATACCCTCAAGACTCAAGACTTGGGTAGAAGCGCACCCGCTGATACCGACCACATCGACCATCATGCTCCGGGGTCACACACTGATGGGACGAGCAGTGTGCAACCTCATTCGGACATACTATTTATACAGGCTCCCTTGAGCCAGTGGAGGTGACGACCTCGAGACAACGCACCTGCGCGCCTTAAGAGGTATCTGGACCTACGAATATTTTCGGCAGCCCAAGCAGTGACCCCGTGCACACGCCTAATCCCTGCTGATGAGCGTTAATGAACGCGAAACACGTGTCCAGGGATGGCAAGCACACCAGTGAATACCCTCAAGACTCAAGACTTTGGTAGAAGCGCACCCGCTGATACCGACCACATCGACCATCATGCTCCGGGGTCACACGCTGATGGGACGAGCAGTGTGCGACCTCATTCGGACATACTATTTATACAGGCTCCCTTGAGCCGGTGGAGGTGACGACCTCGAGACAACGCACCTGCGAGTCTTAAGAGGTATCTAGACCTACGAATATTTTCGGCAGCCCACACAGCAACCCCGTGCACACGCCTAATCCGTGCTGATGAGCGTTAATGAACGTGAAACACGTGTCCAGGGATGGCAAGCACACCAGTGAATACACTCAAGACTCAAGACTTGGGTAGAAGCGCACCCGCTGATACCGACCACATCGAACATCATGCTCCGGGGTCACACGCTGATGGGACGAGCAGAGTGCGACCTCATTCGGACATACTATTTATACAGGCTCCCTTGAGCCGGTGGAGGTGACGACCTCGAGACAATGCACCTGCGCGCCTTAAGAGGTATCTGGACCTACGAATATTTTCGGCAGCCCACGCAGCAACCCCGTGCACATGCCTAATCCGTGCTGATGAGCGTTAAGGAACGCGAAACACGTGTCCAGGGATGGCAAGCACACCAGTGAATACCCTCAAGACTCAAGACTTGGGCAGAAGCGCACCCGCTGATACCGACCACATCGACCACCATGCTCCGGGGTCACACGCTGATGGGACGAGCAGTGTGCGACCTCATTCGGACATACTATCTATACAGGCTCCCTTGAGCCGGTGGAGGTGACGACCTCGAGACAACGCACCTGCGCGCCTTAAGAGGTATCTGGACCTACGAATATTTTCGGCAGCCCACGCAGTAACCCCGTGCACACGCCTAATCCCTGCTGATGAGCGTTAATGAACGCGAAACACGAGTCTAGGGATGGCAAGCACACCAGTGAATACCCTCAAGACTCAAGACTTGGGTAGAAGCGCACCCGCTGATACCGACCACATCGACCATCATGCTCCGGGGTCACACGCTGATGGGACGAGCAGAGTGCGACCTCATTCGGACATACTATTTATACAGGCTCCCTTGAGCCGGTGGAGGTGACGACCTCGAGACAATGCACCTGCGCGCCTTAAGAGGTATCTGGACCTACGAATATTTTCGGCAGCCCACGCAGCAACCCCGTGCACATGCCTAATCCGTGCTGATGAGCGTTAATGAACGCGAAACACGTGTCCAGGGATGGCAAGCACAGCAGTGAATACCCTCAAGACTCAAAACTTGGGTAGAAGCGCACCCGCTGATACCGACCACATCGACCATCATGCTCCGGGGTCACACGCTGATGGGACGAGCAATTTGCGACCTCATTCAGACATACTATTTATACAGGCTCCCTTGAGCCGGTGGAGGTGACGACCTTGAGACAACGCACCTGCGCGCCGTAAGAGGTATCTGGACCTACGAATATTTTCGGCAGCCCACGCAGCAACCCCGTGCACACGCCTAATCCCTGCTGATGAGCGTTAATGAACGCGAAACACGTGTCCAGGGATGGCAAGCACACCAGTGAATACCCTCAAGACTCAAGACTTGGGTAGAAGCGCACCCGCTGATACCGACCAAATAGACCATCATGCTCCGGGGTCACACGCTGATGGGACGAGCAGTGTACGACCTCATTCGGACATACTATTTATACAGGTTCCCTTGAGCCGGTGGAGGTGACGACCTCGAGACAACGCACCTGCGCGCCTTAAGAGGTATCTGGACCTACGAATATTTTCGGCAGCCTACGCAGCAACCCCGTGCACACGCCTAATCCCTGCTGATGAGCGTTAATGAACGCGAAACACGTGTCCAGGGATGGCAAGCACACCAGTGAATACCCTCAAGACTCAAGACTTGGGTAGAAACGCACCCGCTGATACCGACCACATCGACCATCATGCTCCGGGGTCACACGCTGATGGGACGAGCAGTGTGCGACCTCATTCGGACATACTATTTATACAGGCTCCCTTGAGCCGGTGGAGGTGACGACCTCGAGACAACGCACCTGCGCGCCTTAAGAGGTATCTGGACTTACGAATATTTTCGGCAGCCCAGGCAGCAACCCCGTGCACACGCCTAATCCCTGCTGATGAGCGTTAATGAACGCAAAACATGTGTCCAGGGATGGCAAGCACACCAGTGAATACCCTCAAGACTCAAGACTTGGGTAGAAGCGCACCCGCTGATACCGACCACATCGACCATCATGCTCCGGGGTCACACGCTGATGGGACGAGCAGTGTGCAACCTCATTCGGACATACTATTTATACAGGCTCCCTTGAGCCAGTGGAGGTGACGACCTCGAGACAACGCACCTGCGCGCCTTAAGAGGTATCTGGACCTACGAATATTTTCGGCAGCCCAAGCAGCGACCCCGTGCACACGCCTAATCCCTGCTGATGAGCGTTAATGAACGTGAAACACGTGTCCAGGGATGGCAAGCACACCAGTGAATACCCTCAAGACTCAAGACTTGGGTAGAGGCGCACCCGCTGATACCGACCACATCGACCATCATGCTCCGGGGTCACACGCTGATGGGACGAGCAGTGTGCGACCTCATTCGGACATACTATTTATACAGGCTCCCTTGAGCCGGTGGAGGTGACGACCTCGAGACAACGCACCTGCGCGCCTTAAGAGGTATCTGGACCTACGAATATTTTCGGCAGCCCAGGCAGCAACCCCGTGCACACGCCTAATCCCTGCTGATGAGCGTTAATGAACGCGAAACATGTGTCCAGGGATGGCAAGCACACCAGTGAATACCCTCAAGACTCAAGACTTGGGTAGAAGCGCACCCGCTGATACCGACCACATCGACCATCATGCTCCGGGGTCACACACTGATGGGACGAGCAGTGTGCAACCTCATTCGGACATACTATTTATACAGGCTCCCTTGAGCCAGTGGAGGTGACGACCTCGAGACAACGCACCTGCGCGCCTTAAGAGGTATCTGGACCTACGAATATTTTCGGCAGCCCAAGCAGCGACCCCGTGCACACGCCTAATCCCTGCTGATGAGCGTTAATGAACGCGAAACACGTGTCCAGGGATGGCAAGCACACCAGTGAATACCCTCAAGACTCAAGACTTGGGTAGAAGCGCACCCGCTGATACCGACCACATCGACCATCATGCTTCGGCGTCACACGCTGATGGGATGAGCAGTGTGCGACCTCATTCGGACATACTATTTATACAGGCTCCCTTGAGCCGGTGGAGTTGACGACCTCGAGACAACGCACCTGCGCACCTTAAGAGGTATCTGGACCTACGAATATTTTCGGCAGCCCACGCAGCAACCCCGTGCACACGCCTAATCCCTGCTGATGAGCGTTAATGAACGTGAAACATGTGTCCAGGGATGGCAAGCACACCAGTGAATACCCTCAAGACTCAAGACTTGGGTAGAAGCGCACCCGCTGATACCGACCACATCGACCATCATGCTCCGGGGTCACACGCTGATGGGACGAGCAGTGTGCGACCTTATTCGGACACACTATTTATACAGGCTCCCTTGAGCCGGTGGAGGTGACGACCTCGAGACAACGCACCTGCACGCCTTAAGAGGTATCTGGACCTACGAATATTTTTGGCAGCCCACGCAGCAACCCCGTGCACACGCCTAATCCCTGCTGATGAGGGTTAATGACCGTGAAACACGTGTCCAGGGATGGCAAGCACACCAGTGAATACCCTCAAGACTCAAGACTTGGGTA
Source organism: Lissotriton helveticus (assembly GCF_964261635.1). NCBI lineage: Eukaryota > Metazoa > Chordata > Amphibia > Caudata > Salamandridae > Lissotriton > Lissotriton helveticus. Next base: position 2,125,340,420 of record NC_136059.1, on the reverse strand, counting down.
GAAGCGCACCCGCTGATACGACCACATCGACCATCATGCTCCGGGGTCACACGCTGATGGGACGAGCAGTGTGCGACCTCATTCGGACATACTATTTATACAGGCTCCCTTGAGCCGGTGGAGGTGACGACCTCGACACAACGCACCTGCGCGCCTTAAGCGGTATCTGGACCTACGGATATTTTCGGCAGCCCACGCAACAACCCCGTGCACACGCCTAATCCCTGCTGATAAGCGTTAATGAACGCGAAACATGTGTCCAGGGATGGCAAGCACACCAGTGAATACCCTCAAGACTCAAGACTTGGGTAGAAGCGCACCCACTGATACCGACCACAGTGACCATCATGCTCCGGGGTCACACGCTGATGGGACGAGCAGTGTGCGACCTCATTCGGACATACTATTTATACAGGCTCCCTTGAGCCGGTGGAGGTGACGACCTCGAGACAACGCACCTGTGCGCCTTAAGAGGTATCTGGACCTACGAATATTTTCGGCAGCCCACGCAGCAACCCCGTGCACACGTGTAATCCCTGCTGATGAGCGTTAATGAACGCGAAACACGTGTCCAAGGATGGCAAGCACACCAGTGAATACCCTCAAGACTCAAGACTTGGGTAGAAGCACACCCGCTGATACCAACCACATCGACCATCATGCTCCGGGGTCACACGCTGATGGGACGAGCAGTGTGCGACCTCATTCGGACATACTATTTATACAGGCTCCCTTGAGCCGGTGGAAGTGATGACCTCGAGACAACGCACCTGCGTGCCTTAAGAGGTATCTGGACCTACGAATATTTTCGGCAGCCCACGCAGCAACCCCGTGCACATGCCTAATCCCTGCTGATGAGCATTAATGAACGTGAAACACGTGTCCAGGGATGGCAAGCACACCAGTGAATACCCTCAAGACTCAAGACTTGGGTAGAAGCGCACCCGCTGATACCGACCACATCGACCATCATGCTCCGGGGTCACACGCTGATGGGACGAGCAGTGTGCGACCTCATTCGGACATACTATTTATACAGGCTCCCTTGAGCCGGTGGAGGTGACGACCTCGAGACAACGCACCTGCGCGCCTTAAGAGGTATCTGGACCTACGAATATTTTCGGCAGCCCACGCAGCAACCCCGTGCACACGCCTAATCCCTGCTGATGAGCGTTAATGAATGTGAAACATGTGTCCAGGGATGGCAAGCACACCAGTGAATACCCTCAAGACTCAAGACTTGGGTAGAAGCGCACCCGCTGATACCGACCACATCGACCATCATGCTCCGGGGTCACACGCTGATGGGACGAGCAGTGTGCGACCTTATTCGGACACACTATTTATACAGGCTCCCTTGAGCCGGTGGAGGTGACGACCTCGAGACAACGCACCTGCGTGCCTTAAGAGGTATCTGGACCTACGTATATTTTTGGCAGCCCACGCAGCAACCCTGTGCACACGCCTAATCCCTGCTGATGAGGGTTAATGACCGTGAAACACGTGTCCAGGGATGGCAAGCACACCAGTGAATACCCTCAAGACTCAAGACTTGGGTAGAAGCGCACCCGCTGATACCGACCACATCGACCATCATGCTCCGGGGTCACACGCTGATGGGACGAGCAGTGTGCGACCTCATTCGGACATACTATTTATACAGGCTCCCTTGAGCCGGTGGAGGTGACGACCTCGAGACAACGCACCTGCGCGCCTTAAGAGGTATCTGGACCTACGGATATTTTCGGCAGCCCACGCAACAACCCCGTGCACACGCCTAATCCCTGCTGATAAGCGTTAATGAACGCGAAACATGTGTCCAGGGATGGCAAGCACACCAGTGAATACCCTCAAGACTCAAGACTTGGGTAGAAGCGCACCCACTGATACCGACCACAGTGACCATCATGCTCCGGGGTCACACGCTGATGGGACGAGCAGTGTGCGACCTCATTCGGACATACTATTTATACAGGCTCCCTTGAGCCGGTGGAGGTGACGAACTCGAGACAACGCACCTGTGCGCCTTAAGAGGTATCTGGACCTACGAATATTTTCGGCAGCCCACGCAGCAACCCCGTGCACACGTGTAATCCCTGCTGATTAGCGTTAATGAACGCGAAACACGTGTCCAGGGATGGCAAGCACACCAGTGAATACCCTCAAGACTCAAGACTTGGGTAGAAGCACACCCGCTGATACCAACCACATCGACCATCATGCTCCGGTGTCACACGCTGATGGAACGAGCAGTGTGCGACCTCATTCGGACATACTATTTATACAGGCTCCCTTGAGCCGGTGGAAGTGATGACCTCGAGACAACGCACCTGCGTGCCTTAAGAGGTATCTGGACCTACGAATATTTTCGGCAGCCCACGCAGCAACCCCGTGCACACGCCTAATCCCTGCTGATGAGCGTTAATGAACGCGAAACACGTGCCCAGGGATGGCAAGCACAGCAGTGAATACCCTCAAGACTCAAGACTTGGGTAGAAGCGCACCCGCTGATACCGACCACATCGACCATCATGCTCCGGGGTCACACGCTGATGGGACGAGCAGTTTGCGACCTCATTCGGACATACTATTTATACAGGCTCCCTTGAGCCGGTGGAGGTGACGACCTCGAGACAACGCACCTGCGCGCCGTAAGAGGTATCTGGACCTACGAATATTTTCGGCAGCCCACGCAGCAACCCCGTGCACATGCCTAATCCCTGCTGATGAGCGTTAATGAACGCGAAACACGTGTCCAGGGATGGCAAGCACACCAGTGAATACCCTCAAGACTCAAGACTTGGGTAGAAGCGCACCCGCTGATACCGACCACATAGACCATCATGCTCGGGGGTCACACGCTGATGGGACGAGCAGTGTACGACCTCATTCGGACATACTATTTATACAGGCTCCCTTGAGCCGGTGGAGGTGACGACCTCGAGACAACGCACCTGCGCGCCTTAAGACGTATCTGGACCTATGAATATTTTCGGCAGCCCACGCAGCAACCCCGTGCACACGCCTAATCCCTGCTGATGAGCGTTAATGAACGCGAAACACGTGTCCAGGGATGGCAAGCACACCAGTGAATACCCTCAAGACTCAAGACTTGGGTAGAGGCGCACCCGCTGATACCGACCACATCGACCATCATGCTCCGGGGTCACACGCTGATGGGACGAGCAATTTGCGACCTCATTCAGACATACTATTTATACAGGCTCCCTTGAGCCGGTGGAGGTGACGACCTTGAGACAACGCACCTGCGCGCCGTAAGAGGTATCTGGACCTACGAATATTTTCGGCAGCCCACGCAGCAACCCCGTGCACACGCCTAATCCCTGCTGATGAGCGTTAATGAACGCGAAACACGTGTCCAGGGATGGCAAGCACACCAGTGAATACCCTCAAGACTCAAGACTTGGGTAGAAGCGCACCCGCTGATACCGACCACATAGACCATCATGCTCCGGGGTCACACGCTGATGGGACGAGCAGTGTACGACCTCATTCGGACATACTATTTATACAGGTTCCCTTGAGCCGGTGGAGGTGACGACCTCGAGACAACGCACCTGCGCGCCTTAAGAGGTATCTGGACTTACGAATATTTTCGGCAGCCCAGGCAGCAACCCCGTGCACACGCCTAATCCCTGCTGATGAGCGTTAATGAACGCAAAACATGTGTCCAGGGATGGCAAGCACACCAGTGAATACCCTCAAGACTCAAGACTTGGGTAGAAGCGCACCCGCTGATACCGACCACATCGACCATCATGCTCCGGGGTCACACGCTGATGGGACGAGCAGTGTGCAACCTCATTCGGACATACTATTTATACAGGCTCCCTTGAGCCAGTGGAGGTGACGACCTCGAGACAACGCACCTGCGCGCCTTAAGAGGTATCTGGACCTACGAATATTTTCGGCAGCCCAAGCAGCGACCCCGTGCACACGCCTAATCCCTGCTGATGAGCGTTAATGAACGTGAAACACGTGTCCAGGGATGGCAAGCACACCAGTGAATACCCTCAAGACTCAAGACTTGGGTAGAGGCGCACCCGCTGATACCGACCACATCGACCATCATGCTCCGGGGTCACACGCTGATGGGACGAGCAGTGTGCGACCTCATTCGGACATACTATTTATACAGGCTCCCTTGAGCCGGTGGAGGTGACGACCTCGAGACAACGCACCTGCGCGCCTTAAGAGGTATCTGGACCTACGAATATTTTCGGCAGCCCAGGCAGCAACCCCGTGCACACGCCTAATCCCTGCTGATGAGCGTTAATGAACGCGAAACATGTGTCCAGGGATGGCAAGCACACCAGTGAATACCCTCAAGACTCAAGACTTGGGTAGAAGCGCACCCGCTGATACCGACCACATCGACCATCATGCTCCGGGGTCACACACTGATGGGACGAGCAGTGTGCAACCTCATTCGGACATACTATTTATACAGGCTCCCTTGAGCCAGTGGAGGTGACGACCTCGAGACAACGCACCTGCGCGCCTTAAGAGGTATCTGGACCTACGAATATTTTCGGCAGCCCAAGCAGCGACCCCGTGCACACGCCTAATCCCTGCTGATGAGCGTTAATGAACGCGAAACACGTGTCCAGGGATGGCAAGCACACCAGTGAATACCCTCAAGACTCAAGACTTGGGTAGAAGCGCACCCGCTGATACCGACCACATCGACCATCATGCTTCGGCGTCACACGCTGATGGGATGAGCAGTGTGCGACCTCATTCGGACATACTATTTATACAGGCTCCCTTGAGCCGGTGGAGTTGACGACCTCGAGACAACGCACCTGCGCGCCTTAAGAGGTATCTGGACCTACGAATATTTTCGGCAGCCCACGCAGCAACCCCGTGCACACGCCTAATCCCTGCTGATGAGCGTTAATGAACGTGAAACATGTGTCCAGGGATGGCAAGCACACCAGTGAATACCCTCAAGACTCAAGACTTGGGTAGAAGCGCACCCGCTGATACCGACCACATCGACCATCATGCTCCGGGGTCACACGCTGATGGGACGAGCAGTGTGCGACCTTATTCGGACACACTATTTATACAGGCTCCCTTGAGCCGGTGGAGGTGACGACCTCGAGACAACGCACCTGCGCGCCTTAAGAGGTATCTGGACCTACGAATATTTTTGGCAGCCCACGCAGCAACCCCGTGCACACGCCTAATCCCTGCTGATGAGGGTTAATGACCGTGAAACACGTGTCCAGGGATGGCAAGCACACCAGTGAATACCCTCAAGACTCAAGACTTGGGTAGAAGCGCACCCGCTGATACGACCACATCGATCATCATGCTCCGGGGTCACACGCTGATGGGACGAGCAGTGTGCGACCTCATTCGGACATACTATTTATACAGGCTCCCTTGAGCCGGTGGAGGTGACGACCTCGAGACAACGCACCTGCGCGCCTTAAGCGGTATCTGGACCTACGGATATTTTCGGCAGCCCACGCAACAACCCCGTGCACACGCCTAATCCCTGCTGATAAGCGTTAATGAACGCGAAACATGTGTCCAGGGATGGCAAGCACACCAGTGAATACCCTCAAGACTCAAGACTTGGGTAGAAGCGCACCCACTGATACCGACCACAGTGACCATCATGCTCCGGGGTCACACGCTGATGGGACGAGCAGTGTGCGACCTCATTCGGACATACTATTTATACAGGCTCCCTTGAGCCGGTGGAGGTGACGACCTCGAGACAACGCACCTGTGCGCCTTAAGAGGTATCTGGACCTACGAATATTTTCGGCAGCCCACGCAGCAACCCCGTGCACACGTGTAATCCCTGCTGATGAGCGTTAATGAACGCGAAACACGTGTCCAGGGATGGCAAGCACACCAGTGAATACCCTCAAGACTCAAGACTTGGGTAGAAGCACACCCGCTGATACCAACCACATCGACCATCATGCTCCGGGGTCACACGCTGATGGGACGAGCAGTGTGCGACCTCATTCGGACATACTATTTATACAGGCTCCCTTGAGCCGGTGGAAGTGATGACCTCGAGACAACGCACCTGCGTGCCTTAAGAGGTATCTGGACCTACGAATATTTTCGGCAGCCCACGCAGCAACCCCGTGCACATGCCTAATCCCTGCTGATGAGCATTAATGAGCGTGAAACACGTGTCCAGGGATGGCAAGCACACCAGTGAATACCCTCAAGACTCAAGACTTGGGTAGAAGCGCACCCGCTGATACCGACCACATCGACCATCATGCTCCGGGGTCACACGCTGATGGGACGAGCAGTGTGCGACCTCATTCGGACATACTATTTATACAGGCTCCCTTGAGCCGGTGGAGGTGACGACCTCGAGACAACGCACCTGCGCACCTTAAGAGGTATCTGGACCTACGAATATTTTCGGCAGCCCACGCAGCAACCCCGTGCACACGCCTAATCCCTGCTGATGAGCGTTAATGAATGTGAAACATGTGTCCAGGGATGGCAAGCACACCAGTGAATACCCTCAAGACTCAAGACTTGGGTAGAAGCGCACCCGCTGATACCGACCACATCGACCATCATGCTCCGGGGTCACACGCTGATGGGACGAGCAGTGTGCGACCTTATTCGGACACACTATTTATACAGGCTCCCTTGAGCCGGTGGAGGTGACGACCTCGAGACAACGCACCTGCGCGCCTTAAGAGGTATCTGGACCTACGTATATTTTTGGCAGCCCACGCAGCAACCCCGTGCACACGCCTAATCCCTGCTGATGAGGGTTAATGACCGTGAAACACGTGTCCAGGGATGGCAAGCACACCAGTGAATACCCTCAAGACTCAAGACTTGGGTAGAAGCGCACCCGCTGATACCGACCACATCGACCATCATGCTCCGGGGTCACACGCTGATGGGACGAGCAGTGTGCGACCTCATTCGGACATACTATTTATACAGGCTCCCTTGAGCCGGTGGAGGTGACGACCTCGAGACAACGCACCTGCGCGCCTTAAGAGGTATCTGGACCTACGGATATTTTCGGCAGCCCACGCAACAACCCCGTGCACACGCCTAATCCCTGCTGATAAGCGTTAATGAACGCGAAACATGTGTCCAGGGATGGCAAGCACACCAGTGAATACCCTCAAGACTCAAGACTTGGGTAGAAGCGCACCCACTGATACCGACCACAGTGACCATCATGCTCCGGGGTCACACGCTGATGGGACGAGCAGTGTGCGACCTCATTCGGACATACTATTTATACAGGCTCCCTTGAGCCGGTGGAGGTGACGACCTCGAGACAACGCACCTGTGCGCCTTAAGAGGTATCTGGACCTACGAATATTTTCGGCAGCCCACGCAGCAACCCCGTGCACACATGTATTCCCTGCTGATTAGCGTTAATGAACGCGAAACACTTGTCCAGGGATGGCAATCACACCAGTGAATACCCTCAAGACTCAAGACTTGGGTAGAAGCACACCCGCTGATACCAACCACATCGACCATCATGCTCCGGTGTCACACGCTGATGGAACGAGCAGTGTGCGACCTCATTCGGACATACTATTTATACAGGCTCCCTTGAGCCGGTGGAAGTGATGACCTCGAGACAACGCACCTGCGTGCCTTAAGAGGTATCTGGACCTACGAATATTTTCGGCAGCCCACGCAGCAACCCCGTGCACACGCCTAATCCCTGCTGATGAGCGTTAATGAACGCGAAACACGTGCCCAGGGATGGCAAGCACAGCAGTGAATACCCTCAAGACTCAAGACTTGGGTAGAAGCGCACCCGCTGATACCGACCACATCGACCATCATGCTCCGGGGTCACACGCTGATGGGACGAGCAGTTTGCGACCTCATTCGGACATACTATTTATACAGGCTCCCTTGAGCCGGTGGAGGTGACGACCTCGAGACAACGCACCTGCGCGCCGTAAGAGGTATCTGGACCTACGAATATTTTCGGCAGCCCACGCAGCAACCCCGTGCACACGCCTAATCCCTGCTGATGAGCGTTAATGAACGCGAAACACGTGTCCAGGGATGGCAAGCACACCAGTGAATACCCTCAAGACTCAAGACTTGGGTAGAAGCGCACCCGCTGATACCGACCACATAGACCATCATGCTCCGGGGTCACACGCTGATGGGACGAGCAGTGTACGACCTCATTCGGACATACTATTTATACAGGCTCCCTTGAGCCGGTGGAGGTGACGACCTCGAGACAACGCACCTGCGCGCCTTAAGACGTATCTGGACCTATGAATATTTTCGGCAGCCCACGCAGCAACCCCGTGCACACGCCTAATCCCTGCTGATGAGCGTTAATGAACGCGAAACACGTGTCCAGGGATGGCAAGCACACCAGTGAATACCCTCAAGACTCAAGACTTGGGTAGAGGCGCACCCGCTGATACCGACCACATCGACCATCATGCTCCGGGGTCACACGCTGATGGGACGAGCAGTGTGCGACCTCATTCGGACATACTATTTATACAGGCTCCCTTGAGCCGGTGGAGGTGACGACCTCGAGACAACGCACCTGCGCGCCTTAAGAGGTATCTGGACCTACGAATATTTTCGGCAGCCCAGGCAGCAACCCCGTGCACACGCCTAATCCCTGCTGATGAGCGTTAATGAACGCGAAACATGTGTCCAGGGATGGCAAGCACACCAGTGAATACCCTCAAGACTCAAGACTTGGGTAGAAGCGCACCCGCTGATACCGACCACATCGACCATCATGCTCCGGGGTCACACACTGATGGGACGAGCAGTGTGCAACCTCATTCGGACATACTATTTATACAGGCTCCCTTGAGCCAGTGGAGGTGACGACCTCGAGACAACGCACCTGCGCGCCTTAAGAGGTATCTGGACCTACGAATATTTTCGGCAGCCCAAGCAGTGACCCCGTGCACACGCCTAATCCCTGCTGATGAGCGTTAATGAACGCGAAACACGTGTCCAGGGATGGCAAGCACACCAGTGAATACCCTCAAGACTCAAGACTTTGGTAGAAGCGCACCCGCTGATACCGACCACATCGACCATCATGCTCCGGGGTCACACGCTGATGGGACGAGCAGTGTGCGACCTCATTCGGACATACTATTTATACAGGCTCCCTTGAGCCGGTGGAGGTGACGACCTCGAGACAACGCACCTGCGAGTCTTAAGAGGTATCTAGACCTACGAATATTTTCGGCAGCCCACGCAGCAACCCCGTGCACACGCCTAATCCGTGCTGATGAGCGTTAATGAACGCGAAACACGTGTCCAGGGATGGCAAGCACACCAGTGAATACCCTCAAGACTCAAGACTTGGGCAGAAGCGCACCCGCTGATACCGACCACATCGACCACCATGCTCCGGGGTCACACGCTGATGGGACGAGCAGTGTGCGACCTCATTCGGACATACTATTTATACAGGCTCCCTTGAGCCGGTGGAGGTGACGACCTCGAGACAACGCACCTGCGCGCCTTAAGAGGTATCTGGACCTACGAATATTTTCGGCAGCCCACGCAGCAACCCCGTGCACATGCCTAATCCGTGCTGATGAGCGTTAATGAACGCGAAACACGTGTCCAGGGATGGCAAGCACACCAGTGAATACCCTCAAGACTCAAGACTTGGGCAGAAGCGCACCCGCTGATACCGACCACATCGACCACCATGCTCCGGGGTCACACGCTGATGGGACGAGCAGTGTGCGACCTCATTCGGACATACTATTTATACAGGCTCCCTTGAGCCGGTGGAGGTGACGACCTCGAGACAACGCACCTGCGCGCCTTAAGAGGTATCTGGACCTACGAATATTTTCGGCAGCCCACGCAGCAACCCCGTGCACACGCCTAATCCCTGCTGATGACCGTTAATGAACGCGAAACACGAGTCTAGGGATGGCAAGCACACCAGTGAATACCCTCAAAACTCAAGACTTGGGTAGAAGCGCACCCGCTGATACCGACCACATCGACCATCATGCTCCGGGGTCACACGCTGATGGGACGAGCAGAGTGCGACCTCATTCGGACATACTATTTATACAGGCTCCCTTGAGCCGGTGGAGGTGACGACCTCGAGACAATGCACCTGCGCGCCTTAAGAGGTATCTGGACCTACGAATATTTTCGGCAGCCCACGCAGCAACCCCGTGCACATGCCTAATCCGTGCTGATGAGCGTTAATGAACGCGAAACACGTGTCCAGGGATGGCAAGCACAGCAGTGAATACCCTCAAGACTCAAAACTTGGGTAGAAGCGCACCCGCTGATACCGACCACATCGACCATCATGCTCCGGGGTCACACGCTGATGGGACGAGCAATTTGCGACCTCATTCAGACATACTATTTATACAGGCTCCCTTGAGCCGGTGGAGGTGATGACCTTGAGACAACGCACCTGCGCGCCGTAAGAGGTATCTGGACCTACGAATATTTTCGGCAGCCCACGCAGCAACCCCGTGCACACGCCTAATCCCTGCTGATGAACGTTAATGAACGCGAAACACGTGTCCAGGGATGGCAAGCACACCAGTGAATACCCTCAAGACTCAAGACTTGGGTAGAAGCGCACCCGCTGATACCGACCACATAGACCATCATGCTCCGGGGTCACACGCTGATGGGACGAGCAGTGTACGACCTCATTCGGACATACTATTTATACAGGTTCCCTTGAGCCGGTGAAGGTGACGACCTCGAGACAACGCACCTGCGCGCCTTAAGAGGTATCTGGACCTACGAATATTTTCGGCAGCCCAAGCAGCGACCCCGTGCACACGCCTAATCCCTGCTGATGAGCGTTAATGAACGTGAAACACGTGTCCAGGGATGGCAAGCACACCAGTGAATACCCTCAAGACTCAAGACTTGGGTAGAAGCGCACCCGCTGATACCGACCACATCGACCATCATGCTCCGGGGTCACACGCTGATGGGACGAGCAGTGTGCGACCTCATTCGGACATACTATTTATACAGGCTCCCTTGAGCCGGTGGAGGTGACGACCTCGAGACAACGCACCTGCGAGTCTTAAGAGGTATCTGGACCTACGAATATTTTCGGCAGCCCACGCAGCAACCCCGTGCACACGCCTAATCCGTGCTGATGAGTGTTAATGAAAGCGAAACACGTGTCCAGGGATGGCAAGCACACCAGTGAATACCCTCAAGACTCAAGACTTGGGTAGAAGCGCACCCGCTGATACCGACCACATCGACCATCATGCTCCGGGGTCACACGCTGATGGGACGAGCAGTGTGCGACCTCATTCGGACATACTATTTATACAGGCTCCCTTGAGCCGGTGGAGGTGACGACCTCGAGACAACCCACCTGCGCGCCTTAAGAGGTATCTGGACCTACGAATATTTTCGGCAGCCCACGCAGCAACCCCGTGCACATGCCTAATCCCTGCTGATGAGCGTTAATGAACGCGAAACATGTGTCCAGGGATGGCAAGCACACCAGTGAATACCCTCAAGACTCAAGACTTGGGCAGAAGCGCACCCGCTGATACCGACCACATCGAACATCATGCTCCGGGGTCACACGCTGATGGGACGAGCAGTGTGCGACCTCATTCGGACATACTATTTATACAGGCTCCCTTGAGCCGGTGGAGGTGACGACCTCGAGACAACGCACCTGCGCGCCTTAAGAAGTATCTGGACCTACGAATATTTTCGGCAGCCCACGCAGCAACCCCGTGCACACGCCTAATCCCTGCTGATGAGCGTTAATGAACGCGAAACACAAGTCCAGGGATGGCAAGCACACCAGTGAATACCCTCAAGACTCAAGACTTGGGTAGAAGCGCACCCGCTGATACCGACCACATCGACCATCATGCTACGGGGTCACACGCTGATGGGACGAGCAGAGTGCGACCTCATTTGGACATACTATTTATACAGGCTCCCTTGAGCCGGTGGAGGTGACGACCTCGAGACAATGCACCTGCGCGCCTTAAGAGGTATCTGGACCTACGAATATTTTCGGCAGCCCACGCAGCAACCCCATGCACACGCCTAATCCCTGCTGATGAGCGTTAATGAACGCGAAACACGTGTCCAGGGATGGCAAGCACACCAGTGAATACCCTCAAGACTCAAGACTTGGGTAGAAGCGCACCCCCTGATACCGACCACATCGACCATCATGCTCCGGGGTCACACGCTGATGGGACGAGCAGTGTGCGACCTTATTCGGACATACTATTTATACAGGCTCCCTTGAGCCGGTGGAGGTGACGACCTCGAGACAACGCACCTGCGCGCCTTAAGAGGTATCTGGACCTACGAATATTTTCGGCAGCCCACGCAGCAACCCCGTGCACACGCCTAATCCCTTCTGATGAGCGTTAATGAACGCGAAACAAGTGTCCAGGGATGGCAAGCACACCAGTGAATACCCTCAAGACTCAAGACTTGGGTAGAAGCGCACACGCTGATACCGACTACATCGACCATCATGCTCCGGGGTCACACGCTGATGGGACGAGCAGTGTGCGACCTCATTCGGACATACTATTTATACAGGCTCCCTTGAGCTGGTGGAGGTGACGACCTCGAGACAACGCACCTGCGCGCCTTAAGAGGTATCTGGACCTACGAATATTTTCGGCAGCCCAAGCAGCGACCCCGTGCACACGCCTAATCCCTGCTGATGAGCGTTAATGAACGCGAAACACGTGTCCAGGGATGGCAAGCACACCAGTGAATACCCTCAAGACTCAAGACTTTGGTAGAAGCGCACCCGCTGATACCGACCACATCGACCATCATGCTCCGGGGTCACACGCTGATGGGACGAGCAGTGTGCGACCTCATTCGGACATACTATTTATACAGGCTCCCTTGAGCCGGTGGAGGTGACGACCTCGAGACAACGCACCTGCGAGTCTTAAGAGGTATCTAGACCTACGAATATTTTCGGCAGCCCACGCAGCAACCCCGTGCACACGCCTAATCCGTGCTGATGAGCGTTAATGAACGCGAAACACGTGTCCAGGGATGGCAAGCACACCAGTGAATACCCTCAAGACTCAAGACTTGGGCAGAAGCGCACCCGCTGATACCGACCACATCGACCACCATGCTCCGGGGTCACACGCTGATGGGACGAGCAGTGTGCGACCTCATTCGGACATACTATTTATACAGGCTCCCTTGAGCCGGTGGAGGTGACGACCTCGAGACAACGCACCTGCGCGCCTTAAGAGGTATCTGGACCTACGAATATTTTCGGCAGCCCACGCAGCAACCCCGTGCACATGCCTAATCCGTGCTGATGAGCGTTAATGAACGCGAAACACGTGTCCAGGGATGGCAAGCACACCAGTGAATACCCTCAAGACTCAAGACTTGGGCAGAAGCGCACCCGCTGATACCGACCACATCGACCACCATGCTCCGGGGTCACACGCTGATGGGACGAGCAGTGTGCGACCTCATTCGGACATACTATTTATACAGGCTCCCTTGAGCCGGTGGAGGTGACGACCTCGAGACAACGCACCTGCGCGCCTTAAGAGGTATCTGGACCTACGAATATTTTCGGCAGCCCACGCAGCAACCCCGTGCACACGCCTAATCCCTGCTGATGACCGTTAATGAACGCGAAACACGAGTCTAGGGATGGCAAGCACACCAGTGAATACCCTCAAAACTCAAGACTTGGGTAGAAGCGCACCCGCTGATACCGACCACATCGACCATCATGCTCCGGGGTCACACGCTGATGGGACGAGCAGAGTGCGACCTCATTCGGACATACTATTTATACAGGCTCCCTTGAGCCGGTGGAGGTGACGACCTCGAGACAATGCACCTGCGCGCCTTAAGAGGTATCTGGACCTACGAATATTTTCGGCAGCCCACGCAGCAACCCCGTGCACATGCCTAATCCGTGCTGATGAGCGTTAATGAACGCGAAACACGTGTCCAGGGATGGCAAGCACAGCAGTGAATACCCTCAAGACTCAAAACTTGGGTAGAAGCGCACCCGCTGATACCGACCACATCGACCATCATGCTCCGGGGTCACACGCTGATGGGACGAGCAATTTGCGACCTCATTCAGACATACTATTTATACAGGCTCCCTTGAGCCGGTGGAGGTGATGACCTTGAGACAACGCACCTGCGCGCCGTAAGAGGTATCTGGACCTACGAATATTTTCGGCAGCCCACGCAGCAACCCCGTGCACACGCCTAATCCCTGCTGATGAACGTTAATGAACGCGAAACACGTGTCCAGGGATGGCAAGCACACCAGTGAATACCCTCAAGACTCAAGACTTGGGTAGAAGCGCACCCGCTGATACCGACCACATAGACCATCATGCTCCGGGGTCACACGCTGATGGGACGAGCAGTGTACGACCTCATTCGGACATACTATTTATACAGGTTCCCTTGAGCCGGTGAAGGTGACGACCTCGAGACAACGCACCTGCGCGCCTTAAGAGGTATCTGGACCTACGAATATTTTCGGCAGCCCAAGCAGCGACCCCGTGCACACGCCTAATCCCTGCTGATGAGCGTTAATGAACGTGAAACACGTGTCCAGGGATGGCAAGCACACCAGTGAATACCCTCAAGACTCAAGACTTGGGTAGAAGCGCACCCGCTGATACCGACCACATCGACCATCATGCTCCGGGGTCACACGCTGATGGGACGAGCAGTGTGCGACCTCATTCGGACATACTATTTATACAGGCTCCCTTGAGCCGGTGGAGGTGACGACCTCGAGACAACGCACCTGCGAGTCTTAAGAGGTATCTGGACCTACGAATATTTTCGGCAGCCCACGCAGCAACCCCGTGCACACGCCTAATCCGTGCTGATGAGTGTTAATGAAAGCGAAACACGTGTCCAGGGATGGCAAGCACACCAGTGAATACCCTCAAGACTCAAGACTTGGGTAGAAGCGCACCCGCTGATACCGACCACATCGACCATCATGCTCCGGGGTCACACGCTGATGGGACGAGCAGTGTGCGACCTCATTCGGACATACTATTTATACAGGCTCCCTTGAGCCGGTGGAGGTGACGACCTCGAGACAACCCACCTGCGCGCCTTAAGAGGTATCTGGACCTACGAATATTTTCGGCAGCCCACGCAGCAACCCCGTGCACATGCCTAATCCCTGCTGATGAGCGTTAATGAACGCGAAACATGTGTCCAGGGATGGCAAGCACACCAGTGAATACCCTCAAGACTCAAGACTTGGGCAGAAGCGCACCCGCTGATACCGACCACATCGAACATCATGCTCCGGGGTCACACGCTGATGGGACGAGCAGTGTGCGACCTCATTCGGACATACTATTTATACAGGCTCCCTTGAGCCGGTGGAGGTGACGACCTCGAGACAACGCACCTGCGCGCCTTAAGAAGTATCTGGACCTACGAATATTTTCGGCAGCCCACGCAGCAACCCCGTGCACACGCCTAATCCCTGCTGATGAGCGTTAATGAACGCGAAACACAAGTCCAGGGATGGCAAGCACACCAGTGAATACCCTCAAGACTCAAGACTTGGGTAGAAGCGCACCCGCTGATACCGACCACATCGACCATCATGCTACGGGGTCACACGCTGATGGGACGAGCAGAGTGCGACCTCATTTGGACATACTATTTATACAGGCTCCCTTGAGCCGGTGGAGGTGACGACCTCGAGACAATGCACCTGCGCGCCTTAAGAGGTATCTGGACCTACGAATATTTTCGGCAGCCCACGCAGCAACCCCATGCACACGCCTAATCCCTGCTGATGAGCGTTAATGAACGCGAAACACGTGTCCAGGGATGGCAAGCACACCAGTGAATACCCTCAAGACTCAAGACTTGGGTAGAAGCGCACCCCCTGATACCGACCACATCGACCATCATGCTCCGGGGTCACACGCTGATGGGACGAGCAGTGTGCGACCTTATTCGGACATACTATTTATACAGGCTCCCTTGAGCCGGTGGAGGTGACGACCTCGAGACAACGCACCTGCGCGCCTTAAGAGGTATCTGGACCTACGAATATTTTCGGCAGCCCACGCAGCAACCCCGTGCACACGCCTAATCCCTTCTGATGAGCGTTAATGAACGCGAAACAAGTGTCCAGGGATGGCAAGCACACCAGTGAATACCCTCAAGACTCAAGACTTGGGTAGAAGCGCACACGCTGATACCGACTACATCGACCATCATGCTCCGGGGTCACACGCTGATGGGACGAGCAGTGTGCGACCTCATTCGGACATACTATTTATACAGGCTCCCTTGAGCTGGTGGAGGTGACGACCTCGAGACAACGCACCTGCGCGCCTTAAGAGGTATCTGGACCTACGAATATTTTCGGCAGCCCACGCAGCAACCCCGTGCACACGCCTAATCCCTGCTGATGAGCGTTTCTTTTGACATAGGGCAGTGCAGCTAGCAGGTTTGCAGAGCTGCTCAATGGGAAAATATTGTAAATATGTCCCACAGAACGAAGAAATTGTGCAAGGGAGCCTGAGTTAGCATACTGCTACAACCTTTGTGCCAGTGCTTGTTGAAAGGAGAGGAATGCACTGTATCTTGTAAATAGGGTGCATTTCTGTCCTTTGGAGTAGGCGTAAGCCAGCGCAGCAAAATGACCTGTAGCTCTGCCCTACGCAAATTCATTGAAATATGCCCCTCTGTGTCTCTGCTGAGATCAGGCAGCGGAACTCCCCCAGAAACAGACACATTATTTAAATTATTTCAAACTCCAGTAGGGCCTATAAAAAGACAGCACACCTCTCAACTTTGGTTTACAGGTCGACCCGACCGTTGTCCCAGAAACAGGGACCTGTATTTAAAATTAACAAAAGCATAGGGACACCGGGATAGTTTTCTCAAAACAGGGACTGTCCAGGGAAATCCGGGAAGTCTGATCATCCCAGCCCTAGTGCAAACAGGGAAACATAAGCATGCACAGCTCATATGTCAGCACATATACACAGCTGCAGAGCTGGCTATCCATCTCATGTTGCATACCTCACCTCTGTCCACCATAAATCAGACCTTTAATCTGGTCTGCACACATTTTGCATGCTAACATTTGGAAACTCAGACATATAACCATAATGTAGCAACTACAAGTTCCAGAAGGCAAAGTTTTCTTGAAAAAGTTCCAGGAATGGCTGCATGTGTTCCTCATTACACGCACCAATTTACATTTGATCCTGGTTTGTGCTGCAGACGCAGTCTCAAGAATTCGACTCTTTGTCAAAAATAATTTGCTTTTAGTTCATAAGAATTGTATTATTTTGTTTAACGTAAACAAATAACACAGTTTGTGAAATAAATGATTTCCTTCGGAGATAAACAGGCGTCTAATGGCTTGGCTGTCCAACTTCAAGCGTCTGTGTTTATGTTTTCGGCTGACAGAGAACTGGAGCCAGGCATTACATCATTTTGAATTGGACAGAGCGATGTACGGCTTCTTGCCCATAAAAAGCAAGTGCCTTGATATGTATGCCATGAAAAGGCGCTATCTACGAAGGCTTTACCAATGAGAACACATGCTGTGGGGAAAATGTCACGTAGAAGCCAAAACGAAAAAAATCCGCAGCATGAAACTGAGATTATACAGCATAGCCAGCAACTCCATTTCCTAATCATCTGCAGTTTGTGCTATATTGATTCATTTTATTGTCTGGTATGTTGTTGTGTTATTTTACGCAAGAATATGGAATTGTGCGGCATTTGCAGTTTGCTTTATTTCTTGTAGGGCTCTCGCCAGCTGAGAAAGCTCCTTTATTTCTCGTTGGATGGCCTACTACACCTGTCGGCACTAAATAAAATGTTCCCTGCACTTGACAATTGCTGTTTTCGTTGTAAACACCAGGGCTAGGGGGGTTGGCTACACATCTTTTATTCCTGCCCTGGATTAAGCCCCTTTTGGTTTAAATTAGTATCAGTCTTCAATGCGGCTTTGGGGATACCAATCGAAATAGATCCAGCTTTGCTACTCTTCGGTTTCTTACATATCAGAAACAGAGGTTCTTGGCAAATGCTTGATCTCTGATCTCTGATTTGGCAATAGTGGCACACTTGTAGGATTCCACTTTGTTAAGAATGGCTGTGCAAAATGACCAGAACTAAGCACTTCGATGAAGCCTGCGCCAAAGGCGTTGTCGGTTTAAAGGGATTTTTAGTGCCTCCTGGCAGCATTTGCACTCAGTTATAAATCAGGGCTCTGCGATCTAGTTCAGTTCAGTACAGCTTTAGATCTTGTTAAGCTTTACTGTCAGTTGGCTAGGGCTGCCAACTGTCCTGTAATAGTTTCTATGTTAATACGTATTAGGATCATGTGGGATGGTGACAATCGCTCTCTTTATGAGCCTGCTGAAGCACTTTATAATATTTTCAGGTAATCATTGTACTGTATCTTATCTAACTCTCATGCACTTTGTTCCAATATATGGCTATTTTAGCGTCGTTATTTAATCCTCTCGTTATTTTATTGACTTTGCACTGTATGGTACCTCTAAGAAATACTAGAAATGAAAATGTTTCTATTTTTACTTATATGCACCTGTTTAGGGAATCTTAATAATGCATCTCTGAGTTTTAGCTATAATTAAATGTATACCCATATATACCTCATTGTATATTCATATTCATATGAATTTTGATTGTTGATTGTAATATTTCGGATCTGCTCAAATAAAAATATTTTAAAAGAGAGAGAATGCTCCTTCCGATTTTTTCTGCACTGTTCGCTTTTCATCGCAGGCGATGCTCCAGAACGCCTGTGCTGTATTGTAGTATTGCAGTTTGACAATACTAAAGTACAGTACCGTGAGCCGTATACACAGCTACTGAGGGGGTTTTAAATGTTAAAGGTACTTCTAATATCTTTACGATCAATTTCATGTTCTATGCAGGAAAGGTGGACATATCTGCATACCTGGACAGAACTCCGATTAGAATAGAATTGACAAAGAGTATTCACCTGAGCTGAGTCACACAAATATTTCACAAACATGGGGGGATATTTGCAAGAATTGTCGCTTCGCATAATTTTTTTTACAGCTGCCATATACGCCAAATCCTAATCACATGCTAGCGCTGAACATCACTGTTAGATGTGGGGGTCTCAAGTTGGCAGAGGTAGGTACCAATGTCCAAATAGGGACTCTTGCTTCGAGGCTAGGGTAAGGGGGATACACTCTTTAGATAACCCCTGCTCACCCCCTTGGTAGCTTGGCACGAGCAGACAAGCTTATCAAAGGCAATGTGTAAAGTATTTGTACCAACACTCACAGTAACACAATGAAAACACCACAAATGGACTCCACACCAGTTTAGAAAAATAAAGTATCTTTATCTAAACTACACAAGACCAAAACGACAAAAATCTAACATACACTGTTCCAAAATAAGTCTTTAAAAAGAGTTCAAAGGGTTGCACCAAATAATCCACAGTTGCGTCACTTTTTAGTCCAAAGTGCCTGTAGGTGCGACAAAAGTTCCTAGCGGCAACTGCAGCGTCGAAAAACAAGCGATACGTCATTCCTGAGGCCCTGGGGAGGGGATGCAACAATCCCGCTGCACGCAGCGGGCGTGTTATGACTAATCCGGTCTGTATGGGGAGCGATGCGATACCTTGTATGGATTCCGGGCCACAGGTTTCTCCGGTAGAAGCGTCTCCCAAAGGCACGATGCGACGATCTTCGGTGCGGCGGCGATGCGCGGTGCATCATTGATCGTCTGTCACGGTCCCTCGATGTGTTGACACTGCGACGATGTTCGCAGCGACGGGTTGCGGTCCGCAAGCAAGCGGTGCAGCGGTTTCTCACAGCGACGACAGGCTCTGCGACGATACTCGCAGCAACAGGAATCTTCCCACACTGGGGCGATGCGCTCCGCAAGCGAACGATGCGTCGGTTCTTGCAGCGTCAAAAGGCGCAGCGACGATCTTCGCGGCGAAGGGAATTCACTCGCACTGTCGACAATGCGCTCCACGAGCGATGCGTGCAAATTGTAGATCTTCTTTTCTTCTTGCCAGCGCCCCAAACAGCAGGCAGCAACCTCCATAGGCCCCACAAATGGATCAAGCACTCTAGGCAGGTCAGAACTCACACATCAGAGTTCAGGGGGGAATCTGGGGGTAAAGTCCTTTTGTTCCTGTGACTTCCTAACAGGAGGCCAGCTCTTCTCAGGCCCTTGGAGATCCTTTTAAGCAAGGGGACACAGCAACAGCAAAGTCCTTCCCCTCTCCTTGGCAGAAAAGCAACTGCAGGTCAGCCTTACAGCAGGTCAGTCCTTCTTCTTTAGTCTTCCAGCTTTCTCCTTGGCAGAGGTTCCTTCTTGATTCCAGGATGATCTAATTTTCTGAAGTCTGGGTAGCCGTTTTTATACCAATATTCTCTTTGTTCTCTGAGGGCAGAGAGGCCTTGGCCTAGTCCAAACCAGTTCTGGTCAGTCCTGTAGCACTTTGTTTACCTGACTCCTTCTTTCCTTCGAGAGAGAGGGGCAGGGTCGTCAGCCACTCAGCAGGAGGTGGAGCCAGCATTGTGGAAGGCAGGCACAGCCCTATTCAGGCCCAGGTGCTATACCCTCCCACCACTCAAGATGCAGATTAAGCTATTCAGCCCGGGATGACTAACTCAGCCTCTGGGAGCCACCATAGCCCCTGTCACTCTCAGACCAGACAGTCAATTCACAAACAGGCCAAGGCACACAGAAAGGTCAGACAAGAAAACAGCCACTTTCTGAAAGTGCTGTTTTCAAACACAGGATTTAAAAACCATCCCTCCTAAAAGATGGCTTATTACATTCTGAGTTCAGGGATACCAGACTTTAATTTTCAATCTTGCTCCTAGGGGAAGATATGCAGGTAAACATTATACACAGCATTCCCCATTATAGCCTATGGGCAAGATAGCCTTTCAATAATGAAAAACGAAATTGGCAGTATTTCACTATCAGAACATGTTACCTACACTAGTACATGCTCTACCTTTCACCTACACTGCACCCTGCCCAGGGGGGTACCTTGGGCCTTCCATAGGGATGTCCAATCTGTACAGAAAGGGAAGGGTTAGGCCTGGCCAGTGGGGACACTGGTCAGGTCAGTATAGCAGTTAGCAACAGCACACAGGCACTGTGGTGGCAGGTCTGAGACACCATTTTAGGGCTACTCATGCGGGTGGCACAATCAGTGCTGCAGGCCCACTAGTAGCATTTGAATCACCAGCCTTGGAACACTCAGTGCACTTTACTAGGGACCTACTGGTAAAACAAATATGCCAATCATGGATAACCAATCACAATAGTAATTTATACAGAGAGCAAATGCACTTTAGCACTGATCAGCAGTGGTAAAATGGCCAGAGTCCTATTGCCAACAACCACAGGTCAGAAACAACAAGGGAGGAAGAAGCAAAAAGTTTGGGGATAACCCTGCAAAAAGGGCCATTTCCAACAATCACTTTTCTACGTCTAGCATGACCCTTTATGCCATGAGGGTTTTGTATTGTTCCTATAGGGTGCCATTTGGGAGACGGGTAAGTTTAGCCTCACCGGGTGCTGCAGTGCCATTTGAGTGGAGGGAAGCGGAACTCACCTGGCTCTAAGAGCTCACTTCCAGTTAGTGCACTTCCCATTAATTGCACCATTGGACGGGACCCACAGCGGTTGAAGCTGCTGGTAGGGCATGGGAACCCAGAGTTGCATATGGTGTTAATATTGTAGCACTTAACTGGTGATTGCTTTTTAAAACAATTTCATCTTTTTAAACCTTTAGTTACCTTTGCACCGTGGGGGTTTTGTATTGTTCCTAAAGGCTGCCATTTGCTGGGACTTGAGTCTCCGCCTACGCGGTCTGCCGTGGCTTTCCGTTTGAGCAGAAGTAAGCAGAACTCACCTGCCTCTCGGAGTGCACTTCCGGCTGGGTTAACAGACTAGTACACTTTCCATAAATTGCACCAATGGGCCGGACGTGCATTGAATGTGTGCAGCAGGTGCGCCGCTGGCACCCCGAAGGTGCGCCGTTCTGCACTCATCCCCATCTGGACCGCACCTAGTGCCAGAAACCCTTGCTCTCCCTATCGAAAATATTCACAGTCCTGAAGATGTACTAAAGAACAACTTCCTGCCCTGCAAGGGAATGAGAAAAATGAGTGCACACACCCCATGAATTTTAAAACACTAACCAAGGAGGGTAGGTTTACTTGTACTGGCTGCAACCATCAATGTAGATCCTCTAAATCAGTTAGCCCTCAAGTTTTGACCCCTTCCCTCTTTCAAAGCCAATGTGGGATGACCCACACAGGGTTCCTGATTAGCATCAGATCTCTAATTAAAAACAAAATCGAATTCTCCGAATTCATCTCCCAACAAATGCCAGATTGGGTATTTATCACAGAAACCTGGGCCAAGGAATCATCAGACCTGACCTGGTTGAAGCAGTCCGACAGAATTATAATCTTTCGAGATTAAATAGATTAGGGAAAAGTGGAGGTGGGCTAGCAATCATTTAAAAGGATTCTTTTTCTGCCATATAAAAGCCCTGTCAACAGCCTCGGGCGTTTGGGGAGCATTATCCTACACTATTAAAATGTCCTCAACAGAGTCTTTTGCAGGAATTTTAATTTATCGACCACCGGGAATCAGATCCGCCTTTATCACAGAGTTCACTGACCACATAGTGCCTTATCTGTGTAAATGTAATTTTACCTTACTGGGAGATTTTAATTATCATATTGATAATGCCTCCTGCAAGGTTTCACAAACATTCAAAGAGGTTATGTTGAGTTGTGGTTACTTGCAATCAGTAAACTCTGCCACCCAATGTGCTGGACATATTTTGGATTGCATTTTTACCAACGATCAGTGTATTAGGATAGGGAAATTCCTCCCTCAGTCATGGTCAGATCATCAATGCTATACCATTTTCTTTAATGCTTCCAATAACTAAAAAAGTTGACATAAATGAAAACAATAAAATGTTCAAAAGAAACTTTAAAAACATCAATAAGGAAACCTTCTCTCAGGCCCCAATTCAAAAACAATGAACAGAATGTAGTGACCCCAATCAGGTGGCTATAGCATATTCCAACTGGTTAGGTGCAGCAGTTGACTCTCTGGCGCCTCTCAAATAAATGTTTGTGAGTAGAAAATAAACACTTCCCCTGGTTCTCAGAAAAACTCAAGCTATTTAAGCAATCCTGACATCACCAAGAACGCATCTGGCATAAACAATATGACATATCGAGAAAAAAACGCATGAAGTTAAGCTGGCAGAAAATCAGCCATTAGAGCAGAAAAAGCAGGTTTTTATACTCAGATGACATTGTCTCTCTTCAGACTGATTGATAATTCATCAGCGCCCTCCTCCTCGGGCCATCATGAGAGCACACAAGCTTCCTGTGATGTATGGTTGATTATTTTCACTCTAGAACTGCTAAAAGGTACTCCTCTTTGGAGAAGAGTAATGCCATGGCCCCCAACGAGGACCAAAATACTAACCCCTCAGCTATTAGCCTCCCAAGCTTTTGGGAAGCGACCACTGCCTTTCCGCCTTTCTTCCCCTCTTGAATGAACAGACCGACCATCTTCTGAAAGGGTTTAAATCTGGCTCCCTTCTAGAGGCATGCTCCCCAAAGTTGATGAGGCTCGGCAGGTAAATTATTGTTGTCCATCTAACAGAGACTCTGAACTTAGCCATTCACTTGTTTGGAAAACAGTGGTCATTAAGCTTCTATTAAAAAAATACAATCTTGATCCCAAAGACTTTAACAATTATCAACCAATTTCCTCACACAAATGAGTGCATATTTGGAGCAACATCATCTACTGGATCCTTCCCAGTATGTATTCAGAACTTGCCATGGAGCAGAAACTGCTTTAATAACTGCAATTAATAATATATGCATTATGGTTGATGCTGGACAAACCGTTTTGTTGATCTTTTTGGATTTGTCCTCAGCTTTTGATGCCATCTCCCCCAACAAGTTGATCAATCAGCTACATCAAATAGGGGTCTCTGGATGTGCATTGAAGCTTCTGGCCTCCTTCTTGACTGACAGATCACAAAAGGTTAAGATGGCTCAATTCAGGTTAGACTTGATTCTAAACTGTTGTGGAGTCCCTAAGGGGTCCACCTTAAGCCCCACACTATTTAATATATATGTTTCTCCACTGGCATCATTGATTAGATCTCATGGGCTGGAGGTAATATCCTATGTAGATGACACACAGATTATTGTGTCCATCACACAATACATAGAAGCCTCAGCCCCCAATTTTAATAACTGTATGAAGTCGGTCCAACTCTGGATAAATCTGCAAGAAACCTTGGTGTCATAGTTGACACCAGTCTGTCTTTCAACCTCCAGGTTAATAAGGCTGTATCCTCTTGCATTATAAGGACCCTCAGAGAGATATTCCCATTTATTTTCCTTGGCGCACGGAAGCAAGCTGCTCTATCACTAATTATATCAAAGTTGGATTATTGTAACACCCTTCTTTTAGAATCTAACAGGGCCAACATCAATAAATTCCAGCTGGTTCAGAATGTGACAGCAAAACTGGTACTAGGCATTCCTCAATACCATTCAATCTCCGCTGCCATCAAGAATGTGTATTGGCATTCAGCGCAAAAAATAATTTTATTTAAAGCCTTGTGTATTGTGCACATGGCACCACACACTTCAGGACTAGAGGGAATCAGGAATATCTACCACCGGTTTGTCCCTATCAGAAAATTGCGATCAGCCAATACAAATCGTCTGGTTGGTCCAAGATACAGAAGGTCCCGATGGGGAGGAAGAGCTTTCTAGGTCGCAGCGGCCAAGCTTTGGAACACTCTTCCTTTACCCATTTCCAGCTTAGAGTTACATCTTCCTTTTCGCAAGTTCTTGAAGACCTGGCTCTTTGCCTTGGAAATGTGATCTTTCATACTCTGCTCCCACCAGTTAGCCGTAATTGCTTTAGTGCCTAGATGCCCTAGGGTATTTGTTTGGCCTATATAAATTATTAATTTATTCATTCAATAAGAGGTTGTATGCCAAGGATCATCAAAGGCACCCCACTATTTTGACCCTTCACAAACCACAGGATAATTGCACACGTTGTAAGATGGTAAATGACAGCTTTGCAAACGCCTTGCACGACACTCCATTTATGTAAGGAATTGGTACTGTAATGCGTATTTAAAACTGAAAATGACACATGCCTGTAGCGAGCCTACCTCCTTTGGAGCACATGTGCTGCTTTGGAGCACATGTGCAGTGCCAGCCATTTAATCACATGAAGGGACATAATTTAGAGAGAGTTGCTGAGCTCCTATGTAACGCCTTCATTGGTAAAGCTGTGCTCCGACAGTTTGAAAAAGCAGAGCTGCACCTTATGTACAAGAATGTTACCCACCCCTGCATTACCCCTAGTGCAGGCCCAAATGAATCTGCGTAGGGCCAGCCAGAGTAGGCACCGTAGTGCTATTTTGCTAGGGTGCCTGCGCTGCAGGGGCAATTGTTCATCTGCAGGAAGGGACACCTTCGTCACACAAGCAATTTGTGCAGGAGGTATGCTATATATATATGTGTGCAGCAGTAAGCAGCACACATGGAGATATAAAAATACAAGGGGAAATATTACATTTCTCATGGTATCTCCTGATTCAGACCAGGTATTTCCTGGTGGATTTGTTGGCACAGCCCCATACCATGTGAAGATGGGACAGCATCATACAGCAGTGGGTGTTGTGGTGTAACACCCACTGCAACACACATTTCACACCTATTGCACGCAAAGTGCTGTGTGAGTAGGGGCCCTATTTACATGCTGGTGTTAAGCCACGTTAAGTGGCATAACATTCTCTTGTAAATAAGGTGAAGGACTGAACTCCACAACATCTGAAAAAGTTATTTACTGATGACGTTGACTCTTTGTAAATGTTCCCCTAAGTTTCAGTACATGCATTTCAATATATGTCAACTCCATGCTTACCAGAAATGCATTTCACTCATTTATGGTAATAGTGAAAATAGTGATGGTCTCATTGTAACACAGAAACGACTGGTTCGCAAATATGTAAATGCCCTATAGCCATGGTATATCTTAATAATTTATTTTGCCCAAGACAAGTTAGTACAAAATATCATGGTGACCCTTTTTTCATGGTCCCTAACAGTTAAAACGTAACATGAGACACATCACATTGCAGTTACAACTATGGACTTACGTATAGGTCCACCAACTGTAATGCCAATATATTCCAGCATGTTTGGCTCCCTGCCCCCAAGATATTGCCAACAATGTTGCAGTTTTTGGGTCTCCCTGTCCACATCATGGACCCTCAAGATCTGCTGCTGGATTTTCTCCCATCAGCTTTTCCACACCTTAACAGGGTACCCTTGGATAACTCGGCCACCAGCTTCAAGCAAGTTATATGTTATGTTATACTATAATGCCTATGTAGAGTGCACGGATACTCAGGAGTGTCCCGGCACTGGAAGCTAACTTGAAAACAGAGAATCTGAGATTAGTACGCTTAGTTAAATAGTAGGGTCTTTTTGGGCAGGTAGTGCACCACCAGCCACTGAAAAGTGTCCAACTTCCTGGAGTTCATGTGTCTAGACACTTTGGGCTTGGCAGTATCCCACCCACTTAAAAATGATTTAATCTAACTAAACCCCTAAAACCCAAAATACAGACTACTCCAAAAGTCAAACACCCAAGTCGTAACAGTAGACTTGACAATAAACTACACAAAATAAACAAACAATTGGACACAATAGCCACAACTGGGACAGCAGACTCCACAAACTCCAAACTACACTCTCCTGCTCCACCCACACCACCATTCCCAAGCACAGACAGATAAACTGTGAGTAAATGTGAAAGTAACTTTGCAGTTTCTGATTTCCTGCTTGCAATATCCATTACATCACTTCCTTTGCACCATTACATCATTTTGTATGGGGATGCAGGATGTTTTCAGGCGATGAGTGCATTTTTTTCACGCTATCGCACTTTACCTCTATTGAATTAGAGGGCTTGCTATGTTTTTCACTGTAGATATTTTGCGTATGCAACAGAGTGTCTTTGCTTGGGAATGCGGCGGGTAAAATCATTCCTGCTGATGTATCTAGCTTGGTTAATTTCAGCGCTAGGGAAGACATTTATAGCAATTATTTATTCTGATGTGCTATTGATGTTCCTAATGACAGTGCATGCTGTGTTCTATATGATATGTGTTGTAATGTTGCCACTGTTAGCTCATTTATGAAATGTGTGTAAATAATCATATACATGTGTGTGATCATCTGTGTCATGGTTCTTAAAATTGATTCATGCTCAAACACATTTGTTAGCCTTTTGCACACTTTTTCATAGGTAGTATGCGTGGCTGTTATTTTATGCCTACCAATCAGTATGTATGTGGTTCCATAGATGATGCAAGAGACAACTAATGCAATGGCCACACCTTAATACATTTAAGACAACTCTGTGCAAGGGCAAATAGGTACATATAGCACTTTGGAGGCCTTAGGTAGTAGTGTCCAACTATTGCCTGCACACAAATGCAAGGGTGTGTATGGATGGGGCTATGTGAATGATTGCATGAGTACCATATGTATACAAAGGCCATATCCCACACAAAAGTGACAGTGTGGACATTTGTGGGCACCAAGACCATTATTATTGGCGATTGTGGTATGGTTTATCACCATGAATGCCTTAGATACTATTGGATGACAGTATGTCCACTTACATGTCTTCATATCTACAGAATGCAACAAGACAGTGTATCTTGTGCATTGCATTGGGAGTACAAATGCAACACAATGGCATAGGCAATGTTTAATAGTTAGCATTCGTCAAGGTTAATGGAGCTAAATATCTGATTGTGACATGTCTACAAATGTTTATGAATGTCATATCTTAACTGTAGTTGTGTAAGTGTGTTTCCATGCACATCCTATGTGGGATACTGCAATGTACTCCTAATAAAGTGGACTCTACCGCTAAGCACAGGCATCAGATTGAAGACACAGCAAGCATCAGGAGTAGCACACACACAGCTGTTGCCCACCATCTATGTGGCGACATCAAAAACATAGTAGCTCCCAATGGTTACCCATCTGCATCTTGTAGTTGGCATGCACTAAATATTTTCTGATACTGGAAGATCTTATAATTTGTATTATATACTCTGCTAGGTGACTAGTCTGTGTGGCAGACATAAGTTCAACAAATATTGTATGCATGAAGTGTAGTGTGCAAATAGGATAAACATGCTTACCAGGTGTTAGTGCTGTGAATGTTTATTCATAGACAGAGGCATGTTTGTCACTATACAACATTTTGTGCATGACTTTTGTTAAATGTTAGTCAGAGAAGAAATGAGTGATGATACTATCCCTATGCCTTGTTGCTGATGAAGTTGCAGGTTGCATCGGCCCCTCTTCTCTTTCCTCCCCATCATCCAGCATTTCTGGTTCCACATTGTCCTCTGGCGAAGGCACATTTGTCCTGACACATATGTTGTTCAGAATGCAGCATACCTTGATTACCTTGCAAACCATGGGTGAGGAGTATAGTAATCGACCCCCAGATGCATCAAGACAGCGGAATCATGACTTGAGGACACCAAAAGTCAGCTCCACAAAAGACCAGGTGCGACCCAGAGCTTGATTGTATGTCATCTATGCTTGGGTTTGTGGATTTCTTCACCGGTGTCATTACCAAATGGCATCAGTGAATTCGCTTGGTCAGCTGAGAGAAAGAAAATAGGTGTTACATTAGTCAGCACTCATGATGAGGGTGAAAAGTACATTAGTCGCCATTGTGGCCTATGCCAGCTTTCTACATTCACCTTGCACACGGTCATGTACATGGAAAGAAAATGCGTCATTTACATGCAAGTGACAATTTGTAATGGCAAATGAGGAACAACGCAGCCAAGTGAGGTGTCCTCTGTGATGCCTCCATTTCTTGATATTCAGCTAGTTGGCAATGCCTTGTAGGCTTGGATTAGTCACCGATGACAATGTTTACTTTGGCATTTATTAGGCAATTGACTGACAAGATTTTGGCATGGGTACCATGCCTAAATTTAAACCTTTATCTTTACAATTACATGACAAATGACAGTAGCTGTTGGAGTCTTTTCCTTCTGGCACCTAGCTTTTTTACATTTTTGATAACATCTACATTTTATTATGTGTCAGGCATGGGAATGAAAGTGGATGTACGTGAACATGTGGCATGTTAATCTACACATGGTAGTGCACAGAGTCCACTGTGGGGACACTATACAGAAGTTAGTATATGTGTTGTGAGCTTGAACAGAACAGTTGAACACGTAGACTGCTTATACTACAATGCAAGGCATGTTGCTAGACAGTGTAGGCCACAGCTTTGACAGGAATCAGTATCCATTCATTGTGTGTCTGTGCTAGCAGATGCAGTGAAGCTTTTCACCATGATACTCATGACATGCCCTTAGAAACGTTGTTGTTTGCTGGATATCGTTTGTGCATGAGGGGTCACCTTGCTGACCAGTCTGGGAGCTTGGATGAGAACAGTAGTGATCTTGGCAAAACACTTTTTAACCTGTTATGAACATTGGTTGTGATGTGATGCTGCATTGTTGATGCAAACTATTGTGGTGTTTATGTATGGCCAAGTTTCTTTCTCAATATCACAGAAGTGTGATATATCTTCTCTCTTCTTGCCCATGGCAATGACTTGTAGTATGCAGGCTTCACACTGAGAATGCTTTGCTTTCCCAATGTCTATTTGTGCCTAATCATCATCATAACTTTATTTCAATCATAAAAATCCTAAAAAATTGATGGAAAAAAGACAAGTTAAGATGCATAAAAACATAAAAGCGTAAAAAAGATACAAATCTTCTATATATACAGATAAAAAATACAATAAAAAGGTTTCATACAAGAAATTTGTAGCCTTTGATCCATAAAGCTTGCCAATATTTGGCCAAACCGAAGACTATTACTCTGCGAGTATCTGAGGCTAAATTTCTCAGTACATCAAGGTAATGGCCTGGGCTGACAAGCCTACACAGGGGAATTATCCACTTACCCCTCAGGATTTTATAATGGTAACAAAAAATAACAAATGCACTATGGATTTGGGGCTTTCTTTACTAGCTGGACATTTCTCATCAGTGGGACCATTTGAACACCACTTATTAAAAATAGTTTGGTGGGAAGAGATGTGTACCTAAATTGAAGACATTATTTACGTGCAAGGGGTGGAACAATTTCATCACTGGTTTCCTCAAACAACGGAATAGGTTTAAAGTTCATAAATTCCTGGGTCAGAGTGTCCACTTGTTTAGTTACATTTTTCACTAAGATATACTCTTAGTAGAGAGTTTTTACTCTGCTCTTTGGTATTAAGGACAGCTTCTCAGGGTTGGACCAATAAACCTCCATCCCTAATTTCCTCAATAGGTCTCCCAAGGTTCTAAACCAAGGGGTGGTAGTTACCTGGGACTGTTTCAGAAGTCCCATGAATGCAACTCGGTAAGGAGCAAGCTCCTCAGTAGACCACAGATGATGCCAAAACATTAGGTGCTTGTAATCCAACTTATGTTGTGGTAAATTAATATTACTTTGTCCCTGCAGTGACAAGGCACTAAGAAATATTTTCAGTGATGCAGGCCTAGCTGTGCTATGTACCAAAGTACTGATTAGAATACTGGCACTATTATCTTGGAAATGGGATAAGCTAAAAAAATCAGGAAACCACTATTTTTAATAGTTATTAAAAATCATATTCATTTGTGAAGTTGGATTTTAAATATGTATAAAGGATAAGTAGATTTTAGAAATGTACGTTTTACCTGCCTGTAGTTCCTGAATGGTAATTTGCATAAACTTTCCAGCTTCTCCCAACCTATACTGAGCCTGGGACTAGGTGTGAAAGAGATGTGGAATTACTCACAGTAGAACATAATAGGCAGACTTGAATGGGTAGAGATGACTCCTCTGACCTTAATAGAATATGCTGTGAGGAGCATGTCTGCTGTCTGTTGACACCACAGTGTCAACTCCTGCGCAGCAGTTCAGTCTGGAGTACGTGTAAATGCATAGTACCCTTAAAAGGGAGCAAACAGGATGCCCGGACATTTCTTGTGTATCCCCTGCCTGATTGCTGAAAGACCCTGCTTGTATCCTACTAGAGGCCTGTATCTGGGTTTGCTGTGAATGCGGTGCCTGCTTCATACTGTATTTTAGCATCAGATGTAGAAGGACACTAGTGAATACCATAGTACACTCCCCTACACACCTACAACCATCAGAGCCCAAGTTTATTGTGGCCGAAGACTTTTGCCATCTTGAAAATGACATGACATGTGTCTTTTTTGAAATATTTGTAGTAAGGCAAACAGGAGCTACTGAACATTTAGTAGAGTGCCACAGGGAACTTTTATCCCAAGAGTTAGAGAGTGCCAAGGATTCATCCCCACCCAGTAGCTGGTGAGTGGCCTAAATGTGGCATCCCAAGTCACTCCATCAGAAAACTGCTGGACTTGCACAACTATACCAGGCAGACTGCACCTGCTGCACTCTGTATCTTTGACCGGTTAGAAGGACCTAAGGAGGTTAGACCACCCTCCCAATTTAAATCCAAAGACAACTCTCTAATGATCGTAAGGCTGATCCCTGGATGACTACAGAAACATAAAAAAGGTGAAGAGGGCATTCCTGTAAAGAATCTGAGTTCACCAGTGAAAACTGGACATGTACTGAACCTTGTTGCTGCAATCTCTTCCTGACACCAGGAGATTCTCTTAGTGCTCCATGGAGGTCTTTGGGGCCCTGGAAATATATTGTCCTGTGGTTGTGCTAAATAAGTTTGGGAACTTTCAAAAACGTTTTCTTCAGAGCATTAGAGCTTCACTGGGACCAACTGTAATAAGTGTTTTGACCGGCAGTTCCACAGAGTCTCATTGAATTTTTCTCTTATGTGGAGAAAAGGTTTTACCTCAGAAAATTTTCAGATTGAGACATAGACATTTTTTCGAACTTCCCTTTTTCCAGGCCCAAGCGAGGCCATCCTACTTGGTCTATCCATCAATCAATCAATACCATTTGTAGAGCGCACTACATACCCACAAGGGTTCCAAGGCCCTGAGGGGGGGAGGGGGTGCTGTTACTACTGGTTGAACAGCCAAGTCTTGAGTTGTCTTCTGAAGGTTAGAAGGTCTTCGGTTTGGCGTAGGATGAGGGGGAGGCTGTTCCAGGTTGTGACGGCGCGGTGGGAGAAGGATCTGCCTCCGGCTGTGGCTCTACGGTGTGGTACTGAAAATTCTGGACCCGTGTTAAAAACATCGTCGTATCATGACGATTATTGTATCAGCAGACCGAGAATGACGAGTATACTATATGCGAGTATTTTTGTCGCATTCGAGCGACAACATCAATATGAAACTAGAGATTTCGTTCTGAACCCTTGGGTTCCATTTTGTATGTGGCAGCCATTTTGTGGTTGCCCTCACATAGGCCGACGACTAAGGCCGAATGAGTCTTTTTAAACACGTACACCTTTAGCTGACTTCTGTGTGACCTGGGCAAGTTGACTCCATTGCCCGAAGCCAAACCTGTTCGGTCAGTCCCTTCCCCAGTGGCCGAACGAGATTAGGATCAAAGCACAGCCTAACATAAGCCTTTCATTGCACACAACTATGCCTAATCTTACACACACCTGTCTCTGTTTCTTGCTTTATGACCTGCTTTACGATGAGGAGGTGCCCGATTTTATTAGGGGTCCGTCGATATCTGATGAAAAGTGCAGGCCTTGCCGGGTAATTGATTGTGGGCTGGACAAACTGAAGTATGGGCGTGTCATCATGACTCTGCTTTTTCTTTGTCGTGAAAATATGTGAATGGTCAACTGTAAAATATGGAATGTTTGCCTGAAGCATAATATTTTGTATAAACAGGGACGGCTGGCTTTGTAAGATTGAGCAGTCTCCTGAGAACATGCACCGTGTTGTACTTCTAGGATACCTGTTACTGGCTGCAGCCAATAAATCTGATCTTTGACGTCACCAAAAAGTCTCTGCGTTTCTGTAGTCTGAGACAGGAGAATCCGGAGTCTTCGGGTGTGTCCCCTGGCACCGCTGGGTTCTAAAGAACCCTGTACTTCATTTGGCGCCCAACGTTGGGCGATTTCAGCGGTACCGGTCCAAGCCTGAGGTTCGTGAGGAGCTTCGTGTGAAATTCTGGAGGAAGGCCAACCACTTCATCGACCCCTGCACGTCGTTTGTGGTCCGAAAGTCTTTGCTGCGAGGTTCCCCGCTTTCCGACGGCTACGAAGGACTGCTGCCCTGACTATCGCCCTGTCTTGGACCCTTTGACGATTTGCAGAGCGAGATGATAGACGAGTCTTCTGGTGACGTCATCGATACCTCAGTTAAGTATGAGTGGAGCGTCTCCCAGTCCTTAGTTTTGGTTCTTAGTTTTTGGGTATCCCCTTGGGATCTTTGATTTGGAACTTTCAAGTACCAAAGCCGAGGGACTCGTGTATTCACGAGACTATCGTATTCGATAATCCTTTGAAGTTTGAAGCTAGACTAGTGAGCGAAGATGTCTGGTCTTAGCAGACTTGGAAATTTGTTTTGTTGTGGTCGAAATAGGGATTCCCGATTGGAGGACTCGTGTCCGGTTCCTCCGATTGGAACTCCAACCTATGAGCTATATGTGAAGCACGGCGTGGGCCCCATCACGTATAATGAAGTATGGATCCGATACACCCGGAAAGATGGTGTCCTGAAGTGGCCCCACTATGGTAGCTACGACACCGAGATTTTAGATAATCTAGAAGTTAGACTTTTCAAGAAGAATGTCCGGCCGGCGATGTTTGACTCTTTCCGCCTATGGCGAAAGGAAGCCAAACAAAAAGAAATTAAATTAGCGAAGAAAAATAAAAGGGAAAAGGGTATCTCGATAATGCAAACTGCTATGCAGTATAAAGATAACGAAGAAGAACAAGCAAGTGAGCAGTTGCACAGGCAACGAAAAATGGCGAATGATAAAACCTACCCAGTTTTGTCTCCCCTCCAGCAAGATGTAGCGAAGGAACTTGAGAAAGATCCTTTAATGTCACAGTTGTTGAGTTCGCCACCTCCCTATGCGCAGAGTGCTACGGCACCTCCGCAACATTTAGTTGTGCAACCTCCGGTTGTTGTGCCTCAAATTCTTCCACAGCCAGCACTTCCACAGCCGCCAGCTCCTCTTCAGTTGGCTCTTACTGCTATGGCGCCGCCTCCTCAAGGGCCGCCAACTTTGATACCTGCTCCGCCTTTACATCCTACAACTTTTTC
This sequence comes from Lissotriton helveticus, assembly GCF_964261635.1. Taxonomy (NCBI): domain Eukaryota; kingdom Metazoa; phylum Chordata; class Amphibia; order Caudata; family Salamandridae; genus Lissotriton; species Lissotriton helveticus. The sequence goes on along the minus strand of NC_136059.1, from coordinate 2,125,306,030 downwards.
GCCTGTTCTCGCTGATTCTTCTGTTCCTGCTCCTACATTACCCTTTTCTCAATCTGCTTTATCTCGACTTCTCCTTCTGTTCGACAGAGAATGACGGATACCGTTACCAGTCTTTTGTCTCCTTTCTTTTGGTCATTACCCCTGTTTCAGAGCGTAAACAGTTGCGTAGTCAACTGCCTGATTCTAGAGAGCGGGAGGTATTGGGTCATATGGCGCATAAATGGGTTACTCGCCCTCTAAAATATGACGTAGATTCTGTCATGCATGTCTTCCATTAATGGGAAGCCCCGAAGCAAAGATATGTTTTTGATAAGATGTGTACTTTCCTTCGTGAGGAATGGGAAGATGGTGATTTGGGACAGACTCCGCCTGAGTTGTCCCGTGTACAGTCCGAGTTTGCAAAGGGAACTATAGTGGGTTCCGATGTTGAGAAAGCGGTTGCGACATTGTTGTCGTTTAGAAGAGAGGACACTTCTCAGTCGTTGTTTGAGCCTGATCCCTCTGTTAGGAGGAAAGCGCGACAATATCCAATGAGAGAGGTTCCTCCGGTATGGAAGGATGAAATATCTGCTGGTGCAAATAATAACCCCCCAGCTGTGCCAGCACATTTTCAGCGTGTTTGGGTACATGTTCCATGGAAGCGAGCTGAAGTTTTGGCTCTTAAGCAGACCTTACCTGACCCCCGTAAAAATCCTGCAGGGTATTATAAGGAATTATCACAGACTGCAGACTCATGTATAATGAACTTAGCTGATATAGACATGTTGTTTGGAAATGTGGTTCCACAGCCTTTATGGGGTTTGATTCGTCACACGGATCATGCGCAAGAATTAGGCGACACATGGGCTAATATTAACGCTGCAAATGACAGACAAGTAGGCGGTGCTAAACCTGAGCCTTTAGTAGCAGAACTCCCTGGTAAGATCGTTACTTACATGGAACTTTAATGCCTGCGATGCGTGTGAATTGGTATAAATTGTCTGCATGTAAGCAGAAGAAAGATGAAACAGTGTCTGATTTCTTCACTAGGTTTGAAGAGACGTTTATCGACCATAGTGGTCAAGATATGAGCACCGAAGGTGGTCAACGGTTGTTCGTTGATAAGTTTGTGCACAACCTGCTTCCCGAGCTGTGTAAGAAGTTGAAAGATGCAGAGAGTTCTTGGGCCGTTTCCTCCTCAGCACAGATATTGGCTACTGCACAGTATTATGAAAATAGAGATAAGGATGAGAAGGAAAGAGCAGACAAGAAAACTAAAGAATTGAAGACAAAGGTTCTTTTACAGCAGGCGTATCCGCCTCGTAGTAACCAGCGTGATTATCAGCAGCCTCAGCAGTTTCAGAGAAACTCGCAAAGGTTCGAGTATCCTCAACAGCGTTTCCCTGTAGGTCCTAATCAATGTGCATATTGTAAAGAGGAGGGTCATTTTAAGAGTAGCTGCCCTGCGTTGTTACAGCGCATGAATGGTGTTTCTAGCGCAAGAGGTCGAGGTGTTCAACAAACACCTAGAGGTAGAGGACGTGGAGGTTTCCCCCAGAACGCGCGTCCATTTCCTCCTCAAAATTCAATGAATAGTTTTGATCAGAAGAATAACGCGTCTGGTAGAACGACTCAGTACTATGCTGATGACTACTATGCAGAAGATGATAATATGGAAGGTGATGATTGCTAGGACAACCATGGACAAAGAGAGGTAGTTGTTTCAGTTCCAGTAGATCAGAGTGGACCTTATGTTGAAGTGATTACATCAGGTGTGTCAGAGCCTTTTCTGTTGGATACTGGTGCTATGAAGAGTACTATTATGAACTCTAAACTCCCTGGCGCACCTTTGTCTAGCGAGACGAACGTTTCAGTAGGTTTATCTGGCACCCCGGTTAGGAACCCGATTTCTAGTCCTATGTCCCTTTCTGTTGGACCTTGTGAATTCGAAGCACCCCTTATTCTGACGACAGGTTGTGGTGAGAACTTGTTGGGATTGGATCTGTTGAAAAGATTATATGCAACATTGCATTGCTCTCCTTCAGGAGTACAACTTACACTAGGTAAGAAAGTGGTCTCCCCAATGTATTTGTCGAAGGATAAACTTCTGGCAGAATTGGCATCTCTTCCTGATTCTATTTGGGCTACTGGTCCTAATGATGTGGGTCTTTTCGAAATACCGCCATATGTCGTGACATTGAAAGCAAATGTTAAAATGCCACGAATTCCCCAGTATAAGATCTCTCATGAAGGTGAAAAGGCGTTATTAGCGATCATTTATGATTTGATTGAAAAAGATGTGGTTGAAGAAACAAGAGGTAATGTTTGCAATAGTCCTGTTTTACCTGTCTTAAAACGCACTGACTCTTCTCAGCCTCCCGTCTACCGATTTGTGATCGATCTTAGAGAGGTGAATAAGATCGTTGTGCCACAATTCCCTGTTGTCCCTGACATCACCGCCTTATTAACTATGATTCCGGCTTCAGCCACGTGGTTTTCGGTGATTGATTTGAAGAATGCTTTCTTCAGCATCCCGATCGCCAAGGAGAGTAGGGATATTTTCGGCTTCTGTTTAGGAGGTCGAAGCTTCCGGTTCAAGCGCGCTCCTCAAGGCTATTGTGAGAGTCCGTCGATCTATAGTCAGGCTTTGAAAACACAGGTTGATAAGATTGTTTTACCAGATGGTGCTACACTTATTCAGTACGTTGACGATTTGTTAATCGCTGCAGATACTGAAGAGATTTGTAAAGAAGCTACCTTATCGTTGTTGCGTCATTTGTCTGCTTTGCATCACAAAGTGTCTCTTTCAAAATTACAGTATTGTCGACAAGAAGTGACCTACTTAGGTCATCTCTTATCAAAGGAAAGAAGGAAATTGACCCCAGAGAGAATTCAGGCGATCACGAAAATAAGTGTGCCAGTTACACAGAGAGAAGTGCGTGCTTTCTTGGGTATCACGTCATATTGCAGACAATGGATACCGAATTTTTCTTTGCTGGCCAAACCGCTAGTGACATTGACCTGTAAAGACACGCCAAATCCCCTTCCGTGGTCTGAAGATTGTCAGAAAAGTTTTTCAGAATTACGTAATGCGTTGTGTTCGTCTCCTGTGTTGGGTACCCCCAACTACAGTAAGCCTTTTATACTATATGTCCATGAGAAAGAAGGTTGCGCGTTGTCGGTGTTGACACAGTCTTTTGGGGACAAGCAGCATCCATGTGCGTATTTCTTGTCGACTTTGGATCCGGTAGCTAGAGCTTTGCCGAGTTGTTTGAGAGCTACTGCGGCAGCAGCTGTTTCTATTCGACAGTCTGCTGGTTTGGTGATGAACAATACGTTGATCGTAATGGTTCCACATGCAGTGGACACTTTGCTAAACAGGACCAAGACACAGCACTTAACTAGTGCTCGATTGTCTGGTTATGAGTTGACACTTTTAGCGAGCCATGTAAACATAAAAAGATGCAACACGTTGAATCCAGCTACGTTGTTGCCGATTGTGGCAGAAACAGATGTTCCTGAACAGCATGATTGCTTTCTTAGGACAGAGGAAGAAACGAAAGGGAGAGTAGATCTTAGGGACACTCCTCTTGTGAAGTGTGATGGAACTTTATGGGTGGATGGTTCATGCTTCAAGCTTCCGAATGGTGATACGACTGCGGCATATGCTGTTACGACTTTGCATACGATTGTTGAAGCTGCACGTATCCCACACAATTCAGCTCAAGCAGCAGAGTTGATTGCACTTACGAGAGCGTGTGTGTTATCAAAAGGAATGAAAGTGACCATATATACTGACAGCCAGTATGCGTTTGGCGTGGCTCATAGTTTTGGACGATTGTGGAAAGAACGTGGATTTCTGACTTCGCATGGAACCAAGATACAGCATGGTCAGTTGGTGAATGAACACCTTGAGTCACTTACTTTGCCGTTGTGAGTCGCGATTGTGAAATGCAGTGCACAGAAGAAGGTTACTGACGACGTTGGTTTGCTGATGAAGTCGCAAAAGAAACAGCAAGGGATGTGATGAGTCGAATGTATGTTGCAGGCCCTGCAAGATGGGTTGGTGACGTGGGAATGTGTGAAGATACGATAGAGAGTGTGAAGTCTATTCAAGCTGAAGCTACAGAGAAGGAGTTGAATGTCTGGAGAGAGAGTACGGGTAAATTGGATGCAAATGGTTGTTGTGTTGAATTGTCAGAGCATCAGCGATGGTTGTTACCCGATGCGTACGTGCTTGCAGTGGTTACAATGGCGCATGGAAGGGCTCACATCAGTGTGAAAGGGATCTGTAAGTTGTTGGCTCCAGTATGGCAAAATGCTGGAATTCCCAAGTATGCAGAGAATGTGGTCAAGAATTGCATGGTTTGTCTGAAATACAATCATGGTAGGGGAACTCCAACTCCAGCTGGTCATTTTGCACCTCCAACGTATCCGTTCGAGGTTTTGCAGCTAGATTTCATCCACATGGAGAGGTGCAACAACTTGAAATACGTACTCGTTGTTGTTTGTGCCTTTTCGAGATGGATAGAAGCATATCCCCTGAAAGACAACACTGCCTTATCCACAGCTAAAGCCCTTGTCAAAGAGTTTTTCCCTAGGTTCAGCTTGCCGAGAATAGTCTGGAGTGATAATGGGAGTGAATTTGTGGGCCGAGTGATAAAGAGAGTATATGAAGGGCTAGGTATACGCCAAAAGTTCCACGCTGCAAATCACCCCCAATCAGCTGGTCTAGTGGAGTGCTATAATGGCACCCTCAAACTTAAACTGGCCAAAATACAAGCAAGCTCTGGTCTTAAATGGCCTGATGCTCTACCATTAGCACTTCTATCGACAAGAATGACTGTGCATTCGCGAGTGGGACTTAGTCCATACGAAATCGTGTTTGGCTGCCCGGCCAACATATGGGGAGTGCCTAGGCCGACGAAATTCAGTGAGATTGAACACCCTGTACTGCTTGATTACTTATATGATTTGACGGCTAAATTGCGTGTTTTACACCAACAGGTTCACGATACTCTGCCTCAGGTCTCTGAAGATCCAGGTCATATCATCGATCCTGGTTCATGGGTCTTAGTTAAAAATGTCCAGCGGACAAGAAATTATCAGTCCCGTTGGACCGGCCCCCACCTAGTCGTCTTGTCAACGAGATCAGCCATGCGAGTGGAAGGAAAAAGGAACTGGATCCACGGCGTACACTGTAAGAGGGTCCCTTTGCCTCTGCCGTACGACCGGTGGGTCCAGGAGGGAATTGCTGACTCTGAGACTGAGACTGTGCCTCGTTTTCTGCCTTTCAGCGATGCACGTGTAAAAGGAACAAGTTCTGAACGTGAAAGTGACAATATCTTGCAAGAAGCTGTGTCACCCTCCATTCGATTGGACACTACCGAGCCTGAACTTTTGTTCCAAGACCAGACATTATCTGGAAAAAGCCATTATAATCTGAGGCCAAGAACTATGACAAATACATTTTTTTCTTTGCTATTTTTGAAAGTGCAGCTCTCTCATCTGAGAAACTTTTTTATTTTTGTTTTTCGAACCACCATCCGGGTTCAGCTGTAGGGTCACGGGCGACAAGTCTTTGGAGTGCAAGCCAAAGACACAAGGTCGATGGTTCTGGTTGGTTCTTGGACGTTTCCCTTGGACTGACAGGCGCATTCCTTAGCACGGAACACCCTACCTCCGCGAGCAGCAACGTTAGAGGATGGAGTTTTTCGAGATGGAGAGACCTGCCAAAGAGATGAACTTTAAAGCCAAAATCAGACCCCCCAGGATATAGCGGCATGGATTAGCAAATTTAGCGGCACAAAAATGGGAATTTAGCGGCACAAATATGGAAATTTAGCGGCAATTTTGCGGCATTTTATTTGGACATTTTTCCTACAACAAACACAGATATCTTCGTTTTTTTAGTTATTTAACAACATGAAGCTATGTATGTATACTAATGTAAGCATTCCTCCATAGAAACACTCTTGATTGTGGGTTTAAGTAATTCCCTTTTCCTACAGCTTGAGGCCCGCATAAGGCTCGAGTGCCCCCTTCTACATGGGCATGCCATCAATATTTATATATAGGTACCCACCCTCACGTGCCCGCGCTCGTCAAACCGGGCGCCTTGGAGTACAGTACTCGAGGTGCTACAAAGCAAAAATACTTTATGGCCCCAACACGTCGCACATCTTTACAGGCCCACGGATGGGCTTGGGTGTCATAACTTTCCTTCCGGTCCGTTTCCGATGAAATTCTGAGTTTTCCGTGTTTTGGCTTGCCTGGAAACATGGAGGCACGTTTGCATCATATTTCAAAGACAGAACAAAATATAAGTAGGTAGCTTTCCAAATTAAAACACCAAGGGGCAGATTTATGAAGGCCTTGCGCCGCCGGTGCGTCATTTTTAACATGGGAAAAAGTGACGCACCGGCGGCGCAAGGCCTTCATAAATCTGCCCCCAGGTGATCGTATTCTTTGATTGTAGAAAATGTTGGGGGAGAGGATGTGGCATAACGGCAAGAGCTGCCCATGTTGGAACAGGTGAACCAGGTTCGAGTTTCGGCATCTGCTCAACATCCTGTGATTCAGGGCACATAACTTAATCTCTCCATCCCTACCCAATTTTTTTTTTTTTTTTAACGAAACTGGTGATCACTTATAGCGTTCTACTTCTAATATCTTCGGTCGTGGTCGCGATATATTAAAAAAACAGCAAAAGAAGAGGGAAAAGACGATGGGGAGAAATACTGAGTTATTAAATGATAGAAAGACACACTAAAAGGGTAGAGCATGATCGAGTGACTGTCAGCGGATGATAACGAAAAGAGATTGGAAGTCGTATTGAGAAAAGCTGCGAAAAGCTGGAAAGAAGAATAAGATGCAGAGGGAGGGGGTTCGGAGTGCTCAGCACTCTCCTCCCTCACTGCACACACAGAGGCACGAACAATCCCACCACACCTCCCAAAATAGCCCTTCTCAAAATAAGGAAAAAAACAGCAGCAGCTTTTTTATTTCAAAGAGTAAACACGGAGGCTGCGGGGGTCTGGAGGTTATGGTTCTTAATCAACCCCGCGCACACTTCCCTCCGTAAAATAAACCAGAAATGCATCCCTGGAGCCCATCCAAGAGTTAACCCTCGCAGGCCCACGCATCTGTTTAATGCCCCATTAAGCCCTGAAAGTTATTCTTTTGTTAGTGCTTCTGTGTCCTTCCCGCCCGCCCAATAAACAATGTAAGTCAGACCCCCTCAGGATATAGGCGGCTTTTGTAAAAATGCCGCGATTCCTACAAAAGTGCCGATTTCGCGGGCACTTCTGTAAAAATCGCGGCATTTTTACTAAAGTGCCAATTTCGCGGCAAATCGCGAAATCGCGAAATCGCGATATCCTGGAGGGTCTGCAAAATGTGTATAATGACTAGAAAACGTTTTCTGATATTATGCATTTTCATGTTGTTTAGTGTAATGATGTTTTTAATAGGATATGTTTTATTTTCCTTTCGAGTGATGTTTGCACCCACTACACAGCCCATACCTCCATATACTGTTTCCTCGCATTCTTTTCACCCTCTACCTGAACATGAGACCGTTAGGAGAATAGAGTTTATTAATAACTCCTTCGTTCAGCTATTGCACCAACACCAATTAGTAGTGAACACGACTAACTGTAGGGTGTATGGTCTTATGCCCCATACAACTGAAAAAGTTATTCCTTACCTGGTCCTGCCTTTCAGCCATAATGGTTCTGTATGGGCATACAGAACAATGTTCATCTACGCTCGTGAAGTCCACCCCCATACTCGCAAAGGTTCGAGTATCCTCAACAGCGTTTCCCTGTAGGTCCTAATCAATGTGCATATTGTAAAGAGGAGGGTCATTTTAAGAGTAGCTGCCCTGCGTTGTTACAGCGCATGAATGGTGTTTCTAGCGCAAGAGGTCGAGGTGTTCAACAAACACCTAGAGGTAGAGGACGTGGAGGTTTCCCCCAGAACGCGCGTCCATTTCCTCCTCAAAATTCAATGAATAGTTTTGATCAGAAGAATAACGCGTCTGGTAGAACGACTCAGTACTATGCTGATGACTACTATGCAGAAGATGATAATATGGAAGGTGATGATTGCTAGGACAACCATGGACAAAGAGAGGTAGTTGTTTCAGTTCCAGTAGATCAGAGTGGACCTTATGTTGAAGTGATTACATCAGGTGTGTCAGAGCCTTTTCTGTTGGATACTGGTGCTATGAAGAGTACTATTATGCACTCTAAACTCCCTGGCGCACCTTTGTCTAGCGAGACGAACGTTTCAGTAGGTTTTTCTGGCACCCCGGTTAGGAACCCGATTTCTAGTCCTATGTCCCTTTCTGTTGGACCTTGTGAATTCGAAGCACCCCTTATTCTGACGACAGGTTGTGGTGAGAACTTGTTGGGATTGGATCTGTTGAAAAGATTATATGCAACATTGCATTGCTCTCCTTCAGGAGTACAACTTACACTAGGTAAGAAAGTGGTCTCCCCAATGTATTTGTCGAAGGATAAACTTCTGGCAGAATTGGCATCTCTTCCTGATTCTATTTGGGCTACTGGTCCTAATGATGTGGGTCTTTTCGAAATACCGCCATATGTCGTGACATTGAAAGCAAATGTTAAAATGCCACAAATTCCCCAGTATAAGATCTCTCATGAAGGTGAAAAGGCGTTATTAGCGATCATTTATGATTTGATTGAAAAAGATGTGGTTGAAGAAACAAGAGGTAATGTTTGCAATAGTCCTGTTTTACCTGTCTTAAAACGCACTGACTCTTCTCAGCCTCCCGTCTACCGATTTGTGATCGATCTTAGAGAGGTGAATAAGATCGTTGTGCCACAATTCCCTGTTGTCCCTGACATCACCGCCTTATTAACTATGATTCCGGCTTCAGCCACGTGGTTTTCGGTGATTGATTTGAAGAATGCTTTCTTCAGCATCCCGATCGCCAAGGAGAGTAGGGATATTTTCGGCTTCTGTTTAGGAGGTCGAAGCTTCCGGTTCAAGCGCGCTCCTCAAGGCTATTGTGAGAGTCCGTCGATCTATAGTCAGGCTTTGAAAACACAGGTTGATAAGATTGTTTTACCAGATGGTGCTACACTTATTCAGTACGTTGACGATTTGTTAATCGCTGCAGATACTGAAGAGATTTGTAAAGAAGCTACCTTATCGTTGTTGCGTCATTTGTCTGCTTTGCATCACAAAGTGTCTCTTTCAAAATTACAGTATTGTCGACAAGAAGTGACCTACTTAGGTCATCTCTTATCAAAGGAAAGAAGGAAATTGACCCCAGAGAGAATTCAGGCGATCACGAAAATAAGTGTGCCAGTTACACAGAGAGAAGTGCGTGCTTTCTTGGGTATCACGTCATATTGCAGACAATGGATACCGAATTTTTCTTTGCTGGCCAAACCGCTAGTGACATTGACCTGTAAAGACACGCCAAATCCCCTTCCGTGGTCTGAAGATTGTCAGAAAAGTTTTTCAGAATTACGTAATGCGTTGTGTTCGTCTCCTGTGTTGGGTACCCCCAACTACAGTAAGCCTTTTATACTATATGTCCATGAGAAAGAAGGTTGCGCGTTGTCGGTGTTGACACAGTCTTTTGGGGACAAGCAGCATCCATGTGCGTATTTCTTGTCGACTTTGGATCCGGTAGCTAGAGCTTTGCCGAGTTGTTTGAGAGCTACTGCGGCAGCAGCTGTTTCTATTCGACAGTCTGCTGGTTTGGTGATGAACAATACGTTGATCGTAATGGTTCCACATGCAGTGGACACTTTGCTAAACAGGACCAAGACACAGCACTTAACTAGTGCTCGATTGTCTGGTTATGAGTTGACACTTTTAGCGAGCCATGTAAACATAAAAAGATGCAACACGTTGAATCCAGCTACGTTGTTGCCGATTGTGGCAGAAACAGATGTTCCTGAACAGCATGATTGCTTTCTTAGGACAGAGGAAGAAACGAAAGGGAGAGTAGATCTTAGGGACACTCCTCTTGTGAAGTGTGATGGAACTTTATGGGTGGATGGTTCATGCTTCAAGCTTCCGAATGGTGATACGACTGCGGCATATGCTGTTACGACTTTGCATACGATTGTTGAAGCTGCACGTATCCCACACAATTCAGCTCAAGCAGCAGAGTTGATTGCACTTACGAGAGCGTGTGTGTTATCAAAAGGAATGAAAGTGACCATATATACTGACAGCCAGTATGCGTTTGGCGTGGCTCATAGTTTTGGACGATTGTGGAAAGAACGTGGATTTCTGACTTCGCATGGAACCAAGATACAGCATGGTCAGTTGGTGAATGAACACCTTGAGTCACTTACTTTGCCGTTGTGAGTCGCGATTGTGAAATGCAGTGCACAGAAGAAGGTTACTGACGACGTTGGTTTGCTGATGAAGTCGCAAAAGAAACAGCAAGGGATGTGATGAGTCGAATGTATGTTGCAGGCCCTGCAAGATGGGTTGGTGACGTGGGAATGTGTGAAGATACGATAGAGAGTGTGAAGTCTATTCAAGCTGAAGCTACAGAGAAGGAGTTGAATGTCTGGAGAGAGAGTACGGGTAAATTGGATGCAAATGGTTGTTGTGTTGAATTGTCAGAGCATCAGCGATGGTTGTTACCCGATGCGTACGTGCTTGCAGTGGTTACAATGGCGCATGGAAGGGCTCACATCAGTGTGAAAGGGATCTGTAAGTTGTTGGCTCCAGTATGGCAAAATGCTGGAATTCCCAAGTATGCAGAGAATGTGGTCAAGAATTGCATGGTTTGTCTGAAATACAATCATGGTAGGGGAACTCCAACTCCAGCTGGTCATTTTGCACCTCCAACGTATCCGTTCGAGGTTTTGCAGCTAGATTTCATCCACATGGAGAGGTGCAACAACTTGAAATACGTACTCGTTGTTGTTTGTGCCTTTTCGAGATGGATAGAAGCATATCCCCTGAAAGACAACACTGCCTTATCCACAGCTAAAGCCCTTGTCAAAGAGTTTTTCCCTAGGTTCAGCTTGCCGAGAATAGTCTGGAGTGATAATGGGAGTGAATTTGTGGGCCGAGTGATAAAGAGAGTATATGAAGGGCTAGGTATACGCCAAAAGTTCCACGCTGCAAATCACCCCCAATCAGCTGGTCTAGTGGAGTGCTATAATGGCACCCTCAAACTTAAACTGGCCAAAATACAAGCAAGCTCTGGTCTTAAATGGCCTGATGCTCTACCATTAGCACTTCTATCGACAAGAATGACTGTGCATTCGCGAGTGGGACTTAGTCCATACGAAATCGTGTTTGGCTGCCCGGCCAACATATGGGGAGTGCCTAGGCCGACGAAATTCAGTGAGATTGAACACCCTGTACTGCTTGATTACTTATATGATTTGACGGCTAAATTGCGTGTTTTACACCAACAGGTTCACGATACTCTGCCTCAGGTCTCTGAAGATCCAGGTCATATCATCGATCCTGGTTCATGGGTCTTAGTTAAAAATGTCCAGCGGACAAGAAATTATCAGTCCCGTTGGACCGGCCCCCACCTAGTCGTCTTGTCAACGAGATCAGCCATGCGAGTGGAAGGAAAAAGGAACTGGATCCACGGCGTACACTGTAAGAGGGTCCCTTTGCCTCTGCCGTACGACCGGTGGGTCCAGGAGGGAATTGCTGACTCTGAGACTGAGACTGTGCCTCGTTTTCTGCCTTTCAGCGATGCACGTGTAAAAGGAACAAGTTCTGAACGTGAAAGTGACAATATCTTGCAAGAAGCTGTGTCACCCTCCATTCGATTGGACACTACCGAGCCTGAACTTTTGTTCCAAGACCAGACATTATCTGGAAAAAGCCATTATAATCTGAGGCCAAGAACTATGACAAATACATTTTTTTCTTTGCTATTTTTGAAAGTGCAGCTCTCTCATCTGAGAAACTTTTTTATTTTTGTTTTTCGAACCACCATCCGGGTTCAGCTGTAGGGTCACGGGCGACAAGTCTTTGGAGTGCAAGCCAAAGACACAAGGTCGATGGTTCTGGTTGGTTCTTGGACGTTTCCCTTGGACTGACAGGCGCATTCCTTAGCACGGAACACCCTACCTCCGCGAGCAGCAACGTTAGAGGATGGAGTTTTTCGAGATGGAGAGACCTGCCAAAGAGATGAACTTTAAAGCCAAAATCAGACCCCCCAGGATATAGCGGCATGGATTAGCAAATTTAGCGGCACAAAAATGGGAATTTAGCGGCACAAATATGGAAATTTAGCGGCAATTTTGCGGCATTTTATTTGGACATTTTTCCTACAACAAACACAGATATCTTCGTTTTTTTAGTTATTTAACAACATGAAGCTATGTATGTATACTAATGTAAGCATTCCTCCATAGAAACACTCTTGATTGTGGGTTTAAGTAATTCCCTTTTCCTACAGCTTGAGGCCCGCATAAGGCTCGAGTGCCCCCTTCTACATGGGCATGCCATCAATATTTATATATAGGTACCCACCCTCACGTGCCCGCGCTCGTCAAACCGGGCGCCTTGGAGTACAGTACTCGAGGTGCTACAAAGCAAAAATACTTTATGGCCCCAACACGTCGCACATCTTTACAGGCCCACGGATGGGCTTGGGTGTCATAACTTTCCTTCCGGTCCGTTTCCGATGAAATTCTGAGTTTTCCGTGTTTTGGCTTGCCTGGAAACATGGAGGCACGTTTGCATCATATTTCAAAGACAGAACAAAATATAAGTAGGTAGCTTTCCAAATTAAAACACCAAGGGGCAGATTTATGAAGGCCTTGCGCCGCCGGTGCGTCATTTTTAACATGGGAAAAAGTGACGCACCGGCGGCGCAAGGCCTTCATAAATCTGCCCCCAGGTGATCGTATTCTTTGATTGTAGAAAATGTTGGGGGAGAGGATGTGGCATAACGGCAAGAGCTGCCCATGTTGGAACAGGTGAACCAGGTTCGAGTTTCGGCATCTGCTCAACATCCTGTGATTCAGGGCACATAACTTAATCTCTCCATCCCTACCCAATTTATTTTTTTTTTTTAACGAAACTGGTGATCACTTATAGCGTTCTACTTCTAATATCTTCGGTCGTGGTCGCGATATATTAAAAAAACAGCAAAAGAAGAGGGAAAAGACGATGGGGAGAAATACTGAGTTATTAAATGATAGAAAGACACACTAAAAGGGTAGAGCATGATCGAGTGACTGTCAGCGGATGATAACGAAAAGAGATTGGAAGTCGTATTGAGAAAAGCTGCGAAAAGCTGGAAAGAAGAATAAGATGCAGAGGGAGGGGGTTCGGAGTGCTCAGCACTCTCCTCCCTCACTGCACACACAGAGGCACGAACAATCCCACCACACCTCCCAAAATAGCCCTTCTCAAAATAAGGAAAAAAACAGCAGCAGCTTTTTTATTTCAAAGAGTAAACACGGAGGCTGCGGGGGTCTGGAGGTTATGGTTCTTAATCAACCCCGCGCACACTTCCCTCCGTAAAATAAACCAGAAATGCATCCCTGGAGCCCATCCAAGAGTTAACCCTCGCAGGCCCACGCATCTGTTTAATGCCCCATTAAGCCCTGAAAGTTATTCTTTTGTTAGTGCTTCTGTGTCCTTCCCGCCCGCCCAATAAACAATGTAAGTCAGACCCCCTCAGGATATAGGCGGCTTTTGTAAAAATGCCGCGATTCCTACAAAAGTGCCGATTTCGCGGGCACTTCTGTAAAAATCGCGGCATTTTTACTAAAGTGCCAATTTCGCGGCAAATCGCGAAATCGCGAAATCGCGATATCCTGTAGGGTCTGCAAAATGTGTATAATGACTAGAAAACGTTTTCTGATATTATGCATTTTCATGTTGTTTAGTGTAATGATGTTTTTAATAGGATATGTTTTATTTTCCTTTCGAGTGATGTTTGCACCCACTACACAGCCCATACCTCCATATACTGTTTCCTCGCATTCTTTTCACCCTCTACCTGAACATGAGACCGTTAGGAGAATAGAGTTTATTAATAACTCCTTCGTTCAGCTATTGCACCAACACCAATTAGTAGTGAACACGACTAACTGTAGGGTGTATGGTCTTATGCCCCATACAACTGAAAAAGTTATTCCTTACCTGGTCCTGCCTTTCAGCCATAATGGTTCTGTATGGGCATACAGAACAATGTTCATCTACGCTCGTGAAGTCCACCCCCTACGTTCTGTAAAAGATAATCAAAAGAATAGTGCTCTAGTTAAGGGTATAGTAGACATGATTGGAGAAGCTACCTCCTATGAGACTACCCCGAGAGATGAGACACTAGCGTATATTGGATGGAACGTAACCGGATATGGAGTTACTCTGAGTGAGAACCAGCAAGCAAAAAGATCCTCCCCGATTTGGATTGTACCCTATCAGGGTCACCTATGTCTGCAAGGTAATGGCAAGAATCCAAGAGCTCAGTTAGAAAAGAGTACCTGCACGGAGACATATGTTTTTGCATCTCAGAATTCCCCTTCGTTCCTAGCAGCTAAGGGTACCTATTTCATCTGTCATGATAGAGCCTACACATGGTTGCCCCCTGACTTCTCGGGCACATGTTTTGTTTCGTTCCTGTTGCCTCCCACCTACACAGCTGCGGCAGATTACCACAAGACAAGGATAGTTAGAGGTGTTTTCAGTAAAGAAGACACTGCAGGACAAGAATTGGGAGACTTCTTTAAGGGGTTTCTGCCGTTCTGGCGACCAATGGTTAACAGCAGGAAAATAAGGCAATTGACGAGGGTGGTTGAGTCCACCGTAGTTGAAACTGCCGGTGCCCTTAGTAACTTGACTGCTGAGCTCCAGTCGGATCGTCTTATGACTCTTCAGAACAGGGTTGCACTAGATGTCATACTTGCAGACCGAGGTGGGGTATGTACAGTGATCCAATCCAGTTGCTGTGTTTTCATTCCAGATAACGCTCCGACAGTGTACCAGGCCAAACTACATAAGATCTCTGAATCTATTCATGTGGATAAAGGAGATTGGTCGTTAATGGGATGGTTCTGGGAACTAATATCCGCCTGGGGATGGAAGATTCTGATGGTCATTGGGATGATTTTAGCCATTCTTTTCCTGTTCTGTCTCTGCGTACAGTGTGTTCCGGCTATATGTGGCCTCTGTGCTGCATTATATGTAAGGAAACCTGTATCGAGGGATGAGCTAAGTAATAGGATGATGCTTCGGCAACATCTCAATATATGAATATAGACCTGGACTCAGATTAGCGTGAGTGTAGGTTAATTGCCTATGTAAGGGTAAAAGGAGGTCTGTGGTACTGAAAATTCTGGACCCGTGTTATAAACATCGTCGTATCATGACGATTATGGTATCAGCAGACCGAGAATGACGAGTATATTATATGCGAGTATTTTCGTCGCATTCGAGCGACGACATCAATATGAAACTAGAGATTTCGTTCTGAACCCTCGGGTTCCATTTTGTATGTGGCAGCCATTTTCTGGTTGCCCTCACATAGGCCGATGACTAAGGCCGAATGAGTCTTTTTGAACACGTACACCTTTAGCTGACTTCTGTCTGACCTGGGCAAGTTGACTCCATTGCCCGAAGCCAAACCTGTTCGGTCAGTCCCTTCCCCAGTGGCCGAACGAGATTAGGATCAAAGCACAGCCTAACGTAAGCCTTTCATTGCACACAACTATGCCTAATCTTACACACACCTGTCTCTGTTTCTTGCTTTATGACCTGCTTTACGATGAGCAGGTGCCCGATTTTATTAGGGGTCCATCCGATATCTGATGAAAAGTGCGGGCCTTGCCGGGTAATTGATTGTGGGCTGTACAAACTGAAATATGGGCTTGTCATCATGACTCTGCTATTTCTTTGCCGTGAAAATATGTGAATGGTCAACTGTAAAATAAGGAATGTTTGCCTGAAGCATAATATTTTGTATAAACAGGGACCGCTGGCTTTGTAAGATTGAGCAGTCTCCTGAGAACATACACCGTGTTGTACTTCTAGGATACCTGTTACTGGCAGCAGCCTATAAATCTGATCTTTGACGTCACCAAAAATTCTCTGCGTTTCTGTAGTCTGAGACAGGAGCATCCGGAGTCTTCGGGTGTGTCCCCTGGCACCGCTGGGTTCTAAAGAACCCGGTACTTCAACGGATGCGTGGGACAGTGGCCAGGGAGAGGTCTGGGGAGCAGAGTTTCCTGTTGGGTGCGTAGAAGGAGAGTCGACTGTTGAGGTAGGCCGGGCCGTTCTTGTGCAGTGCCTTGTGTGCGTGGATCAGGAGCTTGAAGGAGATTCTTTTGTCGACAGGGAGCCAGTGCAAGTTCCTGAGGTGGGGGGTGATGTGGTCGTGGCGCGGGACGTTGAGGATCAGGCGTGTAGAGGCATTCTGGATTCTTTGCAGTCTGTTGATGAGCTTGGTCGGTGTGGCAGCGTAGAGGGCGTTTCCGTAGTCGAGCCTCCTGATGACTAGGGCCTGGGTGACTGTTTTCCTTGTGTCCGTCGGATTCCATCTGTATATCTTGCGGAGCATACGGAGGGTGTTGAAGCAGATGGAGGAGACAGCATTGACTTGTTTGTTCATGGTGAGCTTCGAGTCGAGTATGACTCCCAGGTTGCGTGCGTGGTTGGTGGGTGCGGGGCTGTCCCCAGTGATGCGGCCCACCAGGAGTCTTCCCATGCTGAGGGGTTGGGCCCAAGGATGAGGATCTCCATCTTTTCTGTGTTCAGCTTAAGGTGACTGTCCTCCATCCATTCGGCAATGGACTTCATTCCCTGGTGGAGGTTGGATTTGGCGGTGAGGGGGTCCTTGGTAAGGGAGAGGATCAGTTGCGTGTCATCAGCGCAGGAGATTATGTTGAATCTGAACTGTGCTACATCGCGGTCTGCCTCAAATTGCAAATTCATATCTCTGGTTCCATTTCTTGGCAATATCTGTCAATTAGGTGTAATTTTGCTTTTTATCTTGTTGTCTCCTATTTGTGAATTGGAGTGGAGTTTTATGGAGTTGTGTTTTTAATTTTTAATTCTTTTAGTACATTTAAATGATTTCTGAACTTTTTCTCAGTTAAGCCTGTCTGCTCTATGCCATAGCTATTAGGGGTTGAGCTCAGGTTTAAACTACTGAAACCTTTGACTCGGCCTCATATGTTAGTGACTTGAGGAGGACTATCATCCACCTCAATTATTTAATCACTTTCTCACACCTCTTCTCTTGGCCCAGCTTTCACTACCTGGGCACAGCAGAAAGATAAATCAAATGGGCTATGGTGAAGTCAAAGCACTTACAAGCAATACTCAGAGTAGCTATAAATTTGTGAAATTGCATTTTAAAGCAGGAATGCAGGGACATGTATTAAAATACATTAAGACAGACCCCAATATGTGGTACTTAGCAGGGCTGGCTGTGAGGACACTTCATTTAGAGAAAGTAATGGCACTAGTTAATGCCTCCTCCAGCCTAATCTAGATCATTAAGACTGCCAGATGATAAGATGGCAACAGTGATGAAGCGTACGTTGAGGAAATCTTTCCTACTCTAACTCTAACTTTAACTGACTTTACTATGACAGTGTAAAACCTGCAATGTCAGGCATTTAGTGCATTTGGCATTGACACCTTCTAGTCTAGGTTAACACTCTTGGTTGTTTTTCATCTCTGTCCATCATCTTTTGCACTCTTTGTAAATCTGATGCAAGCTGGTCAAATGATAATTTAGAAATAATGCTGGCATTGTGTACTACTGATGAAATATTTATCGATTTATTGGGAACAGATAATCGCATCCTTGACCCATTCCAAGATTGCCAGTTCATCCTCTAGACGGTCTTTATTTTCGAAGGCCAGGAATGCTTTACTGAGACTTTACAGCACTCACACAGAATGAAAAATTCTCCCAATCAAAGATGTCACCCATTGTCTCTGACTTGCCTTCATCTTCAAATCAGGCTTTAATGTCAAAGGCTCGAATGGATTCTTCAATAGAACTTTCTAGCTCTCACATGGAATGGAACCTCTTCCTAACAGAGGCGTTTTAAGGCATGGGTAAAGTCGGCACTTGCTCAGGGCCTCCAACATTAAGAGGCCTCCTGATAAAGTGAGTGGGATAGCTGAAATTCCTGCCATAATAATGGTGCTCAGAAACAAAAACTCCTTTTCTAATTTGATAGTCAAGCATGTTTAATCGAAACTTAGGGTCACATTTACTAAGGGTAAAGTAACCCACCCGCAAAAGTTATTTTGCACTGGAAAGGTGATCTTTTCTCAGTGCAAATAGTGATTTGCACTGCATTGAACCACTTTGGGTCATTGGACCATTACTTTGGGGTAACTTGAGGTGGATTGCAGCAAGGATCGATAGATTATGAGGCAAACCTCCATATACTAAAATAGCCAAACCGGGTTTTGCATAAAAAATAACACCTCTTCGAAGCAGTTGCTAACATAGAGAAGGTTTTTTTTCTGCAAACATTCAACACATTACGTGTGCTGCTCTGTAAAGCACATATACAAAGTTTGGAATGTTCAAGATTTCGTCTAGGCCTAGCATTTTGTACTGGAAGGGTATGATTCCAGTACAAATCCTCATACCTTTGCACCATAGTGTGAAGGTTGGACACTAGCTCAGTGGGGCTGAGCAGCAGTGGAATATTTTAAATAACTATGGTCCTACACTTCTTTCTCTCCCTTGCTCAACTCAATGCAGGAACTTTGGTTTCTGCCCTGCTCTAAAAAACAAATTGGCTCCATAGTGTGCATGCTTGCCCTGCCAGCCTTTACCCTCACACTTTCTGGCATGTGATGGCAAAAAAATCAAACAATTATACTTGTTTGATTTCTCTCTCCTTACATCACCTCACCTCTTCTACCTTAATCATCTCTCTTTACCTCCCTATATAGGTCTCTATGTACCTTCAACCTCTCTCTCTAGCTCAGCTATCTCAACCTTGTCTTTGTCTACCTCACCTCTATCTAAATATACACAATATACGTTACTCACCTTCTCTCTTTATATATATATATATATATATATATATATATATATATATATATATATATATATATATATATATATATATATATATATCTATGTAGCCATATAACATATTACCCACTGGCGGTCACCAGTAAGTAGTTAAATTAGGACCATATTTCATGTGCTTATAACTTTGGCGTCCTTTGATGAATCTTGATGAAATTTTCTAAAAAGTTTCTCTTTTCCATTCAGCTGCTATCTTGAAAGTTTGGGGCTATTTGGTCAAGGCGGGATGAGAAAAAAGGGGGGTCCCAATACGTGTTTTCTCCATGCAATTTCCATAGGAAACTTTAGGCAAGGCTACAGGTCAAACTGCGGAACGGAATTACGCCAAATTTGGGAGGGATAAATGTATTCGTCCAAAAAGCACGCTTTTGTTTAATGAGGTAAAAGCGTTCAGTAGTTTTTAAGAAATATCAAATTTTACAGATATTGATATTTGAGAATTCTGACATCTGATTGGCGGTGGCGTTACGAGCACGAGCTTGCGGCTTATTGGCTGTGAACGGTTGAAATTAGGAAGTGTTGGCAGCCATTTTGTGACTCAGTTGAAAGGAGTAGGGGGAGCTAAACTGAGAGCATATTTTCTGTAAATTCACATTATCTTTCTCAGTCATGTGAGAATGAAGTCTGACATTCTCAGTAAAACATGAACATCCAACAAGGGCAGAGACTGTCAGTTGATTCCTTTGTGGTCTACTGCAGCTTCCCAGAGTGTTCTAAAGAACAACTAGAGCGCTAACAGTCCTACTTATGACAAACGTATTGCACACCTGAAGCCATCTTGATTGGAATAAAGTGGTAACTCTTAAAACATTTATTTAGAAAGGAACAAAATTAGGGGGTTCATTTTGCCATAGAAAGCATGATTAGTGCTGCAGAAAGAAAAATGAGGGCACATTTTGAGTGACTTCTCAAATCCTCTTCTATTTCATTAAACACGTCTGACATGCAGACTGAAACATGCTCTTTAAATTCCAGCAGCAGACTTCCCTGGTGAGCAGTAGCTTTACTACAATGATCTAATAAGCAACTAGAGTGCTAACATTCTGAATTTATGACAAACGTGTGACACATCTGAATGCCTTCTTGACGGAATCAAAGTAAAAAACTGAAAGTATTTCCTACTGAGGAGACTGTAGTAAATTAGGAAATTAGGAAACTTCATAACAAATAAGTCTACCAAGATGGCCACCAGAGACAAAAGAGCCCAAATGTAGCACAAATATCACCCAGATGTAGCCCAATGACAGAATGTCCCAGAGTGCTCTAAAGAACAACTAGAGCTCTAACAGTCTTACGTATGACAAAGGTATGGCACACCTGAAGCCATCTTGATTGGAATAAAGTGGTAACACTTAAAACATTTATTTAAAAAGGAACACAATTAGGGGGTTCATTTTGACATAGAAATTATGGTTAGTGCTGCAGAATGAAAAATTAGGGCACATTTTGACTTCTCAAATCCTCTTCTATTTCATTAAAAAATTCTGGCCTGCATACTC
The DNA here is from genome assembly GCF_964261635.1 of Lissotriton helveticus. Taxonomy (NCBI): domain Eukaryota; kingdom Metazoa; phylum Chordata; class Amphibia; order Caudata; family Salamandridae; genus Lissotriton; species Lissotriton helveticus. Next base: position 2,125,285,501 of record NC_136059.1, on the reverse strand, counting down.
AAACATGCACTTTAAATACCAGGAGCAGATTTCCCTGGTGAGCAGTAGCTTTACTACAGTGATCTAATGAGCAACTAGAGTGCTAACATTCAGAATTTATGGCAGATGTGTGACATATCTGAATACCTTCTTGATGGAATCAAAGTAAAAAACTGAAAGCATTTCCTACTGAGGAGACTGCAGTAAATGAGGAAATTAGGAAACTTCATAACAAATAAATCTCCCAAGATGGCCACCAGAGACAAAAGAGCCCAAATGTAGCACAAATATCACCCAGATGTAACCCACATGTAGCCCAATGACAACAGTGTGCAAAACCCTTTTTCTGGTGATTGTTCAGTTTTATATAGTCCAGACTTGTCAGGTATTGGAGTGCTCTACATGGGCATTGGTTACATCACACAAGAAAAAATTAATTTTGGTTGTAGACATGGGGAGATTAGGGGCTAGATGTAGGTAATTCTATTTTACCGATTCATAAATACCGAATTTTACCGATTCGGTATTTATGAATCGGTAAAATAGAAGGGGGGAGATTTAGGTAAATTCGGTAGTTGAATTACCGAATCTGTAAAAATCGGTATTTACCGAATCAGTAAATACCGATTCGGTAATGCCCAATGATTCCTATGGGCCTTGAAGCCCATAGGAATCAATGGGCATTACCGAATCGGTATTTACCGATTCGGTAAATACCGATTTTGCAAGGGTGCAGGGGGTGTCACTTTGACACCCTCTAGCACCCCGAATACAGGCATGTGTGCCATGTGGCACACAGACATGCCCTAAGGGCATGTCTGTCTGTCACATGGCATAGGTGTGCATGCACACATGTGCATGCACACCTGGATTCGGTATTTTACCACCCAACTAAATTGGGTGGTAAAATACCGAATCGGTAAGGCCTTTGGGACTCAGAAGAGTCCCACCTACATTTGGATTTACCGAATCGGTAAAATTACCGATTCGGTATTTTACAGAATCGGTAAATTTACCGATTCTGTAAAATAAATGCACCCACATGTCAATTATTAAATACCGGTCGGTAATGGCCGAAATCGCTCCTACATCTGGCCCTAAGTGATTTGACCCGAATCACAGAATGTCGAGCTGAAGCAAAAACTCCAACCTGGTTACCCAGTTGCAAAGTCTGCATCTCAAGTAACATCACATCCTCTCCCCTAAGTGCAAAATTTAAACAAGTGCTCAACTGGATAAAAAAACATAAACATAACAAATATTTTAAAAGTGCTTTGTCGCTATTTGAATACTCAGAAAAGATGTCCTCATTTTAATTTTTTTAGAGCACTAACCATAATTGTGATGCAAATAAGACTCTCTCATATATGTAATTTCCAAAGGAAATGCTCTGGGTATTACGGTTTTGATTACTTCAGGTGTTCCACACTTTTGTAGTAAATATAGAATGTGAGCAATCTAGTTGTTCATTAGGATACTGTTGAGAGGCAGAGGCCAGGGGCACGGAATCTGAAAATTGAAGGCAGATAGTAGGGTGCAGAGGCAGCAATTTGACCACACTGGGCAGGCAGGAAGGGCTGTGGCAGCACAACAGACTATGGAGGGCAGTGGAAAGGGGGGCAGGGGCAACATACCAACAATACAGGACTGGCAAGAGAGGCTGTTGCAATACATTAGACCATTGTGGGCAGAAGGAAGAGGCAGTGGTAGTACAACCATACATGCCAATTGACTCGATTCAGCCAGGATATGTCCAATGTTTTTAATCCCAAATGGACTTGATTTGATCTGTCTCCTGTCTATAATCTCCTCTTTTTCAATGTTAGTCAAAGGGGAAAATCAATACCCTAGTTTGTTTTCAAAATCTCCCTCCTACCAAGTGTTCAAAATGTTAGCAAGTATGGTACATTGGATCATGGAAGGCAGGAGGAATTGAGGTAGGGACATGGACTCGGATAACAGAGGACAGGAGGGATATGGAGAGGTACACCAAACTGACCCTACAGGGCAGGCATCAGGGTTTGCAGAAGCACAATACACCACCCAGGGCATGCGGGATGGGAGTGCAGCACAACAATCCATAGAAAGCAATAGGGAGGGGACAGGACCATGCACATGGACAACAGAGAACAGAGGGGAAAGAGGCAGTGGTAGCTAGCTGACCATAATGGACAGACAGGAGAGAAAGCTGCAGCATAACAGACCATAAAGGGCAGGAGCGAGGGATCAGGGGCATTAAAATGGAACAGACAAGCTAGGAGGGAGGGAATAGGGGTCTGCACATGGAAACAGAGGGCTGGGGGCAAGGGGGCAGGGCAGGAGCAGCAAGATGACCATGGAGGTCAGGCAGGATGGGCACTAGAAGCAAGACACACCATGGAGAGCAACAGTGAGACTATAATGGCATACACACAGACCATGGAGGGAAGATGAGAGGGGGTCAGGGGCAGCTAGCTAACCACACAGGGAAGGTGGGAGGGGCCGTGGCAGCACAGAAGACCATGCATGGAAGGGAGGGTTAGTGGCAGCACAATGGCTATGATGGGCAAGAAGGAGGGTGCAGGGGCATGCTCAAAGGACCATGGAGGATAAAAGGGAGGGTCGGGGCCTGGGCACAGACAAGAGAGTTAAGGGGAAGGGGCCTCACAACAGACCATGCGGGGCAGGCAGGAGGAGCAGTTGCAGAACAACAGACCAGTTAGGGCAGAAGGGTGTGGCAGTAAAATGGACCCGGGAGGACAGGAGGAAGGGGATAGGAGCACGGAATGTGGACAGGCAGGGTGGAGGTGGCAGGGACAGGTTACAGTCAGCTGATAATGTTAGGCAGGTGGGAGGATAGTGGCAGCTCAACAGATCACTCAGGGTACATAAGAGTGGCAGGTCCATGGATTCATACAACAGAGGATAGGAAGGAGGTGGATGGGGCAGCAAGCAAACTGTTCAGAGAAGGCGGGAAGGCCAGTGGCAGAACAACAGCCACACAGGGCTGCAATAAGGGAGCAGGGACATGGACTTGCACAATGGATGGCTAGGAGGAGGGAATGCAGGAGCCACAAGCTTGGGTGGGGGCAGCACAATGCCAGACCCTGCTTCCAACCCCCCACCATCCATTGTGATATACATCTTACTTAACATTAAAAAAACTGGAAATTTGCTGAAAAAAACAAAGATTACAGGGACGGTATAGTTAGACTCAGATTTCACTCATACACAACCAGTGAAATTCAGCAGTTATAGTTACCTGATCTAACCATAACTTACGCCCCCGAAATGTACTGCTAATGACCTCAGACATTACATCATTCATGACACGGTCAGTTACATCACTCATGACATCTTAAATGAGCTGTGAATGGAATGTAACTATAATCGCTAGAACTTTATTTAGTGATAGTGTGTATATATTAACACCCCCTTTTTTTCTTTTCTTTTGTGTAAGAACCATTACAATACGCAACATGCCCAGATTAATATGGCCAATAGCCTTTCACTTTAAAGTATTGTGTAGTCCATTGTTTATGTTGATGTTTGCAAACCTAAGTATGTTTATTATGAATAAGTCACGTCAACGAACATACAGGTATGGCGGTCATGAGGCAAGATATGCTGAAATGACATTGTGTGCATATTAACACTTGTTTTCTTTTCTTTATTGCATCAATTCCTGAATTTTCACATCGTGACCAGGCCAATATGGCTGCCAGCTTTTTGGATTAAAGTAATATGTAGTCCTTTGTTAATGTTGGCAACTGGAGGCATTTGTACATTTAAATAAGGATGCTCCAATGACGTCTTGTATCGTTATCAAGGTTCGGACAAGCCGAAACGCGTGGATCATGTCCTTTGCAGAATAAATACTTCTAAACTACAACCTGAGTGCTGATTCCTTCCTTGTAAGAGTGAGAGGAGATTAAATATATAGATATAATAATAAACAACCACGAGTTTCAGGGACATTATAGTTAGAAATTAGCATTTAAAAAAAACCTCAGAAATTCACTGAAAAATCACAGGTTTCATGGACATCATAGTTAGTTGGACATTTCACTCGTACAAAACAAGAGAAATTCGGCCGTTATAGTTAGTTGTGCTAGCTATAACTCGCAACCCTACAATCCACTGCTGATGACGTCACATATTACATCACTCATGACATGGTCAGTGACATCACTGATGACATCTCAAATGACATCACTGATGACATCATCCACGTGATCATGTGATGCACCTCCTCACATCCTAAAATGCAGACAACCATTCTCAAAACCATAGACACACCAATACTAGCACAGCTACAATATTCTGTGCACTATGCATGCAGACCTCTAATCAGCTACATAGCTTTGATACAGTCTTTTAAATACTCAGTTAGTACCTATACAGTCTAGTAGTAATCCTTCTGTCTGTCCCATGCAGTTCTCCATTCATCCATCCAGCACAATCTACACATCCTATCACTTCACCTAAACCTAAGCACTTACACATTTAGCAGGCACTCTTTTTGCAGCACTGAAATTACTCCAGTTATTAGTCATCTAGCCACTAATACAAGTGCAGGTACAATATTTTGTACACTATGCATGCAGACCTTCAACCAGCTACATACTATTGATACGCTCTTCTAAATATCCAGTTACTACCTATGTAGTTTAGGAATCCTCCTGACTGTCCCATGCATCTCTCCAATCACCCATCCAGCACTAGCTACTTATCCTATTACTCCACCAATACCTAAGCACTTATAATAACTGAAAAACATGTTTAGCATTTTTTGATATGTACTACTGTCAAGTTAAGATTAAGTAATCCAAACACTATCAATGCACAACTACAATCAACTGTGCACTATATATATATAAACCTCTAACCAGCTACTTAGTAAAGTACTATCCATGCAACCTAGGAATCCTCCTGTCTGTCCCATGCACTTCTCCTATCACTCATCCAGCACTATTTACGAATCCTATCACTCTGCAATACTTAAGCACTGATAAATTCAACATGTACTCTCTATGTAGCACTGAAATGTTTCTAGTTACTAGTCATGTACCTAAGGCATGGCCTAGTCAGTAAAACTAGTACAGCTACAATATTCTGTGCACTATGCATACAGACCTTCAATCAGCTGCATAACATTGATACAGTCTTTTAAATACTCAGTTAGTACCTATGCAGTCTAGGAATACTTCTGTCTGTCCCATACACTTCTCCATTCAACCATCCAGCACTATCTGCGTATCCCATTACTCTGTCAATACCTAAGCACTAATAAATTTAGCATGCACTCTCTTGGCAATACTGACATTACTCCAGTTATTAGTCCAATACTTAAGGAATGGCATAGTCACTAACACAAGTGCAGGTACACTATTATGTACACTATGCATGCAGACCTCTAACCAGCAACATTCTATTGATACGCTCTTCTAAATACCCAGTTAGTACCTATTAAGTCTAGGAATCCTTCTGTCTATCCCATGCACTTCTCCATCCACCCATCCAGCACTATCTACGTATCCTATCACTCCACCAATACCTAAGCACTTATAAATTCAGCACGCACTTTCTTTGCAATACTGAAAGTACTCCAGTTATTAGTTGTATACTTAAGGAATGGTGTAGTCACTAACACAAGTGCAGGTACAATATTGTGTACACTATGCATGCACACCTCTAACCAGCTACAAACTATTGATACGCTCTTCTAAATACCCAGTTAGTACCTATGCAGTGTGGTAATCCTCCTGTCTGTCCCATGCATTTCTCCAATCACCCATCCAGCACTATCTACTTATCCTATTACTCCACTAATACCTAAGCACTTATACATTCACTATACACTCTGTTTGTAATACTGTAATTATTCTGGTTACTAGTCATGAACTTATGGAATGGCCTAGCTACTAAAACAAGTACAGCTATAATATTGTGTGCACTATCCAAGCAGACCTCTAACTAGCTACATACTTTTGATAAACTCTTCTAAATTACCAGTTAGTACTCATGCAGTGTAGGAATCATCCAGTCTGTCCCATGCACTTCTTTAATCACTTATCTACCACTATCTACTTATCCTATCACTCCACCAATACGTAAGCACTTACAAATTAAGTGTTCACTCTCTTTGCAGCACTCTCATCATTCCAGTTACTAGTGGTATTCTTATAAAATGACCTAGGAACCAACACAAGTACACATACAATATGCTGTGCATAATCCCTACAAATCTCTAGGCAGATACATACTATTGGTCCACTCCATTAAATACTGAAGTAGTACCCATGCAGGGTAGGATACCTCCTGTCAGTATCATGCAATTCTTCAATCACCCATCCAGCACTATGTTCTTATTGTATCAGTCTGCCAATACCTAAGCACTTATGGGGCAGATTTACAAGCACCCTGCGCCACCAGTAAGTCACGTTTTGTAACGTAGTGATGGAACCAGGCACTCCTTCATATTTACAAGGAGAGGAAAAGACACCCTGCGTTGCAGGGGCATTCCATAGGTGTTGCTGTGGGTGTTCCCACGCAACACCCTTAGAACAAGACACATCTCCAGATTTATGGGAAATTGTAAATCTGGAAATGTGTGGGAATGCTGCGACATCCTAGAGTTGGTGTAGCAAGGCGCCTGCTGCTGCTGCTGTCCAGATGCCATTTTGTTTGATATTTTTTGAAAAACACCAAAAAAAACAAGCAGAAAGCATTCTTGGAGGAAAAGAGATGTCGCTCTAAAGATGCTCCAACAAGAATGATTAAAATGGGTGGTGTCCTTCAATAGTTACAGTGGGAAATGTTATGAACCAATAAAATCTTTGTTTTTTTAGGTCACATGGGATCCCCGCACTCTGCGCTCACGAAGCAGGCACCTGACGGGACTTTGTGAAAATATATTTAAAAAAAATATAAGTTTATTATAAGTACAAATATATTATTTTTATAAATATCTTAGATAACCTCTTGCCCTACTATGTATATTAAAGACACATACATATCATTTTAGAACATAAAGAAAATTTGCGGGAGTTGCGCACCCAGCATGCCCCAGCACGTAGATGACGTCACGCGGGACCCGCCACCGCGCAAGCATCGCGTACCGTAATGCGCATGTGTCGCGAATGCGCGGGAGCAGTAGTCGTGGACTGGTCGCATACCAATCGCGCACATCACATAATATTAAATCTATATGATGTAAATGAAAAAAACGCAGCCATCGCACACCATACGCGGATCCAATATGAGTTTTCTAAAATGGCGGCTTGAATCCGCACACCCACCGCGATGTGAACGCTTTGGGTGCGCAACTCAGAAAATTTTTGGGGAAAAAATAAATAAAAACAAGAAAATATTATAATGATATTAAAATAAAAAAATAAAACAAAAACATTAAACAATATTTCAGTTTGAATTTAAAAGTGATGTCACTGACCATGTCAAAAATGATGTAATATGTGGCATCATCAGCAGTGCATTGCAGGCGTGCAAGTTATAGTTAGCAGAACTAACTATAACGGAGGAACGGAGGCATTTTAATGGCGTGAAAGCTCCAGCTAACTATAACAGCCCTGAAACCTATGGTTTTTTCACTGAATTTCCAAGGTTTTTTAAATGCTAATTCCTACCATAACATGTCTGAAACCTAGGGTTTTTTCAGTGAATTTCAAAAGTTTTTTAAGTGATAATTTTTAAATGTAATAATAGGTAGATGTATTTTTTTAAATGATTTTCTACAGTTTTTTACCTGTATATTGTTACATATTTTTTTAATAGAAATGAAAAAAAACATTTTAAACATATTGAAACTGAAATATTGTTTTTTTTGTTTTATTTGTTTATTTTAATATATTTATATTATTTTCTTTATAATTTTTTTTCAATTTTTTTTGGGGGAGTTGCACACCCAGAGCCGACCCTTCACAATCGATGCGCGGATTCTATCCGCCATTTTAGAAATGTTGTAAAGGATCCGCATACTGTGTGCAATTGGTGCGTATTTTCAGAGATGTGCGTGGTTGCTATGCAACGGGTCTAAGACTCCAGCTCACGCGTATTCGCGACACATGCGCATTACTGTACGCGAGGCTTGCGCGGTGACGGGTTCCGCGTGACGTCATATACATATTGGGCGCGGTGGGTGCATGACTCTGCGCATTTTTTTAATGTCTAGAATGATATATACATGTCTTTAATATACATATTAGAGCAAGACATTATCTAAGGTGTTCATAAAAATAATATATATTTTTACTTGTAATAAACTTATATTACTTTTAAGTGCAATTTTGCAAAGTCGCGTAGGGTGCGTGCTGCGTGTGTGCACAGTCGGCGGATCCCATGTGACCTGAAAAAAAAAGATTTAACTGGTTCATAACATTTCCCATTGTAACTATTGAAGAACCCCACCCATTTCAATCATTCTTGTTTGAGCATCTTTGGAAAGTCATCTCTGTGCTTTAAAGAACCCTAATTTCCCCATTTTTTCTTTTTTTTTTAAAGAACATGGCTTCAGGACAGCAGCAACAGGAGGATGAACATTCTTTGGAAGAATAATTTTTGCCAGAAGCTCCACGTCCTCAAAGACCAGAGTCAGTGGTATGGAAATTCTTCACCTTTCCAGCAGGACAAAAGAAAGTAAATGCCACGAAGGTCACCTGCCGGATTTGTGACCGAGTGTTATCTAGAGGCAGTGCTGAAAAGAAATATTCCTGTGGTACAGCTTCGATGTATAAACATCTGAAGACTATTCATCTGGAAAATCTGGCTCGGGAGGAGTGTAGAAGAGCGGAAAGAACCTTCCACCTGCAGTTTCTAGTACTTCTGAAACATCAACTCTGCTTTTCCATCCGACATACGGCCTGAGTTTGCTTTTCTTGAACAAGACATCGTCAAGTGCAAAAAAACGTATTTGTTTTGGGGAGCAGTCTATCGAAGCAGTTCGTGCTGCACAATTGAACCATCGTTGCTAGTTATTTGCTTGCTTTTTTGGGGGGAATGCAACATAATTTCTGAAGTTTGCTGTTTTTTTCATTCTTTTTTTTTTTAAAACACCCAAAAAAATACAAAATTGTTCAGTAAAATACAAAAAAAAATATAAAAGAAGAAAAAAAAGTTCTTCTCAGGTTAAAGAAAGAACTATATTTGTATGATAATGTGTGAAAGTTTGGTTGAATATATGTGTAGAGCATAATTGACTGAAAGAATGCATTATTAGTGTATGGTGAATGTATGCAGTATGTATGAAGTGCAGAACTATAAGGAAGTGCTGCAGCGTGACACTGTAAGCTCTTTAGCTGCACTGTGCTGTGGTACTTCTGATGCACAGGGATGTGACACATTTACATAAATATGTTGCAACTCTGTGCTTCCCTCTGCGCTGCTACACAAACTGTAGATATACAGTGACATAGGCATCCTTGCACCATGGTGCAAGGATGTTTGTGTTGTGGGGAGATTGTTTTTGTGCAGGAAGGGACACCTTCCTGCACAAAAACAATCAGTAAAGGCATTTTCCTCTTTGAATGTATGCTGTGCAATGCAGCATACATTGAAAGAGGAAAAACTTAGGAGAAATGAAAACAATTCTCCTTGTTGTGCCTTGCTACACCAACTGGAGTAGGTGCAGCATACACACACATCTCCAGCTTTATGATTTCTGATAAATCTGGAGATGTGTCTTGTTCTATGAGTGTTGCGTGGGAACACGCACAGACACACCTATGGAACGCCCTTTCAATGCAAAGTGCTGTGTATGAAGAGGTCGTATTTACAAGGAGAAGAAAATCTATGCAGGGTGCCTTTTCTTCTCCTTAAGGAGTGTCTGGCGCCATCAGTACGAGACAAAAAGTGGCTTATTGTTGGTACAGGGTGCTTCTAAATCTGCACCATAAGTGCTTAGATATTGGCAGAAAGATACAATAAGAACATATTGCTAGTTGGTTGATTGAAGAATTGCATGAGAGTGACAGGAGGTAAAAACAGAGATATCTCTCCAAAGAGGCTCCAACAAAAGTGATTGAAATGGTTGCGGTCCTTCAATAGTTATAATGGGAAATGTGATGAACCAATCAAATCTTTTTTTTTCTCAGGTTACCTGGGATCCTATAACAGAGGGATTCCAACACTACATAGGTATTAACTGGGTATTTAGAAGAGTGAATTAATACTTTGTAGCTTGTTGCAGGTCTGCATGCATACAATATAAAGACATTGACTTGTACTAGGGTTAGTGGCTAGGCCAATCCTTAAGTATATAAGTAATAACTAGAGTAATTTTAGTACTGCAAAGAGAGTGCAAGATAGATTTATAAATGCTTAGCTTTTGGCAAAGTGATAAGATACATACATAATGCTGAATGTGTGAATGGACAAGTGCTTGGGACAGACAGAAGGTTTCCTAGACTGCTTAGTTACTAACTGAGTATTTAAAAGAGTGTATTCTATGCAGGTGATTAGAAGTTTGCATACAAACTGCACAGAATATTGCAGCTGTACTAGTTTTTCCGTTTAGGCTTTCCTTTCATATTTGACTAGTTAATAAAAATAATTTCATTGTTCTAAAGAGAATACATGCTTACAGTAAGCACCACTGTGCTGCGTTGCAGAGAGGTGGTCCAGGTCGTGCCCCTTTTTATATCTCTCTGCAACGCAGTTCTGTGGAGCTTCCTGGACATATGTATTGGGCTAGTTGGAGTCTAGGGACCCGCAGGATTCAAGGTGACTTAATCTCCCAACATAAAAAGGCCATAGGGCGTGTTTACACAGTGGTGAAGGGAGGGGATAGGGCCTGATGTGACATGTGCAAACACACCTTGTGCCGTGTTTTAAGTGGAGGAATTAATTCCCCTTTAATCCTGAAAGTCCCTGGGTCCTACTAGGCCTCCATGTCCCTCTATTAAATACCATTGAACTGCGTTGCAGAGAGGTGGTTCAAGGCCATGCCCCATTTTGCACCTCTCTGCAATGCAACTCTGTGGCACTTACTGGACATACCTGGTGGGTTATTTGGCCCCCAGGGACCCTCAGGATTCAAGGGCGCTTTATCCCCTAACTTAAAAAGCCCACAGAGAGTGTTTGCACACATGTCATCTCAGTCCCCCCTCTTTCTTCACCAGTGTGCAAATGCAGCCTATTGTGTGTTTTAATAATTTTAATCCTCCTGCTCTATTATGTACTAGGAGCTTACAGAGGAAGTCATGCTAATTACAGGGGTACCCCAACACATAGTGTTCCCTAGTGTATGTAGGTGTTTTTAATGTATTCTAAGTGTCTTTTAGCATACCACTAGCTCTAGGCCTGGTTAGTCAGTGTGGAATAAAAAGAAGGATTTCTAGACTGAATAGGTACTAACTGAATATTTAAAAGTCTGTTTCAATGCTATTTAGCTGATTACAGGTCTGCATACATAGTGCACTGAATATTAAAGCTGTACTAGTTATTCTGATTATGCTATTCCTTAGATACTTGACTAGTAACTGGAATAATTTCAGAACTGCAGACAGTATATGTTGAATTTAGAAGTGCTTAGATATTGGTAAAGTGATATGATACATAGATAGTGCTGGATGGGAGATTATGAAAAACATGGCACAGAGAGAGGGATTCAAGCATTGCATAAGTATTAACTAGATGTTTAGAAGAGTGTATTAATGGTATGTAGCTTGTGAAAGGTCTGCATGAGTAGTATATAAAGAAATTCACCTGCACCTGGGTTAGTGGCTAGGCCAATCCTTAAGTTTATGACTAATAACTAGAGTAATTTCAGTACTGCAAAGAGAGTGCAAGATAAATTTATAAGTGCTTAGATGTTGGCAAAGTGATAGGATACATACATAGTGCTAGATGGGTGAATTGAGAAGTGCATGGGAGAGACAGAAGGTTTCCTAGACTGCATAGGAACTAACTGAGTATTTAAAAGACGGTATCAATACTTTGTAGCTGATTGGAGGTCTGTATACAAAGTGCACAGAATATTGTAGCTTTACTAGTTTTTTGATTAGATCATTCCTTAGGTACTTGACTAGTTACTAGAATAATTTCACTGTTGTAAAGAGAATACATGCTGAATGTATAAGTGCTTAGGTTTTGGCAGACTTATAGCATACATAGATAGTGCTGGTTGGATAATTGAAGAAATGCATGGGATAGACAGGAGGATTCCTAGATTGCATAGGTATTACTTGACTTAATAGTTAGTTAGAGGTTTATACACATAGTGCCGAGATGAATGTAGTAGTGCATTGATAGTGTTTGCATTACTTAATCTTACCTTGATAGTAGTATATTAAAAAAAATGCTTAACAATTTTTTACTTGTTTTTTTATAATTTACATTTCTGAAAATGTTGTACTTTACAATTAGAATCTGTGAAAGAGAAGACAAAATACAGTTATAATATATAATATAATACTCTTTATAACACAACATAATTTTAACAAATATATAAATTATCGTGTTTGCCTTTTTTGCTGTTCTCAGAATATATTGAATTTCACTACAAACAGTGATTTCACTGTTACTCATCACTTAACAGCGGGCAAAAAAAAATTATCAATAAGATTGTTTAAAAAAACAAATCTATTTGAAAAATATTTTCAATATACTCAACTATTTCTCAATATTCCATAAAAACATCAACAATACCATACCATATAATACAAATCACACATAAATAAAATGCTTCTTTCTAAGAGAATGTTCTTACTTCAATATGAAAAAACTGAAATAATAATTCAATGAACAATTCTTTTTAATTTCCATATACTTTAAATGATGTTCTTTAAAAATATATGCTGTGAGAATGTCCTAGAAAGAGTCGTTAATTCAAATAATACCTTTCCTCTAGGCCAAATGAAATCCTTTATACTGAAATTGTCCAATAGTAATCGTATTAATACATTTTAACATATTCTTAATAGACGGAATTATCAGCCTGATTCATGTACGGGCTGTTTTGCGTGGCCCTAATAGCGAATCATAGCGACTCGCTATTGAGGACACGCAAAACGGTATTCATGTAGGAATTGCTAATAAAATAGCGATTCCTACATGTTCTTTATTTGCGAGTAGCAATTTGCTACTCGCAAATACTCCCCATTCATTCCTATGGGCCAAGAGGCCCATAGGAATGAATGGGGAGTATCCCTTATTTGCGAGTAGCAATTTGCTACTCGCAAATAAGATAGCGACTGAAAGGGTGCCAGGGGTGTCCAAAGGACGCCCTGTAGCACCCCTAAAATGCACATTTGGACAGGTGTTGCGCACACACATGTCCAAAGGACATGTGTGTTTGCAACATGCAACTTAGAAAAATGCTTTTAAAAGCATTTTTCTGAGTTTCTGCTATTTACCGACAGGTCTGACCTCTCGGTAAATAGCGGCCCCAAAAGTGCTAAATCGCAATTTCAGGATGTGTCATGAATAGAATTTGAGGAATCTCTAATAGAGATTCCTTAAATGCTATTCCTCGCATATTTGCGACTTCTTAAATAGCGATTTTTGCATTTGGTATCATGAATACCAAATGCAAAAATCGCACTCGCAAAGGGCCAGATTCTCAGAATCTGGCCCTTTTGCGAGCGCTATTGCCTACATGAATCAGGCTGTATGTTCTTAAAACTTTATTTTTAAAAATATTAGGTAAGAATTTGGTAATTCATTAGGCACAAGTTGTTTAAAAACCAATTGAGCATCATTACAATATGTCCATCCTTTATTGCATTTTAAATAGACACTGTCATGTCCAGATGTTGTAGAAGGACCATCATCGAAAATTATTGCTACTACTACAAAAGTTCTTCCTGATACTGATAGTTGACTTGCTACAAAATGATTAATTAAAGTTTCCAATTTTCTTCCATCAGCTGTACAACGTTGTATCATTAAAATTATATATTGTCCAAATCTTTCTATAAATAATATTGATAAAATTTCTGGTTTGCATTGACTACACACCATGTTTTGATTTGCTGCTTTAACTAGTTTGTTGAAAGACACTGTTTTACAGTCTGGTAATATCAAATATATAAATCTTTCAGTATCTATGTTAGTGCTACATGTAAACATACATTGTTCACATTCATGTTCCCATTTATAACGAAGGCCAAAAAGATTTTCAATTTCTATTCCTTCTTTTTCCAATTCAACAAGCATATACATTCCTGAGCATCATGCTGAATATTCTGCGTAAATTGTGTAGAACCACAACATATATCTAAAAGATTACGAATATCACAAACACTTTTCTATTTTCAGTTCTCAATTTTTCATAAATACATTGCAACAAGGAACAAAATATTTTTTCATGATTCTCCATAATTTTCTGTTGCAAACTTTCTAGAAAAATAACAACATTGACCACTACATTAGCATAGCAGTTGATACCTGAACTATTTTCTAACTGATACCCAATAATCTCTTCAATGGTGTCCTTTTTCTTTTTGCTTGCAATTTCAACATTATCTTGATTTTTTTCCTTCTCTATAACTTCACTAAAGATATTCTCATATCTTCTTTTTTGACCTACTACACGCTTTTCAAATACAGGATATTCACCTAAATTGGGAGCATACTCTCTTCTTAACCGATTATACTCTTTTACACAATTTGCATCTGCACTAATCTTTCTCTCATCAAAACCAATCAAATACAATCCAGATAAAGTTCTGACTCGGGACAAAGCAACATATGCCATACCCTCTTTAAACACGGTATTTCCAATGTTTACCAAAGCATTATCTACACTTAAACCTTGAGATTTATGAATAGTCACTGCATATGCCAGAGAAAGAGGAAACTGTTTTCTACGAACATATACATCTTTAACAAGCAAAAAACGAACTGAACAACAACCAGTCTGTTTTACTTCTTCAATCTGATCAAATTTGATTTTTAAAAATTCAATTCCATCTCTATTTTGACAATTAACAAAATCAACAACTTTACCCATTGCTCCATTTACTAAATCTCCACATCCAAATTACGCCATAAAATTACCCGACAGTTTACACATACATATTCATTATTTTCTAAACCAGCAGTTTTAGATATAGATTTTTCTAAAGAATCCAATTTTGTTTTCAATTTTTCCGTCAAAATAATAGTGATCCCTTCATGCTCTATTTTATCAATAGTTTACATTTGTATTATTAGTTAATTTTCCAGCTTCAAAAGTTGTTTATTGAATATAGAACACTAGGGCACTGTTGGCATTAAGCAGATTATAGATTTATTTTCTGCAATTTTCATATTTTTTTTTAGGAACTATGGGGCATATTACCAAGGAGTGCGGTAGGCGAATATTGACGCGTTAGCTGCCGTTTTCGGCAGCTAAGCGGCGATAATTCTATCGCCCTATTCACAAGCTGTAGCTAACAGCAGTTAGTGACAGCTTGTAGGCGATAGCGAGCGGTTTGGGGCCCGCTTCGCATGTAAGCGATATTTATCGCTAATGACATGCAAAGTGGACGTACCCAACCCGTTAGCGACTGAAAGCCGTCGATAACGACGCTATAGCCTATTAGCAAGGCAGGCGTAGCGATGGAAATATTCGCGCTAAGCGTGAATATCTCCAAAAACTAACGCCTGCCCAGACCAGTTCTTAGCCATGTTATCCAATGGAGGTGGATAACATGGCTAAGAGCATTTTGTCGCTAATGCGTGAATATCGCTGTATTCTCAGCGATATTCACGCATTTCGCTGCTATTGCTTGGATTTTTATCGCTTTTGAGATAAACCTTGCTAATAGCAAGTTATCTCAGTGATAAAAAAACGGTGAGGTGCGGAGATAAAAATATTGCCGCTAAGCCTACTTAGCGATAAATATCGCTATTTGTTGGTAAAATTCCCCCAAGTTTTGATTTGTAAACAGGTTTATAAGTAGTCGACTTTGCAAAGCTTGTTTCCATGTTCTATCAGTACTCCAATTCTTATATTTTGAAGAATAGTTCCATAATCAACATAATTTGTCTGTCGCATATTTGTAATGAGTTCTTTGTATTCAAAATAAGACAAGGGGCCAGATATAGGTAACTCATTTTTACCGATTCTAAAATACCGATTTTTACCGAATCGGTATTTTAGAAAAGGGAAATGATATGTAGGTAAAAAATCGGTGAAAAATACAGATTCGGTAAAAATCGGAAACCCCAACCCAGTATTTACCGAATCAGTATTTACCGATTCGGCAAATACCGATTCGGCAAATCACATGCAAACCTATGGGCCCGGATGCCCATAGGAATGAATTGAATTTACCGAATCGGTATTTACCGAATCGATAAATACAGAATCGGTAAATACCGAGTCGGGGATACAAAATATCAGGCAGTTGATGTATCAACCAATCAGGTGCCTACACCCCGCCCCTCAGCCAACCAACAGAGCAATCTACCAATCCTGTGCATCCACCCCACCCCACAACAGGGAAGTGGCCACACCCATGCAGGTGCAGAGTACCTGATCACATAGGAGAGCAGTTACACAGAGACAGGCTGTTGTGAAGCTGAGCTCTGCAGGACAAACAAATGGATTCCCAAGACTACCAGAGGGAAGGTGCAGAGAGGAAGAGGAAGATGAAGTTCAGCACTGGTGAACTTCAGGTGCTGGTGGAGGAGGTTGTCAAGCACTACCCCAAAATCTTTGGAAAGCAGTCTCTGCAGGTACCAGAGGCTGTGAAGAGGAACACCTGGCTGGGGATCCAAACCAAAGTAAATGCAATAGGAGTGACAACCAGGGAAGTGGATGATCTCAAGAAGAGATGGTATGATCTAAGGATCATAACCAAGAAGAAATTGGCAGCCAGAAGTAAAGAGGCCAATGCTACAGGTGGAGGGAAGAACAGGGTACCTGCTCTCACGGATCTGGAAGAGCTTGTGGAGTCCACACTGGAGCCAGAGTCCGTTGTGGGGATTGGTGATGCAGACAGCTCAGCCCGAGCTGCATCAAAGAAAGGTAAGGGACATGTCCATTATTCCTCACCCCTTGCCTGTGTCCCTCCCCCAATGTGGCTGTGTGTTGAGGAAATCCAGTACAGACTTCACTATTCACCTGCAATGCATTATGGGAGTGGTAGTCATAAGAATACCCATCAGAGCAGTCAACATGAAATAATGTCAGGCATGCCACACAATACAATTAGAGTCGTGGGAGGAGCAGGAAATAGTGATATTATAATGTGATTTAATAGTGAATTACACGGTGAAAGCACCACTAAGACACTGTCCATATCTGTCCACAGGAGAGACATCACGCAAGTCAATGCAGGAGACTTGACTACGGCAATATCCTACACTTGGGTTCAAATAAAGCTGTCATAAACCGCTTACAACTGGTCCAGAACTCAGCGGCAAGACTACTTTGCAACATCCCAAAAACCTCCAGTGTGTCCAATCACCTGAAAGACCTACATTGGCTCAGGGTGGAGAGCCGCATACGGTTCAAGGCCATGAGCTATATGTTTAGGATCAAACCCGGTACCGCCCCTAAATATGTACAAACCCTGGCAACCCCTTACATCCCGACAAGAGTACTACGTTCTCAACATACTGCAAACTTTTCCATCCCGAAGTTCAGGCTAGCGAGAATGGGAGGAAGATCTTTCGCTGTCCTAGGGCCCACACTCTGGAACAAACTCCCTATCCACATCCGCAAAGAAACCAGTTCTGTCACTTTCAGGAAGCATTTAAAGACCTGGCTTTTCCAGAAATAATCCATCAGTCACAAATCCCACGCAACCGTATTCGCTTCTTTCCTGTCATCGGCGCCGGGAAACCCTTGTTGGGTAGCTGCGCGCCATACAAATGTAAAAAATAAAATAAAATAAAATAGAGGGAGAAGACACATCCCCAAAGGGATAGGAGTGAGCAAGAAGGCAGGGATGCAGGGCCCAGCACTGGAACACCTACAGCACCCTGCACACAAGCAGCTGCCACACCAGAGGCAGACACCATGCAACTTGAAGCATCTCCTGTGCTCCTTGACTCACCACAACATGAGTCACAACAACTTGACACACCAGCAGACACAGAGGTGTCAGACATCTGCAGGCCCAGGAGGCATGACGTTCCCCCGCTAAGGATCCTACAAACATCCTCCGAAGAGGAAAGGGAGTGTGAGGAGTCAATAGAGTCAATGGCAGGAAATGCACCAGGTCTTACATCCACTCCTGTCAGTCGATCCGGTGGAACAAGACGTCGTAGGGTCCGGGAGGCAAGCGTGAGTGGCCGTGATGAGGGTGTCTTCCGTGGGCTTGAGACCACAATGGTCAAGGTGCAGCGCCTGCAAGCAAAAGCTATTAGTGCAGTGCACAGACAAATGCGCCATATGAACACAAATTTGGATAACATGAACAAGGGAATAACATCAATGGTGGACAGCATGAGGGACATGGCCAATGGAGTCATGGACATGTCACAGTGTGTAATGTCACTCTGTGAGGAACTACATGAGGACCGCCCCCAAAGGCGCAGGGCGAGGCATTGCATGCAACAGCAGACAAGGGGCATGCACCGTCTTGCAACTACGACTTCACTGCTGTGTCGCCGTTCAGTTGCGATGCAGGAGGGGCTGGTGCACTGCTGTACTGATCTAATGAGGGGGATGGGGAGAGTCACTACAGCAATGGAAGTGCTGCTGACAAACCAGGCAGCCACCACAGGAGCAGAAGGTTTAGAGGAGACAGATAACACTAGTAGCAGGAGCAGCACCCCTATCCCTGAAATACGGAGGAGCAGCAGACGCCAGACTACCGGCGCTGCCACAGCAGAATTGGAACTAAGCCAACCTCACGCATCACGCAGTGCTGTTCATGGGCGCAAGCAGTGAGTCTGCCAAATTCAGTTGGACATGTGAGGGTGAGGTAACCCCCGTCCACCCAGTAGTGCTAGGCACACTAGTATGTTACAATTGTGTCTTCGAACATTTAACGTAGTGCCAAATAAACTACGTGCATTGCAGTACAACACGTGCTTTGTCTCTATACTTACTCAAAAGTAGTTGTGTGTGATCTCTGCTCGTCTCTGTCTTCCGTCTGTGGGTGTTGGTACTCCTACTGTGTTGGCTGCTGGTAGTGCCTGCTCATCGTCATGGTCTTCATAGTCCTCCAATTCCACCTACGTGCCATTCTTAGTTGCGAGGTTGTGCAACATTGCACAGGTTGCAATGATCTTACAGCATGTTACTGGTGAGTACTGCTGTGCCCCCCCAATGTTCCAGGTGGATTTATGTGCCACATTGTATTGTCTCTGGCTGGGGGTTGTGGGGTTGAGGTAGGGTGTCAGGGCGAAGGAACAGAGTGCATATGCACTATCCCCTAATGTGAAAGAAAACAATACATTACTCACAGGCACACATTGACATACATCTGCATCATCTATCAAGGGAGTGTCACACAGTAATTTACCTAGCAGGTATCCTTCCCCGAATTCCCCCGCTGTCAGGTGGGTGTAGATCCCGCTGTTTTGAAATATATAGTCGTGGGTGCTTCCTGGGCACCTGGCAACTATATCTGTGATCATGTACATGGCATCACAGTTAACTTGTACATTAATTGTGTGTGATGAGTGGGATGTGGGTCCCATCAATGCAGCCAATCACGTGTGGGAAATTTGCCATGAGGTAAAAGTCAGTCTTGGTCCTGAGCAAGTCCGCATCAGTGTCTGGGAAGTGGATGTAATGCTCCATTCTTTGCATCATGGCATCTAGGAACTTTCTGAAAAAACGCGACAGGCAGCTCTGGGACACCCAACCTACTGCAGCAACAACACTCTGGTAACTCCCAGATGCAAGCAGGTGTATGCTACAGAGCACCTGCACATGTGGTGGGGTGGCGTGGGCCCTTGGTTTTGGGTGGTCCAGGAGTGGGTGCAGGTCCCTGATCAGGTCCATGATGGTTTGGGGGTGCAGTCTGTATCTTTCCAGTATCTCTGGCTCTGTCAATTGGAAGAGTGTAATCCTCTGCCTGCAGACCTGCTCCTCCCTTCTCCATTCCCTCTCACCTGCTGCCTGTAGCCTTAGCCGTCTGGCTATGATGTAGAAAGCCGCCATTCTGGTTCCAGAGTTGCATTTTGGGGCCCTTTTTATAGGCTGCACCTGATTACCACCTGCTTTCAATCCATGTTAAATACCGATTCATAAATACCGAATTTTCTGAATATTCGGTAATTTATGGGTCACCTACATCTCAATGGTGTTGTTTTTTCCATTTCTTCATTTCCGATTCGGTAATGTTACCGATTCAGTACATGTACCGACTCAGTATAATTTCCGAATCGGAAATTTTACCGATTCGGAACATTTATCGACTCGGTATATTTTCCGATTCGGTAAATTTTCCGAATTGGTGCTTTTACCGATTCGGAAAAATTTCCGAGCCAGTAATCTACCGATTCGGAATTTTTACAGATTATGTAAATTTTGGGCAACCTACATCTCAATGTCCAAATACCGGTCGGTAATGGCCGAAAATACCGATTTTCGACCGTTACCGACCGGCATTAGGCTACCTACATCTGGCCCCAAAAGTTAACGTTTCCAACACTTCACAAAGACTTTCTGGTGTCTTATGCACAAGTGTTTTAAATACTGGTTGTCCTTTAACGGGAGTAAGTTGCATTAGATCTCCAAAAATTATCACATGTTTTCCTCCAAGTAAGACATCGTACTCTGTTTTAAGAATTGGCTGCATTCTTAAATGCACAAAAGCAAGCATTAAGTTCGAGACCATGCTTACCTCATGAATAATCAGAAGTTTCATTTTCTTTAGCACTCTTGAAACTTCATAGCAAGCTTCTGCAAATAGTTTGTTATATTCCAATTTATTTTCATGCTCTACAGGTAGCATAAGTAAACAATGTAATGTAATTCCTTTAATGTTGTGTGCTGCCAACCCAGTTGGAGCAGTTACAACACAAGACAAATGAGAGTCAGTTGTTTTCTGTAGATAACTGGTCAATACTTTAATTAAGAAATTTTTCCTGTTCCAGCTTGACCACTGACATGCATTCGGATAGGTTGAAATGATGTGCATGTACATACTTTCTTTTCATGAAGAAATCCATGGTCAATCTGTTGTCTCACTTGCTGATATATATTTTTCTGTTCAACATTTAGTAGTTCTTCCAAGTTTCCTAAGTCCATAATATCTTCTTGAACTTGATGCACTGCTGTTTCCACTTCATTCATTGCAATTGCCACTTCCTTTTCAAGAATTGGTTGTCCTAGTGGATCTTGACTCAGTGGAGCAGAACTTTGACTGTCTTGAGAACTGTCTCTAGCAATCTCAACTGCAATAGTAGCTTCTTGATCAATTTCATTGTTCAACATTTTGAGAAAATTTGGAAAAACAGTACATTCTATGGTATCTTTACAAGCATTGAAGGAATCTTCATAGCTCTGAAAATCTCCAAGTAATTCCAATTCTGTACGGCATGGTTTGAAGAGTTGCAAAAGTGCTAAAGAGTAAAATTCCCTTTTATCAGGAGTATCACAACTCAGTTTTCTGTGATTAATCACATTTCCTTTCTTTAGTTTCACCTAACATCCTTGGGAACCAATCACTGCATATTTTCTTTCATTTATGTTTTCTGTAGTATTCCGTTTAAAAGTGTAATATTGCAGCACTTCATAAAGACATATGTTCTCAAGATGATGACTTCTATTTGGATAATATGTGTCCAACATGTTTGTTTTGACAATATCTGTACTTTCCGGTTCTTTTTCTGCTAAATATTTGATTTCTTGTACAGATTTAAGTACTCGATTTCGCGTTGGAGCAAGACCTAGACTCACCCAAATGATTCTTCTAGATTTTGAGTATAAACTTGCAGGTGATAACCGATCATAGCATTCATACGCACCAATTTATCAATAGGAACATATCTTTAAACTGAAACTGTACAATTTCTTACCAAGACTCTTCTTGTGAGAAATTTCTTCCCACATTTCTTTTAACTCCGTCTTTTATGATTTTGTAATATAAGATGTCACATAGCGGGCAACAGCAATGGTATTATCCACAACATACTGAATATCCATATTAGCATTCCACATTGAGAGAATAACTGGATTATAATCATTGATATACTTTGATTCTTCACTTTTTCTCAAATTGTACGTATTTTTGGGAGATTTTCTAGTAATCGTATGTCTCACAGCTGACATAAAACTGTTTACTCTTCCTTTGGAAATTACAGGACGTGGAAATCCAAAACAACATTTGGTATAAAACTTTTTCTTAGACTTGTACTTTCTCGACAGTATTTTCCACATCGATGACTTTGGAATTGTAAGACTTGTTACCTTAAGGTGTTTTCTTCTTTTCTTTTTGGTATAGCACATGTGGCATATTCTTCAATAAAAGACAAAACAGTGCCATCGGAATCAGTTCCGAATTTGGGTGCATCCTTGATCCATAACAGCATATGTATATGAGGAGCACCTCTAGCTTGATACTCCTTTCTCCCCAAAAAATCCACAACTTATTTAAGAGGAGGATTCTTTATATTGCAGATAAAAGACATCATAGTTTCAAACCTAAGATTGAAATATCTGCATATATTAACAGGATCCAAAGAGCACAATTCTCCAAGTGTCTTGTATTCAATATTTTTTATATTCGAATTTGCTTCTCGAAAGAATTTGAAGTAAATCATCACAAGCAAATTCAGCACGGCTTAGGGTAACAAACCATGTAGGAGTTCCTAAGTTCCTTAGCATGTATTTAAGTTCTCCATGACAATGGTACCAATACTCATTAGTACCAGGCTGACATGCCATCAAATTAATCAGCTGAGATTCTAAATGATCGTCTCTGATGTACTTTATCCATGAATTCCTTTGCAGAAACATTTTGAAGATGTACTCCTGTTTTTATTGTGTGCTTAACTGCATATGAAAGTCCAGACAAGTTAGTCTCAAACAAAAGATGAAATATATATGGGATCCAATGTCAAAATCTTGGATCTTCTGCATACAATCTTGTTGTCCGATATTTAGATGCAGGAATCTGCACTGATCGTTCATCACATATTCCACCTTTTCCAGTTGGAAACAGCTGCGGAAAATAATGAGCTTCCAAACTTTTTTCCCATACTCTCATGGGAGTCCCCTTTGTTTTTTTCATTTGGAATAATTCAACAGTATTCCCCATCACTTCTTTCGAATGAAGTGGATGTACACTATAATGTGCATAGATTTCTTCACTTTTGGACATGTCCACTTTTTCAATTTGACCACTTGACGTTTCAGTATCACCTCCTAAAAGTATTTCTTCTTCTTCGACATATACATTTTTGTAGTATTCATTGTTTTTTATCAGATATAATGTTGCCTTTTGCACTTTCCTAACATCCACTGATTCTTGCCAGATTTTCTTACTCTTAGAGGCCAATTCTGATCTCGGTCAGAAGGGCACCAAATCGGGTTCGGCATTAGCGGATCCGATTCGGAGGCTGATTTTCTGTCCGAGTCATACACAGGTCCGGACGTCGAAGTACATGGCGAACAAGCGCAAAATCTCCATTCGAATAGTTTCCGGGTCCGAATCTCTCCTTACGACTCGGTCACAAGCAAACTGTGGCGCACAATGGAGACGTTTCATGACCCAGCTAATATGATGCTCGATTTGGACAGCCGGATCGAGTCGGAGCGTCCGGCTTGCAATAGCTCCTGGAGTTGGACTTCGGGGGTCCGCGTCTGACCCCCCTTCACCAGCAGCCTTACGACTCGGACACAGGGGAAGACCCATGGGTCTCCCCAACACAGGAATGTATGGTGCGGATGACACTGACATGTACCCACTGTAGGGGGCGCACTTGTCCGTGACATACCCATTCAGTCAATTGGAGCCCATGTACGTGTCGTACAACCGACCCAATTGACTTCTATGGGAGTCCGACCGAACCGAGTCCCACAACATACGGACGCATCGTACTCGTTCGTCGGACTGCAGGAGTCCGGATCGGTCAGAAAACACCCTGGTTCCGGCTCGGTCGGAGTGCTTTCCGTCCCAGATCGGAATCGGCCTCTTAGCATTAACACCATTAACTAGAATAACTAGTCCTTCACTTTCTACATTCTCTACACCAATAGTTTCAATATTTTCTTTGAATCTAGAGGTAAATATACAACTCTTCCTTTTAATCCTCTCTGTAAAGCTGTAGAAGGCATTTTACCTGTTTTAGGCTCCATACTAACAATAGCTTGAAATGGGCGCACACATTGAATCAGAATAAACTCATACGTATTTAAATCTATCAGTTCTGGATGAATAGTTACCAACTCTAGATTATTATGGACAGCTCTAGTGGGCATTTTATTCTCGTCTAATTTGTTATAACAATATTTACAAATACACTGATCAGAACCCAAATCAAAACAATTCTCTACCAACAAATAGGTTGCAAATTCCTTCCACTTATCATTATTTTCTCTGTCACTTTTTACATTCATATCAACAGTTCTAGTTTGATTTTTATAATGAGTTCACCGGCAACAAATACAAGAATAATTTGGCCTTTCACCTGAAATCACTTTAAACTTTGTAATTTGTTCTTCAACATTTTTTGTAATAGTATGTTGCACATTCTTTTCATCATTGTCTTCTATTAATGTGTCAGTTTCTGCACTCTCTTGTTCAGGACCAAAGTAAGGAAACTCAATTTCATCACAAACCTTCTTCACATCTGATACTGACCCACGCAAAAGAGCACTGTTCAACTCATTTACCATTAGTGCTGGACTTTTTGCATAATACAATCTTCTCACTAACTTCCGCATTGGAGAATGATGTACTACTAACATTCTAAACTGATGAACAACACTTTGACATACTTTCCTAGAAAGACAAGCCAGAGAATGACCTTGCAGACCAGTAATTTTTCTCTCTCTGCAAGTATCTAGGGCCAGATGTAGGAAGGCTATTACCAGTCAGTAACAGCTGAAATCGGCCGTTAGCAATTGGTAATAGGCTTTTCTGATGTAGATGGCCAATTTACCGATTTGGTAATTACTGAATCAGTATTTACCGATTTGGTATTTACCGAATCATCATTTACAGATTCGGTATTTACAGAATCGGCAAATGAAATGTAGGAAGCACTTTAAAGAGTGTTCCTGTGCTTTAAGGATTCGTTATTTACCACCAACTATTAGTTGGTGGTAAATAACGAATACCTTTGAAAATGCAAATTTGTGCATTTTCAACTGTGCCATGTGACAGACATACATGCCCTTAGGGCATGTATGTGTGCCACATGTGCACACAAGCATTATTCAGGGGTGCACCTGCCACCCTTGACCCTTTCCCTATTTTACTGAATCGGTATTTACTGATTCGGAATTGACATTCATTCCTATGGGCCTCCAGGCCCATAGAAATGAATGGCAATTACCGAATTGGTAAATACTGATTCGGTAAATGCCGAATCTTAACGATTCGGTAATTTTTGCCGAATTATTACCTACATAGGATTTACCGATTCTAAAATACCGAATCGGTAAAATTCGGTATTTTAGAATCGGTAAATCCTATTTAGCTACATCTAGCCCAATGTCCTTGCAATATCTTAATCTTTTGTTTAAAACTTTTTTTACTATACTGTCGTAAAAAATTGCGTAAAATATCAATAGATTCCTGTCCTATACTACAAATACTACTGCAATCCCAAGTATACACTAGGGTTTTTGGACGTCTCCCTAGAACTTCATCAGCTATTAGTTCTTCTACATTTCTAGAAACCATCTTTTCTTTCTCAATAAGACAACTATTTTTAACCTCATAAGCTCGACCACTGGTATCAACTGCATGCAATAAAATATTGGTCTGAAAATAACTCTCTTCATTAAAGAAAGACTCTTAACATGAACTGTGTTTCCATTCACCCAAAAAAATGTCACAAAAATGAGTTCTGTTAATTACTCATTTGTTCTTACTTTTGGCCTTCATAAAATGGAATGGTTTATCTAGTGTTTGAATTCTGTTTAAAACTAAAATGAATAATTTCCTTTTTAATTCAAAAGTCTTTTCAACAATAATTTCAATATCCTTCTTCTTTTTATAAAATAGTGCTCTTTTTAAATATTTTTTCATATCTTTCAACAAATTAAAGACAACTCTACTGTAAAACATCTTTTTTTCTTATGTCTTTATACTGACTCTGCCTTCTGTTACCATACATTGTGTCTTTCAAATGTAATTTCTCATTTTTTCCTTTTTTTTATCATATTCTTTTTTCTGGTCGAAGCATTCTTTGTACTTTCCATAATCTGCTAACTGTTTCTAGGCTTCGAAAGTTTTGTAATAAATTCTTTTGTTCTCTTACTAGAAGATTTATTCTTTTACTGCACATGTTGTTCATCCAATACTTGTTACATTTTCTTCAAATAGTAGTCCTTTTTCTGTTATTTTCTCATTTCTGTTTTTTTAGTCATGATAAGTTTATATTAATGATGATAAACTATGTCTGTAAAATATATATATATGTATCTATATAAAATTATTTCAATAAATCTATAAAATATATTTTCTATTACTAAACAAACACATTGTATATTAAAACCATTTAAACACTTCCCTTTTGTAATAACAAATAATTTACTGAAGCACACAGCTACTAACTGAATAATTATTACAAAGAATATGTTTTTTACAAATGCATGCACAGTAAATGGGTACCTAGAGTAGTACTAGTTCACAGCAAAGTATACTATTGCTTGTGTGAATGCTGACTCATTCTCCAAGAGCATAGACAGTGAGTAGGTTCACAGGCTGGTACTAGCTAAGAGCCTAAACAGTGACTGTGTTCTCATAGTGCTAATAGTTATCATCACAATAAGTTTATAAGCACTTATATGTCTGCAGAAAGATTAAATAAGCACATGCTTCTGTCAGAATGATTCTAAGACTAGACACAGACTCACAGTGTGATTGCAGAGAGGCAAGACCAATCCCTGGACTTTAGTAGGAGAGACTCAGTAGTCTGGAAGGGGTTAGGGGACCGCATACATTGTGCTCAATTGACTGTTCCACTGCTTCTCTGAATACCTGATTCATTTTCCAAGTGCATACACAGTTACTGGGTTCTCATAGTGCTAATAGTTATCATTACAATAAGTTTATAAGCACGTATATGTCTGCAGAGGTTAAATAAGCACATGCTTCTGTCGGGATGATTCTAAGACTGGACACAGCTTCACAGTGTGATTGCAGACAAGCAAAACTATTCCCTGGACTTTAGTAGGAGAGACTTAGTAGTCTGGAAGGGGTTAGGGGACCACATAAGTTGTGCTCATTTGAGTGTTCCACTGCTTCTCTGAATACCTGACTCATTCTCCAAGTTTATACACAGTGACTGGGTTCTCACATTGCTAATAGTTATCATTGCGATAAGTTTATAAGCACATATATGTCTGCAAAGAGATTAAGTAAGCACATGCTTCTGTCAGGATGATTCTAAGACTGGACACAGACTCACAGTGTGATTCCAGACAGGCAAAACTATTCCCTGGACTTTAGTAGAAGAGACTTAGTAGTCTGGAAGGGGTTAGGGGACCGCTTACATAGTTCTCATTTGAGTGTTCTACTGCTTCTCTAAATGCCTGACTCATTCTCCAAGTGCATAGACAGTGACTGGGTTCTCATAGTGCTAATAGTTATCATCACAATAAGTTTATAAGCACTTGTATGTCTGCAGAGAGAATAAATAAGCACATGCTTCTGTCAGGGTGAATCTAAGACTGGACACAGACTCACAGTAGGATTGCAGACAGGCAAGACTATTCCCTGGACTTTAGTAGGAGAGACTTAGTAGTCTGGAAGAAGTTACGGGACCGCATACATTTGACTGTTCCACTGCTTCTTTGAATGCCTGACTCATTCTCCAAGTGCATAAACAGTGACTGGGTTCTCATAGTGCTAATAGTTATCATCACAATAAGTTTATAAGCACTTATATGTCTGCATAAAGATTAAATAAGCACATGCTTCTGTCAGAAAGATTCTAAGACTAGACACAGACTCACAGTGTGATTGCAGAGAGGCAAGACCATTCCCTGGACTTTAGTAAGAGAGACTCAGTAGTCTGGAAGGGGTTAGGGGACCGCATACATTGTGCTCATTAGACTGTTCCACTGCTTCTTTGAATGCCTGACTCATTCTCCAAGTGCATACACAGTAACTGGGTTCTCATAGTGCTAATATGTATCATCACAACAAGTTTATAAGCACGTATATGTCTGCAGAGAGATTAAATAAGCACATTCTCCTGTCAGGATGATTCTAAAACTAGATACAGACTCACAGTGTGATTGCAGACAGGCAAGACTATTCCCTGGACATTAGTAGGAGAGACTCAGTAGTCTAGAAGGGGTTAGGGGACTGCAGTCATTGTGCTCATTTGACTACAGCACAGCTTGTGTGAATGCCTGAATCATTCTGCAAATGCATAGGCAGTGACCGGGTTCTAATACAACTAATAGTTGACAACTGGATAGAGTTTTAAGTAGTTATGTATCAGCCAAGAGATTAAGTAACCAAATGTTCTGTCGGAATGGTTGCACAAGTGGACACAGACTCACAGTGTGATTCTAGACAAGCAAAACTATTCCCTGGACTTTAGCAGCAGAGACTCACTAGTCTGGAAGGGGTTTGATGATCGCATACATTCTACACATTTAACTAAAGCACTGCTTGTGTGAATGCCTGAATCATTCTGCAAATGCATAGGCAGTGACTGCTTTCTAATACTACTAATAGTTGACAATGGATAGGTTTATAAGCAGTTATGTGTCAGCTAAAAGATTAAGTAACCACATGCTTCTGTCAGAATGGTTGCACATGTAGACTCAGACTCACAGTGTGATTCTAGACAAGCAAAACTATTCCCTGGACTTTAGCAGATGAGACTCACTAGTTTGGAAGGGGTTAGATGATCGCATACATTCTACATATTTGACTGAAGCACTGCTTGTGTGAATGCTTGAATCATTTTGCAGATGCATAAGCAGTGGCTGCGTTCTAATACTACTAATAGTTGACAAAAGGATAGGTTTTTAAGCAGTTATGTCTCAGCTAAGAGATTAAGTAACCACATGCTTCTGTCAGATTGGTTGCACAAGTGGAAACAGACTCACAGTGTGATTCTAGACAAGCAAGGCTATTCCTGCACTTTAGCAGAAGAGACTCATTAGTCTGGAAGGGGTTAGATGAATGCATACATTCTACACATTTGACTACAGCACTGCCTATGCGAATGCCTAAATCATTCTATAAATGCATAAGCAGTGACTGGGTTCTAATACTACTGATAGTTGATACCGGGATAGGTTTGTAAGTAGTTATGTGTCAGCAAAGAGATTAAGTAACTACATGCTTCTGTCAGAATGGTTACACAAGTGGACACAGACTCACAGTGTGATTCTAGACAACCAAGACTATTCCCTGCACTTTAGCAGAAGAGACTCACTAGTCTGGAAGGGGTTAGGTGACCCCATACATTCTACACATTTGACTACAGCACTGCTTGTGTGAATGCCTGAATCATTCTGCAAATGCATAAGCAGTGACTGGGTTCTAAAACTGCTAATAGTTGACAACAGCATAGGTTTTTTAAGCAGTTATGTGTAAGCAAAGAGATTAAGTAACCACATACTTAAGTTAGAATGGTTGGACAAGTGGACATAGACTCACAGTGTGATTCTAGACCAGCAAGACTCTTTCCTGAACTTTAGCAGAAGAGAATCACTAGTCTGGAAGGGGTTAGGTGAACGCATACATTCTACACACTTGACTACAGCACTGCTTGTGTGAATGCCTGAATCATTCTGCAAATGCATAAGCAGTGACTGGGTTCTAATGCTACTAATAGTTGACAACAGCATAGGTTTTTAAGCAGTCATGTGTCAGCAGCAAGGAGATTAAATAACCACATGCTTCTGTCAGAATGGTTGCACAAGGGGACAGAGACTCACAGTGTGATTCTAGACAAGCAAGACTATTCCCTGGACTTTAGCAGAAAAGATTCACTAGACTGAAAGGGGTTAGGTGAACGCATATTTTCTACATATTTGACTACATCACTGCTTGTGTGAATGCCTGAATCATTCTGCAAATACATAAGCAGTGCATGGGTTCCAATACTACTAATAGTTGACAAAAGGATAGGTTTTTAAGCAGTTATGTGTCAGCAGAGAGATTAAGTAACCACATGCTTCTGTCAGATTGGTTGCACAGGTGGACACACAATCACAGTGTGATTCTAGACAAGCAAGATTATTCCCTGCACCTTAGCAGAAGAGACTCACTAGTCTGGAAGGGGTTAGGTGACCACATACATGCTACACATTTGACAACAGCACTGCTTGTGTGAATGCCTAACTCATTCTGCAAATGCATGAGCAGTGCCTGGGTTCTAATACTAATAATAGTTGACAACAAGATAGGTTTTTAAGCAGTTATGTGTCAGCAAAGAGATCAAGTAACCACATGCTACTGTCAGAATGGTTGCACAAGTGGACACAGACTCATAGTGTGATTCTAGACAAGCAAGACTATTCCCTGGACTTTAGCTGAAGAGACTCACTAGTCTGGAAGGGGTTAGGTGACGGCATATATTCTACACATTTGACTACAGCACTGCTTGTGTGAATGCCTGAATCATTCTGCAAATGCATAAGCAATGACTGGGTTCTAATACTACTAATGGTTGACAACAGGATAGGTTGTTAAGCAGTTATGTGTCAGCAATGAGATTAAGTAACCACATGCGTCTGTCAGAATAGTTGCACAAGTGGATACAGACTCACTGTGTGGATCCAGACAAGCAAGATTATTCCCTGTGAAAATTGGGTTAAATTTTTTAACTATACCTCCGTAGACACTTACAAAAAACATTCTCATCACAATACCTTAACTCAACATATACATTTCCAATTTAAAACAAACACCTAAAATTATGCACTATAATACTAATGCACATATGCACACAATGAAACAATCAATCATAATCAGCAATCTCTATTGCATAACACAAATAATAGTATGCAAACTATATATTGAACTACATTTAAATACATTACAAAAAAGTGTAATACATATTTATCACGAACTCCAAATTTTATGAATTATATTTTATGAGTAAAAAGATAGGCACCACATAGACCATCTGCCAAATAATTAACTCACCTTTTAAATTGATTTGTAGATTATGAAATATCTGAATCACACAACAGATTTTCTTATGCACACAATGAATGTACTACACTGCTCTTAGCAAAATCAAAAAATGGCAAAAGTTCCCTCTCATTCTGCAGACGTATACCTGTAAATATCAAATCACATTTCTTTCCACAATAATTCAAAAGCTAAGACACGTTTCTGTTGGTTACACATTTCAACCCTTGCCAATTGACATAACTTTCATAACTTTATCCCCATTCTGCTTAATGCCTGTTACCATAGTAAAAGTTCATGGAACACTCAACTGTACACACAGGTCATAAGTTCAGAAGACAATGTTACAAATTCAAACAGCACGTGAGCTTAATTTTCCAAATTACAAGCTTATCTTATCTAATGTACCTTTCAAAAACGTTTTACTAATCAATAAGAAACATGCTTTTAAAACCAGAGACATGCACCCTATGTTTCAGTGTATAATGTTCTCAAACAGCCAATCAATGACCTTCTTTTTTTAAACCTGCATCTTGTCCACTATTTTAGAAAGCTCTTATTTTACAAACTGCCTACTTCACATACAGACATCTTCTGAGTGCATCCAGACCTTCTTTCAAGATGCTTATAGTGTGGATTGTGGGACACAGCTATATTTTCTCGTGCAAAAGGTATGCTGAAAGTAGAGGTATTGTCAACGACCTTAGTTTGCCAAATGTAGACATTAAATGGATTGGACAGAGAGGATTAAAGTGGCACCAATTAATGCCATTGGTTAAATACTTTTTGCATCTCCAGCACCCTAACCTCATAATTGTGCACTGTGGTATCAATGACATAGGCACAATGACTGGGGTAGGTCTGGAAATGCTAATAAAGAACACTTTTGCAGAATTGATGTTACTTTTCCCCCAAACTGCCTTTGTCTACACTAACATATGCCAAAGACAGAAATGGAACTGGTCCAATTATTTTTGTCCACAGATTGAGAAAGCTAGGAAACATGTCAATAAAGTGGTTTCTGCCTATCTCAGAGATTTTAGGATGGGGTCCATTGACAACAACAATCTGCATTTTAATATGGATAGCATCTATAGGAGAGATGGTGTACATTTCACAGATGAGGGTAACAGAGTCTTTCTCAACAACTTTAGACTCTGCATAGGTACTTACTTGTAGGTACCAAAATCTCCCAATAAACACAAGAGCTCTTTTTAGAGCCACCCAAAATCGAAACATATAAGCTTGAATTATATTTGAAAAATATTAAGGTTTTTTTTTTTGGAGTCACGTGCGTTCACACCAGGGAGCTGCACCGGGAGTCGTGCACCCAGCACGTTCACACCAGGGGGCCATGCTGGGAGTCATGCATCCAATGCATTTACACCAGTGGGCCACGCTGGGAGTCACGCACCCAGCACGTTCACACAAGGGGGCTGTGCTGAGCGGCCCGCTAGAGTCGCGTCTACAAATTTTTCCGGAAAAAAGAATTTGCTCCTACCACTAATTTATATTCTTTCTGTGGACCCTATCCCCGGTGGAGACCGTGGGGGGAGCCCCAATGCCCCCACGGTCTCGCCCGTCCTTCGGGAGCCGGCATTGCTTTTCCACATGGGGAGCTGCTAACATGCAGCTCCCCGAGTGGAAAAGCAATCTGGTTTGCATTTTGGAAGAGAGAGCAGCTTTTCTGCCCTCTCTTCCAAAATACAAACCAAGTTTGCTATGGCAGGGCTGGAGCCGGGAGGCTCCTGCTCTGCCAAAGAAAACAGCAGTGTCCTGGGGGTGAGCACCCTGAGACACTGCAGGAGCCGGCCATGGGGGGTGGCCGTCCCCAGTGTCATCAAGGGCTTCAGGAGGGGGCCACGCGGCACCTCCCAATATTTACAAAGGCCCAGGGAGTGGTGGTCCCTGGGGCTTGGTGGTCCATCACAGACCCCCATTTGTATTAATTACAGCCCTGGGGAGGTGGTGGTCCACGGGGGTGTCTGAGGGGGCTCCAGCCCCCCATACAGATTTTTTTTAAATCAAAGCCCCGGGGGTGGCCGTCCCTGGGGCCCCTGGGGGGCCGTGTGCCACCCACGAATATATTAATAAAATCCCCGGGGAGTGGAGGTCCCCGGGGCTCGGGAGGGGGCTTGAATGCCCCGCGCAACATTAAAAAACAAAGCCCCGGGGGAGGCGGTCCCCAGGGCAGTGTGGGGGGATTGGGCCCCCACACACTTTTGCTTTTCTGCCCCCGGGACCTAGCCCACCCGGGGACTTTATTTAAACAAAGCCCGGGAGTCCGCGCTTCGTTTTTTTCATTTTCGCAGTTTTATCCACGTACCCAGCGTGCATCTCGGTGTTTTAAACAAAAAAAATTTTTAGCCCTGGAAGTCCTTGTAGGACCATCTAAGCAGACCTACGGGGTCAGGGTGTTTCAACCTTGCTCACTCTCCTTGTTTTCTGCCTTAATTTTACTGCCATCTTGTGCCTCACTACTACCCCTTTCCTAAATCGTTTTTGGCCACTTTAGGTGTGGCAGGGTATACTCAGACATGAGTCCCTTGCTCACTGCTCCATCAGGATTCAAGCAAGCCGGGCCGACGACGGCTGAAATGCCAGAAACCGGTCCCCGGAAGCTTGTCTCCTTTCTGGTGAAGAATTGGCTTGGTAGTTTGGTCTGCCCTGTTCCCATGATGCACTGGGCCAGGGTCAGACTAATTTGCATATAGCCAGGTTCTGAGCTGGGATGGGGCAGTGAGCTAAATAACGGTGATGGATCAAGCCCTGATCTTTGGACTGGGTAAGAGTGGTCTGCTTAATTCAGACACTCTGTTCATCACCACCCCCTTTTCAGAATCGTTTTTGGCCACTATAGGTGTGGCAGGGTATACTCAGACATGAGTCCCTTGCTCACTGCTCCATCAGGATTCAAGCAAGCCGGGCCGACGACGGCTGAAATGCCAGAAACCGGTCCCCGGAAGCTTGTCTCCTTTCTGGTGAAGAATTGGCTTGGTAGTTTGGTCTGCCCTGTTCCCATGATGCACTGGGCCAGGGACAGACTAATTTGCATATAGCCAGGTTCTGAGCTGGGATGGGGCAGTGAGCTAAATAACGGTGATGGATCAAGCCCTGATCTTTGGACTGGGTAAGAGTGGTCTGCTTAATTCAGACACTCTGTTCATCACCACCCCCTTTTCTGAATCGTTTTTGACCACTATAGGTGTGGCAGGGTATACTCAGACATGAGTCCCTTGCTCACTGCTCCATCAGGATTCAAGCAAGCCGGGCCGACGACGGCTGAAATGCCAGAAACCGGTCCCCGGAAGCTTGTCTCCTTTCTGGTGAAGAATTGGCTTGGTAGTTTGGTCTGCCCTGTTCCCATGATGCACTGGGCCAGGGACAGACTAATTTGCATATAGCCAGGTTCTGAGCTGGGATGGGGCAGTGAGCTAAATAACGGTGATGGATCAAGCTCTGATCTTTGGACTGGGTAAGAGTGGTCTGCTTAATTCAGACACTCTGTTCATCACCACCCCCTTTTCTGAATCGTTTTTGGCCACTATAGGTGTGGCAGGGTATACTCAGACATGAGTCCCTTGCTCACTGCTCCATCAGGATTCAAGCAAGCCGGGCCGACGACGGCTGAAATGCCAGAAACCGGTCCCCGGAAGCTTGTCTCCTTTCTGGTGAAGAATTGGCTTGGTAGTTTGGTCTGCCCTGTTCCCATGATGCACTGGGCCAGGGACAGACTAATTTGCATATAGCCAGGTTCTGAGCTGGGATGGGGCAGTGAGCTAAATAACGGTGATGGATCAAGCCCTGATCTTTGGACTGGGCAAGAGTGGTCTGCTTAATTCAGACACTCTGTTCATCACCACCCCCTTTTCTGAATCGTTTTTGGCCACTATAGGTGTGGCAGGGTATACTCAGACATGAGTCCCTTGCTCACTGCTCCATCAGGATTCAAGCAAGCCGGGCCGACGACGGCTGAAATGCCAGAAACCGGTCCCCGGAAGCTTGTCTCCTTTCTGGTGAAGAATTGGCTTGGTAGTTTGGTCTGCCCTGTTCCCATGATGCACTGGGCCAGGGACAGACTAATTTGCATATAGCCAGGTTCTGAGCTGGGATGGGGCAGTGAGCTAAATACCGGTGATGGATCAAGCCCTGATCTTTGGACTGGGTAAGAGTGGTCTGCTTAATTCAGACACTCTGTTCATCACCACCCCCTTTTCAGAATCACTACTACCAAGGCACAAGATGGCTGCCAACAGTTCCTGGTTTAGAGTGTTCACAGCCAATTAGAATGCTGCTCGTGATCAGCAAAATGCACGGATCCTGATCTGCACGGTGTGCGGATCCTGATCTGTAGGGTCTGCGGATCCTCCGCGGCCATAGATATCAAAACGTTTTTAATTTTGATTTTATCAGCAACTACTACACGAATTTACACCATTTAATAAAAAAGGATCTTTCTGAACCAAGGGCTATCTTTTTGCCAAATTTAGTGTAATTCCGTTCAGCAGTTCGGGCTGTAGCCGTGTCTAAAATTTCCTAAGGAAAATTGCATGGGGAAAACACGCTTTGGGACCCCCATTTTTCTCAGCCCCGCTTGCTAAATCACCCCGAAACTTTAAAGATAGGAGTGGATCGGAGCGGGCCACAAGTTTTGAAAATTTCACGAAGATTCGTCAATCAGCACCAAAGTTATTGGGAATAGAATGTTGAGATTTTCCTATGGGAACAAGGTCCTAACTATAACTACCTACTGGTGACCGCCAGAGGGACCCCACAGCCCCGGGGACCGCCACCCCGGGGCTTTTCTGAATTATGGGGCTGCTCTCAGCCAACCCAGCCCCGGGGACTGCCACCCCCGGGGCTTCTAAATACATGGGTGGGGGGCTCAAAGGCCCCCCAAACCCCAGGGACTGCCAACCCGGGGGCTGTACATTTTAACGTGGGGGGGCATCCAAACCCCCCCAAGCCCCAGGCACCGCCAACCCCGTGGCTTTAATTAAAAAAAAGTGTAGCGGGGTCACATGGCCCCACGCTGCCCCGGGGACCACCACCCCCGGGGCTTTTTTTACAAATAAAGAACCCTATGATTGGGGGTACACACCCCATGGACCGTCAACCCCTCGGGTCACTATGTTTTTTAATTTGGGGGTCCGTTATGGTCCCAATGGACCCCCCCCCCTGGCTTTGAAAATGTTAGGAGGAGGCCCGCGTGGCACTCCTCCTGGAGCCCCAGGGCCGGTTCCTACAGTGTCCCCGGGTGCCCACTGTACTTTGCTATGGCAGGGCGGGAGCCTCGCGGCTCCAGCACTGCCATAGCAAACTTGGTTTGGATTTTGAAAGAGAGAGCAGGGAAACCTGCTCTCTCTTTCAAAATGCAAACCAAATTGCTTTTCCACATGAGGAGCTGCATCTTAGCAGCTCCCCATGTGGAAAAGCAAAGCTGGCTCCCGTGGGATGCGGGGAGCCGGCGGGATCGTGGGGGAAATATATATTTTTTTTAAAAAGCAAAGGCCGGCCCAGGGGATGGGGTCTCCAGGGCCATAAATGGCCTAAGGAGGGGGACACGGAAGCCCCCCTCCAAAAAGAATTTTAAAATGGCCATGCCCCGGGGGATTGGGTCCCCCGGGCAGATTATGGCCTTGGGAGGGGGGCCACGTGGCCCGTCCCAGTTTTTTGATTAAAAATAAAAATTGGGGGGCAGGCCCTGGGGATGGGGTCACCAAGGCCAAGAATATTAGGAAAAGAAGGGGGCCACACATCCCCACTCTTTAAAAAAAAGACCAGAATCGCACCAGAAGCCATGCCCCCTCCTTTCAGCACTCCTCAAACGCGCACCCTGGTGTGTTTGCAGATGGGGAATGAATTCCCCTGGAATACTAGGGGTCACTGGGGGCCAACTAGCCCACCAGCAACCTCCAGTATGCGCCAGGGGGCAGCGTTGCAGATATGTGTTCTGAGGCCACGCCCCTTTTTACACCTCTCTACAACACAGCTCTGTGGTGCTTAATGGGGGTAGCTGGTGGGCTAGTTGCACCCCAGGGACCCTCAGTGATCAAGGGGAGTTCATCCCCAACTTAAAACGCACCACGGGGTGCCTGGTGGGCTAGTTGGCCCCCAGGGACCCTCAGGATTGAGGAGGTATAAATTCTCCAACTTAAAACCTGCCACAGGGCGTGTTTGCAGACATGTCACCTCAGGCCATGCCCCCCTCCTTCACCATTGTGCAAATGCCCCCTTGGGGAGTTGTAAGTTGGGGAATGAATTCTCTTTCCATACTGAGGGTCCCTGAGGGCCAACTAGCCCAACAGGTATCTCCAGTATGTGCCAGGGAGCTGCATTGCAGACAGGTATTCAGAGGCCACACCCCTTTTTACACCTCTCTGCAATGCAACTCTGTGGTGCTTACTGGAGGTACCTAGTGGGCTAGTCTGACCCTAGGGGCCCTTAGGATCCAAGGGGACTTAATCTCTCAACTCAGAACGGCCACAGGGCGCGTTTACACAGCGGAGAAGGGAGGGGACGGGGCCTGAGGTGACATGTGCAAACACGCCATGTGGCGCATTTTAAGTTGGGGAAATAATTCCCCTTCAATCCTGAGGGACCCTGGGGGCCAACTAGCCCACCAGGTGCTTCCAGTATGCGCCACTGCGCTGCGTTGTAGAGAGGTGGTGCAGGCTGTGCCCCTTTTTACACCGCTCTGCAACGCAGCTATGTGGAGCTTACTGTAGGTACCTAGTGGGATAGTTTGAACCTAGGGACCCTCAGGATACAATGGGACTTAATCTCCCAACTTCAAACTGCCACAGGGCACATTTACAAAGTGGTAAAGGGAGGGGACAGGGCCGGAGGTGAGGTGTGCAAACACTCCCTGTGGCGCGTTTTAAGTTGTGGAAATAATTTCCCTTCATTCCTAAGGGACCCTGGGGGCCAACTAGTCCACCAGGTGCTTCCAGTAAGCGCCACCGCGCTGCGTTGCAGAGAGGTGGTCTAGGCTGTGCCCCTTTTTACACCTCTCTGCAACGCAGCCATGTGGCGCTTACTGGGGTACCTAGTGGGCTAGTTGGACCCTAGGGACCCTCAGGATTCAAGGGGACTTAATCTCCCAACTTAAAACTGCCACAGGGCACGTTTACACAGTGGTGAAGGGAGGGGACGGGGCCTGAGGTGAAGTGTGCAAACGCCCAGTGGCACGTTTTAAGTTGGGGAA
The DNA here is from genome assembly GCF_964261635.1 of Lissotriton helveticus. Classification (NCBI taxonomy): domain Eukaryota; kingdom Metazoa; phylum Chordata; class Amphibia; order Caudata; family Salamandridae; genus Lissotriton; species Lissotriton helveticus. The sequence continues at coordinate 2,125,247,149 of NC_136059.1, read as the reverse complement.
ATAATTCCCCTTCAATCCTGAGGGCTCCACGGGGCCAACCAGCCCAAGGTGCTTCTAGTAGGCACCACTGCGCTGCGTTGTAGAGAGGTGATCTAGGCCGTGCCCCTTTTTACACCTCTCTGCAATGCAGCTCTGTGGTGCTTACTGTAGGTACCTAGTGGGCTAGTTTGACCATATGGACCCTCAGGATTCAAGGGGACTTAATCTCCCATCTTAAACCTGCCACAGGGTGCGTTTACACAGTGGTGAAGGGAGGGGATGGGGCCTGAGGTGACGTCTGCAAACACGCCCTGTGGTGCGTTTTAAGTTGGGGAAATAATTCCCCTTCAGTCCTGAGGGACCCTGGGGGCCAACTTGTCCACCAGGTGCTTCCAGTAAGCGCCACATAGCTATGTTGCAGAGAGGCGGTCTAGGCAGTGCCCCTTTTTATATCTCTCTGCAATGCAGCTCTGTGGTGCTTACTGGAGGTACCTAGTGGGCTGGTTGGACCCTAGGGACCCTCAGGATTCAAGGGGACTTAATCTTCCAACTTAAAACGGCCACAGGGCGCGTTTACACAGTGGGGAAGAGAGGGGACAGGGGCTGAGGTGACGTGTGCAAACACGCCCTGTGGCGCATTTTAAGAGGTAGTTTTAATCCCCCTGCCCTATTATATACTAGGGGCTTACAGAGGAGGTCATGCTAATCATAGGGAGACCCCAACGCATAGTGTACCCTAGTGTATGTAGGTGTTTTCACTGTATCCTAAGTGTCTTTTAACATAGCACTGGCTCTAGGACTGGTTAGTCAGAGTCAGTTACCACCGGTACCCGTCTGAAAAAGTTGAGGTTACAGGATGATTTTGCAACAGGGCTTCTTTCTGCTCTTCTGATTGTTCTTTCTGCACGCTTTCCTTCTTCCTGCACTTTTCTTCGTCTTTGAGGACTTCTGTTGCTTCTTTCTGTATTCCTTTTTTTTCTTTCTGTGCTTTTTTTCTTCTTTCTTCACATTTCCTATCTCTGTAGGCATAGTTAAAAATTTGCATTTAAAAATCCTTTGAAATTCACTGAAGAAACCATAAGTATCAGGCACGTTATAGTTAGGAATTAGCATTTAAAAAACCTTTGAAATTCACAGAAAAAACCATAGGTTTCAGCGGCGTTATATTTAGCTGGACATTTCACTCGTACAAAACCATAGAAATTCCTCCGTTATAGTTAGTTCAGCTAACCTGTGGAACCTATGTACCACTTGCCACATAGACAAGCGATCACATATACAACAAAGTCCGTCTTACATGTTATCAATTTAGGAATACGCCAGATTTTTTTATCATTTCAAGTGTCACTTCCTGTACATTTTCATTGTGTTTGCATGCCTTGCAATGCCCACATTTCTTGAAGCCTTTGCTTTGATTTAGCCAATTCGAGCTTCTCTGCGTTAGATGGCTATGTACAAGTTTGTACACAGTTACGTTTACGTTCCTTAAAGGAAAATGGGATGCATTTCAAAAATAAAAATGAAAAGCTACCTTTTCACTTTTTAAGAGTAGGCAGTGCTCTGCAGAACCATTGCCTGCTGTTATAAATGTTGGTGCCCACATTCACAAAGGGAAAGGGGTCCGTCGGGGACCCCTTCCTGTTTGTGAATGGTTTACCACCAACTTAAAGGTGGTGGCAACTGTGAATGTTTTGAGACCAAATTCCCTGTTGCAAAACATTCCAACATACCAGTGCGACTCACTATCAGGAAGGGACACCCTTAACACGCCCCTTCCCAATAGAGACTTGCAATCAATTTTATTTTGAGTCGGTATTAGGTTACCGACTCACAAAATAGGGTTAGTACATGCCAAAAGGGATTTTACCAGTTGCAAGTAGCCCAATGGGCCCCTTGCGAGAGGTAAAATGCTTAATACATCTTGCCCTAGTTCCTCTTTATTATCGTCTTCCAAGTGAATCGCAATGCGTCTGTGTCTTTAAGCAACAGGACGAAGATCCTCATTTATGTGTAACTTCACTCTCATTGTTTGGAGTTTTCCTAGCCTATGAAATATTTAGGAAAATTGGCTTACAATTTCATGATGAGCATTTACATTGTAGTTCACTTATATCAGTCCCATATCAGCAGCATTATTAAAACTCAGCAAACAGGCACTTGAAGCTGTTCCTTGAAGCATAGATGAATAGGTGCTTGTACCACATTTGTCTTGTATTTCATCATGGCTACAAATGATCCTTGACTCTTGTAGGGCATCGAAGCAACCTATGTGCATACTTTTACCACGTCAATTATGAATGGTATTGAACACCTAGTTAGTTTTAGAGTGACCTGTAGACAATGTCTGAATGTGTTTGATGCTTCTTCATGTCAATTTTTCTTTACTTTGAGCTTTTTCTCAAAGTTGACCAGTCCCACATGTGCATGACTTTCTGAGGTAAACATCAACATCACCCAATTTTTATTGTCACTTTCACTTGATTTAGTCAATGATCAACTTCATTTGGTGTCGATTTGCCTCATTGGTATGACTTCTTGGGCCTTGTGGGAGAATTCGAAAGTCGCCAAGGTACCGTTCAGATGGCCGTTTTCTCTTTACACTGTGACTCACTTACTTTTCTCCTAACCCTGCAAGTCATCACAAAATGGTTCGCTTTACCACAGCTGAGGCACATTTCTCCAATGGCGGGACATTTACATTCATGTGGAAATGACAAGTAGCTGGACCAGGAGTTTAAATAAAAACTAGTCTTGCCTGAAAAGCCAGGTTTTCAAGGCATTCCTGAACATAAGAAGGAAGGTGGCCATTTTGAAATAAAGGGGCAAGTGTTTCCAATTTTGGGCTTTACAAAGCACAATGCTCCTGCCACCCCAGGTGGTCAATCTGTGAATGGGAATTGACAAGTCCTTAGAATACTGGAACGGAGAGTCCTTCCTGTATGGTGCCATCTGAACCAGTCATTGAGGTAGACGTGCCATGTAAGCTGTACAGAGTCTCTTAAAGATTATCCCTTTTCTAGCCAGTGCAAACTATTGATGTCTGACGTGGCTGACTGATATGTAGAAACCTTTATCAGCGGATGTATGACATTACAACGCATGCTTTTACATCGCATGCTTTTACAACGCGGTATTTACAACGAATACCTTTACAACGCATAGTGCTTTGGGGCGCTGGATAGTGAATAGTTTAATTTACTATTCCAACTCCAGTCCCCGTGGATAGTAGGGAAGGTGTTGGATGGTAAATTAAATGTATTCCCTATCCTAGAGTGCCCCCCCCCCAGCGCAATGCGTTGTAATGGTTTGCATTGTAAATACAGCGTTGTAAAGGCACTACGTTGTAAAAGTTGCGTTGTAAGTGTTGTTCACCTTTATCAGCATTCGCGCCAAGGACTTTTACAAGATTCACTATTTGTTCAAAGATTTTTTAGATACATTTTAATAGCGACCATTGCAGTAGTCTATCCTGAATAGCCCTGCTGCAATAACAACAGCTTTTAGCATATTGAAAGGTAGAAATTCAGTGATGTTCTTTACCATGCGATGGGTGAAGAAGGTGGTAAATATGACTTTGTTCACATGCTTTTTATATGTCAGACTGTCATCAATCAATAGTCTGAGATTTTTTGCTATCTTGACCGGTTTCGGAAGGGAACCTAGTTCCTACAGCCACCATTTGGGAGACCAAAAAGTCTGATTATTGTGAAGCAAGATACTTCCATTTTTGAGGAGTTGAGTTTTAGATAATTTTAGTCCATCCAAAGACTTACTGCGCTCACACAGCTGCTAAAGATCTTGTTCATGTCAGGTCCTTATCTGATGGATACCAACAACAACCCAAATTATTTGATTATTGCTGCCAAGGGGGTAACGTAGAGGTTAAAAACATGGGGGCTTAAAGATTAGCTCTGAGGGGCTCCACAAGGCAGCGTAAAGGGTTCCACAGTGACATTTTTGAAAGAGACTGATTGTGTGTGATGTGTAAGAAATTATCTCAGGAGGTTAAGGACTGTACCATGAATCGTTATGTTCTGTAATTGGTGAATTCAGAAGGTAATAATTGACCATATCAAATGCAGCAGATAGATTTAACAGGATAAGGGTGGAGTTACCCTCCTTATCCACTGTGGCTCTGATCTCTTCAGTGGCCACCAGTAGGGATGACTCTGTGCTGAACCCTTTACGGAAGCAACACTGTGTGTCATCAAGAAGAACATTGACTTATAGGAAAGCCGCCAGTTGAGGGTTCATAGCTTTCTCACTCATGACTGATGCACATTGGGTGCCCCTGCCCTCCATCTCAGTCGCTTGTCAATCAGCACGCTCTCCAGTGTGCGTGGCCTTCAGGGCTTGTTCTAAGTTTAGAGTTTCCTTCAGTACTTTTTGTAAAAAAGAATCTGACAGACATCGGGAAATTACTCTGAGATGAGTAGCTTCCTCATCATTAAATTCATTGATTTTACAGTGCTTCACCAGAACATCCAATCTCTTCACAAACTCATCGATGCTTTCACCTGGTATCTGGCGCGTTGACTGAACATGTATCTTTTGTAATTAACGTTTGGCACTGGAATAAACTTGACATTCAAGTCTGTTTTGATTTGTTCGTATGTCACTTCATCTTCTTGTGGTATCTTTTTTCTGGCTTCTTTTACTCCTTCACCAACCATGTCACTCAAATACTTTGTAATCTTTTGATCATCTTTTTCAGATACTCAGATACTTTATAATCTTTTTATTATCTTTAACATCTAAGGCATCTATGAAAGCTAGTTGGCGATTTTAAGAATGCAGCAGCAGTATATACAGGGTATTTAGACAGAATATCAAGAAAAAAATATATCCCCATGCAAAAATATCGAGTCTAAAATATGGTGATATGGAAATACCTTCAGCAAGAATACTGATGTAAAGAATATCGATTTTAAGGTAAGTAATACCGATTTTTAAAATAGAAAACTCATTAATATGATTGCAAAAATATAGTTGTTTAAAATATTGTTTTTTAATTAGTGTTACGTGTTTTAGTATATATTCTAAATGTATGTGATGTAATTTTTTTGTAAAAGTATTGTTTATGTTTTTTAATATATACGTGTTACATTTTTTGTACTTCATTTTATTCAGTTTTGTGTGCTTTAGTTCCGTAGCAGGTTGTGGGTTTATAGGGGAATTGGATGGGAAGTAATTTAATTATAATAAATGAACGACTATTTTTTATTTAATATTATTTATTTAATTGATATTTAATTGTGTTAATTGTGCTTTGAATTGTTTTTAGGTACATTTTATGAGTGGGTTGTGGGGTTTATAGGGATAAAGGGTGGGAAGTAATGTATTTTTTAATTAATTAATAATTAGTTGTTAATTATTATTACTTAATGAATTGATAATTATGTTAATTGTGTACTTTTTTAGGTGCAGGTTGTGGGGTTATAGGGGTAAAGAGCGAGAAGTAATTTATTTGGTTGTGGGGTTATAGGTAAAAAGAGCGGAAAGTAATGTATTTTTAATTGTGTTTATTGTGTAATTACATTTGTTTTAGGTGCAGGTTTTTGGTTTATAGGGGTAAAGGATGGAGAGTAAATTAATTTGAATACATTCATAATGAGTTGCTAAATACTATTAGGTATTTAATTGAAAATTCATTTTAATTATGTAATTTTTTAAAATATAATTGTAAGTGTTTGCTGTGAAGATTATAGGAGTAAAGGGTGGGAAGTTAAATAATTTTAAGAATTATAATTTGGTCTTTCATGAATAATATTCAATTAATTGATACTTAATTATGTTAATTGTGCAAATACATTTTCTTTTAGATTTTAGATGTGGGTTGTGGAGTTTGTATGGGTAAGAGGTGGGAAGTAAATAAATGTTAAGCAATTAGTATTTAATTAATACTCATTAAGAATGTAATAATTTATTATGTAGAATGTGTGAATAATTTTTTGTTAAATGTTATGAGTGTGTTGTGTGTTTGGGGTTTTATTGTGAGAAGTACATTAATTAATAATTCACATTAAATAATTGAAAACAATTTATTTAAATAATATTTATATCAACAGTGCAAATAATTTTTGCGAATTTGTAAAAATGCTATCGGTTGTTTTAAGCTCAAGGGGCACATGCCATGATAGCTCAGCAGTGCAAGCTCAAAGTGTTAGTCAAGGGCCAATTTCATATTTTTTGTGATGTCGCAGAGGCACAGGGTTTACTAGAAGAGATTTCAGCAGATAAACCCTAGGGGCTGGAAGCAAGTATTTGGTTGACAAACCGGGGGGTATGTATTATCGTGTTAGGAATGGTTGATTCATCCCTTGAGGATTGTATTAATATATAACTTTTTACATGGGTGAAATTATAAGGTGCCAGCATTTGGTATAGAAGGGAAATGATAGTATAAGGTGGTTAAGAATTTAGGTGCTGTAATGTTGGAAGGGGAAGTGAGGGTAGGGGGAGGGCTTAATTCAGCTACCTATGCACCAAGTCAGCGTGCTTGTAGAAGGGCGGGTGGCTGGGATGATTTCTGTCAACCACGGGGTAGGCGCGGCTTCTGCCCGGGCGACAATGGGTAATGGTTCAAGGGTTGGGTGGGGAGCATGGGGGAAAAATGAAATCCATATTGAAAATTCATACTCATTTGTTGATTGTTATGCTGATTGTTATGTGAGAGTAAGAAAGAAGAACCTGTCATCTCCATTAGATCTGGGCTGGAGGCTTCTTTCAGTTTTAGTAAAAGGAATATTCTTGGAACACGGGGGCATTCAGAAATTCACTCTTTTTCTGTAATGGCTAATAAGGAAATAGTGAAAGTAGTGTCATTCAATGTCAATGATATCAATAATAAAAGGAAAATGTGGGCTATTGAGACTTGGATTAAAACAGAGAACCCCTCAGTCATTCTAATACAAGAAACCCACATACCAGCAGGGAAAATTTCCTAGTTTGCAATGTTCAGAGCCTGGGCAGCTTATAGGGGTTTCTCTTCATCCTCAGTAGCACATAGGGGGACAGCGATTTTTCTCAATAAACAATTTCAGGCAGAGGTGGTTAACTTGGCAAGCGATCAAAGTGGTAGATGGTGCTGGGTCACTTGTAACGTAGACCATCGACCTCTGACATTTGCTTGTTTATATGCCCCAGTCAAGGATAATCCCCTCCCATATGAGGAACTTTTTCAATCTTCAATCCAAGTCCCGGGAGAATTGATTGCGGGTGGCGATTTTAATTTGCTAATAAATCCCATGGTTGATTCCTCAGCTAAATTAAAAAGTCAGTTAAAATGAAAAACTCTTACAATTATACACAGTTGTAGTTTAATGCTGGATATTATTGACCCCTGGCGATCTGCATTTCCTAATGAAATTGCCTACACTTGTTTCTCAGGGAGATTCCACACTTTTTCACACATTTACTTTTTTCTTATTTCCAGTAATTTTTTTTAAATTTTTTTTAAGCAGAAAATCATTCAAAATGGATTCTCTGACCATGCATTGGTGGTTTTGGAGTTAGCATTGGGTAAAGGTACGGTAGTTAATACAAGGTGGACGTTAAACCGACAATATTTGCTAGAAGAAGACTGGGTATCTTCCAGTAAAACACACATTTTAGAGTTTTTCTAGCAAAATCTTGGCTCCGCCCCATCCCACGTGCTTTGGGATTCATTCAAAGCCTTTTTTCCAGGTCTAGCTAAAGGTAAGGATGCAGAGAATTCAAGAAAAAGGAAGGGACAAAAACACTTTGTAGAGCAAAAAGTGCAAGAATCTTTTGAAAAGTTTCTCTCTAATCCCTCGGCCCTGAATAAACGTCAGTGGGTTCGGGCTAAGCGGGACCTGACTGAAGTATATAATGCCAAAAGCGACACCCTTTTTCAACAGGTTAGGCACAAGACTATGAAGAAAGTAATCATACTGGGAGATTTTTAGCTTGGCAGGCGAGGGAACAGGCAATCAAATATTGGCTCTGAGATGCCCTGCCTCTGGCTCTCGTACGGAGGATTCGGAAGAAATAGGAGAGATAATGGCCCAGCATTATAGGAAGATCTATGGCCAGCAATCATCAATTGATATCTCTGCATTGGAAGATTTCTGTAGGAATACGAAGTACTGGGGATATCCGAGGAGGATAAAGGGCATATGATGAACCCTTTCACAAAAGATGAGTATGGGGAGGTCATCAAGAATCTTCCAATGGCAAAGCCTGTGGTCCGGATGGTCTACCAGCAGAATTGTTTAAAACATTCTTTGGGGTAATTGGGGATTCTTTACTATTAATTATAAACTCAATTTTTGGGGGTGGCCCATCCCTTCATCATTTCGAGAAGGAAGTGTAGTCAGTTTTTTCAAGAAAGGTAAAAACAGCGAAGACCCCAATTCATATCGTCCTGTTACGCTTTTAAACTCTAATTACAAAATAATTACTAAACTTTTAGCAAATCATTTTAATTGTATGGTCTCTTATTTATTCCATCAGGATCAGAATGGTTAATTGCTGGAAGGCAGGTTGGCCCGAACACGCACATTTTGGTGGAGGCACTTGACTCTTTTGATCTCAGAAGATACTAGTCTTGGTGCTGTTTTTTGAGACACCGAAAAGGCTTTTTATTTGCTGATTTGGGAATCTTTATTTTGTATACTGGGCAAATTGCTATCCCCTCTAAAATTAAGGGGCTGGTCGAAAAGCTATATTTGAATGCTGAGGCTAATATTATTATTAATGCAGCCAGTGATGGCCAAGTAATAGTGAAAAGAGGAGCTAGACAGAGATGTCTGCTTTCCCAAGTTTTATTTGCCTTTTTTATTGAACTGCTTGTGATAGCCATTAGAAACAGCAGGGATATCCGCCCCCGCTTCCAAATCTGGATAAAATTAAATTATATGCGGACGACATCATGCTGATCATAAAACCAGAGTAGGGTTTACAGTAAGCTCCCTTCCGGATTTATGAACGGTATGAGGCTTTCGGAGGGTATAAAATTAACAAAAAAAACTGAAGTCTTACTTTGCGGTGGTGGGCCACCTAGGGATTTACACCCCAACATTATCTCATGCTTGAACGCAAATTCGAAGAGGTATTTAATGGTGTATTTTTCACCCTTAATTTCTGAATGATATGATTTAAAATATGTCCCACTACTATGAAAAGTTCAAGATTTGCTTACCCGATGGCATCCTCTTCCATTATCTATCCTAGGCAGGGTGGCACTGATCAAAATGTTAGCAATCAAAAAAGCCTAGTCTATGACTTAGTAGAAGATATGGCTGAAAAAAAATGGATGTGTGGAAAAAAACACAGTTAAGGGGATGGATTTGGAATCTAAAGCTATAACTAAAGGGGAAAATATGTGGAGTTGGAAATCAATGCAAATGTGTGGTGTACAATAAATAAATTAAATTTTAGCACGCTCAAGGGGGCCAATTGGCAAAGGATGTTTTTTTCAGTAAATGGCTACTGTACAGAACCCTGAGTTTTATAGCTAAAGCCTATCCAAATCAATCAGGGCAGTATTTTCAGTGCCACAATCATCCATCGGCCAATTGGACACACATAATTTCACAGTGTCCCCTGATCCAGAAATTCTGGATTGACATTTTAGATTATTTATTATCAGAACGTATATTAGTTAGTGTTCCTAATGCCTTGCTTATATTTCTTTGTTATGACCCAGATCTCTACCTACCTGGTAAAACGATTAAACTTCTTTATATTGGATTGGCATGGCAGTTGCTAGGTCACTTTTGCCTCAAAGGTGGCAATCAGATCTAGTACCATCACAATATGAATGGATCTAGAAAATGGAACAGGTAAAAAAAAGTGAACAAGCATATGCCTTGCGAACGTGCGGGCTGAAGAAGTTTGGCAAGACCTGGGCAGATTTCGTTAATGGGGATGCCTAAATTGAAATACGTATTCTTACAGGGTTTACGCTCTAAAGAAGGAAAGATCTGAGAATATGTTGAAAATGGATGGGATTAGGTGGCATTTGACAATATTTTTAAGGGCAATTGGTGCTTTTAGCTATTGGATTTGATTTGCTGCTGCTGATTTAGGAGCTCGATGAATGTTTATGTTATATTTTAATTCCTGCAAATTCCGATGACATTGATGAATTTTGATGTATGTATGTTGACATTTGGATGTATGAATTTTAAGATGCTAATTTATGTGATATATGGATTTCAATAAAAAAAAAAGAAAAACAGTGCAAATAATTAATAATACTAGTCCATGAAAGCAGAAAAAGTTATTATATTTGGCCAGCTTTGTGCTTAAATGTTTCCTTACAACCACCTAGTTAATCTTCTGCGTAGCACATGAATTTCAATTTGATTTATACTGAGGCATTGCTGTTCGCTGCTTTTATAACCTAGTTGCATCAACCTTTAGGATCCTTTACTCCATATAGAATATGCCATTAATTTGCATATTGGTGGCCATTTCATTCAGTTCTTGGCCACTGACATATAGACTTTCAATGTCACTTTAATTTAATTTTTAATTTAAAAAACACTTATAAAGCGCACTTTTACCTGGCGGTTTCTTGGCGCTAGGACTTTTGAACACCAGATAGCAGCTAAGAGGAGACTAGGCGGGGAAGGCTTGAAGGAAGAGATACGTTTTTAAGGTGTTGCGGAAATCATGATAAAGTGAGATGGAGCGAACGTTGGGGGGGAGAGAGTTCCAAAAAATGGGGCCAAGAACCGCAAACTTCACCCCCCCATCTTCATCTTTAAGCATTTTTTCATGCTGGCGTTGCACTGAAACTCCAGCTGTGGCAGCGTTGATTGTACACTTCGACTGCAGTACACTTGGCACGCATAAGCAGTTTGCTGGACCATGTAAACTCTCTGGAAGAGCGCTGTCAGTGCATGGGCTTCAGATCCCCTATCGCATTGCCATTTGTAGTGCTCTGACAGCCTAGGCAGTTGCCAATAAATATGCCACATATAGAGAGCAACTTTGCACGTCTTTATTCTGTTGCGTGTAAATCAGACTCATCATTCTAAGTCTGCCTTCAACGTATACCTCCAACATTTATGTCACAGGCCTACGGTATACAGCGTGAACCAAAAGAGGTTCAGCATTCTTTTATTACAAGACACTATACAATGTATTCTGCCTTTTTGCTCTAAAGACTGAAGTTCTTTATTTGAACTCCTCACCATTAACAGCATACATGGAGTTATAGCTCTTCCTGGATTGCCTTGTGCTGAATATTATCAGCACCTGTTGTGTGCAGTATATCCTCTCGTCTTCTCTTTCTTAGAGTTACTCCAAACTTGGCTGAGTAGAGTTAACAGCGCTTTCTGCTTTCAAGTTTAATATCAGTAACCATAGATTAGACTCCGAAGAAGAACAGGAAGGGGAGGTGGTGGGAAGCAGGAAATTAGCACTTTGAGGACAGTACAGCAATGCCACATTTTCAGCCTATGTGTGTGACATTTTTTCATTTGAATTGAGCTTTAAAGTGACAGGTCTGTGCTTTATGGCTGACACCTTAACACAATCACAAAGCCTAATCATTGGTGCCCAGCACAATAATGGCTCCTGCCAATGGAACAGCATACTTCTGTAGGTATAGTTAATGCACACAAGGCAGATGAGTCGCTTCAAATTGCAGAAGGAATACCCCAGCAGTATAATTTTCTTCCGTGAGATATTGTTCCACCAGTAATTGTCCTTACACCTACTAATACCTACATTTACTCCACCGCATGTACAGTCAATTTGTGTCTCTATTATGCTCAATGCCCTTCCATGGTGTAGTTGCTGTAGGGATACCGCTGGTGTGATTTTGGTCTCCAGTAGCACCCCGTTCCCTGCCAAAGTGGGGAGGCGGGCTGAGCTGGAGGAGTTAGGAGGGACGAGAGGTGGGGGAGGGTTCAAGAAAAAAAAATTACAATAAACTTACCTTAATACCACCGCCTCGCACTCTTCCTGCTTCTGGGCACAAGCTCTCAGAATGAACTGAGGCCAATCTTGACTTGGCTTCCAAAGTAGAGTCACTGATGATGCAAGTATCACATTTAGCATGACCTGTTAACCGCGGGAGCCCCCAGAGTTTGTTTAGATTGCCTTTTGCTTCTGAAGTTTGTCACTCAGGGTCTGTGGGGGCACTCTAAATGCACTGTGGGGGCTCCCGCGGTTAACAGGTCATGCTAAATGTGGTACTTGCATTGTCTGTGACTCTACTTTGGAGGGAAAAGACTTTACCTATGAGCAAATATCATTAGAGAGAAAACAATTTACTAACTGTAACAGTGTAAATGTCATTTATGCAATTTTCTGCACATGCAATAAAATATATGTAGGACAAATGAAACAGAAAGCCCGCATCAGGATCACCCAACAACGGAGCAGGATTCGATGCAAAACCACTAATGCGCCTCTAGTGGATCATTTCAACGAAACTGGCCATACCGAACATGATGTGAAATGGACAATAATCAATGCCATAAAAATTCCATCAAGAGGTGGAGATGTTCATCAACTCCTGAACAAAGGGGAGTTAAAATAGATTCTAAAGACTAAAAGTATTCATAATGGCCTTAACCGCCATGAAGATTTGACTTCATTATTATGAACTATGTAATCTTTCCTTGAAAATGAAACCAACAACCCCAGGACAACATTTTAACACTATCCTACTCACCAACTGTAACCGGCTAATTTTGTTCAAAATGTTTGCCATACTTCCATGTTTGCCATGTCTCTATGTTTTTGCTTCTTCATATTCATTGATGCCTCAACTCCCTTGATTGCAAGTACACATCACTTTGCCTTCTTCTCTCACACACCTTTCCAAAATGTCCACAGCAGTAGCTCACTTTTCCTACTGAACTACCACCAAGCCTAGTCTCTGTCACATGATCGGCACCACATGACCTATTGAAACATCATGGAGGCTCACCGCGACCGACTTCACAGTCACCCTGAGCATCGCCTCAACTGTCTGCACGGAACCCTATTCACTGTTCCATACCCTTGAAGTACACAATAAGAATGCGGGACTACCGTCCAACACGCCTTCAAGAGACTACCCTTGGCGATTAGCAACCTCATTCCATTACCCACCTCTCTCTCCCCCACAGGTCGGGAATTACCGCCGCTCTACTGAGGTTCCGTGGTTTTCGGGACCGGACTCCATTTTGTTTAAGCTGTTTGTGACGCCATTTTGTGTTGCCCTCACGTAGGCCGTGGAGGTAAACGAACGAACAAAGTTGCATGGGCTACGTTGTTCATGTACGCATTAACTAGGCCTTTTCGACTTGCGAGTGAACTGCAAGACGCCGACCCCGTCACCTGAAACTGACCCTTCCACGAAGCAAATTTCTTTAGCTGATCGTTGTCTGAGATTGCCAATCAATGTTCAGGATATCGTTAACTTTTAGTTTCTTGCACATATCTTATCCTACTCAGCATCTGAATTGTTTCTTTCCTTACGACTTTTCATTACATGGGTAGTGCTTTTAATTATGGGTTTGTCCGGCTTGTGGTAATCAAATTTGGGACAGTCCTAATAATTAACTTGTGGGTTGGTACAATGTAAAGTGAGCTTTTGGAATGTAATAACATGTGTGAAAATGTATTTTATTGGTCAGAATTTGCCGCAGTGGGTGTACATTTGTAAGTAACCAAAAACAGCATAAAAAGTGATGTCTTGCTCTACGACAATTGAGCAGTCTCCTGAGTTGTACACCGTGTTGTATTGCTTGGTTTACTGTTACTAGCTGCAGCTAATAAATTTGATCTCTGACGCCACCTAGAAGTATTCCGTGTCTCTGTTTGCCAGGACAGGGGAACTCGAAGACTTCGGGCTTGTCCCTGACGCCACTGGGTTCTGAAAACCCGGTTCTTCAGTTGGTGCCCAACGCGGGGCGACTTCAGCGGTACCGGTCCAAGCCTGAGGATCGTGAGGAGCCACGTGAGGAAATTCTGGAGGAAGGCCGCCACTTCATCGACCCCTGTATGTCGACGTGGACCGAAGGTGTTTTCTGCGAGGCTTCCCGCTTTCCGACGGCTACGAAGGATTGCTGCCCTGACTGTCGCCCTGTCTTGGACCCTCGATTGATTCTTTGTAGAGCGAGACGATAGACGGTCTTCTGGTGGCGTGACAGATACTTTGGTTAAGTATAAGTGGGTCGCTCCCACGACTTTGTTTTGGTTCTTGGTTTTGATTCGGTTCTTGCAAAAATCGAAGCCGAGGGGCTCGTATATTTACGAGTGTATCGATAGTTGAAAACCCCTTGAAGTTTGAAGCTAGATTAGTGAGCTATAAGATGTCTGGTCTTAGCAAAATTAGGAAATGGTTTAGTTGTGGTTGCAACAGGGATTCCCGATGGGAGGATTCGTGTCCGATACCTCCGGTTGGAACTCCGACTTATGAGCTCTATTCAAAACATGGAGTGGGTCCTATTACTTATAACGAAGTGTGGGTCTGCTATACAAAGAAACATGGTGTTTTACGATGGCCCCAACATGGTAGTTTCGAATTAAATATTTTAGATAATCTGGAAGTTGCGCTATTTAGGAAGAAAGCCGGGCCGGCAATGTTTGACTCTTTCCACCTTTGGCGAAAGGAAGCCAAACAGTGAGAAATTAAGCAAGCAAAAATAAATAGGAAAGATAAGAATATGTCAGTACTACAAGCTGCTAGGCAGTTTAGGGAAGATGGAGAAGAGCGTGCAAGTGAAGTCTCAGATAGACAGCGTTGCATGGCCATTGTTAAATGTTACCCGGCCTTTCCGCCTTCTCCTCCGAAAGTGATTTAAGATCCTGAAAAAGATCCTTTGATGTCTCATTTACTGAGATTGCCACCCCCTTATGTGCAGGGTGCTACTGCGCCTCCATTACCCCCGGTTGTTCCACCCTTTGTTGTTCAGCCTCCTGCTGTTGTTCAGCCACCCGGTGCTCTACAGATGGTTCTCCCTTCTACTGCGCAACCCCCTCTAGGGTCGCCAGCTTTGCTACTGATCCAGCGGGCTATAGAAAATATATCATAAACAACGCTACCCAACTTCATAACCTATAAACAAAATTCTAAACTAAATATGGACCCATTTATAAACCTGATATATTTTGGGCCTACTGAATCAGGTGGTCAGAATAAATCTATATACACATTATCTACAAACTATATACATATTTATACATTTGCAGAAAGAATATTGTCATTAGAATAAAACCCAACCATTTAAACGACCACCATAGGCGACGTGATCTAGCTAATAGTAACCTACACTTCTGAATAACCAAGACCAGCTTGTTTGTCAAAAGTAAGATTTTATTTACTAAATTATGGTATATAAGTTGAAAGTTTTATAAATGAAATTTATTAGCAATAATGCAAGCATGATTGTAAAGAATTAAGAGAAAAATATAATTTAAGCAAATGAATCAAAAATCAAAGTGAATATTTAAAGTTTAGCATTTCTAAAACCTAAGTCCCTAAATAAGCTAAATAGATAGGAATTAAAGTAAAGTTCTTTGAGGATTCTTACGTGCTCCACGCAAAGTCCAGCAGCACTTCACCCTCATCGGAAAGTCAGAAAGCAGCAGCCAGCCCAACCCTAAGGGCATGACTTTTTATACCTTTCTACGCTAACTAAACTAGCAAAGGAAAGTTTTCAGAAATCCTCGACGTCCCATTGGCTGAGAGTGACAAGTGACATGTCACCAAATTCTCAAAAAGTTCCATAAAATCATATTTCATAGAGACCATTGTTCCTTCCACGTGAAGCCAGAAGCTTCCTCATGTTGCAACAAATGTATTAAGTCATTCTCGCAGCGTCCATAGACTTTCATTATACTTCCGCGGATGCCAAGTTAAGGACTGACAAAATGTTCACTTTCGACCTTGGCCATATCCGACAGAATGATGTCAGCTCATCAGTTTTTGCTTTGTGAATGCAGCTTCAATAAACGTTTTAATTCAGAATGGGCGTCTCGTGACTTTCTGCAGAATTATATGTCAGCTCTTTTTCTGCGGTTCAAATGACTAGGCCCAAAAGCAGGCAACTTATGTTTTCTAGTATAAAACAAACACAAGAAAAGTATTAATGTAAGAAATAAAGTAGATTCTGTATCCACCCCATGGTTTACTAATTAATTAACCAACCCGATTAATCAAAATGTTACCTAGCCATTGCAAACAAATAAAGCAGCGTTTATATTTACCAGTCTCCGTTATTCCATGAGACCCATATGCACCTAGAATAGTAGAAATGACATCACACAGACAAGGAAAAGCAAAACAAGCACATGCTTCTTTTAAGTTTGCAGCAGTTAGTAATGACAAAAACGAAAACAATAAATTATTTTATTATTTTGCACGAACAAAAAGATGCAACATTTATGCACGTTTATGAGCACACATGTTAGTCCCCCCACGTGTAAAGTTTAATCTAAGTTGTATTAGCACGACATATCACAAATCATTAATAATTTTATTCATGTTATGGAAATGTGACTTTGCGAGTTTAAACAAAATTTTGTTTTCTATCTCGCTCCATCAACTCCCTCATCTGGTGATTAACAAATCACCACACCAGCACTCAAAATTTTGGTAATTTAAATTTTTAAGAAATCGATTCAAATTCATTTGTATCAGTAAACCTAAAAGTCTGTTTCTGCATAATCTTTGCAATTAACATGACGCTCTCTATGTAACTCCTGTAATTCGATCTCCCTTTCTTCTTCTTTTCTGAGTTTATAGATTCTTTTCTTTTCTTTCAATTGTTTCTTCCTTTTATGTAACAAACAACCTAATTTGGTCAAAATAAAAATGAATACTATTATAATCAAAGGTGCCAAAATCTTGCCAAGAATTGAACTTCCGATATTATGAAACCAGTTTTTAATTGCTTGAAACCTTTTTGAAAGTTTCCCTGTAAAATCTTCTTCTTCTAAAGGAATTATCTCTGAATGCATTTGTGTAATATTCTTAATATACATTTCAATATTCTTACTTTCATCAGGTATATATGTACAGCAATGTTGAACATGTAAAATGCCACAGACTCCTCCCTCTTTTGCTAGGAGTATGTCTAAAGCAAGTCGGTCTTGAATTACCATAGATCTAATTGCAATAACTTCAACATTCACTAATTGAAATCCATCAGCAGTGTCAGTTGATAATCTATCAACTATAGTGGACAATTTTCTAATTCTCCCAGCATTTAGGGTTATACCAACAAAAGGTATTACAGCTTGAAAAATATCTCCCAGAACTTCAGTAAAAGTTTCTCTTTTAGCTCTATTTACATAATTATGAATTTTAAACAATCCTTCTGAATCTCTGTCAACATGAAACACTTTAGGAAAAACAATTCCCACATAACAAGTTCCATACCAATGGTCTGGAAGGTTGTAGTAGGCTTTGTCACCACAAACAAAATAAATCCCAGGAAAGATAGGATCTTTTCCACCTTTAAATCCCCAACCTCCCATAATCTGATAAGTATCTTCACAGTTACTTGCACCTACAAAGTAATTATCAAAAAGTGTGTTATCTCTTCTAATGCAAAGCTTTCCACTAACTGGTTTGTCTATGTGAATTGCAATATTTTCAAGCATTTTGCCATTTAATTTCTCATCCTCTTTTTGCCAGAAGGCTGACTTAGTCTGCTTGACTAATTCATTTCTCTTATAAATTGCTCTTCTCTCCTCAACCATATTCAAAAATTTCTTTCCTTCAGCACTTAATTTACATGTTAGATTATTCTTGTAAGCATACTCATATGTGAGTTCGTTAGTAACAAGGAAATATTCTCTCATTTGTTTTGCTTTCTTATGCTTATTTAAAACATTATCAATCTTAACATTAGCAAAAATTTCATCATAATTTGAATAGTAATATTCTAAACGACCAGTTTGATAAAATAAACTAGTTAATACACTACATGTTACAGCATAAGTGAGAGGAAGCATATTATATGTTACTCCCTCAGAAACAGAAGCAGGTAACTTAACACAGACATAACAGTCTTTTGCATCCATTACCTTGACATATTCACTCAAAAGCTTTGTGAATGTATTACTTGAAAAATCACCTATTGATTTATCTTGATGAATGTTAGGCTGATGATCAATAACTTTTGCAGATGCACTATGTTTAGTTTGGCTAACCAGAGCTTTGCTTGTTAAATTAACTTTGTGTAATTCTCTATTCATTTCTAAAGGAATAATCACAGCTAGTACCAACCAGAGCAGAACTAGAATGAGCAGACACACCAGAGTCATCTTACAGCATCTTTTAAAAACAGAACATCTTGAAGTGTTCTCCTTAACATAAGGCATTTTTGGTTAATTTTAGCAATTTTAGCCTCAGAAATAAAAATAAATTTTAAAAATTTCTAAATTTATATTTACACCCCCCTTTTAAAATATATTTTTCTTTCTCTTAAAACCCTAAACAAGATTTCTTCGACCTTATGTCATACATAAGTTTCTTTCAACTAAAAACAGTTTTTCTTCGACCTTGTGTCAACTAACAAGATTTCTTCAGCCTTTTGCCAATTTAATAATTCTGTACTTCAATCATTGTCACTAATTTCTTGGATTTCGTTTTCTTCTTCACTACTATCATATATGTCAATAACAGGTGGAATTACTAAGTAAGTCCACTCAGGAGACTTGTATTTCTGGTTTGGTCTTATTATCCTCTTCCCTTTTCTCGATATCACTTCAATTTTTCTTCCAACTCCAACTTCTTTTCCAGGACTCTTTTGACTACTGATTTCTTCTACTTGTTCTATTGGCTTTTTGATCAGTCTGACTCTCAATCTTCCACCAGGCCAGTAGTCTGCTTTTCTCACGTACTTCTTCTTTGGTTCAGAATTATTTGATTCTGACTTCCAAGTCCTTTTCTTTCTCTTTTCACTTTCACCTTCCACTTCACTTTCTTCAGTTTCGTAGTCTGAAATTTCAATTGACTCAGGAACTTCTCTATTCGGCAATTTCACTCCTTCAGGAACTTCACTTTGTCTTCCATCACTGGTACTCGGTAATTCGTTCTCCTCCTCTTCCTCAATTACCTCTAACTTCCCAGATTTCGGATTTTTGTTCCTTACTTCAGAGTTTGTTCTCTGCCTTTCGATACTCTCCTGGTCTGAAACTTCTTTTGGTTCAGCTTCTTTGTCTTCAATAGAGACAACCGAATCTTCAGTTATCTTTCCTTTTAACAGATTCTCTTCACCTTCAGAATCTATTTCAATGATTTCTAAGTCTTTTCTTGTCAGATTTCCATTCACTGGTACAGTTTCCAGATGTCGACTTTCTTGTCGATCTTCAGAATCTGGAATTATTTCACCTTCTGTTTCGCCTTCTGCCTCAGAATCAGAATCGTCTGTGGTATCACTTTCAACATCAGAACTCTCAGGAGTTGGTACTGGAATAGTATGACTAGGATGAATCCAGCGTTTCAATCCTCTGCACTTTACAGCATTAGTAGTGATCAAGATTATCTGCCTAGGTTTCTGCCATCTAGGAGTTAGACAATTCCTCCTCCGATGTACTTTCGTTCTGACCCAATCGCCAGGTCTCAGATCATGAGTCAAAACTTTTTCATTTGATTGAGCTTCAGTTCCCACCTGATTAGACACAGAAGTTACCATATCAGATAACCTTTTACAGTAATCCAAAATTGCACTGTCATTTATGCTCAACAGTTTACCTACAGGTACAAAAGCTTGCCTCATAACTCTTCCCATTAAAATTTCATGAGGACTCAAACCTGTCTTTTTATCTGGTGTACTTCTTAATGACATCAAAACAAGTGGAAGAGCATCAGTCCACTTAATACCTGTCTCAAGACACATTTTTCCAATTCTGTTTTTGATTGTTCCATTTATTTGTTCAACTACACCTGATGCCTCTGGTCTGTATGCACAGTGTATTTTCTGCTCAATGCTCAAAGCTTCACAAATTAATTTCATCAGTTTGTTATCAAAATGGCTTCCTCCATCACTCTCAATAGTGACTGGAAAACCGTACCTTGGGATGATTTCTCTGAGCATTAATTTTGCTACTGTAATTGAATCACAATGTCGTGTAGGGAAAGCCTCTACCCATCTTGAGAATAAGCATACAATTACAAGCACATATTTCAAACAGTTGTGTAAAGGCATTTCAATGAAATCTATTTGTAACCTGGTAAAGGGACCACCCTCTCGACCAATTATTCCTGTCCCCACCACTGATTTTCTGTTTGGATTCATTTGTTGGCATGACAAACACCTTTGACAAAAAGATTCAGCAATGGTTCTAAATTTGGTATTGAACCATGTTTCTCTGAAAAGTCTGACCATAGAATCTCTTCCTAGATGTGCAGGACCATGATATAATCTGGCCATGTCAGCAATCAAACAATTTGGTAAGACTACTCTGCCATCTTTGTAAACCCACACTCCATCTTCTTCACGTGGTCTACAATCTGATCTTAACCATAGGTCTTTTTCTTCATCATCTGCTTCGTTTTGTAAATCTCTAATCTCATGCCATGTTTCTACAACAGTTGTTAGCATTAATGAATTTGAATCAGTTTCTTTACTCCTCTCCCGATTGTATGAATAATTTTTCTTTGCGCAGTACTTTGCTGTTTCGTCTGCGAAGGCATTTCCCTTGGAAATATAATCAGTTCCTCTAGTGTGCGCTGCACACTTGACAATGGCAATTTCTTTTGGCAATTGTATTGCTTCAATTAATCTTCTAATGAAAACTGCATTTTTAATTGGTGATCTTGTTGATGTCATGTATCCTCTCTGTGACCAGAGTTGTCCATAATCATGTACAACTCCGTACCCATACTGACTATCAGTAATGATGGTAACTCTTATATCCTTTGATATTTCACATGCACGAATTAAAGCAATCAATTCAGCCACTTGTGCTGAACGAACTCCTTCAAGACATGATGCTTCTTCAACATCTACAACTGTACAAACTGAGTATGAAGCTTTCAAGACACCTCCTTCGGATCTTAAGCATGAGCCATCTACAAAGTAGACAAAATCCGATTCAGACAAAGATCTGTCTTTGATGTCTTTTCTTGGTTTAGTGCAGAATTCCATGACATCTAAACATTCATGTTCTGTTTCAATGTCATCAACAATTTCAGAATCAGGCAGTAATGTAGAAGGATTCAGATTCAAACATCTTGAAATCGAAACATTATCTGCTCCCAGTATGATTTTCTCATACTTTGTCAATCTGCTACTTGTTAAATGTTGAGTCTTACCTCTTGTCAGTAATATTTCAACTGAATGAGGCACAAAAACTTTTACAGGAAATCCCATAATGATTCCTTCACTTTGTTCGAGGCTGATACTTGTAGCTGCAACTGCTTTCAAACAACCTGGTAATGCTTTTGCAATTGGATCAAGAACTGCAGAGAAGTATGCAATAGGTTTCTTTAAATTTCCATGTCTCTGTATTAATACAGATAATGCACATCCTTCTCTCTCACTGCAATACAGTTCAAAATCTTTCTCATAATTTGGCATACCTAAAGCAGGAGCTTGGCATAAGCTCTTTTTCAGGTTCTCAAAAGATTCCATCTCAGCATCATTGAGAATAATTGGATCTTTTACATCTGATTTGGTCAGTCTTTGTAGTGGTTTTGCAATTACTGAAAATCCACTTATCCATTGTCAACAGTAACCTACCATTCCCAAGAACATTCTGACCTGTCTTTGTGTTCTTGGTGGTAACATTGCCTGAATCATTTTTATTCTCTCTATTGTTACTTGTCTTTTTCCTTTTGCAATTCTGTGACCAAGATATTTTACTTCTTGTTTGCAAAACTGTAGTTTTGCTGGGGACACTTTATGTCCTTCTTCTGCAAGGCGATTTAACAGAATTATTGTGTCTGTTACACAATTTTCTCTTGTCTTTGCAGCTATTAACAAATCATCAATATATTGCACCAACGTAGACCTACCTGGTAAGTCTAAATCTTCTAATGATCTTTTTAACAGTTCGTTAAAGATTGAAGGACTTTCTGTATAGCCCTGAGGGATTCTTGTCCATCCAAGGGTCTTACCTTGGAATCTGAAAGCAAAGATTTCATAACTGTCTGGATGTAAGGGAACAGTAAAGAATGCATTGCAAAGGTCAATGACTGTATACCATTCAGCATCATGTGGAATCTGAAATAGAATTACTGCTGGATTTGGAACCACAGGACAACATGGAACGACAATTTGATTAACCTTTCTCAAATCTTGTACGATCCTAAATGTTCCGTTAGACTTTTTAACTCCCATAATTGGTGAATTACAAGAGCTACTTTTCATTTCCTTTAATACACCTTGCTTGATTAATTTTTCAATTATAGGTGTAATACCTTCAATTGTTTCTGTTTTCATTTTATACTGTGGAGTATTAGGAAAATCTATTCCCTGTTTCAATGCAATTTTTACAGGATCTACGTTTTTCATTAGACCCATCTCATTCCCAGTAAAATCCCATATTTCAGATTTCACTGTTTCCTTTAGCTCTTCAGGTAAATCCTTTTCTTCAAATGCAGGAAACAATTTTGTTTCTTCTGCTTCCATCATCATCATTGTCATCCTGTATAAACCATCTTCCTCCATTGTTTGTAACTCAACTCCATCAGGAGAACAATATATTCTACAATTCATTTTACATAGGATATCTCTACCTAATAGATTTACTGGACTACTATTACAAACCACAAATCTGTGTTTATCTCTGTAGTTTCCAATTTCAACTGGTACTGGATCAGTTAAGTCTGTTTTAATTTGTTGATTACTTACTCCGACAACTTGGATGGTATCCCCAGAGAGAGGTAGGTTTTCAATTTCCACTGATCTAACAGTAGAACGGGTAGCACCAGTGTCCACTAGAAAAGTGATGTCTACATCATTAACTTTCCCGTTTACATAAGGACCAGACTGGTCAACCTCAAGAGTGGCTCCAACAACACACTCTTCCTCCTCTCTCGGGCACCGTCAGCAATAATCATCAGAATCACTGTCTTGACTTTCTGCTAATAAAAATTGTTGTGAAGCATTTTGCATTTGAACCTTTTGCTGCTTTTGCTGTTTCTGTGGTTTTATTACCTGTTCACTTCCCTGAAATCCCACGTTTGGATTATATTTTTGAACTCCCCCACAATTCGGAAAAGGTGGTTGTGGCAATTGGTCTTGACGATTATTCACCTGTTGTTGTTGCTGTTGCTGTAACTGTCGTTGAATATTAAATTCGTTTAACCCCTGTTGCATCTGTAGCTGTCGCTGCAGGTCAACACCATTCTGCATCTGTGGATTCAATAAGGGATTCTTTAAGTTTTTAGGAGGATGAGGACACTCGTCCCTCCAATGTCCAATTTCGCCACAATTAAAACAAGGTAATCTTTGCTTTAATTCCTCAATCTTTGGGCTAAATTTCTTTGGGAAATTATTACCTTTAAACTTTCCTTGTATCTGGTTTGTATTTCCAGTTTGAACAAAATTAGTGTTCTTATTTCCCATGCTGGCAATCTGTTGCTCAGCCACCTTTACCTGAGCCCACATGGCTTTCTCCTTCAACTTCTTCTGTTTTACTTCTATTTCATCACTGCAATACTTTGCTTTTCTTAGAATATCATCTACAGATAGTGATTGCCATCCGACAATACTAGTTCTGATCATTTCTCCAATTTCAGGTTTTAGTCCATAAACAAATCTATAGACAAAATGACTCATGTCTTTTTCATCTAATTTTTCATAACCACTGTATTGTTTAAAGATTAACAATAGTCTTTCATAAAAAGAATGAACTGATTCTTTTGTTTCCTGTTCTGTTCTTTCTATTTTAACCCAATCGACTTCTTTGGGTGGAATTTTGTTTTTCATCCAAACAATTACTTTCTCATAAAAATCCATTACAAGTGGATTTGGGGCACCTGTTTCTTTAATTCGCTCAGGTTCTGTTTTTGGCCAACTAATAGATATTTTACATTCTGTCCAAAGATCAGATGGAACTACAATGTCAAAAAATCCATCTAAATCAATCCACAGAACTTTTGACACTTTGATAAATCTATCAACTTGCCTGTACCACTCAACTGGTTTTTCCCTCAATTTTGGAAAGTCATTTGTAAATAACAGAATGTCTTGTCTTGACCAAGGGACATGAACATATCCTCCACCTGCAACTTCTCTCATTGGAAATTGTTTTGACAATTTATCCAATCTTTCATCTTCCTTCTTTTTCGTCCATTTTACTCTCCATTTATTCAGTTCTCCTAGCTTTTTGATATATACAATCAAATCTTTAATGTGAACTATTCTTCCCATTGAGTTCAAACTCTCAATGTCACTTTCTGAAAAGTCTAATCTGTAATGCTTTGCAAAATTCTTTTGTTTACTCACATCGATTTCAAGTTCTGCTGCTAGATCCTCTAATTGATCATATTTATTTTTCGTTTTCCACTGAATGCTTTTGCAAATGAATAGTAGTTCATCATCTCGATAGTAATTTAAACTATCTGGACCAATTGTTCCAATTATTAATTCTTCGATATTCGCTTTTAATTTGGCCACATCAAGTTTTGGTGTGGTTACCCTGACTTCAGGACTCCCTATATCTGACATAGCACCCATTGGTGTTTTTGGAGATAAATCCTCATTAAAAGTTAAATCAGGCATTCTTGATTTAGAAGTGTTTAATTCCGTTAAATCTGAATAAAATTTTTCAGCAGCCTTTTGAATTTCTGTATTTAAAGGAATAGTTAATCCATTTTTGTTTGTATTCTTTTGATCAAATACAGGCTGAACAGGACCAATTGTTACTGGAACTGTGACAGCTTCCATGCCTTTTGTCATTCTTTTAATTAATTCTTCTTTAGATCTTAAATATTCATTATAATCAACATCCTCAACATTTCTTGTCTCTCTTGCATAATCTTTTGGAGGTTCCCTTGCTCTTGGAGTCATTGTAAAATGTCTACCTTCATTTCGAGCATTCTCGAATTCTGATCTTCTAGGAGTTTCAGTGATTTCACAATTATTTGGATAAAGTTTAGGAGTTTCACTAATTGGAGGTGCACTCGGTGAAGTTTCAGTAGAAACCACCGGAGTAGACCATGATCTAGGAGGTCTCAAAGGCTGATTAGGCTGATTCTTTCTAGTAGTTGTATATATTTCTTCCATAACTGCATCCTCAGATTCACTTTCCATAGATTTCCCTGTAGGAGAACCCATCACCATTTCATGAATTAAATACAATCCTTCACTCATGTTTCCCTGTCTCCACATTCGCAATCTATCTTCATGAGTTTCTCTTTTCCAAGATGGATTTTTAGAAGGTCTTTTAATTCCACTAGCTTCTCTTTGTAACTGATACATCTCGTCTTCCCACTCAACTAAAGCTTCAAATTGAGTTGGTCTTGGTTTTGGAACAAGAGCATTCATTTTCTCTCGTAAATTTCTTAAGACTCTTACATTAAATGAACCATCATCAGGCCAAGCTAAAACACCGTCGTTTTTAGTATAGCGTTTCCAACTGTCGAACCATAAGACAGTATGATATCCGTATTCACCTTCCATATACGCTGCAGGTGTTTTATACTTATGAAGTAGTTTACCACCTCGCGTTTCGATTTTCTTGTCAGGTGAAAATAAATTCTTGAATTTCTGAAATAATGTTGTCTTTTTCTCAACATGTTTAAAATGATAACTCATTTTTAAGAGTTAAATCTAATTCACAAAATCGTTCGTAAAATATTTCCGGGATGTTCCGCAAAACAACCAATCCGTGCGCGAAACACACCAACGAGCCAATAACAGTTGAGCTACGTCACTTTTCTACTCAACCAATAAATTTGGAGATTTTCTGAAGGACCAATCAGCTCACTGGCCGTCAGAGACTCAAGAGCCAATCAGAATACAGCTTGTGACGTAGGTCACCCAATCCCAGCGCGGCTCTGTGACGTACACAGCAGCTGCGGTTTCTCGTTTCTCACTCCTGGCGCTTACCCCTCCTTCACAAAATCTTTTCACAGCGCCATTTTAAGGACACTTTTCAGTGTAAATTAATTCTTAACAATGACTATAAAGACAACATCTGTTCGTTTCACTATTTAGGATAGTTTACATACATTCAAGTATCCACACTTCGGAATAGACGGCGCTATTCACACTAAGGATAATATTCAATTGTCAGTAGAGTAACCTTACCCCACCCTTCTAACACGTATAATTATGAACTCGCTTTGCTCTGAACCCACCGCGAAGTGAAAGTTCTAAGAGTTCCACTTGAACATAAAATACAATTCAAACTCGCACTTTTACACGGAAAATTCCCTAATTTCAAACACACATGAAATCCGTACAGGACTCTCACCTGTTTATAGAAATCATGCACCGTTAGCAAAATAACGACGTTATCCGTACAGGGCTCTCACCTGTTTATAGATATGAAACATGTACCCGTACAGGACTCTAACCTGTTTATAGATAATCATGCACCGACGTTAAATTTACCCTTCACTCAAGCTCGGATATAACTAATACTCTCATCACAGTGAGTTTTATGGAAGGCGCTTTGTCCCTATTCTCATGCTGCTCTAATTTCTTAGAAAATCCTCACTATACAAGATTCAGACCTAGCCCTAAAACTGTGCTGCTCGGCGACAACACTATGGTACACGGCGATACCTCTTGTGATACTCGGCGATATCACTACAAACAGAACAGATGGCTTGCGTGACTAATTTCTCGCCACACAATCTATACCGGTATAGCTTACAGATAGGCACGAAAAACGAACTTAACATGTGTTAAAACATTGATCCTATTTCCATACCATAACGCAACCCTTAGCAACCAACATATTACCTTGGTTACCCCTTAGCAACCATCAATTTCTGCTACCAGAGAATTGATCCAGCGGGCTATAGAAAATATATCATAAACAACGCTACCCAACTTCATAACCTATAAACAAAATTCTAAACTAAATATGGACCCATTTATAAACCTGATATATTTTGGGCCTACTGAATCAGGTGGTCAGAATAAATCTATATACACATTATCTACAAACTATATACATATGTATACATTTGCAGAAAGAATATTGTCATTAGAATAAAACCCAACCATTTAAACGACCACCATAGGCGACGTGATCTAGCTAATAGTAACCTACACTTCTGAATAACCAAGACCAGCTTGTTTGTCAAAAGTAAGATTTTATTTACTAAATTATGGTATATAAGTTGAAAGTTTTATAAATGAAATTTATTAGCAATAATGCAAGCATGATTGTAAAGAATTAAGAGAAAAATATAATTTAAGCAAATGAATCAAAAATCAAAGTGAATATTTAAAGTTTAGCATTTCTAAAACCTAAGTCCCTAAATAAGCTAAATAGATAGGAATTAAAGTAAAGTTCTTTGAGGATTCTTACGTGCTCCACGCAAAGTCCAGCAGCACTTCACCCTCATCGGAAAGTCAGAAAGCAGCAGCCAGCCCAACCCTAAGGGCATGACTTTTTATACCTTTCTACGCTAACTAAACTAGCAAAGGAAAGTTTTCAGAAATCCTCGACGTCCCATTGGCTGAGAGTGACAAGTGACATGTCACCAAATTCTCAAAAAGTTCCATAAAATCATATTTCATAGAGACCATTGTTCCTTCCACGTGAAGCCAGAAGCTTCCTCATGTTGCAACAAATGTATTAAGTCATTCTCGCAGCGTCCATAGACTTTCATTATACTTCCGCGGATGCCAAGTTAAGGACTGACAAAATGTTCACTTTCGACCTTGGCCATATCCGACAGAATGATGTCAGCTCATCAGTTTTTGCTTTGTGAATGCAGCTTCAATAAACGTTTTAATTCAGAATGGGCGTCTCGTGACTTTCTGCAGAATTATATGTCAGCTCTTTTTCTGCGGTTCAAATGACTAGGCCCAAAAGCAGGCAACTTATGTTTTCTAGTATAAAACAAACACAAGAAAAGTATTAATGTAAGAAATAAAGTAGATTCTGTATCCACCCCATGGTTTACTAATTAATTAACCAACCCGATTAATCAAAATGTTACCTAGCCATTGCAAACAAATAAAGCAGCGTTTATATTTACCAGTCTCCGTTATTCCATGAGACCCATATGCACCTAGAATAGTAGAAATGACATCACACAGACAAGGAAAAGCAAAACAAGCACATGCTTCTTTTAAGTTTGCAGCAGTTAGTAATGACAAAAACGAAAACAATAAATTAT
Organism: Lissotriton helveticus; assembly: GCF_964261635.1. Taxonomy (NCBI): domain Eukaryota; kingdom Metazoa; phylum Chordata; class Amphibia; order Caudata; family Salamandridae; genus Lissotriton; species Lissotriton helveticus. Next base: position 2,125,218,936 of record NC_136059.1, on the reverse strand, counting down.
TTTATTATTTTGCACGAACAAAAAGATGCAACATTTATGCACGTTTATGAGCACACATGTTAGTCCCCCCACGTGTAAAGTTTAATCTAAGTTGTATTAGCACGACATATCACAAATCATTAATAATTTTATTCATGTTATGGAAATGTGACTTTGCGAGTTTAAACAAAATTTTGTTTTCTATCTCGCTCCATCACTACCAGCTTTGCCTCAAACTCATTTGCCTTCTACTTCTGTATCTCCGACTCCTACTGTTCTTGTTCCTACACCTCTTTTGCCTCAGAATACTTATTCTCCTGTTATTATGTCTGCTTCTTCTCCTTCTGCACGAAAACGAATGACTGAGACTGTTGCTAATTTGTTGTCTCCATTGTTTGGGTCACTGAATATGACCCCTGTGTTGGAACGTAAGCAAAGTCGTGGTCAGCTTCCTAGTTCCGAAGAGCGGACAGTGTTGGATCAATTGGCTCATAGATGGATTTTAAATGCTTCTAGATATGATTTGCCAGCAGTTATGGATGTTTTCTTTCAGTGGGATCCTCCTAAGCAAAGGTATGTCTTTGATGTAATGTGTACTTTTCTGCGTCAGGAATGGGAAGATAATGAGTTGGGTTCGATTCCGCAGGATGTGCTCGATGTTCAGTCAGAGTTTGCTAAAGGGACGATAGTGGAGTCCGATGTTACAGATGCCGTAGAGACGATACTTGCTTTCAGATCTAGGTTACCGCCTCAGACATTGCACGAACCTGATTCCTCTGTTAGGAGGAAAGTGAAGCAGTATCCTATGAGAGAGGTTCCTCCTGTATGGAGAGACGCAGTTCAGGCTAATGTCAATTTGGGTATTGTGGCTGCAGAGGCACATTTTCAGCGAGTATGGGTACATGTCCCTTGGAAGAGAGCAGAGGTCTTGGCTCTTAAGCAGACCTTACCTGATCCCCGTAAGAATCCTGCTGGTTATTACAAAGAGTTATCGATGCGTGCATTATGAATTTAGCTGACATTGATATGTTGATGGGTAATGTAGTTCCGTAACCTTTGTGGGCAAAGATCCGTCATGAGGATCATGCGCCAGAATTGGGAGATACGTGGCTGAACATTACTGCTGCAGATGGTCGACAGGTAGGAGGTGCTAAACCTGAACCTTTAGTTGCAGAATTACCTGGTAGGATTATAAATTTGATGAAAACTATGATGCCTCCTTTACGAGTGAATTGGGATAAGTTAGCAGCATGCAAACAAAAGAAAGACGAGAGTGTGTCTGATTTTTTCACCAGGTTTGAGGAGATGTTTATCGATCATAGTGGTCAGGATATGAGTACGGAAGGTGGTCAAAGGTTGTTTGTGGACAAATTTGTCTTTAATTTGCTTCCCGAACTTTCTAATAAGTTAAAGGACTCTGAGAGTTCATGGGCTGTTTCTTCGTCGGCCCAGATATTGGCTACTGCACAATATTACGAGAATTGGGATAAAGATGAGAAGGATAAAGCGGAGAAGAAAACAAAAGACCTAAAGACGAAAGTTCTTTTGCAGCAAGCTTATCCGCCTCGTCCGAATCAGCCTCAGTTCCAGCAAACTCCACAGTTTCAGAGATTGTTACAGAAGCCTGAGCCTTATGTTCAGCGGTTCTTTCCCGGACCTAATCAGTGTGCTTACTGCAGAGAGGAAGGTCATTTTAAGAATAGTTGTCCGGCTTTGCTACAGCGTATGAATGGTGTATCTGGTCAGAGAGGTCGTGGTGGTTTTCAGCAAGCTCCTAGGGGTAGGGAACGTGGTGTGTTTCCCCAGAATGAGCGTTTCTTTCCCCCTCAGAATTCTGCGAATTATTTTGATAGACAGAATGTTCCGCCTGTTCAGTCTGCACAGTACTATGTTGAGGACTATTGTGTCGAAGGTGAGAGTGCTGGTTATAATAATAGCTAGGACAGCCATGGACAAAGTGAGGGAGTAGTGTCAGTTCCAGTAGACCAGAGTGGACCCTATGTTGAGGTGATTACATCAGGTGTGGTAGAACGTTTTCTTTTGGATACTGGTGCGACGAAGAGTTATATCATGCACTCTAAACTTCCTGGCGCACCTTTGTCTGGCTTGACCAATGTTTCAGTAGGATTTTCAGTCGCCCCAGTTCGTAATCCGGTTTCTAGTCCTTTGTCCCTTTCCATTGGTCCTTGTGTTTTGGAAGCTCCCCTTATTCTAACGTACATCTTACCGTGGGCAAGGAAGTGATTTCTCCGATGTATTTGTCTAAAGATTGCCTTCCACTGGATTTGCGTTCGCTTCCTGATACGCTTTGGGCTACAGGTCCAAATGATGTTGGTCTTTTGCAGATTCCACCGTATGTTGTTTCCCTTAAGTCGAGTGCTAGGCTACCTCGTATTCCGCAATATAAGATATCTAGCGATGGCGAGAGAGCTCTTTTAGCGATTGTTTATGATCTGGTTGAGAAGGGTGTAGTTGAAGAAACGAGAGGTAATGTGTGTAACAGTCCTGTTTTGCCTGTCCTTAAGCGTACTAATGCTTCTCAGCCACCTGTGTATCGGTTTGTGATCGACCTTCGAGAGGTCAACAAAATTGTTGTGCCACAGTTTCCTGTTGTCCCTGACATCACTGCTTTGTTGACTCTGATTCCTGCTTCAGCTGCTTGGTTTTCAGTTATCGACTTGAAGATTGCTTTCTTCAGTATTCCGATTGCTGAGGGAGTAGAGCTTCTCTTTAGGAGGCTGAAGCTCCCGGTTTAAGCGTGCACCTCAAGGTTATTGTGAAAGTCCCTCCATCTACAGTCAGGCGTTGAAAACTCAGCATGATGATTTTGTATTGCCTTCTGGTGCTACTCTTATTCAGTATGTTGATGATCTGCTGGTTTCTGCTGATGATGAAGAGATTTGTAAAGAGGCTACTCTTTCTTTGTTGCAACATTTGTCTGACCTTCATCATAATGTGTCAACTTTCGAAGTTACAGTATTGCCACCAAGAAGTAACCTACTTGGGTCATCTCTTGCCGAAGGAGGGAAGAAGATTGACCCCAGAACGAATTCAAGCGATTGCACAAATGAGTGTGCCATCCACACAGAGAGAAGTGTGTGCTTTCTTTGGTATCACTTCGTATTGTAGACAGTGGATTCCGAATTTTTCCTTGTTAGCGAAACCTCTGTTAGCACTGACTCTTAAAGATACTCCATATCCTCTCCCTTGGTCTGACGAATGTCAGAAAAGTTTTTCTGAATTACGTGATGCATTGTGTTCTGCTCCGGTGTTGGGTACTCCAGACTACAGTAATCCTTTTACATTGTATGTACACGAGAGAGAAGGTTGTACATTGTCAGTGTTGACGCAACAATTTGGAGACAAGCAGCGTCCGTGTGCGTATTTTTCAGCTACCTTAGATCCGGTAGCTAAAGCGTTGCCGAGTTGTTTGAGAGCTACAGCGGCAGCGGCTGTTTCTATCCGACAGTCTGCTGGTTTGGTATTGGATAATACGTTGATTGTGATGGTCCCACATGCAGTGGATACCTTATTGAACAGGACAAAGACACAGCCCCTTACTAGTGCACATTTGTCAGGTTACGAGTTGACACTTTTGGCTAGTCATGTTCACATCAAAAGATGCAATGTGTTGAATCCAGCTACGTTGTTGCCGATTTCTGTAGAGACAGATGTTCAAGAACAGCATGATTGCTTTCTCCGGACAGAGGAGGAAACAAAGGCTAGAGCTGATTTAACAGATACTCCTCTTAAGAATGTTGATGGTACACTATGGGTAGATGGTTCGTGTTTCAAGCATCCGAATGGTGAGTCGACTGCAGCATATGCCGTCACAACTTTACATACAGTTGCTGAAACAGCACGTATAGCACAGAATTATGCACAAGCAGCAGAGTTGATTGCATTGACTAGAGCGTGTGTGTTGTCAGAGGGAAAGCGAGTGAATGTTTATACTGATAGTCAGTATCCGTTTGGTGTTGCCCATAGCTTCGGACCTTTGTGGAGAGAGAGAGGATTTCTTACTTCCCATGGTACGAAAATTCAGCATGGACAGTTAGTGAATGTACTTCTGGAATCACTTACTCTCCCAAAGCAGATTGCAATTGAGAAGTGTAGTGCCCATAAGAAAGTTGTGGATGATGTAGGTCGAGGAAATGCGTTTGCGGATGAAGTTGCGAAGGAAACGGCGAAAGACATGAATAGTCAAATGTATGTTGCTGGCCCTGCTAATTGGATCATGGCTGGTGGAATGCATGAAGACACAATAGAAAGTGTGAAGATGATTCAGGCTGAAGCTACGGAAAAAGATGTGAGCGTGTGGAGAGAAACTACGGGTATGTTGGATCCAACAGGTTGTTGGGTCGAGTTGTCAGAACACCAGCGACGGTTGCTGCCAGATGCGCATGTGCTCCCAGTGGTTACTATGGCTCATGGAATGGCTCATATTAGTTCGAAGGGAATATGTAAGTTGTTGGCTCCAGTATGGCAGAATGCTGGAATTCCGAAATGTGCTGAGAATGTGGTGAAGCATTGTATGGTTTGTTTGAAGTATAATCCTGGAAAGGGAACTCCAACTCCAGCTGGTCATTTTGCTCCTCCGACGTATCCGTTCGAGGTGATACAGCTGGATTACATTCACATGGAGAGATGCAATAATCTGAAGTATGTCCTTGTGGTTGTTTGCGCCTTTTCCAGATGGATAGAGGCCTACCCCCTAAAGGATAATACTGCCTTGTCTACAGCCAAGGTTTTGCTCAAAGAGTATTTCATCAGATATGGTTTGCCGAGAATTGTATGGAGCAACAATGGAGTTAATTTGTGGGTCAAATCATGAAGAAAGTGTGTGCAGGTTTGGGTATCAATCAGAAATTCCATGCTTCGAATCACCCCCAGTCTGCTGGACTTGTTGAATGCTATAATGGCACCCTTAAGTTGAAGCTAGCTAAGATACAAGTGAGCACTGGTCTTACATGGCCAGATGCCTTGCCGTTGGCTCTTTTGTCAACAAGGATGACAGTGCATTCTCGTGTGGGACTTAGCCCATACGAAATAGTTTTTGGTCGTCCGGCGAATGTTTGGGGTGTGCCTCGTCCTAAAAAATTTTGTGATATTGAGTACCCTATGTTGGTGGATTACTTACATGACTTGACTGCTAAATTACATGTTCTCCACCAACAGGTCTATGACAGTCTGCCGACAGCTACTGCAGATCCAGGCCATACAATTCAACCTGGTGACTTCGTGCTTACGAAGAATTTTCAACGAACTAAGAACTTGGAACCGAGATGGACTGGGCCACATTTAGTGCTTTTGGCCACTAGAACTGCTGTTAGAGTAGCTGGTAAAAAGAATTGGGTACATGCTACCCATCGTAAAAAGGTCCCTTTGCCCTTACCGTATGATAAGTGGGTGAGGGATAGTGTAGCTGATTCAGAGTGTGAAAGAGTTCCTAGATTCGTACCTTTTAGTGATGCGCATTTGACATGGACTCAGTCAGAATGCGAGGATGTTGAAATTCTGCAAGCTGCTGTGCCTTCGCATCTGAAACTCGACACGACGAATCCGGAAATCCTTTTTCAAGAGCAAACTGTGCCTGGCAAAGAGCGCTACAATTTGAGACCAAGAGTGATTAAATAAATGGACAAATAAATTTGAATTTTTTACGTAGTGAATTACACCTTGTCAAATCAAGAGACTTTTTTACCTTTTTCTTTTTCGAGTCACCATCCGGACTCCGCTGCAGGGTCGCGGTACAGCCTTAAGGGGTGAGCCACGTATTGATGAAAGGTCTGTGGTTCATGGTCGTTAGTACGATCTTGACGCACACTTAAGTGAAGAAGGTAATTGCCGTGAGCAGCACGTTAGAGGAGTTTTTTTGAATCTGATAAGGTTGTTGAGAGAATTGATCCTAAAGCGAAAATGTGTACATTGGTTCGTAGCAAATGTTTTTTAATATTGTGTTTTTTAATGCTTTTGAATATTACGTTAGCTTGTGTGGGTTGGATTTTCTATGTTACACAACAGACGCTTGTATCTACATCCCAACCTACTTTTTCTTTTTCTAACGTTTCTCCACATGAGTTTCATACTTTACCTGAACATGAACAGACACGATGATCAGAATTTGTGAACAATCCATTTATACAGATGTTGCATCAGCATCAGTTAGTCGTAAATACTACGAATTGTTGGGTTTGTGGTCTTATGCCGCATACGACAGATAAGGGAATGCCATATTTGGTTTTGCCTTTTTCGCCTAATGGGTCAGTATGGGCACGCCAAGCAATGTTTATCTATGCGAATGAAGCATCTCCTGTACGTTCCGTCAAAGATAATGTGAGTAATAATGCCTTGATACAAGGAATAGTAGATATGATCAGAGATATTTATGCGTATAATGCTATCCCTAAGGATGAGATCCGAGCATATGTTGGTTGGAACAAGACGAGATATAGTATTAGTCTGACAGAAAAAGTGAGACAGAAAAGGTCTCCTCCTATTTGGATTGTACCCAACCGAGGTTATTTTTGTCTGCAAGGTAATGGTCAGAATCCGAGAGCCCAGCTTGGTAAGAGTGTGTGTGTTCACACATATATCTATATGTCCCAGAAATCACCACCGTTTGTGCCAGCCAAAGGCACGTATTTTGTTTGTTACGACAGAGCTTATACATGGTTGCCTCCTGATTTTTCAGGCACATGTTATGTGGCATTTTTGCTTCCCCCTACGTATACAGCTGCTTTCAAATACCATAAGACAAGATATGGTAGAGGTGTTATCGATGCGAAAGATACAGTCGCACAAGAAGTTGGAGACTTCTTTATTGGTTTCCTGCCCTTTTGGGGTCCTATGGCCAATAGTAGGAATATTTGTCAGCTTACGAGAGTGGTTGAGGCCACTATAAACGAGACTGCAGGTGCCCTTAGCAATATTACAGCTGAGCTTCAAGCGGATCGCCTTATGACGTTACAGAACCGTATTGTTTTAGATATTATACTTGCATATAGAGGTGGAGTATGTAAATTGATCGGGTCTAGTTGCTGCATTTTCATACCAGATAACGCCCGACAGTGTACCAAGCCATCTTGAAGTTGCATAAGTCCGCTGAGTCTATACATGTAGACGAAGGGAACTGGTCGTTGATGGGATGGTTTTGGGGACTGTTGTCCAAATGGGGATGGAAGATTCTGATGTTTCTTAGTATGGCTTTAGCGATCCTTTTCTCGTGTTGCTTATGCATACAGTGTGGTCCCGCCATTTGTAGTCTTTGTGCTACGATCTGTGTGAGAAGACTCGTCCCGAGAGAAGTGAAGGATAATAAGACGATGTTACGGCAACACCTTGATGACCTGATGAGAATAGATATAGACTTGGATTTAGATTGACGTGAGTTTAGGTCATTGCCTACGTAATGGCAAAAGGAGGGGCTGAGGTTCCGTGGTTTTCGGGACCGGACTCCATTTTGTTTAAGCTGTTCGTGACGCCATTTTGTGTTGTCCTCGCGTAGGTCGTGGAGGTAAACGAACTAACAAAGTTGCATGGGCTTCGTTGTTCATGTACGCATTAACTAGGCCTTTTCGACTTGCGAGTTAACTGCAAGACGCCGACCCCGTCACCTGAAACTGACCCTTCCACGAAGCCAATTTCTTTAGCTGATCGTTGTCTGAGATTGCCAATCAATGTTCAGGATATCGTTAACTTTTAGTTTCTTGCACATATCTTATCCTACTCAGCATCTGAATTGTTTCTTTCCTTACGACTTTTCATTACATGGGTAGTGCTTTCAATTATGGGTTTGTCCGGCTTGTGGTAATCGAATTTGGGACAGTCCTAATAATTAACTTGTGGGTTGGTACAATGTAAAGTGAGCTTTTGGAATGTAATAACGTGTGTGAAAATGTATTTTATTGGTCAGAATTTGCCGCAGTGGGTGTGCATTTGTAAGTAACCAAAAACAGCATAAAATTTGATGTCTTGCTCTACGAAAATTGAGCAGTCTCCTGAGTTGTACACCGTGTTGTATTGCTTGGTTTACTGTTACTAGCTGCAGCTAATAAATTTGATCTCTGACGCCACCTAGAAGTATTCCGTGTCTCTGTTTGCCAGGACAGGGGAACTCGAAGACTTAGGGCGTGTCCTTGACGCCGCTGGGTTCTGAAAACCCGGTTCTTCACTACCAGTAAGCATCACTCGCTCCTTTCCTTAGGTAAGCATACTATCGGGTTACTCCGTACACCCCCTCCGGTTATACTGACATACGTCATGACTCCACCCCTCCTTTTCTCATTCGCAGAGTTCATATCCTTTCCTTATTCAGCTATAGAGTTCAATATTGGAACCCCAGCTCGTACCAGTGCGTTTATCACAAAGAGGGGCCCTGCTAGCTTTCGCACAATAGGCAGGGGAGCACAGATGCTAGAGCATGAAAGAGATGGAGTGACGCTTCATCTCCCTGAGAGGGTTTTTTCATCAGGGGAAAATTGTGGTCCATGGGCTGGATTATACCACTGTACATTATGACTTTGTTTAGGTCACAAGCCAGCACACAAAAGGCAGTGTACATGAAAAAACATCTGCATGGAGTGGTTTGCACCACTTGCAGCTCCATTTCTCACCATATATTTTGAATTTAAGCATTACCATTAATTACTCTTAAGCCTTTTAATCTGGGAAAGAATTAAAGACACATCATTGCCTTTGATGTAAAAACAACATGAAAGTAGGAAAACAGGGATCAATCATGGCTTTCGCCACTTGACCAAATTGTGTGATGCTGAGTGAATAAAATAGGGGCTAATTATGATGGAGGAGGGACTTCAGTCCGTCCGCCATCGTTTCCTATTTGGGAAAGCCCGCCTACAAGGCGGCAGTCCCACAGAAGGAATTGTGATGCGCCCACCACCAGGTGGTCGCATTGCCTATTTTTTGCATTGAGGCGTGCGCGTTTGGCTGCAGCACACGATGCAAGACAAAAAGGGGTCACCACACATATCCCTGCACTACGTGGCAGGCACCTTGCTGTGCCTGCCACATGGTGCAGGGATATGTAGGGGGGCCAGTGCCCACAGGCTAGGGTCATGGGGGAAGTGGGGCCCTCAACGGGCTCCCAATATCCCTCCCCGCCAGCTTTTCCATGGTGGGTGAACTGCCATGGAAAGGCTGGCTGGGAGGGACATCATAATCCCTACGGCGGTGCCTAGTAGGCACCGCCACCAATGCAGAGATTGAGAGGCCCTCCACCGCACCAGCAGGCTCAAGGAGCCTGTCGGATGCGTGGCGGTTGGTGTTTCCGACCACCATCAGACCGCACGCCATCCTAATATAGTGGGCGGTGAAGGTGTTCCTAATGGTGGTGAGACCGCCACTGACAGTCGGTGGTGGACTCGCTGCCATCATAATGACCCTCTTATTTCTCTGTGCCTTGTTTTCCCTTATCACCACACTGAGAGCACCTCGAAATAGAAAGGTTCAGCATGCACTGTACTAAAGCCTTTCTTGTATTAGACTTTAATATTGTCCCATCTGTGGCAACAACTGCATATTAGGTCACATTTTAGGGTACACCCGATAGTCGTTGCTTGGCTCATTAGTGGCATCATCATGGCAGTGTGGAAAGGATACACATTTTTCTAATTTCAAATACAAAATCACACTTCTGCTGATCATTCTGTGCCCATTGACCTTCCCGTTATACAACACATTTTTGTAATATTGGATGATTTGGCTTATTTTCTATTGTTGCACACTATTTAAGAGGTTCTTACCTGATGCGGCAATATTTTATCACTGTATCTGAAGATATTGTTTGTTACTGACACTATGGGCCTCATTACAATGAGGCTCGGAAAGCCTACCATTCTCGCCGTTTCAAAACCAACAGCCTCATTCCAATGGAGGCTGTCAGTTTTGAAACAGTTTGGACATTCCTGCTGGCTCCCAACCGTCTCAAGGAGCCTGTCTCCCAATCCGAACAGGCACGTAATCCCTGTGGATGGCGTATCTGGCAGGGGTTCCATGCTGGGCTTTTCGACATGGAAAGCCTGTCGGAAAGCTACTTTAGGGGCTCCAAGCAGGGCGCCCTTCATCCAGCGGCCACTGGTTGGGGACCGAGGGTGCCCCCCTGTTCATCCCTGCACTGTATGACAGACACAATGAGGTATGGGAGCTTGTTCTGCAGGCAGTCACCTAACAATTCAGCAGTCGGGATGACCTGTATCTGCAACAGGTTTCAGGCGGACGCGAGTCTGTCTGACATCGAAATAAGGCCCTTTATTTGGGAGCATTCCAATAGGATTTGAAGAAATGTATGTTTGTGTACAGAGTATTTCATTTGTATCTGCTAGATATTTTCCAACTGCTTTGTGTGACTAGAACGGCCGGATATGTCACTTTTAATGATGGTACCAGGGTAAATGTTATGTGGTGACATCATCTGGGCGCCAAAGGGCATGTCACATCACTTCTGCTACCCCAAGCATTTTGGTGAATCAATGTCAATGAGGCTCGCACCACATTTTGTGGGAGTGGCACAGAGTGAGGAGGAAATCAGGCCAGAAGGTAAAGGGAACAGCTGTTGAAATTGCTCGTTAAACAGGCAACTGGGAGCAAGCACATAAGTTGTGTGGGTGAGCAGTGAGGTCTGGTGTTGCGCTTGTCCTGGCTTACCACCAGGATTAGCCCACTGTGACAGGCAGGCTTTTTTGTGGAGGTTACAATGATAACTGAGAAACCCTTGAGACATGGAAAGAGGTACCTTTTTAACCATCAGACAAAGGGGAGGAAATTATCCAATCTCGGGGATAAACAATCTGGAGGTGGTGATTTTGAGAGTCTGATAAGAGGTCAAAGAAATAAGATATCTGCCATAGAAAACATTACGAAAAAGCTGTACAAAGTCATGAACGTTATGGGGATATTTTGGGGTCTCAGTGATCAACTTGATGTCAGAGTTGCGAAGCATGCAGAGGTACAGCTCTACAAAACTTTGAGAGATTAGAGAGTTGCAAGATCTTCAACAGGTTCCTTCTTTCACTATCTTTATATTACAATCCTGTAACGAAACATTGCAAAACATAGGGAGAGCTGCAAAATGTTAGGGTTCTGTTTTTTTTTACTTTGTCGAAAAAGGAGACTATATTATAAATGGGGTACACTCTTTTACTGCGGACAATCTGCTGTCTCCTGACGTGTAGGTTCATCATTATTTCTGAATGTATATTGTTTGCCTTTTAGATCTCCCAAGGTCTTTACATCCCACAATGTTTCCACAATTGTGGTGACTCTTAACGACCTGGAATGAAGAATCTTGATAGTAAAGAGATCAGCTACTTTTAAATATCACCTCCAAAACAAAGAGAAACAAGTCCTAGACCTCCCAATTTTCAGTATGGGGGTGCAAAATATAAAAGAGGCATATGTTGGAGACTCACAGTAAATTGCTAGCCTTCAAAGTACATTCTGTGTTGTAGAGACCAGTGAAGTTTAATGTAATGCGTGGAGAATAACACAATATTTTTTCGCTTGTGTGGAAGGAACTAGGTTTTTTTTTGGATGGTCTGAAGTCTGAACTCTGAGAAACACGATTGTTTTTTAACTTGTTCCTCCTCAGAAGCCAAAATGGAATGCTAACGTTGTAAACCTTTTCATCTACACCACTGCCACACCTGACACAATGACTTTTGGCGATATGGGGCCATATTATCAAGCGGCAGTGCTAATTATCGCTGGCCGCGCTAATATTCCTATCGCCGAGTATCGCTAGAATATTTCGCCATGCTAGCGCTGTATTAACAACCCTTAGCACAATGGCGATTAATATTCCAGCGATATCGGGGGAAATGGGCCAACATCGCTGGAAAACCAACGATGTTGCGAGCAAAATGGCGATTACCTTGCTGATACGACCCTGTGGTCGTATCAGCATAATCCACCCCCAATGTCATGTATACCTGAGTCTGGATTTTAGCAGACATTAAAATCCAGCGATAATGGCCAGTTAGCGCAATTTCTTTTATCGCTACGCCGGCCGGGCCATTCTTGTAAATATCATGAAGCTTCCTTTGCGATATTTTGTCATGAAGTTTTGTCAGGCACGCCTACTTTGCATCTCATTTGCGATGCGAAGTTAGGCATGCTGGAAACGGGCGCTAAGTCAAGGAAACACGCGCTAGCATGTCATTGATGATATTGTGATAAAATTATAGCTGCTTTTTGCCAGGCAACGGACGCTAAAGCGGCGATAATTCTATCGCCAGCCTTTGATAATATGCCCCTTCATTCTCTAAATTTGGAAATCCTTGTTGAATGGGGAGAATGTTTCATTGGTTATTATACTCCCCCCCCCTCCAGATGCTTTGCCAAATCCACCCATCCATTTTATGGCTTCGGTTCCACTCACTCCAGCCCCCTGTTATGTTGTGCTATTTTATGTTATGTTATGTATGCAGATTATCTGTTTAGTAGTCTATAGTTTACTCTTTCATGTGGATGATGACGCAGTTGCAAGTTATTGTGGACTTATTATTGAGTTCTGTTTAATTTTTTGTTGGCTGCTTTTGTTAACAAAGCTGTTGATAAAAGAAAACGAATAACCAGTGCATGAGATACAACTGCATCTCAAAGAACGCAAAATGTTCATATATTCAGATGACAAATTGTTTGAATATAAAAATATTAGTGATTATTTGTCACTAAGCCATATAGTTCAATAGCTGGGTAGGTTGGACATGCAGAAAAAACAGCACATTTAACTGGCAAAATGTATCTATCGTGCCCATTCCAATACTATTCAGTCAAGTAAACTTTATAAACTTTGGACAGTCTTTTGAGTCAAAGTGAAAAACTTGGCCAATTCCAACATGTTCTTCGTAGTCTGCAAATTAGAACAGGACATCGATGATGACTTCTTAACCTGATAAAAATAGTTGTTTTGCCCACGTTTACGTTTGTGTTTGAAGGCACCCATTCAACTTCAGTTCCCAAAACGTTTAACATTAATTAAAAGTTTCTATAAAAAATCTATAGTCGTCAAGACAAAAACCCCAAAGATAGCTCAGAATATGTTGCAATCGCCTTCAACTTGTTGTTCTGCTAGTTTGACGATCTGTGGCCTTCCAGGATAGGGTATCAGACAGCTCTTCAAAACATGAAAGAGAATTGAGAAAAGAGTGAATAGCCAATAACCTTTGAAACATATGCCAGGATCCATTGGAAACTCTAGCTCAGCTGCCAAGGTTTGCTAAAATAATCGCGAGACGGAAAATAGACGGACACTTGCAGTAAGGAAATACAGACAGGGCTCCGGCTGCAGTGAAGTACTTGATGCTGGCGAAGAAGGTGATTGAGTGATGTTGGGCGGCACGCCTGGTCTGAGCAATGCAGGCCTGTTAGTTCAACGATGAGTGATGTGCCATAAATAACCAGCTGAAGGATGCTACAGCCACTGCAAGCTTTCCTCCAGAGATGGACGTCAGCACCAGACTGACTCCAGTGCGGGCAGATGAATAAAAGATGCTACACACATTGGGAACATCATCGGAGATGGGATTTTTTCAATGAAGGGAACATTTCGTTTTCAATAGCCAGCAGATACATCTGTTTCTTCTCTGTGAGCAGAAACCAATCCAAGTCTAGCTGCCACGGTGTTTACGTTGTTTTCCAGATATCTTGATATACGTGCTAGCTCTGTACATTCCAAGATTATTTGAGGAAACCCATATGGTATAGGCAGATCCATGAGCACTCAGCAATAGCTGCAATTGTCAACAGCGGGGCTCTCAATGCTGCAAAAATGCTGACATCGTCAATGGCTTTGGAGTGGGTGAACTTCGTTTACATTTTTAGCATATCCATTTGTGAAGACACAATCAACCAATTTTGAGTGTTAAGCTTGGACAACATTATTTCCGTTTGCACTTGTGGTATCTCAGAGTTACTTTGATACACATATGCTTTACTGTACATTGTTAGCAATTCTGCCCTATGATGTACTGCAGTTCACTCAATGAAGCATGATTGCCCTGTGTAGCAGCTAGTACAGCTACTCTTTAAATATTAAATGAAGAAATTACAGTAATAACATGCATAATAGGTAACTCTGTAATAAGGTCCAATGTTGATCTAAGGGTATAGGTAACATCACATGTCATGAGGCTAAAGGACAAATGGTTTGTAAATGTCACCAGAACCTCGAGATGGCAATATAGGACCGTATTACACATGCTAATCGTAATGCATTTTAAAAAAAAATAAAACATGTTTATTTTGGGTACAGAGCTTGAAAATCTGTTTTCTTCAAAGTGGAACTTGAAACTAATTATCAAGGGGGAATTGCACAAACTGTAAGTACCACATATAATTACCAGGTGCAGCATTTCGACCCTAATACTCTAAACATAAAATGAATATATAAGTAGGATAGTTCATGCAAAAACATTTAAAAAACAAAGATCACACTAAAGTCCAGATTTAACTAAGTCATGCAGCGCAGAAAGCCAACTTGCTGCACTGCATTGCGTGAAAGGGCGATATCAGAAATGTGTCATATTTACAAAGATATGGCCCATTTCTGCTGCCTCCTTACACTAGCACACTGTGTGCTGCCTAGCACCAATGCAGGCATCCTTCATCATGGTGCAGGGGTGCCTGCGTTACATGCAGCATTGTTTTTGTACAGGAAGGAACACCTTCCTGCACAAAAAAATCCTTTAAAGCATTTTACTTTTTCTATGTGTAGTGCGGAATGCATCACACATAGAAAAAGAAATTACTAAGAGTACTAAAAATATTTCTCCTTGTTACACCTGGGTCTGGGAGGCATACAATTTTGACACATTTCCATGTATACAACACTTTAGAAATCTGTGAATTCACTCAAATCCATGAGTGGATGCGTGGATACACCCATACTCCACTCATGGGACACCTCCCTGTCTCGAGGTAACACAAGGCAGCGATAGGCACTGCCTTGCATTGCTCTGGATTTACTGAAGCATGCAGAGATGTGTCAGGTAGCTTTGCATCCTTAGTACATCCCACTAAACGACCCACAGACTGTCACTTTACATATATTCTCTTAAGAAAGTATCCTGTAGCAGTAATCAAGAAGCACAGAGAAAGGAATTCTTCAACGAGGTTTATTCAGAAACAGAACCGTGTGGTTCAATCGTAGTTTTCCAGTACAATGAATTTCAACGGTAAACCCTAGTACTTCCCAGCCTGCTACATATCAAAACATAACATGTTTATTGAGAGCGAGACAGTCACGAGCTGTGACAAGAATTCCACGCTCGTGACAGCAACGCTCCATGCACACAACAGACCTTCTCCCTTTAAAAAAACCCAAATACAAATAAAAAAAAACAAGTTAATTCATGAAAAAATCCTTGAACTTCTCAGGAGGACGATGATCTCGCACTCTCCTGGTCGGAAAACATTTGTGGTTGTGATAGAGCAGGGGAGAGACACAAAATGTTGTGCACCCCTTGTAAAGTTAATCTCTCATAACCATAACAGTATTAACAGAGTGAAGCATGTAAACTAATCAACATTCACGTAAGAGATCGGCACTACACTTGGGGAAACTAATTGCTGTTTGCAAGAATAATATACTAATGAAAGCAAACGAGTCATACTAATATAGAGCTGTGATAATATATATTTGACTAAATATGTGTGTATTTGTGCTTATGTTAAAAGTCTTTTTGTGGCAAAAGAGAATGCAGATGGTGAGTAAAATGAGGCAAAACTCCTGAAAAAGATGACCCACATGCATGCATAGTGCGTGAGAAGTGTGAATGGATGGCCTGTGCTCGGAGTGAGAGATGTCAAGGTCAGCTTGGCCTATGAGCAGGAAATGTGCCAAAGGATGCCTGCCTCTAAAAGCCTGGGAAAGTAAATACAACAAATACAATGATGAAAAAATTATACAAGGAATGAATGACAACACACATTTGAGATGATGTTGTGAGAAAAGCACTGAAGAGTGACATGGCTAAATTTTAAACTGGTTTGAACAAGGAGTACATGAGGAGATCATCACTACCCCTCTAATGGACCAATCAGAAATGACTGTGGACCCTAAAAGTTTCAATTTTGAGTTAGATAGTTTAGGGAGCGCGTGGCGGCGGCAATCAAGATGGCCGCGTCCTGAGGGAGCTCTGTGTTATCGGAACTGTCACTCCCCGCGAAGGGTTATTTACTGAGCTCGGCTCCTGCCTACAACATGGTGTCTCGATGTCGGAAATCGCCAAGATCAGTTTGGCGCGTCCTCCGACCACCAAATTATAAAGACAGGTGTGTTTTTTGACATTTTTTATAATCTCAGAATCGCGTCTGCCATTTTGAATGTTTGTGACGCGCGAGAGAGATTATGCCTCACAGAATGGCTTTCTCCTGAATAACGCTTGCTCTGACTCGGCAAAAACGGCATTACAATGTCTACCCTTACCTCCTCCTTTCTTAAATGTTGTTTCTACAACAACGGCTCCAAATAAGGTGCATTTTCGGCGATGTTGGATGTTTCCTCAGCACTGTTCACAGCATAATTTATCTCAGGAGATGATACTTCTTAGCCTGCATTGGCACTCATTCGCCTCGCTTCATATACTGTTACCCTCATTTACCTACATTTGGTAATATAACTCTTTCACCTTATTTTTTTTTTCAATAAGGCTGTAACCTCTCTGGCACTCTTGTTGTTTGTTCTGCACTCACCTGGCTATTGACTGGACTTCTATTTTTGCTGTTGCCGCTGCTGTTTGTGGAATCTGTGTCCACTCAGCAACGGCTGCCACTTTTATTTTCACTTGTTTTCTTTTTTTTCCTTTCTATTATTTTTTTTTTCTTTGCTCTTTCAGCCATACACCTCAATACGCTCATCTTTACTAGCACCCAGCTTTTTAATCTAGCTTTTTTCGCTAGTGCTGCTTCTTTTGTAATACCTCCAAATTCCTTCAGTCATGGAGCCCTCACAAACGAGTAAATCACATGGTGTCTCCACTTTATCCTCAGGGGTTCGTAAAGAAGGCAAATGTTTGAAGAAAGACCCCTCATCTCCAACCAAGTCTCCTCTTCCGATCACGTTAGAGGACATTATGGATGAACTGCGCCCATTTATGTCAGACACTACCACCTCTCTCCAGCGAAAAGAAGAAAAGTGGTCTGGCCTGGACTCACGTCTGTCAGATGTAGAACAAAAAATAAGCAATGCTCAGGATGATCTAGCAAAAGTTGACTCTCTCACCAAGGAAGTCAATCTTCTGAAAAAAAACACAGAGGACTTGGAAAATCGTAATTGTCGCAATAATTTACGAATTTATGGAATACCAGAGTGTTCAGAGGGATCCGACATGATTCTCTTTTTGAAAACTCAAGTTCTACAAATTGCAGGGCTCCCAAAGACTGTTGACTTTAATATTCAAAGAGCCCATAGACTGGGTCCTCAAAATGCATCCTCAGCTACCAAACCAAGAGGTATCATAGCATATTTTTTGCTATATTCTGATTTAATGTCAATCCTTCACGCAGCTAAACAGCACAAGCAAATGTTCTGGTCAGGACATAAAATCTTCTTAAGTCAAGATGTGTCAAGGTCAACTGCTAATAGATGCAAGGAATTCCTAGATCTTCGGCCAGCGCTGAAATCAATAAATGCGTGTTATGGTCTCATCCATCCCTGCTTCTTTAAAGTAACTTATAAAGACCGAACCTTCTCATTTGATGACCCAGCTGATCTTCGGAAGGTCATTCACACTCATCGAGAAGAGCAGATGGAACTGAGCAAACATCGACTGTTTTTATAAGTGATCTTTTCTTTTTTTTTGGGATTCTCACTAATTTTCCTTTTCAGGATAATGTATTTACCTTCTGTTTGTGTTAACTGTTGACTGTTCTCTTTTTTTTTTGTCTTAGGTTCCTCCTGTGCTATGGTCAAGATCACCTGCGTGTCTCATTCGTATGTCTCCTTGTTTGATATAATCCGTTGATGTGTTTTCCCATATCCTGGTAAGCTTCTCCCTTTTCCTATTTTGGATCCTTTTGTATCTTCTTTGTTTACCTTACCTCGCATGTATTATTTCCTCCCTACTTTTTTATTGCATAAATGTCGATTTGCCCCTGTTCTCCTCTCAGTGATGTGGCTGTCTTGGTTCTTCATTCCCGTCCCCCCTCCACCTTCACTATTCATTGTCCTTTTTTTTTAAACACTAGGACTGAAGCCCCTCGGCTTCTTGTCATCTCCGCTATCTTTTACCTTTTGGGAGATTTGGCTCCCTTCTTCTTTTCCTTTTCCTTTTCCCTCCTTTCCTTTGCGCTCTTCTCTTTCTTCCTTCTCCTCCTAGACTGTAGTATTCCTTCTCTCCTCACTTCCTTCTCTTTTCTTGGCAACTGTTGTCTCTTTTAGCATTCTTCATTCTTCTCTCCTTACTTGATACTCTATTTAATAGTTTTTTTTACAGTGTTTTGGTTCAAATTTCGGATTGGCTGTTTTGGTGGTTACTCACCTCTTCTCTTTATTCCTTTGTTATTCTAAATGTTTCTCTCTCTTTCAATGCATACTTTGATTCTTTTTCCTCTTTCTTTTCTTCCTTCCTCACTGTTCTACGCTTCCTTTGTTCATACTTAAATGTCATTTCCCTTATGAAAGGTCTTAGAATCGTTTCATGGAATGTTAAGGGTCTCCGCAACCCTATCAAAAAACAACATATTTTGTCTCATTTGGCTCGTTTCAAATGTCAATTGGCTTTGTTACAAGAGACACATCTTTCCTTACAAGATGTTTCTTCATTGCATAAACAATGGGTGGTAGAAGCCTTTTGCTCCTCTGCTGTTAATAACAAAAATGGTGTTATCATTTTATTTCACAAATCGTTAACTGTTCAAGTACACAACAAAATTTCTGATTCCAATGGTAGATGGTTATTTCTAGATAGCACTGGAAATAATGTTCATTTATCTTTTTGTAATGTTTATGGCCCCAATGGTGTTGATTTGGCTTTTTGGAATGATTTCTCC
This sequence comes from Lissotriton helveticus, assembly GCF_964261635.1. Taxonomy (NCBI): domain Eukaryota; kingdom Metazoa; phylum Chordata; class Amphibia; order Caudata; family Salamandridae; genus Lissotriton; species Lissotriton helveticus. The sequence goes on along the minus strand of NC_136059.1, from coordinate 2,125,199,946 downwards.
TCACTTCTCTCCTCCCAAGCGACTGATGATTTGATTGTGGGTGGTGGTGTAATCAACTAATGGATCCCTTTCTAGACCGTAAGTCACTAACACGCTTTATCCCCAATAAAATGCAAAAATCATTTCACAAATCGATTTCCTCCAGGGGTTTGATAGATTCGTGGAGAATCTCTCACCCAGATTCCCTAGAATTTTCTTTTTTTTCCGCTGTCCATTCCTCACACTCCCGTATTGACTACATTTTTCTCTCACACCATGCCTTTCAATTCATGACCAACTCCGAAATAGGTTCCATTCTCATTTCAGATCATGCTCCGGTAATCCTAGACATGGACTATCCTTCGCCTATTTCTGCTTCTCGTCGTTGAAGCTTCAATAACTCACTGCTCCTTGACCCCCAGTTCACTTATCATTTTAACCTTTTTATGGATGAATTTTTTAAAAACAACTTGAATACAGTCTCAGATTTTCACTTCCTTTGGGATGCCTTTAAGGCAGCTGCTTGAGGTTGTATTCTTGATTTTGTCTCCCAAAAAAAGAAAAAAGCCATCAAACGCGCGTCACACATTCTCCAAAACATTAAGGACCTCGAACATCTTTATTTTACTTCTAATTCCCCTGACACGTTATCCTCCCTCATCAAAGCTAAAATGCAATACAACAAACACTCCTGGGACTCTGCCTCCAATCAACTTCTTAAATGTAATGCCAAAATGTATGGTGGTCGTAACAAAGCTGGCAAGTCACTTGCGATTTATCTCAAAATTAAAAAGCAGAAATCTAAAATTGTTGTTATTAAAGACTCTCAGGGTGTTCCGCAATCCTCGGATGCTAAGATTCTTGATTGCTTTGTTCATTATTACTCTTCTCTCTATACTCCTGAATCTAATCCTTCTCCTGAGCAAATTGATTCTTTTTTTCACTCTCTTCCTCACCCTCCCTCTCCTTCTGTAGACTTCTCTTCCCTTGATTTCTCTATCTCGGAGAAGGAGATTATTCATGCAATCTCTCTTCTTCCCAAGGACAAAACCCCTGGTCCAGATGGTGTTACAGTGTGTTTCTTCGTTCATTTTAAATCAACTCTTGTACCATATTTACTTACTTTAATTAATCACTTCCTCACCTCAGGCGAATCCAACGGTTCCTTTACACAGGCAATGCTTTGCTTACTCATTAAAAAAGATAAGGATCCCTCTCTCTGCAAGAATTATAGGCCCATTTCTCTAATAAATACCGACTGTAAAATATATGCAAAAATCTTAGCTATTCGCATTAATAACGTCATCCCTGACCTAGTGAACATATATCAATCTGGCTTTGTGAAAGGCAGGTCTATTACTGATAATTTGCGCACCCTCCTAAATATTATACATCTTGCTGCCAGGATGGGCTCCCCTGTTGCTGCAATTACCCTAGATGCTGAAAAAGCTTTTGACCGTGTAAATTGGGATTTTATGTTCGGGGCGCTCTGGTGTAATGGTTTCAGTTCTCATTTTATCAAATATATTCAATTGTTGTATTCAGAGCCTAAGACTTCTATCTGGGTTAATGGCGCTCAATCAGATTACTTTTCCCTTCATAGAGGCACTAGGCAAGGTTGTCCTCTTTCCCCTCTTCTCTTTATTCTTGCCTTAGAACCTTTCCTGGAAAAAATAGGAACTTCTTCTTCCTACTCCGGATTTGTTTATAGAGATGTTAAAATTAAATTCACTGCATATGCAGACGACATTCTACTTTATATTTCCAACCCATCTGTCTCATTACCTGCACTTTTCACTTTGCTCCACGATTATTCTTCTGTTTCTGGTTTTAAACAGAATATTGATAAATCCGAAGTCCTTCCTTTGAATAAGTTTTGCCTCTCACATATGTTTGAAGGATCTGGCTTCGAATGGAACCCAAGATTTGTTAAATGCCTGGGCATCCTCTATACTAATACCATTAAAGAAACCATAAAAATCAATCATTCAGATATACTCAAAAAATATCTTCACTCATTGACGGCTGGTCCCCCCTCTTTCTCTCATGGTGGGGTCGATTGGCTACGATTAAAATGATGTTACTCCCTATTATTAATTTTTACCTCTCTATGCTTTCCTTCACCCTTCCTCATTACTTTTTCAAGTCTATTAACCATCTCTTAGTGAAATTTTTATGGAACAATCGTAAAGCTAGGATTTCCCTTTCTCGTCTCCAGCAACCCAAAAACTCAGGTGGCGTCAATTTTCCTAACATTTCTCGTTTTCACTCTGCTTTTACACTTAAACAGGTTTGGCCATTCCTCACTGACTCGGCTTCCTCTCCTTTGACGGCCTGGAGCACCTTAGAACTTGCACAACTTACTCCCTTTTCATTCCTCACGACTACTCGCTTATCCAAACCTCCAATTAGAATCCTTACGCCAGTTTTCAAACACTCTAAAGCGTTAGCTCTTTCGCTTTTTCGTTCATTCTTCTCTTCTTCTCAGCTTCATGTTTTGACTCCAATTTGGTACAATAAACACATTAAACTCAAGAATAGAGCTCTTTTTTGGAAGGAATTGATTGATAAAGGAATAATTACATATGACCACTTACTCAAAGATAACTCTTTTCGAACTTTTCAAGATTTACAAGCCTTATTTAACATTTCCAATACACACTCTATTCACTTCACCTCGCTTACACACACTCTGTCCTCCATTATTCTTCAGAACAAGCCATCACCCCCAAACACGCTCGCCCTTATTTTCCCACCCGACTTTGCTATTCCCTTTCGGGCTTCTGTCATTTACAAGCTATTATCGCAATCTCCTTCTGATAGGACCAAATCCAAAATTGAACTCCTCTGGGAATCAGATTTAGATCAGGAATTTTCACTACAAACCTGGGACTCTATCTGGTCTAAAGTACACACAGTTTCTCGCTCGGCTAGCACTACTCAAACTTTTTATTTCTTTTACAATAGGCTTTTTTTACACCCTCTGACTTATATAAATTTAAAGTACTAGAATCAAAAAAGTGTTGGTCCTGCTCATGTGATGACAGTGATCTTTTTCATATGTTTTTCCGTTGCCCATTGGTTAAATCGCTTTGGTCTCGTATTTGGTCCACACTTAATAATATTTTATCTACTAATGTTCCCTTTGATAGTGTTCATGTTTTTTTGGGTGGGTCTTCCCCCATTTGGAATGTTCATTGCAATGTTTGTAAGTTTATTGATATGTTTAGAGCGATTACATTTCAGATCATCACTACGAACTGGAAAGACACTTCCAAGATTGCCTTTAATTCTTGGTGGAATTTGTTATGCCACCATCACAGACTTGATCGTGCTTTCGCTACAACTGTACCTCTGTTAATCAAAAGAGACTTATTATGGTTACCTTTTACCGAATACCTTTCTTCTCATGATCCTTGATTATTTTTTTTTTAGTCTATATTAATTACATTTTGGTAACCATATGTACTGAGTTTGTAATGCTTGTTGCACCTCCTTCTCTCGTCCTGCTCTTCTTCTCTCTTCTCCTCCTCTCCTTCTTCTCTTTTTCTTTCTTTTCTCTTTCTCACTCTTCTACTATGTTAAAATACCCACAAAAAGCTCTTGCTCTTGGTACAGTTTTCCCCTTTTTTTTACGGGGTAAAGAGTTTAAGGTTTTATCTTTATTCTTTTTTTTCTTTAAAAATGCTCTATTTTTTTGCTCTGCGCACTTAGAGGATTGGGAGAGCTTTACCGACCGGCGCCATCTTGGGAACAGCAGTACTGTGGAGTGGGCTCCCGCGCGCTGACTGCCTGGCACTATGGCAAATAGAGGTCCCCGAAACGCAGCGGCGCAGGCGAAGCTGGAGAAATTTGCCTTCGACAAGACTGCCACACAGCACCCGGAGGGTCGCCCCTCTGCGGGCAAGAGTCAGGAAGGTGAGGGCACCAAACGAGTAACATTGGAGGATTTAATGAAGATGCTGACGAATGTGCAGGCCACAGTGGGAGCAATTTCTACTGACGTTGGGCTGCTGAGAGCGGATTTCCACAAGATGACAGAGCGTGTGGCGCAGGTGGAAGTGGTCACTAAATCGCTGGTGGAGGACACCTCTGAACTGCAATTAGCCACTGAACGACTGGAGGCGGTGGCCAGGAAGCTGCAAGAACGCCTGGATGATCAGGAAGGGAGATCGCGAAGAAACAACGTCCGAATCCTGGGCATACCGGAATCGGAGGGCAAGCGCACGATGGACTTGTACGTGGAAGAGCTCATCACGACGAAGTTGCAGCCGAAGGGGCTCTCCCGTTTCTTTTCCGTTGAAAGGGCGCATAGAGTCCCCGGGGGGACGCCGAAGCCAGGGGCGGCACCGCGACCGGTGCTGGCTAGACTCTTTAATTTCAGAGATAGAGATGCCATACTTCAAACTGCCAGGAACTCCCCCCCTATCAAGATCTTAAACACTACTATAGCATTCTTCCCGGATTATACAGCTGAGGTGGCTCGACGACGAAAGACTTTTATTGACATTAAAAAAAGCCTGTGGGCTAAGGAAATACCATATTCCATGTTATTCCCGGCAAGACTGAGAGTCGTAGACAACCACAAGGCATGGTTCTTCGACACACCAGAGGCGGCGCGGGACTGGCTGGATGGTTGGAGACGTGTAGAGGCACCTAGACGGAACGGCAGGAGTCAGCGAGATGGGGGAACACAGCGTCAATCGGACCAGGTGCCGTCGCAGGGCCATAGTCAGGACCTATTTGCAGAACCAGGTCAGGAGGAGAGGGAGTATTCGGAGGAGTGAGGGCCGGCGATCATGCACCATTTCCTGACTGTGACTCTTGGGCTCCACTCAGAGATGTGTGGCAAAGTAAATTCTGCCATGTTCTGTGTCCCTACGTGTCATCCATCATATGTTATGTGTGCATGATTAATATGCATATGTATTCCCTATGTTCGATTCAAGACGCAATTATAGTTGTGTCCACCTCTAGTATGTCAGTTTCCAGTCCTCGTGAATACTACGAATATCAGGCCTATGTAAAGCTACGTTGCCACGTCTCTCAGTGTGCACGTTATTTCATTGTAAAGTCCCCGTTTCTAGGCCTCAAAAGGGCCTGGACACCAGATTCAGCTCCTGTCTCCTGAAACCTCGCTGAGGAGCGATACAGCCCCCACCTGTATCCTCGACCCTTCACTTACTTCCTGCCTCGCAGTGCCCGGTTCAGCCTGGCTCTGCCTCTGAGTCTGCCAAGAAAATGTTATGATTCCAGTTATCAGTTCAGTCCTCCTTCTCTGCATTCCTAAGCTACTGAACTGCATCAATAGTTTCCGTCATTGTCTAGCCTTCACGTCTCCACGTTAGAGAAATACTGCATTTAATGGTCATTTAATATTCTTCATCACGCACTACATGTAGAATAATGCATGGTCCAGTCTTAGAATCAAGTTAGCCTTTCCCCTCCTGACTTCTAGTTTATATCAACATGTTCTCTAAACATCGGATACTAGATACTGCTTAGGTACATGTCGCCCTGACTCTCCAGACTTCAGTCTCTGCTCCTAGCACAGAGTTCATAGCCCCCAGCTTCTCCTAGTGATACGTCATTGCCAGCTTGCGCGCACCATCAGGTTAGAGGTCCCGGCTCCTTAGGTAGCCCCCTCCACGGTTTCCGCCCCATTCATGACATATTCTGTTACGTTTGCATCACATGTCTATGTATACGCCCTGTTACACCCACTTTCACCCTTATCTTTCGCGACTGCTACGCGTCACGCCTATTGCTCCACCCACTGCTCCGCCTATCATATGTACTGTAATGCAACTGTTTTACTATATATGCTTGTGTATTGTTATTAAATGCTAGCGCGCTCATCCCAGATCCAGCCCCAGCAGCTGCTGGGCCCTGCCATCCTATTCCTATGCAGGTTGTCCTGTTCCTGTCCTTTATGCTGTAATAAACCTGCGAAACTCCTACTACCTCGAATCTTGACTCTTATTTATTGAGCTATCTGTTATTCATTTATACATTCAAAAATAGGGTATTATTTACTTATTTACCACATAATGGCGCCCGAACAGGGACTTGCCCTTTCCCCACGCGCCGGTGAAGCCACGCCGGCCCCCTGACCCTCTGCAGCCGTGACGGAACCATACCGTGCACGTGCAGATATTTCTGCTTCAAGTATCCCTCAGGCCCACGGAGGAGACGGAGGAGGCGGTCCAGCATCCAGACGAGGCGGTGGAGGAATGCGGCGAGTCCCGACCAGAGCCCAAGCCAAGAGTCCAAGGTCCGAGGTATCCGGAGGTCCACCCGTAACTTAAGTCCGAAGTTCGTTGTCCGTCGTCGAAGCAGTCCAGTCCGAGGCCTTCCGTTCTTGCTGCCCGGTGAGTACCGTTACTGGGGTAGTATCTAGACAGGGTCAATTTAATTGACTCTGGTCCGTGGGTTGGTGGTACACAGACCCACAAACGAAGTGTCCACTTCGGTGGATGCGGGTCCTGACGTGTCTCTTTATGAGACCGGTAAGTTTCGTACTGTTTCAGCAGTGCATCTAGTTTCTGTCCTAGTCAGTTCTGTTCTCGAGAAAAGTCATATATTCTGTGTTCCGTATTCCAGGTAGTATTTTGTTCGAACTGTTATTACTAAATGTTTTTCATGTATTTTAATGTCATGGTATGAATGGGGAATAAGTATCGTGTTCATTGTGTATTGTATTGTGTCCAGATTATAGTTCAGTCATGATGCTGCTTGTTCAAAGTTACGTCAGTTAAAAACTAGAAAGGGTTTGTTAGAGGAAGCAGTTCCAGTCCCGCCTAGGGACAGTCCAGGTCATTTTATGTATCAGAAGCATGGCATAAGTGCCATACTATATCTAGATTTATGGGTAGAGTATACAAAACAGTTAGAAGAAAAGTATAGATGGCCCGTATCGGGTACATGGGATGCCGAGTGCATCATGCGAGTAGAAGAGGCATTATGGAAAAAGAAAGCCAGACAATCACAGAAAGATGCCATCGAGCTATGGAGAAAAGAAGCTCATAAAAGAACCGAAAAAGAAATCAGAAAGTCAGAATTAAGTAGAGAATCCTCGGAACGAGCACAAGAAAAAGAACTAATCGAGATAGGTGAACAAGTCAAAGCCGAACAGTCAGACAGACAGAGGAATGCCCTCATTAAGGGTATGTATCCTCTTCTTGCCGAGGGCTTGCCAAAAGCGACCCCGGAGGCATCCAGTAATTTTCCGCCACCACTAGTTCCGATCAAGTTACGTCACAAACCAACCGCAGCTGATATTTTCATCTCGTCCTATTTGGACGACACAGTCCCAGAATATGCAAATCCTGTTCCCGCTCCACCAGTCCCTGTAAATCAGGCACTTCCCGTTCCTCCAGACACCGGGGCACCCTTTGCAGCACCTGCTACGGTTCCCCCGGTCCAGCCCGCCATACAAGTCCAGCCCGCATTCCAATTTCCCACCCTGCCAGGACGAAAAGCATCAGTTGATGATTCTAGTCTAGGGGCCGCAGGAGGAGGTCCTCCTCGAACCCCGCCGCCACATAAGCGTTTAACGGCAGCCGAATTACATATGCAAGCGTCACAACGTACGCCCAGACTGTCTGTTGCAGAAATAAGAAAATCCCTTGCCGAATGCTGCTATGACCCAGTCCCAGGCGAAGATGATATGGTTTTATATTCATTACGCGTAAGAAATGTGGCCGAGTATCTAGTCACCCTACCAGATATGAAGGAAGATCTAGACAGAATATATTGTTTCATCCGTACAGGGGAAGATCCAGAAAGTATTAGTGATGTCATGTCCCAAAGGAAAGCTGAGACCCAGCTCATGATATTAAAGTTTCTGATTAATTGTCTAATAAGAGAACAAGATTACCCGTCCAAAAATCAGGCCGAAATGAAAGCCCTGATGAAGTGGAGTAATAGTATAGCCGAGGGTAAGCACAAGACTATCGGTGCTATGGAGAGTATGTCCAAGAAAATCCGTAAAGAAATAATAAAGTTACACGAACAACGTAAAGCAGCACAAGTAAACGAGAAAGAAAGTAACTCTGATACTGAAGAGTTAGACGACGAGAATTCCGCCAGAATAGCGTATGTAGGAAAACCTAGATTTCCAGATCGCCATTTACGTCTAGAACCCAAGTCTACGTTCCATCATCCAGTACCAGACCAAGGTTCTCTAGAACAAGTATTTCAAGCTACCGATCACATTCTGAAATCACGAATCGGTTACAGTGAGTTAAGTACTATGCATGAACAAGAACTAGCCCGATCAGCAGTCCGATGGATTACTGATTCTACCACTTTTCCAGACGAAATAGTGGCACAAATGTTTCTGAAAATGCCCCCAGCCGAGCAACGACTGGTGGGTATGTATATGATTCAGCACCTCATTACTCTGTATGAGGGTCAACATTCTGATCCAGGTCCGTTACATGATATCCTGAACGAGTTACTCCAGTATAGATGGAGAGGTCTAGGTACCGATTTAATTAGTGTCATTCTAGAACAGCGCCACAAATATAGAACGTTTCTGAACCCGCATTTTGTTCATGTCTCACCCCCAGAAAGTAAACCATTTTACATAGACAGACAGAATCCGTTACGAGAAGTCCACCCAGTTAGAGGAACGGGTGGCGAAATGCAGCGAGTGTTTGTATACACTCCGATCACAAAGATGGAACTTCTGGAGATGAAGAAATTAATTCCCTGTCATGATAAAGATCCAGCAGGGTTCCATAGAGAATTAAAAGACATGCTCCGTATGGGAGAATACACGTATCCAGATATAATTAAAATGTTAAAGGTTCTGTTGCCCGCAGGGGTGTATGAAAAGCTCAAGGAAAAAGACTGGGAGGTGGGAGAGAAAAAGATCGATTGGGCAGTCCTAGAAGCTGAAGATAAGATACGAGTACCAGGTACCGGTCTCGGAGATAAATGTAAAGAATTACCTGAATTATTGATTCAAGTTTTACCCAGATTATTGACAACTAGAAAAGAAGACTGGGATGCAATCTCAGCCTGTAAACAGAAACAAGACGAAGATATTAGTGATTTTTATTCTAGATTCGAGAAATGTTTTAGCATCAACAGTGGCCTCAAGACAAGTAGTGAGTCATACCCTCACCTTTTTGTTACTAAATTAGTCGAGAATTCAAGTTCACCAATTAAAAATCGAGTTCTGAAAGTCGAGAGTACCTGGCAAGCTAATACCCCGTCCCAGATGTTGCAGATGCTCCAATACCACCAGAATAGGATCAGAGAAGAGCAAGAACATGAAAGAAAACGTATGAAAGAGACGAAAATGAAAGTACTAGTTGCACAATCTGTTCCTCAAGACAGTCAGAAGAGGGGTCCAAATCAAGCCAGTCATCCTGCAGCTCCCGTTAAAGGGAATTGCAATTATTGTAAACAGCCAGGTCATTTTATAAACGAGTGTGCAGTTCTGAAACACAACATAGCTACTGGTAAGACTAAAGAAAGACCACGTCCGCCTAGACAAGAACAAGTTTCACAGACTCCTCAGCCACAGAATATACAACAGACAGTTACAGCACCACAGCCTATCGCTGCAACACAGCATGTCACACAGCAGATGTACCAGTATGCACAGTCTGAGTATCCAGAGTACCAACAGTATTCATGAAACAGCCTAGAGAGGGAGGTAGGCTTGCCTCTCATCGAGATACCTGTAGATCAAGAAGGTCCCTATGTTCACAGTCAAGTATTAGGGAAAGACAGAAAGTTTTTGATTGATACAGGGGCAAGTAGGACCACAATTAGTCACGCCGAAGTTCCAGGGGCTCCGCTCTCAGGCTCAAGAAATGTTTCCCTTGGATTTTCAGGAAAGCCTATCGTAAATGAGATCTCAAAGCCAGTTTCTCTAGAAGTAGGTCCATTGTCCCGCACTACTGATCTGTTACTTACTAAGTCATGTCCAGAAAATCTATTAGGCATTAAGACACTGAAAGAGTTAGGTGCAGTTATATGCTGTTCCCCAGAGGGAATACGATTGTTCCTACGTGACTTTAAGGGTCACTATGTATTACGAGATTTTGATTCAAGACTGTCTAATGTTCCACAGCACTTATGGGCGCAAGGTCCAACTGATGTAGGTTACATGCAAATCACACCCTATCGTGTGACTCTCAAGCCAGGTGTAGTGTTACCACGAATCAGACAGTACAGATTGCCACCTGAGGCTGTAGCAGCCTTATCCAAAATTATTGACGAGCTTATTGCTCAAGGAGTGGTTGTAGAAACTGACTCCAATGTATGTAATTCTCCGATCATTCCAGTCATGAAACGTACTGATCCAAATGCACCCCCAGTATATCGATTAGTGATTGACCTACGAGAGCTTAATAAGTGTATTATTCCTCAGTACCCAGTTGTCCCAGACATCTCTTCCCTATTAACAGCCATTGATTCCGAAGCCACGTTCTTTACTGTAATCGACCTCAAGAACGCGTTTTTTAGTGTTCCCATTCATCCAGACAGCCAGTTCCTTTTCGGATTTTGTTTAAATGGAAGGAGCTATAAATTCACACGAGCTCCTCAAGGTTTCACAGAAAGTCCTAGTATTTACAGTCAAGCACTTAAGAGACAACTAGACAACATTCACATGCCAACTGACACTGCCCTGCTCCAGTATGTCGATGATCTACTGATCACAGCCCGTTCTGAACGTGCTTGCGAGCAAGCATCCCTTACAGTCTTGTATTTCCTAGCCGAGATGGGGCACAAGGTGTCCCCTTCTAAGCTTCAATTCTGTGTCCAGCAAGTGGTATACTTAGGACACTTACTGTCCAAGAGGGGTAGGCAGTTGACACCAGACCGTATCCAGTTAATAGCGAGTCTTCCTCAGCCCAAGACCCAGAAGGAGGTACGTGCTTTTATTGGCCTTACTTCTTATTGCAGACAATGGATTCCTCAGTATGCATTTCTAGCCAAACCACTGATACAGTTAACGACACAGGAGGCAGCCGTATCGACTGTTCTCCCTTGGACATCTGAACATACACTTAGTTTCAATGAGTTAAAGAAAGCCCTATGCCAAGCTCCAGTTCTAGCGACACCGAACTACAGTAAGCCTTTTACACTTTTCGTTACTGAACGCGAAGGTACAGCATTATCTGTTCTCACACAAGATCAAGCAGGACAATACAAGCCCTGTGCTTATTTTTCGAGCACATTAGATCCTGTAGCCCAGGCTCTGCCTGCGTGCCTCAAGTCAGTTGCAGCCACAGCACTAGCTATCAGACAAAGTGATTCCATAGTATTAGGACATACCTTGACAGTACAAGTTCCACATTCCGTGGAAGTTCTTTTAAACCGAACACAAACTCAGCACTTGACAATTGCACGTTTAACAGGTTATGAATTGACATTATTCCAGCCACACATAGAAACCAGACGCTGCAACATCCTTAATCCTGCTACACTGTTACCATCAGTTAATTCAAATCCAGTCACATATGATTGCGTGGAAGTAGTTAACATTACGACAAAGCCAAGACAAGATCTGACAGATACTCCGTTACCAGACCCCGACCTGACACTTTATGTGGATGGTTCATGTATGAGAACAAGTACAGGAGAACTAGTCGCCGCGTATGCAGTGACTACTGACACTGAAGTTATTGAGACACACCGTATTGACACCCTGTCCGCTCAAGCAGCAGAGCTAGTTGCTCTGACACAAGCCTGCATACACGCCAAGAACTTGAAAGTTAATGTCTACACGGATTCACGTTACGCATTTGGAGTCGTACACGACTTCGGAGTGCTCTGGCAGGAGAGAGGTTTCATGACTTCTCATGGAACCAAGATTCAGCATGGTCTCCTTATTCAAGCTCTGTTAGATGCCATACACTTACCGACATCTATCGCTATCATGAAGTGCAAAGCACATACGAAAGTTACTGACATTATTTCCCAAGGTAATGATCTAGCAGATCGCACAGCCAAGTTTACAGCACAGACTCCAGACATTCCAGTTAATCAGACACATACTCCAGATCCGACCACATGTATGACAGTTAAGGACCCTACACAAGATGTCATAGACATACAGTTACATGCTACTCCCGAAGAAATTAAGAAATGGTCCGAACAAGGAGGGGTCCAGACAGATCAAGGATGGTTAACGAAGGGTAGAGCCACATGGTTTCTCCCCGACTCATTGGTTCAAGTCATTATTAATACCGCACATAGTCCAGCACATTTAGGAGAAAAAGCTATGTTAGACAGTATCCAGAATATTTGGTTCAACAAACATTTACGAGCTGCAGCCAAGCAGAAAGTCCGTACCTGTATGATATGTTGTCAGTTTAATCCAGGTAAAAGTGTCCCGGTGGAACAAGGTGGATTCCAGCCCCCTGACCACCCTTTTGAAGTCCTCCAGATGGATTATATTCAGATGGAGCGATGTCGAGGTTTCAAGTATGTCCTTGTAGTTGTATGCGCTTTGTCCAGGTGGACAGAAGCATATCCAGTCCCAGATTACACAGCCGCGACCACTGCCAAGCAGTTGGTTCGTGAGTTCTTCCCCCGTTATGGACTCCCTAGAGTCGTATATTCTGACAACGGCCAGCCATTCTCATCTGAGTTGATGAAGCATGTTTCCCTGTTGTTAGGGTACCAGTGGAAGTTTCATTGTGTACGCCATCCTGAAGCAGCCGGTCTCGTAGAGAGACATAATCAGACTCTGAAAATCCGTATCGCCAAAGTATGCAAAGAAAAAGGTGTGGACTGGCTGGTAGCTCTACCAGTCGCTTTATTTTATATGCGCATGGTCGCACATTCCAGATCAGGTCTGTCCCCGTATGAGGTCGTTTTCGGCCGCCCCCCAAATATGTGGGGTACTCCTAGACCCCGAAGTATTACCGATGTTTCAAGTAATATGCTGACAGATTACCTAGCTTCCTTGATGTCTGCCCTCAACTCATGTCGTTCACAGGTTGCCGCCGCATTTCCAGACAATACCGAGGTGGCACCGCATGAAATCGTTCCAGGATCCATGGTGTTGGTGAGGAATTTTGACAGATCAAGTCCGCTGGAGCCTCGCTGGAAAGAGCCCCGACAGGTCCTCCTCACCACCCGTACAGCCGTGAAGTTGGAAGGTCGCAAAGGCTGGGTGCACCTTTCTCATATAAAAAGGTTTTATGGACTGAAACCCGTCTTAAAGAACATTTCCCAGGATTTGAAGGATTGCCAAAGCACCATTTTTAAGGACTGTCCCGCAAAAGACAATGTTACTACACCCCCCCTGTTAGAGAAAACTCCGCAACAGGAGTATAAGTTAAAACTCCGGTCTAGTAAAATAAGTCAGTCAGTTTGATTGTCTAAGTCCTCCCCTAGGTGAAACGGTTAGACTGTTTCTGACATGTATAAAATAGACCCCCATAGTGAGAGAGTCAGTCAAAACTCAATCCGATGTATCGTTTTTCTAAGTTTCATATTATTTCTCAGCATTATGATTTCCTGCACCAGTTATGCATTTTACCTGTATCTTCCAGTTCCTCATGTAAATAAGTCTTCTAATGCTACTATAGAGCACATGTTTAGTGACCTACCTCCCCATGAACTCTCTTACCGCCTCGCTATGCGAAATAATTCCTTTATCCGCATGTTACATTACTCACACCAGACCAGCAATGCCACTAATTGTTGGGTGTGTGGTCGACTCCCCCCTTTCCAGACACCGAAGGGAGTTCTGCCACTTTTTCCTTATCCATTTTCACATAATGGTTCGTGTGGAGCATGGTCCACGTTAACGTCATCCTCAACAGATATGTCTTTTCTTAACAGTACATGTTTCCCAGACAAGCAAGGTCTCCCCCACAGAACAGGTTTAGATCTAGAAAATGAAGTGTATAATTTAGGTAACTATTCTTCGAATTTCATGGTCCTGAATGTTCAGTCTGATACTACTCCAGACTTACCTGCTATTTCTGTATTACCAGTCAAAGGCGAATTATGTGTCCGAAATTATGGTTCTGTACATGTAGGACATAGTGATTGTACTACTATTGTCAAGTATAGTGACAGTGGGAAATCTATTTTCAAAGCTTCACGTCATTCTTATTTTATTTGTGGTCAAACTGCATATGTTCGTCTGCCCCTCGATTGGGAGGGAACCTGTTACATTGCCTTCCTACTGCCACCTGTTTTCCTAGCCCCACCTGATTATCACAGAAACACACATCTAGTACACATTAGACATAGAAGGGAGTCCCCAATTGTCGATTATACTGAAACTGCTCTAGAACAGTATACAGATTTCAATAGAGGTTTCTTCTTCTTTATAGGACCTATCCAGAATAGTAAACTGATCCGTAGGTTAACCAGAACCCTCGAAGCTGTAGTAAATGAGACTGCCTCTGCTCTAGGTAACTTAACCGAAGAGCAATCTGCTATGAGATTTGTCGTTTTACAGAATCGTCTCGTCCTTGACGTCATACTGGCCGATAGGGGCGGGGCCTGTAGAGTCATCGGATCTAGTTACTGCATTTTCATTCCAAATAACGCGCCGTCTGTTTATTCAGCTATAACCAGACTCCATAAAATTGCCCATCTGATACACCAAGATCCAGGCACCTGGACATGGTCCGGTTGGTTCTGGAATATAATTTCCGCATGGGGATGGAAAATATTGTCCTTCCTAGGTATTGCAGTAGCGATCATATTCAGCTGCTGTCTCTGTATACAATGTGGCCCTGCGATTTGCGGCATTTGTGCTACCTCTTGTATTCCTAATCCCAAACCCCGTTCTAAATCCCGTTCCAGGATAATTCGAGACGAGCAAATGATACTATATGAAATGATAGATGGTATCATGAATATTGATGTTTCCTGATGGAAACGTAGTGACAAGGAGGGAATGTGGAAAAGTAAATTCTGCCATGTTCTGTGTCCCTACGTGTCATCCATCATATGTTATGTGTGCATGATTAATATGCATATGTATTCCCTATGTTCGATTCAAGACGCAATTATAGTTGTGTCCACCTCTAGTATGTCAGTTTCCAGTCCTCGTGAATACTACGAATATCAGGCCTATGTAAAGCTACGTTGCCACGTCTCTCAGTGTGCACGTTATTTCATTGTAAAGTCCCCGTTTCTAGGCCTCAAAAGGGCCTGGACACTAGATTCAGCTCCTGTCTCCTGAAACCTCGCTGAGGAGCGATACAGCCCCCACCTGTATCCTCGACCCTTCACTTACTTCCTGCCTCGCAGTGCCCGGTTCAGCCTGGCTCTGCCTCTGAGTCTGCCAAGAAAATGTTATGATTCCAGTTATCAGTTCAGTCCTCCTTCTCTGCATTCCTAAGCTACTGAACTGCATCAATAGTTTCCGTCATTGTCTAGCCTTCACGTCTCCATGTTAGAGAAATACTGCATTTAATGGTCATTTAATATTCTTCATCACGCACTACATGTAGAATAATGCATGGTCCAGTCTTAGAATCAAGTTAGCCTTTCCCCTCCTGACTTCTAGTTTATATCAACATGTTCTCTAAACATCGGATACTAGATACTGCTTAGGTACATGTCGCCCTGACTCTCCAGACTTCAGTCTCTGCTCCTAGCACAGAGTTCATAGCCCCCAGCTTCTCCTAGTGATACGTCATTGCCAGCTTGCGCGCACCATCAGGTTAGAGGTCCCGGCTCCTTAGGTAGCCCCCTCCACGGTTTCCGCCCCATTCATGACATATTCTGTTACGTTTGCATCACATGTCTATGTATACGCCCTGTTACACCCACTTTCACCCTTATCTTTCGCGACTGCTACGCGTCACGCCTATTGCTCCACCCACTGCTCCGCCTATCATATGTACTGTAATGCAACTGTTTTACTATATATGCTTGTGTATTGTTATTAAATGCTAGCGCGCTCATCCCAGATCCAGCCCCAGCAGCTGCTGGGCCCTGCCATCCTATTCCTATGCAGGTTGTCCTGTTCCTGTCCTTTATGCTGTAATAAACCTGCGAAACTCCTACTACCTCGAATCTTGACTCTTATTTATTGAGCTATCTGTTATTCATTTATACATTCAAAAATAGGGTATTATTTATTTATTTACCACAGATGGGCGGCTGAGGGTACATGGAGCCGCCATCGGATTGCAGAGTTTATACCCCGACAAGCAAGTACAATGGGTTGGATAGGGACAAAGCGCTCTGCTAAGTTGGGGGAGGCGGGCGGTTTTAGGCCCGTGCAGCAGGGAGGCAGGGAGGGGGGTGGGAGGGGGTTGTTGGTTGTTTTGGTTCCACTTTGTTTGTTTTATTGTAGTGTTTTCTGGCGCAGCACACGATATAATGCTCTGCATGAGGGTGACATTTTCATTGGTGGCAACACTCCGCTGGGAGGGTTCCTCCTGAACACATACCACATCCAGCTTAATGGCGGCATGCTCAATGGTTACACCTGAACCACACACGGCGCGCACCTCCCGCCCGCCAACACTCACGGCACTCACGTGGAATGTTCGGGGATTGGGCGACAGAGTGAAGAGGGGCCTGGTGCTGCAGTTTTTAAAGCGCTATAAACCGGCGATTGTCATGCTGCAAGAAACCCATTTAGTGGGCACGGCCTCTAGAGCCATGGATAGATGGGGTTATAAATTTATTGCTCATGCGGACTTTTCCTCCGGCTCAAGGGGGACTGGGATCCTTATACGGAAAAACTACCCACTGCTATGTCAGCACACTAAGATAGATCCTCAAGGCCGCTTTGCAGCAGTTACGGTACAATGGGAGGGCCAACTCTTTAATTTTGTGTCTGTCTACATACTGCCTGGCCTACAGGCTGCGGCTCACACCGCCCTGGCTTCCTTCCTACTGGCCCTACCGACAGCGACACTAGTTCTAGGGGGAGATTTCAATGATGTTGTAGATCAGGCGCTCGATAGACACCCACAGGCTGGGACGGTGCGGGGAGGCGGGCGACTCTCCGGTTTGATGGACGCCTTGGGACTGACGGACTGCTGGCGCTACAAACACCCCTACGACAGACACTATACCTTTTACTCGGCGACCCACAATTGCCTTTCTCGGATTGACCACGTTTTAATGTCAGGGGAGGGGCTTCGTGGGGTGGAAGAAGTGTCAATATGCCCCAGAGGAATCTCCGACCACTCCCCGCTACTACTCACATACACGAACCATCGTTCGCATAAATGCCGCATGTTCCCGGTTCATGCAAATTATCTTCAGAGCGCCCCATTGAGAAAGGCTCTCACCGCTACTGCTGAGCACTATTTCCAGGAGAATGCAGGCTCAGTGGACTCCCGAAGTACCCTGTGGGAAGCATTCAAGACGGTGTTACGGGGACAAGCAATTGTGTCGGTAACAGCCCACAGGAGAACGCAACAGCAGGAACTTGCCACCCTGGAGGAGGCCCTTGCAACGGCTATCTCCAAGCAGGACGCTGCTCCTTCTCTAGGAGCTGCCCAGGCAGTCAGGCTGTGCCGAATAGAATGGATGGCATATCAGAAGGAATTGGTTAGGTCCTCGATTCAAGCCACTCGTCACAGAGTCTACGAACTGGGCGATAAAGCAGGAAAGATGCTGGCTTGGCTCGATAAAAAAGAAAGGGCGGGTAGGGTCATTGCTCAATTGACATTGCCTGACGGGGGGTCAACCTCGGACCCCGGCGTCATTGCTGATTTACTAGGCGATCACTACGAGGCGATCTACTCTCCCCAGGCGGGGTTCTCGACAGAGGAGGCCTATGACTATATTAAGGATCTGACGATCCCCTGTCTCTCCCCTGAGTCAGCGCTCCTGCTAGAGGCCGATATGACTGTGGAGGAGGTGAAGGAGGCGACTGCGGCACTGGCGTCGGGAAAGGCACTGGGACCCAACGGTTTCCCGGTAGAACTGTACAAACACACAGCCCAGACGACAGCCCCCCATCTCCTTAACATGTTCACGGACAGCCTGGAGGTGGGTATGCTACCGCGTGATCAGCGTCTGGCCACGATCATCCCGATCCACAAACCTGGAAAGGCGGTGGAGGAATGTAATTCTTACCGTCCCATCTCCCTGCTTAATGCAGAGCCAAAGATCCTGGCCAAATTGTTGGCGCTTCGGCTGGCCCCCCACCTCGCCACCCTGGTACACCCGGACCAGTCCGGCTTTATGCAGAATCGTAGTACCTCACACAACTTGCGACGTTTACAAGCGGTGCTGGCTCGTCGTGACTATATACAGGAACCGGCGGTCTTGCTTTCCCTGGACGCCACCATGGCGTTTGACACTGTAGAGTGGCCTTACTTATTCGCGGTGCTTCGCCACATGGGCTTCGGACCCCAATTCTGTGCATGGGTCCCCCTGCTCTACACTGCCCCCCTGGCTCAGGTAGCGGCTAATGGCCACATCTCCAGGGACTTCCCGTTGTGGCGTGGGACGAGGCAGGGTTGCCCGTTATCGCCTCTGCTGTTTACGCTAATCCTGGAGCCGCTTGCGATCTGGGTTAGATGGGAGCCATCCATTAGGGGTATCCGGTGGTCGCCGACGTGGGAGGATCGGATATCGCTCTACGCGGATGATGTCCTGCTCTATCTCACTTCCCCAAAGAAATCTGTCCTGGTACTGCTCAATGTTTGCGAAAAGTTCGGGAGAGTATCGGGCTACAGAATTAACTGGTCGAAGTCGGTTCTCTTTATACTTGCGGGCCAACCCCCCCCACTGCCGAGTAACTGTCAGTTAACTTACACCACCGCCCCCTTTAAATATCTTGGGGTTTTTGTCACTCCTAGCCCGGACGACTTCCAAGCCCTGAACCTGAGACCCCCCCTGGACCGGTTTATTAGAGATGTCAAAGTGTGGCGCTCACTTCCGCTCACCCTTTTGGGCAAAGCCGCCCTGTTCAAAATGATGGCGCTGCCCCGGTTTCTGTACCTCCTTGAAAACTCACCGTTTCCGGTGCCTCCCTCCTATTTCAAAGCCATTGCAGCAGCGGTTTCTACTCTGCTTTGGGACGGGAAGCCGGCTCGTATTGCTCAGGACAAGTTGGTTAAAGATTGGTACGATGGGGGTATAGCACTCCCTAGTATAGAATTGTACTACTGGGCTGCCCACCTCAAACAGATCAATTATTGGTTGCACGCCTCACAGACGGATCCAGCCTACATGGCAGACAGGCATAATGTTGAGCCCAAGGGCCTGCTGAGACACTTGTATAGCCGCACCATCCCGGCTGAGCTACAGGGCCCCACCCATCACACAATTCAAATTTGGTATAAAGCACACAGACATCTTCAATGTGCGAACACCGTTACACAGATGACGCCACTGTGGGATTCCTACAGGTTAGGTTACATGGGCACCACTAAGGGGTTCAGGGCATGGGACGCTATAGGCATTTCAGTGGTGGGGGACCTCTGGAAAAACCATAAAGTGGTGGATTTTGAATATCTACAGTCCAAATACGGTATGGCTTTGTCCGAACGTTACAGGTTCATGCAGATTAGGCATGCACTGAGGGCGGCCATCCCGGAGGGAACGGAATTACTGGAGGCTACCCCCCTAGAAGATAGACTGTTAACTGAACACATGCCCCAAAAAGCCACCTCATACACATACCGGAAACTAGTTAATAATCTCCCCGACATGTTGTCCAAACTGCGTTCCACCTGGGTGGCGGATGTGGGGGACCTAGATGACTCGGAGTGGCAGGAGGCTCTCTCGTCGCCGCGCGAGACGGCGATACCCTCCAGGCTTAAACTGGTGCAGCTGAAAGTGTTGCACCGTACATACTATACCAGGACGGTCCTGCACAAGATAGGGAAGGCTGAACACGAATACTGTCTCCGTGGCTGCGGAGAAAGGGGGACATTCTATCACACCATTTGGGATTGCGGGAGGTTGGCAGGATATTGGACAGCGGTGCTGCGAACTATCTCTCAGACAATGGCTACCTCCCTGCGGCCCGACCCGCGCTGCTGCTTGCTGAACATATGGGAGGCGACGGACCTAACTCATCGGCAGCAGGATTGGGTGATGTTGGGTTTGATGGTCGCGAAACGCAATGTAGCTAAGCGATGGGGCTCGCCTGTGTTACCCACACTGAGAGAATGGTGCAGCGACATGGATGATGCGATGGTGGCTGAGAGGGCGGTGTTTGTCCAGAGGGGTTGCCCCAGGAAATGGGGTCTGATCTGGGGAGCGTGGAATAGGTATAGGGGAAACATTTGTGACCCACCGAGGGAGGACTCTGATGAGTATGTGTCAGATTGAGGAGTGCAACTAAACTATGGCTGTGGTTGGGGAGGAGTCGTACAGCTTCAAGGACCTCCAGACCGTTGCAGGAGTGGAAGGTGTTGGGTGTGGTTCGGGAGTGTGTCCCTACTTTTGCGGATAACGCCATTGAAGATCTCTGTTTATTTACCCTCTGAATTAACTCAGTGTTTTACTACAGCTGTGCCTTTGCCTACATGAACAGTTTGGTGTTACAGTTTTGACAAAAACAGACCTTGGTACATCGAAAACAGCTTCTTGAGCACACTATGTATATTTGCCGCCGGGCCCTAGGGATGCCGGCTGAAAGGCTGTGTAACTCTTTGCATAGTACATTTACCTACTGAATGCTCGCGGCCGGCCCCAGAGGTTGTAGGCCTTAAGCTGTGTCCTAACAATGCCGTGCAATAAAGGTCTTGAAAAAAAAATAAAAAATGCTCTATTTTGACCTCGTATCTTTTACCAATGTAATGATGTTTTACGCTGTGTAATCTTTTTCAATAAAGCTTTTTAAACTCAAAAAAAGTTAGAAAGTTAGAGAAAAAGGGTATAAAAGAGTAAAAGAGCTTGCGAAAAGAGAGAAAAAGTCGGCTCCATGGATTTTATTTTGCACCACGACATGCTGTCGGTTTGAACAATTTTATGGTGCTAGAGACTTTGAAATATTTTTGGACATTAACTTTGATGGAATAGAGAAGATGATTTTTTGCAGAGATTTTATGTTATAAGGTAGGCATTGAGGAGAATAGAGAGACAGACAGCTTGGGAACCTGTTAAATGCGGCTCAGTCATTCGCCTATGACTGATTGGTAATATGCTTTTCTAAATGATATTTCTTCCTTAACATGTACTAAATAAATGCTTAAATGTTGCTTGTCAAAAGAATGTGCTAATTTCTTTTCCTAAATGAAATAGATAAACTATTGAAAATGTAAACTCAAGTTGGGTTTTATTAATTTAATAAAGTCATGACTGAATTTAATGTTAACAGTTATAAGGAATACTATGATTGAGCTGGTCTTAATCACCATCAACTGACTTTTTCTAGTTGGCCCATCGACCAAATAGCAGAGTACCTTGATGTATTGTTTTCCTCTTAACAGTTTAGATGAATATTTTGAAGTGTATATAATGTATAAAGTATAGATCTTAGGTACCCGCTAACCAGCAGCTCGCCTTCTTTTCACTGATTCAGGGGCAGTGCAGTGTGTGAATGTGTGACTCGCGGTGTTATGGGCCCCACCGATGAGTAAAGATAACATTTGCTCCTGGGTTAAGTGGGATGAGTATTGTGGGTTGTTTGAGAGCTTAGCTGGATCAGATTTCTTGGTAGCAGAGGTCTGGTTGCTATATTTCAGTTTGGAGATTATTGATGTTTTATGTTTAACACTAGATGTTTAGTTTGTATTACCTTATATGTAGTCGGAATTTAAAGACTTCCGGGAAGTAGGAAGTTTGTTGCCCTGAATGTAGGCAGGGGGAACATGTGGAAAGTGAAGTCACACAGTACATTGTCTGAATTCAGAGTGGAACATCATCGTGTGTTATCGTTAGGGACATTTTCCGTATGAAAGTGGTGAATGAATGGCGAAGGCCACCTGTGAAATTTCAGCCTGAAGAACAGCAGTCAATTGTGTACTCTGAATTACGATTATCCCTGAGAAAGTAATAGGTTTTGACCTAAGCTTGAAAGAAGGGTAAAGAAGAGGGAAGTGCTACTTTATCGGCAAAACAAAATTCGGTGGTAGAGAAGAGGTAAGCGCTGTCTACTGGAAATACTGAATTCTTGTAAGTTTAGACAAACTATCTCTTTGGTTTTAGTGAAACAGACAATGAGGATGTGTTTAAGTTTAGGTAGTGGAAAATATATAAATATTGTGCCGATAAATTTTGTAAAGGAGGAGGTCAGCAGAAGCAGGAGTAGAGCTGACATCAGCAAGAGTCACGCTTGTATAGTTCCACATGACTGTGACATATACAGTTCTGATTGGTGAATTGGTGTGAGACGAGCTGGGATAGGTCAGTTAGATTGTGACGTAAACTGCTTTGATTGGTGTTTTGGTGTGGGACGCGCTGGGATAGGACAGAATATTGGCACGGATTGAAAGGAAGTGTACGATCGTATTGAGAGAGAAAAATCCATGAAGATGGATTACTATCATGAGCAAGACAGGGAGAAACCTTCATGGTTAAGAAAATCAAGAATCTGTTTAAAAATGACAAAGAAATAGTCATGAGAGAAGGAAAATTACTTCCTCCACTGAAAACACCAGCATCATATATGATGACGAAATATGGCTATCATACAAAAAAGATGATGGAGTTTTGGCATTTCCAGAAACGGGTTCATTCAGCACAGCAGTGTTACCAAATTTAAGGGAACATTGAATAAACTTGAGCTGAGACCTAGGCCAACACAATTTGAAGCTCTAATGGAATGGGAAGATGAGATGTACGAAAAAGAAAAAGAGAGGTCCCAAGATGGAAACAAAAAATGAGGCAATTTGAGAGGATATTGGGGAACTACACATGAGAGTAGAATGAGAAGAAGAAGGTGTGCTGATATGTGGGATGGTATGTATCCAGTATGAACGGTAGATGAAACTGTAGGGAGAAAATTTACTGAGAAAAGAAATCATCAAGTATCCGAAAAAAGTGGATGTGAAATGGAGGACGAGGTGCTAAAAAGCATTTTGAATAGAAGCCCCTCACCATATTAGTCACCTTCTGCAGCGGTGACTCCAAATGCACCGCCAATGGAGATTGGTGTAACAGAGACCCCAAAAAGACACTTAGAAGTAAAACATACCCCTGCAAAATAAGAATTAGTACAGATTGAAAAATTAAGTGCCTCAGAATTAGAGAGATCAACAAAAGAATTGGTAGAGAAAATTAAGGAATTAACAAAAAATGTAGAAGCTGTAACTGTACCTGTAACTATAGGTCCTGTAAAACCAGTTTTTGAAAATCAGAAAATAGAAGAGCAATTGTTAACCACTCCTTTAAATTTTAGTATCCATAAAGTAAGAGAAAAGATTTACCCAGATCTGAATGAAATTAAGAGTACAACTAGAACAACACCACTAGATTTAACTATCAATCAGAGTCCAATGTATTGGATTCCTATGGGAACAGAGTCAGCAACTGAGACTCCGGAGAAAAGTTTAGCTAGCATAGATTTGACTAAAACTCCAGTAGGGCCAACGGCTGAAGAACTAAATGATTGGGTTAAAACATTACAAAAGAAAGATTCAGAGCCTAAACTTTTAGATGTGGTCAGATTCAAGATAGATATGGAAGAACTGATTATTGGAACCATTGGGACAGAAAAGTTAAAAACATATCAGGATGATGAACTGATATTCATGAGTAAAAGTATAACTTGGGGAGCTAAAAATTCACTTGATAAATTAGAAGAAACAGCAAACGAATTCAGAATAGAATTTGGAAAAATAAAATTATTACAGAATCCTTAACAATTGGATTTCACTGAGAAAGACATTGATAATTTAAACACAGCAGGAAGATTAACTCAGTTAAAAGGATGAATTGTATTAATGAGGAATTGGGGAGATGTAGATTGATGGAGAAGTAGGTGGACAAAGAAAAAGGTAGAGGCCAATGATAAAATATCTTTAGCCTCACTGTTAAAGAAAAGGAATCAGTAGTAGCAACAGAATACCCCATGAGAGAAATACCAGGAGGAGGATATGTGTATGTGCCATGGAGTAGACAGGTTGTATTGTCATTTACAAATGATTTTCCAAGATTACGAGAAAAACCTCTAGAATGGTATAGACAAGTAGACAGGTTTGTAAAAGTTTCGAAGGTGTTGTGGGAAGATTTAGATGGATTATTTGACATAGTTGTACCTGCAGATATATGGACTGAATCTAAAATTACTGTAGGTTGGGCAAAAGAAGAATATCCAAGAGATGCAAAAACTGGTGTTCCAGGTCCAGAAGTAATGAGAAAATATGGCCAGGTTGTAACATTTCTAAAAAATAAAATTCCACTGAAAGAGACAGATTGGTTAATAATCGATATAACAACACAAGAAACCAAAGAATCCGTACATGCTTATTATGAAAGATTGCTTCTAGTTTAAAATAGTGGATATGAAAATCTAAGTGAAAAAGATATGAATCATTTTGTGTAAAGGTTTGTGTTTGGTATGAGACCTGAAATAGGAGATATGATAAGACACCACATGATGTGTTGGCAGTCTAGTTCTGTGGATGATGTTTTGAGGTATGCAAAATACTGTAGTGATGATATCAAAGCTAGGCAGCATAAGCTAAAGGAAAATTCACAAGTGAAAGTTGCAGAACAACAAGAAGCATAATTTAATAATCAGATTAATGATATGGGTCAGACAAAGTTGAAAAGTAATATGAGTAAAGGAAAAGGACAAATGAATATAGATGAGTCTTAAAAGAAATGGCCTTGTCATAATTGCGGAAAGGTAGGGCATTGGAGGAACAAGTGTAAGTTCCCCCCAAAGGTTAATCCGGAAAATAAATCATTGAATCCACAGGTGCAGAATTAGGTAAATCAACAGTTACCACCACAACAACAGGTAGTCACACAGCAGATTCAGGTGCCACTACCACCTCTCCCACAGAGTGTTAATCTTCAGAAAAGCAGTGCAGAGACAGGATTCTATTGAGGAGAGAAGGTAAAAGAATCGCCGCGTGTGACTGCTGTTCCGCAGTATTGGCTGAGATCGGATGGAAATGAGTCCGATGAAAGTTGTTGACGGTGCCTAGGAGAGGAAGTGGAGTGCGTACTTGGCACAACTGTGGAGGTAGATCAATCTGGTCCTTTTGTGAATGGAAAGGTAAATGGTGTAAATGTTACTTTTCTAGTGGACACAGGTGCTACCCGTTCTACTGTTAGATCAATAGAAATTCAAAACCTTCCTCTCTCTGGAGATGTAATCCAAGTTGTAGGTGTAACCAACAGACAGATTAAAGCCCCACTAACACAACCTATAAAAGTGGAAATTAGCTCTTTTAAAGAAATGCATCACTTTGTAGTATGTGACAACAGTCCTGTAAATTTGCTTGGACCCAACATACTCTGTAAGATGAACTGTGCCAATTATTGTTCCCCAGATGGCATTGCTTTCCAAACAGCAGATGATGATAGTCTATATAAAATGACAATGTCAATAATAGATCCAGAAAGGAGTGAAACATTCCCTATGTTTGACAGAGAATTAAAAGAAACAGTTAAAGAAGTGGTGTGGGACTTCACAGGAGAAGAAATAGGGCTAATTAAAGGAGTGAGTCCAGTAAAAATTACTGTAAAAGAAGATGCCATATACCCAAATGTTCCACAATATAAATTGACACCAGAAATAATTGAAGGAGTAACTCCAGTGGTTAATAAAATGATTGAACAAGGAATCCTGAAAGAGATAATGAGCAGTCCATGTAATTCACCAATTATGGGGCTGAAAAAGTCAAACGGCGCTTTTAGGATAGTGCAAGATTTAAGAAAAGTGAACAAAATTCTTGTTCCATGTTGTCTAATTGTACCAAATCCAGCAGTGATACTATATCAAATTCCACACGATGCAGAGTGGTACACAGTTATTGATTAATGTAATGCATTCTTTACAGTTCCACTGTACCCTGATAGCCAGCCAATTTTTGCCTTTAGGCTTGGCGAGCATATTTTGGCGTGGTGCCGAAATCCTCAAGGGTATACTGAGAGTCCTACCACTTTCAATCAGATATTGAAGAAATCATTAGAAAATGTGAACATACCCGGGAAATCTGTATTGGTCCAATATATTGATGACCTACTAGTGGCATCAAAGACCAAAGAAGCTTGTATCTCTGATACTATTGCATTGTTAAATCATTTGGCAGAAGGAGGACATAAAGTGTCTCCATCAAAATTACAGTTTTGTCAACAAGAAAGGCAATATTTAGGTCATAAGATTGGAAAATGGGTGAGGAAAGTGACCTCAGAAAGAATCAAGATTATCAGAGGGATGAATCCACCTAGACAGAGAAGCAAGTGAGAATGTATTTGGGTATGGTTGGTTACCCACCCATACCAGTGGATAAGTGGATTTTCATTAATTGCAAAGCCTTTACAAAGATTGACCAAAGGGGATGTAAAAGACCCTTTAGTGTTGAATGAAACAGAAATGGAAGCATTTGAACAATTGAAAAACAGCTTATGCGAAGCACCAGCGCTAGGCATGCCTGATTATGAAAAATAATTTGAACTGTATTGCAGTGAGAGAGAAGGGTGTGCATTGTCAGTTTTGGAATGGAAGAATGGAAGAATGAGAAGACCCATTGCATATTTCTCAGCAGTTTTGGATCTAGTAGCAAGAGCATTACCTGTGTGTCAGAAAGCTGTAGCTGCCACGAGTGTGAGCTTGGAAGAGAGTGAAGGTATTGTGATGGGTTACCCAGTGAAGGTGTACGTGCCACATTCAGTTGAAATTCTCCTTACCAGAGCTAAAACGCAATACATAACAAATATTCGTCTGACCAGGTATGAAAAGGTTATTCTCTGTGCAGACAATGGGACAGTTGCAAGATGTGTCAATGTGAATCCTTCCACCTTGTTGCCTGATACTTTGGATGTGGAAGTCAAAGATGATATTGATCACAAATGTTTGGATGTGCTTGAGTATTGTACCAAGTCAAGATCTGACATTAAAGATGAACCTTTGGAGGAGTCAGATTATGTGCTATTTGTGGATGGTTCCTATTAGAGAACAGATAAAGGAGCTTTGAGTGCCGCGTATGCTGTACGTACAGTTACAGATGTTATGGAAGCATCTTGTCTGAAAGGAATACGTTCTGCTCAAGTGTCTGAGCTGATTTCTTTGATTTGAGCATGCAAATTGGGAAAAGATGTCCGAATTACTGTAGTGACTGATAGTCAGTATGGATTCGGAGTTGTCCATGATTATGGAAAACTGTGGTCCGAAAGAGGCTATATGACCTCTGCAGGATCGCCAATCAGAAATGGTGAGTTTGTGAGAATGTTACTTGAGGTGATACAGCTGCCAAAAAGTATAGCAGAGGTAAAATGTGCTGCTCACAAAAATGGAGATGATTACATCACTGAGGTCAATTGATTCGCTGATGCCATAGTCCAATATTGTGCCAGAAATTTTGCATCTATAAATCGGGACATGGGAAAAGAACATTTTCTAGTTCTTTAATGCTTACTAACATAATTGAGACTTGGCAGGAAGTAAGACAATTTCAAGAATAGGCAAGTGATGAGGAAAACGACAGATGGATACTATCAGATTGTAGACAAAGAGAGGAAGATGACATTTGGGTATATAAAGATGAAAGACCAGTTATGCCCGATAGCATGATCTCTAGTATGGCTCAAATGTCCGATGGACAGGCACACATTGGCAGGGATGCAATGATTAGACTTTTCAGACAGACTTGGCATAATTCCTAGTTTCGTTTAATAGGGGAAAGTTTATGTCAGAGATGTCCAATATGTCAACATTGAATCCAGGAAGAAAAACTGTAGTGAGTTTGGGAACCATAGGAGGGGAGGGAGGTCCTTTTACCAGAATGCAGTTGGACTTTATAGAGATGCCACCATGTAACAAATTAAGATACGTCCTCGTGATCATTTGCTTGTTTTCACGATGGGTAGAGGCTTTCCCAAACAGGAGAAATGATGAAGTAACTGTAGCAAATTGAAACAGATGGAGGACGTCCCTTCCAAAATGAACTCATACAATTGATATGTGAAGCATTGGGTATTCAAGCAAGTTAATGGAACTATCAAAAACAGACTGGGAAAAATGTGTTTGACCACTGGACTTAAATGGCCTGATGCTTTGCCACTTTTTTTAACGATCTTAAGGAGCATCCAGACATAAAAACAGGCTTAAGTCCTCAAGAGATTCTGATGGGATGAATAATTAGACAAGCATTTGTACCTGTCAACAAAGTGCTATCTATAAATGATGATATCATACTGGATTACTATAAGGGCTTATCTGACACCGTTACTTCTGTTCTTCACCAGGTTGGAACTGATGCGTGTACTCAGGAAAAACATCCAACTCATGATTTGAGTCCTGGAGACTGGGTCCGAATAAAGGTATACAGAAGGAAAAACTGCCTGGTTCCTCGCTGGGATAAACCACGTCAAGTAATTCTGGTTAGCACTTCCACAGTCAAATGTGCAGGTGTGAGACGGTGGGTACACGCTAGCCACACCATCAGAGTACTAGAACCTGAAAAAATTTGGAAGAGGCAGATACAAGTTCAGACTCTGACACAGAGGAGAAACAGACAAAACTCGGGATCAGAAAGATCGACCCGTGAGGCGACATCTAGAGATATCGGATACAAATTCAGCATCAGAAACAGAAACTGAAAAAATTGAAATTCCAGATCTTGAAGATCCACCTGAAAGTCGACATCTGGAAGTAACAAAAGCCAGTTTGGACACTGAAAAGGAACAAGATAAAACTGGTGTTATTGAGAAATCTACAAATCAAACAGAGAATTCATAGAAAAGGAACATAGATCTTGAAACTGGGGAAAAGGAGGTTACTCACAATAAGGATGAGATTCCAAGTACCAGTTATGGAGATGTTCCTTGTAAAAGAACTGAATTAAAGAAAGTAAAACAGGATTCATTAGTTAAACCGGAAATCATAAAGTTCAAAATAAGAGGAAGTGAAATAAGGTCTGAAACTGAGTCTGATGAAAGTGAAGGAGAAACTGCTCTTAGAAAGAGTCCCAGAAAAACAGCTTGGAAAGTTGAAGGAGAAATAATAGAGCCTGTGATTAAAAAGCCAAGGAAAGGAGATAATTGACTGAAATTAACGGACTAAACCCTGCCTGCACGTTTCAGAGGCAGTCATGGCCGACACAGGGAGCAAGTCTGTGCTGTTCATGTGCCTGGGAAATATTTGCCGGTCCCCAATAGCAGAAGCTGTTTTTCGAAAACTTGTTGTAGAGCAAGGATTAACAGATCAGGTTACAAAAGATGATTTTCTTTCGTATGATTACATGTTGAGCATGGATGAAAATAATCTACGAGCTCTGAAAGGAAAAAATGATGAAGTTCAAAATCGCAAATCAAAAATTGAACTTCTTGGAAGCTATGATCCACAGAAATGTTGCATCATTGAAGATCCGTATCATGGAAAGGATGAAGATTTTGAGACCGTCTACCAGCAATCTCTCAGATGTTGTAAATCATTTTTGGAAAATTGTCATTGATCCTTGTTCCGAGTGACGCAGCCGCAAATCTCTGCACTTGCCTAATAGAAGTTACAACAAAAAAATTGCTGCTCCTGAAATTAAGTCTCTTCAGTGGCCATGTCTACATAGGCAGTCATTCACACCCATTTAGGAAAAAAACGGAATCACGAATTAGCCTTTTCCTACACCTTGCTGTGTTTTTTTAACATATTTTGTTTGATTAGATGACAGTGGAAACACCAAGGAGTATAGAGGGAAAATCAAACTACGACGCCCTCCACTCAGTACATCAATACACATCCATGTCGTAGTTTTTACGGCGTTACTCAATTCTAGATCTGTAGACAAAAACTGGGTACACTGTAGGTGTTTCCAGGAGAACTCAAACCTTTAGAGATTCATCAAAATTGTCTCAATCCAACGCCTTTATAAAATATAGCCCCTCTCTGATCCATCTACATTAACACAGCACATGACCCACACACATTTAACACACATAAAAAATGTGGGGGAAGCAAGATGGCACCTCACGGGCGCACCACCAATGGGACCCCTGGTTGGTACTCACCAGGATGGCCCTGTTCTCATCATTGGTGCCATCAAGCCTTAACGAAAACGTGCCTAAACCCAGGGTGGGGAGACAGTGAATGGTGCAATGGACACAACTTATATGTGACAAAAACTTACAACATTGGACATATGACATACAACATATAAGATACTGTGCAAAATAGAACCAAAAACATTTTATTCGTGTTCTAATCTTCGTTGCAACAGTATAAACTCAAATATAAAAAAGAAGAGGAATGTGAATACTACCCATCGATTCACATCCTACTTACAGCCGACATGTTTCATTGCCTTGGTTTTTATCAGGCAATTTCCTCAGGGCAAAACCATTAAATGCCACCGCACAAGCCACTGGCCGTGATGTGCCTTTTATTGGCTGTGATTTTATTTTTTTATGTGTGTTAAATGTGTGTGGGTCATGTGCTGTGTTAATGTAGATGGATCAGAGAGGGGCTATATTTTATAAAGGCGTTGGATTGAGACAATTTTGATGAATCTCTAAAGGTTTGAGTTCTCCTGGAAACACCTACAGTGTACCCAGTTTTTGTCTACAGATCTAGAATTGAGTAACGCCTTAAAAACTACGACATGGATGTGTATTGATTAGATGACAGAACAGCGAAATAAGTGCATTTTAACCATATACAACCCTTTATTTTCTCTTGCATTTCAAATAGCTACGTTGTGAGAAAATAATTGCAGTTTTTTTATTTTTGTACATATATTTAAATGACTCAGAGACATGACAAATTAAACATTTTAGTGTTACATTGACATCTATCAAATCCTAATAAAACAAACAATGGTTTATTGTCCTGACAAAAAAAGTTGATACATGTAAATGGAGATTAAAGAGAACAAGCAAATGAAAAAAACAAGTCAAGAAAGTCAAAAGGGAGGAAATAAAGACATTTTGCAAAAATCAAAGAGAGTGAAACCAAACCTGAAATAAAAATCACCTGAATGGATCTATATAGCTTTGCCGGATATACAAGAAGTTGAAAGGAGTCAAGAGATCGAAAGTGACTCTGGTGAGTGATAAAGGAAATAGAAAATGAACTGTGCTTAAATTAAAAATCAAGGATGACAAATTGAGAGACAAGTCAACAAAATAAAAGAACAGAGACATAATCAACCAAAGGATTTTAAAGGACACATATTTACATGTGCAAAGGGGAGAAAATACATTATAAAGGAGGATCATTTGTGAAGGATACTTATTGAAAAAGAGAAAAAAAATTGCCTGTAAACGATACTAGTAGATCTAGGTGTAGTATTTTGCGTAAATGGTGTAAAATGTGGTTAATTTGCCCAGGATTGTTAATGCTTATATGGCTTATTTTAGCAATACTTATCCCTTTTAATCCAAATTTTGAACATTATTATGGTGAAAAAGGTCACAACAGGAGTGAAAAGATACATGATGTGAAAAATGATGTGAGAATTGCAGATAACACTGAGCTTCACAAAGATAGATCTATTAAAGGTTTCTCAAATAAAGTTTTTGCCTGATTACTAAAAGAGTACATTGAGATTACGGACGCCCGAGACTGCTACGTGTGTATGCAGTTGCCAGCATCTGTATCGAAGGAGTAACATATCATCATCTTCCTTCGACTTATGGAATGACTTGTAGTGTAATCGCTAGTTTATTTTATAAAACAGGCAAGTTAGAATATTATTATTCTGTTGTAGATGAAATTTCTGCTAAAGTTCCTGCAATACCTAGGCTGAACAAAGTGAAACCTGCTAAAGTTTTAGGTGAATTTTTCTTGAAATCAAGTGAATTAACTATAGAGTATGCTTTTAAAAATTCTTTAACATATAAAACAAAGAAGGCGGAGAAGGCACTTTTAGAAATGGTGGAAGAAAGGAGAATTGTATATCAGAGAAAAGCAACTGCTAGTAAAATGAAACGACCCTCATGGAAATTTGATGAAGAAAATTATGGAAAAGGTGATACTAATGTAGCATTGGGAATAGATCTTCCCCAAAAGGGAAAAGTGTGTATTTGACGAGACAATACTGTGTATGATAATTATTTTGTGGGAGCAAATGATTGTAAAGACACCTATAGAATTATTGGGGGATGGGGATTTAAAGGGGGAAATGATCCTGTTTCTCATGGAATTTATTTTATATGTGGAAACAAAGCTTATTATAGATTGCCTGATCATTGGTATGGTACGTGTTACGTGGGTCTCATCTTTCCCAAAAATGTTCATGTAGATTAAATGCAAACACAATTTGAAAATTATCAACGATAGTAGATCGTTTATCAACAAGTACTACCGAAGGCTTTTTAATGGTAAATACTGAAATGGTTGCTATGAGAGCTGTGGTGATGCAAAATAGACTTGTTCTTGATATTTTATAAGCAAAAGAAGGAGGAGTATGTGGAATATTCAAAGTGAAACATTGTTGTACATATATACCTGACAATAGTCAGAAGATTCAAAGATATATTAGAAACATTACTGAATTGCATAAAGACATTATTCCACTGGAGGTTGATGGTGCTCTAGAGAAACTTGGTAAGAGTTTTTCTCTGGTAAAGAAGTGGTTTACAGAAATAGGTAGTTCATTATTAGGAAAAATACTAATACCAGTATAATACTAATACCAGTATTAAGTAGTATTAATATTGAGACTCGGGTGTATCTGTATTAGAAAAGGAAAAGCTGAAAAAATGAAAAATAAATATAGAAAAGAACTTGAAATGGGAGAAATTGAGCTAGAGGAGCTTAAAGAAAAAATGTACGAAAATTCAAAAGGACGAAATATGAGAGATACTAAAGTCTAATTTGAAAAACCTGAAACATGTTTAAAATTTAGTTGGGATGATTTGTGATGATAATCACCAAAGGGGGGAGTTGATGGAGCAGGGGAGGGACAACATTTTTTGTGCAGTCCTTGTAAGGTTAATCTCTCATATTCATAATAGTACTAACAGAGTGAAGCATGTAAACTAATCAACATATACGTAAGAAATCAACACTGCACGTGGGGAAACTAATTGCTGTTTCAAGAATAATATACTAATGAAAACAAACGAGTCATACTAACATAGAACTGGGATAATATATATTTGACTAAATAAGTGTGTATTTGTGCTTATGTTAAAAGTCCTTTTGTGGCAAAAGAGAATGCAGATGGTGATTAAAATGAGGCTTATTTGTACGCTTTTGCTAGGTAACCTTTGATGGGGAAAATTAGAATAGTGGGAGGTAAACAGAAGGGCTAAAATTCAAAATCTAATTGCTATTATGTTTATTTTCGCATTAGTTCCCATTGAGGCCTACACGCCTAGTCTGAAAGGTGGCTGTTTTACTGAATAAATGAAAAAACTCCAGAAAAAGATGGCTCCCACGCATGCGTTGTGTGCGAGAAGTGTGAACAGACGGCCTGTGCTTGGAGTGAGAGATGTCAAGGTCAGCTTGGCCTATGAGCAGGATATGTGCCAAAGGATGCCTGCCTCTAAAAGCCTAGGAAAGGAAATACAACAAATACAATGATGAAAAAATGATACAAGGAATGAATGACAAGCACACATTTGAGATGATGTCGTGAGAAAGCACTGGAGAGTGACATGGCTACATTTTAAACTGGTTTGAACAAGGAGTACATGAGGTGATCATCATCACCCCTCTAATGGACCAATCAGAAATGACTGTGGACCCTAAAAGTTTCAATTTTACGTTAGATAGTTAAAGAAAAAGGGTATAAAAGAGATTGCGCAAAACAGAGAAAAAGTTGGCTCCATGGATTTTATTTTACACCAAGACATGCTGTCGGTTTGAACAATTTTATGGTGCTAGAGACTTTGAAATATTTTTGGACTTTAACTTTGATGGAGCAGAGAAGATGATTGATTGCAAAGATTTTATGTCAGAGGGAGTCATTGAGTAGAATAGATAGACAGCTTGGGAACATGTTAAATGCAGCTCAGTCATTCGCCTATGACTGATTGGTAATATGCTTTTCTAAATTTTATTTCTTCCTTAACATGCTTAAATTTTGCTTGTCTAAAGAATATGCTAATTTCTTTTCCTAAATGAAATAAACTATTGAAAATGTAAACTCGAGTTTGGTTTTATTAATTTAATAAAGTCATGACAGAATTTAATGTTAACAGTTATAAGGAATACTTTGATTGAGCTGGTCTTAATCGCCATCAACTGACCTGACTAGTTGGTCCATCAACCGAATATCAGAGTACCTTGATGTATTGTTTTCCTCTTAACAGTTTAGATGAATAATGTATAATTTATAGATCTTAGGTACCCCGCTAACCAGCTGCTCGCCTTCTTTTCACTGATTATGGGGCAGTGCAGTGTGTGAATGTGTGACTCGCAGTGTTATGGGCCCCACCGATGAGTAAAGATAACATTTGCTCCTGGGTTAAGTGGGATGAGTATTTAGGGTTGTTGGAGAGCTTAGCTGGATCAGTTGAAGTAGGGTAAATCATTGTTAACTGGGTCATTACTGTGTCCAACATCTAAAAACACATTGCTGCTAGAATCCTCTGTTGGGTTTACAACACCTTTAAACAAAGAAATTCTATTACAGTTCCAGACACTCCCACCTTCGACTCTGACAGCATTTCTGAAAACTTCAATGACTCTATTGAGGACTGACCAAATAGGAAAACCCTTGGCAACACCTTTAATGCAAATTAGGTCACCAATCACAATTCCTTGTTTACTCCCAGTTTTTTTTCCATGACTTGTTTCATTTTTTTATGTAAGCTTCAACTCTATGTCGAACTAATTCATAATCTACGTTAGTAAGATTTTTATCTTCACTTACAGTTTTTTTAACCACCAAGAAGCTAGCTTAGTACTGTGTTTGCATCCTCTTAAAAGTTCAAATGGGCTAACTAAAGTAACAGAGTTTGGTGAAGTTCTGTATGATAATTGGATAGCTTCTTTCACCACGCTGTTAAAATGCTCAACTTGACCATTGGCCTCAGGATGGAAAACAGCCATTCTCCTATCGGTAAATCCAAACTTCTCAAAGAAACATTCCATTTCCTTACTAACAAATTGGGGTCCGTTGTCTGTGACAATTTCTTGGGGAATATCTTCTCTACAAAAAATATCATCAAGAAATTCTATGACACTTTGTGAAGTAACCTCTTTAACCATCTTGACTTCTGGCCATTTTGAATAGTAGTCAATAAGAACAATACCAAAACGTTCATGTTGGGTAAAACATGAAATGGACCAATAAAGTCCAAACACAGTTTTCACCACGGACCTAGAGGAAAATCCACAGAATGAGGCTCTGGACACAAAACAACAGCTGACTTGTCACTGTCCGAGCACTTGTCACACGTACGCATGAAATGCTCATCACGTGCATCAATACCAGGCCACCAAAACATCTCTCTAATGCGTCTCCTGGTGAAAGAAATGCCCAAATGTCCTTCATGGGCAATTTCCACAATAGTGTTTCTCAAAGAAAAAGGAGGAATAATTTTGTCACATCTCATAACTAAACCATTCTCAATTGCCAATTCACCACAAACTTTAAAATAGCTCATCATATCTCCTGATAGTTTTCTTTGTTCAGGCCATCCCTGTACTATATGCTTTTTGACCTTATTTAATTCAACATCTGTTGCCATTTCTAGAAGCCAAACATCTTCATGAAAATTAGTTTATTACCCATGCAATAAATTAATATCATGTGTGGTGAATGCTACATCACAATCATCTTCATGACCAACATCTGACTTGCTACAGGTAATCTGGACATGCAATCTGCGTGTATATTGGCCTTCCCCTGTACATATTCTATCTGGTATTGGAAAGATTGCAACCTGGAAGCTAACCTAGAATGTCCTCCATCTGGGGACATCAGGAAAACAAGAGGTTTATGGTCAGTTTTAATAGTGAATTTAGTTCCCCACAAAAAGGTTCTGAAATGTTCAGCTCCCAAACACAAGCAAGTAGTTCTCTTTCTATAACAGAATAGAGTTTTTCTGCATCCCTTAATGCTCTTGAGGCAAATGCTACTATCCACTCTTTTCCATTGTCCCTCTGTAGTAGTACACCACCTAGACCAGTATTTCTGGCATTCACCATGACGATGCAACTTTTCCCACACGCAAATGGTTTTAAACATGGAGCATTATAAAATTCTTCAGATTTTCAAAAGCATTAGACATAGCATCAGACCAAGCACATTTAGCGTTTTTCTTCAGAAAACATCTGAAAGGATCTACCGTGGATGAATAATTAGGTATGAATTTTGCATAAAACTCAAATAGACCAAGAAAAGCCACTAATTCTTCTTTTGAAGATGGAACAGGGGCATTGATAATGCTTTCAACATGTTTACGTTTGGGTTTAATCCCCATTCCAATGATAGTATGCCCAAGATATTCTACCTCCGTCGCCTTGTTCATGCATTTATCAAGACAAAGTAGCTATAACACTTCATAAGTTGTAATCATGTTCCTCATTGTTCTTGCCATACACCAGAATATCATCTTGGAACGCAATGGCACCAGTTAAACCCTCCAAAGTATCTTTCATTAGTCTCTGGAAAACAGAAGCGGCACTGGCAAGGCCAAAAGGCATACAGCAATACCTAAAAAAACCTTCTGGGGTGATAAAAGCAGTTAAGTTCTTTGATTCTTCAGCAAGAACAACCTGTGGTACACACTAACTAGATCGATGCAGGAAAATACTTGCGCACCAGCCAAGGTTGACACCATTCGATGAAAATTTGGCATGGGGTGAGCATCATCCCAGATGGCACTATTTAAACTGCGTAAATCCACACATAACCTGAGTTCTCCTGAAGATTTAATTGAAATAACAATGGGAGAAACCCAAGGAGATGACTCAATGGGTTCAATGATGTTTTTTGTGCACAAACATTTAAGCATGTCCTTTAACTTATTCCTGTAGGAAAGCGGTACATTTCTTACTTTGTGATGGACAGGTACAGCGTTATGATGTAACTTAATGATATGTTCAAAAGCTTGGTACTTTCCTAATTTCCCGCAAAATACACTGGGAAAATCGTAACACCTTGGCTGCGGCCCGAATTCCGCCGCTGTGCTGGACATTCCAATCGCGTTCCTGGCTCGAATGGCCCCTGGCCGTCGCGCGCACATGCCCACCGTGACTCACAGTTTATCTTTACTTCATGAGAAATGTTATGTGAATCTATAGCATAAACATGGGGATTAGCTCTGGGATCGAGTCAGATGCCCAACTGCTCTTGATGTGGCCATCCTAAAAGTGACTGTGCTGATTTTGCAACATAAATTTTACTAAATGTGTGACGACCTGAGGAGGTTAAATGAGCCGTAAAAAAACTTACTAGATCAATTTTGTGTCCTGTGTAACCACCAAGTGACACATCAGGAGGAAAGAGGGTTTTTTAGGCCACTTGCCGTAAAAAATGTCTGATTAAATAATGGTGTACCATGCACGCGAATCTACTAAAAATCTTAGTTTGACACCATCTACAGAGATGAAACATGAAGGAAATATGGTAAAGCCTTCATCTCCACAAATAATATTAACAGTGTTAATTTCATTATCATAGCTGTCATATGAATTATCACAATCCTCTGAATTTTGTATATAATTCACTCATTTGGGAACTGATTCGTAAAATTTCCCAAAATGACCTTTCTTATTGCACTTCGAACAAGTTTTTTCAATTGCAGGACAAACTTTAGAGTTAGCCAAATGTCCATTGCTTCCAAATCTGTAGCAAAGTAATTGGGAATTCGTCTTCTATATTTTGTGCCCCTAAATTTATTGTCAAATTTTGTAGTGTTAGCATTTCTCATGGGAAGTGATTTCTTTTGTTTATCTGTTTCCTTAGTTTCCTTAGTAATGTTGAATACATCGCCTTTGTCACTGCCTCTAATCTCTTTAACAAACTTTTCAGAATGTTCTATAGATTTGGCAAAGTCAATAGCAGAATTTAAAGACAAGCCAGAATTAGTCCATAACCTCTCTTTACCCTTTTTTTATTTGTTCTCATTAAAATTTGGTCTCTGAGAACTTGTTCATATGATATATGCTCAAAATCACATGAAACGGCTAAGGATCTAAGGCCCCGATGTAGGTAAATCTAATTTACCGACTCATAAATACAAATTTTACCGATTCGGTATTTATGAATCGGTAAATTGGAAGGAGGCAGATGTAGGTAATTTTTAATTTACAATTACCGAATCTGTAAGATTCGGTATTTACCGATTCTGTAAATACCGAATCGGTATTCCCCATTGATTCCTATGGGCTTTGAAGCCCATAGGAATCAATTGAAAATACCGATTCCGTATTTACCGAATCGGTAAATACCGAATCCTGGAAGGGGGAACGGGGTGTCACTTTGACACCCTGGAGCACCCCAATTGCAGGCTTGTGTGCCATGTGGCACACAGACATGCCCTAAGGGCATGTCTGTGTGTCACATGGCATAGGTGTACATGCACAGATGTGCATGTACATTGGAATTCGGTATTTTACCACCCAATAGGATTGGGCGGTAAATACCGACTCCTAAAGGGCCTGTGGCACTCTTCGAAGTGCCACCTACATCTTGATTTACAGAATCAGTAAATTTACCGATTCGGTATTTTACCGATTCTGTATATTTACCGAATCGGTAAATATACAGATTCTGTAAATGAGATGCCCCCTACATGCCAAATCCCAAATACCGGTTGGTAACGGCCGAAATCGGCCGTTACCGACCGGTAAATGCCAACCTACATCTGGCCCTAAGTGCTGATACAAAATCTTCAATGGACTCATCAGATTGTTGTTTACATGAGTAAAAAATGAATCTTTCCATTACAACATTTGTCTTTCTGCCAAATCGTAAATTGAGTAGCGAAGAAGCATACTGATAAACATTGATTCTACCAGGATTGACTAATGCATGTAATGTTTTGAATTCCTTTAACCCAATACCTCCTAAACAATGTTTTAATAATGAAAGTTTTTTTTCAGGTTCACAGTCTTCTCCCTCCAATACTTCCCCGTAAGCTAGAAAAACAGGTTCCCAAACTTCCCATGCCATGGGAGGTTTACCTGCAGAAGTAAGGAAAGAGGGGGTGGAAGAATCCCTGACATGGCTGTGTAGATAGAAATATGACACACCTAAGAAACAATAATAAATAATAGAAACTAAATAACAAGTAGCTAATTATGTGTAAATAATGATGAAGTAACTTGAGGCAATGTAAATGATAACAAAAGGGTGTGCGTGTCACGGATGAATAAAGATGAGGCTGTGAAAACACTCAAGAAGGCAGAATGCAGTAAAAGTATGTTGTTTAACATGTACCTTTAAAGTCACGCTGTGTGCATATCGACGAAGAATTCCTTTACGATGTATAATGAATTAATAATGGATAAATGTACCTTTGAAAATACGCAGTGTGCGTATCACCGACAAACGAACAGTGCAGACAACCTTGTTGTCTACTGGGATTGTAAATATTGATGTCCCGGTAAAACAAACAACACACCTTCCCCCCTTTAAAAAAATAACAAAAAAACAAGTTAATTCATGACAAAATCCTTGAACCTCTCAGGAAAACGGACCACTCTCCTGGTCGGAAAACATTTGTGGTTAAAGTAGGGTAAATCATGGTTAACTGGGTCATTACTGTATCCAACATCTAAAAACACATTGCTGCTAGAATCCTCTGGTGGCTTTACAACACCTTTAAACAACGAAATTCTATTAAAGTCCCAGACACTCCCACCTTCGACACCTTAGGCTCTGACTCTGAAAATTTCAATGACCCATCCTCGTCACCAGTGTTATGAAAGTATCCTGTAGCAATAATCATGAAGCAGAGAGAAAGGAATTCTTCAACAAGGTTTATTCAGAAAGAGATTTGTGTGGTTCATTTGTAGTTTTCCAGTATAATGAATTTCAACTGTAAACCCTAGTACCTCCCAGCCTTCTACATAACATGTTTATTGAGAGCGAGACAGTCACGAGCTGTGACAAGAATGCCACGCTTGTGACAGCCACGCTCCATGCACACAGCATATTCTTTTGTCCTCAAACCTGCAAGTGACTCTCCCTTCTATTAAGCTACTCCTCCTCCATTTTAAGGCTGACTTCACCTTATGTTAGCCTTCTGTCCCAGCCCCATCCTGTTTAAGTTAGTGGCTGTAACTCATGATGTAACACAACATCATTCCCTTTCAAGAGTAGATGCAGTGTTCAAATTTGTTTTATCACTTGCTTGGGGCATGAGGTAGTGACAGCTCCACACTCTCATTCTACTTCATCACGGTCTTCTAGGGTCAGCATTTGCCTTTTTACAACAGGCTGTAGTATTTTCTGAAGTGAGACAAGTGGTGATCGGGTGCAGATTTGATGTAATAGGACCCGTTTACCATTGACTTGAGTGACTAACATGGTCATCCCATTGAAGTTGTCTCTTTTTTGTATTAGAACTGGTGCAATAATATTATACTTTATAGTTCACCTCGTTCAATCTGCTTATTCTTTCGTTATGCTTTTGCTGTGCATTGTGCTACAGTGTAGATTGGTTTACTTCTGTGGAATCTATATTTCAGTTATTCCCCTGAACAGTAACTCCACTGTACTCTTTATAATGAATTTTTGTAGAGTGTTGCATTAATGGCTGAGGACTTACCATAAGACTTGGCTGATCAGCACTCTTTAGATTGTACTCTTGAATGTTGGCACCCAAAGCTCTACCTTTGCATTTCCTGGGGTCAAAATGGAATGAACGTCATGTGAGTTACATCTAAGTACTTCAGGAGTTTTGCAAAGTTGGGGGCTGCCATCAATGACCTGAGATTGCCCAGGCTGCAAGCATGTCATCAAGGAGAGACATTGCTGCTGTGACTGCAATGGATGACACCTGGACGACCAGCGGAAATCTTGACCTTCTAGCAATTAGTCTTCAGAGTGGAGTGTTCCATTAATGTCTATCATTAGTTATGCCACACAATGTCTGCTAGGTTCGCTAGGTTCGCCTTGTGGACGTCCTGTTAATATTTTAAGGCGTTCATCTTCCTAAGATAATTGAGAGACATGATGGCTTGCTTGTGCTGTTGCACATGTGGTATGTCTTTACCTTATTGTGTAGTATGGTTTCTATTTTCGAAAAACTAACATTATTGTAAAGTAATATATTTTGTGGCTACTGCTCTTCATTGGCACAGGGTCAACAAAAATTGTATGTTGAAGTTAAGGTATTCCTTGATAATGATTAGAAAATAGCTTGCAGGTTAGGAAGTGTGTGTCTGGAAATGTATATGCTGGTATGTCTCTTTCCCGGGCATGTCAATTATTCTGAAGTTACATTACATCAGATGAATTGCTTATGCCCGTGACACATGGCCGTATCTTGGCCTAATGTAGTTCCACTGATCGCTGGAAAGGCTCATAAAAATCTCAAAGGTTAAGGGATTTCCAATTAGTGACGGCGATATGTTCAAAGGCTAAAAAAGTAGCGACTTTCTTTCATTTACTTAGACAAGACTCGTTCATTTATTCGGTCTGCTCTGGCTAGCACATTAACTCTTTTTCTGTGTTGGTTCTTGGCTAGGTTTATTGTCAATTTGATGCATAGATAGGGGTCAAAGCATGTCCTGTGTTCTTCAAACCCCACATTTTGTTTGTTCTTATGAAATGTAGTTTCATACTCAGGAATCCATGTGAATGGCTGACCTTGATATGAGCATTTTCTGGCAATTAGTGGAAAAGTCTGATTGACAATCCATAGCTATTCCTGAAGACATTTGTACATCACAAGGC
Source organism: Lissotriton helveticus (assembly GCF_964261635.1). NCBI lineage: Eukaryota > Metazoa > Chordata > Amphibia > Caudata > Salamandridae > Lissotriton > Lissotriton helveticus. Next base: position 2,125,158,133 of record NC_136059.1, on the reverse strand, counting down.
CTTCTGATGTATGCATGTTTGCTAATGCTGCAAACATCTCTTGGTCTGATTGCTTTACCTCAAAGATTTCAGGCTGGTTACATATCATCACTGTATGTAAAACATTTTGAATAAGTAGAATTGTCTTTTTAACTGCCTCATGATTTATTTTGATAATCAAGTAGATGTTGAAATTGAGGCACTTCTAATGATACAGCCCAGGTGTGTTGGAAAGGTAGTGATAAACCATGATTGCCAATCCACCTGCATGTGCTGCTACCTTAGGTATAGGTCCATCTTGGACAGTGTGTAGGATCTATTAAGGCAACTGAACATCTCTTTGGTGTCAAGAACAGGGTATCTGTATTACTTAATGTCTGGCTGACACGTCTACAGTGATATGCATACTCTTTGTATCTTGTATAGGGTTCAAAGCAACTTATTTATTTGAGAATTGCTTAGATGAAGTTCAACCGGCCTTAGCAAAGAAGCTGTTTATACAGTTTAGGCATGGAACAACCCCCTACGCACATTTAAAAGCCACTGGAGGGGTGAGGGCAGTGGTCTATTGTCGACTTTCCCTTCTTGTGGCAAAGATGAGGAAACGGAAGTCCATGTCTTATTTTTTTGTCCTGCTTACAACAAAATTAGGTCCAAAGGGTTAATTCAACTCTGTGGGTATATGGGGATTTCACAATACAATGATGCTTTTAGAAGTTTGAAAATGGATACTCACCAGCCTACTGTTTTTGCAGTTTCCAGATACCTGTTTTCGATCTGGTGCATATGAAAAAGGTTTGTGTGATGTTCCCCTATTCTGGCGGGATGTACTTGGGCTTTAGTGATTGGCGTCTATTAGATAGTTTTGAGAACTGTATGAGGATAGTATCGCCTATATTAAATTGCATACAATACAACTTCCCTTATTACAGTTTATTTTAGCATTCTGAAAGAAATACGGGTGTATTATTTGTTCTAGGGTTTTTGTGATGTTAAAACATTTTATCTGAGCGCTTTACATTTTAGGTAAAGGAACAGTTGACAACGTTTGAGGGTTTTACGGATTAGTGCCCATCCCAAGAGACTATGGTTGACATACCAGACCCATTTAGACTCTAGATGGATATAAGTTCTTCTGGAGGTTTCGTCTCTTATAGGAATCTATCTTAGGGGTGCGGTAGCTAACACGTGATTCCTTTCTCTAATGACAAGTAATCCGAAGTGATTTAAGTATATACAGCCTGATTCATCAAGCTGATTTGCGCTCGCAAAGGGCCAGATTCTGAGAATCTGGCCCTTTGCGAGTGCGATTTTTGCATTTGGGATTCATCATCCCAAATGCAAAAATCGCTATTACCGAAATCGCATATTTGCGAGGAATTGGATTTAAGGAATCTCTAATAGAGATTCCTTAAATGCAATTCATCAACCAATTACAAATTGCGAAATTGCAATATTTGGTCGCAATTTACCACCAAGTCTGACTTGGTGGTAAATTGCGAAAATAGTGTAAAAAGCACTTAAGTGCATTTTTTTCTTTTGCATGTTACACACACACATGTCCTTTGGACATGTGTGTGCGCAACACCTGTTCAAATGTGCATTTAAGGGGTGCTACAGGGTGTCCTTTGGACACCCCTGGCACCCTTCAAATCGCTATCTTATTTGCGAGTAGCAAATTGCTAATCGCAAATAAGGAATACTCCCCATTCATTCCTATGGGCCTTTTGGCCCATAGGAATGAATGGGGAGTTTTTCCTTATTTGCGATTAGCAATTTGCTACTCGCAAATAAGGAATGTGTAGGAATCGCTATTTATTTAGCAATTCCTACATGAATACCGTTTTGCGAGTCCTTAATAGCGATTCGCTATGATTCGCTATTAGGGGCTCGCAAAACGGCCCCTTGATGAATCAGGCTGTTAGTGTGTTAATCTTGGCAGGTTTCATCATGAATATTGTACTGTATAGAAGTCCTGTTGCTTTTAGAATTTTGCGTTTTTTTAACTGTATTTAATGTTTTGGTTTTTATCACTATGTATTCATTTGTGATCAATTGTGTGTACTTTTATGGTTCTGAGAAACGAAATAAAGAATTTGAACTGAACTGAACTGAAAAACATAACTACTGTGGACATCCACAGGATTGGAGCTGTGGTCAGTTTAGTGATGTCCAAGCCCAAAAGACTTCCTATTTATTAATATATATCTTCTGCAGTGTCACATGTCGGCCATTGGGTGCGCTCTCTGTTGATATGAAATTGGATATGCATATCTTTTAGCATTTATGGGACTCTAAAAACTGCAGGAAACGTATTATAATGTGGATAGTGCATACCAAATCAATGTCATTTTCATCAGTCGCTTGAGCATTGATATGACATTGCTGGAGAGACAGGGAGGGAAAGTATTGTCTCTTAGGACAGGTACATTCTCCCAATAGGATATTGGTCCATATTTTAGTGTTTCATAATGTTCCTATATATACTGGTAGAGTGGGAAGCCAACAGAAATACAGTGATATGGGATTGCAAGTCTTTATTTATTTTCTGATATTCTGATGTGCCAGTGATGTTGCATGACACTTCAATGCAAATGGGGCGGTGTATGACCTAACTCTTAGGTATCTGGAATCTGTCTTCTTGTCATTGTGGAGGCATGTCCAATTTCATGAGAGTGAATGTACCATGAAGCAAACTTTTGCAAAGTGATTTTGTGTCACATTTTTTCTGCTTGTGAGGTATTGTGAAACTTCTAAGAAATCAGCTTTGTTTTGTTTCTTATGAGAGCCATGTGCTCAACTGTGCAGAGGATCAGCCCTGACTACCTAGTGGGAGGAGGGGAGGGGGAGGGTCATGCAGCATTGCTGGTAAGTACCATTAGAACCAGACACACAAAGGGGGCACCAGCCGCCTCCTCCAGCTGTAGAGAGAAGCCTCACTGGTTATCAGTGCAACCACTGGCCAGCCCACATGCCATAAGGTAAGACATGTGGATGGGTGGGAAGTTCATAGGATACAAAAAGCAGCAGAGATGGAAAGTAAGGGGCTAGCAGGGGCAGGATGCAGGATACTGGGTAAGAGACAGCAGGGCAGTCCTGACACAGGATAAGTTGAGCTCTTTTGTTGCCAGTTGTTATATTCTCTTATTCCTCACTACTGCTAACAAATTATGGAGACAGTTAGGGATCTATGTTTCTCTTGTAATAACCCTATCAGTTACTGGGTCTACTCCTTCTCCATGAGTGCCCCCAAACAAGTTGTTTCCCTGTACTCTAGGTGGGAAAAGACTGTGTCTACTTCTCAGCTCCTCTTCTTACCAGTTCCTCCTGGTTGCTCTGATTGGAGACAATAGTCACGTTACCACCTGCCTAAGTGAGGGGCTAGTACAGTGCGACATGCCAGGTGTAGTAAATGGACTACTAGGCTACTGGGCTGGGAACTCAGCTTGGAAAAAGTTTCAACGTGAACTGTGAAAGATTTCCACAAGCTGTCAACAATCTGTGAGACATTCATGCCACACCCATAGTAGCTTCACTTGCGAATCAAGGTCTTTGTTTGAATAATACATGTTCAAAAAAGAAAAATAGCCTGACTAAAATGCCACTTAACGTGCCATCGTACATAGTGGGATCAGGCAGCTACCCATCAATTACAAGTGCTAGATGGATGGTAATGCCAAAGCCAAAATAGTCAACATCCAATGCAGCTGTTGTAAGAAAAGATTACAAAAATGTGGCTTGGGCAAGACTGAGAGGAGTAGATTCAGGTAAACTGCAGGAAGTAACACTGCCCCTATGCCTATCCTGGGAGGAGGATCATGATTTAACTTTTGGCAGTTTATAAAAATAGACACAATCTGTCCAGCTCCCAATGGGTAATGCTGCCATTCTTTAAAGGCTTCTCAAGCAGCTAACAGTTCGTTGTCCACTATTGTGTTAGTCAACTCACTATATTTTAATAGAAAAGTGTCAAGGAGTAATTCAGCTGTTTCCTCATTGCATAATCGGAGTACTTTTCCTCGAGTCACATAAGAAGCATTCACTTTAAAAAAAAAGTTTGTTTTATATCAACATAAGCCATAATGGCAGCCACCAATCATGACTTTCAAGGACAAGGACAGGGAGATACTGATTTGTTCTGCATAAATGAAACAGAGACGCCAATGTAAAATCAGTATCAACAGTGTCAAACAACAATCTGTATATTGAGGTAAGGACATCTCCTTCATTGGCACAATGAAAATCCAACACACACACAGAAACTGAAACACAATGACTTGCTGAGAACGGACACAGAGAGTAAGATCATTGCTATTCACAAACTAAACTTCTAAAGCTATTGTAGTCCTAAAGGCTCTATTGTACTCCAGCCCAGCATTGAAGAATGCAAGCACCACACATGACCATTCACTGGTACTGCAACACACTCCCATACAACACAATAAAGGCAGGGATATAACATAACACTCAATAGGAATGAAAGTTAAGTACATTTTGCTCAAAATCTTGATGAGCATGCCCTGGAGTATGAGACACAACATGTGTGTTCACCTAGCCAACTCTTGCCCATCTGTGGCTTACCACCGCAGTTGGGCATGGGGTGGAGAGTTAAGATGTCAGTGGCCACCTTACAGAAAGAAGGGGCTATTATTGGCTTTTTAATGTATAAGGGGGTACATTGTTAGCATTTTTTGTACATGCTTTTAAAGCTCTGTCACATGGCCCAAGATTGAGGAGGGCCTGGCCTGGTGGGATTTCTTCTGTGGGGACATGAGTAATACAGGAAAAATGTGATCCTTTCCATTTTGTCCAGTAACTTTTAACCTTCTGCTCACATGATACTGGGTAAAATGACCATAGGATAACAATCCATGCTCAGTGAAAAATCACAAGGGTAGGTGAAAGCAAGAGGTAGAAGGAAAAAGTCCCATCCATGGAACAAGTAGGATTGTGCATGCCACTTCTGACACAAGATGAGCCTCTTGGTGTTATTATATGTCCACATTTCCATGAGGAGCAGCGTCAAGTCAGGTTGATTTGCATATGGCTGGGTCTGGTAGAATGGTAGAATCTTCACTTATGACCGTAAATATGATGCGATGATTCGATCTGCTAACCCCAAAAGATCTGGCGATAACGCATCTGCCCCCAGCTCGGTCTCATCCAGCAACACATCGCTCAACACTGCTGGTACAAGTGAACCAGAACTAGAAACAGGTGACACCATGGATGCCAACAGCACTCCTTTTTTAGTAGAAATGGAGCGAATTCGGAAAGGATACAGGGCTCTACCCCAAAGAGGAACACAAAATCTAAGACCCATAGAGGCAGCAGGGGTGGCAAACGAAGATTATCGCAAAAAAACTAAGATCAGGAACAACAAAGAAACAATAAATGAAAACAAAGAGGTTCAAGTAATAAATCTTTCCTCTTTTCCATTAACTCCTGACATGACCAATCTTCTCTCCAAAGGCCTTAATTTCAATCCATACTCCACAGGTGACATATGTCAAACCAAAATAGATTTCTTTAAATTTGTTCGCAATCTAAAACTTAAAAAACATTTTGCAGGAAAAATACCCAGCGATAGAAATGCAAAGAATATTCCTGATGTCTTATCTAATGATGAATTAACAATAAAAGATGTTCAAGCAATTCATTTATTGTTGTCTATTACTGAACGGGAAGACAGTCCCATGGAAATGGGGCAACTTCTACAAGAGATGAATATTGATACCGACTTGGACGTTGCAAGTGGCCTAAAAAACAAATCTACCTGGACACCAACATTACCAGGTGGTAACAGTGTTGACACTTTTTATAGACAAGTTCTTGAAGACCTGAATAAAATTAACACAAATAAACACAATGAAACCTTTACATTCAAAGACAATTTGACCAAAGGAGAGCGTCAGGCCCTTAGCATACTCACCCAAACTTCATCCATCATCATCCGTGAAGCAGACAAAGGAGGTAATATTGTGGTTATGAACACAGATGATTACAACAATGAAATATTGAATCAGCTAGCAGACCACTCTTGTTATGAACCCATCATAAACAACCCAATGGGTGCTTTGACAATCACCATCAATGACCCTTTACGCAAATGGAAAGAAGATGGTCTTCTGAATGACGACAAGTACTTGTATCTCAAAGTACTCAAACCCACATACCCATGGCTTTACACCCTTCCGAAAATCCATAAGGATCTCCCCTTTCCTCCAGGCAGACCTATTGTCTCTGGAATTGGAGGTCCCACTGAGAGACTTGCAGAATACGTGGATATGTTCCTAAACCCACTTGTAAAAAACCTGCCTTCCCACATACAAGATTCGAAGCATATACTCAGCGTATTAGGCGACTTAGAATGGCAACCTAACACCAACCTTGCACTCTATACTAGTATCAATCCAACTTTAGGCATGTAAGCAATAACTCGTATTCTCTCTAATCGACCGGCGTCTCTCTGGGCACACACTCAAATGCTAATCTCAATGATGAATCTAATCTTAAACAACAACTTTTTCATCTTCCACAAACAATGGTACCAACAAAAACGTGGCGTGGCCATGGGTTCAAAATGTTCCCCCTCTTTCGCCAATCTTTTCATGGGTGCTTTCGAAGACGACCACATCTGGGGCAACCAAGGCAGTCTATATACGGACTCAATTTTATTTTGGGGTCGTTATATAGATGACTGCATTTTACTTTGGACAGGCACAGAGGAACTACTACAGGGCTTTTATGAGTACCTAAATCACAACGATTGGGAACTAAACTTCACCATGAAGTCAAGCAAAACACACATAGAATTCCTAGACCTGGAATTCTATGTGAAGGACAACAAACTACAAAGTAAACTGTACAGAAAGCCCACAGCGTGCAATGCTATTCTGAGAGCTGACAGTTTCCATCCCTTCCACCAAATCAGGTCGATACCTTTTGGAGAATTCCTCCGCGCCAGGCGAAATTGTAGTGATGACAAGAATCTCGAAACAACTGTACTAGACATGGAAACGAGATTTGAAAAATGAGATTATCCCAAAGCAATCCTCTCTCAAGCAAAAAAGAAACTCTCCAAAATAAAGAGAGCTGACACGCTGAAACCCAGAGACTCCCTTTTGGCGAAAGACTCAACAGTGAGAATGATCACTGAATACAATGCACTGCATCAATCACTCAGACGCAGTATGACCAAACACTGGGGTCTGCTCAGAGAAGATTCAACACTCAAAGGAATAATACCCATAACTCCTCAAATCACTTTCCGCAAAGGGAAAACTTTGAGGAATAGACTAAGTCCTACAGTTCCACGAAGCGATTTGACCCCCAACTGGTTAACGCAATGGAGCAACGGATTTTTTAAATGTGGTTTTTGCACCATGTGTAAATGGGCAAAGCACAAAACTAAACACTTCAGTGGTCCGAATAAAGAGACATACGACATAAGAGTAAACATCAACTGTATCACAAAATATGTGGTATACATAATAGAATGCCGATGTGGCAAACAATACGTCGGAAGTACTATCAGAGCACTGAAGGAGAGAATTTCCGAGCACATGAGGGCCATACAAAAACAAGATCCAAAATACCCAGTGGCCCTACATGTGGCCACTTGTCAAACTGACACAGAAGATTTCACATTATCTTTCTTTGGAATTGAGACTGTACCCATGCATGTAAGAGGTGGCAACAGAGAGTTGACACTCAGACGCAAAGAAGCGACTTTGATTATGCGTCTTCAAAGTATTGAACATGGATTAAATTATGACCCAGAGATGCAATTCTTTTTAGGGAACTAAGAACTTTGATCACCATGTGGCCTCATGATCTTTCATCAAATGTGTTCTTTTTGCTTTAGCACTTCAGCTAGCCAGTTCAGACCACTAAATGTACTGTATCATTGTAAATTTCCTACTCCAACTATGTCTCGAATCGCCTCTATACAGACTATATAATCATTTGTGTTCTAGGCTTAACAATATACTTACTGATTAATAACCGTAACTCCACAGAGCTCTAATATATAATGAATATGAGGCAGTAATCTTAAAAGGTGGAATCACACTATTTGACCGTAATTTCTATGACCCTGAATCACAAATATTGAGCTCCACAACTAAATTGCTCCTAATATTTGTTTAAGAAACCGAGTAATCCACCATATGCCAAATCGCAAATAGTGAACTCAACTACTAAATCGCTCGTAATATCTGCTAAAGAAACCAAGTAAACTACCATATGGTTCATTTTGAAGTTTCTCACTTCAAAGATGCACATTCCTAAAGAATAACAATAGTAAATATCACAATATCACACAATACGGAGAATTTTCACCCACACTCGACATATGGGTGTTTTTGTAGAGTATGTCTTCTTAATTTGGCCAACAAAACAACAGACTTCAAGTGAGTTGGCGTTCTAGTTATTTTTAGTATGAGAAGCGCCTCACCGGTACATATTCCGGCCGAGTTTCCAGTCACATGACCGTCCTTGGAAAACGGCGCCGGGAAACACAAGAGGGAGATCTGTAAACAGGAGGTAAGCAAACCATGCTCGCCGTTTTTATACTAGACGTTTTTCGTCCCACGCAACAGATCTACCCCAACACCTCCATCGCTTTCTCTCCCTGTCATTTTTTTCTACAGGTGCACCCGCCTTGCCTCGTTGAATAAACAGTGTTTGCGTTCTCAGAGCAACCTGTTTTCTCTCCTCCCGGTTGATACTTTACTTTATAACTATCGAGGTATGTTTTTTCTAGAAAGTTTGTTTTCGGTTTCTTTTGTCTAAATGTAGATTATCGGACTACCAGCATTTTAACCATACTCGAATTTCATTACATTCCCTGCAGACTTATCAAGTCTCGCGAAGGTTTTTTTGACTCTTATATTGCTGGAAACCTCCGGAAACACGTTTACCCAGTACAGCCTAACCGATATATTTACGCCCTTAACCCATGAGGGTGAGTTCACTTATTGTACATAATATGTTTTTTGTAGCGTTGGTGTCTCCACCTTACATTTTGTTGTTCTATCCCCGGATCATGGGTTAAATTTGTCGATGCTGCCTCACACCTTTAGCAATGATTAATACGGACCTCTCTTGTGAACAGTAACAAGTTTTCCTGCCATATAATTTATATATTCCTTGTTCTTGAGACACGGTAGAATGTAGACGCAATAGAGAGCAGATCCACGGATCAGCACTCGATAATAATCGGAAATTCTTAAAGATAACAGATTTAGACCGCTCCTTGAATCAATACTAGATTATGGTGGCAAATACAAATGTAGACGGAAACTTGGCAAACGTATATAAAAATAGCAATAAAACGAGTAGCCTAAATAGGGTCTCCTCACACCGGCGAAAATTATTTTAAATAACAGAAATGCATAAATGTTTGAAACAGGCATTTCCATTTAATAAAAGTTTAGCTCAAGATATTATCATAATTATGTATATACACTTTATTAGTCACTTGGGATTTCGCATTCTTTTCTCTTTTTTTTACACACTCCACATTCTTTTCACGTCACCAGTATTATTTCTTGCGGCTAATGTTCTCTTGTCTACAGATCATACCGAACAGTCTGATTGCATTCCAGTTCACGAAAGTCACTGAATCAATGATCTTGATGCACTTTGCCACATAGTCACACTATGGCATGCTTTCTTCACAAAGGGTGACACTATCAAGTCACCATCCTATACACTTGCATCACAAGCAAGATTATAAATGTAATCTTTATGTTGCTATTCAGCCCTGAAGATTCCCAGTCTGTTTCCCTGCGATGAAACACGTGTTGGCCCTTATGTAGGAACAATAAACGAAACTATCACACCAACAACGGAACTCTTTGATGCCTCCATTTTGTGATACCTGTTCGCCGAATATCTCAAGTGTTTATTGACTTTGGTGGTGCTCTAATATGTTTTTTCTATTGACAGTACTGAGACCTTAAAAGCACATATCAATTTGTATAGCGCAGGGGCATTGTTGTTTTCTCATGTTTCGTATGGGTCTATCTTGGCCCATCCCTGAACGGTTGTGAGGATTTACCGTTTGCCTCATTGCCTATACTAACTACTAAGTTAACTATTCTATTACCTTACGGGTACTCTGGTTGTGCGCCTGGAATTTCTGGAAAAACTAAATAAACCTCATAGCTGTATAATATATGGCTGGGTCTAGACAGGGGTGGCATGGTGAGCAAAAGAACAATGGATGTAACCTGAAATCACTTGACTGGGAGTAAATATTTGATTTGTTCCGCGTTCCACCTCTCATTTGTTTGTATTTTACATTTCCATTTTTGGCGTGACACCAGAGAGTCTCTGTATGAAGGCAAGTGATCAATGGGTACATTGATTTAATATAAACCTAGTTCAAATGTGAATCTGCTAATATGCTTGAGAGTGAAAACCATCTTATGCTTTCAGAGGCCTTTGAAATCACAAAGCCATTTCTCAGAAGGTCGAAATCTATATCTAGAGCTATATGTTTATTTTAACTTTAGTGGATGGGTGGATGACACTTATATGTCAAATAGGTTCATTATTACCTGCATTATCTTTTTGGGAGGCAAACCAGACATCCCTCATGGTGCTGTAGCAAATCTTTAGTAGGAACAGTGAAATCATTTTTAATAATACATCTGGTGGATGATGGTGAAAACAGATGATTAAGCAGCTCTCTGGTCATCACAAGCATTTTGTTTAGGTTCCACGACACAAGGAAATTAAAACTGACACTTTATTCATTTGAGTTACAATACTCGCCCAGATACTTTCAGCTAGCATGGAGATAACTTGTGCACAACTGAAATAACGCTTAGGTATCATTAAATATTTTGGGGCTTATTTACAAGTCACTTGCGCCACTTTTGCGTCACTTTTCCCATGTTAAAAGTGATGCAAAAGTGGCGCAAGGGGCTTGTAAATCTGCCCCTTATTGTTTAAAAGCTCATTTAGAATCATGGGTCAGAAGTTCATGTGAATTCATCCATAAACAGATTTCATCATTGTCCAATCTTCCAGTTCGAAATTAACTATCTTCCTAATGATGCATGCTTCCTCCCACGGCTGTATTTCCGGAGGATGTCAAGCACACGTATTTGTGTTACTAGTGGGATACAACTCTGGCTGTAAAACGTTGAAAGCACCAGGCTTGAGTATCGCAACTTTGTAAAGACACTCACCTTTGAAAGTGGATCTGTTTACCAGGAGTTAAATGTTAAGTGCAGTCTAGATTAAGGGCAGGAATGCGCCGTGTCTATAAGATACAGCGCATTCCTGGGAACACCCCCAGCAACACCCATTGCACGTCCCTTTCACGCAGAACACTGCGTTAAAGGGACTGATATTTATCAGGCAGCATTAAGTCCAAAAAAGTGGCTTAGTACTGCCTGATAAATATCATGCAGGCTTCTGCGCCATAGAACGTCACAAAAAGTGACCTTCCGGAGGCACAAGGAATCTAATAAATGAGGCCCTAAGGGTCTCATTTATGAGGGTTTGCAATAGGGAAGCGCGCAGGCCTTCCTGCTGCACTTCACTACAGCAGAAGAAAAGGGCAGGAATGAGCCGTATCTATAAGATATGGCGCATTCCTGTCCTTTTCCCCTGACTCGGACTCACTAAGGCTGAGCCAAATAACAATAGAACAAAACAATTGCCAATACTGAGAATAACTCCTAGAAAATCTTTTCAGACAAGTTTATGAATCTAACATAATAGTCTGCTTTTTAAATTGTACCATCCAATGATTTATTCAACTTATTTTTGCCTTCATTATTTTTGAAAAAATTTGATTTTTTGTGCGTAGAAATACATTAACAATACTTGAAAAGACTATGTACAAAAAATATATACATTACAATCCCAACTTACTTCAATCATCATACCAACACAACTCTCCTTTTCAACAAATTTGGCCAAAAACATCCAATCCTCATTCATACATCAAACAATCATACTCCAAACAAACTACAAAAAGGGTCCCAATGTCAACACAACAGAAGAGTAAAACATAATTTCCATAATAAACAAATCACTCCAATTTGTATGTCTTACAACATAATCAAAATCACAGATTTGCCCTCCAATTTACAAAATTATTCAATGTGACCTGGGACCAGGTCGACGCGTTTCGAACCCGAGAATTAATGGGGTTCTCCTCAGGACCAAAAAGACTCTACAGAAAAACAAATCAAAGCAGAGTTTTAGGCTTTTCAACCATATTAGGCCAAATCAATCAGTGTCCCACCGTATCGCTATCCTACCTTAAGTCTTCAGGGTCAACGACCCTCTAGTGTGACTGAAGTGTGTCAGTATCTAAATGCACACAGACAACAAGGAAACAGAAAGCAACATAAATCACACCTTAGCGTCACATTGTCATTAGTGGTCTCTGTACAAATGTCCAACACAGGGTTCAAGACTTACCCCCAGTTTTCTTGTGTCTTTAACTGAATGGGTGACAGGATACCCTGAAATTCAAATGCATCTCATGAGGCCTTGTCCCTTTAAAATGAATGGATAAACCCCCGAAATTGGAAGGTGTGTGCCGCTTACCGGAATGATTCCTGCCACCTCCAAGTACTGCTGTTTGCGTTGCCCGTTAGTTCGATGCCGGCGCTTGAAAAACTGTAGGGAGGGAAGGAGACGGAAGTTAGCTGCCACTCCTTATCTCCCTTAACTCTCTTCAGATTAATCGTTCACGGCGCCAAACGCCATTGCATGGCTTACCGAATTTTGCAAGCGCTTCTTCGTACACAATGCCTTTCTCTAACTTCCACAGGTGGTGCGGCATACGCAATAACTGCGTGTGATTCATCCAAAAAGCTTCTCATTGAAAGACACGTGGGCGGAAGCCGACCTGCCTACCGCAGGACTTGGGACTTTTTTGTATATAATTATAAATTATCGCTGTTTTAGCTGCAGGAAACTGCCACTAAAACAGCGATCATTTTAACGAGGTTCTTGCTAATATGCCCTCCAGTTCGTCCACCTCTTAGTATACATTGACAGCGCTCTGCCACTTAACATATGCAATAATGAAAAAAATAATGTATACCCACAGAGGCAACCCACCAACCTGAACCAGGGGTAGAGAATAATTGTTCCAAACAATAGTTCAGGAAAAGGAATATATGTTTCGACACTTTAACACAGGGAATTCAATTCAAACCAAAGTTATGTTAATTTGGCAAAAAGAAAAGAAGAAGCATAAGAGAGGAGACAAGTAAAAGGAGTAAAAGAAACCAAGGAACACAGGTATTTTTCAAGTAACGAAATTTAGAAAATTATTAAAATACACAATAAGTTTAGAAAAAATATCAAAAAGCTTTTTTATTCATTATACATCAAGTTAATACGCTCATGGGTAGGGTGTTGGTTATTAAAAATTATACAATACTTCAAGATAAAAAACCAAACATGTGGTGAACACAATTTCAGTTCTATAATAGTAGGGTGACAATATGCACTTCAAATCATAAACCCTCTATTATTTTGGTGCCACCAATATGTCAACGGCGTTTCAACCATAGTAAAAACTTGCGGTCATCATCAGGACAGGAGGAATATAGGAGCGTGAATTAGTCTATTTGGATTGTCTGAGGGTCCGATCAAATGTCCCCATCCGAAGTCGATAATTTCATCCGAATTTATTACGCAAAAGGAAATAATCACTTTTGTCTAGCAAGAGTATACTCTTGAGTGGTCCTGCTAATTAACATCAAGCGTTTACCGAGCTGAGAAAGGCAGGACAGCTGACCTTGGCATATAGGCGCGTTTTATCCGTCATCAAGACAAATCTGAATTCGATAGTGTATCCCGTACAAAGTTAGGAGTCTAAACATGTCGAAACATATATTCCTTTTCCTGAACTATTGTTTGGAACAATTACTTAACATATGCAGACAGGAGTTCAATCATTAATTGTTTGGCTCAACTATATTCAAGCCTCTTTTATGAATTCAAGCCCTAAGATTGATTGTATAATATCAAGCTGTATGGAACTATTTGTAAGAAGAAAACATATATGGTCCCCCTTCGCAGGTTCTGTAAGGAATGGGCATCAAGGCATTTAATAATTCTATTGTGAATAAAGAAGTACCTAAACATCAATGTGTTTATCAATCCTTTTCACTTATATTTCAGTGATCTGATGTAATATGTAACTTGTAATTTGTTACTATATACTGATACTCCTGTTATTCCATGAAGATGCTGATATTTAATAATATATGTCTTTACTTTGTGACACCATTCTAGCTTTTACCTTTATCCCTATTCTCTCCACCCCCCTTATTTTGCTTTTCTTTGGTTCCTAGTATTTTTTATAGTTGTGAAATCCGTTTATTCTCTCTACATTTGAAAACCGTATAGTCAATTGTTTTTCATGATCCATTAATATATTTGGCAATCTATCTTGTTCATTGTATTCTTGGGTTCAATAAAATGTTTTCAAACCTAAAAAAAAGACTTAGGGCCCGATTATGATATTGTAGTTAACGGCTCCGACCCTTGGTCGAAGCCGTACCTACGGCATCGTAATTGGCTGTTCAGATTCCTTTTCGACTAACCCATTTTGATGGGGTCGGTCGAAAAGAATTCTGAACCTGATTTCTGAATGACCTCCGACGGGCTCGGGGAGGTCGTCTGCCATTTGGAAAGCCTCCAGTATTCCCTCTGGCGGCTCTTTCCACCTGAGGGATTACAATGGCAGATTCCCACAGCCTTTTGGAAAACCTTCAGTATTCCCTCGGGCGGCTCTTTCCACCTGAGGGATTACAATGGCAGATTCCCACAGCCTTTCTGTGCTGACCTTTCCGACACAGAAAGGCTGTGGGAATCTGATTTTGGGGGCCCCATGGGTGCAAGGCCGCCAGATGGCAGCCTACCCTGTTGATCTCTGCACCCCGGTGGAAGGCACCTAAAGGTGCAGGGATAAACTGCACCTCAGCTCTCTACAATGAGAGCATGCATTCCAGTCGGAATGCATGTTCATTGTAAAGAATAGGAATGTGACCGAACAGTGTTCGGTTGCATCCTAAATGCTGGGTTGGGACTGACGACAGGAGGTCGTACGGTCCCAGTTATCAAATGATGTTGAGTGGACTCAGGTCTGTCCGACATCGTAATCGAGGCCTAAGGCATGTGTAAAAAATAATGATGAGCAGTTGAGTGACAAAGGTGTGACCCAATACTACAATACAATGAGTGAAGTATGCCTTTGTGATTTCTTTGTGACATGACAAGTGCACAAATCTGCTCGTCTTTGCGGGAAAGAAAAATGTGGTAGCATGAAGTCAAATGAGGTATATAAAATATCATAATTCACAACCTGATTCTAGACTAAATAATTAAAGAATGAAAGACATAATACAAGAATGTGGCATTGACTCAGTATTGATCGATTAATAGAGTTACCATTAAGTTTGGAACAGGACTGTGAAAGAGCCTCCCAGCATTTACAAAACACTAGCTATGCAGACTAGGAATCTGAAGTCCCATGAGTTCAACACCCTTATTGTGTATGATACCACTGTAGAAAAAGACTGTGATGAAAGCACAAGTTCTGCTTAAACTCAAATGAGTCACAAATGAAAAGAGAAACATAAGTTGAGAAGCATTTAAAACTGCCTTATTTTTTTGAAGTGACTCATTTCAATAAGCTTTAGGAGAACGACCTGATCTGAACATGTCCGAAGTTATTCCTCTAAATACGTACTGCGTGAAGGTGCAGTACATTTAATATTATACAGGGCACTTCTGAAATTAAATGATTATTGCCATGACTTGCTAACAGAAATAAATAAACTATCACATAGATGAGGTTTTTACCAAGGAGAAAATGTCCTACTTTACTAAAAGGTGTGTTGGCTATATTGATCATAGTTAGAATGGTGCACATGTTGCTGATTGGACAGTACAATGTTTGCTAAGAATCATCTTGGAAAGAGAACCTTCCAGCTGGCGTGGTTGTGGGCATCCCTTTTGTTTTTCTGTGCATAGCAGAAATCATTTTACAGTTGGAATTCACAAACCGGCTACAACTCATATCACACATTGCCTGTGACTGAATAAATCTTTACTAACCCAACACAAAAAACTCACTAAGGGCCCGATGTAGGTCGGTCGGTAACGGCCGAAAATCGGTATTTTCGGCCGTTACCGACCGGTATTACAGAAATGGGATGTAGGGGCATGTGTAACTGATTCGGTAAATTACCGATCGGTAAATTTACCGATCGGTATTTCTACCGAATCGGTAAATCTGAGATGTAGGTGGGACTCTTCTGAGTCCCACAAGCCTTACAGAATCGGTATTTTACCATCAAATCAATTTGGTGGTAAAATACCGATTCCGGTGTGCATGCACATGTGTGCATGCACACCTATGCCATATGACAGGCAGACCTGCCCTTAGGGCAGGTATGTCTGCCACATGGCACCCGAGCCTCTTTTGCGGGTGCCAGAGGGTGTCAAAGTGACACCCCCTGCACGCTTGTGTAATTCGGTATTTACCGATTCGGTAAATACCGAATCGGTAATGCCCATTCATTCCTATGGGCTTCAAAGCCCATAGGAATGAATGGGCATTACCGGTCGGTATTTACCGAATCGGTAAATACAGATTTTTACCGATTCGGTAAATGAAACATCTGGATGTCCCTACATGTCTCCCCTTCTTATTTACCGATTCTTAATTATCGAATCGGTAAAATTCGGTAATTAAGAATCGGTAAATAAGTCCTACCTACATCTGGCCCTTAGTCCTTAAAACTTCTTACTACCTCTATATGCTAACCACCCTTTACCCCCCAAAAATAGTTGCTTATTGTTTACTACTTGGAAACTAAATACTAATGACTTAGGGCCCAAGTTAGAGTTTGGAAACAGGGTTCTCTGTTACAAATGTAACGGAGTATCCTGCCCATTAATCTCTCGGTCCCTCTTCCTCATTGAGAGATAGAAAAACCTTGAGTATTCCATCGGCGAAGCCCCCGTTGGCTCCATTAATTGAATATTTCCTCAGACGGCCTGAAAGAATACCGGACATATTAGGAAGGATATTACATTACCCATCCTATTTAGCGTGGATTGTATCATGTCTCTTTTTCCAGCCTGTCACCTGTAGGAAAAACCTGCCAGTGAAAGTCAGGAAGAGCAAACATAATGACACTCACACCCTGGGAGAAAACTACCAGGGCCTGATAAAAAAAAGTAAACGTGAAAAGTCTGGCGGATGTAACACAGCACATTTGCCCACCCACTTCTCAATCCAAGTCCTTGGCAGAGCTATCTCGCAAGGGGGAGAGGTTGTGTTTAACTTAGAGAGAAGGGAGTAATACAGGAGCTTGATCATGTATGCTGGGCCCTTTGTATGCAGATAGCCTCTGCACTGTCATGCTCAGTAGGTTGTAGAGCCTCTGCACCCTAGGCCTGTCTAATTTCCTCCATTACCAGCCGTTTAAGAGGAATTGATGGGGTGAATATCGACACAGCGATAAACCCCTTCGCTATCAAGTCTTCCCCCCATGCCAAGCCTTTTTTTGGCTATTTGGGGTAGTTTGTGCTTAGGTCTCCATAACGTTTTGTCCACATGCGGTATCAATGTCATATTTGTGTCCTTTTTTCCAACATCGTGAGGATTCTAAAGGTATCAAAGGTTTGTGAATTCCCTTGGAGGGCAAAGAGAAATTATCCAAAATACAGATACATTTTTGGAGAAAAATGGGAAAAAAGTGCTGCAGAAGAAACCCTGATATTTTTGCCCTGTAAATTGAATTAGCAATGGGTTTGCAGTCACCATCTGCCCAACCTTCAGTAACAGGTAGATTTCTTTAGAAAAACTAATATTTTCTACACAGTTTTGGCATTTTACTTGGGACATATGCTAGTGTTCCTATTTTTTGTGCTTTCAACCTGCTTCCAGTAAGTGGTAGAAATGGTTGTGAAACCAATATTAGATCCTGTAAAGCTATGCATTTCTGATCACTGGACCTAATTCTAAATTCAGAAATGGGTCATTTGTGTAGAACCTTCAAGGTTTTTGATTGGAAAGAAACTGTTGAAGTAAAAAAATATTGCAATTGAGTTGAAACAAAAAAACAGACATTTGTGCCTACATTTTCACCTGTAACATATTCTAACTATAGCAGATGTTTGAAAGCAATTAACCATTACATGCAATGGTGCCTTCTGGTTGCGGGATGTATAGGACTTGTAGGGTCTCCAAGAACCCGAGGTACCCAGAGACAATAAATCAGCTTCACCTTGGAATGATCTTTAATTGTGTACGGGGTATACAGCAATTAATCTGGTAATATATATAGGTATCAAGGAAACCTATGTATTTACGAAATGGGAACAGGATATGGAGTTTAGAAGCAGTGGTTATTTGCACATCTCTGAATGTGTGGGAACCAAGACTAGCATGTGAATTAGAGGGTATTTTTTAAAATGACTTCTTTTTACACACTGTCTTACATTTGGAAGACAGAAATGCATATAAATAAAATCTGCAATAAAACCTGTTCTACTATTCTGCGTCCTCTAAGTCTCCTGATAAAAATGGTACCTCACTTTGGAGGGTAGGCCGAGTGCCCGGGACAGGTAACAGCCCAAAACACACCGGGGACACATCACATTTTTCCACTGAAAACGTATCATGTTGCAATGTGCCCAGCTGTGGATTTTGGGCCCTAGCTCAGTCGGCACCTTGGGAAACCAAGCAAACCTGTGCATATTTGAAAACTAGACTCCCAGGGAATTTCAGAATGGGGTGACTAGTATGGCGCTCGCAAGATTCTGTTACCCAGAATACCTTGCTAACCTCAAAACTTGTCTAAAAACATTTTTTCCTCGCATTTCAGTGATGTAAAGTTCTGGAATCTGTGGAGAGCCAGACATTTCCACCCACCTAGCATTCCCCCAAGCCTCCCAATAAAAATGGAACCTCACTTGTGTGGGTAGGCCTATTGCCAGCAACAGGAAACAGCCCAAAATGTAACAAGGACACATCACATTTTTCCACTGAAAGCTGATACTTTTGTTGATACTTTTGTTGCAATGTGTCTAGCTGTGGATTTTGGGCCCTAGCTCAGTCGGCATCTAGGGAAGCCTAGCAAGACTGTAAATGTTTGAAAACTAGACACAACGGGCAATCCAGGATGTGGTGACTTGTGTGGTCTCACCAGGGTCTGTTACCCAGAACCCTTGCAAACTTCAAACTTTACAAAAAAAAAAGAATCTGTCTCACATTTCTATGATGGAAAGTTCTGGAATCTGTGGGATCCACAAACTTCATTCTACCCAGTATTCCCCCAATTCTCTCAATGGAAATGGTACCTCACTTGTGTGTTTAGGCCTTGTGTCCGTGACATGAAACAGCCCAAAACTCAACATGGACACATCACATTTTTCCACTGAAAACATACCCTTTGGGCCCTAGCTCAGCCGGCACCTATGCAATTGTTAAATTTGGGGGTCTCTAGTTGCCACAGGTAGGTACTTGTGACAAATAGGGACCACTGCCTCTAGTCAGGATAAGGGGATTACACTCCTAAAATAACCCCTGCTCACCCCATTTGGTAGCTTGGCACAAGCAGACAGGCTTATCTCAGAGGCGGTGTGTTAAGTATTTGTGACCACATACAGTAACCCAGTGACAACACTACAGATGAACACCACACAAGGTTTGCGGCAACGCCGATTCTCTTCTCCGGTGATGCGGGGCGCTTTGTGTTGTGAAGGGGCAGTGTAGTGTAGCTCCTATTTTCCCAATAGGCTCTGCGCATTGGAATAGTACCTACAGCAGTAAAGGCCTAGGCCAGACGTTAACTAGGTCTACTACTGTCGATACTAGACTTAATTTTTGGGTTTGCCAGCTAAGCTCAGAGTTCGCTAGAAACTTTCTCGAATGTTCAAGGAAGGATTAACTTCCCTGATTAGACAAGAAGGGATTTAGTTTCTGACAACCATAGAACATGACAACTTTGCTCTCCCCTAATCAAGAGTCAATCTCAAGAGTCGTGTGAGCACAAGGCAATTATTTTACTCAGTCAGTACGTGCATTCTTAGTCTCATCAGAATGTAGAGAAAAGGAAGAGACGGGCGTGTTCAATAAAAGATGTTATTTATTGATCAGTCTCTTTTCTCGTACAAGAGAAATGGATCGATATTATTGCGATACTTATAGTTAAGTAAAGTGCATACATTAGAAGCAATAGTATAAAATAATACTGTAAAAACATTGATATGGTTTCTGAGCCATATGATGTTTAAAATGATTAAAATATATTTACATACACATATACATTTGACTAAACGTACTCAACTGGTGTTTCTAAATACGCCTACCCCGTGTACCTGACCTAAGTCTAATACGTGGGCGGGAATAGAAAATTACAGTTTAAGTTAAGTTTGTTTTTGCCAAGTGAATAACTAAAGAATTCTCTAGGAGGGGTTATTCAGTTCTGTACCTGGAATTTAGGATGAATGAGGAATGGTATCTCTTTCTCTGCTCTCGATATTCCAGGCTGCCTGCGAGGGCTGCCCAGAAGCGCCGGTGCTGGGTCTCTCGGCTTGAGATAGCAGCGCGTCTCTCAGCGCGTCAGGAAGGCGGGGCTGCTGCCTGCGGGGTCTGCTCCGGCTCTCTGCTTCGGCAAGTATGGCTGCTCCGTCTTGTCACCACGCGTGTGTTTTGCATAGGGCAAGGTCGGCAATATTTATACCTTAAAGGTGCCGGGATTGACGTAAGGATGGACATAGTTACGTCAATAAAGATGTCATACGACTTGCTCGTTAGCACATTCTTTACTAAAGTTCTCTGTGAAATCAAAACAATGGCCGCACGGATTATCCAGGTTGTCATAGGTTTGATTTGTTATGAGAACGTCATATGCCTTATCAGGGGCTGGAGGAATATCGCTTGTCTAATTAGATCTCAAGCGTTATGACCTAATCAGATAACACGTTCCTGTGCCGTAGTGTGACTGCGTCAGATAACGGTATCTGCATCATGGGGGATTTCTTGCCTCATGGGCTGACTGTTAGTTAACTAGCTAGTAAGTTTAACCAGAATAGGGTCAGGAATAGGGGGATCGATTCAGAACCTATAGAAATACACGACACCCACTCCACGCTAACTATGGTCATATCTACTAATCTATGCATAGTATAACATAGTACAACATACTATAGAGTATAGTGTATACCTTACCACCCCAAAATACATAAATGCATTTTGAAATTTTCAAATATACTGAAAAATTGCAGTCATATATATTGTATGCACATAAGCTATGAATTAAATGCAAAAGTAAACACGCATTGTTATGCATTATTGCTTGTTGGTATATGAGAAATACACATGAAATGGCTCTTAATATGGCTATACAGAAAAAAAGTCGAAACCATTTCATCACATAAAATATATTGTGAACATACCAGTGGGCAGCTAAAGTCTATATAAAGTCTATAAAGTATCTAAAAAAATAGAAATCTTAGTTCTCTAGGAATAGTTTCTTACTTTAAGCAGACGATCAGTGTCCCGGGAAAAAATATATAGAAAAATATTTTAGGGGCTTGCTGAAAAAAGTTGCTGTCCGTGAACTGGATTGTAATTGTTCATGTGACTTTATTTTTAAAGTTGAAGGCCGAATTCAGGGAACGCCGTGTGCGAGTTTACTCAAAAGTCTCTATTTCTGTTCCGGAGAGAACATCATATCATTCAGGCTTTCGAAAAAACTGTCAACAGCTTCATGGGAAAGTTCCACTAAGTCGGAAATAGGGGTAACCATGCATTCGTGCGCATGATTGTCTCCATTGACATTCTGATTTGCATTGCTGACAGAAGGTCGTACCTGTTCGATGCTGCTTTCATCTTGAACTTCACTACTCTTCAATCGCAGTGGTGAAGATTCCAGGAATGCCGTCATCAGAATTGGCAGCCTTTGAGGGCAGCACAGTGCGTGAACCTTGGTAGGAACCAACAGTGTATCTGCATCCACCGGCGCATCCGATTGTAGCGTCAGACAGGTGTCTAACACGCATTCTTCTCCGCATAGCAGACACCTTAGTACAGGTAAAACACACCTTTGCCACATTGGTCGAAATGATAGAAACCAAGTCATGTTTAGGTCTCTAAGCCGGGAGAGTCCCAGGATTTTTGATATCCGGTCCCGGTATCCAATGGCTAGGATCGTATCTTCCATTGTCGTGAGATTTTGTTCTGTGACATGGGTTGCCATAACGAAAAATAAGGACCAGGAATAGGATTCCTGCAATTAGTCCTAGGATCAGGGGAAGTCCGCCAAAAATCGAATGGACGAAATCTGGAAAAATACCCAGTATGGCTTTGAATGGTGTTAATGCCATCGAAAATACTGTCTTAAATACCTTTGAGACCCCAGTGGTATCAGAAATATTTAAGATTTCGCTCAAGATTTCCGCGAAATGTACGGGGGAATTGGTTGATAATAATGTATGTATCTCTGCAGTCGTCCTTGCGACTTGTAGATCATACGTTTCTTTAGATGACGTGAGCCTTGTAGGCGTCTGAAGAAGCACTGTTTTCATTCTGCTTAAAGTGTCTATTCGAATAGAAGTAATTTTCAGACCGGGCCATGCCCTTGCCTCCCTGTCTGGAAAGGAGCTGGGGAACAAAGAACGTCCACAGCACTTGACCTTCGCCGTCGTAGTGACGAGATAAGGAGTCCCGGGCATAAGACTACAGCATCTGCGGTCTACAATAAGAATGTAACTCCCATTATAGAGTCTTTGAAAGAATGGTTCTATTTCAGTTGCAGGTGCGCCTTGCTGGTGACATGAAAGGTTGTATGAATTCCCTTCACAGGCTCCGTGCAAACTAATACCGTTACACAGAAGCGTGCCGCTTAGTGACATAGCACAATTGTTGCCACTAAGAAACACTTTCTGTCCTTTGTTACTGACACATGCATGTGAATAGGGCAGGTTCCAAGTTGTTTTAAGGTACCCCTTTCCCAATTTCTCGTACATGCCAGCCTGTATATATTTTTGGCAGTATTGAAACCTGAAGGTTGAGATTGGAATATTTATGATTCCGTGGATTATCCATTCACTGACAGGTCGTTCTGACATTGTCATTGGTAATCTTTCTAGTTTTTCAATGCTCAAGATTGTATAATCAGCACCCTTCTGCGCCATACCGATTTGTCTATCAGTAAGGTTAAAGATTTGGAATAGTGATGTTGTGTTGATTAAACGCCAAGGCACGTAGCCTGAACGCAGATTTTGTAACGTCCAGCCAAGCTGTACAATAGAACGCAATTGTGACTGACCATGTTGTAATAACAGTAAGTCTTGCGATAATATATCGATTGCTGAAGACACAATGCTGTCCAATGAAAAAATTCTGGAGGACAGAGTCATTAACCCATTGTCCACTACAGAAAGTGATTTTTCCAAATTAATACGGTCAATTTCCCGTATTCTTTCTGCTGTCTCAATTTGAGTAACCTTCCAGGCCTCATTGTATGCTGCATATACAGAGGCTGCTATGAAACGCTTATGACGCTGTTTGCGTGGTCCCAGTATGAAATCACGAAAGTCAGCACCATCAGTAAGTAAAGTTAGGTGTTGCTTAATTTCAGGCAGTGTGGAAGTTTGTAGC
Source organism: Lissotriton helveticus (assembly GCF_964261635.1). Taxonomy (NCBI): domain Eukaryota; kingdom Metazoa; phylum Chordata; class Amphibia; order Caudata; family Salamandridae; genus Lissotriton; species Lissotriton helveticus. The sequence goes on along the minus strand of NC_136059.1, from coordinate 2,125,134,483 downwards.
CATTGAAGGCATAATTTGCCCACACTGTAGGTTGTTATTATCCCTGGGTGATGTCTTTGAGGATATCTAGGGTCTGGCCTGTTCATTTTGAAACCCTGTGTTTTATTCAGGAATCTATCTTGACAGTTATTTGTATCTGTGGGCCAGATCAACCATTGTTTCCAATCAGGATGTGTTCTGTTTTGGTTAAGTATATGGTTTATGTCTATATCAGAGTTATTGCTAAACATTGTTGGCTTTGGAATAGACAGGTTATTTAAATCTTTGATTTTTGCTAGGCCAAGACAGGTGGTTTGTTGAACCGTGTCATTTAAAAATATCATTTGTTCTGGGATCATGCAGGCTCTAAACAAAGCTTCTAAACCCTGTACTTGCCATTCTTTTGTACCCCAAACACTTTTCAAATCAACATTTTTGTCCCAATAATCAAATCCAAAAGTATTCATTTTTTCAAAGAAAGAATCTGAATATATCAATTTTGTGTTGGTTATCATGGTTTTCATCCCTGTCTTGTTTGACAATTTGTAATAAAATGTTTCAGCATTAGTTATGTTAAAACCTGAAAAATATGAATATTTGTCATAAACGGTTCTAGAGCTCCCTTTTGGAGGTGTAGCACAATGTTCCCATTGATTATAACTTAAAACATTTCTAGGTTGTGCAGATTTATGCACGAAATGGTTACCATAATGGTTATAGCAGTACATGCTGTCATAATTTGTAGAACCCTGCAAATAATCATGTTTTGTAAATTTAGCAGACATTACTAAGTCAGACATCATATTGTTAATACTTTCAAAGTCCCAATCATCAGCAAATGAGTTTGGTTTTGCAAAGTCACTCAAAGAGATCTTAATTTGGTGTGGATATTTCAGGATCTCGACCGGACCATAAATTTCATAGTCAGTGTTGTCCCAGGCTACCCCACCAGGTATTGGAATTGCTGTGAAGTTGGCTGAAGAAAGTTCTGAAGAAAGTTCTCGTTTCTCGACGTGTGAAGATGTGTGTGGTTTGAGGACCAAGTTGATGTTCTGACTTGCTGTGTCCATTTTAGCATATTTTCCCTCAATGAAGCGTCCCAAGGTAAATACCATGATGAGCCAAAGTATGAGGATAAATGCACCAAAACCCACCCAAAATTCAATCCATGGAGAAATCAGATATGTTTCTTTTAGTTGTTTCAAAAGTTCCCTCGCTTTGTCTTTAAAGGATTTTGATGATGGCTGTGTCTTTTGTTCGCTGAAACCGTCAGAGGAATCATCGAAGTTGATGAAGTAACCGGATGCAGTTCTGTCAATTGTTCCAATTGGTTCAGGATTTTTGTTTCTTGCATTTTCACTTGGTACTTCTGTATAGATTGGTGTGTGTCTGCTAAATGTCTTTATTTGGGTTTTCAGAGGTCTTAGTTCTATTGCATTGTTGCATAGTCCTTGTTGTTCTTCTGTAGGCGTTTCGAATGTGATGAGCCTCTTTGATAGGACCTCTGTACTGGTAGCAAACCTTGGTGTTCTGCTACTTATTGGGAGTCCACTTGGCCTAGCGTTGGTTATCGGCCACATGTTGTGGTTTTACCAGGTCGATGGATACAACTCGGTTCTCCTTTTTTCCAGCAAGTGGCGGTAGTACAACTGATCTTGTCCCGTTGACAGACAATACAGGAACTGCTTTTCTGTAAGAAGGCCCAAATTCCTTCTTTACCGCGATCTTCTCCCTGACTAGATCCCCGACTTTTGGAATCCAGACAGGTCTTGCTGGGACAGGTGGTGAATCTTCAGTGGTCGTTGGCTGTTCTTTCAACTGTATGTTGCTCAGGTCTTTTCTTGTTTTGTTTAAGTCCTGCAAAATAGCCAAACGGTCTTTGACATCAAAGCTTTTTTCTGTTACCACTGAAGTCTGACTATCAAGGTCAGAGATCAACATCCTAGTTCCGAATAATAATTCGTACGGACTGAATCCCTTCAGAGAATTTCTTGGCAAGTTATTTAGACTACGTTGGACACTTATTAGATGTTTGACCCACCCAGCTCCCGAACCTAATATCCTTTCTATTATAGATTGCTTTCTGTCTTGGTTTTTTCTTTACACCATCCTATACCCTCAGGAAGGAAGTGAGAAGATTCCCGCTGGGCTGTGCTCATTTGGCCATTCTTTCCCCCCCCCAGGCTGGATTGCCTGAGAAAAAGAAAAAAAAATGGTCGAACGTAGCATGCTCTTAGCGTATATGCCATTTAGACTCGCAAATCTTGTATAACAGTCCGGACGTCAGCCGAGTGCTGTGGATCTACATTATAAGTGGAAACTAGCCTGTATATGTTAATCGCAAGCCATTCTTTTTAGTGGTGATGTTTATCTGCCCTGATACGACGAGGTATTAAACTGCTTCTCTCCCCACTGCGATCTCTGTTGCAGTTTGGGCAGTTTTTTACAAACATGGTGTAGTGCAGGCTCATGCCTGGCCACCAGTACCGTGATTGTAATTCTTCCAGAGAATCTTTTAATTTAAGGTGTCTGAGACCCTCGCCCATGTGTGCGTCTGCGATTAACAAGTTTCTCCTGTCCATGTTTGGAATCACTCTATCCCCCACTCCAGGGATTCGAGCAAAAGGAATGGAGTTTGCATCTATGATGTATGTGTAATTGAGTGGATAGTTGATCGGTAACGCCGAGCAGTCGCCTTTTGATGACGTTTTTACTGCCAGCAATGTTTCGCCGTCAATGTATTTTAATGTACGCTTTTTTCGATCTACGGGAGCCGGTTTACTGGCTGCCGCTGCGGCTGTTTCAGCCAATGAATTCCCTACAACGTGAACGCCATCACGCTGGTGACTCAGTGAGTGTGTCACGTGAGTCTTTGGTAGTTCTTTTTTCAAAAGAGCTACCTGTTCCCAGAGCAGTCTCTGCTTTATTGGTGCATCCGTGTCATCTTTGTAATCGTTCTGAATCCAGGTCTGCAAATCCTTGTTATATGCTTTGACGCAGAAATATGAATCTGACACTATAAGTGTCGGGAATTCGCGATCCGCATTATCTAGCGCCATTTTCAAAGCTAATATTTCAGTTTGTAGTTCTGAATTAGTTTCTACTGAGTGTGATTTTGTTAATAGAGGTCTTAGTTTACCTCCGTGCCACACTTCTTTTGTAATCTCACATGTGGGATTGTATGCATGTTCTCCCCAAACGGAGGGTTGAGCATGTCCGTCTGTATAGATTACACAGGCGTAGTGTCGTAGAGGCAGAATGTCGATTGGCAGAGGATACGTTTTTTCATATTTTAGATTTTTTAATTCTTCTAGTTCTTAAAAGACTGTCAACCAGGCAATACTTGATAATTCATATCCTCCGTACTGGATTTTCAGATGGGCAATTCTGGACTTTTTGAAGTTGAATTTGTAACCCTCTGCAGCGAAACCAAGTATTATGGTGTTCACTCTTTTCAAGTGAGTCTCCAAGTCATCATCTGTTAAGTAAATGTCATCGACATAAGATAATGCTTCATCATCATATAGTTGTAGTAATTCTGTTACTCTTGCTGAGAATACCCCCGGGCTGTTCTTGTACCCCTGGGCTAACCGACAGAATTGTTTTTGAGTGCCATTTACTGAGAATGCAGTTAAATATCTGCTCTCTGGTGCTATGTTTTGACAAAAGAATCCGTTGGAGATGTCCAAGGTTGTTTTGTATTTTTTGCGCACTATGTTATTCATTAGTGCAGCACTGTGTGAGTTTTGCACTGCAAAAGTTTTGCAACATGTGTTAAGGTGTCGGTAATCCAAAACTAGACGGTACGAATTGTCTGGTTTGGAGACCGGAAACAAAGGATTGTTCATTTGTGAGGTGCAAGTTTCAATCACCCCCTGGTATTCTAGCTGATCTAGTATTTCATTTACTTGTTTTTTAGCTTCTTGCTTAATTGGGTACTGCCTTTGTGCAGTAGGTTGTGATTTTAACTGGATTTTGTGAGGAGGAGAATCCTCATCCCATCCTACATGATTTTTATATAAAGCAGGTGCTAAGGCCACTGCCCACTTTCTAGCAAGTGTATATTTTTTATGAATCGGTATTTGATTCGAGAAGGCAGGCATAATTACTTCTTCGCCATGAGGGCACTCCCTGACAAACTCTGGTGGCCAGTCTTTTTCAGCTAGAAGGATGTCATAGCCTTTGGATAGGTTATCCCAAAATAGTCCCCTTATTTTCCTAGTCTTATCTCCCTCTATACGTAATGTTATCTCGTATATTTTGTGGGGCTTGCTAACTCTGGTATCTGCAGTTTCCACTTGAAGATATTCATTCGTGTCCACTGTCTCCAGATGATCCATAAGGACTTTGCGAGCTATGCTCACCTCTGCTGCGCTGTCTAGCATTGTCTGAGCCCATTCTCCGTTTTTCAGTTGTGTCCTCAGTATTCTCGGCATTGTTAACTACCTTGATACTGGCTACCTTCTTTTTTGGAAATTGTGATTTCTTTTTCAGTTGAGCAGGTTCCTTGTCTTTGGACTTGGCGTGCTCTTCTGATCGTCCTCTTCTTTCCGATTTCTGCGAGGAATTCTGAAAAGATTGAGAGGGACGTGTATCAATGTCTTGATATCTATCAGGTTTTTTAATATTATCCCTATTTCTAAGGTTATATCTATTCCCAGAGGGTTCACTCTGAGGTGACCTTTGTCTCGGGTTTGGAGATTTCTCTCTTCGCCTAGGAGACCTTCCTCTGGACTGAAATTTCTTTTCTTTTGGATTGGATTGTTTGTTTCCATCCCAGTTCTTTTTTGGTGAATTATTATTATTATTAAAAAACATTTTTTCTGGACTTGTAGTCAGTTGCGGTTTTACTGGTATTCCACCTAGACTATCTCTGCCTAGTTCTTCATAGGATTCATAGGATTTTTCTATGATTCTGGCAATTTCAGCTGGTTGGTCTGCTATATCTGTCTCTTTTAACCTCTGGCGGATCGCCACGTTTGCTGCTTCACCCTTTATGTTGGCTAGTAATATAGCCGAGACCTGCTTGAAGTCTTTTAGTAATTTCATACCAAGAGTTAAAGCAGGTTCTGGACCATATTCATCTTGAATTTGTTTTAGCACATCTGGTATTACCGAAATGGATGGAACACCGTGCGTTTTTGTGTAGATGGAAGCAAAGACTGTACCCCAAGTGTCACAGTCCTCAATGTGTGGTGCGATTCCCATTGGGAGACATATAGTCAGAATCCTGTGTTTTTCTAATGGGGTGGTGTCAGGAAACACCGCCTCTATTTGGGTAATTTTCTGTGCCAACCAGAATGGTATCTGTTCCCGTTTAGCTGGAACTTTACCTAGGCAGGATTGGATGTTCTGTGGTGTAATTTTATTTGTGTTCCCCTGGTGAGGGGTCAGCTGTGGAAGTTTAATCGCTGGCTGAATTGTTGAAGTCCGCATTACATACTGAACTAATTGTCTGTGAATTTTTAGTAGTTGTTTTAGCTGTATTAACAGCTCTGCTGCAGGCATTCTTTCGATGTCTGGATATGGTGTGTATCCGGCTAAGACCGGCCACGTTGCTCCTGGTCTTCCTAAAGGACCGAGCCTTGTAATGTGATTATTATGTTTTAGGGCGCCATCAAATAAGAGCAAATGCTCTTGGAATTTGAGTGGTACTTCCACCTCCTCGAAAGGAGTGTACTCATTAGGAGGTTCCTCTACTTTGTAATAGTGGAAGTACTTTGTTATAGTATTAGCTGCTGGAAAATGTATCCATGTATAGTATACCTCTGTCTGCCGATATTCGTGTGCCTCGATTACGAATATGACTGTGCCACCTCTAGGTGTCAGTCCATTTTCTATAAGTTTTAAGGTTATAGATCTCCTTTTGGCGACCGGAATGAGTATTATATCCGCGTCTGCTGCTTGCATGGTAGCATCAGCATCTGCTATTTCAGTAGCTAATCTAGTAACCTCTCGTTCTTCATCGCTGTCCATTTTGCTGACAGGATGGTATTATGTTTATTTGCAGATCAGGTTTCTTTATGGAAACAGAGATTAGGTGCACAATATTTTGGAACTGTTTTATCCTTCAACGTTGACTAGACCAAGAACCATACATAGGAGTTCCCTCCTGCGAGGTTTTGGAGGATATTATAACCTTTCACCCACTCCAGACGTCTTTGGAGTATTTGGGAAAAGGGGTCTGAGTGAGAAAGCACGACTGAGTTACTCTAAATGTCTTACGTTAGTTTTATCGCCCTTTCCAAACGCGTTGGGCGCCATGTAGTGTAGCTCCTATTTTCCCAATAGGCTCTGCGCATCGGAATAGTACCTACAGCAGTAAAGGCCTAGGCCAGACGTTAACTAGGTCTACTACTGTCGATACTAGACTTAATTTTTGGGTTTGCCAGCTAAGCTCAGAGTTCGCTAGAAACTTTCTCGAATGTTCAAGGAAGGATTAACTTCCCTGATTAGACAAGAAGGGATTTAGTTTCTGACAACCATAGAACATGACAACTTTGCTCTCCCCTAATCAAGAGTCAATCTCAAGAGTCGTGTGAGCACAAGGCAATTATTTTACTCAGTCAGTACGTGCATTCTTAGTCTCATCAGAATGTAGAGAAAAGGAAGAGACGGGCGTGTTCAATAAAAGATGTTATTTATTGATCAGTCTCTTTTCTCGTACAAGAGAAATGGATCGATATTATTGCGATACTTATAGTTAAGTAAAGTGCATACATTAGAAGCAATAGTATAAAATAATACTGTAAAAACATTGATATGGTTTCTGAGCCATATGATGTTTAAAATGATTAAAATATATTTACATACACATATACATTTGACTAAACGTACTCAACTGGTGTTTCTAAATACGCCTACCCCGTGTACCTGACCTAAGTCTAATACGTGGGCGGGAATAGAAAGTTACAGTTTAAGTTAAGTTTGTTTTTGCCAAGTGAATAACTAAAGAATTCTCTAGGAGGGGTTATTCAGTTCTGTACCTGGAATTTAGGATGAATGAGGAATGGTATCTCTTTCTCTGCTCTCGATATTCCAGGCTGCCTGCGAGGGCTGCCCAGAAGCGCCGGTGCTGGGTCTCTCGGCTTGAGATAGCAGCGCGTCTCTCAGCGCGTCAGGAAGGCGGGGCTGCTGCCTGCGGGGTCTGCTTCGGCTCTCTGCTTCGGCAAGTATGGCTGCTCCGTCTTGTCACCACGCGTGTGTTTTGCATAGGGCAAGGTCGGCAATATTTATACCTTAAAGGTGCCGGGATTGACGTAAGGATGGACATAGGTACGTCAATAAAGATGTCATACGACTTGCTCGTTAGCACATTCTTTACTAAAGTTCTCTGTGAAATCAAAACAATGGCCGCACGGATTATCCAGGTTGTCATAGGTTTGATTTGTTATGAGAACGTCGTTTGCCTTATCAGGGGCTGGAGGAATATCGCTTGTCTAATTAGATCTCAAGCGTTATGACCTAATCAGATAACACGTTCCTGTGCCGTAGTGTGACTGCGTCAGATAACGGTATCTGCATCATGGGGGATTTCTTGCCTCATGGGCTGACTGTTAGTTAACTAGCTAGTAAGTTTAACCAGAATAGGGTCAGGAATAGGGGGATCGATTCAGAACCTATAGAAATACACGACAGCAGCGGCGGTTCTGCAACACGCTTCTCAATCTTAAGTCGCGCTTCCAGCTCCTTGTGACACGCAAATCCCCCACAAAGTCCAGCACAGCTGCAGGCATTTCAGGAAGACTTTTAGGAAGCTGGTGGGTGAAGTCTGCTGTCCCTGAGACTTCAGCAGGAGGCAAGCTCTTTTCCAAGCACTTGGAGATCCTTCACAAGTTGAAAGTAAAGCACACAAAGTTCTTTCTCTTTCTTTGGCAGCCAGGCAACCACTGCTGCCAATCCCCCAAGCAGCACTTCAGCTTGAGATAATCTCTCCTCAGTTTCTTCAGGTTCCTCTCCTCAGCAAAGCTTTCTTCTTGTAGTCCAAAGTGATCTAATTTCTTGGGATCAGGGTCCCAATATTTATATCCCAAAATCCTCTGTTTTCTGAGGGGAGATGGGCCTTTGCCCAGTCCAAACCAGTTCTGCAGCACTCTGTTTACCAGACTTCTCCTTTCCTTTCACAGTGCAAGGCAGGCACATCAGACGCCCCACAGGAGGTGGAGCCAGCATTGTGGAAGGCAAGTACAGTCCTGGAGCACTTTGTTTACAGGACTCCTTCTCTAACAGCCCATTCTGGCCTATGGCGAACAGGTAGCCTTGTAATAGTGAAAAACGAAAATGGCTGTAATTCACTATTAGGACATTCGACACACATCAGGGCTTGTCCTACCTTATACTTACAATGCACCATGCCCTTGGGCCTACCATAGGGGTGACTGATATGAAGAAAAGGGAAGGTTTAGGGACTGTCAAGTGGGGGAACTTGCCCAGTCAGCATGACAATACCAGACTGCACGCAGGCTCTGCAATGGCAGACCGTAGACACATTTTACAAGGCTGCTTCTGTGGGTGGCACAACCAGTGCTGCAGGCCCACTAGCGGTACAAAAGGGGGTGGTGATGGAAGGAGAATCTGAACCAATCAGACACTCACACCCAGTCAAAAGATCTGGGTTTGATCCATCACCGTTCTTTAGCCCACTCTGCCACCCCAGTTCAGACATGGCTATATGCAAATCAGTCTGACCCTGTGCCTCATGGGAACAGTCCAGCCCGAACTGCCAAGCCATGCCTTCCCTGAACCGGAAAAAAGCTTCCGAGGACCGGTTTCTGGCATTCCAGCGGTCTTCAGCCCGGCTTGCTTGAATCCAGTGGCAAAGTGAGCAAGGGACTCACGTCTGAGCATACCCTGCCACACTTATGGCGGCCACAGCGGTACAAAAGGGGGTGGTGATGGACGGAGAATCTGAACCAATCAGACACTCACACCCAGTCAAAAGATCTGGGTTTGATCCATCACCGTTCTTTAGCCCACTCTGCCACCCCAGTTCAGACATGGCTATATGCAAATCAGTCTGACCCTGTGCCTCATGGGAACAGTCCAGCCCAAACTGCCAAGCCATGCCTTCCCTGGACCGGAAACAAGCTTCCGAGGACCGGTTTCTGGCATTCCAGCCGTCTTCAGCCCGGCTTGCTTGAATCCAGTGGCAAAGTGAGCAAGGGACTCACGTCTGAGCATACCCTGCCACACTTATGGTGGCCAAAGCGGTACAAAAGGGGGTGGTTTGCAATTTTCACCCCGAGTGGGCTGGGTATGCTCAGACGTGAGTCCCAGGCTCTCCACACCACTGGAGTCAAGCTATCCAGGCTGAATGAAGGCTGGTAGCCAGAAACCGTTCCTTGGATGCTTGATTCCGGTCTGGAAAAGACATGGCTTGGTAGTTCGGACTGGACTGTTCCCATGAGGCACAGGGTCAGAGCTGATTTGCATATAGCCAGTGTCTAACCCAGGGTGGTGTGGAGTGCAACAAAACGATGGATTTAGGCCCTGATCCTTGTACTGGGTTGAATGTATGACATTGTTCTACATTCTGTCCATCAACTGTGTTTTTTGCAATTTTCACCCCGAGTGGGCTGGGTATGCTCAGACGTGAGTCCCAGGCTCTCCACACCACTGGAGTCAAGCTATCCATGCTGAATGAAGGCTGATAGCCAGAAACCAGTCCTTGGATGCTTGATTCCGGTCTGGGAAAGACATGGCTTGGTAGTTCGGACTGGACTGTTCCCATGAGGCACAGGGTCAGAGCTGATTTGCATATAGCCAGTGTCTAACCCAGGGTGGTGTGGAGTGCAAAAAAAGATGGATTTAGGCCCAGATCCTTGTACTGGGTTGAATGTATGACATTGTTCTACATTCTGTCCAGTCAACTGTGTTTTTTGCAATTTTCACCCCGAGTGGGCTGGGTATGCTCAGACGTGAGTCCCAGGCTCTCCATACCACTGGAGTCAAGCTATCCATGCTGAATGAAGGCTGATAGCCAGAAACCGGTCCTTGGATGCTTGATTCCGGTCTGGGAAAGACATGGCGTGGTAGTTCGGACTGGACTGTTCCCATGAGGCACAGGGTCAGAGCTGATTTGCATATAGCCAGTGTCTAACCCAGGGTGGTGTGGAGTGCAAAAAAAGATGGATTTAGGCCCAGATCCTTGTACTGGGTTGAATGTATGACATTGTTCTACATTCTGTCCATCAACTGTGTTTTTTGCAATTTTCACCCCGAGTGGGCTGGGTATGCTCAGACGTGAGTCCCAGGCTCTCCATACCACTGGAGTCAAGCTATTCAGGCTGATGAAGGCTGATAGCCAGAAACCGGTCCTTGGATGCTTGATTCCGGTCTGGGAAAGACATGGCTTGGTAGTTCGGACTGGAATGTTCCCATGATGCACAGGGTCAGAGCTGATTTGCATATAGCCAGTGTCTAACCCAGGGTGGTGTGGAGTGCAAAAAAACGATGGATTTCGGCCCGAGTCTCTGTACTGGGGTGAATGTATGACATTGTTCTACATTCTGTCCATCAACTGTGTTTTTTGCAATTTTCACCCCGAGTGGGCTGGGTATGCTCAGACGTGAGTCCCAGGCTCTCCACACCACTGGAGTCAAGCTATCCAGGCTGATGAAGGCTGATAGCCAGAAACCGGTCCTTGGATGCTTGATTCCGGTCTGGGAAAGACATGGCTTGGTAGTTCGGACTGGACTGTTCCCATGAGGCACAGGGTCAGAGCTGATTTGCATATAGCCAGTGTCTAACCCAGGGTGGTGTGGAGTGCAAAAAAACGATGGATTTAGGCCCAGATCTCTGTACTGGGGTGAATGTATGACATTGTTCTACATTCTGTCAATCAACTGTGTTTTTTGCAATTTTCACCCCGAGTGGGCTGGGTATGCTCAGACATGAGTCCCAGGCTCTCCACACCACTGGAGTCAAGCTATCCAGGTTGATGAAGGCTGATAGCCAGAAATCGGTCCTTGGATGCTTGATTCCGGTCTGAGAAAGACATGGCTTGGTAGTTCGGACTGGACTGTTCCCATGAGGCACAGGGTCAGAGCTGATTTGCATATAGCCAGTGTCTAACCCGGGGTGGTGTGGAGTGCAAAGAAATGATGGATTTAGGCCCAGATCCTTGTACTGGGTTGAATGTATGACATTGTTCTACATTCTGTCCATCAACTGTGTGTTTTTTGCAGGCCCACTAGCAGCATTTTGATTTACACGCCTTGGGCACACTCAGTGCACTGGACTAGGGTCTAACAAGTAAACCAAATAGTCAAACATGGAACCACTGATTAATACATCAATTTACAATAGGGAGCACTTGCACTGTGGCACTGGATAGCAGTGGCACAGCGCCCAAAGCATCTAACACCAGCAACAATACATGAGGCAACAGCCAAAAATGGAAAGGAGACCCACGCCAATGGTGCCAGGTCTAACACGTGTCCCCTCCAGCTGAAATGTGGGGAGAACTACCCTAACTCCTGGGAGTTCTCATCACTAAGGCTGAAAAATCTGGACAGACCATCAGCATTGGCGTGTTCTGTACCAGGGCGGTGTTCCACCGTAAAGTCCACACCCTGTAGGGAAATGGACCACCTCAACAGCTTTGGATTCTCACCCCTCATTTGCATCAACCATCTGAGGGGCCTGCGGTCTGTCTGAACTCGGAAGTGAGTCCCAAACAGGTATGATCTCAGCTTCTTCAGTGCCCAGACCAAAGCAAATGCCTCACTCTCAATAGCACTCCACCTCTGTTCCCTTGGAAGTAACCTCCTACTGATGAAGGCTACAGGTTGATCTAGGCCCTCCTCATTCATCTGTGACAAAACAGCCCCCACACCATGCTCTGAAGCGTCTGTCTCTACGATAAACTCACTTGAAAAGTTGGGTGCCCTGAGCACGGGTGCTGTGTACATGGCAGCTTTTAGCGTCAAAAGCTTTCTGACAGGTTTCAGTCCAGGTCACCTTCTTGGGCTGCTTCCTGGAAGTCAGCTCTGTCAAGGGTGAAACAATGCTGCCATACCCCTAGACAAACCTCCTGTAATAACCTGTGGGACCTAAGAAGGCCCTCACCTCTGTTTTGGGTGGCTCCCAAGCCAGGATGATTTCAATCTTGGGTTGTAGGTGCGCCACCTGGCCGCTCCCCACTTGGTGTCCCAAGTACACCACGGAACCCTGTCTGATCTGGCACTTACTCGCCTTGATTGTGAGGCATGCCTTCCGCAGCACCATCAACACTTCCAAGAGGTGACACAGATGTTCCTCCTAACTGGCACTGAACACTGCAATGTCATCCAGGTAAGTGGCACTGAACTCATCCAGTGAAACCAACACCTGGTTGACCAACCTCTGAAAGTGGCAGGGGCATTCTTCCTCCCAAAGGGCATTACAAGGAACTGAAAATTCCCATCTGGTGTGGAGAATGCTGATCTCTCCTTGGCCCCATCAGTCAAGGCGATCCGCCAGTACCCAAACGTCAGTAAAACGTGCTGAGGTACCGGGCAGCCCCTAGCCAATCAATGAGCTCATCAGCGCAGGGGATGGGGTGCTCTTCAGTCTTCGTGACTGAATTAAGCCCTCTGTAGTCCACACAGAACTAGAGTTCGAGTGTGGCACCCGGCACTGCAGCCTTCAGGACCAAGACCACTGGGCTGGCCCAAGGACTGATAGATGACTCAATCACCCCTAGCGCAAGCATCTTTCAGACCTCCTCTTTGATGCAAGCCTTCACCCTGTCAGTTACCTTGCACGTTTTATGCTTCACAGGTAAGCGGACGTCTTTGTCCACATCATGGACGCACCAATCTGCAACACCAGGAACCAGGGAGAACAGATCAGAAAACTGTCCCAGCAACTGGCAACAGTCATTCTGTTTCTCAAGGGTCAGGGTGGAAGAGAGGTCAACACCATCCACTGACTCATCTTGCTCTGAGGCTGACAGGAGGTCAGGAAGAGGCTCAGTCTCCTCCTCCATCCCGGCATCTGTTGCCAAGAGCATGCCCACTTCAGACCACTCCAAGTGGGGCTTAAGGCGGTTGACATGCAGGACTCTCAAGGGGTTCCTAGGAGACCGCAAGTCCACCAAGTAGGTAACTGGACTCTTGCGCTCCACAACCTCAAATGGTCTGGTCTACTTATCCTGGAATGCGCAGAGCTCCACTGGGGCCATGACCGACACTTTCTGGCCAGGTTGAAGCTCTACCAGATTGGCATTCTGGTCATACCAGCGTTTCATCTCCTCTTGGCTGGTTTCCAGATTTGCCTCAGCGAGTTGCCTGAAACGCCTATTCTGGTTCCTGAAAGCCAGCACGTAGCTATATACATCCTGGCAGGTTTCCTGGGAGATTGCTCCCACCCTTCTTTGACCCGACTCAGAGGTCCTCTGACTGGGTGTCCATAGAGAAGCTCAAAGGGACTGAACCCTAGAGATTTCTGTGGCACCTCACGGTATGCATTTTGGAAAAGGTGATGGACAGAGTTTCTGAATGATGCAGAATACTCTTACCAAGTCAATAGATCATGGTTTTAATCCATCACTGTTTTTTAGCTCACTGCACCATCCCAGCTCAGAACCTGGCTATATGCAAATTAGTCTGTTCCTGTCCCAGTGCATGATGGGAACAGGGCAAACCAAACTACCAAGCCAATTCTTATACTGGGAAGGAAACAAGCTTCCGGCGACCGGTTTCTGGCATCACAGCCTTCTTCGGCCCGGCTTGCTTGAATCCTGATGGTGCAATGAGCAAGGGACTCACGTCTGAGTATACCCTCCCACACTTAGGGGGTCATTAGGATGGCGGACGGACTTGCGTCCGTCCGCCACCCCTGAGTTTGAGGGACCGTCCGCATGGGCAGCGGCGGTCCCTCCATAGCAAGTAGGATGTGACCGCCACCCTGGCGGTCACATCCTGTATGTTTTACATTGCGGCGGATGCTGCTTGAAGCAGCATCCGCCGCAATGCAAAAAACGAAAGGTGTGCATTTGCATGCACAAAGCGGCAGGCACCGCGTGGTGCCTGCCGCTTCGTGCACGCAAGGGCAGGGGGGTACCATAGGTACCCCCCATGTGCACCCCCCACGCAACCTTCACCCAGGGGGCCCGCAACGGGCCCCCAAAGTGACTGTCCGTATGCTTTTCCACGGCGGAAAAGCCGCCGCGGAAAAGCATGACTCACCCTGCATCCTAATATGGCTGGCGGTGTCTGATAGACACCGCCAGCCATGTTATTGCTTTTCCGCCGTGGTCGCCTTCCGACCACGGTGGAAAAGCGGCGGACGGATTGGGAGACCCACCAGCCATCCTGATTTGGCGGTGGGTCTTTCAGGCCTCCTCGGCGGATTTCCCGCATACTCCGGGCCGGCGGTGGCTTCCGCCGGCCCGGAGTATGCAGGAAATCCGCCATCCTAATGACCCCCATAGTGTGGATAAAATCGATTTTGGAAAAGGTGATGGACAGAGTTTCTGAATGATGCAGAATACTCTTACCAAGTCAATAGATCATGGTTTTAATCCATCACTGTTTTTTAGCTCACTGCACCATCCCAGCTCAGAACCTGGCTATATGCAAATTAGTCTGTTCCTGTCCCAGTGCATGATGGGAACAGGGCAAACCAAACTACCAAGCCAATTCTTATACTGGGAAGGAAACAAGCTTCCGGGGACCGGTTTCTGGCATCACAGCCTTCTTCGGCCCGGCTTGCTTGAATCCTGATGGTGCAATGAGCAAGGGACTCACGTCTGAGTATACCCTCCCACACATAGTGTGGATAAAATCGATTTTGGAAAAGGTGATGGACAGAGTTTCTGAATGATGCAGAATACTCTTACCAAGTCAATAGATCATGGTTTTAATCCATCACTGTTTTTTAGCTCACTGCACCATCCCAGCTCAGAACCTGGCTATATGCAAATTAGTCTGTTCCTGTCCCAGTGCATGATGGGAACAGGGCAAACCAAACTACCAAGCCAATTCTTATACTGGGAAGGAAACAAGCTTCCGGGGACCGGTTTCTGGCATCACAGCCTTCTTCGGCCCGGCTTGCTTGAATCCTGATGGTGCAATGAGCAAGGGACTCACGTCTGAGTATACCCTCCCACACATAGTGTGGATAAAATCGATTTTGGAAAAGGTGATGGACAGAGTTTCTGAATGATGCAGAATACTCTTACCAAGTCAATAGATCATGGTTTTAATCCATCACTGTTTTTTAGCTCACTGCACCATCCCAGCTCAGAACCTGGCTATATGCAAATGAGTCTGTTCCTGTCCCAGTGCATAATGGGAACAGGGCAAACCAAACTACCAAGCCAATTCTTATACTGGGAAGGAAACAAGCTTCCGGGGACTGGTTTCTGGCATCACAGCCTTCTTCGGCCCGGCTTGCTTGAATCCTGATGGTGCAATGAGCAAGGGACTCACGTCTGAGTATACCCTCCCACACATAGTGTGGATAAAATCGATTTTGGAAAAGGTGATGGACAGAGTTTCTGAATGATGCAGAATACTCTTACCAAGTCAATAGATCATGGTTTTAATCCATCACTGTTTTTTAGCTCACTGCACCATCCCAGCTCAGAACCTGGCTATATGCAAATTAGTCTGTTCCTGTCCCAGTGCATGATGGGAACAGGGCAAACCAAACTACCAAGCCAATTCTTATACTGGGAAGGAAACAAGCTTCCGGGGACCGGTTTCTGGCATCACAGCCTTCTTCGGCCCGGCTTGCTTGAATCCTGATGGTGCAATGAGCAAGGGACTCACGTCTGAGTATACCCTCCCACACATAGTGTGGATAAAATCGATTTTGGAAAAGGTGATGGACAGAGTTTCTGAATGATGCAGAATACTCTTACCAAGTCAATAGATCATGGTTTTAATCCATCACTGTTTTTTAGCTCACTGCACCATCCCAGCTCAGAACCTGGCTATATGCAAATTAGTCTGTTCCTGTCCCAGTGCATGATGGGAACAGGGCAAACCAAACTACCAAGCCAATTCTTATACTGGGAAGGAAACAAGCTTCCGGGGACCGGTTTCTGGCATCACAGCCTTCTTCGGCCCGGCTTGCTTGAATCCTGATGGTGCAATGAGCAAGGGACTCACGTCTGAGTATACCCTCCCACACATAGTGTGGATAAAATCGATTTTGGAAAAGGTGATGGACAGAGTTTCTGAATGATGCAGAATACTCTTACCAAGTCAATAGATCATGGTTTTAATCCATCACTGTTTTTTAGCTCACTGCACCATCCCAGCTCAGAACCTGGCTATATGCAAATTAGTCTGTTCCTGTCCCAGTGCATGATGGGAACAGGGCAAACCAAACTACCAAGCCAATTCTTATACTGGGAAGGAAACAAGCTTCCGGGGACCGGTTTCTGGCATCACAGCCTTCTTCGGCCCGGCTTGCTTGAATCCTGATGGTGCAATGAGCAAGGGACTCACGTCTGAGTATACCCTCCCACACTTAGTGTGGATAAAATCGATTTTGGAAAAGGTGATGGACAGAGTTTCTGAATGATGCAGAATACTCTTACCAAGTCAATAGATCATGGTTTTAATCCATCACTGTTTTTTAGCTCACTGCACCATCCCAGCTCAGAACCTGGCTATATGCATATTAGTCTGTTCCTGTCCCAGTGCATGATGGGAACAGGGCAAACCAAACTACCAAGCCAATTCTTATACTGGGAAGGAAACAAGCTTCCGGGGACCGGTTTCTGGCATCACAGCCTTCTTCGGCCCGGCTTGCTTGAATCCTGATGGTGCAATGAGCAAGGGACTCACGTCTGAGTATACCCTCCCACACATAGTGTGGATAAAATCGATTTTGGAAAAGGTGATGGACAGAGTTTCTGAATGATGCAGAATACTCTTACCAAGTCAATAGATCATGGTTTTAATCCATCACTGTTTTTTAGCTCACTGCACCATCCCAGCTCAGAACCTGGCTATATGCAAATTAGTCTGTTCCTGTCCCAGTGCATGATGGGAACAGGGCAAACCAAACTACCAAGCCAATTCTTATACTGGGAAGGAAACAAGCTTCCGGGGACCGGGTGCAAACAACAGGCATGGTAGGAGGACGTCCCACTTATGCCTCATAGGTTCCTCAAGATCCATAATCATGCCCTTTAGGGTTCGGTTGAACCTTTCAACCAACCCATTCCTTGGGGGTGGTAAGGAGTGGTTAACTTGTAAGTCACACCACACTCCTGCCACAGGGACTTCATATACTTGGAAATGAAGTCGGTTCCCCAGTCAGACACCACCTCGAGAGGGAATCCTACTTGTGAAAAAATTCCCATCAGTGCTCATCCCACCACGGGGGCCGTCACTGTCCTCAGAAGTATGGCTTCCGGGTACCGGGTGCCATGGTCCACTAAGACCAGGATGAACCTGTTGCCCATGGCTGTCTTTGGGGTCCAGTGGCCCCGCAATGTCAATCCCCACCCGCTCAAAGGGGGTACTGACCACAGACAAATGGCTGGAGAGGAGCCTTGTGCTTCCTCCCACTCTTTCCACTTGCCTGGCAAGTCTGACAAGTTCTGCAATGAGTATCTGAACTCTTGCGCATTTGGGGCCAATAAATATGGGTAACAAGCCTTTTTCAAAGGTCTTGTTCTGCCCCAAATGTCCTGCTAACAGCACACCGTGAGCCAGCCCCAGTAGGAAGTCTCTGAACTTTTGGGGTACCACCAGCACATGGGCTGACCCAGGTTCAGCAACCTTAGGCTCACTATAGCTCACCAGGAAATGAAGTGTGACCCTGACTGATCATCTGCTGCCTGGCTTGCAGCCTGTTGCCGCAAGCCCACAAGAGAAGGGCACTCTCTTTGCTCCTTTCAGAATTCTTCCCTGGAGGGGCCTCCTTCTTGCTGCCAATGGGTCAGCTCAGGCAGGTCCCCCAGTTCAGCTACTTGCTCGCCGGTAGTCTCCAGGGCATCCCCCTCAGGATCTACCTCCTCCTGGGCCGTCGGAACTTCGGTGGCCGATTTCCCGCCGCCCCTGCCACTTCTCTCTAAGGCAGGTTCCTGGGCCTCCCTCTCAGGCTCCAGGTCCTTTTGAGAACCCCTACTGGCTGACATTGACCAGGTGGTCACGCACGCCCGTCAGGCAGTCCAACCATCTTCAAGTGAGTTGTTTCCTCCATCTTTTCCCAAGGGGAGCTCTCCAAATCGTTCCCCAACAAACATTCAACAGGCATGGCGGGCCTCACAGCTACCTGAAGAGTACCAGAGACCCCCCCCCACTCAAAGGGAACCTGAGCCACGGGACAATGGCTGTCTGAGTTGTCATCAGCAACAACTCGGCAGAATGCATGCAGGATGATCTGCTCTTGAGACACCAGGTGACACCTGACAACTGTCACCCTGGCTCCTGTGTCTCTAAGAGCCTCCACCTTTTGGCCATTGATGGTCACTCGCTGCCCATATTTCTTAGTGTTCTTGGGCAGGTGAGCTTCTGAGACCATCTCACAGTCTCCTAAAGAGACTAAGGTCATCTGTGCGGGGCCCCACCCACCTTGGACATCAATCTCCTCCCCCAAGGCTACACTAGCCATCTGCCAGGGCGGAGCACCAGTGGGTGCTGGTTAACCAAACAGGCGGCACCTGGTATCACTCGCCTTATGACCCAGGTCGCCACACTTGTAACATTTCAGGGGCCCCTGGGGAACAGGACTAACTTTCGGGCCCCTTGCTTTTTCTCTGGGGGTAAGGCTGGGAACCCTTTCCTTGGGAATTACTTTGGGGCCCTTTGCAGAACTACTTCCCTTTACCCTTGCCCCCCACTCCTCTGCTGGGGACCCTGAAAACCTTTGGCTGAGTCTCCCATGTGACCCTTTTGGACCCAGGTGCTCACCCAGCGGTCCGCCTCCTCAGCAAGCCCCTAGGGTTAGTCAGCTTGCTATCAATCAGGTGCTGGCTCAGCTCAGGAAAACAAATATTAGACAAGTGCTCCCATGCAATAAAATTAAAGAGACCTTGAAAATCATTAACTTTGCTGCCCTTTACCCAACCATCCAGTGCTCTGCAAAAGAAAGTGACATATTCAACCCAGGTACTGTTCTCAATTTTCTTTCAAGACCTGAACCTCTGCCTATAGAGTTCAGGGGTCAAACCATACCTAGACATTATGGCATCCTTCATGTGGCTGTATGAATTGTGGACTTCAGAAGGCAAGTCTGTGTGTCCCGCCCCTCACTAAGGAACCTTCCCCACAACCCCACTCCCCAATCTCTCTTAGGGACCCGGTGGGAAGACATGGCTACCTCATAGGCTCTGAACCACTGCCCAATATCATCATTCTTTTAAAACTCTTTTACCACATCTTTGGGAATATACACTCTAGTTTCCACAGGCACTGATGGTGTGCTGCCACCAGAGGGAGTAATCTCTAAGCTGTTGGCCTTCAATTCCAACTCCCTCAAAACCTTTTCATGTTCAAACTGCATTTTCTTTTCCTCTACGGCTATCTTTCTAGTTTGCACTTCAAATTCCAACTGCCCACTTAACTTGAGCTTGGTCAGCTCCATTTCATGCATCATGCTTGTTTTCCTGTCCTCCAGCTCCTTTGGAGACAGTCCTCTGGCAGAAATACTGCTACCTGCTGGGGAGACTACTTTCTTCCCCCCTGGACCCAATAGCTCTTGCAGTTGCTCATCTGTATTCTCAGCCCTTTCCTCAGGGGCATTCCTTGCGTAAAACCAGGCCCTCAGCGCCCCTTGCAGGTTCTCCTTCCTGGAGATACCAGTGGTAGAAACTTTGAATCTTCTGCAGAAATACTTGAGCTGGTTAAGTGTGTAGCATTCTAGCCTTTCCTCTTCCCAATCAAGATCAGCAGATGTTGGATGCTGCTTTCTCCATGGTAGTTGAGAAAGTCCCAAAAAGGAATCTACCAAAAAGTATGTGGTTGTGTTATGGTCTGCACTCACTAAGTATTGTTCACCAATTACTGTACATTAGTCACAAATGAAAATCCAAAATCCCTTCCGCTGACCACCAATGTTAGATTTGGGGGTCTCTAGTTGGCACAGGTAGGTACTTGTGACAAATAGGGACCCTTGCCTCTACTCAGGCTAAGGGGATTACACTCCTAAAATAACCCCTGCTCACCCCCTTTGGTAGCTTGGCACGAGCAGACAGGCTTATCTCAGAGGCGGTGTGTTAAGCATTTGTCACCACATACAGTAACCCAGTGACAACACTACAGATGGACACCACACAAGTTTTATATAAAAAATAAGTATACTTTATATAGAGTTACAACAAGACCATAAGCAACAAAAATACACAATACTGTTACTTTAAGTTGGTAGATTTCGCTTAGTTCAGTTCAGTTCTTAAGATGCGACACTTTGCGTCAATGTGCCTTATGATGCACTGCGCTTCCACAACAAGCAATGTTGCAGCGATGGAAATGCGGTGAAGTTTGGGTGCAAAGAAATAAAGATGACTCTCTGTCCTTACTGCGACACGCTTCCCGGTGATGCGGCGGCGTCTGCGGCGACGTCGATCCTCTTCTCCCGCGATGCGAGATACTTTACAAGATGCGAGCCGCGACTGGCCCTGCGACAAGCTTCCCAGGGATGCGGCGGCGTCTGCGGCGACGTCGATCCTCTCTACTGGTGATGCGAGTTGCTTCCACAACAATGCGAGCCGCGACAGGACCTGCGACACTCCTCCCGGTGATGCGGGGGCGTCTGTGGCGACACCGATCCTCTTCTCCGGCAGCGAGCCACGACAGGCCCTGCCACACACTTCTCAGAGATGCAGCGGTGTCTGTGGCGACATTGGTCCTTCTCTCTTGTGACACACTTCCCGGCGATGCATCGGCATCTGCAGCGATGTTAATTCTCTACTCCAGTGATGCAGGGTGCTTCGTATTGTGACGCGGCAGCGGCGGTTCTGCGACACGCTTCTCGATCTTGAGTACCGCTTCCAGCTCCTTGCGACACGCAAATCCCCCACAAAGTACAGCACAGCTGCAGGCACTTCAGGAAGACTTGTAGGAACCTGTTACACAGAATCCCTTGCAACCCTCATATTCTGTCTAAAAAATACATTTTCCTCACATTTCTGTGATGGAAAGCTCTGGAATCTGAGGGGAGACAAAAACTTCCACCCACTCATAATTCCCCTAAGTCCACCGATAAAAATAGTATCTCACTCGTGCGAGTGGACCTAGTACCCGCAACAAGAAATGACTCGAAATTACTGAGGTGACAACAAAATTATCGATCACATAGATACCTGGTTTTGCAAGGAGTCACCTGTGTTTTTGGTAGCGGGTTCAGTTGGCATCAAGGGAAATCTTTTCCCCTTTTCTGAAAACTAGACACCTAGGAGAGTCCAGAGAGGTGTGGCTTGCGTGGATCCCCCACGTTTTTCCTACCCAGAATTACCTACAAGCCTTGAAGTTTGCTTAAATAAATCACATTTTCCCCACATTTCTGAATGGGATCGTTGTGGGATCAATGCGCAGACACAAAGTTCCTACCACCCAGCGTTCTTTCAAATCTTTCAATAAAAATGGTACTTCACTTGTGTGGGAAGGGCCAAAAATGTAGTGTGGAGACTTCAGTTATCAATAATAAAACAACATCTAGGGAAACCTACCAGACCCAGAGATTTCTGAAAACTAGACACCTGGGGAAACCAGGGAGGCGTGACTTGCGTGGATCCCCCAATGTTTTCTTATCCAAAATCCCAAGCAAACCTCAAATTTAGCTGAAAAAATCACATTTTCATCACATTTCTGTGTGGGATCACCGCGCCGGCACAAATTTCCAACCACACAGTGTTCGCAGGAGATTCAGGGTAAGAAAACATTGGGTGATCCATGCAAGCCATACCTTCCTGGACTCCCCCGGGAGTCTAGTTTTCAGAAATGTCTGGGTTTGGTAGGGGAGAGGATTTGGCCTAACAGTCAGGGTGGTGGACTTTCGAGCTGGGGAACCGGGTTCGAGTCTTGGCAGGGACGCTCAGCATCCTGTGATTCTGGGCAAATCACTTAGGACCCGATTCACAGAACTAACTTAAGACAAAATCTTAAACTTACTACCATTTTGGTATTCACAGAAGGCACTTACTCATTTTGGTATTCACAGAAGGCACTTACTCATTTCGGTATTCACAGAAGTTAGGAGTCTTAACTTAAGGACTCCTAAATGCCTTCTGTGAATACGGAAAGTCTTAACATTAGGATTTTTCTCAGTTTAGTAGTAGTAAAGTTAGGACTCCCAACTTTAGGACTCCTAAATGCCTTCTGTGAATACCGAAAGTCTTAAAATTAGGATTTATCTCAGTTTAGTAGTAGTAAAGTCAGAACTCCTAACTTTAGGACTCCTAAATGCCTTCTATGAATACCGAAGAGTCATAGAGAACAATCCTAATTTAAAGATTTTTGGTATTCACAGAAGGCATTTAGGAGTCCTAAAGTTAGGAGTCCTAACTTCTGTGAATATCGAAATATGTAAGTGCCTTCTGTGAATACCAAAATGAGTAAGTGCTTTCTGTGAATACCAAAACGTTAGTAGGTTTAGGATTTTGTCTTAAGTTAATTCTGTGAATCGGGCCCTTAATCTCCCCTTGCCTGACAAAAAAATTCATGTGTCAGTCTGTAATGCAACTAGTGGTCATGTAAAGCTGCCGAGCCTAGGACTAAAAACGCAGAACCAGTTAGTTTTGTGATGGATCATTTTGATATCCCCACAATAGATGTTGGACCCTTCCCTGTTTCAAGCACTTGGCCCACCCAAACAAGTGAGGTACCATTTTTATCAGTAGATCGGGGGAACGCTGAGTGCTAAGAAATGTGTGTCGACCCGGTGATCCCATTACTTTCCCACAAAGAAATGTAAGGAAAAAGTGATGTTTTAAAGCTAAATCAGATGTTTGCAGGGTCTTCTGGGTAGGAAAACATTGGGGGATCATCACAAGCCACACCTTCCTGGACATGCCCAGCTGTCTAGTTTTCAGAAATATCTGGGGTTGGAAATTTTTCCTAGATGGCCGCCGAGCCTGGGAACAAAAATGCAGTTGACTCCCATGGAAAAACAGGTAAATGTAATGTTTCCCCAATACATTTTTGGGTCCTTCCCTGTCACAGGTTGTTGGCCCACCCACACAAGTAGGGTACCTTTTTTATCTGAAGACCTGGTGGAATGCTGGGTGGTAGGAAATTTGTGTCAGCCCTGTGATGCCACAACTTTCCCAGACAGAAATGTGAGGACAATTAGATTTTTGTTTTAGCTAAATTTGTGGTTTGCAGGGGATTTTGGGTAAGAAAACTTTAGGGGATCCATACAAGCCACATCTACTTGGACTCCACTGAGTGTCTAGTTTAAAAAAATGTATGGGTTTGATAGGTTTTCCTAGATAGGCGCCGAGCCCAGGACCAAAAACGCAGGGGAGCCCCTTGCAAAACTAGAACATTTTGTGAGAGATAATTTTGACGACTCCACAATATGTTTTGAGCCCTTCCCTGTCACGTGCACTTGGCCAACCCACACAAATGAGGTAGAACTTTTATCGGGAGACCTGAGGGAATACTGGGTAGTGGGAACTTGTTGTTTCTTTTTGATTCTTGAAGAATATGGCACAGTAATGCAAAGAAAAAGTGTGACTTTAATCACGTTTTGAGGTTTGTAGGGCACAGTGGATAAGAAAAGTTATTGGGATCCATGAGAGGCACACACGCATGTACTACCCTGGGTTTTTAGCTTATGGAAATATCTAGAGTTGGTAGATTTTCCAGAGAAAGACAGAAAAGATAAGTATTACTGCCCATCCATCTATTCCTCAAGTACACGCATATAATGGTTGGATTTGGCATGAGTGATGGTTGAGAGCGTACAATTATATTAACAAGAGATTTCACAAAAATCAAATGTACTGTTAATAAATTAAAGGTTAAAAACCTAGACCAATGACTCACAGCTCATGAGCTGTAAAGCTGTAGCAAGGCACCATCCTCAAACAAACACTAGAAAGGCGGAGTGCGTGCGTAGCCAGCTGGCACAAGATTCGCACTGCAGAGACTGGCTCCTTAAGCTCTAACGTATGGGAAGAGTTACTTCGGCATCGCAAATCTTTGCCCAGAGATTACCTATTTGAATCGCTCCAAGTTCTAGGCCTGACTGACATCTGGGAAACGTCAATAGACCTTCTGTCCTTCAAAAAAGTCGCCAAACAAATCGGCACGCATTGTCTCAGCGATTGAAGACAAGCAGGATCTAGCAAACAGGGCGCACGGCTGGATAACGCTGGGTGATTATGGAAAAATACAATCACAAGCATACCTCTGCATCGGTATGAAAATAAAAGTTAAAGAGAAGTTTCTAAAATTATGCCTTGGCGTTATCCCTATACTCCCACACCTGCCACCCTGTGAGAGAAACAACTCATCGCAGCAGTGTCGCCTGTGCAAAATCGGCAAGGAGGACATTGTCCATGTGATTTGCATCTGTCCTAGACTAAAGGACCTGAGGTATAACTTTTTACGACCATCCTTTAAACTACATGCCGTCCAGCGCTCCGGGACATTGTTCCCCACTGTCATCTTGGTGTGTGTACAGGACTTCCGCACTAAAGAAGAAATTCTACAAAAGGCGCCGCAGATGCACCCCGTCTCCTTTCGTGGCCATTCGCCGACCCTGTTCCAAGATTTATCAGCACTCACGTTGCAGAAACGACGTTGCTTCAAGCCAGTTACGAGCTATCTTCAGCAACAAGCTATCCCTTACAGTTGGGGCCACCCTTTCAGGATCGTGTTCAAACTGAACAATAAACTATACCAACTCCGCTCTCTGAAGGAGGCTTGCCAGGTACTGGTTATAGACGCCCGGAAGAGGAAGAGGAGCAGACAGCGCGACACCGGGGCACAGGAGACTCAGCTTCCCAATGGCGTCAACAACGGGGTCGGCGCCGTGTTAAGAAACCGCCAAAGAGGGAGATCGAAGATGGTCAGAGGGCGGCAGTGGAAGCAGCGGCAGCGGACTTAGCTTCCCAGCAGCCGGGCTGAATAATCGCCTGGATCCTGAGGCGTTTGGGGCCTGTTGTGTGTCTTTTTGGGGGTCAGCGGTAGGGGGAAGGGAGGAAGAATTTGACTTGACATACCCCGTATTACCTTTCGACCAATCATCGATGGGAGATGATGGACAATTGTCTAGTTTTATTCTTCTTCATGTTCAAGTTTGTGGTTCAGTGGGGGCGGGGGTGGGGGACGAGAGGGTGTAGGGCAAGGGGTAATGGAGAAGGGGGGATAGGTTGGCAGGGGTCTGCGGGGAGGGGTGGGTGGGGCTCCAGGTTCTAGAATGTCCAAAGAGGGATGATGAGGTGAGTCTCCAGAGCTTCTTCGCAGGCCACAACAGGTTGCGGCGCTGGCCAGAATGTAGACGACCTTTAAGAAGCGGTGCCGTTTCGGCGGTGGGCCCCAGGTGTGTGGAGCAGTCACGGTTAAGGATAGTTTATGCCCCCCTCTGAACTGCGAATTCTCTCCCTAAACGTCAGGGGGCTCAATAATCCGGTCAAGCGGAGGGCAGTCCTCTCATGTCTGGAACACGAGAAGGCCGATATATGTCTTCTACAGGAGACACATTTATTACAGAAAGACTGCGCTAGGATGAGGGCACGTAGCTTCCCACAGCAATTTTTCTCATCAACCTCGAGTAAAACAGCGGGGGTTGCGATACTGGTGTTGCAGCGATTTAGAGGGCAGGTACTTCAGAAGGGAGCGGAGATTAAGGGAAGGTTGCTGTCCTACCGCTTCTCCCTGGGGGGTCTGAATTCACAATTTGCTCAGTCTACGCCCCCAACGAGGGGCAGGAGAAGTTCCTTCATTCAGCGCTAAGCGAAGTGGCAGCCTCCACAGACAGACACATCCTGATTGGTGGGGATCTTAACTTGGTATTGGATAACACCTTAGACAGATCTGCGCAGCGCACCACACAGGCGGGCACCCTCTCCAGTGGGGGGTTGGCAAGGCTGGGGGAGCTGAGTATGGTGGACCTGTGGCGCGATTTCCACCCGGGTACGAGAGCATACTCATACTTCTCAAACGCACACCGCACTTACGCGAGATTGGACTACTTTTTAGCTTCCACCTCCCTTCGGGCTTTGACATCCACTGTTGACATAGGGGTAGCATCCCTCTCTGACCATGCCCCGATTTCAGCGACATTCCTTCTTCCCCCGGTGACAAGCCCTACGCGCTGCTGGAGATTGCGCGACACACTTTTACACCGCAAAGACACAGTGGAGAAAATAGTAGGAACGATCAAAGACTACTTGCACCACAATAACATCTCCGACACCTCGCCGGCAACACATTGGGCAGCCCTTAAGGCAGTTCTTCGGGGCGAGTTCATAGCTATATCGGTGGCCGAGAACAGAGTCAGAGCGGATAAAAGGGACGAACTTACACAAAAGGTTAAGGAGCTAGAACGCATTCATCAAAGGATGTGTGCCCCCAGGATCTGGAGGCAACTGACAGTGGTCAGGAAGCTGCTGAGTGCGTTAGAGCAGGATAGGGCAGAGTTTGCTGCTATGAGAGTGCGACATATGTACTATACCGGGGGGGATAGATGCGGCCGTTTATTGGGCCGGGCGCTTAGGGAAACGAGACAGTGTCACACGGTAAAAGCGCTTCGGAAACAGGATGGAGGTCTAGCAACGGACAATGCGGAGATCGCAGCCACGTTCAGCGACTTCTATGCCTCTTTATGCACCGGGGCCACACTAGATCTCGCGGCGGGTGAGGCTTTCTTGGAATCTTCCCCGCTCCCGGTGCTTACACCAAACCAGGCGGAGTTCTTGGATCGCAGCATAAGACCCGAGGAAGTCATCTCGGCCATCTCTAAGCTTAAACTTGGAAAGGCCCCGGGGCCTGACGGCTTCACAGCCATATTTTATAAGACGTTTTGCACACAAGTAGCGCCTTTGCTTACTACCCTCTTTAACTCTTTCTCGGAGCCGGGCGCGATTCTGCGAGACCTACTAGACACCACCATCACCGTTATCCCCAAACCAGGGAAAGACCACTCCAAGTGCGAAACATACCGGCCCATTTCGCTACTGAATGTAGACCTGAAGTTGTACACGAGCATACTTGCGGCGAGACTCGCCCCGTATATGCCGGGGCTGATTGATCCCGACCAGGCCGGATTCATCCAGGAGCGGCAAACTGTGGACAACACAAAGAGAGCGCTGCACCTAATAGAAAAGGCTACGCGGACGAAAGGGGAGTATATGATGCTTGCGATCGACGCAGAGAAAGCGTTCGATCGAGTCCACTGGCCATACCTGGAGCAGGTCCAGGTGGGGGCCGGGTTGGGGGACAGGTTCCGTACGTGGATATTAAATTGTTATTTGAGGCCTTCGGCTGCTCCTCACCCCGCTTTTCCATCAAACGAGGTACGAGACAGGGGTGCCCGTTGTCACCCTTGCTCTTTGCTCTCTACATAGAGCTGTTGGCGCAGGCTATGAGACTTGCCCCCTCAGTTTGCGGGATACAAATCGGGGCCTTTGAACACACTGTATGCTGATGATGTTCTACTGTCACTATCTTCCCCCGAGAGTCTCTGCCGACCTGTGTTGATATTCTCGACGCTTTTGCAAGGGTGTCAGGCTTTAAGGTTAACCTGAGCAAGTCGGTGGCACTGGATCTCTCCCTGGCGGCGCCTACCCGCTCCCACTTGCAGGGACTCTTCCCCTTCCCCTGGGCCTCGGAGGCTATCCCTTATTTAGGGATTCAGCTGGCGGCCACTCTACAGGACATGGTCCGTCTTAATTATACTCGGCTCCGGCAGTTGGTCCGGTCAGAACTGGGTAGGTGGAGACATCTTCTGCTATCCTGGTTGGGCAAAGTCGCGGCCATTAAAATGACGATCCTACCACAGGTCCTCTACATATTTCACGCCATACCTCTGAAACCCCCGGAGGGCTGGATTCGCCAGACACAATCCGAACTAGCGCAGTTCATCTGGAACGGAAGGCGGCCAAGGATGAAACTCCGTTTGGCAAAGCTGCCCCCGGAGAGTGGAGGTTTGGGGTTACCAGATCTGTTGCTATATTACCAAGCGGCGCAACTGCGAACGCTGGTGGAATGGAGCAAGTGGGAGTCTGAGAAGCACTGGCTCTTTCAGGACCAGGCAGTGGCGGGTCGCATGCTTCAGGAAGTCCCCTTCCTGCGAAGGCAGCACTAGCCCCCTAACCTCTACGCCTCGTATATTACGAGGACCCCGCTGGAAGTGTGGGATCTCGTGAACGTTGCACATGAGTTGACATCTTTTCCATCACCACTGACACCCATTCTGAATAACCCGGACTTCAGCCCTGGCCAAGATACAACGGCCTTCGCTCGTTGGGGCCCGGCTGGATGCAGGGTACTTGCCCACCTATACACAGCGGAGGGAGTCATTCCCTTTGATGTCTTCCGGCGGGAATTCGGCATGCCCAAGGAGGAGCGGCTTCGATATCTTCAGGTGCGACATTGGGCGCTCCATGGACAGATCCAAGGAGAGGCGGACCGCAGACTTAGCGCGTACGAATATTGGCTGTTATCGAGGAAATCGATGTGACCTGTTGGCGTGGGTGTGGTGAGAGGGGATCCTTGGTTCACCTGTTATGGGGACTGCACTCACCTACAGGAATATTGGAAGCTCGTCTTAGACGAGGTGGACACACATTTTGACACGACGCTCCCAAGGTTCCCGGCTTATGTGTTGTTGAGACTACCCAATCCCATCACCTACCCGTTGCGTGCTCGCCGGGGCCCGCTGATGGCTATAGCCCTGGGCTCTGCTCTACAGAACGTCCTAACTTATTGGCGTACCACACACGTCCCCACCTTTCAGGGCTTGCTGCACCGTCTCTGGAATGTACTTGGTATGGAGAAGCTGTCCCTGGTTGTAAAAGGGGAAGGGGACAAATACCCAGACTTGTGGCAACCCTTTTTAGCTCTGTTGGCCGCGGAATTTAGGGAAGTGACCTGTCCCAGATATTTGCGTCTTCTGAGACTATCACAGGGAGGAGACCCGGAACCTCCCAGTTAGACCATAGGGCAAAAGCAGGAGGATATTGGACCTGGAACGGGGTAGGTGGGTGGGTAGATTGGGTGGTGGCGAGACTTGGGGAGGGGGGTTAGTTGTTGTTGATTTTATGTTTGGACACTCACATGCCCTTCCGGACAACGCTTTTAGTTGTGACAGTAGGCCGGTTGTGATATTGTGCCTCTTTTGCGACTCTGTTAGCTCTTGGTTTGGCCTACGTGGGGACTTATTACTGTCTTGGTTATGTATTGCACGAATATATGCTTGTATCTGTTTTTTTCTGTCAATAAACAGATTTAATACTAAATTACATGCCGTTCGGACTTGCAGGCAGGCAGTCAAACTGTGTTTTAACACCAACAACAACACCAACAACACCACCACTGCCAGGTCGTGAGGTTCTTTGACTTAATAAGAAAAAGACTTAACAGCGATTGACGAACATTGTAAGGTTCTGAGGATAACCACGAACTGTTCTTAACCAACTTCTTACTTTTAATGTAATCTAACTCGATAAGCTTAAGTACAAATGGTTTTTTAATTGTACCTACTGGTGTTTTATAATTTTGTAAAGGTTTTAATTAATCATGTGCAAATAAACGTTACTTACTTACTTAGACCAATGACTCACAGCTCATGAGCTGTAAAGCTGTAGCAAGGCACCATCCTCTTTACAGGCCATTCACACACCTTTCATACATGACACCTACAGACCATTCACACTGCCAGCCATGGGCCCAGCACATTGCAACACTCATATCAACAGAAAGCACCATTCAAGGACCCATCACTTTCATACGTCCACATGACTGACACAGCAAGCACACCTGCTGGCGGTTGACGGAGTGTACAGTGGTGTTTGCCTAGCAATGTATGTAAATGACCAGCACAAAGTCCCTATCCACATACCCCAGCCAAGCACCAGCCAACACATCCCACCAGCCAAGCACCACTCCACTCACATTGCCAGCCAAATGCTAGTCCACCCACCAGCCAAGCACCAGTCCATGCACACCGCCAGAAAAATGCCAGTCAACACGCACTGCCAGCTAAACACCAGTCCATGCACACCGCTAGCCAAACATCAGTCCACGCACATCACCAGGTAGGCACCAGTACACGCACACCACCATCAAATGTTTTATACAAAAAAGAAAACACAAACCAATTGGAAGAAGATACAACAGTATAACTACGAACACAACAGCTCTAACTAAAAACATCACACTAATGTCAACCGTGAAATCTGAGCAAAAAATATAAAATTAGAATGACCAGTCAGTTTACTTGTACCCTCATGGTTGCACTTAAAAACTCTGTTGCATGTGGTACATGTGGGGAGAGACAGCCCAGGTTTAAAAGGATAATAGGGTCAGTACATAAAACTCTCCTCCCAGATACCTCTTTGGGCACAGACTCTACGTTTCTTAGTGGGAAATTCTATTTCTACCCTAGGAGGAATGTGATCAGGAAAGTGGCGAACTTTCAATCTAATAACAGGTTGCGACACTAGAGGTGAGTGTCGTCTCTCCGAGCACAACCAAATGGACGTAGGCACGTCTTGAAAAATATAATCAAACTTCAGAGGGTCATGATTTCCATCATATTTTATTCCATGTTTCTTCACAGGAAATGATAAATATCATATAGCTGATTGTTGGTTAAACATCTTTAAACTTCCCAAAATTTTCAGAAGGTGATTTTCAAGATAGCCGAACCGCGCCTACACGCTGTTCGTTTCTGAGTATTCAAACAACCCCTGAAGAAGGACTGAAATAGTCCGAAATGCATTGGGTGATTTCTCAATGGTCTTCTAAAATTTTGGGAAGTTTAAAGATGTTTAACCAACAATCAGCTATATGATATTTATCATTTCCTGTGAAGAAACATGGAATAAAATATGATGGAAATCATGACCCTCTAAAGTTTGATTATATTTTTCAAGACGTGCCTACGTCCATTTGGTTGTGCTCGGAGAGACGACACTCACCTCTAGTGTCGCAACCTGTTATTTGATTACCACACCTTGTCGGGGAGTGATATCTCTGGTGCACACCACAACCTAACCACATCCACAACTGCGGAGTGCGTAACCTCTACTTCATTTGAACTTTCAATCTAGCCAAATCAGGCAATCTTTCAAGCTACATAATAGTTGATAAAATGCACTTCAGTTTGTGGTGTATGTTCATCAAATATTTCAATTCCTGAGTATCCACCCAATGCGTTTCGGGCTGAAAAAAGCCCTTCATCAAGGGTCTGTAATGTAAAGGAGGCCCATCAATAACCACAGTAAGTTACCCAAAACAAACAGAAACATTCAATAAACCTAACATATAAACCATGAGGTGTATACCATGAAATACCACTGCCTGTCTGCTAATTCATGCACTACTTCTCCATCAGTGCCCATTGTATTTTTTGCACTTTAAACGTTGCTATTTAAAAAATAAAAGAATATTCTAAATAGAAAATTCCCATGCTTAATCCACCCTTTGTGTGCCAATAATTAAACTAAAATACTGTTCCCCATGTTGAATTCACCCTTCATGAAACATGGCCAGTACATGATATCCCCAACCCATTAAACAATCACCTCACCGTTCTCCGGTTTTGTAATTTGATTCTGCTATCGCCATCGCTGGCTACGTGACCATGTCAGTGAAGTTCCCTGCTTGCACTAAGTCCATTAATTCAAAAATGTGCAGTGAACTTTAAAAGAAACACGTAACTGTCAGAAGAAACGAAAAAAAGCTTACATCCACCATTAACCCATAAAATACACTCTAAATGCATAGTTCCAAGTATAAACTGCAAATTGTAACTGGTATGACTAGACACATTAAACATTCATTATAGCCAACAACTACATGTGTATGCCAAATAAAAACAGTCAATGTATGATGAATAATACTTCTGTGGGTTTCTGTAGAAATGGCTCCTTTTATTCAATGTGATGTGACTTTGTTACCCAGTAGCCTCGGCCATGATCTTTCAATCTAGCCACATCCTCCACCAATGCTTCTCTAGGAACTCTTGCCTGTTCAACTACAACAATGCACCTATCAGAGACTGCTGAAACTAAACAAATGTCATCTTTGACTCTAGAGAACAGTCCTTGAATACAACAAAAGCATTGAAGGTTGCTAAATTGAATAAATGGATAACCAACCTCTTATCCCTAACACACGCCTTACGAACAGCAGTGTAAGTTTACAACCTCTGATCTACTGTAGCGACACCACCCATGTGCTTATTGCTGTCTAAAATGCACACAGGTTTGTGCACTTCAGCAACCTGACCACAAACAGTCACAAGTGAAGTACTTTCATCATGGATGGCAGTCAACATGTAGACATCTCTCCTGTCAGAAAATTTCACAGCTTGAGTTCATCACTACGCAAGGCATTGCACTGCCCCTTCTCAAGTTTTTTTTACAACAAGCTCTTTTGGGTAACCTTTACAGTTAGAGCGGATTGTGCCACAAGCAACAGTGTCCACTTTGAACAATTCCCTCAGCAATTGCACACCAGTGTAAAAGTTTTCTACGTATAAATGGTAACCTTTATTAAAATGTCCTCGACCAAGTTCCCACACAATTTTTTCACTAACTCCAAAAGTGGACGGACAACCAGGGGAGTCAATACTGGAATCCCTACCGGTATACACCTTCAAATTACAGACATATCCAGTACTACTCTCAGATAGCATATACATCCTATTTCCATAACGTGCCCTCTTACTAGGAATGTCCTGTCTAAAAAACAATCTATCGAACAGGACCAAACACTCATCCACAGCTTTTTCTTTCCCTGGAATATAGATCTCTGAAAAAACAATCTACAAAGTGATCAAGGACAGGCAATCTACAAAGTGATCAAGGACAGGCCGAACCTTAATAAGATGGTCACAATCATGGTGATCTTGTGGCAATGCTGAAGCATTACCAAGAAAATGCAGCATCTGAAGAAGAAGCAAATACCGATTACGACTTATGTGTGCCCGACATATAGCTGTTGCCATCAAGGGTCTACTAGACCAATATGAAGACACCAACAACTTCTTTATTAGGCATATCAAAAAAGTTAAACCCTGGTACTTCTTCAACTCATCCAGAGTTGTGGGAGTCCAAAGGGTAGCACTAGAGTGGGGCTTAAGTTTGGCACTGTTGTCCCTCAAATACCGTTCAGCATATAAATTAGTCTGCTCAACAATCTCATCCAAAAATATGTCCTCCATAAGCAACTGAAAAAAATGAATACCTAAATGTTTTCAGGATTCATTCTAAACCCTGCAACACCTCTAAAGGCAGGCAACACCAGCTGCACCATGTTTGGGTCAACCCAGAGTCCAGCACTTCTAATGGAAAGCCTTTCAGCCCCAGGCTGCAATCCAGGTGCCTCTTGCTGCACTATTGGCACATCAGTGTCTTCCTCTAAAAGTTACACTTCACCCGCACTGAGAGTGGTTTCTTCAACAGGCGATTCCTCACAGACAGAAAATTCACAGCCAGATCCTGGCCTTCATCCTCTGCAACAGATGCAGAGTCAGTCTCATAATCATGGTCAGAAGAAGACTTGAAAAGCATTCCAACATCCTGCTGAGCGGTCATCCTGCAGCTAGCGATAAGCCTTACTAAGAAAAGTAACTTAACAAACAGGTCAACAATATCCAACACTATACAAAATAAGTAATAAACGAAATGTGGATTTATCAAATAGAAATAAAGCTACTGGGCCATTGTAAAATCTAGAAGGAAAAGTTAATCATTACAGACCACACAAAGACCTATCTTTGTGAGGACCTATCTACTCTAAAACAGTACCACCCACTTGCCAGACACAGCAACAGTTAGGAACAACTGCTCTTACTCTGCACAGACACAGCTAGCACTAAAGAAGTCCCAATAGAAAGAAAGGAAAAAACAGCATTATACACAAGGCACTACGTGCTCAAATCAATATGTTACTTTGATTGGCCTAAAAAGTGGCCAAATCAGCCCTTGAGGCCAAAACACAGCTAAAATATGCCCCAAAGAGGTCGCTCACCCTACAATCACTATAAAATCCTGGTGTCTAGTGGTGTGGATTCTTGCACCACGATCGCGGCCCCACCCACGAACATGAAGCAGCAATCCACTCTCTCCAGACACAGGGGGAAATCCTTTCCCCCTGCGTCTGTATTCTAAGAATCCTCCCTTCCTGGAGAAGGACTTACCAAAAACAAGCCCTCTCCCTGTACATGCTGGAAGTAAATGGTTCTAGCTCATCCCCGCTTGCTCTTGATTATGTTGGTGAGCCATGAGCGCACCAGCATCATTAGATCTCTGAGGGGTGAATCGAGGGTGGTAGTGGAAGTGCTTCAGCGAAGTGCTTCAGCTGCTATCCCAGTTTAGGGCATGTAGGTGGGAGGCCACTGGGGGGAGTACTAGCACTTCCCCCGTGGGGAGGTGTTTGGACGTAATGGTTACGTCCTCAGCACAGGGCGCACCATGGCCGAGGATGTAACCATTACATCCATGGCACACAAGGGGTTATGTTTCACAGTATTTAAAAACAGTCCCCTCTACTGGTCAGACCCTGGTTTAACTATCTCGCAGCCCAATCTAGTCTCCTGTATGCTGGAGGTGAGGCAAAATTACTGCTGGGAGGTATTTGGCATAAGGAAATTTTGTCTTCGTGCATTGGAGTGCCTGGGCCCAGGCAAAACAGAAGGCAGACTTAACAGGACCCTGCGCCTCCTCACAATAATGATGTTGTGGGGTCAGCTTCACCCACTTCAGAGTGCAGCATTGCACCAGTGCTGCCCATTACAACAGTGCCGCTAGCAGGTCCAGACTGGGAACTGAAACCGGCCCTGGCAAACTGCTCGACCGGCCCCTCTGGGGGTGAAGGGTGTGTGGCCGAGCTGTTTGCTAGGACCGGTTTCGGATGATTTTGTTACAGGAGGCTGATATTGCCAGCCCCCGGTAAAAAAAAGTCCCCCAGAGGCCCAAAACTGGCCCCCAACCTGGTGACCCACAGGGGTTTCCCTGGTGCCCGCTATGGCCATTCCAGCCCTGGCCACCAGATAGTAGAGCTACATCTCATCTAATGGGAGGCGCAGTTTACTCAGGGCAATGCAATGGTGCTCCATGCCCCAGATGAATTGCATGAGCAGGCTATCCATTTAATTGAAGAGGGATTTAGGGAGATAAATTTGGTGGGATGTGAAATAGTAGAGGAGTCGAGGAAGGGATATCATCTTTGACAGGGCGATGCTATCCATAACTGCCAAGGTGAGTGTGAGCAAAACTGCACAGTGCGAGGCCAAGCCATGGCAGTCACCCTGATGTTGCCCTTTATGAGCTCTGCCTCCGTGTGGTAGCCACTAACTGCAAGATAGGGGAAAATAATAGGTTCCCAGCCGAGATCGGTCCCTACCACGGGCGGGGGAGCCCATGTTAGTACTTTATATAGAGGGAACACCTTAGACTTGTTCCAATTGACCCTCAGGCCAGAGTGGCTCCTGAACTATGTCATTGTTACAACAGCTCCCTCAACATTGGTGCACTCACCCCGGATATGAAATAGCAAGTCATCCACATAGAGGGAGATGTAAAGGGATGTGCCATCTATCAGTAGCCCATGGTAATGATGCATGATATGAGGTGTAAGGGCCAGGAGTTCCATTGCCATAACTAAGAGTATAGGGGCCATATGAAGGTAAAACATGAATACCGATTCCATAATACCGAATTTTACCGATTCGGTATTAAGGATTCGGTAAATGCGATGTAGATAAAAAATCTGTAAACATTACAGATTTGTTAAAAATCGTTAAAAAATACCGATTCGGTAAAAAAAAAGTACCGAAAAAACAATACCGATTCGGAATTACAGAATTCATTCCCAAATCGGTAAATACCGATTCGGTAATTCAAAAATTCGTAATTCGAAGAATCAGCCAATCCTGTGTCACCCAATCACCTCCCAAACAGGAAGTGGCCACACCCAGGCAGCTGCACAGGACCTGGAGATCACTGTGAGGCAGGCAGGTGAGCTGAGGAGCCAGCAGCAACAGAGCCTCACAGCTACAAACAATAAAAAAAAAGAAAACAGCATTGAAATGGCAAGCCAGAACAGGGAGAAGGAGGGAAGTGAGAGGAAAAGAAAGCTGAAGTTCAGTGACAAGGAGCTGGAGGTACTGATCCAGGATGTCAGTCAGGACTATCACAGGCTTTTTGGTAGGCAGTCCCTCCATGTGCCCGAGTCTCAAAAGAGGCAGATCTGGATTGGCATTCAGGACAAAATAAATGCTATAGGTGTGACCCAGCATACCATTGAGGACATCAAGAAGAGGTGGTACGACCTCAGGAAGACAGCAAAAGCAAGTATTGCAGAGAGGCAGAGGCAGGCTGGCAAAACAGGTGGAGGAAAGAACAGAGCACCAGCACCAACACCACTGGAACTGATGGTGGAGTCCACCCTCTAGCCAGAGCGTGTGAGTGGCATGGGTGACGCAGACAGCTCTGCCAGAGCAGCAAGGAAACAAGGTAAGATGCATGTCCAGCATGCTGTGCTACCCCCTACCCAACCCCAATCCCCATAGTGGCATAGGGGCTCCCACTCCACTCCATGTCTTACCCATTACCTGCTATGCATTTTGGGAGATGTAGTTAGAGGGAACTGATGTATAGGACAGTCAGGCTAGCAAACACAATAGCATGTTAAAGTAATTGGCAATGTCAGGACAATCACTGTGATCTGTAGGCATGATGTTTAATGTAATTCAAATGCAGACAGAGTAGTGAGTATATCTACATTTGTGTCATTACAGGCTAGACATCTCGCAGTGCTGCAGAGGGGAGCAAAGCAAAGACGGCCAGGCCAGAGGAGAGGCAACATGAGGAAGAAAGCATGCCTGCAGGTACCACAAGCTCCGCGCAACCACAACCACCAAATCCTCCATCACAGGCATCACCACAGCGCCACGGAACGCCGCCATCCCCTCATACCCAGTCCCCACTGCGACGATCACCAACACCACCACCACAGTCAGGCAGGAGGCATGCCGTGGCCTCCCTCAGCTGATGGAGGAGTCGTCGGAGGAGGGCACAGGGGGCCAAAAGACTCCAATCCATGAGGGAGGCAACAGGGAGAGGGCTGTTACTCCATCCGAAGGCGCCCACAGTTCATCCAGACGCCGCAGGGCAAGGCCAGACAGTCCTGAAGCATCCAAACAGGGTGAACGTGTGTTTGCTGGACTGCAATGGAGGGAGATGAGATCACTGCACAGGGAGGTGGCACACATTAACAAGCACATGCACAGGATGGAAAAGGGCATCAGTGCAATGGGAGACAACATGTGTGAGTTTTTCATTACTGGGCATACATTTTGAGGGAACATTTTTCGTGGACAAGCCCCTTCCAATGGGCTGCGCGATATCATGCAGATTGCTCGAATCTAACTTGATGATTTTTTGTTCATGGGGAAAAGTGGTTCACAACAGTGCGAAAAGGCATTGAAAAGTTTCAGAGAGTTTTCACAAGAAATGGGAGTTTCTTTAGAAGAGGATAAAACGGAAGGCCCCAGTTGTTGTCTTACATATCTAGGCATTGAGATAGACACCAATAGTATGCAAGGCAGACTCCCTGAGAAGAAGATCGTTGAAATAACCAGTTTTTAGAACATGCAATGTGGTTTGACAAATTAACATTGTTGGAAGTCCAGTGTTTGTTAGGCCACCTACATTTTGCATGCAAAGTTATTCGCGAAGGTAGAACAGTTTGCAGGCGCCTGGGTTGTTCCATGGCTGGTATTAAACTACCACACCATCGAATAAGGATAACTGCTAGTATGCGGGCAGTTTTCGAGGTTTAGTTGAAGTTTCTAAAAGAGTTTAATAGTGGCACACTCT
The DNA here is from genome assembly GCF_964261635.1 of Lissotriton helveticus. Lineage (NCBI taxonomy): Eukaryota > Metazoa > Chordata > Amphibia > Caudata > Salamandridae > Lissotriton > Lissotriton helveticus. The sequence continues at coordinate 2,125,096,556 of NC_136059.1, read as the reverse complement.
GGTCATTGGGAGAAGATTTTGTTTGGCAAATGCAGTTATTTTCGGATGCTTCCGGTACCACTGGTTTTGGCCTCTTTTGGGAGGGAAAGTGGTGCGCAGAAAAATGGCCAGCTAGTTGAGTCACTGAAAAGAAAAGCATAACTTTCCTGGAATTCTTCCCGTTGATAGTGGCCCTAACTGTCTGGGGAACGAAACTGGTGCATAGAACAGTACTCTTCAATGTAGATAATGAGATCGTAGTGGACCTGGTAAATTATCAGAAAGCCAGGGACAAGCATTTGTTGAAGTTACTGCAAGCATTCATGCTAGGTTATTCAAAATTTAACATCATGTTCAAGGTGAAACATATTGCAGGAGTTGAAAATAACATCGCAGATGCCCTATCTCGTTTTCAGTGGGAGAGATTCCGTGGTTTGGCGCCCGGAGCGGATATACGGAAGACTCAGGTTCCCAGCGAGATATGGGATTTGGCAAAATGAATGCTCCTCAACTCATCGAGAGCTCATTAGCAAAGAGTACCAAGCTGGCATACTGAAGAGCTTGGCTGGAGTTCTTAGATTCATGTGCTATGTACAGAGTTCATGATAGCGAAGGGCTGCGACTGCGCAGCGAAGACATGATTAATTTCATTATGTTAAACATAGAAAAGAACATATCCTCCACAACAATAGCTGGGAAGCTAGCAGGGATATCATTTTATGGGAAGTTCATTTGGGGATACGAGCCCTCAGCAGGCGAAATGGGTAGAAGAATATTGCAAGGCTGGGCAAAAACCAAAAAGAGAGGCTTATATAAAAGGGACCCAATTTCTTTAAAATTATTGCACAGGCTAACTCTAATGTTATATGATATTTGTTTTTCCACATTATAATACCATCTGTTCAAGCTATGCATGAGTTGGCTCTTTTTTGGTGCGTTCAGGATATCTGAACTGCTGGGCTCTCATTTTCACAATCGTTTAAAAGTCCAGAATGTATCTATGGTTCAAGGAGATATCGAAATTTTCCTTGAAGAATCAAAAATAGACCAGACTGGTAAAGGTTCGAAAATAACTTTACAAACCTTAGGCGGCCCTTTATGCCCTAAGCAAGAATGGTTAGATTTCCTTGCAATAGGAGGTACAACTTCAAATTTTGTTTTTCAACATTTAGATTGATCCCAGTTAAAAGCTTCCCAGTTGCTGTCAATTTTGAGGAAATCTTTAAAGAAAATTGGTTTGAACCCCCTCAATTTTGGTACACATTCATTCCGTATCGGGGCGGCTTTGGAAGATGCCAGATGGGTTTTTCCATTAGCGATGTTAAAAAATTGTGGCGTTGGTCCTCAGACTGTTGTTTATGTTACATTAGGAAGTTAGAATATGAAGTTTAGGAACAAAGATATTAATTGTTCTCTCTTTTCAGGTTCAGTGGCAGGCTTAGCAGTGGCACAGCGCCATGTGTGGATAATTGGACATTCATTCATCAAATGGGCAGCAAAACAGCCAGAGAAAAGGCATTTCGGGACGAATCTAGGTTTTTGTTCTGAAGAAGTGTCACTGTCATGGTTAGGTAAAAGTGGAAGGAAATGGGGGCAGTTCGTGCGCTTGATGAGCAAGCTGTGTTTTAAGAATAAATCCGATGTTGTTATGATTCACCTGGGGGAAAATGATCTTGTACAGCTATCTGGGCTTGGGCTGTTGTTAGAAATGAGGATAGATTTGGAACTTTTTTCAAAGACTTGGCCGAGAACACAGGTCGTCTTACCAGCGCTGATGCCAAGCAGAATCTGGAGGGTGCGGAGAGGTTTACCGCAGTTGAAAGATCAAGAAGGAAAGTGAATAGAGAGTTACATCATTTTGTTACACTAATGGTTTATTTTGGTTAGTTCACGATGAGATAACAAAAGAGGATTACCCGTTTTTTAGACATGGCGGTGTGCATTTATCCTTTATTGGCAATGAAATGTATATCCTAAACATAAAAGAGATGGTTTGAAGCGACAGCATTCATCATTATTTCATTATAGGCATATCTAAGCTCACCGAATGGTATATCGCTCCCCCTCCTCCTCCCCCTTTTATTCAAACCAAAAACAAAAAAAGTTGACGTTAATTTTAGGTGATAGCCCCTCCACACCTTCCCCCCTTCCCTTTTTGTTTATTTCAAGTCAAGTTATCACATGTTTGGGGTCATTGTGTTTCACATGTATATGGATACAGTTTTTATCTAACTATTGAATAAAGCGTTTTCACATGTTTGGAGACATGGTTGGTATGTTTGACCTACCTGATGACAAACGTGCAGTTACAGAATTAAAAACTTTCTAGTGTTGGGGGGGACAGGAAAAATGCCTGGGTCAGGGTTTTTCCTGGTAGCAGAGTTGGGAGGAGATCATGACAGGCAGGAAGGGTGGGGAGCATTAGGAATAGCTTCGGACAGAGGGAAGCAAGGGAGCAAGGTTTGAGGAAAGAGGTAGGCAGGAGATGGAGATAGGGGTTTGGGGAGGAGAATTAGTCAGAACAAGGTTGGGTAATAGCTGATGGCAGATTGCTTAGGGGCAGGGGGTGTTAGGCGAAATATTGTTGTTGATATTTGATCTGTTATATAAATATGTTTTTTATTGCCTACCTGTCTAATAAAGCGGCCTTTTACCCCAAAACTGGGTCAATTGCCTATTGAGAGCTCGCGAGTGTGGCATTCGCAGATTGTCCACCCCTGGGCAGCTTCGGGCGTTAGTATGGCCCATGGACATGAGGCTACGCTGATTGGTCAGCGTTTATTCAGCGCAAAGTGGGACCGCGGGGTTTCGCCGTGGCGTACTTGCTGTAGCGTTCGTGAGGTAGGGCAATTATAAATTTTGTCCCACCCATTCACCCTTGAATGCTATATTATTAATTTATAGAAATTGTTTGTAGAGATTTCTGTAATTCAATTGTTCAGTGGTTGTCGCTTGGACAGGTGGCAGAGTTGGGAGGAGATCAAGACAGGCAGGAAGGGTTGGGGGCATTTGGAATAGTTTCGGACAGAAGGAAGCAAGGGAGCGAGGTTGGAGGCAAGAGATAGGAGTTTGAGTAGGAGGATTAGTCAGCACAAGGTTGGGTAATAGTTGATGGTAGATTGCTTAGGGGCGGGGGGTGTTAGGCGAAATATTGTTGTTGATATTTGATCTGTAGATAAATATGTTTTTTATTGCCTACCTGTCAAATAATGCAGCCTCTTACCCCAAAACTGGGTCTGGGACATGCTTATTGCCCTATAGGGCTTCATGTAGAAGTACTGAGGAACCGTGATCCGTGCCTTGGTACCGAATCGTGCTCTAGCACCCCAAGGTCTCTCAGTGAAGTTGCAAAGCGCACTGACTTGCAAGTTTAATGTAAAGCTCCAGGTGTGCGGTTGCCTGGGAGGCTTTGATACAGGGAGCAGAACCAAGTCAGAGGTGTAGAGCAGATGAAGGTCAGACATTCAAGGCCCAACCAGCAGAACCTGTTGTATCTCCGGGACCACAGACGGGTGAGGGAGAACGGTTGCGCCCATCACGACAGCCAACAGGGTCGATCCTGCAGTGCCAGCCAAGAAACTAGTTTGTACTGTGTGTTTTGGGGTGTGTTAGTGGCCCCAATGTGTGCACCACATGGTTTTTTCCAATTACAGGGCAATGAAGGGACCACGGTGGGTGGTGGGAGACGGGGGAAAGGGTGCGCTGACGTTCTGTGGAAACCAAGTGTAATGAGTTTCTGTCTGGTCCTTGAGCAAAGTCCTCTGTAATTGCGTATATTATATTATGATAATCGGCTGGACAGAGGGGGGCAGGGAATCACATTCAAGAGGAAAAATAAAGAACCAGGAAAGCAGAAGCAGGGTGGTTGCAATAATGCAATGCGCACTAGTGCGTCCCATTGCACGAAGTTGCTGCTGCTCAGGATTAAAACTTCTGTAAGTTCTGCTGGCGCCACTGCTGGGTATTTTGAAACTGCTTTTAAACTCACTGTGTCTTATTTTCCCCCGCATTCCTATTTATCTTGTGATAGTGTGACTGGGCATTAGGCATTCTCTGCTTATGTGCTTGTGTGCTCCAAGGGCGGTCCACCGCGGCTGATGCTGTTTGGGTGGAGGGCCGACACACACGGCACAACACACCCCCTGGCACATCAGACACTAGGCGGCAGGCAGATGACCAGCTAAACGACGATGCCACAGACGCACAGCAGACTTCTGTAAGTTCTGCTTGCGCCGATGCTGGTTATTTCTAAACTGCTTTTAAACTCACTGTGTCTTATTTTCCCCCGCATTTGTGTTTATATTGTGGTAGTGTGACTGGGCATTAGGTATTCTCTGCTTACGCGCTTGTGTACTCCGACCCCGGTCCACCGCAGCTGATGGTGTTTGAGTGGAGGGCTGACAAACATAGCACAACACACCCCCTGGCACGTCAGACGCTAGGGGGCAGGCGGAAGACCATTTAAACAATGATGCTATGGATGCGCAGTGGACGTGCGCAGCGGGTGCGCCGCTGGCTCGCCAAAGGTGCGCCTAAGGCAAGCACGTCTGTGCCCACCTGCGCTTGGACTGAGCTCATGGCCAGTCCCGCTGGCACTTTTACGCCTGGTATACTGTGTTATTCCAGAGATACACTTATGAAACTTGATCCTTTCAGGGGAAGGCGAGTTGCCCTAGGTTCTCCCCCAGTATCCATCCTGAAGATGAAGCAGCCACATGCATAAAGTACCTTTTGCCCTTTCCCCATATCATGGCTCTTTCTATTAATCATCTGTCCAATTCGACAGGTAGCAATTCCGGGCAAAAAGGCTCATCTGTTATTAAATGCCTCCTTTTTAACGCTAGGTCACTGATCAAACATAGTATGTAATGTGCTCTCTTCATTGAGTAACACAACATCAGGATGGAATTTATAACCGAGTCCTGGACTGATGATTCCTTTGGCCGTGATATTGTGAAAGCTTCTCCCTAGATTTTCTTTGCCACACCCTTAATAGACCCCTAAGGAGGGGCGGAGGGCTTGCAGTCATTTATCACAATAGCTTAGAGCCCTCTTTTACCATAGCCTCTAACTTAGTCTGTGAAGCACTATTAATTAGTGTAAGGATTTCCCCCCACAGCACTTTCAAAACTATTCTCATTTACCACCCACCTGGTCCCAGGGGCCTGTCTCTTTACTCCATTGACACTCTCCTGGAGAAGGGGCTGTGTGCCTCCTCTTTTACTATGATGGGGGACTTCAATTATCATTTGAAGGATCCTTTGGACTCAGATAATATGAGGTTGAAGGAGATTATGAATGGAGGGGGCCTGGAGCAGTGGTAGCCAGCCCCACGCATGCAGCCGGACATACCTTGGATGGAATCTTTTCCAATCATTCTAGCCTTTCCATTACTGAGGTATTACCACTCCCATGGATAGATCATGCCGGCATCATTTTTACTTTATCAAAGACTCCTCATTCCCAACATTAACCAAAACCTAAAGACAAGATAGATATACGGTCTTGGATAAATGTAGATAGTCTTGAATTAGGGAAGATGTTAGCAGCAACTGCCCCGATTCTCCCAGTTGAAGTGGAGGAGGCTGTGACCACTTATTTGGCTTGGATTGAGGCCGCATGCAACACTTTAGCACCGGTAAAACTATACACCCCTAAACAAGCCCATCCCTTTGCCCCCTGGTTTTGGATAACCTACAAAAACATAACATCGACTGCAAAAGTCTTGAACGGGCATGGGGAAAGAGGTATAATACCAACAACAAGAAGGCCTATAGAGCAAGCCTCGCAAACTATAAAACATTACTCATGGAAACAAAAAAATTATACTTTGCGGAGCAGATTAATGAGGCCAAATCCTCAAGAGAATTGTTCAAAACTATCACCAAGTTGACAAATCCGGATAGACCTCAAACACCTAGCAGTTCTGTCCTTTGTGAATTCCTGACTTCCTTTTTTAGAAACAAGGTAGAAGCTATCTTCCCCTCCTTTTCTCAACAGCAAAGAAGAGGGGTGGAGGGCCTAGTTAGGCCAGTACCAAGTACCTTAAAATCTGTACCTCTATTAGAGAGTTTCACACCATTCGAGATGCAAGATTTATTCAATCTCTTAAAGGCATCTCAATACCGATCTCCCATGGACCCTTGCCCAGTGTCAGTGATTAAAAGTGTTCCTGAGGCCATTGCCCTTATCCTTACTCCTCTGTTCAACATCATCATGAATTCTGGCCAGTTTTCCAAGTCCTGGATATCAGCCTCAATACTTCTGCTTATAAAAAAACCAAAAAACAGGACCTTTTGGATCCTAACAGCTAAGATCTATCTCGCACCTCCCATTACCGGCTAAAATGATCGAGAGGGCTATGAACGTACAACTTAGCAAATTTATTCAGATCAATAATGTGCTAGATACTACACAATTCGGCTTTCCTGCTGTACACAGCAGAGAGCGCTTGCCTTGATCAAAGCTACGGAGGAGGTAAGAGAGGTGATGGACCAAGGTGGCGCAGCAATTCTGATTATGCCGCATTTGTCTGCAGCCTTCGATACGCTCCACCATGAACTTCTGATGGACCGGTTATCGGCTGCAGGGGTGCAGGGCAAAGCCAGGAACCTCTTGAAATCTTTCCTGGCTGACAGAATTCAGACGGCGGACTTGGGTAGGCATAGGTCAAAGCCGTTTTGCCTTCCTTGCGGGGTTCCGCAGGGTTCTTCCCTCAGTCCCACGCTTTTTAATATCTATGTGGGCCCGCTGGCAGCACTGATAAGATCTTATGGGCTTCAGATAACATCTTATGCGGATGACACACAAATTGTTTGTCCCTACAGCGAGGCAAGGAACGGGAAACTGGCCTAAAATGCTGTGAATGCATGAAAGCTATTGACGGCTGGATGCCCTCAAATTGCCTAAAACTAAACACAGGCAAGATGGAAGTCATCATTGTAAATGTAAATGTACATGGATTTGTATAGCGCAAATCACCACTGGTTTCTAAGCGCTTGCTTAGAGAACCCGTCCTGGTATTCCCCTGTGAGATAACCCCGGCAGGGTATCCGCACGGTGAAAGCCAGGCATCCCGCCGCGAGGGGCCGCTGTGGAGATTAAGCAATCTATTGCCCAGAGTCGCAGAGTGTGAACCCATGAATCGATTAGGCACCGGAGCGAGAATTGTCGAGTCCATGGACATTTTAGGACTCAAGACCCCGCCGAGCCGGGAATTGAACCCTGGTCCCGGGCTGACCTCTGCTTCCAGGTCTGCCTCCTCCAACCAGTGAGCCACACTTCTCCCATTTTCTACAACAACCCTAACATCTGGACCCCTGATTGGTGGCCTGAAGAAATGGGAATGCCCCGGCCACTACTAGGAAAGCCAAGAAAATGGGGGGATTATGGATAATAAACTAACTTTTGGCAAACAGGTTAGCAGAGTTGTTTTAACAAGCTTTTATCTCCTCTGAGTTTCGAGGAAAATAAAATTCTTTCTACCTGAGGATAGTTTTAAGACGGCAGTCACAGCGCTCATTTTGTCTCGGCTAGACTATTGTAATAGTCTGTATTTGAACATTCACAAGAAACATCTAAACAGACTCCAGCTGGTGCAAAATGTGGCAGCCTGGTTGCTAACCAGCACACCTAGGTGTGTCTCTGTTAGGAAGGAACTTAAGGAGCTTCACTGGCTTTGCACGGTGTTTAAGTCTGGCAGGGGCCCTGATTAACTTAGGAATCGCCTTCAATTGTATGTCCCCGGGAGAACAAAGCAAGTGGTCCTCCCCCCAGTTAAAAAAGCCAATTGGGGTGGCAGAAGTTTCATTGCCTGTACTGCTAAAGCTTGGAACAACCTACCATTACATCTCAGGAATGATACTGAGCTACTCTCCTTTAGGAGCGGGCTCAAAACTAGGCTGTTTTCCGTATAGCCATTTGTTTTTTGGTAACCAGATGGGCACGGCTCAGTGCCAGGACACCTTTGAGTAGAAGTGCGCTTTAAAAATTTATTAACTTAACATAACATAACCAACACTGTTCACTGGAACACTTGTCCCATGGCTGCACCATTCACTAGAATCTTGTCGAAATCACTGCACCTCACTGTAAACGTGGGACAAACATTGTACCCGACAACGACCGTTACGTTCATGTCAACCAAGGGAAAAATATTGCACATGCACAAAGATGGTAAGGTTCACTGAAACCCTTGCATGACTAACACTTCACTGTAGCCCTTGCACAGTTCACAGTAAACCAGACATGACGACTGGACCATGCACTGGTGCTTGACGCAGCTGCTGGAAGACTCGCTTTAACACTGGCAATGCAACTGTTCCATTCAGTACAGCCCCGGAACACCAATTGCACCATTCACTAACCCTGGAGCTAATAGTGAACCCGGCAAAACAGCCTCAGTGTTTACTAGAAATAAACCTATCACGGCGATCACACTTCACTGCAACCCCGACGCAGCCACTGCACCTCTTGCTGCAAGCCGGATACTAACTGCGCCGTTCACCAACTGTGGTACAACATTGCACACCCCTCTGTATCCCTGGCACAGCGATCGCATCCTTCACTCTCAACCTGGCTCAAATAGTGCACCTCTCAGTAACACCCTGGCATGTACTGCACCACACTGCAATGCCCACCCCTAGCACAGCGGTGGCATCGTTCATTTAAACCATTTAATCCAGGCACCCCAAATGCATTGTTGAATGTTAACCAGGACCTTATTTTACCCATAGCATATAGGTACCTTTTTAGAACCGTGGAACAACGAGCGAGTCACTGTGTGGCTGGTACCAAGATGACACATTGGTACCCATGCACAAGAATACCTCAATCCTTGCACAACGATTGTACCTTAGTGTGACAATGTCACAAGTAAAGCACCATGTACTGTGAACCAGGCACACTACTGCACATTATCACCAGCACTGGCACGGCGACTCCATCTTGTGACGCACGTATAATGGCACGCTGGGGGTCACCTCACACTCCTGACCTTGTGACCACCTCACAACGACTGCTAAACCCTAATCCGGGCACTAGAATAGTCTCTTATTGCAGCTTGTGCACGAATTTAAATGTAGTACGAGTTTTCGGCCGATATGCAATGCAAGAAACACTTAGGGGCAGATTTACAATAACTGACGCATCCCCAGGGATGCGCCAGTAATTCAGCGCCGCAGCTCCGCCACCCATGGTGCGCCGCATTTACAATGTGGCGCAACATGGGGCAAAAACGGCACAGATGCGTCACGCATCTGTGCCGTAAAGTCGGCGCATTGCTGGAGTACCGTCGCAAGCGCGACGCAGCTCCAGCAAGGCACTGGGGGGCCCTATCTGTCTAATGCTGCGTCAAGCCTTACGCCTGATTCAAGCAGGCGCAGGGTTTTGATGCAGCATTGGCCTAAAAGTGCCTGCGTGAAATCTTGTAGATTTCACGCAGGCACTTTTGCGAGGCGCACCTGCCCCGGAACGCCCACCCCGCGCTGGAACGCCCACATGTGGCGCAGAGCTTTACAACGTGATGCATCTGCCTAGATGTGTCACGTTGTAAATGGGTTGCAGGGATGAGCCACGTTTACGCCGCTGTTGCGTGACGCAACGGCGGCGTAAACGTGGCGCAAGTCCGACATAAATCTGCCCCATGAGATTCAAACTCTCGCACATAAATATTACGTCAGCGTCACATTTACAGTTCCACCTCTCACTATAATACAACAGGCCAAAAACATCTCACTATAAACTCCACAGCCTGCACGTTTCTCCGTGGATTTCAGAAAATTCAAACACAGAAAAGAATAAAGGCCACTTAACCTGCGTTCTACTACTTTTCTTTCTACTGCAAAACAGTTCCACTACATTCATTACCTATTGTAACAATGTTGCCACCTATCTTTTGAAATGCTTCTGTATTCTTTTTGAAGCCAGGGAATTCACTTGTCGTCCCGTGGAGTTAGAAGCCCAGCAGTAATCAGCTCTGACCATAGAACAAAACAAGCTGTCGCCTTTGTGCAAAGGCAGCCTCTTGTTTATTTTTGCATTGTGCTTTCACTTTAACAATAACTGCCGCCCCACACAGCACTCGAGGGGTTGTCAGGCAGCTATTGTTAAAGTGAAAGCGCGATGCAAAAATAAACACGCGGGCGCCCTTGCGAAAGCTGAATGAAAAAAAAAGTGCTTACTGACTAATGTAGGAGACAGTGTAACGCCGCAAGTAAAAGATCGAGTCCTATTGGGCAGTCACAAAAGGAGACAGGGAGGGAACAAGGCGGGACTAAGAAGCCTTATATTGAATCGGAAGCCAGCATTTACCAAAGACAATGACACCAGCCAATGAAAAATATGGGCAGGGCGTCCATGGCACTTCCACAACATACCCTACTACCGCACGCCTCACACAGCGAGCAACGCATGCGCTGCAACGCTAGGCTCGACCTAATAAATAAATAAGTGCAAGGGCCCATCGCTTTTCTTGAACCCACCACCAGCACTGCCGAATGTTTGTATTGCCAAATACCAAGGCTGTCTACCCTTGATATCACCTCTTGCCTCTTTCTTCAAACCATCTTTCATTTCCTGTCTCTTTATCTCACTTAATAAACGCTTTTTTCACAACCTACTATATTTCCTTTGCCAGTCTACCTATCTTTTTATTCCTCATTTTCCCCTTTTATGTCTTTCACTCGCTTGCTCTGGGTCAAAGTCTGAAGATGAAAATGAAGTCTTGGTCTCAGAATTGAGCACCAGTGTCTACTGCTTCCAAACTGACCGCATAAATTAAGCACTGCCTGAAAAATATCGTGCAATTCACTATAACCAAACATAAATTGACTGCTTGCGATCACCCACAATTCGACTCTTTAGGCCTGCCTTTTTAGAAAACCTCTGTATTTATGAAGGACATCTGGGCACATTGGCACAGGCATACCACAAATCTAGGATTGTCAGGCCGTTTCCAAGGAATCACTGCATTCGTTTTGTTTGACTGCCTGCATCTCATCTGATACAGCACAAAAAGCATCCCAACTCCACATTCTACTCTTCCTTGACAGAATGCCTGAACAATGAGACCTTTTGAGGTTTGTTTATTCTTCCGCAACACCCGTTCTCGTATGAATAGTTCAAAGGATCTCTAGTTTCTTTGGTTTCTGTAAGAGATTGATAGAGAGTAATCATGATGGAGCAAATGAGTAATCACTGACCTTTACAATTTTAAACAGAATAGTTGCCCTTAGCAAAGTACCATCAATATCGCATCTGCAAGTCTCAAATACACAACTCTAGCTCATCCAGCATGTTCTGAAGTGTTGCTGGATGGTCGTTCTCAGCTGGCTATACAACCTCAGCGCCTGAGGATGTATATACTGTATAATACCCAAATAAGATAACGTCAAGCAGCCATGTGTGACCTGATATTTAGTTTCTGAAGAAACGTGCTGCGTTTTTCAAGTAATTTAATGACAAAAAAACTATAAAAGAAATTTAGTGCACATAAGTGGCTCACATACAAGATGCGATTTACAAAAAAAAACCCTGTTAAATGTGTAAGGTACTTTCTTAATTCATGTCTGGGAAAGGTCATAGCTCAGAACAGATGAGAGGTTAATAAACAATTCCAAACGTTGGGGCTTATTTACAGGCCCCTTGCGCTGCCTGTGCTTCACTGTTTTTATTGGTTATTGGTGAAAAGTGAGGCGGGGGGGGGGGGGGTAAGGGGCTTGTATATAAGCCCTTTATGTTCATAAAGTAAGCATATCACAGTTTACATGCAAGTGTATTGTATTCATGAACATTAATGATTGCCTGTTTTGGTGAACCTACATCTGTGTGTGTGTGTATATGTATGTGTGCGTGTACATGTGTGTGTGTGTGCACACATTGTGCAGAGGACACAAACGTCAGGTTAAAAGAATTTGAGAATTTAGAGTCTGGTGGATGAAAAATACAGATTCAGTAAAAATCTAAAATTGCTAACATCGCACCTGCAGTCGTTGAAGATGGTGTAGCACAACCAACATCTTCTGCTGCTACTCTTCTTTCTACAACAGTCCTATTGCTTCTATGAGAGTGAGTCGAAGCAGATCCTTGTATAAGCGTATAACACCTGCTGCTAAGTCTTATCCCCCATGAGCAACACATATGGAAGAGGCTTCTTCTTTGGCATTGCATTTCAGAAAGTTGGAGAGGGTAATTCTTGATGTGCAACACAAAGCAATCTGTGAATAACTCATTGAGTGGGTGTAAGAAATTGAGTTACTGGTAAAACCAGAGATATGCAGGTTGAAAGATTTCAGTAAATATAGCGCCCAAAAGCACAGAGGGCCAACTTTGACTACCTGGTCGTGGCTGACTGGGACAAAGTCAAAAGTTCAGGTCGACTGCGAAGGAGTGTGTACCACCTATACGGACATAGGCCAAGATGTATATCATTTCATTCTGCGAGTCTCTAATTGAGATTTTTTGCAACTCCCATTTAGAAGCTCCCAAAATCAAATATACCAATGTGTCTGGGACACATTTAGTGATTCCCAAATGAAGCAAATGAACAGCCTCCTTAATATTCATTAGGCAGGTCACAATTTGTAATCCTTTTGGAATGGCTGGCACTCACAGGGATGATGGCCTGCTAGGGTCAGTAGACCACCATGTCTGTAAGCAGCTTTTTTTTAAATACAGTCTATTTTCATTAACAGAAAATGGGATGCATTCCAAAAATAAAATGCAAAAGCATTTTTTTCATTTCTTTACAGGGGGCAGTGGTCTGCAGGACTGCTGCTGCTCTGAAAAATGTTGGTGCTCCATTCACAAAGACCCCTTGCCATTTGCGAATGGCTTACCAGCAATTTGTGGTAATCTACTATTGTTTTGCAACTGCATTCCCGGTTGCAAAACATTCATACATACCACTGCAATTCGCTATTAGGAAGGGACACCCTTTGCAGGCCCCTTGCGAGTCATAGTAGGTTACCAACTCACAAAATAGGGTTGGTACATAGGAAAATGCATTTCACCGGTCGCAAATGGCCGGATGGGACGTTTTCTACTGAAATGAAATTAAATGAAAATGAAATGAAAATTATATTTATATAGCGCATAAAAGACCCTGAGGCCTCGCAGCGCTATAAATGGAATCCGAAGGCGACAGGATAGGGTGCTAACAGGCTCTTCCAAACAAGTGAGTTTCTAAGGACTTTCTGAATGCCAGAAAATTGTTGTTCTCTCTAAGGCTGAGTGGGAGGGAATTCCGTATTCTCGCAGCATTGTGCGAGAACGAGCGACTGCCCCAGCGAGCCTTGTTTATCTTAGTCGTAGTGGCCAGATGTAACGAGCTGGAGCGGAGAGCTCTGGGGGGAAGGTAGGTAGTAGCTAGAGGGTGCATTATGGCAGGACCTGTTCTATGAATAGCTTTCTGGGCAAGGCACATGGCTTTGAATTGTACCCTTGCTGCCACAGGAAGCCAATGTAGCTTTCTCAAGGCAGGTTTGGCCGACTGCCAGTGTGGAATTTGAAAGAGCAGTCGGGCCGCACAGTTTTGGGTGACCTGGAGTTTGTTGATTGCAGCCATCGGTGCTCCCAGATAGAGAGCATTACCGTAATCCAGGCGAGAGAGTATGAGGGCTTGAACCATGAATCTCCTCGCCTGGAACGGAAGCAAAGGGGAGAACTTTCCGAAGCATTCTCATCAACCCAAAACAGGTAGATGCGGTTTTGGTAGCCTGGACAGTAAAGTCAAGTGCTTTATCTAGCCAAACTCCCAGGCTTTTTATCTGGGACTTGGGGGAGGGAGGGGGCCTAGGCACGTAGGCCAGATGGAGGCCAGAATGGTAGGTGACGAGTTGCCCAATAGCATGATTTCCGTCTTTTCCCCATTTAGTCTGAGTCAGGAGGATTCCATCCATCTGGCTACTGCCTCTAAGCATGGGCTCAGGCTGCACGACGACCCCTCAGCGTGGTTCATTGAGACCACTAGCTGAGTGTCGTCTGCGTAGGTGACAATACGGACGCCAAATGGATGGACTATCTCCGCTAGAGGCCTCATGTAGACATTAAAAAGTGTGGGGCTCAGGGCGGAGCCCTGGGGGACCCCACACCTGAGTGGCTGCTTGGTGGATACAGCCTCTCCCTCAAACACCTGGAAAAAGCGCTCATCCAGGAAGGAGGTGAGCCATGCCAGGGCCGCGCCCGACACCCCATGCCATTAAGTCGATGTAGTAGGGTGGCATGGTTAACCGTGTCGAACGCGGCGCTGAGATCTAATAGTATGATGGCTGCTTTCCCTCCCTGGTCTAGCACAGTTCTTGTTTCTTCGGTCACTGCTAGCAAGGCTGTCTCGGTCCCGTGTTGGGGGCGGAATCCTGTCTGGGAGGCACTAAGCAGGTTGTTGGATTCTAAATAATCCACTAGGATGTTATTTATGTGCCGTTTACTCATCCAGGGTAACAAGGAAATGGGGCGAAAATTAGCTAGATTGCTTTGGTCCAGGTTGTTTTTTTTTAAAAGGGCCTTAACCATTGCACATTTCCAAGATGTTGGAACTGTGCTCGAGGTGATTGAGGTATTGAGAACATCAAGAATGACTGGACGGATTGAATCAATGACCAATGTAAGGAACTGTGGCGTTGCTGGGTCTCTAGGGGATACTGAGATAACTTTGGGAATTATTTTATCTAAGGAGACAGAATCTAGAAGGGTGAATTTTTCCAGCGTACAGGGTACAAGTGTGCTGGGGTTCACTATTATGGCAACATCAAATTCAGTTCTGTCAGAGGTGAAAGATGAATAGATAGTCTGAATCTTCTGAAAGAAGAAAGTTGCTAAACTATTGCAACGGGCAAGTGCCCCATCTAATGACGTTCGCTCTGGGGGAGGGGAAATCAGTGATTTGGCTATTAAAAAGATTTCCTTGGGAGCATTTGCAGCCGTATTAATCTTTGTTTCATAGAACGGAGCTTGGGCCGACTTAAGTTCGGTTTTATAACACCTAATTGCAGCTCTATAGTCTGCCTTTTTTTGCCATGAGCGATCTTGTCTCCAGATTCTTTCCAGTTTGCGGCATGCTTGTTTCATGTCCCTTAGGCTTCTGTCCCTGCCAAGGGGCTACTTTTTGCCTTTTTATGGACTGCAGGGGTTCCTTCGGGAGGACTAGATCAAGAGAATTATTGATCCAGTTATCGAAGTTAGTACTGGCTATGTTAGGGCTAGAGACTTTCACAGGTTTGAGTTTAGTCAGCGCAAATTCCCATTCGGTAGAGGGAAGTTTGGACCATATCCTGCCCCAGTGTTTTTTAAGTTCTTGCACGGGGGAGGATTTCCTGTTACCCAGGTGAAGGGTAGCAGATAGTGGTCGGTCCAGGGCAGTGGCACCGGTGATTCAGTATTTAAATCCTCCAGGTTGCTATAGACATGATCTAGGAGATGACCTTTATTATGTGTTGGAAGGCATCCCTTTTGGCCAGATCAATCGCTTGAAAGCTCAGCTGAAGACTGTTGGCTGCAGGATCAAGTGGATCATCTAGATGAAAATTTAGATCACCCAACACAGTAAAATTTGCTGCAGTGAGCACTAAGTTGGCGACTAGGTCAGCCATATTCAAAATAAACTGGCTTAGTGATCCAGGTGGTCGATTGACCAGAAGGCCTGTGAAGGTGTTAGTAGAGGAAAGTTCTAAAGAAAACAATAAACTCTCACAACCTGATGTAATAGTGGGGGTGATGCGACATTTGTACTGCTCTCTATAGATGATGGCTAGGCCACCTCCTCTGCTAGTGCGTCGGTCAGATCTTTTTGTAGTATAGCCTTGTGGGGTTGCCCATACTATAGTTGGGTCGGCTTCCACCTGGAGCCAAGTCTCGGTTAGAAAGAGTACATCAGGCTTATGCTCTTCTATTAAAACGGCCATATCTGTATAGTGTTTGGGCATCGATCTACAATTAAGGAGGAGCATCTTCCAAGTGCTATAAGTGGGATGTCTCCCTATCGATTTAAGTGCTGGTTCCCAATTGCAGATATTACAGCCGGCCTTAATACCCAGAGGGCGCATAGAGTGCAGACATTTGGAGTTAACAGCTGGTCTTAGTTTGTATAAGGATGAGGAGTCATAGGTGATTAAATTACCAGCCATATTGCCAGGAATCCTGGGATCTGGGCACAGCTGGGCGCAGTCTGGCACAGACTGGCTTCTCTTTGGCGCCTCTTTGGCGCTCCTACGGCGCACCCGCTGTGCGTAACCATTGCGCGGTGATGACATGAGGCCTAAATAGATTGGGCTAGTGAAAAGACTGGAGCGTCACCCTGCCAAGATGGCCGCCCGCTAATGGCACCACCAGGAAGTGTAAAGAGCTCTCTTCTCCCTCCACAACAATCAGCATTAATCGCTGTGGTGGAACGGGGAGACAGCGCAAAATTTACAAGTGACAAATAACAATTTTAAAAAGTACGTGGTTTTAAAAACGCTTGCAGCAGTAATCGCGATGTTTTACACCCAAGCGCTAGCGCAGTAATGGTCAAGGTTCCAATTCAAGATCATGCGCGTCAATGCTATGGGTCTTAAATTGTCAGGGCTCGAGAAAAGACTGGAGCGTCACCCTGCCAAGATGGAAAAATGCATCGTACATCTGGTCTCAGTGAGGACCACTGCAAACAGTAACTTAAATCCTGGTTTGTGGAGCACTGCCAGTTGCCATGTCAGGGATGTGTAGCACAGCTGAGGATATGCATTGGTTCAGAGAAGCTGCAGAGCTGTGATACGGGGTCCTGCATTGTCATCGAGGTTTCTGTCGATGAGGGTTTGCGATGCAAATTTCGGTGTTGGGGATGAGTCGCACATTCAATGCAATGCATTGGTTCCAAGGAGATGCGATGTAAGAACCTGCAGTGTCGTTGAGGATTCCCTCAACTAGAGATTTGTGATGTGAGGGCCTGCGTTGGGAAAGCTTCGCAGGGGCAGGGGTTCTGATGCAAGCTGCAAGGTCAATGCGTAGTCCTTTGCATTGGGAAAACTTTTGCAGCAGAGGCGATGCATCGTTGCTGCTCAGGTTTGCACCACACAGCACAGATGTGTTGGTTCTTCTGAGTCCACAGAAGGTCTGGTAGAGCACCTTCAGTCCCACTTCCAAGGGACCTGGACTGGGGGGGCACCACGTGGCAGGGTAGCACTCACAGATGACAGAGTTCCGGTGCTGAGTTCATGGTTGTTGGAGCCTTCTGTCCCTGAAGCTCAAGTCAGGAGGCCAGCCCACTAGGCCTTGGAATCACTTTGGTGTCCTGGGTTCAACAAATGCCGGCCCAGTCCTTCTCACCCAACAAGAGGGCTGCAGGTCAGCCCAGCAGGGCATCAGTTCCTTCAGAGCAGTAGTCCAGCAGAGTGGCAGTCTTTAAGCAGCACAGCAGTCCTTCTTCCTGGAAGAGTATTCAGAGGTCCAAAAGTGTACTGAAGAGGTAGTGTCTGATGTCCAATATTTATGTGTGGTGTCCTTCCTCTGGAATTCTCTTTGACGTACACATGTTTCCTGCCTTCCCTGCCCTGGATTCAGAATTCAGACTAACTACTAGGGGCATGCAGGCATTTTTGTGTGGAATCAGGCCACAGACTATTAAGGTGTAAGAGTGGCTGTTCCTAGCTCTGCCCTTCCATCCTGCCAGTAATGGCTCATCCACGCACACCTAATCTCACTATTGTGTGTGACTGTCTAGTAGAAATATTCTAAGCCCAACTGTCAGCTACACCCAGTCATGTGACTCAGAAACAGGCTACAGCGCCAAATGGCTAAAGCAGGAAAATGCCAACTTTCTAAAAGTGGTACAAAAAGGGGTGGTGATGGACGGAGTATCTGAACCAATCAAACACTCACACCCAGTCAAAAGATCTGGGTTTGATCCATCACCGTTCTTTAGCCCACTCTGCCACCCCAGTTCAGACATGTGGAGAAGTGTGGCTCAATGGTTAGAGCAGGCAGACCTTGATGCAGAGCTCTGGCCAGGGACCAGGGTTCGATTCCCGCCTCGGCAGGTCTCCGGCTCATTAATTCCCCTGACTGGATATTCTCGCCTCAGTACCTGTTCTGATCATGGGCCCCACGCTGCAACTCTGGGCAATAGCTTGCTTAGTCTCCACAACGGCCCCAAAAGCGCTGGGATGCCTGGCTGCACCTTGGGGGTACCCAGGAGTGGACATTTCCCAGGAAAGCCAGGAAGGGTTCCTAAGCGGTATACGGACAGCGCCGGGACACCTCCGTGGAGGTAGCTGTGCGCTTTACAAATTCCGACATTTACATTTACATGGCTATATGCAAATCAGTCTGACCCTGTGCCTCATGGGAACAGTCCAGCCCGAACTGCCAAGCCATGCCTTCCCTGGACCGGAAACAAGCTTCCGAGGACCGGTTTCTGGCATTACAGCCGTCTTCAGTCCTCGGAAGCTTGTTTCCGGTACAGGGAAGGCATGGCTTGGCAGTTCGGGCTGGACTGTTCCCATGAGGCACAGGGTCAGACTGATTTGCATATAGCCATGTCTGAACTGGGGTGGCAGAGTGGGCTAAAGAACGGTGATGGATCAAACCCAGATCTTTTGACTGGGTGTGAGTGTTTGATTGGTTCGGATGCTCCATCCATCACCACCCCCTTTTGTACAACAACTTTCTAAAAGTGGCATTTTCAAAACTGTAATTTAAAGTCTGACTTTACTATAAAAGAGGTTTTTTAATTATGATTCCAAACACACCAAACATGGCTGGGTACCTGTTCCCACTTGGAAGATACAGCTTATTAAATGTAATAAGGTATCCACAATGTTATCATATGGGAGAGGTAGGCCTTGCAAAATTAAAAAAAATAAATGCAAGAGTTTTACACTACCAGTACATGTCCAACTTTATAAATGCATTGCACCCTTCCTCTGTCCTGTCCAGGGACTCCCCTAGGGGTGACTTTTAGGTTTTAAAAGTGAATGTTAGGGCCTGGCAAGATGTTTATTTTGCTAGGTCCACATGCCAGTTTATAACTTCACACACAGGCTCTAATGGCATAACTGAGTCATGTTTAAAAGGCTACTGAATTACGTTGCACAATCAGTGCTGCAGGCCATCAAGAAGTATTTCATTTGCATGCCCTGGCTACATGTAGTACCACTCTACTAGCGATTACATGCAAATTAAATATGCCAATTTGGTGTAAGCCACAGTAACCATGTTTTAGGGAGTGAGAACATGCACTTTAGTACTTGTTAGCAGTGGTGAAGTGTGAATTGTCCTAAGGTCAGCAGAAACTAAATCAGCAAAAATAAGGGGAGGAAGGCATAAAAGTCTGGGGGAAGACCACCCTAAGGCTGACAGGTCTAACATTGGGTATTTGATTTAAGAGTATTTTGCAAAATAAGATTGACATCTCCATCTCTGTTGATTAATTTTGTAAAGGAATAGCAGAGGAAGGAAGGGTACAGATGAGATGGCAACATCACACAGAAACCAGCCTTTAGACATTTGAGCACTCTTTAGAGCATTTAGCTTGAACACATCAGCTATGTGCAAATGTTCTTTAAATTTGCAAGTTGAATAGAAAATGCAAAAGGGGACAATACAAGGACTCTAGTTAATGTTGATATTGTCTTGGAAGAACGTCAAACGACTACAGTTGCACTTAGCGCTTCCTTAGTATCTGAGAATTGTGACGTACAAGTGTGTATAGTGCTTCAATACAAGAGAGTATTAATGCTTTGTGTAGTAGGAGCAGAAGTGAGAAAGGCCAAGGTACTTCAAGGTAGGTGATGCAAACGAACAAAACATAAGTGTGGTTAAAGTGTTATAAAAATATTTGAATAAATAAAGTGACTTATGGTCATTTTTCCAATAAAAACAAATGCTTTTATTATTTACATTTGCTTATTTATGTTGTAAAGTCCATGTAAAGTAACAAACAAACCTACTCCAAAACAGTATTGAATATTATTTGTTTCTGTTGATCATGAACCCAAACATGATGCATCAAAAATAAGTGTTTGCCATTTGTGTCTTCGTGCTTTTTCCTCAACAGAATGAAAAGGGCCTGATTAATATAGGTAAACTTACCATCTTGAGTAACTTTACTCTTTTTCTCTATTCAAAAAACAAATGATTTATTAGCAAGTTTACAATTGCAGAGACTCCACAGTCGGCACAGAGAACTCTGCACATAAAAAGATAGGCCTAGGTCTCCTCCCCAAGGTGTTCCTGCAGTTTGTGACTCGGGCCCACGGCGTCTAGTCCATTTTCTCATTGACTTACTCGTGGGTCATCATTGTCATGTGAATTTCTCGTCTTTCACGCCTAAATGTAGGAAGCTGGCTCTCTATATAGTGTACTAAAAAGAAGTACACTCTGCTGAGAGTCCAGAGAATCCCCAAATGGTACACAGAGGTAAAAGCAAATAATTCTAATGCTTTGCTTTCACAAACTTCACCTTCTCATTTTAGGTCAATGTTGAAACCAGGACCAAAGTTCCAGCAGGAGACATTTGTGAGATCCGCGGATCAGGTGGGAGCAGAGTGCTGATGGTCTTGGAAACTAGTGCGCTAAGAAGAGGGTGTCCACTTTAAAATGCACTGCACAGGTTGACTTACAGTTAAGTGCAGTGGGACTCCTTAGAGAAAGGATGTTGCTAGGGCCTGGGAGCAGAGCTAATTAGTTGTTGCCGGGGCTGGTGGGGCCGAGTGCAGAGCAAACAGGTCAGTTATGTGTTTTAAGGTCCTCACAGTCAGGAGCAGGCAACTTGGAGAGGTGATCGCAGGAGAGCTGGGCAACTCAGGAAGTGAGTCTTTGGTTTCTCGATGTCCCTTGATGATCTGGTGCTTTGGGAGTACTGGTAGGGTTCCGGTACCCCAGGTATTGGTATGCCATGGGTTTGGTAGGTCCTGGTACCTCCAACCTTGGTGAAGAGGCTGATATGACCCTCCGGAGCTGTTGTACCTCTTCTTGCTTCAGTGCTACATAGAGGTCATCCGGTATCAGAAAGTCGACAAACTGGACTTCACAGAATCCGTGTCTTCGGTGTGCAAGGGAGCTTCTCTGCGATTTCTCAAAAGTTGTAGGTGCTTCAGGGTTCTTGGAGTCCTTGCAGGTTCAGGACGACACACCAGACAGCAATTGTCGAGTCCTTGGAGCAGCTTGCAGGGTTTCGCGCCTTTATCTTCTACAGCAGGACTTTAATTCTCATGCCATGGGTCTTCTTTGTCCTGGTTTTCTTTGGTCTAATGAACCTGATTTTCAGGACTTGGGGAGCCACCTAAATACTGAATTTACGGTGGTTACAAGGGGAGACAGGTAATAGCCAATGAGCCAATGAGCTATCTACCTTTAAAGTGTCCATATCTTTTAGTGACCACTTCCTGTGGGGAGGGCAACTGGTTGAAGGTTTTATCACCATCTCAAGATGGAGGAATTTCAGGAGAGAAGTTAAACCTTGTCTGCCCTCCCTTGGGGTAGTGCAGGCTGAGCAGAGACCCTCCTCCTCAACTAACTAATGTTCCTGCCTTTTCTCCCGCCAAAAGTGGAGCAGGAAAGGGGGCTTGGCCTCTCCTCTATCCGGGTGTTTCTGGGTTGGAGTTCAAAGGTGGCATTGCCTTTGAAGATTCCCACCTGGTAAGGCCACCCTGTCCTGGAGTAGGTGTGAGACACCCCTGCCCAGAGCAGGTATTGTTTCTATCCTCTGAGAGCACTGGCTCCCACCCCATGAGGTCAGAAACATGGCTGGGGGTGGCAGGCTGGTGACCCCACTATGTTTCAGACGATTCTCTAAAAAGGGTCACCTGTGTGAATTTATTAATAAATCTAACACTAGCATCATTAAGGATTTATTAAGATAAGATCTTTGGTACCAAACATCTTAGACATCAGTGAAGCTATCATGGAGCTAGGAAACCATGTGCTGACAAGTCTCCAGCCCATGTACGCTTTATGGGTTTCCTGTTCACTTACAACATCAACGAATGGACTGGACATTGTAGGGGCATATCTGCTCCTTCGGATATGCCCACACATAGGAAATAGCGCACCTTGCCTTGGGGTTAAAGGCCTGCAGTAGGGGTGGCTTACCTATATCTTATGCAGTGAATGGCTGGCATGGCACAAAGGGCTGTGAGCCATGTCGACTATTCACATTTTCCTGAGCCAACACACACAGCCTGCAATGGCAGAGTGCACAGGATTGGTGAGGGGCTCTGGGGTGGCACAATCCATGCTGCATCCCAGAGGACCCTCTTCAGTACCCATGCCCTAGGTACCAGGAGTGCCACTTACAAGGAACCTACAGGGGTAGCTGAAGTTGTGAAAATTGCGGTACAGTGTTTTTGGGAAAGAGATCTGGCACTGGGGACCTGGTTAACCAGGACTCAGAGCACTTACAGTTCAAAACCACATCAGGCAAAAGTAAGAGCTAACCATGCAAAAAGAGGCACTTTCCTACACACCTCTTTCAAATTGACATTCAATATGAGTGGATGGCAGAAAATGGGATAATAGGTGGGAAGTGAGCTATAAGTCCAAATCGTATCAGGTCCATCACACACGTTCAGCAAAATAAACCTGTACTTAACCCTTGGTAGCTATGGTGCAGAGGAGACAGGCTTAACCAAAGGTAAATGTGTTACATATTTAGAAAGTTCCAAAACAGTTAAAAAGTCACAACATAAAATAATAAAAATCCCACAATAATTTCTAAAATTGAACTAAAATGTAATAAAGAAAATGACAACAAGATCATTAAAATCCAATAAGACGTATATGTAGCTATGATTTTTTTAGATTTTAGGAAAAAAAGCTCAAAGAGAAAATAAAATGCCAATCAGAGGTTACTGTTTGTGGTTGACTGGGACTTTGGTATGATTTCCAGGCAAGCTGCTGGGGGGTGTAGGTTGGCCCCCACGCATGCTGCCCAGGTCAAAGTTTTTAATTTCTGACTTAGTCTACTTTTTAGAAATCATAATAATCCATCGGATTACGGTTGTTGCTGTATTTCGTTTCTATAGCACATGAATACCCAGAGGCATCTTGTGCTGACTTGAAGATTACTGGTGTAGGATGTGGACCTCGAGAAAAGGAAGCAAAGTCTTTAAATATTTACTCAAGATTAGTGCATTGGGGGCTTCCTTGATGTGTAGTGGGAGTGTATTCCAGGCTTTTGTGACTCTCAGTACAATTCTCTTTCCACCCAAGGTTGCCCGCTTGAACCTGTAAGGCACTGTAAGTTTGGCTGAGGCTGAGCATAGGGTCCTGCTGGGGTATACGTATACCATATAAAAATCTGTTGAAAAAGAGTGGGCCCTGGCCATGCAGTGCTTTATAGGCAATGCAAAGTACATTAAAAGTCATTCTGTGTCTAATCAGGAGCCACTGCAATTGTCTTACAGCATTGGAGGCTGAGTGATATTAAGGGATCTTGTAAAGAAGCCTAGCAGCTGCATTCTGTAGGGTTTGTAATCTGTTTATTACTGATCGGTTGGCATAAAATAGTCCATTGAAGTAATCCAATTTGGTCATGATCAGGGATGTCACAAGAGTTTTTTTTTAATTGACATGACATAAAAGGAAGTATATTTGTTAAGGTCCTCAAGGTAAAAAAAGGTAGAAGAGGTCATTGAGTTTAATTGATCTGAGACAGACAACATGTCATCCATCACAACCTCCAGATTGCGAGCCTTCTTTACAGGGGGGATAGAGGGTGTAATAGTAATACTTCCATCTTTGTGGAGTTGAGCTTTAGACAGTTCCTATCAATCCATAGCATACAGCTGCTAAACCTAGGGCCAGTGTTGTTATCATCATTAACCACAGAGACAACAATCTGAGTGTCATCTGTGTTTAACATTAGGGGGAATCCAAAATGTGTTATGAGGTTGGCTAGTGGGGAGACATATACTTTAAAAAGAGCTGTCCTAAGCATGGACCATTGTGGGACCCACACGGAAGTGAGAAGGGGCCAGAGGAGAAGAGGTCCATCATGACTGACTGCTCACGGTCCTGGAGAAACGATTTCAGTAATATCTACTCCATGCCCGAGATACCTAGATTTCAAAGGTGGGATGAAGGCTCCACTCGAACTCAGATACTCTTTAGTCAAGTTCCCGCCGAAGCCATTGGTTTTGGTGGAGAAAGTTTCCAGTGAGAAAATTCAAATTGTGCACCCACACATCACCCTTTCAACATATCTGCATAGTCTATTTCATGGAGCTCAAAAAAATCCAGTGGACAAGCCTTGGAGCTGTAGCTGGGCAAGTTGCTCCAAAGCCAGATAACATAGCTGTCAGGGTCTGCTAATGTCTTCTTTTGGGTGGCAAAATGCTCAGACAAACCTGATTTTGTAGTCTGTTGAGGTAGTACCTTGGGGAGATATATGTGGGTGGTTAGTCCCAGTCATCTAGAGGGTGTACAATTTCTCCTAACTTTTCTAACTTTTTGGATTAGCACCTCTGAGGCCCCCAGGACATTGGGGGAAGCACTTAGAATCCAACACCCACACCAGCAGAGGCCATCAGCTAAGTCAAGTTGAGGTCCACTTCCTGCTTGTGGTCATGCTTGCACCATTTACTGTTCCTGTAACTACACAGAAGTTCAGCCAATGGTTCACTTATTTCTCTTTGATACAAATGGGAGCAGGTCCAGCCCTTCAGGTTGCTACAGAGGTCACAGACAGCAAGTTCAGTCCTCTTCTGATTTTTCTTAAGTCCAGATGTGTTGTGATTGACTGAAATTCGGTGCCAGTTATGTAAGTATCACTGACCAGAGGGTAGGGAGTGACTTCTGGACACTCCCTAACCAATGGGCAAAAGGTTTCCAGGGGCAACCCCTTCCGTTTCTGCAGGACATTATGTTTGCCTTACTGAAAAGTGTCACACAGTGCATTATTCTTAGTGAAATCCAACATGACAGAACCCTTCTGCCCCTACGGGAAGCTGACATCTCACCCAGGGGTGTGCCTAGGGATGTAAGCTGTCCATTTTCTTCAACCACACCAAAGAGGTTTTGAGACAAGCTCACTTTCACACAGGGAGGGAGCCAGGATGGATACACTATGCCCAGAGATTAAAAGGTGTCTCTTCCCCAGATTTCACAAACCTATAAATGGGCATGCCTCACCATGGTCCCTGTCAAATTGGTGAAGTATGAGGATGAGTCACATACCTCATACCCAAGCCTTCCTGCCAAAGGCCCACCACATTTTGTCTGTTCTGGGAGCAGTTTTGACACCTCATGAAGGGGAGAATCCTAATTAGCGTACTGGAGCTTAAGCCATTAAAGGTCTAACGTTTTTAAATGATATCTTTGCTGCATATTTATCAAACATTTAACTTTACCATGGGATTTGACTTTTTAAAAACTATTAACGCCAGTGGTTTAATGAATTCTGTACCTCATTCCAAGCCAAAGTTAGCTACATTCCTTTACAGGGGCTAGTCACCATAGGAACATGCCAACAGGATATTCTTGCAAGTTCCACTTTTAAATAGCAAGCACAATATCATGTGGGCTACACTGCCTATTTAGGGATGGTCTACTTAATATTTAAAAATGGGGTCTTTCCAGTCAAAAAGGGTTATTTTGACTGATGTGCATGCACATTTAAAAGCTGCAGTAAGAAGGATAGACAAGTAGGCATGAAACCGTGTTTTTCCTTGTCATCCGGGTGGATAGCACAATATGTGCAGAAGTGGCAGGTGATTTTTCTTTTTTAAACAGTTTTTATTAGCTTTTTCATATTACATTACATGAATGTAGGAAAAGCAGATGAATTAAACAAATATAGTTATACAACACATTTCCCTGAGCCTCACAGGGATGGGGGACAATTCTAAGGCAGCACACTTGGCTATGTGATCCTCTGTAGCTATTATGTGGCATAAAAGTGGGCCTCATTGCCTTTCCGTTGAGGAACTATTCGTTTGAAAAAGCACCCTGTCCTTTAAACTATCAGCATATGTAATTAACTGGGGATTGGAACTTGGGGTGACCATACATGGGTGGACTTAAAGCGCCTCCGTCATTGTCTAAGAGTGGGGACCATTCTGTCTTTGCATACATTTACGAGGGGAGGGGGCTGGGGAAGTGAGGGGCTCTCCAGGAGTGTGACTCGGTTGAGGCTGGGCGTTATATAGATGGCTCTATGCATTCAGGGGTACGATGGGTTTCGTTTCCAGACGGGTAGTGACTGAGTCTGTATAAGTGTGTGGGGGAGACACAGGTTGTGTAGTCTGACTTGGGTTTTCTAGAGTAGTGGGTAGCAATGACGGTTGTTGAGGGATGGCCAGGTGATGGCGGAATTGGCGCAGTATTGTTGCCCATTCCATTGCGATGTGTTTTCTGCGCACCCCTTGTTCCTCCTCCCGCTTGATTGTGTCTTCCTCTGCCGAGTCCCATTTCCAGAACGCTCCCTCCCAGGCCACTAATGGCGGTCCCTCTGTGCTTCTCCAATGCATCGTAATCCCTCTCTTTGCCAGTAAGAGAGCCAAGGAAACGCACTGTGCTTGCACTTTAAAACTTTTGCACCTACGGAAGATCGCTATCCCGCTGGCTTCCCAGGTATTGATGTCAGTGAGACCTGTTAACTTCTGCAATGTCTCATGTGTTTTATTCCAGCAGGGTTGTACTGTGGTGCATAGACAGAACATGTGTTTGATGTTGCATCTGGGGATTGACATCTTGGGCATACAAATTGTGTGTCTGGATAAAAGTGTTGAAGCCGCGCAGAGGTGAGATATGCACAATGTAGTATGGAGAATTGTATATTTTTAAAGTGGGCATTCCGAGACACCTTTTTTGGATAGTCCAGGGTGCGTACCCATTCCTTGTCGTGCCAGTGGCATCCTATCTCCTCCTCCCATTTTTGCCTCAACATAGCGAGTGTGGTGGCAGTTAGGCTTTGGATTGCTTTGTAAAGCCAGGTTATTAAGTGCCGCCCTGGTCCCATGTGGAGAATTGTGTGGAGTACTGGGTGCGTCGTCGGTTCCCCCCCGGATGGATCCCAAATGTGGACACTGCTGCGGACTATTTGTCTGTGTAGTAAAAACTGCCCTGGCGTGAGGCCCATCTTGCCTAAGAGTCGATCAAACCGAAGCAGCTGACCATCTGCAAATAAGGATCCCACCTCGAGGACTGCATGTTCTGCCCAAACCCTCATTGCACTAGCAGTGTAGAATCCATTGCTTATAGGCAGGCCGGCCAATGGGTAAAGAGGAGATATAGGGGAGTCTCACCAGAGATATCGTGAAGTCACAACATACATGTCCATGCCATCCAAATCCAACTTTTCCTGTGGGTTCACTAGGCTAGACATTGAAGATTGTCAATGTGCCCGATATAACATCCAAATTAACCCTCAACTTACTCTCGTGGGTCTCCTGATTTATAGACCCCCAGGAACAGACAAGAACTTCATATCATCACTCCTTGAAAACACATGCTCCTTGATCACTGGCACTGCCAATTTTACCATCATAGGAGATCTGAACATCCATTTTGAAATCACCACTGACAATACGGTTAATACTCTGATAGCGAACTTAGACGCCTTACAGCTTTGCCAATTTGTGAGTGGCCCCACCCACAGCGGTGGACATCTCCTAGACCCGATCTTCTCTAATTTGACTAACGCAAGTGCAGAATCGCCTATCCCTATGACCTGGACTGACCATTACTTAGTGACCATGATATTGCCCATTGGGGGTGATCCTAATACAAATCCTGCCCAGCAGGTGCGGAAAAGGCCATGGAGAAAGCTCCGTCTGGAGGATTTCCACGCTCTCCTCTCAGCTGACCCTCCTACACTCAGCGATGACCCTAACCTAGGGTATGATAGATTTTGTGATTGGATTAATAGGGCCTTAGATGCTTTGATTCCTGCCAAGTGGATCAAGGCACGCTCTCATGCATCCAGTCCATGGTTCAATGACGAGCTTACCTTACTAAGAAAGGAACTAAAAAAAATGGAACGTAGATGGAGAAGAAACTATGATCCAGCTCTCAAGACCCTCTATGTCCTGTCGCAAAAAAGCTATCACCGTAACATCTGTAGGGCTCGAGCAGCTTTCTACACCAAAGAGATCAACAATAGCCACAATGCTTCCACAACTATTTTCAGAATACTGAAAGAGCTCAGTGCCAAAAAACTAGTAGGCAGTTCCAACACCTCATCTGCACTGTGCGATAATTTGGCCACTTTTTCCAAGGACAAAATCCAGAAAATCTATAATGCCTTTCTGGCCAGTCCACAACTCATTCCCAAAGCTAACCCAAATAGGCCCAAATTGTACTCCAACCCGGCACTTAACCAAGAAAACTTCTCGACACTCTGCAATAAAATTAAATCAGGTTCACCAGCAGACCCCCTTAAACCCGAACAATTCAGAGAAGCAGATGAGATAGTACTTGGCCCCCTCAGAGACATTATTAACTTGTCCCTTATCACAGCTAATATTCCCGCCAGTTGAAGCAAGCATGGGTCTCCCCCATTATAAAGAAACCCACGCTAGACCCTAACCTTCCCGAAAATTTTAGACCCATATCTCTGCTCCCTTGGCCAGCCAAAGTGATGGAAGCCCATGTTAACTCCACCCTGACCAATTTTCTGATGTCTAACTCCATTCTAGACAGGTCCCAACATGGTTTCCGAGCCGGGCATAGCACCGAAACAGCCCTCCTGAGTGTGATAGAACATCTTCGAACCATACTAGACTCAAGAGGAACGGCAGCACTGATCCTTTTGGATCTCAGTGCTGCCTTCGACACTGTCTCCCATGAGGTGCTGATGTTCAGGCTGGAGGAAGCGGGGATATCTGGCCAAGCTCTTAATTGGTTTAAATCTTTTCTGTCAGGCAGATCCTTTAGGGTCTCCACCCCGCCGTTTCTCTCTAAAGATTTCCCCATTGAACAAGGAGTGCCCCAAGGGTCTGCTCTCAGCCCTACCTTGTTCAATGTTTACGTGCAACCTTTGGCAGAGGTAGCTAGGAAACACGGGCTGTCGTTAGTGTCCTACGCTGACGACACCCAGCTGGTGGTGGCATTGGAAGACGATAGCGGTTTGGGTGCGCAGAATTTTAAACAGACTCTCGCCGACATTATTAGCTGGATGACATTAAACTATCTCCAGCTTAATGCCAACAAGACGGAGGTCTTGTTGGTAGGCACAGATACTACTGCTTGGGGGAAGAACTGGTGGCCTGAGGCTCTGGGACAACCACCTGAGCCCAAAAACGTAGTAAAAAATTTAGGAGTATGGGTAGACTCTGACTTGAATTTCACCAATCACACGAAAAAAGTGGCGGCCAACTGTTTCGGGATTATACGTAACCTAAGGCCTATCCTAAAATACTTTGACCACCAAACTCGCCAACTGGTGGTACAGTCAGCTATCCTCTCACGGCTAGACTACGCCAGTTCCCTGTTGCTAGGGACGAATGTTGCAGAGAAAGCTAGACTGCAACGAGTCCAAAATGCCGCTGCGAGAGTACTCACTGGCCTGCCCCGCCACAAGTCAATAACTAACACCCTCATGAAACTTCATTGGCTCCCAGTGGAGAAGAGGATCTATTTTAAAACCCTGTGCCTTGCTTTTAAAATTCTGAAATTTGCCTCCCCCCCTATGTTGTGCCCACTCCTTTCATTGTACACTCCCCGACGAGCCTTACGGTTGGAAGGACAGAACCTGGCCATTGTCCCCCGCATTAAACTAGCCCGGATGGGCGGTCGTTCTTTCAAATACCTGGCAGCAAGGCTCTGGAATAAACTTCCAGCCCAGATACGCGGACTTAATGACCTGCTGTCCTTCAGAAAGGCCAAAAAAACTCACTTCTTCGGTTAGTCATGTTATGTCTTCTGCAAACTTCCATCAGCAGCAGCCCCTTCTGAGGTATGAACAGCTTGCGCCGGGACGCCCCTTTGCTGGGGCAGCCGTGCGCCATATAAATACATATAACATAACATAACATAACATAACATCCTCAACTGCATGGAATGCATTGCTGTCGGTTGGGTGCCCGGGAGGGGTAGACGGCATAGGACTGGCACCGAAATGGGTCACCTCTCCGAGGCGTTCTCCGCCAACTGAAGTCCTGTTGTCCAGCGGGATAGCCACTGGATTTGTGCCGTGAGAAAGTAGGCCTTGAAGGAGGGTGCTCCCAATCCCCCTGATCGATCTGAAGTTGCAGTTTTGTGAGGGCTACCCTCCGGCACTCACTGCCCCATATAAGGGAGCTCAATAGAGTGTCTAGCTCTCCGATGAAGGAGCGAAGAGGAATAACAGGCGAGTTGGCAAAGTAGTAGAGGGATTGCGTCACTAGGATCATTTTGAAGGCCACTCTACCTATGGGGGCTAAAGGCAGGGTCCTCCAAAAGTTCACTCAAGTTTTGGCCCCTGCCAGAGCCCTACGATAATTGCCCTCGAACAGGTCCGTTGAGGAGTGATATAGTCTCACGCGAAGGTATCACGGAGCGTCGTTGCTTCAAGCCAAACGCGAACTCCTAAGACTAATGTCTCACAGGGAGGTTTGGACTTAATGGATATATTGTGGATTTCGACCAATTTACTTTGAGTCTTGTTGCGGACGCGAAGTCCGACAGTATGTTCCATAAGGGGCTAAGATCGGTCATGTCATTTACATATAGCAGCAAATCATCCCCATATAGGGACACTATATGTGTGGTACCCGCTATTGGGATGCCCCACCCACCTGAGCACTTCAAAGAGGTATGGGCAAGTCAGGGTAAAAAATGCCTTTTCCAGGTCCAGGACCAGTCAGGCCGCCCCAGGGTGGAGGCCCTGAGCCTGATCCTGAACTTGGAACAGTCTGCGGATATTATGAGACGTGTTTCTTCCTGCCACAAATCCATTTTGGTCCGTTTGTATGAGCAGTGGGAGTATCAAGTCCAATCGGTCTGCCAATATCTTGCCTAGGATTTTACACTCAGCCGAAGGTAATGTAATTGACTAGTACAAGGCCAACTGCTTTGATGATGCCTCTATCATCGTTTGGAAATCTGGGGTTTGGTGAGAGAGTCTAGGAATCGATCGGCTACCCTCTGACCATCCTGCATAGGATTCCGAAGTATCGTTACATAGTAATTATGAAAGAGTTGGAAAATATCTACCTGGGAAGGTGCGATTCCTCCAGCGGGGTAAAAGATTTACGTGATTGGCCGCATGTCTTGGGTCTGGCGGGCCATCCAGGCAAGAAGCGCTCCTGATCTGTCACCATCTCTATGTTCTTTGGTTACATATACTTTAAAGTAATACCATCGCATGTCTGCTAAGCACTCCTCGTACACCTTCATGGCCTCCGCGACCTGGGCCGAAGTTGCAGACTCTGTGTCCTTAGTTACAGCTGCCAGTTTAAGCTCTGCAGTTTCCAGGCTAGGCTCAAGAGCCTTGCGGGCTCCTGCTTTTTGCCTGATGCAAACCCCTCGCATGACCAGTTTAAAAGCGTCCCATTTCAGCGTCCTAGTGGATGCCGTGTTGACCTAGTTGCAGAGGTATTCTCATCATGGCGAAATACTGGGTCTTCCAAACACTCCCCTTGTAGTTCCAAGTAGGGACTGGCAGGTGAGGCAGCCACCATCTAAGTGTTAAAACATATGCATCATGGTCAGAGACCACTCTTCCTAGGCAATTAGTTTGTTGGGTCATGGGAAGTATTGTAGGCGAACACAGGAACCGGTCAAAACTCACCTCTAAGTTGTGGGGTATCAAGTGAAAGGAGTATAGCCTAAAGGTTGGGTTCCGGCTCCTCCAGACATCTGTAAGGGTCCAATGCTGCATCCATAATCGAAAACGCTCCGCATGCGCCCGAACAGAGGAACCGACTCCTGGAGGGTGCGATCG
Organism: Lissotriton helveticus; assembly: GCF_964261635.1. NCBI lineage: Eukaryota > Metazoa > Chordata > Amphibia > Caudata > Salamandridae > Lissotriton > Lissotriton helveticus. The sequence goes on along the minus strand of NC_136059.1, from coordinate 2,125,064,743 downwards.
GTCCAAGGATACGTCTAGCGCGAAATTGTAATCACCTCCCAGTATCCATAGTGATGTCATAAATTGCTTTTGGACTGCCAAGAGTGCTTCCCAGAACTGTCCTAGGTCGACATTTGGGGCGTAAATACTGCCTAAAAGCAAAGGCTGTCCATCTAGGAATCCCTCCAGGAGTGCATACCGACCCTCCCTGTCCACTATTCTGTGGGTTTCTCTAAATGGGACCCCTGGCCTGAGCCAAATCAGTGCCCCTCAGGCGAATGCAGAGTATGTGGTAGCACACAAAGTGCAGTGCCAGCGCCTCTGAACCCAGTCCAGTTTGGTCTTTGTGAGGTGCGTATCTTGTAGCAGGAGTATCTGTGCATCCTGGAACTTGTCGTAAAAGTAAACTCCATAATGCTTCTGTCCCTTGTGCAGTCCCCTGATGTTGAGGGTCAGTAGGCTAATCTCTGCGTGTGCTAGCATAATTCAGCGTGTGTCTGGGGGGGTGGTGGGGGGTGGCTGGTGTTTTTTTTTGCACCGGCTGTGTCCCTGATCCCTCTGCATGTAATTCTGTTGGGTGGGGGCAGGGAGCGTCTGCAGGTGCTGGGGGATAACTGGGATATGAACTAACTGTTTTCTGGGAACACGGGGGCATATTATCAACAAATAGCGATATTTATCGCTAAGTAGGCTTAGTGGCAATTTTTTTATCGCCGCGCATCACCGGATTTTATCGCTGAGATAACGTGCCATTAGCAACGTTTTCTCAACAGCGATAAAATTCCCGGCGATAGCGGCAAAATCCGTGAATATCGCAGAGAAAACAGCGATATTCACGCATTATCGCTAACAGGGTCTTAGCCATTATATCCACCTCCCATTGGATATAACGGCTAAGAACTGGTCCGAGCAGGCGTTCGTTTTTGGAGATATTCGCACTTAGCGCGAATATTTCCATCGCTACGCCTGTGTTGGTAATAGGCGATAGCGATGTTAGCGACTGCTTTCAGTCGCTAACAGGTTGGGTACGCCCACTTTGCATGTCATTAGCGATAAATATCGCTGACATGCAAAGCGGGGCCCAAACCGCTCGCTATCGCCTACAAGCTGTCGCTAACTGCTGTTAGCGACAGCTTGCTAAGAGGGTGATAGAATTATCGCCGCTTAGCGGCCGAAAACGGCCTCTAAAGTGGCGATAATTTCCTATCGCCCCCCCCCCCCTTGATAATATGCCCCCTAGTTCCAACATTTGGGGCATATTACAACTGGTGATACATCCAGACTGCACTTATAACTAACTTCCTAATGTTTAGTGGGGGGGTTATGTGTGGGGTTCTGTATCTGATATCTGCCATAGCCTATGCTTTCAAGTGTGGTGGTGACGGGCCTGGTGTGCCTGGGGAGAAGTGCACCCGGGCAAATGACAGGTTGGCTTTGGCTTGTGTTCTTAAACAGGAATTTATGTAAGGGTGTCACCACGGGTGGCTCATAGTCTAGGGCAGTGGTTCCTTAAAGACGAGCATGTCTGCTGTCTGAGGGGGTCACCAGATGCGGGGTCATTGAGTCTGCCCTGGATATACTCGTGTCTCTGGAGTTGTCCCCGGATGAAAAGATGTGCGGGCCATCCACCCTGTCCGAGGTCAACGTGGCCATGTCTTGATTCGTTGCAAGGGCTCTCCTGCACTCCATTATTTTTTCCTCGAGGTTGGGGGGACCTGTGACCGGGCTTTGGCTTTTCGGTCCTTGTTGTCTAGGGCCTCTTTTCCCTCGAGGGCATCGGCTGCGCGGTTCTCTCGGGCTACCTGCTGTTTCCAGGCACTGGCTGCCTTGGGTATTAGCTTTCACCCAGTCGAACACTGCATTCGGGTCTGTAAAGAACTGCATTCCTCCATGTGTATGACCCTGAGACGGGCCGGGAATAGTTCTCTTTACCTCTAGGAAAGTGGTACTTTGCGGCTGCACTGCCCTGGAGTAGTCTTGGAAGAGCATCACCCTCTTATCTTCCACTTGAAGCGGGCTATGTTGTCTGGCTGCCCTCAGCACCATTCTTGCTGCAGGTCTGCTCAGTCCCCATCTCACAACGTCGTGCTCCGGGCCATTACCGCCACCTTAGTCACGCCGCTCACCTGTGCTGTCACTGCAGACATATCCCGGGGTCAATGTTGGGTAGGAACCTGCTCTCTGCCAGGCCAGTGTTTTAGGTGGCTCACTGTTCAGTTCTCTGCTCTCCAGCAGCTCGCCGTTCACCTACTGGGCTGCCATTTTGGGGTGAGTATCGCTGCAGGGTTTGCGCCACAGGCAGGGTGTGTCCCAAGTTCGATGTAGGGCAGGTACCTGCTCTCTGCCAGGTCAGCGTTTTTGACACAGTCAGTTCTCCGGTCCTCTGGCAGCCCGCCGTTCCCTTAGGGGGCCACCATTTTGGAGCGAGACCAGCTCCTTTTGCTGCTGCTTTACAGGGTGCCAACTACCCACAGCGGCTGTTCAGTTTTCTCACCTGGCCCCGCAAGCCAGGATAAATCGTTCTTTCAAAGGCGGGCGACAGGAGCTCTATTCCAGCGTACCCGCCATCATCGCTTGCTTAGCCACGCCCCCTGAAGTTACAGGTGATATATAACTTTCCTTACCAGTTTTGTATTTTCCTGCACCATATACTGTGGCATTACTGGAAAGTTAAATATGACAAATGAAAATTATCAAATTGTATCATGTTTCTAGGGGGTCAGATCATATTTGATGACAAATGGACCCCTGTGTGTGCAGAGTTTGAATGCCAGTCAACATGAAACTTAGGTCACAATGCAGAAAAAGGTAATTGATCGCAGTCACGAAGCAAAGATGTCAGATTTGTGGGGGCTTCGGGACTGTAAATTAGCTGGAGCAAGTCTGAGATGTATCTTCTGATGTAATCATGACTAAGCCTACCTTACCTGCTGTAATATAAGATTTGTAAATGAGAATATTCCGCAGACTATTACAAATAAACCCCTTACAGTAAAACTGCATGCTGTGGTATAAAACAGGATTAACATACTTTAAACCTGAAGAAGATAACTTAAAAGTTAAAATGGTTGCAGCCAAGCATGGTTTTCTCAAACAAATCATTACTAAAGGAACACCGGTCACTCAGCAAAAACCAGGAAACTTGCTGCAGCTAAATCAGAGTGTGTCGACAGTTATAATCAGCTAAGATTATGGTTGAAGGCTACACAGAAAGCAAGCACACACTGCAGGAAACTGAACAATTCACTGAACTCATTAGCTCTGAAAGAGGAAAGTTACAATGTAATTCAAGCTTTATCGCAAAATGACCTATAGCGCTATAGAGAAACTATATGAAAACTTCTTCTGATCTTGAGCCTGTTACTGACATATGCTGCATATTTGCCGGTTGAGACTGGGGCAATTTAAATGAACACTATCCAGCAGAGGCTCTTCTGCTCTTCCGCTATGGCAGAGGAGAGCACCCCCGCCAGCACTTTAAGAAAATGTAAAAAATAAAACAATATCAAAATGGGTTTAAAACCAGTTTTATTATCATTTTATTTAGCTTGGGGTGGCCCAGGGTTATGATAGGTAGGAGGGGGAGTGGTGGTCTCTATCGACACTGCTCATGTGGTTTTGGGACGGCGGTCTGAGGCTGGCCGAAAACCACATGCGTAGTGACTACTCTCCACACCAGCTGCATTTCTGGAACTGGAGAGAGCAGGCACAGACTCCCAGTCTGTCCTGGAGCACACATCATCGGCGCTCAGGCCAGTCCTGAAGCTGCTCTCATGTGAGCAGCTGAGAGTGATCACAAGTGACTGTGATTATTTCAAGCATTCAATCCGTCACCTTCTTGATTGTTGGGGTTAATGCCCAAAGTGTGACGGGTATGGCCAGATGTGGGTTCTGTGCTCATTGCACCATAACTGTTCCCTTGTAACAAGGCCCAAATCAACCAAAAGGGTCCGGGGATGCTTGTGTTCTCTTCTATGGTGGGATTTCCTGGTAGTAATGGACTGTTGCCATAAGTAGCAGGGTCGGTACTAATTTGAGTAAGATTCGTTCTATAGCTGAAGTGTCGCAGTGGCAGAAAAACAATAGATGGGAATGCATCCCTAGGCAGTCAACAGTGGTTGACATTAACTTAAGCATTCCAACCATCAATTTACTGTTTGTTGCAATTGATGCCCTAAGTGTGATGTTGGTCCTGTGCTCACTGTGCCATAGGACGCAATCTATACCCTACTGAGGAGACCCAAACTATCTGATACCAGTCTCGAATTGCTTGTGTTATCTACTAAAGAGGGCTTGCCTAGTAGTTTGGGATGTACTGTTCACATGAAGAGCAGGGTCAGTACTTTTTAAGTTCAAAATCAAGTTTATTAAAGAAGAACATGTTAATAATACAAATCTGGAACAATACTAATAAGGAAGCAATGATGGAGAAATAATAAGGAGGGAATGGGGGGGGAGGGGAAATAAAAATGTACAATGATGATACAATAAATAAGAAGAACAATTCAATGCAACAGAATCATTACAATAACAAAATAGAGAAGTGAATCATAATAAGGAATGCACAAAAATGAAGGATATAGTAAATAAAGAATGTAATAAAATGCAAATACGGCAATGCAGTAACATAGAATGGTTAAACAGAAAGGAACGTGAAGGGCATCACGGAGGTTTAGAGACCTCCTGCTGCGCAGGTCGAGGGCGAAAGGAACTTAGTGCACACTTATCTAAAAACAATGTAATAGGAAGCCATAATTCAGCACGCTTAGTAGCCAGCTGTGGAGGAAAAACAAAAGCAGTATCGAGTCTATGGTTATGACAGACATTATACCACCAAGCTTTAAAAGTAATACTGGATGTAGACTTCCAATTGATTGTGATCTGTTGAAAAGCAACTGCTAATAATAAGTCAACAATTCGAACATTAAGGTCATTATGATCCCAACAAGGGGATAGGCTACCTAAAAAAACATGAGCATTCGAAAAGGGAATATTAGTGGAAAAAATGACATTGATTTGAGCCCAAACTTGCAACCAGAAGGCATGAACATTCTTGCAAAGGAACAACATGTGAAATAGGGTAGCGTGTGGGGAAGCACATGACCAACAAGTATCGGGTGTGCCGGGAAAACGTTTGTGAAGGGTGGAAGGAGTGTGTAATAAACGGTTATAAATGAAGAATAGGGATTGGACCAAGGAAGCAGCCCTGGAGGATTTACGAATCTTTAACCAGAGCCTATCCCAAAGGGGGATCGGCCAGGAGAGGGAAAAGTCAGTCTCCCACTGCTCCTCAACTTTGCTTTTAAGTCTGGGAGTAGTGTGTACATGGAGCTGTTTATAAAGAACAGAAGCCTTTGGAAGGGTAAGTAAAGTGGAGTGAAGGTGTGCGACAGGGTCTGGAGTAGGTGTAGGAGGAGGAGAGGCAGGAAGTGTAACATACACGTCCATAACTGATGCCTTGAGGAGAAGATACTGGGGAAGACATGAGAGGGGTAAGTGAAAGGTGAGACGGAGAGTGGAAAAGGGTATAAAAGTGGAGTGGGAAAATAATTGGGAAACCCAAAGCAGTCCTTTGGATCTCCAAGACTTCCATAGGATGGGTTTACCTCGGATCAGAAGGTATTGATTATTCCAGATAGTTGAGGAAAGGAAGGCACCAATACAAGTAGGAGCCGGAGGATGAGAAGAAAGGAGGAGTTTGAGGGTGAACTTATGAATAGGGGTAAGGAGCGAGGCAGGCTTGCGGGAAAAGGAGATGCATTCAGCAAAAGAAAAAGGGGAAAGAAATAGGCGCTCTACCTTCGTCCATAAAGGGCATGGAGACTCAGGGTCTTGCAACCAGAAGGAAGATTGACGTAGCAAAAAGGCCTTATGATAAGCAGAGAAATTTGGAAAGTTTACTCCACCTTCGGAGGTGGGACGACTAAGTCTAGCTAAAGACATTCTGGGTTTGTTTTTATGCCAAAGAAAGGAAGATAAAACCGAATGTAATTTTTTGATGAGTTTGGCTGGAATAGGAACAGGAATGTTGGACAAGGTATAAAGAATAATAGGGGTGAGCATCATCTTGATGGTGTCAAGGCGACCCCACCAGGACAAGTAAAGGGGATGCCATCTAGCTGTGAGATCAGATATTTTCTGGATGCACTTGGTTAAACAAAGGGAGACGGTGTCACGAATGGAGGGGGTAATATGTAAACCTAGGTATTTAATATTGGAAGGACTCCAGGTGAAGTTTGAGGCAATGAAATCATGCTTAAAAGTAAACTTTGTTAAAGGTAAAATTTCGCATTTGTCATTATTAAGTTTATAACCAGAGACTGAGGAATAATGTTGTACTTCTGTTAAAAAAGCAGGGATGGAAACAGTAGGGTTTGAGACAAATAATAAAATGTCGTCCGCGTAAGCAGCCGGTTTTATGGAGAGCTCTGTAGTACTGAAACCAGTAATATTAGGGTTTTGACGAAGTTTGGATAAAAAAGGTTCGAGGGCCAGGTTAAAAAGGAAGGGAGAAAGGGGACATCCTTGACGGACACCTCTACCAAGATTGAAATAAGGAGAGATTTGGCCATTAGCGAAAACTGCAGCCCGGGGATGAGAGTATAACAATGAGACTAGGGAGATAAACTTAGGACCGAATCCAAACCAAGTTAGGGTGTGAAAAAGGTATGGCCACTCGACCCTGTCGAATGCCTTTTCAGCATCTAATGCTATGGCTGCAAGGGGAGATTGGAGACGAGAAGATTTCGTTAAGATGTTGAATAGGAGCCTTGTATTATCTGTAATGTAACGGCCTTTAACAAAACCTGATTGTTCATCTCCAAGCAGGTCAGGGAGCAAATGATCCAATCTTATTGCCAATAATTTAGCAAAAATTTTGTAATCTATATTAACTAATGAAATAGGTCTGTAATTTTTACAATATTGGACGTCTTTTCCGGGTTTGGGAATTAAACAAATATGGGCGTCAGAAAAAGTACCAGAAGAAGTGCCCATGTTAGTAAAGGAGGATATAAGGGAGTGAAGTTTTGGAATAAGAAGCTTCGAAAAGTGAAGATAGAACTCAACAGTGAACCCGTCAGGGCCAGGGGCTTTGTTCAATTTCAAACGATGGAGAGCAGCAAATAATTCCGTTGGTGATGCTTCAGATTCTAAGGAGGAGAGGTCAAGAGGGAAGGAAGGGGGAGCTCGAATAGTGGAAAAAAAGTGAGTAAGAGACTGAGGAGAAGAGGGTGTATCTGAAGTGTATAAAGACTCATAAAAACGTGAGAAAGTAGCAAGAATGTCAGCATCTTTATGTTGTAAATGGGCATTATCATCATAGATTGATTCAATATTGACCTTATTCTGTTTGATCTTTAAGTAATTAGCAAGAATCTTCCCGGCCTTGTTCTTACCACCATAAAATTTGGCACTAGATTTAAGCAAGTACAGAGAAGCATCTTCAGTGGACCGTTCATTAAATTTAATCTTGGCAGCAACCAGAGATGTCAGACTATCTGAGGAATGAGAAGTGAAGTAGGCGTGTTCCAATCTTTTAATGTCATGAAGAAGGGTTTTGGTAAATTGGCGGGCAGATTTACGTTTTTTAGCAACATAAGTAATAATAAAATCGCGAGCCGCTGCTTTAAAGGTATCCCAGAGGGTATGTTTCGAAATGAGTGGGGTATCATTGAAGAGGAAAAACTCATCAAAAAAGGCAGAGAAAGAAGCAGAGAAATTGGGATCCAAAAGAAGGGCATTGTTGAAACGCCATCGTTTAGGACCATCAGTTTTGGGTAAAACTTCGAGACTGACCAATACAGGGGCGTGATCGGAAAGTAAAATCGGGCCAATTTCTGCTGCGTGGAGGGTTTGAGTGAGTGCGTGGGAAACAAAAATGTAATCAAGCCGTGATTGGGACCGATGGTGGGGGGAATAAAAAGTGAATTCTTGTAAAGTTGGGTTGCATAAACGCCAGGAGTCCACAAGCTTATGTTGTAAGATAGCTTGGGTGAACAATTTGTGCGATTTCGTAGGAATATAATTGGCATCAGACTTCCTGTCCAAAAAAGGATCATAAGGGTGATTGCAATCACCCGCAAGGATGAAGTTATCGTCCATGAATTGGGTGATGCGGGGAGAAAGATCTGCCCAAAAAAGGGGTTCACCGGCCGTGGGACCATAGACATTAAGGAGAGAGATTGGAACACCTCTAAGTGATAGTCTGACATGAATCCATCTGCCATTGGTATCTGATTCTTGGGAGATAACCGTTAGAGGAATTGACCTACGACATAAAATGGCAACACCATTACGTTTCCCATCACCCTGTGAGAAAAAGACATCACCCACCCAACCTCTCTTAAGTTTGTCAGATTCTAGGTCCGAAAGGTGAGTTTCTTGAAGAAACGCAATGTCGACATTCAATTTAGCTAAGTGAGATAAAATGCGTTGACGCTTAATTGGGGAGTTAATACCCTTAACATTCCATGAAACCAAATTCAGAGACATAGTATATATATAAAAGCCATATAGTTCTTGATCAATGATTCAAAAAAGTAATGAGAAATAGAAAAAAAGAAGGTAAAAGAAAATGAAAAAACGAGGAAAAAGAGACGAAAAAAGAAGACAGGAAACTGTGGAGGATGGGAGAGATATGCGTAGAAATAGAGATGAGAGAGAGGGAAGAGATCAAAGAGTGATGAGGAATGAGTGAGAGGCAGAGGAGGAGTACAGAAGCATTGAAATAGGGGTAAGAAGTAAATAGAAAAAGAAAGGAAAGATGTAATATAACCGGAGGTGAAAAAAATCATCATCGTAAAGCAAAACATGTAGTCATTGTTAAAGAAAGGGGAAATAAGGAGGAATAAAAAACAAGGAAGGTACAGAGAACATGAAAATGACATACTTACAAAGGGGAGGTACGAGAAGAGGTTGGGGGGGAGGAGCCAGGTGGGAGAGGCAACACAACCGAGGGCTTCCGGCAGGGAACCAGGGAGACGACATCGTACGATGGGGAGTTCCTGCAGAAACAAAGACGGATTAAAACTGAGAACAATAACACAAAGAGCAATAGCAAAAAATGAAGAGAGGGAAATGAAACTAAGTAAAAGCATTACTGTAGTAAAAAGGAATAGGATAAACAAACAATCAGAAATTTCCAAAAAAGGGAAAGACACGTTAACTGAACATAGGAGGAAAAAGAACTATGCCAGCAGAACCAGGTAATCAGCCAAAAACAAGAGGCAAACAACAACATATCATTGAAAGAACTGTAATGTGAGAACAAGTGTGTGATGCGAAAAGTCAACCAGGAGAGGAAGACGAAGGACCAGAGGTATCCATGGTAGAGGTACGGTGTGCATTAATGAGGCTCTGCAGTCTCACAGGATCCTCGTAAGTGGTGGTCTTATTATTGTAGGTGACCTTAAACAGACATGGATGATACAGGCCATATCGGGCACCCATGACACGGAGGGACTCTCTCATGCTGAGGAAGGCTTTTCTACGATTAGCAGTTGCTTTGGCATAGTCCTGGGCAAAGAACAATGGAGAATCGAGCCAAGACAATTTGGGAATAGCCTTGGCAGCTGCTAGAACTTTCAGGAGGTCCGTGTATTCCAGGAAATAAAGAATAACCCCTCTTGGCTTTTGTGACATGGAGAGGGAAGTAGGCAGACGGCCTAGACGATGCGCCCGTTGAATGTTGAGAGAGGTATCCTGTGGCATATGTAGCAATTTGGGAAGGAAGGACAGCAGGGTCAGTACTGATTTACTTAAGGTATACCTCTGTGTGGAGTGGCATGGTGTGTGACAAACAGTGGACTAGAATGTGGCTGTGAGCAAACACCAGTGTCTAAAATTAATTCAAGCATTCCAGCTTGTGAGCTTGGCATGGACTATTTCCAGAAGGAGCAGATTGGGGACTCAATGACATAAAGGAGAGGATCTGTCAGGAACGTCATGGGGTGAATAAAGTTATGCAATCTTTGATGCCACGTTTTCAGATGGCTCATGTGTGGCATTTCCATGGTTTCAGTGTACTTATTACTGACATTCAACCGTCATTTAGAGTGTCACTTTCTCAAGAGTAAACTCATGCAATGAAGTCGGAAAGATATAAATATTAGAAACTACACCCTTTTGAGAAATCAGAAGCTCTAAAATATCTTGAAACTGATGCAATACCCCTAAAATAGGTTAACACTTGCTTAATGATAAACACTAACTGGCACATGCATCAAGCTATTTTACGATCGCAAACGTTGAGAATCGCAAAAAAAGGCTGTTTGCGATCGCAAAATAGGCCTTTGCAATGCAACAACACAATTCTGCAAAATGTTCGAAAAATTGCAAAAATAAGGAATCGCAATTTTGTGAGTCTCTAAATTGCGATTCCTTAATTGTGAGTCGCAATTAAAGAATTGCAAAGCTATGCAAGAAAAATCGCAAATACCGATTTTCATGAAAATCGCAATTTTGCAATCGCAATTTACCAAATTTTACAGGCAGGTGGTAAACAGGTGAAAACAATCTCAGCAGGTGCAGAACATTAGCAAAATATTTAAACAGGTTCAGGAGGCCTCAGAATGTTTCACAATGGCAGCGCTCTACATCATGGTGAGAAGGATGAGGCTACGAGCAGAAGAAGGAGATAACAGGAGCAATTTTTTAGAGTGCGCATCACATTGTTGGGGCAGACTGAAGAGGAGATTGTTGACAAGTACAGCCTAAATGCTGCCATAATCCTTGATCTGATTGCAGAATTGGATCCCCTACTGCAGCACCAGACTCACAGGACACATGCCATTCTCACTCCAGGGTGTAGTAGCTGCAGCTGGAGGGTTGTCACAAAGTTCCCAGTCACATTTCTTTAATGCATTCCTTCAGGCCATGTTGACAAGGATACACCACCACATTAGCAACCCCACAAGATTTGCTTAAGACTAAACTAGACTTCTATCAGGTAGCCCGGTCTCCCAATGTAATAAGTTGCATAGATGGGGCTGATGTTGCCATCTGTCCACCATCAGTGAATGAGTACATCTTTAGGAACCACAAATCCTATAATTTACTGAATATCTAAGTAGTCTACCATGCAAATAATATCATCACTGACATTGTGACACAATACCTTGGCAGCACTCATGACTCGTACATATTTAGACACAGTGGCATACACACTCGTCTCCTTGGTGGTGAATTTGGAGAAGGATATCTACTTGGTAAACATATGTTGCATTTTCTCTGACTCTAAGACCTAATGGAAAGCATATCTGTTACTAACGGTTTGCTTACTACCCTGTAGGTGACATGCTGTGTTTAACTACATCCTGACACCATACCTCAATCCAACTACCCCAAGTGAGCAGCGATATAATGCAGTGCACATTTCAACACGAAACATCATAGTGAGCACCTTTGGCCAGCTGAAAAGTAGGTTCCGCTGCCTCCACAAGACTGGCAGGGCGCTGTAGTACCGACCAGACCCCTGCTGCAGAATTGTGGCCACATGTGCCATGCTGCACAACATCGCTACTAGGAGAGGCATACCACTGGAACTGTCAGAAAGCGAGTCTGAGGAGGACAACCACTACAAGCAGCAGCTGGGGAATGCTTAGTAGAAGGGAGAAGGAGACATGCAGAAATTACACAACATTTTTTCTGAGGTGAGTAATGATGAGACACAACACAGCATGTTGGAACTGTAAAGGATGTATTTTCATGTAGCAATGTGGTTGTGTTACTGCACACATACCAGGTGCTAAATAGCACAGTGAGTGTAAACGACATAAATGAACAACACATCAACATCAGAATTGTATGTCAGTCCCTACTATGGCATTGTCAATGGTTACAACACCATGTGGTAGTTAGTCTGCCAAGGCCACACTATTTTCTATGACCACACATTCCCAAACGCCTTTCAGTGGCCTCATTTACGTCCCTCATGGAGGCTTCAGAAGGTGTGGTAACCTAGTGGTGAGCCTCCTGCATGTTGTCACCCTGCACCAACAGCCTACTGAGGCTGGACACCTCCTCACTCCCCCTTCCCCTGTTGCACTGCTGCCCCCAGCAGTAACAGTACGTATTTGCTCTACAGAATTTGTGACCTGGACCAGTGCCCTGGACACATCCCCACAAGAATGGCTCATTTGGAGCTGCATGGCCCCAACCGACGGGAAAGCAGAGCTGTGTTGTTGTTCAGGTGGGTGTTGGATCTTGTGTAGCCATCTAGGTGCACTAATAATTGGCAATTCCTTTTCCTTTGGGGCACCTGGTCCTCCTGCATCACCCTGCATAGCTCCTGCATGGCCTCATTTGACTGCCTATTACCTTCCATCACTGCTGTAGTCAGCTCTTGTTCCTGCATTAGTCTCATGTTTTTGCCTGCAGGCGCTGCACCCTCAAAATTTGTCTCTCCAGCCCGCCCCAGAGATTTGGACTGTCATCCCCTTGTGATCTCATCAGTGCCCTTGACCAGCGCCTCCGACTCTGGTTAGTGCTTCGCTGAACCTGTGACTGGGGTCTTTTCGTAGCTGCACCTCTAGGCTGGGATGTCTTGGGATCATGATCACTCTCTTCATCAAGTTCCATGGCCGGAAGTGGTAGGACTGGGGACCTGCATCTAGTGGGTGCAGGGTCTGTGGTTTGTGGGGCCACATATGTTTCCACAACTGCCTCAGCCGGAGTCTCCTGTGCGTCTCCGCCTTCACTTTCCTCCAACTCCTCTGCTGCTGCATCTGTGATGTTAAACAGTGCAGTTTTTAGTAATTCTTACATGAATGTAGTGTCACATTCAGCATATTTTTGTCTCATTAAATGACTATCTGACACACAGTGTTCACGTGTTATACTCCCTAGTTGTAATTGCCAACCAACTTGCCTTCCCTGCCTATTACTCCCATAATGCATTTGGGTGTTGCAAGGAAAATGTGGACTGGATTTTGATTCTGAACACTAGAGCTGAACTGACGTGATATTTCACAATTTATATTCTACTTTAAATGGACATTTGCATGCATCTTTCCTTGGGAAGTCCTGGCCGCTGCTGAGGTGTCCAACTGCGTCACTCCGACTACAGCTCCAGGCTGGAGTGTGGACTCGACTAGGTCCTCCAGGGGTGTGTTCCCAGGCAGTGTTTCAGGTCCCCCTCCAGTCTTCTTTGTCTCCTTGAGCCTCTCAACAATCCTCTCCTTGTGCAGGTCATACCACCTTTTTTTTAGGTTGTAGGTATTGCGTTGGGTGACCCCCACTGCGTTAACTTTGGATTGTATCCAGAGACAGATTTTTCTTTTCTCTGACTCAGGGACCTGGAGCGATAGTTTGCCAAAAACCTTATCATGGCTCCTCACAACGTCCTCAATGAGGATTTCTATCTCCTTCTCACTGAATTTGATTTTTCTTTTTCTTGTAGCTGCTTTCTTCCCTGCTGCTCCTGGTAATAGCGATATCGCAGAATGCGATTCTTTATTAGCGATTCGGGTACTATGAAATTGCTATTTGCGATTGCGAATATTACAGATTCGCTATTTTTTTGCAATAGATTTCCTACATTGGATTTTGGGATTCCTTATAAGCAATTCTTTAAAAATCGCTCTTAAGGATTCACAAAATCCAACTCTGATGCATGTGCACCTATATATTTGCAAGTTTTGCAGCAGCCTGTCTTATACTGTGTGTAATACAATTCTCAAACAATGTGTATAATTATAGTGCTTTCAGTTGCAGGCTGCGACCTCGAAGGACTAGAATACGGAATTCACTGTTCCCCACTGCGCCAACCTGGCCCCAATTCTATTTCTCTCTGCAAACAAAATCTCTGCAGCGATTGCATTAACCAGTTGATGTTTAAGAACATTACCATAAAAGGATGCATTTCCAATCAATTTCTTTAAGTTGTATGATCTCTCATCTTTCATTTAGGGGTGTGATTATTTTCTATCCAGTTATTATGTAAAGACGAAAGGCCAACAAAATAGTTATAGAATCTTTTTTCCTTGTTTCTGTTTCTGTTTTGTTGTGAGGCATAGGCTACATTGGCTGTTCAAGCAGTCTTGCTAAAGCCCTTTTATTCCTTATGATGTCTACAGTTTCAAATTTAACAAGATAGTTAAGAGTGGCTTTAATGCAGGGCATCCAAGCAGCTTATTTCATGGGACGCTTCCCCTTGGCTTTTACATCTGCATGGAGCCGGAAATTTCCAAACACCATTAACCTGCATTTGAGTTGATGTCAAGTTGAGGAAAAGGGTAAAACTGGATTCAGTTTAGCTTGAAAATTACAGGAGCTTTCCATCTAAATCTTAAGTGTTTGATTCTCTAGGGTCTGTTTCAGGCAAGCCTTCCCTGCAGAAGCCAGAATGAGGCCTGTGATAGCTAAACACAACACTCATACCTATAGATTGTATTCTCAGTAGCTTCCTTATAGGACTCACCAAGATTTATTTTTTGTTTGCTTCAAAACTCGGCAGATCCAGTGTATTTTGCCCTTGCCCTCATCACAGAACAGCCTTTGGGGGATATGTACAAGCAGTTTGCTTTTCTTGGCCTATCACCAAAAACTATCGCCCCGTTAGCGATGTATTTACAATCTATCGCAACATGCCGACAGTTAAAGGTGGCTGCGGTGAAAACTGCTGTTAACACTATTGTGAAGGCTATACAAATTCTGGCGTTAGCAGGTGAAAACTGACGAAAGGCCAATTTGCGGGCAAAAAACTCACCTTAGTCTGCCTAACGTTAATTATTTTGCCTCTTGGGGCACAAATAGCCTACAAGTCCACCCCCAATGAAAAATAGGAAACAAAACCAATGGAACACAGATTGGAGCAGCCAGGGCCAAGTGCAGCACAGATCAACAACCCCCCAAGCCCCTTAACAGCCGGGATGATCAGCCAGAGTCCCATGGGAAGAGGAAATCCATGGCTACAATCATGAAAAGAGGCGCATTGCTTGGCAAACCAGGGAGTCATCACTTATCATTGCGCACTCCTTGCAACACCATGGCATCCAAAACCTTGAAAGCGTGGAAAGTCCCAGGGGCCCAGAGGCCTCGCTGGGCCTGCATCGGGGCCCCTGAGTGGGATGCGGGGTGATGTGGAGTTGCTGGCACGTGGTGGTAGACATTGAGGCATTGGCGATCACCCTTACCTGGTGGTGAAGTCTGCCAGGTCACATGGAGACAAGTTGCTGACCTGTGTGAGAAGACCGCCTTGCACCCCTTGGAGCTTCGAATGGTAGAGGTGCTCCTGCGCACCAACATAGGGAGATCTGCATCGTATACTATGAGCCACCACTATACCAGGGTGCATGGAGGAGATTACCAATGGTGGGTGGCGCCTCTCTGTATCACAGTCCAGATGATATTGCGCTGGCCGGACGCTGTGGAGGGTGAGGCCCCTGAGCTGCGCGGAACTTGTGTGGTGGGAGCACTGCATCTTCACACCTAAGGGGACCCTGTCGGATCACCTGCATCGGGAGGTTCCACAGCGGACTTGGCCGTGACTGCTGTACCCAGGCTTGTGAAATCCCACCTGGCTGAGACTCCTGCTGGCTGAGTCACAAATCTGGAGAGAATGCAATGGATTGCACCACAGTGTCAATGTCCAGGTGAGGAGAAGGTGGGACACATAGCAGAGGAGGCCCAGGGGGTGAGTCGCCCAGGCCTATCACCTGTGGGTGACGCACCCCCAGAGGCAGCTCAACCGATATGGCGGAAGAGTGTCGCACCACTGCTTTCAAGCAGTGCGAGAAGAGGAAACATAATAACATGATGATAACGTTCTGATGTACTCATACTATGTTTCCTTTGCTGGTAGGAGGGTGGATGGAGGCTGCTCTACTCATGGAGCAGGGCAGGAGCAGAGTGGTATGTCCACTCAAGTGTGCAGTGACTGTTTGGTTGGCCCTCTCAGGACACCCAAAGCAGTCATGTGATCTTCCCTGCTTGCAATGCAGGCTGCATTACAGCCTGCGTGGAGAACATGCCCACCCTCCAGCCCCTAGCTAAATGCCTTGTCATGGCGCTCAAGAACAATCACAATGCTGCATTGCATTGCAGCATTGTGATAGGCTTAGGGAAGTGAGCCTGGCTGCCTGCTTCCTGTTCCTGAAAGCAGACTCAGGAGAGCAGGAGCACAGAAGATGCAGGACCCAACCGCATCCCAGCTGTCCAGCCCCCCTGCAACATTACTCAATGGCGGCTGCTGTGCAGCCATGCACAGCGGGTGTACCCCTGGTGTCCCAAAGGCAAGACATAGGATAGCCCGTCTGCGTCTGTCCGCACTTAGACCACTCCCAGCACCAAGGACCGTTCCTCTTGGACACTCCATCGCTACAACGCCAGCATCCCTCCTCGCCATCAACCCTGGATGCCACACCGCCTACCATCTAGTAACAATGTAGAATTCTCTTGAACCCTGCACCTGTAAAAACTACAAACACACCTTCTGCTACATCAGCACACCAGTGCCTCCTGCCACCCAGCCGACCAACAGCGCACCCTAGCAGCTCAACTGCATCATCTTCATCTACAAAAGCACACTCCGACTGACCACACACTCTAAGGATTCAACGGTGACAATGGAACACCTCCACTTCCAGATCTGGACCAACCCCAACGCCATCCTCTGTGGAAGCCGCATCTACAGGCCCCCCAACCATGGACCCCCATTCACTGATGCCGTTGTAGACCTCATTGCACCCCAGGCTCTCCCATCCACCAACTACATCCTATTTGGAGACCTCAAGTTTCACCGGGACAACCCCAGTGACCAGAACGCCACCACCCTCTTGGAGAAACTCGCCTTCATCGGACTCAAGCAGCAAGTCAGTGCACAAATCAAAATTGCAGGAAACACGCTAGAGCATGTCTTCTCCACCAGCGGGCACATCAACTACAGCCACACCACCGGACTCTCCTGTACTGACCATCATTGTATACATCACGTCTTCACCATGGCCACCGTACACCACCGCCATCATCACCTCCCCTCGCAGCTGGATCAAGGCCACTGAAGAACCTCTCGTCAACTCCCTCAGCACCACCACTCTGCCAACACTTACAGATGACAACACCACAGCGTGCAGCCTCCACCAATGGATCTCCAACTACGCCAACACCCTGGCACCCCTCAAGAAAAGACCAGGCAAATAACACTCAAAGAAGGCCAATTTGTTTACTCCCGCCCTCCACTAGTGCAGATGCCCTGCAGATGTCTCAAGAATTGATGGAGCCACAACATCAATCAACTCCGCAACACAGTCACCCTTGCACCATGTCGCAAGGGTGCCTGCGTTGGTGCATGCCAGCCATTGTGCGCCAAGGTAGAGGAAAAAGACAGGAGGGGCTTATTCATGAGCCCCTTCTGAGAGTTTCGCCCTGCCAGTGCCTCATTTTCTTGACGTACTTGCAGCGTGATTCTTGCACCACATTGCGCCGTATTTGCAAAATGACGCATCTAGGCATATGTGTGACCTTGTGAAGCCCTCTGCGACTTTATACCTGCATCAGGTATAATGTGTGCAGGGTGGGCGTTCCCAGGCAACAAAGCCTCAAAGGAGTGGCACAGTGAAATCCATCAGATTTCAATGCCACAATTGTAGGATGCCACAGTGTCAGTACTTTATGGCAGGCGTAAGGGTGACACAGTTCCACAGGGATAGGCTGACCCCATGCATTACTGGAATTGTGTCTGCAATACAATTCTTTATTGTCCGATTAATTAAAATCGTTACAATAAAACAACACAGTTCATAAAACAGGACAACCATGCTTGTGACACAACTCCAGCAATGCGTGACTTTAGCGCTGACAGATACATCAGGAATCCAGATGTATCTGTCATTAATTTCGACATGGAGTGCCATACAGGGAATACAGCGCATCCATGGTGTGCAAGAAGTAGTGAAAAGTGGTGCAACGCTGTTTTGTTGCAGCGATGCAACACTTTTCATGAATGAGGCCCAGGAATGGCCCTATCCTGTTGATGGTGCGCATTCCTCCCTTGTAGTTTTGTCGCAGGGCAGCGCAGCAACATTCCTTGCAGCAATGTCCAGAACCAAAACCTTCTGAAATGAGGCCCCAAGTGTTTGCACCATTTTTAAGACCAGCTATTTTCTGGTCTTTAAAAACTGCCTCTAAATGCAGTTAGAGGCAGTTTCTTTGGTTTTGCACGATACAAGGAATTCCTACTAGGGGTTAGCGGCTGTTTTTGCACGGGAACACCTACCTTGCATCTAATTTTCGTTAACTCCCGCTAACAGAAGTGGCGATCTCAAAAATGCAAGTTTTTGCCGGAAAAAAGCAGCTAACTAAGGTTAATGGCAACTTGTAAATAAGGCGATAAACAAATAGCAGCCGTAATGGTAAAAAATGAAACCACGGCAGCGTTAACTCCTTGTACATATACCCCTGAGTGTTGATGGCCAGCAAGTGAATAAGTAAACAAGAAAGAGGCATACAGTGTTGGGAGAACAAAGCAAGCAGCTTTCCTTGGGCATCACTACGGTCTCGCTACTTAAATTGTACAGCATGCCTCATGGTGATCCTTGGGAGCTTTAACGCATAACTAATGCATTTTAGTACAGTGATGTGGTCTAACCCCTGATGCATGGTACTTGGCAAGGCTGTGCATTTGAATTCGGTCCAAGCAATCTCCAGGGGCTGAGATTAATTCAAAGATTCCATCCATCTTTTAATTTTGTTGCAGTTGATGCCTTAAGTGCCACGGGTTACCCCAGAAATGGGTACCAAGCTCACTGATTCATAGGACTCATGCTGCACTCTGCTGACAAATAGGCTGAGACTGGTCTGGGGTTGCCTTCTAGAGGCAGTTCAGAAGGGACTGTTCCCATGAGGAGCAGGGTTAGCAGCGATTTGTATAAGGTAGGCCTCTGTCTTGAGTTCCATGGTGGGAAAAGAAATTATAAACTGGCAGAGGTCCAGAGTGATCCCCAATGTCTGAAATTAATTCAGATATTCCATCCATTACTTTGTTGTTTGCTGCAGATGAATCAAAGCAGCGCAGCAAAAATAGTCTGACTTAAAGGATTTGCAAGATCACTGTCTCATCGATGTTCATGAGACAAGAATACATCGCCAAATCGCTACAACTTAGGGCCTCATTTATCAATCAATCACTCAATCAATCAATCAGTAAATTTGTAAAGCGCGCTACTTACCCGTGAGGGTCTCAAGGTGCTGAGGGAGGGGGGAGGCTGCTGCTACTGCTCGAAGAGCCAGGTCTTGAGGAGCATTCTGAAGGTGAGCAGGTCTTGGGTCTGCCGTAGATGGGTGGGAGGGTGTTCCAGGTCTTGGCGGCGAGGTAGGAGAAGGATCTGCCACCGGAGGTCATTCGTTGGATGCGGGAGACAGCGGCGAGGGTGAGGCTGGCGGAGCAGAGCTGGCGGGGGTTTAGAAGTTGAGTCTGTTGTTCAGGTAGGCTGGTCTGGTGTTGTGTAGTGCTTTGTGTGCGTGGGTGAGGAGCTTGAAGGTGATCCTCTTGTTGACAGGGAGCCAGTGCAGGTCTCTAAGGTGGGAGGTGATGTGGCTGCAGCGGGGGATGTTGAGGATCAGTCGGGCGGAGGCCTTATGGATACATTGTAGTCGTTGCAGGTGTTTCGCCGGGAATCCTGCATAGAGTGCGTTGCCGTAGTCCAGCATGCTGCTGACGAAGGCTTGGGTCACCGTTCTTCTGGTTTCAGTCGGGATCCATTTGTAGATCCTGTGAAGCATGCGGAGTGTGTTGTAGTAGGAGGAGGAGATGGCGTTGACCAGCTTTGACATGGAGAGGGAGGAGTCGAGGATGAATCCTAGGTTGCGTGTGTTGTCCGTGGTTGTTGGAGCTGTTCCCAGTGCAGTTGGCCACCAGAAGTCGTCCCACACAGAGGGGTGGGGCCTAGGATGAGGACCTCCATCTTGTCTGAGTTTCAGTTTCAGATGGCTGCTCCTCATCCACTCGGCAATGGCTTTCATTCCCTCATGGAGGTTGGTTTTGGCGGTGTGTTGGTCCTTGGTGAGGGAGAGGATGAGCTGGGTGTCGTCGGCATAGGAGATGATGTTCAGGTCATGCTAGCGGGCCACTTGTGCGAGGGGGGCCATGTAGATGTTGAACAGGGTCGGGCTAAGGGATGAGCCCTGGTGTACGCCGCAGATGATGTCAGTGGCTTCGGATCGGAAGGGTGGGAGGCGGACTCTCTGGGTCCTGCAAGAGAGGATGGACGTAGTCCAGTCCAGGGCCTTCTTCTGGATTCCGGCTTCTTAGAGGCGTGTTCTTAGTGTGCAGTGGCAGACCGTGTCGAAGGCAGCTGACAGGTTCAGGAGGATGAGGGCTGAAGTTTTGCCGTTGTCTAATTGGTGCCTGATGTCGTCTGTGGCGGCGATGAGGGCTGTCTCCGTGCTGTGGTTTTGTCTGAATCCGGACTGAGATGGGTCTAGGATGTTGTTGTCCTCGAGGTGGCGGGTCAGCTGTGTGTTGGTGATCGTCTCGATGACCTTCGCCGGGAAGGGGAGCAGGGAGATGGGCCGGAAGTTCTTGAGGTCTTTGGGGTCCGCCTTGGGCTTCTTGAGGAGGGCCTTGATTTCGGCGTGCTTCCAGCTTTTTGGGAATGTCAGCTTTGTTGAAGACGTGGTGTGGGCAGGGGTCTGATGGAGATCCTGAGTGGATGGAGTTCATGACCTTCCGTGTCTCGTCGTCATTGACGTGGCACCAGGTGGTCAGCTGGTTGGTGCAGGTGGCGTGTGGGGTGGGGTCTGTTGCGGTCGAGGTGGATGAGGTGTTGAAGCTTTTGTGGATGGCGGCAATCTTGCAATGGAAGAATGTGACCGGTGAGTCGCACAGATCTTGCGAGGGCAGGATGTCGTTGGTGCTGGCGCTGGGGTTGGAGAGTTCCTTCACTATGTTGAAAAGTTATTTGCTGTCGTGTGCGTTGTTGTCCAGTCGGGTTTTGAAGGATGAGCTCTTGGCTGTTCTTATGAGGTGGTGATGTCTGTGGGTGGCGTCCTTGTGGGCTGCGTGGCTATCTGGTGTGCGGTCGTGGAGCCATTTCTTCTCCAGCTTCCAGCACGTACGTGTCGGAGGTCTTGAGTTCTTCGGTGAACCACGCGGCTTTCTTGCTGGGGTGGTTGATGGACGGTTTCTTGAGCGGGGCTAGGGTGTTGGCGCAGTCGTTGATCCACTGTCTGAGGTTTTGGGCAGTGGCGTCTGTGTCGATGGGGTCGGTGGGTGGGTTCTGGGCAAGGGTGGAGGTCAGCTGGTCTTCTGTGACTTTGCTCCAACAGTGGTGAGGCAGTTGTTGGGTGTGGTGGTGCGTGGTTAGTTTCTTGAAGGTGAAGTGGATGCATCGGTGGTAGGTCTAGTGGAGTTCGGTGGTGTGGTTGAAGGCGATGTGAATGCTTGTGGAGAAGACGGGTCGAGGGTGTGGCCGGTGGCGTGGGTGGGTTCTGTGACGAGATGTTGGAAGCCTAGGTTGGCGAGGTTGGCGATCAGGGTGGTGAAGTTGGCGTCGTTGTTGTTCTCGAGGTGGAAGTTCAAATCCCCGAGGAGGATGTAGTCCATGGAGGCAAGTGCATGGGTGCTGGTGAGGTCGGCGATGAAGTTGATGAAGAGGGCCCGGGGTCCAGGAGGCCTGTGGATGAGTGTTCCTCTGAGGGTGGTGTTGGGGTCAGTGTGGATCCAGAAGTGACGGTGTTTGGCGGGGTTGGGGGAGTCGTCAGCGAGGGTGTGGACCTGGAGGGTGGACTTGTACCGATGGCAATTCCTCCTCCAATTCCGTGTGTGCGGACTCTGTGGGAGATCTTGTAGGCTATGGCGATGTCAGGTGCTGAGGAGTCGTTCCACCAGGTCTCGGTCAGGAAGGCAACGTCTGGGGCGGAAGTGTCCAGTAGGTCCCAGAGCTCGGCGGTGTGTTTGCATGCAGGAGCGGGTGTTGAGGAGTATGCAGCGGAGGTGGTTGGGCTCAGTACTTGGTGGTTTGGTGGTTCTGTTGCATGTGAAGTTGCAGGTGTGGCG
Organism: Lissotriton helveticus; assembly: GCF_964261635.1. NCBI lineage: Eukaryota > Metazoa > Chordata > Amphibia > Caudata > Salamandridae > Lissotriton > Lissotriton helveticus. The sequence goes on along the minus strand of NC_136059.1, from coordinate 2,125,042,770 downwards.
GAAGAAGGGTCCGTGGGTACGTTTTGGGGCGGCCTGGAAGCAGCGGTGGTTTCGGCCGGTGTTGAGGGCGTGGAGGGTGGTGGTGTCATATTGGAGTTTGGCGTCGCGGCGCGGTCCAGGGGTTCTGGCACTGGGTGCGGTCCAGGTACGGACGGGCGCAAACGGCATTGCCTTTGGCGCGCCTTTGGCATGCCAGCGGCACGGCCATTTAAGGTGAGGAGGAAGGAAGGCGCAGCTGGGAGGCAGGAGCGGGGTGGCGTGGGGGCGTGGCCACATGGGTCAGCGGCAGGAGAGCGGGGGTACAGAACACAAGAAAAGGGTAGGGGGGTGCGACCGGGATGAAAATGGAGGGAAAATAAACACTACTACTGGGCACAGAATACAAGCAAGCAGGAGGAAAAAACAACACAAGAGTGAACACACCAATTACATAGCGGGGAGAGCAGGGAACTGAAGGCGCGAACTCGCGCTCGGGAACAGCAGCAGGCGATCAGCAGGTGGAGCTGTTCGGCAGCAGGGGATGACCTGGCCTGCGAGCAGTAGGGCAGCACAGCAAGGCACCTTGCTGCACTGCCCTACGCCAAAGTGAAAAGGGCAGGAATACACCATATATAAGCAATACAGTGAATTGCCATCCTTTCTGCCTGTGCTGGCGCCATTTCAGCAGCCTAGCACCAACATAGGCACCCTTGCATTGCGGTGCAAGTGAGCCTCCATTGCAGGCAGGATTGTTTTTGTACAGGAAGCAGCACCTTTCTGCACAAAACAATCCAAAGAGGCGTTTTCCTCTTTCCATGTGTACTGCATATGGAAAGAGGAAAAATTAGGAGAAATATATCTCCTCGTTACGCCTCACCTCTGGAGGCGTATGGATTTGCCACTTCCCTAGGTTTACAATACTTGGTAAATCTGGGACAGTGTCAAATTCCATGGGTGTTGCATGGGAAAACACACTGCAAAGCACCTTACTCATGATTTATGAGGTCACTCAAAGGCACTCAGGGTGGCTTTATGTGCATTCATAAATCCTTATTTATTTAGTTATTTATTTATTTATTTATTTATTTATGTGATTTTATATAGCGCAAACTTTACCCGAAGGTGTCAGAGCGCTTTACATAAGAACCAGTTGAAAAACATAAGGACTTAGGATTACATGCGTTACATAGAGGATACAAACAGAAAAAATTGCAAATGTACAAGATATAAAGTCACACAAGGAGGAGATACAAATGGATATACTCTAAGAGTCACATAGGAATGGTAGATAGTACAAAGGTCTGCTGCATATACTAGTGATTAGAGTTATCTCTATATACATAGGGAAGGGATACACATGGATATACTCTAAGAGTCACATAGGAATGGTAGAGACTACTGCATATTCTAGTGATTAGAGTTATCTCTATATACATAGGGAGGGGATATGACTGGAAATACTCTAAGAGTCACATAGGAATGGTAGATAGTACAAAGGTCTACTGCATATACTAGTGATTAGAGTTATCTCTATATACATAGGGAAGGGATACACATGGATATACTCTAAGAGTCACAAAGGAATGGTAGATAGTACAAAGGTCTACTACATATACTAGTGATTAGAGTTATCTCTATAATATACATAGGGAAGGGATACACATGGATATACTCTAAAAGTCACATAGGAGACTAGTGGTTAGAGTTATCTCTATATACATAGGGAAGGGATACACATGGATATACTCTAAGAGTCACATAGGAATGGTAGATGGTACAAAGGTCTACTGCATATACTAGTGATTAGAGTTATCTCTATATACAGAAAAGCAGAGTTCCATACGTGTGGATGCAGTCACAGCACATAGGGAGGGTGAGAGGGATGCAAGGGTATGGAGAGAAGGCAAAGCAGAAAAGGGAAGAAACATTTGAGGATCATCAACGGGGAAAAGGGTTAAAGGATGAGGGAATGGATGGAGGGTCAGATTCCAGAGAAAACGGTCCGAAATCAGCAGCAAAATGGCGGCCAGGACAAAACAAAAAGTAAAGAAGTCCAGGAGAGAAGGTGGAGGTGTGGTACGGCTGCCCGTCACCCACCAGCAGCATGTTGCCCAGGTGGGAGATGAAGCTGGGGGCCAGCCGCAGGCGCGTCTCCATCTTGGAGGGCCTGCGGTCGGCCGGCTCGGTGGGGATGAGGGTGAGCAAGGTGGTGAAGGCCGTGTTGACGCTGTTGGTGCGGTCACGCGTTGGCCGTGTGGCGCTGGCACGGCAGCCGGTGGGTTGTGTGTGGATTCATCCACCCTGGAAGTTGTGTGGGAATCGGCGGCGGGCCGGCAGGGTGGCAGGCAGTGTGGACTCCGGGAGCAATGCAGCCTTGCTAGGCAGATTCCCAACACTGGTGACATGCGGGGGGGAGGGGTGAGTGATCCGGAGATCAGGCCCGTGCTGCAGGATCGCAGGGCATTCCGGTAATGGCAGTGGCCCCAAACCGGCAGCAGGTTGGGAGGCAAGTCAGAAAATCCAAGAGGGGGCCGCAGGATTAACAGGAGGTCGGAGAGCGGTTAGGGCGAGCCAGTGGAAGCGGCGATCGCCATCTGAAGGTCGCCGCCGGCCGCCATCTTAAAGTCAGGCAGGCGCTGGGAGGATTCCCTCGGTGGGGGTCGCCGCCAAAGTGAAGCTGGATATTCTGTCCCTTCAGCTGCGCAAGTCAGCAAAAGTCTCGGCAGTCCGGGAGAGCGCAGGTGGCAATCCTACCTCCCAGCGGCGGCCGCAGTCAGTGGAGTCCACGGCGAGATGCCGCCCGCCATTTTGAGCACCACCGCCCTCTCTTAACCTCAGGGAAATCGAACGTGTCCGCAAACTCAGGAGCGATCACTGTTGCTCCACAAATGCCCCACTCGCTCCGCTTCAGGTGGGGAAAATGAGCGATAAAAAAGAAGGGCTGTAGCCGCCTAGAGCCGGGTTAGAGCAGCTCGTGGACCGGGAGCCGAGACGATCTGCGTCCGCTCAGCTCCCGGCTCCTCCCCCTACTAGCTTAACTTCTGAGAGCCCTGCAACATGCATTTACAACTTTGCATGGTGCAAAAGTGACGCAGGGCTGTCATAAATAAGCCGTAAGTGCAGAGAGTGAAACTTTCAAAAGATCCTACATCACTGCCTGATCTGGCAGTGTAATGGATTACTGCATGCAGCCAAGGAAACTGCGTTTGACCCCATGGTGACAGGTTCGAGTCCTGGGGCTGTATTACAGTATGGACGCATTTTCCTAGTTATCTCTGTGCGCACCTTTCAATAGGTGTGTCCATCACTAACCAGGAAAATGTGCTGCATTATAGTGAATGTGCTGTCTCCAGGGCAGCCTCAAACTCATGCTGCCTTGGGGGCAGTGCATTTAGTTGAAAAACGGAGCAGCTGCTTTGAAGCCTCTCCATGTTTCACAGTGGAGACTGCAACCCGCCTACACTTATAAGGGGTATTAGAGATCCCGGCGGGTGTAGTGAATGACTGCACCCACCTACAAGGAGATGTCTGGGGGTCCATAGGATCCCCTTTCCCCTCCAGAGGGCTGCTCTCAAGGTGCACACTGACAGTGTGGCACCTTTTAGGTGGTACACTGTCAGTGCACCTCTTGCCTCTGCGCCTGCCTCTGTAATACAAAAACAATAGATGATGGACAGAATGCAGAATAATGTCATACATTCACCCCAGTACAGAGATCTGGGCCTAAATCCATCGTTTTTTGGCACTCCACACCACCCCAGTTCAGACATGGCCATATGCAAATCAGTCTTGACCCTGTGCCTCATGGGAACAGTCCAGCCCGAACTGCCAAGCCATGTCTTTCCTGGACCGGAATCAAGCATCGGGTTTCTGGCTATCAGCCGTCATCAGCCAGGATAGCTTGAATCCAGTGGTGTGGAGTGCACGAGTCAAGACTGATTTGCATATGGCCTGAACTGGGTTGGCTTGGTGAGCAAAATAACAATGGATTAAACCCAGATCTGTGACTGGGGGTGAATATTTTGCCATTGTGCAACATTCCGTCCATCATCTTGTGTGTTTTGCTGCATCTGTAATACGGCGTGGGTGCAGAGGCAAAGGCATTCCCTCATTTCCATGGGGCAACACCCCCATGTAAATGAGGAAATGCCCTCTGACAATAGAACTGGTGCTTGCTGTTTGCCAGCACCATCGGTATTACAGAAGGGGACGAACAAGGGTCTGAGGCCCCCACCATGCATTCCAAAAACACACCTGGGGCCGTATTACAACAGGAATTTGTGCCCACTCAGCATGCCCCCGGGGCACTTTGGTATTACAGAGGGGGCTGCAGATGCTTGTACCGTCCCTTCTGTAATACCGAAAGCTTTGGCTCACATAAAGCGACAGCTCTATCTGCAAGGGGTGTTCACTCATTTGCATAGGGTCTTGCCCCATGTAAAGGAGGGAATCCCCTTGCCTTTGCACCCGCCTCATATTACAAGTGAGGGCGTAGAGGCAAAGAACCTGTCAGAAGGCGCATTGACCCAGCACCATCTAAAAGGTGGTGCACTGTCAGAACGCCCAATAAGAGCAACCCTTTGCAAGGAACAAAGCAGGTACTTTGGACCCCCAAGCCATCCCTTGCAGGTGGGTGCAGTCACTGACTGCACCCACCTGCAAGGGAATCTCTAATCCCCCTTCAAAGTGCAGGAGGGGTGCCGGCTGCACAACGAAACACGTTGTGCAGCCGGCACCTCTTCGAAGCTGCTCTGCATCTCACTTGAATGTGCTGTCCCCAGAGCAGCACAAGGTTGCTGCTGCCCTGGGGGCAGTGCATTCTATGTAATAGGTCACACTTTCTCGGTTTGCGCCCGGCGTGCCTGTTTTAAGGTGCGTCAAGGGCAAACAGGAAAAGTGCACCATAATTCGTAATATGGTTCTGTTATGCTAATCTTTGCACTTGAATTTATAGAGTGCCAGTCTGTCAAGCATCGTAACTGTTGGCTATGATGAGTGCAATGCCAAAAAACTGGCTCTTTGTTATTGAAGCGCGAAGGGACCATAGAGCTGTCCAAGGGGCGAATGCCTGCCCCCCTTGATGACCACAGCAGGCATTCACACAGTAGAAGCAGTGCCAGATTAAACCCTGTGGAGGCCCCTCAATAGTCTCTTTAATGTAAAGTTTTGGTTTCTTTGAGTAGATTCATTTTTCTCCTATCTTTTGGAAGCAATATTTAAGAAAGCTTGATCATAATTTCTATCAAGATCAAATCAATATTATTTTGATCCGTTGTTGTGGGGCCTCTAAAAGGAGCGTGGCCCATAGGCCGGTGCCTACTTTGCCTATTTGGTAATCTGGCACACAGCTTCCCCCGAGCAACCTGTCAATACTCTGCCACTTGCTGGAGCAGTCATCAAATGATAAACATACTAGCAAATGCCAACGAAGTAGGAAATGACTCCAGCCAACCCCTTTCCCTTTGATTCACATGCAGTTGCAATGTTGGCATGTGCGTGTCACAATGCCATTTACATACATTGCAATTTCCGATTTGAACCCTTGCAAAATCTGACCACTTCTGCCATGCAGGCTTTTCGAGGGTGATGAAAAGCCTGTAATATATTTATACAGATTTGAGTGCGCTCTAACTACACATGCACTTTCATAACAGGAGCCCTTATTTGATCGGTGAAGCATTAACAGCCTATAGGCTGCCTTCTATGCCTGTGCTGAGGTTATGCCTTGTATCACTGCTGTTATTCTGAGGAAAGGCAGATCCGATTTCCTTCTTTTCTAGAGACATCGCCCCTTCAGTGATCAACATTAGCTTCCAAATTAGTTTCTTGTACGTAAGAGCTGCTTTGTGATCATCTGGGCAAGAGGAAATCATCAGACAGTGCTAATTAACAGCGGGGAAACGACCACCAAAGGCCATTTCCGTGAAAACAAAAGAAACAACTCCTTTCCTAAGTCGGAAAATTATGTTTAATTTCACAAGACTGTAAAATAAGCACATGGAAATGGAACTCAATCAGTTGCAGGTTTTTTATTTATGCACTACTCCTTTGTCACCTAGGCATCGTTTAGAGAAAACACCCATCCCTCCGGCCTGACATCAGCAGAAAAGAGCACACTTAAAGTTCAGTGAGCTTTTTTTAAACTGTATTTTTCAAATTGTCTTTTTTCATACCTTCCTACAGATGATTATCGTCAAGAGTGATTTTAAGAAGTGAAATATGAATGTTCCAAATATTGGCAGCTTTCTGCTTAGTACTTGCAGCTTAAACCTAACTAGGAAATGATAGCTGAATTCGCATGTACAGATTTCTGGGTAAATATATTGGGGCAGATTTACAAGCCCCTTGCGTCACTTTTAACATGGGAAAAGTGACGCAAAAGTGGCACAAGGGGCTTGTAAATAAGCCCCATTGGCTGTATGTATGCGTCATAATAAATGTTTTCTTAATTCATGATTGTCCTTTATTTATACGTTTTCGCTGAAAAAGATGATGCTACGAGCAGAGGAAGGGGTTCAGAGGCCTGTGGGGTTTCAGGAGAGTAGAGGATTTGGGGAATCCTTACGGCTTCTGTTAGATTTATTTTCTATGTGCAATTTTGAGTAACAATTCATGTGTGCGAAATAATAACTTTGTGATGAATCAATGAATCAATCATACTGGATTTGTCGAGCTTGGCTAATCACCTGCAAGGGTTATACAGGTGTAAGAACCTTGCTGCTTCGAGAGGGTTAAGTTGAGCAGCCATGTCTTGAGTCTTTTCCTGAATTCCAGATGAGAGAATGAGGTCTGGAGGTGAAGGGGGGGTCGTTCCAGGACTTTGCAGCGAGGTAACAGAAGGAGCATCTTAGAGTGGGTTGCTATAGTCCAGCCGGCAGGTGACTAGGGCTAGAGTGATGGTATGGCTGGTACATACGGGGAGCCATTTGAAGATCTTACAGAGCGTGCTAAGAGTGAGGAAAGAGGCAGAAGCGACTGCATTGTTATGGCTTTTTCTTGGTGAGCTTGCTGTTCAGAATAATGTCAAAGTTGTGGGCATGATCTGTCATGGTGGGTGGGGGTCCTAGTTTGGAGGGATGCCAGGAGTCACCCCACAAGAGGTGTTGTTTCAGGAGATTAGCACTTCTGTTTTGTCTTTGTTGAATATTAGGCAGTTGTTTTTCATCCAGTCAGTGATGCTCGTCATGCACCTACAGAAGTTGGCCATCATGGTGGAGGGGTTTTCCAACAGTGAAAGGATGAGCTGGGCATCGTTTTCATAGGATAGGATGTTTAGTCCATGGTTTTTGATGATGTTGGTCACGGGGGTCATGTGTGTGTTGAACAGTGTAGTCCTGAGGGGTGAATCTTGGAGGTGGCAGAGAGGATTTTCTTGGTTCTGAGGTGAATGGTGGTAGGCAGATTCTCTGTGTTCTTCCAGTGAGGTTGGAGGTGATCCATTTGAGGATGTCTCCTTGAATTCCAATGTGATGACGCCTCTTGATATGGTGCAGTGGTATGTAGTGTCAAATACTACTGAGAGGTTGAGGAGGATCAGGGTTGCAGTTTCACCCTGGTCAAGGAGGATTCTGAGGTTGTCGGTGGCAGTGATCAGGGTGGTTTCGATGCTGTGGTTTGGGTGGAATCTGGATTTGGAGGTGTCTAGAAGATTGTTGTTCTCTAGGTGTTTCATGAGTTGGCGGTTGATGGCCTTTTCTAAGACTTTGGTGGGGAAAACGGAGCAGAGATATGGGATGGTAGTTCTTCAGTTCACTGGAGTCAGTGAACAGTTTCTTAAGAAGGGGTTTGACTTGTGCATGTTTTGTTTCTTGGGGAAGGTGGCATGGTGATGGATGCATTGAAAATGGTGGTGAGATTGTTGCTGATCATCTGGCTCCTGAAGTTAAAAATGTAGTGGGGACAGGGTTCAATTAAACCCCTTAAGTGGAAGTAGTTCATGATGGCTGTGGGGTTCTGTGTGGCGAGCTAGTCCCAGGTGGTGAGCAGGTGGTCAGGGTTTATATCTGTAGGAGAGAGGAGACTGAGCATGTCGGATGCGGAGGGTTGGGGTTCAAACTTTTTGTAGATTGTGATGATCTTGTCATGGAAGAAGTCCACCAGGATGTCGCAGAGTACTTGGGAAGGGGTGATGATGTTTTTGGTATTGGAGGGGTTGGAGAACTGTCTGACGATGTTGGAGAGTTCTTTCCTGTAGATGGAACTGGCTTTGATGTGGTTCGCTAGGACACTCCTTTTCATCTCTTTCAGGAAATGGTGATATTGGTTGAAGAATGTCTTGAAGGTGGTTCAGTCTGTGGGCTTTGTGGGCTTTGTGCTGGTGCGCCATTTCCTTTCTAGTCACAGTTCTATGGGGGACCAACTGGCCTCTATGGTGGATCTCTTCAGTTTGGTGGGCTTGACGGGGATGACTATGTAGGCCCAATCAGTGATCCTGGCAGAGAAGTACTTTACAGCCTGTTCTAGGTTGGTTGCCGTGTCAGGATGGGAGGTGTTGACGGTGTCTGTCCACTGGCACTTTGATACTTTGTTTCAGCTGCAGTGTGTTGTGCTGGGTGGCAGTGCCGGGGAGCCTTTGATGGTAAAGTGGACAATGGCGTGATCTGTCCAGGTGAGCTCAATGAAATGGCCGTACTTGACTCTGTCTCTGCCCATTAAGATGGGGTCAAGCTTGCGTCCTGCATTGGGTGCAGAGTTCATAACTAGTTGGGTGAGGTTGGTCGTGCTTTAAAGGAAGTTTGTGTATGCTGGTGTCGTTAAGGTAGTTGAGGTAAAAATTGAGGGCTCCAAGGAAAATGTAGTGTTTGGAGTCAATGGCGAGTGGAGCAATGAATTTAGGGATGGCGTCACAGAACCTGAGGCATGGTGCTGGAGGACTGCATGTGAGGGCGATTCGGATGGCGGTTTTGTCAATGGTTTGGAGATTGAAATTGAGGTGTTCCATAATCAGGTGGTATCTTCTGCAGCAGGGCTCGGAGAGGAAGATGATGTTGGGAGTGAAGGAAGTGATGGTGTCCCAGATCTCAGTGGCATGCTTGTAGAGTATGCGGGCATAGAGCAGGAGGGAGTGTAGTTCTGATGCAATCATGGTCAGTGTGGCGGTGTTTTCAGTGCATGCGGGTGCTCCGGTGTTGCAGGAGAAGATACTGTGCTGTAAGTAATAAGGTCCTACGGTTTATAACGGAGAGGTGCAGCAGCAGTTGTTGTTGTGGAGTCTGGGGTCGAGAGCTTGGAGCTTAGCTATGGTGTATATGCATGTAGCGTGGAGCCAAAGAGCCAGAGTTCCTTGTGCAGGGTACGGTCCAGGCGCAGACTGGTGCAGAAGGGCTTGCCTTAGGCACACCTTCAGTGCTGCAGCAGTGTGGCCATGCTGCACCCTCCATTAAGTTGATCCTGGGAGGAGGGAGAGGTGCTGGGTGGAGGTGGGCGTGGCAAACGGGAGGCTGGAGTCAAAAACGAAAGTGAATGGAGCAATGAGTGGGGCAAAAAAAAGAGAAATGGGAAAAAGACATTTATTTAATCAAGGCAGATACAACGACAAGTACAGCAGGGCAAATTACTGTACGAATAATAGTCATGACCGAAGAATGAATAATGTTGCATTTAAAATAAATTAATAGATAGGTTTAGCAGTATGATTACTAATGTAGTTTAGTTATTCCACATTTTGATGAGGACACAATTTTATTTAAATTGAATGTAGTTTAAAATGTTTTGTTCATCTTGCTCCTGCTCATTCCCCCTCCAAATCAATGTCCCCTGCAAGCCTTCTCTCCCCACTGTTTCAGTGGAGCACAGTACAGTGTGACATAATGGAAGAGTCTTGATTATTCTTAGAATTGGACTAGAGTTATAGACTTTATTGTGACAATCAATTTTCTGTTGATGCTGAATCTGCAGTTTTTAGTCTTTGTTAAGCATGAGCGTAAAATCCGTTACGCTCGCGGATTTTGCGAATTTTCGGTAAATCCGCGATCCGCGAATTTACCGCGAATTCGCAAATCCGCGAGCGGCGGATTCGGGGCAAAAGTTCAAGCCTTGCTGGCCTGTTGTAACTATTTTACGATGGCGCCGGCAAGCTGCCAGCGCCATCCTAAAATAGTTACTAAGTTAGCTTCAACAGGAAGCTCTAATAGATAAAATAAAGCAGGTGCTCGAGCACCTGCTTTATTTTATCTATTAGACCTTCCTGTTGAAGCTAATTTAGTAACTATTTTAGGATGGCGCTGGCAGCTTGCCGGCGCCATCGTAAAATAGTTACAACAGGCCAGGAAGGTGAATAAATATGAAGGGCAGGGTTCATTCTGGCACGATGGTCCTGGCACAAAAATTAAACCTCAACCGGAGGCACTTACAGATATCAATAAAGCATGTGCCCTAGTTGAAGCTTAAATTCAGTGACTCATTCATCAGCCCAAAAACAATCGTGAGCGTTGTCAAGGCTGGGCAGATGTGCCTTCTTCCCAAATCTACCATCGAAAATCAGCTGTGATGCTGGACAGAGGCCTTTGCATCCTTGACTGCTCTGAACGGTCTCTGACCTTTTATACACACAAGAGGCATGTGCACTCGCATGGAAGCCCCGCCCGTTTGGCCCCGCCCACACACTCGCGGTGTGCACCGTCTTCCCGCCATTTACCCACTATGATGGTCAGCTCACTCAGGAGACCCCTGCGCCCTTCGGCACGATTGCATAGTAACACACACATGGTCGCTGGAACTAGTTGAAGCTCAAATGCAGTGACTCATTCGTCAGCCCAAAATCAATCGTGAGCGTTGTCAAGGCTGGGCAGATGTGCCTTCTTCCCAAATCTACCATCGAAAATCAGCTGTGATGCTGGATAGAGGCCTTTGCAACCTTGACTTTCACGAGCCCAATCCCCGTGCTGTTCCTGTGACCAGGAGGTTCTGTCTCTTCATCTGCTGCTCTGATCGGTCTCTGACCTTTTATACACACAAGAGGCATGTGCACTCGCATGGAAGCCCCGCCCCAAATCCGTGGATACGCAAATCCGCAAAATCCGCGGATTTTGCGGATCCACGATCCGTGAATACGCAAATCCGCGAATCGTGGATCCGCAAAATCCGCTCACCCCTAGTCTTTGTTTATCATCTTTCATGCTAAGGATCGAACGGTTCCGTCCTCAGCCACGGTGGTTGTGTGCTGAGGATGGAACCGCTCCGTTGTCTGCACACAACCTGGAAATCCCTCTGCTGCTTACAGCTGAGGGATTTCCTTTTTTGTTTTTCAGCCTCGGGAGCCTGCAAAGAGCTTCCCCAACCTCTGAGGCATTTTTTTATTTTAATGTAATGATGATCATGTGCATGGCGCACTGAAGTCATTACAATGAAAGTGAAAGTGAAATGAGCCAATCCTCTCATTTCACTTTCACTGCCTACATGCTCGCGGAGCGATCTCAGACCCCAAGCACCTAGGCAGATGGGTGCAGTATCATTAGAAAAGGGAGAATCGCCCCTTTCCAATAGTACCGTTCCCTAGTGGATACCTGCTTGGAAATTGCCAAAGGAGGGCGACCCCCAAGCAGGGATCCACCCACTAGACACTAGGTGCAGTCTACCTGCACCCAATGGGACACAGGTGGGGGCAATAGCCCCGATCTGCTCCCCTCAGGGGCAGAAAGCCCACTAGGCAACAGGTCTTAATTGTTTGTAATGTGCAGGGGTGGGGGCAGTTCAAAATGGGCATACAAATATCCTCATACCTAGACACAAATGGCAACAGTCTTTCTGCCCCCCCGGAGGCATATAGATGGACCCCCTCCTCAAAAAAGCTGCAATCTTAATGCCCGCTTTGGGGGCAGTTAGGGGCAGAAGCCCTTGATCTGCCCCCCGAGGGGGTGAAAGACCACTAGGTACCAGGGTGTATTTATTTTAGGGGCTGCTCAAAATGGCCATGTCAATGCCCCAACCCCCGCAAAAACAAATGGGCACAGTCGTTCTGCCCCCTAGGGGCACAAAGTGGGGAAGTGAGCCCCGATCTCCTTCCACCGGGGTTCAGAAAGCCCACCAGGCACCAGGGACTGTTTTTTCATAGTGCACAGGTGGGGGCTGCCCAGAATGGGCATGCCAATAACCCCATTCCCCAAAAACAAATGGGCACTGTCTCTCTGCCCCCTAGGTCTCAGGGATATTTTTATGGGCATGTCAGGGAGCAGCCTCTTAGCCAAGTGTCATCCCCCTTTTTTTGGCCACATTTTGTCAGTTTCTGCTCCCCTTGGGGGCAGATCAGCGATAATTTTAGGCTCATCTGCCTCTAAGGGAGGCAGAAAACGACTAGACACTAGGGAACGTTTCTGTGCATGTGTAAACTGGAGTTCGGCTGACTGTCTCAGTTTGTTGGCATTTGACTGGCTGTGTGTGTGGACTAGCGCTTGGCTGGCAGTGTACATGGATAACGCTTGGCTGGCAGTGTACGTGCTGCACATGAGGGTAGATGTGTTATTGTAATTACATTTTGCAAATGAGACAACAAGTGAGCCACAAACTTTATTAATCAACAAATATAATGAATGGTGTCACCTTCTAGGCATAGTGACACCACCAGTGTGCTTACTACTTGAATACCTTTGATTGCATCAATTATATTAAATGGTATTCTCAGTTTTTTCAAACACAATGGGAAGGTTACCTACAAATCAAGGTTTCAGTGTCTTAAATATGTTTTCAGAGCATCAAGTAGTGCTGCTCACAATCACAATATGTGTTCAATGGATTCCTGCTTAACTTACACATAATACATATACTGACTGTATGACCCTTTAATTTCCAGACATCATCGGAATCCTTGAAAGGGAAATTAAAAAGCCTAAAACATAAGAAAGCAGTCTCGCCCAAGACCACATATTAAAAACAAGGTAAGATTGTCTTGAGGGAGTAACATTTTCAATGGTGTACCTATAGGCAGACCCTCCAGGCTTTCGCGATTTCGCGATTTGCCGCGGAATCGGCACTTTTGTAAAAATGCCGTGATTTTTACAAAAGTGCCCGCGAAATCGGCACTTTTGTAGAAATCGCGGCATTTTTACAAAAGCTGCTATATCCTGGGGGGTCTGAATAAAGCACTTCACATTGACGGATTCAATGGCATGGAGTAGCAGGAGCGCGCTCAGAAGTACGGAGGACCAAGTCAGTTTTAAAAAACCTGGAGCACATAGATGAAAGATGAAACTAAGAACGGTCGTCGTTCTTTGCAGATGGAAGGAACACGACTGGTCAGAAGGTAGTACCCACACCTGCCACAAATGTATGAGTAGTGTTTCTTCTCGGCCTATAACAGCTGCATAATGTGTGTCACAAAAAAACAACAGCCAGAAATACAAGTTGTTTCAGTTATCAGTCAAGCAACTGAACTGCCACCGGCAGGCACACTTCTTAAAAGAGAAACAAATACTTCCCGCTCACCCACGTTCAGATTACCGTTCTCCTCTACAGTCAGAATCTCCCGAAAAAGCATCCTGGGACTTGTAGTTTTCTTCTAAGGATTACTTCCGCGTGTTACGTGATACGCGCCCCTTTCTTCATGGACATAATAGAAAGACTACAAATGAGGAGCCTGCTTAGGCGGCCACCTTTGAATGGGAGGAGATGTGACGGGGCGCTTTCAGTCAAGCAGTGAAATCCTTATTCTTACAATGCTGCTTCAATCCTCACGCCTGCTTCAAGCAGGCGCTGGGTTTTGACGCAGCATGGGCCCAAAAGTGACTGAGTGAAATCTTGTAGATTTCACTCAGCCACTTTTAGGAGGCGTTTCTGCGCAGGAACGCCTCCTTCTGACGCAGGGCTTTACAACGTGACGCATCTCCCAGATGCTTCACGTTGTATGTAGCCCGCACCATGGCGCATCTTTTGCGCTGCCGCTGCGTCACAAAAGTGATGCAACGGTGGTGTAAAAGGGGCACAAAGGGCTTGTAAATCTGCCCCAAAGTGTCTACATTGTAATTAAACCAAATACATATAGCTTCATGTTGTTAATTAACTCAAAAAACAAAGATATCTGTATTTGTTGTAGGAAAAATGGCCAAATAAAATGCCGCAAAATTGCCGCTAAATTTCCATATTTGTGCCGCTAAATTTCCATTTTTGTGCCGCTAAATTTGCTAATCCATGCCGCTATATCCTGGGGGGTCTGTCTAGGGCTTATATCTTGCTGTTGCCTCAATATCCCTGAGGTTTTGACTCCCTTTTTCACCACTAACTTCCGAGACATTCTAGACATGCTTGCTAATGTCGCCAATGGGGTGGAGATTGTAATCCACCAGCAACTTTTCTGAAAAAGATACTTACCCCCATCTTCAAATAAAGCATCATTAATAAGTGTTCTTAAGGTATTAACTCCTGCCTCCTTAGAATCTATCTATATAAATAAAAATGTAAATGTTTGTGTGTTCAAAATCGCAAATCTCTGAAAGTACTTCACTGATTGCTTTGAAATTTGTACACAACGTTGGATTCAAATATGTGCGTGTTTTTATATACACAACATTGGATTCCCATACGCGCATGTCAAATACGCGCGTTTTTTAATCGAAAGCCCGAACAGACATAGAAATGCCAATGTTCGTTTGTTCAAAATCTTAAATCTCCGAAAGTTGTTCACAGGTTGCTTTGATTTTTTCACACAACGTTGGATTCGATTAAGCGCGTGTTTATATATACACAACGATGGATTAGAAAACACGCGTGTCCAATCAGCCCGTGTTTTTAATCGAAAGGCCGAACAGACCTTATCGTTTTGGTTGCTGCGCATCAACTACAAGGGACGCATAGAGACAATAGTTTACATATATTAGGATGGCCAGTTGGTGTCAGGATGGCAGACCGGGAAGTGGGTGGAGGGAGGGGGGAGGTGTTGGTTCACTTTGCAAAATTAAGAAAGGGCGCATAGAGACAATAGTCTACATATATTAAGATGGATAGTTGGTGTCAGGATGGCAGACCGGAAAGTGGGTGGAGGGAGGGGGGAGAAGTTGGTTCAATTTGCAACATTAGCGCGTGTTTATAGATACACAAAGTTGGATTCGAATACGCGCGTGTACAATACACGCGTGTTTTTAATCGAAAGGCCGAACAGACCCTATCGATTTGCTTGCTGCTTAACAACTACAAAGGACGCATAGAGACAATAGTCACAAAAACATATTGTATACCCACAAGCATTATGAAATTAAACATATTAGTAACATGCACTTACTCTTTTCTTTCTCTGCCATTTACAAGACTAAGCCACAGCAAGGCGTGGCCGGGTATAGCTGGTCTATAAAATAGATAATTTGGTTGATATCAACCATAGCAGGCAAAGGAGTGGAGTCTAATTCTAGTCTTAAATCGCTCAAAGGAGTAGACTCCCTTAGACGAAGAGGTTTTTGAATGCAAGTCAAAAAGATTGAGTCTTGCTTTTGGGAGGTTGTACAATTCCAAGTTAAGGCACTGTGTAAACTAACAGGAATCATTTTTACTTGTATGATGTCCAACAAAGAACCTATCATTCCACCCTTGTATACTATGAAAAACCTTTGTAGTGCTCCGATAGTACTACTAATTCCGCACCTTAATTTCGTAACATAACATTTTTAATTTCAGTTTTTATCTATTGTGACATCCAAGTATGCGTATTCCTGGATCTCTTCTATTTTGATGCTACCTATTCTCCAGATAAACTTAGAACTTGTCTTAATTCATTACATAACTGCACCATATGACATCACATCACGAAGCTCCACACACACGACACCCACTACACTACTTTTTCTCACATTATTGACACACAACCCACCACACCAACTTTTACCACACCTACAACAAAGGAAGGTACACAATAAATGCAACCCTCCCCAAATCTCATAATCACCCACCAACACTTTACTCTACATGAAAATAAACAGCATCACTTTACAACACCCCACACTACATTCTTACACAATCTCACATAGCCCACAACTGGCCATATACATCATTCCACACCTCATCACTCTGTAAGATACCCCTTCTGACCAATTCACAACACACTATTGATCAATGGGTCATATCACAGAAACCATAAAAAACTTCAGCACCTGAAACCATCCTATCCACGTTCTGCCACATTTTATCCA
Source organism: Lissotriton helveticus (assembly GCF_964261635.1). Classification (NCBI taxonomy): domain Eukaryota; kingdom Metazoa; phylum Chordata; class Amphibia; order Caudata; family Salamandridae; genus Lissotriton; species Lissotriton helveticus. The sequence continues at coordinate 2,125,026,682 of NC_136059.1, read as the reverse complement.
GTTACATCATAATCCATTGCCAACTATGTATTGGTCGTTTGCATATATTTTCATTGTTCAATTCGACTTGTAACAACCAGCTCATTTTAGATTCTGGATTAGCACTGTAACGTCATTGCATCTACAGGTGACTTTCATTTGATCTGATAATATGTCCATGTAGTGTCATCTTCAATGTTTCTACTTCGTCTTGCCTTGACACCCACTACTACACAGGAATCTTACATATCCGATACCTCTTCATCCTCGGAGCTCAACTAGACACCACCACCCTCGGTGGCCTCAATACAGACACGCCCTTTCTCGGCTCACAAACAGCATACAAATTACTGAGTGGTGTGAGTGAAGTCTAAATAAATATTGTTTTTGCATCTCACATTTGGATAGACTTGAAAGAAGCATTCAAAGACAGAGCAATTGCCGTTGCCTCTGAATCTCATATCAGCTTGGACCTCAGAGTGATAATTAAGAACTGAATAATTCCTTACTTTCTCACCTTCCTATTTATGGGTGGAACTGACCAAGGTATCTCACTCCTTATTGGACCCGACAGAGAACTTGGTTATTCAGTTTCAGTCATGTCACCTCTTTAAGAATCCCTATTAGGAAATGCACAGTCATACCAGGGTACAAGGTTAAGTTCAAGAGAGCCATTTCCTTGCTGCTGATACCAACAGTGAACACATCTGAAAATCTCTTCAACTAACTCATCATCAGAAGCTAAACCATGTGGATAAAACTGTGGTGCAAACCCCTGTAACACAGAGGCCAGAATACACTTCTGATCAATAAACAACTAAGGGTTGGCTCTAATCAGTATGGCTGAGCCTTCATAGAACATAACAAAAAAGAAATTGCCAGTACTGATAATACCACAATAATATAAACTCAAAAACAGTACTTGAGAAAATGTTCAAGACCGAATGCTAGTTGAAAGCGTTTATTCTTATTTATGATTTAATCAAAAAATTCACTTTTTCATTTTTCAAAAACACACATATAAAATACAATTTACTATCCACAATTAGAACTAGGGATGAACATTCATCAAAGCACTCATATCACAACCATACGGTAAACAATCATTCAAGGAGAGAAGGAAAGCACTGAAGCAAAAAGCTACAACAATCAGAAAAACATACAATATATACAATATCATACAATACAATACCAACACAAACTAAAGAAGCCTATGTCTGCAAAAGCACTTAGAGAATATTTTTTCTGATATATAAACAATTTTGGCGTACATTCCTATAGTCGAATGTAAAAACGACTTCTAAATTCTTTTTGGAAGAAGGAGATAATGTACGGGAAAACCATGTGATAAGCTACAATTAACATAACATTCACGCTTATCACTGCACAGCTACAATTAACATAACATTCACGCTTATCACTGCACAGTGATAAGCGTGAATGTTATGTTAATTGTAGCTTATCACATGGTTTTCCCGTACATTATCTCCTTCTTCCAAAAAGAATTTAGAAGTAGTTTTTACATTCGACTATAGGAATGTACGCCAAAATTGTTTATATATCAGAAAAAATATTCTCTAAGTGCTTTTGCAGACATAGGCTTCTTTAGTTTGTGTTGGTATTGTATTGTATGATATTGTATATATTGTATGTTTTTCTGATTGTTGTAGCTTTTTGCTTCAGTGCTTTCCTTCTCTCCTTGAATGATTGTTTACCGTATGGTTGTGATATGAGTGCTTTGATGAATGTTCATCCCTAGTTCTAATTGTGGATAGTAAATTGTATTTTATATGTGTGTTTTTGAAAAATGAAAAAGTGAATTTTTTGATTAAATCATAAATAAGAATAAACGCTTTCAACTAGCATTCGGTCTTGAACATTTTCTCAAGTACTGTTTTTGAGTTTATATTATTGTGGTATTATCAGTACTGGCAATTTCTTTTTTGTTAAGAATACACTTCTGAGCAATAGCAGAGATTGAAAGCAAACACAAGGAGATGATGGACGGAGCTCTGAAACTCTTCAGACACTCACCCCAGTCACAGATCTTGGTTGAAACCATCATCATTCTTTAGCTCACTTCGCCACCCCAGTTCAGACCCAGCTATATGCAAATCAGTCTTGACCCTGTGCCTCATGGGAACAGTCCAGACTAAACTGCAAAGCCAGGTCTTCCCTGGACCGTAAACAAGCATCCTGGGACTGGTTTCGAGGTAAGAACCCTCATCAGCCAGGCTAGCTTGAATCCAGGGGCAAAGTGAGCAAGAGACCCACGTCTGGGCACACCCTGCCAACTTAGAGCAAACAAAGCAAACACAAGGTGATGATGGAAGGAGCTCTGAAGCTTTTCCAATACTCACCTCCAGTCAAAGATCTGGGTTGAATCCACCATCATTCTTTAGCTCACTTCGCCATCCCAGTTCAGACCCAGCTATATGCAAATCAGTCTTGATCATGTGCCTCATGGGAGTAGCTCAGACCGAACTGCCAAGCCAGGTCTTCCCTGGACCAGAAACAAGCATCCTAGGTCCAGTTTCTGGGTAAAACTCCATGTCAGACAGGCTAGCTTGAATCCAGTGGCAAAGTGAGCAGGGGACCTACGTTTGGGCATATCCTGCCAACTTAAGGCAAACAAAACAAACACAAGGAGATGATGGACAGAGCTCTAAACCTTTTTTGGACACTCACCGCCAGTCACAGATATGGGTTGAATAACGTCGCTTGCATCTTATGTTTTCGCCATACCCCTTGTAGCATTGTAATAATTCACATCTCCCATTTACCCTGTGCCATCAATAAAATTAGCAATTGACAATCAGGACTCTGAAGATGCTGCAGTTATGAAGATCGCTGCAAATGTCTACCTGCACAGCTTATTGACCAAATATAGTGTGAGGAAAACTGAAACATAATAAACAAAGTTTACAAAAATATATGCAACACAATTCAAGAACGATGTCTATGAGGCATCTACAAATGAGAAGAAAAGTATGCTGAGGAAAGTTGCAGGGGATTACCATGAGTGTGAAGATGACAGAAACAACCACAACCAACCCACCATATAGCACTCTCTGTGTCCACCATTGATCACCATCTGATAATGCATGGCATCCACACTGAAGCCCCATGGCAGATTCAGAGATTCTACCCTCATTATTCTACAGGACACATGCATCAACCACAGGTATATTGATTTCTTGTAAAGGCCTTGTACCAATGCGCACTCTGGCGGTCCGTTACCTCTATGTGAATTATGGGGTACCTCTGACTTTAATAATGGGTATTGTCAGATTATATTATCTCCTAGGGGCATAGTTACAAGCCCCTATTGCCACAGGAACATAATTCTTTTGAACGCTCTGGTTGGTTATCGCCATTTTCAATATTTCAAGGTGGTGCTAAGCCAATTAGCCTGGCTTAACACCACTTTGTACATATGCACCTTTCCGCCGCAGTCCTCTGTGGCAAAGGGAGTGAAATTGGTGTTGCTGTGGGCATTCCACAGCAACACCCATTGCTTGTTGATGCTGCCCGAGTTTTACAAGGAGGTATAAATCTGTGGCAAGAGCAGGCGTTAAAATGGTGCAAAGAGGAACAGCACACATAGAAAGAGCAAAACAGCATTAATGATTGTTTATGTGCAGGAAGGTGTTACTTTGAGCACATAAATAATAATTTACTAATGACGATTTGCTACTTCTATGTGTGATGCAGAATGCTAGGCAGACTCGGGAAAACACAGGGATGCGCTGTATTGTTCTTAATACAGTGCATCTCTGTGTTTTAAAAATGTCCGAGCGCCGCCCTGCCAAACTTGGTGTTGCTCCACGCTCTGACATTTTCAAGTAAATATGCCCCTGAGATGTAAAGAGAAGAGTGGCCTGTTCCAGTTCCAGCCGGTGCCCTCTGTGCTTAAAAAAACATGCCTGCCGTTTTTAGGAGAATAGTAATTGTTTATGCCATATTTGCATCCATTCAACAAACAAAGCCCAACGGATTTTGTTGTGGTTTAATAATGTACAGCTCCATTAATTGTTTATGCACAGCTCATGCCAGGAATGTTCATGGTCTGCAGCTTGAGCCGTGTGCTATAGATGTCAGTTGGATGCTGGAAGCTAACTGGCAGGCTGTATAGTTGGTGGTATGATTATACTCTGAAATAAAGTGATATCAAGAAACCCGATGGACTCTGACTCTTAACACTGGCGATGAGGGGCACTGAATTGGGGACTAGCGTCACAACCAATTCCCGAGAGAAAGAACCCATGTGAGTTTGGGACACCTTAGTATCAATGGAGTTTAGTAATGATACTTTTGGGAGAGTTGGAGAACTGACCGGTGGTGTAGTGCCAAATCCTGAGGTAACCTGCTTTTTTTTAGGAAGAAGGGGGTAAAAATCTAAATTTTACTTTGGCCAGCACAAATGCTCTTTACCACCTGTGAGCCGAGGAGCGTGCAATCATTGCATGCGCTGAAACTGCAAGTGGCACTGGCGAATGGCTCTCTGATGGAGAGGAGCCTCATGACTGCTGATGCCTGTGTGGGCATGAGACCCCACACAGCTTATGCGACCTCCCCCACGTCACTCACACGACATGAGGCATCATCTGGTGCACGTTTATCTTGTCAGCATTGCAGGGCCATGTTGAGTTGGGATCTGTTAGTCAGTCAGTATTCCTGCTGGGACCTATGACCTCAGAGCAAGCGTCTTTTTTAGTACACAATTGCATGTGTTGAGCCCTAAAACAATTAATTGCTGAGACGTTTAACAACGAGTTGCCCAAACAAATTCGTAAATATTTCCCAAATTGTTGTCATTTTGCGATAGTCGTACAAACTTGCATTTCTTCTCTTCCAACTTATTGTCAGTTGAACATTTAGCCATAGCAGTCATTAACATGTCGCACTCCCCAGCATTTCTATCTGATATGGGTGGACTGGTGCTACAATGGAAAAGTTGGAGGAAGTTATTTGATTTGTACTTGGTGGCCATCGGTTGCGATAAGTTCTCTGGGCATAGGAAGCAGGCTATTTTCTTACACAACATTGGGATTGAGGCCTGTAACATTCATGAGAGTTTTTTGTTTTTTTAAGTTCAATAAAAGTTTATTAAGCATAATATAAAGGTAACAATACATAGTACATCAAAATAATTATGTGGGGAATGGGGAGGGAAATGGCAGGTAAGGGGGGAGAGTCAGAATACAATTTCTAATTGAGAAAACAATAACAAACTTAACATGGGCAATAATAAGCAAAGAGAAAGGGCAAAGTTATTAAACAAGAAAAGAAATGCAAGTAAGGATGCGCAGATAATAATGATGAAAAAGCTATGAAATGACAAGGACATCAGGGGGGTTCGGATACTTCCTGCTGAGCAGGTTGTGGACAAAAGGAATGAGTGGTACAGCTATCTAAATACATTGTAAGAGGAAGCCAGAGATCTGCACGTTTGGCTGCCAACTGGGCAGGAAAAACAAAAGCAGTGTCTAGTCTGTGATTATGACATACATTGTACCACCATGCTTTGAAAGAAATAGTAGAGGAACTTTTCCAATTAACAGTAATCTGTTGAAACGCAACAGCTAGTAACAAATCCACAATACGAACATGAAGATCAGTCCCATCCCAACAAGGGGAAAGACTTCCCAAAAAGAGGTGGGTCGGAGATAAAGGAATACAGGTGTGAAAAATAACATTAATTTGAGCCCAGACCTGTAACCAAAAATCATGTACATGCTTGCATAAAAATAACATATGAAACAAGGTAGCATTAGGCGAGGAGCAAGACCAACAGATATCTGGAGTGGTAGAGAAACGTTTGTTAAGAGTAGAAGGAGTGTGGAGCAGACGGTTATAAATGAAAAACATGGATTGTGTCAGAGATGCCGCCCTTGATGTTTTACGGACTTTTGTCCAAATCTTGTCCCAAAATGAAGTTGGCCATGAGGAGGAAAGGTCATGTTCCCATTGCTCTTCCACCCTAGATTTAGTGCATGCGCATGAAGGTGTCTGTATAGAGTGGAAGCTTTAGGAGTAGCTCGCAGGGTAGAATGAAGTTGGAGAGTAAGGTCAGGAGAAAGAGGGGGTGAAGATTTCTGCAAGAGTTGTGTATAGATCTCCATCACCGCTGCTTTGAGTTGGAGGTATTTGGGAGCAAAAGATGAGGGCAAGTCAAAGGTGGAACATAGGGTGCGGAAAGGCAAGAAGTTGGAATTTGAGAACAGTTGCGAAATCCAGAGCAGTCCCTTGGACCTCCAGGATTTCCAATAAAAGGGTTTATGGCGAATTAGAAGGTACTTGTTATACCAAATAGTAGATGAAAGGAAATCAGCAACAGAAGTAGGGGGAGGAGGATTAGAGGAGAGAAGAAGTTTGACAGTAAATTTATGAATGAGAGTGGGAATCGAGGAAGGTTTACGTGAAAAAGAGATATATTCAGCAAAGGAGAAAGGGGAGAGGAAGAGGCGTTCAAGTTTAGTTCATAGAGGGCATGGGGAGGCAGGATCTTGCAGCCAAAAGGAAGCTTGACGTAACAAAAATGCCTTCTGATAGGCTGGGATGTCCGGAAAGTTAACTCTGCCTTCAGATGCAGGGCGAATGAGTCTGGCAAGGGACATTCTGGGTTTTTTATTATGCCATAAAAAGGAGGATAAGACTGATTTGATTTTCTTAAAAAATTTAGTTGGGATAGGGACAGGGATATTAGAGATCGTGTATAAAATAATGGGGGATAACATCATTTTAAAAGTGTCCAGACGACCCCACCAGGACAAGTAGAGAGGATGCCACCTAGCTGTGAGATCTGAGATTTTCTGAGTACATTTAGTCAAGCATAGGGAGACGGTGTCAGGGATGGATGGAGTAATGTGCAAACCTAAATATTAAATGTGGGAGGGACTCCAAGTAAAATTAGAAGCGCTGAAATCAGGCTTAAAGGTAAATTTGGTCAGGGGTAAAATCTCACACTTATCATTATTAAGCTTATAGCCAGAAATTGAGGAATAAATCCGCACTTCCTCTAAGAAAGCAGGAATGGAAACGGTGGGATTTGAGATGAAGAGTAAAATATCATCGGCATAAGCAGCAAGTTTAATAGAAGATTCAGCGGCCTGAAAGCCATAGATATTAGGGTTCTGGCGAAGTTTGGACAGGAAAGGTTCTAAAGCAAGATTGAATAGGAAAGGTGAAAGGGGGCAGCCTTGGCGAACTCCTCTACCGAGGTCAAAGTAGGGGGAGGTTTGACCATTTGCATATACTGCAGCCCGTGGATGAGAATACAACAGGGAGACTAAAGAAATAAATTTAGGGCGAAAGCCAAACCATCCAAGAGTGTGGAAAAGGTAGGGCCATGCCACACTGTCAAACGCCTTCTCGGCATCCAGGTCTATCGCTGCGAGGGAATGTTGAAAATGGGAGGATTTAGATAATATGTTGAATAAAAGTTTGGTGTTGTCGGTGATAAAACGACCTTTAACAAAACCAGATTGCTCTTCCCCTAGGAGATCAGGAAGTAAATGATCTAACCTAATTGCCAATGCCTTAGTGAAGATTTTATAATCAATATTGACAAGGGAGATGGGCCTGTAATTCTTACAATGCTGCACATCTTTTCCAGGTTTGGGTATTAAACAAATGTGTGTGTCGGGAAAGGTTCCTGAAGAAGCACCGAATTCAGCAAAGGAGTTAAGAAGGGAGTGAAGTTTGGGAATCAATAGCTTGGAGAAATTAATATAGAATTCAACGGTAAAACCGTCTGGACCAGGGGCTTTATTAAGTTTAAGACGCTGGAGCGAAGTGAGCAGTTCCTTCTGTGAGATGTCAGTTTCTAAAAGGGAGAGATCGAGAGGGAAATGTGCAGGCTTTTGGATGGACGAGAAAAAATGTGTGAGGGAAGAAAAAAAGGGGTGGGTGTCAGAGGTATAGAGGGTCTCATAAAAGCGGGAAAATGTAGAGAGGATATCAGCATCTTTATGTTGTACGTGAGCATTGGTATCAAAAACAGATTCAATATTCATCTTGTTGTGTTTGACCTTTAAGTAATTGGCAAGGATTTTGCCAGCCTTGTTCCTACCACCATAGAACCTAGCACTGGACTTTAGTAAATATAAGGAAGCATCTTCAGTAGATTTTCCATTGAATTTAATCTTAGCAGCAATCTGGGGAGTGTGAAGTGAAATAGGCGTGTTCCAATCGCTTAATGTCATGAAGGAGAGTGTTAGTAAATTGGCGAGCAGCCTTGCGTTTCCTAGCGACATAGCCAATAATGAAATCGCGTGCAGCCGCCTTGAAACGGTCCCAAACAGTGTGTATCGAAATGGGCGGGATATCATTAAACAAGAAAAATTCATCAAAAAAGGCAATGAAGGAAGTGGAGAACTTGGGATCCAAGAGGAGAGAGTTATTAAAACGCCATCTCTTGGGCCCTTCAACCTTGGGGATTACGTCAAGGCTAGCTAGAACCGGGGCGTGATCTGAGACTAAAATTGGACCAATTTCAGCTGCAGTGAGTGTTTGGGCAAGATTATGTGAGACAAAAATATAGTCAATCCGCGATTGCGATCTATGAAATGGAGAGTAAAAGGTATACTCCCTCAGGGCCGGGTTGCAAAGGCGCCAGGAGTCAACAAGTTTGTGCTGGGATATGGCTTGTGAAAAAAGTTTGTGTGGCTTAGTTGGAACATAAGTGACAGTAGAGTTTCTATCTATAAACGGATCTAAGGGTTGGTTACAATCCCCAGCAAGGATGAAATTATCATCCATGAATTGTGTTATGCGTGGGGAAAATTCAGCCCAAAAGAGGGGTTCATCAGTGGTGGGACCGTAAACATTAAGAAGAGAGATTGGAACACCTCTAAGTGATAGTCTGACATGCGTCCATCTACCATTGGTATCGGACTCTTGGGAAATGACTGTAAAAGGGAGAGATCTGCGGCATAGAATTGCAACCCTATTGCGTTTACCATCACCTTGCGAATAAAAAACCTCACCCACCCAACCTCTACGAAGTTTAACAGATTCTACATCAGAAAGATGGGTTTCCTGGAGGAACGCAATATCAATATTCAGTTTGGCAAGGTGTGATAAAATGCGCTGCCGCTTAATTGGGGAATTTATACCCTTGATATTCCATGAAATTATATTCAGAGACATAGCATGTAAAATAAGTCAATAAATACAAAATAGATATAACAAAAATGGCAACCCATGAGTAAGAAGGAAGAGAAATTTACAATGAAAGTTAAGAGGAAAGAAAAAAGGAGGAAATATACGAGAATGAGATGGTGCAGAGGGAAGAAAGTGAGAATATTGAAAGCAAAGAAATAGACAAAACCTGAGTTAAAAGAAAAATCATTACCCATATGTGAACAAGAATTATGAATGCATAGGAAAGAAATACAAACCAACAGGAGGGAGACAAGAAGAAGACTGGGGAAAAACATACCTATGCAAGAAGAAAACGAGAAGGACACAGGGAGGGGTGGAACCACATGGGCGAGGCGGCACATCCAGGGTCAGCCAAGCAGGGAACCGGGAGGACATCGTCAGACAGGGTAAAATTCCTATGGGGGCAGGGGAGAGAACATATGGTTAGATTACGGACACAAGTCAGAACAAGGGTAATAAGGACAGTAAGCAACAATTCAAGCAAAAAAGAGAAACAACAAGAAGTGGAGACCTCCATAAAGGGAAAAGGGAGCAGAATGCAGCAGTGCTGTGAGAATACAGAAGGAATAAGAAGAAACCAGCTGCTCAGCCAGGAGCATCTCGATCAGGAGCAGAAGAAGAAGGACCTGAAAAGTCCATGGTTGAAGTCTTATGAGCATTAATTAAGCTCTGCAGACAAACCGGATCTTCGTAGGAAGTAGTTTTGTTGTTATAGGTAACTTTGAAAAGACAAGGATGGAATAATCCATACCTTGCACCCATTAAGCGAAGGTCCTCTCTCATGTTCAAGAAGGCTTTCCGACGGTTTGCTGTAGCCTTTGCATAGTCCTGGGCAAAAAATAAAGAAGAGCCAGACCATGTAAGGTTTGAGGAGGATTTGGCAGCTGTTAAAACCTTAAGAAGATCAGTGTATTCCAAGAAATAGAGAATTACACCTCGTGGCCTCTGGGTCGGTGAAGAAGAAGTAGATGGGCAGCCAAGTCGATGGGCACGTTGGATATTGAGATTCGTGCCTTCCGGCAAGTGAAGCAGCTTAGGAAGAAAAGATCTAAAAAAGGCAATCGGATCCAAACCCTCAAGATTTTCCACAAGGCCGTAAATACGGAGATTATTCCGCCTATTCCTGTTCTCCAACTCCTCCACTTGTCTCTGGAGAGTGGACACTTGCGAAGCCAGGTGCGGTACTTTAGAGCAGGTTTCCTGAATGGATGAGACTGCATGTTCAACTAAGAGACTCTTGTATCAATGTGGGACCAGTTATCGGTAAGAGTTTGGAGCTTGACATTAGTTTCCTCCATGAAAGGGCGCAAAGCTCTAATTTCCTCCAGGAAAGGGCGAAATGACCTTATTTCCTCCAACAAGAGTTCCATTGAAACAGGTGCGGGCTGACTGGGAGGTGAGGGAGGATCCTTCCTATGTCTCTTGGTGTTGGCTTTCCCTGTTGGCTGCTGAGAGGAATCCATATTGGTATTTAACCCAGAAGAGTCAAGAGGATCGTTGAGTTTAGATAACGCAGAGAATACTTTGGAGTTCTTCAGAAAGGTAGTCTTCGTAGTGGCGTTAGACGAATGCGCCATCGTCGCAAGTTTGCTGAAACACCACGCAAAAAGCACTGTATGCTGGTAGGATTCAGAGTGGAGAGGAGAGCTCTTAATGAACGTATTAAATACTTGGCAAAAGAAGCACCAGTGCTATTGCTTAACAGGAGTAAAACATGCTCAAAAAAAGGGTTGTGAAAGGGCACATTTAATTATGAGGCAAATTGCAGTAAAAGTAGAAGAGTTACAACATCCTAAGGTTTCTGTGCACTGGAACAATACAGCATTAAGGCATCCGGAATGTAAAGCGCATAATTTGAACAAGGGACTAAGTAGTCAATCACTTAGTCAACAATACATTGTGTCCAGCGCTGTTTGAAAATATGAAGAGATATAAAAAAAAAACACAGTTGTCTTATGTTTGAAGGCGCTCCTATGCCATAACAGTAAGTTGTGTGAGGAGGGGCCTAAAGACTCACAAAATGGCGGTCAGGAGAACAGTTACATTACAGCATCGAAACAAGTGTTCCTTTTTGAGCTGAAAGACAAAGCCCCCAGTCAGAGAGACGTTTTATGCAGGATCTTAAGGAATCCACATGAGCCAGGCAAAAGAAGGAGGTTGTGTGAGGAAGAGCTCCGTGCGCTGCAATTCAAAATGGCGGCCGCGACGTGTCCTAGATCGCACCACTTACTCTGAGTAGGCGCTCCGTCCCCAAGCCTTACAGCCGCACTTCAGGCATCACAATGGCGTCTAGGGATGTTCCGACGGCGATTCCCGCCCGTCAACCAGGAAAATTCGGGCTGCAAGTCGTGAGTCTCCCGGTATCGCTGCCGAGCCTCACGTAGGCGCCGCCATCGCCGCCGGGCGCCAAGCCACGCCCCCATTCATGAGAGTTTTGATGAGTTGCCGTTAGGTGGTGGTGATGGAGAACCCTCTGATGTATTTGAAATGTTGTTCAAGATGCTCGAACAGTGCTTTCGGCCTTGCATTAATCTTGTGTTAGAAAAGCACAAGTTTTATACCAGGGCACAGGAGCCAAATGAGAAAGTAGGCAAGTACATAATCTCCTTAAAGGTGTTGTCCTGCACCTGCCAGTTTGGAGAACTCACAAACTCCCTTGTAAAGCAACAGTTAATGAGGTGCCCCAACAGTGAGAGAGTGCAGAAGAAACTTTTGGCAAGAAATCCATCACTTAAGGACAGTGGCAGCTCTTCCGCTAAGGTGGAGGAGCTTTGCCCCACCGCTTTTCAGAAGGAAAAATAAAATGATAAAAACTGAAAGTTATCATTTAATTTTTTCCTGTTGCAGGCGCGGCAGCTTAGCAAGATGGGGTGGGGCGGGCTGCTCTGCTGACAGAGCAGGGGAGGGAAGGAGTGATTTGTACACTGAAAAAGTCAGATGCAAATTCTTCGAAATATTAAGTGATATTGGTATGTAGGAGAAGAGAGTTATTAAATCTCCATCTCCAATTTCCAGGGATATGTGGAATAAAATCTGAATTTAGTGAAACTGGGATGCATTCAGAAATTAATATGGAACCAATGTTAGATTGTAAAATATGTTGTGTGAGGGATTGTGAGAAAAATAAGTCATCAATTCTAGACTGAGAAAAATGAGCAGGCGAGAAAAAGGTATATACTTGCAGGATAGGGTTAGAGATTCTCCAAGTATCAATTAATGATCTTTCTTTTATAGCAGAAATAAATTGGGAATGCATGGATCAATGGATGAACTTGGAATTGGAGTGCCTATCAATAGAGTGATTTAAAACCAGATTGCAGTTACCTCCAAATATCAAGTAATTATCAGTAAAATTCATTAACTTCGATAACATTTCAGGCCAAAATTATTTATCTAATTGTTTGGGAGCATAAACATGAAAAATTGTAACAGGGATGTTATGATAGTGATGGAAGCAAATATCCATCTGCCATGGGAGAATCCAAATCTTGAGATATAACCTGAATATCAAAGGATTTTTTTACAAATTATAGCCACTCTATTAGGTTTACTTGTACCCAGAGAAGAAAGAATATGACCAACCCCTTGTTTTTTAAGTTTAGCAACTTCTGTTTCTACCACATGGGTTTCTTGCAATAAGACAATATCCCCTTTTAATTTTGAGAGATGGGTTAAAAATCTTTGACATTGTACAAGACAGCCCAAACCTTTAATATTCCACAAAATACCTCTTAACACCATTTAAAAGCAGTAAATTATTTAAAACATTTTGCATACTAACTATCAAACATAATGAACAATTTAGATATAATGAGATAATTGCAAAAACAAGCAATGATAAAAGCAAATAGAAGGATGTTATAAGAAAGAAAGTGAGAATTCAGAAGTCAGCGAGAGAGGAAAATAGGTTCAAGAAAAAAGGAACGGGGGAACAAAGGAGAGAGCAAAGAAAGAATCACAAACAGGCTGCAAAAAATAACATACTTATATAACAGGCAAACATATTAATAGCAAATTAGATGAAAAGCAAACAAAAACAAATATAACATGACATAACTATCAGGGAATAGAAAAAATCATAAGTTAAAGTTTCATGCATAGTCTATAAATGAAAAATTTTAAGCAGAAAAATCAGGTCCTCGTTCCCCTGTAGCTATCAGTAAATGTCTGAAGAAGAGAAGGATCTTCATAAGTATTAGTCTTATTGTTATAACTAACTTTGAATAAACAAGGATGAAAAAGTGCAAATCTAGCATTTTGGAAACGAAGAGCTGTACACATTTTCAGGAATTTCTTCCTTCTGTCCACTGTGGATTGGGCAAAGTCCTGCACACAAAATAAATTAGAACCAGAACACAAAATGTGACCTTTAGCTTTGTCCACTTTGATGACTTTCAGATATAATGAGATAATTGCAAAAAGAAGCAATGATAAAAGCAACTAGAAGGATGTTATAAGAAAGAAAGTGAGAATTCAGAATTCAGCGAGAGAGGAAAATAGGTTCAAGAAAAAAGGAACGGGGGAACAAAGGAGAGAGCAAAGAAAGAATCACAAACAGGCTGCAAAAAATAACATACTTATATAACAGACAAATACTCAAGGGTTGTAAAGCCACATATGAGGGATGAAATGATTGAAGATCGAAGCAGTCGACACAGGGAAAAGGACCCGACCACATAGAATAATTCAATTAATACTTCCAGACACACTGAAGATGTATAAGGGAAGGTAGGCAAACATATTAATAGCAAATTAGATGAAAAGCAAACAAAAACAAATATAAAATGACATTACTATCAGGGAATAGAAAAAATCATAAGTTAAAGTTTCATGCATAGTCTATAAATGAAAAATTGAAAGCAGAAAAATCAGGTCCTCGTTCCCCTGTAGCTATCAGTAAATGTCTGAAGAAGAGAAGGATCTTCATAAGTATTAGTCTTATTGTTATAACTAACTTTGAATAAACAAGGATGAAAAAGTGCAAATCTAGCATTTTGGAAACGAAGAGCTGTACACATTTTCAGGAATTTCTTCCTTCTGTCCACTGTGGATTGGGCAAAGTCCTGCACACAAAATAAATTAGAACCAGAACACAAAATGTGATCTTTAGCTTTGTCCACTTTGATGACTTTCAGATATAATGAGATAATTGCAAAAAGAAGCAATGATAAAAGCAAATAGAAGGATGTTATAAGAAAGAAAGTGAGAATTCAGAAGTCAGCGAGAGAGGAAAATAGGTTCAAGAAAAAAGGAACGGGGGAACAAAGGAGAGAGCAAAGAAAGAATCACAAACAGGCTGCAAAAAAATAACATACTTATATAACAGACAAATACTCAAGGGTTGAAAAGCCACATATGAGGGATGAAATGATTGAAGATCGAAGCAGTCGACACAGGGAAAAGGACCCGACCACACATAATAATTCAATTAGTACTTCCAGACACACTGAAGATGTATAAGGGAAGGTAGGCAAACATATTAATAGCAAATTAGATAAAAAGCAAACAAAAACAAATATAAAATGACATAACTATCAGGGAATAGAAAAAATCATAAGTTAAAGTTTCATGCATAGTCTATAAAAAAAATTGAAAGCAGAAAAATCAGGTCCTCGTTCCTCTGTAGCTATCAGTAAATGTCTGAAGAAGAGAAGGATCTTCATAAGTATTAGTCTTATTGTTATAACTAACTTTGAATAAACAAGGATGAAAAAGTGCAAATCTAGCATTTTGGAAACGAAGAGCTGTACACATTTTCAGGAATTTCTTCCTTCTGTCCACTGTGGATTGGGCAAAGTCCTGCACGCAAAATAAATTAGAACCAGAACACAAAACGTGACCTTTAGCGTTGTCCACTTTGATGACTTTCAGAAGATCAAGATATTCTAGGAAATAGATGATAACTCCTCTAGGTTTCTGTGAAGTTGAAGCAGTGCGAGCAGGATGACCAAGTCTATGTGCCATTATATGTTTAAAGGGGATGAAAAAGGAAGGTCCAGGATTTTGGGAAGAAATGATTTGAAGAACGAAGTGAGGTCAGAACCTTCCACTCCTTCAACCAGACCGTACATCTGTAAATTATTTCTCCTGTTACCATTCTCTAAGCCTTCAGTATTTTTTTTTAAGGACATCACTTCAGCTTGCAATACTGTGACAGTCTGCAATGAAAATTCTAGACTCTCAACCCTTTGTTACATCAGCCTGACTATATTCTCTACATGAGACCATTTATCATCTAGAAATTTAAGCTGTTTGTTATTGTGTTCCATGTAAGGCTTAAGTGCCCTAATTTTCTCAAGAAGAAGCTCCAATGAGATTGCTGTGGCAGATTTTATGGGGGGAGGGAGGATCTTTTTGTACTCTTTTTGTTGCAGGGGCAGTAAAATATGAAGAACGTTTAGGTGACATTTTGGTGGAAGATGAAAATGCAGCTTTAGGTAAGCTAGAGGAAGTTGGCAAATGATTCTAGGTGTTACAGGTAGTCTCTTTCAAACTCTTAAGCACAGAAAAGGAATTAAAAGTATCCACTTTAGCGGAGAACTTGGCTACCGGTAGTGAAGGACTTGTAGTTTGAGGTTTCTGGTCCTTCCCTTAAGTGGAGTTATCAGCATATAGTAGTAAAACAGGCACATAATTAACGCACTGAACAACAGCAAATTATATATATGCCAACAGTCCATAAGTTATGATAGTGTTATAATTGAGTCGTCCTGGCAGACTACCAAAACTGTTGGTGAAAATAGATGCAAAGCGCTGTTGACGGAGAGATATGGTAGATATTATCATCATCTTTCAACTATATAAGTTGAAGTAATAATGTATTGAGGAGAAAGAAATAGAGAAGTCATCACTGATGGTGATATGTAAACAACAGAGACGGGTTCCTTTCAACATGCCCACCTACATTACCAGTAGTGCCATGAAAACTAAGAAAAGAAAAAATAGTTCCAGGTTAAATACTGCTCCATGTAATTTAAAGTTACAGGTGAAAATAATTACTTTTAGCAGGAGAGGTTGTGAAAAGCACCATTCACGTGCATGAACTGAAAAACAAAATGGCGGGTGCGAGCTTACCCTATGCGCGTCCCCTAATTTTAGAACAGAAATTCCTTAATTATGCAATAGTATTAACCTTGCAACTCGCCTTCTTATTCAGCAAAAGTTCCCTCATCGATAATAGTCAGTTTTCATGGAAAAGGTGTCCATCTGCGTGCCGCAGCCCATGTTATCTGTGCAACCGCTCCAGCGCCTCAGACAAAGGCAGTCATTCTGTTTGGCATCAAGCCATGGGCCCCCCAAATCATACAGTTTTGACACATTCCCAGGTTTACAGATCCTTGTGAATCTGGGAATGCATCAAAACTCATGGGTGCTGTGTGGGAACACCCACCTCAATGCCCATGGAATGCCTCCCTGAAACAGGGTAAGGCAACGCAGCGACTTGCGCGGTGTTGCCTTACAGCCTATCTATGAGGCCATGAGAAGTCAGGCAAGGTGGCTTTGCATGGACTCATAGATATGGGTATGCACTATGTGCTGCCAGACCGTCATAAAAAGGGATGTACCAGCAGCGCAAGGGGCTGGTAAATAAGCCCCTGTTATGCTAATTAGTGTCAACAGAGACACTAGCCCAGCGCAAAATGTTTGTAAATCAACACCATCATGTTTTAAAATATGCCATGTTCATTGAATCTGAGAATTCTAGAATGAAATGCACTTTTCTTATAATTTCATGTCGGTTGATGTTGAATGTTTTCACAACTTTTAAAGACACTAACGACAACTCCTTCTAATGTACATTTTGTGCCATGATTCTGAGACAGAAATTCCCACAAAAATAGCGGACAATGGGGCATATTATCAAGGGATTTATCTCCGCTTTTTTGGCTTTAAAAGCCAAGAAAGCGGAGATAAAATGATCTCCCTATCAGCAACAGGGTGCTAACACGCAAATTCCCATGTTAGCACCCTTTTTCTCTACGCTTCCCCTTGCATCTCTAATGAGATGCAAAGGGAGCGTTCCAGAGAAAAATAATAAGAGAAATGTTGTTAAGCGACATTTCTCCTATTATCAACGATTTCGCTAACATTGTTAGTGATAAAAAAAGCAGCGCTAACCGCGGTTAGCACTGCTTTTTTACACCTGGTATTTAACTGACTTAGCCATGATATCCTATGGAAGGTGGATATCATGGCTAAGTTTGTGAGCCCCTATCATCAAGCTAACGCCAAACTTCGAGAGATTATCAGTGGTTTTCCAGCGATAATCTCTCATTTGGCAGTTAGCGCGAGGATTTTTATCACTTCTGAGATAAACCTTGCTAATAGCAAGTTATCTCTGCGATAATTTCCGGCGATGCTTAGCGTTAAAAAATTTGTTGCTAAGCCTCGTTAACGATAAATATCGCTAATCGTTGGTAATATGCCCCACTATTTGGAGAGCAGACACAATTACGCAGTACTTTTTATTCGAGGTACTCTTTTCCATCAAGGAAGGGCTCTTGTCTCTTGAGGCTGCTTTGGGTTGCTTTTTTCGATGAGCCTGTAGCGCCTTAAATAGAAGAGGAGAAACCATGTCCCGGTACCATTTCTTGGGCATGCATTGTCCAGGTTTGCACAGGTGTATGCATACAATTTATTCTCATTTATTCCACATTCATTGCTCTTCAGAGCATGAATGCTGATTGTGGATGGGCCGCTGAATGGGCGCTCTGTGGCATTGTAAGCAAAGTGCCATTTCTCCACTGTCTCTGGATAAGACAACAGGGAAAAGAACACCACCAGCTCCGCCACACGCGCAACAAGGCGCATTCTCAGAGAGTATGAAAAAAATATCAGTGATCATATTTTCCAAGACACAGACAGCAACATCATTACACAGAGAGGTAAATCACGTTAATGGATTATATTTTGCACCGTAGTGACACGTGAATTTGATTTACTCTGAAGGCATTAAGACTAAATGGACATGGGAGGAACATCTGACAAAAAGATTCATTGCAAACTTAACTTCAAGATCCCCACTTGCAAAAAAAACTAAAGCAGCAATGAGATGATTTTTACATAATACAGTGGTTGAAACTGGCACTTGTCCCAGAACCGCAGGACTCGTAAAATTCATAACCAACTCATTGAAACTGTCTAGAACAATCCCCCACTCTACGTCAACTGTATTTCTCATTTCGACTCTGTGGGATGTTGGGATGCTCAACAAAGGCAAAGACTGTTCTTGCATCCCTTCTCCCAGCCCAGGCCACTGCTGTCCGAATGAGCTTTAAAGTAGCATCACTGGGCCTCTGTGATCTACCGCCAAGTATCCCCAGGATGCCTTCTCCACAAGGGGCTCCAGCGTCACTTGGATTGTCTATTGAAATCCTGGCAAAAAGGTAGGGTTCAACGATAATGCATTAATGAATGACATATTGTAGAAGTAGGCTATCCGTTGTTTCCATTGATTGGTCTATGAAGGTGATGGATGGACTTTAATATTACTGCTTTCACAAATTCTGGTACACTGCAAAGCAATGCCTCTGGTGAGAATACCTGCAGACAACGTCAACAAATGTAAAACCGGTCCAGACAGTAATCATCATCACATCACCAACTTGTAACAAAATAGTGAATATGCGCCGAATTTTAACAGGAAATAGAAGTGCTCAGATTTGTTTTTTGAGGCATTAAGTTAACTGTACATTAACTGCAGCTGAGGACGCAATTCCACCAATCGAGTCTTAGGGAATCGGGACCTATAAAAACGTAGACTTATAGATGGAGTTTAGGACTGAGTGGAAAAAAAAATATACAAGTTATGTTGATTTTCGGCAGCTTTAAGTTTACATGTAGTTAGAAAGGGACAGTATCTAGGAATATCATGAAAAATGCATGGGGTTATAGGAATTCATTAACCCTTTGCATGTCTATACTCACCGTGGAAGCACTCAGAATATATTGTCTCCAGTGTGATTGAAGGTTGTAAACAGGACGGATCAACCTAAAATTACCCGGGGTTGTGAGGAAAAACAGCCAATGCAAAATGTTGGTACACTTGCTCCTGCGGAGGATAAGTACTTATGAAATCTGTGATCCATACGGGTTTCGACGAGTACAGCACTCGCAAACAGTAAGAAGCCTGGTGAAATCACAGCAGTAAAAGGACAATAAGTACATTTACAACGATTAAGTTGGAAAATAGGCCTCAAGACTAACATTTACCACACAATGTTGTATCCTACTTGGCTAAGGTTAACATCAAAGAGACCGTCACAAAAGTAAATGTGTTGTGTTATTAATCTCCAATGCACATTTGATAATGCACATATTATCAGCTAACAAAGTGAGGACATTTTTGTTTTTATAAAACATTTTGGGAGATTGCTGATGCAGCCAGGTCAGCTTGCCTAGTTCTTGGGACTCCCCATGTAAAGAGTGCTGCACTTGTTATCTAGTGCCAGGCTTCTCCCCTGGTGTCACAGTTGCAAGAGCCACCAGGCGATGTAAAGGTGACAATGATAGCGGTTCCTACTAAACTGGGTGCTAGGTACCGAGGGCCAGATGTACGACGAAGGAATTTGCGACTCGCAAATCGCATCGCAATAGCGACTCACAATTTGCAAGTCGCAAACTGGTATGTACAGCAGTGTCTGCAACACTGATTGCGATTCACAATGCGGTTGCAAATTGCATGCCTCATGCATATTAATGAGGCACTCGCAATTGGCGACCCCATTGAGAATGGCTGGCCCACCCAGGTATGACGGCCTGCTGGGCTCAGCAGATCTCCATGTCTGGGACTGCTTTTAAATAAGGCAGCTTTTTTTTTTTTTTAATGCAGTCCGTTTTCCTTTAAGGATTTTTTGCATTTAAAAAAAAAAAAAGAAACGTTTTTGTTTAATTTTTTAAGGGCAGGTAGTGGTCCCTGGGACCACTGCCTGCCCTTAAACATATTTTCCCCTGCATTTGCAACGGGGAAGGGGTCCTCTTGGGACCCCTTTCCATTAGCGACTGCATTACCACCCTCTTAAAGAGGGGGGTAAATTGCGAGTGCTTTGCGACCGCAATTGCGGGTGCAAAACATTCTTACATGGGGTATCAAGTCGCAATTAGGATGGGACACCCTTGGAATCGCACTTCCTAATTGTGAGGCGCAAATCCTATTTAGCGTGTCGCAAATACATTGTGACTCACTAAATAGGGTTTGTATATGGTCCTAACAGTTTTTGTATGCGCAAACGTCTCACTAATCTGTTTGCGCATGCAAAAATAGTTTGTACATCTGGCCCCCAGTCTGAAAAGGAACGGTGGCCTTGCAAACCCTTCGTAACTCACTTATAGTCAAAGACAAAAATAAGCAAGATGGTCTGGGGCAGGTATAGTACAACACATGTATAATGACAACATAGATAAAGGTAATTATAGGGGGTGCTTTCACCCTGCAGGGTGCCCTGCCATTGGTAGGATACCTGAAAACTCAAGTAGTCTTCATACCTGGTGTTAAACTGTCTGCGTGAAAAGCCATGTCTTATTTTTTAATAAGAGTAGTTGATGGTTAACACAATGTATTTTGATTGGTCGACTATTCCATAGCTTTGCAGCAGGATAAGAAAAAGCATGACCACTAGCATGAGCCCGGCCAATGCAAAGAATGGTAAGAAATGTGCTGAAATGAATCGTAGTGCCCTTCTTAGAAAGAGTGTAATGCCCAAATGTTGTTTGGAAAAATGGCCCTTACACTTAAAAGCAAGATGAACCAGCATAATGAACCAGAAAAAGATTTTAAAGACTATTTGTTTCTCAATTGGAAGTTAATGAAGTTCTGCCATTGGTCCTGATATGTGAGCTTCCGACCATTAGCCATGAATAATATGGACTACCTTTTTGAAATCTTGCCAGTATGAGCCAAGGCAAATCCATATACAGTATTCTAGACCAGAAATATTTATTGGTTGGACCACTTTCTGTCTAGAACCGACAGGAAGATAGGGGGGAGATATATTGTAGCATGCAGATGTATAAGAAAGAATATACATACACTTTTGATATTTTTAATAGTTGCATGTTCAAGGACAAAGAGGCATCAAAATTGAAGCCTAAATTTAGGCCCTGGTGGCACTGAAATAGGTAGAGAACCCAGTAGAATCGACCACCAATTTGGTGACAATTATGAAGGCGTTTTTCCTGATATCAGAATCTGAAATTGTTTTGCATACAACTTTAGTGCATTGCAGCCCTTCTACTTTGCAACTACAATTAAACATTTTTGGGCATCTCACAATTTTATTTGAGAACAACTAGATTATGGGAAAGCTCTCTATTTAGGTCTTCAAGAATATACTATCCATTGTCTCCAATTCATTCAAAATATTGTTACATGGCTACTTTTGAAACAGCCTTGGCTCCTCATCATCTACAGAGAGTACGCTGGCTGCCAATGAAGAAACAGATAGTTTCAACAGTCTGTGGGCCTGATTTAGATTTCGGCAGATGGGTTACTCCATCACTACGGTGTTGGATATCCAGTCTGCCGAAATATAAATCCCATAAGATGTGCTATGTATATTTCGGCTATGGATATGGTTCAGTGCGCACTCGCCAACCACTCCCGCCGCCAGCCTCGAGTGCCCTGTCAGCCATTACTCTGCACTTTGCTAGAAGCCAGAAGATGCCGGTTCGGTCCTCGGTGACCGCTGAAGGCTTGACGTCCTTTAAGGTCCCCTGACCTCCTCTATGGTGCCCATATCTAGTTTGCATTATTTTGCAAATGTTCTTATCTTTATTTTGTCTCCTTAGTTTATCTGTTATTTTGTGATCGTATTTTGTCTCTTTATTTCATTTTGTGCCCTTATTTTTACCACTGACACATGTGACTCACTGCAGTTACCGCCCCCTCCCATTACCACCTTTCCCTCTCCTGCACCTCATGCTCCCCACCCTCTTGGCTCCCAGTTAGCCCCACCCACCTCCCAAGGCAACAAATGGAGGCTGCTGCACAGCCATGCAGTAGCCGCATGCAGTGGGTGCACCAAAGGCAAGCCCATCTGCGCCTGTACTGCGCATACCACCAGGACCCCTAGTTATTCCACCATGTGCCACTACACCCCGAAGAAGCTCCTGGCCCTGAACCTCGGCACTGTCGCATACAAACACCAAGGACCCCATCCATTCTTCTGCGACACCATCCCCAACCTCATCAACCTCCTCACCATTGACTCCTTCCACTGCGTCCTACTTAGCGATCTCAATTTTCACATTGATGACCTCAAGGACGCCAACTCCACCTCCCTCCTAGAGAACCTCAACAACATGGGCCTCACTCAACTAGTCACTGAACCCACACGCAAAGTCAGACACACACTCAATGCCATCTTCACATCCAGTGACAGAATCAATTTCCCATGCAACACAGAGCTCACCTGGACTGACCACGCCATCATCTACTTTACCCTTTAAATGCCCAACACGCATTCATCAAGCACCACAGTGCCACCCACTGTGGCTAGGGCCAGGTATCCGAGACCCAATGGACTCAGACACTCAGCTCCACACCACCAAGACATTGGCCGATGCCGACCAGGCTGTCCACAACATCTGTGCCTGGATCAACAAATGCTCAGACAGAGTCGCCCACTGAAGCAGACAAAAACCAACAAAACCTCAAGACAAGCTGCTTAGTATACCCCAAAGCTCCGGACCTCCAAGTGAAACTGTTACCGACTCGAGAAGCAATTACACATCACCAAGGACCCCTACGACTGAGCCACTCACAAAGCAGCCCTCACCGACTACCACCTGTGCATCAAGGAGGCCAAGAAAACTGCCATCACCAACTGCATCAACGCTGTGGCAAACTACATAGAGGAGAATGAATTATTCAAAATCATCAAGGAATTCTTCAACCTGGCAGCCACTGAGAACACCGTCCACCCATCCCAACAACTCTACGACACCCTCACAGACTACTTCCACAGCAGGATTGCCACCATCTACAAGAACTTTGACCTGTAACCCACCACGCTCAGCCTTGACAACCTCATACAACCTACGAACAACAGCCAAATGATAACAACCTGGTCTCCACTCGATACACAGACCACGTGAATATCATGTCATCCACCATTCTGGAGCACCCACTGACCCCTGCCTCATCATCTCTTCAACCTCGGAGCCAACATAATCTGCACAGAGCTCACTATCACCCTCAATGCCTCCATCTCCACAGCAACCTTCCCAGATGGCTGGAAACACACAGAGGTCAGACCTCTCCTAAAGAAGCCTTCTGCTAAACCCAGCGACCACAAAATTTACTGACCAATCTCCCTGCTCTCATACCCAGCCAATTCCCATTTGACACCGTCTCCTACCACATCCTCATCAACAGACTCCAAAATATCAGCATACATCAACACACCCCCAAACGGATCACCTCCTACCTTTCAGGATGCACACAGAGCCTCCCTTCACCTCCGCTCCCAAGGACATTGAATACAGCGTGCGCCAAGTACTATCCCTCAGCCCTACCCTGTTAATCATTTACATGACCCCCTCGCAGATGTCATCAGATACCACAGACTCAACATAATCTCCAACACTGATCGCACCCAACTCATCCTCTCACTCACCGAGGACCCCTCCAATGCCAAAACCAACTTCTGCAACACCACAATCAACTTAGCCAAATGGATGGGAGAGAGCTGCCTCAAACTCAACTCTGACAAAACAGAAGTGCTGATCTTCGAAAAGATACCTACGAGTGGGACCACAGCTGGTGGCAGCAGAACTCAGACCAACACCCACACCGACAGAGCATGCACACAACCTTGGCATCCTCCTTGAGAGCCAACTAACCATGCAATGCTAAGTAAAAGCAGAGCCTCCTCATGTTTCCACATCCTTTGCATGCTCTGTAGAATCTTCAAATGTATCCCAATCAACACCAGAAAGACCACTACACAGGCCCTCGTTACAAGCTGCACTCGAAAATGGTAATGCTCGCTATGCCAGAGTTTCCACAAACTCCTTAGGAGACTCCAGATAATACAGAACTCCGAAGCCAGACTCATCCTGGATCTCCCTAAATAGACCCACATAAGCCATCACCACAGAGACCTCCCTTGGCTTCCCACCCAGAAGAGATGCCCGTTTCAGATCCTCACACATGCATAACAGGCTCTACAAAACCAAGAACTTCCTACATCAATCATTGACTGAACTTTCACCTGCCTGAAAGACACCTGCGCTCCACCTCACTCCCCCTACACACCTCCTGCATCCATCGCAGCTGCAGCAGGGGACGCTCCTTCTATATCGAGGCGAAGACCTGGAACGTCTTGCCCCATCACATCCGAGCAGTACCCTCCCTCTTGGAATTCAGAAAGAGACTCAAGATCTGGCTCTTTGACAGAGATGCATCACCCT
Organism: Lissotriton helveticus; assembly: GCF_964261635.1. Taxonomy (NCBI): domain Eukaryota; kingdom Metazoa; phylum Chordata; class Amphibia; order Caudata; family Salamandridae; genus Lissotriton; species Lissotriton helveticus. The sequence goes on along the minus strand of NC_136059.1, from coordinate 2,125,002,124 downwards.
CAGCATCCAGATAACCCTAGTGGTGACAGTGCTGCCCTATACAAATACGGATTTATTGATTGATTGATTGATTGATTGATTGATTTATTGATATTTCGGTAGACAGGATATCCATCACTGTTGTGATGGAGTAACCCACCCACCAGAATCTAAATCAGGCCCTCTGTATCTGCTTCAAGGCTCTTAATGATCCTGCCCGTCTTTTACTACACCATTTATTTCATGCTACCGCCCTAACAATATGGAAAACTGAAGGAGAGCGAGGAAAAAAATGGAAGGATCCGTCCTCTTCCCCAATATAACAGTAGAAAACAATGTGGACAAATCCACAAATAACTGTTTACCACTTATTTTGACTCAATATGATGTAGCAGAGTGCAAAACATCCAATGGATTTGTAAGAAGACCCCTCACCTACCATCCTAGTTGGTGGCATGCTTCATCATTGGGGTCCCAGTTGGGCTGCCGAGTGCAACCCAGCTGCTCTACAAGGCCTGACTACAGCGGAGCGTTGTTTTTTGTGATTCAGTGAGGTGGGTGCTCAGAAGTGAGTGAGGTTAAAAATGTCTCTAAGAAATGCCCAAACAAAAAAACTTTAATTAACACCTTCGTTGCGGCGGCTATTCCGCCGCAGCGCTAAGGGGCGGGGTGGCCGCGTGGCGCTCACATGCTGGTGACGGAACCGCTCTGTCACCAGCCTCGGTTGAGCTGTGCTCATGACGGAGCTGTTCCGTCATGGCCCTGCCCGCTCAATACAACGCGCCGCGCAGGCACGTCGGGCGGGCCATGACGGAACCGCTCCGTCATCAGCACAGCTCTACTGCGACTGATGATGGAGCGGTTCCGTCATCAGCGTCGAAGAGGTTAAAGGGTCTTAGGACATAATTAAAACTAAACCAGAATATCCTGAAGATAAAAATGGTCCTTCACTATCCCTTAGGTGTAGGTGACCATGTTTCAGCCTATTATGGTAATCGTAAGGCTTCCTTCAGGACCACAGTGTTAAAAATTGGTGAGGTACCTACAACAGTGGAGGTAGCCATGTATGTGAGATATCAGCACACACATTAAGGTTTGCTGTGTCTGTAATGGAAGTGCCGTACTTACAGACCCATATATTGGTTGAAATCTGAAAAAGAAAACACACAACATAATGGACATACAAAACATTTAAAACATATGCATTGAACATGTGACTGTCCTTACTTGCATGCTGCACATTTTGCTGTGCTCTGATGCATCAGATGAGTCAAACCTAGTCATGAAAAATACCCTAAAAAGGGTGTTACATGTGTTGAACATGTATATACCTATGTAGATAACATCATGCATGGTAAAGGGTTTAGCATGCATGTAAATTATGCACGTGAATATTATCAGTGGTCACAAGTATGCGCAAAATAATCAGCTATCAATAATGCTTTTACTGAGCTAAACCAGTCGGCACCTGAGACGCATACAGACTATCACAATGAGTACCGGAAAATGGTAGCGTCTATGTTAGCTGAAACGAAGATTAAGTGAGTGAGACCCATTAGGTCATGTGGCTGTGAGCGCGAAAGTAGTATGGTGCTTAAACCTTAAAAAAATGTTTTGTTTATGCCTATGAAATGGGCATAATCTTACAAGAAACAACATGGATGGTAGGGTCCAGGAAAGACCAGTTTGTAAAGGAAGGAACTGAAAATATCTTACTTTAGCCAAGTTTAAAAGGGTCAGATGGATCCTGTGAGGGGTAGCCTCCTGTAGTTACACACTGTGGGCAGTAAAGTAGAGGTAAGTAAATATCTAGAAATCAGGCAGGGTGACAGGTGTCAACCATGTGGCAATATTGGTAAAGAATTAATGCGTATGAACTTACTTCTTCAAGGATGGCAACCCTCTGTTCAAACATATTTTGTGCTTGCCAGGATCCCGCCTGTAACTGAGCAGGGTTTGGCATGAACTCATAGCATTTCCTGGAAAGGACATGGTTGCATACAGAGGCGTGTGTCATCTGATCGAGGGAAACTAGCTGAACCGCTGACTTTGTTTGACGTGAAGGAACATCGTGCAAAGACACATTTGGGAAAGAACGCATCTTGGTTGCAATTAGCTGAATGCAGCCTGACATGGTAGAAAAATGTATTAAATCGCTAATTGTAAATAAAGTTATGTTGATCGTAGTTGTAACTTTTACTACAGACACGTGGGGGATAACAAGACATTGTATTCTAAATCTGCTCATTATCTTAAACAGCAGTAATGAAGACTCATCAGAATGGTAACTCTTTTGCTTATTTGATCACCAAAAACTAGAACAAACTTCCTCTTTACCTTTGTTTTGAAACCAACTCGTATAGATTTCAAAACAACTATTAAACCGGCTTTTTTCGCAATTAATTTATCGATGAACCTCTTATTTGCATAACCTATCAGTTTTAGCACCTTGATGCCTCGAGATATCTATAAAATTACAAATAAAATAAATAATAATGTAATCTAATTACAATGGCAATTTAAGTGTAATCTGCATAAGAAGCTAGATAGAATGAGTTTAGCTAACCGGATCATACATATAAATATAACTGATCACTGACATAATATCAATGCATGCAATATCATAACTCAAAAATATTGTGAAATAAATATTGTTAACAAAAATATTGCCTTCCTATGCTTAACTAATAAAACCATAAATATTGAGTACACAAATACGGTTGTTGAAAATGTAAATATATTTACATATATCGAAAACACAATTATTGGAAACAAAAACTATTTGCACCTTTAAATAAACATGTCATGTGTCAAAAATATAAATTCACACAATATCAACTACAATAAGATCAGCCAAATAATTACAATGTCATTATTAAATACTTAACTAAACATGTTTTACTTAAAGCAATTTTCAATAAACATAAAATATTTTTTAAACGTGTTAAAATGTTATTCTTTTTTATTAAATTTCCAAAATATTTACAATTTTCCCCAAAAAAGATATAACTAAATTCATAGCAATATAACCAAAACAAATATTGCCATTAATTACAAACATTTATAAGCCAACTTAAATATTAATAAAAACATATTGTTAACATTATATTTAAAGCTATAAAACTATATAGCAACATCTATAAATGAAACCTAAATGAGCATTTACCACAGAAGGACATAACTTAAAAAAATAAATCAAACTAAAACTAAACTAAACAATAAATTCAAACTATAAACAACCTTAACCAACAAATTCAGACAAACAAGTAAATCAGCAATATAAAAGGCACACTCATTTTACCAACTAAATATTTCTAAAAGGACGAACATTGCAAGACAAGAAAACTCTGCTGGATGCTCTAACCAGACTCTGTAAGAAAGAATCTACACATCTGAACAAATACCTAATCAAGTAAGTATTTAAACTAAAACTAGCCCATAAATAACTTCAAAAAAGTAAAATACCAAACAATTAACAAAACATTCTCCAACTTCTATTTCTTTATATGTGGTTCCTAAAAGAAAACACTACAATTTCAAATACCGATAACCTGCCTGAAAAAACAACTATCACAAATCAGAAAAAATTTATAACAAAGTATACAAAATGTATTAAAAGTTAAAAACTGATCCAATAGTGAGTACAAATAAACCTAACAAACTCAACCTCTACAAATGCCAACAAATAAACATTTCAAATGATCCAACTTTTTTTCTTATGAACAGAAAAGAAAACACCTGCTCCACATTACAACACTCCCAACTGAAAAACTGCAAAACAGTGTGAAACATCAAAGAGCACACCAGTAAGTATACAAAACAGAAGTAGTTACATAATTTGATATGCAATTAACAAAAGTATAAACTTAAAAAATTATATTTCTTTGTACTGAAACTACTTTCAGATACAATGACATAACAAGCAAAATATAATATCTCCCAAAAAGGAAAGCAATTTCTAAATCACATGGGTTACACCTACAACAAGAAAGTGCATAGACAGAAATTGTTATTTGGAAATTTACAAAATATTATTCTAATGCATACTTGTAATTCATGTAAGCGAAGACCACCATCCCCAAAATGTGACAGAAATAGAAGTAAAGGAGATATTACAGGATATAATGGAGGCAAGCACTAGTTCCCAGGAACCCAAAACCAAAATCCTAAAAGATATATTACCTAAAGGGTCATATGGTTCCCACTAATTAGGTAGGACTATGCATCTGGACAAGATAAACGTCAAAATATGGGGATTGAGTCCACTCATATGATCAGCGTATGTTGGCCCAATTCCCGGCTAGCTCACTGTGCACAATCTGGAACCCTAAACTTACAGGGTACCAGACAGTGCCTGTAACCTCAGAACATGACCACTCTATTTTCCCCAAGGAAATTGTGGAAATAGAACTTCTCTTGTGTTATTATTTAGGCATGCCCAGAGGGAGACATAACAAAAACACAAATTGGTGTTTCAAACATTTATTGAAGCAATTGTATTCTTGTGTAAAAAACACATGAGCTGCAATTATTAGCAGAAGGAAACAAAGCAATGTTGCCAGCATAACAAAAAATGATGAAAAAGATAAACAATTCAACCACTATAAGTTTGCAGTGAATATATGTCATACTGATACTCTTACCTAACACTACCTATACTATGGAGAGCATAGTGATAATGTGTTCTTCCAAATCGCTTAGAGCACCCTAACTACCGATATCTGTCTGAGATGTATCAGGAAGCCAGTCTGGTGTAGAACAGGTCGTCATCCTTTGGAGAATAGTGATTGGAGTAAGCAGGGCTGGGTTTCAGTCACAGTGGAACGTTCCAGGATAATATATTGAAGTGCTCTTATGAGGAACTTGGCTTCAAAGGCAGTTTATATCAGAAAAGCATGGTTCCATTTGCACTGTATCAGAGTAGCAATGCTGATGTGCTTGTTTGTCATTCCTATTCAACGGTATAACAAAGCGCAAGGGCAGCAAGTGTTATGATAAAATGCTTACAAAGAAATGTGCTGCAAGGCGAACATTTTCTAAGTACGTTATCAAGTTTGTGCAAAGCATATAAAAAGTCACCATCTTCAAAGATGTCAAGTTTAAACATGTAAGTCAAAATGGACGATATTGTGAACGGGCCCTGTTGAACTCCACAACACCCACTCATTGGCAGGAGGGAGACTCTTACGTCAATCTAAACTTGAAGGTATATCTTAAAATTACTTAACTTCACATATATATGTAAGCATAAAATTGTAACAAAAATATAATAATGCACTTCAATAATAAAGCATACAAAAAGCAAATTGCATTAAAAATGGCAGTTGAAAAGATGCAATTTACGAATGTCTTAAATGTGTAAGTAAAACTAAATGCTTTTGTGCATGTGCAATGTTAAACCCCCCCAAAAAAAAACACAGCAAAAGCACATCACAGGGCAACAACCGCATATATCCACTTTTAAACTCTCATTTGCAATAACTTAAAAAGCTACTAGCGACACTGCTCCTGCTTCTAGAAGATGCCAAGACATAGAAATACCTAACCATTTAACAATAGCACATAAGGAGGAACTGTTCCTTTTATATGACAATCTAAACAATGAAAAACAAATCCTAACATTCTCTAAGCCAATAACCTACTAAAACGAAGCCATCTGTCAAACCTGGATGATGGATGGGACTTTCAAAATGTGTCCATAACCATTCACCCAGAATATACCCCATACAGGTTGAGTATCTAAACACAATGGCCTTTTACATATGCCCTAATACCAAAAAAACCAGCACTTACTCCAAACTATTAAACCACACTAAACATAAGAAAAAAATAACTACTACCCAAAACATAATCATAGACTTTGAACAAGCAATGATTCAGACAGTTTTAGCCATTTTCCCCCACACAGCCATCCAAGGCTGTTACTATCATTTCAATCAAAGCATATGTAGACATCTCCAACAAACTGCAAATAGGGGCCTATTATGACTCAGACGGTCCGAGGACAGCCAGACATGTGGTGGCGTGGCCGTGGTGGTCTTGTGGCCACCCCATTACGACCCTAGTGGTCATGCCGCCTTGAGACTGCTGACTCCGCCAGGGAACCGCCATGCCCTCTTGTTGGTGCAGCAGTCCAGAGGCACCTATATGCTTGGCGGGACCACAGCGGTCCCGCCAAGCATATTATGACTTTCATCACCACCACTGTTTTCCTGGAGGTCTTTCCTCCATTAAAATAGTGGCAGTTAGGAAAGAAAGGGGTCCCTGCAGGGCCTCCTTGTGCCTCAAGCCTTGTGGATGCACACAGGAGAGCACAACCTGTACCCCCCTGTGTGCATGCACAGAATTTCCAGCACAGCATGGAGTTTTCAGTCCATGCCTTGCTGGAACTTACTTTGATGTTCCTATTGTGGTGCCTATATTCTAGGTACCGCCGTGTGAATGCCAAAGGAAAATCCCACCAATGACTTGTCATAATAGGGCGGGCTCTCTCCACACAGGTTTGTTGGTGCTGCAGCGGCGTGGTGCCTCCGCAGCACCGTCAATCTCGTAATAGGGCCCAAGTGTATAATATGCTGCAAACATACATACGCACATACAAACAGTCAATTAACCATTGAAATAAAAAAATTAAAGCATTAGCCTACATCCCTATCACAGAAGTAACTAACCCCTACAATTTACTAATAGAAATCCCTTCCAACCAACAAAACAAAGCCAAACTAAACCCCCTAATGGATTATTTTGAAGACACTTGGGTTGGTAGACTGCGTCGCACCTTGGCACAGGAAGCCAAAACAAACTATGCAGTGGAAGGATGGTACAATGCCTCCCTATCCACACTGGGGAGTGGCCAACCTACATGCTATAAATCTATAGAAGCATCACAAAAAGAGCAAAGTTACCAACAACTATGAATGGAGCAATCTGTTAGCCAAATTGCACCTACATTTAGCAAACAAACCACAAGAATGTATAACATGCTACAACTTAAAATCAAACTCTTCATAAACAACAAAAGCATAATATAAACAATTGTAACCTAGAAAAGTCCCAATAACTTGCCACAAAATCTAAAACAAGTTAACAAATAATGTTTTATATAAATGATATACATACTATTTTAGTACATCATTCGAAATGTTAAATAAACTGCAATATAAAAAAATACTGACGTTACAGAATAATGTATAAATTATTTACATTACAAATATGAACCTGACCAACTAAATACATCACATAAAATAAATACAACACATAAAGATATATTTCTGAATAATAATCTAAAAATATTTACACAAACAATATGGTATGACATAAAAAATGCATGTATATTATACTGGATCCTTGTAAGATACGTAACATGACATCATATACCATAACATAACTAAACATTTGTAAAACAATGTACGAAAACCCCAAATTATTGCACAGTAGTAAAAAACCCTACTATTACTACAATTACGATGGAGTTCATTGTTCGGAGCCTTCCAAACAGCATCATAATGTGCCAGTCGGATTCCTTTCCAACCGCCTCATTTTGAAGGAGGTGGTGGGAAAGGAATCCAACCGGTCATTCCGGCTGGCTTCCCATGGATTCGGAGAGCCCGTCCGCCAGTCGGAATGCGGTAAGCAATCTCAAGGGCGAGCTTTTCCGCCCTTGAGATTATGATGACGGTGTCCAACATAGAAACCATATCGGAAAGCGTCCTTGGGGGGCGCCCAGCAGGGTTGGGTTCACGGCCTCCGGTTAGAGGCTGTTGATCCCTGCATCTTGTGGCAGGCACCTTCAGGTGCAGGGATAAACCACACCCCCATTATACAATGGGAGCATGCATTACAGCTTTAAGTTTTACAGCTGGAATGTATGCTCCCATAGTAAAATATAGGAATGCAACTGAAGAGTATTTGATCACATCCTAACAGGGTGGTCGGGACCGCTGACCGGGTGTTGGTCAGTCCCATGACCAAAATGGAGTTGGGCAGAAGTGATTCTGCCCGACATCGTAATGACACCCTAAATGTAGAAAATGCCAAAATGATCACTATAAGTAACCCCTAGACCTCCCACTGGTACTCTCCTACCCTTTAAAAACCTCTAACAAGGACGTACCTGTTCCGATAATCAGCAACACCTTTCTGCAGCCTAAATCCAGTAAAGTAGACAAAAAATGGCCTCTAAATATAACTAAAAAAAGTCTATCTCCACAAAGAAATGAATGGGGAAAAGTTGAAAAAAATTATATAAAAGTGTTAAAAAAATGTATACATGTTAAACATGTTGAATATTGTTACACATTTTTTTAAATTGTAAAGTATACATTTAGAAATAGTATCAAATATACACACTTATTTAACAAATAAAAACATGTATAAATAATGTTGAAAAATATATATAAAGCAATGTATGAAAAGTTGAAAAGATGTCAATAAAAAAATTTAGCAAATATACAATATACAATACTGTTAGTGTCTAGAAATGTAGCAAGAAATGTTAGTTGTATGTTTGTGCTATATAATATTATTGCTTTCACATTATGAAACAATAAATGTATTTATGTTTTTAATGTTTATTTGACTAATTCTGCGTTTTTAAACATATATACTTCAAATCAAAAATAAATATATATATATGAAGAAACATTTTGAATGAGTTTATATTATTACATGTAAATCATATTTAAATTAAATATCAGAAACATGCAACATACAAGAACAATTTAAAAAACTGTATTTCACACTAATACTATAAACTTAAATAATCACGCAGCATAAACCATTATTAAAAAAGTATTGGAGACTAACGAGGTGATATTTACTATTCCTACTCCAATCTACCCCAATTTATGGAAGGTATTGGACATTAAAGGGGTGAACATTTAGCATTCATACTCCAAGCTACACCAGTTTGAGGAACAAGTTAGACACTAAAGGGTCAACCTTTGCTATTTCAACTCCAATCTATACCAATTTTAGGAAGGTGTTTGAGGTATGACATTCAGGGCCTGATTACAAGATTGACAGTCATTGTACCGCTGTCAAAACGGCATCAAAATCAGTGCCTCCCAGTTCACAGTCTTACCGCCCTATTATGATGCATGTGGTTTGACAGACGAAAGACAGCTGTGGTACCGCCGTCCCAAGGAAATCTCAACCGCAGTGGCAGCGGGGTAGGTCAATGCGTCTGATGGAGGGCAGACCGCCAGTTTTGCCGCCAGCCCAATCATAATGTGCCTTCTCGCTGACGTGACTGTGGTGGACAAACCTCCACATCCAAGCTCAGAGAAAGGGAAGGATATAAGGCCGAAACTCACCTGTGCTCAGCTTCACACATACTGTCCGGCCTTGGATCTGATCCTACATGTCCTGCTGCTGCTATTCCTGCTTGATGACATCCAAAGCAGACACTGTGGTGGACCCAAATAACTGTGAGGCACATTCTTACCCATTATCATTGGCTCCTTAGCAAATAGCTGCCCCTTCATGGACATGTAAATGGGTTTGAGGTCCCTGGGCCAAACATTTTGTCGACCCCTGTTCGGAATACTTCTGAATGTATAATCCAATTAAAGTTCTACAATGCCCTCTTTGGCTAGGTCACTGACATTGCACAGGGACACTCTACCAAAGTCAACAATTGATATTCAGGGATAGGGATGTGTGTATTAAATTGTGTCACACTATAGCACTGTCTCATCAATATACCACACATTAATCTCTGTGACACCCTCACATTACTCACATGCTATGTCCTGTTGTGATATCAAAGATACATATGTATCAATGTGTCATGAAACTGAAACGCACCTTCTCTGCTAAATCTCTATAATGAACTCTCACACATCACACACATTAAAAAGTAATGTCAAGTACATTGGATTCCAAATAATCAGTGTGAGAAGTATTCAAAGGTCAAAATGTAAATACTCTGCAGAATAGGTTTGCATCTACCCGGAGGACCCCTGAAAGGCTGGGGCCCTGAGCAACAGTCCACTTTGCACATGCCTCAAAACCTCAATATAAACAGGACCTGTGGATTGAAGTATATCAGGGACAACCAATAGCATAACCAAGTGCAATGCATAGGTGGGAAATGAGTAAGTGGAAGTCATGAAAATAAACACAGCAGTAACATCATTTGCCTCACATTCAGATAAAGTAGGTGTAAGGAACACACATGAAAATGGACACATGTACATATTTCTAAAAAGGTATGCCAATTCCACACCCTCCATGTGTGGATAAACACATAACTCACTTGCACACATCAAACACATATCCAACATACATCATAGAGAGAAGTGAAGGCTAAATGATGTTGACATTGGCCATCCAAGCTGAAAAACCTACAATATGAAATACCACCCAATGCAATGTCAGACCCACATGGAATTCATCCGACATATCCATGCATTAATTGACCATTTCCAATTGTACTGTGTAACTCCAGCACTGGTTCCAAGGTCATTTCATACTAACATCTTCAAATGTCTCATCAATCAGGTTGAAACAAACACAACTATAGCCACGTATCCCAAAGTATCCAATTACAGCACATAGTCAGAAAAGTAAGGGCAGGACTCATTTGTTCTAAACCAAAATAAACACATGGAGTAAACCAAAGGCCAATGGCCAGTCCATGGAAACAATGTGTGGTCCAGCACACTGCTGTGCCACTAAACCTGCCCTTCATGGCACTGCCAGGAGAACCTCCCAAGGAAGGGGCATCAGGCGGGAAGTCCAGGCATCTCAATGATGTCACTTGGTAATGGGAGGGGTGGACATGGATTTGAAAGGGTGGTCATGACTTTGGGAGGGGCGTCTTTTGGCAGGGCTTTTGGTCATTTTCTCAGTGGTACACCTTAGGGTGGGGATCTCTTTTCTCAGGGGTATATTGGGATATGGAAGGAATGGTTTGGGGTGTTTGTGGGGTTATTTTGGCTTTGGGGGAGCTTGACAGAGCTAAGGGCAAGGGTGAATAATACGATATCAAGGGGAAAATGGGCAGGATGTTTGGGAGGGGTTAGGGTTTGGGAGGTAGAGGGAGTGGAGGTATAAGGTGTGTGTGTGTTGTGGGTGCAGATGTCTGTGTGTCTGATGAATCTTGTTTGTGTTTTGTAGGTGTCTGTTGTGTGGGCGAGTATGGGTGTTTGCGTTTCCTGGCAGTGTGTGATGTGGATGTGCTGGGTATGCTAGGTGGTGGGTGGGTCAGTTGGTGTAGAGGTGGTGTCAGTGGGAATGCTGGTGGTAAATGTCTATGTGGGTGCAGGTGTGGTACCTGGGGTATGCTGAGGGTGGTGGCGGTTTTGCGGTGTTTCTGTTTCCTTGTGCTGCTTTGTGTTGTTGAAGTGTATGTGTGTATTTGGGTGTGTGTGTGTGTGTGTGTGTGTGTGAGTGTGTGCTTGGGATAGGCATGGGAATAGGGAATTTGGATGGGAAAGAGGCAGGAGGTGGAGTGAAAATTTGGGATGGGTGGAGGGAGGCATGATAGGCAAATGACCAGATACCTAATACCACATTAAGTAGCTTCTCTATGTATCACATGTAGCATAGAAAAGTAGACTGGAGACAATCTGGCCCAAATATCTGGGAGATTTGTCTACAAATCCTCACAGCATAATGATTCACCTAGGCCAAGGAACATCCCCAATCCAGCTTAGTACTGGTGACAACAACATTCTTACATTAGAATCCTAAAAGGCAATAGGCCATTGAAGGTTGTTGAGGCTAAGAGAATCTCCATTACATGAAGAGATAGTTTCACTTTTATTCTAACAGGAAGGCCCATCACATTACCTTTTTGCCTTGCAAACACACATTCCATTGTAATACTGAATGTAGACATCAACATTTGATATCTATATTTGTGCATGTCACTCCCTGATGTCAGGGAATGAACCTTGTCAAATCGCCAAGTGCAGTTCACACAACTGAGTACTCCCACATCAATGGGATGGAAATTCACAATGTGGCAAATTACTGTAAGTCTACCTGTCATGACCTTCATTGCTTCATCAACTGAACCTAACTAATGACATTGAGTAATGGCTTAGGGGATGTGCATGAGATGCATGCCCATCAAAAATAACTATTTTTAAATATAGATAAGCCTACACAAACATTTGTAATGGAATCAGAAATCAAACTATGAAGACACGTGGATCAGGTATGAAACAGTAGTGCAGATGATACCACAACAGCGAAAGGTACAAATGCCAACATGTAGCTACTAATCCTGATGGCACCGGTGATGTTTTTATCTCATGTTACTGTAGATTCCCCACTTATCAAGGGGAAGTATTGTTCAGCCGCTGCATTCAAAGTGCACTGTATGCTATGCCACATGAAAGAGAGCCACCATTACATGAGACACAGTAGTGAGAAAGCAAACTCCTGACACAGTGAAGACAAATGGCCTGTTTGGTACAATTGTCAACCAGAACATCAAACAACATGAGGTGATAAATCACTTTACTCAGCCATGTGTCTGCTCAAGACAGTAAATTGGTAGTGACTTGATTTTGCTGTGTTCCTGGTCATAAAGACAATAGGCAAAGAACATCAGCACGCACATACTACTAGACCTACACAAACAATAACTCTTCTTGTGTGTTGCACATGGGCCACCCCGAATATTGATGGGCAAATGCCTGCCGGTAACAAACAATGTTGGCAATGCAACATGTATGACTCTGGCCATGACTCACCCACTTGTAACTGCTGTCAGGCCCTCAACTGCAAATCAAGCTCCGGGTAGGCCTCCACCAGTATGCAAGCTATTAGGGGGATCAGGGTCCGGAGTGCACCCATACACATTGGGAGTAAATCCCCAGCTGGACCTCCGTGATCTTCTGTGTCCAGCGCCTCAGTCCCTCCCACCTTTTCCTGCAATGAACACTGCACTAGCGATAGACCTCCAGGGTCCTCACCTTCTGGGCGATGGTTTTCCATATAGCTTGCTTTTGATGGCCATTTAAATGTATGGATGCAATACATGAATAAGCAGATTATAACTGCAAGTTTGTACATATCTGTTAGGTTGGCACACATTTTATATACATCTAGCACATGCAATAATCAATAGCTAACACACTACATGTGTGATTCCCACATGCTGAGCAATAGAGAGACATGAATACACACTTTTGTAGTCATCTTCTGACTATCCTCAACCCAGGTCATGTCCTACTCTGACTAAGCCAGCCCAGCAACATCATGTAGCCCAGGGCCATCCTACATGTACTGTGATGTGAGCTGCTATAAAATAGAACACACCATTGTGAGCTTCCGAGGGGTACACTACTTGTGCATGATTGTACAGATACCCTTCCAGCCAGGCCCAATGCCTTGATGTATACACTCCATACTGGATGGGGCCATAGTACAGACAACATCCTAAGACTTAGGTCACAATGAAAGGGCTGGCATGTGTGTCACTGAGAGCTTCCTCTGTGTGGATGTGTGGATATGTGGACTACTTAATGTGATATCATACTATGTCTAAATGAGTTTGTGTGGTACTTACTGCCATCACAGGTAACACCTTTTCACATATGTGGCACTCTTACAGGGATGATATCAACACAACATTGTATTTCTTGTCTGAATGGTTCAATGTAACAAAGGTGGTGATTCACATATCAAAATCTCTTCAGAAGTAACCATCTATCTACACGGTTAATGCCTGTTTCCAAGCAGTGGTTGGAATGGTCAATGATACAAGACAGACAACTATCTCAGCATTTCTTGGAGAGCGTGCCTAGCAGGAGCCTCCTATTTTGTGATTGTGTGCTCGATTATTGGAGCCTGTAAATAGATTGACAGCGTCTGTGACTGTTCCCGCCCACATGGAAGGAGGTTTTGGTCAGACCCTTCCGATCACTGAATGAAAACAGGGAATCATGTACTTCAAGAGATTCCCTCTGAGAATGTAACAGGGTAGACCCACTAGGCCCCTATTTTGTGCCAATTATGTGATAACTCTCCTGAATGCCCTTTAAGTATACTAATGAGATGTGACACATATTCACTGGTCTTTAGCCAAACCACGTAGACCTTAGGAGACCCTTTCAATCAGCTTGGGTCAAAATGTGGACACCTTATACTTGGCTCATGCTTTTGTTTATGATGATTATGACTCTGCAATAATTGCCAACATATCTTCTTTTGTAAATTAACAAATTAGCTTGGGTTGTACAGTGTCTTGTGTTCACATTTTAAGTATTGTCACATTCATTTGAGCATTTTGCATATAATGAATACACTGATGACTACGGAGATTTGTTGAGAATACATATCAACAATGGAAACCTCTTGTCAGACCTCTATTTTGTGTTGTAATTGAGAAATGTTCTTTATATTGTACTAGCTTACTCGACGCGCGTAGCTGGGATCTCCGAAGAAAGGAAATTCAAGGAAACTTGTTATGATAACATTCAATTTTCATTGTGTCATTTTTATTGAAACGTATTCATTTTAATATGGAAAACATTTCAAAGTGTCATTTTAATTCTATTTATTTATTCGAGTGCTTGTGGATACATGATTTTTTGTTTTTCCGTCTGGTGCGTACATCAGTATTCGAAAGATTCTGAGTGCCCTTGGGGGCCGATATTTAAAAAAAAATTATTCCAGAAACCTTCGCAGGAGTGTACTCAACAACTTCCCGAAGTTACATGGCGATCGAATGAATTGTGTTGTAATTCTATTTATTTATTCGAGTGCTTGTTGATACTTGATTTGTTGTTTTTCAGTCTGGTGCATACATTAGTATTCATAAGATTATGAGGGCCCTGGGGGGGCGGACATTTAAAAAATAATTATTCCAGAAACCTTCGGGGGAGTGTACTCAACAACTTCCCAAAGTTTCATGGCGATCGGATGAATGGTGCTTCAATTCTATTTATGTATTCGAGTGCTTGTGGATACACGATTTGTTGTTTTTCCACCTGGTGAGTTCATCAGTATTCAAAAGATTATGAGGGACCTGGGGGGCCGAATTTTAAAAAATTCTTCTGCCAGAAAACTTTGCGGGAGTGTACTCAACAACTTCCCAAAGTTTCATGGCGATCGGATGATTGGTGTAGTAATGCATATAGGACAAACAGATGGACAGACTGACATACTTTCGTTTTTATATATATAGATTAGTAACTGCATTGAGTGAGACAATCACTTATTGAGAGTGTGATTTCCACGCACTAGAAGTTGACCACAGCACTTTGTACATATATATAATACATGACCCAGACTGGGCTCAACTCATTGTCAGGCTGAGCATACTGATGCCAAATGAACATTACATTTCCACCACTTCAATATATAAAAGTACATCTTGTGGCCATCCAATATGTGACCTCAAGGTTGTGTGGTACTCTGAAGGGGTTTGAAGGGGTCTGTTGAATGGCTAGCTCCTAGACAACAGTGTGGCAAGCCTGATCTGGACTGAGTAATCTGATAGCTAAAATCATCCTCAACTGCTTCTTACAGTATACATATAGAGCTCATGCTGTAAAGGCTATACATTTCTTTTCATAACAGACTTCAGTTGGCCTCGAAGCCCCCCGAACAATTAGTAAACCATACCCGGAAAGGTGGCGATCCCCAAGGCTACGAAACGTCTCTGTGCCCTTCCGCGCCTAATTTAAATGTGACAACAAGATCCCCAGTCCTACAGAGACTCCGCAATATAATAATAGGAGTAGCCATTGAACATTACCACCAGGAGCCTCATTTAAATCAGCGAGTGTGACCCCGCTTTTTTTTTCTCCATTTTTACCATCCGGATCCGCTCTATTAAAGCAAAATTAGGTTTTCCTCTTCTTGTTTCAACTAGTCAAACAAGGATTTCACCGGGTGGAAGCCATGCAACTGCCCTCCAATAGCAAACATAAATGTCTCGTGGATGCACACCCCAGGACATCGTATGAGCTGCGCTTGGGAGGTCGCGCTCCCTAGGACCATGATGCATTGGTTAGTATAAACGCATACTAACACTACTTACACACATGTAGTACAGCTAGTAGAGTGTAGTGAAGAGGCAGAGGAAGAGCAAAATCTAAAAATATAAATCCTACCAGAGGTCGGATAACATAGTTTAATGAGCCGACTACCCTGGGATGAGTAGAAACAGCTACACGAAGAAAACGGGTATTCAGCGCAGCACAAGCAACTTGGAAATATTGGTGAGTGCTGCCTTCTTTTTACCTTCACCCGCTCGTGGCCAAATTTATGTAGTGAAGAGGCAGACAGCAGTGGATCTGATAAGTAGATTTATTGCAGGAAAACAAGACACCTTCAACACCCACAAACAGGAGCCGACAGCAAGGCAACCGTCTTCTCCAGCACTGTGTACAAACTCCCAAAGGTTCCCCTAATGGCAGTCCTACATTCTAACATTATATTCTTATATTCTAGTTGAAATACATACTAACATTCTACTATGTGTTTCATTGGAATACTACACAGAGCACATGACTTCACAGCAAGGAGCTCATGGTTTCATCCAGGAGTCTTGAGACCGGTAGGGGTGAGTAGTACGCTTCCCATTCCCTGTATTATATAAATGCAAACTAACACTACTTCCACAGGTATACTACAGCACCCAGAGCACATCACTTTACAGCAATGAGCTCCCGATTTAGGCTCATGGTTTAATACAGAGTCTTCAGATCAATACGAGAAAGTAGTTCGCTACCCAATCTCTATTTACTATAAACGCATACTAACACTACTTACACAGTTTTACTACAGCGGTTAGTATCCTACAGTGCCCAGAGCCCATCACTTTACAGCAATCAGCTCGGGTTGATCCCTGAGTCTTCACAACGGTAGGCGTGAGTACTTCACTTCCGGTATAGTATAGACACAAGGTAGCGGTCAGTAGTTCACTTCCCACTCCCTGTATAGCATAAACGCCTACTAACACTACTTGCACACGTATACTACAGCGCCCAGAGCCCATCCCTTTACAGCAATCACCTCGGTTTGATCCTCAAGTCTTCACACAGGCAGGCGTAAGTACTTCGCTTCCCGCTTCCGGTATTGTGTAGACCCACAATAGC
Source organism: Lissotriton helveticus (assembly GCF_964261635.1). Lineage (NCBI taxonomy): Eukaryota > Metazoa > Chordata > Amphibia > Caudata > Salamandridae > Lissotriton > Lissotriton helveticus. The sequence goes on along the minus strand of NC_136059.1, from coordinate 2,124,985,082 downwards.
GGTCAGTAGTTTGCTTCCCACTCCCTGTATGGTATAAACCCCTACTAACACTACTAGTACACGTATGCTACAAAGACCAGAGCACATCACTTTACAGCAATGAGCTCATGCTTTAGGGTCTCGGTTTCCCAAGTGTAGCAGCATATCATCTCAGCATCATGTCACTCTGAGGAACACCGCACTTTCAGACCGGTAGGAGTGACTACTTTGCTTCACACTCCCCCACAGAGCTTACAGTGCTCCTACCCTCTTTTCCTACTTTTTTCACCCTTTTTTCCCCTTACTCGCTTCAACAGAATCACATAATGGCGGCCAACACTTCCTAGTTGCAACTCGCAGTGCTCCCAACCAAACAGCAGCAAGCTCGTGCTCGTAACGCCTCAGCCAATCAGATGGCAGAAATCCCAAATATCGATATCTGTAAATTTCAATATTTCTCAGAAACTACTGCACGGATTTACACCAAATAAACAAAAGCGTGCCTTCTAGACCAAGACCCTTCTCCCGGCCAAATGTGGGGTAATTCCATTCACCTGTTCAACCAGTAACCTTGTCTAAAGTTTCCTATGGAAATGAACATGTAGAAAACAAGTTTTGGGACCCCCTTTTTTCTCAGTCCCTCTTGATGAATCACCCCCAAACCTTTAACATAGGAGCTGATATGAACAAAGAATTAGTGCCAAAGTTATAAGCAAAACAAAAAATGCTCTTCGTATGGAGACAAGGTCCTAACTATAACTACCTACTGGCGACCTCCATTAGGTAACAAACACACACACATATATATATATATATATATATATATATATATATATATATATATATTCTTTACCATACCAAACTTCTGATGAAAGAAGGCGCTGACTCCGTGAGTTTCAATTCAAACGTTTTATTCCTTTGCTCAGTTTCTGCTCAGACGCGTTTCGGCGGCCTCCTCCCGCCTTGTTCACTAACAAATGCATACTAACATCAAAGCTATATATACATAAGCACAATGTCAATGATTGGGTAGGCTCAACTTTTGCAAATGGCAGTTGCTATGGTTACATGGTTACACCCAAGGTGATGACGCTGCCTCATACATGACTTGCACATTTTAGCATCATGGAAGTCTTTCTACTGTTACTGTTGAATTCACATATACCAGAATTATGCGGCATATTTAAACAATATAATTTTGTGCTTAAATTATAATATGTGACAAATTGTGTCTAACATTGTGTGAAAACGAACATTCAAAACTCCCTCCTTCCACCGATTACTGGTACATGTGTGTCAGGCACAAATGACAGCGAATCCCGTGTGCTCCTACAAACAGTATAGACATGTCTGCTCATATAAGCACAGTGATTGGGTTTGCCCTGTAACCTCATTATTGTGAGTTTCTTTGGCGCGCTCTGAAGGGTTTGCTGAACACGCTTATCATCCTGACTCGGTAATTCCTGAAGTTGACGGTACGTGTGCCCTGTCAGGCCCTTATCTCACCGCAGTTTAACTAATGTTTAGAGGTTTCTGCTCCTGCTTAACACTGGGATAGCGGACGGGACTTGCCACTGTTTTATGTACAGCTCATGTACTGCTTGATAACGGGGGGTGCCTAATTCCTGACATGGCTTGATATGTTCGGTGCAATGTTTTGTGTCATCTCCCTATCGTGACATTTATGTGCGCAGTGTATTTACATTGATACAATTAAATGCAACTGTTCTAGGGTACTCGGGAAAGTGGAAGCGGGCAGAACGCTTGGAAGTGTTTACTTAAATGTGGACACTAAGGGCTTCATCCGCATTCAAACCTGAAGGGATCTTGGAGTTCAAGAGAACTATATATCTTGACTCCAGGCGGCGTAACGCAAGTTTTCGATTCCCTCCTCTCGGGCTCTTGGGGATGCTGTCTATAACAAAATATGTTAGACCATCTGCATTGCCCCCATGGGACTCATGAATGTGTCGCGCCACTGGGTACGCTTGGTCCAGATTGGCAATTGCCCTCAAGTGTTGCAGAATCCTCACATGGACGGGGTGAATGGTAGACCCTACATATCTTCTGCCACATTGGCACGTCAAAACGTACACAGCAAACTCGGTTTTGCATGTGAAGTGTTCCCTTATGGAATACTTTTTCCTTCTGAATGGTAATTGGACCTCAGTGGTATTGATGCCATGATTGCAGGCTTTGCATTTCATGCATTTTTTGAACCCCTTTTGGGACTGTAGCCAATTCTTTTTCTTTTTCAGAACTGGTGCATTACACACCAGGGTGTTGCACATTGATTTGGCTTTTCTGAATGATATCAATGGGCTCTCGCCTACCTCGCTCCCTATGGTAGGGTCATTGTGTATTAATGGCCAGTGCCTTTTTAGGATTTTTCGGAGGTTCGAGTGGTACCGGTTATAGCCTGTTATGAGTCTAGGGGGTTGTCTCGCCTGGCTCTCTATAACGACTTCCTTTGCCACTGGGAATATTAGATCTTTTCGAGTCTTGGTGCTACACTTCACTTCTGCTTTCTTGCATGTTTCTGGTGTGTACCCTCTCTGTTGGAGTCTCGAGAACAAATTCTTTTTAGCATTAGCGAGACCCTCAGTTGTGCTGCAATTACGTGTCATCCTGAGGCATTCTGCATATGGAATTGATTGTTTAAGAGAGGTGGGGTGGAAACTATGGGCATGCAAGATCCCATTGCCGGCAGTTGGTTTGCGATATGTGCGTGTTTGAATCCTTTCCTGTTCCACAAACAACTCTATGTCCAGAAATTGTATGGTTTCTGTGCTAGTGTTACAGGTGAATTTTAGATTTAAACCATTTTCATTCAATTCTTCTGTGAATCTCACAGCACTTTCCACATTGCCCTCCCACAAAATGAATATGTCGTCAATGAATCTGTTGTATATAACCACATTATTTGTCATACTTTCTTTGTGCAGTACCCAAGGTACCTGCTCCTCCCACCAGCCCATATGCAGATTCGCATAGCTGGGGGAGAAGCAAGTTCCCATGGCCGAACCTTGGACCTGTTTGTAATACAGTCTATCAAACATAAATGTGTTATTAGTGAGACACCATTCCGTCATTTCCAAAAGCATTTGTGTGTGTTGAAACAAGCTTATGGGTCTCTTTCCCAAGAAATGTTTGATGGCGTTCAGGCCATCCTTGTGTCTAATGCTTGTGTATAAAGCTTGGACATCCAATGTCATGAACACATAATCCTTCTTCCATTCAACATCGTATATTTTGGATAGGAAATCTCCTGTGTTCTTTATATAAGCAGGTAGTTTTTTGACTTCTGGTTGCAGAAAATGGTCAATGAAGATGCTCGTGTTCTCAAAAAGGCTCCCTATCGCTGATATTATCGGTCTTCCCGGTGGTGTTTTGTCATCTTTGTGTATTTTCGGGATTAGGTACAATTGTGCTGTTACCGGATAATCGTTTTTCAAAAATTCAAACTCATTTTTGCTCAAAAGGCCTTTGCCCTTCCATTTGTACAGATCACAGTGATATTTTTCTTGAATACCTACCATGTGCGTGGGGCTGATTCTTGTGTAGCATTCTCTGTCCTGCAGTTGACTCATTGCTTCTTTGTTGTACATTTCGAGGGGCCAGAGCACTATGTTTCCGCCTTTGTCGGACCATCTCACCACAATATCTGACCTTGCCTTTATTTTCTCCATTAGGTCGTTGTATTTACGTGTGTGATCCTTATTTTCCCAATATCTTTGTTTGGTACTTAAAATGGAAAGTTCTTTGAGGTCTTTTGTGACACATTCGGCAAATAGATCCAGCCCATCTTTTGGCATTGTAGGCATAAACACTGATTTTGGTTTGAAACCAGTTTTAGTAGACTGATAGATGTCTATCTCTGAGCTCAAGGCTGCCCCACTTGGTGTGATACTTTCAGATTCATTTTCATTTTGCTGTTCAAGATCGATCATAATCTGTAGTGTTTCCATATTTTCCACATTTAACCTTACGTTTGGTTCTTCTGAAATTACAGTCTCAGAGGTGCTTTGATTTGAATTGGCGAAATATTTTTGAAGTTTATATATATATATATATATATATATATATATATATATATATATATATATATATATATATATATATATATATATATATATATATATATATATATATATATATATATATATATAATGAATGTGTGAATAAAAATTATTTATAAACTTGTGAAAATGTATGTTAATAAATTGAGCTTATGGGTCAAATCATAGTAATATTGATAGTTTTTTGAAATGCTGCAATCACAAAAAAAAATGTAAGGTTACAGCAACGTTATAGTTAGGAAATAGCATTAGAAAACTGTATAAATTACTGTAAAACAAGTCTTTAGCCATAGTGTTTTCTGACCACAAATACAATTTGATTCCTAAGAATATTTATTTGTATTTGATTCAGACTTCTGGTAGATGATCACACCATTCTCCAAGGATCTCCAATAAATCAAGCTGGAAGGCTCTGGCTTCACCAACGGTGTATCACAATTGCCTAACCAGGATGCTCTGGAACATAACAAACTTGTACTTAGTAAATTCAAAATGCCTGCCATAACTCTCAACCATTGTAAGAGTATAATTAACTGTAGTGTGTCCTTCAAAGATGTGAATCCTTTCTCCTTACAGTAACAACACACCATGTGCACCGCCAGGGACATATGAATGTGCAAACTGTCTGACATTTCAAGTAGATCGCTAGCACACCTTCAAAGAGGTGAGTGCAGTCCACAGATCATGACACCAGGGTCAACATTTGTTTGCACCACTTTGTTGTTGCTCCGAATTTGGTGGACACATTCATAAAACAGTTTGCAAATGTGGACAATGATTGCATTTGGTTATAGTTCTTATTTGAGGAAGTACACAATCAAGCAGAGCATGCTGGTTTTTGAGAGTTTTGAGAATCTTGTCCAATTAGACCAGCAAAGAACTATCAGTCAATACCAGCATATGAAGAACAATGCTGTTTACCACTTGTGGCCAGGGAATATATTTGAATGGGCATATTGGCAAATAGGCTCAAGTCTCACCTGTAGGTATGATCTATTCTCAGCAGACAACACATATTATAATGACCTAACCAGCAATAGTGAACAGCAGATGATTACAGGATTATTTTGTAGTTTGTGTGTCTTCCTCGTTTACCTGATTGATGAATTTGTGAAGCACATCTAGATTACAGAGATAGAGCATGGCCAAATACGCAGTCATAGTAGGCATCCAGAGTGCATGAAGGTTATAACCAGCTACATGTGGGCCATTGCCAGAGACTGTTCACTACTATCAGTGTTCCTGTGTTGCTGGGGAATACTGGCTGTTCTTGATTGCTTGATTGGTAATAGATCTTTTTGCTAACCAGGCTTACTGCAAAAAAATTGAGACAGCCTGCTGCCATTTTCAATCATTCAATCAAATGTCTTGTAAAGCGCGACAATTCACCCATTAGGGTCTAAATGCTCTGTGGGGGGTCTGAGGTACAGTCGAAGGGCCAGGTCTTGAGGTCTTTCCTGAATTGCGGCAGTGATAGTGATTGCTTGTGGTGCGGAAGCCAGAGGTTCCAGGTCCTTGCAGCGAGGTATGAGAAGGACCTTCCTCCAGCCGTGGTCTTGGTGGCCATTGGGGGGGAGCGGAGATGTCTAGTGGGAATGTAGAAGGAGAGGCGTGGTTGAGATATGCAGGTGGAGGGCTTTGTAGGCATGTGTGAGGAGGTTGACAGTGTTTCTTTAGTTGATAGGAAGCCAGTGAAGGTCTCTCAGGTGTAACAGTGATGGAGGTGTGGCATGGGATCTTCAGGATGAGTCTGGCAGAGGCATTCTGGATGTTCTGCAGTTTCTGGCTGATGCCACTGTAGAGTGCATTGCCGTTGTCGAGTCTGCTGCTGATGAGCACACTGGTGACTGTTTTCCTGGACTCAGTGGGGATCCATTTGAAGATCCCACTAAGCAGGTGGAGAATGTGGAAGCAGGAGGACGAGACAAACTTTATTTTATAGTTCATTGGGAGCAAGGAGTCCAGGATGATGCCAAGGTTTCGTGCATGGTCCATGGGTGTGGGGTGTGTTCTGAGTGCTGCGGGCCACCAGTAGTCATCCCAGGCAGAGGGGATGGGAGTCCAAGATGAGGACTTTGGTCTTGTCTGAGTTGAGCTTGAGAAAGCTGCCCTTCATGCAGGTTGCAACTGCCTTCATCCAGTTGTGGAAGTTGCTGTTCCCGGCTGTGGGTTCGTCTGTGAGGTAGAGAATCAGCTGGGTGTTGTCAGCATAAGAGACAATGTTGAGTCAGAAGCTTCTGACGAGGGCTGCAAGAGGGGCCATTTAGATGTTGAAGAGGGTGGGGCTCAGGTAGGATCTCTGAATCACTCCGCAGCTGATCTCTGTGGGTTCTGAGTTGAAAGTGGAAGTCTGACCCTCTTTGTTCAGTCGGTGAGGAAGAAGCTATTCTAGGGCTTTGGCGCGGATGCCGGCGTTGTGGAGTCTTGCGTGGTGGTTGTGTTGGGAGATGGTGTTGAAGGTAGCTGAGAGGTCCAGGAGAATGAGGGCAGCTATCTCGCCTCAATCGAGGAGGGAGTGGATGTCATCTGTAGCAGAGAGGAGAGCGGTCTTGGTGATATGGTTGCTTCTGAAGCCCAATTGGAAGATGTCCAGGATGTGGTTCGTTTTAATTTAGGCACAGTGTATGCCCCCAATAATTATGATGCTAGATGTATAGCAAATTGTTGCCAGAATTGCTAGCAATTTTAATTCTGTAACTGATACTAGATGTTAATCAAAAGTGCAATTTAGAATTAGATATCACTTTAGGAGATGTCTTGAAAAGCAAAAAACAGTGGCTCCAACAAAAGCTGCAGGTCCTGATTCAGAAATAACACCATTAATATTAGTGATTTTTTATGGCCTCATAAATACTGGCATGCTAATGTGGTGCGGCTTGGACGCCAATGCAAATGGCCACTCTACTGTGTGCTCCGTCATGGTGCAGAAGGCTTTCACTTCGGAGCCCGGCAGGACATCGCTGTTAAGCATGAGATAAGAGGCGTCGCCTAATGAAGCTACCTGCATCTATTTTCTGTCATTTTCAGCTGCCTTTTGGTAAACGGGAAACCGCATTTTACAGTCTTTTTCACCATTGTGTTCCCCTAAGGGATTGTGACCGCCATCTTGTTTTTTATGCAAGGAACTTTTCTCTTCAGCTATAAATAAAAACAAGATTTTTAAGCCATGAAAGCCTCAATTTTTGGAATTCCTGCTTGTTTTCTAATGCTCAAAGATAATGTTTTACATTGGTGTTGCTTACTTTATATGTTCTCAGCGGTCCTGAAGTAACTTATATTCTTCCTTGTGACTGTAATCTCTCGACATAAAGTGTATGCTATTATTTCTGCTGCTCTGCTGCGCTTCTTCATTATTTTGGCTGTGTGTTCCTTTATGCTACCTTGTGTATGGGGAGAAAAAAGCCTGCTTGTCATTCTGTCAATAGTTCTTCTTCATCTGTGGTTGACTTCAACCCTTTTTGCTTGCTTCATGAGAACATGGTGGAATCAGAACAAGGTGCAGGATCAAATCTATTCCACTTCCTTATTCCAAAATGGCATCCAAATTAGTGGGCGCATCAGCCCTCTCCTCCGGGAAAAGGGTTAAAAAAGACCCTCTTCACCAACTATATTTCCTCCTTCAATCTCTATGGAAATAATCCTTAAGGAAATTCGGGCTCTTAAACCTTACATGGAATAGACCGATGTTCGCCTTCAACACTGGATGATACATGGTCCCACATGGAGGGCAGCATTGTTCAATTAGAAAACAAAGTGGAATCTTTCCTTTCTGCCGCCACCTAAGTCCCCTCTATGCAATCTCAGATCTCACTTCTTCAAAAACAGATGGAGAACCTTGAAAGCTTAACAGACGCAACAATCTATGTATTTACAGTTTATCAGAGGGAATTGAAGGCCCTAATCTGCTCTATTTCTTCAAATCATTTCTCCCAAAACTTCTGGATCTTCCTGATTCTGTGACTTTGAACATTCAGAGAGCTCATCTCTTAAGTCATGTTTCACAGTTTGTGCCTTTATTGAATAAACCAAGAGAAGTTATTTTATATTTTTTACAAAACACAGACTTGTTGACAGTCTTGCAATCACTCAGGGGTAGAATCTCCTGGCATGGCTCTACCCTTTTCTTTTCCAAAGACTATGCCAAGGCAACAGCGGGCAGACAGAAGAAGTTTTTGGACATGATGCCAGCACTGATAAATATTAATGCCAGATTCTGTCTTGCCCATCCCTTCCTGTTTAAAGTAGCTTATAAGAACAAGAATTTAATCAAGAAAAGAAGGTTCTCTACCTGTACAATTCAATATGTGCAAAAAGTCACTAATCACTAGAACATAACCAGTACACGCCTCAGGCTTCCATCAAGGTCACAGCATGGAATCTGCACTCACTCTTATAATGGATGACATACTAAAAATGCTAAATCACAACGAATCATGTCTATTGACACTTCTTAACTTATCCTCCACTTTCGACACAGTCAAGCTTGACAACCGACTGTCCCTACTGGAACAAAGGATGGGCCTTACTGGCCCAGTGCTTCAATGGTTCACTTCCTTCCTTAAGAACAGAACAGAAAGAATCAAGATGAAGCATTCACTCTCTCAACCCTCCATGGTTACCATAGGAGTTCCACAGGGTTCAGCACTCTCACCCATTTTAATTTATTCATGGAACCCCTGGCAAATGCACTAAACTCCGCGAACATTCTATATCACCTGTATGCGAACAATATCCAACTGTATATGAAAATCTCCTCACCAGAAGACTTCATCTCCCTCAAAGCTATTCTACAGAACACTCAAAGCTGGCTCACCGGCAAACACCTCACGCTAAACACCAAAACAAAATCAGAATTCCTTCTCATCTCCCCACCCAATCACACACCCAAGATAGCCGTATGGTTGAACCCTCTAAGCTCCTTTGACTGTGCTCCCCACATCATTGACTCCACAAAATCCTTGGGTGTCACCATAGACAAACACCTGAACATGCATGCACAACTCGCTAATGCCACCAAGGGAGCCAAACACCAGATGAGTATACTAAGGAAACTTAAACCCTTTCTCCCACAGACCGACTTAAAAACGGCGGTACAAGCGCTAGTGTTAACAAGATTGGACTAAGAAGGCTCCACTCTATGCGGCCTCCCCAAACACAAGCTGGCCTCCCGCCTCCCAGCTGATCTTCCCCACCTCCCCTTAAATGGCGGCCACTGCGCGGTAGAGAGAGCAACCCTTGACTTCCCAGGTAGGCCGCTCCCCCTCCGCTGCAGCACCACCAGTGCTCGGGCCACCCTTCTGTTGCCTACTTGTGCTCCTGGTGCCCCGCACCCGATCGCCATTGCTGCCGCTTCCTGCAGCCTGTGTGCCTGTGCCCCTGCCCATTTTTTCTGTACCCTGTGTGCCTGTGCCCTGCCCGTTTTTTCTCTCTGTACCCTGCTGTGAGACTGCTTTGCCTCTCTCACTGTCTAGGTTTTTGCCAATTTTCCCGCCGCTGCCTCCCCTGTGGCCCCGCCCCTGTACCCATTCGCTGCCTGGCATCCCGCCTCCCAGCTGATCCTTCCTCTCCACCTCCCCTTAAATGGCACCCGCTGCGCGGTAGAGAGAGCAACCCTTGACCTCCCAGGTAGGTCGCTCCACCTCCACTGCAGCGCCACCAGTGCTCGGGCCACCCTTCTGCTGCCTCCTCGTGCTCCTGGTGCCCCGCATCCGAACGCCATTGCTGCCGCTTCCTGCAGCCTGTGTGCCTGTGCCCTGCCAGTTTTTTCTCTCAATACCCTGCTGTGAGACTGATTTGCCTCTCTCCCTCTCTAGGTTTTCGCTGATTTTTCCCGCCGCTGCCTCCCCTGCGGCCCCGCCCCCCCATGCCCATTCGCTGCCTGGCATCCCGCCTCCCAGCTGATCCTCCCTCCCCACCTCCCCTTAAATGGCGGCCGCTGCGCGGCTGCGCTGCTGGCGCACCTAAGGCAAGCCCATCTGCGCCAGTCCGCGCCTGGACCGCGCCCAGCCCCAGAACCCCAGGCCCTCACGCTACCCATGACACCCGCTACCGCTACAACGCCAGCACCCTCATCGCACTCAACCATGGACGCACCACCAACTGCTACAAGGACACCCCCAAGCGCACCCACGGCCCCTTCACCTGCCAGAACTGCAACTTCTCCTGCAACAACTGCGCCGAGACACCCACAGCAACGGAACCCAACCAACTGCGATGCATCCTACTCAACACCCGCTCTGCACGCAAGCATGCAGTCGAGCTCTGGGACCTGCTCACTACCACTTCATCAGACGTTGCCTTCTTGACCCAGACCTGGATGAACGAAGCCTCCGCCCCAGACATCGCAGTGGCTATCCCCGACGGATACAAAATCTCGCGCAGAGACCGCACCAATGGAGTGGGAGGAGGCCTCGCCATCATCCACAAGAACACCATCAAGGTCTCCACAAACACCGACGATACCCTCACCACCGCCGAACACATGCACTTCAAGATCAACACGGACCCCAAGACCACCCTCAGAGGCACCCTCGTCTACAGACCACCCGGCCCACGTCCCCAATTCTGCAACTCCATCGCCGACTTCATCAGCACGCACGCGCTGACCTCCACCAATTACCTCCCCCTCGGTGACCTGAACTACCATCTAGAAAACAACAACAACAGCAATTCCTCCACCCTGGTCTACAACCCCGACCTACATCGCCGCCGGCCACAAGCTCTATGCCACCTTCACCTTCAGCCCCCACGTCACCTTCAGCCACGCCTCCGAGCTCACCTGGACCGACCACCACTGGGTCCACTTCACCCTCCAGAAACCCATCATCCACCACCGCACTCCACAGATCCTCCGCCGTCGCTGGGGCAAAGTCACCAAGGAGCGACTGGAAACTCACCTCTCACTCAACCCACCAACCAGCCCCACCAACCCCGAGGAGGGGGCCCGCACCCTCAGGCTCTGCATGGAGGACTGCGCCAACACCATAGCACCTATGAAACACCCCACCGACAGAGACACCAGCCAGAGAGCCAGCTGGTTCACCCCGGAGCTCCTAGCCTCCAAGCGAACCTGCCGGAAACTCGAGATCATCTGGCTCAATGATAGAACTCCCGCCAACCGCACAGCCCACAAAGACGCCATCCGCAACCACCACCACCTCATCAGGACCACCAAAAGAGCCTCATTCAAAGACTGCCTCGACAACAACGCCCACAACAGCAAAGAGCTATTCAATATCGTGAAAGAACTCTCCACTCCTAGATCCTGCACCAAGGACATCCCGCCATCGCAAGCCCTGTGCGACACCCTCGCGGCCTTCTTCCACCGCAAGATCACCGACATCCACAACAGCTTCAACCCCCGGATGCACCCTACGGACCCTGCCACGGTGACTGCTACTCTAGGGAGATTGAGTTGGGCCAGGGCGTACCTCAGGGTTCGTCCCTGAGCCCAACTCTATTCAACATCTACGTCTCCCCCCTGGCGACTATCGTGGAGGGGCATGGTCTCCGCTTGGTGTCCTACGCCGATGACACGCAGTTGGTCATCTCCCTATCGCGCGCGCCCGGACTTGCGGCAGACATCTTCAGGAACTGCATGAAAGATCTTGCTGCCTGGATGTCTGCAAACTGTTTAAAGTTGAACGGGAGCAAGACCGAGGTGCTCGTGGTGGGGGGTGCACCGTCTGCGTGGTCGTCGGCGTGGTGGCCACCTTGTCTGGGGGAAGTTCCTGCTCCCTGCCATGAGGCAAGGAACCTTGGCGTGTGGCTGGACAAGGACCTTACTTTCGGTCCACAGGTCGGTCGGGTGGCAGGGATATGATCAGTGTTCTGAGAGCCCTTAGGAAAGTATTAGATCTGCTTCCCATCTCTGCTCGTCAGACACTGGTGCATGCCTTGGTCACCTCCCGACTTGATTATGGGAACCTGCTCTATTTGGGGGCCACAGGCAGGGTCATCGGCCGCCTGCAGGTTCTTCAAAATGCGGCAGCGCGGTTGGTCCTCAGACTCCCTAGGAGGTCATCCGCCAAACCAGCCTTACGGGCCCTCCACTGGCTCCCCATTGAGAGGAGAGTGGAGTTTAAGGCCCTTGCCACTTGTCATCGTATCTTGAGCGGCAAAGCACCTTTTCCGCTCCAGAGTCTAGTATCCCATTATGAGCCTGTACGCAGTCTTCGGTCCTCGCAGACCGGGCTGTTAAAAGTTCCAAGAATATTTAAAGCTTGTATGGGAGGTAGATCCTTTAGATACCTTGCTCCCAAATGCTGGAATAATCTTCCGCTGGAACTTCGGCTTGAACCCTCCGAAGTCCAGTTTAGGAAAAAACTTAAAACGCACCTTTTCAGCAAATAGCTTGTTTGGGAGGAGGGGGGACAGTCACTCCACTTGTCATAGCGCGGGGACACGCCAGTGGCGTAACCAGGCGCTTAATAAATGCCCATTAATAATAATTAATAATAACCCTCCAAGCCCCACCGACCACGACTCTCTGACCACTTGGACCAACGTGAGCACCGAAGACATAACTAAGACCATGAGCACCATCCACTCAGGCTCCCCATCTGACCCTCTCCCCCACCACATCACCAACAAAGCCGACAGCCTCATCGCACCCCACCTGCGTAACATCATCAACCTCTCCTTCGAAACAGCGACCTTCCCGGACAGCTGGAAGCATGCCGAGATCAACACCCTCCTGAAGAAACCCAAGGCTGACCCAAGCGACCTCAAGAACTTCCGGCCAATAGCTTGCTTAATCTCCGCTACGGCCCCTCGCGGCGGGATGCCTGGCTTTCACCTTGTGGATACCCTGCCGGGGTATCTAACAGGGGAATACCAGGACGGGTTCCCTAAGCAAGCGCCTTGATACCTTTGGGTGATACGTGCGCTATATAAGTCGCAATACATTTACATTCATTTTTACCTACTAGGATAATTTTTCATTACCTACTAGTCAACTATGCTATTCATATATTACATTGTATCTCTATTTTACTGAACGGCGAATACAGAATGTATGTTGACTACCTCAACCATCTAAAGTTTAATAACTGTATATTGTAAAGCGCTCTGATATCCCGTGGGTCATGTTCGCGTTATATAAAACTTTATACATAAATAAATAAATGATTTAATGTCTGCTAAATTTGAGTTTAGTATACTTTCCACAGAATGTGCCAATTCTTATCTTCTTAAAATGAGTTCAAAATATTATTTGGGTTCAAAATAAAGCACGGAAACCTCTTGCCAATTACCTTAAAATAAAAAAAAGTACAAAAATTGATTCTAATTTAACCTCTACTAATCAACATAGACACAAAATTGAGGATATACTTCTGGAATTTACACAATGTTATCAGGCCCTATATATATAAGGATATTCTAATATAGGATATTTCTAATGCTATTTGTTTCATTTAACGTGGTAAAGCTCCCGGACCTGATGGTTTTACCATTGAATTCTACTCTTACTTTTCCTTATTTCTATTATCCAAATTACATCAACTCTTCCTTTATTTTATATCTTCTCATACATCGGGTGGCTCCTTTCAAAAGGCATTGATATGTCTCATTCCCAAAGATAAACATTTATCGTCCAATTTCCCTAATTAAGCTAGATTATAAAATGTTTGAAAAATATTAGCTCTTCATTTGGACAAATTATTACCGAAATAATTGGGAGAGAACAATGTGGTTTTATCAAAGGTAGGCACCTTTCTGATAATACTTGACTATTTTTTAAAGTGCTTAGTAAATCCAAATTGTATAAATCTTCTGTGGCAGCTATCTCTTTGGACGCAGAAAAAGTGTTTGATAGAGTTAGTTGGTCTTTTATTTTCTCCACGCTTTCCTGGTTTGGTTTTGGTATCTAATTTTACTAATCATGTTTCTATGTTATATTCCTCCCCTAAATCATCTATTTTGGGTAATGGCCTTATGTCTCCTATTTTCCCTGCTCATAGAGGCATTCGGCAAGGTTGTCCACTCTCCCCTTTATTATTTATACTTGCTTTGGAACCGTTATTAATAAAGATTCATTCTAATCCACATATTACAGGGTTTGCTTAAGGGAACACTCAACTCATACTCTCTGTCTATGCAGATGATATTTTGCTTTTTATCTCTAATCCGGAAACATCGTTACCAGCTTTTTTATTAGAAGAAGACAAGTTTGCTTTTGTCTCGGATTATGAATTAAATGCAGACAAATGTGAAATCCTCCTTCTAAATAGGTTATGTTTTTATGCTGATTTTAGATTGTCTTCCTTTTTGTGGAATTCAAATGAGATTAAATATCTAGGTTTGTGTTCACTGACACAGTTAAAGATACTTTAGCCTTTAATTAGAAAACGCTACACTCAGTCCTTCTTGTGCATACATCTCATTGGAACCCCTTGCTTTTATCCTGGTGGGGTCGCCTCAACACTATAAAAATTATGCTAGTACCTATTATATTGTCCTAAATTTCAAATAAGCCAGTAAATATTTCACAGTCCCAATATAGGAAAGATATATTCATTTTTATCAATTTGTTTATGGAATAATAAAAAAACCTAGGATGCCGCTTTTTAAAATTAAGAAACTAAGGGCCGGATGTAGGTAATCCCAGATTACCGATTCTTAAATACCGAATCATACCGATTCGGTATTTAAGAACAGGCAAATGGGATGTAGGTAATTTTTCTTAAAAAATTACCGAATCGGTAAATTTTGGTAATTACCGAATCGGTATTTACCGATTCGCTTATTGCCATTCATTCCTATGGGCCGAAACGGTAAATACCGATTTGGTAATTGGGGGAAACATTGAAGGGTGGCAGGGTGTCACTTTGACACCCTGTTGCACCCCTCAGTTGTGTATGTGTGCACATGTTGCAGACATACATGACCTAAGGGCATGTATGTCTGACACATGGCACTGAAGCAATTTGAATAAAATTGCTTTTGTTGTTTTTTTCGTTATTTACCACCAACTTGTAGTTGGTGGTAAATAACGAATCTCAAAAAGGTGAAAGCACTCATTTGAGTGCTCCCTACATTGCAAATTCGGTAATTTACAGATTCGGTATTTTAAGGAATCGGTAATTTACCGATTCCTTAAAATACCAAATGGGTAAACTACCGAATTTGCAATTTAGGGCCCCCTACTTCCCAAATGCCAATACCGGCCGGTAACGGACGAAATTCGGCAATTTCAGCCCTTACCGACCGGTATTGGGCGACTTACATCTGGCCCTAAAGCATTTATGGGGGGTTAATTTTCCAGATTTCCAAAAATATCACTTAGCCTTTTGCCTTAAACAAACATGCAAAAATTATTCTACACTGTCTCCTTTATGGACAGATCTTGAAAAATACTCATGGCATCCTTTTTCCCCGATGGAATGTTTGTCTTTTACTTCTAGACCCTTATCCTTATCTCTTCCGATTTTTAAGAATACATGTAAAATTTTATCTCCCATCTTTATTTCTTGTAAAATCCCTAATGATCAGTTTTTGAACTCATCAATTTGGTATAATTCCTCTAATAAAATAAATAAGAGACTTGCTTTCTGGAAGGATTGGTACTCTGAGGGCCAGATGTATTTCCAATTTTATCATGTGCCAATGGGTTAGTGACCTGTTTGCGCATGCTAAAATTGATATGGCCATGTACTAACACAAATGAATTGCGACTCGCAAAAAAGTTTTTAGAGACCTGCTATTTGGAAGGGGCAGTCCCTTCCAAATAGCGACTCTCTGACCCATGTAATGTTTTGCAACCGCAGTTGCGGTTGGAAATCACTTGCAAATTATCACCCTCTTAAAGAGGTTGGTAATAGAGTCGCTAATGGGAAGGGGTACCCAGAGAACCCTTTCCCCTTTGTGACAGGCTCAGAAAATATTTTTTAAGGGCAGGCAGTGGTCCCAGGGACCACTACCTGCCCTTAAAAAATGAAACAAAAATGTTTCATTTTTTTTATGCATCCCGTTTTCCTTTGACCGCCTTTTAAAAAAGCAGCGTTAGATGACGAGCTCAGCTCGTCATCAGCGTGCGAGCGGCGCAACTGATGACGAGCTGAGCTCGTCATCAGCGCCGAAGGGGTTAAGGAAAATGGGCTGCATTAAAAAAACTGCTTTATTTAAAAGCAGTCCCAGACATGGTGGTCTGCTCTGATGGGATATAAATTTGATAATCACATATTATTGGCCTAGTATATACAATATAACCGTATAACTGTATGAATAGCATAGCATTGCTTTGTTGTATTAATGTAGTATGAAATGATTCACATTAGCTTGCCTAGACCTATCGATATGACCGAAGCCATTTTGTTTCGTTTCTCTATGTACAAATACTGTTTCCCTGAAATCACGTGATTAAGCTTTCTGCATGAAACCACGATGGCTGGCTTAGCTGACTACTCTACTTGCTAACTTGTAGCTCAGGGAAACCCAAGGTCACACCTGCCCTTCTTGTGGGATGCGCACATTCTAGCAGAGCCCGTTCCTGTACTCCCTGGGCTACAGATAGACAGGGAGGCACCTTACTGACCTGCCCCCGGAATAGCTTAGGCCTAGGCTACTTGCAATCAATTGCGCCTTATATGGATATTCCTGCTGGCTCACTGACAAGTTGTATCTTTCCTAGTAAGGCGACTTCGTGGGGTGTGTAAAACGTATATATGCCTTGTATCATCTGTATGTAGTCAGTCTCTGCGCACCTCCGAGGGTCGTGTAGACTGAGGCTCCCCTGTCAGGGCTTATATTTTGTATGAATAAACGATTGAACTTTCCCATTGCCGACTGAATTCTTCTTAACGATATTGGTATATGGGCTATTGGTGAGTATGGTCCATTAGTATTAATTTTGAATCCTTCAGTTGGCGACTCCGCCGGGACTCCGCGATAGGGTCGTCCCCTCCTGTAAACAGGAGAAAAGGGACAAGGAGGAGTTCTGGCCGAGTGGGTGGACGGAAAGAGGATCCTGATTTGAAACACCCGTTTGTAGTACAAAAACAAGCAACTCCACTCTCGAGCCCATTATCCCTCCCAGCTGCTGAAGACCCTATGCCGGAGTCCTACGGGCTTAACCCGAGAGAAGAACAGACTGTGTCGGTCTGTCTAGGTGTTGGCAGTGGAGAATTCGCAATCGACCTAAGTGCACCAGGTGAGTGATTTTGAGATTGGATTGGATAAAGAACACTCAGAAGGAGTGTTTTCTTTGGTAACAGTTAACTGTTTTTTATGGTGGCCGGGGAAGCCGGACCACGAGGAAATTTGGGGGTCTGACGTTGCATCATAGTGGCTGTATGGGTAGATACCTCACAGACTTGTTTGGTGAAACCTTGAGACTACACCTGGTGCCTTAACGGAGTTACTCGCTCGGCCGAATCCTCTTCGGGAAATCCCTGGGAGCAACTGGGTAAGCTAGTGTTCTGGAGCTACGTGCCCAGACGCTCGGCCCAACCAGAACAGGACCATGGGATGGCCTGTAAGAGGGTTCGCGGTTCGCCTGCCAGGTGATCTCAGAACAGTCAGTGTTTTCTTTGTTGTTGAATTTTGTTGGTCCGGACTTCTTTTGAATCAATTCCCCGAACAAGAGTCGACGGGCTCTGTTCGTTTTGTGTTGAAGACGTCATTTTTAAAGAATAAGTACCGAGGGATTATTGCCTTGCATTATTTTACAGCACTTTATTGTAACGAGTGGAAGAAAGAGAGTGAGTGATGAGAAGGACGCGTCCACATGCGAATTGGTTTTGAAGCTTGTGAATAGAATTGTGCGATTATTATTATAATGCCTTGTTTTAGCAAAATATGTTTTGGGTGCTGCTGTCGGCGAGGTACACGGCTAGAAGAAAGACAGCCGGCCCCTCCCAAGGGCAGTCCCAGTTTCGATATGTATGTCATACATGGTTTACAGCCAATTTTGTTTAATACCCTTTTGCACAAATATACAAAGGATAATTCTGACTTGCAATGGCCTCTAACGGTCATTTGATGAGAAAAAAATTAATTATATACAGAATAAACTGTTTATGAAGAAAAGCCTTCAGTAAATGTTTGATTCCTTGAACCTATGGCTAAAGGAAGCAAAACGACGACAGATTAGAGAAGAAAAGTTGGGAAAGATTAAATCAGGACAGACAGTCACTCAGAAGGCCGTAGCTTACGATAAAGGGAAGGTGGAACAGAACATTGAACGAAGGGATAGGCAGTTTCGTTTAGAAACAGACAAATGTTATGTGGCACGACCGGAGACATGAGACGAGTAAGAAGATTTATTGGAAGCTCGGCCACCTCCCCCTTATGCCCCTCAGGGCTTATACCCAGCTGTGCCCTTGGTACGAGCCAATCAATTAGGAATAGCATCAGCCGCTGAAACACCGGTAGGAACAGTTGCCACGGCCTTGGCTGACGGATCCGTACGAAATATTTTACTTTCCCCTCCCACTCTTCGACAAACTACCTCACCCTTGATATCCTTACAGCCGGACGTGGCTGTTCCCTCTCCTTTGCGCCCTGTATTTCTCTCCCCTCCGACTCAGACTAGATCTCCGGAATGCAGTTTGTTTAGATACCACGCCCAAGCGACCTATATCTGACTTGAGTGATCAACAAGCTTATACTCGGTCGTTGTTGGGTGCGGAAGAAAGGAGGGCTATAATAGTTCAGGCATCCCAATGGATGCGGAACGCTATTTACACTTTGGAAGATATTTGGAGCACCATGAAAGATTTTGAACCAGTTGCACAACAGTTGGCTTTGGAAAGCATGGCGATCCGACTAATTTCACTATGGGAATAGTGCTTTGAGGAAGGACTCCCTCCTCAAATACTGCGTGACATAAGGGATCAAGCTCATAAATTCCACTTACAAGCTGATGAAGTATATCAAAATGTAACAACGCTTTTGCATTATCGGGAACGGATGCACCGAAAGTGCGCCGATTGGGGAACACAGCACACCATGAGAGAGGTGCATCCCCTCTTTTTCCCTGAAGTACCTTAAATAAAGGATGCTAATAATTTAGTAACTAGGGCTCGTGTGGATGCTAGGCTTCAGGAACAATGGGTTTATACCCCTTGGAAACGAAGCGAGGTCCTCACTCTAAAAGCTCAGCTCCCCGACCCTCGTAAAAATCCTACTGCCTATTATAAAGAATTGACTGAGGCCGCCAATTCCGCTATTATGACCATAGCTGATATCGAGTTATTTTTTGGTCTCTTGATCCCAGTAGATATCTGGAGACAGATACACGACACGGACCATGTTCCCGAATCAGGAGGTACATGGGAACAGTTGAAGAATTGGGATAAGGAACAGAAGCCTGGTGAGAAACCTAGGGATGAAGTCTTAGCAGTATCAGATAAAATTGTCACATTCATGAAGACTCTTCTCCCTCCTAGAAAAGTGGATTGGGATAAGTTAACAGCATGTAAAGAGAAGAAGGATGAAAGTGTGTCAGATTTCTTTACTAGATTTGAAAAGGTTTTTATAGATTTTAGTGGACAGGACCTATCCACGGAAGGGGGGATACGGTTGTTTGTGAACAGATTTGTTACAAATTTGCTTTCAGAAGTTATGTCCCGTCTCCAATCAGCTGAGAGTGCGTGGACTACGGCTGCTCCGTCCGTAATTCTCAGCATGGCCCAATATTATGAACATCAAGAAAATGAGAGCAAAGAAAAGTCAGAGAAGAAGACTAAGGATTTAAAAACTAGAGTACTGTTGCAGCAAGTTAGTAGAGGACAAAGTGCAGGACGGGGAATGCGTGGCTCATTTCCAAGGGGTGCAGTAGCAGGACGGGGTAGAGGAGGTCCCCCGAACATTGGTATAAATCAATGTTCCTATTGTACACAGGAAGGACACTGGAGGGCGGATTGCCCTCTGTTACTGGCAAGAAATGGTCCTAGTAGAGGACGGGGAAGGGGTCGAGGAAATGTCGACCGAAATAGTATGCGAAGAGAGGATTTGCAACATGAGGGTTCTCGAAAGAATTATTTTTATGACCCCCCAGAACAGACAGTATTACAATGAGACTTATAGGGATGATGTGTACGATGGACTTGACTATGCATGAGACAGCCACGGACAGAGCGGGGCCATATTACAGTACCAGTTGACCAGGAGGGACCTTACGTACAAGGAGAACTGTTAGGTATATCGGGAAAATTTCTAGTGGATACTGGGGCAATGAGTAGTTCAGTTGCCCATACACTGGTCCCAGGGGCTGCTCTGTCTGGCCAAAATAACGTATCAGTAGGATTCTCTGGAATACCAGTGGTAAGCCCCGTTTCGAAACCCCTGCCTTTTACCATAGGCCCCATTTCCATGCATACGCCTTTTCTCTTGACTTCTAACTGTGGTGAAAACCTTTTGGGTTTAGACATTTTGAAGAAGTTAAATGCACGGATTTATTGTTCTCCTGATGGTGTTTATCTGACTATGCAGAAACCATCTGTGAAAGCAGCTCAATACTTTGCTAAAAATGAGACCCTCCCCCCTGAGTTCTCTACGATTCCCCGGACACTGTGGGCTACAGGAGACACTGATGTTGGTCTGTTAAGAATAGCCCCCGTGTCAATAACCTTGAAACCTAATGTCCAGCTGCCTCGCATTCCTCAGTATAAAATTTCACCAGAAGGTGAACAGGCCTTGTTGCACATTATTCGTGACCTCATTAAAAGGGGTTTAGTAGAAGAGACAGCTGCTAACGTTTGTAACAGCCCGATTTTACCGATTTTGAAGAAGACACCCATTGATGGTGCTCCAGATTATAAGAATACATATCGTTTTGTAATTGACCTCCAGGAGGTCAACAAAATAGTGGTCCCACAATATCCAGTGGTACCGGATATTACTGCAATTCTAACAATGATTCCCCCTACGGCTAAATATTTTTCGGTAATTGACTTAAGGAATGCTTTCTTTAGCATCCCAATTCACCCTGATAGTAGACATATCTTTGGATTCTCATTAGCTGGCCGAAGCTTTAGATTTACACGCGCACCTCAAGGCTATACAGAGAGTCCTAGCATATATAGCCAGGCCTTGAAGGCAGTTCTTGATAAATTAATTTTTCCAGCAGGGAATACAATCATCCAGTATGTGGATGACATTTTGGTGGCCTCCGACACAGAGGAAGGCTGTAAAGACGCAATGGTTAAATTGTTGAAACATTTGGCTGACACAGGTAATAAAGTCTCCCTTTCTAAATTCCAATATTGTCGACAGGAAGTAACCTACCTTGGCCACTTACTGTCGAAAGCGGGGAGACGATTGACTCCAGAACGAATATCTGTGATTACTAACATGTCTGTACCTCATACTCAACGTGATGTTCATGCTTTCTTGGCATAACCTCTTACTGTCGCCAGTGGATTCCTAACTATTCACTCCTCTCTAAATCCTTGTTGTATTGGACGACCAAAGATGTGCATGAACCCCTACCCTGGGCGGATGAATGTCAAGAAGCCTTTGATTCTTTGAAGTCTGCTCTTTGTTCTGCACCTGTCTTGGGTACTCCAAGTTACCGGAAGCCTTTTTCACTTTATGTGCACAAGGTGGACGGTTGTTCGCTTTCAGTGTTAACACAGGGTTTCGGCGGAAAGCAGAGACCCTGTGCATTCTTTTAATCAGTCTTGGATACTGTTGCACAAGCTCTCCCGCGTTGTCTGAGGGCCACTGCTGCAGTAGCGGTGGCCATCCGACAATCAGAAGGGATAGTCTTGAACACGGACCTCAAAATTATGGTACCGCATGCTGTGGACATTCTTTTGAATAGAACTAAGACCCAGCACCTTACGAGTGCTCGACTAACGGGATGTGAGTTAACTTTGTTTGCACCACATATCACGATTAAAAGATGTGCTACTCTGAACCCAGCTACATTATTGCCTCTCCCTTCAAATAATGGAAAGGACGACACCCATGATTGTATATTTAGAACTGAGGAGGAAACAAAAGGGCGTGTAGATCTCACTGACACCCCTTTACCAGAACCCCAAGGAGAGCTGTATGTAGATGGTTCTTGTTTTAAGTTCCCAGATGGTACTGCAACAGCTGCATATGCTATTACGACATTAAGGACGGTGGTGGAAACCGCAAGGATTTCTCATCACTCAGCCCAGGCAGCTGAACTAATAGCCTTGTTAAGAGCATGCGAGTTGAGTGAAGGACTGAGGGTGAACATTTTTACAGACAGCCAGTATGCCTTTGGCGTGGCCCATAGCTTTGGGAGGCTGTAGAGGGAGAGGGGTTTCTTTACCACACATGGCCAGAAAATTCAACATGGTCATTTAATTGATCGATTGCTATTTGCTTTGACACTACCAGAAAAAGTAGCCATCATTAAATGCAGCGCACATAAAAAAATCATTGATTCTACTGGAAAGGGAAATGCTTTTGCATATTCAGTAGCTAAAGAAACGGCTCAAACCAGAATGACTCCTATGTTTCCTAGTGCTTCGGCTCGGTGGGTGGCAGAAACATCCTTGTTTGATAATACCATTGAAAGTGTGAGACAACTACAAAAGGAGACCACTATAGATGTGGTACAGAGATGGGAACAGGAAGTAGGAAAATTAGATAAAAATGAATGTTGGATAGATCGATCTGAGAAACAGAGATGGCTACTTCCTAATGCATTGGTATATGCTGTAGTGACTATGGCCCATGGCCCAGCCCACATAGGAGCAAAAGGTATCTGTGCAGTGTTGGACCCAGTCTGGAATAACCCATACATTCCCAAGACTGCAGCACACGTAGTCAAATATTGCCGTGTGTCTACGTTATAATCCCGGGGGTAGAGAGTCTGTCCTAAGTGGAAATTTTGCACCACCATCTCTGCCTTTCGAGGTAATACAAATCGATTACATTCAAATGGAAAGAGTAAATAATTTAAAGTACGTATTGGTGGTGGTTTGCGCTTTTAGTAAATGGGTTGAAGCCTACCCCACCAAAGAAGCCACCGCAGTTGCAACTGCCAAAGCTCTGATTAAGGAATATTTCCCCCGCTATTGTTTGCCTCGGATTGTCTGGTCCGACAATGGGTCACATTTCAATTCTCTGTTGGTTCAAAGTGTTTGTGATGGTTTACAAATTAAACAAAAGTTTCATGCTGCCAGACATCCCCAGTCGGCTGGTCTGGTTGAAAAATATAACGGCACGTTAAAATTAAAGATGGCCACAATCTGTGCAAGTACTGGATTGAAGTGGCCCGATGCCCTTCCTTTAGCGTTATTGTCTCTAAGGACAACTCCCCATACCAGAACTGGTTTGTCACCTTACGAAGTGATCTTTGGCCGTCCCGCCAATGTGTGGGGAGTCCCCAGACCCCGATCCTTTAGGGATATTGATTATCCGCTAATGACAGACTACTTGTATGCTTTGACTAAAGATTTGCATTCTATTCATCAACAGATATCGGACACACTGCAGCCACTACCAGAGGGTCCTGGACATAGTCTGGAACCGGGTCAGTGGGTGTTGGTGAAGAACTATCAACGGAAATCGAGTTTGGAACCGAAGTGGTCCGACCCTTAACAAATCATCTTGGTAACGAGGTTGGCGGTGAAAGTGCATGGGAGAAAACACTGGATCCATATCAGTCATTTGAAACACCTGCCGCTACCTTTGCCCTTTGATTTACAAAACCGCAAAGGAATCCCGAGCCAAGAAGGAGAGTTGCTTAAAAGCTTTTTGCCCTTTTCAGACGCCCAGGAGAAGGGGCAGCCAAGTGAATGTTGCCCCCAGGTAAAAGGGCGGCGGCTCAACCAGCGGAGGCTGTTGTTCCTAGTGCATCACAGGTTTCGAATGCATCAGATGCCCTTGCAACAGAATTGTTTTCTGACCTGGAGCAACCTGGCTGTTGCAAATACGACCTGCGGCCCCGAAAACAGCGCGGTACCCCAGTTTCCAATGGTAGGAGCTAGACAAAGACTTGAGTTGAGGAACATCGGATAGAATTACTGGGGTACTGAGCGAGACACTGGACTGAACTCGTTGAGAGCTTGGAACACTGTGCTAAATAGCTCTGTTCAGAAAGAAAGACTGAGTTAAGGGCCCCGGTTGTTCCACTGGAGAATAAAAGTTGTTTTCCTTTTGATGAACGATAGGAGTCTACCTGTGAGGCTCTAAACGGACAAAGGGAGAAGATCCCTTAGTGGGAAGAAGAACCCCTCTGGTGGTGTGCCTGCTTTGTGGATACAAGATTAGTTTTGGACTATTAGAGAGGGACCGAGTTAGATTTTGGACTTTTAGAGAGTATGTTTCCTTTTGCCCGATTTGCAATGGAGGATGAAAGACCACTTGCCCCTCGGCGGAATATTGATCATATGCAGTTATTTTCCGGATGGCCCACCAGAGTGAAGGTGGCATTCATTGTTTTTATTGATATAATCACAGTAATTATGATGTGTGTATTTGTGTACCTAGAATTCCATCACCCTGTACAGAAACTGTTAGGAACTACCCCTGCTCCAGAGGAACACCTCTTTTATTCCTTACCCCCGCATAAGGCTAGGCATAGAGAAACATATGCAAAAAATGTTTTTATTGAAATGTTGCATCAAACCCACAGCACGACAAATAGAACGAATTGTTGGGTTTGTGGATTACTCCCTTTAGTAATACATCAGCATGAATTGTTTATTTCCTTGTCGATGTCCCACTTAGCTAGCTGCGAAGCCTGGTTCCAAATATTGTCATTAATGTACTCCCATTATGTAGCCAATCCCACGATATATACTGAAAAGGATTATGAGGCGATTCTAAAGTACATAGAGCAGCATCAGCATTGAAACTCAACGGGTCCAAGACGGAAATCTTGCTCCTTGGGCAAAATGGCCTTTCTCTTCCCCCCAACATCGGGCCGTCCTGTTTGGGTGAACCCCCTGCACCCAAAACTGAGATCAAGAGTCTGGGAATCTGGCTCGAGAAGGACTTGTCCTTCAAAACCCAGGCCAAGAAAACCGCTGGGATCTGTTTCGGGCTCCTCAGATCAGTCAGGAGAATCCTGCCTCTGCTCCCTCCCATCTCCCGGAAATTGCTCATCCAAGGCCTCATTCTATCTAGGCTGGATTACAGCAATGCCATCTATCTGGGAGCACCCGAAGCCACCTTCGACAAATTACAAAGGATTCAGAACGCCGCAGCCCGGCTTCTTACCAACACCCCAGCTAGATCCTCGGCCAAACCTGCTCTGAAGTTCCTTCACTGGCTTCCTGTTAGAGAAAGAGTCAAATTCAAGGCTCTCTGCCTGGCCCATAAACTCCTACATGATAAAGGTCCCCCCATTCTCAGAAACTTTATCAGGCCTTACAAGGCCACAAGGTCTCTCCGCTCTGACCACGAACACTTCATCACAGTTCACAGAGTGAAAAAGGCGCGCACAGGCGGACGGCGCTTCTCCGTAAACGCAGCCACCCTTTGGAACTCCCTCCCCCGCAAACTTAGGACAGAACCAGACCACCTCCGGTGTAGGAAACTACTGAAAACGCACCTCTTCCCCTGAGTCTGATCCCCCCTCCCCCCCTCTTTTCCCTTCTATCTACCCTCTTGATTGTCCTGATCTTAGCGCAGGGATTCATCCGGGTTACTAAGCGCTCTACAAAACCCTAATAATAATAATAATAATCAGGGATTTGATGCCGAAGGAAATGGAGGAGAGGGATCCTTAGACCCAAATGCATGTATGAATGTATATACTGAATATAAAAATGCTTCCTGGTTAGAAGAAGAAATGTAGGATTTTGTACTTTTTAATTCCACCATGTATTTTCAACATTTTAAGGAACGAAAAGTTACGAATGACAAAGCCTTGCCTATCCCCATTATAAACACTACTTCCCCCTTTTGCATCCAGGGACGAGGCCATGTTAAGGTAGGGAGCAGTAAGTGTAACTATACCTACACCCTGCAGACATTTAGTACTCCCCCCGTGATCACTCCTCCTAATGTGTATTTTGTATGTGGGGAAAACGCCTATACTTGGCTTCCCCGGGGATGGGCCGGACGGTGTTATCTTTCATTCCTATATCCCCCAGTTTACATCGCCCCATTGGATTATCACAAGACACATCAGCTAGTTAAAAGAGTGCTAGAATCTAACCAAAGTGTTCGGAGCTTTGATACCCCTAGCACTGATCAAACTGATACTTCCCTACAGCAGTTTGAAGATTTTTCCAAAGGTCATAACCCATTTTGGGGACCAATCTTTAATAGCCGTAGTATAAGACGCCTGTCAAGAATAGTGGAAAATGTAGTGCACCACGACCGGGATTCTGACTAATCTTACTATACAGCTTCAGGCGACGAGGCTTGTTTCGCTTCAGAACCGGATGGTTCTTGACGTCATCCTCGCCGATAGGGGAGGAGCCTGTCGTGTGATCGGCAGCTCTTGTTGTGTTTTCATTCCTGATTCGGCCCCGACCATACATCTAGCCATTCAAAAATTACATCGACTAGCTAGTGAATCCCATGTTGATAATGGTACTTGGTCCCTTAGCGGATGGTTCTGGGGTCTTCTAGCTACCTGGGGTCGGAAAATCTTTATGGTGATTGCAGGAGCCTTTGGAATAATATTCACTTGCTGTTTGTGTCTCCAATGTGGCCCAGCTTGCTGTTCCTTCTGTGCAGCAAGGATAACATCTGCTTTGACCTTTTCTCGTCAAGCTAAGGTCGAAAAGCAAATGATTCAGAAGGAGGTTTCAGATTTTATGCAGATCGATGAGGGTGTATTCGTAGAATAAATTTAGTTATATTGGCTATAGTAGGCCAAAAGGGCCGTCTGATGGGATATACATTTGATAATCACATATTATTGGCCTAGTATATACAATATAACCGTATAACTGTATGATTAGCATAACATCGCTTTGTTGTAAAAATGTAGTATGAAATGATTCACATTAGCTTGCCTAGACCTATCGATATGACCGAAGCCATTTTGTTTCATTTCTCTATGTGCAAATACTGTTTCCGTGAAATCACGTGATTAAGCTTTCTGCATGAAACCACGATGGCTGGCTTAGCTGACTACTCTACTTGCTAACTTGTAGCTCAGGGAAACCCAAGGTCACACCTGCCCTTCTTGTGGGATGCGCACATTCTAGCAGAGCCCGTTCCTGTACTCCCCGGGCTACAGATAGACAGGGAGGCACCTTACTGACCTGCCCCCGGAATAGCTTAGGCCTAGGCTACTTGCAATCAATTGTGCCTTATATGGGTATTCCTGCTGGCTCACTGACAAGTTGTATCTTTCCTAGTAAGGCGACTTCGTGGGGTGTGTAAAACTTATATATGCCTTGTATCATCTGTATGTATGTACCAACAAGAAGAGAGGCAGGGAGAGTTAGGACACCCTCTTATTCCCTGGTTATCATAAGTCAACAAAAAAAGAGAGGTCTGTGGTAAACCAGTAACCACTTGGAGGAGCTCAAGGAATTATGAGAAAGATCAGTACCTGGCCCAACTTAGGTAGGTAAGAAAGCCCTCACACACCGACCTGGTCGGTGTCATGCTTCATCATCGGGCCCCACCAAAAAGGTCTAGTACCTTTTTGTTGTGCTGCGACGCCAGAATTACTGCGGAGCAGGTTTTCGTGAAGTAGACGTGCAGTGAGAATACTTAAAAGTGTCTAATGAGTATCAAAAAAACTTATTTTAATATTCCCTCAAAGCCCGGCACCCGTGTGGCACCTAGCTGTTCCTCAGACTGGACCCCGAAGACGGGGTCGAGTCTGAGGACGGGGTCCAGTCTGAGGAACAGCTAGGTGCCACACGGGTGCCGGGCTTTGAGGGCGGTGTGCCAAGTAAGCCTCCACCCCCCTCCTGTGACCCATGGTGCATTTTGCATCCAATTAAAAAGTGCGGCAATCCTCCTAATTCAGGAGTGACTGGGAATGAGCAACCGCTCTTCCTTTTTGCACTTTTGCACTTTTTCTATTTTTCTTTTCACTTACACGTCCCTAGGTAAGGGTGAGCCTTAGAGCGCTCATACCACCAGGGTTTATTATATTACATAAGTCCTGAAGAATGCCTGGTAAATTAACACCGTTTCAAAGGCTGAAACATGTCGACTGATATTAAGAATAAGTGGAATTGACCAAACCTTTGCACTTGGTTATCATTCCAATCACATAACTTTTAACTGTGTCTGAGGGATCTAATATTAAAATACGTTTTATTGATACTCATTAGACACGTTTAAGTATTCTCACTGCACGTCTACTTCACGAAAACCTGCTCCGCAGTAATTCTGGCGTCGCAGCACACCAAAAAGGTACTAGACCTTTTTGGTGGGGCCCGATGATGAAGCATGACACCGACCAGGTCGGTGTGTGAGGGCTTTCTTACCTACCTAAGTTGGGCCAGGTACTGATCTTTCTCCTAATTCCTTGAGCTCCTCCAAGTGGTTACTGGTTTACCACAGACCTCTCTTTTTTTGTTGACTTATCATCTGTATGTAGTCAGTCTCCACTGCGCACCTCCGAGGGTCATGTAGACTGAGGCTCCCCTGTCAGGGCTTGTATTTTGTATGAATAAACGATTGAACTTTCTCCATTGCCGACTGAATTCTTCTTAACGATATTGGTATATGGGCTATTGGTGAGTATGGTCCATTAGTATTAATTTTGAATCCTTCAGCTGAACCCAACAGGTCACCATACCTGGGAGGGCCTGTCAATCCCAATGGGCTCGCAAATTGTGAGAGGCTCATTAATATGAATGAGCCTCGAAATATGCGACCCCATTGGTAATCGCAAATAGTGTTAAACACACTGTTGTACATGGCAAATTGCACCTTGCAAATTGTGACTCGCAAATGAGTCGCAATTTGCGAGGCGCAATTTTGCTGGTCGTACATCTGGCCCTATAGATTTTAAATGGATTCATCAATTCTTTCAAGATGGTGCCTGCTTGCCATTTCGAGTAGTTCAGTTGCATTTCTCGTTTCCAGATTCATATGAAGTAAAATACTGATTGCTTATCTTGGCAACTCAATCCTCCTATAATAAACTCTCTTTTGATCAAGTAACATCTCCCTCACCTCCTCCTATTCATAACGTATTGGATGTACTGCTTTCTGCATCCCAACTATATAAACAGCTTACTCTTGTTTCGGAAGATAGAGATAAAACAGAAGTAGAGAATCTTTGGGAAATTGATCTGCTGACTACTTTTTCCATCCCAATTCGGAAAAAAATGTGTGGGTTAAAATAAGGAAGTCGTCTAGAGTGGCTAATGCAACTCAACCTTTATTTTTTATTGATAGGCACCTTTTGATCACCCCTGTTATGTTACATAAAAAAGATTCTGCTGTACCTTTTAATTGTTGGTCTTGTTCTCAACCCTCAGCAGATCTTAAAAACATGCTTTTTGAATGCCCTCTTAATTATGAATTTTGGTTGAAAGTTTGGCAACAGATAAATACTATTTTTAACACACAAGCCCCATTTAACTGTAATAACATTTTTCTAGGTGGTATTTCCAAAAATTGGACTTCCCTATCCAAGGAATTGTATACAATAGATTTACTTCTGGCAGTTGCTTTTCAACAAATTACGGAATCCTGGAAGGTTACATCTCGGGTATCCTTTCAGGCTTCGTGGTATGGAGTGTGTTATAATCACAGACTTGAGAGAGCGTACATTTATCTAGTTGCACTTGCTATTAACAAGGATCCTTTGTGGTTACCCATAACTACCTTTTTAAATACTCCTGCTTGTATTTCACATTTACATAATCATAGAATTGAAGAAGTACCTAAACCTCCATGAATTGTTTTCGAGTAATAACATTAATTTAATTATGTTGTAGCGTTTAGATCTTACTACAGATGTTTTCAGGTTGCGAAAGAATTGATACGTTTCTTCCTGATGGTGTTCTACTATGCATAGTTGAGATGACGTGCTTAATGAGTATTTTGTTTCTTTGTATTCTAATTGCATAATTATTTTATTAAACTTCTATTTTCAAACTATAAATTGGCATACTGATTTATATATGTGCCTGTTGTCAAGGGAAAGCCCTCGGTGTCAGATTAGGATATGTGGGATATGATCAAATTTAAATTAGCCAGTGCTAATCCTGTCTCCTGTGTGAAAAAGCCCTCTATGATGACAAAGTCCTATTTTTGGGTTTAGGAAAAAGGGCATTGCCATAATCTGTTATAATCTTGTTTTCTTAGAAGGTACTGCACAGCGAATGTATTGTAGGAGTTAATGTCAGATGTTTTGTTTACTTTCAGGAGCAGTAGCTGATAGTCATGTTGAACATTAAAAATATATCACATTAGGGGTGTGGTCTGACAACCCAAGATGGTTGATGCTACTTAGAGAACTCCTGCGTTAGCTCCTGCATTGGCATACATCCTGCTGCTGGCTGCCTCATTTTGGTTTTGGGGCCCCCCAGGACTGCTCCCCATTCCCTGGAATCACTGTGGGGTCCCCCTCTTCACATTCAAGTATGTGACCCAGCCACAGATTTCAAGATGGGGGCACGGCCCATGTAGGAAGCTCTTGGGATCTCTTCTGCCCCTGAATGTTGTGGGCAGTCATTACCGGGCTGCAAAGCAGTGGGTTGAGGCCCATGGTACCATTCGCATTATCACCTGCAACCCCCAGGACTGACTCTCCTCCCCAGCCTCCCTTATGTCCAACAGCTCTAGACTGCGGCTACAGATGCTGCTTTGACTGTTGTAGTTCCCAGTGCCCAGAGGATTGCGCTCTTTGGCCACATTGTCGATACAGAAAAGGGGGTGGTGATGAACAGAGTGTCTGAATTAAGCAGACCACTCTTACCCAGTCCAAAGATCAGGGCTTGATCCATCACCGTTATTTATCTCACTGCCCCATCCCAGCTCAGAACCTGGCTATATGCAAATTAGTCTGTCCCTGGCCCAGTGCATCATGGGAACAGGGCAGACCAAACTACCAAGCCAATTCTTCACCAGAAAGGAGACAAGCTACCGGTGACCGGTTTCTGGCATTTCAGCCTCTTCGGCCCGGCTTGCTTGAATCCTGATGGAGCAGTGAGAAAGGGACTCATGTCTGAGTATACCCTGCCACACCTATAGTGGCCAAAAACGATACAGAAAAGGGGGTGGTGATGAACAGAGTGTCTGAATTAAGCAGACCACTCTTACCCAGTCCAAAGATCAGGGCTTGATCCATCACCGTTATTTATCTCACTGCCCCATCCCAGCTCAGAACCTGGCTATATGCAAATTAGTCTGTCCCTGGCCCAGTGCATCATGGGAACAGGGCAGACCAAACTACCAAGCCAATTCTTCACCAGAAAGGAGACAAGCTACCGGGGACCGGTTTCTGGCATTTCAGCCTCTTCGGCCCGGCTTGCTTGAATCCTGATGGAGCAGTGAGAAAGGGACTCATGTCTGAGTATACCCTGCCACACCTATAGTGGCCAAAAACGATACAGAAAAGAGGGTGGTGATGAACAGAGTGTCTGAATTAAGCAGACCACTCTTACCCAGTCCAAAGATCAGGGCTTGATCCATCACCGTTATTTATCTCACTGCCCCATCCCAGCTCAGAACCTGGCTATATGCAAATTAGTCTGTCCCTGGCCCAGTGCATCATGGGAACAGGGCAGACCAAACTACCAAGCCAATTCTTCACCAGAAAGGAGACAAGCTACCGGGGACCGGTTTCTGGCATTTCAGCCTCTTCGGCCCGGCTTGCTTGAATCCTGATGGAGCAGTGAGAAAGGGACTCATGTCTGAGTATACCCTGCCACACCTATAGTGGCCAAAAACGATACAGAAAAGGGGGTGGTGATGAACAGAGTGTCTGAATTAAGCAGACCACTCTTACCCAGTCCAAAGATCAGGGCTTGATCCATCACCGTTATTTATCTCACTGCCCCATCCCAGCTCAGAACCTGGCTATATGCAAATTAGTCTGTCCCTGGCCCAGTGCATCATGGGAACAGGGCAGACCAAACTACCAAGCCAATTCTTCACCAGAAAGGAGACAAGCTACCGGGGACCGGTTTCTGGCATTTCAGCCTCTTCGGCCCGGCTTGCTTGAATCCTGATGGAGCAGTGAGAAAGGGACTCATGTCTGAGTATACCCTGCCACACCTATAGTGGCCAAAAACGATACAGAAAAGGGGGTGGTGATGAACAGAGTGTCTGAATTAAGCAGACCACTCTTACCCAGTCCAAAGATCAGGGCTTGATCCATCACCGTTATTTATCTCACTGCCCCATCCCAGCTCAGAACCTGGCTATATGCAAATTAGTCTGTCCCTGGCCCAGTGCATCATGGGAACAGGGCAGACCAAACTACCAAGCCAATTCTTCACCAGAAAGGAGACAAGCTACCGGGGACCGGTTTCTGGCATTTCAGCCTCTTCGGCCCGGCTTGCTTGAATCCTGATGGAGCAGTGAGAAAGGGACTCATGTCTGAGTATACCCTGCCACACCTATAGTGGCCAAAAACGATACAGAAAAGGGGGTGGTGATGAACAGAGTGTCTGAATTAAGCAGACCACTCTTACCCAGTCCAAGATCAGGGCTTGATCCATCACCGTTATTTATCTCACTGCCCCATCCCAGCTCAGAACCTGGCTATATGCAAATTAGTCTGTCCCTGGCCCAGTGCATCATGGGAACAGGGCAGACCAAACTACCAAGCCAATTCTTCACCAGAAAGGAGACAAGCTACCGGGGACCGGTTTCTGGCATTTCAGCCTCTTCGGCCCGGCTTGCTTGAATCCTGATGGAGCAGTGAGAAAGGGACTCATGTCTGAGTATACCCTGCCACACCTATAGTGGCCAAAAACGATACAGAAAAGGGGGTGGTGATGAACAGAGTGTCTGAATTAAGCAGACCACTCTTACCCAGTCCAAAGATCAGGGCTTGATCCATCACCGTTATTTATCTCACTGCCCCATCCCAGCTCAGAACCTGGCTATATGCAAATTAGTCTGTCCCTGGCCCAGTGCATCATGGGAACAGGGCAGACCAAACTACCAAGCCAA
Organism: Lissotriton helveticus; assembly: GCF_964261635.1. Taxonomy (NCBI): domain Eukaryota; kingdom Metazoa; phylum Chordata; class Amphibia; order Caudata; family Salamandridae; genus Lissotriton; species Lissotriton helveticus. The sequence goes on along the minus strand of NC_136059.1, from coordinate 2,124,952,035 downwards.
TTCTTCACCAGAAAGGAGACAAGCTACCGGGGACCGGTTTCTGGCATTTCAGCCTCTTCGGCCCGGCTTGCTTGAATCCTGATGGAGCAGTGAGAAAGGGACTCATGTCTGAGTATACCCTGCCACACCTATAGTGGCCAAAAACGATACAGAAAAGGGGGTGGTGATGAACAGAGTGTCTGAATTAAGCAGACCACTCTTACCCAGTCCAAAGATCAGGGCTTGATCCATCACCGTTATTTATCTCACTGCCCCATCCCAGCTCAGAACCTGGCTATATGCAAATTAGTCTGTCCCTGGCCCAGTGCATCATGGGAACAGGGCAGACCAAACTACCAAGCCAATTCTTCACCAGAAAGGAGACAAGCTACCGGGGACCGGTTTCTGGCATTTCAGCCTCTTCGGCCCGGCTTGCTTGAATCCTGATGGAGCAGTGAGAAAGGGACTCATGTCTGAGTATACCCTGCCACACCTATAGTGGCCAAAAACGATACAGAAAAGGGGGTGGTGATGAACAGAGTGTCTGAATTAAGCAGACCACTCTTACCCAGTCCAAAGATCAGGGCTTGATCCATCACCGTTATTTATCTCACTGCCCCATCCCAGCTCAGAACCTGGCTATATGCAAATTAGTCTGTCCCTGGCCCAGTGCATCATGGGAACAGGGCAGACCAAACTACCAAGCCAATTCTTCACCAGAAAGGAGACAAGCTACCGGGGACCGGTTTCTGGCATTTCAGCCTCTTCGGCCCGGCTTGCTTGAATCCTGATGGAGCAGTGTTGGATCTAGCCCTGATCTCTTGACTGGGTGAGAGTACTCTGCTTAATTCAGAGACTCTGTCCATCACCACCCCTTGTTGTAATTAATTTTGTCCACCCTAAACGTGGAAGGGTATACTCAGATGTGAGTCCCTTGCTCATTGCACCATCAGGATTCAAGCAAGCCGGGCCGAAGACGCCTGAAATGGCAGAAACCGGTCCCCGGAAGCTTGTTTCCTTCCCAGTGTAAGAATTGGCTTTTGTAGTCTGGTCTGCCCTGTTCCCATGATGCACTGGGCCAGGGACAGACTAATTTGCATACAGCCAGGTTCTGAAACTGGGATGGTGCAATGAGCTAAAAAACGGTGTTGGATCTAGCCCTGATCTCTTGACTGGGTGAGAGTACTCTGCTTAATTCAGAGACTCTGTCCATCACCACCCCTTGTTGTAATTAATTTTGTCCACCCTAAGCGTGGAAGGGTATACTCAGATGTGAGTCCCTTGCTCATTGCACCATCAGGATTCAAGCAAGCCGGGCCGAAGACGCCTGAAATGGCAGAAACCGGTCCCCGGAAGCTTGTTTCCTTCCCAGTGTAAGAATTGGCTTTTGTAGTCTGGTCTGCCCTGTTCCCATGATGCACTGGGCCAGGGACAGACTAATTTGCATACAGCCAGGTTCTGAAACTGGGATGGTGCAATGAGCTAAAAAACGGTGTTGGATCTAGCCCTGATCTCTTGACTGGGTGAGAGTACTCTGCTTAATTCAGAGACTCTGTCCATCACCACCCCTTGTTGTAATTAATTTTGTCCACCCTAAGCGTGGAAGGGTATACTCAGATGTGAGTCCCTTGCTCATTGCACCATCAGGATTCAAGCAAGCCGGGCCGAAGACGCCTGAAATGGCAGAAACCGGTCCCCGGAAGCTTGTTTCCTTCCCAGTGTAAGAATTGGCTTTTGTAGTCTGGTCTGCCCTGTTCCCATGATGCACTGGGCCAGGGACAGACTAATTTGCATACAGCCAGGTTCTGAAACTGGGATGGTGCAATGAGCTAAAAAACGGTGTTGGATCTAGCCCTGATCTCTTGACTGGGTGAGAGTACTCTGCTTAATTCAGAGACTCTGTCCATCACCACCCCTTGTTGTAATTAATTTTGTCCACCCTAAGCGTGGAAGGGTATACTCAGATGTGAGTCCCTTGCTCATTGCACCATCAGGATTCAAGCAAGCCGGGCCGAAGACGCCTGAAATGGCAGAAACCGGTCCCCGGAAGCTTGTTTCCTTCCCAGTGTAAGAATTGGCTTTTGTAGTCTGGTCTGCCCTGTTCCCATGATGCACTGGGCCAGGGACAGACTAATTTGCATACAGCCAGGTTCTGAAACTGGGATGGTGCAATGAGCTAAAAAACGGTGTTGGATCTAGCCCTGATCTCTTGACTGGGTGAGAGTACTCTGCTTAATTCAGAGACTCTGTCCATCTCCACCCCTTGTTGTAATTAATTTTGTCCACCCTAAGCGTGGAAGGGTATACTCAGATGTGAGTCCCTTGCTCATTGCACCATCAGGATTCAAGCAAGCCGGGCCGAAGACGCCTGAAATGGCAGAAACCGGTCCCCGGAAGCTTGTTTCCTTCCCAGTGTAAGAATTGGCTTTTGTAGTCTGGTCTGCCCTGTTCCCATGATGCACTGGGCCAGGGACAGACTAATTTGCATACAGCCAGGTTCTGAAACTGGGATGGTGCAATGAGCTAAAAAACGGTGTTGGGTCTAGCCCTGATCTCTTGACTGGGTGAGAGTACTCTGCTTAATTCAGAGACTCTGTCCATCACCACCCCTTGTTGTAATTAACTTTGGCCACATTGTGGCAGACTGCCTCCTTCTCCCCCATGCTCCTCTCCTGTCTGCTTCTCCTGCCCTTACTGGGGGGGGGCCTTTTCTCAAGCGTACTGAGTGCCGCACTTGCATTAGGGTTGAGGTTTTGGGGACCAAGGATGGCGTAGACTGGTGTGCCGTAGGAGGGAGCAAGCCAGGGCCACATGGGCAGAAGGGATCCTCAGCGTAGTTCTTCTTTGTTACCGGCCCTTGGACTGGTAAGGACTGGTGAAGAATAGTGGGAGTCCCCCCTAAAGACTTTGGTTCTGTACAGAAGGAGGGCCGTCCCAATGCCTGCTGGCTTTTGAGTAGGCCTAAACTTCATCTTCGCCCCTTTGATCTGCCGTGTGACCTTGGGAGCACTCCTCAGTTAAACGGATTGGCTCTTGTGAAGCTCAAGCTATGTTATGCTATGTTTCAGAAATTTGTTAAGCACACTTATATCCTGAGGTGTCTTTGTGCTGACTACTACTGAGCAGGAAAGGAGCCTACTTGTTAAAGATTAGGGTATTTAACTCTCTTCTGAAGTAGATGGACATGTAGACTTGTGGTGCAAGTGGGTGGTACTACCTATCCCCCTACTCCTGGGAACTGGGATTCACAGCTCAAAACTAGCTATGGGTAAACACTTCCTCCCAAACAAAAATGGATGGCTAGACTACCTCCCCAGCAGAGACCCCTGTGCCTGCTGTCAGCCAGCCTTAGTGCCTTGGATGCCTCTGAAACAGGAACCCGCCAATGTGCAATGTGGTGCAAGCGCGACGCAAACCTTACATGTGACTTATGAATCCACGCAAGGCCATTTTGTGGGGCCCTGAGTGGCTTAGTAAATCTGGAGCATGGAGTTTCATGGGCGTCGCGTGGGTATTGCCATGGTTTTTGATGCATTCTTAGATTTACCAGAACTAGTAACCTAGGAATGTGCCATAAAGATACGCCTTCTCAGGTGAGCCATTCTGCAGCACACATAGAAAGAGGAATATGCCTCTCAGGGTTGTTTCTATGCAGGAATATGCCCCTTCCTGCACAAAAAACAATCCTGCATGCAATGCAGACACACTTACACTAGACTGCCAAAAGGCGGTAAGCGCAGAGAAAAAGGAAGGATTTCGCCATATTGTCTTAGATAAGGCGCATTCCTGCACTTTCTCTATCACGCAGCCCATCAAGGTGTTTTGCTGCACTGTACTGAGTGAAAAGTTTGTAAATAAGCCCCAAAATCTTTGTTTTGTGTGGAACATTAAACCTGTTTAAGCTTGACATCACACACCAGATCAGATTTCCTATGTCTTATTGTACTGGCCAGTCTTGTAAAAATAGCAAACCATTCAGGGCACTCCTTGAGAGCTTTTTAATATCAGTGTGCAACCACCTCCTGCACATCAACTGGTGTTCCCAATTGACTTTCAATCTGTGCATCCTGCTGCAGTTAACCCCATGCCCACTACAGCACATTAGATTGTGCCCCTCCTGCACATCATCTGCATGGGTAGCTGCAAATCACTTGTTCTGTCAGCATGGGTACATGAGTGTATTTTTCTGTTTTCTGCATGCATAGACACCTATTTGTTTCTTGGACTGTGTGCATTGCTGCACCTATGTCTGCTTGTCGGTGACCATGGGTCCTTTACTACTGTACATGCATGGTTTTGGGTGCCTGTTTATCGCCTGCTCTTTGTGAATGGGTATCTGTATTGCCTGTGTGCACAAATGTTTGTTTGTGTGCTCTGTACGTGTCTATGTGCTCACACGGTATGTTTACTGTCCATGCACTACAGAAAACCCAAATCTTTTGGGTTTGTCAATGATTGTTAAACAAGTGCTTCTCATTTTTCTCAGAGGTACTGCTAGAGATAATATTTAACTAAGACACATTGCAATTTGCTTATGCACCTTACAGTGAAGATGCTGCCCATACCAGAACCGTGTGATGGCTTTCATACTCCTTCACATGCAACAGTCTATTACAATTTCTCTTTTTGTTATTGAAATATTTCTAATCTACTGTATTTTTTTCTCTAATATAATACACGTATGAATGATTTCCCCTGAGCTGTGTGTGGGGAGAGCTTGCCGTTACCCTGCCAGGAGTCCACAGAGGTCCTGCAGCTGTCCTGTCTCCCCCCCGCCGCCGCAGCTACCAACGCGGCTGCCGAGCGGAGGGAGACTACGTTTCCCAGGTGCCCCAGGTCTAGGAAAGTGAAGGCGGAGCGCCCGGAGGCGCGTTGAAAAGTCACCGGCTGTGTCGGTGGAGCGGGAGCGCGCGGGCCCTCTACGGCCCTCATCGGACTGAGGAGGACGGGGACGGGCCACCCCCCTTGTTTGTTCGGGTCCCATACTAGAGGTAATCTACTGACTCGTAACCTCCTTAACGATGCCTAATGTCCATACAGGGGATATGCTCGACAACACTCCCCTCACAACAACTAGTCACCTGTTTCCCCTGTTCAGAGACATGGCTAAAAATGCTTCTCGACAATCCTCGGCTGGGTCCCCCAGGGTTGACTTAACTGCACATCCATCATCTACACTTACTTGGTTGGATGAGTTGAGCAGCCTGTGTAAGGCAAAGTACGTTTCTGCAGAACCCTCCCCCACGTTAAAAAGCAGCAGCTTATCATCATCATCATCATCATTATGTCCAAGGGAGCTGATATCCTTTTCGGAAAACAACAAAATTAACACCTTTAGTACAATACCTCCCAGGGCTATACCTGCCAAAAGAAAGTACGATGGGGACAAAGAACATGGGAGTTATTCTAAGTCACAAACACTTGATAAACCATGTCTAAGTCCTATACCACCTGTAATTAATTCGGCCTTTATTTCGCCACCTGTTGATAACTTGGACGATTCATCAACATTCTCCCATCACACCCTTTTGCCTATGATTGAACATCTCATCGAATCCTTAATACACCCCTTAATCGACAAAATCACTGCATTCGGGGAGAGGCTGACGGGGCTGGAGAACTCCATTAATTTTCTCCAGAAATCCTCTACTCATACTGCAACAACTTATTGCCCGCCGACAACTGCCTCTTCAAACCTACCTACATTGACTTTATCTCACAAAGCGGTGCTGACTCAAGTACCTACCCCCATTTCCTTGCTGCCTATCACTCCCAAAGCTCCTTTGAAACCGATAACAACGCGTCACATTCCATCTAAACATGTGCGCACCACCCATATACACTTACCTTCAGAAGCAGCGCCTTTTGTAATTGTCCTCTCGGGAGTCCCTGAACTAAGACAAGGTAAAACTGAGAGACAACATGAGCTTATGAATAAAGTTAAGTTCTGGCTATCTAAAAACAGACCTCTGCCCTATCACTTTGATGGTCGAATAATAAGCGTCCGGAGGGTGGGCTGGCTTGGACCCCTCAAAAAAGACATCTTGGGCGATCTGATCCTGATACGTTTCAGGAGCAGACACATTGTGCCATATATGCAGACATGGCTACCTCGAAAGGGCGATGGTCTTATTTCTACCTGGAACTTACATGACTTCTACCCCAATACGTCTTACACGCTTTCCCTCAGACCACTGGGAATTGACAATTACACAGTGGGTAGAGGAACCTATTTAAGAAATGGCAATAGTTTCTCAGTGGCTGTTAATTGTCCCAAATTGTCATACAACAGTTCCATGTATCATAACTACTAAATCTTTTAGAACACTGTTACTTTCAATGTTGCCTAAAGGTTCTAGAAAACATGTTATTACTAAAGCTGGTTATAAATAACGTAAGGGCTAAAGTCCTTTTAAATTTTTTAATTGTGAAATTTAAAACCAATATGTGGTTTATTTTAAAATGCAATGTATTTTTCTCTATGTATGCTTTTATGATTTTAAAGTTGAAATCGAATAAAGCCTATTTTGACCTTTGACCTATGATTTCCCCTAATCCCTGTCAACTATAAAAAGGCCACATTGTAGGCAAATCCATCTACTAGTGATCAACCAAAAGGGCGATAGTTTGGATAAAAAAAGGCTAAACTAGGTTTGTAATTTATAGTAAACCCTGGGAATAATTTATCAGTTCCTATCAATAGCTTGCAGTCTGTGCAGAGGACCTTTAGCTTTTTCTGCTATGTGACCTCCTACGAAGCACTTCTTGGAGAATGTGGTCATAGCTTTCTTTGTAAGTTGCTAAGACATAGCGAAAGATTGCAGCGGTCGGAAACAACAGATCGTTCTGCTGTCACCACAATCATATCCTAATTTCACATGTGGTCAATCCGCTGGTCGAACTGCAGTTTTGGTTCTCTCCGCAGCATATCCTACTGCCGCGAATGGATTTTCACCTGCTCCAGACGGTCCCGGCAGACTTTCATGGAATCTGTCCGCTGCGGTCTGATTTTTCTGATGGTTCATCCTAATGTGACTGCCGGTTTTCCCGGGGTACATGCTGCTGGTTAGTTTCTCTTAATATGGCAGTCGGAATGGTTTTCCGACCGCCGTCCTAATCGACCCCATGATTGATAGTAGAGCAACCACGACGGCGGACTGTCGAGGCCGCACCTCATTTTCTACTTCTTTTTGTTCTATATAAATGTACACAACAATTCTTGTACCTGCTGCCGTTCAGTACTACTGCAACGCAGAACAGAAATTTGAGTTTACTTAGGAATGGTGCACCAGTAAGTTTCTTATCCACAACAAACACGAATACCTTTCCGTACGTCTACTCTCGTTTGTTGTGGATAAAAAGCTTACTGGTGCACCATTCCGAAGGAAACTCAAATTATGTTATGATTGCTAGAAACAATAGGTACATTTTGACTCTTTTCCCTTGCCCTGCAGCAGCTGCATAAAAGTTTAAAAAGCAGGCACCGATTTGATATAAAAATGTGAGTTCAATGACCCCTTAAGAAAATGTGAAAACAGACTTTGGACCTAGCATTAATAGTCAAATTTAAGACTGTCAGAAAAAAATGAATCACAAAGCAAAAGAACAGAAGAGAATTAAATAAAAATATAATGTGATCACATTTGAAAAAAAATCCTTTAGATGTTGTTGGCTTATGCTGGTGAAATCTTAAATTTGTAAAAGTGATTCTTTATGTGTTGGACTGTGCAAAAGCAGGATACTCCAAAACACTGCAGGTCAGGTCTGCCAGGCGTCTGACTTGCCAAGCACTCGGCAGAGTGTGGAAACATTGCGTAATGTACATCTCTGTGCTGCAGCAAAAATATGTTAATAGGGAAAAATAAATCTCTTGAGGAAGTTAATATACACTTTCTATTATCTCTGAAACTTCTTGGCAGTGCAGAAATATCGATTATTTAAAATGTTCTATTTATTTAGCATTTTGATAATTGAGTCACTCCAGCCCCATTGTAATATGCATTTGATTTGGGAATAAAAGCATACTTTGTTTTCTGATATGATTATATAGATGTGTTTCTATGTTATTCTTATTGATTTTGATTGATTTCATGTGAGTTCTTTGTGTTGGATTTTTTCTTCAGAATTATGTTTTTGTTAATTTGATATATTGATGTAAACAGAATTGCAATGTTATCGTTATTGACTATTTTGGACCCATTCCAATTTTAGGCTCTGCTATAGTTTATCTGAGGTATTCCAAGTATGAATATGCAGAGGGATGATTTCTTAAACTAAGTTCATGGCATAATCTTCAGTTAAAGACTAAGGCTGATGTTGTCGTCAAAGAGCATTGTTTCTCCTGCTACCATATAAATTAACAAAAGTTGTGAAATAATTCTTTAATGGATGCCTCTGGATATTGGAAAATTATCAAAAAAAATATACCCTGCATGTGAACATACATATGTGGGCTTTTCAGATTTCAGTCAAATTCTTCAGAAAAAAACATCACATTTTGGGGGTACCTGAAGGCAGGGAAGTGGCTTTTTCCCTGTGGGTTGTATTTTCCATATGTTTTCTACTTTGTGAGAAGAAGAAAATGCATTTTTGTCTCAAAGAGTTCTCCTGCGCAGTGCAGCAACAGAAGTAGTGGATTCATGAAGACTGGACCTTCTGCCTCGACCCACTGCTGCTGAGCATGAAGTGCGGAGATAAAAACATGGGAGTCACATGATTTGTTTAAACGAGAAGCAGAAGGCCTGCTACATCAAATTGCATTCGATTGTGACTCAAGGACAAAGGCTTTGCATTGTGGAGATGACTAGTTTGCTTAATGCACAGCAGAGCCACACTTGGCTTTGAACGGAGAAGGGACATGTGGCTGTTGAGAAGCAGGTGTGGGAGATATATGTGGAAAAGTGGCTTACAAAGTATTGGAGAATGCCCCGACCTGGTGTAGTGGCTGTTGACCTTCCAAATGCTGCGGAACCAGGCAGCATAATCGAGGTCACATGGCCTGGCTCTGTGTCAAATACCCCATGCACTCAGCTTTTAAGAGAAGGCCTGCGCCTATGGATCTGAGTGGGGCATATCATGAACTTGATCACCTATTGTGGAGCCCTCAACCCCTGAAACCTGAAAACCAGGGGCCGTCTTACAGAAAGTGCCCCGGGGGTGCAACAGGTGTTTGCTCTAGCTTTGCGCACCCTGTGGCACTTTGGAATTACAGAAGGGACCGGATTCATTTGTGCGGCCATCCTGTAATACTGATAGCAGTGGCACACATAAAGCACCAGTGCTATCTGCAGGGGGCGTTTCCTCATTTGCTTGAGGATGTGCCCCATGCAAATGAGGGGATCGCTTTGCTTCTGTGCCCACGCCATATTACAGATGTGGGCCCAGATGCAAAGAAGCTGTCAGGGGGCGCACTGAAGTGCACCACCAAAAAGGTGGCTCACTGTCAGAGCACCTGAATGCGTGGCCCTGGGGGTTGAGCATTTATCGTAATAGAGACATTTTCATTGTTTACGCCAGGCGCAAACAATAAAAATGCGCTTATTGTGTAATGTTAACCCATGTAGGCTCCACACTCTCATACAGCAGCAAGTGTAAACTCTGCTATTTTAAGGGGTGAAGGGCACTTTGCTAAGTGTGCACTCTTCCCAGCAGACCTCTGCACTAATCTTGTATTAGAGATACTGCTTGGCCGAAGACAAAGGGCAATGAGGTGCAGCAGTAATAAGAGCAGTATACTTTAAATAATATGTAACATGTTTTACCCCTTGCTACCATTATTGTATGTTGAAAGTATTTTTGTTTGTATAAAATATTAAGGAATGCTGTTAAGGAAAGTGTAATTTCAGTACTTACAACAGATGTAATATTTTTTGTTGAGAAAGGCAACTAAATATAACAGACAGACTATTTGTAATTTCCCCAAAAAACACTCGCAAAGCATGAGTTGTAATTGTGACCGCACAAAGTAGACCTGGTCTGTGATAATGATTCTTTATGGTTCACACTTAAAATTTAGCAAGTCATAAATTCCCATTCAGTGATATTAACAAACTAGGAACGTCGCACCACCAGTCGATGATAACGTAATCAAACCAGGAGGTGAGCCAGGTGTATAGTTTCTAAAATAAGCAGAGTAGTATTGATCTAGTTTTGCATTGTTCCAGCATTCCTTCTTCAAAAAACAGTTTGTTAAATTGTACTGATGCTGAATTGAAGATTCTAGTAGAAGAATATTCGGCAGATACCCAAACATTAGTTTGGAAATCTGCATTTAATATCCCAGAAACCAAGATACATGATCTCATGATTTCTGTTGAAGTCACAAAAAGGACCATTGAGCAATATTAAAAAAGATGGTCCTACCTGCGGTCGAGGACCAAAGAAAGGGTGAAAGCCAGAAGTGATGGTAATTGCACAAGAGGAGGTAGCAGCACCTACTCCGATGGAGAAAATGATCTGAATCCATTGGTGGTACCACTTCTATTGGCAACCACTGTCCCAGTGGCTATACCCTCAGGTAAGATAAACATTTATTTATTTTATATAATAAAAAAATGATATAAAGAAAAAAAACATATTCTACTGAATCATTTAATGTAGTTTACTTAAATTTAGTTTAACAATCCATTCATTTATTACTGTACTATATACATAAATGATAAGAGGTTTAGGTCAATTGGTGTAGAACATACATAATTATTATTTAAAGGAAATGGCATATGAATACATTATTAGAAATAAATTATCATATGCCCATACATTTTAGAAAGTGTAGAAATATATTACAATCATGAAAAACAAAAATGTTAAATATTAGAAACTATTAAGCACATATAAATGAAACTGCACTTATTTAATGTAATATAAAACATTTTTAGAAAAATATATGACTACTCTTTGTTCACACGGAACCATCTGCACAAAGTGCGACAGAAGATACCCAGGATAATATAGAAGAGGGTTGTACCAGTACACAGGCACACAGACATGGAGATAACATCCTGTAATTCCCACTGCCAGGCCCACACAACCCAGAAAAAAACATATAAGCAAAAGACACAGAAGGTGCCTTTACTTTGGCACAACACTTCAGAAAGTTGAAAAATTCAAAGTTTAATGTACAAAAACAACACAAAGAAATATGAATTAACACATATGGCCAATAACTTAAAAATAACTGTAAACAATGGATTTGGAAGCATTTCTTATAGTATGATACATGTTTTGAACTCTGTTGTTTCAGTTTGTGGAAGAAAAGGCATAGAGAATATGATAGAGTCACACAGACAATCATCTTCAGCCTTTTTGCCACTGTGTAGATGGTTTAGCTGCAAGCATACTAATTATATGTAAACACTCTTTAAATTTAGAAGCTGAGTTAACAAGGCAAAATGGGACTAGTACAAGGACTCAATTAAAGGAGCTAATATCTTACAAGAACTTAGGGCCTGATTTAGATCTTGGCAGATGGGTTACTCCATCACAAAGGTGATGGATTACCCCTTGGCCAAAGATTAAATCTCATAGGATATAATGGGATTTATATTTCAATGGGTGGGATATCCATCTCTGTGGGGACGGGGTAACCCGCCTGCTGAGTTCTAAATCAGGCCCTTTACACAGCTCACTACAGCTGGGCTTATGCCTGCCTTATCAGTATCTGAGAGTGAGAAATACTCAAGTGTGAGCAGTTCTCCAGTACAAGAAAATAATACTACTTTATGAAGTAGGATTAGATGTGTGGAAGGGTAGTGTACTTTAAGGCAGGTGCACACCGTGGTCCAGTGGTGCTTGGCAAAAACAAATGTTTTTAGAAGTGTACAAAAGGTTTTGCTTTAAATGATGTGAGGTGTAATTTGTAACTCTTGTATCAAAATGAATTTGTACTTGCATATAGATGTAGAGCAAATGTGAAGAAAAGTACGTTTTTGAAAAATGGCATTGTATTTTTTATTGTTAAGCATTAAACAAAAAAATACTATGTCAAAAGTAAATGTTAGTAATTTGTATTCTGCTTCCTCATCTCTCAATAGACTGCACATTGTCTAGTCTATAAGTTCTACTACTTGCTTATGATTATTCACCATCATCTACATTATTTTCCATTGCTTCCTCTAGCAATCTCCTCTGCCTTGCACTGTTGTGAAAATATTTGTAAGCCCACATTTCTAAATTAGTACAGATAATTTCTGATATCTGCTTTCCAAACATTTATGACTTCTAGACAAGAAAACGAAATGCTCCAATGACTCATTTTCATCAGTCTGCCGTAACCCTTCTAACAGCTATTATTCATTCTGCTCCATGTTTGATGGTTGGTGAATGGAAACCTGAAAGAATTACCATGAATTTAGTTTTCGCTTCATCCATGAATCATATTCATTAGGATTTAATTTAGAATTTGCTGCATCACATTCAAGTTCCTTGACTTTTAACACATTGTGTATTTGGTGTAGAAGATCATGGGCTCAGGAGGTTTCACAGCAAGAAAGTTCTTTAGATATGCTATGATTTTCTATAGTCTCTGACAGGCCTGGAGGTGAGTATATTGCTTGCTCTCTTCCCTTTAAACATCAGTTTACCTGAGAAGAAAACAATATTGAACTACAAGATGCATAGTCCATAGATAAAACACACAACACATGATTCAACTATAGTTGATAGGTAAAACAGCACATCCATTTGAGCCTCTGTCTGATGCTGTTATGAGTTAAGTCGCTATCTCATTCCTTTATTTTAGACTATAATACTGTAGTGACCATAATAATGTACTATCAGTGATTAAAGTTATTCGTGTTTCTACCTTTTAGTATCAAGTGCCAGTCAAGGCCAGTATACCAGACTGTCAGTGGGTCATTTAGGCTGGGTGAGTGCAAAGTGCTCTTCTCCGGCCATCATTTCAGGTGTTACAGCTGCTCTTTGTTTTCAGTCTATTTCTTGATGCTCGTTCCTATCACTGGCCCCTCAGCATGCCACTATTAAATTCCAACACAGCACCTGTGTGAAAGAAAGTTGATAGATATTAGTTGTGGCCTCTGCCTCCTTACACTGGGTCACAAAAGAGTTTGATCACCTGAGGAACCGCACACTCCCAATTGCAGATTTCCCAGATATGATAGATCTGCACCAAATTTCACTTTCATTTTGTGGATGCAGCTAATATCCAGAATACTAATTTTAGTAAACTTCCATGCAGGGAGCAAAAAGTTAAATGTGGGGTTTCCCATTTTAGCTTCGAGTTGCATGAAAGAAGAACTTTACTAAGAAAGTGTGCTTTTCATGATTTTTTGCAAAGCCATTCAGTAGTGTCTGAGATAAAAAGGTGCTGATTAGGCATGACATTTTTAACACATTATTTCTGGTCCTTTGAAAAGCCAAGTTTACCTGGTGCTGCAACATCCTTACATAAAAAATAAAGGAGGCAGGGACTTGAAAGGACTAAAAGTTAACCCTAAATGAAATAATGTTAAACTAATTAAACAATTTAAAATAGTTAAAAATATAAATATTTATAATTTTATTAAAAAAATATATGATTTAAAATTATTTTATCATACAATCTTTTAATAACTCTTTTCCATTTGAAAAAAATGTAATTCTAATTAGCAGCAAGCAACCCTACATGAAATGAGTTGGGGGGTTGCTGCTAATTAAAAATCCCACTTGCACCATTGACATCGAGGAGTGCGTGCCTTTTTTCCTGGATGGCGAAATAAGTTATTTAATATTGTAAAGTATGGGGAAAGTTTCGATAAAATTTACCATAGGGAGAGCTCAGCTCAAAACTGAGGGGGTCTGTCTATGTTATTGTGCTATATAAAAATGTGAAATAAAAATCCACTAAATGAATAACCACTTGTACCTTAAGTGTTTCCATGCTAACTCTTCAAAGTGAGCCCTTCTTTCATTCTACAACATTCCTTTAAACAACTAGTATCCTAGCCAACATCATTATTCAAATGCAATTTACATTTAGTAGCAGTTTCATTCTTGCTTAGTATATACAATGAGTTACATTAGGTTATGTTTTTGTAGAGCATCACATACTACCAGGGGGTCATGCATGGATGCATTCTTGTAATGCTTGACAAATCTGCTACATCTTGAAATTATACACAAACATAAACATTTTCCACATTTTTCACATACGTTTTACCCAGTGGTCACAGCTTAAAGTATGTTGACCGCCTAACATTATAGTGTCAAAATGGCATTTCCATCAGTTGTGCCAATGAATGCATCTGTTATTGTACAACATACCACAGTACCTATACATCAGTTGCAATGCTGCAAAATAAATGTTATTTAGTTACTGTTCCACGAAATGGCTGGCTAGCAGCCATTTTCACAAACTAAAATCCTTATTTAGAAGTTAATGAACAGGGTAATCAGCCTCAAAGATGCTTTTGACAGCAGTCGCCCTGCTCGCTATGCTGGTGGAAAATGTATACCGAAACCCTGCAAAGTTGATGCTGTTGGTGAAAGTACATCATACTGTCAGCTAGGGGTGGGCGGACAACTCCGTTCTGCCTACGGAATGTGCGGAGATTTGCCCCTTACACCTTCCACGATGTAGGCGGAGAAACAAGGCAAATTTCTGCACACTCTGGCGGAACGGAGTTGGCCTCCCGCCCGCCTCCCGCCCGCAGTATTAAAACTTTACAAAACATTTTAATAACAATTTAAATCTTTAAATCACCTTACCTTATTGGCTGCGTCCCCGGGCATCCCTCAGTCACCATCGCGTCTTCTTCTGGGAAACTGCGCAATTGTTTGGATTGGAGTTAGAATATTAAATCACATGTCTTCAATAGTTTTGCTTTCCCCAAGGCATATGTGACTGCAGTTAAAATATAACATTAGCCTCTCCCTCCCCCTGCATAAATACTTCTCTACATTCTTGGCGGACCGGAGAATTAGAAAATGTAATTACTCCCAACTACAAATATTTGCATTTTCCCCAATGTTGTGGGTGTGGGATTAGCATAGAAAATCAGCCGCATCCCAAATATACACGTTCTGCAAAGTTTGTGGAACTTGAGATAGAAATGAAAACCTCACCTCCCCCAATGTGTGCACTTACCACAATGTGGGATTTGAGTTTGAATGGTAAATCAGACCTCCTCCCCAAATGTTTGTTGGAGTGCATTAGAACAGTCAATCTTTCCCATCCCAAAATGTACACTTTATACAATATTGGTGAAACAGATTTAGGAGTAATAAATCAGCCCCTCCCCCTAAAATATATCCTTTCTACAATGTTAATGGAACACGAGTCATAATAGTAAATCTCACCTCCCAAATGTTCACACTTACTACATTCTTTGAGTTATTGTAGTCTGCATAATACATCGGACTCCCTCAGGTCAAAAATGTATACACCTTTCCCAAGGTTTGTGGGGAAGGAGTTAGAATAATAATAAGCCCCATCTGGAAACATAACCCTTCTATTGTGTTGATGGTATTCTAATTAGAATAGTATATTTTAAACCCCTAACTATATATGTTTACTATTTTGTTTGTGAGATTGTAGTTTGACAAAAGGTAGAATAGAAAATTAGCTGACCTCCAAATATGCAATTTCTAATATGTTTGTGCCATTGAAGTTACATTAATAAGTCTTGCCTTCCCAATTGTATGCACCTACAGTTTTTAGGGATTAGAGTTTTAATAGCAAATGACCCCCCCCCCCCCATAAATGCAGTTTTCCCAATTTTCGTGGGATGGCAGTTAAAATAGGCAATCAGCCTCCCTCCAAATATAAGCTTTCTACTATGTTTGTAAACCTGTAGTTAGAACAGTAATTTTGACACTACCAAATATATTTGTGGAATTGAAGGTAGAATAGTAAATCAGCTTTCCCTATATTTTTTCTACAATAGTTCGGAACTTAGAGTAAGAAACATAATTTTGATCCCATCAAATATATGCTTTGGTATAAATCTTTATTCGGTAAAATTGATCACCATAAAAGACAACAATGTACATTTTAAAATACATTTCATCAAGATATACTAGCAACAACAAGGGTTGTCCATAATTAAAATACGACTGAACACTATCACAATAATAAGACCACGGACAAAAATACTCCGGGCACTCAGAGTAGGCGGCTTCAGGTAGCTCCACTCTGGGTAGATAGTGTCCTTGCAATCATTCCCAAAGATCTTGATCTAGTAATCCAGGCACTACTTAAAAACTTTGCCACCCCGCATATCAATGAGGTAGATGATAAATCCGTTGTAATCACTCGTAGGGCCGAGCGATGGCACCTCATCCCCAGTCCTTTACAAACTGGTTTCAGCCAGTTTTTCAGAGCCACTTTATACGCGGGACAGGCAAAAAGAAGATGGGCCACAGACTCTTTAGGGGCCGCACAGCCGGGACAAGATCGTGAAGGGCCATCCTGATTGGACCATTTTGAAGTAAATTCGTGTACCGGGAGGGTGCCGTACCTTAATTTTAAATAGAGGGCCCTGTCTAGCGGCTTGGTTATCAAGTCAAGGAAGGGTTCAAGTTTCCTTACCCACTTACACTCAAGAAAAAACTCTGTAAGTGAGCCCCCTGTTATACTGCGTGATGCTTCGGCCTGTACCCACTCCCAATATAGTTTCTTGATCACCATTTTGGGCGGGGGCGCTTGGGACTCCCATATATCTCTCAAACCCAATTGGGAGACTAATAGCCTCAGATTTTTCAACCAGCCAATTTTGAACCCAGAATCTAGTAAAATTAGCTCGTCCAGACCTTCGGCGTATTTGGCTAGCTCCTTAGTCCTTCTCAGGCGGACCCAAAAGAGCAGTGGGCGCAGCCTCACTATATCCTTTAAGGCACGTCTACCAAGGTCTAACCGCAGGGGGATCAGCGGGGTGGAAACAGGCAGGGCCACCACATCTCTAAAAAACTTATTCTCTGCTAAGGTTAGCTCATTAACATTGTCGAACCCCCATAATTCGGAGCCGTACAATGCAGCCGGGAGTATCTGGCCATCATAGATGGCCATTACCGGGGACACTGGTTTACTAATTGATGCCCGGTACTCTCGTAAGGTCACCCCCGACACTCTTTTGTGGCCCAATAGCATTTTAGCCAAGTGATCCTTCCAGGTCATTCGGCTGTTTATCCGGACCCCTAAATAGTCGAATGCCTCGACCAACTCCAAGGGCGTCCCATTAAGCAGAAAATTATTTTTAAAATTTTTGGCGGGCGAAAAGGCCATCAGTTTGGTTTTGGAGGTATTGATTGTTAAGCCTCTCTCTGTACAAAAAGAGATGAATCGCTGCAGAAGTTTTTGCAGGCCTATCGGGGATTTAGCTATCAGTAAGGTGTCGTCAGCAAAGAGCAGAGTCTGAATCTTTTCCCCCGCCAGGGTTGGGGCATCCGTCCCTTCTCCCCTCAGATGGTCCACCACTCCATTCACAAACAAGGAGAAGAGAGTCGGAGCCATGACACACCCTTGGCGGACTCCACTCCTCACAGGTACCCTGTCTGTCAATTGGCCCTGTGTACCCCATCTGATCCTAGCGTATGTCCCCTCATGGAGTCTTACAAATAATCTCAAGAGTGAGCCAGGAAAGCCCATACTTTTCAGAACCTCCCACAGTTTAGCACGGGGGACCAGGTCAAAGGCCGTTTTGAGATCTATGAAGGGCATATATAGGCTGCCCTTCTTGATGGTAACTGCCTTCCAGTAGATCCCAAACAGCCGAAAGACCTGGTCCATCGTGCCCACCCTCTGGCGAAATCCGGCCTGCAGATGAGAGAGAATACATTCCTCCTCCATCCAGACACCCACCCTGGCGATAATGACCCTGCCAACCACTTTCTGGATTATGTCTATCAGACTAATCGGTCTGTAGTTGGCAGGGTCATCTCTTGCCCCCTTCTTGTACACTGTAACCACCTCGGCACCCTTCCATGAATCTGGCACGGGGTGTCCCTTTACTAACAAATTCATTATGGTGGCTATTAGATTTGCCCAGGCTAGGGGTTCAGCGATCAAGAGGTCCCCAGGGATCCCATCCGGCCCAGCTGCCTTTTTAGGGGTCAAATGTTTAATTGCTGCCACTACTTCAGAGGCCGCAAACAAGTACTCAGTCTCCCCGCCAGGATCCCTTCCCTCCCCACAAGTAACCAAGGGGCCAGTTGTATCTTCACTGCCGCCATACAGAGATGAGAAGTGATTGAACCATTGCAGGCTAGTTATATGGGTTGCTAAAGGCTGGGTTTTACCCTGCCTAGCTCTATTAATTAAATCCCAAAATAACGTCGAATCCCTCCTGCTGACGGCGTCTGTTATTTCCCTCCAGTGCTCCTCCTCCCAATTGCGCTTAGCTAGTGCAATTGCTCTCAAGTACTCCCTCCTGGCCGCTCTAACCAGAGTAGGATTCCTTGCGAGCAAGGCAACTGATAAACTTTTCCTCTTCCCCTTGCAGTCCGCTGAATACCATGGATTGCTGGAAATGGGGGGGGTCCTATTTAGTCTAGGGGTTTTCCCTTTAGAGGTGAAATAAAGACTCACTTGGTCTATCGTGCCTTTGTATGCAGAATCGAGTTTTGAAGAAAGGCAAGGAGAGCTAGCAGCCACCCGATCCATTGCCTCCAAGTCCCTATACAGGTCTTCAATGGTAGATTTAATGGTCCCCAGTTGGTCTACATTTAACTGGGCCTTATCCCACTTCAATCTATGATTATTTTCGTAAGGGATGATCTCTTTGGTTAATTTCAACGGCGCACTCATCCCTTTCTCTTTAATTTTGCCCCATTTAAAATTGCAACAAAGCGGGTTATGGTCGCTATCCTGAGTGGGTACCACCTCCATATCAAT
Source organism: Lissotriton helveticus (assembly GCF_964261635.1). Classification (NCBI taxonomy): domain Eukaryota; kingdom Metazoa; phylum Chordata; class Amphibia; order Caudata; family Salamandridae; genus Lissotriton; species Lissotriton helveticus. Next base: position 2,124,933,230 of record NC_136059.1, on the reverse strand, counting down.
GAGGTCAAGCCACATACTAACACTCATTAAAATGTAATCAATTCTGGACGGGGCCGATAGCCTGTTAAAAGTCATTGCGCCTGATATATCAGACCGGGTCCTGCCATTAAGGGCTCTTAATTTGTGCTCCCTGGTAAGGGCATTCAGTTGGATTGCCCTAGCAGACCATTTCCGAATGGGGGGTACCGTCAGGGGGGGGGATAGACCACCTAGAGTCGTCCTCCTCAGAACCTAGTGGATCATCACCAAGAAGGGGTTCGAACGTACAATTAAAATCGCCACCCACCATAATTCTGGCTGAGGGAGGGCAATTAGCTAGAGCAGAATCAAGGCTCAATATGGTTGCTGAAGTGTTATCCCCAGCAGCCCCTCTAGCGTACACATTAAAAAGTTCAAGCCTAATCCCCTCGATGTGACCCCTAGAAGAAAGGTGCATTAAGTCGTTACACTGAGTGTCATTTAAAACCATGTCCCAATCTAAGTCAATTCTTAACCAGACTAAAAGACCTCCTGCTGGTCTACCCTTTCCTCTACTTATCGCTGGGGAAAAAAAGGTAGTATAGCCAGATTTATCAATTGGTAACAGGCACCAAGTTTCCTGAAACAGGCAGACATCGAACTTCTCGATGAATGCATGCCATTCAGGAATGTCTAACTTCCTTTTTAGCCCAGCTACATTCCAGGAAATCAGGTTTATTACCCTAGGACCCTTGTGCACTAAAGAGGGCCCATTCGTGATCACCCCCCCCCAGCTCCAATCCCGCACAACTAGATTGGTGGCTATTACTCACACAACAAGATTGCCTGTCAGGTTCAGAACAATCAACAGCAATAGACATACCCGGGGCAGCAAAAAGAGGCATATTCGAGTGGATGACATTAGAGACATCTGTGGTTACCTCCTGGGAATTGTCAGAAATAATTCTTCCTTGCTGGGGATCCACTCCGTGTCGACCGCATCCCTCCTCCTTAGGCTGTAAACATCAATCGCAGTCCTCCATGCCAGTAAGCTGCGAAAACCTATTGAAGGTATCTAAGGGGGTGAAGGGTCTAAGATGCTCCATTGCACTATCGTGACTTAGGTGATGTCTCTGCGGAATCGTGGACCAACCAGACTGACCATTAGGCTGAAACTGATGCTGACCAAGTACCTGATAAGTACTATTGTAACCAAAGTGCTTGGGCCATGGGGCATAAGACTCTTCCCAATGTTTGGGGGGGTAAGGAACCGGCCTCGGGTAAAAATAGGTTAAGGGCCTAGGTATAATAGAGTTTCCTCCTCCTGCATATGGCCAGTTTAAAATGTAGTCTACTGCCCGAGGCTCTCTAAAATTGACCACCACTAGATCCCCTTCAATATCTTTCCTTGTGTTACCCAACCAAGGGATCCGTCTGACATGTACAATATCTCCATCCACATTTGGGGCTATGGGCCTGAAGGTCCTCAACCAATGAATTATTTTATTTTTCAATTGGACGTAACCTTCCTTCTTATTGTCTGCTAATGGGGGAACCCCGGTCATGACTACTACATAGGGCACCGCCTGAGGTGGAATTTCCACCTGTGGTACCCTAGTTAAGGGGCCTCTGGTGCGCACCCCTTCCCCCTGTCTCTCCCTTCTGTTAACTGGGGGAGCCTTTGTCGTTGGCCTTTGAGGGCCACCTTCTGTCCCAGATACAGAAATATTCGAGTTCTTTGTGGGGTTTTCTTTATGAATAGCAGGCACCACGTTTCCCTGATGCTGAGACGACTGTTTAGACAGCTGGAGTGGAGCAGAGGGGGTATCTACTGGGGATTTTACAATCTGGTTAGACGAAACCCCGGTGCAAGGTGTTGGTTGTATACCCCCACTCCCCTGGGCCTTGGTCACCGTGGCCATACTATTTATGGCAGCCTCTACTAAGGTCAATCTATTTTCGACTTTCCTGAGACTCTCAATCACGGGTAGCAGCAGAGACCTCAGTAAAAGTTCAAAATCCCCTACAGATGGAGAAGGGATCAATGTGTTTGTAGATAAGGGCCCCTGACTGTTATCTAATACTGCTATATTGGGGACCTCAACAAGCGGAGTAACCACCAGTGGTGATGCCTCAGATGTTACTGTGGTTGCACCTACCATTGTAGCCCTTACATGGGGTGAGGGTAATTTAGGGCTTTTGCCAAAATCTAGATGGGAAATTTTAACTTTGCCTTGTCCCGCCCTTGTTTTCCTCCTTTTTTTATTTGGAGGTGGCCCGTGTATCTGTGCAACCACTAGTTGCTTAGATTTATTTGTTTTAAGCTTCGAGGGAACAGCAGTGTGGCATGGAATCTGGGAAGGGGGGTCAATCACGATAGAATCAAGGGGCATACCAGGGGAAGAGGTGCAGTCACGCAGTAAAAGTGGGAAGCCTTCTTGGCTAACGGTTTCCCCCCCAAGGTCAATTAAGTCCCCCTCAGTGAACAAAGAAGCAGGCGCAGAGTCAATAAAGGATCTGTTTTTCAAACTTTCGATTGAACGCCGCCGTTCAGCCCTGCGTTCGGCCATGGTCAATTCCTTCTCCCCCTCGGACAGTACCTTGGGGAAATAATTGTCTAGTGACCCATTGCGAAGTTTGCCCTTCTTCCCAGGTGACCCCCCATCCCGTAGGGTAGCCATTAACTAACCTGTAACACAAGCCCACGAAGTAAATTTTAGAGAATGGGCCCAGCCCGGCCAACTCTGGCCTACGAGGGCCTCAGAGGGCCCGCCCTTTGCCCGGGCTTCGCCCCGGGCGCTCCCGCGCAGCGTGAATCGATGGATTAAATGGGCCTAAGACTGGAATAAGCTGGGCGGGGCGGTCAGGGAGAGCGGGCCAGGTGACAGGCCGGAGGATTCCTGGGACTCCTGGGAAAGCGAGTCCCGGTTCCTTCGCTCGCAGCCCTGTCTCTTGCTCTCACACCCAGCTGGCTCCTGTGACTCCTGGGCTCCGGTGGCGGCAACAGCGCAGCGGGACCCGCGAAGCGGGTTCCGCAAGTAGTAAAATAACCTCCCAGCGGCAACAGGAACAAAGTACAACAAACGACCCCAATGTCAATGGAGGGCGGGGATTTTTAAAAAGGTGAGCTGGGCGGGGCGGTCAGGGAGAGCGGGCCAGGTGACAGGCCGGAGGATTGCCGGGACTCCTGGGAAAGCGAGTCCCGGTTCCTTCGCTCGCAGCCCTGTCTCTCGCTCTCACACCCAGCTGGCTCCTGTGACTCCTGGGCTCCGGTGGCGGCAACAGCGCAGCGGGACCCGCGAAGCGGGTTCCGCAAGTAGTAAAATAACCTCCCAGCGGCAACAGGAACAAAGTACAACAAACGACCCCAATGTCAATGGAGGGCGGGGATTTTTAAAAAGGTGAGCTGGGCGGGGCGGTCAGGGAGAGCGGGCCAGGTGACAGGCCGGAGGATTGCCGGGACTCCTGGGAAAGCGAGTCCCGGTTCCTTCGCTCGCAGCCCTGTCTCTCGCTCTCACACCCAGCTGGCTCCTGTGACTCCTGGGCTCGGGTGGCGGCAACAGCGCAGCGGGACCCGCGAAGCGGGTTCCGCAAGTAGTAAAATAACCTCCCAGCGGCAACAGGAACAAAGTACAACAAATATATGCACTTTCCCCATAGTTTGTGGTACTTGAGTTAGAATAATAAATTAGCCTACATCTGAGTATGCAGTTTCTAAAATAATTGAAATTAGAATAGTAAATCTCTCCTCCTCAGCTGTAAACATTTACTACGTTATGTTTGGGGAAGGGTTATGATAGTAAGTCAGAGTCCACTAAACATTTTCCTCAATGTTTGTGGCAGTGAAGTTAGATTAGTATATGCCCCCTAAAATATACACTTTTTGCAATGTTTATTGAACATGAGTTAGAATTGTAAATTTGTACTACACAAATATAGGCATTTTTCTCATTGTTTGTGGTTTCTCAGACTCTTTTTAATTAAATATTTTGTTCACATTTTTACAGAGCTCAAGGATGTGAAATGGAACATTACCTTTTGAATTATTTTATTTTTGTAACACATTTATAATTTGGTCATAACATATGGACTGTTTGCTATGGACTAGGACTCTTCTCATGATATTTCTACAGCTACTCAATTGTATTTTGTTAAAAATTATTTTATTTGAAAATAGGGTTGATTGAGAGGTGTTTCATTTTAGATTTGCACTATAATTAATCCTTTTTTTTAGGTGGTGGATTAAAAATGCAATAATAAATTTATCACAAGCAGTCATACATAACAATTATGTAAATGCAGGTTAGCTGGGAATAAAAAAAATAATATACATACTATTGTCCCACACCAAATGAGAAACTGTAACCAAATTGAATAACAATCTATAAATAGTAAATTATTAAATTGCATAGTGAAAAAGTGCAACAATGGCAAGAGTTATGTAGGCACCATAAGTCAAACAAACAGGTCTCATTAGGTACAACGTTTAGGTATGTAGCTAAAATGATGTAGGCACTAGAAACACAGATAGGTATTCATATTTCGTTATAGTTGAAGCATAGCGTAAAGCATATCATTTAAGTGCAATACTTCCAGTACAAATTTGAAAGCTGCTGATCATATATATTTAAAGTGCAAATTGAACAAGGGTGATCATAAATATTGCAAAGACAGCATTTCAAAAAGATGCAACATTCAACAAGAAAAATAGGAATAATGCTAAAAACATTAACACAATCTATTCTGATAAGCAGAGAAACTTTTAACCACATAATCAGAGCATGTTCTTAAAAGTGCATATAACCATCAGACATAGTGCAATTGTGCCTCTAAAGTGCACAAAGCCAAGTGCAACCAAACAACTCTATACAAAATTATAAGTAGATCCCAATATGAACAAACTTTTTTCATATATCATTGTATCAGTTTGGTTATTCCTCTTGGAACACATGCATTCTAATTGCTGTATCTTGCTCATTCTAATTTGCCATTGACCAAATGATGGGCATCTAAGAGGTTTACAGCAAAATGAGTGATCTAGCGATCGAAGATGCCACGAAGATGCATTGTTCAGATCTTGTGAAAGCTACATTATTAGCCAATGACAATTAGCCAATGCTTCAAAAAGTGCTACTAATGAACCTGGCACCACTCTTTTAGATATTCTTTGGGATAAAAAAAATAAAAGGGCACCACCCTTATACAAATCTAGAATGTTGGAGGTGACACAAAGCCCGAGATACTGAATTGGGCAAGTAGACTTCGACTGATACCTAATTACACACAGGAAGATCCTCAACAGGCATTAAACAACACCATTTCTGATTTATTATGATTGATCTAATAGTCCTCGATTATAGTGAAATCATTAAACCTATAAGGTGCTCCTTGGATATATCCTTATGGTTGTAATATTTAAGTGATGTGTAAAATAAGTTTTGTGCAAAGTTTTAATAATGTACTGGGAAATGTAATGTATTCATTATGCTGCTTTTGAAAGGTTCCTTTGTTTTGTGATGAGATACTTGTTATTTTTAAATTAGGTACTATGTATTATTCAGTGTACATTTGAGTTTGTATTGAATGCTTTCTTAAATGTCTAACAATGTAAATGTTTTTGCATTTTGTTAGTACATTGTGTTGTAAGAAAGTGGATTATATTTTGGGGTAGTCTGCTAAAACACTAACCTGAACTCAACCCTCCGAGAGCTTATGCACAGAGCAGGAGGGCTTAATTTAGGGCAATGTGTAAAATGTGCCAGCAGTACCAAAACAATAATAAAGTCCAAACAATAAAAATCTCAAACTGGATTGGAAAAATAGAGTAAGTTTCAGATTTTTAGTGAAAGAAGCACCAAAAAGCACTAGGTGCCAATGATAGTCTATGGTTGTAGTAGAACTGGGACCTAGGAGCATTTTGAGGCTGACGGTAATGGATCCAAAGGTTGAATGGACCTTGATGGCCTTGTCAAGGAATTTAATTTCGGACTTAGACTGCAAAATAGAAGTCAGATTCTCTCAGCATGGCAAGGCAGAAGGCTGTGTCTGGGAAGGTCTAGCTAAAGTTGGATAGGCGTTGAGCAAGGTTCTGCTGAAGTAATTCCTTTTGTTGAAAAAAGCTCAGCGTTAGAAATTTTACATTTTGTGTCTTGGGCTGTTAGTCAAGATTTCTACCTTGGGACTTCATCTCCAAAATGGAGCTTGGATTTCTCCAACAAGACAAGGTGTGAGCCTGTATATCAAGAGGGTTCCACTGGAATAGATACATTCTTGCTTAGGGCCCTCTGAAATGGATTTGCTGAGGTAGAGAAGCTGCAAGTGAGACACACCTGTTTCTTCAGCCCTATGAAGTTGTGCCTTTGCCAGATCAGCTCTGGTGTTTTGTCGTAGTCCTCACGGTGCTGAAAGTCAGAATTTCTTTTAGTCGGAAAACTCTGCAGTGTTAAGTTCCTTTTTTCTCAACTCCTCACCTAAGACTCCCAGGTTCCAGGGGGGCTCTTAGGACTTCAGGGCTTGGTTCCACAAATGCTTTGTACAGGGCCTATGACTGGGCAACTGGTCATCCAGGAAAAAGTGGTTTCACAGCTTGTTGTGTCCCTTTAGCCATACAGTAGGTCAGACAGCTGAAGTGCTCTTCTTTGTCCTGGGTACAGGGGGGGAACAGGTCCAGTCTTTCAGATCTCTTCTCGAGATCAAACAAGCAAAGTCCAGTCCTCTTCTCATCTTCTGCAAATGGTCCCAAAAGTGTTCTGTTGAAGGTTCCTTCAGAGGCACATTTATGATTGGCAGCACCATCCAGTGGGGTAAGATGACTCCTGGCTCCTGCCTAAATATTTGGCTAAACATTCTCTGGGGTATGCTACCCACTTTTTCAGCAATTCCTGTATGTCTTACTTCAAAGAATTCCTGTGTACTCCTAAAATTCAAAATGGATAAACCCTTCCTCCATTTTTCAGAGCCCTTGTGTCCACCCGGGTAATGATTAGTATCCTTTCCTGTGTCCAATGCAAACTGGTTCTGGGATCAGCTTCCCACCCACTGGGTCTGAAGCCAGCCACTAATGTGGTCCTGAAGGATAAAGGTTGTACTTTCGCCAAGATTCCCTTTACGTTTACTTGCAAAAGGGCAGCTATCATCTTGCACCTTTAAAAGTCAGTAAAGTTAATGGATACACCCACTCTGACATTTAACTTTCCATGCCATTTGTGTATTTTTGTCACCATATATGATATCCTACAGGAATGTTAAATATGTCAATTATGGGTCAGTCAGTTCAAACATGTTTAAAAGAGGAGCACATGCACTTGACTTCTGTTAAGAAGGGGTGAAGCTAACAGAGTCCTAACACCAATAAAACAAGGATAGAGCAAAGATCGGACAGGAAATCATGCAAAACATTGTAATTTCATACAATAGTAATATATGGATTTAGTTACTTATAAGACATGTGATTTTTAATCAAAAATAATTTGTAGTAGTTCCTAAATGAAGTAAATTCCATGTTTTGGTTTAGTTACTTAAATACGTTTTTGAATTAGTTCAGTGTTGGTAGTAGCTGTAGTGTTTAGGTTTATTATGGTTGGTTATTTTAATCTGAGTTATATTAAATTAGAGTTTGAGCCATAGATTCTATATAACCTAGCCTTCAACATGTTCATAGAGTTTGACTATATTTGATAGTATGTTGTGCTTTTGCTTTCTTTGTTCTTGGGCATAGAGCTTGGACTCGATTCTGCCTAAGGTCTTAGGGCCAGATGTAGCAAAATCAGAAATACCGACTCTTAATTACCGAATTTTACCGATTCGGTAATTAAGAGTAGGTATTTCTAATGTAGGTAAAAAATCGGTAAATTTTACCGAATCGCTAAAAATCGGTATTTACCGATTCGGTAAATACCGAATCGGTATTTGATATTGAATCCTATGGGCCTTGAAGCCCATAGGATTCAATATCAAATACCGATTCGGTATTTACCGAATCGGTAAATACCGATTTTTGCAAGGGTGCAGGGGGTGTCACTTTGACACCCTCTGGCACCCCTCTTTTAGGCTTGTGTGCCATGTGGCACACATACATGCCCTAAGGGCCCTAAGGGCCCTAAGGGCATGTATGTTCCACATGGCACAGGTGTACATGCACAGATGTGCATGTACACCTGAATCGGTATTTTACCATGCAATTGTATTGCATGGTAAAATACCGATTTTCAAAGCCCTGTGTCAATGTAAAACTTGGCACCTACATACCAAGAATGCATTTTCGGTAATTTTACCGACCGGTATATTTACCGATTCGGTAAAATATACAGATTCGGTAATTTTACCGATTCTGTAATTTTACCGAATCGGTAAAATTACCGATTCGGTAAAATTACAGAAAATGCATGTTTTTTATCCCCCTACATCTCCATGGCCATTTACTGGCCGGTAACGGCCGAATTCGGCCGTTACCGGCCGGTAAATGGCCAAAATCTCCCACCTACATCTGGCCCTTAGTTTTTTAAATATTCCAAGAACTCAGTAAATTGTAGGCATAAGTGAAATCTAAATTATACTGGTGTAATTTGTGTAATTTTGGGAACTTCATGGTGCGCTTGTTATGTGAGGTTCCTGCAATTATGACATTACCCATTTCTTATACACCATTTGCTGTAAAAAGTTAGAGTGAAAAGACCAATTTGCAGTAAATATTTACTGCAAACACAAGTGAGCGACAGACCACAAGTCTGTTGCTCGCTGTGCCTTTGTTACATTTGTTCTTGTGCTAGAATTGATGTGGGGGTACATGTCATTCTCATTATAGTGTGAAATGACAGGTTTATACGTGGTGTAAATATAAGTAATTTATTGAGTATTGGTCTAGATTTTGCATGATTATGCAAAGGCAAATTACTGAAATTTTACATACCCCTATAAAATTGTGTCAGTCATCATTTTCCTTATTGGAACTTGGGTTGATGCCTGACCCTGATCCAAGCATGTGACCAACACAGGTCATAAAAATTGTTAAGAAATGCTAATTTGTCCTCATGGGCTTTGTAAGAGGGAAAGCGCATTAACTGATCAGTGTGCTTCACAACTTCATTTGTTGGGGCAAAAGCTAGGGTAAATTATTTCTTTATTTCAAAGGCAGGTTGGCTGTTAGTTGCATATTCAACAATTAAGGCCATTTCACAGAAAAGTAGTCATTCTACACTACATTTATATCTGCGTCTGTGTGCAGATTGAGGAAAAGTCATGTAGTTTTCCATTTTGCATCCCACTCCCACTGTAGATCATTTTCCGAGCTGTATTTTGTCATATGGCTAATTTGCCTTCGATTTCTTCAGAGCTGATGTAGAGTAAAACTGTAGTAGACCCTCATAAGGCATATCAAGCTCAAAGTGTCATTTCCAATATTAGGTATAAAATCAATTGGTGTCAAAAGGTCAAACACAGAGAGTACTCCTTCTCAATATCGGCATAGGCATAAGCCTTATAAGGATCTACTACAGTTTTCCTCTACATTCACCCTGAAGAAGTCGAAGGCAAATTAGATATATGATGAAACATGTGTTGGATGGCATTTTATAGTGTATCACCTCTGTATAGATTTGATGTACAGAAACATGTTCCTCTGACTTGAATTGGTGGATCGGTTTAAAGCTGACAGACATCATTTGATCCCTTGCACTAGACGTTTGACTCATTCGGAACTCTTAGTGCTCCGAACAATTATAAGGCATTCATTTTAATACTTGCTAGAATTTTCTTTAGTAATAAAACTCATTAGTATTCAATAAGTACATGTGCACTTACAACAGTTAGGCTTATAGTTGCTTTAGTATTTTAGATGCTCCTGTCATGCAGAGTACTATTCTCCTTTCTCCTCAGGCTAGTGTGGCATCAGCTGTGATTGTTCTGCGCCTCTTCTACTTACACCCTTCATTATTTATCATGCTTCTAAATGGGGCACTTTTTAAAGTGATTAGTTCAATAAATATCTTTGAACTTTATAGGTTAAATGTATAGGTAGATGTTACTTTGAATTAATGTGCTTTAAAGTGATCTTATATTCGTTTTCTTTTAAAAATATGTTTTACTGTTATATTTCTTGATAATATTTAAGTTGTAGATATTTTGGTCCCCTTCCATTTAGTTATGTGGAGCATGATTTTTGTAGTCTATCCTATTGCTTTATGAAACTTTTAATGGGAATCTTTTTGTTGTTGGTAGGTTTGTTCTTTACGTACAGTGTTAAGAAAACGATATTTTGGTAGATGATGTGTAGGCAACAACATTATACATCATCATTTTTGTTGTTACTATTGTTACATACATTCAGCTTACAACAGATTTAGCTGCAAGCCAAGAAGACAGGGGCCTTCACTCTAACTACTAACAATGCACCATAACATGCAAAAGACAATGGGGCATATTAGCAAGAACCTCGTTAAAATGATCGCAGTTTTAGCGGCTTGAAACTGCCGAAACGGCGATAATGGGCATGCTAATATGCGTTATAGAATTCCAATAGTAGCCCAGGTTAGATGTCCTGCACATCTAACCTGGGCTTCTATTGGAATTCTATAAGGCATATTAGCAAGCCCATTGTCGCCGTTTTAGCGGCAGTTTCCTGCCGCTAAAACTGCAATATTTTTAACTAGGTTCTTGCTAATATGCCCCAATGTTATTACTTGTGCCTTTTTTATGTAGTTCTTCATTACCAAGTTGGTTTAAGAGCCACTTTTCACACTATTTATCATAGATATAAAGCATTCCATGTATGGTTAATTGAACTGTGCACACATATATTTCTTTTAATGGAGATTCTTGCATAATTATCAATACAACATCTTTCTCTGATTAAATTGAGTGTCCATTTATAGTTGACAGTTAAAGTATATTTCCACAGGAGAAATAGTAAATGTGTTTAATACATTTGCAATCTCTTCCACGTTACAAAATATTCAGATACAAGGGTTTGTGAGAATCTATCCCCTTTTAACCAAGAGCTGTGTTAGCCTGCTCATTCCCTATGGAACTACTGGTATTAGCAGTATTTAATCTGACATGACAACTGTAGTTATTCAATAGATTATTCTAAAATGCTTTTCTTTTTCTTTTTTTTCCAGTAAAGAAACTTCTACCTCTGCTCTCCCACAAATCTTTAAGGTGGTCCATCTGCCTTGACTACCTGAAAGGGTAGTTACCAACGCCTTTGCTAGAATACATTTCTTACCATTTTCAAAGTGGACATTGTTTGAATGTAATAAATTCACAGGTGTGTGGGTGTTCACATCCTCAAAAGGCAAACCACACATTGCTCTTTCCACTTGCCAACACCTTGAAAAGGGTTACTATTGCGTATTTGTATGCTGTTGTGACATACAATGGCGAAGTAGTAACATTTACACCTGCCAGGCATCCTTGCCCAAACTCATGGTAGGTCTGAATTAAGCTGTTTCTAGCCATAAATGCAACTCTACAGCTGGTAATGGTGTGGTTATTCTATCAATAGAAGGCAACTCCTCCTTTCAGTTTTCAAATCTAGCCCAAATTCTAGCTTTAACTGCCTCCTCGACAGCTTTCAAGCAGCATCCAAATCAACATTCCATAATACTCTCTAAGCCAGCCAGCAGCTTTTGGCTGGCTTCTGCATTTACCCTAGGGGCCTGATTCACAAAGGTAAACTTACACTTTTGTGTAAGTTTACAATTGTTTGCTATTCACAAAGGTATTTTACTAGTAGTTTTTTTACGACTACGGATTCTTCACATATAACAAGATAGGACTGTCTTTTTATTTGAGGAGACTTTGCAGTTGTAAAGATACTACTCATAAAATACTTTTGTGAATAGCAAACAATTGTAATCTTACACAAAAGTGTAAGTTTCCCTTTGGGAATCAGGCCCTGTTGTTGCGTAAAGTACAACTTTGATGTAATTCCACAAAGTTTGCTTTCCCACCCATGGGTGAAACCAGTGAACTGAGTTCAATGCATCAGCGCTGAATGTGAAAGACAAGTTATTGTAGCCTCACAGAAGCCTATCCAATACATTGTTGAAATATAATTTCTGCTTTTGGGTTACTAATAATCTCAATGAAGGGATCAGGGTATTACACACACACTGCTGTAAGGAGAAAATACACTTTTAATAAAAAGCATTTATTATGACAGGAATAACCTGTTTCTCGGTAAGTTAAAAAACACAGTCCGGGACATGGCTTTATCAGCACTGAGTGAGATTCAGCATCTTCAAAGTGCACCGGCAGTAGGTGAGACCACCATCTAGCAGACTCTCTGGTGATAATATGAGTGAAGGACCTTTCACTTCTTAAGTGGTTAAATGGCAGGCATTACGTACTAAATCTTACAAGAGATTGAAACTTCTGATATAAGAAAACGTCAATTCAAATACACTACTTTGACTATATGTCTGTACTTGTTCTTATTTGACCTAGACATGGTTATAAGTAGACACTTGACCCAGACTGATGTCACGTCAGCTGTTATATCTTTGCCATCAGTCGGATGACCTGACACTTTCACAGTTCTTAGAAAGATAAGGTCAGACAACATCTGCATCATAAGGCAGACATGGCAATGATGCTGTATAAATGAAGAAAGATGGAAAAATCCATGATCTAAAATGGCAACATCCATTATCTTAAATGGCAACATCCATTGTCTAAAACGGTGAAGGGCCCTACCTAAAAAAAAGTCAGACCTCTGAAATATTATTTCACTGTGAGTCACTATGAGTGCAGGAATACATATGGCATGCATGTAGGCAAATCCAAGTCAAATTGTCAGCACTCTCCATATACAAATCCGGATGTGATCTTTAGGTTGAAAAAATTAATGAGCCAAAAGAAGATTTGAAAATGCATAAATGTAAATTGTATCAGATCGGGTGTCAGGTGTTAATTTCCCTTCTTTGTGTCTTCTATATTCAAAGGATACAATTCATGTATATTGCTTCCATTTATAAGGTTATTTTTTATATTATCATACCACTTTACACCAATCTCTGGCTGTTTTTGATTATATTGGTTTTAAGGGTCAGCCATTTTGGCAGTGTTGCTCATAGTCCTGAGGATGGTCTCATGCATTGTTGACTACGGAGAGCGAAACATCCACATGGGATTCAAATCTCCCTACAGTGCCATCTACATAACAAACACAAAGACATTAATGGACACTTTATTTATGGCCAAGTGAAATCTACACTGAATAATACTACTCTGGTGTGTACTTGTAAAAAATAAATCAAAAGGCCGAGAAGAGAGAATGCAGTTGCTCTGAATCTTTGTACTTATACACTATCAAGTTCATAATTCACTATCTTTTTTGTTAAAATAAATTCCCTATGGTTGTTGTCAGTCGAACACAGAGCAGGACTATTTCATTTTTTGTATTTTCTATTCCACTTATGATTTATTCAATCTAGTAGGATGAATCCACTTTAGTACCAGCCTCCTTCAACCATTTCCAAGAAAATATTTGTTCAAATTATTCGTTCGGGTGCTCCTAGTATTTGCAGTTTTAAATCCAATAGCCTGGATGATTATTGATTATTGGGTTGACTTATTTGTGTTTAATGAGTTTAAATAAACACATTTTGAGCATTTACCAGCATCAGTCAATTTCACTTCTTGTTGGGAAGCTTCATGCAAAAAATAACCAGACAGTGCACATCCTAACTGCTACAAGTGAATATTCTAGTTTTGTATTATCTCGATCTATTCTAGCTTATACATTGGTTATTCATAGGTATAGGTGTAGGCATATTTTTGTCGCTTGATTAATTAAAACCATTGCAATACAATGCACAATAAAATACATTATAGCACATAAGACAATCCCTTCCAAATCCATTATCATTAAAAATGTGTTGCAAAATTTTCCATTTTCATTTGATTAGCGTGTTCAATGAAAAAAACAATGTATATAAACATCCTATCCATAAGTAAGTTAAATAAATGGAGAGAGACTCTTCTGCATTCCCTACTATCCCGACGCCCTGGAGCGCTCTATATTATTAGCCAGCAGGAGAATGTATACATTGGAGTCTACATGCTAAGTCAGGATAGGGGGTGGTTGCAGGGCCATCTAAACATAAGCTATGTCGCCCACATCCCTCTAACCTGCGCATTGTCCTAAACTGGCTGGAGTGACAGGCAATTGGGAGTGGGCTGGAACCCTAATCGAATTGTCTCTCCTCATCGGTGAAACATATAATTAAAAAAAGAAATTAAGATACAATCACACCTATCAGCTCCAACCCGTGGCGTGTAGGGGGGCTCTGAAACCTCACACTTCCCAAGGACGTACTTCGCCTGGGAAAAGTAGTGGACCAGTTGTTAGCACACAGCACCCCCTTAAAATACCTAGGACCGTGTGAGGTTTATACTGCAAGTACTCTTAATGGCTTTAATTTGCCTGACGGCACATTTAAAGTGCATCATCGAAAGAGCATTAAAGTGCTTGTGCCACCCCTGACATGCCCTCCCCGTACATACTGCCCTCATCACTTTAGTGGCTAACTCAGAGCAGCACCCTGCTGAAATGTCATCCATACTTACTGACAGCAACCAATTGGAATACTTAGAACTGTGTGAGGGTTAAAATGCAAGTGCTCCTATTGATTTTAAAATTCCCATCATACACGTTCTAATTTCCATCCATTTAAAGCGCATAAGCAAATCAGTCTTAAAGTGCGTGTGCCTCCTACCAACAAACACAATCCATACACCCCCCACAGAGAGTTCCAATCTACCTTGAGATTGCACTGCTCTCTAGGATCTACAGTGTCCTGTCCATTAGTAGTATTGCTAAAGAAAAAGGCCACAGAAAGGTAGAAGCTTGCTTTTTGAACCTGTTGCTGCTTTCCCTTGTAAATGTTAAGCAATAAAGGGGTTAAAGTGCAAGTACTCGTCGTTACGGGTTCCAAGTTGGCAGCAAGACAGCATTCTAATAAACCTTCCTTAGGGTCAGAGGCATGAGTTTCTGGAGTGATTGCTCCTTTTCACACATACGCACCCCACACTCTCCCATAAAGTAATCCTCTAACCTATTAAAATTGAGATGGGATGACTCTTGGCTCTATAGTGTTCAATTCCTCAATAATGCTGCCACTTCAGCGAGGTAATAGCTAAGCAGTAGATGCTAGTTATTTGAGCCTGTTGCCGCTTCCCCTGCATCCTAATGATCCTTAGAAACCGCTGTTTTCCCAAATTTCTGTAAAAATTTCACAGTTATGCTCCACAATTTGGGATCAGTTGGTTCCAAACAAGCCTTCACTGATTCCCTGCAGGACCTTATTCCTTTTTCTTTCCGTTTCCTGAGCAAAAGCACGCGCCGTTCTACCAGAACAGCTCTGCACAAGGGAGAATATCCTACGGCCCTTGATCACATAGCCAGAATGAAAGAAAAAGGTCCTAAGACTTAGAACAACGAATTTTACAAATTCATTCCATTATATTAAATTAAATCAATTCAAAGAAGCAAAGCTATTCGATGCAAAAGAATTTAATTCAAAATTTGCATATATATCCTTTTCAATGGATTAGAACTTATGTGACAATAAACACATTTTCGAACATATTTGTGCCCACATTCACAACAGGGAGGGGTGAAGTGAAGGGAGTGTCGGGAAATGGATAAACGTGATCTGAGTCATTCGGTGACAAATCTTATTCTTATTCCAAACAATACATATAGGTGGTCCCTTGAGATAAAGGCCACATTACAAGGCTCGTAGAGAGTCTGAATTTGGTCAAGTAGAAAGAACCTAACTCCCTTGAAGCGGTCAGTGTCTATATTGGGGCAGGAGTTGGTCGGTGATGTGTAGTCGTCTACGTTTCGACCCGAAAGGACAGTAGGAGTCTTTTCCTTACGATTGGGTCTTCATCAGGACAAAGAAGTTGTGGGCGGGCAACCTCCTAGGGAATAATTAAAAAAAATTTAATTAGAAACCGACACATCCAGTTATATTTTCAATGGATGGTGGAAAAAATGACAATTAAAACCGTGTCGTCTATCAGTGTCTGAATAGCACACTGTTACGTCTAACACTACGTACACAACTAGTTCTCACCTAACGCCGAAGGCGAGGGAAGTAGGAACTACTTCAAGATGGGTTATCTGATCCTAAATACAATCTTTTTTTCTTGTGACGTAGAAAGTAAGTTTGTTTGTGCAGCGTACTTGATAATGTCTAAAGAAAAAGGAAATTCAGGCTTAGTGAAACCAGTTCAATCGTATTTGGTCCTAGACCACAAAGAGACCTCAAAAACACTGAGAGCATTTACGCACACGTTAGAGAATAACACATTGTAATTTTACCTATTGGCCTCTAAAAAGTCAGCTTTAAGAGGATTTGTGATAAATTTTCTTTCTCAGTAAGTTAGGCAACCTACAAAATAAAGGGAGGTTGGTTATCATTTTCTAGGCGTGATTGGTATTCTACCACAATATATTTAGTATGTCCGTACCTCAAAGCGTGCTTCAAAAAACCATCCGGATTACTCTAGTAGTACTATTGGGTTCAGCATCGAGTTACTATTTCCTGTGAGCTCTATTTCAAAATCATAATCGCGTGAATGGTAGGTGAAACCTTAATCGTAAAATGACAAGTAAAATCATACATTGATTGTCTTAGTATGCGTGATCACTCAAAAAAATAAATAAAAAGAGAGGGTATAATATTGCTATTATGATCATACTTTGAAATTACCGCTTTCCCTTAGCGTAGCTTCTATCAGGTAGGAGAAGTAAGGAATAAAGCCTAAAAATGTAAGAGAAAATCATTTACAATTAATATTTAACAGATGTTCGCGATCTCAGAGGAATCACAAAGTCTTTAATTTATACCTTCAACAGATGATGACTGTCAACAGAGAAAGACTGGATCCTATAGGTTGTTCACAGCTATCTGTTGGACAATAAAGCAGACACCCACGTTTTAAAACGGTGTCTCGTGTTTATAACGCGATTTTTAAAGGAACACGGGACTCGCAGTAAATACCTTAGGACGTCTTGAATTGGTCCGAAGGATCGTCGGGTATTCCTCAAATATATGATTGTTCACAGCTTTCTGTTGGACAATAAAGTAGACAACCACGTTTTTAAATGGTGTCTCGTGTTTATAGCGCGATTTTTTTAAATGAACGCGGGGCTCGCAGTAAATACCTTAGGAAGTCGTGAAATAGTCCAAAAGATCGTCGGGTATTCCTCAAATATATGATTGCTCTGAACGCCAAGCCGTTGCTACACTGACATCAACTCGCCGGTAACTCTCACTTAGAGCTGACGCCGAGGTAGCACCACTTCCTAGTTGCTTGAGGGGGGGCGGGACTACTGTTGTGGAGCTAGAAAAGAGACTATCCTTGGTTAGGGAATCGTAGTTCAAAAGACACTTGGGTTATTAGGACTACAAATCACTCAAAACTCATCGTGCCACTTTCAAAACATGGCCCCATATTCATATATATAGGTCAAGCGAAATCCTTCATTTATGGTCATGCCTGATGGTCATTTACTTTCATACCATTTTCACATGTGCTGAGCGCACTTAACGCGCAGGTTAGTGTAGACTCATCACTATAGTCAAAATCGCGGTTAAATTCTACACACATTCATATATACAAAAAAGCGATTCGAGTGCACTTGACTCGCAGGTTAGTGTAGACTCATCACTTCAGTGAACAATGCGATTAAATTCTACAAGATTTCTATATACAAAATGAAGAAAGGGGTTTCCCAGCAATTCGCTACGTATAATCACGTTATTGCACATCTATTCAGATGTTCAGTGTGGAATTGAAGCAAGCACAAACCACACAGAGCGGTACAAATTCAATGGATCACGTGATTACTGTAGTGGACATAAAATAAAACGGAATGGATTATTCACCATCATATCACATTATACTGTATTGTTCCCTATGGGAAATAACTAGTTGAAAGACAGGGAGAGTGCACTTATCTCATAGGATAGTGAATATTAGAGAGCTAAAGTGGATGCACATTTTTAACTCTGTGGCTGAAGGTCTTAATGAATCCGAAAATAGCTTTGCACAATTAGTGAATCTCTAGGTAAATACGTTGAACTCTCTCCGAGTCGGATAACTGTGAGCCTTAATGTATAACTCTGCTTCAGTATTAACATGACAAACCGGTAGAGTCTTCACTATCCTATGAGATAAGTGCACTCGAATCACTTTTTTGTATATATGAATGTGTGTAGAATTTAACCGTGATTTTGACTATAGTGATGAGTCTACACTAACCTGCGCGTTAAGTGCGCTCAGCACATGTGAAAATGGTATGAAAGTAAATGACCATCAGGCATGACCATAAATGAAGGATTTCGCTTGACCTATATATATGAATATGGGGCCATGTTTTGAAAGTGGCACGATGAGTTTTGAGTGATTTGTAGTCCTAATAACCCAAGTGTCTTTTGAACTACGATTCCCTAACCAAGGATAGTCTCTTTTCTAGCTCCACAACAGTAGTCCCGCCCCCCCTCAAGCAACTAGGAAGTGGTGCTACCTCGGCGTCAGCTCTAAGTGAGAGTTACCGGCGAGTTGATGTCAGTGTAGCAACGGCTTGGCGTTCAGAGCAATCATATATTTGAGGAATACCCGACGATCTTTTGGACTATTTCACGACTTCCTAAGGTATTTACTGCGAGCCCCGCGTTCATTTAAAAAAATCGCGCTATAAACATGAGACACCATTTAAAAACGTGGTTGTCTACTTTATTGTCCAACAGAAAGCTGTGAACAATCATATATTTGAGGAATACCCGACGATCCTTCGGACCAATTCAAGACGTCCTAAGGTATTTACTGCGAGCCCCGTGTTCATTTAAAAATCGCGTTTTAAACACGAGACACCGTTTTAAAACGTGGGTGTCTGCTTTATTGTCCAACAGATAGCTGTGAACAACCTATAGGATCCAGTCTTTCTCCGTTGACAGTCATCATCTGTTGAAGGTATAAATTAAAGACTTTGTGATTCCTCTGAGATCGCGAACATCTGTTAAATATTAATTGTAAATGACTTTCTCTTACATTTTTAGGCTTTATTCCTTACTTCTCCTACCTGATAGAAGCCACGCTAAGGGAAAGCGGTAATTTCAAAGTATGATCATAATAGCAATATTATACCCTCTCTTTTTTTTTTTTGAGTGATCACGCATACTAAGACAATCAATGTATGATTTTACTTGTCATTTTACGATTAAGGTTTCACCTACCATTCACGCGATTATGATTTTGAAATAGAGCTCACAGGAAATAGTAACTCGATGCTGAACCCAATAGTACTACTAGAGTAATCCGGATGGTTTTTTGAAGCACGCTTTGAGGTACGGACATACTAAATATATTGTGGTAGAATACCAATCACGCCTAGAAAATGATAACCAACCTCCCTTTATTTTGTAGGTTGCCTAACTTACTGAGAAAGAAAATTTATCACAAATCCTCTTAAAGCTGACTTTTTAGAGGCCAATAGGTAAAATTACAATGTGTTATTCTCTAACGTGTGCGTAAATGCTCTCAGTGTTTTTGAGGTCTCTTTGTGGTCTAGGACCAAATACGATTGAACTGGTTTCACTAAGTCTGAATTTCCTTTTTCTTTAGACATTATCAAGTACGCTGCACAAACAAACTTACTTTCTACGTCACAAGAAAAAAAGATTGTATTTAGGATCAGATAATCCATCTTGAAGTAGTTCCTACTTCCCTCGCCTTCGGCGTTAGGTGAGAACTAGTTGTGTACGTAGTGTTAGACGTAACAGTGTGCTATTCAGACACTGATAGACGACACGGTTTTAATTGTCATTTTTTCCACCATCCATTGAAAATATAACTGGATGTGTCGGTTTCTAATTAAAAAAATTTTAATTATTCCCTAGGAGGTTGCCCGCCCACAACTTCTTTGTCCTGATGAAGACCCAATCGTAAGGAAAAGACTCCTACTGTCCTTTCGGGTCGAAACGTAGACGACTACACATCACCGACCAACTCCTGCCCCAATATAGACACTGACCGCTTCAAGGGAGTTAGGTTCTTTCTACTTGACCAAATTCGGACTCTCTACGAGCCTTGTAATGTGGCCTTTATCTCAAGGGACCACCTATATGTATTGTTTTGAATAAGAATAAGATTTGTCACCGAATGACTCAGATCACGTTTATCCTTTTCCCGACACTCCCTTCACTTCACCCCTCCCTGTTGTGAATGTGGGCACAAATATGTTCGAAAATGTGTTTATTGTCACATAAGTTCTAATCCATTGAAAAGGATATATATGCAAATTTTGAATTAAATTATTTTGCATCGAATAGCTTTGCTTCTTTGAATTGATTTAATTTAATATAATGGAATGAATTTGTAAAATTCGTTGTTCTAAGTCTTAGGACCTTTTTCTTTCATTCTTACTGTTACCCAGGTCCTTTTTGACTTAATTGGGTCCAACCCATTGTTTATAAGCTTGATCACATAGCCAGCATGTTTCCTGTCCTTCCATTTGCTTCCATGGAGATAGTGTTTTAACACCGGCAGTATCCCCAGCCTGTATTTCAGGAATTGTTTCTTAGCCTTGTTGCTATTGGGTTCTTTTCCCAAATAATACTGTGGTTTGAGCTTACTGTACCTGTAGAGTGTTTTCCATCCGTTGCTACGTTTAGACAGACTGGCTTTATCCTCTACAATTGATTGCATTTGATTACTGGATTTTGTCATTTTTTTTAACTCTGAATGGCTAACAGATAGATCCCAGATAGCAGACAGACCAAGGGTGCATAAGACCTGATACAAATAATCTTGTGCTGGAGAGGTAGGCCTCTCTTTCCTTTCGGCCCAGGGATGACGGCCCAAATAGCCCTCTGGGGCAAGTTTCTGCCTATGGCTGCAGTTCATGAAGGCCGCTTTTCAGACCAATGATTGGCTGTATCAAACTCTAACCTGAATTGCGCAGTCGATGTATATGCTGGCAATTGGAAAACTGACCTGTATACTTTAAGTATTGTTTTATCCAATCCAA
Source organism: Lissotriton helveticus (assembly GCF_964261635.1). Taxonomy (NCBI): domain Eukaryota; kingdom Metazoa; phylum Chordata; class Amphibia; order Caudata; family Salamandridae; genus Lissotriton; species Lissotriton helveticus. The sequence goes on along the minus strand of NC_136059.1, from coordinate 2,124,912,229 downwards.
AAAGCTTTATTCGACAAATAAATCTCATAAAAGCGAAATACATAAAATAAAAATAATTTTTGTTACAAAGTTTCAGTTCAAATAATTTTAAAAATACAATAAAAAGATTAATAAATACATATCCATTTTCCACGTGATTAAAAATCTTATTAAACATCTAGAATGAAGCATTAGATAAAAAGTTGGATTGTCCTAATAAAAATTACAATAGGCAATTAAGCATACACAATGATTAAAACAGGATGAGCTGCAGACATAGATGCCAGACATCGATTAATCAATTGGTTAAAAGAGATTTTGATCTTATAGCCCACATCCAGCTCAGATACTTGGCTACAGCTGTTGCAATATATATGGAGAGTATCATTTCGTAATATCCCCATTGCAGTGCTATATATTCTGGTAGACAGTAATCTGCATAATGGAGTCAACCATGCTTTGCGCGTGCTGTGTATGCTGGGCACACAAAGAGAACATGAGCGTAAGACTCTTCACATTTATCGCAAAAGGGGCATTTACTATTGCCCTCACTATCCCACTTGGCCGTGAAAGTTCGCAAAGGCAAAGTCCCCACTCTAAACTGGAAGTACAACTTCTAATCATAAGGTGTGGATATAATATCCCAGTATATCTCCAATTTAGGTTGGGGTTTCACCGGGGCTCTCGACAGGAGGACACTAGAGCTTGCACCATCCGTTGCCCCTGGCAGTACTGCCAATGACAGCACCAACACGCTACTAATCATCACACTCTTAAAAGTGTGACAATTCATACTATTACAGGCCCCCACAGCTATAAGAATGGCTTTGGAGGCAAATACTACTAATTGGATATTTAAATTTTAATAATGAACAGAAGTTGTTGTGCTCGTACCTAAATTGGCAGACATCACTGCCATATGGCAGACAGTCATAAGCCCTGGTGCTGGCAATTAAGTGCCGGTGCTGAGCGCTGGAAAGTCCCGGCACAAGTTAAGTACTGATTGTAGGTAGTATAATGCAGCATATTCCAGTATCTTTCTTTAACAATATCTTAAGATGGAATTGGATTGTTCATGGGGTTTTCCCATAAATCTTTCATGCCCATGTTTATTAATAATGCTCTAATTTCACAAAGCCAGTGAATCTTATGAAAAGTGTCTGCCTTAATTATATCCCTAAGGCCTTCAGTGTATGGTAGCAGTTCTGGTGTGCTCCAGATTCTGCGCCAATGCAAAATTGGGCGCAACCTGGCAAGATCAACCAGAGCTTTACGGCCAAGGTCTATCAACAAAGGCAGTGTCAGAGTGCTGTGTGGAAGAGCAGTTATATTCCGTAAAAAACGATTTTCAGCTACAGTGAGGTGTGGCATGTTCTCTAGGCCCCAGAGTTCTGCCCGCATAGTACCGAGCTCACAACCTTCATTTCATATATTTGTAAAACTGGGGTAATTGGCTTGGTCAGAGAAGAAATTAAGTATTTTTGTAAAATACCTGACAGGTGTCGGAGCTTTAGTGTGGCGGCATCAATTTGGCAGCTTCATCGCATATCTTTCTGAAACAGCACACCCAAATAAGTGAAAGCATTTACTTGCTCCAATAAATGATTTTCCAAAAGTATTCCTCCTTTAAAGGTTCTATGTGAGTTGAACGCCATGAACTTGGTTTTAGATACGTTTATTTCCAAACTCTGAGTGGTGCCACTCGGGGTCTTAGAAATTATGAAAGTATCGTTGGCAACATCAAAATCATGATTTTGATACCTGCAAGGGTTCGGGCGCCAGTGGGGACAGATGATAACTGTTTGGCAACGCCATTAATAAAAAGCAAGAATAATGTAGGGCCCAAAACACAACCCGTTGCACACCCTTTGCGACAGAGAAGGGAGCGGGAATATTTCCCTGCTTCCCCAGTGTATTTGGGCAAAGCTTTCTTCGTGGAATCGAGCTATAAGGGATAACAGTTCAGGCGGCATCCCCTGTTCCTGAAGAGACCAGGTCAAAGGCTGACTTCAGGTCGACAAAGGCAGCGGACATGCTGCCCTTTCTTAAGACCACAGTCTGCCACTATATTAATCTAGACCTAAATACCTGGTCTATCTTGCTGACAAGCTCTCGAAGCCGGCTTGTAAAGGAGTGAGGATGTCCTGATCCTTAATCCATTCCTATACTTTGCCTAACACCAACCGTGCAATCACTTTCTGTATGGAGTCAATTAGGCTTATTGGCCTGTAGTTTCCTGGAAGGGTACTGTCTCCTTTTTTATACATTGAAATGATCTCTGCCCCTTCCAGGAATCTGGTATAGGCGCTCCACGAGCAATGACATTAGCAAGCAACAATACGTATTTATTCGGTTTTGTCTTATCATAAAGAAAGATGTTGGCCGAAACGCTTTACCCTTCAATACTGCCATGAAAACTACGTTGACATCAGTAGCATTAAAAGCGTCATGAATATAATAGGTGTGGGGCAGCGCTGGAGCGCTCTCCTCTACAGGGTCAACAGCGTACTGAGATTTAAAATGGCTCACCCATTTGTCTTGTGCTACATAATTTTGTGGCTCTGCTCGAGGGCCCTCCCTGCCCCATGTAACCAGTGTCCATGACCTTCGGGTGTTGTTATTAGCACTTGCCATTCTTAGATCCTGCCACCTTTTCTCTTCCCATTCCTTTTTTGCTTTGGATTGGACCCTTTACCCTAGCTATCCGGACATTACAAGGCTCTCTAGATGTAATTGGGTCCGCAAGATCACTCCGGGTTTCTTTGCACCCGTTGTTATACCAATGACATAAATTTGATCATCACCACCCCCTTTTCTGAATCATTTTGTCCACCATAAGCGTGGAAGGGTATACTCAGACATGAGTCCCTTGCTCACTGCTCCATCAGGATTCAAGCAAGCCGGGCCGACGACGCCTGAAATGGCAGAAACCGGTCCCCGGAAGCTTGTCTCCTTTCTGGTGAAGAATTGGCTTGGTAGTTTGGTCTGCCCTGTTCCCATGATGCACTGGGCCAGGGACAGACTAATTTGCATATAGCCAGGTTCTGAGCTGGGATGAGGCAGTGAGCTAAATAACGGTGATGGATCAAGCCCTGATCTTTGGACTGGGTAAGAGTGGTCTGCTTAATTCAGACACTCTGTTCATCACCACCCCCTTTTCTGAATCATTTTGTCCACCATAAGCGTGGAAGGGTATACTCAGACATGAGTCCCTTGCTCACTGCTCCATCAGGATTCAAGCAAGCCGGGCCGACGACGCCTGAAATGGCAGAAACCGGTCCCCGGAAGCTTGTCTCCTTTCTGGTGAAGAATTGGCTTGGTAGTTTGGTCTGCCCTGTTCCCATGATGCACTGGGCCAGGGACAGACTAATTTGCATATAGCCAGGTTCTGAGCTGGGATGGGGCAGTGAGCTAAATAACGGTGATGGATCAAGCCCTGATCTTTGGACTGGGTAAGAGTGGTCTGCTTAATTCAGACACTCTGTTCATCACCACCCCCTTTTCTGAATCATTTTGTCCACCATAAGCGTGGAAGGGTATACTCAGACATGAGTCCCTTGCTCACTGCTCCATCAGGATTCAAGCAAGCCGGGCCGACGATGCCTGAAATGGCAGAAACCGGTCCCCGGAAGCTTGTCTCCTTTCTGGTGAAGAATTGGCTTGGTAGTTTGGTCTGCCCTGTTCCCATGATGCACTGGGCCAGGGACAGACTAATTTGCATATAGCCAGGTTCTGAGCTGGGATGGGGCAGTGAGCTAAATAACAGTGATGGATCAAGCCCTGATCTTTGGACTGGGTAAGAGTGGTCTGCTTAATTCAGACACTCTGTTCATCACCACCCCCTTTTCTGAATCATTTTGTCCACCATAAGCGTGGAAGGGTATACTCAGACATGAGTCCCTTGCTCACTGCTCCATCAGGATTCAAGCAAGCCGGGCCGACGATGCCTGAAATGGCAGAAACCGGTTCCCGGAAGCTTGTCTCCTTTCTGGTGAAGAATTGGCTTGGTAGTTTGGTCTGCCCTGTTCCCATGATGCACTGGGCCAGGGACAGACTAATTTGCATATAGACAGGTTCTGAGCTGGGATGGGGCAGTGAGCTAAATAACGGTGATGGATCAAGCCCTGATCTTTGGACTGGGTAAGAGTGGTCTGCTTAATTCAGACACTCTGTTCATCACCACCCCCTTTTCTGAATCATTTTGTCCACCATAAGCGTGGAAGGGTATACTCAGACATGAGTCCCTTGCTCACTGCTCCATCAGGATCCAAGCAAGCCGGGCCGACGACGCCTGAAATGGCAGAAACCGGTCCCCGGAAGCTTGTCTCCTTTCTGGTGAAGAATTGGCTTGGTAGTTTGGTCTGCCCTGTTCCCATGATGCACTGGGCCAGGGACAGACTAATTTGCATATAGCCAGGTTCTGAGCTGGGATGGGGCAGTGAGCTAAATAACGGTGATGGATCAAGCCCTGATCTTTGGACTGGGTAAGAGTGGTCTGCTTAATTCAGACACTCTGTTCATCACCACCCCCTTTTCTGAATCATAAATTTGATCAAGGCTTATTTTTAGCCCTACTCTCTTTAATAAAGAGGGGTTGTAATTTAGAGAAGAATGTATTGTGAGATGCAGTTACTTCCACAAGAGGAGCATAGCAAGATTGCAGTAACTCTAAGTCAGAAATTGCACCGTTAATTTTAGTTGCAATAGCATCTAAAATATGTGTTTTTTGCAAAATAACTTCCCACTTAAGTCGACTCTTATCATTGGTAGACACCAGGTCGTGGGTGATAAGCTGTATATTGGCCTGTGGGTCAACAATTTAGAAATTGAGCACAATGGGTTGTGGTTACTCTCCAGATGTTCACACACCTCCATCTCTATGAGTGTGTGCCAAATCTTTAAACTGATTAGCATGTTATCAATTTGACTCATATATCGTCCATTATTAAAGGTATTGGCCCCATGCCTATTGGAGGGGGTTCTTCCATTTGCCACGCTTTTATTCAGAATGGCCCTGGCCCATCCTCTCATTGTCTCAGTTCCATAGGACAGTGTTGGAAGGACCTTTTCTTGAGCCACATGCAGGACTGGCATACACTTTGGACCCTTCAACTTGGTGTAAAGGGTTCTCAGGCCAAAAGTTGCCTTTCTTTCTAATTTCCTCCAGTTGGTCGCTAAACCTCCATTTGCATTGAAGAAAATCCCAGGGTACTAGAAGCTTTTTACCAACAATATTTCTTGAGTGCCCAGAAACCAGGAGTGCCTCTGGTAATCTTTTTCCGTGAACTACGAGTATCTTGATTTTGATTTGATTAATGGTCACTATGTATTCATGAAAATCCACATTCAAGGAGTCAACCTGTTATCCATAAGCAAATGTGCTAAATGGCAAATATGATACATTCAACTACTAGCACTTTTGGGATGCCAGAACATAATTTTCTTGACGTTGCAGTGGCAGAATGTGCCACTGGCATATATATATGGCCACGTAACGCCACATTACGTGGCATTGCATGGCCCCTTACAAGCAGAAAACTGTGTGAAAGGTTCATTCCATGGGTGTTGCTGGGGTCTTCCCAGCAACATCCATGGCTTTTTGACACTGTCCCAGATGTACGAGAAACCGTAAGTCTAAGACATCGCCAAAAACATACGCCTCCCCAGATATAAATTTGTGCACAGGGCCAGCAGACAACTCTACATTTGGTGGGCAGAGGTCCCCCAGGATGGTGGAGGTACTATCCCCCGCCATCCTGACTATGTTAACGCAGTCCTCAAAACTCTAAATCAGGCCTCCAATAGGCTGTGTTGGCCCTATGCAATTGTTTCTTTTTCTATAAAACCACCCCAAATATTAGAGGCCTCTATCTCACTGGGATACAACATTGCCAGTTCTGGTTTTTGCTTTTACAAATTATTGTTTTCAGGTGTTTTAGTCTGATTTGTTTAATTGAACTGCACCAGAATTAATAATGGCAAAATGCATTGATTTGTTGCAGAAAAAGAGGTGTTCTGATAAAGGTATGTTGATTTTCAAAATAATGTTCCATTTGCAAAACGTATGTGTAGAATTTGCGACTACTTTTTGCTAAATAAATAATGCAGCAGGACCTCAACTTTTATCAGCAAATGGATGGCAGTTGTTTTCACTTCTTGTTGGCAGTTCTACCTTGTGAGAGTACATGTTGATTTTTGCACAACGCATAATAAAACTGAATTTAAGCAGTTTCGACAGCAGCCGGGTAAAGAGTAAAGTTCCTCTGCTATTTGCATAGTTCCTGTCCAGGTTGTGCACACTGTCTAGTATTTAGCCAGCCACCGGGTAAATAATGATGTTTCTTTTCAAGTTATTTGCATGACCACTGACAATACAGTACATCATTTCTGCTATTTAGCCAGCTGCAGTGTCAATATTGAAATTTCATTGCTACTTGCCAGGCTACTGGTCAAATAACTAAAAATGTCTGCTATTTACCCAGCAGCCACATACATAATTATGTTTATTTGCTATTTGCATGGCTACTCGCCTAATTGGATGTCTTCTGTTTTGCAAGCAGCTGAGTAGTGAAGTCTTTTGTTTGATTGACTGCTAGCCATATAGTGCAAAACCTCTGCTATTAAGCTACTCGGCAGGTAAATAGTGATGTTCCCTTGTTATTTGCATGGCTGTAGGCCAAACAGTGCAGAATCCCTATAAAATAGCTAGAAGCTGGCTATATAGTGAAGTTCCTTGCTATTTGCGTGGCCGCCTGTCAAACTCTGCAGAATCACTACCATTTGGACAACAACCAGGTAAATAGTGGAGTTTTTCTGCTACTTGATTGTCTTTCAGCCAAACAGTGCAGAATCTATACTCTTTAGTTAGTGGCTGTGAAAATAGTGGAGTTGTTATGCTTTTTACATCACCGCCAGGCAAACAGTGCATAATCTCTACCATTTAGCCAAAAGCCAAACGTTTTGTGCTATTTGCATGCCCGTCGGCCAAACAGTAAAGAATCTCTACTATTTAGCCTGCGGCCAGTTCAATAGTGAAGTTTTTTTGCTATCTACACAGCCGCCAGCAAAACAGAGCCACATTTCTACCATTTAGTTAGTGGCCGGGAAAATAGTGAAGTTTTTTGCTATTTGCACAGCCACTCCGGCCAAATAGTAAAATAGCAAAAAGTAAATAGCAGAGAAAATTCACTATTTAACCAGTGGCCAAGTAAATAGCTGGTAGCTAATATGAAATTAGTGATACAGGGTTAACTAGAAGCATGCATCATGTTCTATATTTACTTTCCCAAAGGTACAAGGAAAAAAGATGGAGTGAGAACTTCAACAACTTAAAAAAAAGCCAACCGGACATGAGAGTTGATGCCAGTGAACACGTGCCTTTCTCTCTCTCTCTATCCATCCCCAAACCCTATCCTCCCAACGCCCAGACTCACAGTTGGTAGTGACTCATTATCACTCGGTTGAGTATTTAAAGGTGGGCATTCATCACTCAGCTGGGCAGGCACAGTTTAGGTTGTGCACACTTTTGTACAATCTAACAAAAGATAACAGAAGCTGTCAACAGGATGTTTTTAAGTCAATGATTTGTATCACCAACATGGAAAGCCTGGAATCCTACTGGCCAATCAAGGAATTGCTTTATATCAGTATGATGGTGACACACACCTGTAGCTAGAAGTGTCACCGAGTCATATTTAACATGTGGAAACTTCCTAGACATCCACCAGCCGAGGGTGTTGCCATTATAACTGCGCCGCCAGTTTGGTGGTCAGCTGTCTAGTGGTCTAGTTTAGACCAGTGACACCTACATCCGGCTCATGCTAATGCGGACATGCAGTGGACTACAATCACCTCACCTTCCCCACTTCCTGATTGTGCTCTTACCACACCACCATTTTGGTGGTTGGAAGTCTGGTTTAGACCAGTGAAGCCTGCCTAATGCTCATGCTAACAAAGATGCATGCACAGGCATGCCAATGACATGCCACTGGCAAAGCCCCTCCACTTGCCCTTGCCTGTCCACACCCGAACAGCGCCAGGGACGCTGCCTGTTTTGAGCCATATCAGAGCTCGGACATAGTAAATCACTATTCTCATGCCCATCTTATCAACCTTAGGCATACATGATCCAAGTTTGCTTGACAGACTATGTTGAATGTTCACAACAGTGGAGTCACTCACTGCCCCAACTGCAATTTTCACTTCAACACTCAATGTAGCTTTCTCCAAACGCTTGTCGGGGCAAAGCACATTCATGAAGCCACTAGTTGTGGCTCTGACAACCAGAAAACTCTCCATGGTGCACTGCTTAACACCCAGTCTCTCAAAAAGCACAAAATTGAGACTCATTACTTGATTCTTGCACTGTTCCTGGCCTGATGTGTTCATAACTGAAACTTGGGCCAGAGAGGACTCCAGGCCTGCTCTGGCAGACATTGGCCAGCTAGGTTGAACTATTTCCAGACTTGACTGCCAAGGCTGCAGGGGAGGTGGGCTGGCCATTATAGCATGTGATGGACTCGGTTGCATATTATTCTCTGTGACAATGAATAGGTACGTAGGTAGCCCTTTTCAGACTTAAAATGCCTGCTAATAATACCCTCTCTGGTCTCCTGGTGTACCACCTTCCGGGCTCATTTGCCAATTTTCCAGAGGACCCGTGCCAGACCTTGAAACCATATCTGAAGCAATCACTTTGCCACATGCGGAGATTTTCATTTTCGTTTTAATGACCCATTATTTAAAGACACAGCCTTCCTCTTTGAACTTATGTCCAACTTCGGTTTCTCCCTGTTGGTTTCGTTTCCATCATCCATACCACGAGTCACACCCTCAATGGTATTTTTACCAACCATGAGGATTTGGCTATTGATGGTGTCCACTCCCTTAGCTGGGCAGATCATCAGGCTATCACATTCACCGTGTTTCTTCCTCGCTCCACTTCAGAGGCAGGCCCATCTACATTCACACCCATCACTTGTAGAACTCTGAGTAAGATTACACCTGGAAGTTTGGAACAGGGGCTCAACTTCTCCTGAGCTGGACATGTCAACTACTCTGTCTATTCTGCAGAAGATTTCCAAGCTTGTGTCAATGCTGCTCTAGATAGCAGAGCCCCTCTTAAGGTCAAAATGGTCAACAGAAGTTAATCATCTACACCATGGTTCTCCGAACAATTTAAGGGCCTTAGACAGGAACACCGCAGACAAGAGCAGAAATGGAAGTCTATTCCAGGCCCTGAGAAAAAAGAGAAGCATAAGGTTCTTACTGAATTACAAATGCACGATCAAATTGACAAAAGCATCCTTCTTTACAGAGAAAACTAGGTCTGCTAACAACTCCTCTAATATACTTTTCAAAGTAGTAAAATAAATGTCCTCCCCTCCCTTCTAGGGCACACTACATTCATCTCAAGGCTTCTGTGACAGAGTAGCACTTTATTTCCAGATAAAATCCTGAATATTTACTCGGATTTTAATTTACCTATAGAAAGTAAGTCCCTCTCTGAAATTGCCACCTTGTGCTCTCAGCTGAATCAGCTCCTTGAATTTCCCCTCATCTCCTTGCAGCAAACAAAGGATCTATTGTTGAGTATAAAATCTGGATCTCTATCTGATCCTTATCCACCTAAAACTCTACAACTGACCCTGGATCCAATCGCTGACCTTTTGCTGAAGATGTTTACCCATGTGCTGCAATCAGGAATTTTTCCCACCCCCAAGAAGGAAGCAATTGTTTCTCTGTTACTTAAAAAACCCAATGCGGATCTCGGAGATCTGGAAAATCTCCACCCCATATCCCATATCCCTGCTGCCAGCGCCAGCCAAGACACTTCATTTACCAGGAATTGGTTAAAGTTATTGAGCCTCACAGTATTCTGACCCCTCGCAAAATGATGCAGGTGTGGCCACAGTACTGTGTTTAACCTTATTGTGGCTGCAGATAGTATCCATCGCCAGGTTGATCAGGGTAGGGTGGCCATTCTAGCAATGCTTGATTTGTCTACAGCATTCAACACGTCTCACCTGTCTGAATGATTTAACGCCTGCAGTCAGCAGTTATCGGTGGGTGTGCCCTAAAGCTCCTCCGCTCTTTCTCTATAAACAGAGCCCAAATTGTCAGCTGCTGGTGTTTTAAGGTGGTAGCCTTTTGCCTTCCCTGTCAGGTGCCCCAAGGCTAATCTCCAAGTCCAGCTCTTTTTATTGTGTATGTTGCTCCACTGGCTGAATTGGTGCATACAATAGGTTCCAGGTGGTATTGTATGCAGATGATACCCAGATCATCGTGGCTATCTTCAAGGACCTACCATCTGTAGCTGAGAAGTTCAATCATTGTATGTCCAGTGTTATTAGGCGGATAAAAGACAATGCCTTAAAACTAAATGCTGACAGAACTGAGGTATTAGTGTTTGGCACTCAGGAGTCTATGTGGTCCAATGTCTGTTAGCCAGGTAACTGTGGCCTTCTTCCCACTCCGATCAAGTCAGCGAGAAACCTGGGTGTCTTATTCGTAATGCCTTGAGTTTGAATGCTGAGGTCAGTCGCACCACTAGCACCTGTTTCCACATCATCTGGACCCTGAGAAAGATCTTCTCTGGAATTCCACCAATCAGTCATCATCGCACTTGAAGCCTCGCAAATGGGCAATTGCAACTCACTGTACCTCAACATAACTGCTTCCTGCCTTACCAAACGTCGTCGCTCAGAACGTGGCTGCCCAACTTATCCCTAATATCATGTGATGTATTCCTATAGGTTCTGTATCGATCCCCCTATTCCTGACCCTATTCTGGTTAACAAGTTAACTAGCAGCCATCCCGTGATGCAGAAAGCCCCCATGATGCAGGAACCGTTATCTGATTAAGCCACACTACGGCACAGGAACGTGTTATCTGATTAGGTCATAACGCTTGCCATCTAATTAGACAAGCGATAATTCCTCCAGCCCCTTATAAGGCATACGGAGTTCTCAAAACAAATCAAACCTATGACAGACCTGGGAAAAACCCTGCGGCCATTGTTTTGATTTCACCGAGAACTTCAGCAAAAGAATGTGCTAACGACCAGGTCATATGACATCCTTATTGACGTATCTATGTCCATCCTTACGTCAATCTCGGCACCTTAAAGGTATAAATATTACCGATATTGCCCTATGCAAACACACGCGGTGGTGACGAGATCGGAGCAGCCAGACTTGCCGAAGCCCAGAGCAGAGCAGACCCCGCTGGCGCAGCCCCGCCTTCCTGACGCGCTGAGAACGAGACGCTGTTTTCTCCTGCCAAGAAATCCAGCTCCGGCGCTTCCGGGTAGCCCTCGCAGGCAGCCTGGAATATCGAAACCAGAGACGAGAGATACCATCCCTCATTCATCCTAGACTCCAGGTACAGAACTAAATAACCCCTCACAGAGAATTCTTGAGTCAGTCACTTGGCAAAACAAACTTAACTTAAACTGATACTTTCTACTCCCGCCCACGTATTAGGCTTAGGTCAGGTACATCTGGGGTAGGTGTAGTTAGAAACACCAGTTGAGTACGATTAGTCAAATGTATATGTGTATGTATCTATTTTATCCATTTTAAACCATCATATGGCTTAGAAACCATATCAATGTTTTTACAGTATTATTTTATACTTCTGCTTTTAATGTATGCACTTTACTTAACCATAAGTATTGCAATAATATCGATCCATTTCTCTTGTATGAGAAAAGAGACTGATCAATAAATAACATCTTTTATTGAACACGCCCATCTCTTCCTTTTCTCTACAATCTGGTGAGACTAAGAATACACGTACTGACTGAGTAAATAAGTCGTCTTTTGTTTTCACACGACTCTAGAGATACACTCTTGATTAGGGGAGAGCAAAGTTGTCATGTTCTATGGTTGTCAGAAACTAAATCCCTTCTTGTCTATCCAGGGAGGTTCAACTCCTCCTTGCCTATTCGAGAAAGTTTCTAGTGAACTCTGAGCTAGCTGGCAAACCCAAAACTTTAAGTCTAATATCGACAGTAGTAGACCTAGTTAACGTCTGGTCTAGGCCTATACTATTGAAGGTATTATTCCAATGCGCAGAGCCTATTGGGATAATAGGAACTACACTACATGGCGCCCAACGTGTTTGGATAAGGCGATAAAACTAACGTAAGACATTTAGAGTAACTCAGTCGTGCTTTTTCACTCAGACCCCTTTTTTCCCATAATACTCCAAAGACGTCTGGAGTGGGTGAAAGGTAATATCCGCCAGACCTCGCAGGAGGAAACTCCTATGTATGGTTCTTGGTTTAGTCAACGTTGAAGGATACACTGTTCCAAAATATTGTGCATCTAATCTTTGTTTCCATAAGAACAAGATCTGCAAACAAACAAAATAACCTTCCTGTCGGTAAAATGGTAGACAGTGATGAAGAAAGAGAGACAGCTAGATTAGCAGCTGAACTAGTAGCGGCTGATAATACTATGCAAGACGCAGACCCGGATATAATACTCATCCCGGTCAACGTAAGAAAATCTATAACTTTAAAACTTATAGAAAATGGACTGACACCTAGAGGTGGCACAGTCATATTCGTAATTGAGGCACACGAATATCGGCAGACAGAGGTATTCTATTCATGGATACACTTTCCAGCAGCGAACGCTGTAACAAAGCACTTCCACTATTACAAAACAGAGGATCCTCCTAATGAATACACTCCTTTCGAGGAGGTGGAAGTACCACTTAAATTTCAAGAGCACCTGCTCTTGTTTAATGGCGCCCTAAAACATAATAATCACATCACCAGGCTCGGTCCATTAGGTAGACCAGGAGCAACGTGGCCGGTCCTAGCCGGATACACACCACATCCAGACATTGAAAGAATGCCTGCACCAGAGCTTTTAACACAGCTAAAACAATTAATAAAAGTACATAGACAATTAGTCCAATATGTAATGCGGACTTCAACAATTCAACCAGCAATTAAAATTCCACAGCTGACCCCTCATCAGGGTAACACAAATAAAATTACACCACAGAACATACAGTCCTGCCTAGGTAAAGTACCAGCTAAACGGGAACAAATACCATTCTGGTTAGCACAAAAAATCACCCAAATAGAGGCGGTGTTTCCAGACACCACCCCGTTAGAAAAACACAGGATTCTGACTATCTGTCTTCCAATGGGAATCACACCACACGTGGAGGACTGTGACACTTGGGGTACAGTCTTTGCTTCCATCTACACAAAAACGCACGGTGTTCCATCCATTTCGGTAATACCAGATGTGCTAAAACAAATTCAAGACGAATACGGTCCAGAACCCGCTTTAACTCTTGGTATGAAATTACTGAAAGACTTCAAGCAGGTCTCGGCTATATTATTAGCCAACATAAAGGGAGAAGCAGCAAACGTGGCGATCCGCCAGAGGTTAAAGGAGACAGATATAGCAGACCAACCAGCTGAAATTGCCAGAATTATAGAAAAATCCTATGAGGAACTAGGTAGAGATAGTTTAGGTGGAATACCAGTAAAACCACAACTGATTGAAAGTCCTGAAAAAATATTTTTTAATAATAATTCAACATCACAAAAAAAGAGCTGGGATGGAAACAAACAATCCAATCCTAAAGAAAAGAAATTCCAGTCCAGAGGAAGGTCTCCTCGGCGGAGAGAAAAATCTCCGAACCAAAGACACAGGTCACCCCAAAGTGACCCCTCTGGGAAAAGATATAACCTTAGAAATAGGGATAATATAAAGAAGCCTGATAGATATCAAGACATTGATACACGTCCCTCTCAATCTTTTCAGACTTCCTCGCAGAAATCGGAAAGAAGAGGACGATCAGAACAAAGAGAAGAGCACGCCAAGTCCAAAGACAAGGAACCTGCTCATCTAAAAAAGAAACTACAATTTCCAAAAAAGAAGGTAGCCAGTATCAAGGTAGTTAACAATGCCGAGAATACTGAGGACACAACTGAAAAACGGAGAATGGGCTCAGACAATGCTAGACAGCGCAGCAGAGGTGAGCATAGCTTGCAAAGTCCTTATGAATCATCTGGAGACAGTGGACACGAATGAATATCTTCAAGTGGAAACTGCAGACACCAGAGTTAGCAAACCTCACAAAATATATGAAATAACTTTACGTATAGAAGGGGATAAGACTAGAAAAATAAGGGGCCTTTTTTGGGATAATCTCTCCAAGGGCTATGACATCCTTCTAGCTGAAAAAGATTGGCCACCAGAGTTTGTCAGGGAGTGCCCACATGGCGAAGAAATAATTATGCCTGCCTTCTCAAATCATATTCCAATTCATAAAAAATATACACTTGCAAGAAAGTGGGCAGTAGCTCTAGCTACTGCTTTATATAAAAATCATGTAGGATGGGATGAGGACTCTCCTCCTCACAAAATCCAGTTAAAATCACAACCTACTGCACAAATACAGTACCCAATTAAGCAAGAAGCTAAAAAACAGGTAAAAGAAATCCTAGATCAATTAGAATACCAGGGGGTGATTGAAACTTGCACCTCACAAATGAACAACCCTTTGTTTCCGGTCTCCAAACCAGACAATTCATATCGTCTAGTTTTGGATTACCGACACCTTAACTCATGTTGCAAAACTTTTGCAGTGCAGAACTCGCATAGTGCTGCACTAATGAATAACATAGTGCGCAAAAAATACAAAACAACATTAGACATCTCTAATGGATTCTTTTGTCAAAACATAGCACCAGAGAGCAGATATTTGTCTGCGTTCTCAATAAATGGCACTCAAAAACAATTCTGTCGGTTAGCCCAGGGGTACAAGAATAGCCCAGGGGTATTCTCAGCGAGAGTAACAGAATTACTACAAACATATGATGAGGAAGCATTATCTTATGTCGACGACATATACCTAACAGATGATGACTTGGATACTCACTTGAAGAGAGTGAACACCATAATACTTGGGTTCGCAGCAGAGGGTTACAAATTCAACTTTAAAAAATCTAGAATTGCCCATCTAACAGTCCTGTTCTTAGGATACGAATTATCAAGTGAAGGCAAAAGCCTGGCTGACAATTTCCTAGAGAAATGTGCCGTACTCCAAGCACCTAGAACACTAAAAAACCTACAGTCAATTCTAGGCTTTCTAAATTTCGGAAGAACATACATTGCAAATTATGCAGAAAGGGTCAAACCCCTTTATGATCTAATAAAACCAGATTTTAAAAGAACCAATTGGACTCAAATACACACAGAAATTTTGAGATCCTTCCAAACAGACATGTTAATTAAAACAAAATTAGAAACACGTGATAACACACGTGATAACACACGCAATCTAGTGATTCGAGTCATCCCAGGAAGATGCGGATTCACATACCTGACCTCTAATGAGGGAGAAAAGGTACCAATTGCATTCAAATCACACTTGTACACAGAAGCTGAAAAGAAATTCAGCAATAAAGAAAACATTGTTCATGCAGTTCAAACCACAATAGCTAGAGAAAAAGATCAAGCGAACGGTAGACACATCACAGTCAGAACAGCAGAATCAGCCTTTGAGGCATTAACAACACCGTGTAATTTACCAACAACAACATTGAATCCGGAATGGATACAATGGGTGAATTCAATTACAACGGACAAAGTATACTACTACTTTGATCCAGAACTAAAGGAATTGAAAAATCTAGAATATGAAAGAACATTCCCTCTGCCTATCGACATTCTGCCCTTACGACAATACGCTTGTGTAATCTATACAGACGGACATGCTCAACCCTCCGTTTGGGGAGAACAAGCATACAACCCAACATGTGAGATTACAAAAGAAGTGTGGCGCGGAGGTAAACTAAGACCTCTATTAACAAAAACACACTCAGTAGAAACTAATTCAGAACAACAGACTGAAATAATAGCATTGAAAATGGCGCTAGATAATGCGGATCGCGAATTCCCGACACTTATAGTGTCCGATTCATATTACTGCGTCAAATCATATAACAACGATTTGCAGACATGGATTCAAAACGGTTACAAAGATGACACAGATGCAACAATAAAGCAGAAACTGCTTTGGGAACAAATAGCTCTTTTACAAAAAGAACTACCAAAGACTCACGTGACACACTCACTGAGTCATCAACGTGATGGCGTTCACGTTGCAGGGAATTCATTGGCTGAGACAGCCACAGCGGTAGCAACTAAATCGGCTTCCGTAGCTCGAAAAAAGCGTACAGTGAAGTATATTGACGGTGAAACAGTGCTGGCGGTGAAAACGTCATCAAAAGGTGACTGCTCAGCGCTACCGATCAACTATCCACTCAATTATACATACATAATCGATGCAAACTCCGTCCCTTTTGCTCGAATCCCTGGAGTGGGGGATAGAGTGATTCCAAACATGGACAGGAGAACCTTGTTAATAGCAGACGCACATATGGGCGAGGGTCTCAGACACCTCAAACTAAAAGATTCTCTGGAAGAATTATAATCAAGGTACTGGTGGCCAGGCATGAGCCTGCATCACACCATGTTTGTAAAGAACTGCCCAAACTGTAACAGAAATCGCAGTGGTGAGAGAAACGGTGTAATACCGTGTCGTTTCACTCCAGAAAAAATCAACAGTAAAAAGCAAAGCGTCCGATTAACATATACAGGCTAGTTTCCACTTATAATGTAGGTCACCAGCACTCGGCTGACGTCTGGACTGTTATACAAAGATTTGCGAGTCTAAATGGCATATACGCTAGAAGCATGCTACGTTTGACCATTGTTTTCACTCTAGCCCTCCAGCCTGAGGGGAAACATGGCCAAATGAGCATAGCACAGCGGGACTCTTCTCACTTCCTTCCTGAGGGATACGGGATGGTGTAAAGAAAAAACCAAGGCATAAAGCTATCTATAACAGAAAGGATATTAGGTTCGGGAGCTGGGTGGGTCAAACATCTAATAAGTGTCCAAGGTAGTCTAAATAACCTGCCAAGAAATTCTCTGAAGGGATTCAGTCCGTACGAATTATTATTTGGAACTAGGATGTTAGTCTTAGACCTCGACAGTCAGACTTCAGTGGTGAAGGAAAAATGCTTTGATATCAAAGATCGTTTGGCTATTTTGCAGGACTTAAACGAAACAAGAAAAGACCTGAGCAACATAAAGTTGAAACAGCAGCCAACAACCACTGAAGAACCACCACCTGTCCCAGCAAGACCTGTCTGGATTCCAAAAGTCGGGGATCTAGTCAGAGAAAAGATCGCGGTAAAGAAGGAATTTGGGCCTTCTTACAGAAAAGCAGTTCCTGTCTTGTCTATCAACGGGACAAGATCAGTTGTACTACCGCCGCTTGCTGGTAAAAAGGAGAACCGAGTTGTATCCATCGACCTGGTAAAACCACAATCATGTGGCCGATAACAAATAGTAGGCCAAGTGGACTCCCGATAAGTAGTAGAACACCAAGATTTGCTACAAACACAGAGGTTCAATCTAAGAGGCTAATCACATTCGAAACGCCTACAGAACTACAACAAGGACTAAGCAACAATGCAATGGAACTTAGACCTCTGAAAACCCAAATAAAAACATTTAGCAGAGACACACCAATCTATACTGAAGTAACAAACGACTATGCAAGAAACAGTAATCCTGAAACAATTGGAACAATTGACAGAACTGCATCCGGCTACTTCATAAACTTCGATGATTCCTCTGAAGGCTTCACTGAATCAAAAACACAGCCATCAACAAAAACCTTTAAATATAAAGTTAAAGTACTTTTGAAACAACTGAAAGAAACATATCTGATTTCTCCATGGATTGAATTTTGGGTGGGTTTTGGTGCATTTATCCTCATACTTTGGCTCATCATGGTACTAACTTTGGGACGCTTCATTGAGGGAAAATATGCTAAAATGGACACAGCAAGTCAGAAAATCAACTTGATCCTCAAACCACACACATCTTCACACGTCGAGAAAAGAGAACTTTCTTCAGTCAACTTCACAGCCAATCCTATACCGGGTGGGGTAGCATGGGACAACACTGACTACGAAATTTATGGTCCGGTTGAAATCCTGAAATATCCACACCAAATAAGATCTCGTTGAGTGACTTTGTAAAACCAAGCTCATTTGCTGATGATTGGGACTTTGAAAGTATAAATAATATGATGTCTGACTTAGTGATGTCTGCTAAATTTACCAAACATGATTATTTGCAGGGTTCGACAAATTATGATAGTATGTACTGTTATAACCACTATGGTAACCATTTTCTACATAGATCTGCACAACCTAGAAATGTTTTAAATTATAATCAATGGGAACATTGTGCAACCCCTCCAAAAGGAAGCTCAAGAACCGTTTATGACAAATATTCATACTATTCAGGTTTTAACACAACTAATGCTGAAACATTTTATTTCAAATTGTCAAATAAGACAGGGACAAAGACCATGATAACAAACACGAAATTGATATATTCAGACTCATTCTTTGAACAGATGAATACTTTTGGTTTTGATTATTGGGACAAAAACGTTGAAGTAAAGAGTGTTTGGGGTACAAAAGAATGGCAAGTACAGGGTATAGAATCTTTGTTTAGAGCCTGCATGATCCCAGAACAAATTATATTTTTAAATGACACTGTTCAACAAACTACCTGTCTTGGACTAGCCAAAATCAAAGGCTTAAATAAACCGTCTATTCCAAAACCAACAATGAAGAGCAATAGCACTACAGATGAAGAGATAGACGTAAATTATGTATTGAACCAAAACAGAACACATCCTGATTGGAAAAAGTGGTTGATCTGGCCCACAGATACTAATAACTGTCAAGACAGATTCCTGAACAAAACACAGGGGTTCAAAATGACCAGGCCAGACCCTAGATATTCCCAAAGACAACACCCAGGAATAATAACCACCTACAGTGTGGGCAAATTATGCCTTCAATGGCTACAAACTTCCACACTGGCAGAAATTAAGCAACACCTAACTTTACTTACTGATGGTGCTGACTTGCGTGATTTCATTATGGGACCGCGCAAACAGCGTCAGAAACGTTTCATAGCAGCCTCTGTATATGCAGCATACAACGAGGCCTGGAAGGTGACTCAAATTGAGACAGCAGAAAGAATACGGGAAATTGACCGTATTAATTTGGAAAAATCACTTTCTGTAGTGGACAATGGGTTAATGACTCTGTCCTCCAGAATTTTTTCTCTGGACAGCATTGTGTCTTCAGCAATCGACATATTATCGCAAGACTTACTGTTGTTACAACACGGTCAGTCTCAATTGCGTTCTATTGTACAGCTAGGCTGGACGTTACAAAATCTGCGTTCAGGCTATGTGCCTTGGCGTTTAATCAACACAACGTCACTATTCAATATCTTTAACCTTACTGATAAACAAATCAGTATGGCACAAAAGGGTGCTGATTATACAATCCTGAGCATTGAGAAACTCGAGAGATTACCAGTGACAATGTCAGAACGACCTGTCAGTGAATGGATAATACATGGGATAATTAATATTCCAATATCAACCTTCAGGTTTCAATACTGCCAAAAATATATACAGGCTGGCATGTACGAAAAATTGGGAAAGAGGTACATTAAAACAACATGGAACTTGCCCTATTCACATGCATGTGTCAGTAATAAAGGACAGAAAGTGTTTCTTAGTGGCAATAATTGTGCGATGTCACCAAGCGGGACACTTCTGTGTAATGGAATTAGTTTGCATGGAGCCTGTGAAGGGAACTCAAATAACCTTTCATGTCACCAGCTAGGCGCACCTGCAACAGAGATAGAACCATTCTTTCAAAGACTCTATAATGGGAGTTACATTCTAATTGTGGACCGCAGATGCTGTAGTCTTATGCCCAGGACTCCTTATCTCGTAACTACGACTGCGAAGGTCAAGTGCTGTGGACGCTTATTGTTCCCCAGCTCCTTTCCAGACAGGGAGGCAAGGGCATGGCCCAACTTGAAAATTACTTCTATTCGAATAGATACTTTAAGCAGAATGAAAACAGTGCTTCTTCAGACGCCGACAATGCTCACGTCATCAAAAGAAACGTATGATCTCCTAGTCGCAAGGACGACTGCAGAGATTCATTCATTGTTATCAACTAATTCCCCCATACATTTCGCAGAAATCCTGAATGAAATCTTAAATATTTCTGATACCAGTGGAGTCTCAAAAGTATTTAAGACAGTATTTTCGATGGCATTAACACCACTCAAAGCCATACTGGGTATTTTTCCAGATTTCGTCCATTCGATTTTTGGCGGACTTCCCCTCATTTTGGGACTAATTGCAGGAATCCTATTCTTAGTCCTAATATTTCGTTATGGCAAACCATGTCACAGACAAAACACCTGCGACAAGGGAAGAAACAATCCTAGCCATTGGATACCGGGACCGGATATCAAAAATCCTGGGACTATCCCGGCTTAGAGACCTGAACATGACTTGGTTTCTTTCTTTTCGAGCAATGTGGCAACGATGTGTTTTACCTGTATTGCGGTGCTTGCTATGCGGAGAAGAATGCGTGTTAGACACCTGTCTGACGCTACAATCAGATGCGCCAATGGATGCAGAAACATTGTTGAGTCCAATCAAGGCTCATGCTTTGTGCTGCCCTCAACGGCTACCAATCCTGATGACGGCATTCGTGGAAGCTTCACCACTACGATTAAGGGGTAGTGAAGTTCAAGATGAAAGCAGCATTGATCAGGTACGACCTTCGGTCAGCAATACTAATCAAAACGTCAATGGAGACAATCATGCGCACGAATGCATGGTTACATCTTTTTCCGAGTTAGTGGAACTCTCCCAGGAAGCTGTTGACAGCTTTTTCGACAGTCTAAATGATATGATGTTCTCACCAGAGCAGAAATAGAGACTTTTGAGCAAGCTCGCACACGGCGTTCCCTGAATTTGGCCTTCAGCTAGAATAGCAAAATACTATGAACGATTTCCCTCCAGTTCACGGACAGCAATTTTTTTCAGCAGCCCCAAAATATTTTTACATGTTTTTCGGGACACTTATCTTCTGCTTAAAGTAAGAACTATTCTTAGAGAACTAAAATTTCTTATTTTAGATAGTTTATAGACATTAGCTGCCCGCTGGTATGTTCATTATTATTTTATTCTGTGATGGAATGGTCTCGAACCTTTTTTCTGTATTAAGAGCCATTTCATGTGTAAATTCTCATATACAAATTAGTGATAATGTATAGATATGCGTGATTATTTTAGCATTATTCTACAGCTTGAGTGTATATATTACATATGAATGTTTTTTCCGTATATTTGATAATTTCAAAATGCATTTATGTATTTTGGGGTGGTAAGGTATACACGATACTCTACAGTATGTTTTACTATGCATAGATTCGTAAATATGTCCATAGTTAGCGTGGAGTGGGTGTGATGTATTCCTATAGGTTCTGTATCGATCCCCCTATTCCTGACCCTATTCTGGTTAACAAGTTAACTAGCAGCCATCCCGTGATGCAGAAAGCCCCCATGATGCAGGAACCGTTATCTGATTAAGCCACACTACGGCACAGGAACGTGTTATCTGATTAGGTCATAACGCTTGCCATCTAATTAGACAAGCGATAATTCCTCCAGCCCCTGATAAGGCATACGGAGTTCTCAAAACAAATCAAACCTATGACAGACCTGGGAAAAACCCTGCGGCCATTGTTTTGATTTCACCGAGAACTTCAGCAAAAGAATGTGCTAACGACCAGGTCGTATGACATCCTTATTGACGTATCTATGTCCATCCTTACGTCAATCTCGGCACCTTAAAGGTATAAATATTACCGATATTGCCCTATGCAAACACACGCGGTGGTGACGAGATCGGAGCAGCCAGACTTGCCGAAGCCCAGAGCAGAGCAGACCCCGCTGGCGCAGCCCCGCCTTCCTGACGCGCTGAGAACGAGACGCTGTTTTCTCCTGCCGAGAAATCCAGCTCCGGCGCTTCCGGGTAGCCCTCGCAGGCAGCCTGGAATATCGAGACCAGAGACGAGAGATACCATCCCTCATTCATCCTAGACTCCAGGTACAGAACTGAATAACCCCTCACAGAGAATTCTTGAGTCAGTCACTAGGCAAAACAAACTTAACTTAAACTGATACTTTCTACTCCCGCCCACGTATTAGGCTTAGGTCAGGTACATCTGGGGTAGGCGTAGTTAGAAACACCAGTTGAGTACGATTAGTCAAATGTATATGTGTATGTATCTATTTTATCCATTTTAAACCATCATATGGCTTAGAAACCATATCAATGTTTTTACAGTATTATTTTATACTTCTGCTTTTAATGTATGCACTTTACTTAACCATAAGTATTGCAATAATATCGATCCATTTCTCTTGTATGAGAAAAGAGACTGATCAATAAATAACATCTTTTATTGAACACGCCCGTCTCTTCCTTTTCTCTACAATCTGGTGAGACTAAGAATGCACGTACTGACTGAGTAAAATAAGTCGTCTTTTGTTTTCACACGACTCTAGAGATACACTCTTGATTAGGGGAGAGCAAAGTTGTCATGTTCTATGGTTGTCAGAAACTAAATCCCTTCTTGTCTATCCAGGGAGGTTCAACTCCTCCTTGCCTATTCGAGAAAGTTTCTAGTGAACTCTGAGCTAGCTGGCAAACCCAAAACTTTAAGTCTAATATCGACAGTAGTAGACCTAGTTAACGTCTGGTCTAGGCCTATACTATTGAAGGTATTATTCCAATGCGCAGAGCCTATTGGGATAATAGGAACTACACTACAATCACCTGGCGCCTCTTGGCCAAAGATGGGATTCATTCCCTTCACCGGCTTGCAGTTAGAAAGAGGATGCTTTGATTTTCTTCTAAGTTTTCTGTATTGTATTTAAGCATCGCAATTGCTCTCATCTTTGTACTGGAAGATTTTCTGTTTGTCATGTCTTTTTCCTTTCTCATTAATAAAAACGATTTGAAATTAAAAAAAAAAAAATTAAAAAAGAAAGGATTGTCTTCAAGGCTGTTTATATTGTTTTTCGAGCCCGCCATCAGAAAGGTTGCAGCCAACTTAATTCACTCTTCTGCTGGTATTCTCACAGTGGGCTTCTCAGATCCTCCTTTCGTAAGAAGGTGTTTGTTCCCACATTCCAGAATGTCAGATGGGGAGGTCGTTCCATCTCTGTGGCTGTTGCCAAACTGTGCAATACTGTGCCTATCCACATTTAGGAAGCTGACACACTTGCTGTATTAAAAAACATCTGAAAACATGGCTTTTCTCCTCGCAGACCCCTTAGCCATCTCCGGGTCAACTCTCGACTGCTTCAGGGTGCCTTCCTACAGCACTTTGACACCTCCCGGTATAGGGCGCTGTATCAATTATTTTCATTTAATTTCATTTAATAACTTTAGATAACTCCCACAAAGACAAAACATTCACTTTTGGATAGAGAAAAGCTGCAGCCCAGTTAGAAGAACTGGCTCAGCAATGTGAAAGTTGCACCTTCTCTCTAACCTTTATATCAGAAAATGTTCACTCCAAAGAGCTACTGCATAGAAGAATGCCTGGTGGATTGCAACCACCTTAGTCTCCCTCACAGGATAAAGTCCATTTACTCAATCAACATGTTCCTCTTCTCTGTGCAAACCTTTATCATCTCTCTCATCCATCAGGTATTGTTCAGCCAGTCACTCTCCCTGCCTCCACCTATGCCTCTCTCCCACCGAAAGCCAGACATGTAAATGCTGATCAAAGAAAGTATGACTACATGACATACTCTTCAACTACATTTATAAAATCCAAAATATCTTCAGCCCACATCAATTTTAAATGAAATTACCGTGGCTAGTCTATACCAATACAAAATGACTTCACACAAAACATTCATCCAGAATATATTGAAGCTGTAGATGCAAGAGATGAGCAAATAAGAATGCAAGGCTTCACCTTTCTATGCTCCCAAATTATAGAAGAATCTTTCTCTCTCCATATGAGATTGTTCACCTTACTACAGATTCTCAGAAAATGACTTAACCCTGTTCTTGGTCCATAGCTTTCTCCCATCCCCTCAGCCTGTTCATTGTAGGACAGAAATAATTGCTGCAGTTTTGCTCCCCCCGACACTCCTCCTAGCACATGCATGTACTTGTGGAGAGTGCTCAGAGATGTTACAGATTTGGATGGCCCAAAGGATCCACAGGAGCAACAGGAGGCCCAGGCCCCAATTTTGACTAGAGTACTTTTAACACACCTAAGCGCTCAGAAATGGGATGGCAACTAGTATCCAATAGAGAAGCGATTTTATCAAATAGCACCTCTACAAGAGCATTTGAATGTTGTCCATCATGAACAAATTGTATCGGCATAGCAGAATCCTGTTTTTCCATAGTCTACTCCAGTGGTGGCAGCATGGTTTGCGGGTAGTGAGGCGGGTGCAGGCAGGTGGGTGGAGGTGCGTGGCAAGGGGGGAAATGGTGCGCAATGTTAAAAAATAAATAAATAAAAAATAAACACTTACCTTGCTGTGCCAGTACCACATCATTGCTTCTGCACTCCTCGTTGGACTGAGGCACAGAAAGCACAGCCAGGCTCCCCTGACCAATCACAATGCTGCAATGCAGCATTGTGATTGGTTTTGAGCATTCTGGTTTGAATCTCAACATGGGCATGTTCTTCACGCAGGCTGTAATGCAGCCTGCATAGAGAATGGAGAAAGTGTGCATGACTGGTTTGGGCGGCGCGAGAGGGCTGACCAAACAGTCATTGCACACTCAGGAGTCGTCAAACCGCTCCTCCCCTGCCCAAGTGCAGAGCAGCCCTGCCCACCCGCCCAGCCGGATAGGAAACATAAAATGATAATAACTCAAAGTCATTATCATTTAATGTTTCCTTTACAGTGCAATGCTTAAAAGCAGTGGGGCGACACTCCTCCGCCATAGAGCGGAGAAGCTGCCTCTGGCCTTCTTTGATGCTAATCACTTCTTCTCGTTCATCAGAGGGGCTGCAACAGTGAAAGGGGAAGAAACAGGAAGAGAATGAAGATTGGAAGACAAAGTGATGCAGATTGAAATTGAAGTGAGGTGCTAGAACCCCAGTTACTGGCAAGCATTGACCAGGATGGACAGGGGGATAACTTGGGCATGTCAGCTGGGAGTGAGAGATCCCTTTTGGCCAGTTCGATTTCTTAGACATTTTCTGGACAACCTGATTGAGGAATCCATCTATCGTTGTATTCTAGGACTATTTTTGTTCACTTGCTCTGGTTTCCCATTTAGCCATTATAAACAACGATTTTGGAGGCTGGGGTATACTGATCCACCTATCACCCGTTACTGTGGCCAAACTCTAATTTAAGACTCTCAAAGAGCCTCTACAGCCTCAATGTAGTAGTTAACTTCTGCGTTGGTTTCCTTAATTAGTGAATAATAGTTAATTTGTGGCTTTCAATGGGCTTTCCAACAAACAGAAGATCACCTTCTGCATCAAAGTGTAGGCAAAGTCTTTATGCAGCCAGTAGTTCAGTACCTTTACTTAAGTTGCAGCGGTGTAAAGAAAGAAAACAAGCATTTGCAATGCAATCAGTCTCGCCTTTGGGACCTTATAAGTATTTAGCGATGCTGCACATTATTGCACAAAACTTAAGCAGTATGGTGTAAAAAGACCACATCCTTGCACAGAGAGCCACGGTACACACATTATAAATCAAAATCAGGTAACCAGCTGAAGAGGATCACATCAAACGTTTCCATTCTATGCATTAACCAGGTATTGTAGTACCTCCAGGAATGGTGCTCTTCCCCAGCGAGTGGAAATAAATGTTATAGCCTCCAGGCATTTCCATTAATGAATTTGTGTAAATTAGCAAAAACTAAGTAAACTTGAATAATCTACAATCGCTTCTTTAAAATTATCATGAAGCACCCATACAAAGATGTTACACACTGCCACTTTATAAACCTTTGTATGCAGTGTGAAAGAGGTGATAACACAAACCGATAGTGAAAGGTACAGAGAGGACCCTAATGTAAAAAATATACATTTCTGCTCCAATGAGTATTTGAAATGCTCACTCAAGCCCGATTTTTGGGGCAGAGTCTTCCATTAAAATAAGCTAAATCTCACTAGGAGCAGTCTGTTGCGCCACTCGCCTCCATCCAGACAAGATCACGCTGATTTCCTCCAGACATTTCAGGTCTAATTTGAACTAAGTGTGAGCCAGGAAATTGCGTCCTTCACATCTTCAGGCCCGAAAAGATGGCAGCAAATTACACAAAAATATACATTGAAAACATATACAGACGGGAAAAAGGAGCTATAGGGACTTCAGCCGAGCACTGCTTTGGCATAGATCCTCCTGCACATAACATACATTAGGCTCCAGCTAGCACATTTTGGCATAAATTTCACACGGCTACCGGTTCAATATTTTAATATAAGCCACACTTGACTGACCACAAAAATGAAGAGAGTGCACTGGGAGGCAACCCACAGCCAGGGAAGGCCAGACCCCATTGAGACGGATTAGGCAGGGAGGCCGACACTATTCTTTGTTGGCAGAAGGCTCAGCGGCATTCCGAGCTCTTCCTGGTTACTAAATATAGCAATCCAGTCTTACGAGGGATGGCAGGCGTCTGACAGAGGTGAGTTTATGCGTGCAGTGAGTGCATGGGTCGCTTTACGCTGCATACCTTCCTGTCCTGCGCCCCTGCCTTGGAGTAAGAGTAATTCTGGTGAACCACTTCAGAATCTCCATGTCCGTGCCAGACCCCCGCTGCTTCCCCAAAACTGAGACCACCTGCTCTGGCTCTCCCAACTGCACATGACAGAAGAGGGGGTTAAAATCCTACCTGTTCACCTGACCATGCGAGGACGCCAGACTGAAGCTTCAGCATTGTGTCTCACCGCATTCATGCTCCATAGCGCAGCAGCCAGCGCCCGTAGCTTGGCAACTGCAGTTTTTTAATAGGAGTTGTAAAGAAAAACTAAACGTTCACTAATCATGAGACCGGGTGGCAGCGTCATGACTCAACAACTCAGTGCTATAGTCGTGCACTGCTTGTGCTGTCTCCGTCTCCTGCCCTGATTTGGGAAAACGCTACTGTTTTGTTGCTACTGTTTTGTCACGCATGTGTACGATGTAAGGCATTGCGCGCATATGAGACAAAAAGTGCGAATTCACCCACGAATCAAATAACAAACAAGCACTGAATATGCAATAGCACTCGTATTTACGCGAGAACTTTTGCATTTTAAACAGAAGTGCAGACATGAAAGAAGGCACGATTGGGAGGGGGTGGGGGTGGTTGTGGTCCAAGAAGTCACGGACTAAGGGAGGGAACGGGGAGAGGGAGGGAACAAAACTGTGTTTGAAGTAAAGGAGCCGATAGCCTCGGAAGGAAAAAAATGACGACATAACCGTCAGGAGGCGGGACTAACAAGCTAAACACCAATCACAATGCAGAATTTGTGATTGAAGCCAATCAAAAATATGGCCAGAAATTGGAAGAAGCTTTCCCGGCTATAGTGTATACTGCGTGCCTTGCAAAGCGAGCAGTGCGTTGCGCTGCAACGCTATGTGAGACCTAAGAAATCGCCATAGGTACCTGAATAGACAGCAGACCCGATGCTGTGGTGCAGTCCAGCCTCTTCCAGCCGATGATGAATGAAGAAGGGCCTGCCCTTGGCTCTGGCTTTGACTGGGCTCATCCCGCACACACCCTGTGCAGCAGAAATGCTTGTGCTGATTTATAATGCTGTGGTTGATTTTTAATTGCAAAAAACACAGTTGATGGACAGAATGTAGAACAATGTCATACATTCACCCCAGTACAAAGATCTGGGCCTACATCCATCATTTTTTTGCACTCCACACCACCCTGGGTTAGACACTGGCTATATGTAAATCAGCTCTGACCCAGTGCCTCATGGAAACAGTCCAGTCCGAACTACCAAGCCATGTCTTTCCCAGACCGGAATCAAGCATCCAAGGACCGGTTTCTGGCATTCCAGCCGTCTTCAGCCCGGCTTGCTTGAATCAAGTGGCAAAGTGAGCAAGGGACTCACGTCTGAGCATACCCTGCCACACTTATGGCGGCCAAAAGTGGTACAAAAGCTATCCAGGCTGTCTGAACTGGGGTGGCAGAGTGGGCTAAAGAACGGTGATGGATTAAACCCAGATCTTTTGACTGGGTGTGAGTGTTTGATTGATTCAGATGCTCCGTCCATCACCACCCCCTTTTGTACCGCTTTTGGCCGCCATAAGTGTGGCAGGGTATGCTCAGACGTGAGTCCCTTGCTCGCTTTGCCACTGGATTCAAGCAAGCCGGGCTGAAGACGGCTGGAATGCCAGAAACCGGTCCTCGGAAGCTTCTTTCCGGTCCAGGGAAGACATGGCTTGGCAGTTCGGGCTGGACTGTTCCCATGAGGCACAGGGTCAGACTGATTTGCATATAGCCATGTCTGAACTGGGGTGGCAGAGTGGGCTAAAGAACGGTGATGGATTAAACCCAGATCTTTTGACTGGGTGTGAGTGTTTGATTGATTCAGATGCTCCGTCCATCACCACCCCCTTTTGTACCTTCTTTGCTCCCACTGCAGTTAAAAGATCCTGGGACAGGTTGTCACTTTTCTGTGGAAATTGCATCTTTTGCACCAGCACAGCAGGAATGCTTTTGGCGCTTTATAGCACTACGAGTGATTGTTGAGCCTGCCTTCTCTGCCCCCACTGTGGCCAAAAGATCCTGTGACAGGTAGTCTCTTTTTGGTGAAAACATGCTTGTGCGTTAAATAATCAAGTAAAGCCATTAAATAATTGATTATGAATCAAATATTTAAATAACATCAAGAATTAATTAAAAAACAATTTCAGTTTCAATAACTTCCCATCCTATTCCCCCACAAAGACAACAAACCGCTTCTCAAATATAAATTGGAACATACATTAACATTAACAAATTAAAGCTAAATAAATAAAATATCAATTGTTATGTTAATGTGTGTTATTGCCACTTGCTATAGCGCAGCGACTCACACCCAAAGGTGTATCTTAATGCTTACCTACTTGAGGTCTGTACGGTACAATTAGAACAGCCATGTCTTCAATTAAACCATTAACCAATTTACATAGTTAACAACAATAAAATATCTGGTTTACAATTAAATAACTGTGAATTATAATTTAATTAACTTATAATTCTGTACCACAACAAACCCAACAACACACTACTACATCATAAATTACTAATTTTATGTTTAATTTAATTAGACCTAAAAAATTACAAACCTATTTTTTTTTAAAGTATAATAAATATACTAATAAAACTAACACTATTAATATACAAACTAATATATATTACATTATTTTTTTTAAATGACTGTGGAAAGCAATCCCCGCTGGTGCAGCAAACCTCCCAATGTGTCAGTTATTTGAGTGAGACTACTGAATACAATCACTGTTTTTCAATGCCAAGCACTTGTGTGCTCTATGTCTTCTTTTGACCAAAGATTGATGAGGAACATTTGTGGTTTCCTTGGAAGTGGCTATACTCTGGTCTGATGGCCTTACCATAGGGCCTAGCAATGCCAGACCTTTTCCTGTAGGCTGCTTCAGTTCATCGTGCCTCAACTCCCAGCAGTGCACCTCCATCAGACAGTGTCTTCCTTGTGCATGGTCCTTTAAAACACTCCTCCTAAGCAGTTGGTGAGGTCCTTCCTTAAAGTCAGGTCTGAGGCAACTCCTTTTAGCAGGCTCTTAAACTATCCAGGTTTCTAGTAGTTAATACCACAGGCCTAAAGCACAAGAGATTCACCACTGCTGAGGGACCCTGGATTCATGTATTCTGGGAGCATAATCTTGCCACGCAGGCTGGTTGTATCTTCTCCATACTTATACTAAGGGGCAGATTTATCAAAATGTCATGCAATGCAATGCTGCAGGACAATCTACTAAGATATTAATCTTAAATCAATCAAGACTTATATAGCGCTGCTTATCACCCATGAGGGTATCCAGGTACAGAAGATCTTGCTGCGGAGTCTCACTCAAACAGTCGTACGGCTAGGTCTTGAGTCCTTTCCTTATTTCCAGCAGTGAGGGTGACGTATGCGAGGGGGCAAGTGTCTAGAAGGTTGTCGGAAACTCAGGTGTGGTTGATGTATGCTGGTCCTTGGTTGAGCAGGGCTCTGTATGTGTGGATCAGTAGCTTGAAGCGGCATATCTTCTGAATAGGGAGCCAGTGGAGCTTCTTGAGGTAGCAGGTGATGGGGGTCCGCTTGGGGAGGTAGGGGATCAGTCTGGCCACCAAGTTCTGTAGGGTCTGTTGTCTTTAGAGGAGTTGCAAGGTGATTCCTGTGTAGAGTGCAGTGCTGTAGAATAGCCGTCTAGTGACTAGTACTTGGGTGATGGTTTGTCTGGTGTTGACTGGGAGCTATTTGAAGATCCCGCTGTGAATGCAAAGAGTGAGGATACAGTCAGAGGAGACAGCGTTGATCTGGTTCCTCATGGTGAGCTTTCCGTCCAAGATTATGCAGAGGTTGCTAGCATGGCCTGTCGGGGTGGGTGAGGGTTCTACTTTATAAGGCCACCTTGAGTCATTCCAAGGAGAGCCGTTGCTCCCGAAGATGAGCACTTCTGCTTTTTCTGTGTTGAATTCAGACAGTTGTCTTTCATCCAACTGGCAATGCTCGTCATACACCTCTGGAAGTTGTACCTTGTAGTTGAGACCTCTTCTAATAGTGAGGGGATGATCTGGGTGTTGTCAGCTTAGGATATAATGTTGAGGCCATGCGTTCTGACGATGTAGGCCAGGAGGCTATGTGTTGAACAGGGTGGGGCTGAGAAATGATCCTGAGGGAGGCCGCAGATGATGCTCTTAAGTTCGGAGGTGTAGGGAGGGAGGTGGATTCTCTGGGGTCTTCTGGTGAGAAACAGGGCAATCCATCTGCATGCATCTCCTTGGATTCAGGTGTGGTGGAGTCTCTTGATAAGAATGAGGTGGGATACAGTGTTGAATGATGCTGAGAGGTCAAGAAGGATCAGGGGCGTATTTTTTCTCAGTGGAGGAGGGCTCTGATGTCATCAGTGGGAGTGATGAGGGCGGTTTCAGTGCTGTAGTTGGTGTAGAATCCAGACTGGGAGATGTCCAGCAGATTGTTGTTCTCCAGGTGGTCCATTAGTTGGTGGTCGATGGCTTTTTTGAGGACCTTGGCAGGAAAGGGGAGCAGAGAGATGGGATGGAAGTTCTTGAGTTTGCTGGGGTTGGCGGACGATTTCTTGAGAAGGGATTTGACTTCAGAGTGTTTCCATTAGTCAGAGAAGATGGCCATGGCAATTGTTGTGTTGAGGATGGCGGTGAGTTGGTTGCTGATTGACTTGCTCTCGAAGGTTGAAGATGTGGTGGGGACGGGGGTCCATCGATGCTCCAGTGAGCTGCCAGTAGTCCCACTCAGAAAAAATGAATGCACACTTGATATGCCCCTCCAGAACACAGAATTCAGCTCTGGCTCTCAATACGTGTCACAAAGAACTCTTTGAGCATATGTTTGATAGTCATGTGTGCTGAACAGAACGTACTTTGGGGAACTTGAGGCAGGTTGCACACTCTGTAGAGCCATGCAATGGACTTTTTCCATCCCAACAGCAGTATTTTGTAACCCTCTATTCAAAACTCCTGCTAACACTTTATGCCAGGTAGACCCTAGGACTATCTTGACACCATTAATTGTTAGCTGTACAGGCCTTCAAATTAATTTTTAGAACAGCTAGATATATTTCTAGGCAAGGCAGTTAACTTTAGTGCTCGCAACCGGAAGCTGTTTCATGATAACAATACATTGCTTATGTAGTGTTTATAATTGTAGCTGTGTCTAAGCACTGTACGGAGCAAGTGTTGCAAATAGCCAATTTTAAATGTACTCGCTCTATTAATATCTGAAAAATGAAATATACAGATTGCCTTGTAAGGATTCATACTCATGACCTGCAATTGACACAGCTATGAGACCTCAACGTGCAAAGTAAACACCTCAGTGTTACCGCATGTCGAGATAAACTGTGACAAATCATGCCGCTGTACATAATTATTGAAAAATGAACACAATTAGTAGATGGGAATTTGGACTATTTATGATGAAGGGTCCTTCGTGTCAGAGGTAGTGACGCAGGCTTGAAAAGAAATCTGAAGCTGCCTGGTCTGTTCTTTTTGTATTGCAATGTCTTCTTACTTCGGGTACAGATCAGCTATTCGTCGTATGTTTTATTTGATTTCGCTGCCAACAGGTTTTTTCTTTTATCTTTTTCAGACAAACTATAAACAGTAGGTCAACATTGATCGGGTACCAGCAGCACAATGGTGACGCATGAATGGTAATTACCTGGAATAGACACCCATTTTCGCTTATTATGATAATTCACAGATAAAGGTTGGCAAAAGAGCCAAACTGCAAATGAGTAAAAAGTGCCTTCAATTCATAGCGTGTTCTAGCACTAAAGTGATTGCGCTGCTTCATAAATAAGTACTTTATTTTTTCTGTGGGCTCTTTCCTCATTGCCAGGACTTCCAGCGGATCTGCAGAAAGAAAGAACGCGGACGTTAAAATGCCCTGGGCAAGTAGCACTATAGTACACTGCATACTTCCGTCTGAAATGTAACATCAGCAGTGATGAATGCAGTGTGTTCAGTGAGTAAGGACCTTTTGGCTGTTTATGAAAGCCTGACAGCCCATTTGTTTCTGTTAACAGCGCAATGCAAAATGTTTACATACCCGTGACAAGTGACTACCGGCCTCGTGTGCCGCACAAGGCCTGTCTGTCAAGCAGACCGCACCACTTGCGCTAAGTAGGAAGTATCTTGCATACGCCTTGATGATCTGACATGTTGCAGCTTTGGCCCTGCTGGGATGAGGGACACAGCCCCTCTTTGCACAGAGCTCTAGAACAGTGATGGGTGCCTGATGAAGAAACGTATTGGAATTTGTTTCCAGTCTTAATAGTGTGCCAGCCCGGAAGTCAGAATGGAGCTTAACACTTAAACGATACTAAATGTTTACCTATGAGATAAGGACAAACAATAATGACAAGGACAGATAAATTGTGCTAATAATTCTCAGATTTTATTGAAAAAAAAACTTGCAGACATTTTGGCAGTGACTGAAAAAAAATTGAAATTCAACCTAACTTCCTAATGTGAGTGATCAGAAAACAGCAATTAGTGACAGAGATAACTTTTGTATAAAGAATGCCTCTGTGATGTGATACCTAGCCTTCTTTTTCTTAAGTTTCATGTAACTATATTGAGGAAGTCAGCAACATGCTTTCCTCAGACAAAACGTATGTGGTCCACGTGCAATAAATAACCAAATTTCACAAAGAAAGAACTTAAAACATACAAACAGTGGGCCTGATTCACGAAGGCAAACGTACACTTTTGTGTAAGTTTGCAATTGCTTGTAATCCACAAACCGATTTACCAGTAGTATTTTTCCAAGTGCAGATTCTCCAGACCCAAAGAGTTCAGAGTCGTCCACATTAGGGACATATATAACAACTAACACGTTAGAACAAATTCTCAACTTCACCTTTTATTCAATCAATCAGGGGTTTGTAAAGCGCGCTACTCACCCGTAAGGGTCTCAAGGTGCTAGGGGGGAGGTGGGGGCAGCTCCGGATCAGTTGAAGAGCCAGGTCTTGAGGTTTTTCCTGAATGTGTGCAGGATCGAGGAGCGTCTGATGATCACTGGAAGCTCGTTCCAGGTCTTGGCTGCGATGTAGGAGAAGGCTCTCCCGCCTGTTCTGTTTCTGAAGATGCGGGGGACCTCTGCCAGGGCGAGGTCGGCTGAGTGGAGGTTCCTTTTGGGTAGGTGGAAGAATACTCTCTCGATGAGGTATTTGGGTCTGATGTTGTTGAGGGATTTGTAGGCGGGGTGAGGAGTTTGAAGGTCACCCTCTTCTCGACGGGAAGCCGGTGGAGGTCTCGTAGGTGTTGGGTCATGTGTTCATGACACGGCATCCCGAGGATGAGTCTGGCTGCGGCATTCTGGATGGTCTGGAGTCTGTGTAGAAAAGTCCTGTTGATTCCAGTGTATAGGGCGTTGCCGTAGTCCAGTCTGCTGGTTATGAACGCGTGGGTGATGGTCCTTCTGTAGTTGGGGGGATCCATTTGAAGGTCTTGCGGAGGATGCGCAGGCAGTTGAAATTAGTGGAAGCGACGGTGTTGATCTGGTGGTTTATGGAGAGGGAGGAGTCGAGGATGAAGCAGAGGTTACGTGTGTGGTCTGTAGGGGTGGGAAGATTCCTTAGGGCGGAGGGCCACCAAGTGTTGTCCCCGGCGGAGGTGCAGGGTCCGAGGATCAGGACCTCGGTCTTCTCTGAGTTGAACTTCAAACAGCTGTCTTTCTTCCAGGCTGCCACGTTCTTTATTCCTTCCTGGAACCAGAGTCGGGTGTCTTCAGGATTCTTCGTGAGTGAGAGGATGAGCTAGGTGTCGTCGGCGTGGGATATAATGCTGAGCCCATTCCTTCTGACGATGGCGGCAAGGGAGGCCATGTATATGTTGAAGCGTGTGGGGTTGAGCGATGGTTCTTGGGGTACTCCGCAGTTGATATCGGTGGGTTCGGAGAGGAAGGGAGGGAGTCTAATCCTCTGGGTTTTACCAGAGAGAAAGGATTGGATCCAGTCGAGGGTGGCTCCTTGTATCCTGGCATCATGAATTCTGGTTGTGAGTGTGCGATGTGAAATGGTGTCGAAGGCTGACAACGGAGAGATCTAGAAGGATGAGGGCCGCAGTGTGTCCCTGGTTGAGTAGCATGAGGATGTCACCAGTGGCGGCAAGGAGGGCGGTCTCAGTGCTGTGGCTGCTAAGGAATCCAGACTGGGAGGCATCTAGGATGGAGTTTTCTTCGATGAAGGTGGTCAGCTGGGCGTTAACGAGTCTGTTGGTGACTTTGGCCGCAAAGGGGAGGAGAGAGATGGGCCGGTAGTTTTTCAGGTCTGTTGGGTCAGCCGTTTGTTTCTTGAGGCGGGGTTTGAATTAGCCCCCTTTCCAGTCATCTGGGAAGATGCCGGACATGAAGGAGGTGTTGGTCCGTCCTAGTTTGGGTGCGATGGTGGCGGCGGCCCTGTGGAAAATGTGTGGTGGGCAGGGGTCTGTTGGGGCTCCTGAGTCTGTTTTCTTCATGGTTGCGGTGATGTGTTCGATGTTGGTGGGATTCCAGGTCATGATGGTAGGCTTATCGGCAGCATTGGGTGGGGTGGTGTCCGACGTCTGTTCGCTGAAGTTGTCGTCGAGGGCGTTGATCTTCAGATGGAAGTAGGAGCTGAGCTTTTCGGAGAGTTCCTGGGAAGGTGTGACGTTATTGGCTTCGCTGGGGGGGGGGTTAATCTTACCCCTAAGTACTTCACCCATACTAAACATCTATTTGTAGATAAAGGAGGTTATTTCACACACCACCAAGCTGTTCCCAGCAATACTTTCCCTCGGAAGGAGGCGAAACTCACCTATGGAACCAATTGCCTAGGTGCGAAACCCAATGATGACACCACCCAACTAGATACCATAGTGGAGATTACTTACACCAACAGTGGCAAAGATTGGTTGGGGATTTTGGGTGGGCAATTGAGAAAGCCAGACCCCAGAAAACCAGCAGAGTTCACTCTCCTTTGAATATAAAAGTTACAACTGTGGAAGCTGAGTGAATCCTTCACATACTTTTACCTCCCCGTTTTGATATTTTGTGACAAAGAAATATTCCTTACCATCATATTGCACCCTGAGTTTCACAGGAAACATGAGGCTGTAGCAAAGGTCTTCCTACTGCATTAGTTTGTTGGTTGGCATAAAGTCCCTGCAAAGGTCTTGCACCTCTTGTGTGTAGTCCAGAAAAAACAAGATTTTCCTGCCTTCAAACTGGGGGGCTCTGTGGTCCGAACACGTTGAAAGATCCCATCTTTATCCATAAAGTTAAACAGCCAGGCTATGATGGCATGGGGCAGTGCCCCTGGACAGGGCATAGGCAGCAACATGCAATGGCCCAACTGTATAGTGAAGAAGTTAGAGAGACGCTGTGAGTTCAGGGTCATCGTCATATATTCCTCTAGAAACAACACTATAGATTTCCCCTCCGCCCACTAGGCGTAGGTTGTTCCTTCTGGAGCGCCCATCCGCATCTTCAATTCTGTCTTCCATATGTGTCAGGAGTGTTTGAAGCAAAGATACCGTCTTTCTCAAGTCTGCCACTTCTTTTAAAGCACAGGGACGCACAACCAGTGGCCGACGGTGGCGTGAGGGGGAGACACCGTGCCACATTTTTAGCAAGGCAGAGGTGGCTGTGCTAGTTTTCAATATGCAGCTCCACCTCCCCTTCATACTGGCACTAGGGGAGAGGAGTTGGCCTAACGGCTAGGGCGCTCGACCTCGGACCTGGGGATCTGTGTTCGAGTCTCGGTAACGATGCCAAAATCCTCCTGTGATTCTGGGCAAATCACTTAATCTCCCCGTGCCTAAAATGAATGCGTGTCCTCATGTAATGTAACTGGTGCTATGTAAAGCGCTCTGATACCTGATTCAGTTCGGGTCTAGTTCCTGCTATATAAAACTCTGCAAAAAAAAACTAGGCAGAAATCCCAGTTAGAGCTACGGTGTAGCGGAGCACGGCTGACATGGGGGCTGCTGCCTGCACCATAACACTGGGGTTCCCAGACACCCAGCAGCAAGTTACTCACTGCTGGGCCAATATCATCGACTGGGACGAGGACCTGCTGGACTACAGTGAGGGACTAGGTAAGTGACATTTTGCAAAAATTTGGGGTGGGAGCAAAGACAAAGTGCCGGCTCCAATCTGGTGTTCTCCTGTAGCCCCCCACATACTGGCTTGTGGGTGCCCAGGGTGGGGCCCAGAGCATCCACTAAAGCCCCTGGAGATGGTATCCCTGGGGTCCTTGCTGACTCGTTGAGAAGGGCCACGCTGTCCCCCTCCTTAATTTAATTAAAAAGGCCCTGGGGGATGGGAACCCCAGGGCCAAAAATGTTCGGGATAGGGGTGCATGCCTCTTCCTCTTCATTGAATAAAAACAGTTCATGGAATGAGATCCCTGGGGCTCTTGATTGTTCCAGGAGGAGGACAGAGGGCCCCCTTCCTTATTTTAGAAACAGGGCCCAGGGATGGTGTCCATAAGATCACTAATGGCTTGGGGAGGGGACTGCACGCCTCCCTCCCCTCAATAAAATAATATCTGTGTGCCCCAAGTGGGCATCGGGACACCCACAATAAATATTTTTAATAAGTGAATATTAAATGAGCAGCAGTAGCTGATCCTGTGAAAGAGCAACGCATAATGCTCTACAAGGGCTTTAGTTTTATAACTTTATTAGCTAGAATGAGGAGGGACACCACAAAGCCTTTTTTATGTTGTTGGGGGCTGCAGGAAGTCCAGCGGCCCACCAGCTCCATAAAAAAAGTAAGTCTCCTGGGTCATTGAATCCATGACCCCAGGAGAACTTACTATATGTTTTTAAAGCATACCTACCTTCAGCTCTATGCTCTGCAATTTTGAGTTCAAGGCCCAAGGCCCTTTTTTGGTTGTTTTTATGACTGTATTTTTTCTAGGCTGGAAAATGTTAAAAGAAAGATTCAGTTAAATGTTTGTTTTATTTGATTGAAAAAATAAAATAATTCTTTGAATATTTATTTTGATATTTTCACCCCAGAAATGTAATATTAAAAACTACGTAAAAAGAGTCACAGACATATTTTGTTTAAATTAAAAATGTATATAATAATAAATGTTAATAAGATTTGCAGTGTGAATTAGTGAAATATACATTTCATGAAAAAAATATGTATATATATTGATAAAGTCAATAGAACCACTTTTTATATTTTAATGCTATAACTTGTTGACAAGTTCAGTAAGTCTGTCTGAGTGTGGCTTATGTTTGGCTGCAGCGCCTGTCAAGCACAGTCATCTTTCAATGATGTTATTTCACATGTTGCAGTCATATTATCAATGATGTCATGAGAGATGTAATATGTGGAGTAACTAGCAGTGCAGGATGAGGGGGCATGTTATTGTTACCTTAGGGCACACTTTAAAGTTATTTGAGATAACTCTTACTGATGAATGTCAGTGTTTTATTTTTAGTTTCAAACATTACATTGCCATGGAAATTCTCACCTAACTATACCTTTATTTTAATATTTTTCTGTGAATTTCTAGTTTTTTAAAGAATGTAAAGTAATATTTTATTACCATATGTGAAGCGAAACTTCCACCCCACACAGCCTTTGTCCAAATAGGGTTGATCAAATGGGCTGCTGTACGCCTAGGTCCTGCACCCAACCCCTGGCAGGCAGCCAACCCTACTTTGCACAAGACCATTGGCCACCCACATCTTGGGGTTGGCCCCAGGGCCTGGCCCAAACCCATTAGCACATTCCCGCTCCCCTGGCCACTTTGGGCCCCAGGTACGCCTAGGGTGACCAACTGTCCGTAAATTTCACGGACAGTCCGTAATTTTGGCCGTCTGTACGTTGTCCGTGAAGGATTCTTTAACGGACGCCATTTGTCCGTCATTTTAGCCGGGCCCTGGTCGCCTCACCCTAAAGCCGGCACAGCTTGCCCCCACCTCCCTTCTTGGCTCCCATGCTGCATCAAAGCTCCTCAGATACCCGGCAGCACTGGAGAGGCACAGCGGGATGGCAACCCTCACGCCTCCTCCAGCCCCTGATGAGCTGTTAAGAGGTGCTCGAAGGTGACTGAGAGGGAGGGGCTGCAGGTTCAGGAGCAGGGGCATCAATTCAGATGCAAACGGCCCTGAATGACTCATGTCTCTGCAATTTAGAGGGGCTCACACATTCCCTTTCTGCCCAGGGCCCCAAACATCCTAGACTCCACTCAGCCAGATTACACGGAGGCAGCACGTGGTTCTCTTCACAGAGCTTAATCACTGTTACTAAATTGTAAGCAAACCTCGGTTCTTTGAACATGCAGTCTATAATGTAAAACAATAAAGAAAAGGCACAATCGTACCCACACTGAATAACAAAGTATGGAGGACAATCAGTTCAATCAGTTCTCTTAGAGTATCTCCTGTAAGTACTGTACATCACAGTGGGGGGGTGGCATTTTGGAAAGAGAGCCTCTTGTGCAGGAGGGGGCGAGGAGCCCAAGATGATACTAGAATACTGCATGCCCACCCCTGTGCCCACCTTGGTGGATCCTGTTCCCCTCCTGTGATGGCTCTTGTCCCCCCTGTGGTGGATCATGTCTCTGCCCTGGGTGGCTTCTGTCCCAGTCGTGAAGTTCTTGATGGGCCTCTTCTCAAAAGGGCTCAGCTCAAAATTAATATGGAATGGTGGGCGAGTAAGTAAGTGAAGGGATGGGTGGATGGCTGGATGAATTAGTGAAAGGGTAAATGGATGAATGAAAGAGTGAATAAATGGATAATGAGAGAGGATGGATGGATTGATGAATGAGGGGAAGGATGGATGAGAGAAAATGTAAATAGCTGGATGTATGGGTGGAAGGGTATCTGGATGATGGATGAGGGGAAAGATGGATGAGGGGAAGGATGGATGGATGAATGGAGGGAAAGGATGGATGGATGAGGGGAAGGATAAATGGATGGAAAGGATGGATGGATGAGGGGATGGATGGATGAGGGGAAGGATAGATTATGGATGAAAGGAAGAATGGATGAGGGGAAGGAAGGATGGATGAGGGGAAGGACGGATGGATGAGGGGAAGGACGGATGGATGAGGGGAAAGATGGATGGATGAGGGGAAGGATGGAGGGGAAAGATGGATGGATGGAGGGGAAGGATGGATGGATGAGGGGAAGGATGGATGGATGGATGATGAGTGGGTAGGTGGAAGGATGGATGGATGATGAGGGGAAGGATGGACGGATGATGAGGGGAAGGATGGATAGATGATGAGGGGAAGGATGGATGAATGAGGGGAAGGATGGATGAATGAGGAGAAGGATGGATGAATGAGGGGAGGGATGGATGAATGAGGGGTAGGATGGATGAGGGGAAGGAAGGATGGATGAGGGGAAGGATGGATGGATGAGGGGAAGGATAGATGGATGAGGGGATGGATGGATGATGAGTGGGTGGGTGGAAGGATGGATGGATGGATGGATGAGGGGATGGATGGGTGGATGAGGGGAAGGATGGATGGATGAGGGGAAGGATGGATGAATGAGGGGAAGGATGGATGGATGGATGGAGGGGAAAGATGGATGGATGAGGGGAAGGATGGATGGATGAGGGGAAGGATGGATGGATGAGGCGAAGGATGGATGGATGGAGGGGAAGGACGGATGGATGAAGGGGAAGGACGGATGGATGAGGGGAAGGATGGATGGATGAGGGGAAGGATGGATGGATAAGGGGAAGGATGGATGGATGAGGGGATGGATGGATGGAGGGGAAGGATGGATGGATGGAGGGGAAGGATGGATGGATGGATGGAGGGGATGGATGGATGAGGGGAAGGATGGATGGATGAGGGGAAGGATGGATGGATGAGGGGAAGGATGGATGGATGAGGGGAAGGATGGATGGATGAGGGAAAGGAAGAATGGATGAGGGGAAGGACGGATGGATGAGGGGAAGGATGGATGGATGAGGGGAAGGATGGATGGATGGAGGGGAAGGATGGATGGATGGAGGGGAAGGATGGATGGATGAGGGGAAGGATGGATGGATGAGGGGAAGGATGGATGGATGAGGGGAAGGATGGATGGGAAGGATGGATGGATGAGGGGAAGGATGGATGGATGAGGGGATGGATGGATGATGAGTGGATGGGTGGAAGGATGGATGGATGGATGAGGGGAAGGGTGGATGGATGATGAGGGGAAGGATGGGTGGATGAGGGGATGGATGGATGAGGGGAAGGATGGATGGATGAGGGGAAGGATGGATGGATGGAGGGGAAAGATGGATGGATGAGGGGAAGGATGGATGGATGAGGGGAAGGATGGATGGATGAGGGGAAGGATGGATGGAGGGGAAGGATGGATGGATGAGGGGACGGATGGATGGATGAGGGGAAGATTGGATGGAGGGGACGGATGGATGGATGAGGGGAAGGATGGATGGATGAGGGGAAGGACGGATGGATGAGGGGAAAGATGGATGGATGAGGGGAAGGATGGAGGGGAAAGATGGATGGATGGAGGGGAAGGATGGATGGATGAGGGGAAGGATGGATGGATGGATGATGAGTGGGTAGGTGGAAGGATGGATGGATGATGAGGGGAAGGATGGATGGATGATGAGGGGAAGGATGGATGGATGATGAGGGGAAGGATGGATGAATGAGGGGAAGGATGGATGAATGAGGAGAAGGATGGATGAATGAGGGGAGGGATGGATGAATGAGGGGAAGGATGGATGAGGGGAAGGAAGGATGGATGAGGGGAAGGATGGATGGATGAGGGGAAGGATGGATGGATGAGGGGATGGATGGATGATGAGTGGGTGGGTGGAAGGATGGATGGATGGATGGATGAGGGGATGGATGGGTGGATGAGGGGAAGGATGGATGAATGAGGGGAAGGATGGATGAATGAGGGGAAGGATGGATGGATGGATGGAGGGGAAAGATGGATGGATGGAGGGGAAAGATGGATGGATGAGGGGAAGGATGGATGGATGAGGGGAAGGATGGATGGATGAGGGGAAGGATGGATGGATGGAGGGGAAGGACGGATGGATGAAGGGGAAGGACGGATGGATGAGGGGAAGGATGGATGGATGAGGGGAAGGATGGATGGATGAGGGGATGGATGGATGGATGAGGGGATGGATGGATGGAGGGGAAGGATGGATGGATGGAGGGGAAGGATGGATGGATGGAGGGGATGGATGGATGAGGGGAAGGATGGATGGATGAGGGGAAGGATGGATGGATGAGGGGAAGGATGGATGGATGAGGGGAAGGATGGATGGATGAGGGAAAGGAATAATGGATGAGGGGAAGGACGGATGGATGAGGGGAAGGATGGATGGATGAGGGGAAGGATGGATGGATGGAGGGGAAGGATGGATGGATGGAGGGGAAGGATGGATGGATGAGGGGAAGGATGGATGGATGAGGGGAAGGATGGATGGATGAGGGGAAGGATGGATGGGAAGGATGGATGGATGAGGGGAAGGATGGATGGATGAGGGGATGGATGGATGATGAGTGGATGGGTGGAAGGATGGATGGATGGATGAGGGGAAGGGTGGATGGATGATGAGGGGAAGGATGGGTGGATGAGGGGATGGATGGATGAGGGGAAGGATGGATGGATGAGGGGAAGGATGGATGGATGGAGGGGAAAGATGGATGGATGAGGGGAAGGATGGATGGATGAGGGGAAGGATGGATGGATGAGGGGAAGGATGGATGGAGGGGAAGGACGGATGGATGAGGGGACGGATGGATGGATTAGGGGAAGGATGGATGGAGGGGACGGATGGATGGATGAGGGGAAGGATGGATGGATGGATGGGAGATGAGTGGGTGGGTGGAAGGATGGATGGATGGATGATGAGGGGAAGGATGGATTGGGGAAGGAAGGATGGATAATGGGAAGGATGGATGGATGAGGGGAAGGATGGATGGATGAGGGGAAGGAAGAATGGATGAGGGGAAGGACGGATGGATGAGGGGAAGGACGGATGGATGAGGGGAAGGACGGATGGATGAGGGGAAGGACGGATGGATGAGGGGATGGATGGATGGATGGAGGGGAAGGATGGATGGATGGAGGGGATGGATGGATGGATGAGGGGAAGGATGGATGGATGAGGGGAAGGATGGATGGATGAGGGGAAGGATGAATGAGGGGAAGGATGGATGGATGAGGGGAAGGATGGATGGGAAGGATGGATGGATGAGGGGAAGGATGGATGGATGAGGGGATGGATGGATGATGAGTGGGTGGGTGGAAGGAAGGATGGATGGATGAGGGGAAGGGTGG
Organism: Lissotriton helveticus; assembly: GCF_964261635.1. Classification (NCBI taxonomy): domain Eukaryota; kingdom Metazoa; phylum Chordata; class Amphibia; order Caudata; family Salamandridae; genus Lissotriton; species Lissotriton helveticus. The sequence goes on along the minus strand of NC_136059.1, from coordinate 2,124,869,276 downwards.
ATGGATGATGAGGGGAAGGATGGGTGGATGAGGGGATGGATGGATGAGGGGAAGGATGGATGGATGAGGGGAATGATGTATGGATGGAGGGGAAAGATGGATGGATGAGGGGAAGGATGGATGGATGAGGGGAAGGATGGATGGAGGGGAAGTACGGATGGATGAGGGGACGGATGGATGGATGAGAGGAAGGATGGATGGAGGGGACGGATGGATGGATGAGGGGAAGGATGGATGGATGGGTGATGAGTGGGTGGGTGGAAGGATGGATGGATGGATGATGAGGGGAAGGATGGATGGGGGAAGGAAGGATGGATAAGGGGAAGGATGGATGGATGAGGGGAAGGATGGATGGATGAGGGGAAGGATGGATGGATGAGGGGAAGGATTGATGGATGAGGGGAAAGATGGATGGATGAGGGGAAGGATGGATGGATGGAGGGGAAGGATGGATGGATGAGGGGAAGGATGGATGGATGGATGATGAGGGGAAGAATGGATGATGAGGGGAATGATGGATGGATGATGAGGGGAAGGATGGATGGATGATGAGTGGATGGATGGATGATGAGGGGAAGGATGGATGAGGGGAAGGATGGATGGATGAGGGGAAGGATGGAGAGGAAGGATGGATGAGGGGAAGGATGGATGGATGGATGATGAGGGGAAGGATGGATGGATGGATGATGAGGGGAAGGATGGATGGATGAGGGGAAGGATGGATGGATGAGGGGAAGGATGGATGGATGGATGGATGATGAGGGGAAGGATGGATGATGAGGGGAAGGATGGATGGATGATGAGGGGAAGGATGGATGGATGATGAGGGGATGGATGGATGATGAGGGGAAGGATGGATGATGAGTGGGTGGGCGAAAGGGTGGATGGATGAGTGGGTGGATGGTGGGTGGGTGAAAGGATGTTTGAGTGGATGGATGGTTGGGTGGATGATGGGTGGGTAGGTGGGTGGATGAGTGAAATGATGGATGGATTGATTGATAAGTGCAAGGGTGACTGAATGGACGTATGAGTGAAAGGGTGGATGTAAGGATGGATGAGTGAGTGAAAGGGAGGGTAGATGGACAAAATGATGAACAGATGTGTGAAGGAGTGAAATGATAGATGGATGAGTGATAGGGTCAATAGATGTATTCATGAGTGGATGAGTAGATGGATGGATGGGTGGATGGATGGATGGATGGAAGGAAGGAAGGTTGGCTAAGTGAAAAGGTCGATGGAGAGAGAAAGGGAGGATGGATGGATGACTAAAAGAGTGGATGGGTGGAAGGATTAGTAAGTGAAAGGATGGCTGGATTGGTGAAAGGGTAAATGGCTGGATGGATGAGTGAATGGATGGATGGGATGAAGAGTGGATGGATAAGTGTACAGATGGATAGGGTGAAAGGGTGGATGGATGAGTAAAAGGATGGATGAAGGGATGGATGAGTGAAATGATAGATGGAAGGATACATGATGGATAGGTTTGCAAATGGTTGAATATGTTTGGAAATGGCTGGGCTTACTTATATACTATTGCGCGACCTCTGAGGTGTCTGTAAAACTTACCTATTGTCCTGAAGTTTTGTACTGAATTTTGACCTCCTATCCTGAATTTGTGTCCTGAATTTTGACCCTTTGTCCTGAATTTTTACACTCACCGTCCTGAATTTGCACCAATGCCAGTTGGTCACCTTAGGTACGCCATCCCCTAAAGTCTTTTTTTAAAGGACTGGGTAGCACACGGCCTACCCCTCTGAGCCATTTGGGCCCTTATCCTCAGAGCTCCTTATTTTCAAGGGGACAGGTTGCTTGGCCCCCGTCCTCAATCCAATATTGGACTCACAGACCCTATTACCGGGGGTCAAAACATATATGTTAAGGATAGAGGGCACACACCCCTTTCCCCCCATCATCTGGACCTTTTTAAGGGGAGGAGCACTCCCTTCTCGAGCCAATAGTGGCTTTGGGGACCCCATCCCCCAGGGCTTAAATATATATGTCAAGGGAAGAAGGGTACGCGGCCCCCCTCCTTAAGCCAATAGTGGTCACAGGGACTCCATCCCCCAGCATCTGTCTTATTTCTATGTTGGTGCCCTCTTGGGCACCCGCCAAATAGCAAGTTGGGGGCCACGGGGGAGCCCCAGGGTCCCCGTGTCCCCATCGGTTACCCGCATGTAAAGTCTTGCATGCATTGGGAGCTGGCTTTCCTCCCCCCTGGAGGGAACAGCAGGTCTTGCTTGCTCCCTCCAGGTGGGAGCAGTGCGTACTTCCCTAACTGCGGGACCACAGGCAGGAAAACAGACGAGCTCCCACCCAGTGGGAGCATTTTTAAAGCTCCTGCCAAGTGAGAGCAGACATGTGTTGTATTCTCTTAATTAATTTATGTCAGCATGTCACTTTAACAGAGGACATTCCATCTTTACTGATGTCACGATACTCCTTGTAACCTAGGCATTCTCTACGTGCCAGTTGCTCCTAAGCCTTGACTGGGAACACCAGTTTATCCTCTGTATCTTCCATTAAGCGATCTAAATGATAATTACTGCATTCCTGGTTTCTATCTACGATTACATCAACATGCCTTCCCTGCCTGTTTCCTGCCTTTAAACTAGAATGCATTAGTGTCTTCTGTATTTTCTTGAATTCCTCCTCTCTACTTTAGTGTCTGCTTTAACCATGCAAACCTGCCTCCTTGTGTCTTATTTTTTCTTCTACTACAATTTCTCCTGTCTGTAGCTTTCTTCTTCTGCTTTTTGATTGAACTTTCTCTTGCCCCATTTTACATGTCTTGAGTTAACAGAAGATTTGGTAACACCTAGAGGAGCTTACACCTAGTAAGTATTCTTACTGCGTAGGTTGACAGAAGGGTTTAGTGAGTAAACAGTCTATAGTACAAATACAGAGATGGTTATCATGGACCCCAAAATTATGTTGTGTCATACAAAGTTCCATGATGTCACAACCACACGGAATGACAGGATACCACCATATCATCTGTCATTTCCTTCTAGCTGTTTATTGTTTTTCTGATCCTTTCAGAGCCATACCCCTACATTATGATTTTTTAAAATTATATATTGGTTGACTATTTACTTGGTCCATTAAACCTTTCAAAGTGATGCTATAAATAGTAGATAAGATAACTCAAAATGAGTAATGTATTGCTTCTGTAACTTCTGCAAAATAATGCAATGGTTACTTACAGCAGGTATCTCAATATGTACGTTAAGTTTTTGTCTAGGACCATAAGTACCCCAGGCTCCTATGGAGGAGGGCAGAACCGCCATCCAGTGGAGGGTAAGGAGTAGCTGATGCAACAATTGGTACGTCTTTTCTCAGTGACAGCTACTCCCTTTCTTCTAATACCACTAAGCAGTTCTTTTATAAAGTATACACCCTCCCATGTTCTGTCTCATTCTCACTACCAATAAATTGTTAGAAAAAAAGGTCAGGTGCCCAATGACCACTTGCCTATAACTTACCTTATTCTTCCTATCCCACCCAGCCCATAAATGTCAATCCCAACTCGGCATGTGCCACATTTCACCTAGAGTAGAAGAGTTTCTGTCTAAGTGACAACTTTCATAGCTTCATTACTGTTTTATCTTCTGCTACTTCTACCTTCTGGTAACAACACAACTGAGCCTACTAGTATAGGACACCTAATCAGACCATAGCAAACATAAACCTAGCCCAAGGCCAGCTGTTTAATTTACCTGACTTTACTCTATGCTGCCACTTACTTGTCCCATAGCCAAGGTAAAAAGAGTATTATTTTGGGTGGAGGGTGTAGTGTGGAACGCAGTCTGATGTTGTACTCAGGGTGGGACTTAGTAGAAAATAGGAAGAATAAGAGCTGGGCCATTAAAATATATGACACACCACTAGCTACACCTGAAAAATGATGCTACCTCTCTGAGATGTCTCCATTAATGTTGCATATTATAGTGAGGTAAATTGTGAAGCATTGATGAAGTGTGCACATATATCTACAGCAATTTATATTTATGTTTGGCAGTTCATTCATTAATTAACACACATTAAGCGTATGTTGTATGTTGCAAGTGTCACTAAATTAAATCATTTTAATGTTCATCCTTTTTAGTTTAAATATTGATTTGTTTATTATGATGGTGATCATGGATGAATTTATACCACACACTGCTACTACATTGTGGGATGTATGTATGGGTAAAATGTGCCCGCTGGCCAAGGGACAAGGTATGGACAACAAAGAACACATGAAGGCCTATGTCAAAAACAAAGCACACTGATTACAAAATGGCCACTGTCCAAATCACTGGCAAAGGCATACCCAACAAAGAACACATGCAGGCTTATGGCAAAGCACAGCACACTGATTACAAAATGGTCACTGGCCACATGGCTATAAGAGAAAAGGCATAGACAACAGGGAACACATGCAGGGCTAAGGCAAAAGCAAAGCACACTAACTAGAAAATGGCTGTGGGGAAAAATGCCACCAAGTGCAAAGGCATGGACAACAAAGAACACATGCAGGCCTATGGCAAAAGCAAAGCACAATGACTATGAAATGGCCACCAACCACATGGCTACCAAGGGTAAAGGCATAGACAACAGAGAACACATGCAGACCTATGGCAAAAGCAAGGTACACTAACTACAAAACGTCCACCAGCCACATGGGCACCAAGGGCAGAGGCAAGGACAACAAAGAACACATGCCTATGGCAAAAGCAAATCACACATGTAGGAAATAGCCCTTTCTGAAGAGTTACTCCCAAACATTTTGGCCTCCTCCTCCCCTTTTTTCTGACCACGTTTTGGTTGGCTGTATGACTCCGGGCACATTATCACTGCTAACCAATACTAAAGTGCCTGTGCTCACTCCCCTAAAGCATGGTAATATTTGTGTATCCAGAATTGGCATATTTATTTTACTTATAAGTACATAGTAAAGTGTAAAGTGTACAGTGCCTATAAATTAAATGCTACCAATGAGCCTACAGCACTGATTGTGACACTCTCTTAAGTAGCTCTTCAAACATGTTTCAGGCCTGCCACTGTAGAGTCTGGTTGTGCAGTTTCACTGACATGTCAACTTTGCATTTAAAACCCCTAGCCAAGCCTTAAACCTCCCTTTTAATACATATAAGTCACCCCTAAAGTAGGGCCTAGGTGATTCATAAGGCAGGGTACTGTGTAAGTAAAATGCAGAACATATATTTTTTCGTTTTCTGTGTCCTGGTTCGGAAAATCTCCCAAATTCATATTTCACTACTGTGAGGCCTATCCCTCTCATTGGTTAACATTGGGGATTATGTAATGCATCCATTATGTATAATTTCTGATTGAGAAGGAGTAGGATAGTCATGTTTGGTACCTATGAACTTGTAATGATAAACACTTTTAAATGGAAAAGTTGAATTTATCATTACAAGTTTGAAAATTGCACTTTTAGAAAGTTGGCATTTTCCTTCCCTGAGCCCTTTGTGCGTATAGCCTGTCTAGGGTCACAAGACTGGGTGTAGCTGACAGTTAGACTCTGTGAATTCCCTCCAGGCAGTCATAAAATAGTGAGACTGGCAGAGTCAGAATGTCCCATTTACTGGCTTGATTGAGGAGGCGGAGCAAAGCACAGTCCCACTTGCACCTGAATAGGCAGTGTCCAGTCTCCTCACAATAGGCTTAATGACCCTGTATTGTCAGTGCAACCAGCTTGAAGCCATGGAAGGAGAGGCCGAAAACTTCTCAAACTACAAAGGACCTTTCCAGAAACTTCTCCCACCTTCTAGGAGCAGGGCACCAGGGTAAAAACTCTGGACCGCAGACACCACCATTTTAGTACACTTCTGGACCTATGAATATTCTGCCCGAAAGGACAACTGGACTGCTAAAGGTCTGCTACTTTCTGGGACTGCTGCTCTGAGAGAACTGCTGTTCTGCTGTTCTGCCCTGCTTGCTGCTCTCTCTGCCTGGTCGCCTGCGTGAGAAGGACTGGACTTTCACCACTTGAACCCAGAGTGTCTCGAAGGGCTTGACTGCTTGCCTTCTGCTCTGCAGTCTAAGGGACATCACAGACTGCCTGCAACTCTCCTTCCAGCACCTGCACTCTGCCAGCTATGAGTCCTCTCCTTGCCTGAGGCGCCCCCTCCAATCCAGGGCCAGAGTAGTGGGTTTCTGTGCTGTTCTGCTGAAAATCTCATTCAGTCCTGACATTGCGCCAGTCAGAACCAACGCATTTCCCCTCTACATCAACGCAGCTCCTTCATTGCCAAGGCCTAATGACAACAGGAGACCTTGTGTTTAGCTCAATGATGACGCATTACCTTCATCGACAAAGCGCTGATCGGCACCAACGATGACGGCGATGGTGACGCACTGCCTCCTCTACTCCTCGTTAATGCTAGTCCTCCGAGAAAGTACTGTTTTAGCGGGCCTGCATGGCTATTGTATCTGACCCGTGTTTCATCACAGTCGGCTTGACTTTTCAGATTTGATCCAGTCCACTATGACCTCAATAACCCCTTAGAGCTATTCACCTTTAAGCACTAGATATTCTTCAGACTTTCATGAATCTGGTTCTATTTATTGGATTTTGGCTTTTTTTGATCTTGTTTTTTTCAATCAATCAAGCTGTATTTTTCTAGCATGTGTGGATTATTTTGGTGAGGTGTTTTTTACTGGTTTCGTGTAATAAGCATGATGCTTGTTTTGGGTCCAGGGAGGACCTGGCTATGCAGTTCAGTCTGGACTATTACCATGAGGTACAGGGTCAAGACTGATTTGCATATAGCTGGGTCTAAAGTGGGGTGGTATGGTGAGCAAAAGAACGATGGATTTAGGCCCAGATCTCTGTACTGATCAATGTATCACATGGTTCTGCATTCTTCCATCAATTGTTTGTTTTGCATTTGTCACGCCGAGTGGGATCTATTGACTGGGGGTGAATGTTTTATTTGCTCTGCATTCCGTCCATCATCTGTGTGTCTTTTGCTATGGCAAAAGCAAAGCACACTGACTTCAAAATGGACGCCGGCCACACGGCCATCAAGTGGAAAGGCATGGAGAACAAAGAACACATGGAAGCCTATGTCGAAAGCAAAGCACCCTGACTACGGAATTGCTACTTAGCCCATGCCCACTAAGTACAAAGGAATGGACAACAAGAATACATGGATGCCTGTGGCAAAAGCAAAGTACACTGACTAGAAAATGACTGGCTACCATGGGCAAAGGCTACCATGGGCAAAGGTGTGAACAAGAAAGAATGCATGCAGGCCTATGGCAAAAGAAAAGCACACTGACTACAAAATGGCTGCTGGCCACAGCCACCAAGAGCAAAGGAATGGACCACAAAGAATGCATGCACGACTATGGCAAAAGCAAAGGACAATGAAGACAAAATGACCACCGGCCACATGACTACCAAAAGCAAAGGTATGGGCAACAGAGAAAGCATGTAGGGCGATGGCAAAAGCAAAGCATACTGACTACAAAATGGCCGCTGGCCAAATGAACACCAAGACCAAAGGCATGGAAAACTAAGAACACATGCAGGCCTATGGCAAAGCAAGAGCATAGTGACTCCAAAATTGCCGCCGGGCACATGGGCACCAAGATCAAATGCATATAAAACAAAGAACACATGCAGGCCTATTCGAAATAGCAAAGTACACTAACTAGAAAATAGCTTCCGGTCACAAGGTCACCAATGGCAAAGGCATGGACAAAAAGGAATACATGCAGGCCTATGGCAAAAGCAAAGCACCCTAACTAAACAAATAAAAATGGCCTCCCTACCACAAGGTATGGAGAACAAAGAGAAAATGGTGGCCTGTGGTAAAAATGCATGCACATTGGCCTCACAACAAAAAATGGCATCTTGGTCAGCAAAGAAAGGAGGCATGGTAAACAAAGAAAACACTACTATTAATGCAGCAGTCCCAAAAATGAAAAATACATTATTTGTCAACAAATTCACCAACCACAAACATCTTAAGGCATCAAAAATGACCTGAAGAAAAATATATTTTAACACTTTGCATAAAAACTTAAAATACCAAAAAAAACACGACCAAATTTTAAAAATAGAAGTAAAAACATAAAACATAAATAAATACAGGTGAATGCCCTCCATCAAACAAAACATTTATCCAAAATGTCTTTAACTTACTTGATTCCACAGAAAAAAGATCCTTGAAAATCCAATGGTATATGCAGTAGGGACTGCAGACAAAGAAGAAAGTGATCCAACTGAAAGTGGCCAAGGAATGGACAAATTACTGGGGGAAACCTTGGGGACAGGAAGAGGAAGTTGGAACCGCTGTGGTACTTTCTCCCTGGTAAAAAATTGTAAGATAAACAAGCATTTGCAATGCAATAGGTCTCACATTTGCGTGAGTTTAAGCTATTGGCATTGTCATTTATAATGACAATAGCTTAAACTCGCGTAAATGCGAGACCTATTGCATTGCAAACACTTGTTTCGTTTTGTGCTCTACCTAGAAAGCAGCATGTCTCTGATGATGTGTAAAGCTCTTTGGTGACCTTTCTTGCGATGTCAATCCTCTACAAAACCTCCAAATAAATGCACAATTGCAATATGTATTCATCTGCATTGTAAGAACAAAGATTACTTACAATTTCCGAAGGCCAAAGATTATTTTAGATGCCGAAACTGGCAACAAAACATCTCTTGCACAGGAACAATCTGTCTCTAGAAATGCAGTCTTTGCATCTCTCTGCCCCTGAGATGAGAACAATACACACTCTTACTGCATTCAGGAAACATTGAAAAGCCCACCTCTTTTGCCTGTACTTGAACTACTTTGTACCATTTGTCTATGCAGCTACTATATTTTGTTCGATGTTCTATCTCTGATGTTAATATTCAGCTTTGATATCCTGGTTTGATGTTAATTGTATGCTCATTGTAAACCATTCTAATATGACTGTAGGCTCAGGTATGCTCAGCAAATGTTTAAATAAATACCAAAGACAAGTAAATTCATGTCTCAAAATAAGTCGATCAGATGGCATGGCTTTACTAGTCTTAGGGACACAGAGGTCTGCTGTGATTGCTGGTTTCTTTAAGGGATTGTTGGGCTTTGGGACCTTTAGTCCATCAGCCCTAAAAGCACCCCAATGGAGCAGCACACAATTTTTTTATAGACACAAATATGATTTACTACTGGAGAGTAAGAATGCTCCAGGGTATCCATCTAGGGCAGGAACTATTGGGCTTCCTTTAGAATCTGTTCATAAAATCAATTTAGGAAATTGTGCTGTGTACTTAAGATTTTAGTCCCATTTTTTTTTTAAGAAGAGCTCAAAGTAGATTATTGGTAGAAGAGCTCCTAAGTACCTTCTGGAGAAAGTGGGTCTCAGTGACCATGCTAGCTCTCACTGCATTGTAGCTTGGTAGAAAAAAAAATTCTGTGTATTCTTTTATCTTTCTAGTCCAGGTTGATGGGCACCGTAGTGAGAAGGTAGAGGAACCAGTAAAATTTATTTTGCATTAACAATGACAAGTGGCTAGCATGGATGGCCTGGGTTCTAATACAAGAAAGGAATCTTGTTCATAGTTTTGTAGTGACATAAAGTCATAATTGCGGTTGAGGAGAGCCCTCACATGCCTTAAGTTCAGCAGAAAAGCCTGCAGTTAAGATATTTTTCGCAGACATTTTTGCCCAGTGAAAGCCAGATGGAATATATCTGGTGAAAAGTGTGCAGACTGTGGGAAACCCCACAGAAATTGCTGTACAAACACATATTCCTAATGGTATTCCCCATTCCAAAGGTAAAAACCCATGGTGTCCAAATACCGTACCTGTTACGTAGGTGCCATTTTGCACGGTAATTACCGATACAGCATTGCCACCTCGCTTTCTTGCACAACATTTTACGAGGGCCTACATTTTCACCCGAAACCTGTAATCTTATTGGCTCTGTGGATCCTGAAACCCCAGAAGTTAGGGATGGCGAATTCTGGGCATTCTGTGGGTGTCCCTAATACACAACCCAAACTCCGTACAGGGAAAGGAGCATGCTGCCAGGCGAATGGGCACAAAATCTTTGCCAACCTACTCTTTTTAATGGCTGAAGTGCCTCGTTAGGGGGAATTAGCGGAATTAGCGACGCCGTCTTCTCATCCAGCAAAGACATCGCCTTCAGCCACGCAACAGGACTCCACTGGACGGACCACAGCTGCGTCCACTTCACCTTCAAAAGAACGACGATCCACCACCACCAGCAACAGGTTGCCCGAAGAAGCTGGAACAAGATCACAGCCGACCAGCTCACCGCCTCCCTGAGCCAGCACCCTCCCGCAGGCTCAACGAACCCCAGCCAGGCCGCCGACAACCTCACTAAGTGGATCAGCAACAGCGCGGACGAACTCGCCCCTCTGAGGACCCCGCCCAGCAGACCCGGCAGCAGAAAAACCCCATGGTTCACCGACGAACTCAAGAGCTCCAAGAAGAACTGCCGAGCCCTCGAGAAAGTGTGGAGAAGGGAACCAACAATGGACAACATGGCTACCCTCAAGCTCGCCACCCGGAAACACCACCAACTGATCCGCGCCACCAAGAAAAATGCATACAAGGACCGGCTTGACAACAACGCACACAACTGCAAGGAACTCTTCAGCATCGTAAAGGAGCTCTCCAACCCCAACGCCGGAAACAACGACATCACCCCGTCGCAAGACCTCTGCAACTCCCTCGCCTCCTTCTTCCACAACAAGATCACGGACATACACAACAGCTTCAGCATCCAACCGACGCACGCCACGACCACAGCAACGCCACCCACCACCACTCTCCGCGCCTGGACTCTGATCAGCACCGAAGACACCATCCGCACAATGAACTCCATCCACTCCGGATCTCCAACCGACCCCTGCCCTCACCACGTCTTCAACAAGGCCGACGTGGTCATCGCACCCCACCTGCGGGACATTATCAACACCTCCTTCGACACCGCCACCTTCCCGGAGAGCTGGAAGCACGCAGAACTCAGCGCTCTACTCAAGAAACCTACAGCGGACCCCACCGAACTCAAGAATTACCGTCCCATCTCGCTCCTCCCGTTCCCGGCCAAAGTCATCGAAAAGACCGTCAACAAACAGCTGGCCGCCTTCCTCGAGACGAATGGATCCCTCGACCCCTCACAGTCTGGCTTCCGAGCCAACCACAGCACCGAGACCGCCCTCATCGCTGCCACCGATGACATCCGAACCCTGATGGACAACGGAGAAACAGCGGCCCTCATCCTCCTAGACCTCTCCGCGGTGTTCGACACTGTCTGCCACCGCACCCTAGTACAGCGCCTCGGCAACATCGGAATCCAGGAGAAGGCACTGGAATGGATCACCTCCTTCCTCGACGGAAGAACACAGAGAGTCCGCCTACCACCGTACAAGTCAGAGGCCACCGAAGTCATCTGCGGCGTCCCCCAAGGATCCTCGCTGAGTCCCACCCTCTTCAACGTCTACATGAGCCCCCTCGCGGCCATCGCACGCAAACACAACCTCAACATAATCTCCTACGCCGACGACACCCAGCTGATCCTCTCCCTGACCAACGACCCCGCCGCCGCCAGAACCAACCTGCACGAAGGGATGAGAGATGTAGCCGAGTGGATGACGACCAGCCGCCTGAAACTGAACTCAGACAAGACGGAGGTCCTCATCCTGGGCTCCTCGCCCTCCGCCTGGGACGACTCCTGGTGGCCCCCCGCCCTGGGCACCGCACCCAAACCGACGGACCACGCACGCAACCTGGGCTTCATCCTGGACTCCTCCCTCTCCATGACCAGACATGTCAACGCCGTCTCCTCATCATGCTTCAACATCCTACGCATGCTACGGAAGATCTTCTGGTGGATCCCCACCGAGACCAGGAAGACCGTCACCCAGGCCCTCGTCACCAGCCGACTGGACTACGGCAACGCTCTCTACGCCGGAACCACCGCCAAGCTCCAGAAGAGACTCCAGCGGATCCAGAACGCTTCAGCCAGACTCATCCTCGACCTCCCACGAAACAGCCACATCTCCGGACATCTGAGAGACCTGCACTGGCTCCCCGTCAAGAAAAGAATCACCTTCCGTCTCCTCACCCATGCACACAAAGCCCTACACGACCAAGGCCCGAGCTACCTCAACAACCGAATCAACTTCTACGCTCCCAAGCGCCACCTCAGATCAACCAGCCACGCCCTCGCCGCCGTCCCCCGCATCCGAAGAGCGACAACAAGAGGAAGGTCCTTCTCCTACCTGGCCGCCAAGACCTGGAACTCCCTCCCGACTGACCTGCGCCTGACCCAAGACCACCTCGCTTTCAGGAAGAAGCTCAAGACCTGGCTGTTCGAGCAGTAACGGCACCCCCCCCTCCTAGCGCCTTGAGACCCTACGGGTGAGTAGTGCGCTCTAGAAATGTCGTGATTGATTGATTGATTGATTCACTGCACATGCCTCGAGCAGTGCAGTAACCTCTCATTAATTTGATTGCTGTGTATAATTTGTTTTGATTTGCTGTTGATTCTGCATTAGGGTCTCGGAGAGGGGTGGGGCCAAGGCCTCGCGGAATAGGAGGGCTTCTGCGGCAGAAAAGAAGAAATAAAACAGGTGAATTAGCATTGCTGCGAGGCAAACACCATCGACCCTCCACTGAGCGCATGCTTCAGACGTGATTTAATTTCCTGACTGGAATTAGCTTAGGCAGACATCAGCGGAGATTATTAACTTGGCCGGGGCTCCCCGCCACGTTGGTTGGCTCCTAGCCCTCAGCGGTGCTGAGTAAACAGTTTTTTCTTTTCAGTCTTGACAAATGGAGGGTCCCCGGCCTGCTGTATGTGTCCAATCTGTGGTGAATGAGAGGGAACCCCGCCAGGCCTCCATGAAAGGACAGCCCTTATTGATTCTGTAACACAAACTATCTAACAACCCTGTTCGAATATTACAAAAGGTAAATAAAAAACAAGCATTGGCAATGCAATAGGACCCACATTTACACAAGGCCTATGGCATTGGAAACGGAAGTGCGGGTGGGAAGAAGGCACTAACTGGAGTGCAGGGGTGGGGGGCGAGAAGTCACGGACTGCGGGAGTGGGGGAGGCAGGGGAAGAAAATAGTGTTGGAAGTAAAGGGGCCAGTAGCCATGGAAGGATGCAACTGATGACATGGCCGTCATGAGGAGGGACTAACAAGCCTCAAACCAATCGAAGGCTGCATTTAAGACAAAAGCCAATGAAAAATATTGGCAGAAAGTGGGCGGAACTTTCACAGTGCTTCCACGTCATACTGAATACTGCATGCCTCGCAAAGCGAACAGCGCATGCGGTGCAACGCTAGGCTCAACCTAAAAAACTACCGGAACTGTCCGTTTCAAAGGAATAGTTATTCAAAAATCCAATTTTGAGTTGACTCTGCTGCTTCTCAAGTAGAAAATGCACATGAAAAGCAGCCCTCTGACTGCAACCACACGCGACCATCTGTGTTAGCAAATGTCGCTGGCAGGCTTCCTAGCGACTGGAAATCACACCTGGGGACACCAGCTAGCTTGCTGGTGCCTTGTGTTGTTCCCATTTTCATCACGTTGTTCGAATGGGAGCAAAATTCTGCCATGCATCAAATGGTGGAAATTGGCTTGAACTCTGCCTTTAAGAGTTACACAGCCACCAAATTTCTGCCAGTTTCACAAGTGGAATGACATTTTCTGCCCACCCCTACCCTAAAGCAAGAAGAGTTCCAGCAGTCTGCACTGAGGCTGGTTGGACTTTATTGCTTTGAAGAACAACGCAAGTTAATTTGTTTCTATAGTCAGAGCAAAAAAGATATAAGGGCCGATTATGATGTCAGTCAGAAAGGCTCCGAGCGGCATTCAGTTTGCCCGAATCTGTTTCGGAACCCGTTTCCGACCAACTCGGAAACATTTCTGACCGATCGATTATGATGGCTAGAACCGTTCAGGCTGTCCGACTTGGTTCCGACTCATGTCTGAACAGCATTCAGAGACACTGAGTCGGTCGGTGCTGATTCGCACATCTCTTCGAAGCACGTTTCTGACCAAGTATTACAATGTCAGATTCGGACAGCCTTTCCGCATCAGTTTGTATGACATGGAACGGCTGTTGGAATCTGACTTTGGGGCCCCGTAGCAGGCCCCCCTTCACTCGGAGGCCTGAAATGGGGGCCTGTGGGGGTACCCAAGAGACCCATCTTTCCAACCATACACAGTGTGGCAGGCACCATGGAGTGCCCGCCACAGGGTGCAAGGTTTTCCGCACCCACACCTTTTTTTCAATGGGAGCCTGTGTTGTCGGCCGGAACACAGGCTCCCATTGAAGTCAATGGGAGTCCGACGGGACGGTGTTCGGAAACATCGTAATCGGTCAGTTGGACTCCCCGAACCTGAGTCAGTCGGTAATCATTCTAAAACCGAGTTGGCCGGAATGCTTTCCGACCGACATCGTAATAAGGCCCTTAGTTCCTTATCACAGCATATTTTCTTGTTTTGAAGGCTCTGTTTTATTTTTTATCCTTGTCAGATGTGACACAAATACATTAACACTACCCTTAGTAGAAACATCTGACTCACCACTTCAATGTCACATAATTTGAAGGTATCTGGTGTCATGAAGAGTCTGGAGGGTGGACCTTCTAGGGGGTAGCGGTCTCATTCAAATGTAAAAGTGTCTATTTGCTTGCATTTGTTCATGTAGCAAAAGCCATTACTTTGATTAATCAATGCAACCTAAGCTCCTCTGCATCCTCTGGTGAATTGGGGACAGCAGCATTGGACTTGGCCTCAATCTTCAGACGGCGGGCATCTTGCTGTGTGGCTGCTTGCGTAATATGTATTATAATCAAATGTGCAGCAAACTTCTGTCTCACTGTGTTTTTTCCAAGCATCACCCAACTACAATCTGTTTCCTAATTTGAGCACCAAGTTTCAAATGTTGATATACAATGCTAGAAATGTGTTCCCAAAAGCTAGCCAATCTTCATCGTTTCTAGTAGTTGTTTATTATTTGGATAGAAATGAAAATGGATTAAACTGTGGTCTGCTGTCCAGAATTCTGAAGGTGTGCAGAGATTCTCACCATTGCTGTAACTTTTTGTAATGCAATAGAGTCTCCTGCTGCCACTGAAAGTTATGACAACAGTAGATAATTCTTGGAGGCCATCCATGCACAAGCACATAAAAAACACAGGATCAAAGCAGTTGGACGGACACTTTAGGACAGGTATTTTTCAAAATAAGGAAGGCATGGAGAGCACATTTACTCATATAAGGGTAGAGAAGGAGTTGATTGCAACTTGTTTGTTCCTCCGAGGCATTCTACAGAAGAGAAGGATGAAACCACACGAGGTGACGTTGCAGCGTTGTGATTGGCTTAGGGGTAGGAGCCTCACTGCCTGCTTCCTGTTCTGACCTGGAGTTGGACGCAGGCGAGCAGGAGAGAAGACACAGGCCCTGTCGGCGTCAAAGTCAGTTTTTTTTTTTATTTTTAAAGCAGCCCACTCACTCCCCCCACTCCTGCCCCCCCCCACCTGCGAGCCGTGCCGGCCACTCATGCTGTCAGACCTGGTTAATCCAGAGAAAAAAATGTACTTCACATGTATGCTGAATTCAAATAAAGATTCTCTAACTTCTAGATTGATTGAACCAAATGAAGGAATTAGGAGTAGTAGAACATTTCCGATCAGTGCTTTTTAATTATGTGCAGCTGATTAAATTCCTTCCTAACATTAAGATGTATTTGGCTCAAGGTTAAGATTCTCAAATCCACGTTTATTAATCCTGTTGTTGGCGCTAGCTTGGTACTCATCAGCCCAAGCTACTTAATGGCATATTTATTAAACTATCATGTAGGGCAATGCAGCACATCTTGCTGCGCTGCGTGATAGGGAGAGGGAAGGAATGCACCATCCTTAAGAATGTATGCTTCATTCCTTTCATTTCCCAGCGCTGGTGCACAATGTGCTACTGTGTGTCAACGCAGGCACCCTTTCACCATTGTGCAAGGGTGCCTGCATTGTAAGTAGGATTGTTTTTGTACAGGGAGAGACACCTTCCTCACAAAAACAATCCTCAGAGACATTTTAATATTTATATGTGTGATGCAGCACACATCGAAAGAGAGAGTAACAAGGAGAAATAAAGATATTTCTCCTTGTTACACCTCACCTGGGGAGGTGTAGCCATTTGACACATTCCCAGGTCTATAACTAATGATCCATCTGGGAATGCGCAAATATTCATGGGTGGATATGTGGGAACACCCGCGCTCCACCCCATGGAACGCCTTCCTGGTGGAGAGTAATGCAATGCAGCAATTTGGGCTGTGTTGATTTACTCTGGATTTATCAAGCCACTCAGGGCCATGCAAGGTGGCCTGGCATGCCTTGATAAATCTGACTGAGGTTTTGCGTCGCCCTTGCACCCCCTTACATGGCGCAAGTGCAGAGCAAAACCTATATAAATATGCCCCTTTCGATATAGAGAAAATAAATCTTTCATAGCGCAAAAAGTGTTTTGACCACTTTAAATCAAGAGGGCATTAGTGGGGTAGATCAACGCAAACACCCGTAGATTTTGAGGCAAGCCCAGATTTACTTACATAGCCAGTGAAAGTGGGTAGGAGCACACTGCTTTCATGTAACAGCGACATTACCCATAGGGCCTTCGTAGCTTCAATTCAGTTTTTCACACAAAGTTTGCATTATTCTTCAGCTAATGCTGTATTTTGAAATCATATCTCTAGACACCAGTCTTTCGGAATTCCTCCATCATCAGTAGAGAATATTTTCGTGTTGCTGGACATGCTGCCAATTTTCTCAGGTATAATCCCACTCATAGCTTGCAGGCGTTCCAAATCTCGTCAGCTTGGGGGTGGCTCCCGAGAGCCTTGTATCAGTGAAAGTGGGTAGGAGCGCACTGCTTGCATATAAAAGCACCTTTACGGCATAGCGCCTAACCTCTAGAGCGAACAACCTCGACCTCGAAGCTGGGTAATCAGGTTTGAGTCTCAGCAAGGGAAGTTCAACATCTTGTGAGTCTGGGCAAAACACTTATTCTCCCCGTGCATAACAAAATGAATGTATTAGTCTGTAATGCAACTGGTGCGCATGCAAAAAGCTCTGATACCTTCGGGTCAAGTTTGCGCTATATAAAACTCTGAAAAAAAAAGAAAAACCTTACAATCTCCGTAGGATATAATTAGATTAGATTGTAATATGGTGGATGGGATATCTGTCAAGTTTGTGATGGGGTATTCCCCCCTGCCAAGATCTAAATCAGGCTTTAAGTCTGAAGGTACTAAGGGCCTGATTACGAGTTTGGCAGTGTGGCAGCGGGCCGCCACGTCAGCACCCCACTGCCACACCACCAAACCTGTAATCTGACCACCTGCCGCACAATGAGTTTAATCCTAGCGGGTGGTCCTGTAGCTGCAGTCCCACTGTGGTGCTTTTCAGAGGCTCACATCTACGCCTTAGAAAAGCACTGCAAGGGGAGCACCACAGCCTGTTCCTGCATGGTATGGACTGTTAAGTCCATGTCGTGCAAGAACTGGGGGTGCAAGCATGTGGCACCCAGCATGCATTTTCTGGCCCTTAGGCAATAGGGGGCCCTGTAGAACCACCTTAGTTTCCTCACCGCCACGTTTTTCATGGTGGTCTCACCTCCATGAAAACTGTGGCAGTCAGGAAACTTGCAACATGCTTGGCATTGCCAAAGCAGCACCACCAGCATATTGCAGGCCTCAGACCACTGCAAGACCACCAGGGATCATGGATCTCAGGCAGTAGCAGTGGTCCAAACCAGTCATGCGCACTCTGATCTTCTCCATGTAGGCTGCATGCAGCCTCCATGGAAAACATGGCCTCCCTGTAAGCCCCTGGCTGGGCGGCATCCCAACCAATCACAACACTGCTTGCAGCATTGTGATTGGCTCAGTGGAGGGTCCAGAGGGAGCCTGGCTGCCTGCTTCCTGTTCCTGCTGGAGGCAGGAGAGCAGGAGCCGAGAAGACACAGGACCCGGCCGGTGGAATGGTAAATCTATTTTCTGTTTTGTTTGTTAAATTAAACCCCCCCTTCCCACACACACCCCTACCTGCACACACTCCAGCACTCCCCCAATCGCAAGACATGCCGGCCGCATGATTGAAACCTTGTGTTGGACCTTGCTAGTTGGTGACCTTATTACTTGTGATGGTCCTACCATCCCCCCCAAGTAATAATCTACTTCCCTACCAGTCGTATAACCACTGCGCAGTTTTATGTGCAAAATGAAAGCCCATTTTAGGAGTCAGCCACGACCATTTTACTGTTCCATTTATCTAGAGTTAACAGCACTTTCTTAGGTAATCATACCTCTTGCAATTTT
This sequence comes from Lissotriton helveticus, assembly GCF_964261635.1. Taxonomy (NCBI): domain Eukaryota; kingdom Metazoa; phylum Chordata; class Amphibia; order Caudata; family Salamandridae; genus Lissotriton; species Lissotriton helveticus. The sequence continues at coordinate 2,124,850,901 of NC_136059.1, read as the reverse complement.
CAGCGACCCAGTAGGTCACTAGGGGTTAAGGCCTCTTGTAATAAATGTGTTTTTCAGTCTCAGCCTGAGAGTCACAAAAACACAGACTTTAGGAATGCCAAATTCCTCTTTAAAACGTATTAAAGGTCTTTTACGAGACAGAAAAGTATTTCCAACTGGAAATAGGGCTTTTGCATTCCATTTCAAATCGCAAATATGAGGCGCAGTGAAACTAGGAGGCGGTCTTTTATTTGCAATTCGCAATGGAATGTGCAAAGTATCAATCGTTTGTTACCTGAATTTTGCGTCTGCAAATCATTGATTAGTTGCCAAACCCCGAGTTGGAGTAGTAAGTGAATTGCAAAAGGAAAGCTGTCCCTATGAGACCGATTCGCCTTTGAAAATGTTGCTGGTGTCCTTGTGTTGAGTAGGCAGTGATCCAAGGAATTACTGACAACTTCCTTGACGTGTTGCTAAACTGTAACATATTTGTTTACTCATCTCTTGTTTTATTAAGGGGATACGGGCTGCTTCTGAAAAAACAATTGTCCCTTTGAAAAATGCAAATGCAATAATGGAGGCCTGCTGTCCCTTGTAGGCCCCCATCCAAAAATTCACAGGAAATTACAGGGGGCCGCGAATTACCATGTGCCTATTTAACATACATTAGGCAGGTGTTTTTGCAATCCCCAGAAAAAGTTCAATTATCACATAGTTCACTTCACAAATTGCATTCCAATCTCTGGGGTGTGCAAAGTGCTCCACCATGGTTTGCAATTGGGAAAAGTATTTCAGGGCCTGAGGAAAAAATCATTTCTGTTACATTCTGCTTCATCCTGTGGGTTAATGATAGTTTTACAACTCCCGCAAAGTACAGTAGCTCGTAGGAAGTGAACTGAGTGTGAAACACGATTGACGGCCCAAGGGAATGTGATACTTCTATGGCATGGAAGGTCTGGCTTCCTTCCAATCGAATGAAAGGCAAAGTTCCAGTAAAGCTAAAAATATTGACTTCCTTGCACTGAATTTCTGAATAAATCTTTTTCAATGAACTTCCAAAGATCTGAAACATTATAAGAAACAAATATCAAATGTTATCATTTGCTTTTTGAAAGACTGATGTGTATTTATTATTTGTTGTCTAAAAAGGTTGCTCGTCTGACACAAGGAAGCACTTATTGCAGAGGAAATTAACTTTCTTCTGCAAAAATATATTTTCACTGAAAAGTTGACAGGCACGCGATGCCAGTTACTTTTGCGAGTGCGACGCATAGCGCCACGCCCAATTATGAATTCAAAGGGAGAGTAACGGAGCAGAAACACTTAACACACCCCTCGGATTTTATGCAAAACCAGATACACTAAAATAGTAGGGCCTCGCTTTTGCAAGAAATTCTCGTGGTGAATGAAAGCAGGTGCAAACAATTGACAATTAACATGTATTTTGCATGAAATTAACATGTACAAGTAGAAATTCGTGTTGGAGCAGGTACCTAAAGCGCCAACGTCACTGGGACTCCTCATTATTTCGCTCAAGAGCACCAAATGACGTTGTTGATGCATGACACCTTGGGGCATATTGTCAAGGACTTATCGCCGCACAGCAAAAGTGGCAAAAGAATTATCGCCCCATTCTCCAGCTGGTGCAAACTGACGATATAGCCAGTTTTCCAGCAATAGCTTCAGCAAAAAACAATGCCACCGTTGAGAGCGGCAACTAACGCTAATGATATGCAGAGTAGGCGTTCCCTTGCAAAAACACACGAAAACACCACTTTGCGATATTCTCAACAACCGGCCAGATCTGCGAAGCGATCCAAAAATAGGCGATAAGCAGGGATTTAATACCTGCCTTTTACTGGTATAAAGCAGGACGGCTAGCTGCAGTATGAAGAGGAGCCCTTCCAAAAATAGGCGATAAGCAGGGATTTAATACCTGCCTTTTACTGGTATAAAGCAGGACGGCTAGCTGCAGTATGAAGAGGAGCCCAGCTCAGAGCCTCTTCTGAAGACCAACACAGGTCATGGAGACAGTGATTATGGAGCTCGGAGACCCAACAGGGCCACAACACCCACTGCCACCACCCCCATGATCCCCCCGGACCACACTCCCCGAGACTACCATTGAGGTAGCACCAAACAGGACAGTGCACGTTCCCAAAATGGTATGGCCCCTCAGCCACACAATAGCTGAATGTGGGGAGAGGTGGGACCCAAGTAGGAACCAAGAAGGAGGCAGGTCACCCATGAATAAGAATACACACAATGCCAAATGTGGCGGTGATGTGCTGGACAGGCCACATTATGCATAGCACAGACCTGTCCATGTGGACATATACTGCTGGTGTTTGCAGTGTTGTGGACAGTGGACACAACCATGTTACCTCAGGCAGTGGAGAAGACCGCGGTCATGTAGCTGTGTCGCCCTCCCCTGTAGGCGTAAGCAGAGTGGGCTGGTCTGGCGTACCCCAGTCCAGCGTAGGAGTGTGAATAAATAGGCCGGGCCCTGGGTGTGGTTCACTTCCGGGACGGCCAACATGTCTGCCAGGACGGCGCCCCTCACCCTGCCAAAAGGTCGCCGCCGTGACCGCCTGCCTCCTCCACACAGACCCCCAGTGAACCCAGCGGTACAGCACTGGGGAGTTATGTCTGTGCTGACTACTACCTTTGACCTACACTGCGGTCAGCAGGGCTCACAATTCAGATTGAGTCGCAATTGCAGATGACGCAGTCCATTAGGCAACAGACATTGCAACCAGTACGTCCCGCTCGGACCACGCATCATCGCAGGTTGCGCACATGCTGAGCTCCTCAGGCGCCACTAACTCATTGCACCACAAGCCAACGCCACGTGGCCTTATTGAGGCAGAATTCATTAGGCAAAAAGACATTGCTCCCAGTGCGACCCGCCCGGATGATGCATCATCGCTGGCTTTGCACCCCCTGAACGCTTCAGGTGCCACTAACTGTGCACCACAAGTCAACACCACATGACTGTGGACCCCTGCTGACCTCTGCCTACGGCCTACACTGCGGTCAGCAGGGCTCACACATATCCAATCCATTCTTGACTTCCATGGACGAGACATCATCGCTGGCTGCACACCCGCTGAGCACCACAGTTACCACTAACTCCGTGCACCGCAACCCATGGACCCTTTATGATTGAGTTACGTATCGCGGTCACAACAATGTCACCTCAGGCAGTCACCTCAAGACCACTGTACTTGCTCCAGCTACCTCTATGATGCTTCGCAGTTGTTTGTGTTATGTTGGTGTTTTCTGTTTCCGCTTTAATAGTGACCACTGTTCAAGTTGTTGCCAGCACCAACCACTCCCTGAGGGCTGGCTCACACTCACCACACACAAATCCAGCAAAGGCGTCACTGGATATGTGATCCTGGTAATAAAAAGGGTCCGGGTACACGTCCCCTTAGCCAGTTCCACTACCCATCTAAGTGTGTCTGTGTGGTAATTTTGTATGAATGATGGCTCCAGGCCCTACCACATTACATTGTGCTGTGGACAGCAGACACAACCATTTCACCTCAGGCAGTGGATAAGAGCTTGGACATGTAGCTTAATCGTCCCCCCTGTAAGTGATAATGTTGCAATGTAGCATGCACCCGGAGGGCGGGCTCGCACGAATGGAGTAATAAAGGAGTGCAAGACCGCTCGAGGGTCCAGGATCATACATGCCAAGTGATGTGTGTGTCTGTATTGCCGCAGCATGAGCCAAATGCCTAGCCACATTAGCAGCGCCAGAACAGCCAGGCATGTACTCTACATCTGTGTCCGCCCTATCCTTACCATAGGCCTGCACTCACGTGGCCCACCACCTTCAACGGCAACATCACAGTGTCGTTGTCAGACTTGTGGACATGCGCCGACAGGCATGACAATACTGTGCCATAGGAGTGCAAGTGATGCAATCGCACAGCGCACATAACTAAATGGGCTTGGGGGAGGAGCCGCTGGGAGACAACGTAACACACAGTTATGCCGCTCATATGCCACATGCAAGACATATGAAACATGAATCCCAAAGTCACACACATCCCAAACCCCCCCCCAACTAGCCATCTCACATTTCCTGAATGCAAGCAGATGACAAAATAACATTTGGGATGAAAGATGCTTTGTTTGAACTATCAGGCGGGAGCACATCTGCACCTCTGACCTCGGAATTGCATGTGCCTGGCACCCCTGACAGATACCATAGAAGCTGATGATGACTCCCATACCTCACACAGCCTGAAGAAAGAACAACATATTGACTCCCCACAGACAGAAGTCCTTGCTCGAAGTTATGTCATTGATCCGAGCTGTGGCATTTCATCCACAGAACTGGCGCAGGCCAGTTAAGTGCCGCTTCAGCTAGAGCCACTGAGGCAATGGCAGAACATCCCTGACACATGCACAGCCCCTGTCACGTGGAACTGTATCGTGCACCTATGTTGCATTTACTGGGGGCACTGCCACTGGCAGTGATGCGGATCAGTTACTGGCTAAGCTCCCGCCTTGTGAACCTCACCTGCGTTCAGTCTGTGTTGCATTGTCGATCATGCATATTCGCATGGTGCATGGATGACTGCCTATCCAACAGGATGGTAGCTGAACTGGATTTTGACGTGTGTGAGCCCCCTGTTGGCCCACGACCAGGAGTGTCACTGTGATACCCGTTTATGGGATGCCTTGATACTTGGCATACATGCTGGCAGCTGGACCTTGGAGATTGCGCAAATCCTTGTGTGCAGTGACCACATTGAACCGCTCCCCTATTGGGCTGTAGTGCAAATTAGTGAAAGGGGGTGGGCACAGCAAAGCTGTCCGGACCTGCTAATGGATGGACTTGCCATTCTGTTTGATGAAGTCAACAACGACCTCATGTTGGAAATATTAGCCTACAAAGCTGCAACCGCTTTCATGGACGAGTAACTACGTACCTGCAGCCACAACTGATTGGAACCCATTGCACAAGTCCCAACACCTTGTTGCATCTTGGAGATCTGGTCATATATCCCACGACAACAGTGGACATGGCCACATTCGCCTGGACTCCGAATACATGAGCGGACAACAATGCAACTTACCTGTGAAAGGTGAGGCACTGCCCCGGAATGGACAGCGGTGCCTGGCAACGTTCCTCATTCTGACATACTGCTGCATTGGTCTGAATGTTGTGGCACTTATCTTGCCCGTACTGACACGCATATGCTAATAAAGTCTACATACCTTCACTTGTATTCAACTGTGATGAGTGTTGATTTGAATGACAATGTGTGTCTCGATGCCTATCTGAGTCACAGCCATACATGGCAATTGGTAGCATTACCCAGGGAGTACCTTTTTGGGGAATCACTGTCCCTACATTCATCCATACTTTAATTCTTGATTGATCATGGCCATGACACATCTGTGTGAATTTGAATGTTTTATTCACATTCAGTGGAGTGTTGAAGCTGGACCAGTACAGGGCCATGCAACCCCCACTTTACATTGTTGGCCCATTGAGGGCCAGTCAGAGTCCTTTCAGGATTGACAAGTTCATAGGGAGTGGAAGACTACAGTCTGCAGTGTGATTGCTGTGTCATTGGTAACTAAGCCAAATATGGCAGTCCATGTCGAGTTCCAAGTTGAGTATCTCTCAGTGTAACGGGGGACAGTGGGAGGTGTTATTCCAGGGCATGATGCAGAGGGAAGAACCAAGCTGACCCCGGCCATATGGAGGAGATGAATGCTCCCACTTCATTCTTACCACAAAGTCAGATTCATCATAATCTTCGTCCTCTGATGTGTCAGGTACCTCACATGCAGGTAGTGGTATTTTGTCTGCATCACTGTGTGGCAGTGACACATCAGGGGCTGGAGGTGGAATGTCTGCCGCACTGTGTGGCACTGACACTTCAGGGGGAGGAGATGTGGATGTAGTAGTAGCACCAGCATCCATCCTCGCCAGGTCTTGTGTTGGCAATGCCATGACGAGGATGTGCAGGCCATGGAAGATCGCAGCTGCATCTCGCTGGTGTACAGCCATGGCAAACATTCTTTCCACCTGCATCCACTCCATGTTCTCTATGATCCTCGGCATGTGTCCCAACTTCCGGGTAACATCGCTGGAGCCAATCTGACTAGACAGTTTTTCTTTTCACAGAGTCATGACTCCAGCGATGTCAGCCATGGCTTGTTGTAGAGCAAGGAGCGGACAGTGGGTGTCCTTTAGGGACTGTGAGTGTTCCCTGTTGGGACTTAGACACCCACTATGGCATCTAATTTGGCTGCCATGAGGTCAAACCCCACCCACAGCTGGTCAGACATCTCCTCCTGGCACCGTAACACACAGCTTTGGAAGGCCATGTGTTGGTCGTGGGGGTCCTGGAAGACAGCTATGGTGGTGGGTGCTTCCTGATGTGTGGTCTGTGCAGTGGGTGGGGTCTCATGGATTCAGCTAGTCTGCCCTGCTCCTGAAGGTGGGGTGCTAAAGCTGCCCCTGAGTCCATTGCTGTAGATGTTGGGGAGGTCTCTTCATCATCAGTGCCGTGTTGTTGGGTGTGCTCTGCAGGAGGTGTTATTCTCCCTCTGCAATGTGAAGGGGAAACGCAGATTGACATTGTGTTCACATGTATGTTCACGCATTGTACAAGTTTACTGTCAGACTGCATGGGAATGACCATTGTGACCTTTTATGAGGAGACACCTATTTGAAGTGGGACACTTGGCATTTCTACACCATAAGGGATAGGAGGTTGTACTTGTACATTGTCATCTCACAGTTTCCTGCTATGCCAAATGTGAATGGCCATTTTCTACACAGAAGCGGCAGCAGATGTGTCCTCTGTCCTAATATGAAAGTATTGCCGGGTACAGATTAGGTCTGCAATTTTGCATCACACATCGAATCTTTTGCAAAGCGAACCCGCTTTGAGAAAACTGCATTTACCATGATGCTCTTGGGGTACACCCGCTGGAATGGTGGAGTAGCGTGCGACCTATGGACCTTTTACTTAATACGGCTCCCTTGAGCCTTTGAGCTGACGAGCTCAGGTAACGCCCTACGCGCCCGGAGAGGTACCAGACCTGAGAACACTTTGGCAGCCTGCACAGCAACCCCTGAAAATCCTCCTACACTCTGCTGATGAAGGACAATAATCCTGAAACACCGGTGTCCAGAGTTGGCCTGCAATTTTGCATCACACATCGAATCTTTTGCAAAGCGAACCCGCTTTGAGAAAACTGCATTTACCATGATGCTCTTGGGGTACACCCGCTGGAATGGTGGAGTAGCGTGCGACCTATGGACCTTTTACTGAAAGTATTGCAGGTTGTACCACATGGTTGTCAGTGTTGGGGTTCTCTGCATCTTATGTGTGTGTGCTGCATTGTGGGTGAATTGCCTCTTCGGCTCTGATTTGGCTGGCCCTTATCCCTTTCAGCCAGTGTGCCTTTCACTTCTGCGCTTATACAGTGCTGCAATGTTGCAGACTTGGTCAGAGTTGTGACTCTTGGGCATGGATTGTACGCAGATGTGCTATACTTACTTGTGCATGTGTGCCATTGTGCCCATTCCCCCCCCCCTTCCCTCCGTCCCTGGTCGTTACACACCCTGTTGCTGTCGGCTCAGGTCATGTTGTACAGTGTCCGGTCCCCCAACTCCTGCCACCGTCTCCCCAATGATGGTCCCAGGCTGGTCCTCTGTGGTGTTCTGGTTGTCCTCTGTACTTGCTCCGGCTACCTCCATGGTGCCTTGCAGTTGTTTGGATCTTGTTTGTGTTTTTGGTTGCCGCTTTTATAGTGATCTTGCCCTCCTGACTTGTGGGACTTGCAGGCTGGCACTGCCTCTCGCTGGATTTTGTATCGCAGTTGTGCCCATTGCAAGTTTTTTCATGTTGGGGTTTAGGTTTTTATCGCCGTCCAGGGACTTTTATCGCAGACAGTTGATGCGTTGTTGGGAGACTATCGCATGTTACCACCATTTTGAGAATACAACGTTGACACAGTTATTTTCCTACGAATTTGGCAATGATTATCTCACGTTCTTAAGAATATCCCCCTTTGTTGCACTGTGCAATTGTTTTGTGTAGTACATTTTCATACAGCACGTTCCTACCCGACTTTTAGTAAATCTAGGAGTGTGTCAAGTATTTAATGAGCTAGTGAGGTTGGGCACAGCAAAATACATTGCTAAATCAGATCAAATTTGAGACTGGGTTCAACTTCACCCAAAGCACATCTGGCTGAGAGCAGTGAGAAATTTCTGTAGTAGCCTACAGCAGGAGATTGAACTGTCATCATCCCTCTGGTCCCTCAACAAGGTACATGATTCTAGGTGGGGGGCAGGTGATGGTGCAGAGTCAGGAAAAGTACGGGTAGGAAGGAGGAGCAGGCTGAACTTGTCAAAGTTGGACAGGACAGGATAATTAGATAGGAGAATTCAGTGTTCACAGGGAAGGGGAATGTACATGTGGTTTGGGTAAGGGATAATCGAGAGTTGGAACTTTACGTGATGTGGTGTGGGTAAGGGATAATTGAGAGTTGAGAACTTTACATGTAGGAGGGCAGGAGACAGTTGAGAGCGGGCAACAGTAGCCAAGTGACAACAGTCTACCTGTGGTTCTGTGCAATAGCATGAATTGTTTGGAACTGCTGCGAACCACAAAACTCAGTGACCATTTTTTTATTAACAACGTTCAATTTATCTCTGTTGCATGATAGGCTATCTTTTGATAAAACATGATAAGGCTCTATATTTTTGCCCACAATGTTGTTCATTAGTGCTGCACTGTGTGAATTTTGTACGGCAAATGTGTGTGTATGACAGATCTGAGTGGTATGAATGATCTAGTTTCACTACTGGAAACAAAGGATTGTTCATTTGTGAGATGCAAGACTCACATAGGCCTTGACATTTTAGTTGTGTTAGAATTTTTCTAATAGGGCATTTAGCTTCATGCTTAATAGGGTATTGTGATTACACTTGCAGGCTGGATCTTATAGGTATGATGTGACAAGGTGAATATCCATCCCAGTCTACATGGTTGTGGTATAATGGCAGGGCTTGTGTAAGGGCACACTCAGTGGCATACCCTTGTTTAACAGCTTCAGGAATGAGGATGGAGAAAGATGTGTTCAGTGGCAGCTGGCACAGATTGGGGGTGGCGGGGGGGTAGCTGTGAAAAAATATTTCTACACTTACCTCTCCACAACTGCAGTCTCTCCTCTATCGCTAGCAGCGTCGTGATTGGTCTGAGCACAGTGGATTGGTGCTCACACAGGGAGTGGGAGCCTATGCCTGTTCTCCACCAAGGCTGTGCAATACAGCCATGTGGAGAACATGCTAAGTGTGCATGACTGTTTGGCCGGCCCCAGACGCCAGCCAAACATTCAGACGCACTTAGAGAGTGCCCACCACTCCTCTCCTGGTCTTGATTGCCCAGCCCCGCCTCGCACCTAGAACTGAGACACTACAGAAAAATAAAATGATAATAACATTGCGTTATCAATTTATATTTCCTTTTTTGCAGTGCTGAAAAGCAGTGGAGCAATGCTCCTCTGCCTTAGCGGAGGTGCCACCACTGATGGTATTATTATATATTCCCTTGTGGTACTTTCTGAACAAACTCAGGTGGCCAATCTCTTTCAGCCAAGAGAATGTCATAGGTATGTGTTAAAGTGATCCAACTAATTACCAGGTATATCGCCTTCAATTTCGAAGTCCAAATCAAACAATCTATCTGGCGGGCTAACCTGTTAATCTTGTGTTTCCACTTGAATAAAATCATTAGTTCCTCTCGACCCCAGAAACTCTTCAAGAGTCTGGCGAACGATTGTGACATCTGCTGCACTGTCTATCAGTGCCCATACTTGTTCCGAAGCAGCGTCATCAATATCTGTGGCAGCCACTTTCTATTTTTGTACTTGAGGCTTTTGTTGTGGAAGTTTCTTTTCCTTTTTTATGATGATGTCAGAAGAGTCTGCACTCTGATCATCCTCCTCTCTCAGAGCATGTTTCAGATGTGTCATGAAAGGAACACGAAGGACGTGTATCAGTATACTGATACCTAGCAGGCTGTTTAAGTATTTCATGTTTATACAGATTATAGCGCTTTACACTGGACTCGGGTTGTGGAGATCCACACTGTGACTGTTTTTTCTTTATATATTTTGTCATCCCTGTGCTTTTTTGAAGACTCTGGTGCCTGTTTTAAATAATCCTTTTCAGAAATAACCTTAAGTTGTGGTTTATTTGGCCTGACTCCCAAATTATCTTTACCTGTAAATGTATAGGTTTCAGCAATCATTTTTGGTAGTTCGCACTTTTGGTCTGCTAAGGGAACCCGCGTAAGGCGTTCCTGTACTGTTAAAGCTGCTGGTTCCACTTTTATGTTACTTAAAAAAATTGAGGCAACCATGGCATAGTTGCCAATTAGTTTCATTCCCAAATACAGGGCAGGGGCAGCCCCGTATTAATTTTGAATCTGCTTTAGCACTTTGAGCAAAACAGCTTTAGATGGTTTAATGAAGGAGCCAGAGAAGCATGTTATAGATGTGCTCTAGAACCTTGAGTTGATGGTACTTTTTCTCAGCATAAGAGTGTAGAAGGGAGAAAAAAGTACCATTGACTTGAATTGCTAGAGCAGATCTAGAACATGCTTGTCTGGCTCATTCAGTTGGTAGAAGAGTAGTATGGTTCTCACATGAAGCAGGGAGGGTGGGAGAATCTAGAAAAATCTAGAAAAGAGACTTAGAACCTTAGAGCCCCAAATAGAGCCCAATGGTTGAGAACGGAGAGTGAAGGACTTTGACCAAGACTGACGGAGCTTGATGGTGCAGCGAGACCACCGGAGAAAGGAGGAGTGAGTATCAACAGGAATGTGTTGTATGATAGATTGCGGGAATGAAGTGATTGTATCAACAACTAGCCACCAAGATCTTTATCATGTACATTACTATACAAAAGCTCAGAAAAAACTGATATCCAGTATTTTCACTGGGTTATACTGAGTTCACCCTGTTCGACATTGCCTAACAAGAAGCACATTGAGAAATGATTGACATACAAAGTACACCACACAAGTGTTAGTACAAGTATACCGCTATTCATTCATAGGTAAATTAATGTATCTCCATATACTGCCAGTTTTGAAGTCCATCCACTATTTTTACTATTCCCTACAGTGACGCACAACATACAAACTATTGACATTGTTAATAGCCACACCGCAGAAGTTACATACACAGAGGTCATTGCCCAGTGTGCAATTTTAGAAGCATAATAAATTGCGTCCACACAGATATTTCCCTTAAAAAAGCCAGCCATGAAGTATTTCTACTATGTTTACTACTTCCTTCAAATGACATGTGACTTCAAAACGATCAACATTGTTTGGGGTAATTTCGCTGCAGTCACACACGTAGAGATGATTGCCCACCTTGCCTTATCTGAAGCATAACAAACTGCTTCCACCTGATACAGATTCTGCTTCCACCTGAAACAGAATCCCACACTAGTATCAAGACTCCATGATTAAGGCAATTTGGATTAGTAAATAAACGGACTCACCGCTGACTACCACTGTTAGAAATGGGGGTATCTATTTGGCAATGGTATACACCTTTGTTCAAATAGGGACCCTTGCTTCTAGACAGGGAAAGGGAGATACACTCCTGAATAACTCCTGCTCACCCCCTTGGTAGCTTGGCACGAACAGGCAGGTTTATCTCAGAGGCAGTGTGTAAAGCATTTCTGAACACATACAGGAATACAGTGAAAACACTATGAATGAAAACCATACCAGTTTAGAAAAATAAGTAATCTTTACTAGACTTAACACAAGACCAAATGACAAAAATCCACAATACTGTAATAAAAATATGACTTTAAAATGGTAGAAATAGCTTAACTCAATGTTGATGGTAGAAGCAACACTTTACTCTCAAAGTACCTTGGATGCGTCACGCAAAACAAACAAAAGGGTTGCAGGAAAGGTGATACGTCGGTTCCCTGCTTCGGGGGAGGTGATGCATCAGTTCCTTACTGCAGCGCAGGGAAGGTGATGCGTCGGTTCCTTACTGGAGAGGAGGTGATGCGTAGGTTTCTTACTGTGATACTGTGCGATGCGACAAGATGGTGTCTTTGATGCGATGCGACAACGTGGATGTGATGCGTGCATGCCCGATGGCCGTGCGGCAAAATCAATGATCTTTGGAGCCGCATCAGGCCCTGCGACATGCTTCTCCGATGATGCAACGGCGACCTCTGAGGCGGCAGCACGCTTCTTTGGTGATGGAACACGCTTCATCGGCGATTCGATGGTGAACAGCTGCGGCAGCGCTTCTTCAGAGATGTGACGGTAACTGCTGCAGCGGCGACATGCTTCTTCCAGCTCCCAGCGACATGCAGTCTCTCAGAGGGCCCAAATAATAGCAGGCACCTCACTGCCAATCAGAATTGCCAGCAAGGAAATTCAGGGGGAGCTGGTAGTGAAGTCTTGGTGTCCCTGAGACTTCAGACAGGAGGCAAGCTCAGTTCAAGCCCTTGGAGATCTTCTTCAAGATGACAAAGCAAACAGCAATATCCTTTTCTCCCTTCCAAGTAACCACTGCAGGCCAACTCCAGACAGCAAACAGCACAGGGGCAGTAATCCTCCTTCAGCTTCTCCGGGTTATTCTCCTTGGCAAAGGTTCCTCTTCATTTCCCAGAAGTTATCTGAAGTTCAGGGGTTTCAGCTCTCATAATTGTACCCCAAAAGTCTTTGTTCACTATGTGTGAGGGGTCCTGGACCCAGTCCAAACAAGTTCTGGGTGCACTCTGCCAGTGCACCACTTCTTCCTTTGTCAGTGTGGGCAAGGGTCTTCAGACGCACCACAGGAGGTGGAGTCAGTGTGTGGAAGGCAGGCACAGCCCTATTCAGGCCCAGGTTCTACCCCTCCCACCACTCCAAATGCAGATAGGTCTATTCAGCCTAGTGCTAACTCACCCAGACTCCTGAAGCCACCCCAGCCCCTGTCACTTCCAAACCAGACATGGAATACACAAACCTAGCAGAGGCATGCAGGATGGTTAGGCAAGGAAATACCTACTTTCTAAAAGTGGTATTTTCAAACATAGAATGTAAAAATCACCCTGACTACAAGATGTATTTTAACATTCTGAGTTCAGGCATACTAAACTCGAACTTCAACCTAGTTCCCTCAGTCAGTTGGGATTATAAGATGTTACAATCAAACTGCCAATTCTGGCCTATGGGAACAGGTAGCCTTGCAATAGTGAAAAAACGAAATTGGCTGTAATTCACTATCAGGACATGCCACACACATCAGGGCACGTCCTAGCTTTTACATACAATGCACCCTGCCCATGGGGGTACCCTGGGTCTAACTTAGGGGTGACTAACATGTAGAAAAGGGAATGTGTAGGGACTGGCAAGTGGGTGCACTTGCTAAGTCGGCATGGCAGTCCCAGACTGCACACCGGCTCTGCAATGGCAGGCCTGAGCCACATTTTACAAGCTGCTTCTGTGGGTAGCATGATCAGTGCTGCAAGCCCATCAGCAGCATTTTATTTACAGGCCCTGGGCACACATGGTGCACTGTACTAGGGTCTGACAAGTAAATCAAATAACCAATCATGGAATCACTGATCCATTACATCATTTTACAATAGGGAGCACTTGCACTTTGGCACTGATGCGCAGTGGCAAAGTGCCCCAAGCATCTAGACCAACAAAAACAGATGAGGCAACAGCAAAAAGTGGAAGAGAGACTCACGCTAATGGTGCCAAGTCTAACACTCACTAACATTTGGGATGAGAGTGAGACGCAGCAGTAATGCGCAGGATGGTTTCTCACAAGGTAAGCAAAATGGGAGACTACTAGTTACTAAGTGTCACAGTGAAGTCTTTACTTTCTCCTTGGATTGTCAGTATCCTTATTGTGCTCTTTTGTCCCCCTTTTCACATTGCCCCTACACCAAGGCATACTGTCCCAAGCTCTCTTCCATCCCACAGGGTGTCTTCCATTCACTCTAAAGGTAATTAGCTTGTCTAATTTGTCTATACCCTTGCATAGCCTGTAAGCCTTGCACTTTAATAATTGTTCTACATTTTCCACTCGACCAGCTCAGGTGCACAATATTTTTTTATTAAAAACATTTTCAAACTTTAAAGTCTGACATTATAAAGCAATTACCCTGAACTGATACTTTCCTTTAGAGAGGGGTTATGTTAGCATTTTACTACCAGGGGTAAATGGTTTAATTTCCATTATGATATTCACACATTTTATAATGATCTATAAGTTTCTTTTCTTGGAATAACTCTATCTTGATTTTTATCAGTGTCTCACTGGGTGTGTTGAGAATCAGCTGTATATGATATAGCACTGTCTGTACTAATAATTGTCCTGGTTGCCCTCTACTTATAGGCCAACGACTGCACCTACAAATTGACTTGTCTCAAGGAGAGCCTTCTCATTGATGAAGACTTGTGGATTAAGATACTCACCTGCACCATCTAAGGAGCACCCTAAACGTTAGGTATTTCATACACACTGTCCTGACGAAGGTCACATACCCGTATAGGCAGGTCCCAGCTAAAACATGTTGATCTGACCACTATGTGTTATGGACTTGTAGCTTATCAACAAAACCCAATCTCTTTTTAGCCTTATCTATTCTGATTTCCTTTTCAAAATAAATTGTTCTCACCGGATATGAGTTAATTTTAATAGCACACCACTGTCATCATATAGAAAGTATCCCTCCTGGTGGAGGTTGTTAAATCACTTGGAGCACAGGACACTCAAGTGATAGACCCAATGATGACACTATTCACCAAACCACACTAGCGGAGATAATATATGCTACCATCTTTGAACGTGTGGTTGAGGGTCTCTGAAACAATTTTCTCTGAGACTCAGGCATATAGACTGTTATGGTTCAATGACCCCCCCTGATTAATGACTATTGACAATTGAGAGCTGAATGAACATCTGCTTCTTCCCCCCTACCTGATTTGTATTGGATCAAAAATGTCACCTGCACCTCAAGATGACAATATGAGACAATATTATGTGTGTTACTCATTATGTATTTTTTAATGTATGATATTACAACACATACATTTACAACGCATGCCTTTACAACGCAGTTTTCACATCGCAACATCCTTTACAATGCATTATTTTAAATCGCATGCCTTTAAAACACATTTTTAGAAACTACATTTACAACGCAATCCATTACATCGCAATATACCATTACAACGCATACCATTACAAAGCATACAATTACATTGTATTTAAGGTAAGTGTTGGATAGCGTAGGGGTAAAATTTACTATTCTAAATCCAGTGGGTGCAACGGTAGGGTAAGTGTTGGATAGAGTAGGGGTAAAAATTACTATTCTAACTCCAGTGAGGGCAACAGTAGGGTAAGTGTTGGATAGTAATGTAATGTAATGTAAGGTCCACTTATATAGCGCGGCTGTCACCCCAAGGGTATCCTGGCGCTTAGATTCCAGAACAGCAGGATCAAAAGAGAAGGCAGATCTAATATCCAGGGAACAGGCTGGTTTTCAGTTCCTTCCTGAATGGGGACAAGGTGTTCAATTGTCTAAGCTTCAGGGGGAGAGCGTTCCAAAGTCTAGAGTCAGTGAAGCTGAAAGACCTACCTCCTGTGCGCATTTTCTTAACATGAGGAACACAGATGAAGTTTGCAGAGGAAGAACGCAAGGATTTGGCCGGCCGGTGCATACCAGACAAATTTCCTCTGAAGTGTCCTTGGCCCAATTTTATGTACAGCCCTAAATACAATGCATAATGCCTTAATTGTATCCTTTGTAAACTGGCAACCAGTGAAGGTCTCTAAGGGCTAGGGAAGGTGACGCGTCCCAGGGTCGGTTTAATGCAAGTTATGCTGCCATATTTTGCCCTCTCTGCAGTTTCTTGAGCAGAGAGACTGGAGCACCCAAGAGCAGAGCATTGCAATAGTCAATTCTGCTTAACACAATGCTCCGGACCACTTGGGGTCTAGTAGCAACCGGCAGAAACGGAAGAATCTTATGCAGGGCTCGGAGTAAAGCCATACAAGTGCGGACCGTTTTATTCACCTGGGAGTCTAGCTGGAGATTACTATCCATCATGACCCCCAGGTTGCGCACTGTTTTAGAAGGCAGTACAGATTTATTAGTTGGGTCAGGCCAGAAGTCTGTAGGCAGAGGGCACTGGATGCAACCCGTCATGCAACACAAGACTTCCATTTTATCCTCATTGACTTGTAAAGAATTCAGTTTTAGCCAGCCTGCCGTTTGGAGTAAGCAGTCATGAAACTTTTCTACAGACACTGCATTGTTCCCCTCAAAAGAGAAGACAAGCTGAGTGTCATCGGCATAGTTGACAACATTAATTCCAAACGATTTTATCAGAGCAATGAGGGGGAGAAGATATAGATTAAACAAGATTGGGCTGATAGCCGAGCCCTGAGGGACCCCGTGTTCAACCTTGCTGTATTCCGAACAGAAAGGAGGCAAGAATACTGCCTGCTGCCTATCTGAAAGGTAGGAATGAATCCAATCTCGAGCCTTAACCACAATACCCAGTTCCTCCAACCTCCCGATCAAGGTCTGGTGATTAACTGTATAGAACGCTGCCAACATGTCAAGCAGCACTAAGAAGGCTGCCTGACCACTGTCGGCCCGCATTTTCAAGTCATCCAGGACCGTTACCAGGGCAATCTCGGTCCCATGTGCGGGTCGAAACCCAACTTGGACCTCATCCAGCAGCTGATTATCTTCGACAAACTTGGAAAGGGATTTAGTTACTATCCTTTCCAGGATCTTGATCGGGTAGGGTAGCAAGGAGATGGGCCCGTAGTTAGCTGGATTATGAGGATCCAATGATGGCTTCTTCAATAAAGGGGAAACGGCGGCCATTTTCTAGCAATCCAGGACTACAGCTGTGGCTTAAGATTGGCAGCAAATCTGGTGTAAAAGTGGAAAGTGTTCTCTTCCAAACAGCTTCCAGAACTTAGGAAGAAGTGGATCCCTAGGGGAACCAGAGGAAACCTCGTTGGCGATTATACTGAAATCCTCATAAGAGGGCATCGGGAAGTGATCCAGGGAGGATGAGTGTTCTGTATTAATTATCTCAATACTCAGTACCGTCCCATTATCAGTCTGTGTGTGCCTATCCACTTCCACAACGGGATTCAGTCCCATAAAAATGTTGTTGATTTTATCCCTGAAAAAATGTGCCAGGCTATCGTATAGTTCTTGTGAATTTGGGATGATGGCTTTAGGACAGTCCGGGTTGGATAAGCCTCTAACTAGATTAAAAAGAGTTTGGGATTTATTCGGGGCAAGAAGAAGAATCTACTAAAGATATTTAGCCTTGGTTTTGCCTATTAACACTTTATAGGACTGGAGCAGATTTTTAAAGGCTACCTTATCTGACTCAGAATAATTATTTCTCCACTTCCTTTCCGCCTGCTTAGAGCTGGTCTTCAGCAGTCTCAACTCCTCATTATACCATGGGGCAGATGGTTTTTTGCCCATTTTACTTTCCTCAGCGGAGCAAGGTGATCAATAGAATTGCAAATCTGATCGCCCAGATTCAGATAGTTCTCCTCCACCGAGTCCTGCATAGCAAACCTATCGTTAACCAGCAGGGGGAGGCACTCTAACCTAAGTAGCTTTGACCACTCTCTGCTGCTTCGGACAACTGAGGAGCTGCCGACTACTTGACCCCTATTATCTATCCTCATTGTAAAAAGGACCAGGGAGTGGTCAGTCCAACATTGGGGCAGTATCTTTTGAACAGCTGTTTCCTTTGCATCTGCAAAGACGAGGATCAGCACATGTCCTTTCAAATGAGTAGCATGTAATACCAATTGATGGAGATTGACACTCGCACAAGCTTGGCAAAGTTCATTCAAGGCAGTGTTAAGAATACCATTCTCCCAAAGGTTGAAGTCTCCGAGGATCAGTAATTTAGAGTGTGAATGTGCTAAACTATATATCCTGTCTATCAAAGCTTGATGATCAAAGATAGCACCCCCCGGCGGTCTATAGCAAAGCAAACCTGTACAAGAAACACCATTGGAGCCATTGAGTGTAAACCCCAGTGTTTCAATCCCCGGTGTCTCCTCTACACCCCAGGAAGAAAGGTTCCAAACATCCTTGTATATGAATCCTACTCCTCCTCCCTTGCCAACCTTTCTTGGCTTATGGCAGAATCTATAGCCCAGAGGGCATGCAAGGCCGAGCTTCACTTCCCTGTCAAAATGTGTCAAGGTCTCCGTTAAAAAGAGGAAATCGAGATCATGGTCCTCCAACAGATTGCAGATCTCCGTATGATGTTTTATCAAAGATCTGACATTAATCAGCCCACATCTGATAATCCCCTCATTAGAGCTCTTTAATGAATTCTTACCCATCATATCATCTCCTTTGAGACTATCGTTCCTATTGTTGTTCAGCCTAACAAGCTCCTGTCTAGAATATATTAAACGTGGGCCGTTTAGGGCAACGTGGCTGGCGCTGTGCGCTTCCGGGGTGTGGACGGGCGCAGACGGGCTTGCTTTTGGCGCGCCGCCGGCGTGCCCGCTGCGAACGCGCGCTGCTTACTTACACCGCCTCCATTAAGTAGGAGGATGGCGGTGAATAACTAGAGCGCTACCCAAGATGGCCGTGCTGTGGTGACTCGTTCTAGAGCCGAGTACACCAGCGCATCAAGGGAGCAAATGGCGAGAATGACAGCAATGAACCCAATGTGCCCTGAATTAAAACTTGTAGCAGCAAAAACACGGTAGCAATTATTTTCTAAATAAACATCGTAGTCCCTAAAAATGTGGCAGTCACAGTTTTAATATTTAAAAGAAATGCCCCCGAGGTCTTAACACACTGGCAAAGCCTGCATTCACTCGCGCTGCAGAAATCAATCGTTTAGGGGTAAAAATCACTATTCTAACTCCAGTGAGTGCAACAGTAGGGTAAGTGTTGGATAGTGTAGGGGTACTATGCGTTGTAATGGTATGCCTTGTAATGAATGCAATATAATGCCTTTATATAGAATAGAATACAGCATTGTAAGGAAAACCTAACATGCATTCTAAAATGTGTTTTTCATTTGTAATACACTGATACTATAGAGAAGGTTCACTATAAGGTGCAGTGTGGAACAGTGTATTGAACTTTTTGCTGGGAGGGTTCTGCTTTTACAATGTTTATTTAAATACCTTGTCCTTGATATATGCTTCCATTACAGGTGGACCATCAAGCTTGAGCCTGCCTTGTGTGATGAGTAATGCTCTTTGACCATCACAGTCATTCAAAAATGATTTTACCAGCACTGAAAAAGAAGAAATGCTATATTAACTATATAACTGTTAGACTTATCCGCGGCTTTCGATACCGTGAATCACGAGCTACTTTTGTCGCGGATGTCTGACTTCGGGGTGCAGAGCATAGCAATGACATGGCTCACATCCTTCCTGAAACATCGCTCTCAGAGAGTGCAGCTGAGTGATGCAGTATCCAGGTCGGGCACCCTCCCATGCGGAGTCCCTCAGGGATCCGCACTGTCTCCCCTTCTATTTAATGCTTACCTTCAGCCCCTGATAGCTGCACTCAAACAGTTGATGTGCCAGATATATAACTATGCTGTTGATAACCAAATCATCATTCGGATAGACAACTCCCTACCAGCGCACTATAAAGTACAGAAAATCCTAAAATTCACAATAAACTGGATGTCGGCCAACCACCTCAAGATCAATCCGAATAAGATGGAGGTGTAGGCAGTCTCCAACAACGCCAACCCCGGGAACTGTCTTTTTTGGCCACCCGAGTTGGGCAAATACCCAGAGCCAGCCACGGTAGTTAAAAGCTTGGGAATAAAAATTGATAACAAACTAACCTTGGCTCCACAGGTATCCACCACAGTCGGGGTCTGTTCTAACATAATAAGGCAGTTGCGAAAACTGGCCCAGCTGCTTACCTTTGAGACCCTCAAATGAGTGGTAGTAGCACTTATCTTATCCCGACTGGATTATGGTAACTCGCTCTACTTAGGACTCCCAGACTACCAATTGGCCAGACTCCAGACCACTATGAACGACGCGGCTCGGCTTGTGTTTAAAGTCCCACGTCACACTCATGCCTCCCCCCTTTTGCGCCAACTCCACTGGCTCCCTATCAGACAGAGGATTAAGTTCAAGGGTCTGTGCATTGCACATAAAGCCATCTATGGCAAGGCACCGACATACATCAGAAACAGCTTAACTAACTATGCCCCAACCAGAGTACTCCGATCCTCGGAAGCCAGGATGTTAGTTTGCCCCCGCTCTCGCCTGTCCTCCATGGGAGGCAGAGCCTTCTTGTCTATCATTCCACAGATCTGGAATAGACTGTCTGACAACCTCCGTAAAGAACACTCCCTGTTACTTTTTAGGAAACAACTCAAAACCCGTCTGTTCAAGGAAGCCTGGGGCTCACAGTAAAGTATCGTCTCCCCACCCTCAACCTTAAGCAGGCCCCTCTTTCAAAGCGCTTAGAGACCGTTGGTGATAATGCGCTATATAAATATAAATTACAAATTACAAATGACAAATTTATCTTTTTTTATTTGTTTAGTAAATCTGAATTTACTGCATATTTACTCCAATTTGTTCATGTTCTTTTAAAACTAGACATATTTCCTTGAGTCAGCCTAAATTGAATTTATGCTTTGACCGCCCTGCTGGAAAGGTTAGTTACTTTGCTAGTCAGCTGGCAGTCCAAAGCCACCCGGGCCCGGAATTAGCTACATACTCTATGGAATAACAGACCAAGCCTCTCCTGGCAAAGAAAGGTAGTAAGCTAAAATCTCCCCCAAAAATAAGCACCTCACTGTAAAGCACTTGCAGGATGTCCCCATATGGAACAAAGGGTTAATATGCAGACCTGGGGCTTCAGTTACCACACACGGCTTTCTTTGTTTCTCGAAGGGAAGTATCTAGACCTGAGTGGGATCAAGTTTGCTCGGAGATTAGAATATGCCTCAGTTTTCTTCAAGATGCCATGTTAGTTCTTCCCTGAATATTGTGCAAGGGGCTGGACAGCCAATGGGCTGTTCACTTGAAGTACAATTTAAGGAAGGAGGGGTGTTGTAGCATCACTTGATTATGTAGGGTCTTTTCAATTTCACAAACTCTCTGACTCATTATTAAATCCTTGCATGGGAAGGAATAATTGAGAAACAGAAGAGAAGAAAAAAGGAAGAGGATGGATCCTCAAGGCAGATGAAACCTTATTTGGAGTTTCCCAGCCTTACTCTCTGGGTCAATAGAGGGACTCTGAAGAAATGGGGTCCATTTGGACTTCTGAGGACTGGTCCTAAGAGCGGGTACTGCATGCATGCTTCTGTTGGACACACAGGCACCCTATAAGTGGCTGGAATTCCTGAGTGCTTGTAGAGCACAGGCAGTGAGAGCCATCTGCCTTGAGAAGCATGGTGTGCTGCAGCAAGGAAGACCCAAGGTCAGGAGAGTACCTGATCTGGAAAGCATGGCAGGCCCAGGACGTTAAACCCTTGCTGTTGCCGAGAAGAAGGAAGCTGCACTGCAAGGAGCTGTACACAGGCATCATGAAATCAACAATAGAAATGTTGGGTCAGGAAGCCCCAAAAGACCACTCCTCGAAGCTGATGTGCACCATTAGGGACCCAACAAATAAAACCCCAACTACGGAAAACGTTGCAGGATGCAGGAGCACCTATTATTCCCAGAGTACTAATATTCCCACAGTACCCCAGAAGTGCAGGAGCACCATAGAGTATTGTGCTGACGTCTGCATGAAGAAGTGTTGAACCCTCTCTAGTTCACTTGTTTAGGGAATATTAATACCCAAAAATCCTAAATCTCCTAGGCTAACGTGTCAGTAACCTCAGGAGAAGCAAATTGCATTTTGAGATCTTCTATGGGCTGATTTTTTGTGTTGTTTGGGAGAATGTTTAGACAGGTTGAATTTTGCTAGACACCCTGGTTTAACAGTAGAAATATAGGATTTCATTGGAATGTTTATTGGTTATTGAAAGTTTGGTAAATCAGCAGGGCTGGCTTTTCAATTGTCATGTGTGAAATACCTTCGTATTTGTTGCAACCATAAAGAAGTGTAATTGCAGCTGAATTGTCGATTTTTCATTGTCATTACATTAGAATACCTTGTTAAAAAGGAAGCTGGCTTAACGTATTAAGGTACATACTACATGATTTTCCATAGTATACATGGGGATATTGGTTTTATGAGATATGGTCTGCTGGTGCACAAACCATTAAAAGTGCAGGAGACCTAGATTGCCTACATTTAGGGGATTGTTGACCACTTTGTCCTTTCTTTAGTGGGAGGCATGCCATGTAGTTTGGGAGGTCGACGTTTTTTTCACCTGACGATGTGCACATATTTGCAATTTCGTTCATAATATTTCGTTTTGTGTGTATTAAAGTACTTTACCTTTTAAAGAGAAAGCACTTACTGGACATTGGTTAATTGCATTTGTTGGATTGCTGAGATCTCAGGGGCATATTACCAACAACTAGCGATAATTATCGCTATGTTGGCTTAGCGGCAATAATTTTATCGCCGTGTTGCGGCGATTTATATCGCTTAGGAGCCTTGCTATTATCAAGGTTTATCTCCTAAGCGATAAAAATCGGCCGAAATGCATGAATATCGCTGTAAAGTCAGCGATATTCATGCATTACCGAGCTAATGCTCCTAGCCATGTTATCCACCTCCCATTGGATAACATGGCTAAGAACTGCTCAGGGCAGGTGTTAGCTTTTAGAGATATTCGCGCTTAGCGCGAATATCTCCAAAAGTTGGTAATAGGAGATAGCGATGTAACGACGGTTTCCAGTCGCTAACATCTTGGCACGCCCACTTTGCATGTCATTAGTGATAAATATCTCTGACATGCAAAGCGGGGCCCAAGATGGTCGCTATCTCCTACTAGCTGTCGCTAACTGGTGTTAGCGACAGCTAGGTAATAGGGAGATAATTTTGTCTCCGCTTTCTTGGCTTTTAAAGCCAAAAAAGCGGAGATAAATCCCTTGATAATATGCCCCTGAGTTCTACCCCGCAGCACTTTCCTGTCTCAGCTTTGTACTGCTCGTCCTCACTTCCGTCAGAGTCAAGTGTGAAAAGAGTACTTGCTCCCCAGTTTGAGGGTCTGCAGTATAATGCCTTAGGACTCCAGCAGCATGAATCCCAGTTGTCATATTATGTGCTCATTGACATCTGATTGCCATAGGACTATTTCTCTCATAAGGATGATTCTAAATGCAATATTAGACATGGTCATTTGGTAAAGAAATAGATAGTGCAGTGCTTCCTGTCCACAATACCCCAAAAGGGTGTCAACAGGCCTGCATTGGCTTTGGTCAACCTCAGCGCATGATACACAGATCTATATTTAATATGGTGAAGTTGAAGTGTGTAATACTCAGATCAACTAGACAAATCAATTTTCAACCCTCCATGCCCTACCAAGACAGATCTTATAGTTGGTGTCGGATAGCATCCATCTATGACATCTGAAGAATCTTACTATCATTATTTAACGATCATAGGACTAGCAGGCTGATTTAGATGGTAACAAAAGGTATTCAGTTTGTGGGGGAAGTGCCACATGTAGGGACCAATCTACCAATGGACTTTACTTCACTTTACAACCTGTAAACTGAAAGAAATGTCACCATTGCCTTTTATGAAACTATCACTACATCCAAAACCCAAGGTTTTCATTTAATCGTTCAGTCTAAATCAGGCAGCAGGTGTCTTCACAAAGGATAAGTAGAACTGCAATTGGCACAATGCGTATTTTTTAGTCAAAATGTATGTTTAAGCTAGCAGGAAAAATTGGGCATCAACATTAAAATATTGATTTGCCCTTCTCAGAAAAGGTGTCTACTTTGTCCATTTCGTTTTCAGATTACAGTTTTGCTTACAATTCCTAGAAAATCTCAGGTATGTCACTGGGGATGGCAACGGCACTTCTTTCTTAATATGCTTTATGGAAACATTTTCTGTTCATGTGACCTCGGTATGTTTGCTAGAAAATCAGAGGGCCACTGCAAAGTATTGGGATCCAGATTTACTGAGCCTTTGCATTGTCCTTGAGTCGCACAAGGCGATGCAAGGACAAGGCAAAGGCCAGTCAGATATACAAAGCCATGCAAGGGGCGATTTCCACTGCTTTGTGTGGCTTTGAAAACAAATGTAATACAACGCAGTAGCTTGCACTATGTTACATTACATTTTGAGTTGGCAAGAGTTCCATGAAGTGAAGCATGGGGTTTGCTGTTCATCCACCCATGGATTTTACACAATTGCAGGATTACAACGGTTGTGAACCTGGGATTGCAGCACACTGGTGCACCTCACAGAGGATGACATAACGTGGAGAAAATCTCCTTTTCTCCTTATTAATTTGTCTTTGGATTGTGTTTGTGCAGCATTAAAAGAATCCTGTCCATAACGCAGGCACCCTAACACCATGGTGCTAGGCAGCACACAAGGCATCACTGGTAGTAGGGAGCAGATTTGCGACATATTTGAGCAGATAATGGCAAATTTCTGCCTCTCTGTTTCACACAACGCAGTGCGGCAACTTTGCTTGCTTCCGAGCGTTGAGTAAAACATCCGTAAATATGTTCCTTTGTGTTTTCATTACCCTCTTCCCAAAGAGCAGCAACCAAAAGAAAATCGCAGACCGAGCAGAGGCTTAAACAACAACCCACTAATATATGAACCCAGGATTAGGAGGCTAATCCTTCCTCCCCTTGGTGTTTATGCCTGGATTTCCGTGAATCCTCTAAATTACAAGTGTTTCGGGAAGACGATAAAAGGACACCTATTCAAATAAACATTCAAGGACTAGAATTCGAATAAGCATTCCAGGTCATATGAATATACTGGCACAGATCATTTTCCCTTGTGAACTTTTCATACTAAGCAGTTTCATAACTTATTTTTGCAGTCTACAGCAAGTACAAAATAGGTAATGCACTGTATATCTGAATCTGAAATAGAAGCATAGATATTATTAGAACAGTAACCGGGGCTCAGGGATGAGAGGGACCCGATAGACAGGAAATGGTTATGGATGTAACCAGGTGCCATGGGCCCATTGCCAGAATGGGCTTTTATTCCACTGGGATTTCCCCAGTGAGCTAGACCCTTTGGAGGCTGGGTTTGAAAGTCCAAGCTTGCTCCTGGTGTCTCAGTCACTTTCCCCAGCTCCCCGAGGTTAAATATAGCAGGCACAGGTAGAGGTAGAAGTCGAGGTCGAGGTCGAGGGAGAGAAAGAGAGAGAGAGGGAGAAAGAGAGAGAGAGAGAGAGAGAGAGAGAGAGAGAGAGAGAGAGAGAGAGAGAGAGAATGAATCACCCACGTTTCTTCCCCAAGCAAGAGGATCACTTATGCAATGTTATCAACAGTGCAGTAAAGCCTTCTGTGCTTGTTCTTGGAAGGTGGTCTAGGCTAAAAAAAAATCCTCCCTTCCCTTTCTCTCTCCTCTTTCCTCGCTCAACCTTCGCCTCCTCTGTTTTTACCCTCCCCTTCTCTACTGCCTTTTCCCATCTGACCAAAGTTGTGCTTCAAGCTTCAGAATATTACAATTTGCTTTCTGTATTAAAAGAGTGAAGGTTCACATTAATGTCAGATCAGAAAAAGAGAAATAGTATGAACTTAAAGTCAGATAAATAAAACATTGGTGACAAGTATTTTACTTAATTGGTTTGAGAATTGGCAGGCAAAACACAGGACTCATTAATCCAAACTATGCTTCATGTTGCCCTGTGTGAGCAATATCTCTTACAATGTTATCATGGCGACCTGTAGGTTGTATACAGATTTTACCATTGCCCTGATTGAAAGCTACAATGCCCGAGGGTGCTCTAATAGGGACACACATTCTGACAACAGCCGTACTTGTTCTGTTGCAACTCTGATCTGTCCTTGGCTCGTCTGAGCAAGATGCTAATCCTGATCTAAGGATCTGTTAATTCCCTGTTTTAAGGAGGAAACGTATTTGCTTGCTAGTTTTTTGATTCTTTAACATTCTACGAATTTAGCAGATCACATACATGTTACAAAGGTTAATTTGGGATTCCAGACGCTGAATCACATATTGGACTGTAGCACTTACAATGAGAGGTGCAAGTGGCATTTTAATTGACACGTGGACACATTTACTAATTTAGGGGGATAAAGCAGCACACAGCCATATTTATTATGTATATGGACTGCTGCTGCCCTCTGCCCATGCACTGGCAAACAAACAGGCTGCCTAACATGCATCGAAAACATAAACTTTCAGTAAAAAATCCTATGCCAACACTATTTGCAAAACATCTCACAAATTGACACAAGCCAGGCCTCAAAATCTTTGAACAATTGGCTTTCCGTAAAAAAAGGGGTGGCGTTGGAACGCCCAGGTGTCACCCAAGGAACACTTCCTTGAGGCAAAGTAGCATAATCATTATATACTACAATGGCTCTGTAGTGCTTATGTCACTGGTTAATGTTTTTTTGTTATGATGTCATGGCTAGATTGTTGATTTGTAAGTGCTGGAATACTGTATGAAGATTCTGTAGCAGTTGTGCGAGTGGCTGGAGGTAGCTACGTCACACTTCTTGTGTGGGTGCTCTGTCTGAATAAACAAGCTCTTACTCACCTCAATTCATCTCGCTCTCATTTCATACTGGTTGACTCAAACAATACATCTTTCTGTCTGAAGGGGGATGGGAGGACACTGCTTCACCTCCCAGCACAGTTTACCCCTTAGCATTATGGTAAATGCAGTTCACTTTAAATGCTTACTTGAATTTTTCCTCTAGTGTTTCACCAAAGTTTGTGCAGGTTAGTGCTGTGAATCTAGACATATGTGTTCTGGATATTTGGAGGAGATAAGTACTTAAATTGTTCAATATTAAATGTCGGCGCAGAAAACGTTGTAATAACCCTAGCTCCTCTCTACGGCCGAAGTATGCGACCGTGGTGAAGGGGCGTTGCCTACTTTTCCATCTTCCGTGAGTATATGTAGCTGAACATTTCCTGCTCAGTAGCTGTCAAGCTCGAGGCTTCGAGCTCGCTTTAAGTTAATTGTTATACTATATTGCTGGAGTGGTTAATTGTAACCTGTTGGAGGCAGCTTTGAACTTGTTGGAAGTCTTGATCTTCTTGGCAGTGATAAAAGGAAAGCTGGAAGGTGTGGCCCATGCAATGTGTCACGGTTAGATGGAGTGACCAGCAACTGAAATGGGTACACGGACTGAAATGGGTACACGGTTTGGGGGTTATCGGCCCTGCATCTCTTGGTAGTTGTCATCAATTGAAGTTTTGCGTGCGCTCCACACGCTGGTGGATTTGCTCAGCTCCCTGGGTTGAATTGAGAGGTCCATAGTTTATATACCAAAGGTACTGCTGCCGGCACTTTGCCCCTTTTGTCCTGGCTGTCTGAGGCGTTACGTGCTGCCACCCAGAAGGTCCTGGCGAGTACGTAGCACTGGTAGGAAACAGTCTCTCGAATACTCTAGACCCCCAATTCATACAGCCATGCATAGGATGCAACGGGCCTTTGTTTAATACAGTACTCCACCGGGAGCTAATGCACTGCTTTTACTGGGGGTACATTATGTCCGTCTTCAGGGCTTAGTTGGAAGAAGGAGGAGGACATGTACCGAAAATCTGTTTGGCGTTCCTTAAATAGGGAATGTCAGGTAATCGCAGTTTTGGGCTTTCATAAACTTGCAACCACAAAGCCTTTCGTGCATGTTGAAAGGTTAATTTTAATTTGCAAAAAGGCACAATTACGGTTTCACAGCATTTGGGAATGCCGAATTGTTTTGATACAGGTGGAGCACAGTGGCTGTGCCCTCACATTTGCTCAGATGCCAGCGAATGGCACTATCGAACTGTCAGGGGGGTCCACTAGCGAGACTGCGTAGTTCTGATTTCACTTCGTCACTCAGTCATCCACTTTATGAAAGTATTTGAGTGGTGTATAGGCGAGTGAGTTATTTGGCTTCAGGGGGACGGCGGAAGGGTAGTAGCGGGACAAACGGTTTGCATTCCTGTAGCGCAGAAGGCATCTCTTGGTAAATTTTGTGCTACACAGATTTCGTGAGAGTAAGGCGGGGTTGCGCGTGGCGCCTCCTTTTCAGTGAAATGTGTTACATCTGGGCCCAGGTTACTGGTCTGGCATGTTGTGTTAGAATCCCGAGCTCTAAATTGTATACATACTTTTCTTTCAAGTTTACATATTGGTGATCTTTTCTATGCATTGCGGAGTACCACGCTGATATCTTCTGTAGAATCAATTTATTAGTAGGAAACAAGGAGGCAAGCTCTACAAATTTTATCAAAGTGACAATTTTCACAATTGAAGTCCTAGAGTGCAACACCTTACAGGATGTCTGAAAATGCACTTGTGAATGCGGCAAACATAATTAACGTTTCAAGGGGCCGCGGGCGTTTCGAGTCGCGCGGGGGTGAGAGGTATGTTCTTCGCAGTGGGCTTTTTCCTGGCGGACAGGCTCTGGGGGTGTCGCACTGTGTGGAGGACTTTTTTCTGGGCGCCAGAGAGGAAGCACGGTCCCATGTCGGTGTGGGCATTCTCCGTAGTGAGCTCGACTCCGTGGTCAGGAAGCACGCCCGCCGGAGGACGGGGGGGGGTCGCGTCGCGCAGGGGGGTCTGACGCCGAACGGTGCCGCTGCCATGTCGGGGGCTGCGGGGTGTGGTAGGTGACGGGGGGGTTGAGGGCACTGCGGCAGGGGTTTCTTCCTGGCGGACGGGCGCAGGTGTGGGACACGCATCCGGAGGGCTTCTCTCTGGTGGGACGGCCGGCTCGGCGGGCTGCCTGCAGGCGCCGAGCGGCTTATCAGGCCTGGTGTTGACAGGGGAGGGCCCTGGGCGCCAGAGAGGGGGCACGGCCCCGTGTTAGTGCGGCATATCTGTTGGGAGCTCGTTCCGCGACCAGGAAGCACGCCCCGGGGGTGACGTCGACTGAGGGCATGGCCCTATACAGTTAGTGACGAAGGGCATGGCCCTAGGCATGGGTGACGGAGGGCATGGCCCTACGCATTGGAGACAGAGGGCATGGCCCTATACGTTGGTGACGGAGGGCATGGCCCTATACGTTGGTGACGGAGGGCAAGGCCCGAGACGTTGGTGACGGAGGGCATGGCCCTGGATCTTGGTGACGGAGGGCATGGCCCTTTACATTGGTGACGGAGGGCATGGCCCTATACATTGGTGACGGAGGGCATGGCCCTATACGTGGTGACGGAGGGCATGGCCCTATACGTGGTGACGGAGGGCATGGCCCTATGCGTGGTGACGGAGGGCATGGCCCTATACATTGGGACGGAGGGCATGGCCCTGTGGTTAGGGGGGAGGACCTGCCGGCGGTTGGAACGCGTGGACCGGACAGCACAGGGTTTGAGGGGGGGCCGCGGCAGCCATATAGTTAGGAGGTGGTCCGGCCGAATGGGGCAGGTGGCGCGTCCTGGGTTTAAGGAGGGGGAGTCCTAGGGGGGGGTCGAGGACCGTTAGCTCGTCCCTCGAGTGGCGTTTCTTCCTAATATATGGGGGAAGAGTGGAGAACTGTTTGGAGTATCGGGGGGTAGGTCTAGCACAATAAAGTATTTAGCCAGGTGGAGAGGCAAATTGACGTTATGCTAATGGTTAATGTTTGTGGATTGTGGAAATCAGTTAGGGGAGGGGGTGGGGGTGAGGCAGGAAATTACATATTTATGAGGTTTAGATTGTGCGGCGCAGGCCGAGGATGTTATTGTGTAGGATGCACCTGCTTCCAATAAAGCGGCCTTTATCACACTTACATTGAGTCTCGGGTCGGTGCTTTCTCCCCCCCCCCCCTTTCCCCAATGGGCCCCAATGGGGTCCTGGGAGGGGGGGCCGACCGTAGGGAGGCCTGCCCCGCCCGGGGGAATTTGGGGCCGGGGAGAGGGGGGGGGGGTAGAGATGGCGCCGTCACGGGACCGGGGTTAGGTGTTTTTGGTAGTTTTTGGGCTGGGGGGCGGGGCTGGGTTGGGCTCCCTTTTGGGCGGGGCTTTAGGATCCGCCCGGCCACGCGGCAGAGACACCATTTTAAGTGAGGTGTCTCGGCCGCCGGGCGGGGGGTGGCGGGTGGACAATTTTTTCCCTCCCTCCCTCCCTGGGCCATGATTCGGGGGGGGGGGGTGCCCACGGGCAGGCGATGCTCTTTACGGGGGATTTTCCTTTGCGGAGGAGTTTGGGGGCACTGGGGATTTTGGGCAAATTTTTGTTGGAGGCTGGTGCATGAAGGGGTGACCGGGGTGATAAGTTGGTGGACGGCGCATTTTGGTGTCCTTAGGCTCAATAGCAGCGGAAGAGTTCTTGCTTTGTGGATCATTGCTCTTTATTGTATAGATGAAAATGTGGTAGCCGACAAGTGCTTCGACTCTGTGGCGAATTGCGCAAGGGCTTTTCAAGGCTATTTACAATGTTTTGTATTATGTGCAAAAAGGGGTTTTCAATTTTGGATTGGGTGGGGGGTTTTCGCATGTCGCTGGAGCAGGTGTGGGGTGCATTATGTATGTAGGGCGTTTCTTCCTAATATATGGGGGAAGAGTGGAGAACTGTTTGGAGTATCGGGGGGTAGGTCTAGCACAATAAAGTATTTAGCCAGGTGGAGAGGCAAATTGACGTTATGCTAATGGTTAATGTTTGTGGATTGTGGGAATCAGTTAGGGGAGGGGGTGGGGGTGAGGCAGGAAATTACATATTTATGAGGTTTAGATTGTGCGGCGCAGGCCGAGGATGTTATTGTGTAGGATGCACCTGCTTCCAATAAAGCGGCCTTTATCACACTTACATTGAGTCTCGGGTCGGTGCTTTCTCCCCCCCCCCCCTTTCCCCAATGGGCCCCAAATGTTCCTTTGTGTTTTCATTACCCTCTTCCCAAAGAGCAGCAACCAAAAGAAAATCGCAGACCGAGCAGAGGCTTAAACAACAACCCACTAATATATGAACCCAGGATTAGGAGGCTAATCCTTCCTCCCCTTGGTGTTTATGCCTGGATTTCCGTGAATCCTCTAAATTACAAGTGTTTCGGGAAGACGATAAAAGGACACCTATTCAAATAAACATTCAAGGACTAGAATTCGAATAAGCATTCCAGGTCATATGAATATACTGGCACAGATCATTTTCCCTTGTGAACTTTTCATACTAAGCAGTTTCATAACTTATTTTTGCAGTCTACAGCAAGTACAAAATAGGTAATGCACTGTATATCTGAATCTGAAATAGAAGCATAGATATTATTAGAACAGTAACCGGGGCTCAGGGATGAGAGGGACCCGATAGACAGGAAATGGTTATGGATGTAACCAGGTGCCATGGGCCCATTGCCAGAATGGGCTTTTATTCCACTGGGATTTCCCCAGTGAGCTAGACCCTTTGGAGGCTGGGTTTGAAAGTCCAAGCTTGCTCCTGGTGTCTCAGTCACTTTCCCCAGCTCCCCGAGGTTAAATATAGCAGGCACAGGTAGAGGTAGAAGTCGAGGTCGAGGTCGAGGGAGAGAAAGAGAGAGAGAGGGAGAAGAGAGAGAGAGAGAGAGAGAGAGAGAGAGAGAGAGAGAGAGAGAGAGAGAGAGAATGAATCACCCACGTTTCTTCCCCAAGCAAGAGGATCACTTATGCAATGTTATCAACAGTGCAGTAAAGCCTTCTGTGCTTGTTCTTGGAAGGTGGTCTAGGCTAAAAAAAAATCCTCCCTTCCCTTTCTCTCTCCTCTTTCCTCGCTCAACCTTCGCCTCCTCTGTTTTTACCCTCCCCTTCTCTACTGCCTTTTCCCATCTGACCAAAGTTGTGCTTCAAGCTTCAGAATATTACAATTTGCTTTCTGTATTAAAAGAGTGAAGGTTCACATTAATGTCAGATCAGAAAAAGAGAAATAGTATGAACTTAAAGTCAGATAAATAAAACATTGGTGACAAGTATTTTACTTAATTGGTTTGAGAATTGGCAGGCAAAACACAGGACTCATTAATCCAAACTATGCTTCATGTTGCCCTGTGTGAGCAATATCTCTTACAATGTTATCATGGCGACCTGTAGGTTGTATACAGATTTTACCATTGCCCTGATTGAAAGCTACAATGCCCGAGGGTGCTCTAATAGGGACACACATTCTGACAACAGCCGTACTTGTTCTGTTGCAACTCTGATCTGTCCTTGGCTCGTCTGAGCAAGATGCTAATCCTGATCTAAGGATCTGTTAATTCCCTGTTTTAAGGAGGAAACGTATTTGCTTGCTAGTTTTTTGATTCTTTAACATTCTACGAATTTAGCAGATCACATACATGTTACAAAGGTTAATTTGGGATTCCAGACGCTGAATCACATATTGGACTGTAGCACTTACAATGAGAGGTGCAAGTGGCATTTTAATTGACACGTGGACACATTTACTAATTTAGGGGGATAAAGCAGCACACAGCCATATTTATTATGTATATGGACTGCTGCTGCCCTCTGCCCATGCACTGGCAAACAAACAGGCTGCCTAACATGCATCGAAAACATAAACTTTCAGTAAAAAATCCTATGCCAACACTATTTGCAAAACATCTCACAAATTGACACAAGCCAGGCCTCAAAATCTTTGAACAATTGGCTTTCCGTAAAAAAAGGGGTGGCGTTGGAACGCCCAGGTGTCACCCAAGGAACACTTCCTTGAGGCAAAGTAGCATAATCATTATATACTACAATGGCTCTGTAGTGCTTATGTCACTGGTTAATGTTTTTTTGTTATGATGTCATGGCTAGATTGTTGATTTGTAAGTGCTGGAATACTGTATGAAGATTCTGTAGCAGTTGTGCGAGTGGCTGGAGGTAGCTACGTCACACTTCTTGTGTGGGTGCTCTGTCTGAATAAACAAGCTCTTACTCACCTCAATTCATCTCGCTCTCATTTCATACTGGTTGACTCAAACAATACATCTTTCTGTCTGAAGGGGGATGGGAGGACACTGCTTCACCTCCCAGCACAGTTCACCCCTTAGCATTATGGTAAATGCAGTTCACTTTAAATGCTTACTTGAATTTTTCCTCTAGTGTTTCACCAAAGTTTGTGCAGGTTAGTGCTGTGAATCTAGACATATGTGTTCTGGATATTTCTGTGGCGACGAGCTGGAGCTGCCACAGGCCCATTTTGGTGCAGGGACATAGATCGACAAGAATCTAACTGCAAGTTATTTTCTGTGTTGCCTCAAATGAGGATACTGTAACTGATTCCTCAATGCTGCATTCATTGCCTTGGCATTTCACCCTTGCGCTAAACATTAGAGCCACAATTTTCTTTTGAGAATACCATTCCCACATTTGGTTATCATGCTTGCTATGTGTTGTGGGCTGCCATATTCGTTTGGTGTTTCCGGTTAAAGCGGCACAGCAGCATCATTGTAAGTTGGATCTCAGTAACAAAGCCTATGCCATTACACACATCAACCACCATTTTAAGTTGGGAGGAAGCGCCAACAAACACAACTTATCATCATGCTTAAGAAGCATGATGTTGTGCATGAACGGCACACCGGAGATCAAGTAGATGAAGAAGGCAGGGTTTATTCAAGGTAAGAATTAGATACAGAGCCTCCTGCCTCAGCAACCGCCAGGTCGGAATGAAGGGAATCTGGAATCCACTGCATGCAATGCATGATTCCAGATTCCACATTCCATGGTGAGAGGCAGGAGAAACAAGGAGAATACAACATATCCTCTCTTCTTAATGAACAAAGTATAAACCATATAATTACAGACTAAAGACATTAAAGTATCATGTAAAACTCACGCTTGGAACAAAATATATTCGCAGAGTGTAAGTGCAGTGAGAAAGCACGAACATAATTAAGCAATGAAATTACTAAAGATAATAAAGAATGGCAATGGAAGCATTATACAAACAAGATAAAACTTGTACTACATGAATATACATTTCTCAATCCTACTCTATAGTGTAACATGCAATAATTAAACCAGGATAGCAAATGGGAGCAGGAAAGGAAGGTTAGAGTAAAAATTAATACAACACAAATTTATCAAACTTCCTGGGAGTATTACGTTGTCTTGAGGAACGAGGGTCTGCTTGTGTAGGCAGACTGACCTGCTCGTTAATTCGCTCAGATTCACTAGGGATGAATTTGGGATTGACCGCGACTCCAGGACCATTGGAACAGGAAGCATTCTCAGAATCACACGAGTCATTCTTGGCAACACCATCACTCCCTTTCGCAAACAGAGCAATCCTTCTAAAGTTCCAATTCTGGCCATTCTCAAGTACCACATGCCACTTGTGCACCTCTTTAACTTTGAACGGATCAGAAAACTTGTTCGCTCCAGACTCCTTTCTACCTAACTTGATTTTGACATAATCACCAACATCAACTTTACCAATCTTCCCTTTGAAACATCTGTCATGCATGGAATTAGCATTAGGGGAGTACTCAAATCCTTGAGACTTAAGTTCCAACAACCACTGAGGAATCATCTTAGTTTTGGGAATTCTACCTCGCATGGTCACAAAGGGTACCTTATTAGTTACACTATGAACTGTGGTATTGTAAGACCAAACAGCCTCCTCCACAGCACTACGAACATTCCGTTTACCTTGCAAAGCCAGTTGAATAACACCCTTAATAAGTCTGTTCATACGCTCCACAATGCCGTTCCCTTGTGGATTATATAAGGACGTATGCATGTGTCTAATACCATGGTTGGAAAGAAAAATTTTCATGGAGGAAGACGTCAATTGTGTACCGTTGTCTGTCAACAATACGCACGGAAAACTTTCTTTCATAAAAACCGACCTAAGATACCCAATCACACTCTCCGTGGTTATATTCTTCATGAACTCAACACTCAACCAACGAGAACACGCATCCACTAGGACTGTTGCAAACCGACAATCAGCAGACAAGTAGTCCATAGGACCGATAAAGTCCAAACAAACCTTGCTCCAAGGTAAATCTTCGCAGCTAGAGATAGATCCCAAGGGACGTGAACTCACCTTTAATCTTTTTTCACTCTCCTTGCACATCATACAGTTCTCCACCCAACGCCTTACATCATCATCTAAACCTGGCCACCAAAAGTTGGTCTTTAGGCGTTTACTAGTCATACTCTGACCGAGGTGACCTTCATGGGCCAGAGTAAATAATCTCTTCTTCAGTGAATTAGGAGGTACAAATCTTTCACCTCGCAAAACAAAATCATCAGAGCTACCTACACTAAGCTCCTCCTGTACCTGTATGAAACTGCGTAAAGAAGATTTAATGTCACCCTCACGCTTCCACCCCAACCGGATGGCACTAATCAATTCTGCAAAATCAGAATCGGCCAAAACAGCTCGATGCCACTCTTCTCTAGATATGGAGTTAAAACCATTTGAGCAAACATCACTGTAATCATCGACCAAGCACACAGTCTCATCATCATAATCATAGCATTCCCCACAATCAACAGGGAGACGGGACAAGCAATCCGCTTGAACGTTCTTCCAACCAGAGATGTGCTGCAGCGAAAAATCATACTCCTGTAACTTTGCAGCAAACCTCATTAGTCGAGGAGAACCTTTACTCGCACCACCAGGTGAAAGTATTTTGAGGAGGGGCTTGTGATCTGTTCTCAGTGAAAAGTGTGAGCCCCATACATAAGTACGGAAGTGCGACACACCCCAAACAGCAGCTAACGCTTCACGTTCTATGACCGCATAATTACGTTCTGAAACCGTTAAGGTGCGTGAAGCGAAAGCTACTGTTTTCTCTGTGTCACTCTTCTTCTGAGAAAGGACAGCACCAATGCCATAAGCACTTGCATCCACGGTCACAAACGTATCTCTACCTGGTTCGTATGTGGAGAGAATACCTGCATTGACGATCTCTAACTTGATCGTTTCAAAGGAATCAGATTGTAAAGGACCCCAGTCAAATTGAACACCTTTCTTGAGAAGTAACCTCATAGCTTCAGTCTTGTGAGAAAAATTGTGGACAAACTTAGAATAATATTCCACTAACCCTAGAAACGATTTCAATTGCTCTTTGTTCGTGGGAATGGGAGCACACCTGATGGCTTTCAACAGGTCTTCCTTGGGTTTAACACCTGCATGTGATATAGTGTAACCTAGGTAATCTATTTCTGTTAACATGAACTTGCATTTATCTTTTCTAAGAGTGAGACCCGCATCAGAAAAGATATGTAACACCTTTGCTAAGTTATCGTTGTGTTCAGATTCATCAATCCCTGTCACTAAAACATCATCTTGAAAATAATGAATTTGCTTCAGGCTCCCAAACAAAGAATGCATCATGCGTTGAAATACGCTGGCTGCGGAAGCCAACCCAAAGGGCAATCTTTTAAATTGGAATACTCCTTCAACAGTGACAAAAGCAGTAAGTTCCCTGGACTTAGGATGAAGAACTACTTGGTGATATGCTGAACGGAGGTCTAGTTCACTAAAAAATTTCGCCTTGTCCATTAATAGTACCATTTCGGAAATATTAGGGAGTGGGAATTTATCCACTACTATGTTCTGATTGAGGGACCTAAGGTCTACACAAAAACGTAATTTCCCATCCTTTTTCTTAGTAACGACTACAGGCAAAAGCCATTCTGAGACTTCTACAGGTTCTATAATATCTTGTTTTTGCATGTCATCTAACATGTCCTTTACTTCCTTGCGAATGGCAATGGGTATTCTCCTGAGAGTGTGTCTTACAGGAGAGGCATCTTTTTTTAGTTTAATGACATGCATGTAACCGCTCAACTTGCCCAAATCTGTGCGAAAAACATCCGCAAATTTATCTAAAATAAAGTCAATACTATGACATTCATCAATTACTAAAACACTTTCAGTAGAACGCGGGTCTAAAATAATGTGTAAATCGTACTGTTGTATCCAGCCCAAAATTGCCGGGCCGTCATCTGAAATGTATACTTTACCATGAGAACATCTGCCTTTAAATTCAAATGAAGCATCCATAACGCCTTTAATGTTGATAATTTGCCCACTATACCATTTAGGAATTATGTCACTCACATGAAGTGTCACATTGGGCCAGTGTTTTTTGAATAATGACATGGGAAATATGGAATGCATGGATCCCGGATCAACGAGAAGCGTTATGGTAGCACCATTTACAATAAATTTTGCTTTCGGCCTCTGGAGACCAACACAAAGGCACGTTCCCACATCATCACAACCTTCAATGCACAAAGACATTTCATTGGGAACATATTCATCATCTACAAAAGCAACCTTATTCACAGAAGGCGACCTGCAGGCCTTACTAATATGACCCTTTCTTCCACATTTCATACAGGTTTTGTCTCTGGCAAAACATCCTGCAAAGTCGGCTGCATGAGCCATGCTACCGCAGCGAAAACAACCCATAAATTTGCTTTTCCCAACTAAATTTGAATTTCTGTTTCTTTGTCTAAAATTGGAAATTTTGGGTTTAGTATCATTTGAACCAAAGGTTTTAGGTCTGACATCTGCGGAAGTGGGATTCTTGTCCGTTTTGTTCACGACGCATATAGAATCATCCTTGTTCATATCCAAGCTGTGCATTTCTTCCATGCATTTGTCGGCCTCTTCCACTACTTTTGCAATGGCTATGGCTTCCGTTAAGCTTGGGTTCTTTGCAGCCCAAAGTTTTTGCTGCATCCTTTTGTTCTTGCATTGGACGATTAATTGGTCTCTGATCATCTGATCAGTCATGGGTCCAAAATCACACTTGAGTGAAAGTTCCCTAAGTCGTGTAACCATTTGATCAATGGATTCTTTATCTTTTTGAGGCATAGTGTAAAACTTGTGTCTCTGCATGACAATGTTCACCTTCTTTCCGAAGTATTTCTCAAGTCTCATTTTCGCTTCCATATAAGGATTATCAACTAGTTCACCATCTGCACCACGTAATTCAGGTAAAAACTTGAATGCATGTTGACCACCCTTGCCTAGTGAATTTAATAAGATTGCTTTCTTTCTTGACAAGGGAAATCTAAGGCCATCAATGGCTTCAAGATAATTTTCAAAGACACCAATCCATTCCTCCCATTCCAAGGCTGGTGTATCTCCTTCGGCTAAAAATGGGGGAGGGGGTGCAATGGTGGAATTGGCTGTCGTGGCCATGGTAATGAGAAATTGTAGGGTGATCAATGCGGAATTAGGCTGAGGCAGGATAGGTTGTAAATTCAATAAGTACGTAGGCAGGTCAATGTAACGTAGAACGGTTGCATGGGATGAGTTCGTTTCTTGAATAAGTTTGTAAAGTATTATTGTTAGTTATTATTAAAGAATGAGAATGAGAAAAAAAAAAAAAATTTTTTTTTTTTACTTTACCTTCCACATGTATGTAGTAGTAAAATGTTGTTCTTATATTATATTAATAAAACTTGAAAGCAGTCCTGCACCGTGTCTTTTATACTCCAGTAATGTTTAAAATGGTTATAGTCAGCCTTTGTGACGTGATTGGCAATGTAACGCACGTCGTGGTTGGCAAAATGAAGCGTTTAATCTTTAAAATGGCCGCCGTGCGTGCTGTGAGGGCGTAATGACGTGCAGCGTTGGAGGGCTTCAGCGCGAGTGAAGGTGCGCGCGGTGTTTGTCCTCAGCGCGAGGTGCGCGCGATGCTTAGCGTTGCCTGGCAACGTGTGTTCGGGGAAGGCCGTTAAATGGCAAATAATGGTTTCTTTCGTTAAGAAGCGAAAGAGCAGGGAAGTACAACTCACGGCCACCTCAGGAAGAGCGGAGAAGTTCCAGGATGTGCACCAAATCGTAGAAGGGGCACCAGCAGCGCCTGAAGTCAGCACAAGACGCGGTGACTGGGGGCAGGCCGTCAGCAGGCAGCAGGAAGTTGTGGGTTTCGCAGGATCGTCGCCAAATTGTTGTGCATGAACGGCACACCGGAGATCAAGTAGATGAAGAAGGCAGGGTTTATTCAAGGTAAGAATTAGATACAGAGCCTCCTGCCTCAGCAACCGCCAGGTCGGAATGAAGGGAATCTGGAATCCACTGCATGCAATGCATGATTCCAGATTCCACATTCCATGGTGAGAGGCAGGAGAAACAAGGAGAATACAACACATGAACACGGAAATTGTTTTTATTCTAGTTTTCTGGATGCAAGTGATTCAGCGATTTGGGACTAATACAGACAAGGCCCAAATTCATCACCCATCAAGTCCTATCACGCTGGGTGATTGAAATACAGAACAACCAAAATCCAATTTGTATCATCATCTCTGCCATTTCTTTTGTGGTGATGTAATCTTTATTTAAGTTGACAGGGTTTGGCAAACTAACACCTGATTCTATTGCTTTTATAAATCGAGGATAAACACCTCTAATAAAGACAAACTCATTTGTATATTTATAATGCTTTATCTAAATAATGTAAAAAATGCTCATAAATACTGTTAGATCTGGGGGTCTCTAGTTGGCTGAGGTAGGTACCACTGTCCAAATAGGGACCCTTGTTTCTGGTCAGGGCAAGGAGATAACCCTCTGAGATAACCCCTGCTCAACCTCTAGGTAGTTTAGCACGTGCAGTCTAGGCTAAGCAGAGGCAATGCGTAAAGTATTTGTACCAACACTCATAGTAACACAGTGAAAACACCACAAACTGACTCCACAACAGTTTAGAAAAATAAAGGTATTTTAATCTAAACTACACAAGACCAAAACGACAAAAATCCAACATACACAGTTTAAGAATATGGTTTCAAAAAGAGTTCTTAAGGTTGCGTTAAAATTCTTTAGGTTGCGATAGAATTCTCTACTGATGCGTGAAAAGTTCACAGTTGCGTCACGTTTACTCACAGTACCTTTTAGTTGCAACAAAGTTCCAAAAGCAGAAGCTAGTGCGGTGGAAAACAAGCGATGCGTTGCTCCTGAGACCCTGGGGAGGCGTTTGCGACAGCCCCGCTGCAGCAGCGGGCGTGTTGCGACGAATCCGGTCTGTATGGGGAGGAAGGCCACTTGTATGGATTCCGGTGCGTAGGTTCCGTAGGAAGTCTGTTCTCGCAAAGGCACGATGCGACGATCTCCGGGGCGACGATGCGCGGTCCAGCGGTGATCCTCTCTCTCGCAGCTCCTCGATGCGATGGTTCTGCGACGATGCTCGCAGCGACGTGATGCGGTCCGCAAGCAAGCGGTGCGGTGTTCTCACCCAGCGACGACAGGCTCTGCGACGATACTCGTAGCGATGTTCGATTCTCCCGCACCGGTCTGGTGCGTCCCGCAACCGGAGGATGCGACGTCTCTGGCAGCGGCGTCAGGCGCTGCAACGATCTCGACCTCCGTAGCGGCGGGAAACTTCTTGCACTGTCGGGGATGCGCTCCGCAAGCGAGCGATGCGACACTTTTCAGTTTCAAAAGTCTCTCAGGCTTAGTTTAAAGCTTCCCAGCACAGGTACAACTTCCAGAGGCCCCACAACTGGATCAAGTGCTCTAGGAAGGACAGAACTCTCTCATCAGAGTTCAGGGTAGCTGGGGGTGAAGTCCTTTTGTTCCTGGGACTTCAAAACAGGGAGCCAGCCCTACTCAGGCCCTTGGAGATTCCTTCAAGACAGGGGACACAGCTCAACAGCAAAGTCCTTCCCCTCTCCTTGGCAGCAAAGCAACAGCAGGTCAGTCCAGCAGAGCAACAGCAGGACAGTCTTCCTTCTTCAGAGTCAGCTTTCTCCTTGGCAGAGGTTCCTTCTTGATTCCAGGATGATCTAATTTTCTGTTGTCAGGGGTCCTGTACTTATACCTCTAAAGTCTTTGTTCTCTTGGTGCATGTGGGCCCTTAGCCCGGTCTGAACCAGTTCTGGGTGGTTCCTGAGTACTTTGTTTTGCAGGCTGCATTTTTCCTTTCAGAGTGAGGGGCAGGGTCCTCAGCCGCCCAGCAGGAGGTGGAGCCAGCATTGTGGAAGGCAGGCACAGCCCTATTCAGGCCCAGGTGCTAACTCCTCCCACCACTTCAGTTGCAATAGCAGTCATTCAGCCTAGTGCTGACTCATCCAGCCTCCTGGGAAATCCCCCAGCCCCTGTCACTCTCAAACCAGACAGTCAATACACAAACAGGCCCAGGATCACAGAAGGGTCAGACAAGAGAACAGCAACTTTCTAAAAGAGCTGTTCTCAAACACAGGATTTAAAAACAACCTTTACTAAAAGATGTGTTATTAAATTCTGAGTTCGGGGATACTAGATACTTATGTCCTATCTTGTTCCTATGGGAAGAAATGCTGTTAACCACTGAAGCCAGCATCCCCCATGTTAACCTATGGAGCAAGATAGCCTTACAGTAGTGAAAAACAAAAATGGCTGCCATTCACTACCAGAGCATGTCACCTGCACTAGTACATGCTCTACCTTTTACATACACTGCACCCTGCCCAGGGGGGTACCTCGGGCCTTCCATAGGGGTGACTGATGTGCACAAAAAGGGAAGGGTTAGGCCTGGTCAGTGGGGACACTGACCAGGAGGACATGGCAGTTCTAAACTGCACACAGGCACTGCAGTGTCAGGCCTGAGACATCATTTTAGGGCTACTCCTGTGGGTGGCACAATCAGTGCTGCAGGCCCACTAGTAGCATTTGTCATCACCAGCCCTGGCACACCCAGTGCACTTTACTAGGGACTTCATGGTGATACAAATATGCCAAACATGTATATCCAATCAGAATAACAATTTACACAGGGAGCACTTACACTCTGGCACTGATCAGCAGTGGCAGAGTGTCCAAAGCATCTAAACCAGCAAAAACTAAATCCAGC
Source organism: Lissotriton helveticus (assembly GCF_964261635.1). Taxonomy (NCBI): domain Eukaryota; kingdom Metazoa; phylum Chordata; class Amphibia; order Caudata; family Salamandridae; genus Lissotriton; species Lissotriton helveticus. Next base: position 2,124,809,081 of record NC_136059.1, on the reverse strand, counting down.
ACAGCATCAAAAATACAGGAGGTAGAGGCAAAAAGATAGGGGAAACCACGCCAAAGATGCCAGGTCTAACACGTGTCCCTTCCAGCTGAAAGTGGGGAGAACTGCCCACCCTCTTGGGAGTTCTCTTCACTAAGGCGGAAAAACCTGGACATATCATCAGCATTGGCGTGTTCTGTGCCAGGGCGGTGTTCCACCATAAAGTCCATTCCCTGTAGGGAGATGGACCACCTCAACAGTTTTGGGTTCTCACCCCTCATTTGCATTAACCATCTGAGGGGACTGTGGTCAGTCTGAACACGGAAGTGAGTCCCAAACAGGTAGGGCCTCAACTTCTTCAGGGCCCAGACCACAGCAAATGCCTCTCTCTCAATCGCACTCCACCTCTGTTCCCTGGGGAGTATTCTTCTGCTAATGAAGGCTACCGGCTGGTCTCCTCCCTCCTCAGTGATTTGTGAGAGTACTGCTCCCACACCATGCTCTGAAGCGTCTGTCTGTACTATGAACTCACTGGAAAAGTCAGGTGCCTTGAGCACCGGTGCTGTGCACATAGCAGTTTTCAGGGTTTCGAAAGCAGTTTGGCAGACGTCAGTCCAGTCAACTCTGTTGGGCAACTTCTTGGAAGTGAGTTCTGTCAAGGGGGCGACAAAACGTCTGTAATACCCGGTGAGTCCTAAAAAGGCTCTCACCTCTGTCTGGGTCTTGGGGGGCTCCCAAGCCAGAATGGTATCAATCTTTGCCTGTAGGGGCGCCACCTGGTGGCTCCCCACTTGGTGTCCCAAATACACGACAGATCCCTGCCCTATCTGGCACTTGCTGGCTTTGATAGTGAGGCCTGCCCTTTGCAGAGCCTTCAACACTTCACAGAGGTGTTGCAAGTGTTCCTCCCACGTGGAGCTGAACACAGCAATGTCATCCAGGTATGCGGCGCTGAATTCCTCCAGCCCGGACAGTACCTGGTTAACCAGTCTCTGGAAGGTGGCAGGGGCATTTTTCAACCCAAAGGGCATGACTCAGAACTGGAAGTGCCCCTCTGGCGTTGAAAATGCTGACCTCTCTTTGGCCCCATCAGTTAAGGCAATCTGCCAGTACCCAGAAGTCAAATCAAATGTACTGAGCTACTGGGCAGCTCCCAACCGATCCACAAGCTCATCAGCTCTGGGGATGGGGTGTGCGTCAGTCTTCGTGACCGCATTGAGCCCACGGTAGTCCACGCAAAACCTGAGTTCTGGAGGGCCACCGGGCGTAGCAGCTTTCTTGGGCACCAAGACCACTGGGCTAGCCCAGGGGCTGCTGGAGGGCTCAATCACCCCTAGCGCCAACATCTTGGAAACCTCTTCCTTGATGCTGGCCCTGACCTTGTCAGCTACCCTGTAAAATTTGTGTTTCACAGGCAGACTGTCTCCAGTGTCCACATCATGGACGCACCAGTTGGTGACACCTGGGGTCAGGGAGAACAGGGAGGAGAACTGACCCAACACTTGGCGACAGTCACTCTGCTGCTCTCGGGTCAGGGTGGGCGAGAGGACCACACCATCCACTGACCCATCTTGCTCCTTAACTGCCAGGAGGTCAGGGAGAGGATCACTATCCTCTTCCATTCCTGCATCTGTAGCCATGAGCATAGTCACTTCAGACCTCTCTAAGTGGGGCTTGAGGCGGTTCACATGCAAGACTCTCAGGGGCTGCCTGGGAGTCCTCAGGTTAACCAGGTAGGTTACCTCACTCTTCCTTTCCACCACCTCATATGGCCCAGTCCACTTGTCTTGGAGCGCACAAGGCTCCACTGGCGCCATCACCCACACTTACTGCCCATGTTGAAATTCGACCAGAGTGGTATTCTGGTCGTACCATCTTTTCATTTCTTCCTGGCTTGCTTCCAGGTTCGCCTGAGCGAGCTTCCTGAAGCGTTGTGTCTGGTTGCGGATGGCCAGCACGTAGCTGAACACATCCTGGGGTTTTTTTTCCACGGGACTTTTCCCAACCCTCCTTCACCAGTGAGAGAGGTCCTCTAACAGGGTGGCCATACAGGAGTTCAAAGGGACTGAACCCTAAGGACTTCTGGGGCACCTCCCTGTAGGCAAACAACAGGCATGGTAACAAGACGTCCCACTTCCGTCTCATGGGCTCCGCTAGGCCCATAATCATACCTTTCAGGGTCCGGTTGAACCTTTCAACCAACCCATTTCCTTGAGGGTGGTAAGGAGTGGTGAACTTATAAGTTACCCCACACTCCTCCCACAGAGACTTCATGTACTTAGAGATGAAGTTGGTACCCCGGTTGGAGGCCACCTCTCTGGGGAACCCCACACGGGAAAAGATCCCCATCAATGCACGGCCCACCACGGGTGCTGTGATTGACCTGAGAGGGACTGCTTCCGGGTACCGGGTGGCATGGTCCACCAAGACCAGGATGAACCTGTTGCCTAAGGCTGTCTTGGGATCCAAGGGCCCTACAATGTCTATGCCAACCCGCTTGAAAGGGGTGCTCACTACTGGGAAGGGTTGAAGGGGTGCCTTCAACTTTGTTCTAGTCTTGCCACTGGCTTGACAGGTTGGGCAAGATCTGCAAAAGGAACCAACGTGCTTTCTCATCTGGGGCCAGTGAAAGTGGGTGACAAGACGGTTCAGGGCCTTGTCTTGCCCCAGATGTCCTGCAAGAGGCACGTCATGAGCCAGACCCATTAGGAAGTTTCTGAAGCGCTCGGGTACCACTAGCACACGGGCTGCACCGGGCTCAGCAAACTTAGGCTCGCTATATAGCAAGTCATCTTCCCAGTAGATAAAGTGATCTCTGGCTGCTCCACCTGCTGCCTGACCTACAGCCTGTTGCCGCAGACCAATGAGGGAAGGGCATTCTTTCTGCGCCTGGCAGAATTCCTCCCTGGAGGGACCACCTTCCTGCTGCCAATGGGTCAGATCAGGTAGGTCTCCCAGTTCGGCCACCTGTTTCCCTGTAGATTCCAGGGCATCCCCCTCAGGTTCTGCTTCCTCCAGGACCGTGGGAACGGCTGGGGCTGGTTTCCCGCGCCCTCTGCCTCTTCCTCTCCTGGCAGGTCTCTGGGCCACTGTTTCAGGCTCCAGTTCTGCTGAATCCCCCCTACTGGCTGTCATAGCACGTGTGGACACACAGATCCACGCAGGCAAACCCAACATCTCCAAGTGAGTTCTGTGTTCTACATCCTTCCATGGAGAACTCTCCAGGTCGTTACCTAACAGACAGTCTACAGGCAAGGCATCACTGACAACTACCTCCAAAAGACCAGAGACTCCCCCCCATGCAAAGGGAACACGTGCCAGCTTGCAGAGGCGCACTGAGCTGTCAGCTGCCACTACAGAGCGGAGTACACCAGTGATGATTTGCTCTTCAGACACCCACTGACACCTCACGGATGTCACGCTGGCTCCTGTGTCTCTCAGAGCCTCAATCTCCCTCCCATTGATGGTCACCTTCTGCCCATATTTCTTAGTGTTAGAGGGCAGTAAGGTTTCCTGGACCATCTCTTGGTCTCCCAGAGAGACAAGGGTCATAACTGCTAGCTCCCCCCAGTCACTAGAAACCAAATCCCCTCCCAAAGCTACACTAGCTAACGCTGGAGCGGGAGCACCAGTGGGTGCGGGCTTCTTCTTGGGACATTTTGGAGCAATGTGACCCACCTCATTGCAGTGATAGCAGGTAGGGGGACCTTGGTTATCCCTTCTGTCTCTATTGTCCCGCCTGCCCTTAGAGGGCCATGGCTGTTTAAGTTTGGGGGGTTGGGATTCCATTCCCTGGGAACTATTTTGGGGCCCTTGTGAGAACTCCTTTTGGTTACCCTTGCCCCCCCACTCCTCTGCTAGGGACCCTGCCCACCTTTGGCTGTGGTACCCATAATTCCTCTGTGGACCCTGGTACTGGTCCAGCGGTCCGCCTCCTTAGCAAGCTCAATGGGGTCTGTCAGCTTGCTGTCTAAAAGATGCTGGCGCAGCTCTGGAACACAAAGACTACTTAAGTGCTCCCAACTGATTAAATGCAACAACCCCTTAAAATCAGTTACTTTACTGCCCTTCATCCAACCCTCCAGTGCACGCGAGTACAAATTCACACACTCCATCCAAGTCTCAGACTCTCTCTTCTTGGAGTTTCTAAACTGCAGTCTATACTGCTCTGGAGTAAGGCCATACCTGAGACATAAGGCCTCCTTCATATTGGGGTAGGTCATGGCACCTGCTAATTCTAAGGGCTCTGGAGCACTCCTCCCAGAAGCCTCAAAATGTTTCCACAGGCCCGCCCCCCAATGCTGCTCAGGCACACCATTCATCTTCAATGCAATTTCATACGAAGTGAACCAGGCATAAATATCCTCACTCCTATGGTAATTCTGTACCAGGTCTTTGGGAATATATACTTTACCCCCATGCACTGGCTGCGCGCTGCCACCATTAGACCTGGCATCCACCTCCTTGGCTTTAAGATCCAGTTCTCTCATGCTCAACTCATGAGCCAAAAGCAATTTCTTCTCTTCTAAGGCACGGGCATTTTTGCTCTCCTCCGCCGCCTTTTCTACTTCCATTTGCTTCATTTTCATTTTCATGACTTCCAACTCATACTCTCTTACTCTCTGATTTTCTTGTAACTCTTCTGGGGAGAGGCCCCTGCTGGAATGGTTGCTGCCAGCTCCTGCACCTACTTTGCTCACAGGCAAATCTGTGACTTGAAAACTGTTTTCTACATCCACATCATCATCTCCCTCTTGTGCCTCCCAATGGGCCTTCAAGATTTTCTGCAGCTCCTCCTTTCTGTAGGCGCTCTTTATGGGGCACTCAAACTCAAGGCAGAATTTCCTAAGTTGCTCAACTTTGTATGAATACAAATCTCCAATAACAAACTCCATCTCTACTTCTGCCCCCTTACTGAGTGCCTTTCCTTTCGCAGACATGATGGATTGAAGAGTTACTCAAAAATATAATCAAAAATCAAAAACCAGTAGTATGCGGTGGCGTAGTGTTCAGCACTCACTAGTGATGTACACCAATTACTGTGGGTCAAGTACAAATACAAGTTCACCCCGCCTGACCACCAATGTTAGATCTGGGGGTCTCTAGTTGGCAGAGGTAGGTACCACTGTCCAAATAGGGACCCTTGCTTCTAGTCAGGGCAAGGAGATAACCCTCTGAGATAACCCCTGCTCACCCTCTAGGTAGCTTGGCACGAGCAGTCTAGGCTAACCAGAGGCAATGCGTAACGTATTTGTACCAACACTCACAGTAACACAGTGAAAACACCACAAACTGACTCCACAACAGTTTAGAAAAATAAAGGTATTTTAATCTAAACTACACAAGACCAAAACGACAAAAATTCAACATACACAGTTTAAGAATATGGTTTCAAAAAGAGTTCTTAAGGTTGCGTTAAAATTCTTTAGGTTGCAATAAAATTCTCTACGTTGCGATAGAATTCTCTACTAATGCGTGAAAAGTTCACAGTTGCGTCACGTTTACTCACAGTACCTTTTAGTTGCAACAAAGTTCCAAAAGCAGAAGCTGGTGCGGTGGAAAACAAGCGATGCGTTGCTCCTGAGACCCTGGGGAGGCGTTTGCGACAGCCCCGCTGCAGCAGCGGGCGTGTTGTGATGAATCAGGTCTGTATGGGGAGGAAGGCCACTTGTATGGATTCCGGTGCGTAGGTTCCGTAGGAAGTCTGTTCTCGCAAAGGCACGATGCGACGATCTCGTAGGGGCTGCGACGATCTCCGGGGCGACGATGCGCGGTCCAGCGGTGATCCTCTCTCTCGCAGCTCCTTGATGCGATGGTTCTGCGACGATGCTCGCAGTGACGTGATGCGGTCCGCAAGCAAGCTGAGCGGCCTTCTCACCCAGCGACGGCAGGATCTGCGACGCTACTCACAGCGATGTTCGATTCTCCCGCACCGGTCTGGTGCGTCCCGCAACCGGAGGATGCGACGTCTCTGGCAGCGGCGTCAGGCGCTGCAACGATCTCGACCTCCGTAGCGGCGGGAAACTTCTCGCACTGGCGGGGATGCGCTCCGCAAGCGAGCGATGCAACACTTTTCAGTTTCAAAAGTCTCTCAAGCATAGTTTCAAGCTTCCCAGCACAGGTACAACTTCCAGAGGCCCCACAACTGGATCAAGCGCTCTAGGAAGGACAGAACTCTCTCAGCAGAGTTCAGGGAAGCTGGGGGTGAAGTCCTTTTGTTCCTGGGACTTCAAAACAGGGAGCCAGCTCTACTCAGGCCCTTGGAGATTCCTTCAAGACAGGGGACACAGCTCAACAGCAAAGTCCTTCCCCTCTCCTTGGCAGCAAAGCAACAGCAGGTCAGTCCAGCAGAGCAACAGCAGGACAGTCTTCCTTCTTCAGAGTCAGCTTTCTCCTTAGCAGAGGTTCCTTCTTGATTCCAGGATGATCTAATTTTCTGTTGTCAGGGGTCCTGTACTTATACCCCTAAAGTCTTTGTTCTCTTGGTGCATGTGGGCCCTGAGCCCGGTCTGAACCAGTTCTGGGTGGTTCCTGAGTACTTTGTTTTGCTGGCTGCATTTTTCCTTTCAGAGTGAGGGGCAGGGTCCTCAGCTGCCCAGAAGGAGGTGGAGCCAGCATTGTGGAAGGCAGGCACAGCCTATTCAGGCCCAGGTGCTACCTCCTCCCACCACTTCAGTTGCAATTGCAGTCATTCAGCCTAGTGCTGACTCATCCAGCCTCCTGGGGAATCCCCCAGCCCCTGTCACCCTCAAACCAGACAGTCAATACACAAACAGGCCCAGGCACGCAGAAGGGTCAGACAAGAGAACAGCAACTTTCTAAAAGTGCTGTTCTCAAACACAGGATTTAAAAACAACCTTTCCTAAAAGATGTGTTATTAAATTCTGAGTTCGGGGATACTAGATACTTATGTCCTATCTTGTTCCTATGGGAAGAAATGCTGTTAACCACTGTAGCCAGCATCCCCCATGTTAACCTATGGAGCAAGATAGCCTTACAGTAGTGAAAAACGAAAATGGCTGCCATTCACTACCAGAGCATGTCACCTGCACTAGTACATGCTCTACCTTTTACATACACTGCACCCTGCCCAGAGGGGTACCTTGGGCCTTCCATAGGGGTGACTGATGTGGACAAAAAGGGAAGGGTTAGGCCTGGTCAGTGGGGACACTAACCAGGAGGACATGGCAGTTCTAAACTGCACACAGGCACTGCAGTATCAGGCCTGAGACATCATTTTAGGGCTACTCCTGTGGGTGGCACAATCAGTGCTGCAGGCCCACTAGTAGCATTTGTCATCACCTGCCCTGGCACACCCAGTGCACTTTACTAGGGACTTCATGGTGATACAAATATGCCAAACATGTATATCAAATCAGAATAACAATTTACACAGGGAGCACTTACACTCTGGCACTGATCAGCAGTGGCAGAGTGTCCAAAGCATCTAAACCAGCAAAAACTAAATCCAGCACAGCATCAAAAATACAGGAGGTAGAGGCAAAAAGATAGGGGAAACCACGCCAAAGATGCCAGGTCTAACAAATACCAAACACAGTATAAATCATAGACCATCAAGAGAAACAACAGAGAGAAATAACAATGGATCACATCTCAATAACTGTACATTAAGTAGTGGAAAGGCCAAGAGACAAAAGGTTCAGAGACAAAATACATTTGCAAATGATTATGCAAATTCAGTTTTCTGTCTATACTAACCCAATAGGAAATAGGAAAGCTACTCTCTGGCCACAAGAGCAGTTGGGCCCCTCAAGAAGATTTGGAGAGGCAAAGACTAAGTCAGGAATCAACTGACAGGAACAGCCAGTTCAAGAATAGGAGACAGCAACATGGACCTCTCCTCACGCAGGTAGGAATCACCCAACTCTTCCTAAACCCTCCAACCGGGAGCCTCAATTATACCCTAAAACCCAAAATACCAACCCACAATTGTTCAGAACAGACAATGTCTCCTCATTCAATTGGTTAAGGAAGGGCGTGTACTGTCACACCACTCTTGTCATGTTACTTTAGCTCAGGGACTTCATTGTTCGTTTATTCATCTTATCAACTTCCAGCCCAGGAAATATAAATACGAGCAGCTATCATAGTACACATTTCCTTCATCCCGGATATGTAACAAACTCTGTGTCACGTTTGTCCATTTGTGCCACTTTCAAAGGAAGTGTTCCTTCTCTCAAAGATTATTTTGTTTCTTCATGCAAACTCTTGGAAGGCACATAGGACTTGTGAAGGACAATTGTCTTGCACCTTCCCCTTCTTGCTCAGAATTAAACCACATTTATTTCTTTCATTAACCCAAAGTACGGACAACAAACACAGGCATTATTAATCACTTATAATGCTTTCCATTAAGCACCCACAATGTTTTGTATGAACCCATGCACAACCCGAGTTAATATAATTTTGCTAGCAAACATTAATAAAATGCATTAAAGCAGCATTAGTCCTTTTACCTTACATTAGTCAACAGCATTTGCAGCCTACTCCAGTGTTTTAGTTTGCGCTTCCGCAAAAGCATTTTCCCTGACGTTAGGCCACTTTTCCACATACATTTTTCACAGCACACGGTTAATAAGTGTTACTGAGAGTTCAATCCAAACAGGTTTCATTTCATGAAAACCCTGCTCCATCACAAGTAACTTAGGAAAGGTCATTTTGGAGTATTGATGCACATACTTTTTTAGCGAGTCTTCTATTCAGTGACATGCACACGCTCAACGTAAGTTCCCAGCAAACATTAACCGTCACCTTTATACAGTGATACGTCAATTCCTGTTTTTTCAGTGCCACGCACACTGTCTAGTATTGCATGCTTAAGTGTGGTCTGCGCCACAGAAAGATTTATGTCTGCACTAAACTTTCCAGGACTTTTAAATTGTTCTCTAGCAATCTGTACACGCTAGTGTGGGGTTTGTCAAAATGCAATCTATGAATCCACCACCACCCTTTCTGGAATCCCATGGGAAACTCCCAGTGGGGTGGAGGAACTGGTTTGATGCTTCTGAGACTTATTCAAAACCAAAGGGGATGATGGACGGAGTGTTGAACATTGCAAACACTCACCCCCAGTCAACTGATCTGGGTTTAATCCATCATCATTCTTTAGCTCACTCCGCCACTCCAGTTGAGATGTATTTGGGTGCAATTGGGTCATCGACGTTTCACCCAGAACACAAAAAATATTTACTTTTACATTCCTTAGGATTTGCAGGACAAACGCCAAGAAACCTATAGTGAACTTGTTGGTATAACATAGCATAACATAAGATAACATTACATGCCATTTTTAAACATTTACCTGAGGTGGAAGGAGTGGATGAAGAGCCAGTAGATGAGTATACCGATTCTGTTAAGAAACTCGAGCTGCATTTCGATGTTCAACCCAGTATAGTGGTTTTGCAACTCAAATTCCTCATGGGCAGGGAACAATCTGAGGAAAATGTTGATATACATTTGTCAACACTCAGGAAGCTGGTGGTGGATTACTATTTTGAGATTTTACGGATCAGTTGGTTTGTGACCAATATTTCTGCCATTGTTGAAACAAAGTAATTCAACAAAAACTGTTTTCTTTAGCTAATCCTACTCTGGAAGAAACGTTATGTATAGCTAAAAGAATAGAAATGTCACAGGTTTCTGTGATGGAGCTGGAAGAAAAAAAATCGAGGTTGTGGGTAATATACAGCAGAAAGGGAAAAAAATAATGTTAAGGATTCTGTTTATACAAAAGATGTTTCTAGACCAGCAAAAGGGTTTTTTAAATAAACAAATATGTCTTTCACATGTGGTAATGTAACATATTTCAGGAATGGTAAACAGTGTCCGGCTGAGAATATCATTTGCAGGAATTTCAATAAATTGGGGCATTTTGCAAGGGTGTGCCAGAGCCAGATGAAAGAGACAGAAAACGGCAGCAATGTAGTATCTAATCTGGGTGAAGCAGACTATGAGTGTTAATTAGACAAACTCAAGGAGGAACGCCAGAACATGGTTTTTGTTGTCAGTGAAGACATCATGTGTACAGGTGATCCTGCTAACTGTATAGACCTATATGCTGAAGTCCTTTGTGAGAGACAGATCAGGAAAGCTGTTCAATTAAATTCAATACTTTATTGTTTAAGTAAAAAAATAACAATAATTCAGTGAAAATAGTGTAATATTTGCATAATCCAAATATCTTGGCTATCGTCGTCCATGAAGCACAGTGTTAATCGCACCTAAACCAGCCAGTTTTACCATTGTAGGCAAACATGATGTCAGTCATCCTTAATGTGCAGTAGTGCCATGAAAGTCCGGACCATAGTAGTTGGATTAATGATACAAAATATCATCAGCAATGGAACAGTAAATCAGTGCAATATTTGGGTACTAAAACCTCATGGCTATCATCGCCATAATGTCATCGATAAAGTGCAGTAATGGCAAATACATCTGGGACATAGATATCGAATGAATGATACAACATTGTCAATTTTATCTAGGGCAAACCACCATGAAATGAAATTAAATGAAATGAAAAATTATATTTATATAGCGCCAGACTACCCGGAGGCCTCGCAGCGCTTACATTGATTGCTAAGGCGGGCCACCAGGGAAGTTAGCAGATTTTTGTGTACAAATGTGTTTTCAGCGCTTTCCTGAAAGCCATCCTGTTTGGGTTCCCTCTCAGGGCAAGGGGAAGGGAGTTCCAGAGCCTAGCAGCCGTGTGCGAAAAAGAGCGACCGCCCCACCTTGCTTTGTTGATTTTTGTTGTGGTCGCGAGATGCAGTGATCCGGAGCGAAGGGCTCTGGGGGGGACATAAGGGACAACTAAAGGGAACAGGATGGCAGGGCCAGTTCGATGGAAGGATTTGTGCACAATGCACATGGCCTTGAACTGAACTCTGGCAGCAACTGGAAGCCAATGAAGATCTTTTAGAGCATGCTTAGCTAACTGCCAACGGGGAATGTTGTGCAGTAGGCGAGCAGCACAATTTTGTGTGACCTGGAGCCTATGGGTCACTGCTACCGGAGCTCCCAGATATAGCGCGTTTCCATAATCCAGGCGAGAGAGGATCAGGGCCTGGACCATGATTCTCCTCGCCTGGAGAGGGAGCAAAGGGAGCACTTTGCGGAGCATCTTCATAAGCCCTACACATGTAGCAGCTGTTTTGGTGGCTTGGACCGAGAAGTTGAGCGCTTTATCGAGCCAAATGCCCAGGCTCTTTATCTGGGGTTTAGGTGGGGGAGGGACACCGAGGCAGGTGGGCCAGATAGAGGCCAAAGGGGTCGGTGGAGAATTGCCCAACAGCATATGCCATAAGTAAGTTTATCTTGTAATAAGGATCATGATGTCATGATCAAGTGCAGTAGTACTGTTAAAATCAAAACAATATTAATTGAACTAGTAATCAAAGAGGCATCATGAACGGCCCTTTCGTGGTGAAAGTTTAAACAGCCAGTGTCTCATGGTTCTAAAGCATTTCTAACTATGCAGTCACTAAAAGTTGTTAAATGATAATCCTCACACGGTGCTACTCTACTCCTAGAAGCCACAGTCTTTTGAGGTAGAAGGTTGTTTTAGGAGCACGTTAAGCATTGGGACCTACAGTCTTTAAACAACAACAGATCTTATGGGCCGATAGGAGGATCTGTCCTAGTTAATTATTTTAATATAAAATCAAGAACTTCATCATTTTACAGTTGAGCTGAGGGTCAGTTGGGTCAAGACCTTTTATTATCGCCATTCTGCAGGAACTAATGCCCCTAGCATTAAAACCATTTTTCAATAATAAAAAAGAACAGTCTTTAAAAAGGGATATATACAAATCAGATGGATGAGGTCCTCCTCTGCTGCACCACATAATACATATGTCCTTGGGCAATTGTATTTCCAAGATGGTTGGTCAGCCAAGGACGGCAGCATACCAAAACAGGTCACGATTAGCTTTCTCTTTCTATGTACTGAGAATGTCGTCCTTAAATATGCTGCCTGTTTCTGTGTTTAAAGGACTAGTATCCAGGACTGCCCACGATTGGTTAGTCTGTTTTTGTCATCGAAAAGCAAGTGCATTTTGGTAGCTTTATTTATTAACTGGCGAAATACAGTGAAAAGGAAGGTTCTGATTCCAAAGATCTGGGGCAGGATGTAGGTAATTAGTATTTACCGATTCGTAAATACTGAATTTTACCGATTCGGTATTTACAAATCGGTAAATGCTATGTAGGTAATTTTACCGATTTATTTACCGAATCTGTAACATTCGGTAATTACCGAATCGGTATTTACCGATTCGGTAATTGCCATTGGTTCCTATGGGCCTTGAGGCCCATAGGAACCAATGGCAATTAAAAATTAAAATTACCGAATTGACAAGGGGGACAGGGTGTCACTTTGACACCCTGTTGCACCCCTTATTCAGGCTTGTGTGCCATGTGACACACATACATGCCCTTGGGGCATGTATGTGTGCCAAATGGCACAGGTGTACATGCACAGATGTGCATGTACACAGGAATTCGTTATTTACCATCAAATAGCATTTGATGGTAAATAACAAATTCTGAAGGGCCGGTTGCACTGTTTTCAGTGCCACCTACATCACAAATTACCGATTCGGTAAATTTACCGATTCGGTAATTTACAGAATCGGTAAATTTACCGAATCTGTAAATTTACCGAATCGGTAAATTTAAGGCCCCCTACATCTGAAACTCCAAATACCGGTCGGTAACGACCGAAATCAGCCGTTACCGACCGGTATTTGGCCTCCTACATCTGGCCCCTGGTGTACTTGTTTTCATTGATTATCTCAAGTATTCGCTCTTGGTGGAATAAACACATTATTTAGTAAACTGGTTTGATTTGACCATATTTTGTATCATGTTTCTATTCTCCTATTTGTATCATATTTTGTATCATGTTTCTACTCTCTATTCTCCTCTATTCTTCTCCCTAGGGCTTGTTGTGTAAGACTAAATTACAAGCAAACTTGTGGAGGAGAAGCCGAATACTCTTTTGTATGGTTTTGTTTGTAAACTGTCCAAAAGTGTTGCATCTTTACCACGCTGGACCACACTTTCATATGCCGCTGTTGATAGTAATTCTGCCGCTATGACCGCCAATAGTGGCTTAAAGGAAGGACCATTGCATTTTTTACAAGTTAACAGAATTCATGAATCAAGCCATTTGCTTTCTTGATAGCAAACATACTTTTTGTACGTTTGAAAGTTCAAACTGTTGTTTATGATATAGCTGATGGGCAGTGGGGGTGCTTCTCCGTGTCTCTTTTTTGCTGGCTTGGTTTTTGGGCTGCCCATCATCTTTTTGCATTCCAACATTGATTACTATCTGGTCATTTTGTACATTGCTGGTTTGGGTGCACCTCTGCCAGGACATTTCACGTGAGTTCCTGTTCTTTCCTGTCATACTTATCAAGGCGGTTGTTTGTCCACCAGGTGAGAGTCCTTGGATACGTTCTTCATAATTATCGCTCTGATTATTTGTGGTCAAGTCAGCATTGCCACATGTCAAGGTTGGATCGCATTGTGTTTTTTCCTGCTTTGCCAAGGGGGAGATCCTGTCTGTCTCTAGACCCTGTGAACGTCACCTGGAATGCCTATTATTTCCGGATTACAGACTCTGGGCAGAGCCAATTTAAGTCTGGACGTTTCCAGTGCCTTCTGGGTTTGCTCATTGTTTCATCAGTTGGAAGCAATATGTCTAGTGAATCAAGCAGCAACATGTTTTCCTGGGTTTCCAGGATATCATTGTCTGTTGCTTGCTTTTTAGGAGTACTCACAGTCACTACGGCTTATTGCTCACGTTAGTTTTCAAAAATAGGGTATAATGTGTTTCTGCATTCGGGAGCCTTCCCTATATGCCAGAGATTTTTTCTAGCTTTCCTGGCAAGTTTCTTCTGTCTCTTGGTTTCATATGTTTTTTTTGTTTAGATGACAAGTCAATAAGTTACAGTGTCTGCTCTGTATTAATAGGCACGCCTCCTGAGTTACTGGTTGGTTTGCTTGGCTCCAACGTTTGTGGAAGCAGTGTCGTCAGTGATTGTGGATTGGTACGCTTCTCGTGGGCAGGCTTACTAGCTGTAGTTACCGGGTTATAATTTTCCTGTCGTTTAGGTTCCTCATTAGGATGGCTGGTACAGACTTTAGTTTATAAATAATTGGGCCACACTCATAATCTGTTTGTACTGTTGGATTGTTTTTTTTTATGCTCGTTATCAGATCTGTCAGTTTTTCAAGTTTTAAGTTAATACTGGTGATGTGAGTGACTATTATGTTCATAAAGTCAATCTGGATGTCTAGCTTATCTTACTGCATGTTGAGCGCAGCAATTGATGCTTGTAGAATGTTTAATAGCGAAGTGTGCAGGCTCGAGATATTCTCCACTTTTAACTATAGAATGTTACTATTCTCATAATTTTCTATCCCTGTGTATGACGATTTCATGTTCCTTGTTGCCGAGATGTTAGTAATATTACGTCTGAAGTTATTTTATCGAACCTGTGTTGAGGGGTCTACGTTGCTTCCTGTGGACTTGCACAAAAACAAAGGGGAAACCCTGAGTCCCTCAGATACTGGGTAATTAGCGCCAAAACTACAGTAGTTCAGTGGGGTAAAACAATGATTTCTTCACAAGAGCATTAGCAATTCAGTTATTATCATTCAATTTAGATACCAAAGGAACGCAACCCAAACAAAAATTCAAATGAAAATTACTTCATCCGTGTCAGAAACAATCAGAATATTTGTTTTAGTTTCTAAGGCTTCTAAATAAACAGTAACATATAGTACAGTGAAATAGGTGCTCAGTGACTGTGGTGATGTGAATGCATTATATACAGGTGTAGATAAGATATTTACAAACGAACACACTGAATTTAAAATTAAGGGAAAAATGGTTGAGGGAAAAGAGGTCAGAAAAAATTAAATCAATGTCTCTGGGATATGTTAAACAGTAAACCACCATGGATTTACTGTTCAGTGTTCACATATGATAACACACCCTCTAAATGGTCTATGTATGTTGATGCTTACTCAACAACACTGCTCATGTGATATTTGAAATATGCTTTTAGTATACAGTAATGTTCTAGCTCTACTTTTACTGCCTTTTGAAACATGGTTTTGTCCATACAGTGATGCTCAAATTTATAATGAATGATTTACTTTGGCTGCAATATATGTTGTATCCTTTCCATCATTGCAATACGGGCAACCTGATGCCATATTTGAAATATGTCTTTAACATACAGTAATGCTCTATCCTAATCTGAACTGTGTTTTGAAATATGGTCTTGTTCATACATTAATATTCACGATGACTGATTTACTTTGGCCGCAATATGCGTAATATTTGTATCCCTTCATCGTTGCAACAGGAGCACCATGATGCCCCCATACCAGTTAAATGATCACTTTTTAATGGGAGGCGAAGGGTTGACTTTTGCGAAAACATAGTAACACAAGCAGTCTGTCTCTATAATTAACCAGGTGGCACTGCTAGCTGTCCATTCAAGGCTCCCCAGATAAACGTCACAGCCTGAACTGCACTTAGCGACGGCACCAGAACGTACACGTGCTCTGCCTACGTTGGTCCACGGTAACAAGAGCCTTAAATAACCCAGGAAACGGCAATCTCACTCAAGACTGACGCTACCGGAGGACGTTCTATGAAGTGAGTGAGCCCCTTTAGAAAACCCCAGAGCACCGTGACTGCATCAGAGCGCCACTCGCATCAGGACTTAACCACTTGACACTATGCGGTTTTAATTATAGGAATTGAATGCCTTTCAAGGGGGATCATTCTTTGTCCCCTAAGCTGGAAGAGAACGCTTCAGCAAGAACTTAAAAATCATGGCTGTCAGGACAACGTCGGTCCCTGATTTTTATCAGGTAAGACCGTGTTTTTGTCTCACACTTAGCTGTGATCTGATGGATTATCCTAATTAATAGGTTCATGAGTCTTCGCCTTTGTAATTTATTTTAGCCTCAATTGGAGGAGTTTAGTTGAATCGACTGTAAAAGACCACATTGATTTTGCCTCAATCACGACTTGAAGAACAACGTGGGTCCCTGACTCTCATCAGGTAAGACCTTAATTCTTGTCATGGCTCTAAGAGAGGAATCGTTACTTTGACTGGGTAGATTAATCCTCCCCCATTCCCTTTAGGCACCCGCCATCCTCGATTGAAAGAGGTTCCCCTGAGGGATTCCATACCGTAATTTGGGTGAGTAATTCACCTTTACGGTGTTGCCATTTGGCCACCACACACTTTAGAGCTGGAACACACACCCTGACAAACTCAATTTATTTTCAGGCTGTCTACAACTACCCCCTAGCCTTGAAGAAGATCCTCCATGACATAATTTAATGAGGCTGTCGTCAGGGTCGAAATGTCTGCGTTATATGTTGGCTCAGCCACATCAAGTCTCATGGTTAAGAATGATGAGCACTTTGGCCTTCTACCTTAGACATTGATTTAATTTGTTCTGACCTCTTTTCCCTCAACCATTTTTCCCTTAATTGTAAATTTAGTGTGCTAACTAAACAATCGTTGTACCTTAGGACTACACTTTTACAAAGCATCAACCTGACCTATAGGATTCAGAGGCTACTCAACCCTCATCCAAGGTAACTTTTCTTGTCCTTTGATTTTATCACCAGGCACTTCCTAGAATGTTTAATATTATGACTAAGCAAATTCTTCGTTGATTCGCAGGTTCATCAATCTCTTGCTTTTCTTTGAAACGTTGTCAAAATTGCGCACATCACATCCTAACCAGGAAATAACAATAAGGTACTTTCACATCACTTCTAGCGTCACCTCTTTTTTCGTCAGTCTTGCATGCTATTCAGCTCCTCTACTTGGGTCACCACTATTCACTCTCGTTTAAAGAATTCTGTGCCTCATTTGTTTCACTCCTGTCCACTTAAGAACTCTTTCTCTGCACACTACCTGTTATAGGAGAACATCACTATTCGATCTTTTGCCTGGGTTCTGTGGCACCAGTAATAATGCCCATATGATGCCAGAATACACATTGCTTATCCCTGTAAATTTCTGTTTGAAGCCTTGAGGAAGTTACTCTGTAGTAACGAAACACGTGTCGACTACCTATTGTGTTCTTTTTGGGATCCATGCACGGAAGAACTCCTAACAACGTGCTTCAGAATATGTATTAATGATATGACATCACATTAATAACAATTGTGTTAAATATGACATTAAAACAGCAAAAATAACACGTTTTTGGATGTTCTCTATACAATGTTCAAATATTGGATGTGTTTTTCTCTGATTGCCGACAAGTTGTGATTCGTTTGAGTGTGCTGAATGTTTGGTGACTTCAATTTTAGCATAAATGATGCCTCCTTCAATGCTATTTATGTTTAGTCAAGCAACTGACTTGTGTTAATAGAAAATCACTTGCATATGACCATCAGCGGTGTCGGACAAAATGCACCAAGTCTGGTTATAACTTTTATTAAATCTATTGCATTGAAAGAATTGACACCTTTTTAATCGCAACATCCGGATGAACCTAGCTTTTCTCTTTTGTTCAGTTGGTTTTAAATTATTTACTGTGCTATCCTGTGATTTAAGGAGTATCTACTGTTTTACATTGTGGATGTAACCTGCTGAACGTTGTGAACTGTATAGCCAACTAACGGGTATGGTTGGTATAGTTCTATAAATAAAGCTGCTTTAAACTTCTAAAAAAAAAAATAAAAAATAAAAAAGTTGTGATTCTGTAATAAGGTCAGGACTGAAAATTATTTCTCCATAGAAGCATTTGCTTCTGTGCTAAATAACTGAGTGCCGAGGTACAACAATTGTTTAGCTAGCTCATTATAACTGTTATCCCTATGGATTTCAGTTTAAGTCGACATCTTGGGTAGTGGGATGTCACCGTGACCTTGAGAGGCACCATCACCTTACTGAAATAATTTGGACTGTTAATATGATTCACAACCAAACTTTATTGTAATTCCAAGATTGGTAGTGCGACAGCCTATACCACCACTACCTGTGATGTATCATTGTAAATTCAGTGTGTTCGTTTGTAAATATCTTATCTACACCTGTATATAATGTGTTCACATCACCACAGTCACTGAGCACCTATTTCACTGTACTATATGTCACTGTTTATTTAGACAGCCTTAGAAACTAAAATAAATATTCTGACTGTTTCTGACATGGATGAATTAATTTTCATTTGATTTTTTGTTTGGGTTCTGTTCCTTTGGTATCTAAATTGAATGATACTAACTGAATTGCTAAAGCTCCTGTGGCTTGCGACCATTGCTTGCACCCTCGCGGGCTAGTTGTTCAGAAGCACTTAATATCTCAATTACTGATTGCAGGTGCTGTTGTCAGCCAAATTATCAGTCAGACTGATGATAGTGAAATTGAGTGGAGCAGGAGTTATTCACTCCTTCTGTACTATTTTTAATGCAGTGGTTGTTTTCTATAGTAGGGAACTGTAGTGACTCGACATTTTGAGACAATCTTGGTGTCGAATGTGGGTAATTTTATGCATGTACTTGGGCCTTGATCACAAAGCTATGACCACCAGGCATCTGGTTCCTTGCTGGAGCAGTTGTTTTTGCAACATAACTTTTGGTTTGTGTTGAGTCGTGGGTCATGGGCTGATGCTGAATCGGGCTTTCGAAGTGTAAGTGGGCTTGGCAGACACATTATTTTGTCCGCTGTTGAATAAATGACTGCTGCCGGGCCCTTTAAGAAGGTGAATTTTCCCCTGGGATTAATTTTCTGTTTGGAAACGTCGAGTTCACAAACTTCACCCCTACCTGAGTGGGCCATCTTCGCAAGATTGGGATCTGCTTTAGGTGGCTGTACTAACTGCCACCCTGCCATTAAATATTCAAGGTAGGTGTTAATTGAAATTCAAGGTGTTCTTTATGATGGCAGCACCGTAGAAGCATGGCTAATTTTTGTCCTATGGGTAAATGGCCACCACTGGTGAGCTTGCTGTGCAATTGCGTGCTTTTAGATCACTATAACTAGCACTGTTTGGTGATGTCACTGTTGCTACAGTGTCTGTGGATCCTGTTGCTCTCCTCCTGTTGTTGTATGGGGTCTTGGTCAATTGAGCACCGCCTCACCTCTCCCCGTATGGGTTTTCCCTTGACAATTGGTGGGGGGGCACAAGCATGCTCTCTGGCTGGTTGGCACTACATTGGGGCAAGGAGATGTTAGTAGGTAGCTCAGGGGATGCAGAACTGCAGGCAGAACCTTTAGAGGCTTGATAGGTGCCCCTTGCTGCTGTGTCTCCCTCCCTCCCTCACACAGTGCAACTTCTGTCCTCTGTCTTCCTGGAGATTACCTGGGGTTCCTGCCTTTATATACTTATGGCAGACTTGGGGTTGGGTGGGCACAGCAGTGAAGCAGCAAAGACACAATTAACTCACCACCTTGGACACCCTTGATATCTCACCAGTGCCAGCCACCAAGCTCCCAGTTCAATTGGGGCATAAGCCATGGCACGTTAGGGCTGTCTCAAGCCTCATCGGCCCGACCTCAGCCGTAGCGATGGCAAGCTACAGCTGACAGCTGGAACAGGTCTTCGGTGGCTCCCCACCCCTCTACCTTCTTGGTTTTTGGGGACAGCCAGGGTCCTGGACTCATTGCACCTTGCACCATTGTTTGCCACGCTATGCCCTCCTCCGCACTTCTACTACTCGCTAACAATCTGCTCTCCAATTTGCGAGGTAGTCAGAATCTAGAGTAAAGCTGTTAGTGGATTTGGGAGCCAGAATAACCATGGTAACCCAAAAGTTGTTCGATGAGGTATGGCAGGGGAGAACCCTGAAAGCTCCTGATCGTGCACCAGTGTCCTATGAAGGGAGACATATCGAGCTTTCCAGGTTTTGTTAAAGATGTTCTAATCTTCACAAATAGGAAAATGTTTGGTCAAATATAGGTGGTGGTGAAAGGTTTGTGCATTTTGGGTTGGTTTCACCAAGGTCTGTTCAAAATGGTCCCAAGTCCTGACATGAAAGACGAAGTGTCCATTATTAGAGGGGGTTGATTATAGGAGATCACTGCAAAATGTTTCTCTATGTTCTCTGACAAACTGGCGACCATTAAGGGTTTCCAGCTCAAAATAAAAGTTAAAGAAGGATCAGCACCTGTAAAACATAAACTACATAGTGTTTCCTCTTTGATTAGAGAGGATCTTGAGAAAGAATTGATGGAGTGTTGTGACAACAGAATCCTCAATCCTGTTGAGTCGTCCCTGTGGCTATCGCCTCTTCTTTGTGTGCGTAAGAGGAATGGCAAACTAAGAGTTTGTGTGGACTTGAGTAGCCGTGACAGAGCTATATGGGTCGATTTCCACCTTTTGCCAAAAATATCAGATCTTCTTGCTTGGGTGGCTGGTGCAAAGGGTTTTCAAGATTAGACCTGCCCTCAGTGCACCACCGGGTTGTTTTACCAGATTCCAGGCATTATACAGCCTTTGTGTCTCCAAATGGTATTTTAGAGCAGGATGCCATTTGAGTTAGTCTCAGCGGCATCTGTGTTCCAAAGAATAATGTACCAGCGAATTGTGGGCATAAGAGGAGTTTTCGCATTTCAAGACGATGCATTGATATTTGCAGCAACCAAGGGGATACAAAAAGTAATTCTTAGAAAGTGTTGACCATTTTGATAGAAAAAAGGGACGGTGGTATTTAAAATTGAGAAATGTGATATCTGTATAAACAATGTCGAATATTTGGGTCACATTGTACCTGGTGATGGCATAGGCCAAGGCCTGGGTTGGTTAGTGCTATTATTGATGCACTGGCACCTATCGATAAGACTAGTCTCAAATCATTTATGGGCATGTGTGAGTTGTATGCTCTTTCTAGATTGTGCTCCTGAAGAAGAATGTGGCCTTCAGCATTCCAGATGCCAGGACTCGTTTGAGTGGGTGAAGAGGCAGCTAGCCAGTTAAAGAATCCTCACACCATTTGACCTATGTTGTGTAACTGTTGATGCTAGTAATAATGATCTATGGGCTGTTCTAATACAATGATATGGTGATATCAAAAACACTATTAGCTATGCCTTTAGGGTGTTGAGGGATGTAATGACCCACTTTTCTACTATAAAAAAGGAGTTCCTGGCATGCTGGTGGGCTCTACAGAAGTTCAAACTGTATATTTGGAGCACAAGATTCACTATGAAAATAGATCGTAAACCTCTAGTGGCTATCCTGACTAGCAAATAAAATAAAAGAACAAACACCCAGAGTTTCCAGACTGACTACAAAGCTGCTGCAGTACCATTTTGACATTGTGCACATCCAATGGGGAAATAATGCCTAAGCTGATTTACTTTCAAGGTTTGCGGTGCAAACTGATAGATAGTATGGATGATGGCGAAGATACTTTGGATGAGAATTGTTTGACTGCTGCGTTAGATCTAGAACAGATGTGTGCAGTTTCAGAGTCTGAGTGAAATGCTGAAATTATGTCAGATAAGGCTACGAAGGCAGGCATGTCATACGTATCCAAGGGGTGGCCCACAGAAAAATCACTTGCAAGTTCTTATCAAACATTTTGGAAGATATGTGATGAGTTGTCTGTGGATGATGGTCTTCTGCTGAGGGAAGAAAAGTTAGTACCACTGGTTGTTTTGAGGGGTAAGTTGATTAAGGTAGCTCATAACGGACATTTGGGAGACACCTTCACCAAACAGCGGTTAAGACAAACATTGTGGTGGTGGCCTTCAATGGATAAACAAGTTGATCATTTTGTTGGAGAGTGCAAATTATGTTCTAGTTCAGAAAAAGGTTTAGTGGTAAGGAAACTTCCTTTGCAGCCTAGTCATCATCCAGCTAGAACCTGGGATAAGGTAGGCATTGACTTGATGTGTCCTTTCAATAGGTTACCAAGGGCCATATGTATGAAGCCAATTTGCGATCGCAAGCGCTGAATTTCGCAGGATGTCAGCGTTTGCGATCGGAAATTAGCAGTGTGCAATGAAGCACACACAAAAAAAACGCTTGCAAAAAAAGGAATCGATTCCTTATTTTGCGATTGCATTTAAGGAATTGCAAATTGCGATTCCTTAAATGCAATTTAAGAAGCACAAAAGAAAGTGTGATTTGGCCTTAAGGAATTGTAAATTACCACCAACTTCAAGTTGTTGGTAAATTGCGATTTCACTTAATAATGCACTATTCTGCATTTTTTAAAGTGCCATGTGGAGCACATACATGCCCTTGTGGCATGTATGTGTGCCACATGTGCACACATGCACATTTCAGGGGTGAAACAGGGTGTCCTTTTGACACCCTGCCATCCTTGAAATTGCATTCTCAGTTTGTGATTCTCTAATTGCTAATCGCAAATTGAGAATCCCTTCCCATTCATTCCTATGGGCCTCCCAGCCCATAGGAATGAATGGGAAGGTATTCCTTATTTGCAGATTTCAATTTGCGATTTGCAAATAAAGAATATGTGGGATTCGCAAAATTATTAGCAAATCCCACATACATTGCATTTTGCGATTCTCAAATTGCGATTAGCTGAAAATCGCAATTTGAGAATCGCAAAACAACATTTTGAGACATATGGCCCCAAGTCAATTCCATAGTGAGATGGTGGTGGTTGGTCTGTATTCCAAATGGCCTGAAGTAAAGTTTGTAGCAGAGCCAAATGCTGAGGCTCTAAATGAGTTTTTGAAAGAAATCTTCTTCTGGGAAGGCTATCTACAATTTCTTATTTCTGACACTGATATTCAATTTGTTAATGAAGAAGTGGATATATTTCTGAAATCTGTTGATGTTAAGCATCTGGAGACATTTCTTTATCATCCCCAAAGCAATGGTCATATAGAGCGCATGACCCGGGTGCTATTTCATTGTGTTCAGTGGGCTATCTCCAACAGGTGTGTTGTGCTCAATGCTTTGTGGACAATTATATGGTTTTACCGCACCAGACCTCATCATCTACCCAGGTGTCTCCATTTGAGCTGTTGAGAGGCAGTAAACCTGCCACCACGGTTTGCCCAGGTTGGATGAGTAAATGGATGAACTTTGGTGTTGAACTGAATGATCGTGATGCAAAGATCAAAAGGAATCAGCTGAGGCTAAATCAAAATAGAAAGAGTCTTTTGACAAGAGCAACCATGTAAATGAAGTCACATTTTGTGTAGGTGATGTGGTAAATAATAAGAGAGGTGGATATGTGAAGAAGGGTGCTGAGAAATTCTGTGGACCAGCAGTGGTGGATAAAGTGTGCAGTAGTGTGGTCACATTCAATTCACATTCAGTTGGTGGAATGTGGGAAGAGTTGTCAAGTACAAGGAAGGATCCATTTTGGGAAGTTTGGGTGTTTCTGATGAGAACAGTATGAGGGAAACAAGAAGCAGAAAATGGGTGAGGATTCTATATTGCTTGTTTCAAGTTTCGTGAACAAGGGCAGTGTGTGCAAATCCTATGGGCTGGGCAATTCTAATCTTGAGGTTCAAGTTAGACATGTTGTTCATAGGTTCAAGAAGTAGCCCGTAGTTCATGATCAGTTTGTCTTTTATTTTATGCACAGTTCTTCCCCAGGATTTCTTTCCATTTCTGCTTTTTATGTTTTTAGATTCTGTAGGATGTTTTTTAATAATACTGTTGTATACTGCTGTTTTTTTAATTAGTTTTTTAATTAATTTATTTTTGTTTGCTTTATGTTTTGTTAATGCTTCCTAAAGGAAAATGTAGTTTAGTGTTCATATCACAGGTTAATTGGGTCTTGAGCTGATAGTCATGACGTCATACATATAATGTTAATTTGAAAGTACTAGAATACCGTGCAATCATTCTGTAGCAGCTGGCCAGTGGCTGGTGGTGGCTACACAATGTTTCTTGTGTGACAGCTCTGTCTAAATAAACAAGCTGCTACTCACCTCAATTTGTCTCGCTCTAATTTCATCCTGGCTGAGACGAACACTACAGGCTATCCACGTAAACCACCTGGAACCAGGGGCACTAAACATGTTCTGATTGGCTCTCATAAGGAGCTTCTTTCATTTATTTCACATTTTAAAAATCATAACTCCTATGACATCAGTACTGTTGATAACAAAACTGGTTATCAACTGTTGTGATGTTCTAAAGGCCTTGCAAGCCAGGCTACAGGGTTCTCTGAGAACCTGTCAGCGCAGCTCTGCTTTGAATGAAAGCAGAAAGCACAACTACAGGAAGGTGAGTGTGAAGGAAGGCAGGGAGCTTTGGTTAAGGATAGAGATAATAATAATATTTATTTGGATATAAAACAATATCCTTAAAAGAAGCACCGACAGCAATATACATTGTAAAGCAAAACTGACATCAATAATCAACTTTAAATGGATGCAGGGTTATCACATTGCAATTTTCGCCTCCCTGTTAAACAGTCCGGGTTGCGTTAAAAATAACTTTAAAAGTACGGAGGTTGTTATACAGTAATTTACAGTATTAAACTTATTGGCCAACCCACCGTTAATAAATAGTTATAAAAGTTAAAAAAATATCAGATAAAAATAGCAACAGCAGATCAATAGCAGCAAATCTTGATAGTGCAGTAATGGATGAGGGACTTTTTTTTTATCAAGTTACAAATAATACGATTAGATTTAAGCTGTTCCCAACACGATGGCAGCATGCAGAAAGTTGCGATATGCAAGGCGTATAAACAATGTAAGGGCAATATTTAAAGCTGTATTTTCTGGACATAGGGCGGCAATGATTGCCTGTCTGCAGGACCGGATTCCCAACCTATTCCACTCCACTTTCAGTTTGCGTCTGCGCTGTGCCATGGGTGCTGGGCAAAGACAAACCACATGCTCCAGGGTTTCAGCCGTTCTGCCGCACCCTCTGCACCATATTTCATCTGTCGTGCGATGCCAGCCTGGCAGATCTTTTAAAAATTGCCAGTCACCAAGTCTGATGGCCATAAAACTAAGATTTAGGTACGAGGGGTAGGTTCATAACGGCCCATGCGTGTCTACGTTTGAAAGATGGTTTTTATCCATAATAAGGGAACTTATTCGGACACTTTTCTTAATGAGGGTTTTGAATACTGTCATACTGGGGTTAAGATCCCATAGGTCACCTGCGGAGAGTTCTTGAATGGACTCCTTGAAAAGACGACCATACGTGCCCCCTGAGTTTTTCTCAGAGATGTCTTGCCAGACTAGTGACTCAAGTGAGCCTATGTCTGCCTGTCTGAGTTTATGGCAGTGATTTAGAAATGTGCCGATGCTGGAGACTTCGTAATTTAATAGGCTGAGTTCTAGCCTAATCTGTGCAGCAGAGGCATTACTGGGCAAATGGAGGACTTTTTTGTAAATTTTAGTCATGTGTTGGTTTAAATTCGTGTTTAATTTACCCCTGAAGATCTCATTACCATATGACAGTGTCAGACCAATCTTTGCTCTCATGACCTCTAGTAGAGGGGTTAGAATTGGGCCAGACAGTTTTTTCGAGAGCTTAGAGAGGGTCACCTGTAAAGTCACAGCTTTAGCAGATATCTCCTTACGTTGTTTCGCAAAGTTGCCCCTTGAGTCAAGATTGACCCCTAGGTATTTATATACACTGCCTACTGCAATGGTCATGTTGTTATACGACCATCCTCCCCCTACTTTTCTTTTTTTTCCAACGGTAACCACTTGGGTTTTCTTTAGGTTAACCTCTAACTGGTTTGCAGCGGTGTAGTTGTGTAGTTTTACCAGGAGCCTTTGTAAGCCGACGCGTGTTAGACTAAAAAGCACTAAGTCATCCGCGTAAAGCAGGTTACTTATGGGGACACCACTCATCTTTGGAGGGTGACTATTAGTTTCATCTAAAGTTGTTGTCAGGTCAGCAATAAACAAATTAAAAAGAAGAGGGGGCAGCACACAGCCCTGTTTGACACCCCTAGTAGTCATGATTTTGCGAGAGAGATGTGTGCCGGACCCCAACTTCACCTGAACCCATGTACCTGAATGTAGCTGAATGATTGCCTCCAGAAGTTTTCGAGGGATTCCCCATCTCCTTAACTTTTTCCATGAAGCTGCCCTGGGAACCCTATCAAAAGCGGCTTTAAAGTCAACAAAGCAGCAAAATACAGCCCTAGATGTTAAACAAACTTTATCAACAATGATGGCTAATGTCAATAGGTTAGTCATGGTCCCGGATTTGGCAGTGAAGCCTGTTTGGTTCATTGGTATCAGATTATTCTCGTCTGCCCATGCTCTCAGCTCGCTCAGGAGAATGCTCGCATAATGTTTAGCCTCAACGTCCAAGAGAGCTACCAGTCTGTAGTTGTTTGGAGATGAATGGGGACCTGATTTATAGATTGGATGGATTATTGCTCCACGCCAAGAGTCCGGTATTATCGAGGTTCTAAGGGAGTAGTTGAAAAGGTTGGTTAGATGACCCGACCAGAGGGGTATATCGCATTTGAATAAGTTTGAGGGTAGTCCATTGGGGCCCGGTGCTCCATCCGCTCTTGATTTCAACAAAACTTTAGTGACCCTTCCTTGAGTTGTCTGAAGATCGTCGGTACTGAGATACAAGCTACCAGTAGACCTACTCCCACTCTTGCTCGCACTTGTCGGCGCCAACCTAGGTGAACATGCGTCAGTTGGCACTATTCCTTCTGGGGACTTAAAGTGATCCACCAAAAAAGCGAACCAGCTACCTTCTTGGATGTTTGCTGACCCGGTGCTGAGCTTACCGGAGATTTGCCGGTTAATTAAGGCCCAGAATTTCCTTGCATTATGATTTTTGCTCTCCCATAGTAGCTTGCACCAGAATTCGTCTTGTTGAAGTTGCTTTTCTTTTTGTACTGCCTGCCTAAATGATTTTTGAGCGAGTTTATATGCCCTAACGAGCTCGTTACCTCCTGGGGATTTCTTCAGGGACCGCAAGGCACTGTTTCTGAGTGTCTTCAATGCCCTTGTCTCTCGTGAGATTACACCCTGACGGGTAACAGAGTCTGACTGAGAGTACTGTTTGGTTGGAAATAACATTATAAGTTGTGAACAAAACTTCGACCATGCAGCAGCTTTGAGAGTCCCCAGGTCAAAGCGGTCTGGAATAAGGGCCAAACTTGCCTCCATGACAAGGGGTATTATTTCGTCGCTCCATCTTAGGCGTTTTAAATTACCACAGTGCATTCCTGCAAATGTAGTTGGGGCAGGTTTATTGAACCCTGGCTTTATTTTAAGGGTTAGGAACTGGGGATGATGGTCGCTTTCAGTTCATGGTTGATTACTAAAGTTGCCCAGATGTTTCAGCAGTGCCAAATTGCAAATAGTGTAGTCTAGGTAGGAGTACTTGCGGCCATTCGACCAAGACCAGTTTGGCGGTGAGTCTTTAGTGGATCTTCCATTTATTACCAGAAATCCTGCACTGTGAAGTTGCAACACAAAGAGTTCTCCCAGGCTGCAATAGGCTTGGTTTGGTGGTTTCGATTGCGCCTCTACATCTGCAGCTGCAAGAGGGGTTAGCCCTTCAAGATCTTCCGTATTGTCCTGGAAGAGGTTGGTATTAAAATCCCCTGTGATTATACAATCGGCGTGCTGTTGGTCCACGGCCAAACCCCTCGCAATTTTCATTAAGCGTGTTAGATGTGACTTTTTGGAGTGGGTACTGGGGTTGATGTAAATGTTAAGGAGTAAAAGGGGGCGTTAGTTACTCCAAGAGTTGATTTTAACTCCCAGGACCCAGTCTTCATCGATGTTCAGTGGCACAATCGGGCCTTTTAGGTTGTTAGAGACATAAATCGACAGGCCCCCTTTTGGGTGGCCGTAGAGACAGTCTCTGACTGCTGGTTTCCGAAATTCAATGAGGCCGGTCACTGGGATTGATTGAGTGGCCCATGTCTCTTGTAGTGCTATTGCGGTGTGCCCGAATATAAAAGAGTGTGTATCCGAATTGGTGATTTTGTTTTGAACCCCACTGATGTTCCATGAGCACAAGGTAAATGAAGGGGCTCGTTCCAGGATTGAAGGTTCTGCGGGTGGAAGTACTTGAGATACTGTTAGAGCAGAAACCTTGCAGTTTAAGTGTTCAGGATAAGTCTCCAGGGGTCAGGCCTTTTTGTTGCAAGCCAAGACTGACGGAAGCCACCCCCAATCTTGAGGGTTGTTCGGGTTAGAATTTCTGATCAAAGGAGTTTGATTTCCCTCTGTTGTGCCTAAGGCATTTTTTTAGAATTGAGTAGGGCCTGCTTTTGGTTCCTAATGCAATGCATTCCACTTTTTGCTGGGTCTCCTGATCATTTAACAGTAACAAAGGATAACCTGGAGGATTGTGCGGATACATTTTAATACCCCATTCCCGGAAGATAGCCCTTTGCTCAATGAATACTCGCGCCCAGGTTGATGATTTAAATGACACCAGGGTTACCTCGGATGGTTGTGTGCCTCTAGGTGGGAGGAATTCAATTGAGTCAATGTCTTCAGAAGTAAGGGCCTCGAACCCCGGTACACCATTGGCTAGTCTTAATATATTCGACCTATTCAGGGTGTCATGCCAACCCTTGGAAATGTATTCCGGGGCAAGGAGTATTTTGGTGACCTCTGTACTGCTTTTAACCCCCTTACTACTAGGCCTTGCGTTGGGATGTGGTGTTTTTTCGGTTAGACAACCTGCATCTGGACCTGAACGAGACTGGAGAGAAGTTGATGGGCCTGTGCCTGATGTCTCAAGATGAAGAGGTGAAATTGCTTTATTGTTATGTTTTTTTTTTGCATAATTAAGCCCAGGGGTTAGAGTTACCTGGGTTAGTTTGTTATTGTGAATGACTTTAACAAAATTGTGTCCAATGGTTCGATTAGCCTGCGGGGATAAACTAGATATGTGGGTGGGTTGAGGTTGGTTTCTCATGACAGTGCTCATAGGCTGAATAGGGTCACTAGGGTTGACCCTTGGTGATTCTACTGTGGGTTGACACTCGGTTGCTGCTGGTTCTCGAGATGTAATAATGAGGTCTTGTCTGCAGCCCAGAGTCTGTTGACAGATGCTCGGGCTGGATCGTCCTTAGGAGTACTTTGGCTGATTTTTACTGTCGTAGGTGTAGTCTGAGGGGTATTTTGAACTTTTTTATTCCTAGCGTTTAAAAATAATGGGAATAGTTTAGGAGGGCCGGTTATAGGGTTTAATCTTATTTTATTTCTCTTTTTGCACTGTCGTTTGCGCTCCCTCTTACTGATGTGAGGGGGAGGAGCAAAGGCTGTGTTTAGGGTAGAGGTAGACACGGTGACCACTGAGGCTGCGCTCACAGGCACTGTTGCCCTGTTGTCGTTAATACAGTGCGACAGCCCATTTGCTGGGCTAGTGGTTGGTGGCGCGCACGGCACCGCTGCCGTGGAGAGGTCTTTAGGGCAGCGATGCCCATCTCGCTGGGCGGTCTCTATTGCCAAAAAGTCTGACCCCCCGCTCAAGTGTGGACTGGCCACTGGGCCTTTCACAGAGTTAGATAATTCAGGGATCACAGTTGAAGACTTTTGATTTAGCTTAAACAGACATTCAGGTCGGTTATCTCCCTTCAGTTGCTTGACCTCGCTTATGACTGTGGATAAAAAGGCCAGGAGCGAGGACAGCGAGTCAATAATGGGCGAGCAGCAGCAAACAGATTGCACTAGTTTAGAGGATGATTGCACTCCTGTGATTAAATTATTTAATTTGTCTAATTTGTTGTCGATCCCGGCTGTAAACAGAGCTAGAGTGTTTAGCAGGTCGACTTGGATGTCCAGTTTATCCGAGTAATAGTTTAGAGCGGTGACCGTTGATTGAAAGGTGAGTAATAAATGGTGCCAGATGCTCGAGTTGGTGGGGGTGTCTGGGTGGGACTCTGTTTTTGATGTTAAATTAGGTGGATTCTGAGAATCTTTAAAGAAGAATGACAGGTCCCCTAGCAATTGATCATTGGGGTCTGTATTTTGGGAAGGTTTTATGGGGACTGCTGTTTCTACTGGAAGTGCCCAGAGAGGGCGATGAGGGTTTATCTGATGTGCACTTCCCTCTGGTGGGCGTAGGGCATGGGAAATAGGGGAACTGAGTATGTCAGAATTAAATACCGAACCCTTTTGTGCATGTATTTGTGGAAAGATTAGCTGAGAGTGAGGCATTAAGGGGCTCTCCCTGGGGGCTCCATGGGTTTGTGGTGAGCAAGCGGAGAATTTCTCTGGATGCTGAGATTGCCGTGTTTGGGTGCTATGGCGAGCGGTTAAAGACAAAGGGAATGATTGACTGGTGCAAGCCTCTTGCTTGCAGGGGTCAAGATGCAAAGGTGGCTGGGTTGAAACGGGATAGTGACTTGGTTGCGTATTTTGAGGTTCTCTTCCCGTGTGAGTCGGAGATGATGGTTGGGTTAGACAAGCCTCTTGATTGCGGAGATCATTTTGAAAAGGAGGATGACTTGGATCTGGTTGAGGGCTTAGGGGTGAGTTTTTCAAGTCTCTCTGAGACAGATCCTCCGAGGCGATGTTCTGCTCGACAAGCTGAGAGCCAAAGATATAGGTGGCGATGACGGGAACAGACGCGTTGCATATTGATGGTTGGAGCAGGTGTGTTTTTGAGACTGCGGCTCGCTCGAACTCGCTGGGGTTGTTTGCCTCTAGGGAGTAATAAGGAGAGGTCGACTTAACCCCCCACCCCCCGGAGCTTTTTTAAAATAATCCAAAAGGGTACGGGCGTTCGAGCCGCTCGAGGATGGGCCACATGGGGTAACGGCGCTCTTGTTGTAGAAGTATTGCCATTCGTTTTGAGGGGGTTTAAGGGTCTCCAATGTAGCCTTAACGGTCGGTTGGCTCACAGGGTCAGCAGTAGGTTGCTCCACCGTGATTGCCGAGTGTTTGGGTTTCTTCCGTTTTATTATAGACAGGGGTTTTCTTGTTTTCCCTGATCGCATCCTCTTGATGGTGGAGGGGCTGCCCAGCGAGATGTTCTAGTTGGTAGAGATAGTAGGGATATTGGTTTGGTCAGATGGCGATGTCTTCCAAGCGCTCTCTGGATTGCTGGCAGTGGTTGATGGTATTTGGTTGCTTGATTGTGATCGCTAGGTTATAGTGTTGATTGCTTAATGATGTCTGAATCGAAGTGCTCTAAAGGGTCGCTTCAAAACGGGCTGCTGGGCTGCTGGACTGGACTGGTGAACTGCCGGGGTCCTATACGGCTATGCGGCTGTACTAGGTTTTTTTTTTTTTTTTTTTTTAGGAGTTAGCTGTCGCAGGCCCAACCAGCCACATTGCCTCACATGGCGGGAAATTGAGTGTAGAGCATTAGGCACCCCCCCGCACTCTTAATCCCTTCCCTTCCCCCCGCCTGCGAGCACCTATCGGAGGGTCTGTTACCGCCTAGCCACAGGCCGCGCTGGGCACCTCCCCCCCCCAATGCAGTCCCACTGCCAAGGGGATCGCACGATGGGGGCAAGAGCCGTCACGGATCTGCTGCAACCGGGTCCAGGCACCAACAGGGATGGAAGCAGACTAAGGGTTTGGGGGGGGGGGGCGGGGGAGCAGGACCAAGACTTGTGAGGGCTTTTTACAAAAGCGGTCACCAGATGCACAGACTGCAGAGGGGGGGGAGACTGGAAGAGGGGGGGTCAGGGCAGAGCAGAGCATAGACCGGGGGCAGTGGCGCGGGAGACCGGGCTCCAACAGGAACCTGGGCACGGGTGCTGGAGAGAGCTTAAGGATAAGTTAAGGATAGCAGGTAAGATATTTGTTTTTTTCACATTTGCATCAAGGAGGAAAGGGCATTATATGTATAGGTCTCCCATTATCCTCTGACCCTCTGCAGTAGCTGAAGGTAGGGGAAGATGATTTTGGAGGCCATACGTAACATAAAAATATAGATGGGTGAAAAGTGAGATACAGGGATTTTTCGGGGTTCTGACTGACATCTGACAACTTGAGCTTTGCTTTTGTTGTCTATTTGACGTCACTCAGAACCCCTCAGTGAAAAACATCCCCGTAATTCACTGATACCCATCTATAATTCTATATATTTTAACCATGGTTTCTGATGTAAGGACAAGGTATTTGTACAGGAATAATACAAGTGCGTTGATCAGAAGAAATGTAACAAAGTTACAACAACATGCCAAAATAAATCACTGAAAAAAGTGTCAATTTGGCAAAAGTGAAAATGTATAAATGCAGAAGCGAGTGGACACTATCCAGTTTGTACAAATGGAGACATTGAGCATTGGAAAATAAATGAAGATAGATATGCCATGCTTGTACCGTGGCCATGAATAGTGGTGCTAGATGTTCTTTTCGAAAACAAGATCTCTTGCTAGAGCCTGAGACTGGTATCATGACAAAGCATTGGGCTTATGATCAAACTAGCTACTTCTTCATTGACATTGGTATATGACTCTTCCACCTTACACAAATAGGTCTGCAACAATTGCATTAATGGAATAACCTCTCCTTGCTGACTTATTGTGGCAAAATCTCAATGGTCACTAGTATTTAGATCAGAAATCTCCATAGTTACGGCTTTGACAGTTGCATCCCCGCCCATTTGAAGCACATATTCATTGATATCTGTACTGATGGTAGGTGACTAATATGTTGTGTGCTCCTTAATTTTTGAGCAATTTCTGTACAATGAGACTGAAGCAATGAAATAAACATAACACTCAGAAGTGTCCTGAATCTGCCGTGGCTTTGACAATACAACTGCCATTGTCAGTGGCAGCACATCTAGTGCTGAGAGCTAATGGCGGCTTCTAGCATTTGTTAGTGGTAGGACAAGAGAGGGTAATCAAGCAAAATGTAACCTAATTAAAATAAATAAAATTGCACTTACCTGCCACTCGGACAGATACTGTCTTGCTCCTTTCTGATGATTGTCGACTCCAGCTGCACACTGAGCAGGCTCCTTGATGCCAATCCCAGCAATTCTCTCATGCTGAGAATACTATTCCCAGCATGAGAGAAGCACTGGGATTGGTCTGAGCGGCCTCGTTTGCCGCTCAGGCAGTAGCTGGGATTCTGTGGCATTGGAGAAACCTAAGTACGCATGATTGTTTGGCCGGCCTAAGATGGCCCGCCAAACCGTCATGCACACTTAAATTAAAACCGCCCACCACCACTCCCTCTGCCATGCCTGTCACAGGGGATATCCTGGCTCCACCCTCCTAAAGTGTCGCATTGGCGATGATCAGGCAGGCAAAAATAAAATGCTAATAAAATGCTTTTATTATCATTCTATTTTTCATTTTTAGGTTGAGCCTATAGCGGCAGCGCGCATGTGCTGCTCGCTTTGCGAGGCATGCAGTATTCAGTATGGCGAGGAAGCTCCATGGAAGCTCCGTCCACTCTCCGCCCTCTTTTTCATTGGCTTAGTTCCTAATGCTGCCTTCCAATTGTTTTTAGGCTTGTTAGTCCCTCCTCATGACATCCATGTTGTCATTTGTATCCTTCCATGGCTACTGCTCCCTTTACTTTGAGCAATATTTCCATCCGGTGCCTCCCCAGCTCCCGCAGCCCATTCCTTCTTGGCCCCTCACCCCCCTCCGCACTTCCGTTCGCTCCTTCTGGCCCGCTCGCACTCCCGTTTCCAATGCAATAGGTATCGCGTAAATGTGAGTCCTATTGTATTGAAAATGCATTTTTTTTTCAAGCTGTCGCCCAATAGCTCCACCCCCTCCAGGCCTCTCTCCCACCCATCAATTTCCGTCCTCGTTGCTCTATGAGAGGAAAGTAAAAGTAAGTTGCCCAGGAAGATAACATGATTTTTCTATATGTCTCTCTAAAGCCTTGCCGATTTGAACATGTTTGTTTTTCCTTGAATCTAGTTTTGCACGCAGCGTTTAATATGATTGATATGAAGCTACTCACGGCCTTAAGACAGTATCTCTTAGACGCTCGGCTGATGTCTGGAGAAGTTGTATATGCTGCAGACACAGAGTTGTAAAGAATGTGCAAGCCTCAAGTATTTTAACCTATCCACGCACTTGGGTTTTGAAGGGGTTTATCTCCAATGCCTTCTGGTAACTGAGGCTGACTCGCAGTAGTCTTTTGTTGCTATTCAGTAATTGCTAATGACCAGTGGGTTAAATCCATTGTGACCTGCCCGTGCATGCGAAGGTCCCCCATGCTGATGCAGCACAATCGAATGAAGGGTATATCTACTAGAAGAACTGTTTTTGGTATGGTTTTCTAATTAAGAGGAATGTACCCTTTAGCGTAATTAGTTTACTGAGAGTTGTCAAAACATCTCTGGTGCTGTTCATGTATGTATTCATACACTCTCACTACTCTGCATCCATCCTGCCACACCTGTAAATGCGTGCTCCCTGACATTTGTATGTATGTACTCTTCCTAAGGTAAGTATGCACCCTTTCCTGTTTATTTATGACCACTGCCCTTTTCCATGCACCATGTCTTGTACATATAGCTACAGAGTAGTGTATGCATATGCTCTGTGCACTTTTCTCTGTGTATGCCGCTTGAATTATGTATGCTTATATAGAGCATTCACTGTGGAGGAATATGGCAGACCTTATATATATATATATATATATATATATATGTATGCACGTGCTCTGTATGTACGGGTTCATCATCCCTTATTGTAACCTTGCCTGTGTAGTACCCAGTAGTCGAGTACTCCGCTTTTGTATTATTTTTCTTGATCAGCAGTTTAAAAAAACTTAGCATTAAAATTGATTTCTGTCTGCTCAAACTGGAGGAGTGTTCACATGCCTATAATTTATAGGCAGTGTCTGTTGCAGTGGATCGTCCACCATTCTATTGGTATCTCCAAGTAAAATGGCCTAATTTTCCAGTTATAGCATAAGCTTTGACCTTTACTCCATGTGAATGGGAATTAGTCAGAAGGAGCAACAGTGATGCAGAGAGCTCCAAGAGTGAAACCCTGATGACGGAAAGCTACAAGTGTGAATTGGAGAACTAACTTGAAAATGAACAACACACCAGGGTGGAAACTTCCCTGCTACCACGAAAAAAAGAATACCAATATAAATGCACACCAAATATAAAAGAAAGGACTCTTTAGAAGAAGTAAAATCTTTCTTCTTTAATGTGCACGCTCCTTAAGGGCTGTTATTATGCCCCTTTGTACTTTTGAGACTTGTCTGAAAAGCCTTAGGAGGGTCCCTGCAGGATTGCTGTGATGTGCTGAAGAGACAGGCCGCTCAAACCAGGGTCAGATTGGTAACGCGGGCACTCAGGAAATGGCCAAAGGGCCAGTAGTCGGGTTCTAGCTGTGGGCTGCTTTTTGGGAAGCCTGGGGGCTGTCTGTGCTGTTAGGATGCCTGAGTGGCATTTCTAGAGGCAGGTGGGTGGAGGTGTCACTCTCTTTCTCTCGCTGGGCCTGCCCATTAATGTATGCTGATTGAGCAGAAGTGGCACCACATCTGCACAAGCACACCACCATCTCAGCACCACCTCAGTATCACTTCAGCACCAGTGCAGCATCACCCCAGTGCAGCACCACCTCAGCATCAGCACAGCACCACCACCAGTGCAGCACCACTGCAGCACCACCTCGGCATCAGCACAGCACCATCTCAGCACCTCTGCATCAGTACACCACCACAAGTGCAGCCCCACCTCAACACAGCAGCAAACCCTCACCAACACAGCACCACTTCACCATCAGCACAGCACCATTTCACCATCAGCGCAGAACCATCTCAGCATCAACCAGCATCAACACAGCATAGCACCAACTCATCACCACCTAAGCACCACCACCTCACTCAGCACCACCACTTCATCACTCTGCACCACCACTGCATTACTCAGCACCACCTCAGCATAGCTCAGCACCACCTCAGCATCACCACAGCATCAGCATAGCACCATCTCAGCAACAGCACAGCACTACCTCCTCATCAGTGCACCACCACCAGTGCAGCTCCACCTCACCACCAGTGCAG
Source organism: Lissotriton helveticus (assembly GCF_964261635.1). Classification (NCBI taxonomy): domain Eukaryota; kingdom Metazoa; phylum Chordata; class Amphibia; order Caudata; family Salamandridae; genus Lissotriton; species Lissotriton helveticus. Next base: position 2,124,773,190 of record NC_136059.1, on the reverse strand, counting down.
CACCACGTCAGCAGCAGTTTAGCACCAACGCAGCACCACTTCAGCATCAGCTCAGCACCACTTCAGCATCAGTGCAGCACCACCTCACCATCAGGGAGCTTCATCTCAGCAAACAAGCAATAGAACAGGCTAGAAGAAATGGTCAGCACTGCAAGGACAAACTAGAATTCATTTTTTATGTTAATTTGTTACATATAAGGTAAATAAAAATGCGTAACACTTTTTTATTATAACTTTTCAACATGCTGCACAACAGCCACGCTGCTCTGCAACATTGCTGGAAGACATTGGCAAAGTCAATAGCTCTGGCTAAACACTTATAAGGTCCCAATGGTGAGACATATTGGCTATGCCAAAGCTTGTTAACAGAAGGGTGGCGCTCCTCTGCCATTATGGAAGAGCCGCCCCTGTTGAGAGATCTGGGTTGAAGAAATTCATAGATATTGGTATTTAATTCATCCATGTTGGCTGTTGTATGTGCCTTTTGCATTGAGAACAGTGCAACTGTTGCATGCCAACGAATGCCACAAAAAATATCACGAATGGTAATGGCAGTGGCTAGCCTTTGCTTAATCCTCTTGAAGGAGACCCTATGTGCAGTTAGGCACCTCTAGTGTGTAGCTTCACAAATAGTTCCCTTGTCTGTAATGATATGGATAGAATGCACAGTGCTATCCTTCATTTCACCAGCAGCCAATTCTAGCACTTTACGGTGCAGCTGTGGCACAACAACAGTTGAAAACTAGGTCCGGCTTGGAACTTTCCATTTTAGACAAAAGTCCTCCTCAAATTGCAGAATCTCCTTTCCCGCTACCAAAGAAAAAAAGGGAAGTGGTCAAGCACTAACGTTTTGGCCCATTTTCCATTGTATAAGTTGACAGTCTGATGCTTTGGTGATACTTTTCTTTTTGTGACGCTCTTACCTCAAATGTGGTTGCTCGAAGGCTCCTGTGTGACCATTATATCTGCCTTTTCATTTTGCAAAGCTGATGTTGTTGCTAGTATTGAGTACATACCAGGGTTTTAAGTGGGCCGGGTCCTGCTGATGCTCAACACCGGCCGTCCTAAAAAGCAGGAGTTGAGATGGGTCACTATCGGGCTCTCCATTTTACCCTCAGCCTCAGGGTGAAAAAAAAATCTTTACTGCATGTGATGTAACTGCGAAGTGACTCGTTATAGTTCTTTCACAGTCTCATCATTTCAGAACAGAACAAATTTCAATATTAACCGGTTCGGTGCTGATGACGGCTCCCGGCCGTCATGAGTTCAGGTGGGCGTGTGCTGATGATGGCCGGGAGCCGTCATGACCACGCCCGCGATCGGAATGTCCCGCACAGGCCCGGAATTCCCGCCGCAGCCAGGGGGTTAAATACAATGAAGCCATAGTTGTTGCTTATTTATCTTATGCAATTAGCAACCATTGACAAAACCAATAGTACTGGCGTGTTGTAGGTTTGTTACGTGCTGAATTCTTTATCTGGCTGCACTGACAGAAACAGCAAAATACCAGTTTAGTGGCACACTATGATAAGCACAGGGTTTTAGCTTAGGTTTTTGTAAGCCACACCCTTAATTACAGATGCCACACCCCTTTGAGAGACCCCCCAGTTTTTTCATCTCGCTTAAATCCCTGGTACATACTCTGAGAAATAGGGCTGTTTCTTCTCTTCATGACAACATCTTCATCAGCAGCACCTCCTTCTATCTGTTCAGGTTCTCTCCCTCAGCAACAGCCATCTTTTTTAGATGTTGTTCCCACAGGATTGGATAATGGTTTATATTAATGACCATTTGGTCTCTGAAATTATAATGTCCACCAGGTTTCCCATGGCACACGGGCTTTCCTCAAATTGTGATCCTCATTTGCAGAGTATAATGTGCTGTTTCTAGTAGACAGACGATAGATAGATAGATAGATAGATAGATAGATAGATAGATAGATAGATAGATAGATAGATAGATAGATAGATAGATAGATAGATAGATAGATCGACAGACAGATTGATAGGTAGATACTTTGTATTCTTTTTGTTGTTTTCATAGGAGCAACGTATAGTGCATATTTAAAAAACACATTTAGAATACTGAATATTTTCCACAGCTTGTACTGGTGGACACATAATGCTTAATATTCAACCAAAGATATATGCGTATTATTTGGCAATGTGTGGCAACTATTTTACCGTAGGTTCAATACCCACTAGGCATTGCTCATTAATGAATATGTAGGGTGTTTGGTTGTTTCACGCTGGCTCTGAATGCGCTGTTGTATTTGTTGAAACACCACCACATCTGTGAGGAAAATTCAAATACTATTGGCCTTTGGTTCAATACTGGAGGCTGGTCCAGCTGTTTCTTCTCTCCGACTTATAAGTAACATTTTATATTTCAACGTTTTTGAAGTGATAAAGTGTGGCAAAAAGTAGAAGGTTACTTGCCATTGCACCAAAACTGTGCACAATGGTTGACCAACCGTTTTCTTAAACGTTTAAGAATATTCACAGAGTGTATTTCTATCTATCTGCTACTGGTTCCAGCAATGTTCAATATTGGGTCAGGTGCCCTAAAATGCAGACACATCAAATTAAATTATTACGGTTTGTTCTCGAACTGGGAAAATAACACTAAGCAGTTAAGACCTCTTAGCAAGCCTATGGGTCTTGCGCTACTGAAGCGTCTCTTTTTTTGATGCTCTGGTGGCGTAACCCTCTCAATCATATCTATGAAGTGACGCAAAGCCACTCTATGTGGCTATGCATGGCCTCATAGATATGGAGTAACTCAAAGCAGCGCAAGTCACTCCCTTGCTTTACTCTGTTCATGGGTATTGCAGTGGGTTTTCCCCCGCAGTACCCATGTATTTTAACGCTGCCCCTGATTTACTTAATCACATAGACCTGGGGCAAGGCCAAAACCTTACGCCTCTCCACAGCAGACATAACGAGGAGAAATATTTTTATATCTCATCGTTTTTTCCTCTGTCCATGGGAGCTGCATTCTGCAGCACACATAGAAAAGGCACAACACTTCTCTGGATTGATTTTGTGCAAGAAGGTATCCCTTCCTGCAAAAAAAACAATTCTTCCTGCAACAGAGGCACCTTTGCAGCATGGTGCAAGGGTGCCTATGTTGGTGCTAGGTAGCAAATTGTGCACCAGTGCAAGGGGAAAAACAGGAATCACCATATGTCATAAAACCAGTGCATTCCTGTCCTTGCACATTGGTGTAGGGCAGCACAGCAAGAATTCTTATGACACTGCCATATGCCAATTCCTCATAAATGAGGTGCTAAGTTTTCTTTGCGAAGGTTGATGTGTCAACTGAATGCTACATGTTTAACACTGGCCATGCACACCAGAGCACCAACCTCCGTAGAGTGATAAATTAGGACCCATTAAGTATAGTAATAATGTTTCTTAATTATGGCCCAAGTAAACCGATTATCACTTTTTGACTCCTGCCAAGGTCAACGTGACATTTGTTCTTCTGATGTTGATAAACTGAGACCAGTTCAGTCTAGTTATACTTTTTATTTCGAGTGCAACTAAACCGCAAAACTGTGATAACAAGAACCATTTAAAAAGTTACCAATTAAATTTAGATTTTCGAGCAGTAAAACACAACGGGTGTATGTCACTCGTACACCATGCACAGCTTTTAATCAAATGATTAATAACTGCTACGGTTCATGGTGGTTTGTGTTTCCCAGGCATATACTGAACAGGAATAGAATCCGCTAATCCACCGTGGGAATAACCATAATGCCTTTTAGGTCCTACTTGCCATTGCCAGGAAAGGTATACTGTTGTTATTTCAGTTGACTTAACTATGCAATTAATATATTTCCTCTGGGTTTGTACTTCCTTTTTGCTTCCTGAAGCAAGGCTGATTGTTCTCTAAAATCTCTTGGGTTTCCTTGGTTTATGCAAAGAAACTGAAGTGGCCATCTCTACAAAGATAACACTGTTTATCCTGCTCCCATGGCAACCGAGTGCAAGACACAGATTTATTTTCTTTAGTTGGGCACAATACCATTTTAACTGGCTGGCATAATAAGTATCTCAGTTATGTCTAGCAACCGTTTTAAAGCATTGTCTATGTGTGCCTTACGGGTAACGGCACTCTTTAAATAACTATACTTATTTCCGCACAAATGCCGAATCTTCTTTCATTCTAGATTTTACACACAGTTCTTCAAACAATGGGGCCTATTCAAAAATTGCATTTTGTAGAACACGCACGTACTACAAATGGTATTCCAAACCTATGGGAGGAGTCCTCCCCCTCTCCTATGTTTTCTGTGTGAAAATCTTGGTACATGTAAGTTTACATTTTAGTTGTAAATGTGGGAGGGATCAAGGGGAGTGGTAGGAAAATGGAGACTAAATAGTCAAAAATGGGAGGGGGTCAGGGAAATATAAGAGGGGTTTAGTAAAGAAATTCTAATATAAACCCACACCCACCAAAAAGTGACACCACAGCTTTTTGCAAATTACACTTCTAAAGTTACTACAGTCCTAAACGTGACAAAAAAGTAGCAAATGTACTCTAGCCCAGCCTGGGAGTAAGTTTAGCATCACACATGGCCACTCACATGTGCTACAGAAAAGACGTTCATAAAAATTAATTGAGGCAAGGAATTAAAATAACACTACATAGGAAATAACGTTTACAAAATTATTTTGAATTTAAATACACATGTTGAGTTCCTTTGGTGTTAAACATTTTAGAAAATTATTAGTTACGTATTATATAATTACATGTACAGGGTTTTAAAAACATTACATTCAATGTTCATTCTTTATTTGAAATGTAGAATATATTCATTAAACACATAGCCTTTAAATAAATATACTAAACATTCTTTTAAAATAAAATGCTAGTAAGGTTAATACATTTAGGATATTAAAATATTAAAAAACATTTTATTTGACTAGTTCTAGGTTCAAAACAATTATTTAAAATTAATTTAAATTGATAAAGTATATATTAAAAAAAAATCAGTATTTATTTTAATTTCTAAAATGTTATTAATGTTCCAAGTTATGTTCAGAAATCCGAATGCACTCCAGGGAAAATATTTAAAAACAGAAGGAGTGGAAGCAGCCCACTGAGGCAATGAGCCTCCATCCCGTAGTGGCCTCAACAGGCATACGAAGAGTGAAGATCCTCAAACATCAGCACGTATTGGCGATAGGTTTTATCTCTGTGATTAATAATAAGGGTTTTGTTAAATTTTCATTTGGTGAGTAGTTGTGCAATATAAGTTCAAGTAATTCTGCAAAAGGGTTATGACTTCTTTATTAGGAAAGGCAATATGTTGTGCAGGAGTAACTGGGGGTAATATAAAGTGTTCCTATACCTTTGGGTGATGTTGGGGCTATGTGAAACTGACCCTAAAATAAAATTGTGAAAAGCAGGTTTAGTTTCCAAAGCACAGAGACTACTATCATATTTTGGCAGCTCAATGGGAGAGGGTGTAGTCTGCGTTAATATTTACAATAGCAATGCGGTAGAACTACAGATACAAGTAAGTAACTTTCCTCTCTCAATATAGAATTTTCACAGATCTGCCGGTTTTAAAAAGATGTTTAAACAGTATAGAGTAGGACAGGAACGGTGAAGTAGTGAGACATACTTCTTATTGACAATTTTTTCCCATATACATTTGCCATTTTCGGTCGTAAAGGCTGCTATCTGACCTCTGCGATCGTAAAATTGCTTTGTACATCAGGCCCTTATGTTCACAACAGCTAGAATATCTTCTGTATGCGCTCAGTGCTAAATTCTATGTGTGAGATGCAAGCAGGTCATGTTTGGTCTTGTGAAATGTGGTACCTCCCTCTCACAAAAATAATCGATCAACAAGCTTCGGATGTGATTTACAAAGGTAAACTTACACCTTTGTGTGAGTTCAAACCTGTTGTAGCAACTTTACTACTGTTTTGGAATTAAAAAACTATGGCCCAGATGTAGGTAAATCTGATTTACCGACTCTAGAATACCGAATTTTGCCGATTCGGTATTCTAGATTCGGTAAATCAGATGTCGGTAAAAATTCGGTATTTTTTACCGAATCTGTATGATTCGGTAATTACCGAATCAGTATTTACCGATTCGGTAATTGCCATTGATTCCTATGTGCCTATAGGCCCATAGGAATCATTGTCAATTACCGAATCGGTAAATACAGATTCGGTAAAATTACCGATTTTGCAAGGGAAACAGGGTGTCACTTTGACACCCTGTTGCACCCCTGATTTTGGCTTGTGTGCCATGTGACACACATACATGCCCTTAGGGCATGTATGTGTGCCACATGGATTGCACTGGTGTACATGCACAGATGTGCATGTACACAGCAATTCGTTATTTACCATGCAATTGTATTACATGGTAAATAACGAATCGGTAATTGCCTGTGGCACTGTTTGAGGTGCCACCTACATCTGGCTTTACCGATTCGGTAAATTTACAGAATCGGTATTTTACCGAATCGGTAAATTTACCGAATCGGTAAATTTGAAGGCCCCTACATCTCCATTTGCAAATACCGGTCGGTAACGGCCGAAATCGTCCGTTACCGACCAGTAATTGCCGACCTACATCTGGCCCCAAGACTGTAATTTTACTACGAGTAATTTTAATATTAGTAACATTATACTTGTAGTTTATATAACAAAAAGTAGTACAATTTACTACAGCAAGTTTAAACTTACACTAACGTGTATATTTTCATTTGTGAATGAGGCCCTGTGATGACCGTTTGTCAGCAGTGAGCAGTGGGGTGGTGGATGTCTATGACCTTTTTCAATATTAATCCAACTAAATCAGTTGCTCTCTTAACAGACACCCTAACTGTAACAAATTTCTGGGTGCACATCAATAATAGCCAAATTAGTTAATATACTAAGGAGCCTATTACGATGTCTGGTGGATGACACCGTCTCGTGTGAAAAATGACTGACCATAAGTTTGTAGTTCCGCACCCCCTATTACAATGCAACAACACATGCTGCGGTCGCAAACTCCCATTTTTCTATAGGACCTTGCGCTACGGTCAGAAATCCGCCACAGCACAAGCTCCCATAGAGAAATGGGTGTTTCGGCGAATCCCTGCCAGGATGTGCAGGGAATTACATTGGGGCACCATAGGTGACCCCCAGGGCTCCTACCGGAGGCCGCTGAGGGATGGGGGCCATACTAGGGGCCCCCTAAGTCACTTTCTGACAGCCTTTCCATGTCGGAAAGCCCGACATAAAAAAACCTATCTGAAACCAACATCATAATCCCGATGTGGTAAACACCGTCCTGAAGGGGTTATGTGCAGCCTCTGACTGGCCTGCGAGCTCCTTGAGCCCATTGGAAGTCAGCCAGAATGACCGGCTGGTTTAAACTCCGACCGCTTTCTGTGTAACAAGGCAGTTGGAGTTTAATCCAAGGATGTCGGTCCGAAAGCCTCCTAATCGGCCCCCTGGTATCGTTGTGGATGAGAAGCTATAGCTTGAATCTGTTGATCATTGTGGATGAGAAGCTCTCTCTTGTATCTATTGTAGCAGTAGTGTCCACTTCCGTTTTTTTTCCCCTTGAAATCCTCTGTTGCGTCTTTCCTTATCATGTTCCTCATTAAAATGTCCCAGCAATAAACACAATAGTTCAGTCTAGGATAGATATTTGTAATAGTGTTTACTTTGGGCGTCAAGAGAAAATATTCGTCTTAGCAGGCCTGCCCCTTTGAAGCGAGTGGGACCCCAGGGCCAACAGGACACTACACACTTTATTGCATTTGAGGCCCCCTCTGCCCGCACCCAATGCTGCCCGAAGGGTTTGGCACCCCAGTGGGGGCACGAGAGGGGGCTTGCATGACTCCTGGGGCCAGGTTTAAGTGTGCTTGTGCCCGCCTCTCAGCATTTACAAAATGCTGGTGCAGCTTGATCCTGCGAGGCCTTAGTGGACGAGAGCGATGAGGGAAATAGTAGAGGTGACCCGCATGCAAGACGAGGGGTGACTGAGATGTGCAGACCTCACCCATCAGAGCAAGATAGTTGGAATGAGTTGGGGATCCAGGGCCAAAATGATACTGCAAACTTGACACTGGGGGGCCTCCTCCCGCCACCTGTGACTACTGCTGTCCTGGAGGCACTGACACCCCAGCATTGATGAGAAAAAGATCTTGATTGACCTCCTGGGGCCGCTTCGAATGTGCTAACGTTCTCCTTCCCCCATCCGCATCATATTAACTGCTGCTCGCATGGTTGATTATGGGGGCGAACTGCTGCCGTTAGCTGCCTACTTGCTTGTCTCTCTCTGTCTCCTGCCTGAATCCACTTTGTGGCTCCTTCTTGGACTGGTCTACTTGCACCCTGGACTCAAGCAGAGCTCATTTTAGAGGAGACTGCTCAGCCACCAGGAGCTTAGTTTGGGACCCCCCCGTGCATTCTAGACTTTGGCTTCAGCAATTCCTGACCCACATCGGCCATCTCTTGCCTTGGCCACCTGCTGCCACATAAACCAAACCAGCTCACTCTGTTGTGAGCAGGGCTCATGGTCTAGTGCCTGGACTACCATATTTGCTCACCTCCTTTTCTTCCACAGATTGCTCTTGTGCCACACGTTCCTGGTTCCCATCCCCCTCACTTGGCTTTCCTCCGTTGAGTTGAACACCTCAATAGGGCAAGTCGGTCTCCCCACTTGTGCCACGATGGAAATGTTCACCTAGGTTAGACCTGTTGGCCTCTTTAATTCTCCTGCACTTCCTTCTTTTTTGATAAGTCTTCATGCCATTCCAGATTACCCCCTGTGGGGTTCAAGGAGGGTAGACTCGGTCACCTCCCCATACAGCTGTCCCCAGGGACAATGGGAGCCCTTACTGCTGCATGCTGCTTACCTCCACACTACAATGGGTTCCATACATAATTTGAAGCTTCTGTCCCTCAATGTATGGGATCTTAATTCCCCCTGCAAACGTCGGCAGGGTTTGACGCTACCTACTACAGCAGGCTGCTGATGAAATCTTTTTACAGGAGTCATACCTGCTCAGGGAAGACTACCACCGAATGGCCCATCGTAGGTACCCCTGCCAACATTGGGCGTATGCTAACACTAAGACGCTGGATGTTGCTATCCTCGCCAAAAGTGTTTTTGGATTTGGGCAGATGATTCCTGATGCTGACAATCGAGTGGTGTAGGGACACCCTGACTTTTCTCAACCTTTACACCCCCGCCCACCCACAAGATTTGTTCCTTTGGAATTCACTCAATGACTGGCTGGACACTACCGGGGTGTGACTTTGGCTTAGTGTGGGACCAGGGCACTTTCAGGGCACAGGGCACTGGCACCATTTTCGTATTGCTCAAGAAAGAGCAGACAGACGCTGGACAGGTCAATGCCTGATGTTACCTCCATTCAATATGAGAGACTACTCTTTTTATTTGTGTGTACACCTTTCCTAGTCCTGCATTGACTACCTATTCATCACTCACTCTGGCACCTTTCTCTCCAACCTTTGCGCGACCTAGTGTGCAAGGCCTCCATTAATTATGCTATCACAGAATACTTCACACTCAACACCCTCCCAGACACCCCCTATGTGCTGTGGGATTATTTCAAAGCAACCATACAAGGCTTTATGTCCTCCATCTTCGTAGCCAGGGCCTGGGAAGCTTGCCTACTCAAAACTAACCTCACCAAGGAGATTCACTCCTTAGAAAGCACGGACAAACACTATCCCTCGCAACACACTAAACAGCAGCTAGCCATATTGTGGGACCAACTACGGGCAAATCAGGTAAACAAAGCTGAGGGCTCACTTTTGATATGCAAACAAAGGTGTTGTGATGGAGTAGATAAGGTCAGCACCCTTTTAGAACGTAAGCTATAACACCAGAAAGCGGGATCCTATATCTCCAGGATCTACATGGAGGGATCCCACTGGGACAACAGGAAACCGGACAAATAGGAGGACTTCCGGGCCTACTAGCAACATCTCTAGGCTGGTGGGAGAGAAAATTCAAGGCGCAATCAATTCCTAACTGCGAGACTTCCCTTGGAAGCCTCTCGATGTCCACTCTGCCTGCGATTTGGAGAAGCCCTTCTCAATATATAAACTCTGTAGGGTCCTTAGAACTCCCAAGGGAGCTTTTCACATGGTCTTCCTTTCGCAATTGCAAGACCGCCTGCTTGAGTTTGGTAACTCTTTCACCCATATCACCAGCCTCAGCCAACAATGTCCAATGCAGATATCATGCATATGCCAAAGCCGGGTAAGGACCAGACCCTTTCCTCATCCTATCTCACAATAGCATTATTCAGTGCAAAATCTACACAAAAATGATGGCCAATCACCTCAAAACCCTTCCGCATGGTTTAGTGGACTCTGACCAGGTCAGATTTGTAAAGCATAGACAGGGCCCAACAACGTTTCAACCTAGTAGAAAAGGTCCACAGGCATATTATCCCTGCTCTCCTCCTCTCCGTCAATGATGAAAAGGTTTTAAATATGGTAAGCTTGACCTTCTTATGAGCGGCTCGCCTAAAAATAGGCCTAGACCCCAACATGATCAGCAAAATGATGGCCTTGTATGTGGCACCTTCTGCAACTATTCAGGTCAGTGGCTTGTCGAATCAATCCTTCCCACTGCCGCAGGACACTCAGCAGGGTTGCGTCATGTCACCCCTACTGTTTGCCTTTGTGATGGAGCCCTTAGCATTCTGCCGTAGGAAGTCCCAGGTTTTAAGAGGCATTCCCTTTGGGGACCAGGAACATAAAGTCCTATTGTTTGCTGATGACTTCCTACTTGCTCTAACTTAGCCAGACACCTTTCTTCCTGCATGAATAAATCACAAGCGCTCAACCTGACTCCCACAGCAGCACCTTCAACACCTGCAGATGCTATCCCTTTTCCACTGGAAACTCCACACCATCTAATATCTTGGCCATACCATCACTAATTCCCTGTCATCATGGACGTGGGCCAATGGGCTTCTCTACCGCAAAATGGTCCTGAAGGACCTCGGGCAGTGAATGCCTCTCCACATCTCCTAGCTGAGTTGCATCAGTGTGGTGAAAATGAACATCCTTCCCATGCTTCTTTACCTCTTCCAGTCGCTACCTACACCTATACCCACAGAGGAGATTAAAAGATTGCAAGGAAAACTCCATTCCCTATTTGGAAAGGGAAGAGGCCCCGCATATCTAATGCCTATCTCAAGCTCCCTAGGAATCACTGCAGACTTGCCTGTCCCAATCTCCAAGACTACTATTCGGCTGCCCACCTGTGCCTCATCTCGGACAGGGTGTTCAGAGAAAGTGAAAAGCACTGGGTTAACATGGATGGAGCAGTATCCTGTAGACCGTGGTGGGACCTGGCTTGGCTCCCGAAGTCCCCAAACTGCCTAAATAGCTACCCCAACCCCGAGAGTTATAGAGATATGGGACAAACTGGCCACTGTGAGGGGCCTGACCATGTTTCCCCCCAAATTCTCCAATAGCACGCAACCCCGACTTCACACTTGCACTATCCCTGGGTTTCTTTCCAGAATGGATTAGGGGTGAAAGCAAAATCCTGCAATATCTTTTTCAGGGATCGGCTGTCAAATCCTTTGACCACTGCAAAACAGAATTGTGACTTCCCGACAAATCACAACATTAATATTTCCAACTACGTCACTGGGCACTGCATCCTTCATATCTTGGTGGCCAGTCGCTCTCTCACACCCTTTGGTACTCTGGTCTGTAGCCTTGAGGGCACCCGAAGCCTTGTCCCTAAGACATATGCCGTATTGCAACAATCATAGCTTCCAGACAGCCATCCGTATCAGGTGAAATGTGCCCCTGATAACACCAGGACATATCGAGATAACAGTGGGAGTTACTGTGATGTAAAATCCCCAAAACTCACAGAAGCATCCCCAATCAAGAGGCAGCCTACTAGATTATGCTGCATTGGGTCTATACCACTGCCTTCTTGCCTTCTGTCTATCCTGCAACATCAGCCTTTTGCTGGAGATGCGTGGCACAGATGGGTGACTTGGTGGGTGTGCCCATCCATTGCCATATTTTGGAACGAGATTCTGATCCACATCAATGGCGCCCCGTGCTACCTATATTCCTAGCTGACTATCACACGGTTATCCTGGGCACCCAACCAATGCTGGTATCTCACACAGCACATGACTGGTGCAGGAAAACAACTCATAGCCTTAGCCTGGAAGTCCCCCACTGCTCCAACTGTGGCCTCCTGGTTCACAAGGTTCTGGCACAGCCTGTCAATGGAGCAATTAACCCATAAGCTATACTTATCAGAAAAAACAATCTGCACTTCTGGACACCCCTTACCAACTATATGTCCTGACTACAATAATTAGGCTTCGAATCACTCAGGCTTCTTGCCCTCTACTTGTTTGACTAGACTGGGAAGGCTCTGAGACACCCTTGCTTCCTTTGAAGGGTCATACCAAGGGAGATAACTAAGACTCCTGGGATATCCTCTCTACTTCCTCTTCCTTCTTCCCTCCTTGATGGCACCATCCTTTTTACATCACGGTTGGAGACCTCTTTTTTATTTTTACTTTTTTTCTCTCCCCTTTCTTTCCATGTTTTCATGTTGGGCTACTGGGCCCTTTATTTCTTACACCGAGACCCGATAGCGGTGGGTCCACATCCCTTACCTGGGGGCCCTCTGCCAATAACCCAGACATAGAGTGAGAGGCATGGGCCTTTGCACCTTGCCTATGTGGAAGGAGTCCAGATGGCAGTATTTCCATACTCAACCTCACCGCACACAATACGATACTCATTGCCCCGCTTTGATAATGACAACGTCCACCTGCACCATTCGTATGTTAGGTAGACTATTCTCCCATGATCTTGCTATGCTCTTGTCTGTATTGCATGCACACATGCACCTTTGGCCTCAATCTTTATACTAGTTATAATTATGCTGAGTTACTGTAATGTTTTGTAAAAACTTATTAAAACAGGTTTTCCAGGATCAGTTGTTCCCATCGGTTGAGTTATTCTTGCTGTAGGACACACCTTTAATGCAAAATGTGCAGGTGGAGTGGTTACCTATGGGGTTTAGATGGTGAAGTACTTGGCCCTCCTGTATCACCTCCCACTTTTCCAGAATACCTGTCTCTGCGAGGAAAGTCTCTTGTTACTATTTCATCAAATGTTAATAATTAATGTGTAAAATGTTTAATTTTACATTTCCGATCAATGCATCACAATATTTATAAAATGTATTCCTACATGGTATTGTTTTACTAAAACTACACTTTCAGTTAATAGCATGTATTATTGATGTACACATACTATAATGCAACATCCCATGAATGACATGCCAGGGAGCATTTTTAATAAGTTAATATGTGGGCCCTGTGTCATTTTAAAATATGACATTTTGTCTTTATTTAAATACAATTCTATATGATCTCAAATGTTTTTGTGTGATGGGAGTTTACAATTACCTGTACAAATGGTTCCTGTTGAAGAGGTGTCAATGTCACTTACTCCTGACAGTGACTCAAGGGCAAATTGTTCTCAATGAGCTCCTTCATGGGAACTGGTGGAGATTGGGTGGATGATCTTCCTCCAGAATCAGTTTTTTTAGGGCTCGGACTCCTTTCCCAGTGAAACTGGGAGGAGTTTGAGAACTAATGTTAAAGGAGAAAAAAAAGAAGAAGAGGGCCTTGGAGAGAGAAATTCCAGACATTCCTTAGCGTTTTCTGTCATCTGGTCAGTGATTCGTCTTCCTTGTGTTTTCTTTTTAATAGGCTTGAAGTGATAGGGTAAATGTAGTTTTGTTCCGCCATTTTGAGGCATATTTCGTGCGTGCTCGCGCAAAGAAGTACATTAATTATAATTAGGAGCTGTCAGGGTGCCTCCGTTAGTGAATACAGATGGCCGGGCGCGTTCACAATTCTGCAGCGCTCAGCGCGCAGCTTCCTTGTTTTGCAAGATGCGATCACCGCTTTAATACAGATTCGCTGAGGTACGTTCATGAGGCATTTATAAGGTATTGGCAAAATTAATGGTCCAGGCTTACGAATTATTCACGGCAATTCATGAATATATGTTGTTGTTTTTTTAAAGGCACTATTTCTCACGAGCGTGTGAAGGACTGTTTATTTTCCAGACCATTGGATTATTTTTTTTTCGCTATCACAAGGTATGTCAAGTAAGACACGTTTTTTTTTAAGACACACACTGCACCGCAGTTATTAAGTAAAATAACAAAAAGGAAGCGAGTGGGGCCGTGCATGAACGCACAATCGCCCAGTTGCAAAGAGTACATGGGAAGTAGTTTGCATTGTTCCCCGCCTGCAGCCGCGGTTTGAATCCGGTCCTGGAAGCCCGGGGCCCCGCCGCAGCTTGGCACACTTGTGGTTGGAAACTATGACTGGTCTGTTTTTGTGTAATCTGGCGGAGGGGGGGGGGGGGGTCGCTTGCTGTGTAATTACTGATGCTCCCGCTCGGATGCATTGAATCCCGGCGCACCCTTTGCCTCCCGCTGTGCACGCATGCACCGCCCGGACGAGGCCACCGCGCCATGCTTTGCAGGGAGATGCTTCATACGAACATACGTACACCGCAGTTATTAAGTAAATGCTTCATACGTACACCGCAGTTATTAAGTAAAATAACAAAAAGGAAGCGAGTGGGGCCGTGCATGAACGCACAATCGCCCAGTTGCAAAGAGTACATGGGAAGTAGTTTGCATTGTTCCCCGCCTGCAGCCGCGGTTTGAATCCGGTCCTGGAAGCCCGGGGCCCCGCCGCAGCTTGGCACACTTGTGGTTGGAAACTATGACTGGTCTGTTTTTGTGTAATCTGGCGGAGGGGGGGGGGTCGCTTGCTGTGTAATTACTGATGCTCCCGCTCGGATGCATTGAATCCCGGCGCACCCTTTGCCTCCCGCTGTGCACGCATGCACCGCCCGGACGAGGCCACCGCGCCATGCTTTGCAGGGAGATGCTTCATACGAGCCCCTGGAACGTGCAGACCTGCCCACCGCTCCGTGCCACCCACTGAGATGGCCGGGCGCGTTCACAATTCTGCAGCGCTCAGCGCGCAGCTTCCTTTTTTTGCAAGATGCGATCACCGCTTTAATACAGATTCGCTGAGGTACGTTCATGAGGCATTTATAAGGTATTGGCAAAATTAATGGTCCAGGCTTACGAATTATTCACGGCAATTCATGAATATATGTTGTTGTTTTTTTAAAGGCACTATTTCTCACGAGCGTGTGAAGGACTGTTTATTTTCCAGACCATTGGATTATTTTTTTTTCGCTATCACAAGGTATGTCAAGTAAGACACGTTTTTTTTTAAGACACACACTAATGTGGATGTAAGTTTGGAAATGACAGGAGCACCATATTTCTTACAGATGATTATGAAATCGGATGGTCAGCACCTGGTCCTGCTTTAATCAGGTCAGCTACATTCTATACTTATTTGAGGGTGTTATCGGAGAGAGTAAGCAGCACAGCACTTTTCAACTCAGGTGGCAATAGTACATTTGTTGATGTATGTACAACCATGCAACATTTGTATCAGTGCTCCCTTCACACCTCGCCATAGCCTTGTGCCCCAAAACGCTTGTATTGATCATCACGGGTTCAAACTGTGTGATCCTGGACACATCGCCCACCCCTCCTTTGTCCCCGATCTCTGGCAAAGGTGGGAGCGCTTAGAAGCAAGCGTATACCCGTGTTAAGCAGCATATATGGAACTGGGTCGGTACATTGGCAGCTGCCGCTAGCGCCCCCCTCCAACACCCCCACAGCTCCCCCATCCCAGATGTAAGTCTCCCGCGCCCAGTATTGGCTACTTTACATGTCTCGGCCTGGGAGTTCATTCCGTAGGAACCCGGGCTCACTTAGCTGACGTCTCAGGGCAGGGAAGGATGTGCGCTGCCACGGTGCCACCCACATGTAAGTACGTGCCTGCGGTGGCCCTGTCTTTGCATTCCTATTTGCATTCAGTGCTCTTGTAAGGACATTTCATAATCTCACAATTTAAATCCTCCCTCAAGGTGGAGCTTTGTGAGTTTATCAGGAGCCTGGGAAAGGGTACCAGCATGCTACAATAGAAGTCGGACAACTCGGTGGGTCAAGTGCCTGCTACAGAGATCTGAGTAACCTGCAGGGGTAATATTCGAATATAGACAGGGCCAACTTAGATTTCGCAGCACATTTCACTGTTGTAACACATGTGTGCAGCACCAGTACTATGAGCCTCTGGTGCTCAGTGCCACAAAGGCTGAAGCACAGTAACTTTCTAAAGTACAGAAATCCAAGCTTGTGAGCACGATGCTGCGGTCCAGTCCTAGATATTCTTACCAGCCTGCCAGTCCTCTTCAGACTGCAGCTCCTTTCCTCCCCCACTGGAGATCTAATGTAAGTATCGCGCCTGCCGCTGTCCATCGCAGAGTGCAGTAGAGTGCAGCGTGCAGTAGAGTGCAGCGTGCATTAGAGTGCAGCGTGCAGTAGAGTGCGGCGTGCAGTAGATTGCGGCGTGCAGTAGATTGCGGCGTGCAGTAGATTGCGGCATGCAGTAGAGTGCAGAGTGCAGTAGAGTGCAGCATGCAGCGTGCGGTAGAGTGCAGCGTGCAGTAGAGTGCAGAGTGCAGTAGAGTGCAGCGTGCAGCATGCAGTAGAGTGCAGCGTGCAGTAGAGTGCAGTAGAGTGCAGAGTGCAGTAGAGTGCAGTTGAGTGTAGTTGAGTGCAGTTGAGTGCAGAGTGCAGTGTGCATTAGAGTGCAGAGTGCAGTAGAGTTCAGAGTGCAGTAGAATGCAGTAGAGTGCAGTAGGGTGCAGTAGAGTGCAGTAAAGTGCAGTAGAGTGCAGAGTGCAGCAGAGTGCAGCAGAGTGCAGTGTGCAATAGAGTGCAGAGTGCAGCAGCGTGCAGTAGAGTGCAGTGTGCAGTAGAGTGCAGCAGAGTGCAGAGTGCAGCAGGGTGCAGTGTGCAGTAGAGTGCAGTGTGCAGTAGAGTGCAGTGTGCAGTAGAGTGCAGTAGAGTGCAGAGTGAGTGCAGAATGACTGCAGAGTGAGAGTGAGTGAGTGCAGAGTATGAGTGAGTGCGGAGTGCGTGCAAAATGAGTGCAGAGTGACAGTGAGTGCAGAGTGAGTGCTGAGTGCATAGTGAGTGCAGAGTGAGTGCAGGGGCAGAGTGAGTGCAGTTGCAGAGTGAGTGCAGGGTGAGTGCAGGTGCACAGTCATACAGTTGCAATATTTCAATAGATACATTTAATAATGTCTGATCTTACCTACAACTGTGTCAATGAAAACGTTTTCCTTTTCAAATATCAATAAACAACTTTTACTTGCAAAAAGTGTTTTTTTTCACAGACTGTAAATCAAAGTTACAAACACATATTTTACGTATAGTGTGTGAGTGTGCAGAGTAAGCAGTATGTGGGATTAGTGTACAGTGAGAGTGAGTGCAGAGTGAGAGTGAGTGCAGAGTGAGTAAGTGTAGAGTGAGTACAGAAAGAGTGAGTGCAGAGTACAGAGTGAGTGCAGATGCAGAGTCAGTGCACAGTGGGTGCAGGTGCAGAGTGAGTGCAGTGTGAGTGCAGAAAGAGTGAGTGCAGAGTACAGAGTGAATGCAGAGTGAGTGCAGAGTGATTGCAGAGTGATTGCAGATGCAGGGTCAGTGCACAGTGAGTGCAGGTGCAGAGTGAGTGCAGACTGAATGTGAGTGCAGAGTGAGTGCAGAATAAGTGTGAGTGCAGAGTGTGTGTAGAGTGAGTGCAGGTGCAGAGTGAGTGCAGAGTGAGTGCAGGTGTAGAGTGAGTGCAGAGTGAGTGCAAGTGCAGAATGACTGCAGAGTGAGTGTGACTGCAGAGTGACTGCAGTGAGTGTGACTGCATAGTGACTGCAGAGTGAGTGTGATTGGAGAGTGAGTGTAGAGTGAGTGGAGGTGCAAAGTGAGTGCAGAGTGAGTGCAGGTACAGAGTGAGTGCAGAGTGAGTGCGAGTGCGAGTGCAGAATGACTGCAGAGTGAGTGTGACTGCAGAGTGACTGCAGCGTGAGTGTGACTGCAGAGTGACTGCCGAGTGACTGCAGTGTGAGTGTGACTGCAGAGTAACAGTGACTGCAGAGTGACAGTGACTGCAGTCTGTGAGTCTGCAAGGTAAACAGTATGTGAGTATGTGAGTATGCAGGGTGAACAGTGTGTAAGTGTGCAGGGTGCAAAGTGTGTGAGTGTCCAGGATGAACAGTGTGTGACTATGCAGGATGAACAGTGTGGATGTGCAGAGTGAGCAGTGTATGTGTGTAGGGACACTGTGTGAGTGTGCAGGAGACAAACATTAAAACTAAGTTCACCACACACATACATAGGACCACACACATAAAAACCACACACCACACACACATACACCACACACACATACCACACTCACACACACCACACACACCAGCCTCTCACCACCACACACTCATCACCGCACACTCACCACCACACACTCACCACCACACACTCACCACCACACACTCACCCCCACAGACTCACCCCCACAGACTCACCACTACACACACAACCACACGCCATCAGTGCACGCTTTCACCAAGCACAAACACCACCAGCCATCAATGTACGCTTTCACCAAGCACAAACCACACCATGCGTCAGTGCATACTTCCACCACGCACACAACACCAAATGTCAGTGCATGCTTTCACCAAACACACACACACACCACCAGCTGTCAGTGCACACTTTCACCAGTCACACACAACACCAGCTGTCAGTGCACACTTTCATTAGGCGCACTTGCCACCAGCCGTCAGTGCACCCTTTCACCAAGCACACACATTACCAATTATCTCTGTACACTTAACAGGCACACACACTACCAGCCGTCAGTGCACGCTTCCACCAGGCACACACACCTCCACCCGGCACTGCATGCTTCCACCAAGCACACATACCACCAGCCATCAGTGCACAATTTCTACAGGCACACACACCACCACCCATCAGTGCACACATCAATTGTTAACGCATCTACAATTAACTATTGTAGCAATCGCACTATGCTGCACTTACTTTTAAAAATATTCATCTAAAGCGCAGCATGCACCATTGCTACTAGTCCAATCCAACACACATATTTCCACTACACACCACATGCATACACTCCATAACACATGGCTACAAGACATTGCCATTTACAATGCCATTACCTCCAACTCAAAAAAAATCCGAGACCTATTGCATTTCTAATGCTTGTTTAATCTTCTGTTGGTAAGAGTCTTTTTGGTAAATGAGCACTGATCATACCAGAGCTTTCCTATATATTTGATACCGTGCTAGTAACTCCTAAGGCATTCCTTGTCTCCTGAATGCAGATCTCAATGTTCTTTTTGGTGGATTCTGGCACAGAAAAAGAGGCTTAGCAACATGCCATAATTAGGGGCAACACATTATTGTGCTTGTATCTTTAAATGTGTATAGCACAATGTATGCATCCTTTGCTAGTGACCACTTTCCTGACAAGCTCATGACTTGCCGTTGTAGGTGTATTTTTCAAAGGATTTCATCAGGTGTGCTCAGATGGAGTCAGATTGTAATAAGTCCATCTACTTTGCTCTCTGGCCTCTACAAACGATCTGGCGGTGCACTTCCTGTTTGTGAGGCCATTATACCTTTACTGTGTGTGACTTGCGAAATTTGCAAATCTTACCAATTACTTAATAGAGGTTTAGGATATAGCAAATGGTAATTTTACCAAATCTCTATTTGCAATGGGTATCTCATTGTATATAGGAAACACCAACTTCTAAATAGTGATTCCTCAAAATTTTGAAATTGCTGTTTCTTGGATTCATACATCTGGCTGTTAATGCTTGCAAGTGGATTCACTGAATATTAAGGGAAATATTTTCACTTGTGAAAATGATAGAAACTTACTTGTAAGTTATTTTTTCACTTTTTATCAACAATCTAATTCAATAGTGCAAATATATTTTATATATGTGCATTGGAAAAGGTATTTAAGAAAATATATACTTTGTGCTTCAGGAAAGCCAAATAGAATTGAATCAGCTCTGCTGGCCTGCCTTCCTCCTGTAGCTAAAATGATCACTTCATTTAGGCACGATGTGAGGGCTTGACAGGAAACAATATTGACACTGTAAGTGCCAGAGAGACAGTTGTGATGTAAACACTTACCACTTAGCTGATATGAATCAAATGGGAGAGGACAAGACCAGATGGTAACATGAACGATTAGAGAAACTGTCGTCCTTTTCAATGAAAATCTCTAAAGGGGACAGAAGACTTTCATAAGGAGAGCTCCTGTAAACATTGTGTGGAGATGTCAGAGAAATGTCATGGTGATTGTTGCCTAGTACAGTGAATTCTCATGTGGGAGTTCTGGAGAAAGGCAGTTAGTATAAGCCCTGAAGACAACTGGATGTGGGCTTCGTGCTGGAGATGATGTAGGAAATAAACCTACTTTTAAAGAAACCAGTGAAGGCTCTTCTTTAAATGGCGCAAAGTTCCTGTGCAGGGGGCTGGTAACCGCATCTCCATCCCTGGAATCTATCTAGCAACTGTGCAAAGAGACAACCTCAATACTGAAGCGACATCGTGAGTACAGAAGATTCTTATCTTAAAAGTCAAAGTGATTTAATTCATGGCTGATTGGCTGCCAACAACTCGACTCAAAAGTGGTAATGCGCTTCAACTTAATTAAGCTAAGTAATCCTAAAGCAATGTTGCTGCGCAAGTTACTAGGGAACTAACAGACTTGCATATCTCGCACCAAGCTCGCTAAAGATTGTGTTGTTGGGCAACAGGATACAAGGATTTTATTCCTGCTGAGGCTCATGTTGTGACACGAGGTCTGCATTCCTGCTGAGGCTCGCGTTGTGACACGAGAGCCGAGCTCCCGCTGAACCTCGTCCTGAGACTCGCCGTGAGACACTTGTCTTTGTATAACCGCGCTGGCTTACTGACTGTAAGGTTGTGTGCAGTCTAGTTGGTGGTGGGTGGAGTTAGGGGGATGCAGGAAGAGGAGGAGCGGACACAGGAAAGGGTTAGTTAGAGTAGGGACGGGGAGCTGAGAAGAAGTGTAATAAAGAGCTCGTGAACACTGAACATCGTGTAGCGTCATTCTTGGTAGCACGACGCTACAGCTGGCGACGAGGGTGGGATGGTGCAGTCTGCCACCCCTGAACCCCGACAACGAGTGACCCGTTCCCAGACAGCACGCCGAGAAAGTCGCCGTCGCGACACGTGTGCTGCGCAGGAGACCGCCGCCGATAATGTCCGGCCAGCGGTAAGCGCTCGCTGCTCCGCGATTAGCCTATCGCGTTGAGCCCAAGCGGGAGAAGCCCCGTGAGTGAAGCGCTAGTCAGCGCTGAAATTGCCCCGTGAGCGAAGCGCTAGTCAGCGCTGGATTTTGATGCCCACCTGAATGCGCGAGGTTGCGTGGTGTGGAGGAATAAAGAAGATCGGGAGCCCACCCCGATCTTACCTGTTGCTCCAAGGTCCACGGAGCGTGTGGGGTTGCTGTCTATCACAGACACCGGTTGCCGGTGAGTCCCGGTGGAAGCGTGAGCCTGCAAGAGTGAATGAACCTGAGATCTCGTGGGAAACGAGATTTCCATAGCGGCGGCCATCTTGGAGTCAGGCGGTGAGCCCCAATCCCTATTCAAAGCATAGGGCGGCCATTTTGGAGTCAGGCAACAGCAAAAGTGAACAAGCACGAGTAAAGGCAGCAGTAAAAGTTAATAAGCACAAGCAAAGGCAACAGTAAAGTAAACAAGCACAAGTAAATGCAAGAGAAGAAAGGAAAACAAGCACGAGCAAAAGCAAACAAGCACGAGTAAATGCAAGAGAAGAAAGAAAGCAAGCACAAGCAAAGGCAACAGTAAAAGAAATCAAGCATAAGCAAAAGCAAAGGAACCGAAATCAAAGATGGCGACGTCACCACAACGGAACGCGGCGGATGCGGCAGCAACCATGCCAATCACGACCAGTGTCTCGTATTTGCGTACTCCAGAACCACTGGCCCTAATAGCTGGAGGTGGCATGGGACCTAGATGGGAGGAGTGGTTGGAGGACTTTGAGGACTATATGAAAGGATCAAAGGTCACGGATGAAGAAGAAAAATTAATTGCACTACGCAATCTAGTCGGGAAAGAAGTCAGTAAGGTGATCAAGGAATTGCCGCCTGCTGAAACTTGATCATATGTCAAGGTGCGAGATGCTTTGAACAAAAGATTTTTACATAGGAGAAATGTGGACTATGAAAGGTACATGTTTCATCAAGCCCGTCAAGAAAAAGAAGAATTGATGAGTACGTTCATAATGAGACTACGACGACTGTCTCGATATTGTGAGTTTGATACATTCTCCACAGATGATGCCATAAGACTGCGAATAATTGAAGCATGCCAATCAGAGACTCTCAGAAGGCGGCTATTACGGAAAAGTCACAACCTTGATGAGATTGAAGAGATGACTCGGATCTATGATCAAGCAGAGGAACATGCTAGAAGAATGGAGGCGGGCATGGTGAGAGGTGGGAACAAGCACATCGGGTACAAGCGAAGGACTCTCGCAGACGCTCTCGAGATCGACGCCGGACGTCCAGGCCACCGTCCCGCCAACATTACACAGGAAGCAGATGTAATGAGTCTGGCCGAGGAGACAAGAAGCAGGATCGCCCCCGAAAGTGTTATAGGTGTGGATATGACTTTCCGCGCACTGATAGCTGTCCAGCACTAGGTCAGCAATGCCGAAAATGCGGACGGGAAAATCACTTTGAGGCTATGTGTGGAGAATATCGCAAAGAAAGGATGAAAGAAACAACAAGATCGTCTCGCCCTGACACCAGGCGGCATCATGTGAAGGCCGTTCAGGATCGGCCGGAGTCTTCCTCTGGTTCCTCACTCTCCAGCAGAGAGTCTCGCAGGTCTCAATGGGAGAGAAGGTCCCCATCTAGAGGATCCAGGTCAACATCTCGGGAATCGGTGTATATTGATGAGTATGTATGCATGGTAGGGGATCCAGATCAATTAAAAAAATACCCCAGACTAGACATAAGTGTGGGAACCCATCCAACCAAGTTTGTAATGGATAGTGGGGCATCACTGAACTATATCCCTGTGACTGAATACAACAAAATGAAACCGCCACCCGCATTGAGCCTGGCCTATGTCAGAGTGTTCACGTGGATGTCGAAGAAACCTCTCCGCTGCCTGGGGAAATTTGCAACCACCCTCAAGCACAAAAATACCTCTGTGCCGGCACATATCCACGTGATTGAAAGGCCAAGAAGCGGATTGTCTCCTCAGTCTGCCTACTGCAGAGCGTCTTCGGATGGTTGAGATTTTGTACAGAGTAAGTGATGATCCGGACATCATACACAAGTTCCCCAAATTATTCACCAGACTTGGGAAAATGAACAGGTGCCAGATCCGGTTGCACATCAACGAACGGATACGTCCCGTCGCACAACATCATAGACGAGTGCCCTTCCACCTTCAACAAGCGGTGGAAGATGAAATTCAAGAGTTGTTACGGACAGACATTATCTAGAGGACCAAAGGGCCAACACCGTGGGTGTCACCAGTAGTCATAGTGCCAAAGAAGTGCACACCCGAAAGGGTGCGGTTGTGTGTGGATATGAGGCTTCCCAACACGGCCATCGAGAGGGAACGTCATCCAGGACCCCATTTGAGTGACATGATTTCATCATTAAATGGCGCAAGAGTCTTTTCCAAATTAGACTTAAATAAAGGGTACCACCAGTTGGAATTACATGAGAAGTTGCGATATATAACAACATTCGCCACTCATCTAGGGCTATTCCGCTACAAACGACTTAGTTTTGGCATTTCATCTGCTGCGGAGATCTTTCAAGAAGCCATCCGCCAGACTATCCAGCACATACCAAACACACTTAATTATAGTGATGACATTCGGGTATATGGTTCAAATGTTCAAGAGCATGACAAAGCGCTAGACCGGGTGTGCCATGCTCTTCTGGAGGCCAACCTCACCCTCAACAAAATCTTTGGTCATGTGTTTTCCGGAGCCGGAATGAAGCCTGATCCCGAAAAGGTAATGGCCTTAAACGATACCAAGAGTCCGCTAGATGTGAGTGACATTCGATCTTTTCTGGGCATGGCAAGCTATTGTGCCAGATATATAAAGGGCTACGCCACTATCAGTCACCCGTTACGGGCCCTCACCAAACAAGGACAGCCATTTAGTTGGACTCCCCAATGCGAGCAGGATTTCCGAGAAATCAAACATGCCGTCGAATCAGCGGACAACCTGGCATACTTCAGCCCCAAAAGAAAGACTGAGATCACTGTTGACACCAGTCCAGTGGGACGGGGTGCAATACTGGCTCAGTTTGACAATGAGACGGATCAGAGACACATCGTGGCCTATGCCAGCAGAAGTTTGTCGGACACGGAAAAAGCTTATTCCCAACCGGAAAAGGAGAGCCTTGCGGTTGTGTGGGTGTGCTAGCACTTCGACGCTAGTGACCAACCATCAATCACTAGTTACCATTTTCGGAAACCCCAGGGCCTAGATGCCACCTCGAATTGAGCGCTGGGGTTTACGTCTACAAGAGTACACGTATACTATAGTGCACAAACCAGGAAAATCAGCGAATCCAGCTGATTATATGTCCAGACACCCTCAAGCATCACAGGTGTCATGTCCATCTGTGGCAGAAGAGTACATACACTTTGTAGTGGACCATGCCAGACCACCGGCGGTTCCATTGGAGGCAATATGTGAAGCCACTGCTCGAGATGACATCCTTCTGAAGGTAATGCGCCGATTGCGGACCAATCGATGGCGACATGACAGTGAGGAGGAAGGGTGTGATCCACACATCCGACAAGAGATGCAGGCCTTTAGGCATGTGAGCGAAGAACTATCTGCTACCTCAGAGGGGCTCCTACTGAGGGACCAACGAATTGTCATCCCGATGCAACTCCGCCAGGGTGTCATCAACTTAGCCCATGAGGGCCATCGTAGAGTGGTAGCTACAAAAAGAGCGCTCAGAGAGCGAGTGTGGTTCCCGCTACTCGGCCAGATGGTGGAACTCACTCTAAAGGACTGCCCCCAGTGCCAACTGGTCAATTCAGGAGATCCTCCAGCACCCCTACAAATGTCAAATCTACCTAGTGGTGTATGGCAAGAACTTGCCACGGACTTTTATGGACCCATTCAGTCGGGCAAATATGTCCTAGTGATAATGGACGAGTACTCCAGATTTCCAATAGCTCAGTTTGTACCTTCTACCAGTGCCACCAGCACTATTGCGGTGTTGGATGAAGTGTTTGCGGCCTGGGGTGTTCCTAAAGAACTCAAGACTGATAACGGGCCCGAATTTGAAGAATTTGCAAAGCACGTGAATTTCAGGCATCGCATGATCACTCCCCTCTGGCCTCAGGCCAACGGCATGGTGGAGCGATTTATGGCAACTTTAAAAAAGACATTTTAGCAAGCCACCAGTGACAAGAAGGACTCAAAAGTGGCTCTCAACAAAGTTTTGAGGCATATCGAACGACACCTAATGCCACTACAGGGAAATGTCCTGCCACTCTCATGTTGGGACGACCAATCAGAACACGTATACCGATGTGGGAAGGGGCCCTGCGACCGGTGTGGCCGACAAGAACACATGAGGAGTTAGTAGCAGCTGACCGAGGGCGCAAGAACAAAATGAAATCCTACGCTGACACTCGGAGAAGAGCTAGGTCTTCATCTTTGCAAGAAGGTGACTGTGTTCTGGTCAAGCAGGAACAACAAAGAAAGACCGATTGCAAGTTCAGAGCTGAACCTCTTATGATCACTCAACAGAAGGGTACAATGTTAACAGCTGAATGTGTAGCACTTTCAAAGATGCGCCCCGACTGTCAAGGATGCCCTCCACAAAATGACTGAGAGACTGGACATAGAGGGATCTGGCCGTGCAGCTGCAGTACAGAGAGCTGAGACTGACGCCGAAGCTGAATCCGGGGAGGCATGATCCCACGACTCAGACGAGATATTGGACGACCTGTGCGGCTGATTGAAGAGCTATAACCAAGTCAGACTTTCATTTTCTAATTTTGCTAACAAAGGGGGAGATGTAAGGTTGTGTGCAGTCTAGTAGGTGGTGGGTGGAGTTAGGGGGATGCAGGAAGAGGAGGAGCGGACACAGGAAAGGGTTAGAGTAGGGACGGGAAGAAGTGTAATAAAGAGCTTGTGAACACTGAACATCGTGTAGCGTCATTCTTGGTAGCACGACGCTACACTGACACTTCTTGTTTAACCCACGATTCCCCCAAGACTGAAGGAGTTTGGATTTTGCTGTATCTGGCATTAGGAGAACACACAGCAACCGTGAAATCAAAGTGCATGTTAAAGCAATGCATAGCACAAGTACAAAGGCAATATAAAAGCAGCAATTAAACATCTTATTTAAGCATTCGAGCATATACTTTAACTGTAAATCATTTACAATACTGGGTAAGAAGAGAAAGAGACTGAAGGATCAACCTTTCTGCTTCTGAATCACCCCACCCGTGGAACTAGGAACAAGACCTCCAAAGAGTTGAAACTGAAATAGGACCACAATCTCCATGAAATATTCGAACAACTAGAATGTAAACTCCCCCTTAAGGAAACAATTAACTTTAATTGTTTACTGTGGTATTTTATTAATTTGAATTCTTATTTTAGTTTATTATTTTCGATTTTTATTTAAATTTCTTTTTTAGCGGATTTTCTTAAAGGTGTCATGTCTTATCAAAGTATGTCGTCCCCACCACTGTTTCTAACAACACCAGGAAAAACAGTCATACCTTGGAAACAACGGAAAAAAATGTTATTAACTTACTTACTAGAGATGGGGGGGACAAGTACGGTCCAGTAAGGCAACAGGCAATACTTCTTCATCATCTAGGTGTTGAAGAGAGAAGGATTTATGAAGAATTACCAGAAATCTCTTTAAGTATGGATGATGGGAAACCTAACAACATCTATGATTTGTCCATCCGTATGTTAGAATTACATTTCACACCCAAAACCAAAGTAGTATTGGAACGTCACACATTTTTCAGAAGAAGTCAAAGAGATGATGAAGATATTGCCTCATATGTATCTATTCTGAGAGGTTTAGCTTTAACGTGTAGGTTTGAACAATTGAATGATTAGTTCATGAGAGATCAAATAGTTTGTTGTACTAGTAGTAAAAAGAAAAAAGATTTTTTTTAAATAAAAGAAAACACATTAGAAGAGACTATCCAAATAGCAAAAGGGATGGAACATAAAGTTTTGTGACTTAAGGTAATTGAAGTTTCTACAGCTGTAAAACATGAAAGTTGTGGAAAAGTAAATGGAAAAGTAATCAGAGCTTAGCTTGAACAGTAACACAAGGGGGGCACAGCTTGGACAAAGGGTATTCCTACTAGAGATATTAAGTGTTTCCATTGTGGTTCTCCGGGGCACATTGCACCAAGCTTGAGCTTTATGGCAAGGAGTGTATTGTGCAGAAATTGTGGGAAGAGAGGACATTTTGCGAAAGTCTGTAGAACCAAGTTGCCTGGGGCAAACAAAGTGCATGAAGTTGATGATGTTGATGAGGATGTGAAATTATATTGACAATTGATGATATGTCCTGGACAAGTCAGCCGCCTATCATCAGATTAAATTACAAGAAAAATCCAGACATCTAACTTTATTCGCTACGCCCTTAGGTGCCTTCATGTATAGGAGAATGCCCTATTGGTTAGCATTGGCTTCTGCCATTTTTCGAAGAGTGATGGTAAACATTTTTGGAAACATGAAACACGTGTGATGCTTCCAAGATGCCATTTTGATTGTGGGAAAGGATGCTTGTAACCATGATAGACTGTTTGAGAAAGTCATGGGTAGGTTGGAGAAACATGGTCTGAAACTTTAAAAGGAGAAGTGTCAGATATGGAAGGAACAAGTGGATTACTTAGGACATGAGGTGAGTGTGGATGGAATAAGAGCTGTGACCATGGCACCTGAGCCATCAAATAAGGATGAGCTTAGGTATTTTTTAGGATTGTTAGAGTATTGTGCCAAATATGTGGGAAATGTTTCAGAGCTTGTGGAGACATTGCTTATCAGGGACAGAAAAGCAAGACTATGGGCTCCATCCTGTGTGGAAGAACCAGCTGTCCATTCAAAATTGGACTGAACTGGATCCTGTGAGGACCGTGGTTGGAGAGAGACTTGAAACTTCAGAGCCTGTCCTAAGTACCTGGGAGCCACAGGACGACTAGCCACATATTTCCATTATTCAAGGAAGAAACACAACAAAATATCTGATCCGCATACAGCCCTCCCTTGATACTACCTCCTGCCTTGCTCTACAGGAGCATCTGAGAGTCCTGGAAACAAGGGTTGGGCACACATTGATTTCCCTGCATGACACCTTACAGGGACAGGCAGTGAAGTTTGCCCTGCAGTAAACAGGGTAGGGCAACCATTCCTTTGAACTGATGGCACAGTAGTAGACCAACTGTCAGGTCAAAGGTTTACAACAGTGGATCCACGGCTTATATCATAGTATGTTTCATGTGTAATTGTTTTAACAAATTATATTTAAATCAAGACCAGGGTGTAAGGGGTTACATTTGTGTGGTACAGTAAACTCACACTGAAGAGACCTTTTTACTATGGAAAAGATTGGGAAACAACTTTCCCTGTGTAATGTAGTTGTTACATGCAATCTGAGAGGCACTACAAACTGGTTTGCAAATGCCAATTGAGCTGCACTGTGATAATAAACTCATGTTTTACCTTTGTACTGTATCAATAAATGTGTGAATGTGTGTTTAATTATACAGTTGTTCTAATTACATGTTATTGAGCCACATTTGTTTTCACTGCTAACACAAACATGCATACCCACAGCCACCCACACACACCCCTACACACACACACATTTACTTAAAATAACACAATTAAAGTGCGGTTTTGGTTATGAAATAAAATCAAACAAACATTGACACTCCCTTGCCCAAAATTATAGCATGTTCTCAGTGACGTGCCCCTCGATATTCTGTCCCTAGTTATACGCCTTCATGAAAACAATGACGTCAGAATCTGTTGGGGCACAGCACACAGGTCCAGCGTCAGGGTTGTGTACTGGCCCCAACCTTGTTTCCACTGTGCTTAAAAGACATTGGGGCATATTCTCAAGGACTTATTGCCAAGATAGCGGCCCTTTATCGCAGCCAATGTGGTGATAAATGTATCGCCCCATTCAAAAGCTGGTGCTAACATCCGTTCTCACCGTTTTTTTGGCGATAGCAGCCGCAAAAGACATTGCCACAGATAACACCGGCAACTATCACTAATGAGATTTAGTGTAGGTGTTCCCGTGCAAAAAGCTGCAACGACACCACTTTGCAACATTCTCAACGACCAGCCAGATTGGCGATAAGACCTCAAAACATGCAATAAGGCGCGTTAACAGCAGAGATTAAACACCTGCTCTCACCTGGTGTTAAGTCGGACGACAACCTGCACCATAAAAGGGAGCCTAACCCAGAGCCACACCTGAAGAACAACAGATACCATGGAGCTACTGATCATGCAGCTCGGACACCCAAGAGGGCCACAACACCCAATGCCACCACCCCCAGGACCGGCACCGCCCCCGGATCCCTCCCACACCCCCCCCGGACTACCACAGAGGCAGCGCAGACAAAGACAGCGGTCCTTCAGAAAACGCCCCAGCCTGAAGATTTACACACACCAAAGGATGTCATTGCCCACTACAGGCTCTAAAGGAAAACCATCCCCCGCATCCTGACCATCATTGCCCACAGGCTGGCGGTACCAATACAACAGACAACCAACATCCCTCCCCAGACAAAGCTGCTGGCTGTGCTGAACCTGTTGGCCTCTGGTACCTTCCAACCAACAACGGCCAGAGTCGGAGGAGTCTCACAGCCAGCCCTATCAAAGTTCCTCACGCCTGTCTTGGATGCCATCATCAGCATGGTACCCCAGCACCTTGACTTCCCCACACTGCGCAGGAACAGCTGGAGACCAAGCAAGGCTTCTATGCCATAGCTGGCTTCCTGCACGTGTTGGGGCAATCAACTGCACACATGTACTCCTCGTCCCCCCAGCCACCACTGCACACAATTACCGCAACAGGAAGCACACACATTCCATCAATGTGCAGACAACAGTGGACCACCTGTGACTCTTTTACTATGTTGTCGCCAACTGCCCAGGCAATGTGCATGATTCCTTCATCTTCCGACAGCCCATCATCAACCAGCGCTTTGAGGCTGACACCTATGGGTGTTAGGGGTGCTACAGGTCGTCTTATTTAAGTCTGTGAGATTTAATTGCAGTTTGTGTTTCTATTAAACTTTAAGTTAAATTATTGTTTATTTTAAAAAAGAACATGATTTGTTTGCTGTATGTAACCTTTTAATTCTTGCCAATGAGATTCACTGTTTAGGGTTTGCATTAGCCAATGCTTGTTGTTTTGCAGACATTGTGTTGAATACCCAGTTAGACTGTGCGCTCTTCTTGAGCGAGGCTCGCGCTGGCTCTCGAGATTGTTATTTAAATGGGAGAGGGCTCGCGCTGCTCTCGTGCCTGAAGCCTTGCCTATAAATAGAACCCATCCCTAACGGTTCGGCGCTTCGTCTCTGATTGTCTCCCTGACGAGCGCTTCTGTGTCTGTGCCGACGGTCTCAGCTAACCGTCATTTTGCCTTCCCCTGAATTCCTCTCTGAGCCCCATCTAATCCTAAAACAAAAAGAACATTCTTTTTGACAAGCCCCCTTCCCAGCAGTCATCTCCCTGTTTCCTGAAGCCGCTTCGAGTAAGCCGAAGGCGAAAGCTCACGTCTTTCAGCAGCGGGACTCTGGTTTCCTTTCCGCTCACCGGAAGACAGTTCGAGGCTCCGGTCGACGAGTGATCCTTGCAAGGGACAGTAAGATTTCATTTCTTCAGCTGTCCAGAACTATTTAAACAAAAAGGCGTTTCTATTGATTTAATTAATTATCTATGAACCAGCAGTACAATTCAGCTGAAAGAAAAAGAGATTGAGGCTGGAAAGCTGGTTAAACAAGCCTTGGCAAAAACAAATTAATCGTACCATCAGCAGATGGGTTACTAGTGACTGCAAGTACTTGGAGATTAAGACTTAACTACTGTGTTTTGAAGAAACAAGCCTTGGCAAAGCCAGATCAAAATCGTTTTTTCAGTAAAAGGGTCTTTTTAGAGACTGCAAGAACTGTAGAGGCAAAACTTGATTTTCTCTGTTAAGAAGCCTTGGCAAAAGCAAGGGTTTAGTTGTTTCTAAGCAAGAAATGTTTTTTTTAAACGAGTGTTAATAAGAAATCTGCGGGAATTTAGAAAACAGGAGCTTATGTACAAAATCTACTGTTGCAACTAAGTTACAGTTGTTTTCTTTGGGGTAGATTGTTGTTTTTTCCACTATCTTCCATCTGCAGATTTCCTTTTGATTAGAAGAATTGCTGAAGTTTTCAGGTATGATGTTTGCATGCTAAAAACTAGTCCAGTTCACTAATCTATTAACAACCAATGTATTTTCAAAAGAGTTTGATTCGAATAATAACTTTCATTTTATTTTAAAGAATTTTGAGACTGAGGCAGAGTTATTTCTGATGCAAGCTAAGTGCGAGCAAAGATCGCTAAAACCAATGGTCAGTAATTGTTGCGTTAAAATATAATTAGAGTTAAAGAAGGTTAATGGAAAGAATTAGTAATTGTTAATTTTGAATCACTGCTCAGTGTGAAAACTTGAAAAGTACCTCAAGAAAAGGTCAGCGGTCTGGAGCACTTTCAAGAGAAACAACAGCGGAAGACAATATTTCTTATATGTTGTTAGTTTTCTCTGTCCACTTCCCCTTTCCCTTAGGGAAAAGTAGACTCAGTCAGTTTTGAATTCCTGATTGCGTAGACTGATCCTTGAGGGAGTTGGGAGTTTGCAGCTTCAAGAGGAAACGTCAGGAGTGACTCTCAGGACTTCACAACAGTAGACGAAGCCCTTAAAAAATCGTTTCCTCTTGGGTTTGTAAACTCGCCCTCATGGATGTTTCACAGTTGTCACAGTTAGTGCAGAAAATGACTGTGGAAATGGAGAATTTACGTTTAGAGAATCAATCACTTCGTCAGGAGTTGGATGAAACTAGAGCGGGGTTTTCTGTTTGGAGGGATCCTAGTGTGGAGAAAAAAACAGTATTAGCGCCAACTAGATTTGGATCTGATGTGGATCAGTCACATCGCTCAGGAGATCAGTCAAAAAATCAACCGGTCCAAGTCACAGTCGTAACCCCAACGCCTGTCCCTTTGGCTAACCCAGAAAGATTTTCTGGAGATAATAGTAGATTTACTACTTTCCTTAGTCAATGTCAATTGCATTTCATGTGTAAACCCCAAATTTTTTCTTCCGACACAGCTAAGGTAGCATTTATAATTTCTTATCTTGGGGGGTGGCTGCAAATTGGGCAATGCCTTTAGTTGACAAAAATGATCCCTTGCTTCATAATCTGCAGGATTTTAAATTAGCCATGTCTAATTTGTTTGCTAAGCATACCTTTGTTCAGTCTTCAGATAATGAGTTATTGAGTCTTCGCCAAGGGACCAAGGACCTTATTTCTTATATTACTACCTTCAATAGACTCTTGACTGAAACTCATTGGCCTGAAGAGAAAAGAATTTCTTTGTTTTATAGAGGTCTGAGAGACGAGTTGAAAGATTCTCTTGCACATATTGTTAATCTGCCTGAGGATTTTAAGGAATTTCAGGATTTAGTGGTTAGGCTTGATCACAGATTAGGGGAACGTAAAAATGAGAAGACTAGGAGTGATTTTAGGAGTCCTCAATTTAGAGTAGAGAAAAAAGAGTCAGAAGTTAAGAATATTTTGGCTGAACCAATTCTTTCGGGAGGGTTTAAAGGACCTTTAACCCTTGAGGAAAAGGAACGTAGACGGAAGGGTAATTTGTGTTTGTACTGTGGCAAGCCTGGGCATTTTGCTAAAGATTGTACAATTAAACCAGCTAAAAAGAAAGTTTTAGTGGTTGAAACCCTTCCAAATAAATTGTCGGAAAACTAGAACTCTCGAGGAAAGTAGAGATCGTTTCTTCGAGTAAATCTTCTTCCAAGATCTCCCAATTTGTCACAAATGTAACTACACATATTCCAAAACACTTTACTATTCGGATGGTTTTTATTTTAACTACTCTTCAACGACATAGTATTCCTGTGCTATTAGATTCTGGGGCCACAGGAAATTTTTTCGATATTGAGTTTGCCCATAAATTAAATTTAAAATGTGTTGCCAAGGAGGAACCAGAACCTGTGAGGGCTGTTGATGGTTCAGTGTTGTCTTCTGGGATGATTCGATTTAACACGGAACCATTGACTTTGGTGGCAGATAATGGGCATACTGAAATGGTGGTCTTTGATCTTATCGATGCACCAACCTTTGGAGTAATTTTGGGGATTCCTTGGTTAGAATTGCACAATCCAAAAATCGATTGGATTAAAAGAACTGTTACCTTAGAGTCTTCTTTTTGTAAGCTACATTGTTACCAAGAAACCAGAGATCCGGTTATGCCTCTTTTCTGTGCTACTTTAAATCCTGAAATTAATAAACTTCCAGTTGAGTATAGGAGTATTTCTAAGGTTTTTGATCCTGTTGAAGCAACTAAATTACCACCGCACAGAATTTATGATTGCAGGATTGATTTAGTACCTGGTGCTGTTCTACCCTGCAGTAGGATTTATGCCTTAACTGAACCAGAAAATGATTATTTAAGGAAATATCTGGATGAACTTTTAGAATTGGGTTTTATTCGTCATTCCACTTCTCCAGTCTCATCCCCGCTTTTCTTCGTTGCTAAAAAGACTGGTGATTTGAGGGCTTGTATTGATTATAGAGCTGTTAACAAATCGACAATTAAGAATAGATATCCTTTACCTCTGATTCCTGTGCTTCTTAACCAAATTAAGGGTTCCAGTATTTATACCAAACTGGACCTTAGGGGAGCATATCATTTGATTAGAGTCAAAGAAGGTGATGAGTGGAAGACCGCTTTTCGTACGAAATATGGTCTTTTTGAGTATACTGTCATGCCATTTGGTCTTTGCAATGCTCCTGCAGCCTTTCAGTATTTCATCAACGAGGTCTTGCATGATTTATTGGATGTCTGTTGTATAGTCTATATTGACGACATCTTAATTTATTCTAAGAATTCGGAAGAGCATGTGCAACATGTTCAGTCCGTTCTGCAGAGACTGAGGGATCACTCATTATTTGCTAAATTGGAAAAATGTGTCTTTCATGCCTCCAAGGTGGAGTTTTTAGGTTATTGTCTGTCACCTGAGGGGATCCATATGGACCCTAAGAAGGTAGAAGCAATTTTAACTTGGCCGATTCCTGCTTCTATTAAAGACACACAAAGAATTCTTGGGTTTGCCAATTTTTATAGGCGATTCATTTCTAAATTTTCTGAAATTGTTACTCCCATTACTCAGTTATTAAAGAAAGGGAAAGTTTTCTCCTGGACTGAGGAAGCTGATCAAGATTTTACGTTGTTGAAAAAGGCTTTTACCTCTGCTCCTATCTTGGTTCATCCTGATCCGGACAGGCCATTTTTTGTGGAAGCAGACGCTTCGCAGACAGCTATTGGTGGTGTGTTGCTTCAAAAGGATTCAAATTCTGGTCATTTACATCCCATCGCTTTCTTTTATAGGAAGTTATTATTAGCTGAACAGAATTATACAATAGCGGAGCGAGAACTGTTAGCTATTAAAGAAGTGTTTCAGGAATGGCGACATCATCTTTTGGGGGTAAAACATACTATCACCGTATATTCTGATCACAAAAATTTACAATTTTATTCCACTGTTAAGGCTTTTACTCCTAGACAGATGAGATGGCTTCAGTTTTTTAGTGAATTTGATTTTTTAATAATGTATCGACCTGGAAATAAGCAGTTGTTGTCAGACACACTTTCACGATTAGTTTGTAAAAAAAAAAGTTCTGTTAAAGAACCGCCTAGTATTTTGCCATTGGAAAAAATAGCTGCTGAGATCCATTCTGAAAGTTTCTTAGACTCTGTTAGGAAAGAGTTAAAATCTTTTGATTTTCATGAATGGTTGTCTAAGGAAGGGAACTCTATTAGTGAGGGCCTTTTCTTTCACAATAATAAATTATTTGTTCCCACTAAAGACTTACAAGAGAAGGTTATGCAATGGAATCATGATTTGGCAATGGCTGCACATCCTGGTATTAATAAAACCTTGGATTTGTGTCAGCGTCATTTTTGGTGGGGAAAGATGATTCCTGCAATTCAGCAATTTGTGAGAGCTTGTCCTGTCTGTTCACGACAAAAGGCTTTGCATGCAGCTCCTATGGGTCTGCTTCGTCCAATGACTATTCCTCCTCAACCTTGGCACACGATCAGTTTAGATTTCATTACTGATCTTCCTAAATCTAATGGCTATACTACGGTTCTTGTAGTGGTAGATTTGTTATCAAAAATGGGACATTTTATTGCTTTACACAAGATTCCATCTGCTGCAGAATTTAGTACTGTGTTTTTAACTAATATTGTAAAACTTCATGGTCTTCCCTCAAAGATTATTTCAGATAGAGGTCCTCAATTTATTTCTAAGTTTTGGTCACAACTTAGTAAACAGTTAGGAATTGAGTTAGCTCTGTCTTCCTCTTTTCATCCTCAGACTGATGGACAAACTGAGAAAGTTAATCAGTATGTTGAACAGGGTTTAAGATGTTTGTTAACAACTTCTTCTAGTCCTTGGGATGAAGTTCTGCCCTGGGCGGAGTTTTCTTACAATAACACTACTCATTCGGCTTTGGGTTGTTCTCCTTTTTATTTTCTCACTGGTCAACACCCAAGATCTCTTCCTATTATTTTACCAGAGGAACAACAATCCATGCCTGCAGTTTCAGACAGGTTGACATCTCTGATGGATATTCAGGAAAAAGCTAGAAAACAGTGGCTTAAAAGTAAGATGACTATGAAAAGAACAGCCGATTCTCATCGTAGACCTTCTCCTTTGTACTCGGAAGGTCAATTGGTTTGGCTATCTACTAGAAACATTCAATTGGAGGGTCCTAGGAAATTGAAACCTAGGTATCTGGGACCTTTTCAAATTGAGAAAATTCTGAATCCTGTGTCTGTCAAATTAATTTTGCCTGGAGAATATGCTATTCATCCTGTATTTCATGTTTCTCTTTTGAAACCTTTTGAACCTTCTACTCGACCTGACAATCCACCTCCGCCAGTGGTTATAGGTGATCATGTCGAATATGAGGTTAAATCTATTTTAGATTCTAAGAGGTTACGGGGTACCTTGTTTTATTTAGTTGATTGGAAAGGTTATGATCCTTCTGAACGATCTTGGGAGCCTGAAAAGAATGTTCATGCTCCTAGACTTGTTAGGTCTTTTCATGCTTTACATCCTGACAAACCTCGACCTATAAGACGACCTTTGGGGGGAGGAACTGTTAGGGGTGCTACAGGTCGTCTTATTTAAGTCTGTGAGATTTAATTGCAGTTTGTGTTTCTATTAAACTTTAAGTTAAATTATTGTTTATTTTAAAAAAGAACATGATTTGTTTGCTGTATGTAACTTTTTAATTCTTGCCAATGAGATTCACTGTTTAGGGTTTGCATTAGCCAATGCTTGTTGTTTTGCAGACATTGTGTTGAATACCCAGTTAGACTGTGCGCTCTTCTTGAGCGAGGCTCGCGCTGGCTCTCGAGATTGTTATTTAAATGGGAGAGGGCTCGCGCTGCTCTCGTGCCTGAAGCCTTGCCTATAAATAGAACCCATCCCTAACGGTTCGGAGCTTCATCTCTGATTGTCTCCCTGACGAGCGCTTCTGTGTCTGTGCCGACGGTCTCAGCTAACCGTCATTTTGCCTTCCCCTGAATTCCTCTCTGAGCCCCATCTAATCCTAAAACAAAAAGAACATTCTTTTTGACGAGCCCCCTTCCCAGCAGTCATCTCCCTGTTTCCTGAAGCCGCTTCGAGTAAGCCGAAGGCGAAAGCTCACGTCTTTCAGCAGCGGGACTCTGGTTTCCTTTCCGCTCACCGGAAGACAGTTCGAGGCTCCGGTCGACGAGTGATCCTTGCAAGGGACAGTAAGATTTCATTTCTTCAGCTGTCCAGAACTATTTAAACAAAAAGGCGTTTCTATTGATTTAATTAATTATCTATGAACCAGCAGTACAATTCAGCTGAAAGAAAAAGAGATTGAGGCTGGAAAGCTGGTTAAACAAGCCTTGGCAAAAACAAATTAATCGTACCATCAGCAGATGGGTTACTAGTGACTGCAAGTACTTGGAGATTAAGACTTAACTACTGTGTTTTGAAGAAACAAGCCTTGGCAAAGCCAGATCAAAATCGTTTTTTCAGTAAAAGGGTCTTTTTAGAGACTGCAAGAACTGTAGAGGCAAAACTTGATTTTCTCTGTTAAGAAGCCTTGGCAAAAGCAAGGGTTTAGTTGTTTCTAAGCAAGAAATGTTTTTTTTAAACGAGTGTTAATAAGAAATCTGCGGGAATTTAGAAAACAGGAGCTTATGTACAAAATCTACTGTTGCAACTAAGTTACAGTTGTTTTCTTTGGGGTAGATTGTTGTTTTTTCCACTATCTTCCATCTGCAGATTTCCTTTTGATTAGAAGAATTGCTGAAGTTTTCAGGTATGATGTTTGCATGCTAAAAACTAGTTCAGTTCACTAATCTATTAACAACCAATGTATTTTCAAAAGAGTTTGATTCGAATAATAACTTTAATTTTATTTTAAAGAATTTTGAGACTGAGGCAGAGTTATTTCTGATGCAAGCTAAGTGCGAGCAAAGATCGCTAAAACCAATGGTCAGTAATTGTTGCGTTAAAATATAATTAGAGTTAAAGAAGGTTAATGGAAAGAATTAGTAATTGTTAATTTTGAATCACTGCTCAGTGTGAAAACCTGAAAAGTACCTCAAGAAAAGGTCAGCGGTCTGGAGCACTTTCAAGAGAAACAACAGCGGAAGACAATATTTCTTATATGTTGTTCGTTTTCTCTGTCCACTTCCCCTTTCCCTTAAGGAAAAGTAGACTCAGTCAGTTTTGAATTCCTGATTGCGTAGACTGATCCTTGAGGGAGTTGGGAGTTTGCAGCTTCAAGAGGAAACGTCAGGAGTGACTCTCAGGACTTCACAACAATGGGAATGTATTGCTCCTTGGTAAGTACCAAATGAACACACACACACCTCAACTCCACAATCATGCAACTGACAACTCTGGGAATGCACATGTTACAAACTCACATACAACATGCCAAACAACATGCCCACCTAATGGACACGACAGCACAACTTACTGTGGTAACCTGGGCTAGCCATGTACACAAGCCATCAACGGCATGGCACCTCAGCCACGCAATAGCATAATGTGAGGAGAGGTGGGAACCAGGCATGTGCGAAGGAATCAAGTGACCCATGAATGAGAATGTACACAATGCCAAGTGTGGCGTGGATGTGCTGGACAGACTGCAGTCTGCAGACCACAGACATGTCCATGTCAACATACACTGCTGGTGTCTGGAGTGTAGTGGACAGTAGACGCAACCATTTTACCTCAGCCAGTGGGGAAGATCGCTGTGGTTCTCTTCCGGAAAGGCCAATATGTCTGCCAGGGCGGCACCTCTCACCCCGCCACGAGGCCGACGCCATGAGCGGTGGTGCTGATGATCCTTTGCGCCTGCTGCACCCCAGGCTGCTGGTCCCCAGACCCATCCTGGCTACCCCTGCGCACCCAGGCCTCACTGCTCACCTGCCGACACCGGCGTGTGTCAAAGAGGGCCAACCACGTGCCAGTGCAAGTTCCAAGCCCGAGGCCCGCGACCTTGGCAGTCTCTCCTGGAGAGGACTGAGGTGGTGTTGCTTTATAAGTTGTGATAGGTATAAATACCATGCCTGTAATATTGATGGATGATACTTTCAAGCTTACCACCATAGTGCACAGCATTTGTCATTACATCCTTTCTACCGAGCCCAGAAGAAGTCCGTAAGGACGAAACGCGTTGGCTACTTCATGTCATTTAAAAAAAAAAAAAGAAGAACCTTGAATAAAGAAGTTACACAACGACCTGCTGATTTGTTTCTGAAAATTCGTTTTTTACAAACATATGTATCATTGAGTGAAGTGCCGGATCACTGTTCATGAAATACTGTGTTCATGTATAAAATATGTTTTAATGTGTATAATCTTTTTTAGTGATTCATAATGAATTTTAATGTAACTCGTTTATACTTTTATGGCCATGGTTGCCAAAAAAAGGTATTTGAAAAAAGACACTGACATTTTCAAGCTACGGTTAGGAGCCCAATCCAAACTTCACAAAATAAGCAAGCAAACATAACTTGCACACTCATAGCCTTACCCTAAATGGAACAGATGCAATTACAAATGTTGTAAATCATCTGACAGATGAGATTATTTTAACCATTTTAACAGAGACCACTATGAATCTGTTATCATTATTTGGAGTAATTATTTGTTATTTAATTACATATCACTTTTAGACATTGCAATTTATTGGTATAAATATTGGGAGACCATAAGCATTGATGTTGGTGTGTGAGTACTTACTATATTGTACCTAGAGATGGTGACACGGTCAAGAGGAGAAAGGAGCCACAACATGTTGTTGTGGGAGGCGTACAGGAGTGCCTGGAAAGATGTTTGCAGCAGTGCTTGGAGTAATTACTTTACATACACCAGGTGAAATGTAGCGCCACCCAGACTGTCTCAGTAATCTCAATGGACTGCAGAGCTTGCAGGTTTCAGCAAGTGCAGAACAAGAGTATCAAGCCCTTGTAAGTAATATTATTATTTTAAATATCTGCCTGATTTAAGCTACATTGTATGACAATTTCCCACCGTTAGTACTCACAAGTTCTGCATGGTTTATTTCTTCGTAGCAAGAGTAATATTTGGAGCAACTACTGCTTCTACACCTACAAAATTATTCTGTGTAACTGGATATACTCAAAGTAAAAGAGGTCAGAACTGGTTTGGTGATCTAAAACCAAGGACCATTCTAAGAGGGTAATCAACCTTCGAAATCGAATTCAAGCAGGCCTATGACACTCCGCAGAGCTTGGCCTTTGGCTACAACATGTCTAAAGTCACTGTTTGAAGACAATCAGGATCTCAAGGGAGCCGACTGAGGCATCATGAAGGCAAGTAAAATCTTGATTGAAGTATTTAGCCTCTCAAACAGTAGAACCGACTGTTCCCCCTTGGATTACAATCCTTTAGTCCACATACCTAACAACTCCTCAATCCTCTTCATCAGCAGAAGTTGAAAATCCTCAGCTACCACACAATTCTGGCAAATGTGGAGCACATATTTTTCCATGCCCATTCTGTAGAATGAGCAATTTATTTAATTGTTAGTTGTCCTCATACATGCCTCGTACTGCATCCCCCAAAAGTACAGCCAGTGAAATATCCCCCACCCATACCAGAGGTCTCAGATGCAAAAGAAGTGAATGACTTGCCTGAGATATCTATACTCCTAGTCCTATCCAACAGTGCTTTGCATTGATCATGCTTTCCCAGGTCTTCCTCATGAGGAGGTAACATAAGCTCATTTATTTGAAACTTCTTCAATTGTTCTACCTTCTTTATGAAGACACAAAGGCCAAACTTCAGGCAAACCAACCAGGCATGGCTCTGTTATGGGAGTCTGTTGGAAATTACCATAATTTGCTTGGTTTTACCCACAATTTTTGCTTTGGCTGATTTTTCTGACTTTGAAACTCTGTGCGCTTTACACCTGATATCCAGTGGTGATGAAATTGGCATACCCCTTATCGGCACATTTAACTTACCAGTAAGCCCTTAGTATATGATACCTGAATGTACCCAGAGCCTCTAGGATAAATGTCACCTGTAGAGTGCAGCACTCAGTGTGCCATCCACTATTGTGGAAGTCTTGACCCCCAAGCACTGTTCTCAAGGTCCAGGACTATTGACTGGTGTCAAAGTGTACTCCTCCAAACAGATTTCTGAAGCTTTGCACTTAGAATCTTTTTGCCAACTTTTTGCTCTGAGAGCCAGCAGGGGACTGGGACCAAATAGCCATGCCCATCTGACAAAGATGCTTTGCCAATGATTCAGGATGATCTCACTACGTTGTTCTCTGCAGCAGCAAATCTGATTCAGTAGGACCTTGCGTAAAAGGTGCACGGCCTCGAAGTGCCCTTATCAGCTACAGCCTGCAACCTTGCCCCACTGGGATAATTCAAGCTCCAAAAAAGTGACTAAGTCCGAAGGTAGAACTCTTCACCAGGCAATGGTGCGTAAAACTATCCTGCTAGTGAAAGACCTTCTCTGGCCAAAATCCAAATTTGTCTAGCTAGGAGCTTTCCTGCCTAAAGTCAATGCATTCACTGTGACTTCGTCCAGTGGATATCCACTGGTGTAGAGCACTCTTTGACCACAACCTGCTTTTTTCCCCGCTGATGATTTTTGATTTTCTTTCCTGAGACTAAGTCAGAAGGTAAAACTTTTCACTAATATGAACCCGGTCTTTCTATCTGACCCATGCTCCATTGTGATCGGTTTTAAACCTTACCCTTGTCCCAGTCAAGAGCAACCATATGACCGCAGTTGGCTTAACACAGTTTGACGCTATTTTGAACATTAAAATTAAGAAAATTCAAAACTCCGGTTCTACCTTTTGGGATTGTTTCATTTTGGTGTTATTTAATTATTAAAATTGACTTCATTCTTCTAAATTGGTTTGCAGTTTTTTGTAAATTGTGTTTTGACTTTATTACTGTTTAGGATTTTACCACGATTGTGAATTATTTTAATATAATAAGCAACTAAATTAAGAGATACAGGCACATGTGTGGGTCTGACTCCCTAAAATGCCAATAGCTTCAACAATGTTACATATTCAATTGAAGACATCCATTTGAAGCTAGAACATTTAGGGGCATATTATCAAGGGGGTTTATCTCCGCTTTTTTGGCTTTAAAAGCCAAGAAAGCGGAGATAAAATTATCTCCCTATTACCTAGCTGTCGCTAACACCAGTTAGCGACCGCTAGTAGGAGATAGCGACCATCTTGGGCCCCACTTTGCATGCCAGTGATATTTATCACTAATGACATGCAAAGTGGGCGTGCCAAGATGTTAGCGACTGGAAACAGTCGCTAACATCACTATCTCCTATTACCAACTTTTAGAGATATTCGCGCTAAGCTCGAATATCTCCAAAAACTAACACCTGCCCTGAGCAGTTCTTAGCCATGTTATCCAATGGGAGGTAGATAACATGGCTAAGAGCATTAGCTCGGTAATGCATGAATATCGCTGACTTTTCAGCGATATTCATGCATTGCGGCCGTTTTTTATCGCATTTGCGATAAACCTTGATAATAGCAAGGTTTATCTGCGATAATTTCTGACGATGCTTAGCGGTAAAAAATTCGTTGCTAAGCATCGTTAGCGATAAATATCGCTTAACGTTGGTAATATGCCCCTTAGAGGCTTATTTATTTTGATCCAAGTTGAAAATTCATGCAAAAAAGAACAGAGTTTAAAGGTCTAAGGGCCAGATGTAGGAGAGAAAATACCAGTCGGTAACGGCCAATTTCGGCCGTTACCGACCGGTATTTAGGATTTGGCATGTAGGGGCCATCATTTTACAGAATCAGTAAATTTACCGATTCGATAAATTTACCGATTCGGTAAAATACCGAATCGGTATTTTTACCGATTCGGTAAATCCACATGTAGGTGACACTCCTAAGAGTGTCACAGGCCCTTAAGAATCGGTATTTTACTACCCAATCCAATTGGGTGGTAAAATACCGAATTCAGGTGTGCATGCACATCTGTGAATGCACACCTGTGCCATGTGACACAAACAGACATGCCTTTAGGGCATGTATGTGTGCCACATGGCACACATGCCTGTATTTGGGGTGCTAGAGGGTGTCAAAGTGACACCGCCTGCACCCTTGCAGGATTCAGTATTTACCGATTCGGTAAATACCGAATCGGTATTGCCCATTGATTCCTATGGGCTTCAAGGCCCATAGGAATCAATGGGCAATACCGATTCGGTATTTACCGAATCGGTAAATGCCGATTCTTACCGATTCGGTAAATTGAAAAATAAATGTACCTACATCTCACTACTTCTATTTTACCGATTCATAAATACCGAATCGGTAAAATTCGGTATTTATGAATCAGTAAAATAGAATTACCTACATCTGGCCCTAAGAGTGAGAAATTTGTGATAGGTCCCTTTATCAAGGTTCATCATGAATGGCTTGAATAAGGCTATGTGTGAGAAGGTAATCCCACAATAAGAGCAAAAGTAATAAATAAGATGAGCTTCTTCTTAAGCAGATTATGAAGAATTTAATATCAAGAACCCTACTGCAAAGAGAAAGAAACATTCCATTCGCACCCATTCTTTTACCAAGACCACTCTTGAGAATAAAGGAAAATTGAATGAAAATTAAGATATAGAATGTCTCAAGGTCTGATGTGTGGCAATACATTTGCAAAGGCCATCCATTCTCATACTCATACACTTTGCCAACATCTGGTTTTGAGTCAAAGCTGACTTCTACTCACCCTAATGTAGGGTGTAACAACTGAAATCTACAAACCATGCTATGACATTTATTAACTACTCCGGCCTGTCTGTATTTGCTCTATATTCCTGTGACTCAGTTAGATAAATCTAAAATTAAGTTAAATATTCAATTTGTAATTAAGTGGGCCTAATGCCCACTTATATTTTTTTTAATGATAAGTGGACATAATTTTTTTAAAAATCTTTATTGGATGTAGTAACCTTTTGTCTTGTTTTCTCATGTGAGATGCTGCAGAGAGGCTGGAGGCATTCTAGTTTGAAGGTCCATAACCAGGGTGGTTGTAGATTCCCAACGAAGGGTTGGATGGGAGCAGTGGTTCTTCAACAAGGAAGACGGACAAAGAGCTTTTGGGACTGGGTGAGCAAGGATGGAGGGATGTGGCAGAACAAAAGAAAGGCAAAAAGGCATAAATTAAATACAAAAGTTCAGGATTTTAAATGACATAAACTGAAATTGCTCAACTCACTGTTAAGAGGCTCAGAAGTAGAGAGAAG
This sequence comes from Lissotriton helveticus, assembly GCF_964261635.1. Classification (NCBI taxonomy): domain Eukaryota; kingdom Metazoa; phylum Chordata; class Amphibia; order Caudata; family Salamandridae; genus Lissotriton; species Lissotriton helveticus. The sequence continues at coordinate 2,124,728,981 of NC_136059.1, read as the reverse complement.
CATAAAACTGTAGTGTGAAATTGTTGTAAATGAATCTAGGACTCTAGTGTGATTTTTCCCGATTTATGCCCTTTTATAGGTATAGATTATCCTATCCTTATATAGGCATAGAAATCATTACCACATTTAGACTGAGCCTATGCAGCCCAAATACGGCATGACTACTTCCACTAAATTCCAAGAATCAACAACGATTTCTTAGAGAAACCCGCCTTCAGCAGCTAGGGACTTCCCCTTGCCTGAATACTAATTTATCTGGGAAATCATGGACTTTTCGAAGAACTGAGTCTTTGATGGCACCTTCAAAGTATAAATATGCATAGATTTACCCAGACAAACACACGGTGGTTTGGAGCAGATTGACTTACTACTTTCCCGACGACCTGCAGCAGCAAGTGCCGAAGGAATCCGACCCTCCAGCTGACGCACTGAGAGACGCTGTCTTTTTTCCTGCCGGGAAATCCAGCTCCAGTGTTTCCAGGCTACCCTTGCGGGTTGCTGGGAAATCGAGTCCTGAGATAGAGATACAAGACCTCCTTCATTCTAAACCAAGGTACGGAGCTGATTAGACCCTTAGAAAAATCTTGGATAGATTCTTGGCAGAGAAATACTAAACTTAAACTACTCCTTACTTACTGCTTCCCTTGTACTAGACTTAGGTTAGGTACACCGGGGTAGGCGTATTTTAGAAGCACCAGTTGAGTACTTTTAGTCATTATTTTATCATTGTATGTATTTTATATGTTGTAGGCAATTTATGGCTTAGAAACCATATCATGCTTTTACAGTACTTCTTTATAATACTTATCGTATTATATGCCTTGTACTTTTTAACCAGTATTACGATTGTAGCAGTACATTTCTTATGCTTGAGAAAGAAGACTGTTCAATAAATACTTTTATTGAAAACGTCAGTCTCTCTATTTTTCTCAGCACCTCTGGTGAAACGAAGCATGCATGATTGACTGAGTAAAATAGCTACTCTAGAGATTGATTTATTATTCTTGGGAAACAAAGTTGTCATGTTTATGCGGTTGTCAGAAACTAATCCCTTTTTGTGAATTCGAGAAAGTTTCTAGTTACCTCTGAGCTAGCTGGCACTCACAATTAAGTCGAATAGATTCGGTAGAGACCTAGTCGACCTCAGTCCTACGTCTAAACAACAGGATTTATTATTCCAATGCGCAGAGCCTATTGGGAATATAGGAACTACACTACAAGATCAGTAGGCATCAGGTATTTATCACTTGATTACCAGAATCATAGGCCACCTTTGTTTACAAAAAAGCTTTGCTCAGATGGATTATAAATAAGGGCTGATCATCCTACTCAATCTGCAACTTTGTTTTCTAACCTATAAATAAGATGGAGAGTGGAGCAGATTATTTATCACATACATTTTGTAAAATAAATATTTACATTGTGTGTAGTCTTTGGTCCAAATCAAGATGGTTTGTTAATGATCCAAGATCATCTTTCAGAACTTCGTCTGTTGAAATCTCTTATTTAGAGTGGAGGCAACTTCATTTTTATAATTCTCAAAGTGGGGAAAACTATTGTACTTCTTATAAGCATTCTGGAAAAAGAATGAGAATATATGTTGCTCCTTGCATACATTATGTTCATAATTGCATTGATCATTTCACTATCATTCAAAAGGAATCCTGGCTTATCTATGGATTACTTTATGACAGCAATGTTCGGTCACTCTTTTGGTGCACTCACATTCAAATCAAAATGCATTTTTTTATCAACCAGCTAAAATTACATTTCAACACTTTTTGTTCCTCGACACTAGCATTGTTTATCAGCAGAAAAGCTAAGTCTCACTGATAATTTATATTAATAAAGCCTTGCCAATAAATGTGTGTGAAGTCTGAAAACATTTGTAAGGGGTAAAATGATTACCTATTCTACTACTCTGACTATTTGCAATAGGGCTGGGGATAATACTATCCCGTCTGTGCTACACTCACTGCAATTTGTCTTGCTTAAGCAGTCCAAAGGTGAAGTGTCATAAGTTCCGGTAATAAAAATCATAAGCATCACAACATATCTGCTCTGTAATCAGTGTAAAATATTTAAAGCATAATGTGACAAAGTGCCTCTTCTTTTATGGTCACCCTTATTTTTTGTGGACTGATGCTGCTGGCTTTTTAACTCTGCCCAGTGGGGTGCTTCTGTTCAGTCTCCAAAGCATGTTCTCAGACCCCTGGACCAAGATAAAATTGGCTAATTGCTAATTGGCATATTTAACTTTCCATTAAGGCTCAGTATATGCTACAAGAAAATTCACTAATGTCATAGAAGGTTAAATATCACTTGTGGACTGCAACACCTGGCGCCTATTACAGAAGTGCTTCTGGGGTGCAACACGTGTTTGCACTCGCTTTATTCATCCCCTGGGCACTGTGGTATTACAGAAGGGGCTGCAAAAAGTTGCGCAGCACCTTCTGTAATGCAGTAGCGGTGGAGCACATGAAGCGCCAGTGCTAATATTTGAGGGCGTTTCCTCATTTGAAAGGGGATCTCTAACCCCTCTTGAAAAGGTGGTTGGTTGCTGCCTGCATAGAGAGAGACAGAGCAGTTTTTAAACAGCTGCTCTGTATTTCTCTTGAATTTGTGCTGCCCGGAGGGCAGCGCATTCAACATAGTAAGGCGCACTTTCCCTGTTCACACCCGCACACCTGCTTAAAGGTGCACCTTGGTGCAAACAGGAAAAGTGCACCCGACCTGTAATAGGGCCCCAGGTGTGCCATTCAAAGAGCTGACAAGGAAAACATGGCTTCAGGCCTACTGTGTGTAGCCTGACTACTGCTGCTTTAAAACCTGCAGTCAGACTTGTCAAAATATACCTTTTTTACAGGTGAGAAAACCAACATTTAAATATTAAGCAAGTGACTCCTAAGTAGGCCTGGTAGCCCACAACAGAGAGGGCCTGGTATTTGAAAGTGGAACATGTAAGCATTTTATGTTTGCAAGTTCATACAGTGATTAGACCCCAAAATCTATTTTCAGTGTTAGGGATGTAGCTGATTCTATGAGGAAATAGCTAAAATACACTTTGTATGTTAACTCTGTATATTGGGTTTGGAATAAGCTACATATATGGTTTAACCACTGTTTTTAATATTTATTAAAACGTAAATTCAATGGTGATAAATATACAGTAAAAGGAATTTTTGTATGCTTGCCATGATGCTGCTTGAACATGAAATACCTTGAAGAAAAAAGAGACATGAGGAATTTAGCAAAACAGGTACAGTTTGCTTAATTAAACAATGCGGCAGGGAGCACAGTCACAGGCATAGGTTGTGAGGACAGTTTCAAATTACAATGGGTATAACATAGACTTTTATACAGTTCATTGAATGCAATAAAATGGTTCAGGCGATCCTCATTCATTAAGGAATGTGTACCTCTGTCTTTGGTACCATAAATCAAGGTATTAGATGAGGAATCCAGGTGGGCCTCGACCTTGAGTGGACACAATGCAGCCAGTGGGTAACATGTCCAGATGTCCTGCATGAGGAGCGCGCAATGACTGCGCGTTTTGTGTGTGCTGTGTCTTGATTGTCTAAGTGTTTGCTAACTTCATGTGGCACCTGCTTTTTACGGTGTTTTGGGAATGCAAGCGCCCCTCCGGCCATGTGTACTTTATTGGGACCAATCTCCCAGGGCCAGTGTGGTGTTGATGTGCCTATCTGTGGGATCATGTGGGATTTCCTGTTCACGCATTTGTTTACTGGCTACGTGCCACCCCACTTGCGACCTGTCAATCAGTGACTTCAGGCCTGGGTCTCAGGGCTATGGTTTCAGGAGTTGGGGTTGACATGGAGTTCTCACCAGGCAAATTAGTCAGTAATAATGCTATTTCATTTTTATACATGAATGTCTCATCATTCATATTGACATCAACGTTTTCAATAGTAACAGAAGCTCCAGTTGACTAATTAGCATTGGCTGATTTAAACTGAGCTGTCAGGGCTAAAGTGGGAAAAACTGCTCTCAGATCAGAGACAAAGATTTGGGCCTCGCACAATGGTTTGAGGGAGAAATGTGACTGAGCTTAACCCAAGCAGAGAAGCTTAGAAGTGTTGAGGAGCTTCATTAACTAGAAAGGGAATTTTGAACACCCGTGTTATACCTGTGTCTTTCCCCAAACTTTTGCCTTCACCATCCTATTTTTCTGAATTCGTTTTTGATGGCCATAGGACTCTGTGCACTTTACCACTGCTAACTAGTGCTAAAGGGCTTGTGCTCACTCCCCAAAACATGGAGAAATTGACTTACACTTAATTGGCATATTTAACATACTTATATGTCACTAGTAAGGTGATATACCATATACCCCGGGGCTGCAGCACTTATCATGCCACCCACTTAAGTAGCCCCTTAAAACATGCCTCAGTCCTGCCATTGCAACCTGTGTGCAGTTTTAAACTTTCAATTCGACTTGGCAAAATAACTCCCTTGCCAAGACTAAAAGTCCTGTTAGTTTGTTGTGAAAATTCTTCCCCCAGAGGCTACGACAACCCATTTCAAACCCCACGCAATTAAAGGGGTTCTCCTCAGGACCGGGACTTGGTCAGTTCTGTGCAAGGTAATATAGAACAGTGAATTAAAACTCTCAACTTAAATATTCCCCTCTCATTTGTAACCACAGTAAGTTCCATTGCCAAGAAATATCTCAATTTCTCTTCATGCTGAGTCAAGTGGTAGAGGGAATTTTTTTTTCTGACAAACTTGAGACCAGTTCACTGATATGTATCTCCTGTGATAGATTTGTGAGGGTGTACCTGTGAAAGAAGTAATGCGTTATGGCATTTGTGTGTCTGATTTGTAATTTGGTCGGTGAACACATTTACATGGCCACTGATAGGGCATTAGATAAATATTAGTCACCCAGAGGTCGATATTCAACTACTCAGATGTGTGCTTTATTGTAATAGTTCTATTTTTAAGTGATTTATGGTGCTCATGTTGAGGTATGTGCGCATAGCTGTTTCGAAAGCTCCCCTCACATTGCAGTTAAAGCAACTTGCCTTGTCAAATTCGAAGAGCTAGGAACGTTTTCTTTTTCGTTTGGCGAGCGGTACATATTCCAACTTCCGTACCGGCACATCTGTAGAGTGGAAACACAATCAATCAATGAAACTTTGTTGCAAATTGATACCTACCGCTAAGCCATTACGTTGTCCTGCATTAAAACTGTGTTGCAAACTATCAGGCTGAAATTGTGCTTCTGAGTGTAGCAGTTACATTATTTCGTGCCGGAGCCCATGTGATTACTTGCCATCAGTGTTCATCTTTGTTCCGTATCGTTTGTCTCTATTATTCTTTGTTTTGTGAGCTGGCATCAGTCTTCGAGCTACTCAAATACAAGGTGTTAAACGGCGGTGGGTAGACGGGGCATAGTAAATCGAACGCTGATGCTGCTAAATCTCAGCGGTCCGCTGTGGCTGAACTGGGCCTGCATTGTTGCATACTGGGTTTCTCAGATTTTTATATGGACATGTAAAGGAATATTGTTACCGGATCATGGGCTTTTCAAATGTATCACTTTCTATGGGTGATGTGACTGTTATAATCAAGTTGAGTATATGATGTGTGTTGTCCAGTATATCTGTGAGGATTACTTGACATTACATTGTACTTGGGCGTAGTTGACATCGTCATTCTTACTTGATTATATAATCTATTGATCTCAGTCATTTAATTTTATCCCCGTCTTGTTGTGTTGAACATAATTATCAACGAAGCTTCTTTTCTTGTTAGTAAAGTTTCACAGTTCCCGCCTCTAGGGTTTGGAATGATTACACTGAGGATAGTCCACTTAAAATGTCCTTCATTGTGAAGTGGTTTACCATAGTTGCTGCTGTAATTTAGTTTTTTAGTCTGAAGCGATGTTGGACAATTCTTTGATTCACTTCCTGATTCGTCTTGCCTATCTACATTTTTGAACAGGGACAAAATATTTCTTACACCGCGTTCTTTGTTTTGCAGTTCGAAAACTCAGTGTGCCTCAATTGTACTTGGCCAACAGTGTAAATGAACCCCTCAATTGTGGAGCTGCAGACCATACACTTGCCACATTTGTGATGGTCCTGGAGGGGTTTCAAATAGGGGTGGGCGGTATTTGGCAAATTTACTTTCGCAAACTATCGCGAAAATGTTAAAAATCTCCACGAACACGAATAATATCGCAAAGATGCAGAAGTTTTTTTCCCGCCAGTTCGTGGTATTTTCTGCGTGATCACATTGAAAATGTCTCGCTAACTTACCCATGTGGTCGCTCATGGGCGTGGCCATCTTGTTTTCACTTGTCCCGCCCGCTCGCGCTGCTTACTTCCTGTTCCGGGTCGCGCAATGCATGGTCGCGCCCGTTCGCGTTACGTATTTCCTATTCGGGAACGCTTTTACGTGTTCACGCTGCTTTTTGCGTGCTCGGGGAGAAAATATCACGCAAACTTGCGCACGTGGTCGCAATGGGCGCGGCCATCTTGTTTTTTAGTGTATTGATATGGTTCTGGGGCCTGATTTTCAATCCTCCCTCTATCTTTCCAATCCTTGTTTCAAGATACTTTTTAAAAATCTTTTTTATTTATTATCTCTCTGACTATTTTCCTCCTTCTATATTTTTGGGTTTTGTCTACTTTTTGTGTGTTTTTATGGCTACTTTTTCACTCTTTTTCTATTGCCTGCTATTTTCATTTCTTTTACTTACTTTTTAAATTGTATTACCTTTTTTTTCCCGCCCCGTCTCACTCTCCCCAGAACCATGTCCAAGGGTAGGGCTCGCAACAGCCAGAGCCGCAAGGAAGGCGGCACCCACATGGGTTGCAGGCACGGGCCGTATTTGGGGAGGTGGAGTTGGCTGCACTTGTTTTCTTTGTGCAGCCCCACCTCCCCTCAACCCTGGCAGCAGTTGGCAGGCCTGGGTCCGGGTACGGGCTCCGGGAGTGTCGGCAGCAGTGGGGGAAGGTGCGCCGGGCAGTGTTTTGCTGCTCTGGGGTCCGGCGCACCCAGGCCCAGTTGATGCACCGGTGGTCCGACATCCTGGACCGGGAGTAGGATCTGCTGGACCTGCTCGGAGTGGAGGTCCCGGGTCTTGGTGAGTAACTATTTAATTATTACTACTTTGTGTCTGTTCTTCTGCTCTGTGTTATATAATTATATTGCGAATATCTTATTTTTCCAACTAGCTAGAATGCTGCTGCTTACATTACAGGTTAATTACGTTTAAAATTCTTCTGTGATTATTATGACACAGGTGCTCTTCTGCGCTACTACTATTCTTACTTGTTTGCAACTTTGCGTCTGCGCTCGCTTAGCATGATTATGTAAGAGTTTATTTTAGAGAAATTAAGTTACATAATGCTAGTTTAGTTACTTTGTATGAGTTTGTCATTTTTTAGTGGTATGCGTGATGCCCCCTCTGTTACGTCACGTGCTGCTAGTACCCTAGTCTTTATTAGAACCTTTTCTAGTTTGTTCAATGAGTGGTAATAGGCTTAGCACTAGCAGAACATCAGCATCAATCAATCAAACAAAAATGTGGTGTATACAAATATGTAGTCATGTGTCCTCCATTTATTTGACCATATGCATTGTTGAGGAATAAAAGAAGTGGAAATGCACACTTAATGTACAATTGGCACGCCTGGAATAGGTGGGCTAGGTCAGGTGGTACGTCGTACTTAGGCTTAGTTAGTATTCTGGAATCAGAATGGAAGACTGCATTAGTGTTGATAAATAGTAAGTAGTCGATCCGCGAATCCCCCGATACTACTTGTTGACCAGATGAGATTGGTCAATTTAGTTATTGCAATTGTTGTTTAGATAAGTGTTTTTTTACCGTTCTTTAAAAATATTTTATATGTTTGACACTATCCATCAATGTTTTGTCTCTTTCTTATATCTCTCCTGTTCAGCACCCAGGGGCAGGCAGACAGGGGCGCAGTCGGCGGGACAAGAACAGCAAGAGGAGGACACCACCGCGGGCTCTTCTGCTGGCCCTAGTAAGTCTTCTTGTTTTTAAGAATAATTCTTATTCCATAACTTTTACTGCACCATATTTTTCCCGAACTATTGTTTCCGTTTCCTAATGCTTTTTTTTACCAACAGTTATCCTTCGATCTGTACTGTTTCGAAAATCTTGTTATCCCTGCCTCTGCTATGATGACTCTCTGTACCACAACTACTATTAGTCTGTCTGTACTGTAGTAGCTAAGCTTGCCCAGTTGGCCACTCTTTATTTAAAAGGTTTTAAATAAAACTCAGATTCACCATAGCTCTAGTAATTGAGTCTAGTCCTTTGGGTCGTCCTCTTGTACTACTTCTAGTCTTATGGATCTTGAGTCTTTGTTAATCTGGAGGCTTTGACAATTCAAACCAACAAATGCCCAACCAGATTTATTACTATTTTGATATGATAGGACATACTACTACTGTTGTAGGGATTTTGCACAAACAAAAATTTGCACAAGAAAATAGGATGTTGGTGATGGGAGGTTGAACCTTCCTCACACACCTCAATCAGAAGTTCAGAACCCACCACAACCCCCTGCCCGACTAGTTATAGTAGTGTCTTGTCATAACTATTAGCTCTCCGAACCCTCCTCCCAAGATACCCAACAAGTAGACAACCCAGAATATAATACACCCAACCTCTCAGTCATGGAAGCAATGCACATGCACACCCTTCCTTTCGCTCGCTCACTTGTGTAAGTCCACACCAAATACCACCAAGTCTATGTAAGTTCAAAATGTTTATTTTGAATTGACAAGCTCTGTACGTTATTCTATAATGCAGCACCCACAGGAAAATCAATAACATTAAAACAATAAACATCGTTACACTTACTTACAGTTGGGAAATAAATCATGATAACTGAACAGTGGTGGAAGCACCACCATCCCCTAGGTAGTAATAGAGTTTATATACATTTATAAATGAAGATCTGAGTGAATTCTGGGGACCCCTCACCTTAGAAGAACCTAGTACTGGTAGTTGTTGCATCATAAGCTCTGCAAAGCTCTGGTTCGCAGAGGGAATCTTCCGTCTTTAATGAAAAAAATGAAATGGTGCGCGTTAGTATATTGCAAGCATTTCTCAGCCGTGCCAAAAAGTGTAGCATTTACGGATAATCAATATGGACTAACAGTACACCAGAACTTCATAAAAAAGTGGCTTGTTAATGTTTTGGTTGACCGCTTGTATGCAGCACTTAGACAGTAGCATTGTGAGGTCATGTGGGCTCAAAGGTGTCTTATACAACAAGCTGAAAGGTAACGTCACATGTGCAAAAATAAAAGACACACAGGTAAAATGGTTGCATGGCTCAGGCTAACTAAGCAAAGGCTATAATGACCCTAGGGACCATTTATAACTACTAGTGTCTACTCTACTACTACCTGATTTGTACTAGTGATGTATGTTGTATACTATTAACTCATTTATTAATCTTGCTACTGACCAATAGGGGGAGGTGTATATGACTCCTAAAAAATGTGTACTGTTTTCCAGGCGCACTACCGACCACCATTGCCGGGGCCAGCGGTGAAGTCGACACGGAGAGAGAGGATGCAGCAGTTGCCGATGCCGATGGAGAGGTAGGGGGAGTGCCAGCACCAGTGGCGGGCGGTGGTAAGTTAGATTCATAATCCTTAACTATTGACATTACACTCACTGCAAGGGTGTACTGTATGTATACTGTACTGTTGAGACTTAGGGCCAAATTAGGATGGCGGGCGGATTGCCCCCGCCGGGCCGGCGGTAGTCATTGCCGGCCCGTCAGGGGCCAACCTCCCACCATCCCTGTAGAAAAGACCCCCTGCAATATTACAATGGCTGGGGGGTCTGCGGTGGATAGAAACCGTTCGCTGATTTTCCACACAGTGGACATGTCGACTGGGCGGAAAAGGGTTCAATATGATGGAGGTATCTGAAACACACCGTCAGCCATATAATCTTCATTTTGGAATGCCTTTCCATGGCGGCATTGCCGCCACGGAAAGGCATGCAGAGTATGTTTGGGGGGCCCGTTGTGGGCCCCTATGGAGGGTACCTATGGTACCCCCCTGCCTTTCAAAGCACAACGTGACAGGCTCCGCGTGGGGCCTGTCACGTTGTGCTCGGAAAAGCACAATATATATTTTTAGCATTGCGGCGGGCGGTGCTGAAAGCACCGCCCGCCACAATGTGATAATACGGGATGCGCCCGCCACTATGGCGGGCGCATCCTAATTGCCCCCACGGGACCCCCGCCCTTATGGCAGGTGGTCCCTTTTAGCATGAGGATGGCGGCGGACAAAGTCCGCCCGCCATCCTAATGATGCACTAAGTAAGAGTTGTTGTGAACGTTTGAAGACTGAATAAAGACACCCTTTAATTGGCATTAGTAAAGGCATTAGGAGCGGGAGTATTGAGTAACCAATGGCCTCATCTATCTGTGATTTCAACTCCGCTTTGAAAGTTTTATGGAGAAGACGAAAAGTCAGATCAGATTACCTGGTGTTGAACTAAAAAGTGAAAGACGGGTGGAAGGAAGGACGGGCGAGATTTAATATTTATGACTGACAGAGAGAAGGATACGTGTGATGCAAGCATGCAAATTGCAAAGGTGGCTGATAGTAAAGAATCTGACGCATGGTTGGTTGAATGCCTGAAAAAAATCCTGCAAATTTTAAAGCCCAAGCAAGTGGGAGGATAGATACATACTACAAATGTTATGTACTGTGCTTTATAGCGCTACCATGCCACTATGTGTATAATTAACTTGTCTTACTGTTTTTCTAAGAAGATATTTTACAATTGTCTTGTTTTTTTCTTTTTGATATACAACTACTCTTTCCAAACCAGATCGGAAGGAGTTGGCCGCCAAGGCACGGCGTCGCAAGCTGGAGGCAATCCAGCGAGAATATCGACGGCTGGTGGTCTTGGAAGAGGAGGAGGAGGGGACTGCAGCACTTGGAGACTCCACCAGTGCCCCTGGTCCCAGCCACCGCCCTCCAGCGGTACGGCGCCACCATCTGGCAGCCCCCCGGCCTCCACCTTACCATCTCTGGTGCCCCCCACTGTGGCTGCAACTGCCACGCTCTAAATTGCTGCGTCTCCAAACTAGAGGAAGAAATGCGACGTGTCCTCCAAAGACAATCCGGCTACACATAGACCCTGTTTATTTTCTCTTTTTTAATTCTTGTTTTGGTGGATGGGAATTGGGCATTGGGGTTTTGGACATTTGGACTTTCTCATTACGGTTACGGACATTTGTTGGGGTTAGGGAGGGGGGTGGGTCAGCTTTTGTGTTTTTTTACATAGTTTATTTTGGTTAGGGTTATATCAAATCTATATTTCTACTTTAAATACAATGTTGTTAATGTTTTGTAGGTGGGGTTACTGTTTTACATCACACTGTTTCCTTGCTGGTGCAGGTCCGCCCATAGCCAGTGTTTGATTTAAATAATTGGCTGACTGTGTAAGATACAAACAGATAGATGCGACACCCCTCACTGATTGAGTTGTCCTACTAGTACTGTCAGTCTCTCCCTTCTAGTCTATGCATTCTTTATCTGGACTCAAAGGGGTCTATGAATTGATTGAAAACATGTCCATTATTAATTATGCCTCCCCCAAACTTCTCTTACCTTTGCTTGATGTTTAACTTAGGCACAGCGATGGCTGCATGATGGTTTCCTTTTTCTAATATGCCATGATTGTGGTGTTGGTAGTAGTCCTTCTGACTTGTTATTATTCCATCAATCATCTCCGATACTCGTACTGACTGACTGTGGAGATCGGCCAGTAGTAGAAGTAAAATGTTGTTATTACACAACAAGAGTAGAAATATTATTGACTTGAGTCACTCTTTAGTTTGTACAGTAAGACTACTCGTACACTTTGACTCCACTTTGTGCACAACAAACAATCAACAAAAACACAAACACCAATCGCTCAGAGTCTGGTGTCCAATGCATGCCATTCATTTTAATTACCTGTTCCTTCTCATCTTAAGTTAACGGACTGTCTTTTTCGCCATCATCATCATGGACAGTGCTGTTGTCATACTCAGTGTGCAGATTGAGTCCCCTTCCTGTATTCAATCAAAAGAAATGTATCAAGCTGCAGTAGAAGTACACATTTCTTATTTGCAAGAAGGGGAAAAGTGCCTTGAGTTACGTTTAGTGTTAACTGTAGAAAGATGATTAGTCACAATGACATAACTTCATGCACAACAAACAACAACAAAATCACTCAGTCTGCGACTCTGCATCCAATGCATGGAATTCATCATTACCTGTTCCATCTCATTTCAGTTAATGGACAGTCTCTCTCGGCTCTGAAAGGAGGATAGCTATAGTAGTCATCATTTTCCACTTCTTTTGGCGGGACTTGGAAAGTTTTTATTTTTTCTTCTATTTTCCATCCTCCAATCATCATGAGGAAAATGTATTTAGGCAGGAGATTCAGTATGATGGAGTGGAGGAGCTGTACTGTATATTGAAAGAAGAAGAGTAGAAGACGGTGGTAATGGATTTGTTGTGATTCAAAGTTTGTAACTGGAACGACAGACACACAAATAAAGGAAGAAAAGTGAGGAAGACAGTAAGTGCAAGCCTAATTGTCAGGGAAGTATAGCTCAACCTCAAACTCTGGGGGTTCAGCCAGTAGTAGGTAATCATGATGTCAAACACTACTTCCGTCACCTGAGTCTCTGTCCTCATCTTCCTCGCTTGCTTCATGTATTGTGTAATTCGGTGGTATGAAGTGCTGATTCATTTTGATCATTGTTAACCTCTCCACGTTTTTGGGCAAGAGATAGGTCCTTCTCACTGTTACAATGGAACCAGCAGCACTGAAAACACGTTCGGAAGAGACACTTGTAAAAGGGCAAACCAGATAGCTTATCGCCAGCCTGCTGAGCAGTGGGCATTAAGCCCTTTTCCTATACCAATACTGCAATAGGTTTTGATCAATGTACACCTCTGTTGGGTCGTCCAGATAGGCCTGGACCTTCCGCTCAATGTTCAGGGGTGCTGCTGCTAACCTTTGGGGCTCTTTTCTCTGTGCATCAGCACTGTGCTTATTAATGCGAACTGTAAATACCAATCGTGTAACGATTCTACTGGGCCTAATGATCCAGTTATTGTTGCTGTTGTCGATAGAAATGGTGAGTGTTGTGAGCCAAGCGCACTGCCCTCAGCCTCCGAAGTTGCACTTGATGGCGCATACCCTGCTACAGTACTTCTTGTGGGTTGATCTTGCGGGCTTTTAATTAGCAGCCGTTCATTTTCCAGCTTACTCGCTGCCTCATCTATCCAAGTTTTGTAGCGTGCAACATCCATCTCTGAAAAAGGAATGAGTGTCTTCAGTCCCAATTTTTCCCATGGATCCAGAATTGTGGCAGAAATGTAATGTTCTTGTGACAAAATGTTATTTTGCATCCTTGTATTTTCAGCTAAGCGACGGGCTAAGCTCACCACCAAGTCATTGGATTCCTTTTTGTCCTCTACACCTTTGTATGATTCAGACACCTTCTTCAGCTGGTGCTCTAGCATTTGCAATAATGGGATAGCTTGGTCTATTGTACAGTCCTGCTTGCTGACTTCATGTGTGAAGACCTCAAAAGGACGTAGCATCTCAGTCAGGCATTTAACTAGGCACCATTGGTACATCTGAAGGGTCATGCCTTTCGCAGTAGCATCCAGTCTTTGCATGACATATTTATTGAGTGGCCTGTACTGCTCAAACAGATGATCAAGCATGTTTTACGTTGAGTTCCAACGTGTTGCCACCTCCTGGATGAGTGCTTTGACTGGCATCTTATATTCACGTTGAATGATCCTCGGCTGCTTCTGAGCTTTAAAAGAATGGCTGAAATGAGGGCATATTCTCGTGCAGATGGTCAGTAAGTTGCTGACTATGGATTCTTTTTTCAGAAAGTCTTGAACTATAATGTTTATGCAGTGCGCCAAACACGGAACCCTGAAATAGGAACCAAGGTCCATGCCTTAAGTACATTACTGCCATTATCTGAGGCCAAAACCAATACTAAGCCCTCTTGGGCACAGCCATTCAAAAACCTTGCTGCAAAACTCTTGCAAAATGTTTACAGCAGTATGAGATTTCTCCATGTCGAACATGGCTACGGTTGCATGTTTCCGAGTGGCTTTAAAAATCTCAGCTGTGTCAACAGCACCTTGTTCAGATAGGTTATCTCTAACGCCAACAAAAGAGACCCAGTGTGCAGTGATGCACATGTAATCTGTGGCTTGACAACTGGTCCACATGTCTGTTGTCAAGTGGATATTGTGAACAGCACGCTGCTGCAAAGCTTGTCCAACCAATTCCAGCACATCATGATGTAGTGCCGGAACAGCAATTCTTGCGAAATAGGAACAGCTGGGAACCTTCTATTTAGGGCAGATGGCTGACACAAATTCAAGGAACCCACCCCTTCTACAAATGAAAAAGGGAGAAGGTCCTGTGCTAACATTTTAGCCAGCTTTGCATTGTACAACCGTGCCATGGGTGGTTGTGTTGGAACTGCCCCTCCAACCTAAGCATGCTCTCAATGGTAGGCTGGGTTACTTTCCTTTGTGGTGCTGTTGTTTTCATTAATCCACTTAGATTCAACGACGAAGTTTGTCTCATTGCGGTACTCAGTCGCCTTGGTGTCTCAGCCTGACTCTGAGTATGGCTCTTAATGCAGTGCCACTCAGATGTTACTGAGGAGGATGTGGGTGGTACCACTACACTACTGGGGACAGGGTTAGAAATGCCTCCCTCTTCTTCACCTTCCACTGCAATAACATCGTCCCCTGATTCTTCCTGACCAACTTCAATGGGTTGAGTTTTTCTACTTTGTTTTAAGTGAAGTAGGTGATTCTCCCACACGATAGTGTGGTGTATTCTAAGAGGACTTGCTTGGCCTCCTGGACCATAGTTTGTACCAAGCTTACCCTGCCGAACACCTTGTCGACAAATTGAGCTAATAGCAAGGTTCTCCTCCTTGGTGCTAACAGAAAAGAAGTCCCAAACTGGGGAGAAGAACTTTCTGGCACTGCTGGATGTGCCACTTTCAATACCAGATGAACTGGAGGGTGTGCTTGGAATATGACTCTGTGCAGCTACACTGTGACTTTTACTACCACTACCTACTGAGATGGTTGGGCTGGATGTAGGTCCCTGCCGGGCCTTGGAAAATATGGCAGCTGGAGGTCGTGGTGGTGTAACCTGTGTTGATGGTATCCATGCTACATCCCGCTCGGTAGCAGCCTTTCTGGATAGGGTGAGAATGTTGGTCTCCATCCCCTTTGGGCCGGGAGTGATGTCCGTGATGACTGGCTCGTCTTCATCAACATCATCCCGCTCTTCTACATCTACCTCCATAACTTTAAGTTTTTCTGGAACCTTCCTTTTCAGAAGCATTGTCTTGTGGCGTCCATCACTCTCAGACTGAGCTGGTGGCTGCCAAGTGGCATCACGGTCATCAGAAGTGGGGCTTCAAGAAAAAGATGATGGACTAAGCCTCCTTTTCCTTGCTGGTGGTCTAGAAGACAATAGATCTTCCGAAATAGTGGTTTGCTCCACTTTGTCTGCAGGAAGCTTGATTTCCTGAAATGCCCCTACATCAGGAGCAACAACTACTATTGTGGGCTGTTCTTGTGGCTACTGATGTTCTTGCGGCTACTGCTGCTGTTCTTCTTGCGGCTGCTGCTGCTGTTCTTTTTGCGGCGGCTGCTACTGTTCTTCTTGCGGCGGCTGCTGCTGTTCTTCTTGCAGCAGCTGCTGCTGTTCTTCTTGCGGCGGCTGCTGCTGTTCTTCTTGCGCCTGCTGCTGTTCTTGTTGCGGCTGCATACTTATCTGCTGAGTTTCCGCCTGCGTTGATTGTGTACTACTTTGCGAAAATGACATTTTAACATCGCTGCTCGTTAGAAGATTGGCTACTGCGACACTCAAGGGCTTGGGCCTAGGTTGGTAGGGTTGGACAGCTGGTGCGGAGGTGCTGCTCCCAGCTTGCTTCCCGGACAACGCTGAAGCTGGCGTAATGTTTTTGGACCCAAAAATAACATTAGCCGGCACACCAGTCGTGGTTAATGGCACTTCCTATTATTGTTCCTTCTTCTCACCAGCAACTTTCTTTGTACTGGACCTGGTACCTTTCTTTGGGGCCAACTTCTTCAGATCTCAGGCAGGACGCAGATGCACAACAAGTTGTGGTCACAGGTGTACGTGTGTGGCTGGCAGTACAAGGGGTGATGATGATGACACCTCCTCCTCTGGCTTTTTGTGCACCTAAAAGCAAATAAGCCAGGAAATGAACATCAGTGAAAAGTTGCATTTGTTGTTGTGGTTCAGTTACTTACTGTACTGGTGCAAACAAAAGATATAGTCTAGCCATTTCTGAGACGTTGTCAACAAGGGCTATGTTATACTACTGTGTACTTACACTACACTCTCAGGAAGGATAGGAAAGAGAATGAGAACCACAAAAATTAAAATGTAAGGCAGTGGGGTGGACCCTATTTGCCATTAAATTATTTGAGCATCATATCAGTCATGGAGCTGCTGCTGGCAAAGGGGGTAGATGGATGGAAGCAGTAAGCCAATAGGAAAACCATACAGGCCTATGTGGCAAAAGCTGGACACTAATAACTCCCAACACAAAAAAAGGCCACCAGCCACATGGACACTCAGAGATCACAAGCAACAAGCAGGGGGCCTGGGAAACACCAGGAGCTGACAAAAGTCCTATAAAAGCCAGGCAAAGGATGCACTGCTCTGCCTTTTTAATGCACCAAAATGCAAATACGAAAATTCACAGGCCCCAAAAAGGTCTGTAGGGTGCATGCATTCCAAACCAACACACACCAGACACACACAACAAAGGTATGTATTTAAGACACCCAACATCAGAAAGCCCACCCCAAAAACACACTTGCCAACTCAATCCAATGTCATCCATTGCCCTAAATGATGTCTAAATTCAACAGACCACACAGAAACACATGATTAATAAAGCTGTGGCTACCTGCTCTGAGGCTACTGGATGCAGGCAAGCCTCTTGGCAGACAACAAGGCCAGAGAAGCTTGCAGGCCTAGGCTTCAAAATGGGCACCAGCCACATGGCGAGGCCCAACAACATCAGAAAGCCCACCCCAAAAAACACACTTCCCAACTCAATCCAATGCTTCCATGCCCTAAATGATGTCTAAATTCAACAGACGACACAGAAACACTTGATTAATAACGCTGTGTCTACCTGCTCTGAGCCTACTGGATGAAAGCAGGCCTCTTGGCAGACAACAAGGCCATAGAAGTTTGCAGGCCTAGGCTTCAAAATGGCCACCAGCCACATGGCCAGGCCCAACAACATCAGAAAGCCCACCCCAAAAACAAAACACTTCCCAACTCAATACAATGCCATCCATGCCCCAAATGATGTCTAAATTCAATAGACCACACAGAAACACTTGATTAATAAAGCTGTGGCTACCTGCTCTGAGCCTACTGGATGAAAGCAGGCCTCTTAGCACACAACAAGGCCAGAGAAGCTTGCAGGCCTAGGCATCAAAATGGCCACCAGCCACATGGCCAGGCCCAACAACATCAGAAAGTCCACCCAAAAAAAACACACTTCCCAACTCAATCCGATGCCATCCATTGCCCTAAATGATGTCTAAATTTAACAGACCACACAGAAACACTTGATTAATAAA
The DNA here is from genome assembly GCF_964261635.1 of Lissotriton helveticus. NCBI lineage: Eukaryota > Metazoa > Chordata > Amphibia > Caudata > Salamandridae > Lissotriton > Lissotriton helveticus. The sequence goes on along the minus strand of NC_136059.1, from coordinate 2,124,711,257 downwards.
GCTGTGGCTACCTGCTCTGAGGCTACTGGATGCAAGCAAGCCTCTTGGCAGACAACAAGGCCAGAGAAGCTTGCAGGCCTAGGCTTCTAAATGGGCACCCGCCACATGGCAAGGCCCAACAACATCAGAAAGCCCACCCCAAAAGAACACACTTTCCAATTGAATCCAATGCCATCCATGCCCTAAATGATGTCTAAATTCATCAGACCACACAGAAACACTTGATTAATAAAGCTGTGGCTACCTGCTCTGAGCTTACTGGATCAGAGCAGGCCGCTTGGCAGACAAGGCCAGAGAAGCTTGCAGGCCTAGGCTTTAAAATGGCCACCTGCAACATGGCCAGGCCCAATAACATCAGAAAGCCCACCCAAAAAAAAACACTTGCCAACTCAATCCAATGCCATCCATGCCCTAAATGATGTCTAAATTCAACAGACCACACAGAAACACTTGATTAACAAAGCTGTGGCTACCTGCTCTGAGGCTACTGGATGAAAGCAGGCCTCTTGGCAGACAACAAGGCCAGAGAAGCTTGCAGGCGTAGGCTTCAAAATGGGCACCAGCCACATGGCCAGGCCCAACAACATCAGAAAGCCCACCACAAAAAACACACTTCCCAACTCAATCCAATGCTTCCATGCCCTAACTGATGTCTAAATTCAACAGACGACACAGAAACACTTGATTAATAAAGCTGTGGCTACCTGCTCTGAGCCTACTGGATGAAAGCAGGCCTCTTAGCAGACAACAAGGCCAGAGAAGCTTGCAGGCTTAGGCCTCAAAATGGCCACCAGCTACATGGCCAGGCCCAACAACATCAGAAAGCCCACCACAAAAAAACACACTTCCCAACTCAATCCAATGCCATCCATGCCCTAAATTATGTCTAAATTCAACAGACCACACAGAAACACTTGATTAATAAAGCTGTGGCTACCTTCTCCGAGCCTACTGGATGAAAGCAGGACTCTTGGCAGACAACAAGGCCAGAGAAGCTTGCAGGCCTAGGCTTCTAAATGACCACCAGCCACATGGCAAGGCCCAACAACATCAGAAAGCCCACCCCAAAAGAACACACTTTCCAACTCAATCCAATGCCACCATGCCCTAAATGATGTCTAAATGCATCAGACCACACAGAAACAACACTTGATTAATAAAGCTGTGGCTACCTGCTCTGAGCCTACTGAATCAAAGCAGGCCTCTTGGCAGACAAGGCCAGAGAAGCTTGCAGGCCTATGCTTTAAAATGGCCACCAGCCACATGGCCAGGCCCAACAACATCAGAAAGCCCACCCCAAAAAAAGCACTTGCCAACTCAATCCAATGCCATCCATGCCCTAAATGATGTCTATATTCAACAGACCACACAGAAACACTTGATTAATAAAGTTGTGGCTACCTGCTCTGAGGCTACTGGATGAAAGCGGCCTCTTGGCAGACAACAAGGCCAGGGAAGCTTGCAGGCGTAGGCTTCAAAATGGGCACCAGCCACATGGCCAGGCCCAACAACATCAGAAAGCCCACCCCAAAAAACACACTTCCCAACTCAATCCAATGCTTCCATGCCCTAAACAATGTCTAAATTCAACAGACGACACAGAAACACTTGATTAATAAAACTGTGTCTACCTGATCTGAGCCTACTGGATGAAAGCAGGCCTATTGGCAGACAAGGCCAGAGAAGCTTGCAGGCCTATGCTTTAAAATGGCCACCAGCCACATGGCCAGGCCCAACAACATCAGAAAGCCCACCCCAAAAAAAGCACTTGCCAACTCAATCCAATGCCATCCATGCCCTAAATGATGTCTATATTCAACAGACCACACAGAAACACTTGATTAATAAAGTTGTGGCTACCTGCTCTGAGGCTACTGGATGAAAGCAGGCCTCTTGGCAGACAACAAGGCAAGGGGAGCTTTCAGGCGTAGGCTTCAAAATGGGCACCAGCCACATGGCCAGGCCCAACAACATCAGAAAGCCCACCCCAAAAAACATACTTCCCAACTCAATCCAATGCTTTCATGCCCTAAACAATGTCTAAATTCAACAGACGACACAGAAACACTTGATTAATACAACTGTGTCTACCTGCTCTGAGCCTACTGGATGAAAGCAGGCCTCTTGGCAGACAACAAGGCCATAGAAGTTTGCAGGCCTAGGCTTCAAAATGGCCACCAGCCACATGGCCAGGTCCAACAACATCAGAAAACCCACCACCCCAAAAAAAACACTTCCCAACTCAATACAATGCCATCCATTCCCCAAATGATGTCTAAATTCAACAGACCACACAGAAACACTTGATTAATAAAGCTGTGGCTACCTGCTCTGAGCCTACTGGATGAAAGCAGGCCTCTTAGCAGACAACAAGGCCAGAGAAGCTTACAGTCCTACGCATTAAAATGGCCATCAGCCACATGGCCAGGCCCAACAACATCAGAAAGCCCACCCCAAAAAACACACTTCCCAACTCAATCCAATGCTTCCATGCCCTAAATGATGTCTAAATTCAACAGACGACACAGAAACACTTGATTAATAAAGCTGTGGCTACCTGCTCTGAGCCTACTGGATGAAAGCAGGCCTCTTAGCAGACAACAAGGCCAGAGAAGCTTGCAGGCTTAGGCCTCAAAATGGCCACCAGCCACATGGCCAGGCCCAACAACATCAGAAAGCCCACCACAAAAAAACACACTTCCCAACTCAATCCAATGCCATCCATGCCCTAAATGATGTCTAAATTCAACAGACCACACAGAAACACTTGATTAATAAAGTTGTGGCTACCTTCTCCGAGCCTACTGGATGAAAGCAGGACTCTTGGCAGACAACAAGGCCAGAGAAGCTTGCAGGCCTAGGCTTCAAAATGGCCACCAGCCACATGGCCAGGTCCAACAACATCAGAACCCCCCCCCCCAAAAAAAACCACTTCCCAACTCAATACAATGCCATCCATTCCCCAAATGATGTCTAAATTCAACAGACCACACAGAAACACTTGATTAATAAAGCTGTGGCTACCTGCTCTGAGCCTACTGGATGAAAGCAGGCCTCTTAGCAGACAACAAGGCCAGAGAAGCTTGCAGTCCTAGGCATCAAAATGGCCACCAGCCACATGGCCAGGCGCAACAACATCAGAAAGCCCACCCCAAAAAACACACTTCCCAACTCAATCCAATGCTTTCATGCCCTAAACGATGTCTAAATTCAACAGACGACACAGAAACACTTGATTAATAAAGCTGTGGCTACCTGCTCTGAGCCTACTGGATGAAAGCAGGCCTCTTGGCAGACAACAAGGCCATAGAAGTTTGCAGGCCTAGGCTTTAAAATGGCCACCAGCGACATGGCCAGGTCCAACAACATCAGAACCCCCCCCCCCAAAAAAAAACACTTCCCAACTCAATACAATGCCATCCATGCCCCAAATAATGTCTAAATTCAACAGACCACACAGAAACACTTGATTAATAAAGATGTGGCTACCTGCTCTGAGCCTACTGGATGAAAGCAGGCCTCTTAGCAGACAACAAGGCAAGAGAAGCTTGCAGTCCTAGGCATCAAAATGGCCATCAGCCACATGGCCAGGCCCAACAACATCAGAAAGCCCACCCAAAAAACACACTTCCCAACTCAATCCAATGCTTCCATGCCCTAAACGATGTCTAAATTCAACAGACGACACAGAAACACTTGATTAATAAAGCTGTGGCTACCTGCTCTGAGCCTACTGAATGAAAGCAGGCCTCTTGGCAGACAACAAGGCCATAGAAGTTTGCAGGCCTAAGCTTCAAAATGGCCACCAGCCACATGGCCAGGTCCCACAACATCAGAAAACCCACCCCCCCAAAAAAAACCACTTCCCAACTCAATACAATGCCATCGATGCCCCAAATGATGTCTAAATTCAACAGACCACACAGAAACACTTGATTAATAAAGCTGTGGCTACCTGCTCTGAGCCTACTGGATGAAAGCAGGCCTCTTAGCAGACAACAAGGCCAGAGAAGCGTGCAGTCCTAGGCATCAAAATGACCACCAGCCACATGGCAAGGCCCAACAACATCAGAAAGCCCACCCCAAAAGAACACACTTTCCAACTCAATCCAATGCCACCATGCCCTAAATGATGTCTAAATGCATCAGACCACACAGAAACAACACTTGATTAATAAAGCTGTGGCTACCTGCTCTGAGCCTACTGAATCAAAGCAGGCCTCTTGGCAGACAAGGCCAGAGAAGCTTGCAGGCCTATGCTTTAAAATGGCCACTAGCCACATGGCCAGGCCCAACAACATCAGAAAGCCCACCCCAAAAAAAGCACTTGCCAACTCAATCCAATGCCATCCATGCCCTAAATGATGTCTATATTCAACAGACCACACAGAAACACTTGATTAATAAAGTTGTGGCTACCTGCTCTGAGGCTACTGGATGAAAGCAGGCCTCTTGGCAGACAACAAGGCCATGGAAGCTTGCAGGCGTAGGCTTCAAAATGGGCACCAGCCACATGGCCAGGCCCAACAACATCAGAAAGCCCACCCCAAAAAACACACTTCCCAACTCAATCCAATGCTTCCATGCCCTAAACAATGTCTAAATTTAACAGACAACACAGAAACACTTGATTAATAAAACTGTGTCTACCTGCTTTGAGCCTACTGGATGAAAGCAGGCCTCTTGGCAGACAACAAGGCAAGAGAAGCTTGCAGTCCTAGGCATCAAACTGGCCATCAGTCACATGGCCAGGCCCAACAACATCAGAAAGCCCACCCCAAAAAACACACTTCCCAACTCAATCCAATGCTTCCATGCCCTAAACAATGTCTAAATTCAACAGACAACACAGAAACACTTGATTAATAAAACTGTGTCTACCTGCTTTGAGCCTACTGGATGAAAGCAGGCCTCTTGGCAGACAACAATGCCATAGAAGTTTGCAGGCCTAGGCTCCAAAATGGCCACCAGCCACATGGCCAGGTCCAACAACATCAGAAAACCCACCCCCCCAAAAAAAACACTTCCCAACTCAATACAATGCCATCCATGCCCCAAATAATGTCTAAATTCAATAGACCACACAGAAACACTTGATTAATAAAGATGTGGCTACCTGCTCTGAGCCTACTGGATGAAAGTAGGCCTCTTAGCAGACAACAAGGCCAGAGAAGCTTGCAGTCCTAGGCATCAAAAAGGCCATCAGCCACATGGCCAGGCCCAACAACATCAGAAAGCCCACCCCAAAAAACACACTTCCCAACTCAATCCAATGCTTCCATGCCCTAAACGATGTCTAAATTCAACAGATGACACAGAAACACTTGATTAATAAAGCTGTGGCTACCTGCTCTGAGCCTACTGAATGAAAGCAGGCCTCTTGGCAGACAACAATGCCATAGAAGTTTGCAGGCCTAGGCTTCAAAATGGCCACCAGCCACATGGCCAGGTCCCACAACATCAGAAATCCCCCCCCCCCCCAAAAAAAAACACTTCCCAACTCAATACAATGCCATCCATGCCCCAAATGATGTCTAAATTCAACAGACCACACAGAAACACTTGATTAATAAAGCTGTGGCTACCTGCTCTGAGCCTACTGGATGAAAGCAGGCCTCTTAGCAGACAACAAGGCCAGAGAAGCGTGCAGTCCTAGGCATCAAAATGGCCACCAGCCACATGGCCAGGCGCAACAACATCAGAAAGCCCACCCCAAAAAACACACTTCCCAACTCAATCCAATGCTTCCATGCCCTAAACGATGTCTAAATTCAACAGACGACACAGAAACACTTGATTAATAAAGCTGTGGCTACCTGCTCTGAGCCTACTGGATGAAAGTAGGCCTCTTGGCAGACAACAAGGCCATAGAAGTTTGCAGGCCTAGGCTTCAAAATGGCCCCCAGCCACATGGCCAGGTCCAACAACATCAGAAAACCAACCCCAAAAATAAAAACACTTCCCAACTCAATACAATGCCATCCATGCCCCAAATGATGTCTAAATTCAACAGACCCCACAGAAACATTTGATTAATAAAGCTGTGGCTACCTGCTCTGAGCCTACTGGATGAAAGCAGGCCTCTTAGCAGACAACAAGGCCAGAGAAGCTTGCAGTCCTAGGCATAAAAATGGCCACCAGCCACATGGCCATGCCCAACAACATCAGAAAGCCCACCCCAAAAAAACACACTTCCCAACTCAATCCGATGCCATCCATGCCCTAAATGATGTCTAAATTCAACAGACCACACAGAAACACGTGATTAATAAAGCTGTGGCTACCTCCTCTGAGCCTACTGGATGAAAGCAGGACTTTTGGCAGACAACAAGGCCAGAGAAGCTTGCAGGCCTAGGCTTCTAAATGGCCACCAGCCACAAGGCAAGGCCCAACAACATCAGAAAGCCTGGAAGGTGAAGAATCTAGGAGTGATCATAGACAATCAACTCTCCTTCAAACCTCAAGTTAAGGCTATCACTTCTTCCATACATTGGACGTTGAAGAACATCAGGAAGGTCCACCCCTTCTTACCAGTTGGGAGCAGAAAGACGGTGTTGACTGCACTTGTGCTGTCACGCCTCGATTATTGTAACAGCCTTCTCCTTGAGGCTCAACAGGGACTGCTGAACAAACTTCAGGTCCTACAAAATGCGGCTGCCCACCTTATAGGGGATCTGCCTAAGTTTTCATCGGTCACACGGGAACTGGAGAAGCTGCACTGGCTCCCGGTGCGAAAGCGGATCCTGTTTAAATCCAGAGGAGGCCAGAGGCCAGAGAAGTTTGCAGGCCTAGGCTTTAAAATGGCCACCAGCCACATGGCCAGGTCCAACAGCATCAGAAAGCCCACCCCGAAAAAACACCCTTCCCAACTCAATCCAATGCCATCCATGCCCTAAATGATGTCTAAATTCAACAGACAACACAGAAACACTTGATTAATAAAACTGCGGCTACCTGCTCTGAGGCTACTGGATGAAAGCAGGCCTCTTGGCAGACAACAAGGCCATGGAAGCTTGCAGGCGTAGGCTTCAAAATGGGCACCAGCCACATGGCCAGGCCCAACAACATCAGAAAGCCCACCCCAAAAAACACACTTCCCAACTCAATCCAATGCTTCCATGCCCTAAACAATGTCTAAATTCAACAGACAACACAGAAACACTTGATTAATAAAACTGTGTCTACCTGCTCTGAGCCTACTGGATGAAAGCAGGCCTCTTGGCAGACAACAAGGCCATAGAAGTTTGCAGGCCTAGGCTTCAAAATGGCCACCAGCCACATGGCCAGGTCCAACAACATCAGAAAACCCACCCCCCAAAAAAAACACTTCCCAACTCAATACAATGCCATCCATTCCCCAAATGATGTCTAAATTCAACAGACCACACAGAAACACTTGATTAATAAAGCTGTGGCTACCTGCTCTGAGCCTACTGGATGAAAGCAGGCCTCTTAGCAGACAACAAGGCCAGAGAAGCGTGCAGTCCTAGGCATCAAAATGGCCACCAGCCACATGGCCAGGCGCAACAACATCAGAAAGCCCACCCCAAAAAACACACTTCCCAACTCAATCCAATGCTTCCATGCCCTAAATGATGTCTAAATTCAACAGACGACACAGAAACACTTGATTAATAAAGCTGTGGCTACCTGCTCTGAGCCTACTGGATGAAAGCAGGCCTCTTGGCAGACAACAAGGCCATAGAAGTTTGCAGGCCTAGGCTTTAAAATGGCCACCAGCCACATGGCCAGGTCCAACAACATCAGAACACCCCCCCCCAAAAAAAACACTTCCCAACTCAATACAATGCCATCCATGCCCCAAATAATGTCTAAATTCAACAGACCACACAGAAACACTTGATTAATAAAGATGTGGCTACCTGCTCTGAGCCTACTGGATGAAAGCAGGCCTCTTAGCAGACAACAAGGCCAGAGAAGCTTGCAGTCATAGGCATCAAAATGGCCATCAGCCACATGGCCAGGCCCAACAACATCAGAAAGCCCACCCCAAAAAACACACTTCCCAACTCAATCCAATGCTTCCATGCCCCAAACGATGTCTAAATTCAACAGACGACACAGAAACACGTCATTAATAAAGCTGTGGCTACCTGCTCTGAGCCTACTGAATGAAAGCAGGCCTCTTGGCAGACAACAAGGCCATAGAAGTTTGCAGGCCTAGGCTTCAAAATGGCCACCAGCCACATGGCCAGGTCCCACAACATCAGAAAACCCACTCCCCCCAAAAAAACCACTTCCCAACTCAATACAATGCCATCCATGTCCCAAATGATGTCTAAATTCAACAGACCACACATAAACACTTGATTAATAAAGCTGTGGCTACCTGCTCTGAGCCTACTGGATGAAAGCAGGCCTCTTAGCAGACAACAAGGCCAGAGAAGCGTGCAGTCCTAGGCATCAAAATGGCCACCAGCCACATGGCCAGGCGCAACAACATCAGAAAGCCCACCCCAAAAAACACACTTCCCAACTCAATCCAATGCTTCCATGCCCTAAACGATGTCTAAATTCAACAGACGACACAGAAACACTTGATTAATAAAGCTGTGGCTACCTGCTCTGAGCCTACTGGATGAAAGTAGGCCTCTTGGCAGACAACAAGGCCATAGAAGTTTGCAGGCCTAGGCTTCAAAATGGCCACCAGCCACATGGCCAGGTCCAACAACATCAGAAAACCCACCCCAAAAATAAAAACACTTCCCAACTCAATACAATGCCATCCATGCCCCAAATGATGTCTAAATTCAACAGACCCCACAGAAACACTTGATTAATAAAGCTGTGGCTACCTGCTCTGAGCCTACTGGATGAAAGCAGGCCTCTTAGCAGACAACAAGGCCAGAGAAGCTTGCAGTCCTAGGCATCAAAATGGCCACCAGCCACATGGCCATGCCCAACAACATCAGAAAGCCCACCCCAAAAAAACACACTTCCCAACTCAATCCAATGCCATCCATGCCCTAAATGATGTCTAAATTCAACAGACCACACAGAAACACGTGATTAATAAAGCTGTGGCTACCTCCTCTGAGCCTACTGGATGAAAGCAGGCCTCTTGGCAGACAACAAGGCCAGAGAAGCTTGCAGGCCTAGGCTTCTAAATAGCCACAAGCCACATGGCAAGGCCCAACAACATCAGAAAGCCTGGAAGGTGAAGAATCTAGGAGTGATCATAGACAATCAACTCTCCTTCAAACCTCAAGTTAAGGCCATTACTTCTTCCCTACATTGGACGTTGAAGATCATCGGGAAGGTCATCCCCTTCTTACCAGTTGGGAGCAGAAAGACCGTGGTGACTGCACTTGTGCTGTCACGCCTCGATTATTGTAACAGCCTTCTCCTTGAGGCTAAACAGGGACTGCTGAACAAACCTCAGGTCCTACAAAATGCGGCTGCCCGCCTTATAGGGGATCTGCCTAAGTTTTCATCGGTCACCCGGGAACTGGAGAAGCTGCACTGGCTCCCGGTGCGAAAGCGGATCCTGTTTAAATCCAGAGGAGGCCAGAAGCCAGAGAAGCTTGCAGGCCTAGGCTTTAAAATGGCCACCAGCCACATGGCCAGGCCCAACAACATCAGAAAGCCCACCCCGAAAAAACACACTTCCCAACTCAATCCAATGCCATCCATGCCCTAAATGATGTCTAAATTCAACAGACCACACGGAAACACTTGATTAATAAAGCTGTGGCTACCTGCTCTAAGCCTACTGGATGATAGCAGGACTCTTGGGAGACAGGGCCAGAGAAGCTTGCCGGAATAGGCTTCAAAATGGCCACCAGCCACATGGCCAGGCCCAACAACATCAGAAAGCCCACCCCAAAGAAAACACATTTCCTAACTCAATCCAATGCCATCCAGACCCTAAATGATGCTTAAAAATGAAATACATTAAAAAACCACCAAACGAACCGTTGCTTCATCATGCACACACCCATGAGGCCATGACTAGCTCGGGCCTACTACTGAATACTATCTACTACCCACAACATTTAAAAAAAGAAAGGAATGATAGTTACCAAAATTAAATTGTAGTTGCAACAACTGCAATGCCCCCAATCAAACAGACACAACAACCACTTGCTTGTAAAATATCCAATCCAAAAATCCTCAAATCCAATTGCAATGATGCAGCAGACAAAAATAATGATCTTTTCAGCTCAAAATCCAAAGCAGAATGAGCAGGAGATGGACAAAGCACTAGGAGGAGCCTGCTGGACAGGAACAGGAAGTTGGAGATTCTGTGGCACTTCCTCCCTCTCCCCACCTTTTTAAAAAAGGACTCCTTGCACAAAAAAGGACAGCCAACGATCAATCTGAGGAGTTTTTTTCATCCAAATCATCATTTGCAGAAAGTTTAATGCTGCTAGAGCTGATATTCTTCTCCAAATTGAAAATTTTACATGTTTGAGTTCTCAAGCTTTACATTACTTCCGCCGGATGTCGATGGCGCGTCCTAAATGACGTGATCGCATTCTCTCGCTCCCTGTTGCGTTGGATATGACGTGTTCAGGGTCTCTTGCTCCTTATCACGTTCGATATGATGTGTCCGCGTCCTCACGCTCTCGCTCGCGGTGGAGAATGACATGTTCGCGATCTCATACTCTCGCGGTGCATGATCGCGAGACAAATGACGTGATTGCGAGATGAATGATGTGATCGCGAGATAGCTAAAATGGCTACCAACAATCTAAAAACTCGTGGAGTACATGACCGGATCGGGAAAACTTGTCGCCGAACGCGGGGATTCATGTAAGGCGATCGCGAGCGCGAGAACGTATATATACAGCGCGAGCAAGAAAAAAAATTCCGGGACAATGCGGATTGCGGAAATTTTTACATTTTTGCACTCTCCACGGAATGCGAAAATGTCAAATTATCGAAATTTTCGCGAGCGCAACGTAATTTTAAGCCCAGGCCTAGTTTCAAATTCATGAGAGAACGTAAATTGTCCAATCTTCTTTGTTGGGCCTCACTGGTACTGATCATTTGTTATCCAATGCTGGTGTTCTTCTTTAAGGCAAATAAAGGCAAATCAAACGAACGTTCCATTCCTCTGATGAGATACCAATTATTGCGTATGATTTTCTTTAAAGCGTTAGTGTGGGAGCCATATATTAACACGCACACCAAACGATCTATCTGTAATATTCGCTTCTTTACAAATAGATGCTCTCTCGATTTATACCAAGCCCTCTTCATGGAATGTTTCAGCAGTTTATAGGGCTAGCCTCTCTCTTTTAATTTATTGATCAATGTATGGGCATGTAGCTCATAGCCTTGTGAGTACAATTGTGCCTTATTCGCAAAAATTGACTGTACAGCAAGTTGTCTTTCAGGTTCCTAGGGTGAAAACTTTTGTAATGTAAAGCATTGTTTTTATGTGTAGATTTGGTATGCAGAGGTGATTAATCCAGTATCAAAGGGTCTGACCTCAACATCTAGGAAGGTGAGACTCGTTGTGCTGTGTGTTGACATGCTGAATTTGATGTCGGGGCTTCTTTATCGTTTTAAATATATTTTTTATCATAAAGAACCGTACAATTGCAGCAATAAATCGTAATACTTATTATACCATACATAAAAAAATCAATATATAGTTCATCAAACAGTAATCAGCAAAAACAGTATAACAAAGGCTAGATAGATTACAATATTAAGGGCTATATACAGGCAATTAAAAGATTTAAAGGTTGTAACAATTACATATGTCTCTTCTGGTAAACAGAGCTAAGATATATCAGTGATACCTTATCTGAAATAGTTCTTACCATACAGTTCATTCAGACTAGGTGAATGGAGTAACCCTTGTTGTAAATGGAACCCAAATCCTTTACCCTTTAGTCTTAACCTTTCTACCTTTTCTCTCATAAAGTGCTTTTTCCAGATTGTAAATGTGTAGAAATCGGCCTTCCAACTGTTGGAAGGTCAGGGGTTGTGGATCTAACCAAGCCGAAGCCACACAAAGTCTATACACCAACATCGCGACAAAGATAAGCTCTTCTCCCTTTTTCCGTGTTAGATCATTCACCCCCAATAACATAAGCTGAGGTGGCAAAAGAACCTCCTCATTTAATACATGCTGTAAAAAAGCGGATATTGCTCGGCCTAATGGCTCGATGCAAAGACACGTGGAGAAAATGTGTATTATATCTGCACCATGTGCCTTACAGTGAGTTCCCTCCACTCCTCCCCATTTCACAATTTTTGCAGGTATGATGTAGAAGTCAAACAGGGTCTTAAAATGCTGTGACTGCAGATTAGTAGAACACAGCAAAGAATTTCCCAATTCGACAGATTTCAGAAAACAAGAATCCACAACTCCCAGTTTGTCCTGTCATCTCAACCTGTGCTTATCTAGATCGTCTGGCAGCCTTCCAACAGGCATCTATAAAGTTGTGAAATTGAGGCGCCTGTGCTACGAATTAATAATTCAATTAAAGCCACCTGCCCAAAGCCCGCAGCACCACCAGCTTTTTTAAGAAGGAAGTCCCTTAGCTGTAAAATGTATTACAAATCCCAGGGGGCCCATATTAAATCTTTCCTGGATTATGTCAAAGGAAACTATGTATTCGCCAGCCAGAAGATCCCTGATCCTAAAAATGCCACCTCTTCCCCATCTTGCCAAGCACTCATCTTGAAGTGCCATTGGGAGTTGGTAATTCTCAATCAAGGGGGTATACCTGCTGGCTCTCCTCATTCTACCATAGGACCAGCTAAATCTCACTATCTCCCTCTCAATTTGCCTAAACCAAAAGTTATGTATTTCCAAGGGGATTGTACGAAATATATACAGCAGTTTTGGCAAGATCATCATCTTAATAAGATTACACCTCCCCAATATTGACAACCTCAATTTGTCCCACCACTGGAGATCATTTTTAACTTTCCCCATTATGGGAGCCATGTTTTGCTCTACGATATCCTCCACCTTTGCGGCAATGTATATCCCTAGATAGATCGCTCTAGCCACAATCCTGGTATCGGTAGCAAATCTGTTTATCAAAATATGTGTTTTAGCTTTATTCAGGGAGAAGGCTGAATGAGTCCCAAAATCTTAAGCAATGCTTTCCACGGCGCACATTGCTCCATCGGGGTCAGATGTAATTATGGCTACAATATCGGCATAAGCCAGGAGCTTAGTATCCCAACCGTGCAAACTAACGGGAATAATATCTACGGAGGTCTCCAACCGTCTAAGAAAGGGGTCTATATATAAAGTGAATAGCAATGGGGAGAACGGGCAGCCCCGCCTAGTCCTCCTACTGATAGAAAATGCCTTAGATTACTCCCCTATTATTCTTAGACGTGCTATGGGGTTGGCGTGCAAAACCTGTATCGCCTTGACAAATGAATCCGCCAAGCCATAAGCCTCCAAAACATTCCATAAATAACTCCATAACACCCTATCAAAAGCCTTCTCGGCGTCCAGGAAGGGAACCACAATAGGAATTGTGAGGACTTCAGTGGCATCAAAGAGTGAAATTACCCTTCTAATGTGGTCTGCCGTCCATCTCCCTTGTATAAAACTATGCTGTCAAACTGAAACAACTTGATACATCACAGAATTTAATCGAGTGGCAAAGATCTTAGAGTACAAATTGGCATCAATGTTTAGCAATGTAATCAGTCTATATGAGCCCATATTGATAGGATTTTTGCTCTTTAAAAAAACAATATCGGCAGTGTTTCAAGAGCCAGGTGGTACAGTTCTTTCCCTAAACTCCTTAAATAGACCCAACAAAACCTGAAGGGTCTCCCTAAAAAAAACCTTATAGAACTCTCTGGGGATACTGTTGGTACCCGTTGCTTTACCAGCTGGTAGGGCTTAAGCGCACAAAATAGCTCCTCCTGTGAAATTTCCTGTTCCAATTGTAAACCCTCCTCCTGGGATACCCTTTCTCTCAGTACAGAATCCTACCCTTCATCATCCTCTAAAGGAATATTAGATGGAGAAGCCCTATATAGATCCTCATAAAACTACCTAAAGGCCTCTCTGATCTCCCCGGGATCTGTAACTACTGTCCCCCGCTTGTTCTTGACCTGTTCAATATGACCTGACGCTACCTGCTGTCTAGCCCTGACTGCCAATAACCGACCAACGTTGACGATTTATTTATTCACATAGGTTCTGCGACTTGCTATTAGGAAGGGGCGTTCCCACAAGCCATGTAAGAATGTTTTGCGACCACAATTGCGGTCACAAAGCACTCGCAATTTACCGCCCTCTTCAAGATGGTGGTAATGCAGTCGCAAATGGGAAGGAGTCCCTGTGCGAATGCAGGAAAAAATATTTTTATAGGGCAGGCAGAGGTCCCAGGGACCACTACCTACCCTGAAAAAATGAAACAAAAACGTTTCAATTTTTTTTTTTAAATACCTCCTGTTTTCCTTCAAGGAAAACAAACTGTATTTAAAACAAAAAGAAACTGCTTTGTTGAAAAGCAGTTCCAGACATCGAGGTCTGCTGAGCCCAGCAGGCCACCATCCCTGGAAGGGCCAGCCATTCCCAATGTGTTTGCAAATTGTGAGTGCTTCATTAATATTCATGAGGCTCACTTTTTTTGACCCCTTTGGGAAATTCAATCAGTGTTGCAGATACTGTAGTACATGCCAATTTGCGAGTCGCAAATTGTGAGTCGCTATTACTACGGAATTTGCATGTCACAAATTTCTTTGTCGTACATCTGGCCCTTGGTGTGGTTGAGGTCTTCTCTCCAGATACAACTCAATGGCTTCCAGGGCCTCATCTTGTAGAATTTGTGTGTATAGGGAGACTATATCCAGTGTCACTAGTCTTTGTTCTGTGGGGTCAAAGTCATAGCCTTCTACTCTGTTGATAAAATCCATTGTGTCTCGCAAGTATGAAGGGACCTTTTGGAGAAAAGGTTTAAAAAATAGGTCAACATATTGAGAGAGGGGTTCTAAGGCTGAATCACATCTGGATACAACGGGTCATCCTGGATGATTGGTGGCGTCCTTGTGGACTTTTGGTAAGAAGTTAATTACGGGAGTCCTCGGATGTTTTTTCATAAAATATTCAAATTATTTGGGGCAGAGAATGCCTGTTTCTAATCCCTTGTCTAAGACCTTCTGAATGTCATTCTGAATTTCTTCTTTGAAGGATCATAAGAAATACGTTGGTTCCAGGTTTGATTCAATACATGATTTCTTCCTTCCATCAGATATGAGTCTCTAAACCAGATGACAATGGCACTGCCGTTATCGGCTGGCTTGATGACAATTGATTTGTCTTCTTTTAATGTTTGGATGGCCATTCTTTGTTCCCAGGGTAAGTTGTTCTTTGTGTACACTTTTTTGTTCTCCAGGTGACTCAGAGTGTCATATAGCTCCTGTATATCCTTATATCGTGTTAAGTTAGCATAGGGACATTTGAGGTTTAAACGCCATTTTTCTTTCTTGCAACTTCTGCACACGACACTTAATTGTAGACTTAGCTTTCAACCTAGTAGTTTGCCGTGGTGTATGTGAGAATAATATGTTATTGCTCTGATATCAGCTTTGCTTAATAAACTATGTCTGCACGAAGAGTGCTGAAGTTTCAGGAACAACACGATATGGAATTGTTATGAGGTCTGATCTCCACGCCTTCATAGTCATAAGACAAGTGCAGCCTTTGCCAACTCTGGCTTCAGGCGGGATTGATATTGCTTTGCACGAGGCACATAGAACACACTTGATGCGGTGCACATGCAGAGAGAGCTGGTGTATGCTGATGTGATTCCTTCATGCTAGGACACTAAGGTATGGGCCCGCCCTAAACCAACCCAAAGAGACCTTCTTAGCTAATAATATAATATATGTGTTAGGGTGGGTGAGATATAAGTGTTGTTAACTCTTATTCATTACAGTATGTTAACATGCTGTCACCATTCGCTTTTTATGTCTTAGTAACTATGCTGGTAATTTTGCTACTGATAATAAGTATACTTGTATTATCTAAGATACTGCGCCTGAGAAGACGGCATTAGTAAATAAACATTTCAAATGCACATGTGTCTTCTTTACTCCATGTTCTGGTTTGAAATGATAATATAACGAAAGAGTGTTCATGAGTTCCACGTACCCTGAGGTACAGTAAGTTCATGTTCTGGTTTGTCTAAACATTGGGAGTTTGATATGTCCAATGAGACACTGTAGCTAGCTCGGTAAGGGGTGAGTTGGATACTAAGGTGAGTTTTGGGACACCCTAATTCGCCGAGGTTCCACTCCTCTGTGCACAGTTCTGTGTGAGAACAGAAACCATGCGACATGGCGCCCAACGGTTTCGGTGGTCTTATATCATGACACTCGAGTAGTTTATCGTTCATACCTTAACCCCTTCACCACCGTTTCCGGAAAGCGGGGTGTCGGTGAAACCTGCCTATTTTTTGAGATACGTCTTATTCAAGCTTGATTCTTTCTTAAACGGTTTCTTTTAATTACTACCCAGTTGTGCTACAAGGTATTCTTTGTATTTTCTTGTTTCCAGTGTTGTCATGGCGGCGGTGGCCATTGCGCAGCATAGTCGCGTGGCGGTGCGCAACCATCTTCAGACGTACCAGGTCCCGGTGGATGGGATGGCTGTGATTTTCGTGGTATGTGCAGATCCGGCGTTCCCTTACGAGTTGTTTTACTCTTGGGTTACGTTTCCGGCTGTGGACGCAAATTCTGGTTTGTTCCACTCCTACACCGCCTCGGCTGTCCCGGCTGAGTATACACCGTACAGGGCATTGGAAATACCTATTGATCATTGGCAGCATCGAGTTTGGTTTGATGGCGCCCTCCCCCACTCTTTGTCCGCTGCGAGGTTAGGTCCACTCTCAATTCCAGGTACAAATTGGCCTGCGTTGGGTGGTTTTACCCCGCACCCGAATCACGGCGCTTGTACCCTGCAGGAAATTCGTAGTCTACATGTTGTTTCCATTTCCGTGATTCGAGCATTAGTGCAATACATCGGTCGCCACCTGCCTGGTGGTCCCCAGGGGGGTGCGGCCGTTCCCATGGATCGAGGCGGAATGCGTCTCAATCCAGTGCTGATAAGCATAGAATGTTGACGATTACTTTACCGAAGGATTTAACTCCTGAACTTGTTGACTGTGAAAGCTGGGGAAAAACATTTGCGGCCGTTTATACGAGGTGCTTCGGCACCCCGTCTATGAATGCCCTGCCTGACATCATTAGACGTGTTCAGAATGATCACGGTCCAGAGGCGGCGGTTGAATTGGGTATGCGCCTGTGTGGTTCTTTTGAGATTGTAAGTGATCTCATACTCTCCAATGTTAAAGGGGATGCTGTGAACTTTCAGGTGTCGAACGCTTTGGCTGCTCTGCCCGATGCCGATAAACCCCGTCAGTTGGCGAAGATTGTTGTGGCCGCTTATAAGACGATTGGCCGCACAAGTAGAGGTCTGAAATATTTTACAGTAAAGGAGAAAAAACAACCTCAGGGACAATCTGCAGTTGCAGATGTCCAGCCTAAGTCCAAAAAACAGAATTGGCCTAAAAAACAGACACAGGGGAAGCAATATAAGCAGACTCAGGATTCTTTTCCTGCACTACAGGCTCCTGCGCCGACAGAGAAAGTTTATGATTTGCGCGATCGCGCGATGATTAAATCACCTGATCGATTTCAGGGTTCTGATCAACGCTCTCCTCGTTCCTTTCAGGAAACATCGGCCCCGAAGACCGGTGGAGGAGGGGGTGGACGTGGACGTGGTGGCCAACAGGGACGTGGTCAGTCCCGCCAAACGGACGGCGCAGTGAAGCAGGAGGATTCTACGCCTAAGAGACCGCAGTTTGCGAAAAAGAAAGTCGCAGCCTTGACAGCGCATCGATATGCCACAGATAGTGAGAACGCGGCTTCGGAATCTGACGTGGTCTCTGACCTTGCTGGACAGCGCGGCGGAGATAACCATAGTCAGAGAGGCGCTGCGTCCACTACTGAGGGTGACAGCGACTGATCTCTACGTTGTGATAGAAACAGCGGATACGAGACTTGCTCCCCCAGAAAGACTTTATGAAATTGTCCTGTTAATTGAAGGTGACATACAGCGTACCGTTAAAGGTGTATTTTGGGAAAATCTGTCTTCTACGTATGATATTTTACTTTCGGAGGCTGACTGGCCCCCACCTTTTGTGCTCGCGGCGCCGCGAGGGGAGGAGGTGATCCTCCCCAGTTAAACGAACACTGTCTCGAAAGAGCATGCGCAGCATTTTGCAGAAGAGTGGGCTCGAGCTCTCGCGCCGGCTCTGTACCGTAACCAATGTGGTTGGGATAAATTGTCGCCTTGCCACGAAATTCCGTTGCGGTCTCAGCCGCAGCCTCAACCTCAATATCCCATTAGGCGTGAAGCAAAATCTTCCGTCGTGGAAATCCTTGAACAATTGGAATATCAGGGAGTTATTGAAACGTGTGTGTCACCGATGAATAATCCCCTTTTTACTGTGAACAAACCTGACGGATCATATCGTTTGGTTTTGGATTACCGGCATTTAAACTCGCATTGCCGTAACTGTGCAGTACAGAATACTCACGGCTCTGCCCTTGTGGATAGTCTCGTGCGTAAGCGTTTCAAGACAACGCTTGACATATCCAACGGTTTTTATGCCCACAGATTGGACAGCTTTAGCTCCCAATGGACCAGTTTTATGAGCGCTGGAGTCCAAAAACAATTCCGGCGTCTTCCAATGGGCTATAAGAATAGTCCTGGTATATTTACCGCTCGCATTGTCTCTATTCTGGAGGCACTCGACCCTGATGCTTTTTCGTATGTGGATGACATATATCTCACAGACGACGATATTTGGGAGCATCTGTGTCGTGTAAATTCTGTTATTTGCAACTTCGCTGACATGGGTTACAAATTTAACTTTGCAAAATCGCACATTGCTGAACACACAGTGTTGTTTTTGGGCTATGAGCTCAACAATGAAGGTAGAGGTTTGGCTCCTCACTTCTTAGAGAAGTGCGCACAATTGCGCGCTCCTACAACACTGAAAAAATTACAATCTTTACTGGGCTTTTTGAATTTCGGAAGGACATACATTCCGGAATATGCCCAGCGTATCAAGCCGTTGTATGCATTAATACAACCTACTTTCTCAAAATCATGCTGGCTACCTGAGCATTCAGCCATTTTGCAATCCTTGCAGGCTGATCTGCTCGCTTCTAAATACTTACTGACTCGTGATAACCACACCAACCTGGTGATAAGAATAATCCCAGGGGCGGTGGGTTTCACGTACCTGACTTTTAATGAAGGAGACACAGTGCCTATTGCTTACAAGTCACACTTGTACACTTCGGCTGAATTGCGGTTTCCCACTGTGGAGAAAGTTTTAACTGCTGTACAGATGGCGATTCTTAAAGAACGAGCTCTGTCACAGGGGAAGCGCATGTTAGTGGTAACACCCTGTCCTCATTTGGAGGCAGTCACGAAAGCCAGTGTACCGAATTCTAAAGCTTTGCACCCACGGTGGATTCAATGGGCAGCGTCATTGACGTCCACGGATGTCACGTTTATTTTTGACGCCTCCTTACGGTCGCAAGAGTACTTGCAGTATGAATTCGTTCATCCTGCTCCTCTGGCTATGCGACCTTTGGAGGACTTCCATTGCATCATTTACACTGATGGGTCGGCGCAGGTTGCGCATGGCTCTAAACATGCCTACGTTTCCGCTTGCGCCATTGTGGTCGGTGCTATGTTGAATGATGAGTTCATTTCCAGGGAAGTGCACACGTTGCCCCTGGGCGATTGCACCGCACAATTGGCGGAGCTTCGTGCTCTCTTACTAGCGTTGGAGTACGCGGATCCAAGTGTTACTACTCTGATTGTAAGTGATTCTTACTACTGTGTCCAGTCTTACAATGAGAACTTGTTCTTTTGGATTCAAAATGATTTTCATGATTCCAAGGGTAGCACAATAAAACATAAAATGATCTGGGTTCGAGTGGCAGAGCTTAAGGCTATGTTGCCACTCGTTTATGTAATTCATACTCTCGGTCATCAGCGCGTAGGAGTTCACGCTGTTGGCAACTCGCTTGCTGATGAAGCAGCGAAATCAGCAGTATCTACATACTTAGTTGCAGCGGTTACTAGGTCAAAAACCAAGATTGATAGCGACATCTTGGCGGCAATTGCTGCCTCTGAGAAGGGAAGTAAGCATCCTGTGGGATTCCCTTCGAAGTACAAATACCACTTATGTCCCGAAAAGGTTCCTTTTGTGACAATTCCTGACGTTGGGGAACGGCTGATTCCCAACTCGGATCGCAGAGCAGACTTGATTACAGCGGCACATGAAGGTGTGGCGTCTGCGCATGCGGGCGTCTCGGCCACTGTAACTCAATTACAACAACGTTTCTGGTGGCGGGGACTGTACAAACAGACGCGTGATTATGTCCTTCTTTGTGACATATGCCAGCAGATTAAACCTTCAACTGCTACGCGTCCGCCACAGACTCAGTAGTACATTTCTAATAAACCGCTAGGTTGTGTTTATTTAGATCACTGCGGTCCTTTTTCATCTGATACTGCGTATAAGTACATCTTAGTAGCAGTTGACTCATGCACACGCTTTGTGTGGGTATGGCCACATCGTAGCGCTGATTCACGGACTGTCATTAGAGATTTGCGTGTCTTTATAGGGATTTTTGCCTGTGGTACCTTTCATTCGGATCAGGGTCCGGCTTTCGCCTCTAAGGCGTATAAGGATGCCATGACTTCGTTGGGGGTCCAAGTCAAGTTTTCGTCTCCCTACAGACCTGAGGGTAACAGTGTAGTTGAGCGAATGAACCGTGATTTAAAGCAATCTTTGACAGCCCGAGTTATAGGCACTGGCAGAAACTGGCTGGCTCACCTCTATGGCGTGCAGCGTGCTCTTAATAATCTCCCTAGAAGGTCTCTGGGTGGGCGGACCCCATACGAAATGCTCTTTGGCATCAAGATGTACGTCCCTGACCTTGACGGTCTAGACTGTGTGGTTCGCGCCACTTCCTTTGACGCAGATGAACATTGCAATGTTTTACAGAATCTACAAAAGACCAGAGACAGTCTTGCAAAGGAACATTTGCCCTCCACGTCGGATGATGCGTTGCAGATCCCGGTAGTTGGCTGGCTACCCCAAGTTGGCGAACTGGTTCGAGAGAAGATCGATAACAAGAAAGAATTTGGTCCTTCCTATCGAGCTCCGGTTCCCGTCCTTGGAGTGAAGGGCACAAGAACAGTCATTTTACCACCACTTCCTGGTCGTAAGGAAAACAGGTTTATTTCAATTGACAATGTCAAGATACACAGAGTGGCCGATTCTTCTTAGCATGACACCGGCTGTTTCCTGTCCTTCCATTGTGAGAAATTCGGTTATGCCCACTGCTTCTAATAATGAACCTGAGGTGGCCATCGAATTACCTGCTCTTTCCAGTCCTTTATTAAATAGTTTACCCGGAACTAACATTGATGAGATAGACTATACCTACCCCACTGATTTGTCCATGCCTGACCTGCAAGCTCGTTTAGCCACGGAATCCAGATTTTCATTTGACTCTGCTTCCCTTGCCTCGAAGAAACCCTCTCGAATTGCAGTTTATGCTAGCCTGTTTAAAAAAAATTTTTTGATACCCCCTTGGACTTACATTTGGCTGGTCCTTTTTTCAGTTTACCTTTTTATGTCAGTTGGTTTTGTGTTTTATTTTTTTCGAATCATGAATGGACACTATGTCGAGGAGAGAACTTGCATTACTCATCTGAATGGAACTTTGGCCCCACTTTCCTCGTCCCATTCTACACACAGATTTAAAAGAGACTTGACTTTGGTTAACATCACAGCATGGCCTGTGCTTGATGGAATCGTGTGGGATGCAGTTCGGTTTCAGATTCATGGCCCAACGGAAGTCGTTAATGTCCCTAATGTACTTAGAGTGAATATGGGGGATGTGGTGAAACAAAACATTCGTTCTGATGACTGGGATGTCAATGCTGTAGAAAGTTTATTTTCTGATTTGCAATACTATGCTGCATTTGATGCTGAGGATTTATATTAGGAACTGCTAATTATGGTGAATTATTCTGTTACCAACATTATGGCAATCACTTCTTACACAAAACATCATCCAGAAGGGATACTGTTAACTTTACTCAGTGGGAACATTGCCCAGCGCCTCATCAGGGGAGTTCTGAAACATTTCTGAGAAAGTATACTTACTTCACTGACTTTAATCAGTCCAATCCTGAGTCCTTTTATTTTAAGTTTCGAAAAATGCCAATGTCAAAGGTTAGACTTACCGATACTAAATTGTTGTATTCCATGTCCTTCCATGATCAGTTAGTTACTGGAGGCTATGAGTTATGGAAGGATACGATAGACCTTAAATCAGTTTGGGGTTCAAAGGCCTGGCAGGTACAAGGCACTGAGGCTTTGCACCGTGCATGTCTCATCCCGAATCATATGCTGTTTCTGAATGAAACAATTTCCCAGACCACATGCTTTGGATTGGCTACTTCTAAAAAACTAAACGCTCCTTCTTTCCCGGAGTTAGAGGAATATGATGGTTGGAGTAATTTTACTCAGTTGTCCATTAGAGAATTACAGACTCTACTTCTTAATTCCTCCTTTAACATTTCCAGTGTGAATCCTAAGGGTTGGCTGCTTTGGCACCGTAGTGCTGATTCTTGCCAACATAGATTTTTGAATTTAACTGACGGTTTTAAAACTGTTAGATCTGATCCCCGTTTTGACTTAGGTCATACTGTCACCTCGTATTCTGTAGGCAAATTGTGTCAAAACTGGCTGAAACATTCAACTTTACCGGCGGTTAAGAATCACCTTTCTAAACTAAATGCAGACGTGGACTTGAATGATTTCATTAAAGGCCCGGCTAGTGGCAGGTCGAAAAGGTGGTTATATGGGGTTTACAATGAAATTTGGAAGCTATCACAGATTGAGGCTGCTACACGCCTTAGGGCTATTGATCAAGCAAATCTTGAGAAAGTGCTTGCAGTTGTTGACAATAGCATTAATGTGCTTTCCTCTAGAATTTACACATTGGATAATATTGTGTCGTCAGTCGTCGATATTATACATGATGAAGTGTCAGTATTATACCATGGTCAAAATCAATTACGATCAATCATGCAGTTTGCATGGACCCTTCAAACACTAAAAATGGGTAAAGTTCCCTGGGGGTACATGAACGTTTCTTCTTTATTTGCACCGTTTAATTTGACTGACAAACAACGCTTACTTTCAATGCGTGATGCTTCCTTTTCTATGTTACATATTGAAAGGTTAGAATCTTTACCTTTTTCCGTGGCTGAAGCCACTGCTGCAACGTGGCTTATCCACGGTTTAATAACGCTGCCTTTTGCTTTATATAAGTTTTCAAATTGCATGAAATATGTACCAATAGGTCGTTATGAACCTTTAGGTAGCGGTTTCCTTCATGAAGTCTGGTCACTCCCATACACATACAGATGTTTTAAGGATGACCAGGAAGTTTATCTGACAGGGGAGGAGTGCACTGAGACGCCAGATCATTCTTTAATGTGTAGACACATACAGTTACACGGTTCATGCAACAAGGACCGACCGAATATGGCTTGCGTTTTACAAGGCACGCCAGTTCCTGCTATCATCCCCACGTTTAAATTATTAGAGCATGGTAGTTATTTAATGCTCAATAATGAAAACTGTTGTGGGTTAATTAAAGGTATAGCTTTCATAGTAACAGTAAGTGAGCGGGTTATTTGCTGCAGAAATGTGCTTTATCCTCCCACACGTGAACATAGGGAGTCGTCCATCTGGCCACAGATACCAACCTTGGGAGCAGAATTCAGCGGCATGGCAAGAATAAGGGCTCTTTTGTCCCAGAAAGAGGTGGCCTTGAGCTCGGCCCGTGAAACTTTCGTGCTTCACATTGCAAACACCCGTACAGAGGTTCAGGCTCTTTTGAATACTGATTTGCCTTTGCATTTCGGAGCAATGGTTCGAACTATCTTTAACGCATCCTCCACAAAAGGCCTTGCACATTTTTTTAAAGTTGTTAGCAGTGGTCTCGTGACTTCCTTTGAAAAGATTTTTGGAGTCATCCCTGCTTTCTTCCATTCTATTTTTTCATCCTTGTTTGGAGGGTTCCCATTTTTACTTGCATTGGCAGCTGGCGCGCTAGTGGTTTTTGTCTCTTTAAATATGGATGTCCTTCCTGTGCAAGACCCCGCGCAACAGCTACTGACGTGGTTTCGCAACCGCATGCTTGAATATTATGGCACACTGCCGTTGGCGACATTGAGCACGGCATATGGATTATCTTTTCGATTCTCCTACTTCACCTGTGTCCAGCCTGTATTTCACTGCCTGACCTGTGATTTCCATTGGGCCATTGATTTGTGTCTCTGCGGACCGGTTTCTCATGACGTCGATTTTATTCAGCTGATGAGTCCTATCATTGCTCACGAGTTGGTTTGTTCTGACGAGAGGATTATGGCCTTAGCAGTGGCGCATGGACTAATGGGTCCCTGGGATATATTGTCGGCAGCACAGACTTTCTTGGAACTAAGTTTTCTTGAAAACCCACCGAACTGTCCTCTGATGGTTATAGAAGATCCGGTGCTGGGAGAACACGTATGTTCCTTTCATCTTTTGAATTGGATGGCTGAACTATTTTCGGATGAGGACAGTGAATTCCTATTAGAGGCAGTTGCTGCTTACTTTTCATATACAGTTTTATCATAGACGCTGTCTCGGATTGACGTGCTGATTAATAGCATTTCATTGATTTTATTGACTTATTTGTCAAGAAATTTTTTATTTTACTTGCCTATTGGCTTGAGCCACGTTATATTTTTGGGCTATTTTTTAGCATTACTTTTTAAAGTTTAGTTTCGATTCATGCTCGTTTACTGTTGAGTTCTGCTCTCATGTGATGGCACTTCTGTTATCATATTTAGTCCGTTCTCGGATCATGGGGGGGTGTCATATAGCTCCTGTATATCCTTATATCGTGTTAAGTTAGCATAGGGACATTTGAGGTTTAAACGCCATTTTTCTTTCTTGCAACTTCTGCACACGACACTTAATTGTTGACTTAGCTTTCAACCTAGTAGTTTGCCGTGGTGTATGTGAGAATAATATGTTATTGCTCTGATATCAGCTTTGCTTAATAAACTATGTCTGCACGAAGAGTGCTGAAGTTTCAGGAACAACACGATATGGAATTGTTATGAGGTCTGATCTCCACGCCTTCATAGTCATAACACAAGTGCAGCCTTTGCCAACTCTGGCTTCAGGCGGGATTGATATTGCTTTGCACGAGGCACATAGAACACACTTGATGCGGTGCACATGCAGAGAGAGCTGGTGTATGCTGATGTGATTCCTTCATGCTAGGACACTAAGGTATGGGCCCGCCCTAAACCAACCCAAAGAGACCTTCTTAGCTAATAATATAATATATGTGTTAGGGTGGGTGAGATATAAGTGTTGTTAACTCTTATTCATTACAGTATGTTAACATGCTGTCACCATTCGCTTTTTATGTCTTAGTAACTATGCTGGTAATTTTGCTACTGATAATAAGTATACTTGTATTATCTAAGATACTGCGCCTGAGAAGACGGCATTAGTAAATAAACATTTCAAATGCACATGTGTCTTCTTTACTCCATGTTCTGGTTTGAAATGATAATATAACGAAAGAGTGTTCATGAGTTCCACGTACCCTGAGGTACAGTAAGTTCATGTTCTGGTTTGTCTAAACATTGGGAGTTTGATATGTCCAATGAGACACTGTAGCTAGCTCGGTAAGGGGTGAGTTGGATACTAAGGTGAGTTTTGGGACACCCTAATTCGCCGAGGTTCCACTCCTCTGTGCACAGTTCTGTGTGAGAACAGAAACCCTGTGACAAGAGCTGACAGCACAGATTGCTCAAATGCTACTACCTCTCTAGGGATACTATAGGTGGATGGACAATTTATTATGAAGACCTGAAGGTTCTATTCTTGCTCTGTCTTCTTTGTTGTCAAAGAATACCTTTAGCCGTATCTTCCTGAATAGTTTCATGGCTTCCATTTTTAATTTGACCAGATCTGAATGTTGACAGGGGAAAAAGTTAGCCCCAGTTCTAAAACCAATACCTGTTCCTTTGTGAGAATTTTATTGGAGACATTTATTATTGAGGATTTATTTAGATTTTGTAATATTGGCGTCTTGTTCGTATCTCCCTAGGCTGTGGCTTGTAGCATTCCCTGTTCTTTTGCTGGCTTCCGGATAAAAAAGGAGTCTTTCTTTGTTGGTTCTGGTTAGATGTTCCTTCTCCTATACCAGAGTCCCCCATCGACTCGGATGACGATGTTTCAGAGAATTTCCCCCGGGCTCCTTTAAATCCTCGTGAAAAGAGGTTCAATAAGTTCATAACAAACTTTGATTGCTTTCGCTCGCAGCCTTTGGGACCCTTCGTGGAACTTACTTTTTAAATTGAAGGACGCTTTTATTTCCTGCCCTGCACCCTGCTTCCTGAAGATACTAGGACCCAGGATAGAAGCGGACGCTGCCGGGGCCGGGACTGCGAGACCCAGGTTGCTCAGCGCTTCTACAACCCAGCGCACCTGGTGTCTCTTCCCGCCCCAGCCCTCCGCCCCTTGCTGCTTACTGCATATAAGGCTCGCGGCCCCCGCTCCGCGGGAGCCGCTCGCAGCCTTTGGGACCCTTCGTGGAACTTACTTTTTAAATTGAAGGACGCTTTTATTTCCTGCCCTGCACCCTGCTTCCTGAAGATACTAGGACCCAGGATAGAAGCGGACGCTGCCGGGGCCGGGACTGCGAGACCCAGGTTGCTCAGCGCTTCTACAACCCAGCGCACCTGGTGTCTCTTCCCGCCCCAGCCCTCCGCCCCTTGCTGCTTACTGCATATAAGGCTCGCGGCCCCCGCTCCGCGGGTGCCGCTCGCAGCCTTTGGGACCCTTCGTGGAACTTACTTTTTAAATTGAAGGACGCTTTTATTTCCTGCCCTGCACCCTGCTTCCTGAAGATACTAGGACCCAGGATAGAAGCGGACGCTGCCGGGGCCGGGACTGCGAGACCCAGGTTGCTCAGCGCTTCTACAACCCAGCGCACCTGGTGTCTCTTCCCGCCCCCAGCCCTCCTACTTAAGCTTAGAGGTGAGCGCGCACGCGGGACGCGCGCGGGACACAGCCCGGGGCTAAGCCCGGGCAAAGGGCGGGCCCTCTGAGGCCCTCCGAGGACCGAGAGGACTGGACTGGCCATACCCCCTCGTAAATCTTTCCTTATTTTTAAATTGTTTTTATTTGTGATCCCTTTTTGTACTGGATTTTATTGCTTGGCTATTGGTATTACTGTGTTGATTAGTTTATTTTTATGTTTGATATTACTTATAGGGTTGTTACTTAAGTTACGCTCTTCTATCTTCAATTACAGTATCCTGTGTTAGTTATTGCTGGTGCTATATAATGTCTACAAGGAAAACGAGAAGCCAGGCGGTAGCGGGGATAAAAAATACAAAAACCAAAAAACTTACTAGTACTCTGGATAGTTTTATCCTTCGTACAAACACCCTAATTGATGAGGGTATTATATTGATGGAACGGAGGGTTTCTCAAGATCTGCTCCAGGCTAAAAGGTCATCACTGGGCAATATAGCCATGGCTCGAACTCCGACTAAACAAATGCGTTTATCGGACACGTCCCATTTACCAACTACTCTTATGACCCCTGTATTGCCCACGGTATCTCCATTACCTGTACCCATAACTGAGTCTGTAACACTTATAACACCTATGGCTACTACAGCTATTATACACTCAGTCCCTCTGGAGTTAGAGGGGCCCTCTATTGTGGGGGAAACACCCTCTCCAATACCATCTGCTACAGAAGGGCTTGGTGTTGTTGTAGTTAGTCAAAATATCCCAGCTAGTATAGGGTATACGGTTGGTGGGGGAAATGGCTTACAGGAGGGAGATTTAAATGTGGATGCTCAAGTAACCTCTGTTAGGCAATCTCGTGCTTCACACCCCCTACCCTTAGAGTTACCAGATGTATCTGTCTCTAATACAAGTCTGGCTAGCATTCTTGATAATGGTAGTCCCGATGAGTCTGGAGAGAGTGAAGAGGATGTGGATGCGCCCTTTTTTGATACCCTAGCAACCCTTATTAGGTCTTTGCTTTCGCCTTTGGAAGCTAGACTGCAGGGTATAGAAAACCAACTGGGAATTATATCAAATGATTTAAACTGTAAGGGGGTTAAAGCAAATCAAGGAACTAAGAAGAATACCCCCGGTACAACGGGAAGCCCACAGCCATTAGTTAAGATCCCTCCAATAGTACCCACTCAGCAAACTAAAACTTGTCCAACCGTTACTATGGTGCAGAAGGTTGGTAAAGTGACTACTAATCAAGTTACTGCAGATGGAAATAAACAAACAGTAACTGCCAGCGCAACTGCGTCTGGTATTATTCAGCGCCAACCCGTTGCGAAGACTCCACGGGTACGGCGGAATATTAATCTACCATCTGACGCCTGCCCATTCGTGGTAGTCTTAACAGGCGTCCCTGAGCTCACCACAGATATCCCCGAAACATTCTGGGGGCTTAAAAATAAAGTTTGTCATTGGTTGGACAGAAACCTCCCATCCCCACCCAATATGAATAAGAACATTCTGATGGTAGAGAGAACACCGTGGGTGGGAGAGAAAAAGAAACATCTTAAAGGAGACTGTGTGGTAATCACATTTGAAGACCCTTGTATTGTTGAGTTTATTTGCTCTGGGCCTAGCCGCATTAATGACTCCGAGATTCAAATTAAACCTTTGTCATACTTTTATATGCCCACGGGGAACCATGATAATAGATGGAGCTGGCTAAGACCCACCCCGCACACACAAGGTTGGAGGAGTTTTGAACCCCAGGGAAACCATCGTTTCGACAATTGGGGAAATGTTGGAAAAGGAGATTGGGAAGAAGTACGTAGAGGTAGAGGTAGAACCTACCATGGTGGTAATAGGCCTAAGGAGGGTTGGCTGGGTCCACAGTTGGACTACCCGATTCAATGTTATAATCGGTTCAATGGTCTGGAGGAAGTCGATTGACTTACAAAGCAGCCTATTGATCGATTAAGTAGTAGGGTGGTGCAGTCTTTACCTGGAGATGAAGTTAATATACCGGTAGATAGAGTGGTTATGGTAGGCTCAACCGGTGTTGGTACAGATTGTGTTGCATCAACAGCTATAGTTGGTAGCTGTATGCAAGATATAGTACCCGTAGGCCAATTGGATCCCAAGCCCCCGGGTCCCGTCATTAATATTTTATCATGGAACATTGCAGGTCTAAAGAAAAATCTAGTAAATCCTGATTGGAACAATTTTATTAACACCTTTGATATCTGTATGTTTCAAGAAACGTGGTGCCTATCCCCTGAACATATGAATGGTTACTCTACATTCTATGTTCCAGCTGTCTCACTGGGAAGAGGCCGCCCTTCGGGTGGGTTACAGATTTGGGTGAAAATATCTCTGAATTGCCGTGTTATTTTTAATAAGCCCATTTCTAACGACATCTTGCACATCACTCTAAAGAATAGTATAGGGGGCTACACATATGAAATCTTTTGTGTTTATGCTAGAGGTCTTCAGGGAGGGCTTATTTCCCCGATACTGGAATTATTGGATGTGGAGTTGTCAAAACTCCCGACCAGTGCTAAAGTACTGGTCGGGGGGGATTTCAACTGCACATTCGAACCTTTAGATGTGGAAGAGGTATTGGGTCCGAACGTTGGGGAAGGTAGACAAGGTATACCCTTGCTAAATCTTAACCCAATTAAGAAATGGTCTTCAAGAGTTATCCAGCTGAATGCCCTGGTGCTAGATCATAATCTCTGGGCCTTAAATGGTCGTACAAAATCAGATAGCGCAGGTGCTATGACCTTCAATAGGGTGGGATGCCCCTCACGTATCGACTACATCCTTTTAGATGCGCACTCATGGCCCGATGTAATAGACATGGTGGTCAAGGAATCTTCCTATAGTGACCACAACCCCCTATGTATGCAGCTTAGGTGGGTATGTGGCCGTGAACCTAGTCAGGTAACAGAGATGCTAACTAAAGAAATTTTCCCTGTAAATAATAACAGGAGGTTGAAATGGAATGTAGTCAAATGTGATGAGGGGAAGCTTCAAAATATCATGGATTTAGTATCCAAAGAGATTAGTAGTTTGACTGCTTTGCCCCACTCTGAAGTTAATGTAGTTGGTCCCAGTTTATCGGAATCCTACAGTAACTTAATAAGTGAAATAGGAGCCCATTTTTGTAAAAAGCAACCAGCAAAATCAGGTTTTAAAACCACAAGTAACCCATGGTATACAAGTAATTGTAGAATTAAGAGGAAAGCAATAACTAAAGCAATACAAAGCAAGGATCCTGTGTCCGTTAGGGCTGCCAGGAAAGACTATACAAGAAGTATAAATTCGGCAAAACGAGCCTGGGAGGAAGAGCACTGGCAACAGCTTAAGGAAGCAGCATGTGGGAAAAATGCTGTAATTTTCTGGAAATTAATTAATACCTTAGATAGCAAGGGAGCAGGATTGATTTTAAATCATATAACGGAGCAGGAATGGTACTCCCATTTTTTAAAGCTGTACTGTGATGATAACGTGGATAGCTTGTTACCACAACCAGCTAATATCCATGGAAATATGCTCTGTGAAACTTTGATCCACAATTTAGATCCATTTTCGCAGAAAGAAGTATTAGATGCGATCTCCAAATTACTGCCCGGGAAGGCCCCTGGCCAAGATGGTCTCCCAGGGGATTTGTTAAAACATGATCCACATGTATGGTCCAAGTATATTGTGTATCTGATGAACTTGATCCAGGCTGGCCACCCTGTTCCAGACTCCTGGAAAGGCGCTGAGGTGATAACTATATTTAAAAAGGGCGAAAGGGATGACCCCTCCAATTATAGACCAATAAGTCTGATAGACACCATTCAGAAGGTGGTAGGAAGGGTGATCATAAATCGCACAGAATCTTGGCTCATGGATAATGACATCTTGTCCCATTTTCAGGCCGGGTTCAGAAGCAATATAGGTGCAATAGATCAGGTCTTCAGATTTTGTGCAGTCTGTTGGAAGTCAGTGCTAATTATGAAGGGTAGTCTATACTTGGCCTTTATAGACTTGAAGACAGCATTTGACGTCATCCCACGAACTAAACTGTGGTCGGTCTTATCCGATATGGGATTTCCTAGTTACCTTTTACAATTTATTGTTAAACTTCATGAAGGAAATTATGCCAGGATCCGATGGGGATCTCAGGGCCAATTGACTGAGAAGATACCGGTAAATAGGGGAGTGAGACAGGGGTGTGTGATGGCCCCAACCTTGTTCTCCCTCTTTATTAATGGGGTGGTAGACCATTTGAGGGAGGACCAGGCTGATGCCCCCACCCTTGCGGGCGAGAAAACACCTACTCTCCTCTTTGCCGACGATACTCTTCTCATGTCTAAATCCCCTATGGGTCTGCAGAAACTGCTTGATCGGTTTTGCAGTTTTTGTAAAGAAAGAGGTTTGACAATAAATACCTCTAAAACAAAGTTGATGGTGTTAACATCGAAAAGGCAACATAGGAAGGTTAACCTCTTGTTGAATGGCACCGCGCTGGAGGTGGTACAAGAATTTGACTACCTAGGAGTAAGACTTTGTAACAATCTGAGTTGGTCCGCCCATATCACTAAAATGGTTTTAAATCTAAAAAGGGTGGCAGGAGTGATTCTTAAAAACCAGCGACGTTCTATTAGTAGACCCATAGCCCCTACCCTGGCAGTGTATGAAGGGAAAGCACTGGCGGCGGCAGTTTATGGTTCAGAACTTTGGGGTGCGGAAAATACAAAATTTTTATCAGTGGCGGAAAATAAGTTTATTAGAGATATGGTTTCGCTACCTCTATCGTCCCCCCTGAAACCTTTATTTTTAGACCTGGGCAAAAAATCAATAGTAGATCTGGTGCAAATTCGCCCCTTGTTATTCTGGGTTCGTCTCAGAAGGACCCCAGAACTCTCTAATTATGCCAAGGTTTTAGATGAGCTTATTGGCCTGAATGTAGCCAACAAAATTAAATGGTTGAATAACCTAAAGAGGCTCGTGAAGTCCATAGGCCTGGAGGAGAGCTGGTCTTCCCAAATGCCACCCCCAAAAACAATTGTAAAGAAACTATATTGGGATTGGGTTGCTGCAAAAGATCTTAGGAACCAAAATTGGGGTAAATTAACCAGCAACTTTCTTGACCATAAGCCCCTTGGAAAATTGGAGCCCTTTTTGGACTTTATCCAGGTCCCTCGAAATAGAACACTGTTTCTGGAATTCAGATACGGTATTTTACCCCTTAACACATTTAAAGAAGGTTGGAAGGGATATAGTGGAACAGGGGTTAAGTGTCCAGGTTGTCCCTGTCCGAAAGAATCATTAGGACACTTCCTTTTTGCTTGTGTAGCCTACAAAAAACCAAGAGATAGGTGGTTAAAACCGGTTTGTAGGAATTTAGGGGTGAGGGAACATAGATTGGCCATGCGTATTTTACAAACAAATGTCATTTCAATGAATATGATTTGTGGGGTGGCTAAATATGTGGCGAATGCTTGGTTCATCAGGTCGAAACTTTTGCCCACTGTCTGAATTATTTTTATGTTAAAATTGTTTTACTGCTGGAATATTTTATTTTTGTGTATAGTTTATTTTTGTTATTGTGTGTTGTACTTTTATGAAACTTGTTTCGAATAAAGTATTTTCAATTCGTAAATAAACATTTCAAATGCACATGTGTCTTCTTTACTCCATGTTCTGGTTTGAAATGATAATATAACGAAAGAGTGTTCATGAGTTCCACGTACCCTGAGGTACAGTAAGTTCATGTTCTGGTTTGTCTAAACATTGGGAGTTTGATATGTCCAATGAGACACTGTAGCTAGCTCGGTAAGGGGTGAGTTGGATACTAAGGTGAGTTTTGGGACACCCTAATTCGCCGAGGTTCCACTCCTCTGTGCACAGTTCTGTGTGAGAACAGAAACCCTGCGACATGGCGCCCAACGGTTTCGGTGGTCTTATATCATGACACTCGAGTAGTTTATCGTTCATACCTTAACCCCTTCACCACCGTTTCCGGAAAGCGGGGTGTCGGTGAAACCTGCCTATTTTTTGAGATAGGTCTTATTCAAGCTTGATTCTTTCTTAAACGGTTTCTTTTAATTACTACCCAGTTGTGCTACAAGGTATTCTTTGTATTTTCTTGTTTCCAGTGTTGTCATGGCGGCGGTGGCCATTGCGCAGCATAGTCGCGTGGCGGTGCGCAACCATCTTCAGACGTACCAGGTCCCGGTGGATGGGATGGCTGTGATTTTCGTGGTATGTGCAGATCCGGCGTTCCCTTACGAGTTGTTTTACTCTTGGGTTACGTTTCCGGCTGTGGATGCAAATTCTGGTTTGTTCCACTCCTACACCGCCTCGGCTGTCCCGGCTGAGTATACACCGTACAGGGCATTGGAAATACCTATTGATCATTGGCAGCATCGAGTTTGGTTTGATGGCGCCCTCCCCCACTCTTTGTCCGCTGCGAGGTTAGGTCCACTCTCAATTCCAGGTACAAATTGGCCTGCGTTGGGTGGTTTTACCCCGCACCCGAATCACGGCGCTTGTACCCTGCAGGAAATTCGTAGGCTACATGTTGTTTCCATTTCCGTGATTCGAGCATTAGTGCAATACATCGGTCGCCACCTGCCTGGTGGTCCCCAGGGGGGTGCGGCCGTTCCCATGGATCGAGGCGGAATGCGTCTCAATCCAGTGCTGATAAGCATAGAATGTTGACGATTACTTTACCGAAGGATTTAACTCCTGAACTTGTTGACTGTGAAAGCTGGGGAAAAACATTTGCGGCCGTTTATACGAGGTGCTTCGGCACCCCGTCTATGAATGCCCTGCCTGACATCATTAGACGTGTTCAGAATGATCACGGTCCAGAGGCGGCGGTTGAATTGGGTATGCGCCTGTGTGGTTCTTTTGAGATTGTAAGTGATCTCATACTCTCCAATGTTAAAGGGGATGCTGTGAACTTTCAGGTGTCGAACGCTTTGGCTGCTCTGCCCGATGCCGATAAACCCCGTCAGTTGGCGAAGATTGTTGTGGCCGCTTATAAGACGATTGGCCGCACAAGTAGAGGTCTGAAATATTTTACAGTAAAGGAGAAAAAACAACCTCAGGGACAATCTGCAATTGCAGATGTCCAGCCTAAGTCCAAAAAACAGAATTGGCCTAAAAAACAGACACAGGGGAAGCAATATAAGCAGACTCAGGATTCTTTTCCTGCACTACAGGCTCCTGCGCCGACAGAGAAAGTTTATGATTTGCGCGATCGCGCGATGATTAAATCACCTGATCGATTTCAGGGTTCTGATCAACGCTCTCCTCGTTCCTTTCAGGAAACATCGGCCCCGAAGACCGGTGGAGGAGGGGGTGGACGTGGACGTGGTGGCCAACAGGGACGTGGTCAGTCCCGCCAAACGGACGGCGCAGTGAAGCAGGAGGATTCTACGCCTAAGAGACCGCAGTTTGCGAAAAAGAAAGTCGCAGCCTTGACAGCGCATCGATATGCCACAGATAGTGAGAACGCGGCTTCGGAATCTGACGTGGTCTCTGACCTTGCTGGACAGCGCGGCGGAGATAACCATAGTCAGAGAGGCGCTGCGTCCACTACTGAGGGTGACAGCGACTGATCTCTACGTTGTGATAGAAACAGCGGATACGAGACTTGCTCCCCCAGAAAGACTTTATGAAATTGTCCTGTTAATTGAAGGTGACATACAGCGTACCGTTAAAGGTGTATTTTGGGAAAATCTGTCTTCTACGTATGATATTTTACTTTCGGAGGCTGACTGGCCCCCACCTTTTGTGCTCGCGGCGCCGCGAGGGGAGGAGGTGATCCTCCCCAGTTAAACGAACACTGTCTCGAAAGAGCATGCGCAGCATTTTGCAGAAGAGTGGGCTCGAGCTCTCGCGCCGGCTCTGTACCGTAACCAATGTGGTTGGGATAAATTGTCGCCTTGCCACGAAATTCCGTTGCGGTCTCAGCCGCAGCCTCAACCTCAATATCCCATTAGGCGTGAAGCAAAATCTTCCGTCGTGGAAATCCTTGAACAATTGGAATATCAGGGAGTTATTGAAACGTGTGTGTCACCGATGAATAATCCCCTTTTTACTGTGAACAAACCTGACGGATCATATCGTTTGGTTTTGGATTACCGGCATTTAAACTCGCATTGCCGTAACTGTGCAGTACAGAATACTCACGGCTCTGCCCTTGTGGATAGTCTCGTGCGTAAGCGTTTCAAGACAACGCTTGACATATCCAACGGTTTTTATGCCCACAGATTGGACAGCTTTAGCTCCCAATGGACCAGTTTTATGAGCGCTGGAGTCCAAAAACAATTCCGGCGTCTTCCAATGGGCTATAAGAATAGTCCTGGTATATTTACCGCTCGCATTGTCTCTATTCTGGAGGCACTCGACCCTGATGCTTTTTCGTATGTGGATGACATATATCTCACAGACGACGATATTTTGGAGCATCTGTGTCGTGTAAATTCTGTTATTTGCAACTTCGCTGACATGGGTTACAAATTTAACTTTGGAAAATCGCACATTGCTGAACACACAGTGTTGTTTTTGGGCTATGAGCTCAACAATGAAGGTAGAGGTTTGGCTCCTCACTTCTTAGAGAAGTGCGCACAATTGCGCGCTCCTACAACACTGAAAAAATTACAATCTTTACTGGGCTTTTTGAATTTCGGAAGGACATACATTCCGGAATATGCCCAGCGTATCAAGCCGTTGTATGCATTAATACAACCTACTTTCTCAAAATCATGCTGGCTACCTGAGCATTCAGCCATTTTGCAATCCTTGCAGGCTGATCTGCTCGCTTCTAAATACTTACTGACTCGTGATAACCACACCAACCTGGTGATAAGAATAATCCCAGGGGCGGTGGGTTTCACGTACCTGACTTTTAATGAAGGAGACACAGTGCCTATTGCTTACAAGTCACACTTGTACACTTCGGCTGAATTGCGGTTTCCCACTGTGGAGAAAGTTTTAACTGCTGTACAGATGGCGATTCTTAAAGAACGAGCTCTGTCACAGGGGAAGCGCATGTTAGTGGTAACACCCTGTCCTCATTTGGAGGCAGTCACGAAAGCCAGTGTACCGAATTCTAAAGCTTTGCACCCACGGTGGATTCAATGGGCAGCGTCATTGACGTCCACGGATGTCACGTTTATTTTTGACGCCTCCTTACGGTCGCAAGAGTACTTGCAGTATGAATTCGTTCATCCTGCTCCTCTGGCTATGCGACCTTTGGAGGACTTCCATTGCATCATTTACACTGATGGGTCGGCGCAGGTTGCGCATGGCTCTAAACATGCCTACGTTTCCGCTTGCGCCATTGTGGTCGGTGCTATGTTGAATGATGAGTTCATTTCCAGGGAAGTGCACACGTTGCCCCTGGGCGATTGCACCGCACAATTGGCGGAGCTTCGTGCTCTCTTACTAGCGTTGGAGTACGCGGATCCAAGTGTTACTACTCTGATTGTAAGTGATTCTTACTACTGTGTCCAGTCTTACAATGAGAACTTGTTCTTTTGGATTCAAAATGATTTTCATGATTCCAAGGGTAGCACAATAAAACATAAAATGATCTGGGTTCGAGTGGCAGAGCTTAAGGCTATGTTGCCACTCGTTTATGTAATTCATACTCTCGGTCATCAGCGCGTAGGAGTTCACGCTGTTGGCAACTCGCTTGCTGATGAAGCAGCGAAATCAGCAGTATCTACATACTTAGTTGCAGCGGTTACTAGGTCAAAAACCAAGATTGATAGCGACATCTTGGCGGCAATTGCTGCCTCTGAGAAGGGAAGTAAGCATCCTGTGGGATTCCCTTCGAAGTACAAATACCACTTATGTCCCGAAAAGGTTCCTTTTGTGACAATTCCTGACGTTGGGGAACGGCTGATTCCCAACTCGGATCGCAGAGCAGACTTGATTACAGCGGCACATGAAGGTGTGGCGTCTGCGCATGCGGGTGTCTCGGCCACTGTAACTCAATTACAACAACGTTTCTGGTGGCGGGGACTGTACAAACAGACGCGTGATTATGTCCTTCTTTGTGACATATGCCAGCAGATTAAACCTTCAACTGCTACGCGTCCGCCACAGACTCAGTAGTACATTTCTAATAAACCGCTAGGTTGTGTTTATTTAGATCACTGCGGTCCTTTTTCATCTGATACTGCGTATAAGTACATCTTAGTAGCAGTTGACTCATGCACACGCTTTGTGTGGGTATGGCCACATCGTAGCGCTGATTCACGGACTGTCATTAGAGATTTGCGTGTCTTTATAGGGATTTTTGCCTGTGGTACCTTTCATTCGGATCAGGGTCCGGCTTTCGCCTCTAAGGCGTATAAGGATGCCATGACTTCGTTGGGGGTCCAAGTCAAGTTTTCGTCTCCCTACAGACCTGAGGGTAACAGTGTAGTTGAGCGAATGAACCGTGATTTAAAGCAATCTTTGACAGCCCGAGTTATAGGCACTGGCAGAAACTGGCTGGCTCACCACTATGGTGTGCAGCGTGCTCTTAATAATCTCCCTAGAAGGTCTCTGGGTGGGCGGACCCCATACGAAATGCTTTTTGGCATCAAGATGTACGTCCCTGACCTTGACGGTCTAGACTGTGTGGTTCGCGCCACTTCCTTTGACGCAGATGAACATTGCAATGTTTTACAGAATCTACAAAAGACCAGAGACAGTCTTGCAAAGGAACATTTGCCCTCCACGTCGGATGATGCGTTGCAGATCCCGGTAGTTGGCTGGCTACCCCAAGTTGGCGAACTGGTTCGAGAGAAGATCGATAACAAGAAAGAATTTGGTCCTTCCTATCGAGCTCCGGTTCCCGTCCTTGGAGTGAAGGGCACAAGAACAGTCATTTTACCACCACTTCCTGGTCGTAAGGAAAACAGGTTTATTTCAATTGACAATGTCAAGATACACAGAGTGGCCGATTCTTCTTAGCATGACACCGGCTGTTTCCTGTCCTTCCATTGTGAGAAATTCGGTTATGCCCACTGCTTCTAATAATGAACCTGAGGTGGCCATCGAATTACCTGCTCTTTCCAGTCCTTTATTAAATAGTTTACCCGGAACTAACATTGATGAGATAGACTATACCTACCCCACTGATTTGTCCATGCCTGACCTGCAAGCTCGTTTAGCCACGGAATCCAGATTTTCATTTGACTCTGCTTCCCTTGCCTCGAAGAAACCCTCTCGAATTGCAGTTTATGCTAGCCTGTTTAAAAAAAATTTTTTGATACCCCCTTGGACTTACATTTGGCTGGTCCTTTTTTCAGTTTACCTTTTTATGTCAGTTGGTTTTGTGTTTTATTTTTTTCGAATCATGAATGGACACTATGTCGAGGAGAGAACTTGCATTACTCATCTGAATGGAACTTTGGCCCCACTTTCCTCGTCCCATTCTACACACAGATTTAAAAGAGACTTGACTTTGGTTAACATCACAGCATGGCCTGTGCTTGATGGAATCGTGTGGGATGCAGTTCGGTTTCAGATTCATGGCCCAACGGAAGTCGTTAATGTCCCTAATGTACTTAGAGTGAATATGGGGGATGTGGTGAAACAAAACATTCGTTCTGATGACTGGGATGTCAATGCTGTAGAAAGTTTATTTTCTGATTTGCAATACTATGCTGCATTTGATGCTGAGGATTTATATTAGGAACTGCTAATTATGGTGAATTATTCTGTTACCAACATTATGGCAATCACTTCTTACACAAAACATCATCCAGAAGGGATACTGTTAACTTTACTCAGTGGGAACATTGCCCAGCGCCTCATCAGGGGAGTTCTGAAACATTTCTGAGAAAGTATACTTACTTCACTGACTTTAATCAGTCCAATCCTGAGTCCTTTTATTTTAAGTTTCGAAAAATGCCAATGTCAAAGGTTAGACTTACCGATACTAAATTGTTGTATTCCATGTCCTTCCATGATCAGTTAGTTACTGGAGGCTATGAGTTATGGAAGGATACGATAGACCTTAAATCAGTTTGGGGTTCAAAGGCCTGGCAGGTACAAGGCACTGAGGCTTTGCACCGTGCATGTCTCATCCCGAATCATATGCTGTTTCTGAATGAAACAATTTCCCAGACCACATGCTTTGGATTGGCTACTTCTAAAAAACTAAACGCTCCTTCTTTCCCGGAGTTAGAGGAATATGATGGTTGGAGTAATTTTACTCAGTTGTCCATTAGAGAATTACAGACTCTACTTCTTAATTCCTCCTTTAACATTTCCAGTGTGAATCCTAAGGGTTGGCTGCTTTGGCACCGTAGTGCTGATTCTTGCCAACATAGATTTTTGAATTTAACTGACGGTTTTAAAACTGTTAGATCTGATCCCCGTTTTGACTTAGGTCATACTGTCACCTCGTATTCTGTAGGCAAATTGTGTCAAAACTGGCTGAAACATTCAACTTTACCGGCGGTTAAGAATCACCTTTCTAAACTAAATGCAGACGTGGACTTGAATGATTTCATTAAAGGCCCGGCTAGTGGCAGGTCGAAAAGGTGGTTATATGGGGTTTACAATGAAATTTGGAAGCTATCACAGATTGAGGCTGCTACACGCCTTAGGGCTATTGATCAAGCAAATCTTGAGAAAGTGCTTGCAGTTGTTGACAATAGCATTAATGTGCTTTCCTCTAGAATTTACACATTGGATAATATTGTGTCGTCAGTCGTCGATATTATACATGATGAAGTGTCAGTATTATACCATGGTCAAAATCAATTACGATCAATCATGCAGTTTGCATGGACCCTTCAAACACTAAAAATGGGTAAAGTTCCCTGGGGGTACATGAACGTTTCTTCTTTATTTGCACCGTTTAATTTGACTGACAAACAACGCTTACTTTCAATGCGTGATGCTTCCTTTTCTATGTTACATATTGAAAGGTTAGAATCTTTACCTTTTTCCGTGGCTGAAGCCACTGCTGCAACGTGGCTTATCCACGGTTTAATAACGCTGCCTTTTGCTTTATATAAGTTTTCAAATTGCATGAAATATGTACCAATAGGTCGTTATGAACCTTTAGGTAGCGGTTTCCTTCATGAAGTCTGGTCACTCCCATACACATACAGATGTTTTAAGGATGACCAGGAAGTTTATCTGACAGGGGAGGAGTGCACTGAGACGCCAGATCATTCTTTAATGTGTAGACACATACAGTTACACGGTTCATGCAACAAGGACCGACCGAATATGGCTTGCGTTTTACAAGGCACGCCAGTTCCTGCTATCATCCCCACGTTTAAATTATTAGAGAATGGTAGTTATTTAATGCTCAATAATGAAAACTGTTGTGGGTAAATTAAAGGTATAGCTTTCATAGTAACAGTAAGTGAGCGGGTTATTTGCTGCAGAAATGTGCTTTATCCTCCCACACGTGAACATAGGGAGTCGTCCATCTGGCCACAGATACCAACCTTGGGAGCAGAATTCAGCGGCATGGCAAGAATAAGGGCTCTTTTGTCCCAGAAAGAGGTGGCCTTGAGCTCGGCCCGTGAAACTTTCGTGCTTCACATTGCAAACACCCGTACAGAGGTTCAGGCTCTTTTGAATACTGATTTGCCTTTGCATTTCGGAGCAATGGTTCGAACTATCTTTAACGCATCCTCCACAAAAGGCCTTGCACATTTTTTTAAAGTTGTTAGCAGTGGTCTCGTGACTTCCTTTGAAAAGATTTTTGGAGTCATCCCTGCTTTCTTCCATTCTATTTTTTCATCCTTGTTTGGAGGGTTCCCATTTTTACTTGCATTGGCAGCTGGCGCGCTAGTGGTTTTTTGTCTCTTTAAATATGGATGTCCTTCCTGTGCAAGACCCCGCGCAACAGCTACTGACGTGGTTTCGCAACCGCATGCTTGAATATTATGGCACACTGCCGTTGGCGACATTGAACACGGCATATGGATTATCTTTTCGATTCTCCTACTTCACCTGTGTCCAGCCTGTATTTCACTGCCTGACCTGTGATTTCCATTGGGCCATTGATTTGTGTCTCTGCGGACCGGTTTCTCATGACGTCGATTTTATTCAGCTGATGAGTCCTATCATTGCTCACGAGTTGGTTTGTTCTGACGAGAGGATTATGGCCTTAGCAGTGGCGCATGGACTAATGGGTCCCTGGGATATATTGTCGGCAGCACAGACTTTCTTGGAACTAAGTTTTCTTGAAAACCCACCGAACTGTCCTCTGATGGTTATAGAAGATCCGGTGCTGGGAGAACACGTATGTTCCTTTCATCTTTTGAATTGGATGGCTGAACTATTTTCGGATGAGGACAGTGAATTCCTATTAGAGGCAGTTGCTGCTTACTTTTCATATACAGTTTTATCATAGACGCTGTCTCGGATTGACGTGCTGATTAATAGCATTTCATTGATTTTATTGACTTATTTGTCAAGAAATTTTTTATTTTACTTGCCTATTGGCTTGAGCCACGTTATATTTTTGGGCTATTTTTTAGCATTACTTTTTAAAGTTTAGTTTCGATTCATGCTCGTTTACTGTTGAGTTCTGCTCTCATGTGATGGCACTTCTGTTATCATATTTAGTCCGTTCTCGGATCATGGGGGGGTGTCATATAGCTCCTGTATATCCTTATATCGTGTTAAGTTAGCATAGGGACATTTGAGGTTTAAACGCCATTTTTCTTTCTTGCAACTTCTGCACACGACACTTAATTGTTGACTTAGCTTTCAACCTAGTAGTTTGCCGTGGTGTATGTGAGAATAATATGTTATTGCTCTGATATCAGCTTTGCTTAATAAACTATGTCTGCACGAAGAGTGCTGAAGTTTCAGGAACAACACGATATGGAATTGTTATGAGGTCTGATCTCCACGCCTTCATAGTCATAACACAAGTGCAGCCTTTGCCAACTCTGGCTTCAGGCGGGATTGATATTGCTTTGCACGAGGCACATAGAACACACTTGATGCGGTGCACATGCAGAGAGAGCTGGTGTATGCTGATGTGATTCCTTCATGCTAGGACACTAAGGTATGGGCCCGCCCTAAACCAACCCAAAGAGACCTTCTTAGCTAATAATATAATATATGTGTTAGGGTGGGTGAGATATAAGTGTTGTTAACTCTTATTCATTACAGTATGTTAACATGCTGTCACCATTCGCTTTTTATGTCTTAGTAACTATGCTGGTAATTTTGCTACTGATAATAAGTATACTTGTATTATCTAAGATACTGCGCCTGAGAAGACGGCATTAGTAAATAAACATTTCAAATGCACATGTGTCTTCTTTACTCCATGTTCTGGTTTGA
Source organism: Lissotriton helveticus (assembly GCF_964261635.1). NCBI lineage: Eukaryota > Metazoa > Chordata > Amphibia > Caudata > Salamandridae > Lissotriton > Lissotriton helveticus. The sequence continues at coordinate 2,124,668,763 of NC_136059.1, read as the reverse complement.
AATGATAATATAACGAAAGAGTGTTCATGAGTTCCACGTACCCTGAGGTACAGTAAGTTCATGTTCTGGTTTGTCTAAACATTGGGAGTTTGATATGTCCAATGAGACACTGTAGCTAGCTCGGTAAGGGGTGAGTTGGATACTAAGGTGAGTTTTGGGACACCCTAATTCGCCGAGGTTCCACTCCTCTGTGCACAGTTCTGTGTGAGAACAGAAACCCTGCGACATGGCGCCCAACGGTTTCGGTGGTCTTATATCATGACACTCGAGTAGTTTATCGTTCATACCTTAACCCCTTCACCACCGTTTCCGGAAAGCGGGGTGTCGGTGAAACCTGCCTATTTTTTGAGATAGGTCTTATTCAAGCTTGATTCTTTCTTAAACGGTTTCTTTTAATTACTACCCAGTTGTGCTACAAGGTATTCTTTGTATTTTCTTGTTTCCAGTGTTGTCATGGCGGCGGTGGCCATTGCGCAGCATAGTCGTGTGGCGGTGCGCAACCATCTTCAGACGTACCAGGTCCCGGTGGATGGGATGGCTGTGATTTTCGTGGTATGTGCAGATCCGGCGTTCCCTTACGAGTTGTTTTACTCTTGGGTTACGTTTCCGGCTGTGGATGCAAATTCTGGTTTGTTCCACTCCTACACCGCCTCGGCTGTCCCGGCTGAGTATACACCGTACAGGGCATTGGAAATACCTATTGATCATTGGCAGCATCGAGTTTGGTTTGATGGCGCCCTCCCCCACTCTTTGTCCGCTGCGAGGTTAGGTCCACTCTCAATTCCAGGTACAAATTGGCCTGCGTTGGGTGGTTTTACCCCGCACCCGAATCACGGCGCTTGTACCCTGCAGGAAATTCGTAGGCTACATGTTGTTTCCATTTCCGTGATTCGAGCATTAGTGCAATACATCGGTCGCCACCTGCCTGGTGGTCCCCAGGGGGGTGCGGCCGTTCCCATGGATCGAGGCGGAATGCGTCTCAATCCAGTGCTGATAAGCATAGAATGTTGACGATTACTTTACCGAAGGATTTAACTCCTGAACTTGTTGACTGTGAAAGCTGGGGAAAAACATTTGCGGCCGTTTATACGAGGTGCTTCGGCACCCCGTCTATGAATGCCCTGCCTGACATCATTAGACGTGTTCAGAATGATCACGGTCCAGAGGCGGCGGTTGAATTGGGTATGCGCCTGTGTGGTTCTTTTGAGATTGTAAGTGATCTCATACTCTCCAATGTTAAAGGGGATGCTGTGAACTTTCAGGTGTCGAACGCTTTGGCTGCTCTGCCCGATGCCGATAAACCCCGTCAGTTGGCGAAGATTGTTGTGGCCGCTTATAAGACGATTGGCCGCACAAGTAGAGGTCTGAAATATTTTACAGTAAAGGAGAAAAAACAACTTCAGGGACAATCTGCAGTTGCAGATGTCCAGCCTAAGTCCAAAAAACAGAATTGGCCTAAAAAACAGACACAGGGGAAGCAATATAAGCAGACTCAGGATTCTTTTCCTGCACTACAGGCTCCTGCGCCGACAGAGAAAGTTTATGATTTGCGCGATCGCGCGATGATTAAATCACCTGATCGATTTCAGGGTTCTGATCAACGCTCTCCTCGTTCCTTTCAGGAAACATCGGCCCCGAAGACCGGTGGAGGAGGGGGTGGACGTGGACGTGGTGGCCAACAGGGACGTGGTCAGTCCCGCCAAACGGACGGCGCAGTGAAGCAGGAGGATTCTACGCCTAAGAGACCGCAGTTTGCGAAAAAGAAAGTCGCAGCCTTGACAGCGCATCGATATGCCACAGATAGTGAGAACGCGGCTTCGGAATCTGACGTGGGCTCTGACCTTGCAGGACAGCGCGGCGGAGATAACCATAGTCAGAGAGGCGCTGCGTCCACTACTGAGGGTGACAGCGACTGATCTCTACGTTGTGATAGAAACAGCGGATACGAGACTTGCTCCCCCAGAAAGACTTTATGAAATTGTCCTGTTAATTGAAGGTGACATACAGCGTACCGTTAAAGGTGTATTTTGGGAAAATCTGTCTTCTACGTATGATATTTTACTTTCGGAGGCTGACTGGCCCCCACCTTTTGTGCTCGCGGCGCCGCGAGGGGAGGAGGTGATCCTCCCCAGTTAAACGAACACTGTCTCGAAAGAGCATGCGCAGCATTTTGCAGAAGAGTGGGCTCGAGCTCTCGCGCCGGCTCTGTACCGTAACCAATGTGGTTGGGATAAATTGTCGCCTTGCCACGAAATTCCGTTGCGGTCTCAGCCGCAGCCTCAACCTCAATATCCCATTAGGCGTGAAGCAAAATCTTCCGTCGTGGAAATCCTTGAACAATTGGAATATCAGGGAGTTATTGAAACGTGTGTGTCACCGATGAATAATCCCCTTTTTACTGTGAACAAACCTGACGGATCATATCGTTTGGTTTTGGATTACCGGCATTTAAACTCGCATTGCCGTAACTGTGCAGTACAGAATACTCACGGCTCTGCCCTTGTGGATAGTCTCGTGCGTAAGCGTTTCAAGACAACGCTTGACATATCCAACGGTTTTTATGCCCACAGATTGGACAGCTTTAGCTCCCAATGGACCAGTTTTATGAGCGCTGGAGTCCAAAAACAATTCCGGCGTCTTCCAATGGGCTATAAGAATAGTCCTGGTATATTTACCGCTCGCATTGTCTCTATTCTGGAGGCACTCGACCCTGATGCTTTTTCGTATGTGGATGACATATATCTCACAGACGACGATATTTTGGAGCATCTGTGTCGTGTAAATTCTGTTATTTGCAACTTCGCTGACATGGGTTACAAATTTAACTTTGGAAAATCGCACATTGCTGAACACACAGTGTTGTTTTTGGGCTATGAGCTCAACAATGAAGGTAGAGGTTTGGCTCCTCACTTCTTAGAGAAGTGCGCACAATTGCGCGCTCCTACAACACTGAAAAAATTACAATCTTTACTGGGCTTTTTGAATTTCGGAAGGACATACATTCCGGAATATGCCCAGCGTATCAAGCCGTTGTATGCATTAATACAACCTACTTTCTCAAAATCATGCTGGCTACCTGAGCATTCAGCCATTTTGCAATCCTTGCAGGCTGATCTGCTCGCTTCTAAATACTTACTGACTCGTGATAACCACACCAACCTGGTGATAAGAATAATCCCAGGGGCGGTGGGTTTCACGTACCTGACTTTTAATGAAGGAGACACAGTGCCTATTGCTTACAAGTCACACTTGTACACTTCGGCTGAATTGCGGTTTCCCACTGTGGAGAAAGTTTTAACTGCTGTACAGATGGCGATTCTTAAAGAACGAGCTCTGTCACAGGGGAAGCGCATGTTAGTGGTAACACCCTGTCCTCATTTGGAGGCAGTCACGAAAGCCAGTGTACCGAATTCTAAAGCTTTGCACCCACGGTGGATTCAATGGGCAGCGTCATTGACGTCCACGGATGTCACGTTTATTTTTGACGCCTCCTTACGGTCGCAAGAGTACTTGCAGTATGAATTCGTTCATCCTGCTCCTCTGGCTATGCGACCTTTGGAGGACTTCCATTGCATCATTTACACTGATGGGTCGGCGCAGGTTGCGCATGGCTCTAAACATGCCTACGTTTCCGCTTGCGCCATTGTGGTCGGTGCTATGTTGAATGATGAGTTCATTTCCAGGGAAGTGCACACGTTGCCCCTGGGCGATTGCACCGCACAATTGGCGGAGCTTCGTGCTCTCTTACTAGCGTTGGAGTACGCGGATCCAAGTGTTACTACTCTGATTGTAAGTGATTCTTACTACTGTGTCCAGTCTTACAATGAGAACTTGTTCTTTTGGATTCAAAATGATTTTCATGATTCCAAGGGTAGCACAATAAAACATAAAATGATCTGGGTTCGAGTGGCAGAGCTTAAGGCTATGTTGCCACTCGTTTATGTAATTCATACTCTCGGTCATCAGCGCGTAGGAGTTCACGCTGTTGGCAACTCGCTTGCTGATGAAGCAGCGAAATCAGCAGTATCTACATACTTAGTTGCAGCGGTTACTAGGTCAAAAACCAAGATTGATAGCGACATCTTGGCGGCAATTGCTGCCTCTGAGAAGGGAAGTAAGCATCCTGTGGGATTCCCTTCGAAGTACAAATACCACTTATGTCCCGAAAAGGTTCCTTTTGTGACAATTCCTGACGTTGGGGAACGGCTGATTCCCAACTCGGATCGCAGAGCAGACTTGATTACAGCGGCACATGAAGGTGTGGCGTCTGCGCATGCGGGTGTCTCGGCCACTGTAACTCAATTACAACAACGTTTCTGGTGGCGGGGACTGTACAAACAGACGCGTGATTATGTCCTTCTTTGTGACATATGCCAGCAGATTAAACCTTCAACTGCTACGCGTCCGCCACAGACTCAGTAGTACATTTCTAATAAACCGCTAGGTTGTGTTTATTTAGATCACTGCGGTCCTTTTTCATCTGATACTGCGTATAAGTACATCTTAGTAGCAGTTGACTCATGCACACGCTTTGTGTGGGTATGGCCACATCGTAGCGCTGATTCACGGACTGTCATTAGAGATTTGCGTGTCTTTATAGGGATTTTTGCCTGTGGTACCTTTCATTCGGATCAGGGTCCGGCTTTCGCCTCTAAGGCGTATAAGGATGCCATGACTTCGTTGGGGGTCCAAGTCAAGTTTTCGTCTCCCTACAGACCTGAGGGTAACAGTGTAGTTGAGCGAATGAACCGTGATTTAAAGCAATCTTTGACAGCCCGAGTTATAGGCACTGGCAGAAACTGGCTGGCTCACCACTATGGTGTGCAGCGTGCTCTTAATAATCTCCCTAGAAGGTCTCTGGGTGGGCGGACCCCATACGAAATGCTTTTTGGCATCAAGATGTACGTCCCTGACCTTGACGGTCTAGACTGTGTGGTTCGCGCCACTTCCTTTGACGCAGATGAACATTGCAATGTTTTACAGAATCTACAAAAGACCAGAGACAGTCTTGCAAAGGAACATTTGCCCTCCACGTCGGATGATGCGTTGCAGATCCCGGTAGTTGGCTGGCTACCCCAAGTTGGCGAACTGGTTCGAGAGAAGATCGATAACAAGAAAGAATTTGGTCCTTCCTATCGAGCTCCGGTTCCCGTCCTTGGAGTGAAGGGCACAAGAACAGTCATTTTACCACCACTTCCTGGTCGTAAGGAAAACAGGTTTATTTCAATTGACAATGTCAAGATACACAGAGTGGCCGATTCTTCTTAGCATGACACCGGCTGTTTCCTGTCCTTCCATTGTGAGAAATTCGGTTATGCCCACTGCTTCTAATAATGAACCTGAGGTGGCCATCGAATTACCTGCTCTTTCCAGTCCTTTATTAAATAGTTTACCCGGAACTAACATTGATGAGATAGACTATACCTACCCCACTGATTTGTCCATGCCTGACCTGCAAGCTCGTTTAGCCACGGAATCCAGATTTTCATTTGACTCTGCTTCCCTTGCCTCGAAGAAACCCTCTCGAATTGCAGTTTATGCTAGCCTGTTTAAAAAAAAATTTTTGATACCCCCTTGGACTTACATTTGGCTGGTCCTTTTTTCAGTTTACCTTTTTATGTCAGTTGGTTTTGTGTTTTATTTTTTTCGAATCATGAATGGACACTATGTCGAGGAGAGAACTTGCATTACTCATCTGAATGGAACTTTGGCCCCACTTTCCTCGTCCCATTCTACACACAGATTTAAAAGAGACTTGACTTTGGTTAACATCACAGCATGGCCTGTGCTTGATGGAATCGTGTGGGATGCAGTTCGGTTTCAGATTCATGGCCCAACGGAAGTCGTTAATGTCCCTAATGTACTTAGAGTGAATATGGGGGATGTGGTGAAACAAAACATTCGTTCTGATGACTGGGATGTCAATGCTGTAGAAAGTTTATTTTCTGATTTGCAATACTATGCTGCATTTGATGCTGAGGATTTATATTAGGAACTGCTAATTATGGTGAATTATTCTGTTACCAACATTATGGCAATCACTTCTTACACAAAACATCATCCAGAAGGGATACTGTTAACTTTACTCAGTGGGAACATTGCCCAGCGCCTCATCAGGGGAGTTCTGAAACATTTCTGAGAAAGTATACTTACTTCACTGACTTTAATCAGTCCAATCCTGAGTCCTTTTATTTTAAGTTTCGAAAAATGCCAATGTCAAAGGTTAGACTTACCGATACTAAATTGTTGTATTCCATGTCCTTCCATGATCAGTTAGTTACTGGAGGCTATGAGTTATGGAAGGATACGATAGACCTTAAATCAGTTTGGGGTTCAAAGGCCTGGCAGGTACAAGGCACTGAGGCTTTGCACCGTGCATGTCTCATCCCGAATCATATGCTGTTTCTGAATGAAACAATTTCCCAGACCACATGCTTTGGATTGGCTACTTCTAAAAAACTAAACGCTCCTTCTTTCCCGGAGTTAGAGGAATATGATGGTTGGAGTAATTTTACTCAGTTGTCCATTAGAGAATTACAGACTCTACTTCTTAATTCCTCCTTTAACATTTCCAGTGTGAATCCTAAGGGTTGGCTGCTTTGGCACCGTAGTGCTGATTCTTGCCAACATAGATTTTTGAATTTAACTGACGGTTTTAAAACTGTTAGATCTGATCCCCGTTTTGACTTAGGTCATACTGTCACCTCGTATTCTGTAGGCAAATTGTGTCAAAACTGGCTGAAACATTCAACTTTACCGGCGGTTAAGAATCACCTTTCTAAACTAAATGCAGACGTGGACTTGAATGATTTCATTAAAGGCCCGGCTAGTGGCAGGTCGAAAAGGTGGTTATATGGGGTTTACAATGAAATTTGGAAGCTATCACAGATTGAGGCTGCTACACGCCTTAGGGCTATTGATCAAGCAAATCTTGAGAAAGTGCTTGCAGTTGTTGACAATAGCATTAATGTGCTTTCCTCTAGAATTTACACATTGGATAATATTGTGTCGTCAGTCGTCGATATTATACATGATGAAGTGTCAGTATTATACCATGGTCAAAATCAATTACGATCAATCATGCAGTTTGCATGGACCCTTCAAACACTAAAAATGGGTAAAGTTCCCTGGGGGTACATGAACGTTTCTTCTTTATTTGCACCGTTTAATTTGACTGACAAACAACGCTTACTTTCAATGCGTGATGCTTCCTTTTCTATGTTACATATTGAAAGGTTAGAATCTTTACCTTTTTCCGTGGCTGAAGCCACTGCTGCAACGTGGCTTATCCACGGTTTAATAACGCTGCCTTTTGCTTTATATAAGTTTTCAAATTGCATGAAATATGTACCAATAGGTCGTTATGAACCTTTAGGTAGCGGTTTCCTTCATGAAGTCTGGTCACTCCCATACACATACAGATGTTTTAAGGATGACCAGGAAGTTTATCTGACAGGGGAGGAGTGCACTGAGACGCCAGATCATTCTTTAATGTGTAGACACATACAGTTACACGGTTCATGCAACAAGGACCGACCGAATATGGCTTGCGTTTTACAAGGCACGCCAGTTCCTGCTATCATCCCCACGTTTAAATTATTAGAGAATGGTAGTTATTTAATGCTCAATAATGAAAACTGTTGTGGGTAAATTAAAGGTATAGCTTTCATAGTAACAGTAAGTGAGCGGGTTATTTGCTGCAGAAATGTGCTTTATCCTCCCACACGTGAACATAGGGAGTCGTCCATCTGGCCACAGATACCAACCTTGGGAGCAGAATTCAGCGGCATGGCAAGAATAAGGGCTCTTTTGTCCCAGAAAGAGGTGGCCTTGAGCTCGGCCCGTGAAACTTTCGTGCTTCACATTGCAAACACCCGTACAGAGGTTCAGGCTCTTTTGAATACTGATTTGCCTTTGCATTTCGGAGCAATGGTTCGAACTATCTTTAACGCATCCTCCACAAAAGGCCTTGCACATTTTTTTAAAGTTGTTAGCAGTGGTCTCGTGACTTCCTTTGAAAAGATTTTTGGAGTCATCCCTGCTTTCTTCCATTCTATTTTTTCATCCTTGTTTGGAGGGTTCCCATTTTTACTTGCATTGGCAGCTGGCGCGCTAGTGGTTTTTTGTCTCTTTAAATATGGATGTCCTTCCTGTGCAAGACCCCGCGCAACAGCTACTGACGTGGTTTCGCAACCGCATGCTTGAATATTATGGCACACTGCCGTTGGCGACATTGAACACGGCATATGGATTATCTTTTCGATTCTCCTACTTCACCTGTGTCCAGCCTGTATTTCACTGCCTGACCTGTGATTTCCATTGGGCCATTGATTTGTGTCTCTGCGGACCGGTTTCTCATGACGTCGATTTTATTCAGCTGATGAGTCCTATCATTGCTCACGAGTTGGTTTGTTCTGACGAGAGGATTATGGCCTTAGCAGTGGCGCATGGACTAATGGGTCCCTGGGATATATTGTCGGCAGCACAGACTTTCTTGGAACTAAGTTTTCTTGAAAACCCACCGAACTGTCCTCTGATGGTTATAGAAGATCCGGTGCTGGGAGAACACGTATGTTCCTTTCATCTTTTGAATTGGATGGCTGAACTATTTTCGGATGAGGACAGTGAATTCCTATTAGAGGCAGTTGCTGCTTACTTTTCATATACAGTTTTATCATAGACGCTGTCTCGGATTGACGTGCTGATTAATAGCATTTCATTGATTTTATTGACTTATTTGTCAAGAAATTTTTTATTTTACTTGCCTATTGGCTTGAGCCACGTTATATTTTTGGGCTATTTTTTAGCATTACTTTTTAAAGTTTAGTTTCGATTCATGCTCGTTTACTGTTGAGTTCTGCTCTCATGTGATGGCACTTCTGTTATCATATTTAGTCCGTTCTCGGATCATGGGGGGGTGTCATATAGCTCCTGTATATCCTTATATCGTGTTAAGTTAGCATAGGGACATTTGAGGTTTAAACGCCATTTTTCTTTCTTGCAACTTCTGCACACGACACTTAATTGTTGACTTAGCTTTCAACCTAGTAGTTTGCCGTGGTGTATGTGAGAATAATATGTTATTGCTCTGATATCAGCTTTGCTTAATAAACTATGTCTGCACGAAGAGTGCTGAAGTTTCAGGAACAACACGATATGGAATTGTTATGAGGTCTGATCTCCACGCCTTCATAGTCATAACACAAGTGCAGCCTTTGCCAACTCTGGCTTCAGGCGGGATTGATATTGCTTTGCACGAGGCACATAGAACACACTTGATGCGGTGCACATGCAGAGAGAGCTGGTGTATGCTGATGTGATTCCTTCATGCTAGGACACTAAGGTATGGGCCCGCCCTAAACCAACCCAAAGAGACCTTCTTAGCTAATAATATAATATATGTGTTAGGGTGGGTGAGATATAAGTGTTGTTAACTCTTATTCATTACAGTATGTTAACATGCTGTCACCATTCGCTTTTTATGTCTTAGTAACTATGCTGGTAATTTTGCTACTGATAATAAGTATACTTGTATTATCTAAGATACTGCGCCTGAGAAGACGGCATTAGTAAATAAACATTTCAAATGCACATGTGTCTTCTTTACTCCATGTTCTGGTTTGAAATGATAATATAACGAAAGAGTGTTCATGAGTTCCACGTACCCTGAGGTACAGTAAGTTCATGTTCTGGTTTGTCTAAACATTGGGAGTTTGATATGTCCAATGAGACACTGTAGCTAGCTCGGTAAGGGGTGAGTTGGATACTAAGGTGAGTTTTGGGACACCCTAATTCGCCGAGGTTCCACTCCTCTGTGCACAGTTCTGTGTGAGAACAGAAACCCTGCGACATGGCGCCCAACGGTTTCGGTGGTCTTATATCATGACACTCGAGTAGTTTATCGTTCATACCTTAACCCCTTCACCACCGTTTCCGGAAAGCGGGGTGTCGGTGAAACCTGCCTATTTTTTGAGATAGGTCTTATTCAAGCTTGATTCTTTCTTAAACGGTTTCTTTTAATTACTACCCAGTTGTGCTACAAGGTATTCTTTGTATTTTCTTGTTTCCAGTGTTGTCATGGCGGCGGTGGCCATTGCGCAGCATAGTCGCGTGGCGGTGCGCAACCATCTTCAGACGTACCAGGTCCCGGTGGATGGGATGGCTGTGATTTTCGTGGTATGTGCAGATCCGGCGTTCCCTTACGAGTTGTTTTACTCTTGGGTTACGTTTCCGGCTGTGGATGCAAATTCTGGTTTGTTCCACTCCTACACCGCCTCGGCTGTCCCGGCTGAGTATACACCGTACAGGGCATTGGAAATACCTATTGATCATTGGCAGCATCGAGTTTGGTTTGATGGCGCCCTCCCCCACTCTTTGTCCGCTGCGAGGTTAGGTCCACTCTCAATTCCAGGTACAAATTGGCCTGCGTTGGGTGGTTTTACCCCGCACCCGAATCACGGCGCTTGTACCCTGCAGGAAATTCGTAGGCTACATGTTGTTTCCATTTCCGTGATTCGAGCATTAGTGCAATACATCGGTCGCCACCTGCCTGGTGGTCCCCAGGGGGGTGCGGCCGTTCCCATGGATCGAGGCGGAATGCGTCTCAATCCAGTGCTGATAAGCATAGAATGTTGACGATTACTTTACCGAAGGATTTAACTCCTGAACTTGTTGACTGTGAAAGCTGGGGAAAAACATTTGCGGCCGTTTATACGAGGTGCTTCGGCACCCCGTCTATGAATGCCCTGCCTGACATCATTAGACGTGTTCAGAATGATCACGGTCCAGAGGCGGCGGTTGAATTGGGTATGCGCCTGTGTGGTTCTTTTGAGATTGTAAGTGATCTCATACTCTCCAATGTTAAAGGGGATGCTGTGAACTTTCAGGTGTCGAACGCTTTGGCTGCTCTGCCCGATGCCGATAAACCCCGTCAGTTGGCGAAGATTGTTGTGGCCGCTTATAAGACGATTGGCCGCACAAGTAGAGGTCTGAAATATTTTACAGTAAAGGAGAAAAAACAACTTCAGGGACAATCTGCAGTTGCAGATGTCCAGCCTAAGTCCAAAAAACAGAATTGGCCTAAAAAACAGACACAGGGGAAGCAATATAAGCAGACTCAGGATTCTTTTCCTGCACTACAGGCTCCTGCGCCGACAGAGAAAGTTTATGATTTGCGCGATCGCGCGATGATTAAATCACCTGATCGATTTCAGGGTTCTGATCAACGCTCTCCTCGTTCCTTTCAGGAAACATCGGCCCCGAAGACCGGTGGAGGAGGGGGTGGACGTGGACGTGGTGGCCAACAGGGACGTGGTCAGTCCCGCCAAACGGACGGCGCAGTGAAGCAGGAGGATTCTACGCCTAAGAGACCGCAGTTTGCGAAAAAGAAAGTCGCAGCCTTGACAGCGCATCGATATGCCACAGATAGTGAGAACGCGGCTTCGGAATCTGACGTGGGCTCTGACCTTGCAGGACAGCGCGGCGGAGATAACCATAGTCAGAGAGGCGCTGCGTCCACTACTGAGGGTGACAGCGACTGATCTCTACGTTGTGATAGAAACAGCGGATACGAGACTTGCTCCCCCAGAAAGACTTTATGAAATTGTCCTGTTAATTGAAGGTGACATACAGCGTACCGTTAAAGGTGTATTTTGGGAAAATCTGTCTTCTACGTATGATATTTTACTTTCGGAGGCTGACTGGCCCCCACCTTTTGTGCTCGCGGCGCCGCGAGGGGAGGAGGTGATCCTCCCCAGTTTCGCGAACACTGTCTCGAAAGAGCATGCGCAGCATTTTGCAGAAGAGTGGGCTCGAGCTCTCGCGCCGGCTCTGTACCGTAACCAATGTGGTTGGGATAAATTGTCGCCTTGCCACGAAATTCCGTTGCGGTCTCAGCCGCAGCCTCAACCTCAATATCCCATTAGGCGTGAAGCAAAATCTTCCGTCGCGGAAATCCTTGAACAATTGGAATATCAGGGAGTTATTGAAACGTGTGTGTCAACGATGAATAATCCCCTTTTTACTGTGAACAAACCTGACGGATCATATCGTTTGGTTTTGGATTACCGGCATTTAAACTCGCATTGCCGTAACTGTGCAGTACAGAATACTCACGGCTCTGCCCTTGTGGATAGTCTCGTGCGTAAGCGTTTCAAGACAACGCTTGACATATCCAACGGTTTTTATGCCCACAGATTGGACAGCTTTAGCTCCCAATGGACCAGTTTTACGAGCGCTGGAGTCCAAAAACAATTCCGGCGTCTTCCAATGGGCTATAAGAATAGTCCTGGTATATTTACCGCTCGCATTGTCTCTATTCTGGAGGCACTCGACCCTGATGCTTTTTCGTATGTGGATGACATATATCTCACAGACGACGATATTTGGGAGCATCTGTGTCGTGTAAATTCTGTTATTTGCAACTTCGCTGATATGGGTTACAAATTTAACTTTGCAAAATCGCACATTGCTGAACACACAGTGTTGTTTTTGGGCTATGAGCTCAACAATGAAGGTAGAGGTTTGGCTCCTCACTTCTTAGAGAAGTGCGCACAATTGCGCGCTCCTACAACACTGAAAAAATTACAATCTTTACTGGGCTTTTTGAATTTCGGAAGGACATACATTCCGGAATATGCCCAGCGTATCAAGCCGTTGTATGCATTAATACAACCTACTTTCTCAAAATCATGCTGGCTGCCTGAGCATTCAGCCATTTTGCAATCCTTGCAGGCTGATCTGCTCGCTTCTAAATACTTACTGACTCGTGATAACCACACCAACCTGGTGATAAGAATAATCCCAGGGGCGGTGGGTTTCACGTACCTGACTTTTAATGAAGGAGACACAGTGCCTATTGCTTACAAGTCACACTTGTACACTTCGGCTGAATTGCGGTTTCCCACTGTGGAGAAAGTTTTAACTGCTGTACAGATGGCGATTCTTAAAGAACGAGCTCTGTCACAGGGGAAGCGCATGTTAGTGGTAACACCCTGTCCTCATTTGGAGGCAGTCACGAAAGCCAGTGTACCGAATTCTAAAGCTTTGCACCCACGGTGGATTCAATGGGCAGCGTCATTGACGTCCACGGATGTCACGTTTATTTTTGACGCCTCCTTACGGTCGCAAGAGTACTTGCAGTATGAATTCGTTCATCCTGCTCCTCTGGCTATGCGACCTTTGGAGGACTTCCATTGCATCATTTACACTGATGGGTCGGCGCAGGTTGCGCATGGCTCTAAACATGCCTACGTTTCCGCTTGCGCCATTGTGGTCGGTGCTATGTTGAATGATGAGTTCATTTCCAGGGAAGTGCACACGTTGCCCCTGGGCGATTGCACCGCACAATTGGCGGAGCTTCGTGCTCTCTTACTAGCGTTGGAGTACGCGGATCCAAGTGTTACTACTCTGATTGTAAGTGATTCTTACTACTGTGTCCAGTCTTACAATGAGAACTTGTTCTTTTGGATTCAAAATGATTTTCATGATTCCAAGGGTAGCACAATAAAACATAAAATGATCTGGGTTCGAGTGGCAGAGCTTAAGGCTATGTTGCCACTCGTTTATGTAATTCATACTCTCGGTCATCAGCGCGTAGGAGTTCACGCTGTTGGCAACTCGCTTGCTGATGAAGCAGCGAAATCAGCAGTATCTACATACTTAGTTGCAGCGGTTACTAGGTCAAAAACCAAGATTGATAGCGACATCTTGGCGGCAATTGCTGCCTCTGAGAAGGGAAGTAAGCATCCTGCGGGATTCCCTTCGAAGTACAAATACCACTTAAGTCCCGAAAAGGTTCCTTTTGTGACAATTCCTGACGTTGGGGAACGGCTGATTCCCAACTCGGATCGCAGAGCAGACTTGATTACAGCGGCACATGAAGGTGTGGCGTCTGCGCATGCGGGCGTCTCGGCCACTGTAACTCAATTACAACAACGTTTCTGGTGGCGGGGACTGTACAAACAGACGCGTGATTATGTCCTTCTTTGTGACATATGCCAGCAGATTAAACCTTCAACTGCTACGCGTCCGCCACAGACTCAGTTGTACATTTCTAATAAACCGCTAGGTTGTGTTTATTTAGATCACTGCGGTCCTTTTTCATCTGATACTGCGTATAAGTACATCTTAGTAGCAGTTGACTCATGCACACGCTTTGTGTGGGTATGGCCACATCGTAGCGCTGATTCACGGACTGTCATTAGAGATTTGCGTGTCTTTATAGGGATTTTTGCCTGTGGTACCTTTCATTCGGATCAGGGTCCGGCTTTCGCCTCTAAGGCGTATAAGGATGCCATGACTTCGTTGGGGGTCCAAGTCAAGTTTTCGTCTCCCTACAGACCTGAGGGTAACAGTGTAGTTGAGCGAATGAACCGTGATTTAAAGCAATCTTTGACAGCCCGAGTTATAGGCACTGGCAGAAACTGGCTGGCTCACCTCTATGGCGTGCAGCGTGCTCTTAATAATCTCCCTAGAAGGTCTCTGGGTGGGCGGACCCCATACGAAATGCTCTTTGGCATCAAGATGTACGTCCCTGACCTTGACGGTCTAGACTGTGTGGTTCGCGCCACTTCCTTTGACGCAGATGAACATTGCAATGTTTTACAGAATCTACAAAAGACCAGAGACAGTCTTGCAAAGGAACATTTGCCCTCCACGTCGGATGATGCGTTGCAGATCCCGGTAGTTGGCTGGCTACCCCAAGTTGGCGAACTGGTTCGAGAGAAGATCGATAACAAGAAAGAATTTGGTCCTTCCTATCGAGCTCCGGTTCCCGTCCTTGGAGTGAAGGGCACAAGAACAGTCATTTTACCACCACTTCCTGGTCGTAAGGAAAACAGGTTTATTTCAATTGACAATGTCAAGATACACAGAGTGGCCGATTCTTCTTAGCATGACACCGGCTGTTTCCTGTCCTTCCATTGTGAGAAATTCGGTTATGCCCACTGCTTCTAATAATGAACCTGAGGTGGCCATCGAATTACCTGCTCTTTCCAGTCCTTTATTAAATAGTTTACCCGGAACTAACATTGATGAGATAGACTATACCTACCCCACTGATTTGTCCATGCCTGACCTGCAAGCTCGTTTAGCCACGGAATCCAGATTTTCATTTGACTCTGCTTCCCTTGCCTCGAAGAAACCCTCTCGAATTGCAGTTTATGCTAGTCTGTTTAAAAAACATTTTTTGATACCCCCTTGGACTTACATTTGGCTGGTCCTTTTTTCAGCTTACCTTTTTATGTCAGTTGGTTTTGTGTTTTATTTTTTTCGAATCATGAATGGACACTATGTCGAGGAGAGAACTTGCATTACTCATCTGAATGGAACTTTGGCCCCACTTTCCTCGTCCCATTCTACACACAGATTTAAAAGAGACTTGACTTTGGTTAACATCACAGCATGGCCTGTGCTTGATGGAATCGTGTGGGATGCAGTTCGGTTTCAGATTCATGGCCCAACGGAAGTCGTTAATGTCCCTAATGTACTTAGAGTGAATATGGGGGATGTGGTGAAACAAAACATTCGTTCTGATGACTGGGATGTCAATGCTGTAGAAAGTTTATTTTCTGATTTGCAATACTATGCTGCATTTGATGCTGAGGATTTATATTTAGAAACTGCTAATTATGGTGAATTATTCTGTTACCAACATTATGCCAATCACTTCTTACACAAAACATCATCCAGAAGGGATACTGTTAACTTTACTCAGTGGGAACATTGCCCAGCGCCTCATCAGGGGAGTTCTGAAACATTTCTGAGAAAGTATACTTACTTCACTGACTTTAATCAGTCCAATCCCGAGTCCTTTTATTTTAAGTTTCGAAAAATGCCAATGTCAAAGGTTAGACTTACCGATACTAAATTGTTGTATTCCATGTCCTTCCATGATCAGTTAGTTACTGGAGGCTATGAGTTATGGAAGGATACGATAGACCTTAAATCAGTTTGGGGTTCAAAGGCCTGGCAGGTACAAGGCACTGAGGCTTTGCACCGTGCATGTCTCATCCCGAATCATATGCTGTTTCTGAATGAAACAATTTCCCAGACCACATGCTTTGGATTGGCTACTTCTAAAAAACTAAACGCTCCTTCTTTCCCGGAGTTAGAGGAATATGATGGTTGGAGTAATTTTACTCAGTTGTCCATTAGAGAATTACAGACTCTACTTCTTAATTCCTCCTTTAACATTTCCAGTGTGAATCCTAAGGGTTGGCTGCTTTGGCACCGTAGTGCTGATTCTTGCCAACATAGATTTTTGAATTTAACTGACGGTTTTAAAACTGTTAGATCTGATCCCCGTTTTGACTTAGGTCATACTGTCACCTCGTATTCTGTAGGCAAATTGTGTCAAAACTGGCTGAAACATTCAACTTTACCGGCGGTTAAGAATCACCTTTCTAAACTAAATGCAGACGTGGACTTGAATGATTTCATTAAAGGCCCGGCTAGTGGCAGGTCGAAAAGGTGGTTATATGGGGTTTACAATGAAATTTGGAAGCTATCACAGATTGAGGCTGCTACACGCCTTAGGGCTATTGATCAAGCAAATCTTGAGAAAGTGCTTGCAGTTGTTGACAATAGCATTAATGTGCTTTCCTCTAGAATTTACACATTGGATAATATTGTGTCGTCAGTCGTCGATATTATACATGATGAAGTGTCAGTATTATACCATGGTCAAAATCAATTACGATCAATCATGCAGTTTGCATGGACCCTTCAAACACTAAAAATGGGTAAAGTTCCCTGGGGGTACATGAACGTTTCTTCTTTATTTGCACCGTTTAATTTGACTGACAAACAACGCTTACTTTCAATGCGTGATGCTTCCTTTTCTATGTTACATATTGAAAGGTTAGAATCTTTACCTTTTTCCGTGGCTGAAGCCACTGCTGCAACGTGGCTTATCCACGGTTTAATAACGCTGCCTTTTGCTTTATATAAGTTTTCAAATTGCATGAAATATGTACCAATAGGTCGTTATGAACCTTTAGGTAGCGGTTTCCTTCATGCAGTCTGGTCACTCCCATACACATACAGATGTTTTAAGGATGACCAGGAAGTTTATCTGACAGGGGAGGAGTGCACTGAGACGCCAGATCATTCTTTAATGTGTAGACACATACAGTTACACGGTTCATGCAACAAGGACCGACCGAATATGGCTTGCGTTTTACAAGGCACGCCAGTTCCTGCTATCATCCCCACGTTTAAATTATTAGAGAATGGTAGTTATTTAATGCTCAATAATGAAAACTGTTGTGGGTTAATTAAAGGTATAGCTTTCATAGTAACAGTAAGTGAGCGGGTTATTTGCTGCAGAAATGTGCTTTATCCTCCCACACGTGAACATAGGGAGTCGTCCATCTGGCCACAGATACCAACCTTGGGAGCAGAATTCAGCGGCATGGCAAGAATAAGGGCTCTTTTGTCCCAGAAAGAGGTGGCCTTGAGCTCGGCCCGTGAAACTTTCGTGCTTCACATTGCAAACACCCGTACAGAGGTTCAGGCTCTTTTGAATACTGATTTGCCTTTGCATTTCGGAGCGATGGTTCGAACTATCTTTAACGCATCCTCCACAAAAGGCCTTGCACATTTTTTTAAAGTTGTTAGCAGTGGTCTCATGACTTCCTTTGAAAAGATTTTTGGAGTCATCCCTGCTTTCTTCCATTCTATTTTTTCATCCTTGTTTGGAGGGTTCCCATTTTTACTTGCATTGGCAGCTGGCGCGCTAGTGGTTTTTTGTCTCTTTAAATATGGATGTCCTTCCTGTGCAAGACCCCGCGCAACAGCTACTGACGTGGTTTCGCAACCGCATGCTTGAATATTATGGCACACTGCCGTTGGCGACATTGAGCACGGCATATGGATTATCTTTTCGATTCTCCTACTTCACCTGTGTCCAGCCTGTATTTCACTGCCTGACCTGTGATTTCCACTGGGCCATTGATTTGTGTCTCTGCGGACCGGTTTCTCATGATGTCGATTTTAATCAGCTGATGAGTCCTATCATTGCTCACGAGTTGGTTTGTTCTGACGAGAGGATTATGGCCTTAGCAGTGGCGCATGGACTAATGGGTCCCTGGGATATATTGTCGGCAGCACAGACTTTCTTGGAACTAAGTTTTCTTGAAAACCCACCGAACTGTCCTCTGATGGTTATAGAGGATCCGGTGCTGGGAGAACACGTATGTTCCTTTCATCTTTTGAATTGGATGGCTGAACTATTTTCGGATGAGGACAGTGAATTCCTATTAGAGGCAGTTGCTGCTTACTTTTCATATACAGTTTTATCATAGACGCTGTCTCGGATTGACGCGCTGATTAATAGCATTTCATTGATTTTATTGACTTATTTGTCAAGAAATTTTTTATTTTACTTGCCTATTGGCTTGAGCCACGTTATATTTTTGGGCTATTTTTTAGCATTACTTTTTAAAGTTTAGTTTCGATTCATGCTCGTTTACTGTTGAGTTCTGCTCTCATGTGATGGCACTTCTGTTATCATATTTAGTCCGTTCTCGGGTGTCATATAGCTCCTGTATATCCTTATATCGTGTTAAGTTAGCATAGGGACATTTGAGGTTTAAACACCATTTTTCTTTCTTGCAACTTCTGCACACGACACTTAATTGTTGACTTAGCTTTCAACCTAGTAGTTTGCCGTGGTGTATGTGAGAATAATATGTTATTGCTCTGATATCAGCTTTGCTTAATAAACTATGTCTGCACGAAGAGTGCTGAAGTTTCAGGAACAACACGATATGGAATTGTTATGAGGTCTGATCTCCACGCCTTCATAGTCATAACACAAGTGCAGCCTTTGCCAACTCTGGCTTCAGGCGGGATTGATATTGCTTTGCACGAGGCACATAGAACACACTTGATGCGGTGCACATGCAGAGAGAGCTGGTGTATGCTGATGTGATTCCTTCATGCTAGGACACTAAGGTATGGGCCCGCCCTAAACCAACCCAAAGAGACCTTCTTAGCTAATAATATAATATATGTGTTAGGGTGGGTGAGATATAAGTGTTGTTAACTCTTATTCATTACAGTATGTTAACATGCTGTCACCATTCGCTTTTTATGTCTTAGTAACTATGCTGGTAATTTTGCTACTGATAATAAGTATACTTGTATTATCTAAGATACTGCGCCTGAGAAGACGGCATTAGTAAATAAACATTTCAAATGCACATGTGTCTTCTTTACTCCATGTTCTGGTTTGAAATGATAATATAACGAAAGAGTGTTCATGAGTTCCACGTACCCTGAGGTACAGTAAGTTCATGTTCTGGTTTGTCTAAACATTGGGAGTTTGATATGTCCAATGAGACACTGTAGCTAGCTCGGTAAGGGGTGAGTTGGATACTAAGGTGAGTTTTGGGACACCCTAATTCGCCGAGGTTCCACTCCTCTGTGCACAGTTCTGTGTGAGAACAGAAACCCTGTGACAAGAGCTGACAGCACAGATTGCTCAAATGCTACTACCTCTCTAGGGATACTATAGGTGGATGGACAATTTATTATGAAGACCTGAAGGTTCTATTCTTGCTCTGTCTTCTTTGTTGTCGAAGAATACCTTTAGCCGTATCTTCCTGAATAGTTTCATGGCTTCCATTTTTAATTTGACCAGATCTGAATGTTGACAGGGGAAAAAGTTAGCCCCAGTTCTAAAACCAATACCTGTTCCTTTGTGAGAATTTTATTGGAGACATTTATTATTGAGGATTTATTTAGATTTTGTAATATTGGCGTCTTGTTCGTATCTCCCTAGGCTGTGGCTTGTAGCATTCCCTGTTCTTTTGCTGGCTTCCGGATAAAAAAGGAGTCTTTCTTTGTTGGTTCTGGTTAGATGTTCCTTCTCCTATACCAGAGTCCCCCATCGACTCGGATGACGATGTTTCAGAGAATTTCCCCCGGGCTCCTTTAAATCCTCGTGAAAAGAGGTTCAATAAGTTCATAACAAACTTTGATTGTTAAACTTCACGTTTTATTTCTGATTTCTCACTGGTCATTTTATTCATAAACCAATGTTTTCGTTATCATTGTTGTACTAAACATTTCATCTCTCCCAATGCATTTCGGCACATCACGTGCCTTCTTCCAGGGGATGTTTCTAGAAATCAAAAAAACGAAATAACGCAACATTTACCATTTGTTTCGTAGGTCTATAAGCAATACATGTAAAAGTGAACACTGTTTAACCCAAAAGCTTCCCCTGTTTCTTCATAGGTCGTGCCTTACTGTCTAAACTCTAAATGAATCATAACAAAATCCTCAGTAATCACTCTTGTATTTATAACGGAGAATTCTCGTGTCGAGTGCCCGTGTAGGTGTGTTTGAACTAGATCTTCAAACTTAATATACGTCAGTTAAACAAAAAACGATAATTATATAATGTCGCTGTGAGAGTTCCATGAACTAACTGCCAAAGATTAAACCCTGATGTTCCTTAAGGGATGTTAGAGCTATGCTATATTAAGCTTAAGAATGCGGGCTTACCGTGAAATGTTTGTTTCTCCCGCGACCGTGCTCCTTGCCCGGAAGTGTTTGATATACCATATCCGGAAGACCTTACTATGAAGGGCTATCGTTGCTAGGCAATGCTCGTTGTTCTCGTTGCTGGGCAACGCTCGTTAGTTGTATGCGCGCTGTTGCACTCGTGTAATGTAAAGCAATAAAATATAAGCTACTGCGAGTCTGAATTAACTGAGCGATGAAGTTACCAAATAAACAAGATGATAGGGTGTACACGTGTAAAATGTGTATGGGTTACCGGGCATCTCAAATGAAAAAATCCTAAGCGTTCTAAAAGGGTGTCATGTTGTGTTCGAACGGTATGGTGTTAAATCTTGGTGATGTATGTGTATACAAAACTGCTCTATTGTAATTACATAGTCACTTGACGCATTAAAGGAACAGCAAGCGTTGTTTACAAATAACAAGTAAATTCCATACGGTCATTAAGGCCGTATGGGGTCATGCTGGTTAATAAAGAAATCCAATAGTTTTCTCTTTGTAATAGTCTTTTTTTATGGTCTTGTCCTTCCCTTCGATGTACTTTCTCTAGGACACAGAATCTAAGTTGACTGATGTTGTGGTTCATTTCCACAAAGTGTTGAGCCACTGTTGATTTTGTCTGCTTAGTCCTGATGTTCGATTTGTGCTCATTAAGTCTCGTTTTTATTTTACGATCAGTTTGGCCCACATATGTCTTTCCGCATGGACATTTCAACATGTACACTACGCTGGCGGAGTCACACGTCGCTGTTGCTCTTATGTGGATTTTGTTGCCCTTCATGGGATGATTTATAACTGTACCTTTAATTACACTATTACAGTGGTTGCAGTTCCAACAGGGGAGTGTCCCCTTATGTATCGTAGGTGCAATCTGTGATTGTTTCAATCTTTCACCCAAGTTCTTGGCTCTTGTGTAGGCAAAGATAGGATCCTCGTCGAACATGTGTTGAAAATCTTGTTCAATTCTCAAAATATCCCAATGTCTCATGATGATGTTTTTGTGTTTTTTTTACTGACTGTAGAATATTTAGAGACTACTGTAATAGATTCTTTGACCTTTGGTTGTGTTTTAGTCATTAGTTCTGTTCTGGTTTTAGTGTTGACACGTTCTTGCGCCTGTCGGAGGATATGCTCAGGATACCCCCGTTTTTTGAACCTCAATATCGTGTCTTTGGTCTGTTGCTCCAGTCTGCTTGGATCAGAAACTATTCTTTTGGCTCGCAATAATTGACTGTATGGTAAATGTTCCTTCAACGGTTGTGGATGAAAGCTCGAATAATGTAATGTATTATTTCTGTCTGTACTTTTTCTGAATAAATCGGTCTGAAATCCAGTCGCTGTTTTTGTAACTCTCACATCCAGAAATGATATTGACTCCTCTTGTATTTCATGGGTGAATTGAATGCGTGGATCTATATTGTTCAGTTGCTTCAGTTGTGTTTCCAAGATGTTTTTTGGACCTTCCCAGAGCAAAAAGATATCATCAATAAATCTTAAAAATATCTTGATGTGATTTTTCCAAAATTCTTTGTTCAATATGTTCTCTTCTTCAAATCTGCTCATGAAAATGTTGGCATACGCCGGGGCTGCCGAATTTCCCATTGATGTACCTATCTTTTGTTGGTACCATTGGTCATTCCATGTAAAGTAGCTATGAAATAGCGTGAATTCCATTAGTTGCATCAGAAATATTTTGAAACTGTTATCCAACTCTGTTCTCAATAAACAATATTCTATTGCTTCAATTCCTTTTGAATGGGGTATTGATGTGTACAAAGCTGTGACGTCAATGCTGCACAATAGTATGTCTTCAATGTTTGTTAACTCTAGCCTTTGTAACTTCAATAAAAAATCTGTGGTGTCTTTGATGTATGTTTGAGTTGATGTCACACTTGGTTGTAAATGTTTGTCCAAAAATCTTCCAACTGGGTCATGTATGCTACCTAGCGTGGAGATGGGTCTACACGGAGGAGTTTTCTGATTTTTGTGTATTTTAGGTACCAAAAAAAACTTTGGACTTCTGGGATGTTCCTGTGTGAGGTATTTCTTTGTTTTCTCAGTAATAATCCCCTCTTGTAATGCGTTTGAAAGAATCGTGTCAATGATTGCTTTGAATTGTGTTGTTGGGTCTCCATCTAATTTGAGATATGTCTCTTGATCCGAGAGGTGGAGGATTGCTTGGCTGTTATAATATGTAGTGTTCATAATTACAATTGCTCCTCCTTTGTCTGCTTTGGTGCTTGTTATATCAGGATTAGAAGCTATGGTTTTGAGAATGTTCATTTGTTTCTGAGTAAAGTTTTTATGTTTTGATACTCCTTTACAATTCATTTTGTTTATGTCGTTTCTTAACAGTGTTTCAAATGTGTCAAGCGTTTTGTGAGACGTTGGAGCCATATATACACTAGTTGGTCTTAGTCCTCTTAATTGATCCTCTGTTTTCTCCATGGTTGTTTGAACTACGTTGTTGAAAAAGTGACGTAAACGTAATTTTCTCATTAGTTTAAAGAATGAAATGTCGATCTCAAGTGACTATGTAATTACAATAGAGCAGTTTTGTATACACATACATCACCAAGATTTAACACCATACCGTTCGAACACAACATGGCACCCTTTTAGAACGCTTAGGATTTTTTCATTTGAGATGCCCGGTAACCCATACACATTTTACACGTGTACACCCTATCATCTTGTTTATTTGGTAACTTCATCGCTCAGTTAATTCAGACTCGCAGTAGCTTATATTTTATTGCTTTACATTACACGAGTGCAACAGTGCGCATACAACTAGCCCAGCAACGAGAACAACGAGCGTTGCCTAGCAACGATAGCCCTTCATAGTAAGGTCTTCCGGATATGGTATACCAAACACTTCCGGGCAAGGAGCACGGTCGCGGGAGAAACAAACATTTCACGGTAAGCCCGCATTCTTAAGCTTAATATAGCATAGCTCTAACATCCCTTAAGGAACATCAGGGTTTAATCTTTGGCAGTTAGTTCATGGAACTCTCACAGCGACATTATATAATTATCGTTTTTTGTTTAACTGACGTATATTAATTTGAAGATCTAGTTCAAACACACCTACACGGACACTCGACACAAGAATTCTCCGTTATAAATACAAGAGTGATTACTGAGGATTTTGTTATGATTCATTTAGAGTTTAGACAGTAAGGCACGACCTATGAAGAAACAGGGGAAGCTTTTGGGTTAAACAGTGTTCACTTTTACATGTATTGTGTATAGACCTACGAAACAAATGGTAAATGTTGCGTTATTTCGTTTTTTTGATTTCTAGAAACATCCCCTGGAAGAAGGCACGTGATGTGCCGAAATGCTTTGGGAGAGATGAAATGTTTAGTACAACAATGATAACGAAAACATTGGTTTATGAATAAAATGACCAGTGAGAAATGAGAAATAAAACGTAAAGTTTAACAATCAAAATTTGTTATGAACTTATTGAACCTCTTTTCACGAGGATTTAAAGGAGCCCGGGGGACATACCCCAAACATATGGGGATGCAACCATATAACTACTAATTTACACTTGTAACGGAGAGTGATATCCCGGAGAACCATACAACTCTAAAGACAGTCAAAAAACACGTAGTGCGCCCTTTTATCCCTTTTGATGTTTCAGAGAATGCCAAACGTCTTCATTTTGAGCGTCCTTGATATTTAGACAGGGCCCTGCGTGAATTCGACCTGGTGTGGAAGTTGTCGTTCAGGTTCAGGTAAACTGTTTCAATGTTAAATTATTTTTTATCATTTTTAAATGTTCTTGACTTGAAGTTTATGGTGTTGTCCTTGAAGGAGGAAATTTCTTTCTCTATCCCATCCAGAAGTGTTTTGGCTTCTGAGACCGTGTGACTGTCTCTTATGGATTGTATTTGTTGTTCAATTTCCTCAGCCTGTTTCTTACAAATCCTCTGTGCCGTTTCTTTTCAATGTGCCATTAGATCAGGACTTCATTTGGTGCGGATGTAAGTGAATCCCTTCTTATATTCTGGGTCCTCGGTAAATATGACGGAGACATTCTTGACGTGTAGGCCCTAGAGGATGGTGCTCCCTTTCAGATGCTCCAATCAGGAATGTCCATGTTCAGTCCTTATGTGCTTTTTTTGCAACCTTATGAGTTTCTCATATTCATTTTGTGGTTTGGCTGTGGTGCTTAGAGTTAATGTGTAAAAAAGATAGGGAGTATAAATTAGTTTCTGTATATGATTCTCTGTGAAAGAAAGCGTGTCCTTCTCTGACATGTCTTATGTGGCACACCCAGGTTGGATCCTGAGGAGCATCTCTTTAATTGCAGAGGGTTTGAAACGCGTTGGCCTAGCCTCTGGGGGAAGAACATTCACAGCAAACCAACATTGTTTGGGAGATATTGGTAGAATTCCTATTCCTCTTGTATAAACATTCAGAGTTAGCGACCCCCTACAGCCTACACAGGCAGGACACATTGTGTCAAAAACCTAAATTGATAATTCCGCCAGGTGTTATTATGTCTAAATGAAGGACTGGCCTAAGAAAGGTCAATTTCACTGTGTTTTTTTTATTGAAAGAAAAACTTTATTGTTTCTTGTCAGCATGTGTTTTTGTATTGCTGTATTGTCAAACATGTTTGAAGTGTATATTTGAATCCTTTTTCTCAACAAATGTTTGCCGTTCATAAAGACATGTGAAAATATAGATGAAAAGTTAAATAAATTACAAGGGATAATGAAAATGAGATTCTTGGTCTTTTTTAATTGAGTCAGTACAGCAAAACTTGGCAACTAGATACTTTGTTTACACAGATCAAGGAGGCCCACTCTAGTTTGCAATTAGGGGACCAATCACCCTTTTCACATTATATTTAGAAAGTTGTCATTTTCATGCCTTACATATTGTGGCTTGCAGCCTATTTTTGGGTTACATGGCTGGATGTAGTTGGCAACAACTTTGTTAATTTCTCCCAGACAGACACACTATAGCGGGGTTAGGTGTGCCTGGATGGGCCATCATTGGAAAGATGGGGGCAGCAGAATTGGACACAGCCCCACTTGCAAATCAATAGGCTGTGCCCAGTCTTCACACAAAGGACTTCACACTACCTCATTGTGCCTGTAATCAGACTGGAGCCAGGGTAAGGGAGGCAGGAAATTCCGATCACTTCAAATCAAATTCTCCAGAAATATCTCATACATCAAAGAAGTCACCTGGTTTAAACATAGGACCATCAGACCCTTTCTCAGTTCACTTTATGGACTTGTGGCAGTACTCCCATAGGACTGCCTGCTGCTGTGGTCTACGATGCACTTCAGAAGAATGGTTTGCTGCACCAGGAAGGACTGCTCTGCTGCCTGAGGCCTGCTTTTAACGCATGTATGATGTTACAATGCATACTTTTACCACGCATACCTTTACAACGCGGGTTTTACATCGCATACCATTACAACGCATAGCGCTTTTGGGTGTTGGATAGTGAATAGTTTAATTTACTATTCCAACTCCAGTCCCCGTGGACACTAGGGAAGGTTATTGGATAGTAAATTAACCTATTCCCTATCCTAGAGCGCCCCCCAGAGCAATGCGTTGTAATAGTTTGCGTTGTAAAAGTTGTGTTGTAATGGTAGTTCGTTGTAAAAGTTTCGTTGTAAAGGTTGTATACCGCTTTTAACACTAGGAAAAGCCTGCTCTGCTGCTGAGCCCTGCTTCACTTCTTGATCCCAGGACTAACCAAATGAATCCAAGGGCTAGTTGGCTGGCCTCCTAATCAGAGCCTCAGTGACAGAAAAGGCTCCAACCATTTTGATCCTACACCTGGACCCAGCCTTAGTAAGTCTTCATCCCTCCAGTTTTGCCTCTCCAGTCCTATACCCTTGGAAGTGGTGTTTTGGTGCACAGATAGCCAAAATCCCAAACTTGAGCCTTACATTTTTTGGGGCTAAATCTAGTGGTGTGCAGTAAACTACAATCCGCCGGCAGAGCTCGCAGAGTTTTGCCACTCCACGTTCCGCTTGAAGTGCGGAGGTTAGCAAAAAGTCCTCCCTTCACAGCATGGGAGAGTTCAACACCTAGCCCTACTCTTAACAGTCTCAAATAGGGACTCTATGCAGTGCTCCCCCTTAGGCCCTCTTGTCACTTATATTTAATTCTAGCAATCACCACAGTGGCACCATTCAGCAAGGCACATTTGATTTCTGTGTGCATCTGCTGCTAAGGTTCAGATCTGATTGCATAGTAATTAATAAACATATTGTTCCCAGGCATAAAAACACAAATTCAAAAGACATTACAGAGATTTGGGTGCTGCACGTACCTTTTGGGTCGATAATAAGATGTTGTGTGGAGGAGAACACTGCAATGTTTGTGCCCATACATAGTTGTGTTTCTGAGCATGTTCAGCAATTAGTCGAAACGTCTTTTCTGATAATTAAGGCTAGTTCCACAGGGCAAGGTCTAGCTTCCTCTTGCTCTCCCATTGATCCCCCTACTTCCACTGTGCCTCTGATTGATTCCAGCCACATTTCTCACAAGAGACTAAAACCGTTCAAGAAGGTTTTGTAGCCCAGTAGGAGATTTGGAGACTAATAGGGGGTCCTTCGCAAATAATAATGACCTTCTGCCCTGCAATCGCAGAAGAGTCTCCATTATAGTCAACCAATAATTCCTTGCGATGAACAACAATTCTTGACAAGTCGTATCAGTTATTGTAATTTTTTTAGGCAAAGCAAAGTATTTCTGTTGTACTATCTTTTACCATTCTTTTGTTTTCTGTAGATTTACTGTATGCCCCACCAGGCGGATGCCATGTTGAAGTGTGTTTTCTACAGCTTTTCTACAGCTACTATGCCGTACCAAGCCAATATGTTGCTCCACTGCAATTTAGATAGGTTTGTGGTAAACAAATAACTCATATATGCATACATACATGTTGCTGAGACATTGGTCTAGTAAGTCTTCATCAATATGTGCCGCTTAGTTGAGCCTCATTTTGAAGGAAGCCCAGTGCGAATTGGAAAACAATACTCCAGGAACCCATTCATTGGGTGTCATGTTGTAGCAGTAGAAAGTGGGTAGAGTCACAAGGGGTGGAGTCTGACAGACATCTTCATGCAAAGAGTTACTTACCACTTTTCAAAAAGTGTTATTATCATGAAGCCAGGCCCAGCAGTTCCACAGAATAGGTTATCAACTGGCAATTGCGGTTCACAGTACTCACATAATTACCACCATTATGTTAGGGCGAGGATAATGCCCAGGATGAGCATTATATTGCCAACAGTGCTAACAATTGTCATAATTAAGCTAAGATTCACTGCTATCCTACTAGGCATGTAAACAAATGTGGGGGTAAATCACCAGTCTCACAATCAGCCCGGTTTGCAATCTCAATTCTGCACCTGTTTCTGTGCCTATTTCCTTAACTGCTGTGTCAGTCCCTAATCTTTCCCTGGTCAGTATTCCTACCACACCTGCCCTAAATCCATGTCTGCTCTCATTCAGACCAGCCCCCTGTATCCACCCCTATTTTTGTACTATCCCTTGTGCTTTCTAGTGTCCCATCAGTATGTCATCATAAGGTAGATATAGACCTCTAATTACATAGGAAGAAACTGTTTTGAGGCCCTTACTTTCCATTGTTACTTCTCCTCTTAGTTAAATAAATCTTTCTGGAATCATTGCCATTTCTGTATTTGGTGTGACTCGAGATGTTGAGGTAGTTGCAATGAGATTCTTTTAGCTAGCTTGGGCATTATTCTATAAATATTGCACACAAGGCAGTTAAGGGTTGCTTGGTGCCCGGAGAGGGAACCATCATGCCAGACCTGCTAAAGTTACCTACTGGCTCTGAGTTGGTAAGCACTAAGGTTAGCAGCAAGAGTTCCTATTCAACGCAGTCCCATCTGGAATCCAAAATCTACAGGTTACGTGGGGCAGCACACAACAGCCTGTAATGACAAAAGGAAACAACAGCAGGTGAAAACGTTTGGACACAAGGTTTAGTGCACTAATCATGTGAGGAGTGATAAGCGAACAATTCAAAATCGTAGAGACAAACGATTCCGGAGTAATATCTGGAACTAAAAAAATGTAAAAGAAAACTAAGGGCAATGTTTAGAGAACTTTGCATGTTCGGGTTCTATGAAGAAATAGTATGGACTGTAGAGGAAAAAATGACATTTTTTTTTAAATGTATTTTTATTAACATGAAGGCATATGTTATACATACAATATCATAATCAAGTTTCAATTTTGTAGTTTGTACAGTCACGTATTGGTAGAGTGGTATCATGAATGTGCATAGTAATTTACGTTTAGCGTAGGCTCAAAAAGGCATATGGATGAGTGCTATCAACTGTCCTGAACACAGTGTCCTGAATCCAATGTCAACGCTTCATTCTACATATGCTGTATCCATATAACCCTCAATTTATAAGCGGTACTTTGTTTATGCGACATCGAAATAAGAAGAAATAAAGAGAAAATTAAACCTAACTATTGTCATCACATCCTTATCACTGTACACACGCCCACAACCAATCATCAGTCACCTTGCTTGTTATCAATGTTGTTTGCAATCGAACCTTAGGAATACTGCATGTTGTAGTACAGATAATTTAGCAACCAAGCACCCAACACTTCAATCTTCCTCCTCTTCCGAGTCTATGTTCTCGTCCTCAGGCAATGGCTCACAGATGTCCCCTCTATAGACGTTCCACGGCATCCAGACCTTATTCCATTTACGGGGGCAGGCCCTGAGTTCATACACTGCCCTTTCTGTCACCATAAGCATGTCCATGTTTTTGGTCCATCTAGCCGACGAAGGCAGCTCCATAGCACCCCTCTTCTGTGCAATGTCCCGCTTGGCCACTGTCATGGCCAGTGTAGCCCACAGCAGGCCATACCTGTCCAGGTCATTGGGGTCCCAGATGTTCAACAAGCATTTACGGGGTTCGGGCACAACAGAGATCTTTAGGGCCTGGGAGATAGTGCGCATAATTTGCCGCCAGAATTCCTGTATCTTTGGACAGTCCCACAGCGTATGGAATAGCGTCCCCTCCTCCCCGCAGCCTCGTAGACAGAAGGGGTGTGGTGCCCTATGTATCCTGTGGAGAAGTGTCCTAGTGTAATAAATGCGGTGCAGAATTTTGAGTTGTATCAATCTGAATTTCGCCGAAATGCCTACCTCTCTCGGTGACGCAAGCGCTTCATTCCATTCCGACTCATCTATATGTCCTATCTCTTCCACCCATTTCTCCTTAAGTTTTAGTGTGGGGTCTTCCAGATTATTAACCAGCTTTTTGTATGTGAGAGAAGTTGCACTCTGCGATATAAAGTCTGTCAATAGTCTATCCTCTAACGGTGAAGACTCTGGCACTTCAGTGTCAGCAGGTATTGCTCGAAGCAACGCGTGGCGTATCTGCATGTACCTGAATGTCTCATTGGGGTTGAGGTTGTATTGTTGTCGGAGTTGTGAGAATGCAATCACTGTGCCCTTGTCCCATAAGTCCCCCACCGTGGAGATCCCTATGCGGTCCCATTGAGTGAACCCCTTGCATGCTCTGAGGTTTCCTAACAATTTTATGTCCCATAGCGGCGTCATTTTAGTGATTCGTCCTTTCCAACCCAGTTTTGCGTGTGCCATGTGCCACAGGGTATCCGTGTGCTGTGTCGGACCTATCAGATTTTTAATCTGTGACTTATTGTACAACACGGAAAGCATGCCGTCTGTTCCCAATTGAGACCAGTCCGCCTTGTAGGCTGGATCCTCACGCGGGGCGTGGAGCCATTGATTAATAATTTTTAGTTGGGCCGCCCAGTAATAGAGTTGAACGTTAGGCAGGGCAATTCCTCCCTCATACCAACTTTTGACCAATTTATCATGTGCTATTCGCGCCGGGCCGTTGTTCCAGAGTAGGCTGGTAACTAATGCTGCAATACGTTTGAAATATCGCGGTGCTACCATATACGGGGTATTTTCCAACACATAAAGGAGTCTGGGAAGGGCCATCATTTTATATAAGGCAGCCCGTCCAAGAAGGGTCAAGGGCAGGGTCGCCCAGTGTCTAACATCTGCCCGCAGGCGATCCAGTGGCGGCTGTAAGTTTTTGTTAAAGAAGTCAGTGGCATTATTTGTGATAACAATACCTAAGTACTTAAAGGAGGTAGTCGTCATTGTCAGGGGGCAGTCCTCTTGTAACTGCGGTCCCGGGCCCTTAAGTACGTAGACCACCGATTTGGACCAATTTATGGTATAACCTGACAGTTCTCCATGTGTATTGCAGAGATGTAATAGGGCAGGGATCCCATTGCTCGGGTCAACCATGTATATAAGCATATCGTCCGCATATAGGGAGATTTTGTCCTCCCAGCCAGTCTCCCATGTGATGCCACGGATCAGTGGTGTTGTCCTAATTAGGATTGCTAAGGGTTCTAGCACCAGGGCAAAGAGTAGAGGTGACAATGGACACCCCTGTCTCGTTCCACGCCCCAATAGGAATTTCGGTGAAAGGTGGCCATTTGCTGTTACTTGTGCCACCGGTGACGCGTACAGTAGCCGTACCCATGCTATGTATTTCGGGCCAAAGCCCATACGTGCAAGCACTGCAAACAGATATTCCCATTCTACTAAGTCGAACGCCATTCTGGCATCAAGGGAGAGGATCACAGCCTGTTCGGGAAGAAGGTGTGTACGCGCCAGCACTCCATGGACCCTTCTGAGATTCAGTGCCGTGCTTCTGTGGGGCATAAAGCCCGACTGGTCAGGGTGTATCAGTGTATGTAGATGTTGTGTCAGACGGCTGGCCAGTAGTTTTGCCAGAATTTTGGCTTCCACATTAAGCAAGGATATTGGGCGGTATGAGGTGCAGTCGGTTGGTGGCCTGTTTGGTTTCGGTATGGCCACTATCGTGGCCGTGCGCTGGTCAAGCGGTAACTGTCCCCTGCGCAGGCTGTCCGTGTACATGTCGAGCAGTGGCTTACTTAGTTCCGTGGCCATCGCTTTGTACCACTCTACAGGTAGTCCGTTGGGACCTAGCGCCTTGCCAGACTGCAATGCCTGTATGGCCAAGTGAATTTCATCTTCCGACAGGTCAAGGTCAAGCTCTAGCTGCGCCTCTGGTGTGAGTCTGGGGATGGTAATATTGTCTAGTGAGTTTGCCGCTGCTTGCGCCGTAACGACATGCTCCGGGGTGTATATCTTTTGGAAGTGGTGTGCTAGGGTGCGTACAATGTGTTCAGGGTGTGTCTGTAACTGTCCGTCGCGCGTGTACAGCCTCTGTATGCCTCTAGCACTACCTCTTCTACCATCCAGCCATGCCAGCATTTTCCCTGCCTTGTCACCTACATCATATATCCTATGTGTTGTACCCGCTATGTAGCCTTGTATTGTTGT
This sequence comes from Lissotriton helveticus, assembly GCF_964261635.1. Lineage (NCBI taxonomy): Eukaryota > Metazoa > Chordata > Amphibia > Caudata > Salamandridae > Lissotriton > Lissotriton helveticus. The sequence continues at coordinate 2,124,636,842 of NC_136059.1, read as the reverse complement.
CTTAAGGTGTGCCTGGTACTGTTGTTGACGCAGTTGTAGTAAATGTAAGGTGCTCGGGGTGGGGTCAGACATGTGGTCAGTGTTAGCGGTGTGGAGTGCCAGTTCCAGTTCAGTAAGCGCCCGTCGGGATTCCCGCTTGTGTCCCGATATAGTTGCTACTGCGGCACCTCGGAGGATCGCTTTGTATGCTTCCCAAAGGACTGAAGGTGAGGAGACCGATCCAGTGTTTTCCTGAAAGTATTGTGTGGTCACTAATTTGAGTTTTTTCCAAATTTTGGGGAGTTTTAGATAGTTAGGGTAAACAGGGTATATTCTAGCGCACTTCTTCTCTCTGGTAGTGAGTGACAGAGAGATTGGCGAATGGTCAGATATGCCTCTAGGCAGGATATCCATCTTATCTATGGATCCCAGATCCATCCCCAAAAACAAAAAATAGTCTATTCGGGAAAGGCTATTATGTGTAGCGGAGTAGTATGTGTACTGGGCCGCCTCTGGATGTAGTTGCCGCCATAAGTCTAGAAGGCCCATTGCTTCCAGAAAGGCTGGAAGTGTGGACCTCCCCCTGGGGCATTCTCTCACAGGAAAAGTGTCTAGTGCGGGATTTGTGGTAAATAAATAAATAATACCCTATTTTTGACTAGACATATATCATAACAGATAGCTCAATAAATAAGAGTCAAGATTCGAGGTAGTGGGAGCTTTGCAGGTTTATTACAGCATAAAGGACAGGAACAGGGCAACCTGCATAGGAATAGGATGACAGGGCCCAGCAGCTGCTGGGGCTGGGTCTGGGATGAGCGCGCTGCCTTTTAATAACAATACATGAGCATATATACATAACGCAAACACATAGCATTACATTGCAGTAGGCGTGGCAGTGGGTGGAGCAGAAGGCGTGACGCGTAGCAGTCGCGAAAGATAAGGGTAAAAAGAAGGTGTAACTCAGACATGTGATGCGAACGTAACAGAATATGTCATGAATGGGCGGAAACATTGGAGGGGGCTACCTAAGGAGCCGGGGCCTCTAACCTGGTGGTGCGCGCAAACTGGTAATGACGTGTTACGAGGAGAAGCTGGGGGCTATGAACTCTGTGCTAGGAGCAGAGACTAAAGTCTGGAGGGTCGGAGCGACATGTACCTAAACCCTATCTGGTATCTAATGTTTAGGGAACATGTTGATACAAACTAGAAGTCATGAGGGGAAAAGCTAACTCGATTCTAAGACTGGACCATGCATTTATTCTACATGTAGTGCGTGATGAAGAATATTAAATGACCATTAAATACAGTATTTCTCTTAACATGGAGCCGCATAGGCTAGACAATGACGGAAACTATTGATGCAGTTCAGTAGCTTAGGAATGCAGAGAAGGAGGACTAAACTGATAGCTGGAATCATAACATACTCTTGGCAGACTCAGAGGCAGAGCCAAGCTGCACCGGGCACTGCGAGGCAGGAAGTAAGTGAAAGGTCGAGGATACAGGTGGGGGCTGGATCGCTCCTCAGCAAGGCTTCAGGAGACAGGAGCTGAATCTGGTGTCCAGGCCCTTTTGAGGCCTGGAAACGGGGACTTTATAATGAAATAACGTGCACACTGAGAAACGTGGCAACGTAGCTTTACATAGGCCTGATACTCATATTACTCATGAGGACTGGGAAATGACATACCAGAGGTGGACACAACTATAATTGCGTCTTGAATCGGACATGGGGAATAACATATGCATATTGATCATGCACACATAACATATGATGGATGACACGTAGTGACACAGAACATGACAAAATTTACTTTTCCACATTCCCTCCTTGTCACTACGTTTCCATCAGGAAACATTAATATTCATGATACCATCTATCATTTCATACAGTACCATTTGTTCATCTCGAATTGTCTTGGAACGGGATTTAGAACGGGGCTTGGGACTAGGAATACAAGAGGTAGCACAAATGCCGCAAATCGCAGGGCCACATTGTATACAGAGGCAGCAGCTTAATATGATCGCTACTGCGATACCTAGAAAGGACAGGACTTTCCATCCCCATGCGGAAATTATATTCCAGAACCAACCGGACCATGTCCAGGTGCCTGGATCTTGGTGTAACAGATGGGCAATTTTATGGAGTCTGGTTATAGCTGAATAAACAGACGGCGCGTTATTTGGAATGAAAATGCAACAACTGGATCCGATGACTCTACAGGCCCCGCCCCTATCGGCCAGTATGACGTCAAGGACGAGTCGATTCTGGAGCACAACAATTCTCATAAAGGATTGCTCTTCGGTTAAGTTACCTAGAGCGGAGGCAGTCTCATCTACTACAACTTCAAGGGTTCTTGTTAACCTACGAATTAGCTTACTGTTTACAACTGTGCCTAAATAAGGGAAAACACCTTTATCAATATCAATGAATTGCTCTGCAGCAGTTTCAGTATAATCGACAATCGGGAGGTTTCTCTTGTGTCTAGTATGTACTAGGAAGGAATTCCTATGGTAGTCAGGTGGGGCTAGAAAAACAGGTGGCAGTAGGAAGGCAATGTAACAGGTTCCCTCCCAATCGAGGGGCAGACGAACATATGCAGTTTGACCACAAACAAAATAAGAATGACGTGAAGCTTTAAAAATAGATTTCCCACTGTCACTATACTGGATAATAGTAGTACAATCACTATGTCCTACGTGTACAGAACCATAATTACGGACACATAATTCGCCTTTGACTGGTAATACTGAAATAGCAGGTGAGTCTGGAGTAGTATCAGACTGAACATTCAGGACCATGAAATTCGAAGAATAGTTACCTAAATTATACACTTCATTTTCTGGATCTAAACCTGTTCTGTGGGGGAAACCTTGCTTGTCTGGGAAACATGTGCTGTTAAGAAAAGACATATCTGTTAAGGAGGACGTTAACGTGGACCATGCTCCACACGAACCATTATGTGAAAAAGGATAAGGAAAAAGTGGCAGAACTCCCTTTGACGTCTGGAAAGGGGGGAGTCGACCACACACCCAACAATTAGTGGCATTGCTGGCCTGGTGTGAGTAATGTAACATGCGGATAAATGTATTGTTACGCATAGCGAGGCGGTATGAATATTCGTGAGGAGGCAGATCACTAAACGTGTGCTCTACTGTAACATTAGAAGGCTTATTTACATGAGGAACTGGAAAACACAGGAAAAATGCGTAACTAGTGCAGGAAATCAAAAGGCTGAGAAATAATATGAAACTTAGAAAAACGATACATCGGATTGAGTTTTGACTAACTCTCTCACTATGGGGGTCTATTTTATACATGTCAGAAACAGTCTAACCGTTTCACCTAGGGGAGGACTTATACAATCAAACTGACTGACTTATTTTACTAGACCGTAGTTTCTGTTTATACTCCTGCTGCGGAGTTTTCTCTAACAGGGGGGGTTTTGAATCAATGTCATTTGCGGGACAGTCCTTAGGAACAATGTTTTGACAAGTCTTGATATCCTGGGAAATGTTCTTGGAGACCGGTTTCAATCCGTAGAATTTCTTGACGTGCGAAAGGTGCACCCAGCCGCGGCGTCCTTCCAATTTCACAGCTGTACGGGTGGTGAGGAGGACCTGACGGGGCTCCTTCCAACGTGGCTCCAGCGGACTTGATCTGTCGAAGTTACGTACGAGCACCATCGAACCTGGAACGATTTCATGCGGTGCCACCTCGGTATTGTCTGGAAATGTGGCGGCAACCTGTGAACGACATGAGTTGAGGGCAGACATCAAGGAAGCTAGGTAATCTGTCAGCATATTACATGAAACATCAGTAATACTTCGGGGTCTAGGAGTACCCCACATGTTAGGGGGGTGGCCGAATACGACCTCATACGGGGACAGACCTGATCTGGAATGTGCGACCATGCGCATATAAAACAAAGCAACTGGCAGAGCTACTAGCCAGTCCACACCCTTATCTTTACATATTTTGGCAATTCGGATTTTCAGAGTCTGATTATGTCTCTCGACTAGACCGGCTGCTTCAGGATGGCGTACACAATGAAACTTCCACTGGTACCCTAACAACAGGGAAACGTGCTTCATTAACTCAGATGAGAATGGCTGACCGTTATCAGAATATACGACTCTAGGGAGTCCATATCGAGGGAAAAACTCACGAACCAACTGCTTGGCAGTGGTCGCGGCTGTGTAATCTGGGACTGGATATGCTTCTGTCCATCTGGACAAAGCGCATACAACTACAAGGACATACTTGAAACCTCGACATCGCTCCATCTGAATATAATCCATCTGGAGGACTTCAAAAGGGTGGTCAGGAGGCTGGAAACCACCTTGTTCCACCGGGACACTTTTACCTGGATTAAACTGACAACATATCATACAGGTACGGACTTTCTGCTTGGCTGCAGCTCGTAAATGCTTGTTGAACCAAATGTTCTGGATACTGTCTAACATAGCTTTTTCTCCTAAATGTGCTGGACTATGTGCGGTATTAATGATGACTTGAACCATAGAGTCGGGGAGAAACCATGTGGTCCTACCCTTCGTTAACCATCCTTGATCTGTCTGGACCCCTCCTTGTTCGAACCATTTCTTGATTTCATCGGGAGTAGCATGTAACTGGATATCTATGACATCTTGTGTAGGGTCCTTAACTGTCATACATGTAATCGGATCTGGAGTATGTGTCATGTTAACTGGAATGTCTGGAGTCTGTGCTGTAAGCTTGGCTGTGCGATCTGCTAGATCATTACCTTGAGAAATAATGTCAGTGACTTTCGTATGTGCTTTGCATTTCATGATAGCGATAGATGTCGGTAAATGTATTGCATCTAACAGAGCTTGGATAAGGAAACCATGCTGAATTTTGGTTCCATGAGAAGTCATGAAACCTCTCTCCTGCCAGAGCACTCCAAAGTCGTGAACGACTCCAAATGCGTAGCGTGAATCTGTGTAAATATTAACTTTCTGGTTCTTGGCGTGTATACAGGCTTGTGTCAGAGCAACTAGCTCTGCTGCTTGAGCGGACAGAGTATCAATACGGTGTGTTTCAATAACTTCGGTATCAGTAGTCACTGCATACGCGGCGACTAGTTCTCCTGTACTAGTTCTCATACATGAACCATCCACATAAAGTGTCAGGTCAGGATCTGGTAACGGAATGTCTGTCAGGTCTTGTCTTGGCTTTGTCGTAATGTTGACTACTTCCACACAGTCGTGTGCGGCAGGATTTGAACTAACTGATGGTAACAGTGTAGCAGGATTCAGGATGTTGCAGCGTCTAATATCTATGTGTGGCTGAAACAGTGTCAATTCATAACCTGTTAAACGTGCAATTGTCAAGTGCTGTGTTTGTGTTCGATTTAAAAGAACTTCCACGGAGTGTGGGACTTGTACTGTCAAGGAGTGTCCTAAAACTATGGAATCACTTTGTCTGATAGCTAGTGCTGTGGCTGCAACTGACTTGAGGCACGCAGGCAGAGCCTGGGCGACTGGATCTAGTGTGCTCGAAAAATAAGCACAGGGCTTGTATTGTCCTGCTTGATCTTGTGTAAGAACAGATAATGCTGTACCTTCACGTTCAGTAACGAAAAGTGTAAAAGGCTTACTGTAGTTCGGTGTAGCTAGAACTGGAGCTTGGCATAAAGCTTTCTTTAACTCGTTGAAACTAAGTGTATGTTCAGATGTCCAAGGGAGAACAGTCGATACGGCTGCCTCCTGTGTCGTTAACTGTATCAGTGGCTTGGCTAGAAATGCATACTGGGGAATCCATTGTCTACAATAAGAAGTAAGGCCGATAAAGGCACGTACCTCCTTCTGGGTCCTGGGCTGAGGAAGACTCACTATTAACTGGATACGGTCTGGTGTCAACTGCCTACCCCTCTTGGACAGTAAGTGTCCTAAGTAGACCACTTGCTGGACACAGAATTGAAGCTTCGAAGGGGATACCTTGTGCCCCATCTCGGCTAGGAAATACAGAACCGTGAGTGACGCACGCTCGCAGTCACGTTCAGAACGGGCTGTGATCAATAGATCATCGACATACTGGAGCAGGGCAGTGTCAGTTGGCATGTGAATATTGTCTAGTTGTCTCTTGAGTGCTTGACTGTAAATACTAGGGCTTTCTGTGAAACCTTGAGGAGCTCGTGTAAACATATAGCTCCTTCCATTTAAACAGAATCCGAAAAGAAACTGGCTGTCTGGATGGATGGGAACACTGAAAAATGCATTATTGAGGTCTATGACAGTGAAGAACGTGGCTTCGGAATCAATAGCAGTTAACAGGGAAGAGATATCTGGGACAACTGGGTACTGAGGAATAATACATTTGTTAAGTTCTCGTAAATCAATCACTAATCGATATACTGGGGGTGCATTTGGATCAGTACGTTTCATGACTGGAATGATCGGAGAATTACATACATTGGAGTCAGTTTCTACAACTACTCCTTGAGCCATGAGCTCGTCTATAATTTTGGATAAGGCTGCTACAGCCTCAGGTGGCAATCTATACTGTCTGATTCGTGGTAACACTACACCTGGTTTGAGAGTCACACGATGGGGTGTGATTTGCATGTAACCTACATCAGTTGGACCTTGCGCCCATAAATGCTGCGGAACTTTAGACAGTCTGGGATCAAAATCTCGTAATACATAGTGACCCTTAAAGTCACGTAGGAACAGACGTATTCCCTCCGGGGAACAACATATAACTGCACCTAACTCTTTCAGTGTTTTAATGCCTAATAGATTTTCTGGACATGACTTAGTAAGTAACAGATCAGTAGTGCGGGACAATGGACCTACTTCTAGAGTGACTGGCTTTGAAATCTCATTAACGATAGGCTTTCCTGAAAATCCAAGGGAAACATTTCTTGAGCCTGAGAGCGGAGCCCCTGGAACTTCGGCATGACTAATTGTGGTCCTACTTGCCCCTGTATCAATCAAAAACTTTCTGTCTTTCCCTAATACTTGACTGTGAACATAGGGACCTTCTTGATCTACAGGTATCTCGATGAGAGGCAAGCCTACCTCCCTCTCTAGGCTGTTTCATGAATATGGCTGGTACTCTGGATACTCAGACTGTGCATACTGGTACATCTGCGATGTAACATGCTGTGTTGCAGCAATAGGCTGCGGTGCTGTAACTGTCTGTTGTGCATTCTGTGGCTGAGGAATCTGTGAAACTTGTTCCTGTCTAGGCGGACGTGGTCTTTCTTTAGTCTTACCAGTAGCTATGTTGTGTTTCAGAACTGCACACTCATTTATAAAATGACCTGGCTGTTTACAATAATTGCAGTTCCCTTTAACGGGAGCTGCAGGATGACTGACTTGATTCGGACCCCTCTTCTGACTGTCTTGAGGAACAGATTGTGCAACTAGCACTTTCATTTTCGTGTCTTTCATACGTTTTCTCTCGTGTTCTTGCTCTTCCCTGATTCTATTCTGGTGGTACTGGAGCATCTGGAGCATCTGGGACGGAGTATTTGCTTGCCAGGTACTTTCGACTTTCAGAACTCGGTTTTTAACTGGTGGACTTGAATTCTCGACTAATTTGGTAACGAAAAGGTGAGGGTATGACTCACTACTTGTCTTGAGACCACTGTTGATACTAAAGCACTTTTCAAACCTAGAATAAAAATCACTAATATCTTCCTCTTGTTTCTGTTTACAGGCTGAGATTGCATCCCAGTCTTCTTTTCTCGTTGTTAATAATCTGGGTAAAACTTGAATTAGTAATTCTGGTAATTCTTTACATTTCTCTCCAAGACCAGTACCTGGTACACGTATCTTATCTTCTGCTTCTAGGACTGCCCAATCTATCTTTTTCTCTCCCACCTCCCATTCTTTTTCCTTTAGCTTTTCATACACCCCTGCGGGCAGCAGAACCTTTAACATTTTAATGATATCTGGGTAAGTGTATTCTCCCATACGGAGCATGTCTTTTAATTCTCTATGGAACCCTGCTGGATCTTTGTCATGACAGGGAATTAATTTCTTCATTTCGAGGAGTTCCATCTTTGTGATTGGAGTGTATACAAACACTCGCTGCATTTCGCCACCCGCTCCTCTGACTGGGTGGACTTCTCGTAACGGATTCTGTCTGTCTATGTAGAATGATTTACTTTCTGGGGGTGAGACATGAACAAAATGCGGGTTCAAGAATGTTCTATATTTGTGGCGCTGTTCTAGAATGACATTAATTAAATCGGTACCTAGACCTCTCCATTTGTACTGGAGTAACTCGTCCAGGATATCATGTAACGGGCCTGGAGCAGAATGTTGACCCTCATACAGAGTAATGAGGTGCTGGATCATATACATACCCACCAGTCGTTGCTCGGCTGGGGGCATTTTCAGAAACATTTGTGCCACTATTTCGTCTGGAAAAGTGGTAGAATCAGTAATCCATCTGACTGCTGATCGAACTATTTCCTGTTCATGCATAGTACTTAACTCACTATAACCGATTCGTGATTTCAGAATGTGATCGGTAGCTTGGAATACTTGTTCTAGGGAACCTTGTTCTGGTGCTGAATGATGGAAAGTAGACTTGGGTTCTAGACGTAAATGGCGATCCGGAAATCTAGGTTTTCCTACATACGCTATTCTGGCGGTATTCTCGTCGTCTTCCTCTTCAGGATCAGAGGTACTTTCTTTCTCGCTTACTTGTGCTGCTTTACGCTGTTCGTGTATCTTTATTATTTCTCTACGGATTTTCTTGTACATACTTTCCATGGCACCAATGGTATTGTGCTTTCCTTCGGCTATATTATCACTCCACTTTGTCAGAGTTTTCATTTCTTCCGGGTCTTTAGACGGGTAATCCTGTTCTCTTATTAGACAGTTAATTAAGAACTTTAATATCATGCGCTGAATCTCGGCTTTCCTTTGAGACATGGCATCACTAATACTTTGTGGGTCATCCCCTGTACGGATGAAACGATATATCCTGTCTAGGTCTTCTTTCATATTCGGCAGGGTGACTAGATACTCGGTCACTCTCCTTACGCGTACGGAATATAAAACCATATTAAACTCGCCTGGAACTGGGTCATAGACACATTCGCCAAGGGTTTGCCTGATCTCTGCAACAGACTTATTACTTTTAGGAGTACGCTGTGATGCTTGAGCATGTAATTCGAGTGCTGATAAACGCTTGTATGGCGGCGGGGTTTGAGGAAGACCTCCTCCTGCGGCCCCTAAACTGGAATCATCAACTGATGCTTTTCGTCCTGGCAGGGTCGGTAATTGTAACGTGGGCTGGACTTGTATGGCGGGCTGACCCGGGGGGGCTGTTAAGGGCACCCCGGTGTCTGGAGGAGCAGGAATTACCTGGTTTACAGGGACTGGCGGAGCGCGAACAGGATTTGCATATTCGGGGACTGTGTCGTCCAGATAGGACGAAATAAAAATATCAGCTGCGGTCGGTTTGTGACGTAGCTTGGTCGGAACTAATGGTGGCGGGAAATTACTAGATGCCTCCGGGGTCGCTTTTGGCAAGCCTTCGGCAAGAAGAGGATACATACCCTTAATGAGGGCATTCCTCTGTCTGTCTGATTGCTCAGTTCTAACTCGTTCACCTATCTCGATTAATTCTCTTTCTTGGGCTCGTTCTTGGGATTCTTTACTTAGTTCTGACTTTCTGATTTCTTTTTCGGTTCTTTTATGAGCTTCTTTGCGCCATAACTCGATGGCGTCTTTCTGTGATTGTCTGGCTTTCTTTTTCCATAATGCTTCTTCTACTCGCATGATGCATTCGGCATCCCATGTACCCGATACGGGCCATCTATACTTTTCTTCTAACTGTTTGGTATATTCTACCCATAAATCTAGATACAATATGGCACTTATGCCATGTTTCTGATACATAAAGTGACCTGGACTGTCCCTAGGCGGGACGGGAACTGCTGCTTCCAGCAGACCCTTTCTAGTTTTTAACTGACGTAACTTGGAAAATATGGGCATGACTGAACTGTAATCTAGACACAATACAATACACAATAAACACGATACTTATACCCCATTCATACCACGACATTGAAATACATGAAAAACATTTAAAATAACAGTTCGAACAGAATACTACCTGGAATACGGAACACAGAATACATGAATTTTCTCGAGAACAGAACTGACTAGAACAGGAACTAGATGCACTGCTGAAACAGTACGAAACTTACCGGTCTCATAAAGAGACACGTCAGGACCCGCATCCACCGAAGTGGACACTTCGTTTGTGGGACTGTGTACCACCAACCCACAGACCAGAGTCAATTAAATTGACCCTGTCTAGATACCACCCCAGTAACGGTACTCACCGGGCAGCAAGAACGGAAGGCCTCGGACTGGACTGCACTGCTACGACGACGACGACGAACTTCGGACTTCGGACTTCAGTTACGGGTGGACCTCCGGATACCTCGGACCTTGGACTCTTGGCTTGGGCTCTGGTCGGGACTCGCCGCGTTCCTCCACCGTCTCGTTTGGATGCTGGACCGCCTCCTCCGTCTCCTCCGTGGGCCTGAGGGATACTTGAGCAGAAATATCTGCCACTGCGCAGAAGAGTTCCGTCACGACTGCAGAGGGTCAGGGGGTCGGCGTGGCTTCACCGACGCGTGGGGAAAGGGCAAGTCCCTGTTCGGGCGCCATTATGTGGTAAATAAATAAATAATACCCTATTTTTGACTAGACATATATCATAACAGATAGCTCAATAAATAAGAGTCAAGATTCGAGGTAGTGGGAGCTTTGCAGGTTTATTACAGCATAAAGGACAGGAACAGGGCAACCTGCATAGGAATAGGATGACAGGGCCCAGCAGCTGCTGGGGCTGGGTCTGGGATGAGCGCGCTGCCTTTTAATAACAATACATGAGCATATATACATAACGCAAACACATAGCATTACATTGCAGTAGGCGTGGCAGTGGGTGGAGCAGAAGGCGTGACGCGTAGCAGTCGCGAAAGATAAGGGTAAAAAGAAGGTGTAACTCAGACATGTGATGCGAACGTAACAGAATATGTCATGAATGGGCGGAAACATTGGAGGGGGCTACCTAAGGAGCCGGGGCCTCTAACCTGGTGGTGCGCGCAAACTGGTAATGACGTGTTACGAGGAGAAGCTGGGGGCTATGAACTCTGTGCTAGGAGCAGAGACTAAAGTCTGGAGGGTCGGAGCGACATGTACCTAAACCCTATCTGGTATCTAATGTTTAGGGAACATGTTGATACAAACTAGAAGTCATGAGGGGAAAAGCTAACTCGATTCTAAGACTGGACCATGCATTTATTCTACATGTAGTGCGTGATGAAGAATATTAAATGACCATTAAATACAGTATTTCTCTTAACATGGAGCCGCATAGGCTAGACAATGACGGAAACTATTGATGCAGTTCAGTAGCTTAGGAATGCAGAGAAGGAGGACTAAACTGATAGCTGGAATCATAACATACTCTTGGCAGACTCAGAGGCAGAGCCAAGCTGCACCGGGCACTGCGAGGCAGGAAGTAAGTGAAAGGTCGAGGATACAGGTGGGGGCTGGATCGCTCCTCAGCAAGGCTTCAGGAGACAGGAGCTGAATCTGGTGTCCAGGCCCTTTTGAGGCCTGGAAACGGGGACTTTATAATGAAATAACGTGCACACTGAGAAACGTGGCAACGTAGCTTTACATAGGCCTGATACTCATATTACTCATGAGGACTGGGAAATGACATACCAGAGGTGGACACAACTATAATTGCGTCTTGAATCGGACATGGGGAATAACATATGCATATTGATCATGCACACATAACATATGATGGATGACACGTAGTGACACAGAACATGACAAAATTTACTTTTCCACAGATTAACTATCGCGTTGAAGTCCCCCCCTATTATCGTATCACCCTCCGGGAGGTCTAGGAGGAATTTACCGAGTGCCGGCAGTGTCGTAGAGTGGAGTGCTGGGGGAACGTATACGGAGACAACATTAAGAGGTCTCCCCTCCCACTGGCCATGGATTGCGGCGAAGCGACCCTGATCATCTGTCTTGCAGCTTCCCAGCAGAAAAGGTGATGTTTTTTTCATGAGTATGCCAGTGCCCCTGGAGCCCGTCGTGAATGCTGCATGTGTTGCCATCACATATCCTCGCCTATCCAGCGCTTTACATGTTGTTCCAGCCAGATGCTTCTCTTGGAGCAGCACAAGATCTGGCCCTTGTCGTTTAATGGCCTGTAATACCAGCCCCCGCTTAATTTTATCCCCCAGACCTCTAACGTTCCAAGTAAGCATGCGCAGGGGGGCACCATAGTTGTGTCAGGGGGGACCTCATCCGGTGAGGTGCTTAGTCGTCTGGTCATTGGTTTGTATGAGCAGTGTATAGGCGATCTGGTGCCTACTTCCCTGCAGGCACGGTGCTGCGAGGTGGCGTTTCGGAATTGGTCAGTAGATGGTGCGTGTGTGTGTCACATAACATGAGTGATGACTAGTAACAGTAACATTAACATTACAACTCCCTCTCCAGCCCCCCACCCTGCTTCCCTGCCCCACGGTCCATCTCCCTACCCGTTTCCCCAACTTGGCAGAGTGCTTTACCCCGTTCCTAACCATCTTACTTGCTCGTGGGGTTGGTGAGTCCCCTACAGGCACCGGTTATTGCCCACCCTACTCAGCTTCACCAGCTCCAGGGTCCCTCATGTTAGTCCCGCTCATCCTCTTGGACAATCCGCCTCTCCAACTGGGCCGGCTGCCCTGAGGTAAGCGGGTCTCGGTCCAAATCAGAGTCCAACTCCGCAGCTCCGTCTTGGTTCGCAGGAGGGCTGGCCAGCACGTCTGTGTGCCCGTTGTTACGATGGTATACCCGTTCTCTGTGTGGACGTCGATGCTGCCCCACCTGTCTCCAGCCGTCAATCCAGTCTTGCGCCACTTCTGGCTTGTCAAAAAACCAAGTCTTTCCGTCCGCCACAATCCTCAGTTTAGCGGGGAATAACATTGAATATGGCAGGCCCTTGTCTCGGAGCACTTTCTTGACGTCAGTAAAGGACTTCCGGCGTCTGGCCACGTCTGCTGTGTAATCTGGAAAAAAGGCTAATGTTGCGTTTTGTAGCTTGACAGGTGGCGAAACCCTCGCTGCTTGCAGGATCGCATCTCTGTCTCTGAAATTAAAAAGTCTTGCCAGCACCGGCCGTGGTGCTGCCCCAGGTTTGGGCGCTCCACCAGGAACCCTGTGAGCCCTTTCGACAGAGAAGAAGTGCGAGAGTCCCTTAGGTTGCAGTTTATTCTGTATGAGGTCCTCGACGTATAGGTCCATCGCTCTCTTCCCTTCCGTCTCCGGCAGGCCAAGAATGCGTATGTTGTTTCTTCGGGAACGCCCCTCCTGGTCGTCCAGCTTGTCCTGTAGTACCTTGGTGACTTTTTCCATCCGCTCCATTGCCATTTGCAGTTCCGAAGTGTCTTCTATCAACGACTTCGTCACCACTTCAACTTGTGAAACTCTTTCGGACATTTTCTGGAAGTCTGCACGCAACAGCGTAACTTCGGAGGAGATGGAACCTACTGTCATCTTTACCTCTGAGAGGGTCTTCATAATGTCCTCTAGTGTCACCTTCTGGGTTCCCTCCGAGTCAGGAGGAGTGCCCGTGGAGTGTCTTCCAGCAGTTTGGGAGTTTCCATGTTGGCTATAAGCAAACTTGTCCAGCTTGGCCTGTGTCGAAGTACTCCTGGTTCCTTTGCCTGCCATGATCAGAGGCGCAACCCACTTCGGGCCGCACCGCGGGTCTTGTGCAGCGACGTACTGGGCACCTGGTGTGTGGGTCTAGGAGTTATTTCCAAATCAGCCAAGGGGGTGATGAGGCTGTTGTTCTGTGGCAGTATTTTTGTACCGGCTACTAGCGCTAGTGATCTTTATGGCGCCGGCCAGGTCCACAGGTCGGTCGAGTGTGTTGGGGTAGCCGTCGGGTCGCTGCGCAGTTTATCAGTCGGTAGGTCCCGCGATGACAGGCTCCCTCTCACACCCCCTGCTCCGGAGGAAGTATCCCAGCGTTAGCACTGCGCCACCACCCTATCCTGGGAGAGTGGTGGATGTCAGCCCGGGGTCCGACCAGAGCGACATTCAGTGGGGTCTTTCCCGCTATTCTGTTTTCGGGTGAGGTATGTATCTCGGAGGGTTCCCCATGCGCCTCTTTTTATGCGTCTAGCTTAATTGCAATGTCCGAGATCACTTACTGGGTTCAGTGTCCGCCGTCCCAGCGAGGGGGTGTCTAGTCCTTTCCGGAGCACCGGTTCTTTCTCCGGGCGCTCGCGGCAATGCTGGTGTGTCCCCAATATGGCGTCCCTCGGCAAGCTATGGCGCAGTCTGTCCCCGGCTACGTGGACCAGGTCGATCCTCCTGCGAGACAGCAGCGCTGTCCCACAGCCCCCGGCGGTCGTTCCTAATCACTTCCGTCACACCAGGTTCCCAGGGAAGCCAACCCCTACTATGCAGGGCGGACCACCAGGGGAGCGGCTGCTGGGTCCAAGGTCAGGCCGGCCAGAGTACACCTCCGCCGGGGGCAGCAAGCACGCAAGGCCGGCGCTCCCACGCAGATACAGGCCCAGTGACGCCGGCGTCTGGTACTGCCGAGTCCGGTCTCCGATGCACGCCGGAGTCTGATCTAGCGATGCCGCTTGGGTCCCGGTGCTGGTTCCGCCACTTCAGGCGGGCGATGTGTCGGATATATGTGCCGGATTATATTGAAGGCCGATATGCCTTGGGGAGCTCCCTCTTCAAGCGGCCCCCATGCTCGGCTGCTAGCCACGCCCCTCCAAAAAATGACATATTTGAGATTAGTTCTTATAAAGTTGAAGATTTTGATGTACGGTAAACTGAGACAATGTAGGAGAAAAGAGTCAAATGTTTAATTTGACTTAAAGCAATGGTTATTACTTCACCTGTTGGTTTGTTCTTTCTTTTGGCTTACAATTGTCCCTTTAAAGAAAGTGGATCAACCTTCGGTAAATCATGTATTGATGTGTAGATGCTAAGGTCCCAAAGGGTAGGAAACCTGAGTCTTAGCTGCATTTTGAGAACTGTTCATTTGGGGTATTATTGGACTCACATAATTCACGCAGAAATCCTGGAATTCAGATGAGTGTACCTTGACAGAAAGACAACCCCATGAAAATTCAATCTGCCTAAGTGACATTGATCCAAGAGCAGATGGCCACTTTGGTACCCAAGAGAAGCTCAGCCTTTATCTGAAGGCCCTTAAACTTTGTTAGACAGTGCACAGGCCCGGGCAAATGAACATTATAGTTACAGTCTCTCATCAAGAGTGTCAGGAGGTTTACACTGCTGACATTCTAAGATGTAGACCTCAAAGTAGTCCATGACCCAATAGCGGAGGGGAAGGAGCTGTTCCGAACACCTTCCTGACCAGTCTTGCAACCAGCCCAGTTTTTGATGCCCAGATTTACTTCCCCTAGTGTCTCACCTAGTTTTACTAGGAGTATGCCTCTAAACAACAGTCAATATCAACTCGTTTTCCACTTGCTCCTTTGGAAAAGTTCAATGGATATAGCTCCAAATACGCTGTCTTCATGAGCCAATGAGGGCTTCAATTTATTTATAGATCCGCAATGTTTCTTGATGATGCGTCAGTGTTTATTCTTTCTTATCTTTATGAAAACACGGACACCTAGTCATTCATCTAGTGGTGAAACAGGACCATTATTTAGGAGAGAGTAAGGGTGAGAAATCTGGAGGAGATTCTAAGACTGTTATTATTTGACAGAATAAAATCAAAGTGAACCTAGAACATGGAAGGTAATGAATCAATGAAAATAGAGGTGGTTTGTTGACCCTTCTGTAAGTACATAAAAAATAAAAGATGTTGGTTAAAACTATATTTGTATTATGACAAACCCAGTAATTTTGATAGAGTGCTCATTCAAGCCTGAAGATTCCAAGAAGGTGGCTTTGATTTTGAATTCATATTTCCTCTAAATCTTACACACTATCTGATCTCTTGAGCACCGAGCATGGTCATGATGCATTAAACTTCATGTATGCAAAACTGCTGAATGTCTATTACCAATAATCACCTGTTTGTAATCTTTACATATGTATTAATGTTGATACTCCTATGAATAACTATTGTTTGTTTAACTTACGTCACTTCGCAAGGAGCCATTGTTTTATACAAGTTTAGTACCTATGGTTCCAAATGGTTAACAGAAAGTCCCTGTCTCTCATTGCTACTTTTCTGGAAAGAAAGGCACTATTTTCTGTGGGCCCGTCATGTCATATCATCACCATCTACTCAAACCATAAAAATCTACAATTTGTATGTTCAGCCAAAGTCTTAACCTCTTAAACAACTGAAGTGGATACTGCTTTATGGTAAATATGATTTTGTAAAAACCTATCAACCTGGGATTAAATTTGGTAAGGGTGATACCTTCTCCAGAATTGGATCTACTAAGGATCATGAGGAAAAGACATGTAAGTTTATGTCTGAAGACCAAATTGTAGCCATGTGCGAGTAGAAGGAAAGATCAAAGCTGCAGCCAACGTGTTGAACCCAAACAGCTGGCTAAAAGGTGAAAACCATAGCATTTGAGAAGGATATTATTTTTTGGGATAATCTATATTATGTCTCAAAGCTAGAGTTAAAAGAAATAGCTCTAAATTTGTGTCACTACTCCCCTTTAAAAAGACATCTTGGTGAACAACAGACTATTGAAAAATGCATGTGTGTGTTTTGGTTGGAAACTTTAGCCAGGGATGCTAGAAAGTTTGTCTAAAATTGTCCCACTTGTGATCATTACAAGGATTACAAATAACTTCCTAGGGGGCAGATTTACAAACACCCTGTGCCACACCCTGGGCCCCTTCCTGCATGAAAATAATCTCCCAATGACGCAGGCATCCTTGCACCATGGTTCAAGGGTGCCTGCGCCGGCGCATGGCAGATGTTTGTGTGCCAGCTTAGGGGAGAGCACAGGAATACGACATATCATTGTAAATATGTTGCATTCCTGGGCTCTGAAAGTGACTCAGTGCGGCGCAGCCAAATGGCTTGAGGAAGTCACTTTCTCGTAAATTTGCCCCTAGGTGTTTACTAAAACCATACCTATTCCATCAAACCCCCAGTATATCATTAGCAAAGAGTTTGTTACAGATTTAGCTGTGGTTAGAGGATACACAACAGTCCTGGTTACTACCCAATATGGCCCATTTCTATCTTCCTCAAAGAGATTCCTCTAAATAAGAAATGTGGTATATATGTATTTAACAAATAGCATGCTTCCAATGATTGCCTTCTATCAAATCCCAGATCAAGGATTGTAATTTGTGTTCAAGTTCTAGCAAAAGTAATGCGCATGCCGATGATCGTCTATCCTCAGCCTACCATCCTCAGCCTGATGGACAGACAAAGGGGTTCAACCAAGTAATGGACAAATGCCTTTGATGTCTTCTAACAACATGTGAATCAATACTAATAAAGGGCCACTGTTCCTTAGAAAAGACAGAGGAAATTGTTTTAGATAAATAGGAGGGAAAGTGAAAGTGACTTTTACTTGGTGCCCTTACACATCCCGAGGGATGTCATGCATCATCATAGGGCGGTGATCCTCGTAGGGCCGGTGCTGCAATGCCCAACGGGTCCCCTGATGGGTCACTTTGTCGGAGATCTTTTAGTTTTCACGTTGAATGATGCGCGCGAGGTAGTGTTTGTGCAGTGATAGGAGAATTAAAAATGACTAGAGGCTATCTGTAGTGAGCAGATTTAATTAAAGCGATCCCTCTGTCATGGTTAAAAAACCAAAAGGTTAGCGGCTGCTCAAGGGTGATGATGACCTTCAGTAGCTGCGAGCTACCGTGTAAGTCTGTAAGTGGAATGTGTTAGGTCAACATGTTTCAAGCTCTTGATGGTCTCAGTAGAAGATCCCTAGCACTTCTTCAGGACCAAAAGGCAGTAAGAAACAATAAAAAAGTGTAATAGTTGGCCTCTTCAATTGAAGTGGTGCCACTAGAGGGACCTAGAAGATGGTCGATCTATGAGAATTAGAAATGTATCCCCATGAGTCAAGCGAGAGCGTGCATGCCGTCACAATGGTTATGTCGACAGGCACAAACTGTTGCACGTACCTGACATCTCGAGTGCTCAGTGGAACACATTCCACTTACCACTTGCACAGTATCTCACAGCTACTGAGGACCATCATTACCTTGAGCAGGCGCTAACCTTTTGGTTTTTTACCTGTGACAGATGGAGTATTGATTCATTATTCGGTAGCAGGGGCACTGGACTTTCACTAAGCTCCCAGTCCCCCTTCTTATCCTTTTTGAGTTCTAACAACATGTATCATAAAATAGGTAAATACCAGGAAGTTGGTGTAATTTGCCTATGCAGTCCTGCCAAGTATCATGCATCAGGTGTGAGACTAATGCATTTCAGGGTGGTAATCTGCATTACAGCACTGAAATGCTTTGTCACGCATATGCATAGCGTCTCAGATGTTACTGCAAACTTTTAAGTGGGGCAGGAATCAGCGCGCCAGCAGCGGCGTGCCCACGCAGATCTCCCAGGCTCGGGGCTCCATTCCCAGCGAGCTAAGGCTACTCAGCAGGCAGGTTCACACTCCCTGCTACAATGTTTTATCATTGTGATTTCCCTGCGGTGCGGCTCTGGCTTTCAGCCTAACGTCACGGGGCCCCATCGGGTTGTGTGCGTACTACGTGCTTGTGCCACAGGGGACCGTCGGTCGCATCCTGCTTTCTGAGCAGGGAGTTCAGCTTGTTGAGGTAGGGAGACGACTGGTTGCTGAATTTGCCACGCCGCCCGCAAACCATTCATGCTTCTCGCAGCGTCCTGCTGCAGCTCGCAGCGGCTGCAGTTGTACAGAGAACCACCACAGATAGTGAGCTTGTATGCAAGATAAGAGGGGTGCTGGTGGTGATGGCTTTGCAAATGATACAGATGGTTTTGAAGGTGGTGCGGCCCGGCAAGGGGAGTCAATTGATTCCATCAAAATAAGGGTGATGGGATAATATTTCTTGAAGTTGGTGTAATTTGCCTATGCAGTCCTGCCAAGTATCATGCATCAGGTGTGAGACTAATGCATTTCTGAGTGGTAATCTGCATTGCAGCACTGAAATGCTTCGTCACGCATATGCATAGTGTCTCAGATGTTACTGCAAACTTTTAAGTAGGGCAGGAATCAGCGCGCCAGCAGCTGCGTGCCCACGCAGATCTCCCAGGCTCGGGCTCCATTCCCAGCGAGCTAAGGCTACTCAGCAGGCAGGCTCACACTCCCTGCTACAATGTTTTATCATTGTGATTTCCTTGCGGTGCGGCTCTGGCTTTCAGCCTGACGTCACGGGGCCCCATCGGGTTGTGTGCGTACTACGTGCTTGTGCCGCAGGGGACCGTCTGTCGCATCCTGCTATCTGGGCGGGGAGTTCAGCTTGTTGAGGGAGGGAGAAGACTGGTTGCTGAATTTGCCACGCCGCCCGCAAATCATTCATGCTTCTTGCAGCGTCCTGCTGCAGCTCGCAGCGGCTGCAGTTGTACAGAGAACCACCAAAGATAGTGAGCTTGTGTGCAAGATAAGAGGGGTGCTGGTGGTGATGGCTTTGCAAATGATACACATGGTTTTGAAGGTGGTGCGGCCCGGCAAGGGCAGTCAATTGATTCCATCAAAATAAGGGTGATGGGATAATATTTCTTCAGGCCCTAGATGAGATGTGCTGCGTATTTTGCTATGCCCTTAAGAGGTGCCAGTGTGGAGATGAGGAGAATCTGGAATAGGGCATTACCAACATCCAGATGCAAGAGTACGAGGGCTTGAACAGCAATTCTGAAGTTGCTTTGTGGAAGAAATGGTTTGACTTTCTTTACAAAAGATAGCTGGTACCAGGCCATCTTTGTTTTTGGAGATGTGTTCATTAAAGGTGAGGTTGGATCCAGGGGAATCCAAGTGACTTAGCGTTCATTGAAAGTTGGAGTTAAAGTCCATCCACGTTCATGTCATTAAACAGGATTTGCATTCCATTTTATTGGCAAATAGCAGGAATTCTGTCTTGGTTGAGTTGAGCATTAGGTAGGTGCTGAATATCCAGGTCTGGATGATGTTCCAGGTATGCTTGAGGAATGAATATCTGAAGCAGAGGAGACTTTTAAGTAGAGTTTTCTATCATAAAGTAGGCCCCCACATGAAGAATGAATTCTACAGGGTCTTGGACTCCAAGAGAAAATGCCTTTATTTAGTTGAGTGGAAGGGTTAGGGTCCCTACGATCAGTCCTGGAAACCAACTACTCACATCCATCCAACTAGGTTGAAGCAATCTTTTCACACTCTGAACCCAGATAAACCATGCCCTGTAAGCCACTTTTGGCGGAGATCTGCTGCAGTCTGGACAATTTGCAACTCCATTTTTGGACTAGTTTCCATTTCAGAATGTTGCCATTTCTGCCATATCTGCCCTTAATCTTACCTTGAACATAATTCCTGTCACACCTGTCCTTGAATCTGTTCCCTCTCATTCATGCCCTGCCCTCTTCTGTTTCCACCTCCAGATCTATTTTGTCAATTGTTGTTCGGTGTCAGTCAGTATGTCATTTCACTTAGGATAAAAGTCTCCAATTATTTGAAAAGAGACCATTTTTGCCTCTTAATTTCCAATGTTGCTTCACATTAGGCAAAGGGATCTTTCAGGAACCATGGACACCTCTGTGTAAGGAGTGACTCAAGATCTTACGCTAGATGCAATGACATCTTGAGTATGCACATTCTGACTTCCATCTTGGATATGGCTCTATAAATACCATTCCTGAGCCAATCAATGGTCGCTTGCCTTCACTTATCCAGTAAGAAAATGTCATGCTTGTCCTTGAGTTAACTACTTGCTGTGAGTTTGAAGTCATCTAGATTAGAAGTAAATTATCCCATTTAACACACTTCATGCTGGAATCCAGCATTTTCATGGGCTCCATAGCAGCAAATGGCAGCTTGTAAAGACAAAAGAAAGCAATAGATCAGGTGAAATTATTTGTACACAAGGCTACTGCATTCATCATGTCAGAAGTAATAAGAAAAAGAACAATTTTAAATTGGTGAGACAAAAGATTCCTGGATACCATTCTGGAATTAGAGCATTTTGGAGACATTCTTTCAAAAGAAAACTTTTAACAATGTTTTGAGAAGTTTACATGTTCAGGTTCATGAAGAAATAGAATGGACTCTTGAGGAAAGAACTAGGGGCCAGATGTAGGTAAATCTGATTTACCGACTCTAGAATACCGAATTTTACTGATTCGGTATTCTAGATTCCGTAAATCAGATGTAGGTAAAAATTCGGTAATTTTTACCGAATCTGTATGATTCGGTAATTACCGAATCGATATTTACCGATTCGGTAATTGCCATTGATTCCTATGGGCCATGAGGCCCATAGGAACCAAGGTCAATTACCGAATCGGTAAATACTGATTCGGTAAAATTACCGAATTTACAAGGGGGACAGGGTGTCACTTTGACACCCTGTTGCACCCCTGATTCAGGCTTGTGTGCCATGTGATACGCATACATGCCCTCAGGGCATGTATGTGTGCCTCATGGCACAGGTGTACATGCACAGATGTGCATGTACACAGGAATTCGTTATTTACCATGCAATAGTATTACATGGTAAATAACAAATTCTTAGGGGCCTCTGGCACTGTTTCCTGTGCCACCTACATATAGATTTACCGATTCTGTAAATATACCGATTCGGTATTTTACAGAATCGGTAAATTTACCGAATCTGTAAATTTACCGATTCTGTAAAATATAGGCCCCCTACATTTCAATCACCAAATACTGGTCGGTAACGGCCGAAATCGGCCGTTACCGACCGGTATTTGGTGACCTTCATCTGGCCCTAAACCTTTAAGATTTGCGATAAGTTTAGTTTTTGGTACATGTGAGGAGAAGGGTCAATTGAAATCAATGTACCGTAATTCAACTGTTGGTCACTTCTTTTGTTTGAATAATGGTATTCCTATTAAAAAAGGTTGATCATCCTTTAGTAAATCCTGTGTTTAACTTAGAAACCATTATCTCAAGGGAGAAGAAACCTGAGAGGCTCAGCAAGATACAAGTGTATCTCTACCCCAACTGCCTTTACCACCTGGGACAATTGCTAATGCTCAGTCTGGGGTGGTCTATAATAACAGATTTTGGTGGTATTGGTGCACTCAGAAATCCTGGACTTCAGGTGAGTGGACCTTGACAACCAGATGACACGGGTGTCCTGATACAGCAGTTAGATCTGTAGAAATTAGGATGTTGCAACGCTGAGGGTTTCAGCTACCAGACACTCTGAAACATACACACAAACACACACCTTGTAAGAAATTGGGTTACTGGTTGAGGTTCTCAGGAAGGTACTACAATCCTTGCTAGGGTGAGGTCACCAGCAAACTCCAAATTAACCTGTGCTCAACCCCCTTGGCACAGAGCAGTCAGGCTTAACTTAGAGGCATTGTGCAAAGTATTTATTGAGCATTTCAAACAGTAATAAAGTGGAAACACAACAGAAAAAAAACCTGCACTAAATTTCAAAATAGAGTAATTCTTAATAAATAAAACAAGATCAAAATGAAAAAAACTCCAATCAGCAGAAGTGGAGATATGCATGTTTAAAGATTTAAGTGATAAAAGCGCCAAAAAAACAAAGTGCCAAGTGTGGCTATCTGGTAGCGCCGGGCCAGGGCAAAGTAACAAGTTCAGGCAAACTATGATGGAGTCCATGCCAGCTACAGGGACCCAGTTAAGTTTGCTGAACAGTTTAGGTATGCATAGTACATTGCGGGTTCTGGGGAGCTGCGAGTCTGCAATGTCCTGAGTCATCATCGAGGAGGCCATCGAGGAGCAAAGCATGCGATGGGGATGCGTCTCGCAGCTGCAGTTCCAATAAAGCTGCGGGCTGTGAGGTCAATACAGATTTGTTGCCTTGGAATAATCCTCTCAGCAGAGCCGATGCATCGGTTCTGCTCGGGGTTGGGCGGCACAGCCGAGGAGATGTGTCGGTTGCTGGACCCACAGATCAATCAATCAGTCAATCAATCAATCATTTGTAAAGCGCACTACTCACCCGTGAGGTTCTCAAGGCGCTGAGGGGAGGAGGGGAGAAGCTACTGGTCGAACAGTCAGGTCTTGAGGCATCTCCTATAGGTCAGCAGGTCCTAGGTCTGACGCAGGTGGATGGGGAGGGTGTTCCATGTCTTGGTGGTGAGGTGGGAGTAAGATCTACTGCCGGTGGTCGTTCGGCAGATGCGTGGGATGGTGGCGACTGAGAGGTTGGCGGGGCAAAGCTGGCGGTTCGGGGTGTAGAAGGACGGTCGTTCATTGAGGTATGCTAGTCCAGCGTTGTGGAGGGCTTTGTGAGCGTGGGTGAGGAACATGAAGGTGATCCTCTTGTTGATCGGGAGCCAGTGCAGGTCTCTCAGGTGGGTGGTGATGTGGCTGTGGCTGTGGCAAGGGAGTCAGGGAATGAGGTGTGCGGAGGCGTTTTGTATGCGTAGAAGTCTCTTCTGGAGTGTGGCAGTAGTTCCTGCGTAGAGAGCATTGCCATAGTCCAGCCTGCTGCTGACGAGTGCTTGGGTGACCGTTCTTCTGGTATCGGTGGGGATCCATCGGTTGATCTTGTAGAGCATGCGGAGGCTGTTGAAGTGGGAGAAGGCAACCGAGTTGACTTACTGGGCCATGGAGAGTGTTGGGTCCAGGATGACTCTCAGATTGCGTGTGTGGTTGGTGGGTGTCAGGGCAGCTCCAAGTGTGGATGGCCACCAGGAGTCATCCCATGCGGACGGGGTGGAGCCGAGGAAGAGGACCTCCATCTTGTCTGAGTTCAGCTTCAGCCGGCTAGTCTTCATCCACTCTGCAACGGCCTTCATTCCCTCCTGAAGGTCTGATTTGATGGTGACCGGGTCCTTGGTGAGGGATAGGATCAGCTGGGTGTTTATCTGCGTATGAGACAATGTTGAGGTGGTGTGCTTGGACGATGTTGGCGAGCGGTGCCTTGTAGAAGTCAAAGAGGGTCGGGCTGAGGGATGATCCTTGGGGTACGCCGCAGGTGATTGTGGTGGCTTCTGACCTGAAGGGGGGAGGCGAACTCTCTGCATTCTGCCAGTGAGGAAGGAGGTGATCCAGTCCAGGACTTTGCCTCAGATCCCTGTGTCATGGAGACGTGTGCGCAGTGTGTTGTGGCAGACGGTGTCAAAGGCGACCAAGAGGTCCAGGAGGATGAGGGCCGCAGTTTCGCAGTTGTCCAGTATGATGTCGTCAGTGGCAGAGATGAGGGCGGTTTCGGTGCTGTGATTGCTGCGGAAGCCGGATTGGGAGGAGTCCAGGATGTTGTTCTGCTCCAGGAAGTGGATCAGTTGTTTATTAGCGGTCTTCTCAATTACTTTTGCCGGGAATGGTAGCAGGGAGATAGGTCGGAAGTTCTTGAGGTCCTTTGGATTTGCCTTGGGGTTCTTGAGAAGGGTGTTGATCTCTGCGTGTTTCCAGCTTTCTGGGAAGGTGGCGGTTTTAAAGAATCTATTAATGGTCTTTCTAGTTGGGGTGCGATGATGTAGCTTGCCTTGTTGAAAATGCGGAGGGGGCAGGGGGTCGCAGGGTGATCCGGAGTGGATGGTGTTCATGATTTTGATGGTGCCTTCATCGTTGACATTGTGCCAGGAGAGTAGAGGGTCAGCGTGCCTGGTGGGTGTGCATTCAGGGGTGATGGGGTCTGTCTTGGGTGTCTGGGTGTCGAAGCTGTTGTGGATGTCTGCGATCTTGCTGTGGAAGAAGGTAGCCAGGGAGTTGCATAGTTCTTAAGATGGCACTATGTGATTGGAGCAGGAGCTGGGGGTGACGAGTTATTTCATGATGTCGAAGAGCTCTTTGCTGTTGTGTGCGTTGTTGTTGATACGTTCTTTGAAGGAGGCTCTTTTGGTGGATCGGATGAGTTGGTGGTGTTTGCGTTTGGCGTTCATGAGGCATGCGTGGTTGTCTGGGGTCTGATTATTGCGCCAATGTTTCTCGAGTCTTCTGCAGGTGTGCTTGGAGTCTTGGAGGTCGGCGTTGAACCAGATGGCTCTCGTGTTGGTGCGCCTGTTGGAGGGTTTCCTTATCGGGGCGAGGGTGATGGGGCAGTCATCAATCCATTGTCTGAAGTTGTTGGCTGCTTCGACGGTATCGAAGGGCTCGGGTGGAGGGTCCCGGGCAAGTGTTGTGGTGAGCTGGTCGTCGGTGACGTTTTTCCAGCTCCGGTGTGGGAAATGTTGTGGTTGGTTGTGTGCGGTGTGTTTTTCAAAGGAGAAGTGGATGCAGTGGTGGTCGATCCAGTGGAGTTCAATGGTGTGGGTGAAGGTGACGTGGTCGCTGGCGGAGAAGATGGGGTTGAGCATATGACCGGCAAAGTGGGTGAGTGTCGTGACAAGTTGTTTGAGTCCGAGGTTGGCGATGTTGTCGATCAACGTTGTGAAGTTGCTATCATTGGCATTCTCGAGGTGGAAGTTCAGGTCTCCGAGGAGGATGTAGTCTGTGGAGGCGAGGGCGTGAATGCTGATGAGGTCAGCGATGGATTCGTTGAACTGCGGTTTGGGGCCCGGAGGTCTGTAGACGAGTGTTCCTCTGATGGGCTGACACAGCACCTTCCAGCCCACTTCCAAGGGCCCACCTCCAAGGGTCCAGGATTTGGGTGGCTAGAACTCACAGTTGCAGAGCCAGGGGCTGGTTGAAAGAGACTAGCCCTTGGTTGCAGGCCCAGCCCTTCTCACCCAGGCAAGAGGTTAGCAGGCAGCAGGTCAACACAGCAGGCAGAGGTCCTTCAAGGCAACAGTTCAGCAGAGTGGTAATCCTTTCATCAGTGCACATGTTTCCTTCCTCCCCTGCCCTGTCTGCAGACTAACTACAGGTGGCATTGTTGTATGGCGTTTTAGATTCCGAATGGATTTTCCCGATTCAGGCCCTTATATAGGTACAATTCACGTTGTCCTTATATAGGCATAGAAATCAAGCCCATATTTAGGCATAGCCCATGCAACCCAAATACAGGCATGGCTACTTTCATCCGTTCACCAAACGTCACAACGATTTCTTGGAAAACCAGCTTAAGCCGTTAGGGAATTCCCCTTGCTTGAATATTGATTTCTCCAAGAACTCAGTTAGTTTTAAAATGAACATCTATTCCTTAGGGGTTCATTCATGACGTTAACATGCCCGACTTTATGTCAAACATGGCATTCCTAAACACCTTCAAGGTATAAATATACCTTCACTTGCTATGGCAAAGCATGGTGGTTCGGAGCAGTTTGAT
This sequence comes from Lissotriton helveticus, assembly GCF_964261635.1. Lineage (NCBI taxonomy): Eukaryota > Metazoa > Chordata > Amphibia > Caudata > Salamandridae > Lissotriton > Lissotriton helveticus. The sequence continues at coordinate 2,124,610,526 of NC_136059.1, read as the reverse complement.
GAACTACTTGCCCGACACAGCTCGCTACAGCAAGTGCTGAAGGAAGCCGACCCTCCAGCTGACACACTGATCAAGAAGCTGTCCTCCTCTGGTGAGAAATCCAGCTCCAGTGCTTCTGACTCCCCTTGCGGGGTGTTGCGAAATCGAGTCCCGAGACAGAGATACCAGACCTCCTTCATTCTAAGGTATGGAGCTGATTAGAACCTAGAGAAACCTTTGGTAGATTCTTGGCAAAAACGAAACCTATGCTATCGACCATACTTACTTCTTCCCTCGTACTAGACCTAGGTTAGGTACATAGGGGTAGGCGTATTTTAGAAGCACCAGTTTAGTATTTTAGCCTATGTCATTTATGTATGTATTTTTATATGGCTTAAAAACCATACAATGCCATTACAGTATTATTTTATAATACTACTAGCAGCCCGTCCCGACATTGTCCGGGTATGAAATAGAATGTGTGTAATGTGTGTATTTGGCAAGGGCAATTTATTTTAAAATCTCACAGTAGACAACATTTTTTATTTCATTAGCATAGGGATGGAGAAGGCCCAGCTGCAGCCCTGGTTGATGTTAGCAGGCGCGTGTAATTGGTGTAGTGATCCGCTGCCTGAGCCCTGCTACAACCCTGGTTGATGTTAGCAGGCGCGTGTAATGTCGTTGAATGAGAGAGTTATCAGCCGCGGGTAAATCCGTTTAATGAGAGAGTTGAGTGACAGCGAGTAGGAGAGGCTGCAGTAATTCTTCCCGCAGACACGCTCATTTGCGTGTTCCCCCACTTGAGGCCCAGATGCAGGCCTGTTTGATGTTAGCAGGCGCGTGTTCCCCACTTGAGGCTCAGCTGCAGCCCTGGTTGATGTTATCAGGCGCGTGTAATTAGTGTACTGATCCGCCGCCTGAGCCTGGCTAGAGCCCGGCTAGAGCCCTGGTTGATGGTAGCAGGCGTGTGTAATTTCGTTGCAGGAGAGGCTGCAATAACGTTACTTACCAGGCCTCCAGGTGAACGCGTTTGTTACGCCCCCAGGACATGGCCACAGCAGATGATCTTCTGATTAATGTACGACCCACATGGCATGAAGGGCAGAACGTAGCACACGCCCCTTGATGCTGCGCAGCAACGTAATTGGCGCTTGTATGTACGACTCACATGGCATGAAGGGCGGACACACCACCCCAGCGTTTGTCACGCCCCCAGCGTTTGTCACGCCCCCAGCACACACCCACAGCCCACAGCCCACGATGTGATGGCCGTACCACACGCCCCCAGTGTTAGTCACGCCCACGCCCACAGCACAACACAGACACGCCCACAAGGGACTACTTTGCTGGCACGGTTCTTTTACCTTTTAAATGTATAGAGGAGTTGGCCTAATGGCTCAGGCGCTCGACCTCGGACCTGGTGATCTGGGTTCGAGTCTTGGTAACGACGCCAAACATCCTGTGATTATGGGCAAATCACTGAATCTCCCCGTGCCTAACAAAAATGAATGTGTGTCCTCATGTAACATAACTGGTGCTATGTAAAGTGCTCTGATACCTGATTCAGTTCGGGTCAAGTTCGCGCTATATAAAACTCTGCAAAAATAAAATAAAGAAATACATATGGTAGCCGTCTGCATAGCCTATGTCCTTCTGCTGCAACTGCCCTTTCCAACGCTGTATTGGGTGTCGTGATTGGTGCTGTGGTTACTGATATTACCCGCCTCAAAGGTTTGGGCTCTCTCTTCATAATATTAGTATGGATTCTTGCTGTACGCATTATACTTTGCATTCTGTCTAACGATTGTAGCAGTTCACCTCTCTTGCATGAGAAAGAAGACTGTTCAATAAACCTTGTATTGAAAACGCCCATCTCACTATTTCTCTGCAATCTCTGTAGAAACGAAGCATGCATGATTGACTGAGTGAAATACTTATCTATCATTTCCACGACTCTGAAGATAGTTATTCCAGTCCAAGGGAAACAAAGTTGTCATGTTTATCCGGTTGTCAGAAACTAATCCCTTCTTGTGAATTCGAGAAAGTTTCTAGTGACCTCTGAGCTAGCTGGCACCCACAATTAAGTTTAATATATTACATAGAGACCTACTGACCTAAGTCCTACATCATATCTATAGGGTATATTATTCCAGTGCGCAGAGCCTATTGGGTATATAGGAACTACACTACAGCATGCAGTCTTGTATGTGAAAGCAGCACACAATCTACTCAGGTGTAAGTGGGATTCTGCATAGCTCCACCCTACAGAATGCATCTGAGGCTGCCTTCATCCAGGGCAGATAGAAGTGGGTGACATGCCTGGCGAAGGTCCTGTTTTGCCCCAGATGTCCTGCCGGGGGATACCATGAGCCAACCCTATTAGGAAGGCACTGTAACACTGAGGGTTCACCAGCAGACAGGTTGCCCCAGGTGCAGGAAGATTGGGATCACTTGAAAGGAGGTCATTCTCTCATTAGATAAGGTGATCTCCAGAGGTATCACCTGCTGCTTGGGCCTTAGCTTACAGCCTCCAGCCCTCTAGAGCGAGACACTCTTTCTGTGCTGTGCAGAATTCTTCCCCGGTGGGCCCACCATAAACTTGCAATCCAGCAAGTTCAAGCAGGTCACCCAAGGGGGTAATTTCCCCCCGGTAGGCTCAGGAAAATCCTTCCCAGGTGCCCTGTTAACCTGAATACAGGCATCTTTAAGGGTTGGTTTCCTGTGCACCGTGCCCTTACTCTTATTGGCAGCTGCCTGGGACAATTTTCCAAATACAAAAACTACAAGTGATGGACAGAATACAGAACAATGTCATAATTTCACCCCAGTACAGATATCTGGGCTTAAATCCATCGTTTTTTTGCTCACCATGCCATTCCAGTTTGAACCCAGCCATATGCAAATCAGTCTTGACCATGTGCCCATTGGGAACAGTCCAGGCTCCCTTGACTCAATTCCCGAGCTACCAAGGACCTTAGGATCATAAAATTCTTTCAGGTAGTTCCTACATCTCCAAGTGTGAACTGAGCGCTACCACTTTTCAGATAGTGTGCTAAAGGTCATTACCCAATAGGCAATCTACAGGCATGGTAGATATTTCAGCTACTTTTAGAGAATCTGAGACCCCACCTCACTCATAGGAATGCCAAGTCACCTGTAGATGACTCTTTTGGTTATTTATGAGCATGATTTGGTGGACTATGTTAAGGAGGACCAGCTCTGAGTACACCAGTTGACACCTCACAGTAGTACTGCTGGCTCATGTGCCCCTCCTCTGTCCCTCAGACCCTCTACCCGTTACCCGTGGATACACCTGTTACCCCCTGCCTATACTTAGAAGTATTTACAGGCATCTACCCATTGGCCATTTTTTGTGACCTACTGCCTATGCTTAGAAGTATTTTCAGGCATATGGGCCTTTGGGACAATCTCCTTATCCCCTAGGGACACTAGGGTAACCTCTGTCTGAACCCCACAGCTAACTGGGACAATCTCCTCTCCAAGTGCGACATTCACCAACCCAGGTATCTGCCGAACAGTGGGGTGTTGTGTGCCCTTGGGACAGTTGGGTCTCCCTTGAAGCGCCCATACTTGTAGCACTCAGTGCACGGAGGGACAATCCTGTCTTCTTATCACAGAACCCTTTCTTCTTTGGCTCAGATTGGGACTGGTTACTTCTGTTCCCCTTGGAATTAATTTGGAGAGAACTCCTTATTTTTAAGTTTTTTCCCCCTCTTCACTCTTCTGGTGGGATCACTGACCGACCGTTTGGGAGACTCCTCCAGATGTCTCTTTGGACACTCTGATCTGGACCCAGAGGTCATCCTCATTAGCAAGCTTCCTGGGGTCAGTCAGCTTGCTGTCCATTGGTTGCTGGCACAGCTCTGTAAAACAAATATTGAGCATGTGCTCCCTAGTAATCAAATTGTGCAGCCCATGGTAATCATTAACCTTGCTGCTCCTCAGCCAGCAATTCAGTGCCTTAGTGGAGTCCATGAAATCCACCTAAGACTGATTTGAAGTTTGTGGCTGTCCTTGAACCTTTGGCAGTACATTTCAGGGGTCAGCCCAACTTTAGGTATATGCAGAGCTTCCATGGGTGCATACCGGGTTTGGTCCTCTACTTCTAGTGTGAACCATGTGTCCCTCCCCACTGGAAGCATATGCTTCCATAAGCCACACACCCTCCCTTCCAATGCTCTTCTGGGATCTTGTGCCCGTGCAGGGTCGCCTCATGAGCAGAAAACCACTTATCTATGTCAACTTCCACCACATAATTGGGCACCAGATCTTTAGGTATGCAGACATTCATGTCTCCTTCATACACTGAGTGTATGCTGCAACCATTGCTACTGGATTCTGCTTGTTTAGCTTTAAGGTCCAGCTGTCTGAGGCTCCTTTCATGAGCCATCTTTTCTCTTCCAGATTCAATTTCCTCTCCTTCATCTTCAGTTGGGACATCTGTAGCCTCACCTCCCTCTCTGCCTTCCTGTCCACCAACTCCTCTGGGGACAAGCTATGTGATGAGACACTGCTTCCTGCTCTGGCAGAGAGTTTCAACTCAGAAGATGGGTCATCCTCCTCCCCTGAAGGCTGTGTTTCAGAACTGATGTCCAGGTCCTGATCCTGCTACTCCACATCATCCTCTTCATTTCCATCCTCCGTGGCTGTTGTTAACAGGTGGACCTCTGTACACACAATCAGAGCTTGCTGAAGCTGTATCTTCTTGGTGCCCGTCTTCATTTTCAGTCCGCTTTCCTTACAGAACTGTATGAGCTCAACCACAGTGTAACTTCCCAGGTTGGCCAGCAGCTCAAACTCGATTACTGCTGGTATGGTCTCAGACAGTCCTGTTGTAGGTATTAGGAGTAGATTTGAAAAAAGCAAAGCAGCCAATCAAGGTGAAATATAAAAAACTTGAAATGTTCTAAATTTATTTATATGGGATGTTAGTGTAACACAACATTACTGTATGACACTTCAAAAATACAAGTTTAATTCCTCAAGGCTGATTACCAGTGTAAGAAATTGGGTTACTGGCTGATGGAAGTGAAATCCTTCTCAGGCAGGTACCACAAGCCTTGTCAGGATGAATTCACCAGCAAACCCCAAATTAACCTGTGCTCAATGCTCTGGTAGCTTGGCACAGAGCAGTGAGGCTTAACTTAGAGGCAATTTGTAAAGTATTTGTGCAGCACTTCAAACAGTAAAAAAGTGAAAATACATCACAAGAAAAATACCACACTAAAGTAGAGCAATTGAGTAATTCTAAGTAATTAAAACAAGATCAAATAAAGAGAAATCCAATCAATAGAACCGGAGATTTGCAGGTTTAAAGATTTAAATGAAAATAGTGCCAAGAAGCAAAAAATGCAAATGTGGATATTTGGTCGCGCAGGACCGGGATAAAGTCATAAGTACAGGCTGACTGCGATGGAGCACGTGCCTGCTACTGGGACCCAGTTAGGCCCTCCGAGTCAAGAGTACCTTAAATTCTGGTTGCCGATCATTGCGAGGTCCAGCATTGAGGATGTGTTACATGGTCTAGGTCTAGGTTGGGGGTGCGTCACCCAGTGTCAATCCTGGGGAGCTGTGAGGCTGTGAAGCTAGGTCCTGCATCGTCATTGTGGATGCCATCAACAAGCGGCTTGTGATGTGAGGGCTTATGCAGAGGTTCCAATGAGGCTGTGGGCTGATAGCTTGATACAGAGTATTTGTGCTGGAAGAATCCTTGCAGCAGAGGTGATGTGTTGGTTCTGCTTGGGATAGTGCCACGCAGAGGAGGAGATGAGTCAATTCGGCTGGATCGACAGATAGGCTGGCAGAGAACCTTCTGGCCCACTTTCATGGGTCCAGGACTGGGGTGCCACCACTTGGCAGGGTAAAACTCTCTGTAGCAGAGTCCTGCTGGTTACAAGAAACTCGTCCTTGGAGTAACCATTGTGGTCCTGGGTACAGGTTGCAGCTCCAGTCATTCTAACCCAGGCAAGAGGGCAGTAGGGTAGCACACCAGACAGCTGTCCTTCGGGCAACAGTCCATCAGAGTGTCAGTCCTTTCAGAAGCACAAGATTCCTTCTTCCTGGCAGAGCCTTCATTGGTCTACAAGTGTACTGAAGAGTTGGTGTCTGAAGTCCAATATCTAGATCTGGTGCCTTCTTTGAAGTGGGAGAAACTTCTAGAGATTTCCCCTTGAAGTGCACATGCTTCCTACCTCCCCTGCCCTGGCTCCAGACTAAGTACAGGGGATATGCAATCCTTTGTGTGAAAGCAGGACACAGCCTATTCCGGTGTAAGTTGGACTGTGCCTAGATCTGCCCTCCCATTCTGCCAGTGATGGCCCATCATGGCAGGCCATAACTCTCTACTGTGTGTGCAGGGCCGGACTGGGAACCAAACCCGGCCCTGGCAAAGTGCTCGGCCGCCCGCCCTACCCCCCTCAGGGGGTTGGGGGTGCTGCTGAGCTCTTTGCCAGGGCCGGTTTTCAGCCGAACTTGTAACAAAATCGCCCCCCAGGGGCCCAAAACCGGCCCCCACCCGTGCAGCGCACCGGGGAATTGCCCGGTGCCCGCTACGGCCAGTCAGGCCCTGTGTGTGTGGCTTTCTAGGAAGAATACACAAAGACCAACAACCACGTAGACCCTGTCATGTGACCCAGAGACAGGCTGCAAGCACTAAATGGCCAGGGATAAGAAAGTGCCAACTTTCTAAAAGTGGTATTTTCAAAATTGTATTCATGTATCTGACTAAACCATAAAAAAGGATTTGCCATTGCAATTCCAAAGACATCAAACATTACTTGATTGCCTGTTCCCATTTAGAAGTTAACCTTATTAAATATAATAAGGTAACCCCAGTGTTGCCCTACGGGAGAAGTGGGCCTTGCAAAACTTAAAATTATGTTTTACTTTTTAAATACATTGTACCTTGCCCTGTGGGCTGCTTGGGGCCTACTCTAGGGGTGGCTTATATGTATTAAAAAGGAAGGTTTGGGCCGGGCTAAAGGTTTATTTTGCCATGTCAAAATGGCAGTCTAAAACTATACACACAGTCTGCAATGGTAGGCCTGAGACATTTTTAAAGAGCTATAGACCCACTAATAGCATTTAATTTACAGGCCCTGGGTACATGTGTTACCACTTTACTACTTATAAGTAATGTTAATATGCCAATCATGGACAAGCCAATGTTACCATGTTTTAAGGAGTGAGCCCATGCACTTTAGCACAGGCTAGCAGTGGTAAAGTGCATAAAGTCCTTTAGTCAACAAAATGAGATCAGAAAAATAGGGATGAATATGGCAAAAGGTTTCGTGGAAGACCACCCTAAGGCTAGTAAATCAAACACATTGTAACAAAAGCAATCACATTTCAAAAATTACCTGTCTCATCCAAACCGCACATTTGTGTTCCCCTCGTTTTTGAAAGTTGTAATGAACTAAGAGAAAGGAGAGTTATTATTTCTGCCTTATACATGAACATTTTTTTTTACAAGCTTTATTCGATTTTCAGGTTAAAATCATAAAAGCATAATATAACATTAATATACATTATTTTAAAAAGCAAGATACAGTCCATAAAATTCAGAATAAGCTTGATCAAAACAATTGTTATAAAAAGCGTCCTAATTTAACTCGTTAAGTCTTATAAAAAGAAGAAAACATTAACACTTAATACTTATCTGACAAGGGTGTGGTACAAAGTCTTTACAAGGTGTTCCTAAATTTGATGACAAGTTTTAAAAAGCTTGAAACTGCATAAATGACATAATCATCTTCTAGCTGTTGCAGTTTCTCATATGCTAATCTGCAAGTGTGAATCCCCCATGCTTTGAGGACAGGTATCAAGAAGGCCCTTCGTAAACTCTGGTAAAATTTGCAGAACAACACGCAGTGTATGTTTGATTGATTTGAGGTGTCGTCACAAGGGCAGGTTAGGTTTTCCCTGGACCAGTCATTACAGGTAGGGAAGGTGACCAGGCGGAAAAAAGTGCCTAATCTAAGGCGGGTCAACAACATACGGGCGTAGGGACTTAGGGCCAGGGTAAGATAATGTTGTAAACCCTCATAATGAGTAATTTCCTGGTATCTGAGAACGGTCTTTTCTTTTTCTCAAGATTCCATCTAACGCTTTCTAGGTGGACAGAAACCATCTTTTTCAATGAACCTCTCGATATCCCCTCCATGCTAGATGGCTTGTCAAAGAACTCTGGGTGACCTATCTCCGTGAGCATATTTCTCACATAAGATAACCATCTAATGTTGGCTACCCCGTCGAGTGCTAGACAATCAGTTATTAGGTCTCTATTTAAAGTGGTCTCCTTGGTAACCCAGATCTTGTGCCACAACAATATGGGGGAGATCCTAATGGTGTCACAGATATATGTGATTCCTACTTCAATGTGTGTCATGTAGGTTGATGTAAATTTAGAAACGCCCAGCAGATGGCAAATAAACTGGTTCTCACAACATTGTAACATCTGAGCATTTTCTACCCCCCATAACCCTGCACCATATGTGGCTGTAGATACACATTTGGCTTTATAAATATGTATCAATTCCTTGACCGGTTTTCAACCTATTTTAGCAGAGAAATTACTCAGGGCACCAATGGTCCGTGTTAAAGCTAATTTCCTGGCCGTTACCGCTGCATGCCAGCTCCCCCTCGTGTCGAAGGTTACGCCTAGATAGCAAAACCTATCTGTTGTTTCAATTTTTTGGCCTTCTAAAAATATTGGGCAAGACACTCTCTTTGGCCCTAGGCCACAGGATATTGTGTAAGTTTTAGAAATATTCACTTTTAAACCTCTGTCCCTAATGAAGCTAGAAAATTTGACCACGGCCCGCTGTAGTCCTAGCCTAGTCCGTGACATTATCGCTGCGTCGTCGGCGTATAATAATATTGGCATGGGGGTCCCGTTTATAGAGGGGTAGTCATGTTGTGAATCTCTTAAATTTTGTCTGATGGAATTGACATATATGGTAAACAGCAGGGGTGCTAATATGCACCCCTGTCTGACCCCCCTCAGAATGGGAAATTTATCCGAGCACTCCCCCTGCCAACCAAACCTCACCCTAGCTCTTGCATCCTTGTATAATTCTTTACTGAAGGTTAAAATTTGACCGTCAATGCCAATATCAAAAAGTGTTTTCCATAATAGCTTGTGGTTCACGCAGTCGAAAGCGGAGCTTAATTCAACATAGGTGATATAAAGTTTCCCGCTCTTGGCCTGGGTGTATTTGGAAACAAATAGGGCCAGATTCAAACACTGTTCGATAGTCCCTTTCCCTGATCTAAAACCATACTGCAAGTTGAAATGGCCTGGTTTTCCTCCTCCCAGATTTGGATCCTATTTAGAATTATTCTGCCGGCCACTTTCATCAATGCATCTAGGAGGGAAATTGGCCTGTAACAGATGGGGTCATTTCTGTTGCCTTTTTTGAAGATTGGCACAACAATGGCGTCAGGCCAAGATGAAATAAACCCGCGTTTGTTGGCCTTGTTTAACACATTCATTAACAAGGGGGCCCAAAGATCTATCTCTGCCTTGTAGACATCGATTGGGACGCCGTCGGGGCCAGGTGCCTTGCCAGATGAACTTTCTTTAATGGCTTTAATGACCTCGTGGCAGCTGAAAGTTATATCTAGGGGAAATGTACTGGAATAGATAAGGCCACTAGAGTTAGGCGTGCTATCATTAGGGGTATTCATACTAAGTCCACAGGTGGATCTGTTGTAAAGATGTTCAAAATGTGTCACCCAGGTGTCTCCTGTTGTGATGTATTTACTATGGGTACTGTATCGATCCCCCTATTTTCTGACCCTTGTCTGGTTAATAATTAACTAGCAGCCATTCAACTGCACAAAAACCCGTTATCTGATTAGCCATACAACGGCACAGAAGCCCGTTATCTGATTAGGTCATAGCGCATGCCATCTCATTAGGCAAGCACTATTTCTCCAGCCCCCTAATAGGCATACGGAGTTCTCAAAACAAATCAAACCTACAGCGACCTGGGAAATCCCCGCAGCCATTGTTTTGATTTAGCCAAGAACTTCAGTAAAGAATGTGCGAACGACCAGTTCTTATGACATCCTTATTGACGTATTTATGTCCATCCTTACGTCAATCTCGGCACCTTTCAGGTATAAATAATACCGACATTGCCTTAAGCAAACACACGAGGTGGTGACAAGATTGGAGCAGCGAGACTTGCCGAGGAGCCCAGCTGACAGCGAAGCCCACAGACGCTGCCCCTCCTTTCTGACGCGCTGAGAAAGAGACGCTGCCTTTTCTCCTGCCGAGAAATCCAGCTCCGGCTCTTCCAGCCGCCCTTGCAGGCAGCTGGGATATCAAGCCCTGAGATAGAGATACCAGCCCTCCAGCCTTCTAAATCCCAGGTACTGAACTGAATAAACCCTTGCAGAGAATTCTTGAAGCAGACCCTTGGCAAAGCAAACTTAACTTAAACTGCTACTTATCTACTCCCGCCCACGTATTAGGCTTAGGTCAGGTACATTGGGGTAGGCGTAGTTTGAAGCACCAGTTGAGTACGATTAGTCAATGTATATATGTATGTATCTATTTAATCCATTTTAAGTATCATATGGCTAAGAAACCATATCAATGCTTTTACAGTATTATTTTATAATTCTGTTTTTACTGTATGCACTCTACTTAACAATAAGTATTGCAATAATAGCGATTCATTTCTCTTGTATGAGAAAAGAGACTGATCAATAAATAACATCTTTTATTGAACACGCCCGTCTCTTCCTTTTCTCTACAATCTGGTGAAACTAAGAATGCACTGAACTGACTGAGTAAAATAAGTTGTCTTTTGTTTTCACACGACTCTAGAGATATACTCTTGATTAGGGGAGAGCAAAGTTGTCATGTTCTATGGTTGTCAGAAACTAAATCCCTTCTTGTCTATCCAGGGAGGTTAAACTCCTCCTTGTCTATTCGAGAACGTTTCTAGTGAACTCTGAGCTAGCTGGCAAACACTAAACTTTAAGTCTAATATCGTCAGTAGAAGACCTAGTTAACCTCTGTCCTACGTCTATACTATTGAAGATATTATTCCAATGCGCAGAGCCTATTGGGATAATAGGAACTACACTACACTGTTATCGCTACATCTATAAAGTCCTCAACTCTGCTTTGTAGATATGGAGCGTTTACCACCTTCCAGAATGCCGTGTTATCTCTCTGTTGTGAGACCTCACATAGGGACGCCCAGGCCTCCTTCTTTAAAGTGGCTTTCCTGATCTTAATAGTCATTTTATATGTCCTTCTAGCTTGACGGATTAGGTCAGTATTTTTGGGTGTACTCTACAAAGCCTTTTTTAAGAATGTTAGTGCTTTAGTGCACTTACTGTCGAACCACCCATGCGCTTTATTTACGTCACGCCTATGTTCTCTGAACAGTAGGTTCTTTACCTCTAGTTGAATTTTTGAAAAAGAGGCCATTACTTTATCGGGTTCCTCGTCGTATGCCAAACATACCAAAATATCTTCTAGGGATGACGATATTAATTTTTTCAGGAACCCGGCAGGCTCAACCTTCTCCCATTTAATAACAGAACCGCTTTTAGCGGCAAGTTTGATCTTTGGAGTATAAGGGCTAATACCCTTTATTATTCGTGTATCCCCCCTAATTTTTACTGTAAAAGATATGGGGTAATGGTCGCTGAATAAATCCGACCCTGTTTCCCAGGTACTCACGAATCCCGCATGGTCTGAGGACATTAATGTGAAATCAATTACAGAGTCGCTCCCTTGCCCGTTAAAGGTCGGTTGGAAAGGGACGTTCGGGTTACATAGCTCGTTCACAAAGGACAGATTAAGGTGGAAGGTGATATTATTAAAGATATTACCAAATTTCGTATGAACGAAATGAGTAGGGCTGTCTTCCCCATGGTCTGCAAGACCACAGAAGCTAGTTGCATGATGGGGGCAGACAGTGCAATTAAAATCGCCGACCCAGATTATCACCTTCTCTCCAATTGTCTGATCTCTTAAAGATGTTAGGCTAGTCAAGAGATTATGAATTGTGGACTCTATCATGTTAGGGGGCACGTTATTGTAAACATTTACTAAAATGATGTTGTGGAATTGACCCCATCTAAACCCCAATACCTGATAGAACGCAGTAGTCAAGAACTTATGAACTTTTATGTCCCCTGTTGTGGCGACATAAGTGCAGAGGCCCCCTCTGTTTCGGCCCTGTACACTGGCACTGGCCAGTGCTGGTGTGTGGAAAGTTTGGAAACCTATGATGTGAAGTTCCTCAATCGTCCATGTTTCTTGTAAACATACTATACTATGCTCCATAACAGCATCTAGCCATGATTGCTGGGAAACCTTACTTGACAAACCCGCTACATTCCAAGAAAGGAGACTATGAAAACGATTACTCCGCTTAGCGCCTGTGCTCTTTGAAAGGGGACTTTCTCTGGTTCTGATTTCCTTTGGTTGAACACGGTCCGTAGGATCCCGGGGGGCAGATGAGAAGTGACTATCGACCCCAGGGGATGTTCTCAGTTGGTGTATGTCTACTGCTTCTTCAGCTTCTTCCACCACCGTGTTACTGCTGAGAACAGTTACATTTAAAATATGTAGGTCCCCTGTAGTACCGTGGGTGTCTTCCCTCATATTCTGATGTGACGCTATAGTTAGCGGGGATGTTAATGTCGCTGGGTGTCCCCCGGAAAGTTCCTTGCATGTCAATCTAGGTCATCCAATCCCGAAAGAGCGTTATATCTATTCATAAAGGGAATTGACCAATATGGAGTGTGTAAAGTAAGTGGGGCGGGTTGTGAGCTTCCACCCCAATAGCTACCTGGTCTTTCTGTGAACCTGGTACCATGATGTATAGGTCTCCACTGATTTGTATTTATGTTCGTTGGGAAAGGAGCATGGGCAATATGTTTAAAATTGTTACGAGATTCACGTCCACCCCAGGGTGTCATCAGAGGCTGTGGATAAAAGTAACTCAGGTCTCTAGTCGATATACCTTTACCTCCCTGCTCTATGTACCAATCGGTTATGTGTAATTAAGAATTTTTAGATGCTTTGTGGAAATGTGGCAGGGCACCTACTCAAAAGGGTGGGTGATAGAAAACAAAGGGAGTATAAATGGTTTGATGCTGCATGTTCTGCAGCACAAACGTCATTAACAAAGGCATTGCACCAAGCACCGAGGGATAAGGAGTTGGTCAAAAGTGCAAGGAAAGCATACAAGGACACTATTTTTAAACGGAAATTAGACTTAAAAAAGAAGGCATGGGATGACCTGGAAAAAGCCTCGGATCTAAGAGACAGTAGGTTATTCTGAGAGGTAATAAATCGTCCCTTCCTAAACAATGAGGACAAAGGCAATATGGTTACCCATATAACGGGTGGGGACGTGGGAGGCCCATTACGCAAAATGTTTTAATCCAAAAGGTGTTTCTCATTTAGTTAATAGCACTCTTTCAGAAGTCGAGGACGCTAAAGGGAAAGGTATCTCTTTAAAGGCCCCTGGCCCAGATGCAGTTCCACTAGACCTCTTTAAATACAATGTCGAGGTGTGTGCTCCACTGTTACTCAATGTTTTTAGAGAGACTGTGGTAGGGCGTATCCCAACTTCATGGAAGGAGGCGGTAGTCGTACCAATTTTTAAGAAAGGCGACAAAAATGATCCATGTTGTTATAGGCCAATCTCGCTAATAGATGCGTCCTGTAAATTGATGGGAAGGGTAATATTAGCGCGCCTGGAAACATGGGCTGAATCATCGGGCATTATAGTGGATTCTCAGTACGGGTTCAGGAGAGGTAAGGGGACTACAGAGCAGTGCCTAAATTTGGCCTTAATTATGGGCAAGTACATGAGGGCCAAGGGTGTTTCGTTTCACCTGGCCTTCATGGACTTGTCCAGTGCCTTTGACACTGTATGTAGGGACAAATTATGGCGGATGATGGAGGACATGGGGTTTGAAGAACCCCTGATTACCCTGCTTCGCAGATTGCATGCTGCAACTACTGTGACAATTAGATTCGGTCCAGGGGGAGAGAAGACAAAATCAATCCAATCGACTGAAGGGGTACGCCAGGGCTGTATCCTGGCCCCTTTCTTGTTTCTAGTCTACACAAATGGCTTGGAAAGTTTTCTGTTGAAAAATTGTTTAGATTTTCCTAAAGTAAATGACAAATATATACCTCTGTTATCTTATGCTGATGACACTGTGTTAATGACCCTAACTGTCAATAGTATGCAAACTTGTTTGAATGCATTTAACAACTTTATGCAGGATTTAGATCTTAGGGTTAATTTCTCAAAGTCATTTGCTATGGTCTGTGGCCCGAAAGGGTCAAAATCCCGTAGTTTCACGGTAGAAAATCAAACCATTAAAAAAGTCAAAAATTTTAACTACTTAGGAAATCTATTTAACAAAACTTTGAGCTGGGATCCATTAATATTAGCCCGTGTACAAAAGACAACACGATCCATAAAGGCCCTTTTTCGTTTTTCAAGCAAAGTTGGTCAAAAACCGATTGCTGAAATGATGTCCCTATATAAAGCTAAATGCTTGCCTGTTGCAATGTATGGGTCGGGGGTGTGGGGGTCACATGGATCTACTAAGATTCAAGTCATGGAAAACAAGTTCTTAAAGCGTCTCTTATCAATTCCAACTGGTTCTTCTAATATCTTTTGCCATACTGAGATGGGCATAGAATTTGTGAGTGATACTATCCATGTTTCCCCTCTACTCCTATGGGGCAAAATCTGGCAGTCGGAAGATTTGCAGCTTTCAAAAGAAATTTTGAAAGATTGTATTAATCTCGATTATGCGATGCAAATCCCATGGTTGTTATATGTGAAGGAAACCCTCTATAAGATCGGCTTAGGACATATTTATGTAAACCCAGACACTATCCAGAAGGATACAAAGATGGAAATAAAAGGCGCCTATCGTTCCACCTTGGGTATGTTAAAAAATAATGCTAAAACAGTATATTACAGGGGTAAATTGCGGCACCAGTTTTATTTATCATTTACGGTGCATACGCAATGGCGTTTTAATTTAACAAGATTTCGATTGAATACATTGCATTTTTTATTTGCTTTTCCAAAGCAAGGGGGTTGGCGTGAGAGGCTACCACCTTGCCCATGTGATAATAAAACACCACAATGTACGCTGCATCTTGTTCTTTTTTGTTCCTTGTATAAAGACCTAAAAACTGATTTATTAAACCTGTCCTATTGAATATTAAACCGTGTAACTACAAAGAAGGATATGAGTATTTGATGTCACTATCAACTGCAGTCATATGTAGTGCTATGATTAGTTTTATTAGATTGGCACTCAACATTAGAAAACGTTATTGAGCAGTTTTAGTGGGAGTACCATGTGATAACAGATGCTAATATGTCAGGTCTCTGTTAGCTATAGCAATATAGCCTTTGATGATTTTATAGCACAAGCACTTTTTGGTCCTTTACCTTGTTTATTGGAACTTAAATCTCAAAATTAAATGTTAAGTAAATTATATGTAAATTATCATTCAACTGGAAATTTGTGATTGTAGTTCAGATAATCTAAATGTATTTGTGTTTTTAATAATGTATGCTTTTATGATTCTGTTGATGAATCTAAATAAAGTTTTTTGTTTTTTTTATGATTATGAGTGACCACCCTTCGGTCTCTGAAGTTAATGATTATAATATCCCCAGATAAGTCTTTGGGTCTCTGTCCCACCCAAGCCAGTCTTTTCACATACGCTATTTCTCCATCTATATTGGGGGGCAGTGGCCTGTTATTCCTAAGCCAATGGACTACTTTATTCTTTAATTCAAAGTAGCCTTCCCGCTTCCCTTCTGTAAGTTCGGGGACCCCTGTGAGAACAATGACGTATGGTGCCGCCTCTGGTGGCAAATCTACATGGCGGTCTATTCTTTTTAAGTCATTCTCTAAGGGACGGGCTTTTTCAATATTTGCATCTTTGTCTTTATATTTAGCTTCAGGGGGTGGGTGTAATTTGGAGGTGGTATCAGCTGACCCTTTACTCTTTGTTTCCTTCCCTCCTGACACCTCAGTTATTACTTTCTGTGCTCCTATTGGTGCTTTCACGCCCCCTGTGGTTACTTTCTTGGGAGCTGTGAGAACTCTCATCCCCCCCGGTTGTCACTTTCTCAACTCCGTTACTGAGCAGTTTGGGGCATGGAGGCGTATCCCCAGTAGGGGGAGCATTAATATTGCTGGGGTTGTGCCCGCTATTCGTGTTGTCCATTATGAGTGCTGTTAATTCTTTTAAAAGTTTGGTATTTGAGGTAGTTACTTCCACTAAGCTACTCAAATCGCTGCCCATCCTTTTTACCCTCTCTGTTAGTGGGAGGAGTAGGAACCTAACTAGGTGTTCCATGTTTTCCAGGGTGCATTGCTTTTGCGTTTTCTCTGAGGAATGTAATTTAAGCGGGTTTATGTTGACCTGTGATTTTGGCTCCCTCCTCAATTGGTTCTTTTTTATGACTATATGATCATCCGCAAGTGGGTTTGGAGAGGTTCTGGGTACTTTGGTTCTCCTCCCCCAATGAAAAAGTCCCCCTCTCTTCCGTTTTAATGATGCTCCTGAAGCTGGTTTTGTAGCCAGGACTTTGCTCTTAGTAGTCTTGGGAGTGGGTTTGGGCAACTGTAACAAGGAGGGCTCCTCCAGAGAGAAGTCCACGGAGGGGTCCAGGTTAACCACCTCAACAGACGTCCTGCTAGTTGACTTCTGTAGAGGCGAGCTGTCTTGGAATAAAAGGGGAATACCAATGTCTGTGATGGAAGTGTTTTCATTCCTATACGTACTGTGTGTCGGTGGGGTCGTTGTTAACGTTATTGAGCCCAAAGAAGATCGTTTATTTTTCTGGAATTCAAAAGACAGGCGGCTCTCCGCAACGGAGATTTCGCGGTCCAGTGTCGAGACCGCCTTTGTCAGGAAAGCGTCCAAGGTTCCTCTCACACTTCCCCCGTCTGAGGTTTCATTCCTTTACTAGTTTTAGTGGGCATTTTCTGTCGTGTTTACGTGGGCTAAGCCAACAACAATTTTCGTATGATAACTAACACACGAAATATAGGATATGAGTACTGATAGTTAAGCACAGAAACCCCGCAATACAGTGCTTGCAGTGCGTAATCACTGGGAGAATAATGAATACAAAGTGCTTACTGTTCCTAGATCCTTTTAGGAGTGGAACTTAAAGGGGGGTGGCCCAGCCCAGTCCTATCCGGTCTTGGACGGGCCTGCCCTTTGTCCGGGCTTCGTCCTGCTCGTTCCCGTGCTCGTTCCCGCGACGCGGGTAAGGAGCTCAATTTAAAGCGCCTCCGGGCGCCTGAGATGACGTTGGCGGCTGGTGCCGCTTAGCCCCCTGGGAAGTGTTGTCCTCCTCCTCAGCGGCCGCAGTAGATGGTAGAGCGGCGGTGGGAGGACTCGGGGATAGCAAGGCAGGTAGGGCGAAACCAGGTGAAGTAAAAGCAGTCCGGCCCTCAAACAGGAACACACGCTCCACCGATAAGGAGCTCAATTTAAAGCGCCTCCGGGCGCCTGTGATGCCGTTGGCGGCTGGTGCCGCTTAGCCCCCTGGGAAGTGTGGTCCTCCTCCTCAGCGGCCGCAGTAGATGGTAGAGCGGCGGCGGGAGGACTCGGGGATAGCAAGGCAGGTAGGGCGAAACCAGGTGAAGTAAAAGCAGTCCGGCCTCAAACAGGAACATTATTAATATTGTTAAAATCCATAGCTGCATGGATGGACACAAAAGGTAAACCGAGCTTCAGGTGTAAATCTAGCAAGAAGTCTAAAAATAATGTGTGGAATGGTCAAGAAGGCATCATAGAATGCTGGACTGCATACCTTTTTTTAACATCTGAAAGCATTAGAAAATAATCAATTACAGAAAGTAAGGCTCGAGACAGGAACTAATCCCAACATGTTAGATTTAGCAAACATAGGAATGAATGGCTGAAGCAGACAATATTCTCATGGAAAAGATGAACAACTTCAGCCAAAGCAGTGATGAAGAATGATAAGAAGAAAAAGACAAATAGCACGGATTACGTTGAGACATTCGTAATGAGAGCCTAAACCGACACCAAAAATATGTGGCACCTCAGGGGCCAATATCTGTTCTACCTCTTTCTGCAAGCATGCAGAGGTTTAAAAACTCTGAATGACTAATTCATCTGTTTTGCATACTTAGAAAGATATCGATTAAGCAGAAGACAAGGTCAGTCCGGTGAACAAAAAAAATTGAATACCACATAGTGCTAAGGAGGGGTACTCGGTGCACAAGTACATGCACAATTTAAGCAGTTCCTGCAAAAGGTAATCACACACTGGGAGATTCCATCCATACACATGCGTTACATTTCGACGAACTGACAAAACCACTGTGTTCTCCTTAAAGTGACTACCTCGTAAAATTATAAAGCTATGCTTAGGTTTTCAGCTCTACTTCTACTTCACACCACTAAACATATGCCAAACAACATTTTGTGACACGTGGGCCCTGTGGTTTTTGCTGTATGACAGTTACAGCCAGGAACGAGTCAAAACAAACTGTGAACAAGTGCTGCATAGCGTGAAAGTCCTAAATGTGTACAGGCAAATCGAAATGGCATTTACGGCCATTGCTCTGCCAAACAGTGACAGCAGCATCATTGTTCGGGCTTCTCAAAGGTGCGTGGTAGATAGAGGCCAGTCTACATGTCTGGAAAGCCACCTGGTTGGAAAGTACAATGCAGTGAAGTCATGACCCATGTCCAGCGTCCCCATCACCCCCCAGGGGAAGTTTATCATCCATAGCGTTTGATTCTGTAGCTTGCCAAGTATTTATGTTTAGTTCCACTTTGTTCACATTACCAAACTGGGGAATAAGGGACTCTTTACACGCTAGCGGGGACTGATTTCCACTTACTTCCGCTGCAACAGTACATGGCACAACATATAGTTTATTTATAGATCTCGTGCCGTTCTTACATTTCCTGCTTCTGCCTAGCATTGACACGCCATGTTCTGCTCAAAACAAAAGGGGACGAAGCTAATTACGTTACATGTATAGATGTCTAATCGCCAAAATGACTGAAGTAGCAGAAGTGTCATTGTGCACTTTTTAGCCATCAAACACATCTTAGGTTGAATTCATGATTATTTATTATCCCCTGAACAGCCTCCTATTTGCTGATGAGGGACAAGTGTGAAGGTATCAATGAAAAGTGACCATTTCTCTGAGTTCTGTATTCTTTTTGCGGTCTTGCTACAGACAGCTGTAGCTGTCTGTCACAGACAGCATTGTATTCAATACTATACAGAGTGTGTTTTGGTCAGCTCATTATTCGTGATTGCATGGCTTCCTTGCCCATTCCAGTCTCAAAGTTCAGCTTCAAAATCGATAGTTAACCTTCCTGTTCTGGTGTTTCACCCATCCTTGGAGCATTTCTGCTTTACCCTGGTTTTGATTGGATAAACCATATCCTTTCATTGCTGATGTCAGGGAATTAATTTGTTTTTTCCTTGCCATTTTTGACTTAGCACTCCTTTGGAGTGCATGTCCTGCTCTGCTTTCTCTTTCTCTACGCCTCTCTGTCTCGTACTTGTTTTACTCTTTCAATCACTCTCCTATCCCCTGTCTCGCTCTCTTCACACCCCCAGTCATGTTTCTGCCCCTCCTTCCTGCACTTAGCACAACCGTTGCCCTGTATTATGCCTTTCTCTGCAACCTCATCTGTCTCTCGGCCTCGCTACCCTGCCTGTTGATCATTCTATTCACTTTGCCAGTGTCTGATGCTTTAAAAATAATGCCGACACTTCCAAAGATAAGTAAACAAAATAAAGTTTGGCTTTCTCGGAGCATTACTTTTAATACTTCCGAGAAGGCAGTTACTTTGGCTTACATTATGGTGTATCAAATATGACAACCCTCATGGATGTATAAAAAAAATGGCATTATGACTTCCCGCTATATTGGATTTTCTTGTGCTGGAGCAATTTTAAAATTATCCATCATTGGCAAAACCAATAGCGACAAGCCAGAGCACTGCCAAGGCTAGCCGCATCAGCTTTGCTACTCCTTATTCCTACTTCTGCCGCCATAAACATTAGAAACAGGGGTAGCAAGGCCAGTGCTAGAAAAACTGAGAGCAGTTTAGGGGTAGCAGCTGATGCCCTCGCTCCTCCTTACTAAGGTCCATGCTTGAGAGAAAGGAAAGACTAGAGCATTTCACACACGCAAAACAGTCTTCAAGTGTTTGTCTAACTTTGCAGTTACTGTTATAGATATATTGAGTGTTGAACATGTGAAGCTGATGATTGGTTTGCATATATATGTTCTTACATATTCCCAGACTTGAGAGCGTTTGATTGAATACAGTATATACAAGACGAGAAACTTGGTAGCCCAGGTGACATATTCTCTTTGAAAAGAAAATGCCCTCCTCCTAATAGTCTATAGTAACATCTGCAACATAGTAAAGTGCTTAGTACTGATGTACAACTACTGTAACCATAACATTCAAAATATTTATCGAGATATAGTATGCTGGAAATATTTAGACTACAGAACAATTTCTTCTTTCAACATTTCCCAGCTCTACAATAAACACTGATGTTATTTTCTGCTTGATATAAGACCGTACTCAAGTTACATTGTAGGGAAACCAGGGTCCCTCTGTCAAGCCTATTAAAACCAGTAATGATTTGTATGTTATCTAGGAATGCATTTTAGCAGCTACAACATCATATAAAGCTCACAGACGGCCCATATTATGCATGGCCTCAGATTCAATCTAATGGCAGCAGTGCAGTCAGATGATGAACCATACAATTCAGACTTCTGGTTGCAATTCAATTCTGACCTGCAATTTCCTAATTTTTATGATTATTTTGACATTTCTTTACGTATAGTAATTAGTTTTTCAGTATGGACCTCACCCAGCTAAATCGGAGACCATAGAATTGCAATGAGAAAAAGATAAATCTTAGCAGGCAACTGGGGCAAACATAGGCAGACGTTTCAAAGAACAGAGGTAGCAACAATTCAGAAAGAAGACCACTTCGAACTTATGCAATTTTAGGATTCTAAGGAGAGACTTAATTGTAGGACCAGACTTATAGTTAGGATCGGGCGTTCTTAGGAAATGCCTTCTTTATGTTTCTAATAACTTCAATGCTGTTTGACCAAAACGGGGGGATGTGAAATATTTTGTTAGGGAAGGGGAATGTGTGCTCCCCCAGCCTCTCTGTAGCCCCGGGGACCCCATCCACCCCATCCCCCAGGGCTGATGTGTAAATTGGGAGAGGGGGGCCGCTGGCCTCCCATCCCTGAACCCTAGTAGGCCCCTGGAACCCCATCCCGGGGATGAATTCCAAATTAAAAGTAGAGGGGGTTCATGCAGCCCCCATCCCGGACCCGCACCCTATCTCTTATGTTATTTAAATGAAGAGGGAGCCATGTGACCCCTATCCTCTAGCCTTAAAAGGCCCTAGAGACCCCACTCCCCAAGGCGAAACACAACTTTAAATCAGCCACGGGCCGTGCAGGTAAGAGCAGTGGGGTCGGGTGGGGGGGACTTGACAGGTGACGATGAGCGAAAATTAAATAAATACTACATTTTCCCTCGCCGTTGTTTATCGGAATCCCCCCATCCTGCCCCACTGCCCTTGCTCTTACCTGTACTGGCCGTGGCTTCTTTAAATGGAAGAGGGCTTTTGCTTCCACCCCCCGTGAGGCTCTTAAGGCTGGGGCTGGTTCACAGACTGTGTCCCGGGGAACCCACCCCAGGGAGACAGTAGTTTCTCTGCCCCTATCAGCATAAACAGGAAAGCATACGTTTGCTCCCAGGTGATGGGAGCATTTTTAAATCTCCTACTGGATGGGAGCAAACAGATAGAAATACCACACTACATTACAATAGTGACCACCCAAAATGTCAGAAGGATAACATCCCCTTCGGACAGTTTCTGCATCTCCGCAGAAACTGTTCAGATAGAAGGGATTTTGATAAACATTAAATAAACCTACAATATAAATTAGAAAAGAGAGGTTACCCCAAACAAATTATCAAGAGAGCAAAGTATTTCAACAGAGATGCACTGCTGGAAGAGAATACAGGAAAAAAGAGAACAGGGTGACAGAATAGTTTTGTCACTAATTTTTCTACTATCAGTAACAAGATTAAAAACATAATTAATAGAAACTGGAGTTTTTTGCAAGACAGAAATATAGTTCAATTTGAGAATCCCTTATTCTACTATAGGAGAAATAGAGCAATCAGACACAGATTGGTGAAAACATACAAAGAGCCAGGTGAGATCCATCAAAGGAGGATAGACACTAATAGTAAACCTATTGTCACTTTCCCCTGCAGCACATGTGTGAATTTGTTTTCAGTGCACAAGATTGCATTAAATGAGGTTGAACATACATTCAGGAATATGTTCAACTATAGAACAAAAAACTTGATTTATCTGATTATATGTCCCTGTGGGAAGGGATCTATAGGTGAAACCTCAAGAGAGATTCGGGTTCGATTAAACGAGCACCGTTCAGCGTTAAGAACCAATAAATGCAATGCACCACTAACTGAACTCTGGAACACACAGAAACATAAAGTCGACGATCTAAGATGGTGTGTTCTGGAAAAAACAGAAATGACAAAAAGAGGAGGTAATCTGGATAAAAAACGAAAAAAAGAGGGAGCAATTCTTCATGTGTAAATTCAAAACTTTTTTACATGGATTAAATAGCCATGAGGAATGGGACACACTGTATAAGAGAATAAATATTAGCCATATGTCATGTAGAATGTACAACAGACAGACTGGGCACATTTTCATGTACTTGGGTATGGTCCAGTCACTATGTGCCCTCACGAAACGTAATATTTCGACTTGATAATGAGACATACACTCCCTTTCCGGTAGTGGAGGTTGTAAACAGCATATTGGGAGGGAGGAAAGGGGGGCAAGCACACCGACCACCATTTGTGTGTGTAAAAGGCCGCTTTCTTGAAACAGGTGCACATCACTCTTTATTAAACCTGGCAATCTGCCTTACAAAACTAAAAACTCTCTAAACATCGAATTACCTGACCCCCTTTACTTTTCCTCCCCCCACCCCTACGATCCCCACATGATAAAAATCCCCCACCCTGCAAGATCCAATATATAACTTCAAATACATTACATAATACACAATTTTATCACATACATTATAACTCTAACCCTCCCAAGACTTACAGTCCTATTTGCCTTCTTGCAACTGTAACTAACTACCCTCTAATGTAACTTCCAAACTGCATAACCTTCCCCCCTCCCGTTCCCCAACTCCCCAAACTTAACGATAAACTACCAAACTCCAGCCAAACTTGGCCAACTTCAAAAACAACTCCACCACCTAGGAAAAGGAGGAAGGGTAGGTGATTACACCGCCTCCCCCTTTTCCTGCCCCCCTGTCCCGGTAACCAGAAACCTAGTCCCTGTCCCACTGGAGCCTCACTCCTGACCCACACCCAACAACAAGGCCAAAAACCCCATGCAGCCCTTACCAATAAAGGTCCATGCCCAAGCAGGAAAGGAGCCCCCATCACCAAGAAACAAATCTGGTTTGTTGTACCTGATGTCCCGATGACAATGCGTGAAAACCCCAAGTGCCTACAAAAAACGCACCAACTCGACATTTACCTCCCGTCTGGCCTGATCCACCGCCTGAGGCTTCACTGCCCCTCTCCAAAACCCCTGCAGGACAAACTCGATCCAAACCTCAGTACACCCCGACCCCGACCGCTTGATTTCCTCCAAAATCCTTTTCCCTGGCCCTCATCAAGACCAACCCCGTTTCTCAAACCATATCATTCTGAAGAACCGGGTTTTAGAACCCAGCGGCGCCAGGGGCACGCCCAAAGTCTTCGGGTTCACCTGTCTTAGAATACAGAGACACGGGATACTTCTTGGTGGCGTCAAAGATCAAATTTATTGGCTGCAGCCAGTAACAGAAGTCCTAGAAATCATCACGGTATGAGTTCTCAGGAGACTGCTCAATTTTACACAGCAAGTCGTCCCTTTTTATGCCAAAAATCACATTCCAGACAAATACTTAATATTTACAAACTTTCCAATCACGTATTCACACCAAAGGTATCGCATGACAGTAAAACCCACTTTTCAGTTGCCCAGCCCATGATCAATCATCGGTCAAACCCAACATTCTTCTTTAGACAGGTCAAACTAACCCATAATAAAAAAGGCCACAACCCAATCATAAATAGACCATAAAGAAAGGAGCAGAAACAGGTGAGAGTAGGATAAGGCATATTTGTGTGCAGTAAAACTTTACGATGTCTTGTGCTTTGATCCTCAATCTTGATCAGCTAAAGGGCAGGAACTGGTTTAACAAGGTCAGCTTCAGGCAACAGGGTCAGTTCACTCAGGTCAAACAGGAGTCAGCACGAACTGGAGCTAAGGTGTACATGTCCTTAAAAAGACTAGTTCAACCACAGTCATCGGCCTATGTGAGGGCAACTACAAAATGGCTGCCATATACAAAATGGAACCCATGGTTCAGAACGGAATCTTTAACTACAGTACGAATCCTTGTGCGTAACGTAGCGAAATCACTCGTACTTGCCGAACTCATCGGTTACGGTTCCTCGATACCAAAATCGTAACGGAACCATGACATTTAAAACACGGGATCAGAATTCACGGAACCTCAGACTCCCCTTTTGCCCTTACATAGGCAATCACTCAGTCTGCGTCTGAGTCGATGTCAATATTCATCAGATCATCAAGATGCTGCTGGAGCATCATCCTATTACTCAGGATTTCTCTCGAGACAGGTCTTCTCACACACGTAGTAGTACAAAGGCCACATATGGCAGGGCCACACTGTACACAGAGACAACATGAGAAGAGAATCGCTAAAACCATCCCAATGATCATCAGAATCTTCCATCCCCCGGTCGATAACAGTTCCCAAAACCATCCAATCAACGACCAATCTCCTTTATCCACATTTATAGACTCAGAGATCTATACTGTAGGAGCATTGTCTGGTATGAAAACGCAGCAACTCGATTGGATCACTTTACATACCCCACCTCGGTCCGCAAGTATGACGTCCAAAACCATTCGATTCTGTAATGTCATAAGGCGATCCGCTTGAAGCTCAGCGGTCAGATTACTAAGGGCACCGGCAGTTTAATTTATGGTGGATTCAACCACTCTCGTTAATTGCCGTAGGTTTCTACTGTTTGCCATAGGTCCCCAAAACGGTAGGAAACCCTTGAAAAAGTCTCCAACTGCTTGTCCCGTAGTATCTTCCTCACTGAAGACACCCCTAACAACTCTTGTTCTGTGGTAATCTACAGCAGCAGTATACGTAGGAGGCAACAAATATGCAACATAACATGTTCCCGAAAAATCAGGGGGCAACCATGAATATGCTCTATCATAGCAGACAAAATACGTGCCCTTAGCTGCTAAAAACGGTGGGGAAGTTTGGGACGCAAAGACATACGTCTGAGTACAAACACTCTTCCCTAACTGAGCTCTCGGATTCTTGCCTTTCTCTTGCAGACAAAAATGACCACGATGGGGGTACAATCCAAATCGGAGGTGACCTTTTTCGTCTCTGCTTCTCACCCAGACTAATACTATATCCGGTTGCATTCCAACCAACATATGCTAGTAACTCATCCTTGGGAATAGTCTTATACGTTTCGATATCTGTACTCATATCTGTAATTCCCTTCACCAAGGCTTTATTTCTTGAGTTATCTCTCATGGAACGCAGGGGATAGACATCGATGGCATAAATAAACATCGTCTGATATGCCCATACGGACCCATTGTAACTGAATGGCAGAACCAGATAAGGAATACCTCTATCCATAGTATGTGGCATAAGACCACACACCCAACAATTAGTGGTGTTCACTACTAACTGGTGTTGATGGAGGAGTTGCACAAAGGAATTATTCACAAATTCCGACCTTCTAATTTGCTCGTGTTCAGGTAAAATATGAAAAGAATGTAAAGAAACAGTAGTAGGAAAAGACATAGGTTGGGAAGTAGGTGCAAACGGCTGTTGTGTGGCATAGAAAACCAAACCCACACAAACTAAGACAATATTCAGAAACATTAGAATACACATTGTTAAAAAACATTTGCTACGGACCAATATACGTAATCGAACATTTGAGTCCATTCTTCTAACATTTTGGGCAGCATCAAAAAACTCCATCCTCTAACCGTGCTGTTCGCGGCAGTTGGTTTTCTTCTGCTAAGGAATGCGCCTGTCAGTCTAGGGAACTCCCTTGAACCAACCAGAACTGTCGACCTTGTGTCTACACAGTTTGCACTCCCAAGTCTTTATACCGCGACCCTACAGCTGAACCCGGATGGTGGTTCGAAAAAATAAAGTTTCTTGATCTACCTAAGTGTAAATTCGCTATAAAAAAGAAACATTTTGCTTTATTTGTCCGTATGTACAGTCTTTCTTGGTCTCAAATCGTTGCGTTCTTTATCAGGTACAGTCTGATCCTTAAACAGAAGATCCGGATTGGTGGTGTCAATCTTCAGATGAGGAGGCACAGCAGCTTGCAGGACATCATCATCCTCACGTTTAGACCGTGTCCATGTCAAGTGAGCATCACTAAATGGAACGAATCTAGGGACCTTCTCACAATCAGAATCGGCGATACCATCCCTTACCCACTGATCATATGGTAAAGGCAAAGGAACTTTTTTATAGTGGGTGGCATGCACCCAGTTCTTTTTGCCTGCTACTCTAACAGCGGTTCTAGTAACCAGCAAAATCAAATAGGGGCCAGGCCATCTAGGCTGTAGATTCTTCGTGCGCTGGAAATTATTTACCAAAACGTACTGACCAGGTTCAAGTACGTGGCCTGGGTCTGTTGTAGCTGTCGGCAAAGTGTCATAGACCTGTTGGTGGAGAACACGTAATTTAGCAGTCAAGTCATGTAAGTAATCCACCAACATAGGGTATTCAATACTGCCGTATTCTTTCGGACGAGGCACTCCCCAAACATTCGCTGGACGACCAAACACAATTTCATACGGACTAAGTCCCACTCGAGAATGCACAGTCGTCCTAGTTGACAAAAGAGCCAACGGCAAGGCATCTGGCCATGTAAGACCAGTGCTCGCTTGTACCTTAGCTAATTTCAGCTTAAGCGTACCATTGTAACATTCAACAAGTCCAGCAGACTGGGGGTGATTTGCTGCGTGAAATTGTTGGTTGATCCCTAATCCAGCACACACTTTCTTCATAATCTGACCCACAAATTTACTCCCATTGTCCGACCATACAATTCTCGGCAATCCATACCTAGGGAAATACTCTCTCAACAAAACATTGGCTGTAGACAAGGCAGTATTATCTTTTAGGGGTAAGCCTCTATCCATCTTGAAAAGGCACAAACAACCACAAGAACATATTTCAGATTGTTGCATCTCTTCATGTGAATATAGTCTAACTGTATCACCTCAAACGGATACGTCAGAGGAGCAAAATGACTAGCTGGAGTTGGAGTTCCCTTACCAGGATTATATTGCAGACAAATCATACAATGTTTCACCACATTCTCTGCACATTTCGGGATTCCAGCATTCTGCCAAACTGGAGCCAACAACTTACATATCCCTTTCGAACTTATATGAGCCAACCCATGAGCCATTGTAACCACTGGGAGCACATACGCATCTGGCAACAACCATCGCTGATGTTCCAACAACTCAATCCAACAACCTGAAGAATCCAACATACCCGTGCTCTCTCTCCAAACATTAATTTCCTATTCTGTAGCTTCAGCCTGAATCATCTTCACACTTTCTATCATGTCTTCACACATTCCACCAGCCATAACCCATCTTGCTGGTCGAGCAACATACATACGGCTCATCATATGCTTCGCTGTTTCTTTCGCATCTTCATCCGCAAATGCATTCCCTCGACCAACATCGTCCACAACTCTCTTATGCGCACTACATTTCACAATTGCAATCTGCTTTGGGAGAGTGAAAGATTCCAAAAGTTCATTCACTAACTGCCCATGCTGGATTTTCGTTCCATGGGAAGTAAGGAACCCACGCTCTCTCCACAAACGCACATAACTGTGAGCAACACCAAACGCATACTGACTATCGGTATAAACATTCACTTGTTTTCCTACCGACAACACACACACTCTAGTCAGTGCAATCAACTCTGCTGCTTGCGCAGAATTCTGTGGTATGCGTGCTGTCTCAACAACTGTATTTAAAGTTGTGATAGCATACGCTGCAGTCGTCTCACCATTCGGAAGCTTAAAACACGAACCATCAACCCACAGCGTACTATCCACATTCTCAAAAGGAGTGTCTTTTAAATCCACTCTCGCTTTTGTTTCTTTCTCTGTGCGAAGAAAACAATCATGCTGTTCTTGGACATCCGTCTCTGTAGAGATCGGCAATAACGTAGCTGGATTCAATACGTTACATCTCTTGCTGTGAACATGGCTAGCTAACAGTGTCAACTCATAGCCTGAAAGACGTGCACTAGTAAGGTGTTGTGTCTTAGTCCTGTTTAATAAGGTATCCACTGCATGTGGAACCATCACAATCAGCGTATTATCTAACACCAAACCAGCAGACTGTCGAATAGAAACAGCAGCTGCGGCTGTAGCTCTCAAACAACTCGGCAATGATTTAGCAACTGGATCTAACGTTGATGAGAAATACGCGCATGGACGCTGCTTGTCCCCAAAAGATTGTGTCTGCACTGACAGCGCACATCCCTCTCTCTCGTGCACATACAACGTGAAAGGCTTGCTATAGTCTGGAGTACCCAACACAGGATCCGAACACAATGCATCACGTTATTCCGAAAAACTTTTCTGACATTCATCAGACCAAGGAAGAGGATACGGAGTATCTTTCAGAGTCAATACTAACAGAGGTTTCGCCAACAGTGAAAAATTGGGGATCCACTGTCTACAATATGACGTAATACCCAAAAAGGCACGAACTTCTCTCTGTGTCGATGGCACACTCATTTGCGCAATTGCTTGAATTCTTTCTGGGGTCAATTTCCTTCCCTCCTTCGACAAGAGACGACCTAAGTAGGTTACCTCTTGGCAGCAATATTGCAACTTCGAAGGCGACACTTTATGATGAAGGTCAGACAAATATCGCAACAACGAAAGAGTAGCCTCTTTACAAACCTCTTCGTCATCAGCAGTAATCAACAAATCATCGACATACTGAATAAGAGTAGAACCAACTGGTAACACAAACCGGTCATGCGGAGTTTTCAACGCTTGACTATAAATTGAGGGACTTTCACAATAACCTTGGGGAGCTCTCTTAACTCGTAAGCTTTGTCCTCCTACTTAGAAGCCAAAAATATCCCTACTCTCCTCGGCAATAGGAATACTGAAGAAAGCATTTTTCAAGTTGATGACAGAAAACCAGGCTGCCGAAGCAGGAATCAAAGTTAACAATGCAGTGATATCTGGTACCACAGGAAACTGTGGCACGACAATCTTGTTGACCTCTCGAAGGTCGATCACAAACCGGTACACGGGTGGCTGAGAAGCATTTGTACGCTTAAGAACAGGCAAAACCGGGCTATTCCTCAACCACACCCTTCTCAACCATATCATAGACAATCGCTAAAAGAGCTCTCTCACCATCACTCGAGATCCTGTATTGTGGTATACGAGGCAACTTAACATTCGACTTTAGCGTAACAACATATGGTGGAACTGCAAAAGACCAACATCATTTGGACCTGTAGCCCAAAGCGTTTCAGGAAGCGAACGTAATTCCAGTGGCAAACAATCTTTAGACAAATACATTGGAGAAATCACTTTCTTACCGAGTGTAAGTTGTACTCCCGAAGGAGAACAATGCAATGTCGCATACAATCTTTTCAACAAGTCCAAACCCAACAGATTCTCACCACAACCAGTTGTTAGAATAAGTGGAGCTTCCAATTCACAAGGGCTAATGGAAAGGGACAAAGGACTAGAAACTGGATTACAAACTGGGGCGCCTGAAAATCCTATGGAAACATTGGTCAAGCCAGACAAAGGTGTGCCAGGGAGTTTGGAATGCATAATAGAACTCTTTGTCGCACCAGTATCCAAAAGAAAAGGCTCTACTACACCCGATGTAGTCACTTCAACATACGGTTCACTCTGATCTACTGGAACTGACACTACTCCCTCACTTTGTCCATGGCTGTCCTAGCTATCATTATAGCCAACACTCTCACCTTCAACATAGTAATCCTCAACATAATACTGAGGAAACTGACCACTCGGAACATTTTGCCTATCGAAATAATTCGCAGAATTCTGTAGGGAAGAGGAACGCTCATTCTGGGGGATCACACCACGACCTCTTCCTCTAGGCGCTTGCTGAAAACCACCATGACCCCTTTGACCAGGTGCACCATTCGCACGCTTCGACAAAGCCGGACAACTACTCTTAAAATGACCTTCCTCTCTACAGTAAGCACACTGATTAGGGCCTGGAAAGAATCGCTGAACATAAGGCTCAGGCTTCTGTAACAATCTTTGAAATGGCAGAGGTTGCTGAAACTGAGGCTGATTCTGACGAGGCGGATAAGCTTGCTGCAAAAGAACTTTCGTCTTTAAATCTTTCGTTTTCTTCTCTACTTTATCCTTCTCATCTTTATCCCTGTTCTCGTAATATTGGGCAGTAGCCAATATCTGGGCAGACGAAGAAACAGCCCATGAACTCTCAGAGTCCTTTAATTTATTAGAAAGTTCGGGAAGCAAATTAAAGACAAAGTTATCCACAAACAACCTTTGACCACCTTCCGTACTCATATCCTGACCACTGTGATTGATAAACGTCTCTTCAAACCTAGTGAAGAAGTCAGACACACTCTCGTCTTTCTTCTGCTTGCATGCTGCTAACTTATCCCAATTCACTCGTAAAGCAGGCATCATCGTCTTCTTCAAAGTAATAATTCTACCAGGTAATTCTGCAACTAAAGGTTCAGGTTTAGCACCTCCTACTTGTCTACCATCTGCAGCAACAATATTCGCCCAAGTATCTCCTAACTCAGCTGCATGATTCTCATGACGAATCTTCGCCCACAAAGGTTGCAGAACTACATTACCCATCAACATGTCAATGTCAGCTAAATTCATTATACACGCATCTACTGTCTGAGACAACTCTTTGTAGTAACCAGCAGGATTCTTACGAGGATCAGGTAAGGTCTGCTTAAGAGCCAAGACCTCTGCTCTCTTCCAAGGGATATGTACCCACACTCGCTGAAAATGTGGCAAAACAGGCGGATTAGCAGCTGCATTTCCTTCTCTCCAAAGTGGAGGAACCTCTCTCATTGGATACTGTCTCACTTTCCTCCTAACAGAGGAATCAGGTTCGTACAACATCGGAGACGGAAGCCTAGATCTAAAAGCCAGTATCGTCTCTACGGCATCTGTAACATCAGTGTCCACTATCATCCCTTTAGCAAAATCTGACTGAACTTCAAGCACATCCTGTGGAATTGGACCCAACTCATTATCTTCCCATTCCTAAATCAGGAAAGTACACATCATATCGAAAACACACCTTTGCTTAGGCGGTTCCCACTGAAAGAAAACATCCATAACTGCTGGCAAATTATACCTTGAAGCATTCGAAATCCACCTACGAGCCAACAAATCCAACGCGGTCCGTTCCTTGGAACTAGGAAGCTGACTACGACTCTGCCTACGTTCCGAAACAGGGGTCATATTCAATGACCCAAACAATGGAGACAATAAATTCGCAACAGTCTCAGTCATTCGTTTTCGAACAGAAGGAGAAGAAGTAGACATAAGGACAGGAGAACAAGTATTCTGAGGCAAAGAAGATGTAGGCAAGAAAACAGTTGGAGTCGGAGAGGCAGATGCAGAAGTAGAAGGCAAAGGAGTTTGAGGCAAAGCTGGTAGGAAAGATGGCGACCCTAGAGCGGGTTGCGCAGGAGGAGGCAAAACCACCTGTGAAGCACCGGGTGGCTGAACAACAGCAGGAGGTTGAACAACAAAGGGTGGAACAACCGGTGGTAATGGAGGCGCAGTAGCACCCCGTACATAAGGAGGTGGCAATCTCAGTAAATGAGAGATCAAAGAATCTTTTTCAAGATCTTCAATCGCTTTCGGAGGAGAAGACGGCAAGGCCGGTTAACATTTATCTATGGCCATGCAACGTTGCCTATCTGACACCACAATTGCTTTATCTTCTTCGTTTTCTTTAAACTGCCTAGCAGCTTGCATTATTGATACATCCATTTCTCTTTTATCTCTTTTAGTTTGTTTAATTTCTCGTTGTCTGGCTTCTTTACGCCAAAGGCGAAAGGAGTCAAACATTGCCGGCCGGGCTTTCTTCCTAAATAATTTAGTTTCTAAATTGTCTAAAATCTCTGTATTAAAGCTACCATGTTCGGGCCATTGTAAGACACCATCTTTTCTGGTGTAGTGGACCCATACTTCATTGAACGTAATGGGGCCCACGCCGTGTTTAGAATAGAGCTCATAAGTCGGAGTTCCAACGGAGGTATCGGACACGAATCCTCCAATCGGGAATCCCTGTTACAACCACAACCAAACCAAGTACCAAATTTGCTACGATTAGGCTTCTTCGCTCACTAATCGAGCTTCAAACTTCAAGGGATTATCTCTACCGATACACTCGTAAATATACGAGACCCTCGGCTTTGGAAATTGCAATTTTCAAATCAAAACTAAGGACCAAACAAACTAAGAACCAAAGGACCAAAAACTAAGGACTGGGAGCGACCCACTTATACTTAACTGAGGCATCAGTCACGCCACCAGAAGACCCGTCTATCGTCTCGCCGTACAAAGCATCACACATGGGTCCAAGACAGGGCGACAGTCAGGGCAGCAGTCCTTCGTAGCCGCCAGGAAAGCGGGAAGCCTCGCAGAAAAGACCTTCAGTCCACATTCGACATGCCGGGGTCGATGAAGTGGTGGCCGTCCTCCAGAATTTCCTCATGAAGCTCCTCACGATCCTCAGGCTTGGACCGGTACCGCTGAAGTCGCCCTATGTTGGGCGCCAACTGATGAACCGGGTTTTAGAACCCAGCGGCGCCAGGGGCACGCCCAAAGTCTTCGGGTTCACCTGTCTTAGAATACAAAGACACGGGATACTTCTTGGTGGCGTCAAAGATCAAATTTATTGGCTGCAGCCAGTAACAGAAGTCCTAGAAATCATCACGGTTTGAGTTCTCAGGAGACTGCTCAATTTTACACAGCAAGTCGTCCCTTTTTATGCCAAAAATCACATTCCAGACAAATACCTAATATTTACAAACTGTCCAATCACATGTATTCACACCAAAGGTATCGCATGACAGTAAAACCCACTTTTCAGTTGCCCAGCCCATGATCAATCATCGGTCAAACCCAACATTCTTCTTTAGACAGGTCGAACGAACCCATAATAAAAAAGGCCACAACCCAATCATAAATAGACCATAAAGAAAGGAGCAGAAACATGTGAGAGTAGGATAAGGCATATTTGTGTGCAGTAAAATGTTACGATGTCTTGTGCTTTGATCCTCAATCTTGATCAGCTAAAGGGCAGGAACTGGTTTAACAAGGTCAGCTTCAGGCAACAGGGTCAGTTCACTCAGGTCAAACAGGAGTCAGCACGAACTGGAGCTAAGGTGTACATGTCCTTAAAAAGACTAGATCAGCCACAGTCATCGGCCTATGTGAGGGCAACTACAAAATGGGTGCCATATACAAAATGGAACCCATGGTTCAGAATGGAATCTTTAAATACACTACGAATCCTTGTGCGTAACGTAGCAAAATCACTCGTACTTGCCGAACTCATCGGTTACGGGTCCTCGTTACCAAAATCGTAACAGAACCATGACATTTAAAACACGAGTTCAGAATTCACGGAACCTCAATTCTCACCCACATGGAGAACCCACACCTCAGGACATCTATCCGCCACCAACAGCCTGTTAAGCGTATCCACCAACCCCTTCCAACACATACCCCCTCACCCAAACCAACGAACCTTAAAAAGAGCCGGATTAAAATCCCCAAATTGTCGCCAAAATAACTGTCCTGTGCTTGCACTAGAACCCGCTTTACCAAGGAGTGGCCCACCATTCATCCTACCATGTCACAGGCGTGGGGACCAGCCACGGAACCTGAAACGAGAAACAAGAGTAAATTCCCAATCCACAGAAAAACAACCGCTATATCATTGTGCCGCCTCACCGCGCGCGTACCGCTTGTAACAATTGAACGACCACCTCCCTAAGCGCATGACTTTCCCATCGCCCACATCCCTGACTGTGCACCCCAATGCGGCGGCAATGCAAAATGAGTGCGTGCCATAGTTCCCCACCTACCCCCAGCAGATCCAATGTTTCCCGCAACATGGCCAACATTCTGTCAGCGAAAGTGAGGTGACCCAACATCCCTTTATTCCCAAGACCGTGACGTTGTTAAAGCAGCTGGAAAGACACCGACGTGATGCTGCCATCCAACGCTGTTGCGCCCACGGTCACCTCCCAGGACGTGGCTGCTGCAAACAGAGGAACCTGACACCGAGGTCTCCCGCTCATCAATGTCCTCATTTACAACCACCCATGGGCCAGACCATTGTTACATGAGTCGAACCCGCCCTTCCTCTCCTTCGGCACTACCCCAATCGGGGACACCATCAAATCCGCCAACGGCCATTCTCCAAAAGGGGCCCGACCATACGGCCCTCACCCACTCCCTCATCCAGTTTTCCCCGCACCACCTCTGGGTGCTCCTTGGCATACCCCATCCGTATCCATATTGCCCCGCACCACCTCCGGGTGCTCCTTGGCATAACTCAAGTGCCCCGCACCACCTCAGGGTGCTCCCAGGCATACCTCAAATTGGCAGTCCTCAAGGGGGGGGGGCAGCCACACGCCCCTCCCACTTCCGTAACCAGCTTGCCCCACACCACCTCCGGGTGCTCCCTGGCATACCACAAATTAGATGGCCCTGCACCACCTCAGGTTGCTCCTTGGCATCCCCCATCAGGTCCAGATTGCCACAAATTAAATTGCCCCGCACCACCTCCGGGTGCTCCTTGGCATACCTGAATTCATCAGCCTCCAAAGTGGAGCCCGACCATGCGGCCCTCACCCCTTCCATCTCCCGTTTGCCCCGCACCATCTCAGGGTGCACCCTGGCATACCTTAAATTGGCAGTCTTCCAAGGACCTACCCTTACTGTCTTCCATATCCCATTTTCCTTGCACTCCCTCCGTGCGCTCCCTGACAGACCTCAAATTGTCAGCCCCAAATCCGAAACCGTGGCACCTCATAACCCAACCCAATCCTTCCAAAACCCGGCCCGTAACCGATCCGTGTGGATTGGTTACGGTAGGCCAAGTAGTCCTGCAGGGCTGCTCCCAACCGATCCACCTTAACCGGAGTACAAGCCTTTTGTCCCAGACCCCTTACCTCCTCCACCGCCTCCAGCCTGGTGTGCGTTCCCTGACCGAACGCCCCCGGCCTGCCCTTGCTGACCCCCTTGTTGCTGCCCTGAGGCACCCCAACATCTAACTAGGGGTTGCCTGTACTTCCTGCAACCCGAGCATTCATGCTGAAAGCGGCAGTGTTCTCTAGCGCACGCCCCTTTATTGTAGTCCCAACATGGCCCAGTGGACGACTGGGTGCTGGCCCCTGCCCCCACCACACCTCGGGTTAGGCGGCCCTGGAAAGGCTGGTAAATGATGGGCAACCCGCTTGCCGTAAAAAATGTCTTACCTGACCCCGCCAGCCCCATCGTGTGCTGCCATAAATCGGCATCTAACTCGCCCCATTTCACCACGGGGTCCCACGCCATCCGGGCCCTGAACTCCTCATCATACTGAGCCCATGCATACCCACCCCCCGTGATCTGCCCTTTCCTAATGACGTCCATGTATTTAAACAAGGAACAAGGACACAGAACGCTCCGGAATGTTTTCGCAATAAACGCTCGCTAAAATTAAAAATGCTGCCATCCAGTTTTCTATCGTCAGGGGAACTTTTGGCCTCTTCTGCAGTTCGTACTCTTCTTCTTTTGAACTCTCCTTCGCCCGAACTTCCCGATGCAATAGCTTCAACAACTCCACATACTCCCCCTTCCATAACTTCTCTTTAGTGGACAGCATCAAATGCGCCCCCAGTGGCTTCGTCACCCCCATGTACGGGAGCCACTTAATCTTTAATTCCTTGCTCTCTGGTTTCGCTGCGCCTTCCACCGCGTCCTGTGTCCCCACCGCATCCGACCTGCACGCAGCTCCACCTAAACATGCGCCGCTAGCGCCCTCCAGCCCTGGCCCCGCGGGTCCCACGCCACCCTTCTTGTGATCACCCTCCAATCTCTTCTCACCAGGCTCCAGCGCTGCCTTGTCCGGCCCCACACCTCAATTCACCACATACCTCCCCTTACGCAGCCAATCTCCCCCACCCCCCACCTCACCCCCCACCCCCACGGAGACCATGCGCACCATGCCCCTGCTATTACCTGGCGCTAAGGAGTCCGCTCGCCGCTCTTCACCTCTCCGATCCAAGGACGCTGTCCTCTCCCAAGAATGTGTCCAGGCCATCGTGTCCCCCAGGCCCCATGGCACCTGCACAAGACTACCAACACTATTACTGGACCCCCTACCGCCCTCGCTATCCCTCAGCTCCCCTTCCTCCAAACTGTCCCCATCATCAATCAATTGCACCCCACCAAACACATAACTCCGGCCGGCCGGCGGCACCGACTGCACCCTGCCAGAGGCTGACACCCCCGCCTGCGCCCCGCTTAAAACACAAAAACCATCCGTGGCGGTGCTCCTCATCCGTCGGTGCTCCCCAAGCCACTGCGGCCTTGTGGGTGGAGGGGTTGGCAAGCCCGCAGCAGGCCTTCGTGTGCCGGCCGCGACGTGATCCCTCGATGACTCCAGGCAGGCCGCGGGAGGCTCAGCCCTCCCTTCACCGTGGCGACGCGGGGCCGTCCCCAGCCCTGCCAAGCCAGCAGCCCCTTGCTGGCTGTCCCCCTGCAAAAGAAAAGGTAGGTCTGGTGTGCCGGGTCCCTCCAACTGCGCGCCCCCCCCCCGCGACCTCCCCTCACCCCGACCCCCCACCACCCCTGCTCACCGTGGCCTCCTCGTCATCGCTCCATATTAACCGCCCGACCCCCACCCCCCCTTCATCTGATGAGTCCCCCATCACCCAGTTCCCTCCCCTTTGCCCCCCTCCCACACACCCCCGTCCGCCCACCTTCTCCCCCC
This sequence comes from Lissotriton helveticus, assembly GCF_964261635.1. Classification (NCBI taxonomy): domain Eukaryota; kingdom Metazoa; phylum Chordata; class Amphibia; order Caudata; family Salamandridae; genus Lissotriton; species Lissotriton helveticus. The sequence goes on along the minus strand of NC_136059.1, from coordinate 2,124,573,213 downwards.
CTCCCCGACGGGCCGGCCACCTCCCCTCCGAGCCACACCCCACCCCCACACGGACTCCGCGCCCCCTCCCCCATGACTCAAAAATGTCCAAGCTCTCCCACTCCTTCTCACTCTCCCCCGAATCCAACAACAAGTGGAGCACCCCACGCCAGCTCTTCCCGGGCCCCTACCCCCGCCCTACCTCTTGCCGAAAACCTTGAACACCTGGGACCAACCCCACCCTCTCCCCCCTTGCTACCATATCCTACCCTACCCTGGGCACCCCCTGATGTCTCTCCCCTGCCCCCTTGCCTGCCCCTCCCTCTGTCCTGCTTAGACCCCTGCCGGGTGGGTGAGGGGCTCTCCTGCCTTCCCCCCTGTCCTGCGCCCTGCCTGCCTCCGTTCTGGGCAGCCACCTGTCCTCCCTTCCCCCCTCGGGCCCGTGTGCCACCTACAGCCCCCCCACCCCCCATGCTACTTTCTGGCCTCCCCACCTCGCCTGTGCCTCCATATTCCTCCCGCACCTGCTGAGGAAGCTCCCTCCCCCACTCCCGCCCGCCCCCTCTTTTAACTTCTCCCCGTCCCCTTCCCCGCCTGCCGCGCTGCCTTCCTGGAGGCCCCGCTCTTCTGTTTGGCCTCATTGATCGCCCCAGAGGGACCGGGGCGGTCGCATTCCTCGCGGCTCGGCTGCGCTCCCCGCCCGTGGCCTCCTCCCGCCCGCTACCCCGCCCCCGGACCGCCCCCGTCAGCCACTCGCTGCGGCGAGGAGCCGATGACAGCGCTCCTCGCCCCCGGCCCGCCACGCAACGATGCCTCCGCCACTACCAGGGCTACGCCCCTGGCATCTGCGCGGCCCTGCTCACCCACCTGGAGATGCGCTGTCTTGCGTGGCGGCGAGCAGGCGAGCACCGCCGCCGCCACACCTGCAGACGCGCACCGCACTGGGCTCGCCGAACCCTGCGGGCCCATCAGGAGGTCCAACCGCCCTGCCTCGCTCAGCAGGCGGATGGCCTCCACGACACGGACATCATCGATGGCCGCCTTAATCATGCTCTACAGGCAAGCTATCAACCGCCAAAACCAAATGCCAAACCACGACAAAAAACACCTAACTGCCATGCTCCCAGTCACCAGGTCACCAATTATCTAAAATGGTGGCTGGGAAAACGCGGCCACCCCCTATATACCCCTTGGGCTTCTACTACAAACTTGGGCTGCCTTTGGGCTACTCCCCAGGCAGCCCAAAGCAGCAAAATGGCAGCTCTCGTGCTCGCCCCCCTTCCCCCTCCCAAATCTGCCCGGGGGGCAGACCTCGCGGCTTGGCTGCCCCCAAACCCGCCTTAATAGCAATGATAGAGATGTGTTTAGAACAATGCCATTAGATCCTGTATATGCGCAAGTGAGCACTTAATTAATTGTAAGTAACATAAGTAGCATTATATTTTAATTACTTCTAGATTTGGAATACTAATAATAGGCGATTATTATTATTAATATTAGCCTATATCTACCCACAGACACAAGGGATAATGGTGATTAGACATATTACGTTCGATAAGGTAAACTATGTATAAGATGGCCGCCAATATATCCCAGTAAAACATTAGAACAGACCATAATAATATATAATGATATCAACCTGTGATCATTTGAATACATTCTCCCTATGCTACACAACGCCACCTCCTATCTTACCAACAATAAACCACAACCCAACCTGGTCTCCAGGGCACACCACAGGAAATACCACACACAAGACTCACCAGAACCTCACACATAAGACTCACCAGAACCTCACACCCAATGCACATCTCCAGCCTACACTCCATCCTAATGACATGCCCCCATGCTTAATACCCCTAATTCTCACAACTCAATTTTTCTCATCTCTCCCTCGTAACTGACCTCTCTGCTAACTACATTATGTCAGCCAGAGCTGCGCCCAAGGCCATCACCAGTTCTAGACCTCATCCCTACAACCCATGAAGAACCCTCCCCCCAGGTTACCCCTATCAATCCTCTCTCTCCATTACGCCAAGCAGAATACAAACTCAGAAGTACCTGTTCCCAGAAATCCAAACCTTCCTTCAGCCACCATCCAAACAACAAGAAAACAAAAGGGTGCACTCTGAACGCACACCTTATAGATCACACAAAGGAAGAAACATGTGGCAATACAATGTACACTCCCAAAGACCCTAGCCCTAAACAACACACGCAGGCTAGCTCGCTCCTTAACACCCCCACGCTCTCTACATTGAACCTGATTTTCACGCTCACACTAGCCAAACATCTAACTTGCATGGAAAGACAACTCAAGTCACTCTCTCCAGGGAACCCTATGCCCACTAATACCATAATAGAAAGTCTCACCTGCCTTCAAAGATATCTTGACATAGTAACACAGGACATCACCAAAATCTGTAACAACACCAAAACAAACTCTGATCTCGCTCAACACTTGCACCTCCCCTCTCTCAACATCAGCAGCAAACCCCCAAGGTTGTCCAAATACCAATGGAACAGCTGGCGCACTACTCTTCTCAACAACCAATCTCACAGGCCATAAAAAAGGAGCCCCAGGATATCCAAGAGAGAGGTGACAGAGCTAGCAAAAACTTTAGACCTTACGAGAGACCTGGACATCCAGGTGATCACCGGTATTGGCAGAGACATCAACCTACTTATGGCTACCATACCACCTTCACAACACACCAAAATACCTTTGACAGCCACCTCCCAGATACACATTACCAGCAGCAATGTGAACTGCATGCTCGTAAACTGTAGGTTAGTAACCAAACATGCAACAAAGCTTGCTGAAACCATACTGCCACACAATATTGACATCACTTTCATCACAGACCTGGTTCAGCAAATCATCCAATCCTATCCTTGATCTTCTAGTCCCTCCAGGTTTCTCTATCATCAAGAAGGTCAGGAAGGTCCGCCTTGTGGGTGGCATAGCCATCATACACAAGAATAGCATCTCAATGGCTGAAAAAATGCCTTATCCTACTCAATATTGAAATACCTCAGCACCACCCTAAAGCTAAAAGATAACAAAGTGATGAAATCTTATCTCATCTACCACCTACGCCCACCTTGGGTGAACATCTATCTAATCTGCTAACTCCATGCTCTCTAACTCAGACAACATAATCATAGGTGACTTCAATCTACACTGTAATAATGAGAAAAACACACTAATACATTCTTCTCCCTCTAACTGACCTGGAAGAAAACATCTCATCCCTATTCCCACCAACTACAGACATCCTCAACACAGATGAGCTCACAACCCACTAAAACTCGACAATGAAAACTGCCCTCGACAACTAGCCTCCCTGAAACTGAGAAGGGTCAGAGACTCTCCCTCAAGATCATGGTTCAACAAAGAGGTTGTATGATGCTACATCGCAAATGTTTTCATCGCAAACATTCACATCGCCGTCTTTACATCTCACACACATTCACAACGCACGCTGTCACAACGCAACTCATTACTTCGCTCCACCATTGAATTGCATACAAAACACAATCACTACGCATACAAACACCCTGCATGCTTTAACGTCGCATTTTTTTCTAAAATAACACACACTACCCCCAGCACGAGCACCCCCCTCTGGAGTGGCGGTGGCCCTGGTTCTGGTCGCGACCAGTGGAGAGCCCCTAAGGAACCCCTGCGCGAGACTACCAGGTCCCGGAGGAGGCCCTGTGACCCTGCTGCAAGAAAAGTGCAGTGAGGTGTTGTGGGCCTGGGTCTGCCTTGGTGCAGGGCCCAGATCACACTCACACCAGGCGGTGGAGTCTTACCTGAGCGGCCTACCTTGCTTGCGGCACCTACCCCAGCAACACCCTTGTGTGCCTGTACACCCCGGCGTGTGGCGTCTGCAGCTCCAGTGAATCGCCGGCGGGACTGCGGGCAGGCGGCATGGTGCGCAGCCTGGCGTTTCGGATGGCCATCTCCGCCGTCCTGTGAAGCTCATGGTGGTCCCGATAGGCCCTGCCTAACATCTAACCAGCGCAGTGAGTAATTGGCCGCCCGGGGCTGCAGGGAGTCAGAAACCTGGCTGGAGCCTTTGCCAGCACTTACAGCGAGTGAGACATGTGACATCAGGAGAGATACTGACAGCTGGTCCTGGATCCCCAGGAGGCCATATTTGAAGAACGGGTCCTTGTGGGCCAGCTCCAGAAGCATATACAGCTCGTTTGTCAGTGCAGTACTCCCGGAGTGTCCTGGTTAATCTATGTCACACAGTGTCCCCCTCATGACCTCTGATGGGGGCAGGGAGATTAATAAAACACTGTTCAAATGCGTTGTTATTCATATGCCTGTTACGTCAGCATACATCATATTCATATTTTATGTCACCCAATGTTGAAATGCGATTTGGATCCATCCATGTTCAGTGTGCGCGATGTTTAAATGCTAACATTATTCATTTGCCATTATCAGCTCCAGAAGCATCTACAGCTCGTTTGTCAGTGCAGTACTCCCGGAGTGTCCTGGTTAATCTACGTCACACAGTGTCCCCCTCATGACCTCTGATGGGGCTGGGGTGGTTAATAAAACACTGTTCAAATGCGTTGCTCTGATGGGGGCGTGGGGATTAATAAAACACTGTTCAAATGAGTTGTTATTTATATGCCGGTTACGTCAGCATACGTCATATTCATATTTTATATCACCCACTGTTGAAATGCGATGTGGATCCATCCACTTACGTCACGCTCTTACGTCAGCATACGTCGTATTCGTATTTTATGTCACCAAATGTTGAAATGCTATGTGGATTCATAAGCCATTATCATGCGCGGTGGAAAACCGATGCGATGGCAATGTAACAGCATGGCGATGCAAAGTGATGCGATGTAACAGCATGCGCGATGTAAAAGCATGCATTGTTAAGGTTGTTGCGATGTAAAATGTGCATTGTAATGCACCCACAATGTTGTCTCATTGTTGTAATGGGTGTTCACCAACAAATACCTCACCTCTGAAAGAAGACAGGTAAGACCTTCTGAAAGACTCTGGAAAATGCACTCATCCACTATCCACCTCTACCAGTTCAGAAGAGAACGTAGGCATTAAAAAAAAACATCCTTAATGAGAAAGCCACCTTCTTCCGAAATGCCCTAGACAAAGCCAAAAAAATGCCCCAAAGACCTTTTTAACATCAGCAAACAACAAACCTACCAAAGAAAAAACTCTGCCTCTAAACTATGCTGCAACAACCTGGCCAAATTCTACAATAACAAAATCACAAAGACTCATCTCCCCTGGATTCTCACCCTAGCAAATCTTCCTCCACAACAATGGTAAACTGAACCAAAGATCTCTCCTAGATCACCAAAACAGAGGCCCCTTCCAAAGTGACTACTGGTATCAACAAATACCCAAGGCCCTCCTCAACACCCAAGAACTGGAATGCTTTTAACCAAAACACAGAGGAGGACATTTCCATGGTGATTGCCAAATCCAAGCCCTCCTCCTACTATGCAGACCTACTCCCTGCATCATTGGCCAAAAGCCTTAACAACACCCTAACCCTTCTTTCGAACAAAATTATAAACAGCTTCCTGTGCAACGGGCTCATGCCCGACTGCCTCAAACAGAGCCAAATTACCCCATTTTATAAACAAACAGACTCAGCCCCTGAAGATCCCAAAAATGTGAGACCCATTCCCAATCTTCCCTTCCTGGCAACAATTCTCGATAAATGTGTTCTTTTCCAACTGAACCAACAACTGAACACCAATAACTTACTCGACTCACACCAGTCAGGTTTCAGGAAGGGATGACATTCATAGATGCTTAGACGCAAACAGGTGCTGCCTGCTCATTCTCCTAGACCTATCAGCGGCCTTCGACAAGGTAGACCATAAGTTACTCTAGAACGCCTTCCAACAATGAATCGGAGCCGACGGTACTGTTCTCTAATGGTTTAACTAATTTCCTCATAACCGATCCCAACTAATAAAAATCAACAACTCAACGTCAGATACTTCCCCCGTCACTTGGGATGCCTCACAAGTATCAGTCCTCTCTCCGACACTCTTTAATACTTACATGAAACCCCTCACTGCAATTCTTAGACAAGCAAATATTGCCCATCACCGCTATGCAGATGACACCCAGCTCTACTTAGAAAATCCTCTTTGAATGACATGTCGGCTTAACACTACACTCATTAAAGTAACAAATTGGCTATCACACATCCACCTCAAACTCAACCCAAAAAAAACAAGATACTGGTCTTCTGCAACCACGGCCAATCACCACAGGTCCAAGAATGGATAAATCACCTGAGCACCCTCAACTGCAAGTTCACTCTAACAGACTCCACCAAATCTCTGGGCATCTCTTGTGACTCAAGATTAAACATGAGCTCACAACAAACAAAATCAAGCCCTTTCTCCCTCCAAACAACCTAAAAAATTCAATACACTGGTTCTGTCTAGACTAGGCCATGGAAATGCCACAGTCACAGGAGCAGCTAAAGCACTCATAGCCCCCATGAGACCCACCCTAAATGCAGCAGCAAGAATGGTGACTGGAGCAAAGAAATATGATCACATCTTCCAGCACTACAAAATCTAAAGTGGCTACCAATCAAAGTACACTGCTGCTTCAAAACTGCCTGTCCCACCTACAAAGCCCTACACACTGGTAAAACAGATTACCTCGCAGCCAAACTCACAAAAGCTGGCCAAAGAAAAAATCTTCGAAGTTTCAACACACTAAGGGGCCAATTCCTATCCGGTAAAATCCCCCACGAATAGTTGTACGAAGCGTATTTCCCGTACAAATCGTAAACCCTGTACGTCTCCGTACGTACGAGCAAGTACGATCCAAACCCAAAGCACATCTCCGTACGAACCGTACCAAACACCCTACGACAAAAAAATACATACGATTCGTATCCGGGTCACGTAGTACCCCCCGTCAGTCCGTAAACAGGCAGCAGTTTCCGGCCCAGCAAGTATGATCCGTGTCGACGACACTCCGTACGACCCTTCTGCTACGGGAGCTGAAAACAACTGTAAAAGCAGAGTCCAGCCCGAACCGCACCCCGGTACGTGACAGACACGCAATGAACCCCCTCGGCCGTGTCATCCCAGTCCTGTACGCCTACGACCTGGTGCACAGAAACCGACGACGGCGCATACAGTGAGTGTAATGTACCGCAACAACGCAAGTGTACTTATACGGTGCGTCACACGCTCGCGTATAGCATCATTGCAATAGTGCTACGAGCCGCACACACGTCATTAATGATGGGGTACGGTGCGTTGCACGTTCGCCTACATCACCAGTGCAATAGTGACAAGACCCGTACACACGCCATGAATGTTGGAGTACGGTGCGAGTCACGCGATGCGCACACACGTAATAAATGTCGGGGTACGGTGCGTCACACGCTCGCGTATGGCACCAGTGCAATGGTGACAAGAGCCGCACACACGTCAATAATGTTGGGGTACGGTGCGTCTCAAGCAAGCAAATGACACCAGTGCAATAGTGATAAGAGCCGCACACATGTCATTAATGTTGAGGTACGGTGCGTGACATCTGAGTGTGTGGGGGATATGACTCCCAGTAGTGGCCAGACATAGGGGGGTGGGTGGATATGACTCCCAGCAGTGCACTCCCTCTCGAACACTCCGTTCAGCAAAACAGAACGATCTGGTAGTACCACGGACTAAGCTGGTCAACTGGGGAGACAGACGTTTCCTGGTTGCCGCCCCAAAACTATGGAACACTCTCCCGCAAGCCATAAGATCCAGACCAAATCTTATTCCTTTCAGGAAGAAACTGAAAACATGGTTATTTAATCTCTAAACATTCCATAAAAGTATACAGGAGAGCAAACAAATGCACAGCGCCGAGACGCCTGCGGGCAATTGTTCGCGCTTAACAAATGTTAAAAATAAATAAATAAATAAATAATAGGGGTTGGTGCAGAGGACTCCCAGCAGTGCCCAGACATAGGAGGGGTGGGTGGATATGACTCCCAGCAGTGCCCAGACATAATAGGGGTGGGTGGATATGACTCCCAGCAGTGCCCAGACATAGGAGGGGTGGGTGCAAAGGACTCCCAGCAGTGCCCAGACATAGGAGGGGTGGGTGGATATGACTCCCAGCAGTGCCCAGACATAGGAGGGGTGGGCGCAGAGGACTCCCAGCAGTGCCCAGACATAATAGGGGTTGGTGCAGAGGACTCCCAGCAGTGCCCAGACATAGGAGGGTTGGGTGGATATGACTCCCAGCAGTGCCCAGACATAATAGGGGTGGGTACAGAGGACTCTCAGCAGTGCCCAGACATAAGAGGGGTGGGTGGATATGACTCCCAGCAGTGCCCAGACATAGGAGGGGTGGGTGGATATGACTCCCAGCAGTGCCCAGACATAATAGGGGTGGGTGGATATGACTCCCAGCAGTGCCCAGACATAGGAGGGGTGGGTGCAAAGGACTCCCAGCAGTGCCCAGACATAGGAGGGGTGGGTGGATATGACTCCCAGCAGTGCCCAGACATAGGAGGGGTGGGCGCAGAGGACTCCCAGCAGTGCCCAGACATAATAGGGGTTGGTGCAGAGGACTCCCAGCAGTGCCCAGACATAGGAGGGTTGGGTGGATATGACTCCCAGCAGTGCCCAGACATAATAGGGGTGGGTACAGAGGACTCTCAGCAGTGCCCAGACATAAGAGGGGTGGGTGGATATGACTCCCAGCAGTGCCCAGACATAGGAGGGGTGGGTGCAGAGGACTCCCAGCAGTGCCCAGACATAATAGGGGTTGGTGCAGAGGACTCCCAGCAGTGCCCAGACATAGGAGGGGTGGGTGGATATGACTCCCAGCAGTGCCCAGACATAATAGGGGTGGGTGGATATGACTCCCAGCAGTGCCCAGACATAGGAGGGGTGGGTGGATCTGACTCCCAGCAGTACCCAGACATAGGAGGGGGTGTGGATTTGAATCCTAACAGTGCCCAGACATAGGAGGGGTGGGTGTATATGACTCCCAGCAGTGCCCAGACATAATAGTGGTGGGTACAGAGGACTCTCAGCAGTGCCCAGACATAAGAGGGGTTGGTGCAAAGGACTCCCAGCAGTGCCCATACATAGGAGGGGTGGGTGGATATGACTCCCAGCAGTGCCCAGACATAGGAGGGGTGGATGCAGAGGACTCCCAGCAGTGCCCAGACATAGAAGGGGTGGGTGGATATGACTCCCAGCAGTGCCCAGACATAGGAGGGGTGGGTGGATATGACTCCCAGCAGTGCCCAGACATGAGGGGTGGGTGGATATGACTCCCAGCAGTGCCCATACATAGGAGGGGTAGGTGGATATGACTCCCAGCAAAGGCCAACAGTATGGGGGTGGGTGCAGAGTACTCACAGCATAGGCCAACAGTATGGGGGTGGGTGCAGAGGACCCCCAGCAGTGCTCAGTTATAGGGGGAGTATTATCATCATCATATCACAAGTACATGGGGGTATGTTTACAACCCTAACCTGTGAGAGTCCTGATAGTGCCATAGCAACACATCACTTACAGCAGTGTCCCACTACACGGAGCATGGATTTCTGTGACACACCACATGTGGGTGTGATGTCAGATCCCACATGCATACCCACCCATGGAGGTTGCTGGCAACCTACACACCCTACCATCATGACACAATAGTGTATAGTCATGTAACAACCCAACAAACAAAGACAGCAAAAGAGAACACACACTGTCATGTACATCCCTGGGCTGATATGAAGGTCCAGGTGCTGGTCAGACCACCAACATGGACTCGCTCATGGAAGGAATAGGGTTGAAAGGCCTTAGATACAATGCACAAAATTGAGAGCCATGTGCACAAATACCCTGCAGAACAAATCGAAACATAAAGTGTGTTAAACCGCTACCTGCAGGACCCCAAAGTGTGGATTGTACCTGTATGTCTCCTTAGAGATTCTAAATTGAGGAGCAGCTTCTGACTCCCTGACCAGCAAACATTGCCAGAGGTCCCAGGGACCTTATAAAGTCTGCTATTGGATGCTATATGTGTGCACTGATTGGTGGTTGCATATGGTGTTTCAATTGGATTAAGGTTGGTGTTCTCATTGGCTGGGTATTTGAGGGTACTGATAGGTTTCTGGGTCAGGGATTCTAGTAATGTAGGACTTACAGCTAGTGATGTGATTGGTGGGTAGGTTTAGCGTTTTGGATTGGTTCCTGGGGCTGGGCTTTTGACTTTTGACTGGACGTAGGGTTTAGGGTTTTGTGTCTGAATGGCTGCTGGGACTAGGGCTGCGAAGAGGGCAGAGACTGGGGCTATGATTCTTATTGGATTAGGGCTTCCTGTATGATTGGCTGCTGGGAATAGGGTTGGGACTATGGTTAGGGTTAGGTTTTCAATTGAACGTAAGGTTTAGGGTTTAGGGCCTGATTGGGTGCTTGGACTAGGGTTGTGATTGGTTGTAAGGGCTTGGTCTCATATTTATCCTAGGGCTTAGGGCTAATGTTCTGATTGGTTAGGATTAGGGCTAGGGTCCTCTTTGGCCAATACCGTCACCTGGTTACTAGGGCTATATAAGGCAAGGGCTTAGGGTGTCTCGGCCCGGGCTTTGAGGCTAAGGGCAGACAAGACAAGGCCAAGTGCTTTTTTGAGCCTGCCCAATTTCATATACACCACCACCCATCCTATCCCATTCATATCAACAACAAGAATAACATGCTCACACCAAATATACTCTGCTCATTACTACAAACTAACCCTGTGCACAATTCAGTGTCTCAGCACCCACTACTAAACCACACAAACCACAGCTATACAACCTTCTATCCCAGCTACTGTACATTTCAACCATCACCTGAAAACAGTGCACAACTCTATCTTATACCACTAACCAATCCACTGATCACAAACCCAACCCAGATCCACACCATACTTAACTATATCCCATCCAAACACACACTCCCCACTCTAATTAAGCCTAGCAGACCCATATGTGTCATAAACAACCTTTACTCAGCCTTCCATCATTTCTCCAACAAACGCCCTTCTCTTCTTTCTACCACAATAACACAACCACACAAGACTTACGCTCACCTACTCCACACATATTACCTCTTGCAGCAGACAAGTCTAAGGCAAACACTATTAACTCTACTTCATCCCTTCTTACATGCAACATAAACTCTACTCACAAACACATCACCGTCCCCTTTACCTTACAACTTCCACTCACAACAATACTTTGCAAAAAGATCCATCGCATAAAATAAATAAGTCAGCAACTCTTTTAACTACTCCTCAAAAACAAAACATATCATGCACGCAGCACAACAAAATCTTTCAAGCGCAATACCTCATAATACTTATCATCACAAATTACAAACATAAACCCACCTTTCAAACTACCCAAATGAACAAACTCCAATGTCAAGCTTTCTCTCTTCCACCACACCTAACACATATGCAGCAACACAACAACTCTCTTCTAACCATCTCTCATCCATTGAACAATTTAGAAACATACTACATGACCCACATGCTGCACCACCACCCCTAACTCATACACCTTCCACCCTAAACACACACACGAACAATATAAGCAATGTGCCACACCTTACAACTCCACTTCTCCATGTCTACTGCTCAACAAGTTTACACCACAAAAGAACACAGCACACCAACTCACTCTCAAACACCCTCTCCACCACTTACACACACAGACCATCAAAATGCCTTCTTAGCCTGCTGGACTAGGAACACAATACAGAACAGCTACACTTTTTCTATCCTCATACAATTAATACAAGCACTAAGGACACACCTGCTGCAAGCCAACAAAATACAGCTCATTCTTCTACAAAACAAGGTAGCCCTATCGCCAAAGCACATTCTCTAAACTGTCTACTAATAAATGCTTAATCATTTTCTGAGAACAAAGATCACATCTACGACCTTCTTACTGACGCAAAGCCAGACATACTATTCATAACTGACTCATGGTTGGGAGTTGATATGGCTCCAGTACTGCATGAAGCCGTTTGTCTAGGCTATCAAATTAACACCCAAAATTGTTTAGACAAAAAAGTAGGTGGCCTTGCTGTCATGTTCAGGCAAACATTACATATCACTAAAGTTGACGACGTCTCCATAACAAATTGTGAGGCTCTTTTCACCAGATGCAATCCTACACCATCTTCCTTCTGTAACTTCCTGCTCCTTTACAGACATTCTCCTGGCAATGAGATATTCTCAGACACGCTTCTAGACAAAGTTTCAAACCTGATAACACTACACTCCAACCTATGCATTCTGGGTGACCTCAACATTTGGTTTGACAGATCCCAATATGCCCCTTTCCAAAAACAACCATCACTAGCTTAGACGCACTGAACCTGTGTCAGATCGTCCACAAAACCACACATAACGCTGGACATATTGTAGATGTTTTTTTTTCTAATACCGCACTAGTTAGCTTTCAAACTATAACTCCAGTCACATGGTCATACCACCATTTGCTTGCTTTCCAACATAAATCATCCCTAAGTGACTCACCTAAATCCACCTTACATGCATTCACCTATTGACGGTGGAACAAACTCAATTTGGAACACTCATAAACAAAACTAACGTCCACTACAGATCTAGAAACTATGCATTCTGGAACAGGAAGCTTTTTATATCTTGATACCACTAAAATTGTATTGGGGAAATACAGAGATAAAAGACATAAAACAACAAAGTTGAAAGCTGCAACATGCTTGGCTTAAAACAAACGCCAATCAAGACAAACTTCGCCTACAGAAAATTAACAGATTATACAAGTCAGCTATCAAAAAAGCTTGGAGAAGGTACTATTCGGACAAAATTCAAAATGCTAAATGTGCAAATAAAGAATTCTATAAAATACTCAAAGAATTTCGTCATCCAAATTGCCTAGAAGGAGCTCATCCTGTTACTTAGGATTTCACAGACAAACTGGCATATCATTACACAGCCAAAACAGACACATTGCACACATACTTAAAACACCAGCACTGAACTTTTTATAAAACAACAATCCAAGAATACTCTGACCCAGCCTCTCCGTTCCTTCCAACACATTTCACACACTAAATTTATGCACCCAGTCAAAGCAAGCAGGCCTGCCGGCAGCCTTTCTAACCCATGTTCACCACAATACTTCAAGGCAATTCTTCTAACATCCTCTGCTGCCACTTCAGTAAGAAAAATCATCAACAACTCCTTAACTACTGAAATATTTCCAGAAGAACTAAAAAAGTCATACATATGCCCATTACTAAAGAAAACAAACTTGAACCGGCTGAACCTTGACAACTACTGACTGATTACAAATGGTTCTTTCTTGAGCGAACTGATGAAAAGAGCAGTGTTCGCCCAGATTTCAGAATTTATTGAAGAGAATGTAATGCTTTCAGACTTCCAAATGGGATTCCGTCCAGGAAAAGGCACAGAATCTGCCCTCCTTGCCACCTGGGATGACCTGAAGAACACATTTGGCCGCAACGGGATTGCTGCGCTACTTCTCGTTGCCCTCTTGGCTGCCTTAGACACGGTTAACCCTGACACTGTGATACAGAGACTCTACGAAGCCTGCATAGTGGGGACTGCTCTAGACTGGATTGCATCCTACCTTTGCAATCCCCCCTTTCTCTTCCAAATCGTACTCCACAAAAGCAGGGGTCTTTCAAGGCTCTATCATCTCACCCATGCTTTTCCACATCTACATGAAGTCATTACCAGCACTGATCAATCAATTTCACCTCACGTGCTATAACTATACAGATGACATTTTAACACTCCTTCAACTGGAATGCCCAAAAAGACATTGGAAACTCGCTGATTTTCAGTTGTCTCAGAGCCATATATCAATGGATGACATGAAGCCATCTCACATTGAATGCTTCCAAAATGGAAATATTCACATGTGGCAATTGAAAACCTTATGACCCGCTCGCCGCCTGGCCTGATGATCTGGGAACACCGCCTAAAGTATCGACAGAAGTAAGAAACCTCAGAATGACCATGGACTCCAAGCTATCGATTAATGTCCAAGTGGACAAACTAGCAAGATCGAGCTTTGTTACTACAAAAACTCTGTGACCAATCTTTCCCCATTTGGGATTTCCACCCAAGGTCCAAGCTGCCATCTCCCTTGTTCTGTCCAAACTCGATTATGCCACTAGCCTCTACCACAGATCACCTTTAACGACCATGAAAAGACTACAAGGGATTCAGAACTTGGCTGCCAGGCTACTCTTAGATATAAAACTGCAAGGCCACATCTCCCCTGCCTTGAAAGCCCTGCATTGGTTACCAATTGCCAGAAGATCCACGTTCAGACTGCTTTGTATCACCCTTGAAACGATACATGGAACGGGACCACTCTTTATCAGGAATAAAATCACCAAACACATTCACAAAAGCAACGTCCGTTCTAGAGTGGCACCTCGCCTCAAAATCCCCAAATGCAAGAAAAAAAATCATGGGTGGCACATCCTTCTCTGTTCAAGCAGCCAAACTATTGAACTCTTTACCCTCCAACATAAGATCTCCGGAAAAGCACCTTATCTTCAGAAAACTACTCAAGAATTGGCTCTTCCTAACATAAGCACCATACGCAAACAGAAATATACAGCATATCGCTCTGTATATAAGCATTTATTTGTACTATAGATATGTACCTATATATGTGTATTGCTTTGTATAAACGTGTACAGTAATTATGTTTTTAAAAAATTGAGATATTCATTAGTTCTTCAAAGTAAATGTACATATTACTGATAGTTATTCTATGTTTTAACATGTATATAAGTGACTTCATAAATAAGTAAACATTTTATCATAACTATTTCTCTACAATTGCTTCACAATTTAATTTAAAGAACTAGCAAACATTTTTTTAATGAATAACATTACTTTTGAGTACAACACCTGAAAGGCAGAGTTTATTTAATGCCTTTTTAATCTACATTTACTTACTTCCTTTATGCATCTATTTAAATTCAGTGTACTTATGGATCTGTATATTTATTACTTTTCTTCAAATTCAGCATTTCCAATGCACTACCCTATTTCTCACCCTATACCTCTATGAATATATCCTCTATCTCCGCTCTCTCCTTCATCCCAAACCACATACATCTGGTATGATCCCCAAAATAACCCTTTCTATACTCTTCCCTGCTCTACCCCTCCTTGCATCATCTCATATCTCTTTTACTATTCCGATCCCCCAAAACAAGCCTTACCAAACCCTTCCCTCTGAGTCTTCCCCCTCCACACCCCTTTTTACTCATCCCAAGCCTCCTCCTACTGCTATGAACTCTGAAACAAACATACACAAAAATGTCTAAACCCTTCCCTTTTCTATCCCTCCACTATCTTTTTCAATTCAGATAACAGACTAACATGTCCACCTCTCAAATTAGTTTCATATTTCACTATACTAATTCACCACTAATCCTTTATGGGTTCCGGAGTAGCGTGCTACTCACCAGCTTCTACACCTCATCAGGGGTAGCAAGCTCTGTATAAATGCAAACCTTTTCCCTATTCTATCTCTCCTCTACCCTTCTCAATCCAAATAACTGACTAACATGTCCACCTCTCAAATTAGTTTCATATTTCACTATACTAATTCACCACTAATCCTTTATGGGTTCCGGAGTAGCGTGCTACTCACCAGCTTCTACACCTCATCAGGGGTAGCAAGCTCTGTATAAATGCAAACCTTTTCCCTCTTCTATCCATTCACTATCCTTCTGAATCCAAATAACTGATTAACATATCGACCACTCAAAATGCTTTCATATTTCACTATACTAATTCACCACTAAACCTTTATGAGTTCTAGAGTAGTGTTCTACTCGCCAAAAAAGTGATTCAACACTTCCTCAGGCATAGTAGAGCTATGTGAATGGAATTACAGTACAATACAATGCAATTAGCGTTAGGAGCTGCTCCCTATGGGTGGAAGCAATTCCATCTCCGACTGTATGTAGGGAACCGGTTGGGGCAATGGGAGCCTTGAGGCTCCCCCACAGCCCCCAATGTAAGTATGGTGGGTGCCCTTGGTGGGCACGGGGACACCCACCATAAACTGTGTCCCAGGGGCTGGAATCAGCTCTCCCTATAAATCACATTGGGCCCTGGAGGATAGGAACCCAGTGGCTGAAATCAGCCCATAGATGGGTATGTGTACCCCGTCCCACTGTGTCTAAAAAGGCTCAGGATGAGGTGTCCCCAGGGCCTGAAAAGGCATGGGGAAGGGAGCCCTGTGGCCCCCCTCCCTGGATGATGGGAACCCCAGGGCCAGACCTTATATCCAACCCCCCGCTGCACATGACTGATGGCCATGTGCAGTGTAGTCCCTTGCTCACTTTGCCGCTGGTTTTAAGATAGCCTGGCTGATGAGGGTTATGAACCCGAAACTGGTCCCAGGATGCTTGTTTCCGGTCCAGAGAAGACATGGCTTGGCAGTTCAGACTGGACTGTTCCCATGAGGCATAGGGTCAGACTGATTTGCATATGGCCATGTCTGAACTGAGGTGGTGGAGTGAGCTAAAGAATGAAGAGGAATTAAACTCAGATCAGTGGACTGGGGGGAGTGTTTGATTTGCTCAAGCGCTCCGTCCATCATCCCCTTTGGTATCGCTCTGTAACCAACCCTCCACTGCACACAGCTGAAGGCCCAGCAAGGACATGCTGCCGACCCCCTCCCACCCCCCCCCAACTGAAGTCCTTGCACAGTGTGGGGTTGGCCTCCTTTACTGGGGTTTGACGCAGTTAGAAATTACATAAATTTGCATATCTAGATTTGGATGTAAATATCCTCCCATTTCTAAAAAGACTCTGATCATGAAAGGTGTATGGCCTCAAGGGGATCCCTACACACTCATTAATATGGCAGTAACAGAATACCAGGATCTTAAGAACCCTATTCACATAATCAATTACATGAGTGTAGACTGCTCATTCATATTCATATATGACTGGTGTCCTCCACTTTCTCCATGCTCTGATATATAATGTAGTTGGAATCCTTGCAGAGGTTATTTCACCACTTTCTCAAACTATTATCCACTTTTTGCAAGGATTGTTTTGTGATGGAGCTTTTGCCTGCCAGTGTTCTTAGTGATTGAAAGGTGGTTACTGCTCTGGGTATCTCAGCACATCACAAGAAACGAGAATATTATTTGAATGGATGTCAAGAACTGCAAAAGCTTATTCCATCTATGGAATAATCTGGAATAACACAACATGATGAGGCACATCTTTCTAAAGAAGTCCTAACCTGTTGAAAACCCCCACCAATATTCATGCCCTCCTTGGAAGCTACCTACTCATGCCCATCCATCCAAACTATATATATTTGAATTGCTGGCCCTGGCCACATTTGTGTCATTCAGCTCCTTGTTTTGTTCAGTGCTTTGTTGAGCTACATCCATGCTATATAATACCTACATATACCTCCTCTTGCATAGCCCTCCTTTAACTCCTACAACGTGAGAGGTATCTCAGCAGTGCTGATTTGCTGTGGTTGCTAGCCATGCAAATCTTCCATCCAATGGTAATTTGGTCCTCTGGAAACTCTCAGTTGGTACTTTGTAAGGCTTCTGCAGTAGCGCACACGGTTGGACTAATTCTCTAC
The DNA here is from genome assembly GCF_964261635.1 of Lissotriton helveticus. NCBI lineage: Eukaryota > Metazoa > Chordata > Amphibia > Caudata > Salamandridae > Lissotriton > Lissotriton helveticus. The sequence continues at coordinate 2,124,555,547 of NC_136059.1, read as the reverse complement.
TACTACTGACTTTGTGTGATTTGGTGACTCTTAAGTGTTTTCTTCAATGTTCAACAAGCGCAGTGCATGCTGCCTCACTGAGCTGGACTGTTCCCATTGGAGCAGGGTCAAGTCTGATATCCATGTGAGTGGGTCCAAACTGAGGTAGATTGGTGTGCAAAAAACCAATGGATTGGGATGCGGCTCGAGTAATTACCAGTGGATGAAATGCCATCCATCACATTTTTGTGTACTTAACTGACTTCAGCAGGATCTCCTCGCCATGCCTTTTCTAATGACACCAGTTTCACCTGGTGATACATTTCTTTTGCTAGGAGGTATATTTGTCTTTAGAAGTGGCAGTGAGCGTGAGTGGCAAATACGTTGTTTTGCCTCTGTGACGGTTAGGTCAGATTGTACACAGATGTTTATAGAATACATCGGGACATATAATCAAGGACATGTTTATCGCAAATCGCGCTTAACGCGATTCACATTATCGCTGTATTACATCGCCGTGTTAGCAACATATTATCAACGTTTTGCTAACAGGCGATGTTATACCAGCGAATAACCGGTATAGCGTGTGAAATCCAGCAAAGGTTTCATAGCGCTAAGGAGAGGCTTGCTGATAGGGGAGTGTGGACCTAACATGGCAATCCACCTCCCATTATCTGTATGCTTAAGTCATTTTATAAGCAGGCGTTACATACCTGCTATAACCGTAGTTAGCGCGGTTATTTTCATCGCCTCACGGGTCTGCTGCACGGCTTGTTAATATTGTGAAGCCGTGTTAGCTTGGATTTTCCATGTTGTTTAGCTAGGGAACACCTACTTTGCATGTCATTAGCGATATTGATTGCTGACATGCAAAGTCGCAAGGAAACACAAGCTTGTTAGCGTGTCTTTACAAATAGGGTGATAAAAACATTGCCGCTTTTTCTGCGCTATGTGCCGAAAAAGCGGCGATGTTTCCCTTAGTAATATGCCCAATCGAGTTTAGCTCTTAATGTAGATTTTCCTAGTTATTATGACGGAAAGTCTTAATTTTATTAAAGACACGGAGGCGAGTATTATGCTTTCTTATCTTGCAATTTATTCCATAGCAGCCAAGATAAGTGCAAGAAACTACAGTTCCCAGAGGGCCAGGCAACAACTGGGCCATGGGAATGAGAACAAACGAGATAACAGTAACCAATCAGCAGTCACATATTAGATAATAGGACACACTGACTGCGCAGCTTCCTCTTTTCGCTGAGAGACAGTCAGATAACAATAGAAAATAAAGGAAAAATAGCCATAACCAGAAAGAACGCCAAAGTCCAGGAGAAGAAATCCTTAATCAGTGGAATCCAGAGCCAAAGTCCAAGGAAATGAGCCGAAGGAGCTGGAAGGACCGGAAGGGACATCCAATCAGGAGATGAACGGAACCGCTGGAGAGTAGATCTTCTATGATGAGGCAGGCGGTAGGCCGGATTCGCTGTAGGGAGGGAGAACACATGTTAATAGTGTAGCGGCGGGATAATACTCGCCTCCGTGTCTTTAATAAAATTAAGACTTTCCGTCATAATAACTAGGAAAATCTACATTTTATGGCAAGACCGGAGGCTCCTATTATGCTTGTTCAAAGCAGATTAACAACATCAGAAGCAACAGAATGAATAGGTTTACAGTAGAACATTCGGAAAATACTGTCATTGGACCAATCTGCTGATCTCAGTATGTCCTCTAAACGGGAGCCAGACCAAAAGGCCCTAGAAGCCATGGCTCCTCGAGCCGAATGTGCTCCGAAAACAGAGACATCAATACCGGCAAGGGACATAACCCAGCGAACCCACCTGGCGAGGGTCGGGGAGGAAACAGGAAGGTGTGGTTTGCGAAAGGAAATGAGGAGTTGGGAACAAGAGGGCGTTCTGAGATCAGCGGTCCTTTGCTCATACATCTTTAAACATTGACCCACACAAAGTTGAGGTTGATCAGGAAAATAAGGATAAAAAACAGAGTCTAAGTCAGTCTTCGTGCGTCTGCGAATCTGGAACAGCACACCTGTAGGGGAAAATTGACGAGAAGAAACATCCAAACCTCTAACATCAGAAACCCTTTTGATAGAAACTAAACAAAGTAACATGGTAAGTTTGGCCGATAACATTTTGAGAGACAAATCAGAATTAGAGGGCCAGTTTAAAAACAGTTTAAGAACCACAGAAACATCCCACAAAGAGGTATACTTAGCCAACGGTGGTTTAGAGCATCGAACACCTTTGAGGAGGCGACAAACCAGAGGATGAGCGCCTACAGGCTTTCCGTCAATTTGGTCGTGGTTGAGGGAAATGGCAGAGCGGTAGAGGTTGACAGTGCGATAGGCCTTCCCAGCACTAGCCTGAGAGGCCAGGAAATTGATAACCAAACCTAGAGGGGCTGAAAAGGGATCGAGAGACCTTTCCAGACACCAGCTTGCCCAAAGAGACCAGGCGGATTTGTATGCTTTGGAAGTGCCTGGAGCCCAGGCCTGGTCGATAAAGTGAGCAGCCTCTTGTGAAATGAGGACGTTAGGAGGGGAAGGCCGGAAACTTTCCAAGCCGACAGAGTGAGGGAGGAATCCAAGATCAGACTGTGACGCTCGCCCCGAGGGTTGAGCAGAAGATCGTCGAAGGACGGCAGAAGTACAGGAAAATCCATTGCCATTTCCAGAAGAACCGGAAACCAGATTTGAGCTTGCCAGAAGGGAACTATCAGAACAAGAGAAGTCTCCTGGCGGCGGACTTGCGCCAGCACACGGTTGATCATAATGAAAGGAGGAAAGGCATAAGAGAGGTGAAGAGACCAATCCTGGAGGAAGGCATCCGTGGCCAGAGCTAGGGGGTCTGGACGCCAGCTGAAAAATTGGGGCAAATGGGAATTGAGGCGAGAAGCAAAGAGATCGATGGAAAAGGGACCCCACAAAAGAGAAAGAGAATGGAAGACGGAGGGACAAAGCCTCCAGTCGCTGGAATCGCGCAGGAACCGCGAGTGCCAATCCGCCACAGAATTGAGGTTGCCTGGAAGGTATTCCGCTGTCAAGGAGAGATGATGGGCCAGACAGTATTCCCATAGACTCTTCGCTAAATCTGCTAGAGGCTTGGACTTGGTGCCGCCAAGATGATTGATGTATCGAACCGCAGAAACATTGTCCATACGTAGGAGTATGGAACAACGGATCCTGTCTTTGGAAAGACTTTTGATCGCAAAGGAACCAGCAAGCATCTCTAAACAATTTATGTGCAGACTGGACTCCTCTCTGGACCATGCTCCTCCAGTTGAGACTGGACCACAGCGGGCGCCCCAACCCGAGAGACTGGCATCGGATTCTAAAACAAGATCTGGGGATGTGGCGAAGATAGTGCGCCCGTTCCACGCATCTAAATGGTCTATCCACCATTGCAGTTCTGTGCGGGACTCTTGGTCGAGAGCGAGAACGTCTGAATAAGCTAAACCTTGACGAAGGTGTCTGATCTTTAGGCGCTGGATGGCCCGATAGTGCAGGGGGCCTGGAAAAATCGCTTGGATGGAAGAGGAAAGTAGACCGATAATCCTGGCCAGAGATCTGAGGGAGATGACAGAAAGATGGAGCACAGAGGCAATCTCCGCCTTGATTTTGGAAATTTTGGAAACGTGGAAGGCGTAAAGACGCCGCCACCGAGTCCACAAGGAAGCCCAGAAATTCCATGTTCTGAGAGGGGATCAACGAAGACTTCTCGAGATTTATCAGGAAACCCAAGTCCAGAAGAAGAGACTGAGTGGTCTGGAGATCTGAAAGGAGACCCTGTTTGTCCAAATTCAGGATAAGAATATCGTCTAAGTATATTATGAGTCTGATCCCAAGAGAGCGCAGAAAAGCAACCACCGGCTTCAGAAGTTTGGTGAAGCACCATGGTGCGGAAGAGAGACCAAAGGGAAGAGAGGTGAAACAATAGGTCACTCCTGACCACTGGAACTGAAGGAACTTCCAGTGAGACTGGTGGATAGGGACTGTAAGATAGGCATCCTGGAGGTCCAAACGAACCATCCAATCGTTTGGCCGAAGGGTATCCCTCAGATGAAGGATCGTTTCCATTTTGAAATGACGATACACCACAAAGTGGTTGAACCATTTCAGGTTTATGACAGTGCGTAATTTCTTGTTTTTCTTCTGAACTAGAAAAATGGAGCTTAAAAAGCCTGTAGAGTCGTAGTGAGAAATCCTGATGGCATTTTTCTGTAGCAAGGACTGTATCTCGGTGGAGATGAGGTTTGCCATGTGGGAAGAGAACACTAGAGGAGGAGGGAAAGAGGTCTGGACAGGAGGAGAGTAAAATTCTATAAGATAGCCTTGAATGGTGTTGAGGACCCACGGGTCTACACTTATGGAATGCCATTTTGGAAGAAACAGTTTTAAACGACCCCCTACAGGAGGGGAAGAAGAAAGGCTTACCTTGTTGATTGTGGTTGGAGTTGCGATAACCTTTGTGTCCCCTGCCGCGGAAACCACGTCCACGTTGTGGATAGAACTGCGGCTTGTATTCTTTGGAGGTGTCGTGGGAACCTCTGGAGCCTTGATTGTAGGGACGGCCGGAAGAGCGACCCCTTCCTCGTCCGGCCCGTCCAAAAACCCGAGGGGCGAAAGTCTTTTTGATGGATTGCTGGGCCTTGTCCAGAGAGGCAAAGGTAGAGACAAAGCGGCTGATGTCGCGAACCAAATTCTCCCCAAAGAGGAGGCCATTTGCCTTAGATCGGGGGTCCATAGGAGCGAGGTTAGCCAACTTGGGGTCCAACTTGATCAAAAGACCTTTACGTCTTTCATGGGTAATCGCTGCGTTTGCATTGCCCAAAAGGCAGAAGGCTCGCTGAACCCACATGGAGATGTCATCCGCTGAAAGATCAGTACCCTCAAGACGGGCAGACTCTGCCATGTCGAAGATACGGGCCAAGGGGCCAACAATGTCCAGCAGCTTGTCCTGGCATGTGGACCATGCCTTGTCTACCCCGCGCCGAGGGTCTTTACCAAATTTAGAAAAGAAAGTAAGGAGAGGTTGGTCGATGGAAGGGACAAGGGTGATTTTGTCAGGTAGGGCAGGTTTGGGACATTCAGATTTTAACCTGGAACGCACAGCCGCCTCTAGGGGGAGACGAAGGCGGGCAGAAATGTATTCACCAACGTGATGAGAGGGGAACCACTCAGTTGAGTTGGGATGACGGATGGAGGACGGATCAAACATGGGGTGACCTTCAGAGTCATACACGGGGTCAAAATTAAAAGAATCGCTTTGGGGTATTTTGGGGGGAGGGGGGTCTGTGACGTCAAAGATGTCGCACAAGTCGTCAGCGTCAGGCATGTCATCATCCGTGTCCAAGATGGTGGAAATTACTAATTTCTTAGTAGGAGACTCTGTGTGCTTGGATTTTTGCTTTCGCTTGCCCTCTGAACCGACAAACCCCTCCTTAGCAGGAGGCCTGGGAGGCACCTCGTCCTCATCCAAATGCGAGTAAGACTCGCTAACCAAAGTTGATGCCTTTTTAGGCTTATGCACAGTAGCAGAGTGTTCCACCTTACGCTTTCTGCTATCCCCCGCAGATTGGGCCAAAACCTTGGACAACATGCTGACCATAGTATTTTCCATGTTTTTTGACATCCTTTTCATTGAGACTTCAACTGCCTGTTCGACAGAAGTATTAATAAATCTATGAAGGTCCTTTTTTAGAGACCCATCATCCATGTGAGAGGGATTTTCCTCTGACGAACTGTCATGCTCCATAATGAAGAAGGAGGGAGGAAATGGTTAACTCCAAAGAGGGAGGCGTGGTAGGGGCGTGCACCAGGGCGGGACGTCCTCAGGACGCGGAGCGAGGAGAAAGGCAGCAGGAAGGAAGAGCTCCGTCGAGCACAAATGCGACCGCTTTTGAAAGCGGTGGATGGAGGAGGCAGAAAGCTCCTGAAGCGGTAAGAGCCGGCGCGAGGAGCGCGAGCACCGCGAGCAGGAAGAAACCAACGGAAAGGGCGGGAGGGGGGGACAGAAGAGTCGGGAAACAGAACCGGACGGGAAACAAAACACGCGAGTAGCGTGAACCCAGGGGCGCAAGAGCGCAAAACGAGGTAGCAGAATTGTAGAAACAACACAATAAGCTGGTAAATAAACAACAAGAACCAAATATTAACAATAATAAAGCGAGCATAGATAAGGGAACACTTATCTGACTGCGAGCAGCAAGAAAAGAGGAAGCTGCGCAGTCAGTGTGTCCTCTTATCTAATATGTGACTGCTGATTGGTTACTGTTATCTCGTTTTTTCTCATTCCCATGGCCCAGTTGTTGCCTGGCCCTCTGGGAACTGTAGTTTCTTGCACTTATCTTGGCTGCTATGGAATAAATTGCAAGATAAGAAAGCATAATAGGAGCCTCCGGTCTTGCCATAAAATTTAGATTCACCAGTGAGATTGTAGTTATTCTGGCCAACAGGATAGAATTGACAGCAGAACCTAAAAAGCACTTCTGCTCATTTCCTTCATTCAATAAGGCGGTATAGCTTCACAAGTGACCAGGCAGCAACTGCCACCAAACGAAAATATTTCACCAAATGCAGCTGGTAAAGGACAGAAACACGATAATGAAAACGGAACTTTTTTACGTGAGCTCAGATAAATATTCTCACGGCTCACTCATTTGATTCAGGAGAGTTTACCCCGTTGATTTCCTTCTTGCTTCCCACCTTGCTAATTGTTTCTTCTGCTGTCATCATTGGATTATTTTTATCTTTTACGTTAAATACCTGACTGATTTTTTTTTGTTTGTTTTAACCTTGCTGACACTACTGTTTAGACCTCTATTAGGATCGTTTCAGCTATCTCTAAGAGCTCACATTTTTGCATAGAGATTATCTATGATTGGCACAGTTCTGAACAAGAAAACCCTGAAATATAATGCTTTCAACTCATTCTGACCAAGATGGCGTTATAGATTTGCTCGTCAAATTGGAAGAATGCAAATGTTATTACATTGTTTACCCTGAGACCTCAGTAAAGTGGCAACTTCCGCTGCAGCGTAATTCCCGGTGCAAACCTTGTTTATTATAAAGAGGCCTTCAATCTCTGCATAGAAATCTGTTTCTAATGTTCTGACTACAGTCTCGTGTTTACATTGTGTTATAATGTAACATGACATGCATTTTGTACCATTTTACTTTAAGGAGCCTTCCCACCCCATGGGTTCCAGGGTTCCGTAGTTGTCAGGGGCTCTGTGTTCATCTTGGCATCTGCTCGCTGGCGGGGAGCTTCTTTACTCGCTAAGGTCTGTGCTAAATCAACTTGGAAAATGAGCGACCTCTACTGTGAAAATGACAGCACTACTCGAATACAATAATTGAATGCTGTTCTGTTCGGACTTCAACATTTCTACTGTCAGAGTCGCTGAACTTTAACAATTAAAAGGAAAAATAAATTTTCAGCTAATTTCATTCTTCTTTGAAAATTCTACTTAAATATTGGAGAAGTATACATTTATTGTGGGATATTTAGTTAGTATTCTGCTTGAGGTCAGTACAGGAGAGCAAGAATCTTTGGAGTGCATTCTCAAAAGTATTTATGAATATGGACGTAGTACTACTGGAGTACTATTTTACGCACTCTAATATGTCTTTGTGAATCAGCCCCAAAACATCCAACCCCCTCTTCCTAAAGGTGCAGAGAGGGCACACTCTTTCTTTATCTGTACTAATTGTATGTAAATAGTCCCTGAATATTCCTATTTTATTATAATTGTAATTTTTTTGGGGCTAAGTCACGAAAGCATGTAGGAGAATGTAAACGAGTACCACAGGAGTACTACTTTACATACTAGAACATTTCTTCTTGGATAGGTCCCGGAGTGTATATTTCCACACATTCAAAAGCACATGGCTGGCTTTGAGTATGACCTACGTTGAGCTGCTTACAATATGTTTGCAACAAATTGCAGATTGCATGTTGTTTGTTATTGTTCTGCGTTACCATTTATAGAGAGCGACCTTAGAGGGAGAGCAAAAAGAATGTTTGGAGATGAATTAAGAATGTTTACATCAAATCTAGAGGCATATTATCAAGGGCCTCATCGTCGCTTTAGCTGGACTTTTTCCCGCTAAAGCAGCGATAATTTCATCGCCCTATTAGCAAGCTGTCGCTAACAGCAGTTAGCGACAGTTTGTAGGCGATAGCGAGCGGTTTGGGGCCCGCTTTGCATGTCAGCGATATTTATCGCTAATGACATGTAAAGTGGGCGTACCCAACCTGTAAGCGACTGAAAGCAGTTGCTAACATCGCTATCGCCTATTATCAATGCAGGCACAGCGATAAAAAAATTTGTGCTGAGCGCGAATATCGCCAAAAACTAACGCCTGCTCAGCCCACTTCTCAACCTGTATATCCAACGGGAGTTGAATATTCAGGTTAAGACCCTATTGGCGTTAATGCCTGAATATTGTTGGATTTCCAGCGATATTCATGCATTGAGCCGTTATCACCAGATATTTTATCGCATTTGAGATAAATGTTGCTAATAAAACGTTATCTCTGCGATAAAATCCGGCGATGCGCAGCGATAAAAAAAGATATCGCTAAGCTCATTTAGCGATAAATATCGCTAGTTGTTGATAATATGCCCCCTGGTTTTACACATTTGCAATACACATTTTTTATGTAACACAATTGGATTAGACATGTTTACGATTTAAGACACAGGGAGAATGGGTGCCTACCAATCAATCACATGTTCGTTGGTCAAGTGCCAATGCTGGGATTTGAGACCAGGGGTGAGATTTACTAAAAAGTCATGCAACGCAGCGCAGTTCCCCCCCCCCCCTGTAAGGCTGCGCTACGTTGTGCGACAAGGAGGGAGCAAAAGAGCGCCATATCTTCAAAGATATGGCTATCTCCTCCCCTTTCCCTTGCGCCGGCGCTGATTACAGCTGCCGTGCGCCATGCACACATCTTAGCGTCGCAGTGCGAGGGTGTGTGCATGAGTCTAGCATAGGTTTCGTACAAGAAAGCTACCCTGCCTGTACAAAATACTATGCTAGGCAAAAGGAATAGCTTTTCCCACTTTGTGCGTGTGCTGCATAGTGCAGCACGGATGCAAAGTCGGAAAAGGAAGGAGAAATGAAAGCATTTTCTACTTCCTTGCGCCCAGTTGAAAAGGGCACATTTTTCTCACGCTAAGCCCAATCTACTGTTTTTAGTAAATTCGGTTTAGCATGAGAAACTTTGGGTGATTGCATGGGAAAGCCCATGCACCACCCTTGGTCTGCCCCATTGGCATAAAGTAACGAGGAGCAGCGCAATGCCCTGCTTCGCATTAGTTTTAAGTTATTTCCAAGTTAAAAAAGTTTAGCGCTGGAAAGTACATTACAAAAAAAAGATTTTGCTTCATTTTGTGTCACGTTTGTGCCACAAACAAGGCGCAAAAGCTTAATAAATCACCCCTCAGACTCTAGTTTCCAAGGATAACAAGGGCAGGTTCCCCACTATTTCTCTATAGCTGCAACTTGACTAATTCTTTCGCCGGCATGGGCAAAAACGTTATTTGAAATTTAAGAGGGAGCGAGAGATGGCGCAGCAATCTATTACAAGGAATATCATACCCCAAACATTAGCTAAGGGATTTTGCAAGTCATCTTGTCGAGCCATGACCTTACAAAGAACTTTGTCCAGAAGTCTTGTGTTTGGCCATGGAATCTCACTGTGAATTATGATATTCTTGTTAACTATGATGGGGGTACTCTTCACTACTCTGAGATCAAGACAACAGACAAGACAGCAGACAAGGTCGACACCATGTCTTCTGTAATCATAAACAAAATTATATATGTCTCATAACATGCTCATTCCTGCGAAACGTTGAATCATATTTCCATCCACTGACACCCAGCGGCAAACCATTGATGAACATGTGTACAACATCTGCTATTACTTCTATTAAAGATTGAGGTCAATTATGCAAAGTCGCACATTATGCCAATGAATCATCAGAGTGAACTCGTTTGCGAATACACACCCTTTCCAAGTTATGAGCATTATTAAAGAATTTTTTAACCACATCTGAACATTTTAACAAAACAGAAATATGAGATATTTACATAAGGGGTTTTATGGTCATTTAAAGTATTACATTCTTTTCTCTAATCATGATTAAGGTCTTATGCTGTCAATGACTGTTCGCTTATCATAATTGTTCCAGGGCAAGATCCCTATTAAGCTCTGGTGAGGAGCCAACATTCACAAATGGGATTTCATAAAATAAGAGAGATTAGCAGCCGGTTTATTGAGCAAACTGCAGCCAGAAAATACTGTTCCTGTCTTGGCAGAAGAAAATTTTAGCAAAACCAGGAAGTATTTGGGCTATTTAAAAAGAACACACGTATTATTAGAGCAAGGAATGCCCTAATGAGCTTACCAGCAATATTTTCAAGAAGTACAGCCGTGCGTCATTTTCAAAACAGACCTGTAAAGAAGCTGTTTCAACTGGGAGAACACAGGAACCAGACCCAGTCAGAATCCTACTTATTTCATTCGAGTGAACCACCTATGTTATTGTGCATATGTGCAGGTACACTAGCATCTTATCTCCGGAAACTACTGCTACAATAAACTCCTCGTCCATCTTCCCGTCCCATTCCTTACCAAGGAGCAGCTTGTCTCCTCCACTGAAACCTTTTAACTAGCAGAAGTCGAATACTTCCCCCAATATGACGCTGCCTACCAGGCATGCATAAAGGGGGAAGTATGGCACCCTCACATCACGCAAATACCATAGAAAACCAAAAAAACAATCACAGGGAACAAAAACAGTACGGGAGGGATGGGCGTGTGTGTGTGAGTGTGCGTGTGTGTGTGTGTGCAGATCTCTAGGGCGCCCCTACATTCCCTCTGCCCTATTTTTGGCACATTTCATAAAGACACCTTAACACAGCGATACTGTGTCAGAGTGTGACCCAGAGTGGTCCACTCCCTTTTATTATACCCCTCAGGCCCCGCTTGGCCAGAGGATGTCTAGGACTTACACCCAGTCCCCCTCAAGAGAACAGCAGAGCTAACCTGCTACATCCCTCCCCAACTTTGGGGCCTATTTACAAGGATGGCGATATTGGTCTTGATAATAGGCTCTTGAGAATTCCAGAGAATTCTAATAGAAGCCCATGTTCTGGTGTAAACCTGGGCTTCTATTGGAATTCTCTGGAATTCTCAAGAACCTATTATCAAGCCCATTCCTGCCGCTAAAGCGGCGATAATTTTAACGCCGTCATTGTAAATATGTCCCTTGGTTTTGAAGATCAGAGTTAATTTCACTCAACATACAAAGTCCTTGAGTCACTGGCTGGGTAGTGGATTAGGCCAGAGGCACTATTGATGAGACTGACTGGGAATGGGCTGGTCACAGTCAGGAAGATCACCAGGCATATCATCTCGCCGGTTTCCTTCCGGACTCACCGGACTTTGATCTGCGGCGTCATCCCTGACTGTGTCACTTTCCTCGCATTCCAGCCAGCTGGTGACGTCGTCAGTATGGTCCAAGACAGAGGGTTGGGATAGGGTTGTAACCTTCTTGAAGTGTGAGACATTTCTTGCTAATACTTCTTGCCCTTTCTCAGCCGGCGCCATGATTCCATCACTTCCGATGACTGTCCAGATCCCGGGCTCGTATGGTGTTCTGAATTTATATCCTATTCGGCGATCTTTGACGATGACAGAGATGCCAGGAAGAAGTAATCTTGTCTTTGCGTGTCGGTGTTGACTGGCTCTAATGTTGTGCCGCTCGCAGCCTTAGTGGTTTTTTTGAACATCCACCCTTGGCACGTGGAGATGAAATCCCGCCATGGCGTGTTGAACATCAGGGCCCACAGGGCCTGCTGAGTTGTGCAGTGAGGAATGCTCCTATAGTTTCTAAGGATTGGTTGTAGGTGGTGTTCTGGTTCAGTTTGTTCAGATGTGGTGATGCAAAGCTTTTTGTTCAGCATGCGCATGAACCTCTGGACCTCGCGGTTTGCCTGGAGCCACTTGGGAGTGATCCAACAGTGACCCAACCCTCGTTGTGTGAGGAAAGCAGCGAACTCCACTAACCTTTGGTCTCCACCAGTAAGCCAAAAGTGGCAAACACCTTCTCAAAGGTGGGAGCCCCATCGATGAATGCTGGGGAATCAATTACTTCCATGTAAGGATACTGAGAGCATGAGTCTACTAGGACAAGAGTGGTCCTCCCATCGAGGAAGCTCCCGAAATCCAGGCTTAATTTGGACCATGGGTCTGTGCATTGTTCTTCGGTGATTAGCTGTGCCAGCCTTTCTGGCACCCCTGTTAATTGGCATGTGGGACACTTATGCACAAGGTCTTCACCCATTTCTTCTAGCCCATGGAACTACACCTTTTCCCACATCCTTGCCTTCCTTTTCATGGTGCCTTGGAGCTCTCCATGCGCTCTCAGCCTAACAATGTGTCTCAGGGTCTTTGGGACCATGATGCGAGACCCTCGCAGTAGGATCCCATCCTGGGTGGTATTGAGTTTGTCTCGCACCTTGTCTTTGTGCATACAATCATTGGCATCCCGGCGGAAGTGTTCCACGTGCCACTCTGCACAGCATTGCGTACACGGATGATGACAGGGTCAGCCTCAGCAGCTTCCTTGATATTTTCCAGGCTTAGTGCTTGAGGACAGGTGACACTTGAGATCATGTTGACATAGTCTTCGATTCTGTCTGGGTTGTCCTGAGCCTCAATAGGTGTGGGATGACGCGATAGGAAATCAGAAGGGCTCTTCGCCCCGGGCTTGTAGAGTACTTCAATTTGAATTGCCCATCTCTCGTTCTGCGGGGCAGATGAGAAGCTGACCCTTGAAAGAGTAGGACCAAAGGCTGGTGTTCAGTGACAAACTTGAAGGGTTGGCCGCGCAAGTACTGGTGGAAATGCCTGCAAGCCCACTTGTTTGCCGGGGCTTCCCTCTCGATTTGTGCGAAGCGAGCTTCGGTTGATGTCAATGATTTGCTCATGAATGCCAGTGCTGCCCACCACCCCGGATCTTGTTCCTGAGCTTGTACGGCTCCCAGCCCGACAGGACTGGCTTCTAAAAACAGTTTGGTGTGCTTGTCATGGTCGAAGTATACATGCGTAGCATTGCCATGGAGGGAATCTTTGATTCTTTGGAATGCATCTTCTTCCTGACGGCCCCAGGTCCATCGGGTGTCCGTCTTTGTGAGGGCCTCCAATGGTTTGCCTAGGGTTGCAGGGTTGGGAATGAACCTCCAACAGTACATGGTCATCCCCAGGAAGCTCCTCACTTCCGAAGGTTCTTTGGGTGCTTGCTAATTAGATTTGTGCGACTTGCTGGGGTCTACTTGTATTCCATCTTGTTTGAAGACGCACCCACAAACTTCAATGGATGGCTGAAAGTACAAACATTTGTCACTGTGTAGCATCACACTGTGTTCTTTGAGGTGTTTGAGAGTGGCTTTCAGGTGTTTGTGGTGTTCCGTTGCAGTAGGTGATTGGAGCAATATGTCATCGCTGACATTTAGGAGGCCAGGTAGTCCAGACTGGGTCTCAAGTACAACATTAGCAGATCTCAGAAAACTGCTCTACAGACACTGGCTAAGAATACCCAAGTTGTCATCAAACCGGCCGACAAGGGTGGGGCGATTGTTATCCAGGATCAATCTGCGTATAAAACTGAAATTTTGCGACAACTACAAGACACCAGTTGTTATCAAGTACTAAGATCGGACCCCACCAGATCCATTGCTACAGAGATTCTAGAGATCACACAAGAGGGATTGGATCTTGGTTTCCTCTCTGAGAATGAATTCCTTTTTCTTAACAATAAACATCCACGCCTGGCAACTATTTACACCCTACCCAAACTCCACAAAAGCATGACTAATCCACCCGGCCGACCCATCGTGTCAGGGTGCGGGTCCATCTTGGAACCATTGGGAAAGTATATCGACTTTTTTATTAAACCACTAGCAGAGGCCACTCCATCCTACCTCAGAGATACAATGCATACGATCAATATAACTGAAAGTATACCATATGATCCATCTCAGCAAATACTAGCTACCTGTGACGTTGTCTCCCTTTATACCTGCATCCCCCAAGAGGAAGCCTTGACGGTTATTGACCGCTGCCTTCGGACACGTCCTGCACCTGTTCAAGTGCCATCTGAGTTCATTGTAGCCTTACTCAAAATTGCGATGACCAAAAATTTTTTTCTATTTGATACCAACTTCTACTTGCAAACCTCTGGAGTGGCTATGGGGGCTCCATTTGCACCTGACGTAGCTATATTATACATGGCAGCATTTGAAGAGGACACTGTTCTCAGCCAACATAACCCATTCAGAGATCAAGTCGGCCTTTGGGTACGGTACATCGACGACATCCTTTTGATATGGAATGGCAACCAAGACCAATTGAACATTTTCTTTACGTGGCTCAATGAGCAATCCCAGCACGTTAAATTCACCATCACATCAGACAGCAACTCCATCGACTTTTTGGATGTCACAATATATCATGAATCTGGTAGACTTTGCACCAAATTGTTTCGCAAACAAGCTGAGAGGAACTCCTTATTGGCTTACAGCAGCCATCATCCGCGTGCCCTCAGGGATAATCTCCCCTTTGGGCAATTCCTCAGGATACGCCGCAACTGCTCCACCAAGGATGATTATTTCTCTGAGTCCCAGGATCTATCGAACCGTCTAGTGAGCCGAGGCTATCCTAGACGTTTGATTAAAAAGGCCCGTAAACGTGCTTGGTTCTACCCCCGAGATGAACTACTTGTACCCAAAAATAGAATGGAAGAGCAAGAAAACCGGATTGTCTGTGTGACGACGTTCAGCACTAAGAGCAATAGCATCAAAAAAATTATCAATAAACACTGGCATTTGGTTGCCGATGACATTAAACAACCCCATACTCCTCTTCATGCATTCAAGAAAGCCAAATGCATCAGGGATCATGTCGTAAATTCATTCCTATCTCCTGAGAGTCAACCCACGCTCAACACTCTGTGGAACTTACCACCTGTAACGGGTCACTCCAAATGCGGCCATTGCAAGGCCTGCGATCTGACGATACAGACCAAAGACTTCATTTACCTTCATCTAACTGTGAAATTGAAATGTTTCAGTAATTGCAACTCCAACAACGTCATTTATGCCATTCTATGTCCATGCCAGAAGATTTACATTGGGCAGACCCAACAGAAAATCAAGGCACGCATATTGCAACATATGAGCCGCATTCGCTGTGAGGTCGAAGGGGCACCACTGGTGGAACATTTCAAAGTGAGCAACCACCCACCTGAGAGCCTACGTTGGTTGGTCCTTGAAAAAGTCACACTGGGACCACGTGGAGGAAACATTTCCAACATTCTCAATATACGAGAAATAAAGTGGATGTATTTTTTCAACTCCATTGAAACTGGCCTTAATGAATCCGATAGTTCATTCTCCCAATTGGCAACATTACCTTAGTTAATCTGATTTTTATTACAAACTGTCTGTCTTGCTTTACCTTCCATGATTGGTCCACGCTTCAGCCATTTCATTGTCATATATTGCTGATCATATGACGTGCAGAGCCTATACCCTCATGTCTGAGAGGTACGCTCTGTTAACCACAGTAACTGATTTGAGGTTACTTTGTATTAATCGCTGAATACTTTTTAACATGCTGCCCTTCTGTTACCAATGCCAAATGTTGAGCCATTGTTTATATGTCTGTTTACATAATTTGCAATTTATTTCGTATTTTTTCACAATGTTGACCATTCGACAACATCTGCCTTTTGGTTCAGTCCCACCGGGAACATGCCTGACCTGTTAGTCTTTTCACTAGCTTCATTCCCCTTCCGACCCGTTTCCATGACTCCCATATCTAAACCAGGAAACGCGGCACTCTTACTGCATCTCGCTCACGGATTAACACAGAGCCCTTCACCAAGTAAGTCACTTTCCTTTGCCAGCCAGCTCCCGCTTCCCTTTGATAAACAATACGATTTATCATCCTTTCCCGTCTCATTTCCCACAGACTCATCTCGCTTAGAAGCCGCCGACCCAGAATATTAACGATCACTGTGCAACTCTGTTGCCGCCCAAATCGGTAAGCCGCCCGTTTCATTTATTTTATTTCGCATGGGGGATGATTCCATCTACCGGCCCCGTAGCTTCTTCCAGATAGCCTCGACCGGCCCCATTTACTTTATTTAATAATTTTTCCCTTAGACCCACCCTGCAGAGCATTAAGCCTGCCATTGACGACTGTGTAATCCTGTCCAGTGCCATCCGATGGACTGCCGCCAAATGGTAAGGTGCCGCCTTTTCCATTCAAATGCAATCGTTCACCTAAGCGTTGTGCTTATTATCGCAAAGTGGTTGAATAGGATGTTCCTATCAGCCACTTTCGGAACCTTAGTTTACAATGCTCGCTCTCTTACAGATGCGGTTTTCATCCACCTGTTTTTAACTCACGATATTCGCCATCTGAGAGCCAAGCAACACACAGACTTGCGGTAAGCGTCTCCCAGTTGGCCCTGTATAGCCATCAGCTATTCTCCCATTTGCACAATATAGACTATGTTTCTAGTTAAACCAACTCGGCGGTTCCACCACGCGTGATATCCACAGAAGGCCACGTTAAAGCGCACTGCCCTTTGTAGCAATCCATGTTTTAATTTAAACGTCAATAATTCATGCGGACTCCCGGCCTCATATACAGGTCCCTACGACACATCTGCTTGTTTCCAATCAACTCCCTTGCACTCAATTTTGTGTCAATTTTATGTCATGGCTGTCTGCTAATGCAATTATAGCGGCGCACGTGGTTTTTTGTTCCACAAGGATTATGTCGTTTTTATTGCATGGTGATGTACATACATATCTCCTAGACATGTTGGATGGTCTCAATTGGGGTGCCATTGTCTGCAAATGCTGTTGTAGCGGTTCGTACAGTTTCCCATTTCCAGGCTCATTCTTAAATCTAGTTTAACTGCATACGTAACGGTTATTTTTCAACTAATGATACAAGTCGGTCAACTTCTGGCTCGACTCAATTATGTCTCTACCTATGTGTTAATTCAGAGGTTGATTACCACCCTCTAATTTGGAATTACTATATCCCCATTAGGTCCTTTGTCCCCACCCCCTGGTCCTGATGAAGACCCTACAGCAAGGTTAAAACGATCCTGCAACTTCAAGAGGGTCGAAACGTCGACTGTTTGGTTTTATTGTGGCAACTACACACCAATATTGTATATATGTTGTACCTGGTGTAGTATGCTGTTTTTCAAACGAGTTATTTTGTGATATACAAGTTGTTGCCACCACATTGGTGTCACGTATATATGCCTAAACAACTGATTTTACTGTCACCTAATCCCTTCACTTCACGCTATCCTCACCATCACGTTCCTTTTCCTACTTTGGGGCACTGTATGACGTTAATACAGTTTATTGCATTCTATTATGTGTATATGATACTCCATCCCACTGTGAATTAAACCGTGTGGATCTGAATACATTTGTCCTTTGAATGATTACGTTTCAATTATTTAATTAGTTCCCTTGATACACTGGGACCCCTTCCTTCTAGTACATATTCAACCCAGGTCCCAGTGACTCTACATGGGTATACCCCCTTGTGCATACTCTGGGTCTCAAGTACAGCATTTTGAAATACCTTGGCAGCTGATGAGGTTCCAAAGTACAGGTATTTGTATCGGCGCAGCCCCAGGTGGGTGCTGAAGGTGGTTATATATCGGCTTTCCACCGCTAGTATCAGCTAGTGATATCCGGCATTGAGGTCCACCAGGAGCAATTGACGTCCACTATGATATCATCCATGGTGGGCGTGATATGCCGTTCCCGCTTAATGGCGTGGTTAGGGAGGCCCATGTCAATACATAGGCAGATTTGCCCACGTTTTTAGGCTTTTCTGCGATCACCATTGGGGAGATCCAGGGCGTTGGTCCGTATATCTTTTCTATCACGTCTTGTTGCTCAAGCTTCTCCATTTCTTTCTCCTTCAACGGCCGGAGATGGAATGGGATACAGTGATGTCTGAGTGCCACCGATGCAACAGAAGGGTCAATGTAGAGTTTCACTGGGGGGTGCTTGAGACACCCCAACCCTTTGAATAACTCAGGAAATTGTTCTAGCAGTTCGTCAATTTGGTGTGATTGCACGCTCATGGTAAAGGACACCAGACCAAGGCCCTGCGCTGTGTGGCTGCCAATCAACGTGTTGGCTTCCTGGTCAACGACGTGAAATGCCATCTTGACTTCTCGGTTACCGGGCGGTATGGGTATTGACATCCACCGGCGAAGGTTTCAAAGGGGGGTGACTCCTGTATGCAAATATTTTGGTGCGAGATGTTGGACTCCCATTACATTGACAGAGGAGCCTGTATCAATAATGGCTTTCAGTACTGATCCTGCTACTCGGACGACACTCGGACAACACATGTCAGTTGTGGCCTCCTGTGGCGTTTCGGTTCCCTTGTGAAAGAGATGAGGAAAGTCTCCTCTTTGCCTTTTTCTGGGAGGAGTCTTCAAGGCAGCGATTCTGTTTCCCTGACCCTCTGGAGTTGTCTTGGTGTGCTAGGTTTCGTGAGAGACAGTTGGCGCACTGACTTTGTTTGTGATTTAGTGTCTTTGGGTCCTTTGATCTGGATCTTTTTCCTGCAAACTGATGCAAAATGATTGTTGATCCCGCAGTAGGAACAGGTGCAGCCTTGCACCGGGCACTCGCTAACGGGCTGTTCTTCCCTCTGGCTGTGTCACACCAGCTTTTCATTTGGATAGCGTTGGCGCATTCCACTTTGATGCTTGCTGGCTTCTCTGGGGCTCGTGTAAGACCCTGGTCCATTTAGTTGACTCGGGATGAGGACAGGTTATGTGTGTGCGCTAGGATCAAGATGGCCTCAAAGCTGCTATTAGGTTAGTGTAGGATCAAACCTAGCAACATCTTATCTCAGCAACCTTGAATAAGCGGTGCTCTGATTTGTTTTAGTTGATCTTCTGCTGTGGAAGTACTGGCCAACTTGCATAGCCTGGGGTAGAAAGCGTTGATGGACTCTTCTTTGCGTTATTGGGCTTGGGGAGCATAAACCTTTCAAAGCCTGGGTGTAGTTGGGGGTTGAAATGGGAGTTGAGCCGCATCGCAGTCCGCATCGCAGTCTGTGGCGAGACTAGTATTTTGGTAGGTGTTTGAATAGTTTGTATATTTCTTATCCGGCATGGTGGAAGAGTAGTGACCTCTTGACGGCCTTTCAGTCCTCCTCATAGCGATGAAGTCGTTTTTGAGTCACTCAATCCATATCTTCCATCACAGGGAGGCAGTCGTTGGGTCTGCTAGTAAGCTGAATGGCAGCAACAGTCCTGTTAGGGCAGGTTGCACTGGAGTCTGTTGCTAAGGTGGGCTCTGGCTCCCTCCAGCATAGAGGATGGATCTCAGGGCCTCACTGAGTGCTTTATGCTCTGGTCTAGTCCGATTGGAGGTCTTTGACATGGCTTGGGGACCCTTGTGTGCAGCTTGATGTAGCTCTTCCCGTGGGAGTATTTTCATTTGCTTTATTATATTTGTTTTTTCCCCTTTTTTTCTCCTCTGTAGACTCACTTCTTTATTTATATCCTCTTTTTTTCTATTTGTGGGCGCTTCAGGCGTGGAGCTGATGCTTGGGGTGCCCTGGGGCCGATCGGGCCTCCTGCGGGCATCCCTATAGTCAGGAATCAGCTAAGGTGCACATGCTCCACTGTACCATGGGAGGGGCTTAGCCAGGCCAGTTACTCACTGCGGTTGTTGACTCTACGCTCCACTCGTGGATTGATTCAGATGCTCCGTCCATCACCACCCCCTTTTGTAACGCTTTTGGCCGCCATAAGTGTGGCAGGGTATACTCAGACGTGAGTCCCTTGCTCACTTTGCCACTAGATTCAAGCAAGCCGGGATGAAGACGGCTGGAATGCCAGAAACCGGTCCTCGGAAGCTCGTTTCCGGTCCAGGGATGACATGGCTTGGTAGTTCGGGCTCGACTGTTCCCATGAGGCACAGGGTCATACTGATTTGCATATAGCCATGTCTGAACTGGGGTGGCAGAGTGGGCTAAAGAACGGTGATGGATTAAACCCAGATCTGTTGACTGGGTGTGAGTGTTTGATTGATTCAGATGTTCCGTTCATCACCACCCCCTTTTGTACCACTCGTGGAATCCAGCAGCTTCTTCCCGCACTATTTACTTGGTCGAGTGGCAAGGGTGCCAGCAGCATGAGCAGTGCTTTTGGGCTCTTGCGATGACAGTGCTGCTATTGGAGTGTAGGATTGCATCTTTGAGATCAGTGAGTGTTCCACTTCACGTCTTTGATGGTGCATGAGGCTGATTGCACCCTGGTCGCCAGTGTGATGTATGTGTGTGCAGATCTATTGTCTCTTTGTCCTACTATTGGCGCACTTCATAAAGACACCTTCACACTGTAGTGCTCTGTCGGAGTGTGACCCCGAGTGGTCCACTCCCTTTTATTATACCCCTAACGTCACGCCTGGCCAAAGGATGTCCTGGATTTCCATCTGGTTCCCATCAAGAGAACAGGACCGCTAACCTGCTATAGGTCTCAGGAATATAACGGGAATACCAGGACTTGGAGTAATGAAGATTATTGGTGAGTAACTGGGCATTCTTGTTCACTAGTACTAAGCTGGGTCAAAAGAGTAGCCAGATATTAAAACCAAGAACTGGTATCTTACAGTGCTCCTACCTGTGGGGTGGGGCACGCATTAATGGGGTTAGAAGATGCGCCACTTTGACACATGAACAGATTTGGGAAATCACAGAACTATACTCCTTGTTGTATTCTTTTAGTCACATCCATAAATGAAGATCCTGGACATGTGGAAAAGCTGATTGTTACAGTGAGCAGCTTTTATTGTAGAGCCTTAAAGGAAGAGAGCCATTCACTTCTGTGATGCTGAATGTTTCACTAACCAAAGGGACATAATTAAGAGCAATTCTATTTTACAGTGATTTGCATGAATTTGGCACCAACTGAGTTAAACAGTTAACATGCCTACTTAAGTGTTAAGGAGCTGCATCCTCGGGTGCCCCATAATTAATGTAAGACCATTGTCCTTCAACAAGATCTTTTAAACTCGGTCCTTTGATATTTACTCAACAATACCTGGGAATAGCAAGGTATGTTCATCTTTTAACTGTGGTTGTGCAGTTTTTCCTTCGTAGGTCATCTTTCTCCTTTGCAAACCTGTGTTTTTTTAATTTTCCACCCAGAGTTTTAAGAGAGGAGCTGTGGTGGTAGGCGGGGTTTAATTTAGAGGTGGGTAGAATGTCAAATCCATGCATTCTGACATCAGTTTAATTAGTCAGCTAAACACTTCTACATCACAATGTTGAAATATGGCTGCAATAACTCCCCCAACAGTAATTTGGATGATGAGTTGTTAACTGCATCCACTGAGTCAGTGGATTTTATATATGTGCAAATCTCTAAATAAAGACCGTAGTCTTCTTCTGCTGACAAAGGATGGCTTGCCTTGATTCCAGTCTAGAAGGAATGTTGTAGCATTAAGGACTAGAAAAATGTGGTTGGGGAGCGCACGAGTTCAATTTGAATTCAAATTGTTTTTCTTTAGAGGTTGGGTGCTGCAAGCAGGTGGCGTGTCCGTCCAGCACACGTCTATTGTAGATACAATTGATGTGTCACCATGTTACCTTGGTGACATCCCTGCGGTTTTTGCACAAACCGCAGGGATGCCACCAAGGTAACATGGTGACACATCAATTGTAGCATTAAGGACTGCATCAGTTTCACCTATGAAATGAATAAAGAGCTACTTTCATCAAGCTCCCTGACAGGTAACACAGGTGTGCAGAGGATGTGGTGCAGAGGCCAAAGCTGCTAACTCGATAGCTGGGGATTCCGGTTCGAGTTGCTGTGGCCTGGAGCAACATCCTGTGATTCTAATAAATCCCAAAGGCGCTGATTATGATGTCACTCAGAAAGCTTCAGATCGCAGGTCAGAGGCTCTCTGACCAACAACCCTGGTTTAAATTCTGACTGCCTGATAACAATGTAGGCGGTCAGAATTGAGATCGGCCGGTCATTCTGGCTGGATTCCGACGGACTCAAGGAGCCCGTTGGCCAGTCAGAGGCCCAACCGTAATCCCTGAGGATGGGGTTTCCGCCGCCGTGATTATGATGTCGGTTTCCTACAGGTTTTCCATGTCGGGCTTTCCGAAAGAGACTTTCCTCCATGACCACTGGTTGGGGGCAGAGGTGGCACCTATGGTGCTAACAGAATCTCCCATTTCTCCATGGGCGCTTGTGCTACGGCCTGTTTACAAGCTCCCATAGAGAAATGTGAGTATGTGACCACACCATGTGCTGTCTCATTATAATTGTGGGGTCACGACCGCCGTTTGGAGGTCGGTCGGTCCGATACCACCAGACATCACAATCAGGCTCTTAATCTCTCCTGCTGATAATATGTTATATACACATACTGCAATAGTGAAAGGCAAAACTTTATGAAAATATAGTTCCACCAAAGCGGATGTTAACTTTATTTCAATGGCGGGAAACTGATAGAGAAGCACAGGAGGAACAAGCATTGGTAAATAAAGGAAAATATACTACAGCCAAAAGAAATGGAGGAAAGGTAAGTGTCACGCACAGGATACAATGAAAAGCCAGCAAAGAGAAGAGGCGGGATGTAAGTCCCTTTGAAGCTTATATTAAAAACAATTGATTTCCCAAGCACAGTTTAAGTGCTGTGCAGGCAAACCTAATAATTGACTGGGGTTTTAATGGGATCCATATTTATTTAATACTATCTCTTCTGCGGTAGCTCCATGATGAGGAGGGCTGATACATCCAGCTTGAATGCAATTTTTGCCATTTGCTTTTATTCAGCAGTTTAATTATTTTCATTAAAAAGTGGATAATGAAGATGAAATATTAAAACCAATTCTTGTTCTCATCATAAAAAAGAGGGAAGAGATAGGAGTAGAGCGATATATTATCCGTTTACTTTAGTCTGCATACACGCATAGGGCCTGATTTAGAGTTTGCCAGATAGGGTGTTCCTCATTGAGCTTTCATAACTGAGGAATCACTGTTTGAACACTTCTGAGGAATATCTAGATGAAAGCCTAGATTTCGCACTCATGAAAGTTCCCCAGGGACTGGTGTAACATTTACAGATTTTTGCTGCTCCCAGATCGACGCTGCATCTATGAACGAATGTGAGAGCTGGCATGTAATGCTTACAATGTCGTCTTTATATGGTGGATGTTACAGCACAATTCTTTGCAATGCCGGTGTATTAGAAGGGACTTTATCAGTACTTTACAAAGCAGGTAAGTGTTTTTATTTGTTATTAATTAAGGGGTGTAAGTCGTTTTAAGGGTTCAGGAATGAGTAAGGGTACAGATTGATAAGGGTTTTTAGGGTTCAGGGATGGCTAAAGGTACGGGGTAGTAAGGGTTATAGGTTTTTTAATAGTTCAGGGATGGGTGAAGGAAGGGGTTTGCAAGGGGCTTTTAAGGTTCTGGGTGGATAAGAGGGTGAGGGTTCAGCGTTTGGAATGATACATGTTAGTAAAGGGTATTAGGGTTTAGGAATGGGTAAGTGTACAGGGCAGTAAGACGCATCTGGGGATGGGTACTTATTGGTTGGTTGGTACATGGTTTTTCGTTTCAGAGCTGGGTTAGGGTATAGGTCAGTAAGGGGTTTTAGGATTCCGAGATGGGTATGGGTACATTGCAATAAAGGGTTTTAGGGTTCAGGGATGGGTAAGGGAAAGGATTTTAGGATTAGAATGAAGGGTTAAGTTTTCCTAGTTATTGTTGGTTACCCTTTTGCAATATTCTCATTCCTTTTTTGCAAGTGGCTTTACGTTACCCCTGTTAATGTGGTCCTGTTTGTTTTGGTCAGTGATCTATCATAGTAAGTGTGTTTTTTCCAGTCACAAAGTTCACTTTCACCTCCGTCACATTAGAATTTTTGGACAACATTAATTGCGTCTTTGTACATATTTTTTTCATAGATCACCTTTTTTAATTTACAATAATGTGTTTATTTGAAATTTGTATTGGCCTAGTTAGTTATTTTAATTCATTTGCCCAATTTGTATACCCTTTCCCACCTTTTTTCCCTTTTTTCAGAATTGACGCTTTGCTCATGTAAACTCCTTTCTGTTCTAATGAGAACCTGATCACATATTAGAGCCAAAATGCAGTGATTTGAAGAAATATGATCAATTTCTAATATTAATACTGCTGTTTTGATGACTCATAACTTTCTTGTGTTACAATTAGAACCTTTGTTGTACATTTGAACAGTATTCCTCCTGGTTCTAGGTGCCTTTTCAGCTGCGGCTGTTGTAATAATAGATTTTTTAAAGTGCCATTTTCAGCATTGTTATTTAAGATCCAACTTCATCATTAAAGAGGATTCTAAATTATAATTAATTTGAGAGTAAACAGCATATTTCTATCTGCTTCCAATACGAAGTTTGCACTTACTAAATGTAGTAAAGTAACCCAGTGTTAGTCAAGGCATGAGATAGGCCTTACAATAGTGAAAAACTACTTTAGGAGTTATTCACTGCCAGGAAATGTAAAACTTAGATGCACATGTCCTACTTTCTACATGCATTGCACTCTTTCCTATGAGCATAACTTTGAGGTGACATATAAGTATTAAAGAAGAAGGTTTAGGCTTGGCAAAAAGATTTATTTTAACAGGTCGAAATGGCAGTTTCAAATTGCACACACAGGATTCAGAGACAGGCCTGAGACAGGTTCTGCAGTGCTACTTTAATAGGTGACATAATCAGGGCTGCTTCCCCCAAATAGTATTTAATTTACAAGCCCCCTGTACAGATAGTTCCATTTCCTAGGGACTTACAAGTAAATTAAATGTGCTAATTTGGTGTACCCTGTTTAAGGAAGGGAGCACAAGCACCTTACCACTGATTAGCAGGGAAAGGTGCACAGGGTCTTAAAGCCAGCACAAAAGTGTTCAGCAAAGGAAGGAAAACATCTGGGGTAACCCTGCAGAAAGGGTCAGTAACTTCAGGAGTAAGAACACTACTAGTGATTTTTTTTTCCACTGTCTGCCACAAGATTCACGTTCAGTGAGTAATGCTCCTCTAAATGTTACGTTATTTTAACATAGAAATTGAAATGCATCAAGTTCATTCAAATGTTGTATCTGTTTCTTTGCCATTAAATGTACAACCTGTTTTCTTTATTAATTTGATTTTAATTAATTTATTGTTTGTGTGACTAGGGTTGCAACTTTCCTTAGGAAAAAAAATACTGGACTGTACGTTTTACCATTTTAGAACAGCCAAGATCTGGTAGGTGAAAAATTATTATTGTACAATTGTCAGAATTCTTTCGTAATATGACAATTATCTTTCTGTTTGCTCCAATAATCATTCTCAAACCATTTAGATAGCTAGAAAATACATTTCAACGTATTTTCTTTTGTATGTTTGCCTTTTAGCTTTGTGCTTCAGAAAGGAAAAAAATGAATTTGACTGCTTTTACAAATATTTTAACCAGCCTGGGATTAAAAATACATGCCAGGTCAGCAAAAAAACATCCAGGCAGCAAATCTCTTGCCGAGAACCTTCCTCTTGGTTACCATTGGTTCACTTGCCAGCGCATCCGCTTCTTGTCTGGTTTGTAAGATGGTCATGAGGGAGTGCTGGGTCTAAGCTGCCTCAGTGGTGGTGCAGAGAGAACACCCCCTTCAGCAACACATTCAGGTCCAGGCACTGTGTGTGAGTGGGGGGAGGATGGTTGTCATGAAGACAGCAAAAATTAAAGAGAAAGGCTGGATAGTTGGAGAGAGACAGGGCAGATGAAGGAGCGATTGTTATCTTCTGACATTAAGATATTAATATTAAGATCTCTCTAAAATCAGGCCTAACAAAAGAAAAGGAAGTATTCAGAATCACAGACTGACAGATAAAAGAAATGTGAGCTAGGCACTTCGGCGCTGTAGATTTTCTAAGTAAGAAAAGAAAGGTGTGCAAAGTGAAGAGAGGGCCTTATCAGTATTTCAGTTAACAAGAGCTTCCATGATGAAAGTGATGCCGCCCCCACTATAGAAAATCTGTCTCAACAACGCTACCCAACACCATGATACTCACCATTAATCATAAATCACTCACAAGGCTCATAAAACTACGAGACAAATTTTGGGCAACTGAATCATGTGACCTAATTAATCAGAACTATTCACAAACTATTTTACTTTTAAATACATCTGCAGTTTGTCATCTTTTACCATGGTTTTTATGCATATATCATTTTAATTAAGTCACTAAGGTAAATGGATCAGCTAATGGTAACTAGACCATGAATAAACAAGACCAGCTTGTCGTTTCAAAATCTAATTTATTAATTTTATTCTTCATAGGAAAAGCATTTTCTTTAATAAATCATTATTTTATTAGCAATTAAGCAGCATTAAATGAGGAATGAACAATTAGTCTGACATTTCAAAGCAAATCAGTAGGCATGTTTAAGGCAAAATAGCAGTTTCCAATCCCTCAAGCTATTTCCATAACTATTCTTTGCTCCACCTGTAAGGGAAAAATCATTTGGGCCTATTATCCTTACGTGCGCCAAAAGAGTCCAGCACGACACGCCCTTCAGGAATCGGAAAGCGAGAAGCGCCCTCCTGTCAAAGGGGCCAAGTTTTATACCTTTTCTGTCTAGCTAATCTCAATAAAATGTATAACTTTCCTTGCCATCCAGTGTCCTTATTGGCTGACTGATGTCAGCTCATATGATGTCATCACCTTTCTCCAAGCCTAGATCGGGCTTTTCTTAGAGTCCATTGTCTCTTATTCTAAAGTCACGCAGCTTCCTTAAAATGATACTTTCACTTGAGCCACAGTACATGACTTCCTTGGCTTGGCAAACTTTGCCGCTTCCTGTCCTTGAGTTAGTCACAAGAGCACGTAAAACAGTTTTCATTTGAGCTTGCAAATATTTTTCAACATGATAAACGTTTCCATGCAGGGCTCTTGCTCTCTCTGGACAGGACTTGACAACGCCATCTTTTCAGTTTTACTCTTTTAGGTCTCACTCGAAAACTATTATTTAAACAAACACAAAACATCAATTAATTAGAGAATTGAAACCCAATCTGTTACCCACCCCCTTAGCTAATTATTATCCCATTAATATAAGTTACCTAGCTGAAGCACACAGAATAGCGTGTTTATATCTACCATCTTCATTTAGGCCGCAAAGAATCCTCCATGAGCTAATGCCACATAAAGACAAAAAGACATAACATAAGCACACAAAATAAGCACATGCCATTAGTTAAACAGCCGCATTTAATACTGACAAAGACAATAGACACAGTTAGTTTATTATTTTCAACACACTTGCAAGTGCAACATAGAGCACATAAATTAGCCCCTTGTGTCGTGTAATGCATTTTAAAACTAGGTTTATTAGTACTTTTCAACATACACTGATTAATACGGTTATGATATTATGGAAGTTTAACTTTGCGAGTCAGAACAAAATTTTATTCTGAACCTCACTCCATCAACTCCCTCATCTGGTGATTTCAAAATCACCAAACTGCACCCAAATTTTTTTAGCAAAAATGTAAACCCTTGAACATGTTTTGACTTTCACTGTATTAGTGTTTCTAAAGTTTTGATTCTGCTGTCTGCTTGTAACTCTCATATTGTGTTCTACGAAACTCTTCTAGTTCTATTTCCTTATCTTGTTCCCTTCTGAGCTTATTAATCTTCTTCTTTTCCCTTAGATATTTCTTTCTTTTGTGTAACATGCAACTAATTTTCAACAAAGGTATCACAAAAACTATAACCAATAAAGGAGTCAGTATTTTGCCTAAAATTGAGCTACCAATCTCTTGAAACCAGGTTTTGATAGCTGCAAATCTTTTGCTCAAGCGTTCCGAAAAATCTTCATCTTCTAAAGGTACAATTTCTGAATGTAATTCTGTAATGTTTTTAATATACATCTCAATATTCTGACTCTTGTCAGGAATATATGTGCAGCAATGTTGGACATGTAAAATTCCACAAATTCCTCCCTCTTTTGCTAGCAGAATGTCTAAAGCAAGACGGTTCTGCCTAACCATAGATCTCATAGCCATATGTTCAGTATCCACTAGCTGGAAACCACCGGAAGTATCAGTAGGCAATCTGTCAACAATTGTAGACAGTTTTCTGATTTTAACTGCATTCAGGGTTATACCCACAAAAGGTATTACTGCACCAAAAATATCTCCCAAAATTTCTGAAAAACTTTCTCTTTTGAATCCACTCAGATGATTGCTAATTTCAAATGACCCTTTCACATTTCTGTCTACATGAAAAATCTTTGGAAAAACTAATCCAACATAACAAGTCCCATACCAGTGGTCTGGGAGATTGTAGTAAGCATGTCCCCACATACAAAATAAATTCCAGGGAAAATTGGATCTCTGCCACCTTTGAATCCCCATCTACCCAAAATTTGATAAGTATCCTCGCATTGACTTGCACCCACAAAGTAATTATCAAAAAGCGTATTGTCTCTCCTAATACAAAGCTTTCCACTAACAGGTTTATCTATGTGAATAGAAACATTTTCTGATGATCTACCATTAAGCTTTTCATCCTCAATTTGCCAAAACTTAGATTTAGTTTGTTTCAGCATCTCATTTCTTTTATAAATTGCTCTTCTCTCTTCAACTAAGTTTAAGAAAGATTTCTCTTCAGCTCTCAATTTACAAGTTAAATTGTTTCTAAAAGCATACTCATAAGTAAGTTCATTAGTTACAATGAAAAATTCCCTCATCTGTTTAGCTTGTTCAAGCTTTTATCAACCTTTAAATTCGCAAAAATCTCGTCGTAGTTAGAATAATAGTACTCTAAACGACCTGTTTGATAAAACAGACTAGCTATTACGCTGCAAGTAATGCCATAAGTAAGGGGAAGCATATTATATGTTACCCCCTCCGAAACAGAAGCAGGTAGTTTCACACAAATGTAGCAATCTTCAACATCCATGACCGTAACATATTCAGATAAAAGCCTTGAAAAAGTATTACTAGACAAATCACCAACAGATCTATCTTGGTGGATCTCTGGTTTATGATAAATAACTCTGTTAGTGTTGCCTGCTGTACCATGATTATCTTGTTTAGCCATAGTTTTGCTTGTCATATTAGCTTTGTACATCTCCTTGTCAACTCCAAAAGGGAAAATGACAGCCAAAATTAACCAGACCAAGATTATTAAAACCACACAAATAAAAGACATTTTGCAACATCTTCTTAGGATAGAACATCTTGAATTTCTGTTAGTAGTAGGCATCTTTACTCTGTAACAAGAGCCTTACAAAAAAAACATCAAACATTTAAAAATTACCAATACCCCCCTATTTTATATATATATTTTTTTTTAAAAGAAAACCCTACTTTCTAACAACTTTTCTTCGACCTTACGTCTTACATCAATGTATTTTCCAGCTAACACAATTTCTTCGACCTTGTGTCACCTAACACAATTTCTTCAGCCTTATGCCAAATGCAAATTACAATTCTATATTGAAATAAAATCAGTCATTATCACTTGTGTCATTTAAATCTTCCTGACTACTGCTATTTACCTCCACTACTGGTGGGATTATTATATAGTGCATTCAGGGGACTTGTACTTCTGGTTAGGCTTTAGAACTCTTTTTGCCCTACTACTAATTACTTCAATCTTTTTCCCTGCATGAATTTTCTTATCAGTATCTCCTTTTTGACTTGATATTTCATTAATTTGCTCTTTTGATCTGTTGACTAATTTGAATTTCAGACCTTCATTCTCATTAGGCCAGTTATCTCCTTTTCTAAATAATTTCTTCTTCGGTTCGGTCACATTACACTCTGCTCTTCAAGCTCTTTTTCTTGAACTTTTCAGTTTGGATTCATCATCACTTTTATCTGATTCAGTATCTGAAATTTCAAATCTAAATCTAGGTTCTTCTTTACTCAGCAGCTTCACTCTGTTAGGAACATCATCCTTATAGCTGGTACTCGGAATTTCGTCTTCTTCTTCTTCTGCAATAACTTCCAACTTCCCAGTTTCAGAATTACCGTTCCTGCCTTCAGAGCTTCCAATCTGCCTTTCAATACTCTCCTGATTTTGAATCACCACTTGATCAGACTCTTCTTCTGCTTCTTTTTCTCGCAGATTTTCATCATCTTCTGAGTATATTATCACGATTTCTTCAGTATCTTCATTCAATGCCTCATTCGCAATTGAATTTTCCAGATGTCGACCTTCCTGTCGATCTTCAGGATCTGGATTTCTTTCAGGTTCCTCTTCAGAATCTGAATCAGTTGTAGTGTCACCTTCGTCAGGATTTTCAGGTGGTGGCACACGAATGGTGTGGCTAGCATGAATCCACCTTTTCAAACCTCTGCACTTTACTGCATTTGTTGTGACAAGTATCACCTGTCTTGCCTTTTGCCACCTGGGTACTAGGCAATTTCTTCTGCGGTGTATTTTTGTCCTCACCCAGTCTCCTGGTAACAGATCATGAGCTTGTTCCTTCTCTCTTGTTATCACTTCAGTTCCCACCTGATGGAACACAGAAGTCACGACGTCAGAAAGGTTCCTACAGTATTCCAAAATGACGCTATCATTTATACTCATTCATTTATCAACTGGAACAAATGCTTGTCTCATGACTCTGCCCATAAGTATCTCATGGGGGCTCAAACCTGTCTTTTTATCAGGAGTACTTCTCAAAGACATCAAAACAAGTGGAAGTGGGTCAGTCCACTTTACTCCTGTAGCTAGACACATTTTAGCCATTCTATTCTTGATTGTACCATTTATTTGCTCAACAACACCTGATGCTTATGGTCTGTAGGTACAATGCAGCTTTTGTTTTATGTTCAATGCTTCACAAATCATTTGTAATGGTCTGTTTTCAAAATGTGTGCCACGATCAGTTTCAACAGTCACTAGAAAACCGTACCTAGGTATGATCTCCCTTAAAAGCTTCCACCCATCATGAAAACAAACAAACTATCACCAGAACGTACCTTAACCTGTTATGGGGTGACATGTCAATGAAATCCATTTGCAATCTAGTAAAAGGACCACCATCCCGTCCTATGGTTCCCATGCTCACAACTGTTTACCTGTTTGGGTTGATTTGCTGGCATGTCAAACACCTCTGACAAAAAGATTCTGCAATTAGTCTGAACTTTGGGTTGAACCATGTCTGCCTAAACAATTTAATCATTGAATCCCTTCCAATATGTCCTGGACCATGATACATTCGAGCCATGTCAGCAATCATGCTATTTGGCATAACTGGTCTGTCATCTTTGTAAACCCAAATCTCATCTTCTTCTCGCTGTCTGCAACCTGCTTTTAACCATGTGTCTTTTTCCTCATCATCTGCCTCATCTTGTAAATCTTTTACTCCTTGCCATGTCTCAACTACAGATGTTAGCATAAGTGAGTTCAAAACATGTTCATTGTTTTTCTCCCGATTGATTGACACATTGTTCTTACCACAGAACTTTGCAATTTCATCTGCATAAGCATTTCCCTTTGTTATATAAACATCGCCCTTTTTATGCGCTGTACATATCACGACAGCGATTTTCTCTGGTAGCTGAATGCCATCGATCAACCTCTTGATCAATTTTGCATTCCTTATTGGTGTTCCCGCAGAAGTTAAATAACCTCTTTGAGACCAGAGCTGACCATAGTCATGGACTACGCCATATCCATTTTGACTATCAGTCACTATGGTAATTCTTAATTCCTTTGCTCTTTCACATACACGAATCAAAGCAATCAATTCTGCTACTTGAGCTGAACGAATTCCTTCGAGACAGGAAGCCTCAACTACATCCGCAACTGTGCAGATAGAATATGCTGCTCTCAGAACACCTTCATCTGTTCTTAAGCATGAACCATCAACAAAGTAAACAAAATCTGATTCAGTTAATGGAACATCTTTAATGTCCTGCCTGGGTTTGGTGCAATATTCTAAAACATCCAGGCATTCATGATCAATGTCATTCTCATTTCTGATTTCTGTTACTGTACCATCAGGCAATAATGTGGAAGGATTTAAATTCACACACCTTGCTATCGAGACATTATTTGATCCCAGAATTACTTTTTCATATTTTGTTAATCTGTTGCTTGTCAAATGCTGTGTTTTGCTTCTAATAAGAAGCATCTCAACTGAATGGGGTACATAAACTTTT
The DNA here is from genome assembly GCF_964261635.1 of Lissotriton helveticus. NCBI lineage: Eukaryota > Metazoa > Chordata > Amphibia > Caudata > Salamandridae > Lissotriton > Lissotriton helveticus. The sequence continues at coordinate 2,124,523,249 of NC_136059.1, read as the reverse complement.
ACAGGAAACCCCATTATAATTCCTTCACTCTGTTCAAGGCTTACACTCGTTGCAGCCACTGCTTTTAAGCAGCCAGGTGATGCTTTTGCAACAGGATCAAGAACTGCTGACAAAGAGGCTATTGGTTTCTCAGTTTTCCATGTCTTTGAATCAGAACTGATAATGCACAACCTTCCCTTTCACTGCAATACAGCTCAAATTCCTTCTCATAATCTGGCATACCCAATGCAGGTGCTTCACACAAACTTCTCTTTAACAGTTCAAAAGCTTCCAATTCAGTTTCTGTTAGAGTAATTGGGTCTTTTATGTCTGCTTTTGTCAGTCTCTGTAATGGTTTTGAAATTACTGAAAATTCACGAATCCATTGGCGGCAATAACCAACCATTCTCAAAAACATTCTGACCTGTCTCTGTGTCTTTGGAGGTTGCATTCCCTGAATCATTTTAATTCTCTCAATTGTCACCTGCCTGATTCCTTTTGCAATCCTGTGACCAAGATATTTCACTTCTTGTTTGCAAAACTGTAATTTTGCAGGAGTCACTTTATGTCCCTCATCCGCCAGATGATTCAAAAGAGTAATTGTATCTGTTACACAGTTATCTCGTGATTTTCCAGCCACAAGGAGGTCATCTATGTATTGCACCAATGTTGATTTTCCAGGCAAATCTAAGTTTTCGAAGGATTTCTTTAACAACTGATTAAAAATAGATGGACTCTCTGTATACCCTTGAGGGATACGACACCATGCTAAGATGCAATCCTGGAATCTAAACGCAAACATTTGTTGGCTTTGTGGATGCAATGGAACAGTAAAGAATGCATTGCAAAGGTCTATAACTGTATACCATTCTGCATCATGCGGAATCTGATAAAGAATTACCGCTGGGTTTGGAACAACTGGGCAATATGGAACAACTATTTGATTAACCTTTCTCAGGTCTTGAACAATCCTGAAAGTTCGATTTGGCTTTTTAATTCCCATAATCAATTTCTTTTAGAACACCTTGTTTTATGAATTTCTCAATTACAGGTACAACACCTTCAATAGTTTCTGCCTTTATTTTATACTGAGGAATGTTTGGAAAATCTACTCCTTGTTTCATTGTAATTTTAACTGGGTCAACATTTTTCATCAAACCCATTTCACTTCCTGTCAAATCCCAAATTTTAGCATTGACTGTCTCTTTTAATTCTTCTGGAAGATTATCTTTATCAAATGCAGGAAATAATTTACTTTCCTCTGCTTCAACCATTAACATTGTTAACCTGTATAGCCCATCTTCCTCTTGAGTTTGGAGCTCTATACAATCCGGTGAGCAATATATTTTGCAATTCATCTTGCATAAAATGTCCCTCCCTAACAAGTTTACAGGACTGCTGTTACAAACTACAAATCTATGTTTGTCTTTAAATTGACCAATTTCAACTTTGACAGGTTCTGTTAAATCTGTTTTAATTTGTTGATTTGCCACGCCAACTACTTGGATGGTGTCACCAGAGAGAGGCAGGTTTTCTATTTCCACTGATCTAACAGTAGAACGGGTAGAACGGGTAGCACCTGTGTCCACAAGAAAAGTGATTTCTACATCATTCACTTTACCATTTACAAATGGACCTGATTGGTCTACCTCAAGAGTGGCTCCAAGCACACACTCTTCCTCCTCTCTCAGGCACCGTCATAAGTAATCCTCAGAATCACTCCCTCCATTTTCTTTCATCAAATATTGTTGAGAAACATTTTGCACATTCACTCTTTGCGATCTGTTAGCTGCTCTCCTCCGCAGAATCCGGTTTCTGTATTGTATCTCTGCACATTCACACAGTTTGGAAGTGGCGGTTGTGGAATCTGACTCTGCTGATTCACTACCTGTCGGTGTAGCTGTTGCTGCAGATTTATCTCATTCTGCATCTGTGGATTTAATGATGTATTTTAAAGATTTCTGGCCGGATTTTTACATTCGCGCTTCCAGTGTCCAATTTCGCCGCAATTAAAACATGGGAGTTTCTGCTTTAACTCTTCAATATTACCCATCAATCTAGGCTTATTACTCTTAAATTTTCCTTGATTCTGATTAACATTTTTGTTTTCCAGGGTTGCTATTTGCTGTTCAGGTACCTTCACCTGTGCCCACATAGCTTTCTCCTTTAGCTTCTTTTGTTTGGCATCTATCTCATCACTACAATATTTTGCTTTTCTCAAAATGTCATCAACTGATAGTGATTGCCAACCAACTATTCCGTTTCTAATCATTTCACCAATTTCAGGTCTTAAACCATAAACAAACCTGTATATAAAGTGGCTCATATCCTTTTCACTTTTCATAGCCACTGTATTGTTTAAAAACCAACAGTAACCTTTCATAAAATGAATGTACTGATTCTTTTGGCTCTTGATTTGTTCTGTCTATTTTAACCCAATCAACTTCTTTTGGGACAATCTTGTTTTTCAACCACACAATTACTTTGTCATACAGATCCATAACATCTGCTGATGGAGCACCTGTTATTTTATCTCGAGCAGGTTCTTCTTTGGGCCAACTTACAGAAATTTTACATTTTGTCCAAAGATCCGATGGGACAACAATGTCAAAGAATCCATCAAGATCAATCCACAGAACTTTTGAAACCTTAATAAATCTATCCACCTGTCGATACCACTTCACAGGCTTTTCTCTCAGCCGAGGGAAATCATTGTTGAACAATAAGATGTCCTGCCTTGTCCAAGGAACATGCACATACCCACCTCCTGCTATTTCTCTCATTGGAAACTGATTTGCTACTTCACCTCTTTCTCTCCTGTCTTCCTCTCCTTTCTTTGTCCATTTTACTCTCCATTTACTTAATTCACCTAATCTTTTTAGGAACACAATTAATTCTTTTATATGAATTATTCTTCCTGTAGTATTCAGGTTTTCAATGTCTTTTTCAGTAAAATCTACTCTGTAATGTTTTCCCAAATTCTTTTGCCTGCTCAAATCCACTTCCAATTCAGTAGCTAATTCTTCTAACTGGTCATACTTGGTTTTAGTTTTCTATTGTATGCTTTTACAAATAAACAATAATTCTTCATCCTGATACAGCTTTAAATTTGTCAGGTCCAATTGTGCCAATAATCAATTCCTCCAAATCTGCTTTCAATTTTGCGACATCAAGTAATTTAATTTCTGGAGTCTTTGGGGTATGCGTTAAATCTATTTTATTTATGCTCTTTTCTGGCAAATCAGCATCAGATTCTGCACCAGTTGGTGTTCTACATAACGGACTTTGATTAAAAGTTAAATAAGGCATCATTGTTTTTTCTCGGTGAATTTCTGATAAATCTGAATAAAAATTTTCAGCCACTTTCTGGATTTCTGCATTTAATGGAACAGTTAAAGCTGAGTGTCTAACTTCTCTTTGATCAAATACTGGTTGAACAGGTCCAATCGTTACTGGTACCGTTACTGCTTCCATGCTTTTAGTTAACTGCTGTATTAATTCATCTTTTGTTCGAAAATATTCTGAAGTATTTGGCATTTCCCCACATCCTTCTGTTCTCATTACATTTCTCGGGGTTTCATTTCTGCGAACTGGGGTTTCAACATAGTTTCTGTTTTCTCCAGATATACTGGAACTAGATCTTGTTTCTATTCTTTCAGGAGTCTTTGCATTATTCGGGTATAATCTGGGTGATGCCTCATCAATAATTTCTCTAGGAGGTGCACTTGGAGTAGTTCCTGGAGGAACTCTCGGGGAAGAAAATGAACAAACTGGTTGATAAGGAGACTGTCTCTGTTTAGTAATATAAATTTCTTCTAAAACTGGATCTTCTAATTCACTTTCTTCAGCATTATTATTATTTTTTTCGGCCATAGTTGCATCACCAAATCTTGCTGGATACAGACCTTCACATGCACTACGTCTCCAACGACGCATTCTATCTTGATGAGTTTCTCGATCAATGTCTAATCTGGTACCTCTTGTTATACCTTTATTCTCCCTTTCCAATTGAAACATCTCATCCTCCCATTCAGCTAAAGCCTCAAATTGTGTAGGTCTAGGCTTTGGTTCAAGAGTCATCATCTTGTCTCTTAAATTTTTCATAACCTTAATGTTAAACGAACCATCTTCCGGCCATGCTAAAACACCATCATTCTTGGTATAATCCATCCATTTCTCAAACCAAAGGCAAGTATGATAACCATATTCACCTTGCATATAAGCTGCAGGTGTCTTGTACTTATGAAGTAACTTTCCACCTCGCGTTTCAATTTTCTTGTCAGATTTCAATTTATTTTTCAATTTCTGAAACCATGAAAGTTTCTTTTTCTGCTTAATATAAAAATAATCCATGTTTTAAATCTGTTTCCCTTGCTTTAGTAAAGATCGTAACAAGGAAGTTAGTATTCCTCTGCACCAGCCAATCCATGCGCGAAACTCACTAACAAACCAATCAGGTTAAGCTACGTCACCACCTTGCTCAACCAATAGAATTGCTGTTTTCAGGATAAGCCAATCAGCTGTCAGCTAGTCTTAGTCACGTGAACCAATCAGCGCACTTGCTGTGACGTATGTTAGCCAATCACAGCGCGGACCCTGTGACGTACACTGCCGCTGCAGCTTCTCGTCTCTCGCTCCTAGGGCTCACACCTCCTTCACAAAATATTTTCACAGCGCCATTTTAAACAAAACTTTTCAATGAATTTCAATTAGTAACTCCAGAAAAACAAACCATTTGTCTGTTTCACTAAAATGAAGTGATAGATAGCCTTTTACAGTCACTGGAGTATTCTTTTGCGTGAAATAGACGATGCTATTTTCACAGAATATTCATTCATTGATAAAGTAAGTAGCCTTACTCTACCCTTCTAGCAGCTAATAACAAACTCGTTTCTCTCTGAATGTACTTAAAGTGACATTTCAAAGTTTCACTTGATCGTATAATACAAAATTCATTTACACACATTCAAACGGAAAATATCCCTAACCATACATACATGAATCTTGGTAGCACTTTAACCAACCAATGAAATCCTCACACATGAATAAGAATAGATGACGCTACCTTACCCTTCACTCAAGCTTGGATAACTTCTACTACTCTTTTCACAGTGAGTTTTAAAACAGGACAAATGTCCCTATACTCGAAAGCTACGATTTCATAGACAACCTTTACAATACATTCTACCTAGCACACCTAAAAAAAAACTAAACTTGTGCTGTACGACCACAACACTAGTGATATATGACAATACCACTGTTTTGAAACAGAACAAATGCACTGTGCAACTCCACCTGTTACACTACTCTTATGCCGGCACAAAACCAGGAATTTTCACACTGCTGGAAAAAACATTTCGACTACATATAACAATTGAACAAACTCAACATATGTTAAACATCGATCCTATGTAATTACCATGCAGCATGACAGTTACCATAGCAACCATCCTTTGCTACCAAGGAATTGGTGCAGCGCCCCTATAGAAAATCTGTCTCAACAACGCTACCCAACACCATGATACTCACCATTAATCATAAATCACTCACAAGGCCCATAAAACTACGAGACAAATTTTGGGCAACTGAATCATCTGACCTAATTAATCAGAACTATTCACAAACTATTTACACTTTTATATACATCTGCAGTTTATCATCTTTTACCATGGTTTTTATGCATATATCATTTTAATTAAGTCACTAAGGTAAATGGATCAGCTAATGGTAACTAGACCATGAATAAACAAGACCAGCTTGTCGTTTCAAAATCTAATTTATGAATTTTATTCTTCAAAGGAAAAGTATTTTCTTTAATAAATCATTATTTTATTAGCAATTAGGCAGCATTAAATGAGGAATGAACAATTAGTCTGACATTTCAAAGCAAATCAGTAAGCATGTTTAAGGCAAAATAACAGTTTCCAATCCCTCAAGCTATTTCCCTAACTATTCTTTGCTCCACCTGTAAGGGAAAGATCATGTGGCCCTATTATCCTTACGTGCGCCAAAAGAGTCCAGCACGGCACGCCCTTCAGGAATCGGAAAGCGAGAAGCGCCCTCCTGTCAAAGGGGCCAAGTTTTATACCTTTTCTGTCTAGCTAATCTCACTAAAATGTATAACTTTCCTTGCCATCCAGTGTCCTTATTGGCTGACTGATGTCAGCTCATATGATGTCATCACCTTTCTCCAAGCCTAGATCGGGCTTTTCTTAGAGTCTATTGTCTCTTATTCTAAAGTCATGCAGCTTCCTTAAAATTATACTTTCACTTGAGCCACAGTACATGACTTCCTTGGCTTGGCACACTTTTCCGCTTCCTGTCCTTGAGTTAGTCACACCAAGAGCACGTAAAACAGTTTTCATTTGAGCTTGCAAATATTTTTCAACGTGACAAAAGTTTCCATGCAGGGCTCTTGCTCTCTCTGGACAGGACTTGACAACGCCATCTTTTCAGTTTTACTCTTTTAGGCCTCACTCGAAAACTATTATTTAAACAAACACAAAACATTAATTAATTAGAGAATTGAAACCCAATCTGTTACCCACCCCCTTAGCTAATTATTATCCCATTAATATAAGTTACCTAGCTGAAGCACACAGAACAGCGTGTTTATATCTACCATCTTCATTTAGGCCGCAAAGAATCCTCCACGAGCTAATGCCACATAAAGACAAAAAGACATAACATAAGCACACAAAATAAGCACATGCCATTATTTAAACAGCCGTATTTAATACTGACAAAGACAATAGACAAAGTTAGTTTATTATTTTCAACACACTTGCAAGTGCAACATAGAGCACATAAATTAGTCCCTTGTGTCGTGTAATGCATTTTAAAACTAGGTTGATTAGTACTTTTCAACATACACTGATTAATACGGTTATGATATTATGGAAGTTTAACTTTGCGAGTCAGAACAAAATTTTATTCTGAACCTCACTCCATCAAAAGCAACAATGGTTTCAAGATGAATGTCGGAACAACATTTACCTTTACTATAGAAGAAGCAGCTACAGCACTGCCAATGGAATTTTAAGGAGTTCAAGGTAATTTTGATTTGACTTTCATTACTGTAGCAACAACTGTGCTAGGACGCAGGACATTAACTGTACAATAGCATATATTTGCATGAATTATAGAAGAAACAAAAAATAAAGTTTGTAAGAAGCACGCCAACAAGAAAATCTAAGGTTTCATTGAAACTGCATTCATGATTCCCTTTGAATGTATTTCCTACAAGAGCCTCCCATAGCCTTTGTTTTCAAAAGCAATTTATTTATGCTGTTAACAAACTGAATGAAATTGAAGCCCCAACTAAGTTTAAAATATGGACAGAAATCTATCATCTACTAAATTAAGCTTTGGATATAGTAGGCAAGTGCATTTATTACAATTATAAATGCTCTAGTCATTTAGATAGTCTGTTATTTTAGCTGATGGTATTTTTTAATATCCTGCACTATGGCATAAATACTGTGTAGGCTCCTAATGTTTTTGTCATTAATATTTAAAGTGAATTATTATGTAATTATAGTGCCATAAATGTTACTCATGTGGATAGAGGCACTCATTTAAAACAATATTTTTAGTTATCGTTAGCACTTATATTAAATGCCAAGTGCCTGTACCCTTCATGTCAATCTTACCTGTAAAGGGAGAATTTACTAGCCCTAGGACATGATTGAGGAAGTGAGGTCCCCTTTTCTGTTTACTCATGCAGGGATGAGATATATAATAAATGGCAAAGGTTGTATGATGGAACAACGCATGCGATTACTTTCCATGCCTTAACAATGCGGTCGTAACCATGACCGCGTCTTTATCACCTATGCTTTTACCACACATGCCTTTACAACAAATTTCATTGTAAAGGCCTGATTTGTAAAGGTAAATAAGTGGTAATCGTTCATCCCAACTCACTGCCCTGAGGCCTAAAACCCTGCCTCAGCCCTTAAAACTACCATGGCCACAGCCCTTAAAACACCCCAGCCACCCTACCATGAGCCCTAAAACCGGCCCCAGCCTATAAACTACCCCGACCCCAGCCCTAAAAACACCCCAGCCCCCTGCCGTGAACACTAAAACCGGCAACCAGCCCTGAAAAATACCCGACCCCCACCATGAGCCCTAAAACTCGGCCCTGTAAAATACCCCGACCCCAGCCCAACCTAAACATCTTAAACTACTCACCAAGCCGCCGTTCTATCTATTGTCATCCACAGGAAGTCTCAACACCACCTACCCCCGCCCACTTGTGTCAGTGCTAGTCTGCTGACTGCCTTCACCACACTTATGCCTTTACCGCCTTTACAACAGAAATCATTGTAAAGGAATATGTGTGGTAAAGTCATTGTATGGTAAAGGCAAGTGTGACAATGCGTGCATTGAAATGGCGCTCGTGGTATACACCGAGTTGTTAATGCCGTTTCCCAATAGGAAGTTTCCTAGGTATAGTATGGGCAGAGAAAATATTTGACTCTCCTAGAAGTAGCTAACGTGACACAGCATTCAGAAATCAAGGACAGGGAGAGAAAGTGATGCATCATGTGAAAACAGGTGCCCTGGTGAATATGACCTAGTAAGAGGCTATATGCCATTTGGACTAAAGTAGGCATTCAGCAGTTTAGAACACACAAGAAGAAAATTGTGGGTGATAGGAAAAGACAAGGCAACTATATGAAAATGATAATAAATACGAAAATGTACAGCAGTATGCAAAGTATGCAACAATTATACACACCCTAGTGAAATTTATCTATGCCACCTGGTAAGGTGACAGACGGTTCTTCTGAAAGACACCATGGTCGTGAGTGAGGCGAACCTTGCACATGACAGCCTGGAGTATCCCCACTGCATGCTGACTGACAAGTACTGAATTTCAGCTTCACCATATGCCCATGTCACTTAATTGTTTGACATCCCGAAAGTTGCATCGGAGATACAGCTGTCCTAAATGTCCAGTGTCAAAATCTTGCTGCTTAGCAGACTGCAAATGTCCGTGATCTCCAATCCATGTTAAGCCAGAAGACCCGCATCTCAGTGGCCACTGCCATAGTGGTTGATGAGAGAAAACATCCCCACTACCAATGATATATCTACAGTGGCTGTGGTCCCACCAACCTCTGGGAAACATTTCAGGTCACTGATATCAAAACGCATTTCATACATTTTGAAAATCATATGATAATGTATTGAACAGCAGGCATCCAAAGGCAGAATCAGAGAGACCTGTTAAATTGGCAGATGTATTCACATCAAATACAGATAAGGACGCAACTGACCATCATATGTTTCAACCTTCGAGAATGGCTTCTACAGGTAGCAATACAATCTACACATTAGCTTTATTGCACACAAGCAATATTGTAATATTGTAATGTGCTCTCACACATCTGGAATTGGAATCTCTGCACCATGGTAGACTGATAGAATATGAAGTGTCATGGATGTCTTCCAGAGTAGTTTACGTTCAAAATTATAATCCAGTCATTGCGCTCCATTTGGATATTTAAAGAATGAATATTTCCCATTGTAATATGCGCCAAGATGCCCACATGAAGTTCCAAATAAGCATTTGCCAGCAATATAATAAAACTGTTAAAGAGTAGGATTATTTAGAGGTTAGTAGGATGGGAGATTTGAAGTAAACCACAAGCTCTTCTGCTGCACCAAGCAAGAAATTCTACTGCCTCATCTAGAGACCAGGCAACCACAATATAGCCATGTTTTCAGGCAAGAAGAACAGTCCTCTATCCTGTGGACCTTCCGATACAGATTTTGTCTTCCCAGGTCAGCCATGTGAGGCAAGCAGGTCCGGGGCACGAAAAAAAAGCACCCTGTGCATAAAGAACATATTTTGTTATGTTTTTCACAACCTCCAAAGGGCCCAAAAAAATTCTGTGGATGTCCTCCATTCATCTTTTATTTAAGCGCTCTTGCAGTGTTGGTGGGAGCACTTTTATCTGAAACACACCACCACTGCAGTGGTCAAATAAAAGTAGGGAGGACCCTGGTGCAGGTGGATGTAATGCCTCTGTCGTTCCAACAGCAAAAGTCATACCATCCGTTAAGGTCTAAAATATTCCAGCTATTTGATAATTTGTCTGGAACTGCATTTTGATGAATTTCTATGTGCCTATGTTTAGCTAGAATTATAATACATGGGATTCTGTAATACCTGTAGTTAGACTTGACATCTTTGTCCTGGTTTCCCTAGACATTTTGCCTGTACCTCATGTATTTTTGATGCTGTGCTGGATTTCGTGGTGTGGCACTTTGCCACTGCTGCTCAGTGTCAAAATGCAAGTGCTCCCTGTGTAAATTGTTGTTACAATTGGTTGTCCCTGATTGGCATATTCGATTTACTGGTAAGTTCCTAGTAAAGTAAACCAAAGTGTGCCACGATCTGTAAATCAAATGGTACTAGTGGGCCTGCAGCACTGATTGTGTCATCCACATGAGTAGCTCTAAAAAGGTAACTCAGGCCTGCCACTGCAGTGCCTGTGTGCAGTTGTAAACTGCCATGTCACCTTGGCAAGTGCACCCACTTGCCAAGCCCTAACATTTCCTTTTTCTACATGTAAGACACCCCTACGGTAGGCCCAAGGTACCCTACTGGGCAGGGTGCAGTGCATGTGAAAGGTAGGACATGTACTGATGTTTGTGACATGTCCTGATAGTGAAATACTGCCCATTTCGTTTTTTACTATTAAAAGTCTATCTTACCAATAGGATAAAATGGAAGTTTATTTATAACATCTATTAATATAACTTCTCATTGGAAAAAGATAGAGAAATACAGTTTAGGTAACTCAGAATTTAATGACACATCTTTTAGTAAAGATGGCTTTTAAATTGTGTGTTTGAAAATGCCACCTTTAGAAAGTATACTCAGACGTGAGTCCCGTGCTCTCCACACCACTGGAGTCAAGCTATCCTGGCTGATGACGACTGATAGCCAGAAACCGGTCCTAGGATGCTTGATTCCGGTCCAGGGAAGATATGGCTTGGCAGTTCGGGCTGGACTGTTCCCATGAGGCACAGGGTCAAGGCTGATTTGCATATAGCCATGTCTGAACTGGGGTGGTGTGGAGTGCAAAAAACGATGGATTTAGGCCCAGATCTCTGTACTGGGGTGAATGTATGATATTGTCCTGCATTCTGTCCATCAACTGTTGTTTTTGCATTTGTCACCCTGAGTGGGACGGGTATGCTCAGATGTGAGTCCCGTGCTCTCCACACCACTGGAGTCAAGCCATCCTGGCTGATGATGGCTGATAGCCAGAAACCGGTCCTAGGATGTTTGATTCCGGTTCAGGGAAGACATGGCTTGGCAGTTCGGGCTGAACTGTTCCCATGAGGCACAGGGTCAAGGCTGATTTGCATATAGCCATGTCTGCACTGGGGTGGTGTGGAGTTCAAAATAACGATGGATTTAGGCCCAGATCTCTGCACTGGGGTGAATGTATGACATTGTTCTGCATTCTGTCCATCAACTGTTGTTTTTGCATTTGTCACCCCTAGTGGGACGGGTATGCTCAGACGTGAGTCCCGTGCTCTCCACACCACTGGAGTCAAGCTATCCTGGCTGATGACGGCTGATAGCCAGAAACTGGTCCTAGGATGCTTGATTCCGGTCCAGGGAAGACATGGCTTGGCAGTTCGGCTGGACTGTTGCCATGAGGCACAGGGTCAAGGCTGATTTGCATATAGCCAAGTCTGAACTGGCGTGGTGTGGAGTGCAAAAAAACAATGGATTTAGGCCCATATTTCTGTACTGGGGTGAATGTATGACATTGTTCTGCATTCTGTCCATCAACTGTTGTTTTTGCATTTGTCACCCCGAGTGGGACGGGTATGCTCAGACGTGAGTCCCGTGCTCTGCACACCACTGGAGTCAAGCTATCCTGGCTGATGACGGCTGATAGCCAGAAACCGTTCCTAGGATGCTTGATTCTGGTCCAGGGAAGACATGGCTTGGCAGTTCGGGCTGGACTGTTCCCATGAGGCACAGGGTCAAGGCTGCTTTGCATATAGCCATGTCTGAACTGGGGTGGTGTGGAGTGCAAAAAAACGATGGATTTAGGCCCAGATCTCTGCACTGGGGTGAATGTATGACATTGTTCTGCATTCTGTCCATCAACTGTTGTTTTTGCATTTGTCACCCCGAGTGGGACGGGTATGCTCAGATGTGAGTCCCATGCTCTCCACACCACTGGAGTCAAGCTATCCTGGCTGATGACAGCTGATAGCCAGAAACCGGTCCTAGGATGCTTGATTCCAGTCCAGGGAAGACATGGCTTGGCAGTTCAGGCTGGACTGTTCCCATGAGGCACAGGGTCAAGGCTGATTTGCATATAGCCATGTCTGAACTGGGGTGGTGTGGAGTTCAAAAAATGATGGATTTAGGCCCACATCTCTGTACTGGGGTGAATGTATTACATTGTTTTGCATTCTGTCCATCAACTGTTGTTTTTGCATTTGTAACCCCGAGTGGGACGGGTATGCTCAGACGTGAGTCCCGTGCTCTCCACACCACTGGAGTCAAGGGAAGACATGGCTTGGCAGTTTGGGCTGGACAGTTCCCATGAGGCACAAGGTCAAGGCTGATTTGCATATAGTCATGTCTGAACTGGCGTGGTGTGGAGTGCAAAAAAATGGATTTAGGGGGAGGTTGAGGTGTGCCTGGCCTTCCTGTATGACTCAGAGCTGGGCTGAATAGACCATGGCTGAATTTAGAGTAGTGGGAGGAGATTTCCTTGCACCTGAATAGGGCCTGTCTCCCTTTCACAATGCTGTCTCCACCCCCTGTGGTCATACTGATGCCGCTGTGGTCCAGAGCCTGGGCATGCATCTCACAGCCTTCCTGTCGCCTTGGGTTTTGTGGCTGCCCTCCCCTCTCCCCACCCCACCACTGTACTCTGTGGTTAATGCTTTCTGGGCTTTTTTACTTCTGGATTTATGATTTCTGTGACTTTTGTGCATCCCGTCTTTTTTGTAGATTGTCTCCGTCGATTCCCTTAATCCGCACTCGCCATCTTGTCTCACCTATGCACGTTCCTTCTTCCCCCCTGACGACCCTTGAATGCTTTTCTCTTTTTCGCTGGACTGCCTTTACACCATCCCTCTCTTTTTCCCTTCTCTCCTCTCACCTATTCCCTGACTTCTATTCTTGTCGCCCTTTTCCTTATCTGCCTCTTATGACTGTCCATTTATTTTGTCATTTCTGTGCAACAAATGTTTTAATTATTATACCTTGTAACTCGCTATGCTGCTATGTTGTTCCTTATGTAAAGCTCTCTGATACCTCCGGGTCTAGCCAGAGCTATATAAAACTCAAGATAAATAAATACTGCACCAGTGAGGACAGAACTGGTTTGGACTGGGCTCGGAGACCCTTGCACAAAGAGAACAAAAATATTTTAGGGTATAAGTATTAGACCTAAAACCGTTGAACTTTAGACAACATCTGGAATCCAGAGGGACCATTGCCAAGGAGAAGAGCTGGAGAGACTGAAGAAAATCGACGCTGCGCTCTTCTTGCTGCAGATTTCCTGATGCAGCACCGCGGTGTGAGAAGAATCTTCATGCATCACTGCGCCGCTGCCGAAACCAATGCAGCGCCTGTCACCACTGCAAAAACCGACACAGCGAGGCTGAAGAAACCAACATATCGCCGCTCAGCGCTACCGCATCGATCGCCGACGAATCCTGGATTTCCACGCGTCGCACTTGTACGCTAAGTTTTCTCAACGCAACCCCTCCAGATAGGAATCGCTTCAGAATTGATGCAACGTTTTCCCACTACAGACTAGACCCGACGCAACGCTCTCCTACGTGCAGCAGAACTATCGCATCGCATCCTCAAGGTCTCAGGAAACTACGCATCTCTTTGTTTTTCGACACCTCCCATCGCTGCAGCTGTTTGCCCTTGTGAATTTTATTGCAACAACAGGTACTTTGAGAAAAAACATGCATCCATAGTTTTCTATGGACCCAGTTGTTTAAAACCTTTTTTACAGTTATTTTATTAATAGTTTCATGTTGGATTTTTGTCATTTTGGTTTTGATGAGTTTAGATAAGCATACTTTATTTTTCTAAACTGGTGTGATGTCCATTTGAGGTGTTATCATTGTATTACTGTGCATTTTGAGTACAAATACTTTACACATTGCCTTTGGGATAAGTCTGTCTGCTAGTGCCAAGCTACCAAGGGGGTGAGCAGGGGTTATCTAAAGTGTGTATCCCCCTTACCCTGACTAGAAGCAAGAGTCCCTATTTGGACAAAGGTACCTACCTCTGCCACCTATAGACACCCATTTCTAGCACTTGTATATTCATCTGCCTCTAATGTCTTGATAATTGGCAACATGTGGTGCACTCAGCCACCAATTATAGATGTCTGAACTCTGCCAACAGCCAAGGTGAATAGCAGGTCAGGTGTTGAGAATAATTGGAGCAGCTGTTTTGCCACGAAAACTGAATATTCATTTTCTTTCTTATGCTCTATTTTTCTAGCTTACAATGAAAAGCAAAGAGAACATGTTTATTTTTGGCACTCCTTAGATAGAGAAAAACTAGAATATTTTTGCCTGTCTCTACACATTCCGAGCTATTACAGATTTTTTTAAAAACCTGACATGTATTGAACTGTTTCTAATATCTATTTACAACAAATATCTAACAGGTTTTTGATGTGTTCATTTTTGTACAATAGGTTTTATTTTTATTCTTCATGTTAGCAAAAATGCTCGCTATTTCATATGAAAGTGCTATGCACCAAGAGTCTAAGTGGCTTTTGGGAAAGGTGGTGGTGTGACCATGTACTATATGGGATAAAGTACCCTCTGACATACATAATAAGAATATTACCAGTCACCTCACAGTTCTATCACATTATAAAGGAACTCAGCCTTCTGTCTAGGTCCTCTATGTGTTTATGAAACACCTCGGTGACGTGCAATATCCTTTTTTTAAAAAAAAACCTTCAAAAGACCTTTATTGACACCGTTCAGTACTGACACAGCATGGTGCCTACATCCCAGCGGGCCGGCACTGCATCGGGATATGTTTTAGGTTTCTTTTGTCACTTGAGGTGGGGGAAGGAACACATCAAGCTGCCTAAAACCTCTTCAGGCCGGCCGCGTCAGGTGGGCAGACATTACGGTGGGTTTCAAATAAAGGTCACAAACAATTACAATCTGACAATTTAGTCAAACTAACACAATATTATCGCCATTGTCTGTCTACCACTCTCAAGTTCGCCCAATCCATATTAGAGAAATTCCTGCTACCCAAGTATATCCGTATATAGAGTGGAAACAAAGCCCCATAGATGCATTTCAGTCGGCAAGACCTGTTCGTGTGGGAGTCCCTGCTTCTCAGTCCTTAACTATGCCTCATGTGTTATCCCCGTCTCGACCATGGTCGGGGCCAATGTGAGTGGTGGTGGTGGTGGATTCCAGGAGGTAGTTTTGAAGAGGAGACCAGATATCTCGCGGGCAAGAGGAGGGTGGCAAAAGTTCAGCGTAAGTGCGCAATTGCTCCTGGCAATATATAAGGTTGCTCAGCCAATCTTTGAATTCGGGGGCGTGGCCTCTGCCCCATCTGCAAGAAAATCGTCTTTTAGCTAGCAAGAGGACCAAGGAGGCGTACCGCCGTATCTTGGCAGGCAGTGGTTCAGTATACCCCAAAAGAGCAGTAAGGGGGTTAGTGGGCACGTGTGCTCCTGTCATTTTGTCTAACGATGTGAGCACTGCCCTCCAGTATTCACGGGCAGGTGGACAGTCCCAAGCCAAGTGTCCGAAGTCTACGCCCGCTGCACCGCATCTATCACATCTATCTGTTTCTCGCAAGTGTAAGCGGTGTAGGCGAGCCGGCAGATAGTATAGTCGGTGAATGTATTTGTAATGTATAAGGCGTAGTCTAATATTGGCAAAGATGTCGCCAGTCTGGCGGCAGCAAAAGGACCATTGCTCGTCTGTGAGAGGATGCCCCAGCTCTTCTTCCCACTTGAACTTGGTTGGGATAGGGTCACCCTCCAGTTCTTTTTGGGCGGTGCCATACGGCATTGACACTACATGCGCTGGGGGGGTCTATTGTAAGAGGACGTGAAGGGGGAGCATAACGGGAGGTTCTAGCGGGAAGCATTGGGTGAGGGTCTGCATAACCTGGGGAAGCCTTACATAGTAAAACCGCTCTAGGGGTGTGGGGGAGGTGGTGCCAAAGAATTCCTTGCTGGTGCGGAACTTCTCGTGTGTGTACAGTTCTCCCCAGGTGAGACAGGATAGCTTGCGTAGCATACGGCAGCAGCCTCCTTCTTGCATGACAGGGAGATCATGTCATCCCAGTAGCGGAGCCAAGGGTGAGTAGAGCAGGGGGGATCGTAGCCTCTGCGCGAGATCTCGCCCGGCGCTGGTGGTGCATTGCACCGTGGTGGAGGCCAGGTGTCTAGGGACCGCAGGGGTGCTTAGGTAAGCTGTGCATGATGTGGGGGACATGTACCCATCCTCTACAGTTAGTTGAGTCATGTAAGGGGGGATGCATCCAATAAGCTGTGAAGTGGGCCTGGGCGCACGTGAAGTAAAGTTCTAGATTGGGTACTTCGAAACCTCCGGCAGCGAAGGGTCTCGTGAGGACGTCCCAGGCAAGTCTGGGTTGCTTCCCGCCCCACATCAGACGAATCAGCTGGGTTTTCATACTTTTAAAGAAATGGCGGCTAGGGGCGTGAGGGATGTTGGTGAAGAGGTAAAGCAATTTGGGAAGCACTACCATCTTGATCAGGGAAACCCTGGCAGCAATGGAAAGGGGCAGCGCAATCCATTTGGTAATCTTGTCAGTTAGGTGGTCTAGTGTCCGCACATAGTTAGATCGCATCAGTTCATCTTGGTCACAGGGGATAGTTGTCGAAATATGTGATTCTGTCCGCACATCACATGAGTGGGTAATCAGGTTCAAACCGTGCGGTGGAATCTGTGAGAGGGTAGATCTGGGATTTCCCCCAATTCACATTAACCCAGGGGAGGTGGCCGAAGAGAATGAGTAGCCGGAGGATGGGATTAAGGCTGACATCAGGATCTCGCAGATACAACGTGAGGTTATCCGCATATAGCGAGATTAATATCTACCTCTCGGGATAGATCAACGCATATTCATGAAAATGTTGCCTGACTTTGGCCGCCAGTGGCTTGATCGCTATGGCGAAACGGAGAGGCGAGAGGGGGCATCCTTGCCGAGTGCCCCGTGCTATCACAAATGGAGACGACTGGATGCCATTAACCATGATTCTGGCTTGTAATTCAGTGTAGAGCAGATTTATCCAGGCAAGGAAGAGGGCGGGAAACCCCATACATTGTAGGACAAGGGCGAGGTAATCCCATTACAGAGATTTAAACGCCTTAGTGGCGTCGAGAAATATCGCTGCAGCGTTCACGTCGGGATTAATGTCATGGAGTATTGCGAACAGAGTGTGGTCGTGCAATATCCTTATAATATATGGCAGGGGGTACTTTTGTCCCTTATATTGTATCAAGAACAAAGCGAACAACTCTTGAGTGGGAATAGTACACCATGACCTGGATTATGAAAATACCTTGTAGCAAAAAGGCACAGGACAATCAGGGGATTTTCAGGAGAAGGTCTTGAGACAATTCTGTTGCAGACATTCAGCTGACATTGTTTCTCTGTCAGCATTTCACAACATGATGAAAGGTGAAAGTCTTCTGCTTGCTGCCCAACTCCTGTTTGGAAAATTCTATCCATAATTCTTCTACCTCTTCCTTTCTTCATCTGTTTTGTAAAGTGTGCAATGCTGAAGGGTTATGCTATGTTTCTATGCAATATGGTGGGAGCATGTGTTTTCCTGGGAATGGTGACCATTTAAAATGTTAAAACAACCCAGAAAGGGATGTTAGTGTGCGTGTTCCTCAATATCTCTGGTGGTCATCACACTGAGGTTGCGCTGTCAAAATTGTACAGACAACCTTATAGTACCAACATTAGCTGAAGTAAGTGTATCATTGTCTGGGTAAAAATATTATGGTGCAAGTCAAATTTAAAATAACTTTAAAGCAGTGAATCATACTAGCTGTAGATATAGTAGAGAAATCTTCAATTATCACAGGTTTTTGTGCATACAGACTAAAATGTTTGTGAATCCCACACGTATAGAAATTTTACACAAATCATAAGCAGAGGCTTAGTACTTTTGAGTACACAAGCCGTTCCTTAGCACACTGAACCATTTAATTTTAAAATAAAATATTTGTTTCATAGCCAATATCCCTCCCTTGTGCATTTGAAACTGCTGAAGCAGGTTTGAAAGGATATATGTTGATAGGCACTCTTTCAAGTAAAAATGCTTTTGAAATTGTTATCTTATTTACCTAAGGAGTGGTATCAAGTTTACTGTTGTTTGCTCTGTTCAGGCTACATAAATATTTATATATTTTTTTTACCTTGTGTGAAATTTGACAGCTGTACTTTACCAAAGCACGAACCTTCATTCCACAGGCATCTTCCGCATGTCAATGCTTCTGGTTTTATTATAACGACATTACCACTGGGCCATGGCCATTAACCTGTGCATGAAGATTCATAATGATAACTCTAAAGAAGCTAAACATTAAAATACCATGAATAGGGATTATTTTAAATGGAGAGAGATTGAGTTCAGTTCCAATCATATGTATTTGTATTGCAGGTGCAGGTAAACCTGTGACTGTCCAGAGCACACTCAGCACTCCCTAACAGAGCTGACAAATAATACAGAGCGATGATAAACCGATCCATGATAAATGTATACATATACTTATACAACTAAAGCCCAGCTCATTATCTTCATTGTGGGCTCCCTTAGAAAAGTGTTTGGCTACCGTTTTAGTAGATTTAGATTGCAAATGGTGTGGATCTATTTTTGTTAATTAACTACTGTTAGACCTGGCATCCTTGGCGTAGATTCCTCTGTATTTTTGCCCTTGCCTCGTGTGTTTTTACTGTGTGTTGGACTTTGTTTTTGCTGGTCTAAATGCTTTGGGCACTTTGAGATTACTGTTCAGTTCCAAAGTGCAAGTGCTCCCTTTTGCCAATCGATGTTATGGATTGGTAATTCCATGATTGGCATATTTGATTTACTGGTAAGTCCCTAGGGCAGTGCACTGTGTGTGCCAGGGCCTGTAAATCAAATGCTGCTAGTGGGCCCGCAGCACTGATTGTGCCACCCACATGAGCAGCCTGTAAATTAACTCATACCTGCCACTGCAGTGTCTGTGTGCAGTTTGGTATTGCACCCACTTGCCAGGACCTAAACCTTCCCTTTTCTTACATGGGGCTCACCCCCAAGGTAGGCCCATGGTACCCCTGGGGGCAGGGTGCAATGTGAAAGGTAAGACATGTCCTGATGTATGGCATGTCCTGATAGTCAAATACTGCCAATTTCATTTTTCGCTATTGAAAGGCCATCTGTTCTATAGGATAGAATGGGAGTTTGTTTTATAACATTTTATAAATATAACTTCCCATTGGTACAAGATTGGAACTCAGAATCTAACAATGTAGCTTTTAGTAAGGATGGTCTTTACATTCTGTGTTTGAAAATACCGCTTTTAGAAAGT
The DNA here is from genome assembly GCF_964261635.1 of Lissotriton helveticus. Taxonomy (NCBI): domain Eukaryota; kingdom Metazoa; phylum Chordata; class Amphibia; order Caudata; family Salamandridae; genus Lissotriton; species Lissotriton helveticus. The sequence continues at coordinate 2,124,503,653 of NC_136059.1, read as the reverse complement.
AGATCTTTTCTTGCTTAGCCATCCAGTGTGCCTCTGCTAGGTTTGTGTATTGAATGTCTGGCTTTGGAGTGACAGGGGCTGGGGATTTGCATTCTGTACAGACAGTCACTTGGGTGTGAGGTGTATCCTGCCTTTCAAGGCTGAGTCAGGGCTGAGTAGGGGGAGGAGATTTCTTTCACACCTGAATTGGCTTGGTCTGCCTTGGACAATACTGTCTCCATCTCCTGCCGGTCAGCAGCACCGGAGAGGACAGGGCTGGTTTTGGCTGGGCAGAGAGTTTCTCTGCCACCAGAGAACAAAGCAATTTGTGCAATGAAAAGTGGGGCCAGACCCCTAAACTTTAGCCTACTTCTGGAATTCAAGAGGAACCTCTGCCAAGGAGAAGAGCTAGGAAAAGCTGAAGGAGAACTACTGCCCCTTTGCTGTGTGCTTTCTGGAGTTAGGCTGCGGTGGCAGTTTTCTGACAAGAAGAGGAATGTGTGTGTATCCTGCTTGTTAAGTGTCTCCAAGGGCTTGAAATGGAGCTTGCACCCTGTTCAAGAGGTCTCAGGAACAGCAAAGACCTTAACATCCTTCTAGGCCCCATCTCTGCCACCTCTGGTTTTAGTCACCGCAGAAAAAAGGAGCAGCCGACTCTGTCACAGAGTCTGTCACAGGTTCCTTGTTGTGAATGCACCGCAGAAGACTCTGCTGCACTTCACACTGCATCCTTGGACTCACCAACGGCGTCTGGATGATTGTGGTGTCCATTTGTAGTGGTTTCTCTGTATTACTGTATGTGTGCATAAATGTTTTACACACCGCCTCTGAGATAAGCCTGTCTGCTCGTGTCAATATACCAAGGGGGTGAGCAGGGATTATTTTAGAAGTGTATCCCCCTTACCCTGACTAGGAAGAAGGATCCCTACTTGGACAAAGGTGCAAACGATTGCCAACTAGAGACCCCCCTTTCGTACAACTAGGTTGGACAAGTACTGATCAGAACTAGTACGTACCCTACATTTAACCCCTTAGCTGCTGGGTCTTCCCCCTCAGTGCTGAGCTCTTTTGGGGCTATTTAGCGTGGTTCGTGATTAGAGCTCTTACCATTTTTTCCACATAAGGTACCCACATCAAATTTGTGCCCTGGGATTCCAAAGGTACCCAGGGCTTGTAGAGTCCCTTGAAGGGGATCAAGAAAGGGCAAAATATAGCAAGGTTATGAGTTTTTTGATAAAGAATTAGAAAAAAAGTGCTCCAGATAAAAGTGTCTGGTTATCTTCTGAAAAATGGCATAAACAAAAGGTTTGCTGTGCTAAAGTCACCATCTCCCCAACTTTTATGAGCATGCAGAGCTGAATCAAAAAACCAAATTTGTACCACAGTTTTGGCACTTTTCAAGGAGGTGGCCTATTTTTCTTGTTTTGGTGCTCTCAGCCTACTTTCAATTTATGCTGGAAACCAGTATGAAGCCCATGGGCACTCAACCTTTCACTCAACCTAGCAGAATTCCCAACTACCTGGAAGAGTGCAGTGGTCACCCCACTAGTGAAAAAAGCCGGTTCAGACATTAACAACCCTGCCAATTATCGACCTATCTCACAGCTACCATATTTATCAAAAGTTCTAGAAAAACTGGTAAATAAACAGCTTTCAAGCTTGTTGGAGACCAACAATCTGTTGGATGTCTCCCAGACAGGCTTTAGGGCCAACAACAGCACCGAGACAACACTCTTGGCAGTGCTGGATGACATCAGAATACAGGTTGATCAGGGCAAAACGATTGCCCTGATACTGTTAGACCTTTCAGCGGCGTTTGATACCGTGCCCCACAACCTCCTACTAGAAACTCTGGCCGCGAAAGGGATACAGGCAAAAGCTTTAGGTTGACTTGAATCCTTCCTGTCTGACAGATCACAATCTGTACGTTTAGGTAACTTCTCGTCCACTTCCCGGAAAATTAAATATGGGGTCCCACCGGGGGCCTCTCTAAGTCCGACATTATTTAATGTATATGTATCATCCTTGGCAACCATCGGTAAAAAGTGGGGTATCAACATCTGCTCATACGCAGATGATACACAATTAATGGTAGTACAAAAGGGGGTGGTGATGGACGGAGCATCCGAACCAATCAAACACTCACACCCAGTCAAAAGATCTGGGTTTGATCCATCACCGTTCTTTAGCCGACTCTGCCACCCCAGTTCAGACATGGCTATATGCAAATCAGTCTGACCCTGTGCCTCATGGGAACAGTCCAGCCCGAACTGCCAAGCCATGCCTTCCCTGGACCGGAAACAAGCTTCCGAGGACCGGTTTCTGGTGATGGATTAAACCCAGATCAGTTGACTGGGTGTGAGTGTTTGATTTGTTCAAACGCTTCGTCCATCATCCCCTTTTGTATCACACAATTAATGGTAGCATTAAACGGCGAGAAGGACCCGAAAAGCAGGCTGCTTAACTGCCTCACCGAATTGTCCAATTGGATGTATAGTCATTGTTTGAAGCTAAATGCTGACAAATCGGAAATTCTCTTGTTCGGCGGATCTCAACATCTCTGGGACAACACCTGGTGGCCTGCTGCTCTAGGCACACCGCCCAAGCCAACACCAACTGCAAGGAACTTAGGAATCCTCATTGATAACACCCTGTCCATGAAAATCCATGTTACAACAATATGCGGCAAACGTTTGCACTACTAAAAATGCTAAAAAGAGTCTTCCCATGAATTCCCGCTGAATGCAGAAAAATACTAGTCCAGTCACTACTGATAAGCAGGCTGGACTACGGGAACTCCCTATTTGTAGGCATGGCAGACTACTTATTCACAAAACTACAGCTAGTTCAGAATGCGGCAGCTAAGGCAATCTGCAATAGGAAAAAGTACGACTCGGCCAAGAGCTGTCTGAGAGCCCTACATTGGCTCCCAATGAGGCAGAGAGCCTCTTTCAAAATGTTATGCATTACACATAGGGCATTGCATAACACCGGCCCCAACATCCTAAAAAACAGGATCAATTTCTATGCACCCAATCGGAATCTTCGCTCACAATCTACAGCAAAAGCTTCCACCATTCGAGTAAAGAGAGCCAGAATGGGTGGGCGTGCCTTTTCCCACCTGGCCGCTCCCATTTGGAATGACTTGCCCACTGATCTCAGGCTCACGGACTGCCACCTCACGTTCAGAAAAAAAGTGAAAACCATACTTTTCCCCAAATCCGACTAATTCCTCTAGACTCATATACTGGCCCACCGCAGACACCAACAATCTCAGCGCCGTGATATCCTGCTTAGGATGAATGCTGCGCTTTAGAAGTAACATAACATAACATAACATGGGTGACCCAGGAACGCTACAGAATTCTAAATTCCAACTTTAGCAAGGGGTCACATGTGTTGATCGTTCATGGTTTTAAAAAACAAGTGTTGAAATAGGAAAATATTGAAAATGAGTAGGAAAAAATGGTCATTTGTTGCAATGTTTTCATCTGTAACATTTTGTCACGTTGCCAATTTACTTACGCAATATACCATTACGTCCAGTAGATCCTTCCGGATGCAGGGATATATTTCTTAACATAGCGATTTAGGGCCTTTTGTGTCATTTTCTCTTTGGGGTACCGTTCTTATCGGGAGATGCGTGGGAACTCAGTAAGTAAACCTGTGGCTCCACGTAGATTCCATCAGATAGATTCATGAAGGTACCATTCTGCGATTAGCAAATTGCGAAAATTTGCGATTCGCAGTTTGATAATCGCAGAATGCAATTCATGTACAAATGCGATCAAAAAATGCGATTCGCAAAAGATCGCAATTGCCGATTGCGATCTTGCCGCAATCGCAAAATAATCGCAAAATCGGTAATTTTTGATGTTGAAATTGCGATATCGCTATTTGCGATCTCGCTAACTACGAGATCGCAAAAACGTGAAGTCGCATTTCGAGCCCACTGATGACATCACAACCAGGAAGTAGGCTCACCACACCCACAAACAGAACACAGAGCCAGGGAGTGGCAGCAGGAAACTGAGGAGCACCAAAACCAACACTGTGCAGCACCCCAGCCAGAAAAAGTTTGCCAAGATGTCCCAGGATGCAGCAGGGAGCAGTGGGCAGGAGAGAAAGAGGAAAATTAAGTTTTCCGAATTAGGACTGGAGCACCTAATTGAGGGGGTCTGCAAGGATTATACCCGGCTCTTTGGAAAAGACTCCCGGTGGTTGCCAGAGGCAGAGAAGCGCAGGATCTGGCAGCGCATCCGCGCGAAGGTCAATTCTGTTGGTGTGACCCAGCGCACAATTGACGAACTAAAAAAGCGCTGGTACGACCTGAGAGGTCGTTCTAAGGAGCAGATTGCTGAGAGGCTTGGGGAGCGACTGGCCACCGGTGGAGGGGATCCTGTAGCCACACCGAACACCCCATTGGAGGACCTGATAGAGGACACCATTGCGCCTGCAGCCTGCGTGGGGGTCCTTCCGCTGGACTAATCTCGACCCAGCCAACAACCTGAAGGTAAGTGCCATGCGACTGCGACCCAGTCCCCCTACAATGCCCTTAAGTCCTGAGCTAGCAACATGACATCCCCAACAATGCAGCCCATGCTCACCAAAAAAGCCCTATTGCATTGTGGAAGTTGTAGTGTAATCATGTACCCGCAGTTAGCCCAACACTGCCAGAGCAGTCAATGAAAAGTAAACCCAAAAGCCAGTCAGGGAAAGCAAGGCTGCATGCATGTATCAACATTGCATGCGCAAGATACATGACTTTAATCATGCACCCTTTCACATTACAGGTGCAGGTGAGCAAGCCAGCACAGACATCGCCGAGAGCCAGGAGGACACTGAGGGTGAGGGCCAGTCCTCCCAACTAACCGGCCCATCACAGCCACCAGCAGTGCTCCCACCACCACCACCACCACCCCGTGCGGACAGGGCCACCCCTGCAGCCACAGCCCTGCAGCCAAGACCCCAGCAAACAGCCACAGCAGTGGTACAGGCTCCACCACCACCACCCCGGAGGCAGACGAGGCGCACACCAGGTCACACACCAGCGCACTGAGGCGCCAGCTAGACCTAATCACCACAGCAGTGCTCGGCCGCCAGGCCACTGCCCATGAAGAAGCAGAGGGGGCTGACGACGCAAGTGAGGCTGCGTCAACCAACAGCAGTGCATCCTTGCCAACGATGCCTGCACGTCGCCGCAGCAGCAGGGCAACATCAGCAACTGGGGCCAACACCGTCCCTCAGGATGCAGAGAGACGACTTGGGGCGTCTCGTCGTCACCGACCGTAAGGACTCACACACTCTGAGGGAGGCCATGCAGTCAACCCCTGCTAACCCCCTACCCCAGCATGCGGAGGTATGGAGCAATACTCTCTCCATCAGACAGTTCAATGATTAAAGGCCAATTTATTGTGCATAAACAATAAAGAATAATGGTCAAAGATGATTCACACTCATGTCATTATTACATTAGTCATGCATGGGTGCAGTGTTGTGATAGGTGCACTAGAAACAGTTAATAGTGATGTGGTTGCGGCGCCTGTGTCTCTCAGAAGGATCTTCTCCGCGTGCATGACGTACATGTGGAGGCGGCCGGTTGTCACCTTCAGACTCACTGCCAGATATCTCCGCTGGTATCCTGCGCTTGGTAGCAATGTTGTGGAGTATTGCACACACGGCCATGATGCAGCAGCAGACCTCAGGTGTGTATTTGATGGCCCCACCAGTCTTGTGCAGTATGCGGAAATGGCTCTTCAATAGGCCAAATGTCCTCTCTATGCAATTTCTTGTCCGTATGTGTGCAGCATTGTAACGCCGTTGCTGTGGTGTGGCAGGGTTGAGGTATGGGGTGAGGAGGTACTCATGTAGACCGTAGGCGCTGTCACCTGCGGGTAATGAGCAGAGGGTGAGTGCCTATTCTGCACAGATACATGCTCAAAGTGTAGTATTTGGGGACATGTGTACTTACCCAGTAGGTGTCCTTCGCCAAAGTCTCCCCTTGCCAGTCGTGTGTGAATGCCGCAGTGCCAGAAGATGAAGGAGTCATGTGTTCTACCCGGATATTGTGCCACCATGTCCGTGATGTAATTCTTTGCGTTGCACACCATCTGGATATTGAGGGAGTGGTTGGACTTGCGGTTGCGACACATGTATTCTGTTTGTGCTGGTGGGCAGATGTGGATATGGGTACAGTCAATGCATCCAATAACATGCGGAAAATGTGCAATGTTGTAGAATTTGAGCTTGGTGTCATTTAGGTCCTGTTGGGTGGTGGGGAATGAAATGTAGTGGTGTAGCCGGGTCAGCATTGCATCCAGGAAACTCCTTAAGCAGCGGGACATGGTGAGCTGGGATATACCCCCAGCGACAGCAACTATCCCCTGGAAGCTTCCGGAGGCCAGTAGGTGCAGGCTGCACAATACCTGTACATGGGTGGGAACAGCATTGGTTCTCCTTGTTGGATGCTGCAGCAGGGGGTCTAGGTCCTGGATCAGCTTGATGATCATTGGGCCACTTAGGCGGAACTTGGCATAGATTTGCTCCCTGGTTTGGCCCAGAAGGGTGACCCACTGCCGGAATATCCGCTCCTGGATCCTACGCCTGTTCTGTGCTGCTCGCTGCAGCCTACGCCGCCTGACCACCATGTAGAGTCCTGGCATTGTGAGAGTCCTCAGTCTCCAGCTGCATGTCCTTTAGTGTGTTTGCTCAGGCCAGCACCTGTATGCAGTTAACATTAATCAACTTTTTTTTTTTTTCTTTGCTGGTTACCACCTGGTTTGGGTTCTCCTTAAATTGCGCGTCGCTATTTGCGATTTTCGTGTTTTTCGCAATCTGCGATTTTTCATGAATGGCAATAGCGAATATTTAGCGCTTTCGCTAATGATTTCGCAGAATCCTTGGATTCTTGCTATTTCTTGTTCGCAAATGGGCAGGTTTCAGGATTCTGCGAATTTATTAGCGAATTCGCTATTTTATTTTAGCGCTTCCGCACTTTTGCGACTTTCAATTTCATGAATTGCTTTTACTCAATTTGCGGTCGTAATTGCTAATTCGCAGCAATTGCGATCGCAAATTAGCTTCATGAATCTATCTGCATGTCTTTCCATCACAGAAATGTGATACAAATGTGTGTTTCTTAACAAAGTCTGATGGCTGCAAGGGCTTCCAGGTAATATTACCTTGTCAGAGCCACACAAGTCATGCACCCTTGGACTCTCCTGGTTGTCTAGTTTTAAAAAATGTGCAGGTTTGTCTAGGTGCTGGTTGAGCTAGGGTCCAAAATCCACAGCTACCCATAATGAGAGAAGAAAACAAGGAGTTTGAGTAAGAGCCATCTTACCACCACAGATATAAATCTGGTACTAATATTTTTAAGTTAATGCACCACTTACATTGGTTGGTTTTAGCACCTCCAGAAATATTGGCTTAAAAACACAAATACCTATCAAAGTATCAGGCATCAACCACTTTATGGTCCATTCATATGCCATTCATGTACCAAACACAAGTATTTCATTCTGCCAGCCAATGCCAAATCCAACAGATCAGTACACTCACAGCAACATACCGCTGCCATGCAAGGACCCATCACATTCATACGCAATAGGACTGAATTAGTTTGACTACATTTTACCATCTGTCAAATAACCGCCTCCTTCTTTATGAACATTGCCAAACACATGCCTAGTGAACCTTTACTAATGGCTCCCATGACAGCCACATGAGGCTCAGGAAGGGATGTTTTACATGCGTCTTTAGCGCACACACTGTGGTAAATCCAACTCCTTCCAGTTTGTGGAAGCAAGTTGGGGGTTTCCGAGTATGCCTCTGTGGTGTCATTCCAGGAACTGAGTGAGCACATCTACCTTGAAACTAAGGCAAACATGCTGGGGAATATTGCCAAAGTTCCCTAAGGAGAACGTCATAAGATATGAACAGTAGTTTTTGACACACAGAGTAGTCCGGGAGAAAGTAACATATGTCCCATTCACCATTATCTGCAGTGCTGTGACTGTAATGCACTTATCATACAGCAAACTAAACATCTACTAAGTTCTGACGGAGGATGAACATGGCAAGCAGGTCAAACATTTTACCTATACGTGTAGCGTTGGGGGCTGAGTTCTCTGTAATGGTATGAATTTTTTGTAAAATGCACTTATCCTGAGAGGGTGTCCTGTCGCCAATGCAAGAGCAGTTAGTGGTGATCCATGGATAAACCTTAGTCAAATACCCAAGTGTTCAGCTCTGTGCAGAAAGAACTAATTTTAGAGACGGTGCAGATGTGTAAGGGTACATCATCCCGCACGTTTGGAACAAATTAGAAGTCTATTCTCCTTGCTCAGGTGCTCCCTGTGCTGAGCAAAGGTGTCTGGAAGTTTTATGAAATCTAAGGCGTTCTTGAGATATGCTGGACCAGCGCTGTTTAAGACTATGAATGTGTGTTTCAGGACTTAGAAAAGAGATGTGGACAGGGAGTCAGTGAAGGTGTTTCAGGTGCCGGGTATGTGCCTGTTCGGATGTTGAGGGAGGAGGTTGCCTACTGCATACTGTATGCTTTGGAGTCATCTGCTTAGTTGAGTGAGGGAGTATTTCAGTGTTAGGGCAAGCGGCGCCAATATGTTTGGATCTGTAGGTGAAGATAAAGTGATGTTTTGTATCTGTACTACCTTCACTATCTGCTTTCTACCTATTCAATATCCCTTTGAAGGCAAACCTACCCTAAGATTTTCTTACCCGTTCATGTCTCTGTCCTCATCAGAGTCCAGACTAATCCTGTTTACTTTCCAAGTGAATCTATACTAATGTCTTCCATCCATAGCTACTTAAAGCTCAAGAAATCAAGTCTTTCATGCATCTTCAGCACCCTTAGAGGCCAATTATGATGTTGGTAGGAAAGCATTCTGACCAAATCAGTCTCGGAATGATTTCCGACCAAATTGGATTCGAGGAGTCCAACCGACCGATTACAATGGTTCCGAAAATTGTTCAGTCGGACTCCCATTGACTTCAATGGGAATCTGTGTTCCGACTGAATACAGAGGCTCCCATTGAAGAAAGGTTTGGGTGAGGAAAATCATGCACTCTGTGGCAGGCCCACCATGGTGCCTGCCAAACTGTGCATGGTCTGAGAGAGAGGACCCAAGGGGACCCCCATTCAATGGCACCGGGTGAAGGAGGGCCTGCTATGGGCCCCCAAAGTCAGGTTCCGACAGCCGATCTGTGTCGGAACAACCAATTCGGAAAAGTGAAGGACATTGCCCTCTAAGGGCCCAAAGCCAATGTGCTGGGCTTCAAAGTCTCCCAAAAGTGGGAGCAGAACTATACATACTGAAAGGAATGTACGAAAAGAACATGTATTCATTAGCAAATCAGACTTCAACCTTGGAGAGCAGAGGAGAAATAATATTGGGACACAGTTTTATAGTTTTGCTGAAGCAAGCAAAAAACAAATGAGGCCTAGAGTGGATGAGCCTAAATAGGCTTCTAGTAGTCGCGCATTTTCAAGATGGAGGGACACCGGCCAATGAAGCCTTCATGCCGTAAGGATAACGCAGTGGGTTTTATAGTATCAATACAAACGGTGTCTATTTAGCCACCTAAGGCTAATTTATATATTATGTATGAATGCACAATATAAAAGGGAATTTAACACCTAACAAAGGCTCTTCAAATCCGAGATCTTAATACGTCGGTCGGAAATGCGGTCCGTAGACCTGTACGAGTCAGTTCCAAATGACTCAGACTATCGTAATCGATCGTTCTGAAGGCTTCCCAAATCGGTCGGAAAAGACGGGTTCCAACCTGAATGCCATTCGGAGCCTTTCCGAACGACATCGTAATCAGCCCCTTACTGTCCTAAATCGAACTCCTTCCAGTTTGTGGATGCAAGTTGGGGTTGTCCAAGTATGCCTTCTGAGGGCTCATTCCTCAAACTGAGCGAGCATATCTACCATTGAAAACCAAGGCAAACGTGCCGGGGAATACTGCCTAAGTTCCCTGAAGTAATAAGCCAAATAAATGTCCAGTGGGCGTCATTCACCAACACTTCTACTTTTGCTTTGAAAGTGTGAAAACTCAATTACAAGCTTCTATTATGGCCAACAGTATTGAAAAAGTGTGCAGGACAATATCTTGTATGTTGATTGTTTTTACATCTTACACTAAAGATGTGAAAATGATCATCATATAAGATATTGTGTCCTGTACTCTTTTTCAGTAACATTGGTTATGATTTAAGTTACTAATTGAGTTTTCACACTTTCAAAGCAAGTAGAAATGTTGGTGAATAAGTCCCATGGGACATTTGTTTGACTTATTACACTTACTCTGGTTTTCGTGGACAATCAGGGTGGTCCTTCAGTTCCCTATAAAGCACTTCTGAATCTAATAAGGCCTTTACAATTTTGCCACACAGGGTACTCCGTGTCAAATTGGCCTATGTTCAGTCCGCCATTATGTACAGTATGGGGACTAAAATGCACTGGTCAATCAGTGAACAGAACTCCTACCATGTTCTCACAGTGGATAAATGTGCCGAGCAGGCCATAAGAAAGTCAATGATTTCCTTCAAGTAGAGGAACTAAAATTCTATGGCTGCTAGCCCATGGAAGGTTGGTATCCATGCACAGCCATTGAAAGGTTTAGCTAAAGACAGCTGAACCTCAGACAATTTTCCAATACTTCACTTTTGCCTTGTGCCTTGTACATAACATAAAGCAAGTAGGAAAACGTGGGGCTGGCTGAGATGGGCACTGGGGACAGTAAACACAACTCTTCTGCCTCTTTCCCTTTTTCCTGAGGTTGTCTGATGATAAACAACATATGCATTGTGTCTTGGCATCTGGAGCAGGTGGGTAAACAGTTTCTTGTACCAAGTGCTAGCTTTATGACTCGCATTGTATGGTTAAAGAACCTGGTCATTCTAATCCGCTCTGCCATGTACTTGTTGTAAGCAAGTATACACGTAGGCTTCTGAACTTCGGTAATCTGACCGCAAACAATGATGGGGGACATGCTCGCATCATGAATTGTAGTGAGCACGTACACATCACACTCATCAGAGAACCTGACTGCAAGCAGTTCGTTGGAACCCAATGTAGTTTTCTGGGATTTCTGGAGTTACTCACAAACAAGCTCTTCCTGGAATCCTTGGTGGTGACAACCGACTGTACCGCATGCCAGAGCCAGCTTTATACAGCTCACTGAACAGCTTTACTCCTGTATGGTAATTCTTCTCACAAAGGTTATAACCTTTGTGAAGGTGTGGCTGGACAAGCTCCCATACACCATTTCCTGTGACTCCTAGCATGGGAGGGCAGCCTACAGGGTTTAGAGTGGAGTCCTTCCTTGCATACACTCTCAAGCTGTACAATAGAGCTCTCACAAGGAATGTACAGCTTGATGTGATAGAGAGCCAACTTACTGACAATATTCTGCCTAAACAGAAGCCGCCCTTTGTAAAGGATCAAGGACTCGTCGACGGCTATATTATTTCCAGGAGCAGAATTCTTTGGAGACCAGGCAGACAAATGTTCTAGGGCAGGCCGAATTTTGAAAAAACCTGTCATGGTCTGGATGGTTGCGGGGCAATGCAGCAGCCTTGTCATTGAAAAGTAGCATACGATGCAGTTGCAAAATATGATCTCTGTTCATGTACGGTACAAAGATGGGGGTTAGCCAAATCGTGCCTGTAGGACTGCAATATTGGTTTCTGCACTAACTATATTTTGAGTATAAGGCCCAAAAATATTCTCAAATCCTCAAGCGAAGTGAGAGCCCACTGGTATGCCCTAGAATGAGTCCCTAGAGTGTCTTCTGTTCCCTCAAAATAGTTTGCCACAGAAATTTGTTTGCTGCACAGTTTGCTCAAGGAAGTCAGCATCCAAAAAGAGATGAACGTAGTCAATTGGCAACAAATTGGCAGTATCGACTTTACATCCAGCGTGGCTAGTGAAAGGCAAAATCTGGGGCTGAACTCAATTGGGGGGCTGCAAAGAGAGGACTTCCTCTATGCTTGCCACCACATGTGCTGTATAAACTTTGTGTAATGACTTGCTTGTCCTAGGGTTCCTCATTCTAGAGTCTCGTCTGGTTAGAGTTGCTCTAGAACACTCAAGATTCAGTTGCTGCTGGTGCTGCGTGGTTAGGACATTTATACTCGTGGATACTCAAGTTTGAATAAACATCTTTCCTGTTAACTTCATCTGGTGTGCCACGGTTCCTACTTTATCGCACTGGCAAAGATCTAGAAAAAGGACTCACTCCCATCTACTTTTCTTTCCAAGAAACGTCCTTACACAACAATCTTCACTACGATCTACACGACGGTTCGATCTCATCCGAGCATCAAAGGCACTGTTTGGTCCCCGCGCCAGCCCCGCATTTAACATTTTACCAAAAACGCATTTTATTAAGTTTAATTCCTGTAAAGGCCTACTGTTACTACGTGCACAATCCTCGCACCTTCTCTACCTCGGGCAAGCCTCTCATCACCCCGGCAACAATTCGCCTATGTCTTCCTGATTCACCTTACGTGAAGCTCTTTCTCTACAAAGTTACATACTTTTGTTCGTTGCTAAGAAACCTAAGACATTGGCAGCCCTTTGTTTCCTGGCAACAGAGCACACTCTCTCACATCAGGTGCGTGACTCACCCATTCAGCGAAGCGTTGCCACCTGCCCTTAGAGCGTAGCTTGCACTGTCATCTACCTTCTCTCACTGCTTCCTCACTGGCAAGCTCAGATCTTCTCTGTGTTTATAAAAACTTCGGAAACAAGGTGCCATCGTCCAATATACTGCTGTGATGAGCACACTCTCATTAAAGTGCTTTCACTTCCCTTACTTTTCTACGGTGATAAGCACACCACGTTGGCTGTTTTTCAAGCACCTGCTACAGAGATAACCTCTCTTTCATTCAAAGTGTGGTGACAAGCACACCATGTTGGCAATTTTCTCAGCACCTGCTACAGTGATAAGCACAATTTCTTTATTTTTTGTATTAAAGATTTTTATTGAAGTGATTTGCAGTCTCTTAAATCAAATACAAAAAAATATATAATTGTCACAGATCTACATTCTCATTCTTTACAGAATAACATATGATGCAGGAGATTACTCAAAATACTGTCCCCAAATCTTTTCAAACTTGTTTATCCCCCCAACCTGTTTTGCATACATTTGTTCGCATTTCCTGGCCCTTTTCGTTTAGTCAAACCATTCCTGAAACACCGGAACCTGTGGTGACCGCCAGTTCTGCAATAACAAATATCTAGCAACAGCCAATACAATATAGACCAATTTTGCCAAATAATCTGAGAGTTTGCAATCAGGATCAAAACCAAACAGTAATAATTTAACGTTGCAAGAATTCGGAATCGCATAATAAGTTTTAAGAAAATCAACAATTTCATCCCAGAAAGGCTTGATTTTAGGACAGTAAGCCATAATGTGAGACCAATTGGCTGGGTCATATTGAAAGCATCTAAAACAATTAGCAGACGTATTATCATACATTTTGGCGATAATAGCAGGAGTGCGGTACAAAAGCCATTTGCTAAAAAATAACATTCTACGCCAGTTGGCGCCACGTAATGAAACAAAGTTGAACTTATTAATAGTTTTCCATATATCGATGGATAACACTAAATTTTCCTGTGTATGCCATTTACGTATACCTTTAGAGCTCCACTCTTCCCCCCGACTCTGTGCAACGCAATGTTTCCATTCCCCAGGTTTTTTTATTGAGGCATTTATAAAGAGATCTTCTACCAACGGAGAAGGGGTACTAATATGACTAAGGTCTAGTTGAGCCAGAGTTTTAAAGATCTCAATATAGGACCCGATTAACAAAAAGTTGCCAGGGATTAAACGTTTCATTGCGTCAACAGCTAACCATGACCCATTGTCCACAAAATCGATTAACGTTTTAAACCCAGCACGCTCCCAGGTTACAATAATTATGGGTTCAATTTTGATCTTTAAAACAGAAAAAACACCAAATTGGGGAGTTGTTAAATTAAAGAGGGGGAGGGAATATCTCTTAAGCATGGCATCCCGTTGTTTGAAAAACCAATTCAGGGTCTTATATCGAACAAATTTAGGTGATTTAAGCACAAGGAGGGGGGATGGAATCCGAATTTCTAAGCATAATAACTCAAAGAAAAAATTTACAAAATAAGCTCGCACCAGGAGTTGTATTTTTAAATCTATCTAAGTACTGTGCAAAGTATGCATAGTAATATTCTTTTAAGTTTGGTAATGAGAGGCCGCCATATTCAGTTCCTTCATATAAAGTCCGTATGTCGATTCTAGGCATTTTTTGTGCCCAGACAAATGCGGAAAACATAGATTCTACTCTAGAGAAAAAAGAACCAGGCAGAAAAATTGGGATACTGGAAAATAAAAAGTTGAAAAGGGGAAGTATTGACATTTTAATCAGTGCAATTCGACCGAGAAAAGATAGCAGTAGTGGATCCCACCGCGCAAACATTAAACAAACCTTTCGAAGCAACGGGACAAAATTAAGTGTATATAAATCCTGAATTGTAGGAGAAAAAAGATCCCCAAATATCTTTTAGGTTTTGAGTTAATACAACCATACAAGTCTGGATGTAAAACTGGGTCTGCTCCCCCACAAACCAGAATTTCTGTCTTTTTTTAATTAATTCGATAGCCCCCTAAAGCCTCGAATTCTTCAAAAATCTGAAGAACCTGTGTCTGTGATCGAAGATCCGGCTTAATTAATAACATAATGTCATCCGCGTATAGTTTTATCTTGGCCATAGACATGACCGGGGGAACAATCTGTACGCAATTCCGAATAGCTACAGCAAGTGGTTCAATAAAGTAGGCAAAAAGAACAGGAGACAGGGGGCACCCTTGCCTAGTTCCCCGCTGAACTAAAATTGAACCCGCTAAAAGTTTATTAATGATTATATTGGCTGTGCCGCCAGTGTACAGATTCTGTATTAAATTAATGATTTGTTTTGGGATCCCGAAGTATTTCAAAATAATAAAAAGTGTGTCCCAAACCACCAAATCAAAAGCTTTTTCTGTATCTAGTAGTAGAACCAAAGCCTGAAGACCCCGTGACTCAAAAAAATCTAGTGCCTCAATCAAAAAATGTGTATTTGTGAATAATTGCCTCCCTATGGTAAACCCGTTTTGATCGGGGTGAAATAAATCCGCCGTAATATTATTAAAACAAAGTGACATTAATTTGGTGGCAATTTTATAATCCAAATTTAATAGTGTGATCGGTCTGTATGAATTAGGGTCCTTAGGATCTTTCCCTTTTTAAAAAAAACTAACAACCGTCCCTTCATGGAAAGATGCGGGAACTTGCCCGCCATCGAGCATAGAGTTTAATAATAACAAAAACAGATCACAAAAAGAACTGAAAAAGACCTTGAAAAACTCTGCAGCGAAACCATCGGGGCCGCAGGCCTTACCCAATGGAAGATCCTTTACAATAGAATCAACTTCCGCCCTAGAAAATGGGCTTCGCATATTTAGTTGATCGTCTAAAGATAGACTGGGAAGTACATGTCTCCCCAAAAAATCAGACAACTTTTGATGGTCAATGGAATACTGTGTACTATAGATTTGTGATAGTGGGAGAACATTATTGAAGTTATTTCTGCCTGATCAGATGTCTCAATATGAATAACTGGATTTTTTAAAGAATGTATCATATTCATAGCAGCTTGTTCTTTCACCTGCCAGGCTAAAAATTTCCCCATAAAGTTGCTTTCTTCAGATTGTTTACGAAAAACCTGTATATAAATAATGGGCGATAAGTTCCCGCTTGGCTTCACTAAGTTGTTTCTGAACATTGCAAGTTGGATTGTAGTGTCGTTGCTAATATTTTTTACGACAAGCCACTCAGCCGCATCTTTGCTTATGATTATACCCTGAATGAAAGCCTTCAGGGAATCCCAGATAATATGTACGGGAGCTGAGCCTGTGTTTCGAACTATGAAATTCGAAATCTCTGATTTGAGTGCCGTAACCCAGTTTATCTCTTGTAAATAAGCTTTATTAAAGATCCATCGTTTAGGAATTTTGTTATAGTCTCCTAGAGCAAAACTAATAACCACTATCGCATCATCTGAGAAACCATTATGACACATTTTCTGTAAAGAAAAATTAAGCTGTCTAGAAGCCAAGAAAAAATCAATACGGGAGGATGATTTAAACCTACCCGACCAGCAAGTAAAATCAGTTTTCCGTGGATTTTTCAAGCGCCATGGATCACATAAATCGAGTATTGTCATATTATTTAACATAGTCCGAAGGGATTTGGGTTTAGACTGTCTCTTAGAGGATGAAGTAGAATCTAAATTAGGGTTTATAAGAATATTAAAATCGCCGCCAATGACAATATCCCCTCCCACCAATAACAAAGACTGAAACATAGCGTCATAGATCTGAGAATTATCCTCTATAGGAGCATAAAAACTGACAAAGGTGATGGGCCTTTGTCGATTTTTGAAACTGCATGAAGCCCAACACCAACGACCTAGACCATCCTGTTCCGTCTGAGTGATTTCAATTTCCAAATTTTTATTCAGAAAAAGAGCAACTCCTCGTTGTGAACTAATGGCGCATGAAAAACCCTGGAACAAAGCCCATGCTTTGAACATCGGAAAATCCTCCTTTTTAGAAGCCGAAAGATGAGTTTCCTGCAGCATTATAACAGCGGGATTCTCAGTCCTAATCCATGACTCTATGGCTCGCATTTTTTTCCTATTGTTAAGGCCATTCACATTAAACGAAATTAATTTCAGCCCCCCCATTAATAGACATAATACAATTTACAACTTATATATATATCAAACATTGCGACATCAAAAATAGCACAGTGCCTGCTTTTCCATAGACTGCAAAAATCCGTACACCAAACACAATCCTACTGCCACAAACGTCCATATTTTAACCTTTTTTCTCCCAACCACCCGTGTCCCCCCCCAGACTTCACCCGTGGCCATCCTCCTACTACCCTCACCCACGCCTGCCACTGAGTCTTAACCCCTACCATAGAGGTGTCTTGATGTAACACCCCATAACCTCCCGAACACCCCCCTCCACCCCTCCGCCATATCCATTATAATGCCGTCCTCTGATTTGAAGAAAAGAGAAGAAAAAAAAAGAATAAAAGAGCACAGAGGTGTAATAAATATCTAGCCAGGCGACATTTTGCTGAACAGATCTTGAGCCTCATTAACGTCTGTCAACAAGTAAAATTTGCCTTTAATCAGCACCTTTAGTTTTGACTGTTGGGCAATTGAGGCTTGAGCCCCCTTAGCTTTAAACAGGTGTAGAATTTTTACAAACTCTTTTCTACGACGAGCTGTGGCAGCAGACATGTCGGAGAATATCCGACATTTAGTAGTGGCGTTTGCTGGAAATTGACCCTGTTTAATGGCCCTGGACAAAATTGTTTCTTTAATGCGAATGTCTGCAAAATTTAACAGAATAGTACGGGGAAGACAGGAATTAGGAAATGGCTGAGCAGGCACCCGATGGGCTCGGGTGATCATCAAATCCCCTTTAAACTCCGGAATAACTTCATGCAGCAGAAAAGAAGTGACCCATTGGACCATATTAGACCCCTCCATTTTTTCCGGAACCCCTGCTATTCTGAGGTTCGATCTGCGATTGAAGTGTTTCAGTTCATCAAGCTTGATTTCCAAAGCCTTGGACGTTTTAGAAACATTTTTGATGTCCTTCTTAACCTCGGACATCTCGTCTTCTAGACCTGAAATTCTGCCTTCAGCTTCCTGGAGACGAGGAGGAAGTGTGGATGCAAAGTCCTCAATTTTATCCAAACGATTTTGAATCCCTGCAAGCTCTGCCCTCTGGAACTGTTTGACTTCACGAATTTCGTCTAAAATCAGATTTAACATGTCTTTAACCGATAGCTGCAGTGTTCCAGTAGTCTGAGTAGTCTCAGTATCCATAGATAAGATAGGGCTCATTATATCCATTTCCTCCGATACACCAGACGCCTTATAAGCAGTGGCCGAATTCACCAAGTTACCTACTCCGTTGTTTAAACTGTAACTGTAGCAACCTGAGCAGCCACTGCCTTTGAAACCACAGTCGTCGCGGGGCAAGACGATATTGGTATTAACCCACCATCAATCGTATTTGATATTAACCCACCAGCCTGCGAAGATGCAATACCTGTAGCAACTATTGCTGAAGCTGGACCGGGGTCTGAACCAGGAATGAGCAGAGTGGGGCTACTAATTACGGATTAATTAATTTTGGCCTCAAACAAGGGAAACTGTTTTAGAGGTTTATTAGTAGCCGGCGCCTTTAGCTGTATGCCAGCTTGCACAGAGTCTTGTCTAATAGCTCCCGTCTGCATTATTTCAGGTACTGGATTATTCTCCAAAGTCTCTGCTGGTGACTCTATAATACAAATGTTGCCAGATGTCACCTCGGTCTCCTCCACAGAACTCACAGAAGAAACCTCCTCTTTATCCTCCTGACCCACTAATTTTGCCGCTGCAGCTTCTTCTTTAGCTTGAAGACGTCGGGCTCTCGCCTTAGCACGTACTCCAGTAAGTTTGCCCATTAAAAACTGAAGTTTAGAAAAATAGGTGGGAATAGACGAGGTGAGAGCCTGCCACTAGAGATGACCAATACGTAGAGACCACTCACCGGTAAACTTCCAGTTCTTTTCTTTTTTTTCCTCTCTTCCACAGGAGGGTGGAGATAGAACTTTGCCGCTAGGAAAGATGAGACACGTAGTCCTCTCCACACTGCAACCACAGCAGAACAACTTTTCTAATTGCGGGCAAAAACTTGAATTCACTAAAAGCTGGCGTCTTCAAAAGCTAAGCCGGCGCATCTGCTCGAAATATCGCTGCAATATCAATGGGAAAAGCCAAACCATCCATTGAAGTACGGAAAGCAAGCCGCCACCATTGCAGACTACGCCCGAAGGAAAAGCACTGCCGCCAAGCCTCCGCAATTGGCCACGCTCGTCAAAGCCTCCGTATCCGTTGCATCCGTCACATCCGTCAGAGCCCTTGCATCACAAGACGCTTTGTCCGGAAGAACCGCGTCTCTGCAAAACCTCCTTGGACACTTCGAAAGAAGACTTAGCAGCGGCCCAAGCACCTCAGGGAATCAACAAATGCAGCAAAGTTACAGCCGCCAGCCGGTAAACGCCATCATTCTCATGGTAGGAGGAGCGAGGAAGTGAGAGCGGGATGCACAGGTGCTACGTGGAGGCGTGGAACTCCACCGTAGCAGCTAACTCCCCGATAAGCACAATTTCATTCAAAGTGCTTTCACCATCTTTACCTTCCTACAGTGACAAGCACACCATTTCTTTCAAGTGCGGTGATAAGCACACCACGTTGGTCTTTTCTCAATTACCTGCTATAGTAATAAGCACAACTTCATTCAAAGTGCTTTCGCTATCCTTACCTTCCTACAGTGACAGGCACACCACTTTTGTTACTTTCTCATGTGCCTTTACTCGACCTACCACAGTGATAAGCACAGTAATACTTAAAGTGCTTTCATTGTTTTAACCTTTTGATGGTGACTGGCACATCATAATATTTCCTTACATTTTCTACTTTCAAAATGCTAAACGCCACCCCCTTTTTTCTTATCCAATCCAGGTGAGCCATCCATTCACTGGTCAGAGTGGAAAAAGGTCTTCCTCAATTATGCAAGGGTGTGCGGAGTATCTCTGAGTGCAGAAATGAAATCTGCTTTACATTTACACTGTCTTGTCTCTGAGGGACAAGAGGTTTTTGAACTCCTACCAGACCTTAATGACACAGAATCTGATAGTCTCCACAAATTTGAGATTTATGTGAAGAATTTGGACAATCATTAGCTCCCCAAAGTCAGTACCATCTTAGAGCGTTATCACATTGGTAAGCGTGTACAACAAGCTAAAGAGTCTGTTGAAGTATATATAACTCACTTGCGAAAACTTCCACCAGTAAACTTGTGGGCACACTCAAAGAACCTATCTGCTACCAGTTTATGGTGGGTTGCAGCATTGAGAAGGTCAAAGACAAACTATGGCAAAAGGATGACCCCAAATTAGATGAGGTCATCATGAATGCCAAGAGCCTTCAACCGTCCCTTGCCTGTGTCGAGGTTATTAAAAAAGAAAATGGCTCTACTGACAATAAGGTACAAAGTGTAACCAAGACAAAAACATTTAAGCAAATTGAACCTCAATCTTCAAGTGTAACCAAGACAAAAGTATTTAAGAAAATTGAACCTCAATCTTCTAAGACTATAAAGACCTTCTCTGGTAAATGTTTCCGATGTGACGTGGTTGGTCACATGGCTAACGATAAGTCATGTCTTGCTTTGAAATCTTGGATATATAATGAGTCTGATTCTGATCTCGATGAGCTGCATTGTGATGAGGCCTTAGCTCAGATCTGTCAGGGCAGATGCAAGAGTCCAGTTAACAGTATTCAAGTAAACTGTCACTCTGTTAAAATGCTTTTCGATTCTGGGGCAAAAATTACTTTGGTTCCAAAAAGCTTTTACAACACCTCTCTACTGGGCAAAGTTAAAGTTTACAAACCAGATATCAGAACCCTTGCTTCCGAAGGTCAACCCATTAAGTTATTCGGCTACTTTGAAGGTGAGATAGAATACAGAGGTAAACTCACGGCTGGAAAGATCTACATCGCCTCCAGAGGTGACAGTATAGAAGCTGGATACACCGAGCTGATCTCGGTGTGATGCTAATTCCTGGTTGGTGATCGATGTATTGTACTAAAGGATGACCTCCCTTCTCTCCCTAGCAATACTGGTGAATCCGAGGCCACCAATGTTGATCAAGTGAACAACCTGTGCACTGAGTTCGAACAGGTTTTCAGTGAGAAGTTGAGTTGCTTGTCTGATTACACACATAGTATCACACTAAGAGCTGGTGCCACGCTTGTTGCATGCGAGGTGCGTAGTGTGCCCTTAGCCCTAAGGGAGTCCGTGCGCAATGAGCTACAAAAGTTGGAGAAAGAAGGGATTATTGTTGAGACTGTGGCTGGCTCTCATGGTTCTCGCCTGCAAGACTTCTGGTCAGGTGAGACTATGTGTAGGCTTGCGTGTTCTTAACCGTGCTGTCATTGCTGACAGATACCCACTGCCCAATATCACAGAGATGCTGACTCAACTGGATGGGGCTGAGGTGTTCTCCACATTAGATATTAGGGCTGCGTACCACCAAATCAGGATTTATGCTGATTCCATGAACCGAGGCTTCCATTTGGCTTGAGCTCTGCAACCTCCATCTTCCAGCGAGCTATGGAGGACGTCTCACGTGGATTACCTGGTGTTAAGATATATCAAGATGATGTGCTAGTACATGGCTCTTCCCGAAAAGTACATGATGAGAGACTTAGAGCCGTGTTAGAAAGTTTTAGGTCACATGGTCTGACCTTCTGTGAAAGTAAGTGCATGTTTAACCTCTCTGAGATTGATTATTTGGGACATAAGTTGTCGAAGGAGGGTGTTCAACCAAGGGACCATCTAGTGAAGACAATTGAGAATCTTCCCATGCCACAATCTAGAGATGATTTAGTTACCTTTCTGAACATGGCCGAATATTACAGTAAATTTGTGCCACAGTTTGCTTCTCACATTTTCAATCTGAGGTCACTTCTGAAGAAAGGGGTGAAATTTAGCTGGTCACACAGTGCCAAGTAGAGTTTGACGAGATCAAACGTGCTGTGAGTGGAGCCCCGTCTCTCCAGAGATTCAACACTACTGGTCATTCCGTCCTCATCACCGATGCTAGCTCCTAAGGCCTTGGCACTGTTCTCAAACCGGTGAAGGATGGAAAGGAGATAATCATTATGTTTCTCTCAAGGGCTCTGGTAGGGCTGGAAGTACAATATTCTGGCATAGAGAAGGAAACCCTGTGTATCTTTTTGGCAATTAAGAAACTCAAAAAGTTTCTTTGGGGAAGTTCATTTTTAGTGCAATCTGACCACAAGTCTTTGAAAGACCTATTCACCAAAAAGAGTGTGGATGCTCTCTCCTCAAGGATCTCTAGGTGGATAGTCGCACTTCAAGACTATGACTTTGTGGTAAACTATATATCAGGTGCTCAGAATAAGGTGTCAGATTGTCTTTCCCGCCTTGTCCTGATCAATCCTGTTGGCAAGAGGTAGCTATAGATCTTCTGGGTCCCATTACGTGTAGTTCTGGTCATTCATATGTCCTGGTACTAATAGGCATGTTCTCTAGGTGGCCAGAATTGAAGATCACACACAACACTGAAAGTAGGGATGTTGACGAAGTCTTCTCAAGAGAAGGACTCTCGGACTGTCTCCTGACTGACAATGGGGTCCAACTGGTCTCAAGAGAAATGGAGGAGTACATGTCTAAATGGGGGATTGAACACAAGCGTGGTGGAGAGATTCAACCGTGTTTTGAAGGAATCCACCCAACTGGCCAAGGCCCAGAACAAGGATTGGAAGTCGGAAATAATAGAACGTGTGATAGTGTATCATCTCACACCTCACTCCACCCCGGGTAAGGTTCCTTTTGAGCTATTTCGGGGTCGGTGCCCCAACTCTCATATGTTTCAAGCATTGATGAGGGACAAAGTTGCGATTGTGCATTTGAGTGTAGATTCTGATGCCATTCCCTTCAATGAAGTCTCTGGTGTGATGTCCTGGCAAGAAAGTCAAAATTTGAAGATTGCAAAAAGGAAAGAGTATTTTGATGCCAGGCACGCTGTGTCTCACACACGTGTATGAGTGGGTGACAAGGTGAGGATAAGCCTTCCCCAGAGGTCAAGTGGTGTTTCAAAGTTCTCTTCACTTTTTGTTGTAAAAAAACTCTTTCAAAATGCTGAGGAATTAAATGATGGTCGTATTTGGAACTTAAGTGGGATTGCTCTCATGCGTGCTAATGTTCAAACCGAATAGTTCCAAAAAAATCTTCCAAACCTTCCAAAAGCATGCCTACTCTGTGCAAGAGTTCTCACACTAGAAAGATTCCATCAAGATTACGTGATTTTCTTTTGCATTAATGTACTTTTGCTCTACTATATGACTGTGTTTTTATTTCTCTTTGTTTTAATATGTAAAGGGGAAAGCTGTGTAATGACTTGCATGTCATGCTTTTCCATGTAATGCATTCTGGGTCCTAGGGTTCCTCATTCTAGAGTCTCTTCTGGTTTGAGTTGCTCTAGAACACCCAAGATTCAGTTGCTGCTGGCGCTGCTTGGGTAGGACATTTCTACTTGTAGATGCTCAAGCTTGAACAAACATCTTTCCTGTTAACTTCAACTGGTGTGCCACGGTTCCTACTTTTTCACACTGTGCTTGTGGAGGGACAGCACGATTGCCATCAGCGTTTCCCTCAGAATTGCACTTAGGTGAGTCGTCGGATGGAGCTCTGCATACAGAAAAATCACTTCTATATTCTGTTCCATTTTCCCCTCACTCACATCTGGTCTCAGTATCTGCTGCCTCAGAGCTGTCCTCCAAAACCTGAGTTAGGTCCTGGGAAGCAGTGATCCACTGAGACACCATCTCTGCCACTGGCTAAAACCCTCCTTCTACAACACTGTCCTACAGAGAAGGCAGATTTGCTGTTCTAAAACAGTTGGTGGGTGGATGCAAGATGTGTGCAACAGTAAATAAAGAGAAAGTGGCCTTTTTTTCTTTCCGAAAAATGCAGCTTCTCAAAAGGCACAAAAAAGACACAGAATTACTTCACCTTGCCACATACCCAATATCACAGCAAATTTTTAATAACACTTTCACAAAACTTTATTGTTGGGTGAGCTGCTGGGAATTTTCCAATATGAAAGTAATTCCCCAAAGCAACAAATCTACCTTTGAGCTCAAAAGCAAAAGATATATATATCAATATCTATAACCACCCGAAGGGGGCCAGCCCATTGGCACAGGTCAACCCCATACCTACATACAGGGAAAGGTTTTGGGCAGTACAACTAGTGCAGCTGCACTGGGCGCTGACCTGGAGGGGGCATTGAACTTAGGTGGGGCACTATGTTTTGCATACCATCCGATTTAAAATCAGCTGCAGTAGAGTTCCTTGTGCATCCAGCTTTCAGGAAACAATAAAAATGTCAAGATATCGCTGCAAAATTCCCTTGGGGAAAAACATCTATTTAATGAAAAAATGTCTGCTCCGATGTGGGCCGGAAGCACGAGGGCCCAACCCCACTAAACATACCTGATGTCTAGGAAACCGTTTCAGGAATGCCTCGTTTGAAAGGGGAGACTCTCCCCTTTCAAAGGAGGTCTCCCTGAAATTTGGGGAGGCCATTTTGGGCCTCTTTTCCCCAATGGAGTGAAAACTGGGCTTACCTGCTCCTTCGTGTGCACCAGTGGGGAAAACGGTGATGTCAACGCACCTTGTGTCACACTGGATTGACAGATGGACAGGAAGGAGGTGGGAAGAGACACAGAAGCAATTTTGCATCTCCCCAGCTCACTCACCAAAAAAAAAAGGAATCCTCTGGTGCTTTGCACTGTATGATCCTTTCTAGTCCTCCCCGGTGTCAACCAATGACTGACAGGCATACCGGGGAGGATGCTCCATTGGCCGACACATGTATGCATGGGGTTAATAATAATAACAATAATAATAATGATAATGATGATAAAAAATACTAATAAGAATATTATTTGTAATTATTATTATTATGTTTGTTGCCTCCTTCCATGATGTCTGCCTTCTGTGCAACAGTCTCACAAACAGTAAAGATGTGGAGCCTTCCTTATCTCCTGAGCAATCAAGGGTTTCCTATCCAAGTTATCCCAATTCAAGGTGGCTAGCAGTAAGAATTGTGGGACAGTTTCAAATTTGGAAGGTATAGAGGGTGTAAACCAGTGTTGGTCAGTGCACCGTAATGAATGTCAAGTTTTACGTTGCATTCATGAAGTTTTACGTTGCATTCATGACTCATTTCTAACCCTTTCCTGTTGGTTTCCAGTAATTCTTGGATCTGCTGCCTCTGTTGCGAGTCTTTCTGCTTTCGGACTTGGTCTTCGGGATTTGCAACTATCTATTCTCCTGCCCTGTAACTCCTTGGAGTCAGTTATAATGTACTCCAGGAGGTTTTTATGGCTTTGACTATTTCCTTCCATACTTGGGGTTCCTGTGAAAGGCACCAGTAGTTTGGTCATTTTCCTAAGCACTGAATGATACCCGGTCAAATGTATGGCATTGCCCTTACCTCTGGCAGTCCCATTGGATTTAAAAGTTGGCAAGTGTCATTTTTTGTTTTTTTGTAGGAACAAGCATCAAGGGTCTTTCTGGGTCATGAATGGACTATGTTGACCTGCAATCATCATCATCATCAAAATCTTTATTTCGGCCAAAGAAGCCATAACAGCAAAGCAAACATAAATACAATACAACAACAAAAAAGTACATTTCATTTCATGAATTAGAACTACAATTTGTAAAAACATGGAGCCAACTTCTTTTTACATGTCATCCTGGCAGACAGTGAAATTAATCCGTTAAAAGATCAAAATCAATAAAAAGTAATTTTATGTGATGATGATTATAGAGTTGTAGGTTTAATCTACAGGCCTGGTTTGCAGACTTCTTCTCTTCCACCAGAAGGCTTCCAAGTATTTTGCTACCGCACACACTATCATGGGAGAAAGGTCGGTTTTCAAAACCCTGTATGCCTGCATGCAATGAGTGAAACCTAGATTTCTGCAGGCCGGGACTAACCACTTCCTTCTTGCTTGCCCATAGGATTGACAGAAAAAGAGTATGTGCAGCTCAGTCTCTTGGTGGTAGCTGCACCCAGGGCAATGACTCAGTGAGGGATCAGTCCACTTACTAGTGAAGGCTCGGATTGGGAGACATCCGTACCTCCACTGTAGGTACAATTTCCTTGTGTGAGATGGAAATATAACATCAAGGAATCCCTCCAGTTTGTAGGTGTCCTTAGCCTTTAGGAAGGAGTCAGTCAGGGTACCTGACTGCGTGGCCTGTCTCCGAGCTAGGATTTTACTTTCATGGTAGAGTGAAAGCACTGTTTTCTTGAAACCGTGAAGCAGGCGGTCGCAGGGTCAAGCCACATATTGGGTAGCCCCAGACACACAAACTCATTTTTTATGTGCTGGAACCAAGGGATATTCCCTGCGATCGGATAGTTCACGACCTCTTGAAGCTCGCACCTATAACTTGCCAACTCTGGTGTGGTCCAAACTCTGCGCCAAAAGATTAGGGGCCTAATCCCCAAGTCTTCGTCGAGTGGCCTTAGTCCCAAATCGAGCCTCATCGGCAAAAGGGGAGTACTTGGGGGGAGGGATAAAAGTTGCCTAATAAATTTATTCTCCGTTGCCACTAACTCGCGGTTACACATATGGCCCCAAAGTTCACTGCCATACATAACCGCGCCCCTAGCCTGCGCTCTATAAATCTCTAGGGGGGGCCAATTGCCTTAATAGATGATTTGTTTTTATTTATAAGGGCAATGACTCATCCCGCCATTTGGGCCAGTTTGAGTTGCGATTTTGTCCGATGGTGGCACCAGGACATATGCTCATTTAAGGTCACCCCCAAATATTAGAAGGTTCGGACCCTCTCTAGCCTGTTACCGCCAATGCAGGGATTAGATCGTGTTTTAGATGGGTGGTTGAAAATCATGTATTTGGTCTTGAGAGCATTAATCTCAAGACCATGGGTTTCACAAAATTCCTCAAAACCCTTGAGGAATCGTTGAATCCCCATGGGTGACTTAGACAGGAGCAGGGTGTCGTCCGCAAACATAATCGCCAGCACCCTGCTTCCGGCAAGTCTTGGGACATCGCTGTCCTGTACCTCATTTAGATGAGAGATTACCCCGTTGACATAGAGGCAGAACAGGGTCGGTGCAAGCACACAACCCTGTCTCACCCCCCTGTCAACGGGGAATCTGTGGGAAAGAGAACCATCCCGGCCACATCTAACTTGCGCTTAGTTGTTTGTGTGAAGGCGAATAATCATATTTAGAAGGTGATGTGGTACCCCCATGTTGGACAAAACAGCCCAGAGTTTTCTACGGGGTACGAGATCAAATGCGGCCCGTAGATCTACGAAAACGGTATAGAGGCTGCCACCCTCCAACTTTACCGTTTTCCAAAATAGGAGAGCCAGGCGAAAAATTTGGTCTATAGTGGAAACCTTCTTTCTAAACCCCGCTTGATAGGGGCTCAGGATAGAGTGTTCAAGCATCCACTCCAATAAGCGGTCGAGGATAAGCCTAGCAAAAACCTTTTGGGGGACGTCTATAGTATAGGCCTGTAGTTGGCTGGGAGCAGAGGAGAGCCCTTCTTGAAGATCGGTACAATCTCTGCCCCCAGCCAAGTAATAGGTACCTCCATCCCACCCAAAATTGAATTAAAAAGAACCTGTAGATATGGAGCCCATACAATTGGTTCGTTCTTGAACAAGTCTCCAGGCAGCCTGTCCAAGCCAGGGGCTTTCTCTGCACTTAATTTTTCAATGGCAGCTGCAACCTCCTCAACTGTAAACTCTTCCTGGGAAATTTCAACGCCAGGGCCCCTTGGTAAATCCCAAGTTTCATCTTGTTGTTCAATATCGGCCAGGGAATACAAGGTGCTGAAGTGAGCCTCCCAAACACTGGGAGCAATATTTGTTTCTAATGCTGGTATTGGATCTGCAGACCCGTTTTTGACAATCTGCCAAAATTTGCGAGCGTCTTTAAAATTAAGAGCGCTCACCATTTCGGACCAGTTGTCAGTGTCCCAATCAATCTTGTCATTCTGGACTTGGTTTCTGTATTCTGACCTTCTTACCCTTATCTTCACAATGCAAGCCCCTTGCTTTATTGCCTTTAGAAGTTCAGCTTTGGCCTTTCTGCAGGCGGCGTTGTACTATGAGACTTTTATTACTTTTGTGGGTTTTTTATTTACACATGGATTCAACACTTCTGCCAATGCTACCAAGAATGTTATGCTTCTCCACGGAGGGGCTTAATGAGATTAGGTCTTCTACACTTTGGAAGACCGGTAGAATTGTGGCATAAAGCCGGGCAATAGTTGCAGGATTCCCACTAACTTTAGCCCATCTTATTCTCCGTCTATTACTGGATAGGGTCGCACCAAGGTCCGAGGGTGTGCTAACCAGCTGACTCTGAACAGTGATACCAGGGAGCTCAAAGTTCAGGATCAGTGGGTTATGATCACTTTCATCACGTGGGGTGACCTGGAAGCTCCTAACCTTAACCCAGTTACGGGTTTCCACAAAAATATAATCTATGCGTGACTCAGATCCTAATTTATTATAGGTGGGCTTCGGGGGAATATCCCCGCTAACCTTACATGCCCTTATAGAGTAATTAAAGGTCAGGGCCGTGATCTGAGTAGCGAGTGGTGTCCATGACTTAGCCGGTAACCCCCCAACAGATGGTATATCCCATTGGTCATCCTCCTCCAGTGAGGTACCTTCAAGGAAAGCTGGTAGTGGCTCAAATTGGCAGTTAAAGTCACCACCTACCAGATATGGAATACCTTGAGGTATAGAGCCAAGAAAAAAGGATAAATCCTCAACAGTACCCAAAGCACTGGACACGGCCGTTGGTGTTGAATATACATTAATTAGTATTAGTTTGGCCACATTGGGCCATTCCAACAGCACACTTTGGATATCCGCAGAGTTAGTCTCTAGATTACTTACTGAACAACCCAAATGGGAACCCACCCAGATGAGTAAGCCACCAGAGGGCCGTCCCTTCCCACCCCATTTAGCCTGGATACAAAATGAGGCAAAGCCTGTGCGGTGGTGATCTTCCCTGGCCCAGCTTTCCTGAAATAAGCAAATATCTTGGGAGTCTATAAATGTCCCCCAATCCGGCAGGTCGAGTTTATTCATTATTCCTGCCAGATTCCACGAAACCAATGCCAGGTGACCCTGTTCCATGTTTACTCTAGTTCTAGGACTCGTGGGCCCGCTCACAGCCTGGGGTGGTAATACCTGGGTGAGTATTGTAGTACTAAGTCCATTTGGGTATGTCATATCCTCAGTCGTTGTATCAATGGGTGCAGCCCGTTGGACCTGTTTGGCTTTCGAGATCCTTAATCTCGACATCTCTGTCAGAGAGTCAGTCTACACCTTCCAGATCTTTTAAGGAATCAAACCTGTTGAAGAGTGATAAAGGTTGCAGAAACCTATGATATGGGTTTGGTCCGTAGGGTCCTCTCTGGCGAAAGATGGGGACAGAGTTTTGACGTCAATTGTTCCTAGCCCCCGGGTAGACATATTCAAGGCTCAGAGATTGGAGATCCCCCTCTCGGCCAAATCTGGGTTCCCGCCGGATGTGGTCCACGGCCCAAGAGTCTCTAAAATTAACCAAAATGCAGTCCCCCTCAAGGTCTTTAGGGTTATTGCCCACCCAATGCACCCTTCTAGCTCCCAAGATCTCTGTTCTAGAGGATGGGGGAAGGGTCCTATTCCTATCTAACCAAAAGACCACCTTGTTCCTTAATTCCCTATCTGATTCTGAGTTACCTACCCCCAGGGATGGCACCCCCACTAGAACTATTGTGTATGGTGCTGCCTCTGGCGGGAGGTTTGGGGTAAGGAGATGGTCTTTACTGCTTTCCTTAGTCTGTGGAGGATGCCTATTTTGCCTTCTATCTGCCGGCAAACTATTACTAAAAAGGGGCTGAGATGCACGTGCCTGATCCATTGCCTTCCCACCCTGGCTAGATATACCTACATGTTTCTTCAAATTGTGTTTGGGGGTGGGTGTGTTTGGTTTTTTTTTTACTTCCAATTTTCTTTTGGGTTCTTCAGCTACCACCCCTACCGTTGAAGTACTAGGACCCAGGTTCTTTTTGATCCCCGATGTTTTGGACTTAGCATTACCCCTAGCCAGATCAGTTAATAGGAGTGAATTTTTGCCTACCTGCTTTTCGATCTGGTCTAGCTTGGAGTTGATCATCCTAGTTCTCTCTAGAAGTGGTAGCATGAGGGGTTTCATTAAGAACTCAATTTTCCCCATGACATCAACTTCGGGGGCTGTTAAGCAAACTGGGGTGTTAGGAGCAACTATATCAGGTTCGGGGAAGATAGAAGGTGGAAAAGCATCATTTGGGGCTAGATGTGACGACTTCTTTTGCTGTTTAGGATGGTGACCAACCAAAGAGCTGGCCCTTCTTTTTCTAGTATTGGTTTTTACTCTATCA
The DNA here is from genome assembly GCF_964261635.1 of Lissotriton helveticus. Taxonomy (NCBI): domain Eukaryota; kingdom Metazoa; phylum Chordata; class Amphibia; order Caudata; family Salamandridae; genus Lissotriton; species Lissotriton helveticus. The sequence continues at coordinate 2,124,473,480 of NC_136059.1, read as the reverse complement.
GAGGAACCCTGGGGTGACATGGAAGTCACTTGGGTTTGAGGCCCAGAAGAATTATACAAACCAGCGATGTCAGTGCTGGGGGCCATAGTCAGTGAGGATATGTTCAGGCTGGAACTATCAGATACATCTCCAACGTCCACCAGCCTAATTTCATGTAATACATTGTTGGCTGGCACGGGCGAAACCGTCGTAGCTATACGGCCTAAAGAGGAACGTTTCCCCGTAATTAAATCCAAGGAGAGTCGTTTTTCTGCAAAAGCAATCTCCTTCTCTAGTATGGTGGTTGCTCTCTTAAAAAAATGGTCCAAGGTGCCAGTAACCACCCCACCAGAAGTAGGGATAGCAACACGGCGGTTCTTCCCAGAGCGCAAGGACATTCTTTCAATAGTAACAGCCCACCCACAATTTCTAAAAGGTAGTCACACACTCGCAACAATGATCCTTCACAGTCAATACTGCACGTGAATAACTAGCATTACCAGATACTTATACCAAGAGAAAGGGAGGGGGCCCAACCCGGCCTTGTTCGTCCTTGGACGGCCTTAAACGGCCCGCCCTTTGCCCGGGCTTCGCCCCGGGCTCTGTCCCGCGTGCGTCCCGTGTGCGCGGATAGGGGGGGGCTTAAGAGTACGGAGGACGGGGGCGGGAAGAGGACCAGCTGCGGCTAATGACCCACCGCGCTGCTGGCTGGTCCTCGCAGTCCCGCAAGCCTCTTGGTCCTGGGCGCCTTCACCCGGTCGCGTGCTTTCTCCCAAAAGGCACTTTCACTCACTCTGTGGTCGAGCGGCTCCCGCGAAGCGGGGGCCGCGAGAGGTGGGGTTAAAAACAGATGAAATTCCCAAGGTCCGAATGTGCCCCCAGCAGGCTCCTGGAAACAGTAACGGCAGCACCAAGTATGCAGCACAGAGAGTCCGTTTTAAAAGGCGGAGGACGGGGGCGGGAAGAGGACCTGCTGCGGCTAATGACCCACCGCGCTGCTGGCTGGTCCTGGCAGTCCCGCAAGCCTCTTGGTCCTGGGCGCCTTCACCCGGTCGCGTGCTTTCTCCCAAAAGGCGCTTTCACTCACTCTGTGGTCGATCGGCAAAGCGGGGGCCGCGAGAGGTGGGGTTAAAAACAGATGAAATTCCCAAGGTCCGAATGTGCCCCCAGCAGGCTCCTGGAAACAGTAACGGCAGCACACAGTTACCCTCAGGAGGGTGTGCTGGCGCTAGGCAGACTTAATGTGCACGGCACGCAACGGTGCCAGACAGCAGGGTAAGCTTTTCTCATTTCAGACAGCAACCATAGCACAGACGCAGTACTATTGGGCTGCAATAAGTTTGAGGTAGTGTTAGAATTGAAATATTACTGTCATATTGCTATTGCTTTGTTTTGTATTAAGTTAGCATTCATGGCACCATTTTCTGCTGTCGCCATTTTGAATAATCTTCAAATGGTATTTCTGCTTTTCTTTACTAAAAGCTGTGCCGATGTATTTGTGTCCTCAAAGTTAGGCCACGCTGAAAGCATGAGAAAGCTGTTCATTAGCACATACCTTTCCCTTAAGATAGAGGTTTGCTCCCACTAATCCAGATGCAGGTACAGACAGGACGACCTTGCCAGAGAGATAGTGCGTGCCCGGTCTCAGACTCTTAGCTCATCTCTGTGTGCCCCTTTGTTTAACGTTGCCTTCTGTGGAAAGTTACCAGGTGGGTGTATCTTGTACTCATGCTGAAACCTATAATCATTCCCTTTATGCTTGTTAAAGGCAGTCCTTCAGCAGCTATCTCATGAGGCTGGTCAAACTGGACTCCACTGCGGCGCAAAACAAATATAAAACTTGGTTTGTATTCTCTACTGTTTCATCAATTCTTCATTTCTTGGAAGGCTGAGAAGTGGTTTCGAGTGAGCCAGGTGTCACTTCCTTCAGGTGGCGCCTGAACAGGGACCTCATCGGGGTGACCCATCTTGCTCACAACCGGGCGTGGAGCACATGGCCGTTTCAGGTCGGATGGGGGATTGGGGATCCCAATAACACAGAGCTTAGTTCTCACAGCTGCCCCGCCTGTCTGATCAGGGAGTGCCTCGCCCAGCAGTCATCCCGGCTGGGATCCTGAAAGGCGAAACCCTTGGATCTGACTGTTTGTTCCGAAGAGTCGGCAGTGGAGAATAACTTTGTTCGACCTGTGTGCACCAGGTGAGTTTGTCTTGATTCTTAGTGAACATGGCGCCATTTTGAATAATCTTGGGTATGATCTGGAGAGCATTTCTTGGCTTGCTTGAACTTGTTAGTTGTGCAGACGCAGAGAGCCTGCGGACACTCTGCCAGGCAACATAATGAATTTGGCATTGTCTTGAAAATGCCTGGGTCTGGAACCTGTCTCTTTGGCGGAGTCAAAGGACTGACTCTTGGTTTCCTTTGTTTGATGTGGTCTGAGGACCAACTTGTGTAAAAAAAAAAAGGAGGTAGTATATTTGTGAGCTATTTGTCTGGTACGATAAGTGAACGTGTCTTATATTAGGATGCCTTGCTTGAGCAAATTGTGGTGTTTGGGGTGCCGTTGTTGTTCTGCTGATGCTCGACTGGAGGAAAGACAACCTGCACCTCCGGAAGGCACCCGAAATTTGACATGTACGTAAAGCATGGCATTGAACCTATTATGTTTAGTACATTGTGGCACAAATATACGAGGGACCATGCTGAGCTCCAGTGGCCACTAACAGGTACCTTTGAGGAACAAAAACTGAATTTCCTGCAAGATAAATTGTTTGCAAGATGATGTAGAAAGTCGATGTTTGATTCTCTTCATGTATGGCAAAAGGAAGGTAGGCAAAGCGCATGAGAGCAGAAAAAGAGGCCCAGAGAGGGAAAATGCAGACAGTGACTCAGAAAGCAGTAGCGTATGATAGAGAGAAAATAGGAAAAGGTATAGAGTGTGCTGATAGAAAGTTTCGATTGCAGTGTGACAAATCTTATGTCGCCCGAGAGGAGGTTGATACATTTGTGGAGGAGCTGTTAGACGCTCGACCTCCGCCTCCCTATGCTCCGCAGAGAATATATCTTGCTGTCCTGGCGCCTCAGTCTTCCGCCCCTCCTGCTTCCACCTCTGGTTCTGCTGCTCCTGATCCAGCTGCTTTGGCTATGGCACCTCCTGTTCTTTCTTTACCTTCACCTTGAAATAACTGAAAGTCTCCCTGCTACGCCTGTTGTCTCTGCTTATGCTCTTTCACCATCCCTCACAACCTCAACACAGTCATCATCATCAAATTTCTTTATGCGGTTTCATGTTCAAGAAAACCATAAAAGCACAATATAAAAACCAGGATAAAATGGTGTGATACAATATTTACAATCTCAAGGAGAATCCTATGCAAATTCATGGTTCATCTATTATATACAAAGTGCATCTAAAATACCAGACACCAATAATATTAGAGTAAACTACAAAAAACAATACATAAAAGTCAATAACCAGGTCCACGCCATATTGGCTATACAAGTACATGAGACCACAAATAATGGTAGGGAGCGACCCAACTAATCTCAGCTCGCCCTAAATTTTATGGCAGATTTTAAAAAGCTTAAAACATAAAATACGGTATTGCCCGTCAGGGTCTGGAGAAATATAAATGTAGGTCGAACTTGTTTAAAGTTGGCCTGCTTCAACGTGGTGATTAAATATGATTTTCTCTGGGTGTCATAGAATGGACAAAACATGGTAAAATAAAGCAGTTCCTGCAGAGATGTACCATTGCAGCTGCAGGGCGGGAGAACTTGCCTCTGTTTGCGCTCCTTGGGTAAGAAAGAACTAAATAAAACAAATGAAACCGGAACCTGGTCAGAAGGAATCTGTCGTAAGAGTTCGCTAAACCAAGTATATACGGCTCTGATTTCGCTTAATATAACAAAGTGGGATGCATTTGGCTTCATGAGCTCCCTCTCCTCCCTTAATGTGGTTTGGTGCATGCTAAACGACATGTTCAAGGTGGGTATGTCTATTTTACGGGTTCCCTCAGGTTTAGACAAGAGGTCTACTCTTCCCAGATTTGTTAGAATTCTTTTAATACTTTTCAACCATGGTATCCTTGGTGCTTGAGTCCAGGGATACGTTTTAGCAACAATATCTCAACCGGATTCAGTGAGGAAGGCAAATACACTTGCATATACAAGACATTACGAGATAGCGAAAAAAGGAGAGACTGCCGGTATTTTTTTTGAAAAAGTGCTCATGGCATCATATATTGAATTCACACTTTATACAGGACAGTTTGCCAGCACTGTTGGCATAAAATGCAGTGGCAACCCGAGAGGGCTTTGTGCACCTGGTGCCCGTGAAACAAAGAGTAACAACGTGAGTGACAGGTTGGAGACACAGCGAAGGACGCAAAGTGACAAGGTGAAGAGCAATATATACAAAAGCAATGGTTCGTCATCAATGAATGGAAGACAGATAATTGTTTGTGTACCAAAGTTGAGATGCGCTGTGAGTTGTGCTGTACGATTGGTCGACGGCGTTTCGATCCTATCAAGTCAGGATCATCATCAGGACCGGGTTGCCAATTTTGAACGTGATGTAGGTGAATTGTAGCAGGCTGGGCGGTGAAGTGCTATACAAAGTGGATCGAGTGATCTGGAATCCGCATATCTGGTGTATTAAAAGGGTCAAAAGACCGGTGGTGATCGGAGGCGCAGGGTCGGAGCCCCGATCCACTGTGTTCCTCCAAAGGGGTCAAGGAGAGGTTAAAGGCAGAGTCGGATCACCGATCCACTGCCTGGGTCCCGGGGAGGGTACCTCGATTGCAGATTTGGCATGCCGCAGAGTGAATGCAGGGGCCGTCGGGTGACTGCAACAGGGTCCAAGTAGAGTGCAGTCTCGCGAACTCCAGATCACCCAATCCACTTTGTATAGCACTTCACCACCCAGCCTGCTACAGTTCACCTACATCACGTTCAAAATTGGCAACCCTGTCCTGATGATGATCCTGACTTGATAGGATCGAAACACCATCGACCAATCATACAGCGGAAATCACGGCACATTCTCAACTTTGGTTCACAAACAATTATCTGTCATCCATTCATTGATGATGAACCATTGCTTTTGTATATGTTGCTCTACACCTTGTCACTTTGCATCCTTTGCTGTGTCTCCCACCTGTCACTCGCATCGTCACTCTTTGCTTCACGAGCAACAAGTGCACAAAGCCCCCTTGGGTTGCCACCACTTTTTATGCCAACAGTGCTGTTATAACTGTCCTGTATAAAGTGTGAATTCAATATATGATGCCATGGGCACTTTTTCAAAAAAGATACTGGGAGTCTCTCCTTTTTTCGCTACCTTGTAATGTCTTGTACATGCACGTGTATTTGCCTTCCTCACTGAATCCGGTTGAGATATTGTTCCTAAAATGTATATATACCCAGATCTCAATCCTGTCTATGGGTTATACTCCTGTTGTTCTTTATTATTTTGATCCAGGGATAGACAGTCTTTAAGGATTGCCTTGTTTAGCAACTCCCCCTCCTTAACCCATGTTTTTAACCAAAGTGACCGTGGGCGACAAGCTATCTGGTCTGTGATATATGGCATTCCCAGCTCTTTATGGGCAATAAAAGAGGGGATACCCGGAAGGACTGACACTAAACTTCTCATAAATTTGTTTTCAGAAGTTTTGACATCGTTTACATCTACATGTCCCAAAATTTCACTGCGGTAAAGTACTTTTGACAGGCACTTTGCCCTATAGAGCTCCAGGAGTGCCCCCACCGGTCTTTTACCCAATCTCGCGGCAAAATTAAAAATTGCGGCAGATTCGCTGTTAAGGTTGTTTCTCTTGAGGGTAAGTTGTGAAGCCCAGTTAAATTTTTAGTCTAGAAGTACCCCCAGGCTGCGTCCCCAGTTGCATGATATATGAGCTGGAGTTGCCAATTTTTAGGTCCAAATCTCCCATAAACTGAGCGAATGATGATAAGATGGTTTGTAAACCCCTCTCTGTCCTTGCAATCAAGACGGCGTTATCTGCATATAGCTGAACCGGGAGGCTATGCAGTCTGATCCGGGGATAATTAACCCTGGTGCCAGGAGGATTTTCTCCAAGTTATTGATGTAGAGGTAAAAATGAAAAGGGGTCAATATACGGGGAATGAGCGAGATATTTTCAAGCTCGATGAGTATCACACTTCCGCTTTGGTGTCCCGGTGAAGATCATAGAGAAAGGAGACCAACTCCCTCTCCACCCCTAAGGCTAATTTGATCTGCCATAGGTTGCCCCTGTTTACTCAATCGAATGCGGGTGACAGATCCATGAAAGCCAGGAAGATGGTACCCCTACGAGGAACTGTATATTTACTGGAGATTAGGAAAAGGTTCAAGGATTGTTCAGTGGTAGATGGCCAGGATGAAACCCATATCGGGCATCCGACAAAATATTATTGTCGGTAGCCCAGGTCGATAACCTATCCAGCAATATCCTACTGACCACTTTTACCACCGAGTCTATCAGAGAGATCCGTCTGTAACACACAGTTGTATCCCTATCCCCCTTTTTAGAAACTGCCACAATGATGGAAGATGCCCATGAGGACGGAGTGCCAAGCCTAGCAACTGCGTTATTTACGGATGTGAGTCCTGGAGCCCAAAGCCCCACATCTGACAAGCAAAGATTGGGTGGGATTCTATCGGGGCCCAGCGCCTTATTACTTTTCAGACCAATGAGTCCACGCCTTACTTCTTCTTACAAGACTATTACTTTTTTTGGGTACCCCCAAGTTTAGATAAGGGGGACGCGGTCAAGTCTCCCTTACACATGTCCTCAAAGTGACTGACCCATTCGTTTTCAGTGATGTGTGCTTCCATAACATTAGCGGCCTCTTCTCCCAAAATGGGATTATTTATGATGCTCCAGAACTTGGCACTGCACTTATAGGTTGTTGCTTCCATGAGGTTGCCCCAAGCTTCTTCCTTCAGGGCCGCTCTACGTTTACTAAGTGCTAATTTATACTGCTTTCTATGGATTTTGACTAGCACAGCATTCCTCGGGGAGGCGAGAAGAGCTAGTTTCGGCCTCCTGGCTTCAAGCGAACAATCTGGATGAAACCATCTAGGCACCCTCTCCCTGTGAGCTCCCTGTGTTGGGACAGTCAATTACTCAGCGATAGAGCCGGAAATTAATTTGAAGACACGGATAATACCTTCGCATTCTGACAGATCTGAAATTCCTTCAGGCGTATCTCTAATAAAGACCTGCCAAGGATATCTGGAAAAATCTGCCCCCATCTAAGATGTCTCCCTGTGTCTGTTACACGTAAAACCCCTCCTCCTATGGTCTGGCTTTATAGATCAAAAGAGGTCCAGATACCTTTAATACATAAGAGGTTCTGATTGCTATGACTACTGGCTATTACTGAGAACTCTAAATTCAGGTAATAAAGGGGGGTAGAGGTTACAATGAAATCAATAAACGAGGGTTCCCGGCCCACCCCCTTGAATGTTGGAATGAGATATCGCCTGGACAAGGTCAATTTCCCTATGGTTAGTTGCAAGTCCAGATCACAAACCAATGTGTTTAATTTCTTCCCTGCCTGGAATGATCAAAGTACACACCATCAACAAGAGGACAAGAGGACTCCTTGTTAGCCTTAAGGCTCCACATATATGTGTATTAAAGTCCCCTACAAGGACTATGTTACCAAGTTTATGGGACAAAACCTTACCTTACCATTCAATACAAATGAACATAAATGGGTGACGTTACACACCTCAGGGAGAAGAGAAGAGGCTGTATGACCCTCAGAAAAAGGATAACGCCTGGAGACATGGGTTATCCCTAATTAATACCACAAAATCACCTCATAGACCAAGAGATACATAAACTGCAAGACTCCCTTTTGAACGTCCCGCCCACAACACAGTCATTACTAATGCTCGTGTCTGCCCCATTACCTATTGTGTCTTTCCCAAATGTCTCTTCCCCAACATTGTTGAGTATTGGGACGCTGGTACGTGGACTGGACGAAGGGAATTGGGCAGCAGCTCAAGTACGAATGGGGCCGGTGCTGATTCATTCTGACGTGGGGAATGAGGAGAAACAGATGTTAGCTGATCAGGCAACACAGTGGGCCCGGAATCCGATTTATAGTGTGGAGGATGTGTGGAGTGTGATGAAAGTTTATGAGCCGTTTGTGCAGCAGCATGCCCTCAAGCATATGTCAGCTACATTAATAGGGTTGTGGGAACAGTGTTTCAATGATGTTGCACCTCAGATAATTTATGACATCCGGGACCATGTGTAGGCTGGTGACATGGCTCCTAATGACGTTTTTAGTAATGTTGCCACATTGATTGGTTATTGAGGTAGGTTACAACAGAAAAAACAGACAGCAGGGTCACAGTTTCTGATGAGGGAAGTACATCCTATTTTTACCCTGATATACGAGAGCTGCATAATCAGCAGAATGCTGTTGTCAGGCAGCGAGTAGAGGCTCACTTTCAAGAACAATGGTTGTACACTCCATACCAAAGGAGTAAGGTTATAGCTCTTTAGAGCTAAAGGAGAAAAGGAGTGTGGTTATAGCTCTGAAGAGTCAGTTGCCGGACACTAAAAAATCTGTCTACATATTACAAGGATCTGACAGAAGCCGCCTCGTCAACAGTGATGACGTTGGCAGATATTGAGATGTTTTTCGGGTTGTTAGTACCGGTGGATATTCTGAGACAGGTGCATACACAGGACCACACTGTGGAGTTGCATGTCACTTCTGAGATCAGGGCATGGAATAAAGAGTGGAAGCCTGGCAAGAAGTCTAGAACTGAGATAATAGCTTTACTGGGTCGTATTATTACTTACCTGCATTCCCTCATCCCACCTAGGTGAGTTGATTGGGACAAGTTAGCAGCATTAATTTATTTATTTTTATTTTACGGAGTTTTATATAGTGCGAACTTGACCCGATATGGGTATCAGAGCGCTTTACATAGTACCAGTGCGTTACATGAGGACACATTCATTTTTGTTAGGCACAGGGAGATTTAGTGATTTTCCCAGTATCACAGGATGTTCAGTGTCATTGCCGAGACTCAAACCCAGTTCCCCAGATTCGAGGTCCACCGCCCTAGCCGTTAGGCCAACTCCTCTCCCCCCAGAAGAAAGAAAAATGAAAGTGTGTCTGATTTTTTTACTAGATTCGAAGGTGTGTTTTTAGATTTCAGTGGGCAGGATCTGTCAATGGAGGGAGGTGTCCGATTGTTTGTTAACAGATTTGTTATGAACCTGCTTCATGAGATTGTGACTCAGTTACAGGCTTCAGAGAGCACTTGGTCTACATCCTCCCCTTCAGTGATATTGAGTATGGCACAATATTATGAGCATCTGGAAAATAAAGGGAAGGAAAAGGTGGAGAAGAAGAATAAAAAGTTGAAGACAAAGGTCTTGATTCAGCAGGCAGCTAGGGGGAACGGCAGGGGGTGTAGTTTCGGGTCGGCTCAACAGTTGCCCCGCACTAGCAGGAATAGTGCATCTGTAGGGCCGAATCAATGTGCGTATTGTAAAAAAGAGGGGTATTGGTGAAGTGAGTGCCTGGAATCATTGCAGAAAGTTGTGGCCCCCAGAGGATGGGGCCCTCACTGACGGGGTCGTGGTTGAGGTGGTCGTGATGGGGTCCAAGCAGATGAGTCTTTGCAGGGTCGTGCTGATCAGAACTATTTTGATGACCCTTGAGGAAGGCAGTACTATCATGGTGTTTATGATATTGATGAGGTGACAGGGATGTCCTACAGCTAGGACAACCAGGGACAGGGTGATAGACCAATTCAGATACCTGTAGATCAGCCTGGTCCTTATGTCAGAGCGGATTGGCATGGCTTGGAGAAAAAATAAATTGGTGGATACAGGTGCAATGAATAGCTCTGTTTCTCGTTCACTGGTCCCTGGGGCAGCTCTCTCTGGCCAAAGTAACGTTTTAGTAGGTTTTTCAGAAGTGAGCCCTATTTCCAAAACCCCTTATTTTGACTATTTGCCCTTTTACTGTAGATTCACCATTCTTATTGACAGTAAATTGCGGAGAGCATTTGATGAGACTAGATCTGTTGAAGAAGTTACACACTACAATTTCTTGTTCCCCGGATGGTGTCTATATAACGATAGGATCAAATGTGACTAGTACCAAACAGTGTTTTTTCAAAAATGTGCCACTCCCTGCTAGATTCAAGGATGTTTAGGCCGCATTGTTGGCTACAGGTTATATGGACGTATGGTTGTTCGAGATACCTCCAGTCTCTATTAGGGTAAAAGACAATGCTGTGTTGCTTCGTATTCCCCAGTACAAAATACTGCAGGCAGGGGAGAACGCTCTGTGGCAGATTATACAGGATCTGGTAAAGTTAGGAGTTGTTGAGGAGACAGTAGCAAATGTGTGTAATAGTCCTATTCTCCCCATCCCTAAGAGGGCACCATTGGATTCCTCTGATGCTCATCCTAATGTCTATAATTTTGGGATTGATTTGTGGGAGGTTAATAAAATAGTGGTCCCTCAGCTCCCAGTGGTCCCTGACAAAACCGCCCTCCCCTCTGACAATGATTCCTTCCACTGCCAAATTCTTTTCTGTGATTGATTTGAAAAATGCTTTCTTTAGCATTCCCATTCACCCAGCTAGCAGGTACCTTTTTGGGTTCACTCTGGCCACCAGAAGCTTCCGATTCAGTTGCTCTCCTCAGGGGTATACTGAAAGTCGTAGTATATATATTTACGCTTTAAAAAGCCAATTGGATTCATTCACACTTCCCTCAGGTAATGTATTGCAGCAGTATGTAGACATCCTCTTGATAGCTTCTGACACTGAAGAAGTTTGCAAAGATGCAACCGTCAAATCATTAATGCATTTGGTACACGCGGACATAAAGTGTCCCTTTCAAAGTTTCAATATTGTCGACAGGAGGTCACCTCTTTATGTCACCTACTGTCGAAGGAGGGGAGGGGACTAACTCCTGAGCGTATTAGTACTATCATCAAAATGCCCATACCTAAGACTTAAAGTGATGTGCAAGCCTTTATTGGCCTTACTTTGTATTGCCGCCACTGGATTCCAAACTTTTCTTTACTAACAAAGCCGCTGTTGCGGCTAACTACTAAAGATGTGCATGAACCCTTGCCCTGGAAGCCTGAATGAAAAGTTGAGCTTTGCTCCGCACCTGTGCTCGGCACCCCAGAATATGCTAAGCTGTTTCGTGTTGTATGTACTTGAGACAGCTGGTTGCGCGCTCTCTGTTTTAACACAAGACTTTGGAGGTAGACAGAGGCTGTGTGCTTATTTCTCTGCTTTACTTGATACTGTCGCACAAAGGAGGAGACGAAGGGACGAGTAGACCTGAATGATGTTCCCCTATCTAACCCACAAGGGGAGCTATATGTTGATGGGGAAACATCCTTTACAACGCGGTGTTTACACCGCGTGTCCTTTACGACGCTGCCATTACAACGCAAGTCATTACTACGACTTGCGCTGGATGGAGCTCTTGCTTAAGGAATAGTTTGGTTTTCTATTCAAACACCTTCCCTACTGTGACATGGGCTGGAGTTGGAATAGAAAATTAAAATATTCCACAAGCCAGCGCCCTCCAACGCAAGTCGTTGTAATGACTTGCGTTGTGAAAACTGCGTTGTCAAGTACCGCGATCAAAATGATCGCGTTGTACTGACATACATCCATGTTGATGGCTCTTGTTTTAAATCACCAGATGACACCACCACCACAGCATACGCTGCTACTATACTGCGTTCTATAGTCGAAACATCACGCGTTCCCTGTCAATTGGCCAAAGCTGCAGAGCTAGTTGCTCTTCTTCGAGCGTGCACGTTAAGTGAGGGACTGTCAATATTTATAATGACAGCCAGTACGCCTTCAGGGTCACCCATAATTTTGGGCGGCTCTGGGCAGAGAGGGGATTCTTGAATTTGCATGGATTTTAGATCCAGAATGGGCCACTGATACACAGACTTTTGTCAGCTCTGACTCTTCCAAAAAAGTTAGTAATAGTGAAGTGCAGTGGCCACAAGGCTGTTACTGATGATGTGGGAAGGGGAAATGTGTTTGCAGATCAGACAGCAAAGGAGACAGTCTGATCTAAAATTAAAAGAATGTTCATGACGAGTCCTGCTAGATGGGTATGCGATAATGCAATGTTTGAAAATATATTGGAGAATGTGAAAGAAATCCAAAGTGAGGCAACAATTGAGGAGTTAGCAATAGAGAACAGGACGTTTAAATGATGACGTGAGTTGGACTGATAAATCAGAGCGGCAGAGATGGATGTTACCAGATGCATATGTACTCCCTGTAGTCACCATGGCACATGTGCCAGCCCACATTAGTGCATAGGGAATATATAAACTGTTAGATCCTGTATGGCAGAACAATAACATCCCTAAGGTAAGTGCCCACCTGGAGAACTATTGTATGGTCTGCATGATACATAATCCTGGAAGAGGTACCCCTACACCTCCTGGTAACTTTGCACCACCTACCTTTCCTTTCGAGGTTCTACAGATGGATCTCATCGAAATGGAACGAGCCAATAATTCTAAGTACGTGTTGGTGGTTGTTTGTGCATTCAGTAAATGGATTGAGGCTTACCCCACTAAAGAGAACACAGCCATAGCAACCGCAAAGGCCCTCTTAAAAGAGTTATTCCTGCGCTTCCGCTTGCCCCCGTTTGATTTGGAGTGACGACGGAATTCACTTCAACTCAAAGGTTATCCAATTAGTGTGCGATGGTTTGCACATCAAGCAGAAAATTCATGCAGCAAATCCTCTATAGTTGGCATGTTTAGTTGAGAGGTACAATGGTACTCTCAAACTGAAGTGCTCTCAAGTTGTATTCTACGGTTAGAGCATTGATTTGAATTGACCTTGGGGTCCATTTTTTAATTGGTGCCAAAGTCAGAATAGGTATGGACCATTGAATATCTTCCTCACTAATTCCCAGGAAATCTTCCCCACTTAGGGGTTCCTATGTACAGTTAAGATCTCCTGCCACGATGGCATTGGCGAGGGGAGGGATATCAGCTAATTCTGACTCTAAAGCTGTTATCGTGGCTGACGTTTGTGCCCCCGGAGACCCTCTTGCGTACACATTAAATAGCTCTACATTGTTATCCTTTTGAGGTCCTTTAATTGTAAGATGTAAAATATCCTCTAAGGGAGAATTGTGCATAGTAATAACCCAATTCAGTGTAATCTTAACCCAAATGTGGAGACCCCCTACTGGGCAACCCTTCCCTGAGCTTGTGGCGGGGGTGTAGACGGTGGTATACCCTGCGTTGTATATGGGGAGCATACTCCAAGTCTCCTGAAACAAGCAGACATCGTACTTATCAATAAAATCATTCCATTCCGGTATGGCCAATTTTTTGGGGAGTCTTGCTATATTCCAGGAGAGAAGGTGTATCACCCTTGGGTTTGCTCCCGGCGTAACTTCAGTGCCGCGCTTGACCCCACCCTTCCCAACCCCATTGCAGAATCTTGATACTATAGTAGTTGCACATGGGGCACTTCCTCGCTCCACCCCATCTTGTAGTTCTAATACAGGGGACCGATGGTGGGCCTCATCTAGTCAGTCTACTCTATTGAGGCCAGATTTACCTCGCTCCCTGTCTGTGGACCAGAGTGGCAGACGTTTGATTTGAATATCAGAATGCTTGGGGGAGAGGTGCGGTACTCCAGGGCCACTAAATTCTCCGCAATTTCTGTGTTAGATAGCTGTAACTCGATACAATCTGTCTGGGAGCTAAATAGGGAGATCCTTTTTACCCTCACCATATCCTCCCTAATGATTGACCTACAGCCCCTCATGTGGCGTAACCAATGTATTGCTTTGTTGTGGATAGACTCACTACTTTCATGGCCAGAATTTATATGTTGTTTGGGGACCTTGGTCATGGAAACTATTGTCGCTGGGTTTCTTACGGGGAGCTATTCTTTTTTATTTCTAGGCCCGCCCTCCCGCACTGCCTTTCTCTTACAGGAGGGGGGCTTCGATGTTCTGGATTATTAGCATATGGGCCCAAATATTTGGCTCTGTCTCCCCGACTTCGCATGATTTCTGCAATAGATCTACTAGGGCCTGTCGAAGTGGGCAAGCCAAGGGACCCCTGTGGTGTGTTACCAACCACCCTTACTGCCCCCACTCCTTCCAATGGTTTAGAAAGGATTGTGCCCTGGTTACTTTACATGGTTGAGTAGATGTTGGGGGCAGAGGATTTGAACCCCTAGGCAAATCCACTTTTTGAATTAATTCCTCTATCATCACTTTTACAAGAGCAACATCCCTTCCAAGCTTTTCTACATGCTGCAATAACATTGTATTAATATGCTCACATTTAGCACACATTCGAGGGACATCATTTGGGAGCTCTATTTCCTTATTTACGCACACTAGATCTGCTGCTATATCCCCTGTTAACCTTTCTAAAACCGCAAATCTGTTTGAACATGCAATGCCTTTCACAATATTGTCCCCCAGGGAGTCTAATTGATTAAAACCCTCTACTTCCTTGTTAGGGGCTTCCTTCAAGGGGGATACCTCAGCTGACCCTTCCGATGATCTATGGAATTCGCAAATGGGAGGATTAGTTGATGGTTTCTTATTAAAAATAGCAGGAACCACCTTTTTCCGAGTCTGCAATAGGGACTCGACAAGGGGATCAGTAATCTCCACTGTATTACTGCTTGTATTGCCAATTAGAACATCTTCACACTCATAGACAATGGCTTCGATTCTAGTGAGCACGCAATTGGCTGCTGCATGTGCCACCTTTTTTGCCTTTTTCCCTTTTTTTACTGATAGGGTTGTCGCCCCTCCCTCCATGGTTTACCTTTTTCCCATTTTGCACTACGCTTACAGCACCAAACAGGTCTAAAACAGATTATTACCCAATAAAGTCACCGGCACAGGAATTGACTAGTCCGTATAATACTATTCCCATCCACAGCCTGCAAGGCACTGTCAATGGGCAAACAGTACCTTATGTCCTTATGTGCCAAGTTCACGATGTTAGAGGGGGGGCCCTGCCCTGCCTCTTCCTGTTACGGACGGGCGCGGACGTGCCGGCCCTTGGCGCGGGCTTTGCCTGGGCACGCCCGCGCGTGTCCCGCGCTGCATATGGCGCTGGTGATTTTTAAGCGCCTCCTGGTGCTGCACCCTGAAGCGTTGCCCCCGCGATGCCGGGGATTCTGGGCAGTGTAGTTCCCGGTTCTGGCAGCTCCAGAAGTGGCGTCCCGCACCCGCCGGAGAACAGCAACAGCCCTCACAGGGCAACACAGAGGAAGATGTCAGGCAGCGGCGGTATCCAGAGAGCGTCCCGGCTGCGTGGGGCACTGGTGGTTTTTAAGAGCCTCTAGGCGCTGCACCCTGATGCGTTATCCCCGCGACGCCGAGGATTCTGGGCAGTGTAGTTCCTGGTTCTGGCGGCTCCGGTAATGGCGTCCCGCACCCACGGGAGAACAGCAACAGCCCTCACAGGGCAACACAGAGGAAGATGACAGGCAGCAGCAAGGGCTGTGGCGGTATCCAGAGAGCGTCCCCAACTGAAGTTGGCAAAGATCAAAGAAAGTACAGGATTGCAATGGCCTGTTGTCCACAAGGGCGACAGCCCACTCTAGATTAGGATTGTCACCATATGAGGTCATTTTCCGCCTTCCCGTGAATGTCTTGGATGTCCCACAGCTTCACCACTTCTCCGAGATAGAATACCCTTTGCTTGCAGACTACTTGTGCAAGTTTACTAAACTTTGCGTTCTATTCACCAACAGATTCACGAGTCTACCGCCAATACCTGATGTACCAGGTCATGACATTTGACCCATTGACTATATATTGGTGAAGAATTACCAGAGGGCAGGAAGTTTGGAGCCACGTTGGAAAGGACCTCTTCAGGTCCTTCCCGCCATCCGGACGGCAGTGAAGGAGGATGGCCGGAAGCATTGGATACACTTGTCTCACTGTCGGAAAGTTCCACTACCTATTCCGTATGATCAGTGGGTCCTAGATGGCGTAGGGGACCACGAGACAGAGAAGGTGCCATGCTTTGGTCCTTTTTCTGATGCCCGACTCACATGGGTTCAAACAGAGGAGCAGAACTACGCTTTTTTTTATTGAGGCGGTTCCCTCAGAAGCGAGAGTTGCCCAGGGTCCCCCGCCACCTGGCTCACAGGAGTTTGAGTCTCAGTCCCTTGATCCCACTGAATTTAAGATCCTTTTTCGTGACAACACAATGCCTTGAGTGGCTAGGTACAATTTGCGCCCCAGACAGAGGGACAGTGCGCCAAAGGAAAAGTCCGATTAGTAGGGATAGATTTCATGGATGAAGAATTGGGTGTATGTACCCTGTCCGCTGTACTAATGGTAGACCAGGGAAAAGGAGATTGGTGCATTGTCCAAGACACTGGACAGGATAAGTTGAGGGTGTCTTCCCAGGAGGGAGTGAAGTGGATTTCTTCAGAAATGGCTGTGATTGCGCAGCTCCATCGGGAAGTGCTCAAAAGCACCACCACAGATGAAGAATAGGAGTCTACCAGCGAGGCTAAGATGGACACTGGATTTTTGTGCCTCTCTTCTTTGTTTTATCATTTTTGGCTCCATTGTATAACCTTTCCTGTGGTAGTCTGAATATATATAAAAAAATATATAAAATGTACCCATTTGGCCGCCCCATAATGGAAGAAGCACAGCCTTTTGATTCCCTCCGTTTCGGGCAAACTGGGTCTGGTTGGCCTGCTAAAAAGTGTTCTGTGCTGTTTTTGTATTGTCATTATTGTTGATTTTGGGAGGGGTGTTCTGGGTTTTGGAGTGCTATTATTATATCCCATTGTGTGTTATATACAGGGTTCTTGCTCCAGGTTGTGCCAGAAGAGCAATGCCAAGTAATGTCTTTCTAGATACACACAGGAATTTTTGATGAAAGCACTGCTTGTTATCCTCCATTACAAGTTTGTGGACTGCTTACCCATTGTCACTGGTTAATTATACATATGTTCTCCCCCCCAAATTTGTAGAGGTTAAGGGTGAGTTTGAGATCGGATACCCCGGTCCCAGTTTGTACTATAGGAAAGCACGAGGGAAGGGATACCAGGATACCAGGGTTGTAACATTGCGATAACATGTATACAGAGAAACAGAATGTTACTTTAACAGGGTGGCATTATCAAGATTTGACAGTCACTCGAAAAGCAGGTTACTATCCACCATGCTGCTCAATAGCAAATAGTACTGACGATTACTTATACATAAATTGTTCTGGACTGATACTGTTCAAGTATGCAATGTCTTTAGTGAGGAAAGATGATCCGAGTACTATGGGGATCAAAACTAGATATGCGCTTGTAGATTACAAAGGTCCACTTTATGCACATTCAGGATTTTACTTCCTGTTAAATGGTGCGTATTCCAATGTTCATAATGGTACCGAAGACGTGGCTTTGGGTATGGTGCTTCCTCTTGGAGTACCTTTTAAGTATAGCAAACAACATGTAAGATGGGCTAAAAGGACGTTAACAAAAGAATTCTGTGATGGTGTGACAGACCTGGAGGTCAATAATTATAGTAACAGTATCACCTTTGGGAATATACTTTCCTCCATTATTACATTCGGTGGTACCGCCATAGCCAGGGGTGATAGGGCTAGGGAATATTTTGGATGTAAGCTGCAGATACTGTCTAACTCTACAGTGGCGGCTTTGCATGACATCACCACCCAGTTAGAAAGTATGCAAATATACTCTGAGCAAACAAGATATGCATTTGATTTTATCCTGGCTAAGAGCTGTGGTTTGTATGCAGTAGCAGGGGACCAGTGTGTAGTCGGAATAACAAACATGGAAAAGAATATCACCCAACACATTTTAGACATTTTCGAGAATGCCAATGGGATAGAATGTGGAAATTGGGGTTGGTCCATCTTTGATGGATGGGGTTGGATTCTGGAAAAACTGATCTATCTTGTTGTGATTCTGGTTGCCTGTTGCATTTTGGTGCTGTGCCTTCATTTGTGTTGTTCTTACTGTGCAACGCTCCACGCCCCTAAATTGCAGAAGACAGTCTGTGACACTACTGCAATAATGTTGCAGAAGGATATTCATGAAATGTTGCAGATAAATGAGGGCATCTTTGGTTCCACCACAATTCAATTCTGTTCAATTTTATTCATTATGATTTGGAATTCCAAATAATTCCACATAAAAATACATCTTTAAGGACACATTTCATTCTAAAAACAAAAGAATTGCCAATCTAATTTCGGCTTATCATTTCGTGTGAAAACACAGATAAGCAAATCAGTAACAGCCATTCTAGAGGTTTTTCAGTGCCAGAAGGGGTGAGCCTTGAGTAGTCAGATTGCCATACATGAATTTATTACACCCTTACACACACTTATAATCTACTTCTATCATAAAACATTCAAAATTAAAACTTATTGTAAAGTACAGAAGTTTACAATAGCTTAGCAGCAAGACAAGGTTTTAAGGTGCTTGAGATCCTACTGGATGAGTAACTTGCAGCAGAGAAAGTTTACAAAAGTGCACATGCTTAATTTCAAACACGGGAAATCGGCCTAAGACCGAAGAGTCAAAAAAGTGCAAATGCTTAGTGCATACGTATTAAAAAGCTCATTAAGTACCCGATAATTTAGCAACAAATCAAATTTAGTAAAGTGCTTGAGATCCTAGAGAGTAAGTAAGTAGCAGCAGCAAAAAAAAAGTGCAAATGCTTAAGTGTAAACAAAATAAATTGACCTTAAAGACCGAAGGGTCAAGGAAGTGCTAGTGCTCAATACATACATATTCAAAAGAATCTTACGACATTAGCATATACTTAAAAATTGTTTAAAAAAGTTAAACATTTTAAAACACAAGAATTCAGATGGGGTGGACAGCAGACAATTTCGGGCCTCTTCTGCTGTGGTAATATTATACTTTAAAAAAACAATTCCTTAGATATCTACGATGTGTTGATTGTAATGCGGGACCAACAAATAAAACATGATTCAGGTCTTGTATACAAAAATTACATAAATGACAATACCTTTCATGTCTAGGAATACCCTCCAAGGCTCCTGTTACAATTCTTAGAGGTAATAAATTCAATCTCAGTAACAGAATCCCTCTACGCACTCCATGTTTAAGATTCCATAAAACATAAGGTTGAGGTTTTTTGAACGTACTGCTCCCCACAATACAATCCATATTTCTTTTCTCTGAACACATTTTAATATCTCATTCACGAGAATCCCCGTAGATTATCTTCTTAATTATAGTTTTCAAAGCCCCTTTGCAAAGAACCGCAGCCCCATCTTTATCCAAACCAAACATTGCTGATGCTTTTAAACTATTCCTAAAAATAGCACTTTTTTCTTTCATATTTACAAATATTTCTCTGTACAATGCTACCCATAGCAGGTTCTCACAGCTGTTTGACAATGCATTACACCATCTTAAACATGCGGCCATTGATAGCACGTAAGTGGAAAGTAGACCAAATTAGAGCCTAAGTACTGCAATTGGTGATGCACGGTTCAAATTGCATATTTGGCGCCAGATTTGCCCTTCCACTTTCTCGAATTTGTCCCATTCTTTTGCATCCATTGTTTCACTAGCGTAATTCAGGATTGGTGGGATCTTTATTTTATAGACCGATATAATGTGAGAAAAATGTCTTTTCCCACAGTGTGTGTGTACAGACGGTTAATTGCCAAGGTTTGTATAATAGCTTTGCCTTTGCAATGGTCCATGTGACTGTTAGCTGAGCACCTGTTTTAAATATTTTTCCTAAATATGGATAAAATGTTACTACTTCCAATTTCTCATTTCCCAAGAACCAATTAAAAAAAATTCTGACCTTACATCCTTGATAGCTAAAAATCATGACTTTACTCTTAAAAATATTTATTTTTAAGTAATACTCTTCTCTTCCACACATCCCTTGCGCCTTCTGTTCCTGACATTGAGCATACGGATAATAAACAGTACTGATGTCTCTATGCATTTTGAATAACACCTCTAATGAATACATAAGCTACCAACGGCCTAATGTCTGTTTTGTATGCTATTTTATGAATATTACTCATATGTGTGCTGATATATATATTGATAATCTTTATATATTGCATATAGCTTTCGTCAAAATGTAATGTTGCTTATGCTAGAATATTTTTTTCTTCCTTTAGAATTGTACGGCCCTTACCTGCTGGCAATAATAAATTTAGCATGAATGCTTAAAGGAGGGTCTGTTAGAATTGAAATATTACTGTCATATTGCTATTGCTTTGTTCTCTGTTAAGTTAGCATTCATGGCACCATTTTCTTCTGTCGCCATTTTGAGTAATCTTCTAATGGTATGTCTGCTTTTCGTTACTAAAAGCTGTGCCAATGTATATGTGTCTCCAAGGTTAGGCCATGCTGAAAGCATGAGAACATTGCTCATTAGCTCATACCTTTCCCTAAAGAGCGAGGTTTGCTCCCACTAATCCAGCTGCTGGTACAAACAGGATGACCTTGACAGAAAGATTGTGTGTGCCCGGTCTCAAACTTTTAGCTCATCTCTGTGTGCCCCTTTGTCTAAAACTGCCATCTGTGGAATGTTACTGGGTGGGTGTGTCTTGTACTCATGCTGAAATCTATATTTGTTACCTTTATGCTTGTTAAAGACATTCCCTCTGCAGCTATCTCATGAGGCTGGTCAGACTGGACTTCGCTGTAGCACAAAACTAATGAATAACTTGGTTTGGATTCTCTACTGTTTCATCGACTCTTCATGTTTTCGAAGGCTGAGAGGTGGTTGCGAGTTACCCGGGTGACCCTACGCGGGTCACTTCATTCAGTAGGAAAAGTTATCTTTAATATAGAAGGATGTATGGAGTTGGGTTGACTCATTCAGGAGCAACTTACTTTAATATATCCAAATCAGGTTCCCTTGCCTCACCTCAGATGAGTCCTCTGTAAAGTAATCTTCTTGGCAGAAAAATATCTAGATATCTCCCTTATTCTTAGCAAAGTGCCTCAAGAGGAAGCAGTTTATATGTGCAGGTACTAGCAGCCTGATTCATGTACGGGCCGTTTTGCGTGGCCCTAATAGCGAATCATAGCGACTCGCTATTGAGGACACGCAAAACGGCATTCATGTAGGAATTGCTAAATCAATAGCGATTCCTACATGTTCTCTATTTGCGAGTAGCAATTTGCTACTCGCAAAAAAAGGAATAACTCCCCATTCATTCCTATGGGCCAAAAGGCCCATAGGAATGAATGGGGAGTATCCCTTATTTGCGAGTAGCAATTTGCTACTCGCAAATCAGATAGCGATTTTAAGGGTGCCAGGGGTGTCCAAAGGACACCCTGTAGCACCCCTAAAATGCACATTTGAACAGGTGTTGCGCACACACATGTCCAAAGGACATGTGTGTGTGCAACATGCAACTTAGAAAAATGCTTTTAAAAGTATTTTTCTATGTTTTTGCTATTTACCGAGAGGTCTGACCTCTCGGTAAATAGCGGCCCAATTTTGCTAAATCACAATTTTTGCAAGTGTCATGAATAGCATTTAAGGAATCTCTAATAGAGATTCCTTAAATGCTAATCCTCGCATATTTGCTAATTCCTCATTAGCGATTTTTGCATTTGGGATTGTGAATCCCAAATGCCAAAATTGCACTCGCAAAAGGCAAGATTCTGAGAATCTTGCCCTTTGCAAGTGCAATTTTGCTTCATGAATCAGGCTGAAAGTTCCTTACTACTGCAATAATCTTGGCCCGAACCTGCAGTGAAAAGGTTTGAGAATGAAGAAACTACTGAGTGGGAGCATACATTGCCAGAAATCAGAGGGGGTAGGAGATCCTTAGACTATACCCACATCACTCTACAGTGTAAAGACAGTGTTGGATTTGGTTGCGATTTGAGGGTATCCAACTAATCAAAGATCTACACGTTTCTCTCTCCATTACACTTGTACCTCTTTGCTAATCTCCATCAATTGTTTTGCTCTTTTAGTCTAGAGAGAATAACCCCGGACTTTCCTGCTGGACTCCTTCAGAAGCCAATAAAATGTAACTGGTACTCTTCTTTCTCTCATTGCTTGATGTTTAAGCTACCCCAGCCAGTTTGTGAGGGATTCTAGTTACATGTTCTCCAGCATCAGGTGCGTTCCTATTATTCCAAAGATAAAAACAAAGCATGTCCTTTTCCTGGGTATGCATCAGGAAGCAGGGAAACCAAGATTCAGATTTTAAAAAAATACATGCAACTCAGCGCAGAACCCAAAGCTGGAGAGTGCCATATCTACAGAGATATCGCTCTCTCCTCTCCTCTCTCTCGTGCTGGTGCTGATTTCAGCTGCCAAGCGCCACACACACACCTTAGCGCTAGGGTGTGTGGATGAGTCTAGCATAGACCTTGTACAGGAAGGGTACCATCCTATGGGAAGGGTACCCTTCCTGTACAAAATACCATCCCTAGACACGTTTAGAAGCTTTTCCTACTTTGTATGTGTGCTGCACAGTGCAGCACGCATGCAAAGTAGGAAAAGAAAGGATAAATAAAACAAATTCTCCTGTTAGCACCTCCTTTGAAGTTGCATTAACTTTTGGCGCTAAACCCTGTCTACAATTCTTTGTAGATAGGGTTTCACGTCAAAAGGCATTGGTGGTTCCATGGGAACGCCCATGTACCACCCATGTACCGCCCCTTGGCGCTA
Source organism: Lissotriton helveticus (assembly GCF_964261635.1). NCBI lineage: Eukaryota > Metazoa > Chordata > Amphibia > Caudata > Salamandridae > Lissotriton > Lissotriton helveticus. The sequence goes on along the minus strand of NC_136059.1, from coordinate 2,124,450,764 downwards.
AGTAACGCAAGCAGTACTTTGCACTACTTTTAGGGAAATTTAGTAAATTGTAAATTGGTTAGCGTCAATTTTGTAACTCTAACCCTGCGCAAAATATTTGAAAATCTATTTCCTAATCTGGAAACAAGTTTTAATCTTGCATAGCCTCTAGGCAAATAAGAAGCTCTGAAGCTATTCAGGCGTTGGTATCCAAAACAATGTTCAGTGCATTGGCCAAAGGTTTGGCTTTGTAAAGCAAACCAATAACTTGCATTGGTGGAATTTCCAGCCCCTAAAGTAATCAAGCTATATTATAAACCCTGTTGTTATGTGACAGTGGGCCAACATTAATATAGAAACAGAGTAAACATTTGTAAACTGAATATTGATCCAATCTATCCAGGTAAAGGTGATGACTTTTAGCACTTTTCTTTGAAAAGTGCAGTTTCTCTGAGGTGTGGCTTACTCCTGCGTGAATATCTATAATCAAGTCATGCCTATTCAAGAAAAGAGCCTTGTGAATTGGGCCAATGAGGTTTTAAGAGACAGGACCAAAACTCTTAGATGAGTTCAATCGTAAATAAAACAAAATTCTTCTTCATCAGCAGATGGATCCTCCGCATGCTCCTCATAATACATTTCAATGTAGTGCTTAATGTTTAGGTGTCAAAGTACAACAAAGGTTACAGCTTTATAGACAGGAATGTGCCAGATGCCCATTCAAAGTATTGTACATTTAGTATGTTAGGATATGGGTAAAGCTGAATAGCTATGCAATGGCTAATCTTGGTTCAAGATGAGCCCCCCCTCAGAAACGAAGAAGCCCACAGTGCCTTCCTGATAAGTTTATTTTAGTTTCAAGTTGTGTAGTGTGTAATATTTCCGATGAGCATTCTTTCAGTGCAGTTAAGTGTAGTGTAGTTAATTAAAGAAAATGTAATGTGTAGCATTTGGAACGTCACATGACCATACTTTCTTTCAAAATAACAGTGAATTTAACGAGCATCGTTTTTGTATTGTGGTGGAGCTCTTTATCAATTTTATATCTTATTTGTCATTTGTGCTACTGATAGTAGAATGTTCCCCAAGCAGTCTTCAGTTCACAGTGTAACTGCAATGTAAATATATTGAACTTCATTCAAAATTCATCAGAATCAATTAATGTATGTTCCGTGTTGATAAAGTGCAATTCCTTTTTATGCCTCATTGTGTTGCTTCATCTCTGTCTAAAAACGTTTCAATGGCCGCGGATAATTGGCAATAGAGCGGCAAATAAAAACATGAGAATAACTACATTGGCAACGATTGTTTTATGTTAGTACATACACAGAGCATGACGTAAACGTTGATAAATGCCTGGCCTACATGAAGTAAAACGGTGCCGACAGTGGTGCATGCTGCTTTTTAGCTCTGTACGAAGAAACTGTCCAAATGTTTGAGATCAGGCTACAAATCTACATTACAATTTCCAAATATTTGAGTCATACACATAAGTTGGGCGAGTCATGGGAATACGTGAACCACTCCACATTTTTAGACAAGCAATAAAAAGATATGTGAGGCATGTTCGTGAGTACCAAACAACAACATACACTGGCCAAACTCATAGGTCTGGCCTGGACAAGCCTGCCAGGTTTAGTTAACATATACAATATGCGATACAAAATAAAAGTTGTACAAGTTAAAAAATTAAAAATGAAAGCCGAAATGAAAGCAGCGAATGGATTACCCACTCTGGCACTGACTACTTTTGGGCGAATGTGCACGAGCAAAAAGATGTCACACAAATAAGAGAGCCAATAACTGAAGTCGGCTGGCCCACTGCTCCATGCTGTATGCTGCCATTGTACATGGGTTGCCTCTTCTGTACCCTTTCTCTAGCTTTTATTTCTAACATCACATCACATGGGCTTTAGTGTTTAGACAGTTTTCTTTTTTTGGAGCCTTCTCAACACCACCCTTCCATAGTGTCACTAATTCTCAATTAAATCTTATCATACAGAAAGTGGCCTATTGTATCCTCAGTGACAGGAGGTGAGTTAGGTGCTGTATGTCCCACTTTAGGAGACGTAACAACTACTGCTTCACTCATCAGATTTGGAAACCATTCTCCTATCAAAAAGCTGTTAATTTTCTCCATGTGTCCTCTTTGTTGTACATTAAGCAAATAGTTTCATCATACCCCAAGTGGGGTGTGACCCATGGAGAACTTCCTCAGGATTGTAGGTGTGCTTAGCAGGCACAGAGGGGCTTGTTTTTTCTTTAATCAAAAGAATCTCCATACAGGAAATGTTATGCACATTAGTTGGTCTGGTAAAAGAAATTGTCCCTAAGGGCAGAAAGGCTGATGCTGCACATGCCAACGTCAGATCCCAAGAACTCCACCAACACCAAAGGTGTGCACGCTCATCAGCCTGGAGTCCAAAACTGCAAACTAATGTGCAAAATTGAGATTGGCCTTGTGGCTGCACCAGGCAGGCCCACCTCCCTTCTGCACTAAACCTACGGATGCTACAACTGCTGAAGATGGAAAGCTGCCTGGGGAGGCCACTGGACCAAGATCCCCCTGAAAGTCCGTGATCCAACAGCTTCAAAGCCACAACTGCAGTAGTGGACCCTGTGCACATGTCTGTCTCACTCCTGCCAGTACTCCAGAGGTCAAAAGCAGGTAACCACAGGGTGTAAAAAGATGAGTGCAAACAAGAGACTGAGAAGTGGAATGGAGACATCTGCACAAAATAAAATTATGTCCATATCATTAATGCACACAAGGAAAAGTCGACTAAACTGTCAGGTACTCGGGGTTAAATGAGCCTAACCAGTGCCATCTGCTAGATTCGTTGCTAGGCATCACAGACACTAGGGAACTCTGTTAGCAGGGTGTGTGCACTGAAAGTATGTATTGCATAGAATCACAAGCAAGATTTCAACTCTCTATTGCGTTCCACCTAGTTGGGCTAGATAGTATTTAGTAACGCTGTATGATTAAAATACTTTATTTAACTCAAAAGACTAGCACTGGGCTGGACAATACTTTTTTGTGTCTGTTGGTTGATTGCAGAGGTTTGAGCTTTTGTACCACACACTACCTCTTAGAAAAGCCTTTGACTGCTCACTAACCTGAAAGTAAAGTGCAGAAAGTCTAGTTTGCAGAGCCATAGTAACACAGTCCCCAGGACAGCAGTGGCAAATTACCTCAACGACCACAGTTGAGGCACAGTAGACCCTGTCTGCCTAGTGTCCCCCACTCCCTGAAAGTCGCCTGACACTACTAGGAATTAATAACTCATGCACAAAATAAGGATGCAGCGAATGTCCACCTTGACACCAGCAGCCAAAGCCCCCAAGGATAGGTTGTAACTGCCAATTTGCCTCTCACTGTGTGCCAAACTCCTACCAGTGCAAAACGAAAAATTGATGGACTGAATGCTGAACAATGTCAAACACTCACCCCCAGACATTGATCTAGGCCTAAATCAATGGCTTTTTGCTCACAACGCCATTGCAGTTCAGACCCAGCCATATGCAAATCAGTCTTGCTCCTCCTCCTCATGGGAACATTCTAGCCCAAGCTGCCAGGCCTGGTCCTCCCTGGACCGGGAACAGGCATCCTAGGACTGGTTTTTGGGTACCACCCCTCATCAGCTAGGATACCATGCATCCAGTGGTATGTTGAGCAAGTGAACCGTTCCTGGGCATCACCCTCCCAGTTGCGGTGACAAAATACAAAAAAACCAATTAATGGACAGAATGCTGAACAATGTCAAACAGTCACCACGCAAAAACTGTTTGGATCCAGCCATGTGCAAATCAGTATTGATCCTGTTCCCCCTGGCCACAGTCCAGCACGAAATGCCAGGTCAGGTCCTCCCTGGACTGGAAACAAGCATCCTAGGGCTAGTTTCGGGGTATTGCCCCTCATTAGCAGGATAGCTTAAATCCAGTGGTATGGCGATCATGGGACCCATGTCTGGTCATCCTCATCCCAGTTGGGGTGACAATTGGGGTGACAATTTTGCTTTGTGTCATGTTATTGTGTTGTTTTCTGGTATTTTTCTGTAATTGCTTTGAAGAGGTCATGAATGCTCCTACTGTTTCAACCAAAATCTTCACAATCCTTTAATATTCCAGTGACAAACATCGATTTTCTGTTGTTTAAGGTGAAAAGATACCGCTGCCCCAGCTCTTCAATTATTAAAGAAACCGTTAGCCCAAAACTGGGACAGAGATATATGGCCATATCAATTAAAGTGAACACTGTAAATGATCATTTAAGCCACAGTCTTAGAGAGTAGTAAATGGTTGCTTGCCACGGGGATTTTTTAAGCGTCTGCTGCTTTGGCAGGAAATATGGCTGCATTTGCTGACATACTTAAAGTAAACAATAGCACCTAAGATAATAAGGTGCAAAAGAAACTTAATAACACACTGAAAACAAAACGTGACCCAGCAGAAAAAAACAATCAAGCAGAATGCATCACAATAACCATAGCGCAAACAACATCACATTGTAATAATGTAGCACAAACACATAGCAGCAAGAAACAAAACAACAGAACACATTGCCACCAATATAAAATGCCATCCAATAAATATTCTCAAACATCCTTGGCCTATATTTCTATCTCCAGAAACCTGCCTTTATAACATAGTGGTAAAAGGTGTTTGCATCAAACACTGCCTTACTTTACCACTATGAACATGAAATAGCATTAATCAAAAATGTTTTGTGTCCTGGCACAGTGCCTTTAAATTAGCACTTTCAGTGCTCACTTTATGTGAGAAGGCCATAGTCACTTATAATCCAAAGCAACATTAGAAAAACTGTCACTCACGCCCTAATCACAGCAAGTTGGACTATGAGAATACCCTCTATGCCAGTATCACCAAGAAACTCACTAGAAGACTACAAGCCATCCACACCTCGCAATCAGACCTCGCAGTCAGACTCATCCTCAACCTCCCACACAGAACTCACATCACACTACACTACAGGGAACTACAATGGCCTCCAATACACAAAGGTGTAGCAGGGTTTCTGTTCTCCCACAGAACTGTGCACAGAGGATTGGAACCTCGGCGAATTAGGGTGACCCAAAACTCACCTTAGTACCCAACAAACCCCTTACTGAGCTAGCTACAGTGTCTCATTGGTCATAACAAACTCCCAATGTTTAGACAAACCAGAACATGAACTTACAATACCTCAGGTTACGTGGAACACATGAGCACTCTTTAGTTATACAATCATTTCAAACCAGAACGTGGAGTAAATGAGGACACGTGCACATTTGAAATATTTATTTACTAATGCCTTCTTCTCAGGCGCAGTCTCTTAGATAATACAAGGAGACATATTATCAGAAGCAAAGTTATCAGCATAGTTACTAGTCCATAGAAAGCAAATGGTGACAGCATGCTAACATGCTGTAATGAATAAGGGTTAACAACACTTATTTCTCACCCTCCCTAACACACATATTATATTAATAGCTAAGAAGGTCTCTTTGGGTTTTATTAGGGCGGGCCCATACCTCAAGATCCTAGAATGAAGAGATCACATCAGCATACACCAGCTCTCTCTGCATGCGAACAGCATCAAGTGTGTTTGTGTGCTTCAAGCAAAGCAATATAAAACCCGCCTAAAGCCCAAAGTTGGCAGAAGCTGCACTTATGTTATGTCTATGAAGGCGCGAAGATCAGACCTCATAACAATTCTGTATCGTGTTATTCCTGAAGCTTCAGCACTCTCTGTACAGACATAGTTTATTAAGCAAAGCTGATATCAGAGTAATAACATATTATTCTCATGTAAACCACAACAAACTACTAGGTTGAAAGCTAAATCAACAATTAAGTGACGTGTGCAGAAGCAGCAAAAGGAAAAATGGCGTTTAAACATGTAATGAGCCTATGCTAACTTAACGCATTATAAAGATATACAGTAGCTATATGACAAAGGAGCTCAATCCAAACTCATTACATACACATTTAAGGCACTACAGAACTCAGGCCCCACCTGCCTGAACATTTGCATCTCTTTCCACCAAACACCCAGACACCTCCGTTCAGCAGAGCTCCAACTCACACGCACCCCATGCATAAACAGAACAAGATCATGAGGACTAGCGTTCTCTTACATCACTCCTAAAGCTGTGGAAGGGCCTACCACTCCACATCACAGCTTCCTCCTCTTGTCTTGAAATCCACAAGAAGCTCAAAACCTGACTTTTCAATTAACCAACTTACCATGAGCAGGGCTAGGCACACACACCTGCTCAGTGCCAGAAGACCAATGCAGAGATAGCTCGCGTTACAAATACACATAACATCATCTGACACAGACAAGTGTGTAGTGCATTCGTTTTAAACAGCTCAGGTAGATGCACACATTTCACTGACTGTCTAGTGGCAGAGGAGTAACACAAATTGATGTGACCCCTTTTCTGCATTAGTGAGGAGGCCGAGAGACTGCTATATCGTTCAGATACAGGCCTTAGGGTGAATGTAGGGTCCCTGAATGGTGTAGACCTGGGCCGCAACCATGTTATTCCCATTGGCCTGCCACCTAGTTATAACACGTACACTGAAAGAAAGCTGACAATGTGTGTTCCTACAACATTCAAATACAGCCCATATGGTTATGCAGTGGAATAAATCCGTAATCACAATAGACTCAGCTTTTTTCTATATGTCTTCGTGTTAAAATCAACAAAGCTGTTAATTCAGCCCTCCTTTTCTTCACTACGAAGGGTTTATTATAATTTATAAGGCTGCAGATTCTTCACTCAGCCAGTGCATCTTGACACACTTTACTCTGGGTCAGCATAACCTCCCAGGCAGCTGCACCCTTGGCTTTACAAACAAATATGACAATGAACCCAGGCCGAAAAATGTTTTAGATTCCTTTTGAAATCCATTTAACTTTATTAACAAAAAACCTGTTTTTATCATACATCGGGATCTAAGTATAAATAGAGGGCGGTGCTATTTCTGTGGAACAACAATGAGATGTCAACATTCAAGTTTGACAGGGGAGCTCATGAAATTATTCTGAAACAGCTTTAACCATGTGATGATTTCAACATGTACAACATAAAATCCATCAGAAGAAACAACAGATGAAAAGAAGATCAACAGAATAACAGGGACTCAATGGTGAAATTCTTTACAGTGTTAGTTAGGAATGCCATAATGTATCGTGATACTCGATACATAGATGAAAGGAACCGTGAATTGTCGTTTGCCTGGCCCAATTACTCAAGACATTCATCTCCATGAATTAAAAGGAAATGTGGTTTTACCGAGGCATTTTCTTGATTTTTTTTCACGCACATAAAATAAAAACAAAACAGTTTCCTTCGACCCCCGCTTCTTTCCCGTAGCATTATTGATGTGTGGGAACACTCAGAAAAGAGGCTGCCTGAACCTGGGACCGACGTATGACCATTCCTACGAGTTCCCACAATCGGCTTTGTGTTCTTAATAGACAGCATGGATGTCTACCCACACAGGTCCTTTCAAATCCCAAGAATGGTATTTACAGTTCAAAAGAATGTCAGGAAATGTTTGACAGACCTGGGCCCTTGTTTCTAGGAAACCAGAAATACTCTGGCAATAAACAGGAGGCGATGGCAGTGCACCTCAGCCATGAACCACTGCACAAGCAGTCTTTGCAGCCAAGTGGGCTGTCGCACTGCACCCTGTTCCCACACACACGTAGCTGCAGTCAGATAACTTTAGGGAAAAAAACTCAAGAACTACTGCACGTTTCAGAAATTAACCCAGTTTTTAGACTTATAGTGACACCCTGTAAGTACTGTGGTGAGACCGCCTCACCTCACTGAAATGCAAGATAGGTTACCACCAGTATAATGCTGGTGGTGGAAGCAGCGTGGGGAAGCTGGTTACTGTGTTAAAATGTGCAGAAACGTTGATGCTGCGAGTTAGCTTCAATTGTCTCCACATTACACACCCAAACAGTGGCAGTACCATTTGGCAATGCTATGGCTATATCTGGCTATTGCCCTGACCTTTGACCCTCAGTCCTATCCCACTGTCATAAACACACTGCAGGCATTGACTACACGTCCTCGGAGAGTCTCAGATTCCAGTACTCACAGGCTTAAGGCTTTCAAGTAAATAAAACGAGTACTATGGGGTTACATAAGACCTGTTGCTTCTAGTGCTGTAAAAAAGAAAATCTTTGCTAGGATGGGTTTTTAAATAACAGGTTATTGTTTACAGCACCCTGCTGAAAAGAGGATCCACAGATCATTCAATAATATGACATTTCTATTCTTTAAGGGAGGCTGAGACTCGCCACACTGTATTAGCAACGTCAAAGGTACCTTATCTATCAGAGCTTGAAGACTATCACCAGCAGATACTGTTGTGCTGGCAGGAGCTTGAGAAAAGTCATGGTCTGGTTTTAGAACTGAAATGCTCTGGAGCAGGGTCACCTGTGACCTGTGTTCAACTTATAGGTTTTTCGATTTTTCACCTCAGTGAACACACAATGTAAATATTTATTTATTAAGTTTTATATAGCGCGAACAAGATCCCGAAGGATATCTGGGTGCTTTACAGGAGGATGGAAGGAAGGTAATAAATGCAATATCGACATCAAAAGTGAGAATACAAAACAAGAATAATCACATAATTAGAAGACAGGTGGGTCAAAGGAGAGTAATACAATAAACAAGTACTGAGCGGGCTACGAGGGGGGCCCACTATGAGGTAAAGAAGAGCAGCATCCACTGATGGTCCAATGGTTGTAGGATCAATGACTTCGAGCAGATGAACCTAGCCCAATTAAGGTAAGAGTTTGTTCATTAGGAATCTTTTGGCTTCCAGTTTGAAAGCAAATGGTGAGGAGATTCTGCGTACTTCCGGTGGAAGAGAGTTCCGTATCTTTGAGGCAGCGCCGGAGAAGGCTCGGTGACAAGTTCTCTTTTTGCTCACAATCATGTTTATAGAATGCCATGAGACCCCAGAGTATGGCTCTGAGGTGCTGAGAGACACACAACGTGCAGCTCCTTTTGAGAGTGACTACTGCCCTGTCATTAGGATAAGAAGGACTGGCAGTGATGGGTGCACATTATTATAGTACCAGGGATAAGCTATATTTGCACATGGCCATGACGGGATAGATTCCTACCTCAAATGCCTTCCGTCCTCTCCTGGTGAAAAGGCTGTGCAGTCCCCCACAACTGGGTCCTTCACTCTATCTACGTGGTGTAGGCAGCTGGCTCTCTATATGCTGTACGAAAGTAAGGTATAGTGTGCTGAGTGTCCAGTGGATCCCCAAAGGCTTACAGAGGGTACAGTAAATAATACCTTACTCTCTATTTGTAGTAGTGTGGGCGAGCAGTAAGGCTTTATCAGAGGGTAGTGTTGAGCATTTTTCGTAAACACTCAGGCAAGAAATTATGTCACACACTCAAAGACTGAACTCAGACCAATTGGGGTGTATAAAAATATTTCTTTGTTGTATTTTATTTTTAGAACCAAGCCAGACTTGGTGCAGATAAGAAAAATAGTACTTTTCTGGTATAATACAGTTGACTGCAGTTGAATGTAGATACAGGTAGGTCAAATGTTCAGAAACAGTTGAAATTACTTTTCAGTTACTTTGCAATTAATTTGTGATTTCTTTTTAGATTACTTTTCAGATTACTTTTTCTACTCAGTGTGATATGCCTGGATATCACACTGGGAAATTTCCTAAATAAAATGTAAGTAAGTCAGTTTTTGCAAACACACAGTTTCTTAAGTTCTTATACAATTTTCCAACTCCACGCTTAAAAGTTTTTTCACAGAAAACCAGTCAATGTAGTCCTATGGGAGGAAATGAAGTTATTGGTTTAAAGGTAAGTACTTGGTTGTGGAAGTTGGGTTTCTGGGGTTAGAACCAGGGTTTCCCCAGGGTAAAGGGTACACTCAAAGAACACCCTCAGAGTCAATAGGGCAGCCGGGTGCCGAGTGCTGAGGCCCAATGTTATCCAGTGGGGGATAGAGGGCCTCCAGTTGGTGGTTGCTCACAGGCTTGCCACTTGGATGTGGGAGCAATGCTCCTGGGGTTAAGCTCAGGGCAAAGGGGATCTGATTTAACACACAAGGTGCACCCACAGCGACACAGGGGGCGGCCATGTGCAGGGTGCTGATTTGGCATCTGGTGCCCAGTTATTTTCAATGGGAGTTGCCAGTTTTGGATTTGGGGTTTTGACTGCAAGCTCAGTCCAGGTAGTCTTCCGGGAGGAACCAACAGCTGGGCAGGTAAGTTGGAGGGCTCAGGATTTAGGTACACATCAGGTCCTGTCCTGCAGGGTGCCGGGCAGCTGGATGCCGGGGTGCCTTTTGAGGTTGGATTTCACCTTACTGGGCCACTCTTGTTTGGGGGGGTCTCTGTGCAGAGGCTGCAGTTGATGCCAGGGAGTCCTGGATGGGTCAACCCACGGTGCACTCATACTCTGAGGCACTTGGGGACCTCGCTGGGACTGGTGGGCCACTTGGACTTGGGCAGTAGGTATCGGGTGCAGTGGTGGTTTCAGGCATCTGGTTTCCTTGGCCTCAGCAGGCTTGTAGTCTTTCTTTTGATGATTTTTTTAAACAGAGCTGCTGTTCACAAGAGATCCAGTCTTTGTTGAAAGTGCTGGAGGTTGCTGGCTGCAGGACAACGCAATTTATGGTGCTGGTTCTCTGGAAACTGCAGACAGGCAGGTTGGGCTGGGCATAGTCAGTTCTTCTCTGCACTCTCCACTGCTGTTCTTCTTCTTTCTTCCCTATTCTTCGTAGATGCTGGAATCTGTCTTCTTTGCTCAGGGCTGTCCCTAAATACCGTATTTAAGGGGTATTTTAGGGGTCTTGTGGTCAGTAGCCAATGTGCTACTGACCTTAGGGTGACTACACCCTTGGAGTGCTCACCCCACGTGGGGGAGTGGGCACAATCCGTAATCCTGATTGGAGAGTGCCACTGAAGAGTGGGCTTCACCTCCCTGCTCCCACCTGAGGGGTGGGGCTGGCAGAGGTGGGCACTCCTTCTGGGCTGCTCTAATTTTTCCCATCTGTCTTCCCACCGAAAAGGGGGTGAGACAGGAAGTAGGCCTGCTCCTGATAGCAGTAGAGGCTCAGGGTTATGTTACAAAGGCAGCAAGGCCTGTGAAGCTCCCATGTCACAGATGGCTCTTCCTGACTTGGGGGAGATGTGAAGACCTCCGCCCAGGAAAGGCTTTGTTCCTGGGCCCTGGGAGCAATAACTCCCACCCAGGGGTCCAGAAATATGTCTTGTGGTGGAAGGCTAGTGTTTACCAGTCAGGGAACCCACCAGAGGCTTGTGTTTCTTCAGGGTGCATCTCTAAGATGCCCTATGGGTGCATGGTATAATAAATCCCACACTGGAATCAGTGTGGGTTTATTGTGCTGAGAAGTTTGATAAGAAACTTCCCATAATTCAGTAAAGCCATTATGGTGCTGTGGAGTTCGTAATGACAAACTCCCAGACCATATACTCTTCATGGTTTTACTGCACTTGGAATGTCTAAGAATGGACTTAGGCACTGTAGGGGCACAGTGCTCATGCATCTGTACCCTCACCAGTGGTATAATGCACCCAGCTAGTGGAGTGTCTTACCTACAGCATAGGCAGCGTGTTGCCGGCATTGCACACACTTTTTCTGCACCAAAGCACGCGGCCTGCAATGGCAGTGTGTGTGTGTTGAGGTACAAGACCTCTAAAGGTAGCACAATATGTGCTGCAGCCCTTAGAGGCCTTCCCTGGTAACAGTGCCCTTGGTACCCACTGTACCTTTTACAAGGGACTTACATGTGGTCAGAGAGGTGCCAATTGCGGGTACAAAGGTACAGTTTTTTGAAGGAACGTAGGCCCTGGAAACCAGATTGGCAGGGACCTAGGGCACATCAAGTCAAAGTGCATCAGAAATCTGGAAAAAGTGGGGGTTACTACAACAGAAACCCACTTTCCTACACATGGGCATGAATGCTTTGTGCATTTTTACTTCACTTGTATGTGGTAGGGTGAGCATGGAGTGCATGTATTGTGCTCCTCTGCATGAGAACAGGCACCATCTTGGAACCCCTGTGTGTGATGATGGGAGCCAGCTTATGCTCTATGTTGACTCAGAGAAGCCTTGGAACATTTCGCACTGCATTTGCAATGAGTCAGGCAGCAGAATCTAGAAGGTTGGATTGATCTCCCTTTGAAGTACAAAGCTAATCCCTGCTTTTACTCTCCCTGGTAGTGTCTGTGCTGACAGATTTTGAAGTACTTGGTAGGCAAAATGCCTCTCCATCCTTTATGCCTTTGTGTTTCACCATGTGTAAGCCCACACCCAATCCAACCCCCTCTTCCTGCTGACCGTACACGACAAAGAATGTGGTTTTGGCAGCCTCTGTGAAAATCTCTAACACCCAAAAGCTATATGTAACCTAAAACAGAGATTGCCTCTAAATCGCAAGTCTGCATCTGTCAGTGAGGGATAAATGCAGAGTTCGACCGCCAGGAGTGTGTGCCAGGATACACTTACCAAGAAGGTATCCCAACAACATTGTGCCTGAGTAATCTTTGCAGTCACAAGGTTGAAATAGCAGAGTAATTATCACTATAGGTATTCTACCATAAAAAAATGATTAGGCTAGGACAGGGGAGACCTTTCTCATGTCCCCACGCAATCATGGGAAAGGAGCCAATTATTTTTGTTCATTGGCAAGAGCCCAGTGACGTAGACCAAGTAGGTGGATTATGGGGCAGGACCCTTAATGCAAGTGTGACTACAGGGCTACTCCGGCAACATTGCGTTACTGTGAGAAGATATATTTCCTCCACATTGGGATGGAGTGTCCGTTATCGAACGGGGGAACAAGACAGGGTATCTGTTTTCTGTTGTGAATAAAAAGAAGCTATCTGCTTCCTAGAAATATAAAAATATAAATACGTAAATAGGTAATTTCTATGCTACTCTAACCAGGGAGGATTACATCTTTTTGCCCTTAGGAAAGTCCAGAACCCGTGTGGGCCATTATTTTTACGGACTGAAACATGTTGGCACTAGGGTCATAGGACCATCAACCTCCTTACGACCCCTATTGAATTTTGAATATTTTAATTTCCCCTACAGTTCCACAGTAAAGGGATACCTGGACCTGTAGGAGGAGTTTTTAATCTTTATACCCCCTGGCCACATTCTCATAAAAGCTCCCTGAAATATCATCAAGCCCACCCTGACCTTTAGTAGTCAGGGTGAACCCGATGATGAAGCATGACACTTTTAGAGTGTCTCCCCATCCTATCCTAAGCATTTTTTGATGGTAGAACAGCTATATTAATAAATAGTCTTACTCGGGAGGTTGTATCTCTACCCAGAACCCCTCTCCTTCCCTCTGTGGCTCTAGAGAGGTCCCCCTGTCTGCGTAGCCGTTGTGTTGTGGAATAGCAGAGTGTCAGCATTCATGTCAAGTTAGAGATAGCCTTGATGATCCTGTACTCTGCAAGAAGTGCTACTTGATTTGGGTTTTGAGGTAGGAAGCCCCCTGCTGTGGATGTGGGGTACTAGGGGGTATATTTACAAGAGGCAAACTATCCCAAAGGAGACTATCACAGTCAAGTGGACTGCTAACCGAGGAACCTGAGCAGAGGGATCAGAAAATCAACTCTCCATCATCACTGCAAGACCCAAGGGAATGATCAGCACTACGATGATTTGTAGTGACCTCCATCTGACCTGAATCTCTCAGCAGTAGTCTCTGATTGTCCCAGAAGGACCTTGTACTTGCTTGATCCTACTCCACAACAGGTGAATGGCTTGTGGGGTTTGCCAGCACAGCTTATGCTCTACACCCATCCAGTGGTTGTGGGGGTATGCTCTTTTTAACGATCCACTTTGTAAGGCTTGTTGTTATTTACTGCATCTCCCTGTAGTTTGTGCATGATGGGGAGCATGGGAAAACATGGCAGCGAAAGATAGGCCTTATGATATCAGTCCACAGACACAAAACTGCGATAGCACAATACTAAGATATCAGTTTCCACTTGTACATTTGACATCCCATTATTACCACCAGTGTCCAGGGATTCAGTGCAAGCGCACTGGACAAAACTGTCATCGCCAAACAGGACTCCCTCTAAAGATCTCCACAAACTGAGGAATATCTTTTTTTGGCCAAATCAGCTCCTCAAGTGCTTGGGCATGGGTGCAGGGTTCAAAAAGATCGCAAGGGCACACATATTTCTCTTAATGTCACTCTCAGAGAGCCTCTCTGCCAATAAGCATGACCACTTACAACACTGCCTAGCTGCTTTGTGGTGCTTGCCTGCATACCTACAAAGTCGAGTAGGGACTCCGGGAGCTGTCCGTGAAGTTGACCACACGGGACAAATTATCTACTCAAAGACATCGCACTTAAAATGGACATTACAGTGTCAGGGCTGTGGGACAGTCTAACATTAATAGGACAGTAAACCTGTGTGATAAAACTGTGAGGAGAATGTTAACAGTGAAACGTGCGTCTGCATCAGAGTTCATAGGCAGTGACCCAGTGATTTAAACCCCCCTATTAAAGCAAGGGAGCGGTGTGAATTTATTGTGTAAAGCCACTTTTACACGGTTTGTGGTTACTCAATGTTCAATTATACATACGCGTGTAGATGTTCGTTGCGCATAGAATAAATTAAGTTTTTTTCTTTTTGAGTCAAAGCACTGGCTGAATATTGATTTATTGTTACAGTCTTGTGCTGAGTTCTGAGTCTCTAGGCCCCGTCACCTCCATATGGAAGGCTTGGGTTCCTCTTTCTAGCTACCTTGAAGCCCAAATATTACAGTGGAGGACTCGGTGGTCAGAGTTGGGTCCAGTAATAAGGTGGCACTAGAACATTAGAGCTTAAAGGTCACTATTTATACAATTGGAGACCAGTAACTCCTAACTGCCCTGTAACACTTAAGCTAGTTCCCACGCCTGACTAATCTTCTTCAGTGAATCACCAACTCTGTCCCAAAGGTTCCATAATCTGGGAATAATCATGGACTCCAACCTTTTTCTGATCCGCCAGATTAACAATTCCTCTAATACTGTGCTTTAGCATGAAATTCCTTCTTTTGGGCACAAAGTTTCACCAATATCCTTGCACTGGTCCTCTCCCACCTGGACTGCAGCAATGGAATCTAACTAGGTATCCCTGGCCAGATGCAAACCCAAGTCTATAGAATCTACCGTCATGTATTTCATCCTAGCACTGAACTGCCACATCTCCCCTGAATTGATGAATCACCTTTGACTTCCAGTCTATGAGAGTTGACTTCAATATATTCTGACTTTTGCATACAACTTTACACAAATGTGTGCTAGCTATATCATGAAATTAATTGTAACTTACCAGCCAAGCGAAATGCTTACAGTTATCACCCAAAAAAGGCTCTGCACCCGCGTGAAATATCTGCATTTGATTTATAGTGTTGGAGCCCTTAAGGTTCAAGTCTCCTACTTATGAACTCACCCCATACCCCTTTCCCCCCAAAAATGTAGTTGATAAAATTCAGAAAAGTTACCTTTTCTAGACGACTTTTGGCCTTCATCCTGACTATATAGTGTAACAAAATCAAACAATGTATTACAATGGCAATATATATATTGCAATACATAACAAACACGTCAGCAGTCCAGACCACATTATTTTAAAGTTCAAAATACGATGCTACAAGGTCTACCATTAAAGTTAAGTCTTCTTTAGGTACAAAACAGGTCTGAGATGGAGAATAAATATTATGAAAAGATATATTTAAGATGTATATACATGGACTTTATTCTGTAATGGAACAATATCCTAGATAGACAATTTCTTGTCCCGAAATGTGTAATAATGCATTTATCCTATCTGTTGACCTCAAGTGTTGTTGCTTGCCTGCAAGGTATAAACTCCTCGAGAAATTATTATATTATGGTTGGCCAAATCACTGATGAGTTACTATTTGTCTGAATACTCAGGTCTTTTCATGGTGTGTGTTTCTTTGTTGCTACATCAGCAGCACCAGAACAATAGACGTTCACTCCAGCCTGCTGCACAGGCTTCTTCTCCTTAACAGAGGGATCTCCTCCCCAGAGAATCGTCCTGTGCTAATTAGAAATCCCTTCCACCACAGAAGAATAGATAGAACAAGGCCGATGTATTCATATATTGTGTGTTACAAATAATTGCAAATAACAGATATGCCGGAGTCGTTAAAACCAATCCGCAAAATGTTTTAAAGATTTTGGCAATGTACTCCAGTAACAAGTAAGACCTGTTCTTATGAACAAGCTATGCAGTGATGCTACGGAGCATATTTTTCCGTAAACACTGAACACAACATATTATATATCAGATGCTCATGGAAATGTATGTGATTCAAGGAATTCAAGAGCATTTTGGACACCGCTATTAGCAGCTGTAAGTATGAAAGTATCCTTTTGACTTTGCCTGTAACCCTGGCCTCCCATTTTTCTCTGGAGTTCACGTACAAACATTTAATTTGATTCAGTTTGAGGGGTACCATATTTAAGGACCTTCAAAACTACTAATCTGCTTCCCCATACGGACACCTCCTAAACTGGTTTCCTCATCCCGTATTCTTGATACCTTTTACTGAGGTCCTAGCTGGTGGCTACTACTTTATAGTTTTAGGGTGGAGAAGCTGCATGGGATCACCTATGTATTTAAGTGCATTGACATCTGACAAATAGGACTTGTTTTCTATTATTTTTTTAAATAAACATGCACCATTGTAAACATTATTTGGATTATTGCTCGCAAACATCAAAACGAGTATGGATGGGAGACTGATTGCGATAAGATTCTGTGCATGTATTGTTAGTGTTACCCATAGATCATTGCAAATATCTTTTTGCCCAAAAGCTTAAATTACGATGGAGGCTGGCTGCTGTCCAAAGAGAGACAACAGAAGTAGCCAATCCCATTTAGTCTTCTGCCCTCTTGGTCCTTTAACTCCAGGTTGTATCTGGAGGCAAACACACGGTTATCACTACAGCTGACCCCTAGTGAATGTAACTGTCTAGTAGGTTGATGCCTTCACCTGGGGAACACGTGTATGGGCTGCAATGCAGGTGAGCATTGGGGCAGGAGTAGTGGGACTGAAATGGAACAAAGGTAGTTACAGACAGAGGTGCAGAATGCTTTGCTCTCAGTGGCTGACATAGTCTCACACTGGTAGAATAACAGACATCTGCGCACCTGCTACCATCCTGATCAACTCTCAGCAGCAATCAGACCCACTTTAGCAGAACCTGCAGAAACAAAATGCCACTCACCTTTCACGGATACCTGTGAGTGAAGCTCCTATGCAATAATAACAACTGACTTTGATTAAGTGCTTCCTACAACACAATTTTAGGAGCTGCACATAACAGGTGTTACCCAATCAATCAATCAACCAAAGTATTTGTAAAGCGCACTACTTACCTGTGAGGGTCTCAAGGCGCTGAGGGGGGTGGGGGGAGGGGGAGTGCCTCTACTGCTCGAAGAGCCAGATCTTGAGGAGTCTTCTGAAGGTGAGTAGGTCTTGGGTCTGCCGTAGGTGGGTCAGGAGGGTGTTCCAGGTCTTGGCGGCGAGGTAGGAGAAAGATCTGCCGCCGATGGTGAATGCGGGAGACAGCGGTGAGGACGAGGTTGGGGGAGCGGAGCTGGTGGGTGGGGGTGATAGTATTCCATGTCCTGACCTTAGAAGAATGGAAGACTGCGTTGCTTTGCTAGAATTCATTCTCTTGTCATTCATGTAATAAACTGCAACAAACCCTCCAGTAAAAGAGCAGCAAGAACAGAGCAATGGACAACGGTGCAGTGTGCAGCACTTTTTAGAATGGAAATCAAGATCCAAAACAGCCAACAACACATATCCGTTTAGCGTGTGTTCTTTGCTCTTTTATCAACCTGTTACTCTCTACGCTTTTACCAGTCGACAATCAAAGGGCCTGCTTGAACAAAGCCTTCCTCTTCAGCCAGCAGAGAGCTGTCACCCTGAGGTAAGTGGTCAACGGCGCCGGGTGGGAGGGTGACGTAAAGCAGGTGTGGATTCTCTTGGCTAACACATTTTCATATCCTCTCAAATAGGAACATTTGTGCCACAAAGTACAATAGATGAATGTAGTATCGAGACGTCTCTCTTCCTTGTTTTATTCATGTTCCAGTTTCACAGACCTACGACCCCCGACTCTTCAGCTCTCGGACTGGGAGGGCCAGCTCCGGTGATCCCCTCGTGGTGACCAGCAAAAACCGGGAAAGCCATTAGCCAGGACTTTCAGTCAGTGTGGCTACGTGCTTCGAAGTGACCGTCTGAAAGTGCAAATGTGCTTAGTCAATAACCCTATAACATGATGTAAGGTAACATAAAACATAACATTGCATACAGAATATCCACAGCATAACATGCATAACATAACAAAGGACATCTGAGAGGAAAGACTAGTCAAATGCCCAAATCGTACAGAACTCTAAGTTAACGCATGTGAGATAATCACTATTTTAGCCTAACACTTGCAAGAATATGAAACACAGACTCCCGTTCATTAAAGCCACTTATCATGACCTATTTCGCTTGTATTTAGCGTCTCTCGGTGCTGCATAAAAGGGCGAACCAATGTTAGGCTTGACTCACAGCTACAGAGGAATGACTCAGACATGCATGGCTTGAATTAGGCCTTCCCTGCCCCCTGCCCTGCCTGTATTAAAATGACTGAAACATTTTTTAGATGTGTTGTTCATCAGTTCACAAAGACACTTGATCTAAAGTTTGAAACGTGTCGCTTGCCTCACTAGGTTGTCTGCTTTCACTTAGTTTAAAAGGTTTAAGAAATTTTTATTAAGCATTAAAGCAATAATACACGAAACATGTCATAAAAAATTAGGAAAAAGTACATATGAGTATAATAATAAGTGAAAGACATCAATCTACAGAATGAATACCTTTCTTTTCTCTCTATAAAATTCACTTAGTTTAAAAGGTAAGGGCTAAAATTAATAGGATACAGACGACCTCTCACATACTTTTATTAGCACTGCACCGTTCTCTTTCACGAGATACCAAGCGCATTATGACATACTTCTCTTACTATGTAACCTGCAGATATCCTCTTTTCAACAATGTGTTACATTTTTTTCTCCTATTGAGCCCTCAGGATATAAAAGTAAATAAACCTTGATTTATGTATACTGGCAAAAAAGTATAAGTTTATGTAGTGGATATATAAATAGTTTTGGCAGGCAGAGAATCATTCATTGGATCATCCTGAGTTTATTCACATGTGGACCCGGGAAGTACAGTCGGTGCCCACATCAAAAAGAAAATAGAAAACCCGTGGAAACCTCGAAGGTGTATGTGGGATTGTTAACCTCTTGGAATGTTGCTAAAATGCTGCCAACAGCATGATTGGTCAGCCAGATGTCCAACTTTGAGACCCCCAAAATGGACATTTGCAAAAAAAATAGAAAAACAGCATTGAATCTGACAATGTGATGTATGGGTCTGTGAAACCTGAAACATGCAGAAAAGCATCTGTCTCAACCTGGAAAGTGCAGGCTATTTTTTATTGTATTTTCCTACTCTTGAATGTTTCAGAAGTATTTGCACTTCAGCAAAGGTAGAAATTTCTTGGAACATTGCAGGTTCCCCTAAAGAAAAGGCAATAATACAGGTAACTTAAAGTTGTCAACAGACTTCCTAATTAGCGTTTTTTGCATGTTTATTTCCAACAATGTATTTTTTTTAATGAAAATTAAACAATGACAACAAAGAGCCTCTACATGGAGTGGCGGGTCGTAGGTCTAGGCCGACTCTGGAAACAACACCCACCACTATGGTGACTACCTCATAATGCGGTGGCCCTTCCTTTACAAGAGCAGAAAGAAGGAAGCTGGAACATTCACCTTAATCATTCAAATGAGGCCATTAGAGCTGCATACCAAAATATCAAATGTGGTATTAGCAAATGCATTAACACAAAATAAATATCATAAATTAGAACCACCTAGAATCAAGGACAAAATACCCAAAGCTCAAGGGGCCAGTGACACCACCCCTCACTTCCTACACCGTCTCAAACCTTAGAACCGATATTGACAACACCCTACACATACTACACCACCTCAAAACCCAACACGCTCAGGGATAGCACCCTCCACCCTATACCACATTTCCTATCATCAATACGCCTGAATTGCGGTCCCACATTATTCTCTCTTTTTTTGTCCATGTGCTGAGAGTGGTTAGTGGACCTGCCAATTTGATGGATCATTCTTAGTTCTGATCATAAATTGCTGAGAAGGGTTTGATGGGAAATTTATGCAAAGCAGATGTGGTTTGACATGTGAGAGAAGGTAAATTGCAGAAGCTCAAGCCTGAGATTAAGGCCTCAGATGACTGGGCAATGTCAGTGTTGTCATTTACCACTTGCCTGTTTCATGAACTATGGAACACATATCCATACAGAGTGTTACTGATTGATTTCCAGTCTCCGTATTAGTCCCATAGGACTACTTGTTCTCTAACAGCATTACCGATCTACAGGTACTAGTCAAGATGCCAAGAATGTCCTGTGCACACGTATTTACGGTAATATAGTTCTCATGTGAGAACCCAATACATCTTGGTGAAAGTTCAATACATGAGGTCGGAGTCAAGCGCCGTAGATTGTATATAAATGTAATGGTTCAGTGTGGATCAGTACATACGAGAACAAATAGCCTGACTCCCATCCAAACCCAATCTCTCCTCTTGCACTTGTCAAGATGCCCTTTGCCAAAAGTTGAATGGCCACCATCTGTTTTCTGCCATTACGCAACAGCTGCTAATTTTACTCACTACTGGTGACAGTGGGCATTAAAGCTACAATTTCGTTCAGGGCTACATCCTCCGGTGTTAATATTACCCAAAGTAGAGGGGCCACAGGACAGTCTGAGACAGTAATGAGAATAAGTAAAGCTTTAATTGATTTACTAGTGCTTTTGCCTGCTGATGCCCTGGAACCTAAGTTCTGATTAGGAGAGCTGGGTGCTGACCAGTGATTCAGACTTCGCACTTCACTAACTTGGCTGAGTCATACTTTGTGTATTGCCTTTAAGAGGGGCTGTGATATCAATATCTACATACAAGTGGGTGCGACTGAGTACATGAGGATATGACCTTCCTTGCCATCAAATCTCTATCATTCATCTCCCGCTCCTGATGGTATGCCTCTACCCTCCATGATATGCTGTCTCATAATGCTATCCATGTCGATTTTTGGAACTGTCTTCTACTCCCTTGACATGAAGGTCAATCAATAGGAGCTGACAGTCCTGATGAAGGTTCATTTAACTCTTTAAATGTAACCACGGATCCAAGAGGTTGGATACATTTTCTCAAATGGCCATCTATGTCACTTGGTGTGCACAGATTACATGAAAGACAGATAGACTTCGACCAGATTAGTGGAGACAAGGTACCATCTGTTGACCAGTTGTACTTCCCGGGTGCTGCAAAGGCAAAGACAAGCTGCCCTGGGGACCGCTAGGAGGCCTAGTCTGTGGCTTCCTTTCAGCCCTGTGAGATAGGTCTTCCCTCTGAGCCTGCCTTCCTGGACAGCAGGTAGAGGCGTGAAGCTGATAGCCCGTGCAAGGAGACCTGCTTGATTATAGTCTAGCCATCATTGTACTCTGACTAATTGGGCATACGTGGTCTGTTTAGGTAAGGACTGCTTTGCTATCCTCAGCTGTTTTTTTCAACCCAATAAGCTTCCACCACTGTAGCACTGACAGACTCGAGGATCTGCCTTTCATGGAGGCCATCAAGTTGAGCAAAGGCCATGTAGCCTGGCGGCTTGTGCCCTCCCCAGTGGTCTGAACAAAATAGATGGGGTTGGTGGCACTATTCCTGGCTGTCTCCTGGTGCTCAGAGCCTTGTGCACTGCACCATTGCCCTTCTACACCCAGCACATTTGCGCAGCAGCTCGAAATGACTGTTCCATGGGGTGTCCACGCCACCCAAGCCAGCACCATTTTTGTCTTGCTCGGCTATACATTGGCTCACCTTTCTCTTCATTGTGGCGAAGCAGGCTGTGCCCTGAGACTGCCCTTTCCACCCGGGCCTTTGCATGCAAGCTGAAGCTCCCACAGCATGCTACCAGGGGGTGTGAAGGTCAGTTCTGGAACAGGCATGCAGCTCTTCCGCCTGTCTAGTAGGTGCGACTTTCTGATTGAGCATGCCAGTAGCATATAGTTGTCTCAAAGATTAAGCTTTGTATGTGTAAGTACACACAGTTGGAATAGTGTAACTTTAGGAAAGAATACTACTTTCATAAACACAATAAATATTAAACATAGAACTAAGAGATTGAGCAAAAACCTGAAATCCAAAGTATCTCTGAGTCTCTGAGCTTGCTGTTAAGTTTGGAGTGGGAAGAGAAAATATGATCCACCCAAACATCAACACTTACCTCAATTTGGTGAAGTTTAGATTTAGAATAGTAAAACTGAAAATTCGCCACCATAAGTCTGACACTTACCCTAATGTGATTACATTTGGGATAGGAATAGTACATTTGCCCCTCCCCTTCAAATACCAACACTTTGCCCAGTGTGGTTAAGCTTGGAGTTTGAACAGTAAATCTGAACTGATGAAGTCCAACATTTTCCCGCTGTAGTCAAGTTTGGTGTGGGTATATTAAACCTGTCAACAACATAAGAGGGTCCTTGAACCATTACATCTAAGGAGACGAAGGCAGGGTACAATTGAACAACAACAACAGAACCTCTCCTTAACATTCAATTATGAATTTGGGAAATTACCTCCATCATCAAAGAAATACCTTTGTCCCACTATCATATTAATTATTCACTTTTTTATTTATCAAAACTATTTATATTTTATTCTTTTTTAGTAGGTGCATAAATATATTCATTAGTTTACGAGTTTATTTACAAAATCTCAACAAGAATAATAAAATAAGATAATAAGAGCTCAAAGAGCAACATACAATGCAAGTCTCACAGTGCACTCAATCACAAACAGACACCCAACTCACAATCTTACGCAACACAATCATACTCAATAGCACACCTAAACTGAACAAATCAATATCTATTGTAATTCATTTATAAATACATAATAACAAAAGAACAACGTGCCCTCTGCCCACCTGCCCTCTGCTCCAAGTCCAACACTTTCCCCAATGTGTTTACATTAGAAGTGGAAGCAGTCAAAGTGGGGAGGAAGGGACGTGTGGCACAGAGGGTGTGGGGTGGAGGGTGAGTGAGTGGAGAGGTGGGAGGATGGGGTCAGGGGATGGAGTGGGGCAAACAAAAAATAGATAGCTATGAATATGGAGAATCAGTGGGCAAATTACTTGCCCTCCGAACCAAACAGAAGATAGCAAGGAATAATATTCAGGGAATTAATGGGAAGGATGGGCGACATATTACAGGGTTAAAAGACATAATTAAAGAATTCAAATGTTTTTATCAGGATCTATACCAGCAGGAGGATATATCCCCCTCCTCCCTTAATGAGATTCATAGTAGGGGGTGCCCTCAAGGGATTGATGATGAGACACGACAGGAGTTAGAGGCAGAGATTGCAATGGAGGAAGTGATAAATGCCCTACAATCTATGGCCTCTGGGAAGGCGGCGGGTCCGGATAGAATTCCTTTAGAAGTATACAAGGTATTCCAGACGGAACTTGCGCCCTTACTCTTAGATTTGTTTATTGGGGTACAACATAGTGATTTTCCACCGGCTTCATGGAAAGGGACAGATATAGTTGTCTTTTTAAAAAAAGATAAACCTCCAGATAATCCTGCTTCGTATTGGCCTATCTTGCTCATTAACGCAGATGCCAAGCTCTATTAAAAAAAATTGTGCACGGCACAGTAGCATTATAGACCACATTGTTTCCCCCTGGCAACATGTCTTCATTCCAGGGAGATGTGAACCGCTATAGCAGCTCTTGAGGTATGGTCTGGGACAGCTGTTAGGCTGGTCTTCGTGGGGTAGTTATTAGCTTTGTTGGGACGAATAGACGTCTGGAAAAGGAGGAAATAGAGGGTCTGATCAGTAGACTAACGGCTTTAGAAAAGGGCCAAACTTTAGCAATCAGCCAAAGGCAACAGGCGATAGTATTACCCCAGCAGCCAGAAACTGCAATGATCAAAGCTGAAATCACTAGCTATTATAACAAGAGGTGTGCAGCAGCGTATCAGGCGCATAAAGAAGATAGCTATGAATATGGAGAATCAGTGGGCAAATTACTTGCCCTCCGAACCAAACAGAAGATAGCAAGGAATAATATTCAGGGAATTAATGGGAAGGATGGGCGACATATTACAGGGTTAAAAGACATAATTAAAGAATTCAAATGTTTTTATCAGGATCTATACCAGCAGGAGGATATATCCCCCTCCTCCCTTAATGAGATTCATAGTAGGGGGTGCCCTCAAGGGATTGATGATGAGACACGACAGGAGTTAGAGGCAGAGATTGCAATGGAGGAAGTGATAAATGCCATACAATCTATGGCCTCTGGGAAGGCGGCGGGTCCGGATAGAATTCCTTTAGAAGTATACAAGGTATTCCAGACGGAACTTGCGCCCTTACTCTTAGATTTGTTTATTGGGGTACAACATAGTGATTTTCCACCGGCTTCATGGAAAGGGACAGATATAGTTGTCTTTTTAAAAAAAGATAAACCTCCAGATAATCCTGCTTCGTATTGGCCTATCTTGCTCATTAACGCAGATGCCAAGCTCTATTAAAAAAAATTGTGCACGGCACAGTAGCATTATAGACCACATTGTTTCCCCCTGGCAACATGTCTTCATTCCAGGGAGGGGTAATACCGACGATGTTGGGAAAACTATCGCCTTATTTGATGCAAGAGAAGTATTAGGGAAGAAGATGGCCTTGATTGTCTTGGATGCAGAAAAGGCCTTTGATCGTTTGGCCTGGCAGTATCTATGGGGAATACTGAAGTATAAGGGTTTCGGTTTAGGTTTTATTACAGCAATACAAGCAAGGTATTTTAGACCTTACGCTAAGCTGCAGATCATGGGTCAAGAGTGAGGCTGTAGTCAGGTCGCCAGGGGATCAAGGCAGGGTTGCCCTTGTTCTCCAATCCTTTTTGTCTTATACATTGACCCGATCATCCAGCAATTAGTTCAAAATCAGATTATAAAGCCAGTATCCATCAACGGTTTTGATACTAAGGTAATGGCGTATGCGTATGATATCACCATCGTGACTCTAGATCCTGAGATGGCGATATCTGAAATAGAAAGGCTGGCTGAGGAATATGGTAAGACCTCAGAATATCTCCTGAATTAATGCAGATAGTCTGCAATCCTAATACTTTGTGCACGGATATTCGCAGGTTGGATGTAGCACTTTATCTTGGGGTTAATTCAGCAGTAGGGTTAGTCAAGTGTGCCCAACAAATCTATGCCCCATGGTCAGCAAGATTAGTATAGATTTAAAACGCTTGGATTGGTTACATCTCATTATAATTGGCAGATGCAACCTACTTAAAATTATTTTCCCTAAGATTTTGCGTCTATTACATTCTATTCCTTTGGAGGTTGAAGGGTGTTAGATTCGGGGGGCTCTAGTTGGCAGACATAGGTACCTTTGACCAAATAGGGAACCTTGCATCTAGTCAGGGTAAGGTTGTACACTCCTAAAATAACCCCTGCTCACCCCCTTGGTAGCTTGTGTGTAAATCATTTGTGCACACATACAGTAATCAGTGAAAACACTACATATGGATACCACACAAGTTGTTGTATGAAAATAAGTATTTTATATAGACTTAACACAAGACCATGAACAACAAAAATCCACAATACTGCACTTTAAAAATGGTAGAATTAGCTTAGTTCTCTTAAGATGTAAAATGCAACACTTTGAGTTCAATTTACCTTTGGATGTGTAACGCTATACAGTGAAAGTGTTGCAGGTAAGGTGGTGCATCGGTTCTTTACACGCTAGAACGGTGATGCGTTGGGTCCACACTGATGCATAGGGGATGCTTTGGTTCTTCTCGGCGTGGGGAGGTGATGCGTTGGTTTCTTACGTCGCTTTTGTAGCAATGCAGCTTGCAACGCCGTGATGTGATGAAGATCAGGTACAATGTACAAAATGGCGTCTTCTCTTTGATGTAACACGATGTGTGCACGCCTGATGGTCATGTGGCGACTCAAGGAATCTTCTGAGCCGCGACAGGCCCTGCGACACGCTTCCTAGTGATGCGGCGGCGTCTGTTGCGACGTCGATCCTCTTCTCCGGCGATGCGAGGCACTTCGGCAATGATGCGACAGCTGCAGTGGCGACACACTTTCTCAGCGATGCCACGACAGCGACTGTGGCAGTGACATGCTTCTCCTATGATGCAGCGGTGTGTGGTCCGATGTCGATCCTCTTCTCCGGTGATGCGAGGCGCTTTCGGGTTGTGAAGCGACTGCGGCAGTTCGGCAACACGCTTCTTCTTTGTGAGTCGTGCTTCCAGCTCCTTGCGACCCGCAATCCCTCAGAAAGCCCAACACAACTGCAGGTACTTCCAAAGAACTTTTGGGGAGCTGGTTGGTAAAATCTGTTGTCCCTGAGACTTCAGCAGGAGGCAAGCTCTATCTCAAGCCCTTGGAGATCCTTCACAAGTTGAATGAAAGTAGCACAAAGTCCTTTCTCCTCAGTTTCTCTGGTTCCTCTCCTCAGCAAAGGTATCTTCTTGTTTCCCAAAAGTGATCTAAAGTTCTGGGGTTTGGGTCCCCTCTTTTATACTCATTTTCCCTTTGTTTTCTGAAGGCAGATAGGCCTTTGCCTAGTCCAAACCAGTTCTGGTCAGTCCTGGATCACTTTGTTGACAAGGCTCCTTCTTTCCTTTCACAGTGTAGGCCAGGGACACCGGATGCACCACAGGAGGTGGAGCGAGCATTGTGGAGGGAAGGCACAGCTCTATTCAGGTTCCAGGTGCAACTCCTCCCTCCCATCTGCATGCAGATCTCTCTAATCAGCCCTGTGCTGCCTCACCCTGTCTCCTGGAATCCCCCAGCCCCTGTCACTCAAACTCCAGACAAGAAACACACAACCTAGCAGAGGCAGGCCTGGATGGTTAGACAAGAAAATACCTACTTTCTAAAAGTGGTATTTTCAAACACAGAATGTTAAAACCAACTCACTAAAATATGTAGTTTATCATTCTGAGTTCAGGCATACTAACCTCAAATTTCTACCTAGTTCCCTGAGTCAGTTAGGATTATCAGATGTAATAATCAATCTGCCCAATCTGGCCTATGGGGAACAGGTAGCCTTGCAATAGTGAAAAACGAAAATGGCTGTAATTCACTATTAGGACATGCCACACACTTAGGGCTCGTCCTACCTTGTACCTACAATGCACCCTGCCATTGGGCCTACCATAGGGGTGACAATATGCAGAAAAGGGAAGTTTTAGGGACTGGTAAGTGGGTGCACTTTCCCAGTCAACATGGCAGTACCAGACTGCACACAGGCTCCGCAATGGCAGAACTGAGACACACTTTTGCAGGTTGCTTATGTGGGTGGCACAACCAGTGCTGCAAGCCCACCGGCAGCATTTGGTTTACAAGCCCTGGGCAAACTCAGTGCACTGTACTAGGGTCTGACAAGTAAATCAAACCAACCAATCATGGAATCAATAATCCATACATCAATTTACCATAGGGAGCCCTTGCATTGTGGTACTGGCCAGCAGTGGCACAGTGCCCAAAGTATTTATAACCAGCAAAAACGCATGAGGCAACCGCAAAAAATGGAAGGGAGACCCACGCCAAGGTGCCAGGTCTAACAAAGGGCATTTATTTATGAAATTAGATTATGTTTTTATTAATTTTATTTGGCGCTACAAGAAAATCCTCTGATCTTTAAAGTTTACCACAAGACCGTGGAGGATGGGCGGTTCCAAATATGCTCTGCTAATTATTATGCTACCTTTCTACAACAGATGGCAGAATTGCTTTTAGGGGATAATGCTGGTGTTAATAACAAGGGCCAGGTGTATGATACAACGATTCCCTCTATCTATGAGTTGGTTATGGGTGGAAGGGCCCGTGGTATGCTTCTTAGACAACTCAAAGTTAGTTATTATAAAAGAACACAATTTAAGTGTGTGATTGCAGCCTGGAAAGTGTGGTCTAAAGTGGTAAATTTTATGAAGATATGTATATATAATAGATACTCGCCGCTCTGGCAGTCCTCTTTGTTTCCAGCAGTGTCTTGGGCAAGCAGTGGGTACAAAAAGGTATTATCAGAATTGGAGATTTATGTCTTGCTAATCAAATCGATCGCTTATTCATCTTCAGCAGGGCTATGGTGTAACAGGAGGATCATATTTTAAATATATCCAGATTATCAGCTATGTCCCCCCCAGCCCGGAATAAACAACTCACTACAATAAAAATTCCATTATTGGAGGCAGTTATGTGTCCCAGCCTTAGGATCAAACATATTTATAAAATCTTACTGCAAACAGTTACTGATGATCTAGAGCAGGTTGAAGCCAATCGGGCTCAGAAGCTGAGTGACGGTGATGTTGATTTATATAGGTCAATTGCGTTGGGATCAGAAATCTTTTTAGCTGCTAATCTAAAAGCCCAACATTATCAAACAATTTTTAATCTTTATTTTACCCCGGCCAAACCTTTTACTTGGGGTAGAAGGGAGGATGACCTATGCCCTAGATGTGTTCAGGGGCCAGCTGACCTGATCCATATGTATTGTATGTGTGGGAAACTGATACATTTAATGAAAGGGATCGAGTTGTTTCTGTATGAAACATTGGCAGGCGAGTTGTCATAACCCGTTTATTGATGTTATTGGGTCAAGATAGTAGTTTGCAATTGGATCAACATCAGGTGAATTTTACATTCATAGTGGTCGTTGTTGCTCGGCTGCTTATTGCTACTCAGTGGAAAGATGTGGAGCCCCAAACGTATTAGGCTTGGTTAGGCCATTTGTTAGCCATTTACAATCTCGAACAAACATTATATAACTGTAAGGGTAGCCAATCTAGTAAGAAAGGACGTCAGATCTGGGCATCAATGTGCAAATGGATTAGAGGGTACAGGGGTGGAGGCGACTGGTTAGATCCTGTTCTGTAAGAGAGGGTTGATTGACCCAGAATGATGGGGCAGACTGGGGAATATTAGTTTTGGTGGGAAAGTCTTATTTACTATTTGTTATTTGATCCCTGAAGTGTGCATTTATTTTTTATTGTGCTTACGTCCTCTTCTGTAATGAAAAGTTAAAGGAATTTACAATGACATTTTTGTATACTTTAATTCGTGATGCTCCAATGTTTGGTTTAAAGCTAATCAATAAAAAATTTTTTTTTAAAGAAGTGGAAGCAGGCAATAAGACACCCCATCAAAGTCCAAGACTTCTCAATGTGGTTACATTGGGAGTGGGAATTGTAAAATATGAAACCCCCTCAAAGACCAACACATTCCCCAAAAGATATTTTGAACCACACACATCCAACACTTTCCCCAATGTGCTTTAGTTTGGTGTGGCAGTAGTAAATTAGGGGCCGAAAATGATTGCGAAAGTCCTGTCCCTGCCAGCCATGTGGTGACGGTCCTTCAATAATCGGACCGCGATTTTCCCCCTGCCACATTACGGCGCAGGAAATCGTGCTCAGTCTGTGGTGGAGGCAAAGACTGTCTGCCACGGGACAGCCACAAGCAACCTTACAAATTGCCTGGCAGACGGTCCAGACAGTCTAAAATGGTAGCGGTGCCTAGCAGGTACCGTCCACCAAATTAGGATGCTGGCTACAGCCAGCCTTTCCATGTCAGAAATACCACCATGGTAAGGGTGGTGGGGATTTGTTATGGGGGCCCGTTGCGGGCCCCCCTTGTGTTGGGGGGAGGTGTGGGTGCACTGGGAGCACCCATGGCACCCCCCTACATTTCATAGCACTAAGTGACAGGCACCGTGTGGTGCCTGCCACGTAGTGCAATGAAATGTAAATCCTGCCTTTTTGGCATTGCAGTGGGTGCTGCAGTCAGCAGCACCTGCCGCAAAGTTAAATGGCAAGATGCGGCCGCCATGGTGGTGGTCGCATCCTAATTTGGTGTGTGGGACTGCTGCATGCATGGTGGACGGTCCCTGTCACCTCCACGATGGCGGACGGCATCGTAATCAGCCTGTTAGTCTTTTTCCCAAACTATAACACTTTCTCCAATGTGGCTATATCAATATTGGGAAAACCAATATGATATCAATAAATTGTTAGCATTCGTTTTTATTTTTTATTGTGTATATTTAAAATAAATTGTCCATATAAAGGAGTTTTATAAAATATTTTTAAATATTTCATTGTTACATACATTTTCACATCTCTTTTAATATATGCCATTTTACTGGGCATTATTGTTTAATAATTACAAGTTTTTCAAGTTTTATCAAGACAAATGTTTATTTTAACTTCAGAATAATTATAATTACACAAATGATGTATTTGTAGTGAATGTAAGTTGCTACTTGTAGTTATACACTGTTTAATTAAATTTACTATACTGTAATTTCTTTATATTACTTATATTTTTAAACATTCGGACATTAAAAAACATTAGAAAAAAACAGATTACATATTTTTATCAGTATTGATTAAACATGAGATATTTTTATACTTTTTAAAATAAGAATATTGCTAACATTTTTAACGTTCTTATTTAAAAAAAAAAAATACATTTTTAACATTGATTTCTTGGCTGCTCTTTTCTATTTAATTTTTGCCACCATGTTTCACATTCTTTGATTTTGTAGTCTTTCTTTACCATTCTAACTGTTCATAGAGTTTGCGGTCGCAAATTCAAGATGCTGGTTTCAGATGTAGGTAAGACTATTTCAAACTGAGGGCATATTTACAAGTAAAGTGGCGAAGTGAGACTTTAGCCTTCCTGGCTCACCGCTTTACTCCGCCACTTCAGATACACAGGGTTGCACCACATTTACAAGAATATGGTGCAGCTCTGTGTTGCCCCCTGCGCGGGCGCTAGACTTCGGAGGCTAGCACCAATACAGGCAGCCTTGCACCATAGTGTATGGGTGTCTGCGTGCAGAGCAAGATTTTTTATGTGCAATCTTTGAATGCTGTTTTGCAAATTCTATGTGTGCTGCTTAATGCAGCACACATAGAAGTTGCAAAACTGCATTTAAAAAAAATAATTGTCTATGTGCAGGAAAGGGGGCCTTCCTGTACATAAACAATCATTGGCCTTTTGCTGCTTTCCTGTGTGCTGCACAACGCAGCACACATGAAAACAGCAAAAATTTGGAGAAATGAAGCATTTATCCTCGTTGCGTCAGTGTCAGACCAGGTTTTCCTTGGTCTTAATTCTGGATGCTACCTCCTATTATGCCTTCCTTGTAAATAGGGGGCAGCGTCATCATCAATGGGTGTTGCGGTGGAACGCCCAGAGCAACACCCATTGCCCTGCCCTTTCATGCTAAGCATAGCGTGAAAGGGGACCTTATTTACAAGGCAGCGTTGAGCCACGTTAAGTGGCTAAACATTGCCTCGTAAATAAGGCGAAACCCCAATTGCCACATACACATTATACAAAAAGTGACATTCCCGTGGCAATAGGGCTTGTAAATATGCCCTTATTTTGTAAGGGTTTAGTGGTGTGGGAGTTATTTAAATTTAGTTAGGCTTGTGTTTGTAATTGGATGCTGTTTTACTGTATTTTTCTTAAGTGCGGTATATGTTACTTTACAGCATTGCTGGCCTTACTGTGCAGTATGCTTGTTACGCTCTCCTATGAGCCTAACATACCGCAACCGTGAGACCGCCGCAGCACTGCCCGCCCGCCCTGGATTAAACTTGTAATTTGGTGGGCAGGTGCACCACAGGCCTGGGACTGCTGGGGTCGTGGTCATTTTTTTCTTTACAGTTTTTTTTTAAAATGTCCGTAACGGTACACAGGACCAACCACCAGAGGTGGGGCGGTTCCACCGTGGCAATTGGTATGCACAACTTTACAGGCACTGCGCGGTACCTGCCACCTTGTGGATGCCAATGATACCCCCCCCAAGTGCAGCCCTCCCTGGGGGCCCACAACGGGCACCCAATGCCAATCTCCACATGCCTTTCCATGGCGTAGAGTCTGCCATGGAAAGGCAGGCATCATAATATGGATGGCGGTGCCTGCAAGGCACCGCTACCATATTGAGGGCCTTTTCCGCCCTGTCGGCAATCTGACTGGCAGAAATGCGCCGCAGTAACCCCCGCCATTCTAATATGGTGGAGGGTAAATCAGATATAGATGGCGGGCGGATCGCCACCGCTGGGCCGACGGTGGCTGCCCCCGGCCTGGCGGTGGTGATCCGAACGCCATCCTAATAGACCCCTATATTTTTACCTGGTTGCTTTTTTTCAAGAAAAGTGAGGGTTTTTTTTTACCAGAAATATTTTGTTCTTTTCACTTGAGTTTTTAGTTTTCCCGGAGCATTCATTTATTTTTTAAAATTTTCAGGTTTTGGATGGATTTTCTAAATTATTGGACTTGGATAATCTTTTTTCTCTAGTTGATTTTTGTGTTTTGTAGTCTTTTTTAATTGATATTTATGCAATTGCATTTTCAGGATCATCTTTTCACTAGCCAGGACTTTAGCTATTAAATCATAAGTGTTATAATTTCTTATTGATTTACAATATTGGGTGGGCAATCCAAAATTGTTTAATATTATGTGTGTTTAATAATTGTCTATATGTATGATCATGGTATCAGGATATTTTTATAGGTGGCTGAAAAGTGCTTGTTTAGTTAAAATAACGTTGGAATTTTTACATTGTATATTTGCGTATTTGTACATATTTAGTAAAATAAATTTAAGTCAATCTAAGGGTTTGTCTTTAGAATACATTTTTATTAAAATTGCAATGTTAAATTTGCTTTAATATTTTCAAAAATATTTATAAAGTATGAATGTTTGTGTTTTAGGGAGGTTAAATGGTGTTGTTCAGTATAATATTTATTAAAAGTAGGATTTTTGTCGTTGAGCTTAGAAATGGTAGGCCTAGTTTGTTGCTTAAGAATATTATTTTAAATACTAGAAGTTAATGCATTTGTTTAGTTTGTTTGGAGATTTTTGGTTTGAGATGGGTTGGGAATTGTTTAATTCTTAGCTCCTGGTAGCTTTGATCTGTTTTAAGTATAACTAGAAATTAGTAGAGTGGCTTCTCTCAAGTATACATTTCAATCAATTGTGCCACCCTTCCAATGCATTATTTGTCATTGGTTTTTGTGACAGAATGCTGTCATAGGCACTCCACCATTGAATGTGATACTTGTATTGTTTTCTGCGACCTGATCAGGGCAGGCTAGCAGCCCATGATGTCTCAAAATATTCCATTAATGGAACTAATTTTGTTTCATGTTGTTGGTAACAAGGGGGTTCAGTTAGCATATCACAATGTTATTAGCTTTTTATTTCATGTACAAATTCTTGGTAACTTGCATATTCAATTCCCAGGATAGATGTTTGTATGTTGAGTCAATGTAAAGGGTTTGGATTAGATGCAGGAAGAAATGGCACTCTAGCGTGTACATTTATAAGTCAAAAAGCGAGGCTTGTAAAAACTACGGTGGCAACAGGTCAGGGGGAACAAACCCGAAGGAGAAAAACAACCCCTGCCAGTACGTGGGTCACAGCCCACACAACAAAATTGCTCAAAGTCCTGTGCACACGTATACAGTATTTTTAAGGGTTTAACTTGTCAAACCAAACGTATAGAGCCACTGTTCATATCAGAAATGACGGAGGTCGACATCAATGGTTTCATGTGAGATGTGATATATTTCAACTCAATCAGTACAACAGAAAAACAAATCAGCCGACACGTGTTCCATCACACCATGTCAAGATGTGACTCTTCAGGGCTGTATTTGTGGAGAACGAATCAGGTGGTTCACAAAACCGGTGATACTTACAACCCGGTCGCGGTCTGGTGTGGTGAAAGGAGTACCGGACGTAGTGTAGCAAAAAAGACGGCTAAAGCTGGGGAGATCTGGGCTCCCGTGACAGCTCGAGTATCAAGCGCCTCGTGTTCCGGATAATGGACCGTATGTGCCTCCATATTCTTTGGTTGAAGTAAGAGTAGCAACTCGAATTGCATTGTGTGGGTAGATTTTAAGTATGGTTGAAATCATCCCCTGTTCAAAATAAATGAAGACTTTTGTGGGTTATAGTTGTTAGTTTGTTATTTTATATGTGCCAACATTTCATTGTATGGAAGCAGTGCATACACTAATTGTATATTTGCATTTTAATAATAACCAATGTATCATGTACTTTTGACTCAATGATGGATGACAAGACTTAAAGCATGATTTGCGATTGGTGGTACTGCGACGGAGTGGGATGTTTTGGCTGTCTTCCCGCCCGCCAACCTGGCGGTCTGCCACCCAATTACAATGCTGGATTTCAATAAAAGGCAAGACTGCAGTGGTCCTGCCGACTCCACCAGGACATAGCTTCCCTCCAAGATGGCAGGATGGGCTGCAGGTTTCGGGAATCCAGCCAGAATTCTCCCCGTTGGTATTTGAATGTGGGCTATTTCTATGCGAATTCCAATTGGAATCCCACCCACTTTTGTCAGTGGAATGGGCTAAAAAGGGGTGAAAACTCACCTGTTTTTGAGATACACAATGCAGTTTTGTTCTCTTCTCCATCATCCATGTTCCCCTCTGTCATGCTGCACCTTGATCACAACGGACCGGCACCCTGTTTTGACATAATCGAAGGTAGGTGTCCATAGTGTGTGTGGGTATGCATTGCGTGGTGTGTTTATGTTGGTGTGGTGAGAGGCAGTATGTACACATAATGAATATGCCACATATCCTACAAACACATGTACACAGACAAAACATATATGTTTTTGTAATAAATAAAATATTATTTACCTGTCTCCCCACCATCGGAGTCGCCCCTGTCAGTACTCCACTGCCAGGACCCTGCCAACCCAACCCGGAACATTCAAATCTGCTAAGCGGTATCAGCATACTGGACCACGATTGCTGCCGTCTTGCCTGTATTGCGTATACATCTAACTAGAGTGGGAGAGATCCCATTGACTCGACGGAGTACTCAGGACCGTACACATGGAGGGATGGCGGTAAGACCACTGAGATCTAAATCAGGCCCTTACAGTGCCATCCATCATCCATATGTTGCATTGAGTTAAGATTAGTAAACTGTAATTTGTAGCATAAATTACTTTTTTCCATTGTTATTGAGGTTGTCAAATAGTTAAGCAGTCTCTTTTTTATGTGCAATTAGTCAATGTTGAAGTATCTCTATAACTTCATATTTCTTTAGGTGCTATTGTGTTTCTTTGGTTGTTGAATGTGTTTTGGCACTTAATCTTTTAGGGTTGGTTTATAAGGGAGTTGATCTGTTGGTTTTGGTATAATATTTGGTGTAATATTATCGAGTATCAATCCTGCTGACTCTTGTGAGCTCGTATTGGCCTCTTATAGGACCTGTAAAATATATCTGCCTTCTATTTCAGTGATATTAGGGGATGGTTATGTTCCCTAAAGCTTTAAACTATTTCATGTTTCGTTTTAAGCCTGCCACTTGAATAATATTTGATAACGTTCCAGTATGTTTTGTCCCTGATGGTGCTCTCCTGAATATAAGTATATCCTCCAAAATGTAATACTAACATCCCTTTTTGGGATTTGATATAATTTGCTGTTTCTGACATTTTATCTGTGGGATTTAGAGAATAGAAAATACACAATGCACATTAAGTTATAAAAATGTGTGATGTTATATATTATTTTAAACATTTTACAATACAAGTGCACATTTTAACTTACTTTCTAGGTGGTGTCTTTACCTCATTATTGTTCGAGAATTTTTGCTTTGCAGTTCTCTTTGGTGTTGTTTTGGCAGACTTTTCTTTTGTTGCTCTCTGTTGAACAGGAACATTTGTTTACTGTGTCAATTTATTTTTTAATCTACAATTTATTTAAAGATGTGTTCGTTTTATTTTATTTTTGAATATGTTAAAGTGTTATTTATAGTTTAGTTTTATTGTTATTTTTTGGTTACTAAACTTGCTTTTGAGGTGTTTTTAAAATCATTTTCGAGTACGCGAGTACCTGTGCTTTTATTTTTTTTATTTTTAATATTTTGTATATAGATACTTATAATAGTTTTAAAGACTTATTATTGAAACATACTTTTAGTTATTTATTCATGCTGGTAGCTTTAGTTTATCTATTTATTTTATTCATTTGTTTGTAGTATTTAGTCGGTCATTAAAGTGTTGCAGTCTTCTTTTGTAGGTGTGTAGACTGGCAGAGTGACAATATTCTGCTGTAATTCTTTCTTTGTAAGCAGTTTGTTGTGCCTTTTTAAACTGTTTGTTATTTGGAAAAGTGTTTCTATTTGTAAACTGATTTTAAGTTTAGGTTAATTGGTTGGTTGGAGACATGTTTCTGTTTTTTTTTTGCATAATTTATGGTAAATGCTAATTAATGTTTTCATTATTTATGCAATGTATATTCATTTACTTTAAACATGTTTTGTATGTGCGTATAAAATTATGAAATATTGTGTGTAATATTTAGAATCATGTTGATTTCAGTTTTTCACGATTGTTGTTGTATTTCCTTTGTTTTAATTTTTAGGTAATATTTGTTATTTTACAATTTTATTGTATTTTGTGATAATTATGTTTTTGGAAATATTTGTGTGTCAATATTATTTTTCTTGATATAGTGTCCTACAACCCCTAAAAAGTGTGGGTAGCAATTTTCAGTATGCGCCATTTCCACAGTATCTCTGTCCATAGAAGAATTGCGAACATACCTTGTGAATGGCAGCAAGCCTATTTAATAGGGGGGTTTGAAACCACAGGCATTTTGGAGACCCTTGCATCCCCTGCAGAGTGGGGGGCCCGACCCTTGAGGGGGCACACATTTAACCCAAGGCCAATGAGTATCTTTAAGATATAGAAGACTTGGGGGCCCCTCATCATGATCTGGATGGGGGGGCACATCATTTTTCATTACACCATTGAATAAAATTACATTATATTACTAAAATCCAGCTCATCAAATGCCCCTGTCTCTTGGAAACATATGGATGCTTACTTTCTACCCAATAGATCTTTTATTCCAATGTAGTAATTCAACCCTGCTACATTCCAAGAGGCAACTATTATCTCTGTAATAAACCAATTGTGGGATCTCTGTTGTACACTTGGCATATTCAAAATTGTTGGTAGCCATTTTCATTTCCAGTGTCCCATTTCTTTCTGGGGAGTTCTTAACATGCAGCTGTGTAAACACAACAATTCTAAAGCCTTCTATTTTTAATAAAGACTTAACTGTGGGATGCAATAATGGGCTTGATTACAATGTTGGTCGGGAAGCCTCTGTCTGGTTGCGGAGGTTTTCCACCCCCCATCATTGGTTTCACTCCGACCGCCATATTAGGATGACGGCAGTCAGAGTTAAACCTGCGGGGGATTCCACTGCGCTTCTGATGGGCTCATGGAGCCCTTCAGGGTGGCAGAAGTCACCATAAACCTATAATGACGGTGGAGCCAGCATTCGCTCCGCCATCGGGATTATGATGGCACTTTCCGACAGCCTTCCCAATTGGGCCTTTCCGACATGGAAAGACTGTCAGAAAGTAACATTTGGGATCCCTAGCAGGACCCTCTATCCCCCTGTCCGCTGCTATGGATCCTGAGGAGCACCTATGGTGCCCCCCTAAACATCCCTGCACCGTGTGGCAGGCACCTTATGTTCAAAAACATCAATTTTGCAATGGCAGCTTGTTCTGTGGTCCTTTTCCGCCCGCCGTACAAGCTGCCATTGGAAAATGGATGTTTACGACTATCCATAGGGTGGTCGAATCCAAATTGTGGGGTCCGAACCACCAACCTTTGGTCAGGTGGTTTTCAATCTGCAATGATGTCAGGAGAACGCAAGTCTGCTCGGCATCGTAATTAGGGGCAAGGTGTTTAGGTAAGTATCACTTCTTAAAAGTCAATTAATTTGTTTCATGATTGACTACTGAACTTTTTTGATAGTTTACTCCCTGACAATGGCTATCATATAATTCTAGAAAACGGGAGACCACATCAATGACTTTTGTGCGCAGCACATCTAGATTTGCAGATATCATATTGCCATTTGTGATTTAAATTCAACTCACAACACAGGTTTGCAAGGACAAATATTTTCCTGGTATCAATGAAGGCACAATTTCCATGGCCTGATAATTAAGCAATCTTCGAACAAAATGTACAATAACAGATGTGGAACTGTCTTAATCTATCCAATATTACCTTGAAACGACTGGTTATAAATCGAGGAAAAGTATAATATTGTTTGTATTTGTTATTACCCTAAAATCGAGATTATATTGAATACAATTAGGCACACAGTTTAAGGTTGGGCTAGTGTAAACTTTGGAGTCTTCGAGTCAAGGTACAGTTGTTATAGAGCCAAGTTACTCCTGAATGTGACCTGTGCTCCTAAACGTATTCCACCAGCATTATGATATTTCCCCAGTGGTGCGTGTGCATGTTAATATGCTGTCAACCTAATGTGATGTCATATTCATACTCCCAAATTTACTCCTAAGTGACAAAGTACAACCAGATTTTCCCTCTGTGCCTGAGTGTGAAAACATACTCTTGTTGACTTTGTACTAATGGTGATTTTGCACTTAACTGTAGGGTGCACCTTAATGTGATTTTATTCTTAAATGTGCTTTTGCTCCTAAAAGTGCTTTCACACTCTATGTCAATGTTGCACCATGAGCGAGTTTGCCCATTATTGTGATTTTGCATCTAAATGTCATAATGCTGCTTACTTTGCACCAAGGGTGATATGTTCTTAACCTAAATGTGATTTGTGCAACTAAAATCTTTACACACTTATAATTTGCATGAAAGTTGAATATGCTCCTCACTGCTACGAACCATATAAGTTGCCATACTGATGCACACCTGTTGCATCTAATGACATCTTATTACTTTTTTTCTCTATATTCATTGGTCTGCACCTAAATGTGATGCTTCCCTCTTGCTAACTTTTCACCTAACTGTGCCTGTGCATTTAAGTGTGTTTTTACTTACAGGTGTTTGCACACTCCTGCCGAAGTTGTTCCAAGCATCATCTTGCTCCTAAAAGTGATTTTGCCTTAAATGTGTTTTATACTCCTACAGGATCTTTTATACCTGATGGCTACACACATATACACTAGGAGATCTATTTAAGGGGAAATATTATCCTCATTCACAGGGCTAATTGATAGATATGGACTTCAACATAATGAATTCTTTAAATATTTGCAAATTCGCGTTTTTTATTTAAACATAATATGTATGAGGAAATTAATAAAGTTTTGATAGTCAAGGCAATTAGAAAAAGGGTAAGGATAGGGATAGGGGTACTATACACTTTGATAATCGAGGCGCAGACAGATGATCTGGCTGCACAAGATAGTAAATGGAGTGAGTGACTAGGACAGGAAGGCGAGTACATGCCAAGATCTATTGATACCGCAGGGAAAATCTTGATTTCACCAAATTTAAAAACACTTCAAGACCATATTTGATTTATATCATACCCTGGAGACGATGATGAAGTGGGGAGGAATTAACGATGGGAAGTGTTTTAGATGCATTATAGATGGAGCTGACATTGTGAATGTGTTTTAGAATTGTATGTCATTGTCACAATTTAAATTATATATAGATCTGCTCCTGTCTAAAACCACAGGGATACCAATGCATATAACAAAAGAAGTTATGTTACTTGGGATTGGGGGTATCCTCCAAATTGATCAACTGGCATATACGTTTAGATATATGTTGTTTATTGCTACGACTGTGGCCAACATGATGTTTAGCTTCATGTTGGTTACAGAAGTTTGAGATGTGGAGAGCTAAATTTTATAATATTTTTAATCTAGAATATTGCCTTTATTGTTTGAAATCATCAAAAAACAAAAACTTGGTAGCCAGATACGCGCTCCAATGATTGAACATATGATTTAATTATCTCGATCCGGACAAGTTTGTTTTGTCTTCCTGGTACTCGAATTGTGTCTTTTTTTTTGTTTTACAATGTCCATCTGAAGAAATGTTTTTGTCATCCTTATGTATGACTTTATATATGCTTTTGATTGTACAAGAAAATATATTTTTTTTAAACTGAATAATTAAACTAAACACTAAAGGCCTGATTACGATGGTGTTGAGATCGCCACCAACAGCCTGTAGGTAATGGTTTCACCGCCATCGTAAGCAGGCTTCACGCCAGCCATATTACAATAGTGGGCGTTTTGTTGGTGGACGGTCACTGTTCCGATGGGCTCAAGGAGCCCGTTGGACCGTCGAAGGGGAATCATATCCTTACGATGGTGGCGGTGCCTATAAGGCACCGCCGTAGGGATTATGATGTCCCTTTCTGCCCGCCTGTTCAACACTTATAATTTGCATGAAAGTTGAATATGCTCCTCACTGCTACGAACCATATAAGTTGCCATACTGATGCACACCTGTTGCATCTAATGACATCTTATTACTTTTTTTCTCTATATTCATTGGTCTGCACCTAAATGTGATGCTTCCCTCTTGCTAACTTTTCACCTAACTGTGCCTGTGCATTTAAGTGTGTTTTTACTTACAGGTGTTTGCACACTCCTGCCGAAGTTGTTCCAAGCATCATCTTGCTCCTAAAAGTGATTTTGCCTTAAATGTGTTTTATACTCCTACAGGATCTTTTATACCTGATGGCTACACACATATACACTAGGAGATCTATTTAAGGGGAAATATTATCCTCATTCACAGGGCTAATTGATAGATATGGACTTCAACATAATGAATTCTTTAAATATTTGCAAATTCGCGTTTTTTATTTAAACATAATATGTATGAGGAAATTAATAAAGTTTTGATAGTCAAGGCAATTAGAAAAAGGGTAAGGATAGGGATAGGGGTACTATACACTTTGATAATCGAGGCGCAGACAGATGATCTGGCTGCACAAGATAGTAAATGGAGTGAGTGACTAGGACAGGAAGGCGAGTACATGCCAAGATCTATTGATACCGCAGGGAAAATCTTGATTTCACCAAATTTAAAAACACTTCAAGACCATATTTGATTTATATCATACCCTGGAGACGATGATGAAGTGGGG
Source organism: Lissotriton helveticus (assembly GCF_964261635.1). Lineage (NCBI taxonomy): Eukaryota > Metazoa > Chordata > Amphibia > Caudata > Salamandridae > Lissotriton > Lissotriton helveticus. Next base: position 2,124,409,537 of record NC_136059.1, on the reverse strand, counting down.
AGGAATTAACGATGGGAAGTGTTTTAGATGCATTATAGATGGAGCTGACATTGTGAATGTGTTTTAGAATTGTATGTCATTGTCACAATTTAAATTATATATAGATCTGCTCCTGTCTAAAACCACAGGGATACCAATGCATATAACAAAAGAAGTTATGTTACTGGGGATTGGGGGTATCCTCCAAATTGATCAACTGGCATATACGTTTAGATATATGTTGTTTATTGCTACGACTGTGGCCAACATGATGTTTAGCTTCATGTTGGTTACAGAAGTTTGAGATGTGGAGAGCTACATTTTATAATATTTTTAATCTAGAATATTGCCTTTATTGTTTGAAATCATCAAAAAACAAAAACTTGGTAGCCAGATACGCGCTCCAATGATTGAACATATGATTTAATTATCTCGATCCGGACAAGTTTGTTTTGTCTTCCTGGTACTCGAATTGTGTCTTTTTTTTTGTTTTACAATGTCCATCTGAAGAAATGTTTTTGTCATCCTTATGTATGACTTTATATATGCTTTGGATTGTACAAGAAAATATATTTTTTTTAAACTGAATAATTAAACTAAACACTAAAGGCCTGATTACGATGGTGTTGAGATCGCCACCAACAGCCTGTAGGTAATGGTTTCACCGCCATCGTAAGCAGGCTTCACGCCAGCCATATTACAATAGTGGGCGTTTTGTTGGTGGACGGTCACTGTTCCGATGGGCTCAAGGAGCCCGTTGGACCGTCGAAGGGGAATCATATCCTTACGATGGTGGCGGTGCCTATAAGGGATTATGATGTCCCTTTCTGCCCGCCTGTTCAAGGCAGTCAACCTGCCATGAACAGGCAAGCTGAAAGGGCATTGGGGGCCTCCTTGCCCTAAGCTGTGGGCACTGGGGGAACCGATGGTGTCTCCTTACATATCCCTGCACCATGTGGCAGGCACCGCATGGGGCTTGCCCTGAAGTGCAGGGATATGTCAGGTGTCCCTATTTTGCATTGTGGCGGGTACTGCAGCCTGTAGCATTGTCCGCAATGCAAAACATAGGCATTGCTACCGCCGTGGTGATGGTCACATTGTAATGGCTTTTATGGGACCACCGACAGCATGTCGTGTGGTGCCGTTTCCAATACATCCGCCCGCCATCGTAATCAGCCCCTAAAATACCAACATAAATCAAGGTACTTAGCACCATAGCCTGGAACAAAACCTACTCCTAAAGTGAAAGTTAACAAAACCCTATAAAGAGCCAAACCCACAGTCCTACCTGTACCCTCAGGCACTTTTCATACAGTATCCTTCTATCAAACAACCTCTTGGTCCAGCTACACTAAAATAGAAACCACATAGAAGGACTCTACCACCCACAGTCATGATTCACATGAGATGTGTGATTACTAGCCGCTACTTCATTACAGTCGTGGACTACTGACCTGAGTACAAATCTCTTATCTACTCATAATAATAAACTCCTTGATATCACACTGATGCTGGATCATCTGCATGAGATGGTGCAAACTGCACTTTGCATTTCCTTCTAGCCCCCTCATTACACCTCACTTGACACACCTAATCCTGATGAGCATATTACCCACACCAAGCAACTGCTTCAAAAATGTACTCCATGCACATTATCTCTAACTGACCATAAACGCAAATTCTCTCTCATCCTGTTATCACAGTCTCTAGAGATAGACTTCTTAACAAAAATGAAGATCAATTTGTAAATTCAACCTAAAACCTCAGAAGAATCATTTCCTCATGAAAGACCATAGCTTTTATGTTATTACACTCAGAAAAAAATGTGTTCTGCTCATTCTTCATAACATTCTCTTATCACTAGGATAAAACATCCTCCTCTGCATAAAATAGACAAAATGACATAGGGTTTGTCTTAAATGTTCAATGATTAACCCTATAAACTCCTACTATTAAAAGACACATTATGTTGATTAAAAAACAACACCCAAACCGCTGAAGATGAACATAGTCTTTCCACCTGGCTGCAAAAACCTCCTCTTTGGGAAGATTTTCCTGTGATATTTCAGCTTCCACTGAGAAAAGCACTAAGCTACCCATGCTTGGCTCCTCATATCCTTCCTATCAAACAACAACCCACTGTAGCATTCCATCTTCATTTAAGCACAATAAATCTCTACCCTGGATCAGATTTTCCTAAAGGAACACTATGGGCCTTTTCACAAAGGTAAACTTACACCTTTGTGTAAGTTTATTTTTGATGGAAAATTACAAACTATGAGTTAATAGTAAGTTTACAACTGTGTGCCAGGGAACTATGTACATAAAAAGACCTGTCCTTTGATTTTCTTCTCAAGCCCAGCTTTTTATTTTACTAAAATGCTGTACAAATACGAGCGATGTTCTTCACATTATGACAGCATTCTGCTTTCGGGTACCAATTTGGGATACCAATGACTCAATCAATCAATCGAGATATTAGAACTGAGGGTCTCTAGTTGGCAGAGGTAGGTACCTTTGTTCAAATAGGGACCCTTGCTTCTATTCAGGGTAAGGGGCAAAACTTTTAAAATAACCCCTGCTCACCCCCTTGGTAGCTTGGCGCGAGCAGATAGGCATATTTCAGAGGCAGTGTGTAAATCATTTGTGAATACATACAGTAATACAGTGAAAGCACTACAAATGGACACCACACCAGTTTAGAAAAATAAGTAATCTTTACTAGACAAAAAACAAGACCAAACGACAGAAATCCAAAATACTGTAATCAAAAATAGACTTTAAACCCGTAGAAAATAGCTTAGTTCAATGTAGATGGTAAATGCGGTAATTTACTCTCAAAGTATCTTAGATGTGTCACGCAAACAAACAAAAGGGTCGCAGAGAAGTTGATGCGCCGTGCCTTACACTCAGGGGAGTGGATGCGTTGGTTCCTTACTGCAGTGCAGGGGTGGTGATGCGTCGGTTCCTTACTTTGTGGGGAGTTGATGCATCGTTTCTTACTGCGACTGGGTGACGATGCAACAAGATGGCGCCTCGATGCAATGTGACGATCCGGTGCGATGCGGCAAAATGGCGTCTTGATGCGATGCAACAAAGTTGGATGTGAAGCCTGCACGCCCGATTGCTGCGCAGCAAACTCTGTAACTTCTGATCCGCGACAGGCCCTGCTACACACTTCTCTGGTGATGCGATGGCGACCTCTGCGGCGGCGACACGCTTCTCCAGGGATGTGTAATCCACCAGGTGTTCTCGGGATCGGGGAAGGACAGAAGGAAACACTATAGAAAGACTCCACCAATAGTTGCTTTCCCAATAGGTGTTTATTGGTTCGTAGAACAAAAAGACAATGAAGAAGAAAAGAAAATGTTAGTCCCGCTACTTCGCGGTGTAACCATGACCAGTATGTCTACTAATGAAGAAACAATAAAGTTAATGCAACGATACCCATTAGCAGCCCAGATCCGTTCGTAGGGCTAATGCTCCAACCGTCCTCCGCATGAATACCGGTCCAACGTAGGGCACTGTGCTAAGCAACGGCCGAAAATGCCGTTCGAACGTTGCTAATGAGGCTTGGCAGTGTGGCCTGTATACAGAGCCAGTGGATGAGGCTCTAGCGATGAGGTTACGAACTCGGGAATACCCAGCCGGGTACTCAACCGTGATGTTCGCTATGACGTTTAAGGGAGCAGCCGCTCGACCTTCTATGCACCATAAGCCCAGGAAGAGGGACGCTGGTAAATACCTCCTGTGTACTGCTCTAGGTATTCGCCACACCCACACTTTCTGTTACCACACAGGTTCAAGATTCCAGTAAAACCCAAGCAGAGACGCGGCAAACACCTCCGTGGTGTGCATCTCTGCCTGTTCCTCGCCCGGGAGTGTAAAACCAGACACTCGACCACGAAGAGGCAATAATGGGGGTGAAGAGAGCAGCCGCTCAATCTCACCTCCGCAAGTTGCTGAAGCTCTAAACAGGTCCGCTGTAGTTTCGCGAAAGGCACGGGTCCGCGGTCTTCAGATACAAGAAAGGCCAACAAGGATCTTAATATCCAACTTCCTTTCCTCGGTTGTGTACGCTTTTTATGGGCGTTTCCGGTCTGCGCTCTAGTCGCGCTAGGCATGCTGGTGCTTGTAGTCTTCGCCCGCTGATTGTTTGCACTGTTCCCGTGACTGGCTTGCGCTGCTGTCTGCGAGCGGCAGGGGTGAGGGGGAATCCTTGACTGGATGCAACATGCTTCGTCGATGAGGCGACCACAAAGAACTGCAGCGCGCTTCTTCGGTGATGCAACGGCAACTGCTGCGGCGGCGACGCGCTTCTCCTCACTACATTGAGCTCCCAGTAACACGCAGGCTTCTTAGAGGGCCCAAACAACAGTAGGCACCTCTCTGCAGGCAGAATTCCCAGCAAGCGAATTCAGGGATGCTGGTGGTGAAGTCTTGTTACCCTGAGACTTCAGGCAGGAGTCAAGCACAATTCAAGCCCTTGGAGATTCTCCAAGATTGCAAAAGTACACACAAAGTTCCTTTTCTTCTTTCCTTGGCAATAAAGTAACCACTGCAGGCCAACCCCAATAGCACAGCACAGGGGCAGTCTCCTCTTTCAGCTTCCTTGGTTCTTCTCCTTGGCAAAAAGTCATCTTGATTCCTAGAAGCGATTTAAAGTTCTTAGGTCTGGGTCCCCCTTTTTATACACACAAATACTTTGTCTCTGAAGGCAAAGAGTGTCTGTACTTAGTCCAAACCAGCTCTGGGTGCATTCTGTCAGTGCTCAACTTCTTCATTTGTCAGTGTGGGCAAGGGTCATCCAGATGCACCACAGGAGGTGGAGCCAGCATTGTGGAAGGCAGGCACAGCCCTATTCAGGCCCAAGTGCTACTCCTCCCACCAATCCCAATGCAGATATGTCTATTCAACTTAGTGGTGACTCACCCTGTCTTCTGGAGCCACCCCAGCCCCTGCCACTCACAAACCAGACATGGGATACACAACCTAGTAGAGGCAGGCTGGATGGTTAGGCAAGAAAATACCTACTTTCTAAAAGTGGTATTTTCAAACACAGAATTTAAAAACCACCTCCACTAAAAGATGTATTTTAACATTCAGAGTTCAGGCATACTAAACTCGAATTTCTACCTAGTTTCCTGAGTCAGTTAGGATTATAAGACGTTATAATCAAACTGCCAATTCTGGCCTGTGAGAACAGGTAGCCTTGCAATAGTGAAAAACAAAATTAACTGTAATTCACTATCAGGACATGCCACATACATCAGGGCATGTCCTACCTTTTACATGCAATGCACCCTGCCCCTGGGGGTACTTTGGACCTACCTTAGGGGTCACTAATATGTAGAAAAGGGTTTAGGGACTGGCAAGTGGGTGCACTTGCCAAGTCGACATGGCAGCCCCAGGCTGCACACAGGCTCTGCAATGGCAGGCCTGAGTCACATTTTATAAGCTGCTTCTGGGGGTGGCACAAGCAGCGCCGCAAGCTCACCAGCATCATTTGATTGACAGGCCCTGGCCACACATAGTGCACTGTACTAGGGTGTGACAAGTAAATCAAATAAGCCAATCATGGAGTCACTCATCCATTACAACAAGTTACAATAGGGAGCACTTGCACTTTGGCATTGAATAGCAGTGGCAAAGTGCCCAAAGCATCTAGACAAGCAAAACACAAAGCAAAAATACAGGAGGCAACAGCAAAAAAAGGAAGGGAGACCCACGCCAGTGGTGCCAGGTCTAACAATCGAACAACAACCAAGATGCCAGTACTGATAAAAAATTAAACAATTAAATCAATGGTGCAAGGATACTGAAACCAAGCAGCCATAAGCTGATAAGAAGCTTTTATTTTCAAATGTTCGAAAATAATTTTTTGTCAAAAGACATGTACAGGGGACACAATTATACAAACAATTTATATACAAAAATATATACAAAACACCATCAAATGTACACCTTTTTATAACCTACAATTTACAATCACTAGTCATACACTTACAACCACACTAATACATTCATTCAGGGTACAATCAAACAATCACCATCCACACCACTAAGTCCTTTTGGGCCAATATAATTTATTCTATCGGAGTAAAGGCTCTTACGCCTTCCAAACAAAGCATTAATAAATACCTATTACAATACATTCATGATGTTATGACATTTAGTAATCATCAAACTGTTACTGGAATTAGCATGCCTCACACGATGTTAAATACAATTGTTTTGTGGTGAAAAATGAAAGGGTCTACGCTTTTCAAACCCCAATCACTACTGGGGGTCTCATCAGAACCAAGACACACAAGAACTGTAAAGGAAAAGCCACCAACGTGGACCTCCCATGTATTATGCTCGCTGTGCAAATTTGTATTCTAATATTGCACAGTCGATGCAGATTTAATGCCGTCTAGTCACTCGTTCCCTGTAAAAGCTGATGCATGGGCACCTCCTCAATGCGGTGCTTGTGCTGGATGTAATCTCCCGGTTCGGTTTCCCTTGCTGTACTCGGTTAATCTCGTACACGTGAAATTTACTCTCTAATGCTGATTCAATCGCCCTGATTCCCGACAACCATTGGTGCACTGTACTAGGGTGTGACAAGTAAATCAAATAAGCCAATCATGGAGTCACTCATCCATTACAACAAGTTACAATAGGGAGCACTTGCACTTTGGCATTGAATAGCAGTGGCAAAGTGCCCAAAGCATCTAGACAAGCAAAACACAAAGCAAAAATAAAGGAGGCAACAGCAAAAAAAGGAAGGCAGACCCACGCCAGTGGTGCCAGGTCTAACAGTCGGACATTGCTAATCACCCACAAGGGTATCCAGGCACTGGAAGCCATGCTGCTCGGGTGGAATCAGGTGAACAACCAGGTCTTGAGTCCCCTTCTTAATTCCTGAGGAGAGGGTTAGGTACGGAGGTGGTGGGGGAGGTCATTCTAGGATTTTGTGGTGAGGTAAGAGAAGGAGTGTCCACCCCTGTTGCTTCTGTAGATACAGAGGTTAAATTGGCATCTCTTGTGGAAGGGGAGCCAGTGGAGCTTTTCCCAGACGTGGGTGATGTGGGTCCATTTAGGGAGGTCGAGGATGGATCTGGCCACTGAGTTCTGTATGGACTGCAGTCTCTTAAGGAGGTGTGTGACAATTCCAGAGTAGACTGCATTGCCGTAGTCCAGGAGGCAAGGACAATGGTCTGAGTGACGGTGGGCCTGGTTGTGACTAGGAGCCATTTGAAGATCTTCCAGAGCATGCAAAGAGTGAGGAAGCAGGCAGAGGAGACTGGGTAATGAGGTTTTTCATGGAGAGTTTGCTGCCCAGGATGATGCCGATGTTGCGAGCATGGTCTGTCAGGATGGGTGAGGTTCCCAATTAAGCAGGCCACCAGAACTCGTTCCAAGGAAGGTGTTGTCCCAAAAGATTAGTACTTTTGTTTCGTCTGTGCTGAGTTTCAGCCAGTATTTTGCATCCAGTTGGCAATGCTCGTCAAGCACAAGTGGAAGTGGGCCCTCATAGTGAATGCGTCTTCAGATAGAGAGAGGATGAGCTGGGTGTCATCTACATAGGAGATAATGTTTAGTCCATAGGTTCTGAAGATGTTTTCCAGGGGGTCTTGTAGACATTGAACAGAGTGAGCCTGAAGGATGAACTTTGAGGGATGCCACAGCTGATGATCTTGGGTTCCAATGTGAAGGAAGGCAGATTCTCTGTGTTCTTCCAGTGGGGAAGGATGCGATCCACTTGAGGGTGTCCTCTTGGATCCCAATCTGATGAAGCCTCTTGATCAGAGTGTGGTGGGACACAGTGTTGAAGGCTGCTGAGAGGCTGAAGAGGATCATAGTGGCCGCTTCTCCCCAGTCTAGGAGGGTTCTGATGTCATTGGTGGCTGAGATCAGGGCAGTTTCGGTACTGTGGTTTGTGCGGAATCCGGATTGGGATGAGTCCAGAAGATCGTTGATGATGAATGATCAGAAATGTGGCTTCTGAGTTTATTCAAGATTTTTATTCAAGTTGCCACCCAGGGAGTTCCAAGTCAGAGTTAACTCTCTGGGTAACAAGAGGAGGCAAAGTTGCATGGAGAGTTATGCTCTACGCTAGATAGGTGTCATATAATTCTCTGCTCACAGATAAGCTGTCAAAGATTCAGTGAGCCAAAACACAACCTTTTAAGAGGAGCCAGTGCCCTTGCTGATGATAATGACCCACAAACACAGGCAATCTCAACAAATACCTAAAGAAGTATGCCATCCCATCCCCACCCTTCAGAATGCCGCAGTGAGAGCTCTTTTGGGCTTGCGTAGAGTCTGCTCACTGTCTGGTAGTATTAGCCACCTCCACTGGCTGCCCGTGGCTCAAAGGATCGAGTTTAAATCCCTCTGTATAGCTTTTAAAATCCTGAGGCTCTGATCCCCTAGTGCACTGACAGATCTTCTTTCTTTCTATGTTCCTCCCCGCCAGCTTCGCTCCATGGGCCAACATCTGCTGTGGGTTCCTCGAGTTAGAAAAACTCGAGCTGGAGGTCGTGCTTTCCGTTATAGAGCGGTAATTCTTTGGAATTCTCTGCCCCCCCATATTCGTGGCCTTAACACCCTTACTGATTTTAGGAACGCTATTAAAACTTTTCTTTTTCACACTGTGTAGACTTCCTTGTCGGCTCGTACCATCTTCAAAGCCGGCTTCAACATTTACAAAGCCATTACAACTGCCAACCTCAAATACACAGCTGAATATTTTACCACCTAGACAATGCTCTGCGTTCCTGTAGCCAGAATACCACAGGTCTAGAGACAAAAAAGTGCAAAAAAAGCCAACAGTACATCTTCATCTAAATATACCACAGAATCTGGATTCACTTCTCTGTGGCCATCAGGATGGCTCCAAACCTGCTCCATTTTTATAAAACAGCAAAACACACAAGATGATGGACCGAATGTTGCACAAGGGTAAAACAGTCAACCCCAGTCACAGATCTGGGTTTAATCCATCGTTATTTTGCTCACCAAGCCACCCCAGTTCAGACATGGCCATATGCAAATCAGTCTTCACCCTGTGCCACATGGGAACAGTCCAGACCGAACTACCAAGCCATGTCTTTCCTGGACCGGAATCACGCATCCTAGGACCGGTTACTGGCTATCAGCCGTCTTCAGCCAGGACAGCTTGACTCCAGTGGCGTAGTGAGCACAGGACCCACGTCTGGGCATACCCTTCCCACATAGGGTGAACAGCAAAACACACAAGATGATGGACGGAATGTTGCACATGGCAAAACAGTCACCCCCAGTCACAGATCTGGCTTTAATACATCGTTATTTTGCTCACCAAGCCACCCCACTTCAGACATGGCCATATGCAAATCAGTCTGGAGCCTGTGCCACATGGGAACAGTCTAGACCGAACTGCCAAGCCATGTCTTTCCTGGACCGGAATCAAGCATCCTAGGACCGGTTTCTGGCTATCAGCCGTCTTCAGCCAGGATAGATTGACTTCAGTGGGGTAGTGAGCACGAGACCCACATCTGGGCATACCCTTCCCACATAGGGTGAACAGCAAAACACACAAGATGATGGACAGAATGTTCGGGTTGGGCTGTTCCCATGAGGCACAGGGTCAGACTGATTTGCATATGGCCATGTCTGAACTGGGGTGGCAGAGTGGGCTAAAGAACGGTGATGGATTAAACCCAGATCTGTTGACTTGGTGTGAGTGTTTTATTGGTTCAGATGCTCCGTCCATCACCAATCCCTTTTGTACCACTTTGTTCACCATAAGTTGTCGGGGTATGCTCAGACGTGGGTCCCTTGCTCACTTTGCCACTGGATTCAAGCAAGCCGGGTTGAAGACGGCTGAAACACCAGAAACCGGTCCTCGGAAACTTGTTTCCGGTCCAGGGAAGGCATGGCTTGGCAGTTCGGGCTGGACTGTTCCCATGAGGCACAGGGTCAGACTGATTTGCATATGGCCATGTCTGAACTGGGGTGGCAGAGTGGGCTAAAGAACGGTGATGGATTAAACCCAGATCTGTTGACTGGGTGTGAGTGTTTGATTGGTTCAGATGCTCCATCCATCACCACCCCTTTTTGTACCACTTTGTTTGCCATAATTTGGCAGGGTGTGCTCAGACGTGAATCCCTTGCTCACTTTGCCACTGGTTTCAAGCAAGCCGGGCTGAAGACAGCTGAAATTCCAGAAACCGGTCCTCGGAAGCTTGTTTCCGGTCCATAGAAGGCATGGCTTGGCAGTTCGGGCTGGACTGTTCCCATGAGGCACAGGGTCAGACTGATTGTCATATGGCCATGTCTGAACTGGGGTGGCAGAGTGGGCTAAAGAACGGTGATGGATTAAACCCAGATCTGTTGACTGGGTGTGAGTATTTGATTGGTTCAGAGGCTCCGTCCATCACCACCCCCTTTTGTACCATTTTATAAAACAGCTTAAGATACACTTCGTTAAAGAACACTACATTATAATGCAGTATCAGTAAACTTTCACTCTCAAAATGTAGCTACTCCTCTGAACACAAGTTGACTGTCGGTTTGCGTTTTACTCTGTACATTACTCCACTGCCTTTCAGCTAGACTCACACTTCATAAATATCATATAACTACATGCATACAAACTAGTACCCTCGCTTCCTACAGTTTCCATGAGTGCACTTACAGAAACAGGATTCTCCTTAAATTACCAACAGGCTCAGGGTGTGTGGTCCAAGAGACTGTCCTTCTGCCACAGTGGTAATTCAGCTTATAGGGGGTGGATGGCAACCCCTTTGATATATGAGATAAAGGTTAGAGGATAAGTCAGAAGTGGACATTTAGGAGAAGGAACACTTCAAATAGGTGAGAGGCAGTTAGGCCTAGTTTTTCATCTATAAACCCCCATGATAATCCACAAAACTTTAATAAGAGCAGGAATTATAGGTTAATCCCTGTGGGTGAGTGTATGTTGATATGACTTGCAATTCTTTAAGGCCACAGATGGAATTGTGTATTGGTTTCTGTTGCTTCGACAAAATGGGAACACTGTATTCATGTGTAATCCTCTTCCATTTGGAAAAAGGATCCTTGTGCTTGGTCTTCTGTTTAGGCCAATGCAGCACCAGACTGCAAGGCTTGATCCACTGCAAATTCATCTTGAACATTTGTTAATAATAATCCACATTTGTAAAGCGCGAACATTCACCCGTGAGGGTCTCTAGGCGCTGGGGGCCGTCAGGAAGATTAAGCAAGCTATTGCCCAGAGTCACATTGTGCTGGGCTAATCTGCCACCGGCACCTGGGATCGAACAGTGATCCCCAGATTCCAGAGTCAGTCGCCCTGGCCGCGGCACCACACCTCTTCCAAGGTCCTCCAGTGATGTGGTTGAAGTTACACAGCCCATCTTCTTGGTCATCGGCCAGGTAAGCCATGCATGGATCTGGATCCTATCAACAGAAAAGAAGACACAAAGGGTTAGCGGAATAGTAAGCAGGAGTCAGAAAACGAAATAACATGCAAATCTCGCTATGATGAGGATTTGTAGCTGCCTATAAAAAAACCTTATGGCATGTTAGGAAAGATTGTCAAGAAAGAATTCTCCTGCATCTCGGTCATGTAACAACTCTTGTGCCTTGATTGTTCAATTGTGCCGCTTTCTAAGGAAGTGTTCCGCTTCCAAAGATTTTTTTTTTTTTTCACGCAAACTTTGACAGGCACACAGGACCAGTGAAGAATGAACAGTTTTCCAGCATCCCTTTCTCGCTCAGATTAAACCCGCATTTATTTTCTAAAATGACTCTCGGGCCTTTTCTGCAAAGCAGAAAAACATATTTCTACGGAAAACAAACACATTCATTATTAATCACTTATAATGCTATACCAAGGCATACCCAACCTGTGTGTTGCATTTACCCATGCGCATCCCAGGTTAAGGATATTTCCAATACATAATATTAAAAAACAATCAAGCAATATTAGTCAGAGATAGAGGAAATGTGTACTATGACACCAGTTCGAATTTGTATTTCCTGGGCTGGAAGTTGATGAAATGATTAAAGAGGACAATGGAAAGTTTTACAGAAGCATCATGACGAGATTGCTGTGACAGTACACCCCCTACCTTAACCAATAGAATGAAGAGCAATGGTGTGCTATGATAGAATGTGAGTTGGTCTTTTCGGGTTTTAGGGTATAATATCAGGTACTTAGTGGGAAGGGTTTAAGTGTTGCATGTTTTCCTTCTTTGCAAGAGGAGAGGGCTGCATTGCTGTCTCCTATATGGGCTTGCTGTTTCCTATTTGCTAAATCCTGACTTAGTCTTTGGTCTTCAATTCTTTTTGAGGGGCCTTGCTGCTCTCATGGCCAGAGAATAGGTTTCCTAAAATCCTTGTGGGTTAGTATAATATTCAGAATTTGCATAATCATTTTGCAAATGTCTTATTTCCCTTATCATTTGCCTCTCGCCGATCCACTCACTCATTGCATTGATGTTGAGATGTACTTCTGTTATTTCATTTATTGTTTCTTGTTTGGTAATCAATGATTCGAGCTCAATTGTATTTTGATGAGCAATCACAATATTTAGATAAAACATTATAAACATACAAGTGAGTTTTTCTTAATTAGAGATATTGAATTTGGTTTCAAATGAAGTATTACTAGTTCCAAATATTAGTTTGACAAACCCTAATTACATAAATAAAGATTGCATCGCCACAAAGTATATCGGAGAATGATATACTAATTGGAAATTGGTAAGTTTGGTACTTACTCACCCAGAGTGAAGGGACTTGTAGGGTAATGAATTGGGCCAAGCTAATGGAAATGTGTTAGTCCCAGATCGCTGGATCTGTATTACGCAGCATTTTTCCAAATAGTGATTTCTTAGGTTTCAAATTTTTTAATTTGTAATTACTAAGGTGCAAGTAGGTTTCAGTCACTAATGGTGAATGCTGCTCGGGCAGTAACTGATGGCAAGAATACCTATTCTTTCAGTTTGCAGACCAGAGGAGTTTAAAGATAAAATCAGGCCGTAGCATTTACTTTTCCAATCCATCTGAATCTCTGGAAATCGCAAACCAGGAAGACCATCAAGAGGAGTGTTTTCAAAAAACAAAACAAAATTTCAGTGACCAAACAAATTGGACTTTTGGGAGGAGAATCAGTGGCAGAAAATGATCAGTTGTTTGAGAAAGAGTCACTGACTGTTCCTGAATCGCCCGGAAAAAAAATGGCTTGGAATTCAGCAACGGATCAGAGGGATTGGAGTTATCCGCAGGAATATTGAAGAAAGAAGAAAAGGGGGTATGACTGTCGCTCCAGAATTAAAGCTGCTTGCCAGTCAGAGGAAGGAAACTGCTGGTATGGAGGCAGGCTATCATCTCAGCCACCCACACCAACACTGTATGAGGTGATTGAAAGCACCTTTGTTCCTTAGGCTGTGTCTGGATTAACAGAAATCAAAACATTTTTACCACTCCAGTCACCAACATGTTAGAGTATAAAAGTTTTGTACATGTTAAAAACTTTTTAAGGGAAATGTATGCATAGTTAATGCTACGTTAATGTACATTTCTACATTGCTGAAGTCCCAGTTTTTTAATTGTAAGTATCCATGCCAGTTTTTAAATACACAGTGAAATACATTATGGGACTTGTAGTTTAGTTACAACAAACCTATAGATCTGCTCTTATTTTGAGTTGCACAGTGTGGCAAAGCCAATAGTCCTGGCTTCAATTTGCAAATGCATGCTGTAGCGTCTTTCCCAGACCTGAAGCATGGAAATGAAATGCGCTACACGGGATCTGCATTTAGATACTTCTTTATTCTTCAGCATACACTCACACACTATACATTCTCTCATACTGAACATTAGCCACACCCTAACACCTCCCCACTAATCACGTGTTTCCTAGTCCAGACTTGGCCCAGCAGAATCACAAGGATCCTAGAGTCCATAACATGAATATGCTACATCTCCTTCTACATCTCCCCCTTTGGTAGATAAAAAAAATAGCAAGTTTCTCACAAATCACAATCCTTCAATCAGTCAGTGAGATGTCCGCATTTGTCAGCCAGACCAGGTGATCCAAGATGATTGCGGTCCTTCCTGATCAGACAACAGTGACATAGGCTCAGGTGCTTGAGCCAGCCTGTTGGCAGAGCTGCTTAATGCATGGTTTGAGGGCTCATCATGTGTTGCTCTAGGTGTCTGAACTGTGACGTGTCCCAAGTGATGGATTGTCCAGAACTATGTGCTGTTATTATATGGCCCCTGCACGCTGTCCGTCTTCGTCTATGCCTAACCAGTACCCAGTCTCCTTTGTCAAATGCTCTCTCCTGTGCATGGCGATGCCGATCTGCTTATATTTTCATTTTCTTTTTCCAAGTTGTGTCAGTGTCTCGAACCTTGTCCGTATTCATTGATTGATCGGGGTCCAATGAGGCACTTTTATTCTGATGGCTCTACCAAATAGCAAGGTGGCTTTACTCTCACCAGTTGTGGAGTGAGGGGTTGAATAATAGGCATGGAGGGCCTGACACAAGACTTTGTTTAGAAAGATTACCTCCGTGGATGCTTGTTGAATGACCCTCTTCAGGGTGCCCATGAATCATTCAACTACACCATTGGCCTGAAGCCAGAGGAGTGTACTCTTTTGGTATGTGATGTTGAGTCAGACAATTAATTGTGTGAACTGCGTGATGTTAAAGGGGGGGACCTCATCAGATGCCCAACATTGCAATGATGTCAACAAGCTTTGACTTTGTCATGTGCTATCGGAGATAGGTTTTCCACCTAAGGAAAACATGAATATTCAACTATAATTACCATGCGGTGATGTCCATTTCCGAAAGGCCTAAAAAGTATATTGCAACCCTCTTTCTAACATAGGCAGGAAGGTCAGACATTGTAACTGGGTGCTGCGTCACCTTGGGAGACAACGGATTACAAAAGTAGGACGCCTTCAGTTCCTTCTCAACTCACTCATCTAGCTGAGGGAACACTTGATCTCTGTATGCTCTCTTGGTGGCTACGTTGCCACAATCTTTAAATTAATGGAGGGAAGAAAGAGCGAGATAATTTACTGAGTTCCTACACCCAAGCTCCTCTCGAGAACAGTAGTTCCTCCTATGCTAAGTGGATACAACCAGTTTAATCCTATGGCTATGGTATGTGTCACTGGAAGATCTGAAAGTCAGATCTTGGTGCCCTCACACACCTGTTAGGGTGTCATGCTTCATCATTGGGCGCTCCTCGACTAGCTGGTGCTGTAATGCCTGATGGGCCTGGAGCATTTCAGGTCGTTGGAGGGGGGTAGGTTCCATGGTGCTACTACCATGGGCAAAGCCCATGACATGGGCCCTGTGGAATGTTCAATGATGCCATGCTTTAAAAGAGCTTCCAACTTCTTCACTATGGCTCCTTGTAAATGCAAAGCAATGCTACGGTGTCGCTGAGCCACAGGACGAATGTCTTCATTGATGTAAAGCTGTACTTTCATTTTCTTTAGTTTTCCAAGGCCATGAAACAACAATGAGAACCAGCATGCGATGTCTGACTCAGCACAGAGGTTGTAATTGAGGGATATCAGCCCCATGTCAACAGCCGTGGCAAAACTGGCAAAACAAGTGAGGCACATGGGATAGGCTGTTAATTTGAGTTCATGGCATGATATATACACACCACTGTCTATGATATAAATTTTGCTGTGACAATTTACTTTCAATGTGTTTTTGGGACAGTGTCCAAATGACGTTATTATTTTATTTGATAAGAGGTAGCCCCACATGTGCACTTGTTCTTTGATTGATATTATCAGCACACACACACCTTCTGCACTGATGCTCAAAGAGACTTTGTGCGATGATCTTGACGATGATTCTTCTTGCCTGGTTTCTACTTGTCGTAGCTGATGTTCCTTTATGATTTTATGAGCATGGCAAGAGTGTTCTGGAACATTCTTGTGTCCATCTTTTCGTTCCATCGTGGTGCACTTGATTTTTCTTCAACTCGGCACACAGTTATGAAATTATTCTTTTTTCCACAAACTTTGCAGGCCTGCCTCATGGCTAAATATTCACCTTCATAGAGAAACTAAAATGCACATCTGAAGCATAGCTTTGATTTCTTCAAAGATGATGACTTATGTGCATTTTGCTTTTGCTTGTGCTTGCTTTATATAGCCAAGATTGATTCATTTTGCACTTCAATCACTCCATCGCCTGCAAGGTTTTTCAAGTATTTGAGGATCTTCTTTTCATTGTCTTTTGCCAGTGCATCTATGAAGTCATCAAATATTTCAAACCATGCTGCCCACCTGGACCCAATGTTCTGCTCCTTAGAAGTTTCGAAGGGCGGTGGTGTCTTCAGTAACATGACTGCATTGTATTTCATGCTCTCTTTTTCTACCATAGAGAGCAGCTTTCGGTTTTACCCTCCGGCCTCTGCAACTTCTGCAAACACAAGCCTTGTGCTTAAACTTAGGTCACTGTGACCGATCTAAGGTTGTAGAATGCTTTACTTGTCTTCGTAGTTGAGTAAATTCCCTGACATGTTGTCACTACTGTTATCTTTCTTCTTTGCTTCAGCAATTGCTCTGTATTCGAGACACAGCATCTCCGTTGACTGCTTCACCTGAGGTTTTGATGGCTGTTATGAGTATGCTCCTCTGTAGGGCCTTTGCTTTCTTCTATGGCCATGAATGGGCTGCAGCAGGGCTTTGACTCCACATGTACCAGTCACAGACTGCTTTGCATCGGTTTGAGGCACGTGTGGCACGGGCGACCAGTTTGCCATACAATTGCAAACTCTCAGGGAGGGCCTTCTTGTTTTCTTCGGGGCACGTATCCTCTACTCATAGCCAGATGAAGCTCTTCTCCATCCATGGAGCATGCAAATGAAATATGCTACATGTGAGCTGCATTCAGATACTCTATTCCTCAGCATCCTCTCACACACTGGGCATTTTCTCATTGTTAGCATTAACCACAACCTAACACCTCCCTGCATATCACATTTCCTCTCCAGAGTACACCCAGAACGGCAGGGGTCTTTAAGGGCATAACATCAAGATGTTATACACACAAACAGCCTTTGTGTATGGCTGTATCGACACTTTAAACACAAACCTATTGGCATGCCATTCAACCTGCACTCACACAGGCACGGTACTGATCCTATACTCACCCATACATGCTGCCCACCCTGCATTCACATAGACACACCTCTCAGCCTGCATTTTAAAATTAAGAGAATAGTATAACCAGCAAGTCATGTCATATCACATCATCCATCAGTTTGATGGTATGCCAAATGACACACTCACTGGTATGTAAGGAATATGAGCAGTTTCATTTAAGGTAGCAGGCAAAAGAAATATGCATTAAAACAATGCATCTCCATTGCAGTGCATGGACACTTCACTGTCTATACTAGTGCGCTGGTGTCCATGTACTGTCATAGAACTACTTCATAAGTGGACTGATCGGGGCATGGCTAGCCGCATCCAAGAGGGCCACACTGTCATAATCTACACCCACATATTTCTGCTCTTTCACTTCAGACCTGTGCTTGGATCAAGCAGGCTACATGGCAAAAATTACATAGTGAGTGGGGAAGGCTAAGGGCTGCGGCTGTGCCCTGGGACCAAGCTGTCAGCGGATTATCACAAGGATTCCTGGCGGCTGCAGGGGAGCAATGTAGGGACTGTCCTCCCAGCAGAGTGACGTTCAGGCTGTTTAAACTTAAAATGGCATCTGGATTGAAGGAGCTACCAGAGGAATAGGTGGCTTCATTTGATGTAACTGGTGGCCCACGCAAACTATAATGATAACCACCCCCCCCAACATATGCTGTTTTCCCCGAGTGTGCTTCCACCCAGCTTGGTCGGTCTACTATTAATTTGTGGCTCCTGTGAGAGTTGTGCTTCAGAGGTACACTGCAATGAACAATTTTAAAGTTGACGTGCTATGAGGCTCTGGCCAGGCCCATGTGGCTGTGTCCAAGTTGGTGCTCCAAGTGATCCTGTGGACCTGTGCTATACCCTGCGCACGCAGAGTCCACTGTCTTATCTGTCAGGATGGGAAAAACTGATCCAAAGCACGGAAAGCTCCCATCTGAGCATTAAAAAACAAGCAATTCATGCTATCGCCCTAGCATTTCATTACACTACATACTAGTTCAACAGAATAGAGCTCCACATCTACCCCTGTAAAAGGATCAGGTCTACGATGCTAGCTTACAAACCTGCTTGACTGCCCAGCCGTACCGACTCATACAGTTCATTCAAACAGTGCGGTGCACCAATTGGTCTATTTAGACTATATTGAGTGATCGTAGATTTGAGAATATAGGGCCATATTTACGAGGGCATTGCACCACCAGAACATCACTTTTACTGATGTTCCAAAGGTGCAATGCCCTGCACCATGTTTACAGAGTGCTGTTAACCAACGTTTTGTGGCTTAAAGCTGCTTTTTAAATATGGTACCCTTTCACGGAGGTATCTGCGTGAAAGGGGAGTGCAATGGTTGGTGATGTGGACTTTCCACTGCAACACCCATTGCTATTTTACCCAGCCCCAGATTTAAAAGGATCTGTAAATCTGAGGCAGCACCATATATGAACGCCATGCAATAGCAATGGCGCAATGAGGAGTAATACTTTTATTTCTCCTTATTTTTGCTTTTCCTAGATATAGAAAGAGCAAAACACTATTAATGATTGTTTATGTGCAAGAAGGTGTCCCTTCCTGCACATAAACAATCATTAAATAATGGCGATTTGTGACTTCTATGTGTGCTGTAGAACACAGCACACTTAGAAGTAACAAATCTCCATTATTGATTGTTTGTGAAATACTGGAGAAAGGTTGCACATATAATTGGTGATTTAGCTCAAATGTCACTGGTCTGCACTCCTTGGGTGATGTTGCTGGAATACACCAAACCTATCCCTCCTGCGGCCAGAAGGCTAGTGTCTGTGTTGCTGTTGTTGGGGAGAAAAGTACATTATTAATGTCATGAATGAGAGGCCTTGCTCCTTAAATGGTGGACTGTCTGAAAGGTGTGGCTTCCAGTGAAACCATGGCGGCAGCCAGACCACGTGACATATGGGGCCCACTGCGGTTTTACCTCCTTCAGAGCAGTGGCGTAGCAAGGTCAGTTGGTACCCGGTGCGGAAAATGTCTTATCACCTCCGGTTTGACAAAATGGCAAAAATATGTGTCTAAAACACATATTTGTGCCGTTTCGTCACCCCTCATCAGTGTTTTCTTGTCACGCCGTGCTTGACAAAATGGCAAAAATATGTGTTTGAAACACATATTTTTGCCATTTTGTCACACCCCTCAGTGATGACACCCGGGGCGGCCCACACCCACCACACCCCCATTCCTACGCCACTGCTTCAGAGAGAGAGGAAGACAGATGACCTTCTGGAGAAGGCCAATACAATGTAAGCGGAAGGGAGAAACGCCAAAGCCTTACTTTATTCAAATCGAATGTTGATTATAGCATTCCTGGGGTGCCCAAACATGTTAATGTTGATGCTGACATCATTTATTTTTAACTTCATGAAAAATGGGTTTTATATTCTAGAAGTGTCAATATGCTTGTCGGTAAATGAGCTAGAACCTGATTGCATCTAATTTGGCTATGTTGTACTGTTGTCTTATTATGACAAAAGGAAACATAAATTGTTAAAAAAAAAAGGAGACCAACACAGCTGCTTTCCAGTCAAAAGAAAATCAATAGAGAGCGAAGCCAAAGCTCTCTCTTGCTGTACTCCTTCTTTCTTTGTGACTACATGAGCTCTGGAAGACAGCTATGTTGTCAAACCAGACCTAAATAAGCATCTGCAATGCAATAGGTCTCACATTTATGCGAGTTTGAGCTATTGGCATTGTAAATTGCAATGCCTTTTATTTATGTCTTGGTTTTTAAAACATAAATAAAAGGCATTGGCATTTACAATGCCAATAGTTTAAAAAGTCGCAAATGCGAGATCTACTGCATTCCAAATGCTTGAACAAAGAAAATAGTGCTTACATACTAAAGAAGACATACGGTGTAGCAACCAAAGTAAAAGGGCCAGTCCTCATGGGAGGTTACTAATGAAGACAAGGCGGTACTAAGGAGGGACTAACAAGCCTAATAATAAATCAGATGCCAGCATCAAGGAAGGACAATGACACAAGCCAATTACATAATTGGGGGCGAGTGGGCTGGACCTCAAGTACATACTCCAATACAGCATGGTTCGCTGAGCAGCACATGCACTGCCCAGGCTCGACCTAAAAAGAGACACCAATGTTCACCAGATCACTTAACCTATGAACAGTTAGCTTGCACTGACCAGCACACAAACTGTAGGGACACTGCTTACATGCAAGCACTTTGAAGTGTCTGTGAAATGAAGTGTTAGGACCAACTTTTGCATGATGACTCCCAGATTTGTGCCCTATCTGCTTTGCTGGCTTTAAAACTCTGTGCGATACACCCTTCCTAACCAGGAGTAGAGTGCATCTGCTCCCCCTTTAATCAAGGTTTAAATGGATGATTCTTAACTGCCACGTTTAACTTGCCTGTAAGCCCTTCGTACATGGGGTAGATATTGTACCTAGGGCCTGTAGGTTAATTGTCACTTGCAGACTGCATAACTGTAGGCATACGTATGTAATACATTTAATTTGCAAACTGGAAGATTCAATCAAATTACACAATCAGGCCAATTGAGGCGTACACATTCTAGCCAACAGCATGCCCATGTCCGATGGGAAAAGAAGCTATAAATGAATCCATTTAATTTGAACAAGTGTGTACTGGTCCACTCTTGTTAAGGAGTATCAATAGTCCATTGATTAAAGCTCGTCTGTTATGGATGTATTTGAAGTTTCCCTGATTGTCACCCAGTATCATGAAAGTCATGAGTGCAGTGTGAGCACAATGAGTTGGGATACATTAAGGGGCATATCAACAAGGGCCTTATGTCCGCTCGTTTGGCTTTAAAAGCCAAAAAAGCGGAGATAAAACTATCACCCTATGTACAAGTGGGTGCTAACATGCATTAGCACATGTTAGCACCCGTTTTCCCGACGCCTCGCTTTGCATCTCTGATGAGATGCAAAGTGGGTATCACTGGGCAGTACAGCATGTGCACATTGCGATATTTACAAGGAGGCCTACGTATTTTAGCAGACGTTAGTTTTTGGCGAAAATCTAGGTTTTCGTCATAAACTAACGTCTGCTAAAAAGCTGATTTACGTATACTTACCATTGGGGTGGATTTTGCTGATACGACAACGGGGTCGTATCAGCAAGGTTATCGCAATTTTCCATGGAACATCGCTGGAAAACCAGCGATGTTCCAAAAACATTGAAACTATAGAATATATTTGTATGGAGCATGGACTGCTGGGGTCTGGATTCGGGGAAGTAGGGGGAAAGTCTCGCCATTAATTAGAGACATGAAAACTCTAGAATAAGGAATGATTCAGGGCACATATTGTTAATCTGTATGAATGCTGACAAGTAGAGGAGTTTAAAAAAATGGAGAGGCAAAATCGTTTTCAGGAAGGGGAAAAATAATGATGGCATTGTTGGAATTCACAGACTGAAGAGTACATTTATTTCCAATGTGGTGCCCCTTTTTCTTGAAGTCGTTAGTTAACATTATCTTTATTTACGTTGCTTTTCGAAAGTACTCCTCTGATTGATTGGGACTTAGAAGAAAGGATATTATTGGCGCCTAGCACGTAGTGGCTATATTTTACTTTAACTTCCACTTAAAAGCTCTATTTATACTTAAAAATGTAAACTTTAATAATTCACATCTCGAGTTCCCTTCATTGAATTATTTGCTATTTATGTGTCATTTTGCTTATTACAATTTACTATAGTTTTCTAATTTCTATTTCGGTTTGGGATTTATTTTGTTTGCCAGTTTGACTTTTTTACTGTTTCAGTACTGCATAAATACTTTACCCAGTGCCCAAAATTAAGCGTGCCAGAGTTACCAGGGGATGAGGTAGGGTGAAGGCAGGGAGGTGGAGGATTCAGCCCGAGAACGGTTGCGATTATTTATTGAAAAGGGCAACCTCAAATAATATTAATCCAATTTTTTACATTTGGAAATTCCAGTTGGTCATTTACAAATGGATTCTACCAAATCCCGTTGCAACATATATGTTCTTGAACATTGATGTAAATATATCCAGTGGATATAACATGACAATTTATACTGGTCGAACTAAGGCTATTAGAAATATTAAGAAACTACTAACTGGCTGTGAGATGGCTGGAAGATGCAACCAGGTTCAACTGCAACCTTCACCATAGCCGTTCAATTAATACCCACCGGTTCATAAGCCAGAAACAGAAAACTATTTCAAAGTGGTCCATATAGTGTGGGAAAAAATCCTCCGTCGACTAAATAGTTGACCAATTCCCACAAAATGCAGACAGCATGTGTCAGCGTTTGGTTGCCTGCTTCTGCCCATGTTATATTTAAAAGCCCAGGGAAAGCATAATTCATCTCTTCAGAATGGGCATGTATCTGCTCACTGTAAGAATCCAGAAGCAGGCAGAGCACTGTGTAAACATCCTCCTGACATGCCTGATATGTGTTTCCATTTGAAGGTGACCCGTATGTGAAAACTAGAATGTGAACCACAAAAGTGCTGAAATCGCCATTGTAAATCTTACTCGAAACAGGGAAGGGCTATGTCAGTGCGACAACACTGTCGTATAATACTAATTTACAGCTGACATGTGATCATTGCCACATGGCACAGACGCATTCTGAAGAATTTCCCAGCTTTGTCGCATGGAGTCTGTACAACAATTCAACCTGAAAGAAAAACATAATCAAGGAAGCCATTGTGCCACAATGGGCCAAAAAAGTAGAAGCTATATGCCAGAGTCACAAGAAACTAGACATACGATATCACGAAGACATGCAAGTTAAAATATAAATGATTCATGCAAACCACAGCTGGCTGTGTCAGGTCTGTTAAATGTTTATTTTAGCCTTGCATATGTATGTCCTGTTTACTTCGTTTATTTTTGAGTTCACACGTGGTGTACAAAAATGATATTGGTGGTTAGAAAATAAACAATATATAAGTGTTCCCAAATTGCTGTTGAAGCATTTTCACAGAAATGTTTACAAACACATAGATTACTGCTTTTCATCAATCACATGTGACTTCTGGGCATTGACATTTTGAAAAAAAAATTGCAGGCATAGTTCTATTCCAAACAAATATGGCGCTATGTAGCTCTGAGAAATTAACTAGGGGCCAGATTTTCAAAAAATGCAAGCATCGCATCGCAGCGCAGCCAACCAAAGAGGCTGAAAAGCGTTGCATGACAGGAAGGGAGCAGGAGAGCACCATGTCTACAGAGGTGTGGATCTCGCCTCTTCTTTCCCTAGCCCCAGCGCTGATTTCAGCTGCCATGTGCAGGCACACACCTTATTGGCACAGCGCTACGGTACGTGCCTGAGTCTAGCATAGGTTTTGTATGGGAAGGGTACCCTTCCTGTACACATACTATGCCCAGACAAGTATTCGCTATTCCCACTTTGTATGTGGGGTGCACAGTGCAGCACACATGCAAAGTACAAAAAAGAAAGGAGCAATGAAAACATTTCTCCTCTTAACGCCATTTGGCGCTAATCCCTGTCTATATTTGTTTGTAATAAGGTTTCACACCAAGAGGCATGGGTCGTTGCATGCGAACGCCCATGTACCACCCATGTAACGCCCCCTTGGCTCTAAGTAACACATAGCAATGCTACAAGCTGCTTTGCGTTACTTGTAGGACACTTTCCAATGCAAAAAAAGTTTTGCACTTGAAAGCAAATTAGTAAAGAAACATTTTGTGTTGGTTAGCATCACTTTTGTGACGCTAACCCTGCGCAAACTGTTTGAAAATCTACCCCTGGGTCTCTAAAATAAACCCAATACATGAACAATTACATTTGATGTGAGGCCCTGTTTGTTTACACGGAGTCCACTTCATATAACTTTCACAAGAAAATCATAAATGTACACTCGTAAATGTACACTCGTAGGCTCATGCCGCTGAATTGCACGAATTTCCAACTCCTTAAAATTCTCAAAGAATTCCAAGATTACTCCCCCAAGCTTGGAACAGTCAAAGCTAAAGGAGGACGGGGGAAGGGTTACTCTTGGGTCTCTTGTGTCTGGAACTCAGCAGACTCGGCAGACAAAAGCTCCTGGAATACAACGTCAATAGAAGAGCAAGCAGGAGTAGAGTGGAAGGATGGATGGATGAGTATGATGGATGAGTTAATGGATGAATTGCAGAGGGGATGGAAGAATGGCAGAAGGAATGGATGGATGGATGGTAGAGAGGATTGGTGGATGGATGGCAGAGTGGATGGATAGATGGCAGAACGGAGGAATGGCAGAGTGGATAGATAGACTGCAGAGTGGATGGATGGCTGCCTCTGTGGGTGGATGGGTGGTGATGGCAAAGTGGATGAATGGATTGATGGATGAATGGCACAGGGGATGAATGAGTGTATTGCAGAGGTGATGGATTAATGGGTGAATGGCAGAGGGGGATGAGTGAATGGATGGATGGATGGATAGCAGAGTGGATGAGTGGATGGATGGTAGAGTGGGTGAATTGATGGATGCATGGCAGTTTGGATGGGTGGGTGAATGCAGAGGGGATGGGTGGCAGAGTGGATGAGTTGATTGATGGCAGAGTGGATGGATGGATGGGTGGATGGTTGTATGGATGTATGGATGGCAAAGTGGATGAACGGATGGCAAAGTGGGTGGATTGATGGATGACAGAGTGGATATATGGATGGTAACATGGATGGATTACATAGTGCATGGATGGGTGGATGAATGAAGGGAATTGGAAAAGCTTGAATGCTGGACGACAGAATGTAAATATAAAATTGTGGATATCAGCAGGTGGATGGAAGGGTGAAAGAATGAATGGCTAGATGCATAGATGTAAGAGACAAGGACGCTGTTTTGAGGAGAGTTTGGCTCACTTGCTTCACATGCTTGGTGGCATCAGCGCTTTAGTTCAAAGTGGAGGTTTATTTCAATCTTCTGGTTACTCCTTTGGATCGTCATATTTAGGAATTGAGGAATATGGAAAAGCAGCAGGTCAATATTTTTGTATGCATTGATGAGACTCATCCCTTTCCTTTTGTCACCCTGAAAGCGAATTAACTCCTCTTGAAATGAGCTCATCTGCAACATTTATCACAGGAGAACCTAACTACAACAGCTGCTGAAAACCCAAACACCTAAGTGTTCACCACCTTTTGCAGGTGAAAATCCATATATTGATCTAAACAGGTTCACAGACAGCTTTGTGACGTCATTTAATAATAATAATAATAATACAGATGCTTATAGAGCGCGAACAGCTACCTCAGGTGAGGTGTCCCGGCGCTAACGAGTCCTACGGCCCAGAGCGAGTAGTCAGGGGGGAGATCAAGATTATTGCATGAAGAGCCAGGTTTTTAGAAGCTTCCTAAAGCTAGCCTCTGTAGTGGCAGATTGGATGGCAGGGGGCAAGGTATTCCATAGTTTAGCTGTGCCGGCAGAGAAGGACCTGCCTCCAAGTCTAGCTTTCCTCACACGCGGAGCAGTTAGCTTGAGCAGGGAGTTTGAGCGGAGCTCTCGTTTTTGGTGGTAACGGGGAAGTCGAAGTTTTAGATAGTTGGGACACGTGCCTTTTAGTGCTCTGAAAGCCAAGGTAAGCACCTTGAACTTAATTCTGCTTGCTACTGGCAACCAGTGTAGCTCGTGCAGATGCGGAGAGATATGCTGCCTAAAAGGGATACGTTTTATCAATCTCGCAGCCGCATTCTGCACGATCTGTAAGCGGTGCACCGCATATCTGGGCAGACCAAGAAAGAGGCCATTGGAATAGTTAAGTCGAGATGTGATTGTTGCGTGAACAACCATTTTTCGACACTCGACTGGTAGCAGGGGCAGAAATTTGCGCACATTTCTGAGTTTGTGCAGGCAGCCAGCGGTAAGCTGTTGTATATGCGGCAAGAAGGACAAATTCTCATCCCATCTTACTCATAGGTTTTTTGCATGGGTTCCGGGAGATGGGGCAGACCCCATTTCCGTTGGCCACCAAAGGTCCGGAGGGGGGTGTTTGAGATTTCCAAAGAATAACACCTCTGTTTTGCTCGCATTCATTTTGAGTTTATTAGTGTTCATCCACTTGGCCACGTCTCGAAGACAGCCCTTGATTTTACTAAAACTGTCTCTGACGTGTCCATATAGGGGAAGACCAATTGAGTGTCATTTGATGCCAAAACTACAGTAGCTTTGTTCTTGAATTCATATTACATCTGTTCATAACATAAATGTTTAGTTGGCTCATTGCAAGGTTTACTAAGCAATGGCCATGCAAGTTAATTTGTATTTGGTAACCAAGCAGAGGAACACTACTTTTAGTTATGATACTGTAGTTTTAGAATGAACAGAGAACATTCAGGTTGAGGTTCCGTGATTTCGAACCAGACTCCATTTTGTTTGAGTTGTTCGTGACGCCATTTTTGTGTTGCCCTCACGTAGGCTGTGGAGGTAACCGAACGAACAAAGTTGCACGGGCCTCATTGTTCATGTATGCATTAACAGGCCCTTTTCTGACTTGTGAGTGAACTGCAGGACGCTGACGTCTTCACCTGAAACTTACCCTTCATGAGGCCAATTTCCCTTGGTTTGATCCTTGTCTAAGATTGCCACTTAATGTTCAGGACCTCGTTAACCTTTAGTTTCCTTGCACATGTTTTATCTTGTACAGCATCTATTACTGTTTCCTTTATGTTCTGACATTACCTGGGTTGTGCTTTTCAATTATAAATTTGTCCGGCTTGCAAAGATTGAATTTGGGACAGTCCTAATAATTAACTTTTGGGTTGGGTTACTGTAAATTGGGTTTTTGTTAATGTGATACTCAGTTAGAAAATGTGTCCTATTGGTCAGAATTTTGCTCAGTGGGTGTACATTTATAATGAAAATATTGTGTATAAAAGGTGATGTCTTGCTCTATGAAATTTGAACAGTTTCTTGAGTTGTACACCGTGCTGTATTGCTGGAATTACTGTTACTAGCTGCAGCTAATAAATTTGATCTTTGACGCCATCCAGAAGTATTCCGTGTCTCTGTTTGCCAAGACAGGAGAACCTGAAGACTTTGGGCGTGTCCCTGGCGCCGCTGGGTTCTAAAACCCGGTTCTCCAGTTGGCGCCCAACATGGGGCGACTTCAGCGGTACCAGTCCAAGCCCGATGATCGTGAGGAGCCACGTGAGGAAATTCTGGAGGAAGGCCGCCACTTCATCGACCTCTGCATGTCGACGTGGACCGAACGTCTTTTCTGCGAGGCTTCCCGCTTTCCAACGGCTACGAAGGACTGCTGCCCTGACTGTCGCCCTGTCTTGGACCCTTGATTGATCCTTTGTAAAGCTAGACGATAGACGGTCTTCTGGTGGCGTGACAGATATTTGGTTAAGTATAAGTGGGTCGCTCCCACGACTTTGTTTTGGTTCTTGGTTTTGTTTGATTTGATTTTTGCAAAAATCGAAGCCGAGGAGCTCGTATATTTACGAGTGTATCGATAGTTGATAACCCCTTGAAGTTTGAAGCTAAATTAGTGAGCTATAAGATGCCTGGTCTTAGCAAAATTAGGAAATGGTTTAGTTGTGGTTGCAACAGGGATTCCTGATTGGAGGATTCGTGTCCGATACCTCCGGCTGGTACTCCAATTTATGAGCTCTATTCAAAACACGGAGTGGGTCCTATTACTTATAATGAAGTGTGGGTCCGCTATACTAAAACGGATGGTGTCTTACAATGGCCCCAACATGGTAGTTTTGAAGTAAATGTTTTAGATAATCTGGAAGTTGTGCTATTTAAGAAGAAAGCCCGGACGGCAATGTTTGACTCTTTCCGCCTTTGGCGAAAGGAAGCCAAACAGCGAGAAATTAAGCAAGCAAAAAGAGATAGGAAAGATAAGAATATGTCAGTACTACAAGCTGCTAGGCAGTTTAAGATAGATGAGGAAGATCGAGTGTGTGAAGTTTTAGATAGACAGCGTTGCATGGCCAGAGATAAATGTTATCCGGCCTTGCCGTCTTCTCTTCCGAAAGTGACTGAAGACCTTGAAAAAGATCCTTTGATCTCTCATTTACTGAGATTGCCACCCCCTTATGTGCAGGGTGCTACTGCGCCTCCATTACCCCCGGTTGTTCCACCCTTTGTTGTTCAACCTCCTGCTGTTGTTCAGCCACTGTGGTGCTCCACTGATGGTTTTGCCTCCTACTGCGCAACCCACTCTAGGGGCGCAAGCTTTGCTTCCAGCTTTGCCTCAAACTCCTTTGCCTTCTGCTTCTGCATCTCAGACTCCTACTGCTCTTGTTCCTACTTTGTCTCAAGATTTTAACTTTCCTGTTTTTAAACCTACTTCTTCCCCTTCTGCTCGTAAACGGATGACAGAGACCGTTGTTAATCTGTTGTCTCCATTGTTTGGGCCACTGAGTATGACCCCTGTTTTGGAACGTAAGCAGAGTCGTAGTCAGCTTCCTAGTTCCGAAGAGCGGGCGGTGTTGGATTTATTGGCTCGTAGATGGATTTTAAATGCTTCTAGGTATAATTTGCCAGCAGTTATGGATGTTTTCTTTCAGTGGGAGCCGCCTAAGCAAAGGTATGTTTTTGATGTAATGTGTGCCTTTCTGCGGCAGGAATGGGAAGATAATGAGTTGGGTCCGATTCCGCAGGAAGTGCTTGATGTTCAGTCAGAATTTGCTAAAGGGACGATAGTGGAATCTGATGTTACAGATGCCGTGGAGACGATACTTGTTTTTAGGTCTAGATTACCGCCTCAGACATTGTATGAACCTGATTCCTCTGTTAGAAGGAAAGTGAAGCAGTATCCTATGAGAGAAGTTCCCCCTGTATGGAGAGAGGAAGTTGTTGCTAATGTTAATCAGGGTATTCAGGGTGTACCGGCACATTTTCAGCGAGTATGGGTACATGTCCCTTGGAAGAGTGCAGAGGTCTTAGCTCTTAAGCAGACCTTACCTGACCCCCGTAAGAATCCTGCTGGTTATTACAAGGAGTTGTCCCAGACAGTTGAAGCGTGTATTATGAATTTAGCTGATATAGATATGTTAATGGGTAATGTAGTTCCTCAACCTTTGTGGGCGAAGATTCGTCATGAGAATCATGCGGCAGAATTAGGTGATACATGGGCTAATATTGTTGCCGCAGATGGTCGACAGGTTGGAGGTGCCAAACCTGAGCCTTTAGTTGCGGAATTACCTGGTAAAATTATTAATCTAATGAAATTGGGTGAATTGGGACAAGTTAGCAGCATGCAAGCAAAAGAAAGACGAGAGTGTGTCTGATTTCTTCACGAGGTTTGAAGAAACGTTTATCGATCATAGTGGTCAAGACATGAGTACGGATGGTGGCCAAAGGTTGTTTGTGGACAAATTTGTCTTTAATTTGCTTCCCGAGCTTTCCAATAAGTTAAAGGACTCTGAGAGTTCATGGGCTGTTTCTATGTCGGCCCAGATATTGGCTACTGCACAATATTATGAGAATAGGGATAAAGATGAGAAGGATAAAGAAGAGAAGAAAACTAAAGATCTAAAGACAAAGGTTCTTTTGCAGCAAGCTTATCCGCCTCATCAGAATCAGCCTCAGTTTCAGCAACCTCCACAGTTTCAGAGATTGTTACAGAAGCCTGAGCCTTATGCTCCGCGATTCTTTCCTGGTCCTCATCAGTGTGCTTATTGCAGAGAGGAAGGTCATTTCAAGAATAGTTGCCCGACTTTGTTACAGCGTGCGAACATAGTATCTGGTCAGAGAGGTCGTGGTGGTTTCCAACCAGCTCCTAGGGGTAGGGGACATGGTGTGTTACCCCAGAATGAGCGTTCCTCTTCCCTTCAGAATTCTGCGAATTATTTTGACAAACAGAATGTTCCGAGTGGTCAGTCTGCACAGTACTATGTTGATGATTAGTATGTCGATAGTGAGAGTGCTGGTTATAATGATAGTTAGGACAGCCATGGGCAAAGAGAGGGAGTAGTGTCAGTTCCAGTAGATCAGAGTGACCTTATGTTGAAGTGACTACATCAGGTGTGGTACAACCTTTTCTTTTGGATACTGGTGCGACGAAGAGTTCTATTATGCACTCTAAACTTCCTGGCGCACTTTTGTCTGGCTTGACCAATGTTTCCGTAGGATTTTCAGGCGCCCCAGTTTGTAACCCGATTTCTAATCCTTTGCCCCTTTCTATTGGCCCTTTTGAATTGGAAGCTCCTCTTATTTTGATGACTGATTGTAATGAGAGTCTGTTGGGTTTGGACTTGCTGAAAAGATTGTATGCGACATTACATTGTTCTCCTTCAGGAGTACATCTTACTCTAGGTAAGAAAGTGATTTCTCCGATGTATTTGTCTAAAGATTGTCTTCCACTGGAATTGCGGTCTCTTCCTGATACACTTTGGGCTACAGGTACTAATGATGTTGGTCTTTTGCAGATTCCACCTTATGTTGTCACCCTCAAATCGAATGCTAGGCTACCACGTATCCCACTGTATAAAATATCTAGTGATGGCGAGAGAGCTCTTCTAGCGATTGTTTATGATTTGGTTGAGAAGGGTGTAGTTGAAGAAACGAGAGGTAATGTGTGTAACAGTCCTGTTTTGTCTGTCCTTAAGCATACTGATGCTTCTCAGCCACCTGTGTATCGGTTTGTGATTGACCTTCGAGAGGTAAACAAGATTGTGGTGCCACAGTTTCCTGTTGTTCCAGATATCACTGCTTTGTTGACTCTGATTCCTGCTTCGGCAGCCTGGTTTTTTGTTATTGACCGGAAGAATGCTTTCTTTAGTATTCCGATTGCTGAAGAGAGTAGGGATATTTTTGGCTTCTCTTTAGGAGGGCGAAGCTTCCGGTTTAAGAGAGCTCCCCAAGGTTATTGTGAAAGTCCCTCCATCTATAGTCAGGCGTTGAAAACTCAGCTTGATAATTTTGTGTTGTCTTCTGGTGCTACTCTTATCCAGTACGTTGATGATCTGTTGGTTGCCGCTGATGATGAAGAGATTTGTAAAGAGGCTATTCTTTCTTTGTTACGACATTTGTCTGACCTTCATCATAAAGTGTCACCTTCCAAGTTACAGTATTGCCGACAAGAAGTAACCTACTTAGGTCTTCTCTTGTCGAAGGAGGGAAGAAGGTTGACCCCAGAACGAATTCAAGCGATTGCGCAAATGAGTGTACCATCCACACAGAGAGAAGTGCTTGCTTTCTTAGGTATCACCTCGTATTGTAGACAATGGATCCCTAACTTTTCCTTGCTAGCGAAACCTCTGCTGGCATTGACTCTTAAAGATACTCCGTACCCTCTCCCTTGGTCTGATGATTGTCAGAAAAGTTTTTCTGAGTTACGTGATGCATTGTGTTCGGCTCCGGTATTGGGTACTCCTAACTACAGTAAACCTTTCACGTTGTATGTTCACGAGAGAGAAGGTTGTGCATTGTCAGTGTTGACTCAACAGTTTGGAGACAAGCAACGTCCATGTGCATATTTTTCAGCGACGTTAGATCCGGTAGCTAAAGCGTTGCCGAGCTGGCTGAGAGCTACAGCAGCAGCGGCTGTTTCTATCCGACAGTCTGCTGGTTTGGTATTGCATAATACGTTGATTGTGATGGTCCCACATGCAGTGGATACCTTATTGAACAGGACCAAGACACAGCACCTTACTAGTGCACGTCTGTCAGGTTATGAGCTGACTCTTTTAGCTAGCCATGTACACATCAAAAGATGTAATGTATTGAATCCAGCTACGTTGTTGCCGATTTCTGTAGAGTCAGATGCTCAAGAACAGCATGATTGCTTTCTTCGGACAGAGGAAGAAACGAAGGCGAGAGTTGATTTGACAGATACTCCCCTTGAGAATGTTGATGGTACCCTATGGGTAGATGGTTCGTGTTTCAAGCTTCCGAATGGTGAGACGACTGCAGCATATGCCGTTACAACTTTACATACAGTTGTTGAAACAGCACGTATAGCACAGAATTCTGCGCAAGCAGCAGAGTTGATTGCATTAACGAGAGCGTGTGTGTTGTCAGAAGGAAAGCGAATGAATGTCTATACTGATAGCTAGTATGCGTTTGGTGATGCCCATAGTTTTGGACGTTTGTGGAGAGAAAGAGGCTTCTTTACTTCTCATGGTGCGAAAATTCAGCATGGGCAGTTAGTGAATGAACTTTTGGAATCACTTACTCTCTCAAAGCAGATTGCAATTGTGAAGTGTAGTGCGCATAAGAAAGTTGTGGATGATGTAGGTCGAGGGAATGCGTTTGCGGATGAAGTTGCGAAGGAAATGGCGAGAGACATGATGAGCCGTATGTACATGGCGGGTCCTGCAAGATGGGTTGTGGAAAGTGGAATGTGTGAAGACACAATAGAAAGTGTGAAGATGATTCAGGTTGAAGCTACGGAAAAAGAAGTGAATGTGTGGAGAGAAACTACGGGTATGTTGGATCCGACGGGTTTTTGGGTTGAGTTGTCAGAACACCAGCGATGGTTGTTGCCTGATGCGTATGTGCTCCCAGTTGTTACTATGGCTCATGGAATGGCTCACATCAGTTCGAAAGGGATATGCAAGTTGTTGGCTCCAGTATGGCAGAATGCTGGAATTCCGAAATGTGCTGAGAATGTGGTGAAACATTGCATGATTTGTTTGAAGTACAATCCTGGAAAGGGAACTCCAACTTCAGCTGGTCATTTTGCTCCTCCAACTTATCCATTTGAAGTGATACAGCTAGATTACATACACATGGAGAGATGCAATAATTTGAAGTATGTCCTTGTGGTTGTTTGTGCCTTTTCCAGATGTATAGAGGCCTACCCCCTAAAGGATAATACTGCCTTGTCTACAGCTAAGGTTTTGCTTAAGGAGTATTTCACTAGGTATGGTTTGCAGAGAATTGTATGGTCGGACAATGGGAGTGAATTTGTGGGTCGAGTCATGAAGAAAGTGTGTATTGGATTAGGGATAAATCAGAAGTTCCACGCTGCGAATCACCCCCAGTCAGCAGGTCTTGTCGAATGCTATAACGGCACATTAAAGCTGAAACTCGCTAAAATTCAAGCGGGCACTGGTCTTACATGGCCGGATGCCTTGCCGTTGGCTCTTTTGTCAACAAGGACGACAGTGCATTCTAGTGTGGGACTTAGCCCATACGAAATAGTTTTTGGACGTCCAGCAAATGTTTGTGGTGTGCCTCGTCCTAAGAAATACAGTGACCTTGAGTACCCTATGTTGGTGGATTACTTACATGACTTGACTGCTAAATTACGTGTTCTCCACCAACAGGTCTATGACAGTTTGCCGACAGATACTGCAGATCCAGGCCATACGATCCAACCTGGTAATTTTATCTTGACGAAGAATTTTCAGCGATCCAAGAATTTGAAGCCGAGATGGACTGGTCCCTATTTGGTATTGCTGGTCACTAGAACTGCTATTAGAGTAGCTGGTAAAAAGAACTGGGTGCATGCCACCCATACGAAAAAAGTTCCGTTGCCCTTACCGTATGATAAGTGGGTGAGGGATGGAATAGATGACTCCGAGTGTGAAGGGTTCCTAGATTCGTACCTTTT
Source organism: Lissotriton helveticus (assembly GCF_964261635.1). Classification (NCBI taxonomy): domain Eukaryota; kingdom Metazoa; phylum Chordata; class Amphibia; order Caudata; family Salamandridae; genus Lissotriton; species Lissotriton helveticus. Next base: position 2,124,375,881 of record NC_136059.1, on the reverse strand, counting down.
AGTGATGTACATTTGACATGGACTCAGTCAGAACGCGAGGATGATGATGTTCTGCAAGCTGCTGTGCCTCCGCCTTTGAGACTCGACACGACGAATCCGGAACTCCTCTTTAAGGATCAGACTGTGCCTGGCAAAGAGCGTTACAATCTGAGATCGAAAAAGGACATTTGAAATCGACAAATAAAATTGAATTTTTTTATGTAGTGAATTACACCTTGTCAGATCAAGAGACTTTTTTACTTTTTCTTTTTCGAGTCACCATCCGGACTCAGCTGCAGGGTCGCGGTACAGCCTTAAGGGGTGAGCCGCGTATTGACACAAGGTCTGTGGTTGAGGGTCGTTAGTACGATCTTGACGCACACTTAAGTGAAGAAGGAAAATTGCCGTGAGCAGCACGTGAGAGGATGGAGTCTTTTGAGTCTGTCAAGGGTGTTAAAAGAGTTGATTTCAGAGTGCAAATGTGTATATTGGTTCATAGCAAATGTTTTTTAATAATGCGTTTTCTTATGCTTTTGAACATTACGTTAGTTTGTGTGGGTTGGATTTTCTATGCATCATAACAGACGCTTGCATCTACCTCCCAACCTACCCTTTCTTTTTCTACTGTTTCCCCACATGAGTTTCATACGTTGCCTGAACATGAACAGACACGAAGATTAGAATTTGTGAACAATTCGTTTATACAGATGTTACATTAGCATCAGCTAGTTGTAAATACCACGAATTGTTGGGTGTGTGGTCTTATGCCGCATACGACTGATAAGGGAATGCCATATTTGGTTTTGTCTTTTTGCGCCTAATGGGTCAGTATGGGCAGTCCAGTCAATGTTTATCTATGCGAATGAAGCATCTCCTATACGTTCAGTCCAAGATAGTGCGAATAATAATGCTTTGATACAGGGAATAGTATATATGGTCAGAGATATTGATGCATATAATGCTATCCCTAAAGATGAGGTACGAGCATATATTGGTTGGAACAAGCATTAGTCTGACAGAGAAGGAGAGACGAAAAAGGTCTCCCCTATTTGGATTGTACCCCATCGAGGTCATTTTTGTCTGCAAGGTAATGGTCAAAATCCGAGAGCTCAGCTTGGTAAGAGTGTGTGTGTTCACACCTATGTCTATACGTCCCAGAAATCTCCACCGTTCGTGCCAGCTAAAGGCACGTATTTTGTCTGTTATGATAGAGCATATACATGGTTGCCTTCTGACTTTTCAGGCACATGTTATGTGGCATTTTTGCTTCCCCCTACGTACACAGCTGCTTTCAACTACCATAAGACAAGATATGGTAGAGGTGTTATCGATGTGAAAGACACTGCCGCACAAGAAGTTGGGGACTTCTTTAAGGGTTTCCTGCCCTTTTGGGGTCCTATGGCTAATGGTAGGACAATTCGTCAGCTTACGAGAGTGGTCGAAGCCACTATAAATGAGACTGCAGGTGCTCTTAGTAATATTACAGCTGAGCTTCAAGCGGATCGCCTTATGACATTACGGAACCGCTTTGCTTTAGATATTATACTTGCAGATAGATGTGGAGTATGTAAACTGATCGGGTCTAGTTGCTGCGTTTTTATTCCAGATAATGCCCCGACAGTGTACCAAGCCATCTTGAGGTTACATAAGTCTGCTGAGTCTATACATGTAGACGAAGGGAATTGGTCGTGTATAGGGTGGTTTTGGGAAATGCTGTCCAAATGGGGATGGAAGATTCTGATGTTCCTTGGTATGGCTTTAGTGATCCTTTTCTCGTGTTGCTTATGCATCCAGTGTGGTCCCGCCATTTGTGGCCTTTGTGCTACAATCTGTGTGAGAAGACCTGTCCCGAGAGAAGTGAAGGATAATAAGATGATGTTACAGCAACACCTTAATGACCTGATGAGAATAGATATAGACCTGGATTCAGATTGACGTGAGTTTAGGTTATTGCCTACGTAATGGCAAAAGGAGGGGCTGAGGTTCCGTGATTTCGAACCAGACTCCATTTTGTTTGAGTTGTTTGTGACGCCATTTTTGTGTTGCCCTCACGTAGGCCGTGGAGGTAACCGAACGAACAAAGTTGCATGGGCCTCATTGTTCATGTATGCATTAACAGGCCCTTTTCTGATTTGTGAGTGAACTGCAGGACGCTGACCTCTTCACCTGAAACTGACCCTTCGCGAGGCCAATTTCCCTTGGTTTGATCCTTGTCTAAGATTGCCACTTAATGTTCAGGACCTCGTTAACCTTTAGTTTCCTTGCACATGTTTTATCTTGTCCAGCATCTATTACTGTTTCCTTTATGTTCTGACATTACATGGGTTGTGCTTTTCAATTATAAATTTGTCCGGCTTGCAAAGATTGAATTTGGGACAGTCCTAATAATTAACTTTTGGGTTGGGTTACTGTAAATTGGGTTTTTGTTAATGTGATACTCAGTTAGAAAATGTGTCCTATTAGTCAGAATTTTGCGCAGTGGGTGTACATTTATAATGAGAATATTGTGTATAAAAGGTGATGTCTTGCTCTATGAAATTTGAACAGTTTCTTGAGTTGTACGCCGTGTTGTATTGCTGGGATTACTGTTACTAGCTGCAGCTAATGAATTTGATCTTTGACGTCATCCAGAAGTATTCCGTGTCTCTGTTTGCCAAGACAGGAGAACCCGAAGACTTTGGGCATGTCCCTGGCGCCGCTGGGTTCTAAAACCCGGTTCTTCAAGGTCTATTTAAATTTCCCACTGCAAAGTACAACATTTGAAAAACAATTACAATTCTTCTGCTATTAAATCTTGTTAACAGACGTACACAATTATCCTCATTAGTACCTACTTACTTATGGCGACTACCTCTCCTGGGGTGGAGACCATCAACCAGCCTACTTAATCTTGGGCTTTTCTTTCAATTTGAATCCAGGTGTAACCCATCTCCTTGCAGACAGCCTCGACACCAGGTGTTTCTTGGCCTTTCTTCTTTCCTTTTCCCTTGAGGGCCCCAGGTGAGGGCTTGCTTGTTGGTGTTTGATGCAGGTTTGTGTGTGTGTGGGGGGGGGATTGTATCCAGCCCCATTGTCTTTTCATGATATCTTCATGGGGAGGAAGTTGAAAGTCTTCTTCCATAGGTCGTTGTTGTTGATGGCGTTTGACTCCAGATTTGAAGGACTTTCCTCAGGCAGATGTTGATGAAGGTCCGGTCTTTGTTGGTGATCGTCACTGTTGTCCTCCAAGTTTCTGCTCCATAAAAAAGACTGATTGTACCTTGGTTTTAAAAGGCCTGATATTGGTTTACAACGGTAAGTCCTTCCTTAGAGCTCCAGATCTTCTTTAGCTGCATGAAGCCAGCCTTTGCATGTTCATATTCTTGCCCTAACATCCACCTCTGTGCCCCCAGCTTGTCTATGACACTGACCAGGTAGATAAAAGGCCTCATCCTTTTCCAGGTGCATCATCTGTAAGAGTGACTGCAGTAGTGCTGGCTGTGTTAGCCTTCAGGTTCTTGGTTTGTCCCCTGTGGATTTTGAGGCCAAGTTGTGCTGATATGGCTGCCATTTTGTCGGTCTTCTCTTGCATCTGCAAATAGGTATGAGAGAGTGGGGCTTCGAGCTGCCTCCAACGTGTCCACTGTATCCCATTTCTTTTTCTTGGTGTGTATGTATTCATAACATACACACAAAGGGGATGGAGACAACAAAAAGAAACACAAAATCTGCTATCTGCAGTCATCTAACCTCCAACACCAAAAGTATTGACATTGATTACTGACCCCATGGGAACAAAGGAAACACACAAATTGTAATTCCCAGGGCGTAATTTATTTAATCACTTGCCCTTGCAGAAAACAGTAAGTGGGAATGACCAGCAGGAAGGTCAAGACCCGCATCACTTCACTTCCCAGCATGTCCGAGGAGGGGAGGGGCTCGCGTACGTGAGCCTGTGTTTCTACGCTGACATCACTTGCCGCCCGCCCTGTCTCCTACTTCTATAGGGACATACACCGAGTGCTCACATCAGCGCGGCATATGAAAGAGGGGCACGACTGGTGCAGGACTTCTCATCGGAACAGTAAGGGGCCCGGATGGGTCATTTGTTCGAGTGGTGAAGTGTGTGTAAAGGGGTCATGTAATTAGTTACCACGACCGCGGGGCGCGTGTGTATGTGTGGTCTTTTTAACACCGACGTAAGACTTTGATACCGCCATTATGAGACAATGCCGTTGGGAGGCAGAAGTCGTGAGCTGGAGGGATATATGAGAATGGGGCAAGGTGTGCTTCGGCGCAACCATGCTTTAATGAATGCACTCCTGGGTATAATGCTTAATGATAATAACGACGATTTTGAGATCACAGCCTATACCCTATTGATCTACCTTTGATAGGTGACGAGTCGGGATCGTATATGGACCGTTTCACCACTGATGGGATGGAATGCAGAATGTCATGCATTTCGCTTGTGAAAAGAAGGCTATCATATATTGATACACTACACATGTTTATTTGGATATACTTTGTTTCTGTTACCTTGGAGTATAGGCTGTGTTCTTTGGGACTCCTCCCTCCATGTGCCAGGTCAAGTGATTTATTTCAGTAAACTCGGTGAGTTACATTTCTTCTTAATCATGATTGCTAATGATGACATCCTTGGCATTTGGCTGAGGTGACGACCTAAGGCCCTTTGAGGGTTATGACGGGTGTATATGAATATATGTGTGTATAATTTTATATATATATATATATATATATATATATATATATACACATTTGTCTCCTAACAATTTATATACTGAAAGAACTTTGATCAATGCTACGGGGTGATTTTCTGCACATGTATTGTTTTGAGTGGGTGGAATTATGAATCCCACTCGTATGGCCAATGATTTGTTCAATGGGGACACCATTGGTTATATGATCTATAGGGGCCTTCTTAAAACAAAGAGCATTTCTAACTTAACTATTTATGGGAAGTGGGTAGCAATGGGGCTGGCCACTAGGTTATATGTAATGTACTTATATTTATCTCACAGTTATGTCACCGTGTTGGCGGAACTCCATCCACATAGCCTAATACCGATGGGCGAGAGTGACCTATGCCCCTTCTAACACCTAACTGAGGTAAGAGGGGTAATATATAAGACTGGGACAATAAGACGTCCTGAAGAAGACCAAGGTGACCCATTAATGAAGGGCAAATAGAGGTCGAAACAGGTTGACTAAAGCAGTTAAGGAGGGGTTCTAGTGGGCCTTAATACCCTTTGGTAGCACCACCATCCATTCTTTTTTTTAATCCTGACCTTGGAACCTATCAATAAAGTTTACTATGGTATCCAGGAGCCAGTTTTAATTGTTCCCTACTGCGATTTATTTGTCTAATTTTGTACTCAGTCTTGATTTGTTGTGTGTGGACACTGGTGTCACGTTCAACTTTGTATTGCACTTTGTCTGTGCATTTCTTTGTTCCCCCTCCCTATGCTCCGCCCGGTGTGTGGCTACGCCCGAGCGTTGTAGCAGACCCGATGATGAAGCATGTCACACACAGTGTGTGTGAGTGAGGGCAGTTTTTCATCATTCATGGGTGTGCCGAATGCTTGCGCACCTTTGTTGATTTTGTGTTTCTTTTTTGTCGTCTCCATCCCTTTCGTGTGTATACTATAGTGACATAGGGGGTTCGGGGTGGAAGATTTGTATATAGACCCTCTCCCCTTTGTGTGTGAAAATATGTATTCATAATCCCATCTGTGGCCAGCAGTAAAAGAAAAAGTGAGAGCAAACAACCTTGGCAGACTCCGGTCCTCATTTTGAAGGCTTCCGTGAGTTTTCCTTCATGGACTATCTTGCAGGTCATTCCCTCATAAGAGTTCCTGATGATTCTTCCAAGTTAATCTAGCAGACCATAGTGGTAGAGGAGTTTCCAAAGGGTCTCTCTGTCCACTCCGTTGAATGCCTTCTCATAGTAAATTGAGTTGACATAGAGGGGGGAGTTCAATTCTATTGATTACTCAAGTGACGATGTGCAGTGTTGCAAACTGGTCTGTGCAGGATTTATCTTTGCAGAAGCCAGCTTGTTGGTTTTGTAACTGAGCATCAACTTGTTCCTTCCTTCTGTTCAGAATGACACTGTTGAAAACTTTGCCTGGGGTAGATAGAAGAGTTATCCCTCTGTAGTTGTTGTACTCAGTTCATCTTTCTTGAGGATCTTGATCATATATCCATTTTTCCACTCTGGTGGTACCTTTTCCTCTACCCCTCTACCCACATCCTTCCAAACATGGGGTAAAGCATGTCTACTGATGATTCAATGTCTGCCTTCAGTGTCTCTGCAGGAATGTTGTTTAGTCCTGCTACCTTCCCATTTCTCAGATGCTTGATGGCTTGCCGTATTTCTTCCTTGGTTGGTATGCTGCAGTCCAATGGAAAGTCATTGTCAGCTGGCTGTATGTCTGGTGGAGACTGCAGCATAGGCTGGTTCAGCAGTTTTTAAAGGTGGCCCAACTATCTTTCATGTAAAATAATCCTAGTTACAGAAACATCAACCAAAAGATATCCTGGCCTGAGAGAGAGAAGAATCTCATTTATGAAGGGCTATAATGCCTTGTAGTGAAAGCCAGAGATTCCTGGAAGCCACAAAGGCAATCCACCTGCTTTCGACCAAGACACTCACCATCATGACATGGAATATGAGGGCCATGTTTGAGACAGGCCAGAGAGCCCAAGTGGCAATAGAAATGAAAAAATAAAACCTTGCCCTCTTTGGCATCAGCGAGACCAGAAAGATGCAGTCCGGACAGAAAAGGCTGGCTCCAGGGAGGATTACTGCTACATTCTGGACATGAGGAAGGGAATGCCCCCCTTATTCAGGAACTAGCACTGATGCTAATGCCAGCAGCCAACAGAGCTCTGATTGGATAGGAAGTAGAGTGCAAACATCACACCTTATCATTACTGTGCATTGTGCATACCACTATCACATGAATCACTGTAGCCGTGATGCAAAACCCTGGTAATGCAACATCACCTAGATGTACACTTCAGGGCATAAACTGCAAAATATGGCACTTGAATCATCAGGTAGTAAACATGCCTCTCCTCTCGTAGGCTCCTGGGCTACCACCGCCTACCACAGAGAATGCGTTAATGTTATACTTGGGAGCCCTGTCCTGGGCTAGCCCCACAATGCCCCTTCCAAGAGTGAGGGCTTCAAAGTATGTGTCCCTTAGGCAGCTGCCCGTGATCAGGTGGCAGAGCTGCGGACTCTGTTCTCACATGTACACAGCCTGAGGAAACAAAAATGCTCAAGGCCAATCAGGCTCAATGTCGGGGCAACCCTCTCGCAGGAGATCTTCCCCTGTCTCACTGACCTGGCAGCTGCTGGCTAGGGCCTCCCGCCCTGGCTTGTTGAATCGCAGCTGCCCGCAACAACGCAGTGCAGCCGCTCCAGCCTGGAAATATGGAAAGCAGACGGCAGGGCACGGAGCAAAGCCTCCGTCAGCTCCCCAGACATCGGCCTGCTGCAGAACACGGAGCCAAGTCTCCGCCGGGTCTGCAGTCATCAGCCCTCATCACAGCCCAAACACACTCCCCGCCCACCATATGCGGAAGATAGATACCACTCTTTGGGCTCAGGAAAATAAAGTTTGAAGCACTCACCATGCAGTCCTAGTGAGTGGGCACCTGACCTCACAGCATGCTCACAAAGCACTCTGGCACTAAAGGAAGCAAAGCGCCCCACTAGCACTTGACCGTGGAATGCAGGGAATGTGAGGCGTTCACCAGCGTTTGAATAGGAGGCAATCAAAATAAAGACCTCAGCCCGTCTCCACCATGGAGACACGAAACAGGGAACTTACAGCACTCACAAACACTACGTTCGTGCTGAGCTCCTTTTAGAGCAATGGGACACTCAGTCTAAGGAGTGCAGAAAGCAGGCCAGCACACAGGGTCCTTAGGCATAGATGCAGCCCTTCCAGCAGATCAGCACACAAGTCCCTGCAGTGGCTCCCTGCCAGCACAGCAATCTTCTGGCCCCATGCTCTGTCTTCCTCAGTTCCAGTCAGATCAACCAACATGGGGTCGCAACCCCAGGACTTATAGTCCAAATATCTTTCTTTTCCCCTGGCACAGGGCTATGATCCCAGTCTAAACCACTTCTGAGGGCACTTCACAATACAATTATTAGTGCACAAAGACCTCCATTCGTATTGTAAGCTTTGGCCCCAGACATGCTACAGGGAGGTGGAGTCATCATTGTGGAAGACAGGCACAGCCCTATTCAGGTGGAGGTGCTACTTCTCCCACCACTCCAAAGGCAAACCAGGCCTATTTAGGTGCAAGGGATAACTCATCCTGCTACTCTAAATTCAGCCAAGGTCTATTAAACCTGCCCAGACAGGGCAAAATACACTTCACCCTTCCTCAGGGACTGGCTGGAGTCCCCTCTCCCCTGTCAGTCAGGACCAGACAGTCAATACACATCAGGCAGGCACAAAGATACATTGCACACAGAAATGCCCACTTCTAAAAGGTTGCATTTCTAAAATAGTAATAATACATCTGCTTTCACCAATAAGCAGATTCATCACTACTATTCCAAACATACCAAACATGGTTGTGGTACCCCTCTCATGTCAGGAATTACCACTGAAGCACATATCAGGGCATCCCCAATGCATCCCTATGAGAGAGCAGCCTCACAGCAGTGAGACATTAAATAGGCTGTTTGTCACTACCAGGACATGTCACACAGTTAAGGCACATGTCCTACCTTTCACCTACAACCGCACCCAGACCATAGGGCTAGCTAGGGCCTACCTTAGAGGTGACTGATATGTAGTAAAACGGGAGGTGTAGACGTGGCAAACACTTTATGTGCCACGTCACAGCGGCAGTAAACTGCGGGCGCAGGCACTGCAGTGGCAGAGGCCTGGGATAGGTTTGAAAGGCTACTTTGGTGGGTGGCGTAAGCAGCACTGCAAGCCCGCCAGTAGCATTTAATTCACTGGCCCTGAGTATATGGGATACCATTGCAAAAAGGACTGACAGGTAAATTAAATATGCCAAACAGGTGTAGACCAATCTTACCAGGTTTACAATAGGCGGGCCATGCACTTTTGCACTAATCAGCAGTGATAAAGTGCCCAGAGTCATAAAACCACTAACAACAGGTCAGAAAAAATACAGGAGGAAGGCAACAAGTTCTGGAATGACCCTGCAAAAATGGCCAAGTCCAACAGTTATCCAGTGCTGTGCACCTAGAAATGACAGCAACGAATAAGACAAAGAACAGTTTTACAAAATACTCCAGTCCATCCTGGAGAAATGGCATGAGAGAGGCATCACCATACTGATGGGGAATATTAATGCCAAGACTGGAGGGGCAACACTGGGTACGAAGATGTCACAGAAAACCATAACCTTGGCAACATGAACAAGAATGGGGAAAGGTTAGCAGATCTCTTTGCCTTTAACAGTCTGGTGATAAGTGGTAGTGTATTCCCACGCAAAACAATACACAAGGCCACATTGATGTTACCACACTGTTCAACAGAGAATCCAATTGACCATGCATTGCCAAGAATTTCTGGAGGTCCCTGCAGGATGTGAGAAATATGAGAGGATCGGAAGTGGCGTCAGACCATCACCTTATCATGGCCAGACTAAAGCTAAAGCTGAAGAAAGCATGGATGGAACCAACAAACCAACACCAGCGATATAACACCACCCTCCTCAAAGATGCACAGAAAGGGAGTGAATACTCAGTCACCTTAAGTAACAAGTTTAAAGTCCTGCATGTACTAGAAGATGACAGACACACAATGGAAAGCCAGTGGAATAAGATCAAATAAACAGTGACACCAACCTGCGAGGAGCTACTGGGTCCCAAGAAACACCATCATAAATAATGGAGCTCCACCAAGACCCTCTGCAAAACCAGCTGAACAAGACCAGAAAAAGTGAAAGCTCAAGGCGAATACACCAACACCAACAAGGAAGAAAGAGAAGCTTAAGGGCAGACAAGCGAAAGTTCATTGATGTCTTATCACAGAAGTGTAGGAATCCGCAAGCCATGGAAACTTGAAAGAACTCTACGGCATAACAAGGAAACTCTCTGAAAGTTCCAGCAAGCCAGAAAGACCTATAAACATCAAAGCTGGGAAGGCAATCCTCGGTAATGAAGGCCAACAAAGAAAATCCTCTTTAGCACCCTGGGTAAATTATAGTCCATATCTATAATTTTGGCCGTTGCATTTCTATATTATCTTAAGTAATTATGTAAAAACTGCTTTCTCTGTTATCACTTGCTGTCCCTCAAACCTATCACTATCTCTGTATAATAACCATGCTGTTTAATATGAACCGCTGGTTTAAAGTGGCAGGCACAAGTGCAAATCTTTGGGGACAAGGACTCATTTTCATTGTCAGACTTTGAACAAGAGGAAGAAAGACAGGAAAAGGAAAACAAGGGAGGAAAAGAAAGACAAAAACGCTGGAAAAGTGAGAAATCATATTTGAAAATGACCCTGCAAGAGAGAATTAAGGAGACAGGATATGGAGGGTGGTGGTACAAAATGGCACCGGTGGAACAAGGCTAAACAAGTTTGGTATTCAACAATCCCCGCATATGACAGAGCTGGCGGTGATTTTCCTTAGTAAATGCAGAGCATCCATGCCTCTGTATTTGTTTATTTACCTATTTATTTATTTACAAATTAAACACTGGTGAACAAAGCTGATACTGACCTATATACCTTTGTTTTCCATTTTTAAAAATGCAATAATATGCCACACAGTATTTGGACTAGATGGAACATTAAATCAGTGAATATTGATGCCAACATTTCTCAACTGTGGACAAATGTGATTGCACAGTTTTAAGACTACATATAGCCCAAGATTTACTGCGGCAAATATACATGAGCTCAATCTACATAGAATGTCTTTCATTTGGGATTATTCTCATTTTGTCGGGTCATTCTGATAACCTGACTGGCACTTGTGTTAACTATTTCATGGCTGTGCGGAGCCCAGCCCTACTATCTGTCAGACAAAATATCATCCAGTAATTCAAGCCATTATCACAATAGAATTTTGTACAGTTTAGCTTCTTTTCGAGACCCCTTTCTGCACAGCATTGAGTTAAAATGGGCCATGTGATTTGGCCATATCAAAACCTGCCATAAAAATACAAAGGCATCTCAGGGGTTAGCAACTTTTCCTGGTACACTGTAAGAGCACTGTAGTTCCTGAATACACAATGCCCTCTTTTGTAGAATGAAGCAATACCATTTTCAGCAGAGTCAGTAAAAAATAATCATTTGTATTTAGACATAACTGGCAACAAGGTGGAGCAGAAGGTTGGTGATTTCTAAAAATTGTCTTTCCAGATCTGGTAATACTAAAAGTGGAAGTCACCAAATGTGCCTACAACACAATGGGGTCAGAGAAGGTAGTGAAAGGACATCTGAGAAGTAAGCAGGTGATATTATATGGGGAAACATAAACAACAAGGTCCTAGTGTAATTTCCACAGCACTCCACTATAGAGACAGAGCTACTGTATTAGGTCCACAATTTAATGGAAAAACATGTTCATTCATAGATTCCGGCCTAATCTATAATTAGGGAGTATGACAAGCTGTGTTGTCATCCAGTCGCCACCTTCTTGCCACAAATCTGAGAAATCTGTGGCAGGAAAAACTGACCAGTGTCAGTGTTGTGGGCAATGCACTCTATTTAGGACCTTCAAAATAGGTGGGATGACCTCAAGAGGAGAGTCAAAAGCGACCCAAGTGCGCTTCATTGGAAATCCCTTGAGTAGGACCTGTCCCAGTTCTGCGGCTCCAGTCATGGGTGGAACTTACCTACACCATGGGCAACAGGTCATTTGAAGGAAGAGTTTATAGTATGAAGATAAGACATGCATGGAGCTAGGTGGGGCAGAAGGCAAACAAACAGGTTGGTGTTACAATTTATACCCTGACTTTTAATGTACGTTCTGACTGTTGTATGTGATTTCATAGAAAAATAAATTCATGGAATACCATTACTGAGAAACCATTTCACCTAAACTGTTTAATGGAGATTTTGCAGGATGAATGGCAGTTACCATTTCATGGACACAAATTCAACAAATGTCTTTTTTAAACTTTGCAAAAACAGATGCATTTCTTTTAGAACATTTGTGTCAGAGGTATTTATTTCAGTGCTTTACTTCAGGGGACAAAATTTCAGACTAATATCTTGTATGTTGTAAAACAATTATATCCTATGGTTTTTATTTGCCGACTCCTCACAACTCTTAAGCACCATCCATTCCTGACCTCCCCCACGATGCTTAAATACCATCCACCGTTGCCCCTAGAGGACCCTCCCCATGCCTAAACTACACCAGTCATTGATCCCTTATATCGATCTATACCTGAACCCTAATCCCTCTCAGCACACCAAAACTCCACCCATCCCTGAACCCTAGGGCCCATCAATAGCCTTTTACTCCTGCCCTTGCTGAACCATAAAAACCCTTTCTACGCCTAAACCCACTCATCCCAGAACCTTTAAAACCACTCACCAACCCTAAACTCCACTCACCTCTGAATCCTAAAAAACCTTTTCTATATCTAAACTCTCCCTATACCTGAACACTCAAAACTCTCACCACCCTTAACTCCATCCATTCGTGAACCTTAAACTCTTTCTGCCAATAAACTTCACTGATCTCGGAAGCCTTTAAACCCCTCATCACCCATAAACTCCACACATTTCAGACCTTAAAAACCATTCACTGCCCTTACACTCTATCCATCACTGAACCATAAAGCCCTAACCAGTTCTAAACTCCGGCCATTCCTGAATAATTAATCCATATGTATTAATTGATCTTTTAACAATTATAAGAAAACATAAGTAAACTTTCCCAATCTCAACCATTAGCAGCACTGGCCACATTTTTCAAACAATTGACCACCGCATTTACAGCCTTTCTTCGTTCTGGTCTACTACATCTTTTCTAATATGATGGTGCTGTAGTGCTGAAATGTGCAAAGCGCATAATAGTTCATAGAATTTGTGCAACTGATAATTTATCCAAAAGGTAAATCCAATACCCAATTAAATAATACAAATTATGAGTCTTCTCTTAAAATACACAAGTGAGGGTTACAATCAAGCAGATAGTGCATTATAGGCCTGATTAAAAAAAAAACATTTTATTATCATTAAAATTACACTTTCTTCTCTGATTCTAAAAAAATTTCTGACAGCTTCCATAGTTGATCCTATTTTAGCATTTTTAAACAAGGAGCATAAATGTGTTTTCTTTATAGACAACAGTTTAGGCAAATACATATAATATATATACAATTCACAATTAAAACTTACAAATCTAGCTAGCGACTTTCAGATTCAGTGCATGAATGTTTCGAGCATAAAGGTCTATTTGTATTTCGACTTCTATGGTAGTTTACATACAATCGATCAGTGCTAAATTTGTAAAAAATAAGTGTCAGGGCTTTCGTCAGGAGGGCACTGCAGCTTGTACCGTTCATTGCCGCTATCAGCCTTGCCAAAGACAGTACCAATATAACTACTAACCTCACACATGTACAAGTGACAATTCAGCTTATTCCAGGCCCCCACAGCATAAGAATGGCTTGTGCAGCGCTCAAGTCATTTTTTATGTATATTGAATCAATAAACAACTGTTGTTATGCTCATCTTAAATTAGACAGACAGCTAGCAGACTGTTACAGGCCCCGGTGTTGACATTTAAGTGCCGGTGCCGAGCCCCGGAAATTACTGGCTCATATTAAGCAGTGCAATCGATCCATATATATTTTATTGCTCTTTTAACAATTATAAAGATGCATGAGAAAACTTTCACAATTTCAGTCATTGGCAGCACTGGCCACGTTGTTCAAACCATCGACCACTGCATTTACAACCATCTCAAGCTCGATCTTTTGCCTTTTACCAATATAATAAAGTGCTAATGTGCCTGTGAGAAGTTGGCCTGATATATGCAGTTCACTAATTAAAGTGGGCACCCTGCACCAGTCCAAACAACCCTTATGGTGATTTAAGAAGTTAAAGATAACCTTTGAAAGCTATCCAAGTGGTAACTGTGGAGAGCAGCCTTCAGGCTTAGTCTTGAAGGAATGTTAAGCAGCTTGTTTTACCAGAATGAAACCTTATTATATTGTTAAATGAAAGGAGAATCACTCACTACTTATAAAAATATGTATGTATTGTTATAACACACTCTAAGTACGACACAGTCATTGTTCCCTGTAACCTGCGCTAGCTTGGGAACGCGTGCACTGTGCATTTCACCAGCGCGCACAGACTCTTGCAAAGCGCGCATGTAGTTGTTTAACATGAACCAGCCACGGCCTTTAAACTTGAGCGCCGTGAGATATGTGGTATTTTGTTATCTTTGAAGTGCACTGATATTACGGCACAGGTCCGACTTTCAGGCTACTCTTGCAATGGGCCTGTGGAATGCCTGAGGGGGCAGCAAAAGGCAGAGTGGAGATGCAGGCGCTGTAAGACGCAGTGAAAAAACAACAAAGCCTCATTAACATGAGAATGGTCTTTAAAAGACCTGTGAAGTACTCTGTGTGGCTGGCATCTCAAAAACTGTCTGTGGCCCGGGAAGCTGTCTCAGCCCGGGCTGCTTGCACACACAAACGGGGTGGGGGGGCAGCGGCAGGGGGCTGAAGTTCTTTGAGCACTATGGACAGCACGCCTGTTCACAAAGTAGGATCAGGGCTGCTTTTCACCTACATTTTTTAAAGTGTGCTGTACAAATCCCTCTCTCTGGTCGATGCTGCTAACAATAAAATAAATAAATTGTTATGTTTTCCCAATCGGATTGGGAGCTGGTTCCATGCACTGACCAGCACAAAGACGTTGGTGATAGTGCTGTTATTCACAAGCTCACAACTGATTTTTTTTATGTTTTCTTTGTTTCACATAACACAGGATGGATTCATGCTGTTGCTGTGTGTGTTTAATCAGGGCCAGCTTTAGGGCGTTAGTGCAGTGGCACCTGGCACTGACATTATGAGGTGTGTGGGGTGAGGGTCACTTGGTTTTTACAATAACTTTTGAGTTTGAAAGCAGGTGCTGGTAGTTTCCTTGGGTGGCCATCAGTCTTGAGGCAACATCAAAAATGTCAAGATAATGACAGTGATTAATGCTCCTGCTGGAACCCTCAATGGGTTCAAGTGCCTGCTGCAAAGAAAGCGTGACTTGCATGTACCATGATCAGAGAACTGTCTGTGAGTGAACAATAAGTGAGTGAATAATGAGTATACCTATACAAAAATAAATGTATGCCAGAGATAAGCTTTGGAAATGTGAAGGGTACTGTTAGAGGATGGTAGTAAGGTAATTTATGGAGAAGGTGGTCAGTTGAGGGCTGACAAAACTTTTGACACACTGGGCGCCAGCAGCACTAAAGCCTACCTGTTTTTCAGCCTCATTCAGAAGTTCCTGCGTTACATAACCCACCACCATTTGCGGCAGAAGGAATAGCTCTTACCATAGTTTTCAGAGTAGAATGCATATTTTCCCATACTCTATCATTCTTTTAATGGGAAGCCATGTTGTGATACATTACGTCATCACAGACTAGAAGGTCTGCTTGTTCCTAAGCACATTACATATTTCAGCATCACAAGTATAAGGTATTACCAGGGCCACTGGAATTATGCTTTATATTTGCATAATTATGGATTTGCCACATAATCCATCATCAGAAACAGAAATCTATAGATTTAAACCAAATAAAAATAGTTTCTAGCTTAAATAAATGAAAAGATCAAAAGTTACTAAAAAAAGTTGAGACACATGTTTGCTTGCATGGAAGGCTCCTCTCAAAGGTTGGCTTGGCAGCTTTAAGTTGCTTAGGCCTGTATTTGGTTTCTATACCGGTCCTAAGGAGGTGAAATATTTCCACAGACAGGATTACCATGTATAACAAATGTATAAAAGAATGAAGTAACACTATGAAAGCATGTGCTGTATTATTCCACGTGATTTGCCTATTCTTATTCCATAATGTAGCCAACACAGTTGCATAATTTGATGCTTTCCTCTGTGGCAGAATTCCTAGGGCCCGGGTATTTTTGATCAGCTTTTGTACAGTACACAATGTGCCATTACTATAGTTCCACTGAATGTATAGGCACTGACAAACATACTCTCACACATTTTCACTCACCTTCTCCTACAGACTTGCACCACATACACACACTTTCATGTCATATACTGTCTGTGTCCAGGAATGCACCTTGCATTCAGACAACTCACTCCTCATCCTCGCCCTTTACTTTCCCGCTCACCCTGCACTCACAGTGATCACAATGCACTCACACTGATCACCGTGCACTCAGCCATTCGCCCGCTCACCCTGCACTCACGGTGATCACTCTGCTCTCACAAGAGAACCACACCTGAAACCAATAAGTCTCCTTAAAGTCCATGAGACTTTCTTATTTAATATACATTTTGTAAATCGCGATTTACAAAATGTATATTAAATAAGAAAGTCTCATGGACTTTATGGAGACTTATTGGTTTCAGGTGTGGTTCTCTTGTACCAATTGATAAATGTTGGGGCTATTATATCTATCATGTATTGTTCTGTATTAACCATAGTTATTTAATCCAAAGGGGACCTTAGGAAATTATTCGTAGCAGACTATTTCAAAATGTATTTGTATGTTGAATTATTGTCTAGGACCAACTGTTGACTATAACACTTGATACCCAGGTCCTTTGACTACAATTGGGTTAGCCCCTGTTTTATAACAGTTTCCCAAATTCATATGGTCACCTCACTCACCCTGCAGTCAATCCTCTTACCCTACCTACTTTTACACTGTTGCATCACTCACTGTGCATTCACATGGGCATGTCTGCCACCCAGACAGCACAGAGTGTTAATGTGCCTGCTACAAAGAACTTGTAGCATGCAGATCACAGAACTGAGTGTAAGTAAACTAGGAGCAGCGTTATTAAAAATTTAAATATCAGAAAGGTGCTATAGAGAGATGAGGTGCATTGCTGGTGAGTGGTAGTGAGCAAATTAATGAAGGAGGAGGAAATGGGTGCCAAAAAAAACTGTTGCACAGTGTGCGACCAGTGCAGAGCCAGCCCTGGCTGGGAGTGTTAGCCACCGAAGTTCAGGACTAGTTGTTCCTCTGCTCACAGCGTCCGCCATGGGCTGCATTAAACATAAATTCTCTGAAAAGGCAAATCATCAGCCCCACACTTAGAAAAGAAATGCAGCAAGGTTTATATAGTGCGAACTGAATCCAAAAGTATTGGCGCAATCTAAATGATTTATTTATTTATGAATGCATGGGGTGATTAATTGATTTGCTGAGAATCACAGGATGTTAATCTGACCCGAGACTCAAAACCCATCTTCTAAATTAGCAGCTCAAGCATAAAGCCACAACCTCTACCACAAGAGCTGAAGCATTTTCAATATTATATACATCTTTATGCAACAAACAACCATTGACAAAGCCAATAGTCCTGGCTTCTTGTAGGTGTAATGTTACTAGTATTATATGTTTGGATGCAATGATAGAAGAAGCAAAATATCAGTCAGGTGGCACACTATGCTAAACACAGATTTTTAGCTTAATTGCTTTTCAGTCATGCCCTTATTTGCACTGGTCACGCCCCTTTGAGAGACCCCTCCCCTAGCTTTTTCATCCCACTTAAAGCCATGGTGTACATGTGCGCTCGGGTTCTTGGCGCACATAGCCTTGGCTGCAGCGCACAGAGAACTTACTTTGCCGCACACAGAGGAAAAAAGTTAGAGGGAACATTGTTTGAGCACTGTAGGAAGGTAGGATCTTTCTGCATGTGTACATCCACTTTTTGCCTGGTGCAAGATCATCCCATGGCCATAGTCAATCTCAGCTGAGGTGGGGTCACTGGTCCCAAAAGAGTTGCAGTGTCCTCAAAACCACCTGTAGATTGCCTCTTGGTTAATGAGTTGGAAACTTCAGCCTGGTCTGAAGTGGAACTGAAGGCTAGAGATGTTAGGACTCCCTGAGGAATTTGGTGTGACCCTTAGGGCCCCAGTCCAATCCCCGGGCAATTCTGGAGCAGTGGAGCCTGAAAGAATGGCCCACTCTTCTCCCCCAGAGAGCACATGGAATGCAGAAAAGTCTTCCACCCAGACTATAGGTAATGGTCAGCCTCCTCAGGGAACTGATCCTACCCCTTGTAAAGGAACGGACCCAGAGATGGTCAGGCCTGTCCCAACAGAACCACTGAGGGTAGAGGACCATTCCAAGGACAAGGAGGTGACCAGTCTGGAGCAGGTATCCTGCCCCTCTCCGCATTGCCTCAGTCAGCCTAGGGCTACAGAGGTCAGGGATGTCAGTGGAGCCATGGGGGCCCACTTTCCAAAGGAACCCCCTAATCAACAGATTAGGGACACCCAGGCTAGTCACACTAGTCAGGTCGATATTTCTCAACACTCTGAGGGATCCCTCTTACCCTTAGGTAGTGACATCCTCCAGAGGGACTCTGTTGGGCAAAGGAAAACCCGGGACTAGGATGTCCCAAACCTTACCTGGCCCTCCACTGTTCCAACCAGGGGGACTTAACTCCCAGCTGTAGGCAGGCAGAGGTTGATCCCTAGGGCAATATATAACTCAGTCATGGAAAGAAAGGCCTCCATGGTGACCAGTGCTCTGAGGAAGCCGAGACCAACCTTATTAGGGCCTCACTTTCCTACTCAGGCACCCCACCAACCTCTTTCTTTAACAAAACACATTACAGGTAGTCATCCCAAATGTTGGAGAGAATCCAAGACCCATCAGGGTAGGGACTCCATTGTGGTCCATAAGACAGGGGGTATCCATGCTAGTGCAGGACCTTCGTTATATGGCCACTTAGGAAATAAAGTCTCAACTGGCCAAGGTTAGCCTTATCTCCTTTCGTTTGGGGGCGGTTATGTAGGAAGGTAGGATCTTTCTGCATATATACCCCCACATTTTGCCTGGTGCTAAGCTGTTTTTTGGCTAGTCTGACTGGGACCCTGCTAATCATGATCCCAGTCTATCTGCTTTCTCCCTAAGCTGTTATCTTATGTACTTAAGTACACTCCAGATTGGATACTGGGGTACCCTTATCAGTCCCTAGTATATGGTACTCATGTACCAAGGGCATTGTGGTATATAAATAAATAATACCGGATCTATTTTTGAATGAATGAATGAATAACAGATAGCTCAATAAAATAAGAGTCAAGATTCGAGGTAGTAGGAGTTTCTGCAGGTTTATTACAGCATAAGGACAGGATCAGGACAACCTGCATAGAACGGGGGTAACAGGGCCCAGCAGGACAACTGGGGCCCAGCAGCTGCCGGGGCTTGATCTGGGATGAGCGCGCTAACTTTTAATAACAATACATGGACTTATATACATAGCGCAAACACATAGCATTACATTGCAGTAGGCGTAACAGTGGGTGGAGCAGAAGGCGTGACGCGTAGCAGTCGCGAGAGATAACAGTAAAAGTAGGTGTAACTGGGAGTATACATAGGCATGTGATGAAAACGTAACAGAATATGTCATGAATGGGCGGAAACATTGGAGGGGGCTACCTAAGGAGCCGGGACCTCTAACCTGGTGGTGCGCGAAAACTGGCAATGACGTGTTACTAGGAGAAGCTGGGGGCTATGAACTCTGTGCTAGGAGCAGAGACTAGAGTCTGGAGGGTCGGAGCGACATGTACCTAAACCCTATCTGGTATCTGATGTTTAGGGAACATGTTGATATAAACTAGAAGTCATGAGGGGAAAAGCTAACTTGACTCTAAGACTGGACCATGCATTATTCTACATGTAGTGCGTGATGAAGAATATTAAATGACCATTAATACAGTATTTCTCTAACGTGGAGCCGAATAGGCTAGACAATGACGGAAACTATTGATGCAGTTCAGTAGCTTAGGAATGCAAAGAAGGAGGACTGAACTGATAGCTGGAATCATAACATACTTTTGGCAGACTCAGAGGCAGAGCCAAGCTGCACCGGGCACTGCGAGGCAGGAAGTAAGTGAAGGGTCGAGGATACAGGTGGGGGCTGTATCGCTCCTCAGCGAGGCTTTCAGGAGACAGGAGCTGAATCTGATGTCCGGGCCCTTTTGAGGCCTGGAAACGGGGACTTTATAATGGAATAACGTGCACACTGAGAAACGTGGCAACATTACTTTACATAGGCCTGATATTCGTAGTATTCACGAGGACTGGAAAATGACATACCAGAGGTGGACACAACTGTAATTGCGTCATCAATCGGACATGGGGAATAACATATGCATATTGGTCATGCACACATAACATATGATGGATGAGGCGTAGGGACACAGAACATGGCAAAATTTACTTTTCCACATTCCCTCCTTGTCACTACGTTTCCATCAGGAAACATCAATTTTCATGATACCATCTATCATTTCATACAGTATCATTTGCTCGTCTCGAATTGTCTTGGAACGGGATTTAGAACGGGGCTTGGGACTAGGAATACAAGAGGTAGCACACATGCTGCAAATCGCAGGGCCACATTGTATACAGAGGCAGCAGCTAAATATGATCGCTACTGCAATACCTAGAAAGGACAGGACTTTCCATCCCCAGGCGGAAATTATATTCCAGAACCAACCGGACCATGTCCAGGTGCCTGGATCTTGGTGTAACAGATGGGCAATTTTATGGAGTCTGGTTATAGCTGAATAAACAGACGGCGCGTTATTTGGAATGAAAATACAGCAACTAGATCCGATGACTCTACAGGCCCCGCCCCTATCGGCCAGTATGACGTCAAGGACGAGACGATTTTGCAAAACGACAAATCTCATAGCAGATTGTTCTTCGGTTAAGTTACCTAGAGCAGAGGCAGTCTCATTTACTACAGCTTCAAGGGTTCTTGTTAACCTACGGATCAGTTTACTATTCTGGACAGGTCCTACAAAGAAGAAGAAACCTTTATTGAAATCTGTATACTGTTCTAGAGTAGTTTCAGTATAATCGACAATTGGGGACTCCCTTCTATGTCTAATGTGTACTAGATGTGTGTTTCTATGGTAATCAGATGGGGCTAGAAAAACAGGTGGCAGTAGGAAAGCAATGTAACAGGTTCCCTCCCAATCGAGGGGCAGACGAACATATGCGGTTTGACCACAAATAAAATAAGAATGACGTGAAGCTTTGAAAACAGATTTCCCACTGTCACTATACTGGATAACAGTAGTACATTCACTATGTCCTATATGTACAGAACCATAACTACGGACACATAATTCGCCTTTGACAGGTAGTACTGAAATAGCAGGTAAGTCTGGAGTAGTATCAGACTGAACATTCAGGACCATGAAATTCGACGAATAATTACCTAAATTGTAAACTTCGTTTTCTAGATCTAAACCTGTTCTGTGGGGAAGACCCTGCTTGTCTGGGAAACATGTACTGTTAAGAAAAGACATATCTGTTGAGGATGACGTTAACATGGACCATGCTCCACACGAACCATTATGTGAGAATGGATAAGGAAAGAGTGGCAGAACTCCCTTCGGTGTCTGGAAAGGGGGGAGTCGACCACACACCCAACAATTAGTAGCATTGCTGGTCTGGTGTGAATAATGTAACATACGGATAAATGTGTTGTTGCGCATAGCGAGGCGGTAAGAATATTCGTGAGGAGGCAGATCACTAAACGTGTGCTCTACTGTAGCATTAGCAGACATATTAGCATGAGGAACTGGAAAATACAGATAGAATGCATAGCTGGTGCAGGAAATCAAAATGCTGATGAATAATATGAAACTCAGAAAAACGATACATTGAATTGAACTTCGACTAACTCTCTCACTATGGGGGTCTATTTTATACATGTCAGAAACAGTCTAACCGTTTCACCTAGGGGAGGACTTATACAATCAAACTGACTGACTTATTTTACTAGACCTGAGCTTTAACTTATACTCCTGCTGCGGAGTTTTCTCTAACCAGGGAGGGGTTGTAGTAATAATGTCTTGTGCGGGACAGTCCTTAAGAGCAATATTCTGGCAGTCTTTCAAATCCTGGGAATCCTTGGAAATGTTTTTAGAAACCGGTTTCAATCCTTTAAAAAGTTTAACATGAGAAAGGTGGATCCATCCTTTTCTGCCTTCCAACTTGACGGCAGTACAGGTGGTCAAGAGGACCTGACGTGGCTCCTTCCAACGTGGTTCCAGCGGACTTGATCTGTCAAAATTTCGGACCATCACTAGGGAACCTGGAACGATTTCATGCGGTGCCACCTCGGTATTGTCTGGAAATGCGGCAGCAACCTGTGAACGACATGAGTTGAGGGCAGACATCAAGGAAGCTAGGTAATCTGTCAGCATATTACATGAAACATCGGTAATACTTCGGGGTCTAGGAGTACCCCACATATTAGGGGGGCGTCCGAATACGACCTCGTACGGGGACAGACCTGATCTGGAATGTGCAACCATGCGCATATAAAACAAAGCAACTGGCAGAGCTACTAGCCAGTCCACACCTTTTTCTTTACAAACTTTGGCAATACGGATTTTCAGGGTTTGATTATGTCTCTCGACTAGACCGGCTGCTTCAGGATGGCGTACACAATGAAACTTCCACTGGTACCCTAACAACAGGGAAACGTGCTTCATCAGTTCAGAGGAGAATGGCTGGCCGTTATCAGAATATACGACTCTAGGGAGTCCGTATCTAGGGAAAAATTCACGAACCAACTGCTTGGCAGTGGTCGCGGCTGTGTAATCTGGGACTGGATATGCTTCTGTCCACCTGGACAAAGCGCATACAACTACAAGGACATACTTGAAACCTCGACATCGCTCCATCTGAATATAATCCATCTGGAGGACCTCAAAAGGGTGGTCAGGGGGCTGGAAACCACCTTGTTCCACCGGGACACTTTTACCTGGATTAAACTGACAACATATCATACAGGTACGGACTTTCTGCTTGGCTGCAGCTCGTAAATGCTTGTTGAACCAAATGTTCTGGATACTGTCTAACATAGCTTTTTCTCCTAAATGTGCTGGACTATGTGCGGTATTGATAATGACTTGAACCATAGAATCGGGGAGAAACCATGTGGCTCTACCCTTCGTTAACCATCCTTGATCTGTCTGGACCCCTCCTTGTTCAGACCATTTCTTGATTTCATCGGGAGTAGCATGTAACTGGATATTTATGACATCTTGTGTAGGGTCCTTAACTGTCATGCATGTAGTCGGATCTGGAGTATGTGTCAGGTTAACTGGAGTGTCTGGAGTCTGTGCTGTAAGCTTGGCTGTGCGGTCTGCTAGATCATTACCTTGGGAAATAATGTCAGTAACTTTCGTATGTGCTTTGCATTTCATGATGGCAATGGATGTCGGTAAATGTATGGCGTCTAACAGAGCTTGAATAAGGAGACCATGCTGAATCTTGGTTCCATGAGAAGTCATGAAACCTCTCTCCTGCCAGAGCACTCCGAAGTCGTGTACAACTCCGAATGCGTAACGTGAATCTGTGTAAACATTAACTTTCAGGTTCTTGGCGTGTATACAGGCTTGTGTCAGAGCAACTAGCTCTGCTGCTTGAGCAGACAGGGTGTCAATACGGTGTGTTTCAATAACTTCAGTGTCAGTAGTCACTGCATACGCGGCGACTAGTTCTCCTGTACTAGTTCTCATACATGAACCATCCACATAAAGTGTCAGGTCAGGATCTGGTAACGGAATGTCTGTCAGGTCTTGTCTTGGCTTTGTCGTAATATTGACTACTTCCACACAGTCATGTGGGTCTGGATTTGAATTAACTGATGGTAACAGTGTGGCAGGATTCAGAACGTTGCAGCGTCTAATTTCTATGTGTGGCTGGAACAGTGTCAACTCATAACCTGTTAAACGTGCAATTGTCAAGTGCTGTGTTTGTGTTCGGTTTAAAAGAACTTCTACTGAATGTGGGACTTGTACGGTCAGGGAATGCCCTAAAACTATGGAATCACTTTGTCTGATAGCTAGTGCTGTGGCTGCAACTGACTTAAGGCACGCAGGCAACGCCTGGGCGACTGGATCTAGTGTGCTAGAAAAGTAAGCACAGGGCTTGGATTGTCCTGCTTGATCTTGTGTAAGAACAGATAATGCTGTACCTTCACGTTCAGTAACGAAAAGTGTAAAAGGCTTACTGTAGTTCGGTGTAGCTAGAACTGGAGCTTGGCATAGGGCTTTCTTTAACTCGTTGAAACTAAGTGTATGTTCAGATGTCCAAGGGAGGACAGTCGATACGGCTGCCTCCTGTGTCGTTAACTGTATCAGTGGCTTGGCTAGAAATGCATACTGGGGAATCCATTGTCTACAATAAGAAGTAAGGCCGATAAAGGCACGTACCTCCTTCTGGGTTCTGGGCTGGGGAAGACTCGCTATTAACTGGATACGGTCGGGTGTCAACTGCCTACCCCTCTTGGACAGCAAGTGTCCTAAGTATACCACTTGCTGGACACAGAATTGAAGCTTCGAAGGTGACACCTTGTGCCCCATCTCGGCAAGGAAATACAGGACTGTAAGTGATGCTCGCTCGCAAGCACGTTCAGAACGGGCTGTGATCAGTAGATCATCGACATACTGAAGCAGGGCAGTGTCAGTTGGCATGTGAATGTTGTCTAGTTGTCTCTTGAGTGCTTGACTGTAAATACTAGGACTTTCTGTGAAACCTTGAGGAGCGCGTGTAAACATATAGCTCCTTCCATTTAAACAGAATCCGAAAAGAAACTGGCTGTCTGGATGAATTGGAACACTAAAAAATGCATTCTTAAGGTCTATGACAGTGAAGAACATGGCTTCGGAATCAATGGCTGTTAACAGGGAAGAGATGTCTGGAACAACTGGGTACTGAGGAATAATACATTTATTAAGCTCTCGTAAATCAATCACTAATCGATATACTGGGGGTGCATTCGGATCAGTACGTTTCATGACTGGAATGATCGGAGAATTGCATACATTGGAGTCAGTTTCTACAACTACTCCTTGAGCCATGAGCTCGTCAATAATTTTGGATAAGGCTGCTACAGCCTCAGGTGGCAATCTGTACTGTCTGATTCGTGGTAACACTACACCTGGCTTGAGAGTCACACGATGGGGTGTGATTTGCATGTAACCTACATCAGTTGGACCTTGCGCCCATAAGTGCTGTGGAACATTAGACAATCTTGAATCAAAATCTCGTAATACATAGTGACCCTTAAAGTCACGTAGGAACAGACGTATTCCCTCTGGGGAGCAGCAAATAACTGCACCTAACTCTTTCAGTGTCTTAATGCCTAATAGGTTTTCTGGACATGACTTAGTAAGTAACAGATCAGTAGTACGGGACAATGGACCTACTTCTAGAGTAACTGGCTTTGATATCTCATTAACTATTGGCTTTCCTGAAAATCCAAGGGAAACATTTCTTGAGCCTGAGAGCGGAGCCCCTGGAACTTCGGCATGACTAATTGTGGTCCTACTTGCCCCTGTATCGATCAAAAACTTTCTGTCTTTCCCTAATACTTGACTATGAACATAGGGACCTTCTTGATCTACAGGTATCTCGATGAGAGGCAAGCCTACCTCCCTCTCTAGGCTGTTTCATGAATATGACTGGTACTCTGGATACTCGGACTGTGCATACTGGTACATCTGTGATGTGACATGCTGTGTGGCAGCAATAGGCTGCGGTACTGTAACTGTCTGTTGTGCATTCTGTGGTGGCTGAGAAGTCTGTGAAACTTGTTCTTGTCTAGGCGGACGTGGTCTTTCTTTAGTCTTACCAGTAGCTATGTTATGTTTCAGAACTGCACACTCGTTTATAAAATGACCTGGCTGTTTACAATAATTGCAGTTCCCTTTAACGGGAGCTGTAGGATGACTGGCTTGATTTGGACCCCTCTTCTGACTGTCTTGAGGAACAGATTGTGCAACTAGCACTTTCATTTTCGTGTCTTTCATACGTTTTCTTTCGTGTTCTTGCTCTTCTCTGATTCTATTCTGGTGATACTGGAGCATCTGGAGCATTTGGGACGGAGTATTTGCTTGCCAGGTGCTTTCGACTTTCAAAACTCGGTTTTTAATTTGTGGACTTGAATTCTCGACTAATTTAGTAACAAAAAGATGAGGGTATGACTCACTACTTGTCTTGAGACCACTGTTGATACTGAAACATTTTTCAAATCTAGAATAAAAATCACTAATATCTTCATCTTGTTTCTGTTTACAGGCTGAGATTGCATCCCAGTCTTCTTTTCTTGTTGTCAATAATCTGGGTAAAACTTGAATCAATAATTCTGGTAATTCTTTACATTTATCTCCAAGACCGGTACCTGGTACTCGTGCCTTGTCTTCAGCTTCTAGAGCTGCCCAATCGATCTTTTTCTCTCCCACCTCCCATTCTTTTTCCTTTAGCTTTTCATACACCCCTGCGGGTAACAGGACCTTTAACATTTTAATAATATCTGGGTAAGTGTATTCTCCCATACGGAGCATGTCTTTTAATTCTCTATGGAACCCTGCTGGATCTTTGTCATGACAGGGAATTAATTTCTTCATTTCAAGAAGTTCCATCTTTGAAATCGGAGTGTATACAAACACTCGTTGCATTTCGCCACCCGCCCCTTGGACTGGGTGGACTTCTCGTAACGGATTCTGTCTGTCTATGTAGAATGATTTACTTTCTGGGGGTGAGACATGAACAAAATGCGGGTTCAGAAACGTTCTGTATTTGTGACGCTGTTCTAGAATGATACTGATTAAATCGGTACCTAGACCTCTCCATCTATACTGGAGTAACTCGTTCAGGACATCGTGCAACGGACCTGGATCAGAATGTTGATCCTCATACAGAGTAATGAGGTGCTGGATCATATACATACCCACCAGTCGTTGCTCGGCTGGGGGCAGTTTCAGAAACATTTGTGCCACTATTTCGTCTGGAAAAGTGGTAGAATCAGTAATCCATCGGACTGCTGATCGGGCTAGTTCTTGTTCATGCATGGTACTTAACTCACTATAACCGATTCGTGATTTCAGAATGTGATCGGTAGCTTGAAATACTTGTTCTAGAGAACCTTGTTCTGGTGCTGGATGATGAAAAATA
Organism: Lissotriton helveticus; assembly: GCF_964261635.1. Taxonomy (NCBI): domain Eukaryota; kingdom Metazoa; phylum Chordata; class Amphibia; order Caudata; family Salamandridae; genus Lissotriton; species Lissotriton helveticus. Next base: position 2,124,348,730 of record NC_136059.1, on the reverse strand, counting down.
GACTTGGGTTCTAGGCGTAAATGGCGATCCGGAAATCTAGATTTTCCTACATACGCTATTCTGGCGGAATTCTCGTTCTCTTCCTCTTCAGGATCAGAGATACTTTCTTTCTCGCTTACTTGTGCTGCTTTACGCTGTTCGTGTATCTTTATTATTTCTTTACGGATTTTCTTGTACATACTCTCCATGGCACCGACGGTCTTGTGCTTACCCTCGGCTATATTATCACTCCACCTTGTCAGGATTCTCATTTCGGCGGAATCTTTAGACGGGTAATCTTGTTCTCTTATTAGACAATTGATCAGGAACTTTAATATCATGAGCTGGATCTCGGCTTTCCTTTGAGACATAATCTCGCCAATACTTTCTGGATCATCCCCTGTACGGATGAAACGATATATTCTGTCTAGATCTTCTTTCATATTCGGTAAGGTGACTAGATACTCGGTCACTCTCCTTACACGTAAGGAATATAAAACCATATTATATTCGCCTGGAACTGGATCATAGACACATTCGTTAAGGGTTTGTCTGATTTCTGTAACAGACTGATGTTTGGGCGTGCGCTGTAACGCTTGAGCATGTAATTCGAGTAATGTTAAACGCTTGTGTGGCGGCGGGGTTTGAGGAAGACCTCCTCCTGCGGCCCCTAAACTGGAATCGTCGATTGACATTCTTCGTGCTGACAGGGTCGGTAGTTGTAACGTGGGCTGGACTTGTATGGCGGACTGGACCGGGGGAGCTGTTAAGGGCACCCCGGTGTCTGGAGGAGCAGGAAGTGCCTGATTTACAGGGACTGGCGGAGCGCGAACAGGATTTGCATATTCTGGGACTGTGTCGTCCAAGTAGGACGAAATAAAAATATCAGCTGCGGTCGGTTTATGACGTAGCTTGGTCGGAACTAATGGTGGCGGGAAATTACTGGATGCCTCTGGGGTCGCTTTTGGCAAACCTTCGGCAAGGAGAGGATACATACCCTTAATAAGGGCATGCCTCTGTCTGTCTGACTGTTCGGTTTTGACTCGTTCACCTATCTCGATTAATTCTCTTTCTTGGGCTCGTTCCTGGGATTCTCTACTTAACTCTGACTTTCTGACTTCTTTCTCGGTCCTTCTATGAGCTTCCTTACGCCATAACTCGATGGCATCTTTCTGTGACTGTCTGGCTTTCTTTTTCCATAATGCTTCTTCTACTCGCATGATACATTCGGCATCCCATGTACCCGATACGGGCCATCTATACTTTTCTTCTAACTGTTTGGTATACTCTACCCATAAATCTAGATACATTATGGCGCTTATGCCATGTTTCTGATACATAAAGTGACCTGGACTGTCCCTAGGCGGGACAGGAACTGCTTCTTCTAATAAACCCTTTCTAGTTTTTAACTGACGTAACTTGGAAAAGAGCGGCATGACTGAACTGTAATCTGGACACAATACAATACACAATGAAAACACGAAATCACGTCGCACTCATACCACAACATTAAAATACATGAAGAACATTGTAAATAACAGTTCGGACAGAATATTACCTGGAATACTGAAAACAGAAACAGAACAGAATTTCTCGAGAACGGAACAGACTAGAATTACTGGATGCACTGCTGTAACAGTACGGAACATACCGGTCCCATAAAGGAACGCATCAAGACCCGTATCCACCTAGGTGAACACTTCGTTTGTGAGTCTGGGCACCACCAACCCACGGACCAGGAGTCAATTTAGATTGGTCCTGTCTAGATACTACCCCAGCAATGGTACTCACCGGGCAGCATGGAACGGAAGGCCTCGGACTGGACTGGACGACGGACGACGAACTTCGGACTTCAGTTACAGGTGGGCCTCCGGATACCTCGGACCTTGGACTCTCGGCTTGGGCTCTGGTCGGGACTCGCCGCGTTCCTCCACCGTCTCGTTTGGATGCTGGACCGCCTCCTCCGTCTCCTCCGTGGGCCTGAGGGATACTTGGAGCAGAAATATCTGCCAGTGCACGGTATGGTTCCGTCACGACTGCAGAGGGTCAGGGGGTCGGCGTGGCTTCACCGACGCGTGGGGAAAGGGCAAGTCCCTATTCGGGCGCCATTATGTGGTATATAAATAAATAATACCGGATCTATTTTTGAATGAATGAATGAATAACAGATAGCTCAATAAAATAAGAGTCAAGATTCGAGGTAGTAGGAGTTTCTGCAGGTTTATTACAGCATAAGGACAGGATCAGGACAACCTGCATAGAACGGGGGTAACAGGGCCCAGCAGGACAACTGGGGCCCAGCAGCTGCCGGGGCTTGATCTGGGATGAGCGCGCTAACTTTTAATAACAATACATGGACTTATATACATAGCGCAAACACATAGCATTACATTGCAGTAGGCGTAACAGTGGGTGGAGCAGAAGGCGTGACGCGTAGCAGTCGCGAGAGATAACAGTAAAAGTAGGTGTAACTGGGAGTATACATAGGCATGTGATGAAAACGTAACAGAATATGTCATGAATGGGCGGAAACATTGGAGGGGGCTACCTAAGGAGCCGGGACCTCTAACCTGGTGGTGCGCGAAAACTGGCAATGACGTGTTACTAGGAGAAGCTGGGGGCTATGAACTCTGTGCTAGGAGCAGAGACTAGAGTCTGGAGGGTCGGAGCGACATGTACCTAAACCCTATCTGGTATCTGATGTTTAGGGAACATGTTGATATAAACTAGAAGTCATGAGGGGAAAAGCTAACTTGACTCTAAGACTGGACCATGCATTATTCTACATGTAGTGCGTGATGAAGAATATTAAATGACCATTAATACAGTATTTCTCTAACGTGGAGCCGAATAGGCTAGACAATCACGGAAACTATTGATGCAGTTCAGTAGCTTAGGAATGCAAAGAAGGAGGACTGAACTGATAGCTGGAATCATAACATACTTTTGGCAGACTCAGAGGCAGAGCCAAGCTGCACCGGGCACTGCGAGGCAGGAAGTAAGTGAAGGGTCGAGGATACAGGTGGGGGCTGTATCGCTCCTCAGCGAGGCTTTCAGGAGACAGGAGCTGAATCTGATGTCCGGGCCCTTTTGAGGCCTGGAAACGGGGACTTTATAATGGAATAACGTGCACACTGAGAAACGTGGCAACATTACTTTACATAGGCCTGATATTCGTAGTATTCACGAGGACTGGAAAATGACATACCAGAGGTGGACACAACTGTAATTGCGTCATCAATCGGACATGGGGAATAACATATGCATATTGGTCATGCACACATAACATATGATGGATGAGGCGTAGGGACACAGAACATGGCAAAATTTACTTTTCCACAGCATAGGTACCCCAGAGGCCTCCCATGGCCAAAGCATGTATTATGCCACCCAAGAGAGGTCATGCAAAATAAAACTACAGGCCTGCCATTGCAACCTGTGTAAGTTGGTGCATGCACCACTTACTTAAGATATAGGTTCACTATATCTAAGGGTCACTACACTTAAAACCTATAAGTCACCACTATAGCAGGCCTTGACAATCCTGAAGGCAGGCTGCTTGGTTCTAAGTGAGAGGGTGCCACTCATGAGCAGGACACCCCTGCAGCCTACGGAGTCCATTCTGCTGGGTTGTTAGTGCTGAAGCCAGTTACGGCATATAGGGTGGCATTATGCAATTGCGTGATGACTAACTCTAAAAAGTCTGAAATTAACCCTATTGTGTTTGGTCTCTGATGTTCCCTGTACCAGACTTCTAGTCTCGGGCAGCCCCAAAGGGTTGGTGCCGACCAGGGACACATTTCTGCCCTCCTGCTCAAGCAGGGGAAGGCAGATCAATAAGCATCTTGTCACAGGGAGGTGTGACCTCCTCCAGCACAGGATAATGGGGCAGATTTATGATAACTGGCGCATCCCCAGGGATGCGCCAGTTATTTTGCGCCGCAGCTCCACCACCCATGGTGCGGCGCATTTACAATGCGGCGCACCATGGGGCAAAAACGGCACAGATGCGTGACGCATCTGTGCCGTAAAGGTGGCGCATTGCTGGAGTTGCGTCGCAAGGGCGACGCAGCTCCAGCAATGCTCGGGGTGCCCTATCTGTCCAATGCTGCATCAAGCCTTACGCCTGCTTCAAGCAGGCGCAGGGTTTTGACGCAGCATTGGCCTGAAAGTGACTGAGTGAAATCTTATAGATTTCACTCAGCCACTTTTGCGAGGCGCACCTGCCCCAGAACGCCCACCCTGCGCCGGAACGCCCACATATGGCGCAGGGCTTTACAACGTGATGCATCTCCCTAGATGCGTCACGTTGTAAATGGGTCGTAGGGATGCGCCACGTTTACGCCGCAGTTGCGTGACGCAAACGTGGCGCATGACCAACATAAATCTGCCCCTTAGTGTATTAGGCCTGGGTGGGTGCGCTTGACAGCGACCGAAAGTCTGCATCAGGGGCACTTTTGGTGTGCCTGTGCATAGTCCAGTTCAAACCAGTCCTGGGAGCTGTTGGCTCCTGCTCTGGCTCAACACTGGATAAAGGACATGGGAGTTACCTCCCACACTGTCTAGACCCTCCCCTGGGAGGATCCCCTGAATCTGTCCAACCCTCTCCCGTGGGTACAAAAGGGCTTACCTGGCTATAGGACCCTAGATTCGATGTGGACAAGAATCTGATCAAGAAACCACTGATCTTTGACCATCTGGACACTCTGGGCTTCGCTGGACTTCGTTTTGGCCCGACTTCATCTCCCTTTCCGTCCAAAGCATCGTCTGTGCCGTGCACCATACAGGCTCTGTGTAGGTCCTGTGGAGCATCAAGGACAACTGTAGATATCTCCCTTGGAGTGAAGGAGTCACTCCCTTGCAACCACAGGCATCACATCTCAACTGACCGGTCTTCTGCTCCTGAGCTCCATCAGACTCCGAAGGCTACATCAACACAGGAGGTGGGTTTCCAAGGCCATCGAGGTCCGAGCCGCCCTCTTACCAAATTTGCTGTCAGAATCCCTTTATGGGGGCTGCAATACCTGTACCCTTGTGCACCCTGTATTTTTCCAAGTGCATATGCTTGTTGGCATTCCCAAAACAAGTGAACTGGGCTCTGAGTAGCCCCAACATCTGGCACCAATTCCACCAAAGACCTCAGGCCTCCTTGCACCGAGTGCTCCATGGGCTGCTGCTTTGTGAAACTGCAAAAGTGACTCTTGCGCCTCTGGCCTGTGGGTCCCCTTGAGGGTCCATACTGCTTTTCTTGGGCTCCCCTGGTTGCTTCAAGCTTGCCCTGACTCCCCTGTATTTGGTGAGTCTCCTGAACCTTGCTGGTCTGAGCCGTAAGCTTCCTTGACTTTCTAAGTGGGTTGCCGCTGCCAAGGCGTGTTGGAACGCCAGCCAGACACTGACTCCTCAGCACTCGACATCCTCCATGGGAAATCTTTTATGCAGCTCCTGGTCATCCTCAATGTCTCCTGTTCCCTGTGGCTGGAGAGTCAAAAACCCCCTCAACACACCTGAAGCACCCGACATCGGTGGGAATTCCTCTCCCCTCCTGCTGCACAGCTCCACCTGTGTGCCAGTGCCTTCCCCCTCACTGCCGCTGCCGTAAGTTCTATTCTGCTGTGCTGACTGTTTTTCGTATTCCTATATGCTGCCACTTTTTTTCCCACTGCTGTGTGCCATTTAGCATTGTATTGTCAGTTTTCTTGCCCTCATTCTTAGCGCCCTGTCGGTTTCCCCATCACCCCTTTTTTCCTTCTGTACCCTCACCCGGTTCCCAGCCACAGACCCCCTGCGGCCCTGCCCCCTCACTGCCCCTCTCCCGCCTCCCAGCTGCTCCTCCCTCCCCGCCGTAAATGGCGGCCGAAGGCGTGCCAAAGGCAAGCCCGTCTGCGCCCCTCCATGCCTGGACCGCACCCAGCGCCAGAACCCCTGGACCCGGCAACCACCACACCACCAGACTCCACTACCACACCAGCACCCTCTACGCACTCAATGCCGGCCGAAACCACACCTGCTTCCAGGCCGCCCCAAAACGGACCTACGGACCCTTCTCCTGCCGCACCTGCAGCTTCACCTGCGACAGAACCACCAAACCTCCAAGTACCAAACCCAACCACCTCCTCTGCATACTCCTCAACACCCGCTCCGCACGCAAACAAGCCGTCGAGCTCTGGGATCTGCTCGACTCCTCCGCCCCAGACGTTGCCTTCCTGACTGAGACGTGGTGGAATGACTCCTCGGCACCCGACATCGCCACAGCCATCCCGGACGGCTACAAAATCACCCGCAGGGACCGCGCCAACGTAGTCGGAGGAGGAATAGCCATCGTCCACAAGTACACCCTCAAGGTCTCCACCCACGCAGACGCCACCCTCAACACCGCTGAACACCTGCACTTCCGGATCCACACCGACCCCAACACCACCCTCAGATGAACACTCATCTACAGGCCCCCAGGACCCCGGGCTCAGTTCAGCGACTCCATCACGACCTCGCCAGCACCCAGGCACTCGCCTCCATGGACTACATGCTCCATGACAACAACGCACACAATAGCAAAGAGCTCTTCAGCATCGTAAAGGAACTCTCCAACCCCAGCGTCAACACCAACGACATCCCGCCCTCACAAGAACTGTGCGACTCACTAGCCATCTTCTTCCACCGCAAGATCACTAACATCCACGACAGCTTAAACACCAAGACCGCCCGACTACGCCATACACCAACACCCCTGTGAACACAACCAGCACCAACCACTTGACCTCCTGGTACAACATCAACGACGACGAGACACACAAGGTCATGAACTCCATGCACTTAGGATCTCCGTCAGACCCGTGCCCACACCACGTATTCAACAAAGCAGACGCAGCCATCGCACCCAAACTATGGAAGGCCATCAACATCTCCTTCGAAACAGCGACATTCCCGGAAAGCTGGAAGCACGCCGAAATCAACACCCTCCTCAAGAAGCCCAAAGTGGACCCCAATGACCTCAAGAACTTCCGGCCCATCTCCTTGCTCCCGTTCCCGGCAAAGTTCATCAAGAAAATCGTCAACATGCAACTGACCCGCCAACTCGAAGCCAACAACATCTTGGAACCTTCCCAGTCCGGATTCAGAAGAAACCACAGCACCGAGACAGTCCTCAGCGTCGCCACAGACGACATCAGACGCCAACTAGACAATGGCCAAAAATCAGCCCTCATCCTCCTAGACCTGTCGACCGCCTTCGACACGGTCTGCCATCGCACTCTAAAGTCACGCCTCCTAGAAGCCGGAATCCAAGAGAAGGCCCTTGACTGGACCACGTCCTTCCTCTCTGGCAGAACACAGAGCGTCCGCCTCCCACCCTTCCGATCTGAAGCCACCGACATCATCGCCGGCGTCCCCCAGGGCTAATCCCTCAGCCCGACGCTGTTTAATGTCTACATGGCGCCCTTCGTACAAGTGGCCTGCCATCATGACCTCAACATCATCTCCTTCGCCGACCACACCCAGCTCATCCTCTCCCTCACCAAGGACCCACACACCACCAAAACCAACCTCCATGAGGGAATGAAGGCCGTCGTCGACTAGATGAGGAGCAGCCATCTAAAGCTGAACTTGGACAAGATGGAGGTCCTCATCCTCGGACCCACCTCCTCAGCCTGGGAAACTCAGCCGACCACAATGGGAACAGCACCAATACCAACCGACCATGCACGCAACCTAGGATTCATCCTCGACTCCTCCCTCTCCATGTCCAAACAGGTCAAGGCCATCTCCTCCTCCTGCTACAACACCCTCCGCATGCTCCGCAGGATCTACAAGTGGATCCCGACTGAAACAAGATGAACGGTGACACATGCCCTCGTCAGCAGCAGACTGGACTATGGCAACGCACTCTAAGCAGGAGTCCCAGCCACACACCTACGACGATTACAACACATCCAAAACGCCTCCGCCAGACTGATCGTCAACGTCCCCCGCTGCAACCACATCACAACCCACCTGAGAAGCCTACACTGGCTCCCCGTCAACAAGAGGATCACTTTGAAGCTCCTTACCCACGCACACAAAGCACTCCACAACGCCGGACCAGCCTACCTGAACAGCAGACTCAACTTCCACACCCCCACCCGCCAGCCTCGCCCTCGCAGCTGTCCCCTGCATCTAATGTAACGACCTCCGGCGGCAGATCCTTCTCCTACCTCGCTGCCAGGACCTGGAACACCCTCCCCACCCACATACGGCAGACCCAAGACCTACTCACCTTCAGAAGACTCCTCAAGACTCCTCAAGACTTGGCTCTTCGAACAGTAGCAGCACCCCCCCTCCCCTCAGCGCCTTGAGGCCCTCATGGGTAAGTAGCGTGCTTTACAAGTACTCTGATTGATTGATTGATTGATCTACTGAGCACTTCGGGGTGACCCAGACTCTGTCCCCTCTGCTTTTAGGCACTCTTCATCCAGAATCCACCTTTGGATTCCAACTTACACTTTTCTTATTTCCAGCAGTGGATCTTCTTCCAAGTCCTCCGTAGAGATCGACAGCGGTTTCTGACGCCACTTCAGACCCATGCACCTGGCTTACCTGGGATAGGTAACTCTGGTACTACGGTATCCATGGGTGGGGTAGCTCTCCAACCTCCTAACTTCCACAGGGTTTCTTCGAAGTCCACTCATAAGGGTCCTTAAACTTTTAAAACTGCAACCGCGACTCTCCCATATGATTGTACGGCACACGCGTCGTGTTCCCACACTACACCCGTCCTCCGTGGTCTCCCTACTTACTCACCTTGGGTGGTTCTTTGGGGTCCCAGCGATTCTACATCCTCTAGACAGTGTCTTGACTCGAGTCGTGGTTCTTTTACCATTATTTTAGTATATGGCTTGGTCTCCCCTTGGAGTCCACTCTGTATTAGTGCTATTTACTATTGTTTCTGTGCTACATTATTGTGTGCTGTGTGAGTATCTTCGTTTAGAAGATACTGTGTCCAATGTTCCTTCTAAAAAAAATTCTCTGTGTGCGGCAGAGTAAGGTCTCTGTGCTCTGCAGCCAAGGCTATGTACGCCAAGAACCCGACCAAACGTGTTCACCATGGCTTTAAGTGGGATGAAAAAACTAGGGGGGTCTCTCAAAGGGCCGTGACCGGTGCAAATAAGGGCATGACTTAAACGCAATTAAGCTAAAATTCTGTGTTTAGCATAGTGTGTCACCTGACTGATATTTTGCTTCTTCTATCATTGCATCCAAATATATAATACAAGTAACAGTACACCTACAAGAAGCCATGACTATTGGCTTTGTCAATGGTTCTTTATTGCATACAGTTGTGTATAATATTGAAAATACTTCAGCTCATGTGGTAGAGATTGTGGCTTAATGCTCGAGCTGCTAATTTAGGAGATGGGTTTTGAGTCTCGGGTCAGATCAACATCTTGTGATTCTCAGCAAATCAATTAATCACCCCATGCATTAATAAATAAATAAATCATTTAGATTGCTCCAATACTTTTGGATTCAGTTCGCACTATATAAAACTTGCTGCATTTCTTTCCTAAGTGTGGAGCTGATGGTTTGCCTTTTGAAAGAATTTATGTTAAATGCAGCCCATGGCAGACGCTGTGAGCAGAGGAACAACTAGTCCTGAACTTCGGTGGCTAACACTCCCGGCCAGGGCTGGCTCTGTACTGGTCACACACTGTGCAACAGTCTTTTTTGGCACCCATTTCCTCGTCCTTCAAGAATTTTCTCACTACCACTCACCAATAATGCACCTCATCTCTCTATAGCACCTTTCTGACAAACATTAAATTTTTTATTAACACTGCTCCTAGTTTAGTCACACTCAGTTCTGTGATCTGCATGCTACACGTTCTTTGTAGCAGGCACATTAACCCTCTGTGCTGTCTGGGTGGCAGACATGCCCATGTGAATGCACGGTGAGTGATGCAACAGTGTAAGAGTAGGTAGGGTAAGAGGAGTGACTGCAGGGGGAGTGAGGTGACCATATGAATTTGGGTGTGGATGTAAGTGCAGAGTGGGACAAATGAATGCATTTCTTTTGATGGGCTTGTTTGAGTGAGATTGCAGATTGAGCAGTGAGAGGCACATGTAAGTGAAGTATCACATGAGTGCATGGTGAGTAGTATGCTCCTTTGACTGCAGGGTGAGGTACAGGGTGAACAGCACAAGTATATTGTGAGTGCAGAGTGATCACTGTGAGTGCAGGGTGAGCGGGCGAATGGCTGAGTGCACGGTGATCAGTGTGAGTGCATTGTGATCACTGTGAGTGCAGGGTGAGCAGGAAACTAAAGGGCGAGAATGAGGAGTGAGTTGTCTGAATGCAGGGTGCATTCCAGGACACAGACAGTATATGACCTGAAGGTGTGTGTATGTGGTGCACGACTGTAGGAGAAGGTGAGGGAAAATGTGTGAGAGTGTGTTTGCCAGTGTCTATACATTCAATGGAACTATAGTAATGGCACATTGTGTACTGTACAAAAGCTGATAAAAAATACCCAGGGCCCCAGGAAATCTGCAGCAGAGGAAAGCACCAAATTATGCAGCACTGTTGGCTAAATTAAGGAATAAGAATAGGCAAATCATGTGGAATAATACAGCACATGCTTTCATAGTGTTACTTCATTCTTTTATATTTTTTTTAAACATGGTAATCCTGTCTGCGCTAATATTTCACCTCCTTAGGACCGGTATAGAAACCAAATACAGACCTAAGCAACTGAAAGATGCCCAGCCAACCTTTGAGAGGAGCCTTCCATGCAAGCAAACATGTGTCTCAACTTTTTTTAGTAACTTTTGATCTTTTTATTTATTTAAGCTAGAAACTATTCTTATTTGGTTTAAATCTATAGATTTCTGTTTCAGATGATGGATTATGTGGCCAATCCATAATTATGCAAATATAAAGCATATTTCCAGTGGCTCTGGTAATACCTTATACTTGTGAGGCTGAAATATGTAATGTGCTTAGGAACAAGCAGACCTTCTAGTCTGTGATGACGTAATGTATCACAACATGGCTTCCCATTAAAAGAATGAAAGAGTATGGGAAAATATGCATTCTACTCTGAAAACTATGGTAAGAGCTATTCCTTCTCCTGCAAATGGTGGTTGGTTATGTAGCGCAGGAACTACTGAATGAGGCTTAAAAGCAGGTAGGCTTTAGCGCTGCTGGCGCCCAGTGTGACAATCGTTTTGTCAGCCTCCAACTGACCACCTTCTCCATAAATTACCTTATTACCATCCTCCAACAGTACCCTTCACATTTCCAAAGCTTATCTCTTGCATACATTTATTTTTTTACAGGTGTACTCATTGTTCACTCACTCGTTGTTCACTCACAGACAGTTCTCTGATCATGGTACATGTCAGTCACACATTCTTTGCAACAGGCACATTAATCCATTAAGGGTTCCAGCAGGAGCATTAATTACTGTCATTATCTTGACATTTTTAATGTTGCCTCAAGACTGATGGCCACCCAAGGAAACTAGCAGCACCTGCTTTCAAACTCAAAAGTTATAGAAAAAACCCATTGACCCACACCCCACACACCTCACAAGGTCAGTGCCTGATGCGACTGCACTCACTTCCTAAAGTTGGCCCTGATTGAACACACACACAGCAACAGCATTATCTATCTGTGTTATGTGAAACGAAGAAAACATAAAAAAATCAGTTGTGAGCTTGTGAATAACAGCACTATCACCAACGTCTTCGTGTTGGTCAGTGCATGGAACCAGCTCCCATTCCGATGGGAAAACATAACAATTTATTTATTTTATTGTTAGCAGCATCGACCAGAGAGAGGGATTTGTACAGCACACTTTAAAAAATGTAGGTGAAAAGCAGCCCTGATCCTACTTTGTGAACAGGCGTGCTGCCCATAGTGCTCAAAGAACTTCAGTCCCCTGCAGGCCCCTCCTTCCCCCCCCACCGCCCCCCTTTGTATGTGCCAGCAGCCCGGGCTGAGACAGCTTCCCGGGCCACAGACAGTTCTTGAGCTGCCAGGCACACAGAGTACTTCACAGGTCTTTTAAAGACAATTCTCGTGTTAATGAGGCTTTGTTGTTTTTTCACTGCGTCTTACAGCACCTGCATCTCCACTCTGCCTTTTGCTGCCCCTCAGGCATTCCACAGGCCTATTGCAAGAGTAGCCTGAAAGTCAGACCTGTGCCGTAATATCACTGCACTTCAAAGTTAACAAAATACCACACATCTCATGGCGCTCAAGTTTAAAGGCCGTCACTGGCTCACGTTAAACAACTACATGTGCGCTTTGCAAGAGTCTGTGCGCGCTCGTGAAATGCACAGTGCACGTGTGCACAAGTGCACAGGTTACAGGGAACAATGCTGCCAAAGTGTGCAAAGCGCATACAGTTCATTGAATCTGTGCAAGCGTTGTTTTGTGACCATTTGGAGATTCTGTGTGGCGTATAATACAAGTGACATACGGTTTTGTATAGTTGGAGTCTTAAGCTTGAAGATTGTACCACTCTATTAATGTTACAGAATGCAGAAGAAATATTTTGAGCAGTAACGCTGAGCCCTAATCTAATAGTCCAATTTAAAGCCAATTTAGGACATTCATCTATTCTGTATTGACTAAGGCACTTGTAAGCCACACTAATGAGCGATTTCTTATTGCCCGAATATAAACAAGCCCAGATATCAGAGTCACTTAGTTCAGTCAAATTCATCTTACGTATAAAGAAATCTCTTATTTGCATATATTTGAAGTGCATTATATCTGGTAGTTTGTACAAGAGTTTAAGAGTGTCAAAATGTAACAAACCTGCTGTACCGTATAGATCTCCTAAAAACTTAATACCAAAATTGGCCCACTCACGCCGACTTTATCACTAAAGATACCCGGTAGCCCTGGGTTATCCCACAGTGGCAGTACAGTCACAAAACAACACAGTGAGTGAGCGCACTAAATGCCCTAAATGTGGTCGGGTGGCAGCAGACCTCGAACATATGCTTTACTCATGTCCATCATTAGCTAAATATTGGACGGAAGTTGAAAATACTCTAATCCAAAAACAAGCGATTGGCTCGGCCTTATCAGCAGCTTCGGTTTTATTGGGTATGCACTCACTTAATAGCTTAAATAAATATTTGTTAATTATCCTACTGTCTTGTGCTAGACTGGTGATAGCCAGAGCATGGATATCTGTGAAACCGCCTCATATAATGGAGTCGTGGGCTCTTGCTAATTAAATTTACACTCTGGAAGGGTCTCTAGCCAAGATCAGAGGAATTAAATCAACCAGAAAATTCGTCAAGATTTGGGGTCATTTTCTGTAAGATTTATATTGCTGTAGGCAATGGCTACCATTGGGGTACTTAGATAGGAATTCTATTTAAGGATTATTATTATTTTCTTTTTTTTTGCTATCTGGGGCTCAACTGTTGTTCAACAAAGACGTTAGGAAATGTGTTGGGACTGTCTAATTTTATATTCTGTTTTTCTGTCTAATGTGTTTATTTTTTTCTCTGTAATCTGTTTTTGTATACTGCCATGCTTGTTTGTCAATAAAAATGTTTTTAAAATAAAAGAATCTGTGCAAGCGACAATTTGTCCCAAAAGAGAAATCTAATACTCAATTAGATAAAAGGTATATGGCTTTCCTTTAAGTGCACATGAGGGTTAGCAATCATACAGATAGTGCTTTATAGACCTAATCTAAAAATGTTAGCCTCATTTTTATTGCACTGTATTCTCTGATTCTAAAACAATATCTAACAGCTTCCGCAGTGTTTCTTGTTTGAGCATTTTTAAACAAGGAACATAAATGTCTTTTCTTTATAGACAACAGTTTATGGCAAATACATATATGTATAAGAGATGTGTCTGCAAAGCCACAGAGACAACAGGCTGCATTTCTTTGAACCTTTTCCATGCCAATGACAAGGTGAACTCGTCATGAGGCACACTGGAGCTGTGCTCATGACAAGGTCAACTCGTCATGTATAATGGGAAACATCAAAGCTCAGCGCAGGAGGGGAAAACCCTGTAGCAGCCAAGGTGTTAAAAACTGGATTCCATTTCCCTTGAAACTCCCAAAACGGAATGTATAACGGCCTGAATCTTAAAAATGTATTTTTTAACTTGGCCAGGCAGAATTAGCCCTAAATGTTCTTGACTCTAGCAGTGAAAGTATCAATCACTAAGTCCATGTGCTTGTATTTTGCGACTTGTGCCAGATCTGAGGCCCACTGCTTAATAGTGAACGTATTGCAGATAAGGTTTTTCTGGGCTAAACGGTTCATTTATTACAGAGTCTGTGGGTCAGGGAGATTGCAAAATTCTAATACCGCCAATAAAATTTGCAATTCTGTATCTTTTATATATAGGTATCCCCAGTTCTTTGTATATTAGATGTTTTAGTGAAGATGAGTCAGCATTAGCACATACAACTGTGTAATTCACAGTGCTTCTGTAGTGGAGTGATACCAAAGATTTTAGGCCTAATTCCAATCTCATAATGCAGTGAGGAGTTGCAGAGTGTAAATTTAATAGATTACCTGCACATTTCATGAAGATGTTATTAAAGACTGCATATGACTGTGTTATTCATTACAGGGCATGCATACAATAGATATGGAACCAATTTCATGTTAAGTGCTTTTAGTGATGGGCCAATCGCTTTTCCTCTGTACATATTCCCGAATTTTAATACCGATCTGGTAATCGCTGTTGACTTTGATTTCCTAATTGCCAGGTGGTTCAACCAGGATAGCTTATTATCAAAAGACAATTCGAGGTAGTCATTTTGGTTTGAGATGTCTTCTAGTACCCACAACTTGGCTTTCGTTTGCTGTTCAAAGGTCATGATTTATGTTTTAGACAGATTGGCAATTAGTCCATTCTCCACATTATAGATGTGTAGTTTGTTTAGTTGATGCTGTAACACTTTTGGCATCTGAAACAGGATCACTAGGTCATCCACGTATGCCAGATATATTATTTTTGCACCTCTTAGTTTTGTAGGAATACCCTGGTCTGAATTTAATGACAGGGTCCGGTCAGCGATGTACAAGGAAAATAATAATGGAGCAAAGATAAATCTTTGTCTAAGGTCATTTTCAGTGCAACATTTAGGGGATAGCGTATTGTCAGCTTTACCTGCAGCCATTTTTCAGAATGCAACTCAATAATAAAACTCAAAAGATTAAGATCTATTTTCTATGCTGTAAGCCTTGTTCCACAGTCTTTGCCGGTTAATTTTGTCGAAGCCGTGGAATAATCCACGAAACAGGCGTTTCTGTATACCTGCTTTTTTTCCAAGTAGAGCCAAAGATGTAATGATATCTACTATTGAACAGCCGCAACGGAGTCCCATTTGTGTTGTTGGAATTAATAATGTTTTCTCTGCCCAAAGCCTTAATTTATTTTGGAGCATTTTAGCAAACAGTTTCCCTTCAAAATCCAGAAATCCTATTAATCTGTAGCTGGTTGGGTCTTGTTTTGGTCCTCATTTGTAGCAAACTGTGTTTTACCCTCCCCTCACCCCCCTCCCGGACAGACAGGTATGCATACAGTTATATAACATAAAGCAACATAGTTAAGACAAAAAAAAACATAAATACATATATTAATATACCCAAATCTGGTTACACTTTAAACCTAGAATTCATTCTGTACAGCCTAAAGATTGGTGCCATTCTATTAGAGGGGACCAGATTTTTAAACCTCTTTTCCGTCGCCTACTGCCCTTACGTTTATAGATGTCAATTTCGATATTCGCTATGGCAAGAAATCTGGCCAACCGTTGTTGAAAGGCAGGGGCCGAAGTATCCCACCATGCAGATGCAATGCATAACCTGACGACAGCCACTGCGATAAAAAATAAGTTCATGGCCTACAATGGCTTTTCTGGGGTCTGTAGAACTACCCCACTAGATAAAACAATTGTATTGTGCAGAATTGTGGATAGAAATGTCCCTATCTCTTGTTTGACAGATTTTAGGCTTTCTCAAGTAGAGAAAATATGTATGCAGTCATGCGCCATGAGACCGCTTGGTGAACGTGCGCGGTATAAATGCTTTTAACGTAACGTAACGTAACATGCAGTCCGCATGATAAAGCATACATCTCGGACAACAGGTGATTGTACCGCTCCCCCACTTTGCTATTCTGTCTGGTGTGTAATATAGAAAAAACAAGTTTTACAAAATTGTGCTTGGACTTTGGTTGACATTAAAATTGACTGTGACATTCCATAAGCATAATTAAACTCATCGTTAGGAATTTCTGCTTTCTCTAGCCATTTCTGCGAGATTTTCTCTATATCGTCGGGAAACTTAGTATTAATGTGCGATTAGATACCCCCAATCGTGTTTTTTGTGCCAGATAATACTAAGTCTACTAGGTTAACTTTTGCACCCCCACTCCCACCTACCTTCCGTGACAAAAAGTCTCTAACTTGAAGGTACTTAAAGAAGTCCCGGCAGTCTAATCCAAAATTATTTTTTAGTTCTTCAAAAGATTGTATCCCGACAGAGGAGAAGAGACAGCCTATCTGGCTAATTCCTGCATTGTGCCATTTATGTATATAATTATCATAAAAAAATTTGGGCAGGTCTGGATTATTTTTTATGGGAGTATAAAAAGATATCTTTCCTATCCCAAGCATTTTCCTAACGGTCTTCCAAACCTTGAATCCACTAAGCAATGTTTTAAATTTAACCTTTTTGTGGTATCTGTGGTCAGTATCTCCACCAGTTCCCACTACTCTCCCTACCAAGAAGTAAAAGGAAAGTAGATGGCGTGTAGGCCTCCCCCTCTACCCCTACCCAGTTATTCTGCAGTAGTCCCTTGCAATATAACAGCACGGTTGCCAAATAATACGCCTGCAAGTTTGGGAGAGCTAGGCCACCACGATCTTTCTGGAGAGTAAGGAGCTCATAGGCCCAGCGTGGTTGTGAGTATGCCCAGATAAAACTAGAGAACATCCGTTCTTTTGACTTAAGCCAGGATACAGAGAATTCTAAGCAGATCGCTCTAAACAAATACAGAATTTTGGGAAAGAAGACCATTTTGATCGCGTTTACTCTGCCAATGATAGAGTGGTGTAGATTATCCAAACGTTGGGGATCTTTCTGCATTGCAGCTGTTATTGGTTTCACATTTATGTTAACCAAGTTTTCAAGATCGGATGTAATACAGACACCTAGGTAAGTGGCTTGTTCCACCACCCGCGTATCCCTCATCACGCACTTTTTATTTAAAACAATCTGGATTTCCCCCTGATTAAGTGCGAACCCCGGCACTTTTCCAAATTGCTTCGCCTCTTTCTCTTTTGCCGTCATAGCCGAGTTTGGGTCGGCAGTCAGAATAGCTATAACATCAGCATAGGCCAGTGTTTTAGTAGGAAAGCCTTGTGATAATATAGGTTTAATTGCTCTGTCCTCTTCTAGTCGCCTGATAAATGAATCTATATAAATCGCGAAGAGCAATGGCGAGCAAGGACAGCCCTGCCGAGTTCCACGTGATATAATCAGTTCTTCTGTTGGACTACCATTTACTATCACTATGGCCCTTGGATTCACTTACAAGTTTGGACTGCCTGAATATAACCTCCCTCGATCCCTATTCTGGACAATACAGCCCAGAGGACGTGCCAGGAGACCCTATCCAAGGCCTTTTCTGCATCGAGCAATACCAGCGCCATAGGGTCCCCCGACACTTCCATGCCATCGAACAGGGTGATTACTCGGTGGATGTGGTTGATGGTAGATCTACCAGGGATGAAGCTGTGTTGGCTCGAAGCAATCACCTTGTGGATTAAGGGGGCAATTCTGTTAGCCAGGACTTTCGCATACATTTTAGAGTCTGAGTTGATGAGAGTGATGGGGCGGTATGACCTGAGCTGTT
This sequence comes from Lissotriton helveticus, assembly GCF_964261635.1. Classification (NCBI taxonomy): domain Eukaryota; kingdom Metazoa; phylum Chordata; class Amphibia; order Caudata; family Salamandridae; genus Lissotriton; species Lissotriton helveticus. Next base: position 2,124,330,867 of record NC_136059.1, on the reverse strand, counting down.
CCGGAGGTTTATCCTTTTTTAGGAAGATGATTATTTTTGCCCAAGATCAGGATTTCGGAGGGTGGCCTCCTTTAAAGATGTGCGTGATGAGATTTACCAGGATGTTTTTAACTTGATCTAGAAACTGGGCATAGAATTCGGATGGAATGCAGTCTTGCCCCGTCGCTTTCCCTCTTGGTAAATCTTTAACTATACCTATGATTTCTTCCTCTGTGGGGGATTCCTCTAAAATATTTGCATCCGTGATTTCAAATTTAACAAGACAGAAACTATCAAGGTAATCCTCACTACTCGCCTGATCACTTCCCCCTGTTTCCGAGTATAAATCTTGGTAAAACCGCCATAAAGCGACTCTTATGAGTTTAGGGTCCGCTACACGATTTCCCTGGGAATCCTGAATTCCGCGGATTAAAGTTGACGTGGCCTGTTGTCTCATGCCTGGTGTCCAATTTCTTCATTTAGTTTATATACCCTCTCTTTTTGAGCGTGTGCTTTTTTATTTGCTTTATCCGTAAAGATATTCATAATCTGAGCTTTAGCAATTGCCACTTGGTTCTGCACTTTTTTGACTTCTTCCTTCCTAGCTGGGCTATTGCCCATTATAGCACTTATTAAACCTTCCTCCGTTTCCCTCAGGTTATCTTGTAGCCCCCGCATAACTTCCCTGGCTTGTTTATTAGTTTTTAAAGTGTATTGCATAGTTTCCCCACAGATCCCAGCTTTTAGCGTATCCCAAATAACTTCAATTGAAGCGCTCCACTCATTGTTAGATTAAAAATTTGGGATCCACTCCCTCATATGACTGCAGTAATTCTCGTCTAAGAGCAAAGACTTCTCGAAAGTCTATGAGTTAAGTGTACTATTTCTGTGGTCTATTTCTAGAGAACAGATGAGAGGATAATGATCCGGAGAAGTTTCATTAATTGACACTTAGATTTTACTGTGTTAGAAATTAAAAAGTAATCCTATCTAGCATGGGTGAGATGTGGGTTAGAAAAATATGTAGACCCTGGGTCATCAGGTTTTAAGGTCTGCCAGCCATCCACTAAGCCATGAGTACAGCACATTTGTCTTAGAGCTTTAAAAACTTTGGGCTTGCAGCCAGTATAGTGCCAACTCTCATTTAGGGACCAGTTGCTGGGGAGGTTGATGTTAAGATCCCTGCAGCTCGTTAGAGGGAAAAGCCAATGCCTTAATTCATTTGAGATCTCGTCAAAAACGGATGCCTCATCACAATTACTACCGTAAGTGGCACATTGAGCCATCTTTTGCCCACTCCCATACTGACATTCCGTGATTGCCCAGCAACCGAATTTGTCGGCCTTAGAATGACTAAAAATTAGCTCACTTCCCCTGGCTAAAATAGCAACCCCCCTTACCCTAGCTCATTGTGATGTGGTGCATATCAACCGATATCCTAGTGTTTTTAAAATGTGCATTTGTGACCACTCAATGTGCTTTTCTTGTAGACAAACAATATTTGTGCCCCAGGCTTGAAGTCCTACCATCACCGTCTGTCTTTTCTTGGCATCTTTAAGGCCGAAATATTCATAGATAATATTTTTAAGAAGCCCATCATGTTACACTAAAGTAATCCATACATAAAACCACTTTTTCCCCCCTTTTTTCCTTTAAACCCTTTTTTTTTGTTTTGCATCCTGTCCTGTCTGCCCCGTCCCCCCCTCACCCCGACCACTTTTGGAGGTTTTCCTGGCTGAGCCGGGGTGTGACATCCGACGTTCATAGCCAAGCGAGCCCGCTGGGTCTCCCTCACCTCAAAATATAATCACAATCCAAAAAGAGAGAGAAAAAAAAACAAAAGAAAACCCAAAACCACAGGTAGTAGTTACTGCGCTGAAAATAAAGACAAAGCGGGCGAGCACCCCCCAACCTTTGCTGGCCAAGCCTGGATTCTCTTAGCTACAACAAATGATTCCTTTATCTCAAAATTATTAGTTAGGCATTGTTGGAGGACGCCCTCTAATATAATATTTGAATTCATTAGTTATATCATTTGTGTCCCGAGAGTTCCTCAAGGTATTTTTGTGACTGTATTTCAGAAACAAAGCTTGCGGATTGCCCCCTGGAAAACTATTTTCAGCCTGGCTGGATTCTGCAAATACACTTTGGCCCCCAGTTTCTGGAACAGATCAAAGAGCTGCCAGAGCTGCCACCTGCGCTCCACTGTGGCGTGAGAGAAATCAGGTCTGGTAAAGAAAGTTATTCCCTCGAAGGTTCGCTTTTTTGTCGGTCTAGCCAGGTCAAAGAGAGCTTGGCGGAGGAGAAAATTTCCCCTTGTAATTTGTTGTCCACCATGCAGTATCTTCGACTGTCTGCCTTGACTTCATCTTGGAAGCTTTTGATAGACTGTAAGATAACTGCCAGGGCGGGTTCACTTCTTGAGTCACCATGATCTCCCGCTTTACTGCTGCCATTGCAGTTGCTTGTTGGATTGTTGCTTGTTGGAGTACGCCCACCAGCAGCAGAAGTTTTTGGGACTAATGTTAGAGGAGTGTTGTTGTAATCCCATTTCAGCTCTCTAACACTCTCTTTTTCAGACAAGTCACCAACTCTTTGCATCCGGTTTCTGCTTCTCTTTTTGCTAAACTTTTTAGTGCCTGTTTTAGTTTTCTGAGTGTCAGAATTAGGACTGCTATACCACTTCTTGCCTTCCTCTCCACTTGACAGTGGAAATGCTGAAATCTGATATTTGGGAGTCCTCTGTCAGCGAGTAAAACTTATCCTGGTTATCTGGCGCTTTTTGATTCCAGTCTCTGAGTGTACGATCATCGTGAGGTGCTGGTGGAAGAATGGTGACACTGCCATTAGTGTCATTAGGAGCAGTCGTGCTGTTCGCCAGAATGGTGGGACTAATGTGTCTGCTAGTCATGTTGCCATTGGTATTGTCATCTGCCTCTGGAGTCGCAGACACAATGGCACAGGCTTTGCAATGTCCATCAGAAGTGAGGGTGTCTGAGCTGACAAAGCTCCTATACTCAGGCTAGCCGGAGCGCAGACCGGCGCACTGATCACAGACCCAGTTACTGCCGTAAAACTAGTGGAGATTAAGGGTTGTGAGCCATCAGCTTCTTTAAGTGCACGGGTGTTGCTTTTCTTCCTCATGGGGTTGGAAGTTGAGTCCTTTTCTTGTGGGTTTTATTCAAACCATCGTCCTTCTCGTCCCCACCTTTGCCTCTCGCACTCGCAATATCCATTTTCTTTCCCAGGCGTGTCACTGTATGGGTGGGTGAGTGTGTGTATGGGTGTGTTGGTGAGTGAATGGATGTCTCAATGGTACATGTCCAGGTAACTACATATGTAAAAGGCAGTGTATGTGAAAGTTGAAGTATATAAATGACTATACATACGAGTCAGTGATTGTGAGAGTGGCTGTATGGTTGAGTGTGTATTGTATCAGTGATTGTAGAAGAGAGTAAGTATGCATTTGTTTCTGTATGAATAAGTGATGTGGTGTGCGTATAACTGTGTAGGTGAGTAAATGGAAAGGTGATTGATTGTTTGCATGACTGACTAGGTGTGTGAGTAACTCTGTATGAGTGGTGGTGTGTGAGTGCCTGTATAGGTCAATGTGTGCTTATGATAGTGTTGTATTGATGAGTGACTACATGTATGAGAGATTGTATGGGTGAATGAATGGATGTGTGTGTAGACCTAGGAATCAGTGAATGTGTATGTAGTAACTGGTATTGGTGTGTCGATGGTTTCATATTAGTAGTCTGTATTTTACAGTGGGTGTATCAAAGGGTATATTAGAGTGTGAGGAGGTGGATCAGATTTTCACTTGGATGATGTCATCAGTGATGTCATTCGAGATGTCATCAGTGATGTTACCAGTGATGTCATGAATGATGTAATATGTGACATCATCAGCAGTGTATTGCGGGGGCATGAGTTATAGTTACCTGAACTAACTATAACGGGGGAATTTCTATCGTTTTGTACGATAGAAATGTCCAACTAACTAAACATCCCTGAAACCTATGGTTTTTTCAGTGAATTTCAAAGGTTTTTGAAATGCTCATTTCGAACTATAAAGTGCCTGAAACCTATGGTTTTTCCAGTGAATTTCAAATGATTTAAATGCTAATTTCTAACTATAACGTGCCAGAAACATATGTTTTTTTCAGTGAATTTTAAAGGTTTTTTAAATGCTAATTTCTAATTATGATGTTCATTAAACCTAGGTTTAATGAACATGAACGCCTCCTCAGCGCCCGACATCGCCATAGCCATCCCAGACGGTTACAAGATCATCCGAAAAGACCGCATCAACCAAACAGGAGGAGGCATCGCTATCGTCCACAAGAACACCATCCGCATCTCGACCAGCTCCGAAGACACCCTCATAGCCACCGAACACCTCCACTTCCAGATACACACAGACCCCAAGACCACACTCAGAGGCACCCTCATTTACAGACCCCCAGGACCCCGCACACAATTCAGCGAAGACATTGCTGACTTTATCAGCCCACACGCCCTCCCCTCCGACGACTACATTCTCCTTGGGGACCTCAACTTCCACCTAGAGAATAACAACGACAACAACACCACCACCCTGCTGGACAACCTCGCCAATCTCGGACTCAAACAACTGGTGAATACCCCCACCCACTACGCTGGACACACGCTCGACCCAATCTTCTCCTCCAGCAAGCACATCTCCTTCAATCACGCCACGGGACTCCACTGGACAGACCACAGCTGCGTCCACTTCAGCTTCAGAAAGACCACGACCCACCACCACCCGCAACAAGTTCCCCGCAGAAACTGGAACAAAGTTACCACCGACCAGCTCACCACATCTCTGAACCAAAAGCCTCCCGCCATATCAACGGACCCAAATCAAGCAGTCATCAATCACGCACAGTGGATCACCCACTGCGCTGACGAATTAGCACCCTTGAAAAACAATCACAACAAGCCAGGGAACAAAAAAGCCTCCTGGTTCAACGACGACCTCAAGAAATCCAAAAAGAACTGCAGCGCCCTCGAGAAAGCCTGGCGAAGAAACCCAACCACAGACAACATGACCGCCCTCAAGGAGGCCACCCGCAAACACCACCAGCTGATCCGCTCCACCAAGAAATCAGCATTCAAGGATCGACTAGACAACAACGCCCACAACAGCAAGGAACTCTTTAGCATTGTCAAAAAGCTCACCAATCCCAGCGCCGGCACCAATGACATCACTCCCTCTCAAGACCTCTGCGACTTTCTAGCCTCGTTCTTCCACAGCAAGATCGCGGACATACATAACAGCTTCGGCGACCAGTCCACTCCCTTCACCACCGAACTAAAGCCCCCCTCCACCACCCTCGCGCCTGGACCCCGATTAGCACCGAAGACACCATCCGCTTGATGAACTCCATCCACTCCGGATCACCAATCGACCCATGCCCCCACCACATCTTCAACAAGGCCGACTCCATCATCGCACCCCAACTCCGGGAGATCATCAACTGCTCCCTTAACACCACTACCTTCCCGGAAAGCTGGAAACACGCCGAACTCAGTGCCCTCCTGAAGAAACCTACTGCAGACCCCACCGAACTTAAAAACTACCGCCCCATCTCGTTCCTCCCATTCCCCGCCAAAGTCATAGAGAAGACCGTCAACAGTCAGCTCGCCGCCTTCCTCGAGTCTAACGGCTCCCTCGATCCCACACAGTCCGGCTTCCGAGCCAACCACAGCACCGAGACCGCCCTCATCGCAGCCACAGACGACATCCGGACACTACTCGACAACGGGGAAACAGCTGCCCTCATTCTCCTGGACCTCTCCGCAGCGTTTGACACGGTCTGCCACCGCACTCTTGTACAACGCCTTAGCAACGCCGGGTTACAAGAAAAAGCATTGGATTGGATCATCTCGTTCCTCGCCGGAAGAACGCAAAGAGTCCGCCTCCCCCCTTTCAGATCAGAGGCCACCGAAGTCATCTGCGGCGTACCACAAGGATCATCACTCAGCCTCACCCTCTTCAACGTCTACATGAGTCCCCTCGCATCCATCGCACGCCAGCACAACCTCAACATCATCTCATACACTGACGACACACAGCTGATCCTCTCCCTCACCAAAGACCCAAACACCGCCAAAACTAACCTACACGAAGGAATGAAAGACGTAGCCGAGTGGATGAAGAACAGCGGCCTAAAACTGAATTTAGACAAAACGGAAGTCCTCATCCTAGGATTATCCACCTCGGCATGGGACGACTCATGGTGACCACTGGCCCTAAGAAGTGCACCCAAACCAACAGACCATGCTCGCAACCTGGGATTCATTATAGACTCCTCCCTCTCGATGACCAGACAAGTCAACGCCGTCTCATCGTCATGTTTTAACATCCTACACATGCTCCGAAAAATCTTCAGATGGATCCCAACCGAAACAAGGAAGACGGTCACCCAAGCACTTGTCAGAAGCCGACTGGACTACGGAAACACCCTCTACGCCGGAACAACAGACAAATTGCAGAAAAGACTTCAACGCATTCAGAACGCCTCCGCTCGACTCATCCTAGACATACCCCGCCACAATCACATATCCGGCCACCTGAGAGACCTTCACTGGCTCCCCGTCAACAAGAGAATCACGTTCTGTCTCCTCACCCAGGCACACAAGGCCCTCCACGACCTAGGACCCAGATACCTCAACACTCGCCTGACCTTTTACACCCGCCTACTACGATCGTCCAACCAAGCCCTCGCCGCGATTCCATGCATCCGAAGAACCACCATGGGAGGAAGATAATTCTCCTACTTAGCGGCCAAAACCTGGAACTCCCTCCCCACCCACCTTCGTCTTACACAGAACCACCTCTCCTTCAGAAAACAACTCAAAACTTGGCTGTTTGATAACTAGCGAACCCCTCTCCCTCAAGCGCCTTGAGACTCTCTGGGTGAGTAGTGCACTATACAAATTCTTGACTTGACTTGACTTGACTTATGTTTTTTTCTGTGATTTTAAATCATCATCCCATTCTTAACCTGGTGAAAACTGCTGATATCGCCAGTTTTCCATCGATAGCTTCCGCAAAAAAAATCGCCACAAATGAGAGCGGAAACTAACGCTAATGATATGCAGAGTAGGCGATCCCGTGCAAAAATAACATGAAAACACCACTTTCCGATATTTTCAATGATAAGTCAAATCTGCGATGCGATCCAAAACCAGGCGAAAAGCTGCGTTACCAGTAAGAATTTAACATCTGCCTTTTACTGGTGTAAAGCAGGATGACAACCTACAGTATGAAAGGGAACCCAGCCAAGAGCCACATCTGAAGACCAACACATGTCATAGAGCTACTGATCATGCAACTCCAACAACCAAGAAGGCCACAACACCCACTGACACAAGCCCGAGGACCTCCCCGCCAGACCACCTCCCAATACTACAGAGGCAGCACAGAACAGGACAGCGGACCTTCCCAAAATGAAAGGGCCCCTCAGCCGCACAATAGCTGAATGTTGGGAGATGTGGGAACCAAGTATGTGTGAAGGACGCAAGTCACCCATCAATAACAATGCACACAATGCCAAGTGTAGCGGTGATGTGCTGTACAGACCTCACTATGCAGAGCACAGACCTCTCGATGTGTGTTTGTAGTGTTGTGAACAGTGGACGCAACCATGTTACCTCAGACAGTGGGGAAGATCTTGATCATGTAGCTGTGTCGTCCCCCTGTTAGTGGAAGAGGAAGCGGAGTGGGCTGGTCCAACGGATGCCACTTTAGCGAAGGAGTGTGAAAACATAGGTCGGGGCTCTGGGTGTGGTTCACTTCTGGGAAGGCCAACGTGTCTGCCAGAGCAGCAGTCCTTACCCTGCCACAAGGCAGCCACCATGACCGACGGCCTCCTTGACACAGGCCCCCTGCGAACCCAGCGGCACAGCACCGCAGAGTAATGTCTGTACAGACTACTGCCTTCGATGTACACTGCGGATAGCAGAGCTCACAATTTAGATTGAGACTTGATTGCAGATGACGCACTCCTGTAGGCAACAGACATTGCTACAACTGCGGCCCACCCGGACCACACATCATCGAAGGGTGCGCACACGATGAATGCTTCAGGTGCCACTAACTCAGTGCACCACAACTCATCGCCACGCAGCCTTATTAAGGCAGAATTCATTAGACTAAAGACATTGCTACCAGTGCGGCCCGCTGGGACCACGCATCATCGCAGGCTGCGCACATGCTGGTTGCTTCAGGTGCCACAAACTCAGTGCACTGCAAGTCAACGCAACTTAGCCTTATTAAGGCAGAATTCACTAGACAAAAGACACAGCTACCAGTGCGACCCGCCCGGACCACGCATCATTGCAGGGTGCACACACGATGAGTGCTTCAGGTGCCACTAACTCAGCGCACCACAAGTCATCACCACGCAGCCTTATTAAGGCATAATTTATTAGACAAAAGACATTGCTACCAGTGCGGCCCGCCCGGACCACGTATCATCGCAGGCTCCGCGCATGCTCGTTGCTTCAGGTGCCTCTAACTGTGCAGCTCAAAGCAATGCCACATGGCTCTGGGCCCTTGCTGACCTCTGCCTCCTGCCTACACTGTGGTCATCAGGGCTGACAATTAAAATTGAGTCTTGATTCATTAATTGCAGAGTCCGGTAGGCAACTAAGTATAACGTCCATAAAACCTACATAATATCCTTTTAGTATCCTTGCTTCAAGAACTTGTTTTATATCAGTTATAGCTTTACTACAGTTACCAAGTTCATCTTGCAAGTCCAAAGGAACACTGAATGACAGTCTACACTGCGGACAGCAGAGCTCACTGTTCAAATTCAGTTTTGATTTATTAATTGCAGAGTGAAATGTACTCTATGTCCTCGGATTTTGTCAAGAGCAAGTGACCAAAAGCATTCCTCGATGTCTTTGCTGACTCCTGCCTTTGATCTACACTGCAGAGAGCAAGGCTCACAATTCAGATCGAGTCAGGATTGCAGATGACCCAGTCCAATAGGCAAGATACATTGCTCCCTGTGCGTTCAGCCCGGACCACGCATCATTGCTGGCTGCGCACACGCTGAGTGCTTCGGGTGCTACTAACTCTGTGCAGCTCAAGTCAACACCATGTGGCTGTGGGCCCTTCCTGACCACTGTTTCCGACCTACACTGCGGTTAGCACGGCTCAAAATTCAACATTAGTACTGATGCAAATTGTGTAAGAGATTATAATCGGTTAGCAAGAACAAATGCTTCCAATCTGTGCAGCTCAAGTCAACGCAACGTGGCCGTGGACCTTTGCTAACCGCTGCCTCCGGCCTACACCGTGGTCAGCAGGGCTCACAATTCAAATTCAGTCACGATTCCTTAATTTCAGAGTCGAGTAGGCAACTAACTATAACGTCCCTGAAACCTACATATTTCGACAATATATTCCATACATATTTCATCTTTTCTTCCATATGCCTACACTGCGGTCAGCAGAGCTCACAATTTTAATTCAGTCTTGATTTATTAATTGCAGAGAGAATTGTACTCTATGTCCTCGTATTTTGTCAAGAGGAAGTGACAAAAAGCATTCCTCGATGTCGGTGCTGACTACTACCTTCGATCTACATTGCGGACAGCAGGGCTCACAATTCAGATTGAGTCGCAATTGCAGATGACGCAGTCCAGCAGGCAACAGACATTACTCCCAATGCGGCCCGCCCGGACCACGTATCATCACTGGCTGCACACACACTGAATGCTTCTGATGCCCCTAATTCAGTGCACCACAACTCATGGACCCTTTAGGATAGAATATTTTGTATATGATATCAGATCTGCTGCCCCTACCTTAGTGCACCACAAGTCATGGACCCTTTATGATAGAATCTTTTGTGTATTATTTCACATCTGGTGCCCTGACCTTAGTGCAGCACAAAGTCATAGACCCTTTATGATTGAATCTCTGTGTATGTTCAGATAATTACTGTTATACTTGTTGGCAGCACCAACTAATCCCTCAAGGCTGGCTTACACTTACCCCACACGTATCCAGCACAGACGTCACTGGACATGTCACCCTGGTAATAAAAAGGGGCCGAGCGCACGTGCCCATACCCAGTTCCACTATCTATCTAACTGTGCCTGTGTGTTCATTATGTATGCATGATGCTGCCCCTTGGCACTACCACATTACATTGTGCTGTGAATAGCGCACGCAACCATGTTACCTCTGGCAGTGCGGAAAACTTTGGTTATGTAACTTTGTCTTGGTCATTGTATAAGTACATTGGTTGAGACTGGATGATTAGAGTACTACAACAAGAGTATATAGTGAATTTATAAGTGTTTGGTGATTGGTGGAGTTATTGAATAAGTACATATGTTGGTGAAGCCTAACCCCAGAGCACAAGCTTGGCTCTAATTGGCTGCCCTAGGTGTGCCAAAAACTGAAATGTGGGCTTTGCATGGCCCTGTATTACTACAGCGGCAACATTCCACTGAATGTGCAATAAACATTCATATCCACACACATAGGTCATGTCCACGATCTTTTAAGTGTGAAAATATGGATGAATGTAGGGTCATTGATTCCCCCTACCTTCCACTTTGGCCATGTTGTGGGACTTGGGTCACAGGGTGACACATTGGCGCTTGCGGCCTGCATGGCGGCAACACTACAACAGAGACACCCACATCAGTTCATTCCTCATACAGGCCAGGTTGGAACCACGCCCACAGCTCCGGAGTCATTATTCACAGCCTCACGCAGAACTGGCATACGCCAGGCCAGCCCACTCCGCTTATGCTTACAGGGAGGAACAACAACGCTACATGTCCCAGATCTTGCCTCTAGTGATCTGCTGATCACAGGTCTAGTTGTCAGCATGCCACAGCTACTCCCTGATGGCTGGTGTACACCCACACCACACCCATGCAGCACAGGCATCACAGAAAATATGATCCTTCCAATAAAAAGGGCCGGGGGCACGTGCTTGACACCATTTCCATTCTCTCCAATGACTTGAAGTACACAGAGTTGGTGACAACGGCAACGCACTCTACACAGGAATTCCAGCCAAACACCTATGACGACTACAACGCATCCAAAACGCCTCCGCCCGACTGATTGTCAATGTCCCCCGCTGCAGCCACATCACCCCCCACCTGAGAGACCTACAATGGCTCCCGTCGACAAGAGGATCACCTTCAAGCTCCTCACCCACGCACACAAAGCACTCCACAACGCCGGACCAGCCTACCTGAACAGCAGACTCAGCTTCTACACCCCCACCCGCCAGCTCTGCTCCACCAGCCTCACCCTCGCCGCTGTTCCCCGCATCCAACGAACAACCTCCGGTGGCAGATCCTTCTCCTACCTCACTGCCAAGACCTGGAACACCCTCCCTACCCACCTACGGCAGACCCAAGACCTATTCGCCTTCAGAAGACTCCTCAAGACCTGGCTCTTCGAGCAGTAGCGGCACTCCCTCCCCTCAGCACCTTGAGACCCTCACGGATAAGTAGCATGCTTTACAAGTACTCTGATTGATTGATTGATTGATTGGCAGCTGATGCACTTTGCCTGACACGGGCCTCCCACCACGTGGCGATGACTTGATTTCCACTGAGTTAGTGCCACCAGAGCTGAGTGGGTGTGCAGCCTGCGATGATGCATGACCTCAATACACCATCCTGGCAATCAAGATCTGATTTGAATTGTGAGCTTGGCTCGACCGCATGTACGCCATGGCTGAGAAGATTGCTTCAGCACGTGTTGGGCCCTCTTCCACATACACCGTGGCGGAAGGTGAGCGGAGAGGCTTGTTTGTGCGGTGGGAGTGGATGCTGTGCAGTAGCCTGGGTGCGCAAGGGCGGGCAGACATCTCTGGGAGGTGGGAGTGGATTGGGTGCAGCAGCCTGGGTGCGCAGGGGCGGGCAGACACCTCTAGGCGGCGATAGTGGATGGGGTGCAACAGCCTGCTTGTGCAGGGGCCGGCAGACACCTCTGGGTGGCGGGAGTGGATGGGGTGCAGCAGCCTGGGTGCGCTGAGGCAGGCAGTCACCTCCTGGTGATGGGAGTGGATGGATTGCAGCTACCTGGGTGCGCAGCGGCGGGACAGCGATTTAGGCATGTGCAGTTGTATGTACTCTGCCATTACTGATTCTATACTATGTTTCAGAAGAGTGAACTTGAGGGCTGTAGTATGTCCCGGCACGTGGTTGGAGACACACCGGAGGCAGAAAGGTGAGCTGGGAGGGTTTTGTCCACAGTGTCGGCACTCACTCTCCCTCTCCATCTCTTCCTTTCTCTCTCTCACACTGTTTCTCTGTTTCTCTCTCTCTTCCTCTCTTTCTCCCTCTCTCTCTCTCGCTTCCTCTCCTTTCACACTGTTTCTTTCTCTCTTCCTCTCTCTCTCTCACTCTTTCTCTCCCTCTTCCTCGCTTTCTCTCTGTCTTCCTCTCTCACTCTCTCTTTCATTCTCTCTCTCTTCCTCTCTCTTCCTCTCTCTCACTATTTCTCTCTCCTTTGATGGGTGCATGACACACAATCTTATCTTACTTTTTGTCTTGCAGGCTATGATTCACAGATCGTTGACCCCCCCGACACGGGCCTCCCGCCACATGGCAATGACTTGATTTCCACTCAGTTAGTGCCACCAGAGCTGTGCAGCCTGCGATGATGCGTGGCCTCCATACACCATCCTGGCAATCAAGACCAGATTTGAGTTGTGAGCTCGGCTCGACCGCATGTATGCCATTTCCATTCTCTCCCATGGCATGAAGTACACAGAGTTGGTGGCAGCCGAGGCACTTTGCTCGACACGGGCCTCCCGCCACGTGGCGGATTCTATGACAAAATATCGACTACAAAAATATCTACCTACCAAAATATCGCAACAAAAATATCGATGACAATAATATCGAGATCCTATCTCTAACAAGGTAAGTACAAAAATATCGAAAAAAATATATCGGTGTCAAAAATATCGTTTTTTAGAAAATATCGTTTTATTTTAATAAAAAAACAATGTAATATTAACAAAATAATACTTATAATGTAATAAACATAGTAAAAAATATATTATATTATTTAAAATTAATAAATATTTTAATAAAAAATAATAATAATAAAGATATAATACATGGTATATACTTAATTAATAATAACTCTAAAATAATTATCTTAATAACTTATAAATAAATGAAAATATAATAAATTACAAATACATTTATATACATAAAATAATAATATAAATAACAATTAATAACAATGTATAACTAATAAAAAAAATACATTTTGGATAGCGTACGAGTAAAAATTACTATTCCCACTCCAGAGAGTGCAACAGTAGGGAAAGTTTGGATAGCGTAGGGGTAACAATTACTATTCCCACTCCAGAGAGTGCAACAGTAGGGAAAGTGTTGGATAGCGTAGGGGGTAACAATTACTATTCCCACTCCAGAGAGTGCAACAGTAGGGCAAGTGTTGGATAGCGTAGGGGTAACAATTACTATTCCCACTCCAGAGAGTGCAACAGTAGGGAAAGTGTTGGATAGCGTTGGGGTAACAATTAATATTCCCACTCCAGAGAGTGCAACAGTAGGGAAAGTGTTGGATAGTGTAGGGGTAAAAATTACTATTCCCACTCCAGAGAGTTCAACAGTAGGGAAAGTGTTGGATAGCGTAGGGGTAACAATTACTATTCCCACTCCAGAGAGTGCAACAGTAGGGAAAGTGTTGGATAGCGTAGGGGTAAAAATTATTATTCCCAATCCAGAGAGTGCAACAGTAGGGAAAGTGTTGGATAGCGTAGGGGTAAAAATTACTATTCCCACTCTGGAGAGTGCAACAGTAGGGAAAGTGTTGTTTAGGGTAGGGGTAACAATTACTATTCCAACTCCAGAGAGTGCAACAATAGGGAAAGTGTTGGATAGCGTAGGGGTAACAATTACTATTCCAACTCCAGAGAGTGCAACAGTAGGGAAAGTGTTGGATAGCGTAGGGGTAAAAATTACTATTCCCAATCCAGAGAGTGCAACAGTAGGGAAAGTGTTGGATAGCGTAGGGGTAAAAATTACTATTGCCACTCCAGAGAGTGCAACAGTAAGGAAAGTGTTGGATAGCGTAGGGGTAACAATTACTATTCCAACTCCAGAGAGTGCAACAGTAGGGAAAGTGTTGGATAGCGTAGGGGTAAAAATTACTATTCCCACTCCAGAGAGTGCAACAGTAGGGAAAGTGTTGGATAGCGTAGGGGTAAAAATTACTATTCCCACTCCAGAGAGTGCTACAGTAGGGAAAGTGTTGGATAGCGTAGGGGTAAAAATTACTATTCCCACTCCAGAGAGTGCAACAGTAGAGAAAGTGTTGGATAGTGTAGAGGTAAAAATTACTATTCCCATTCTGGAAAGTGCAACAGTAGGGAAAGTGTTGGATAGCGTAGGGGTAACAATTACTATTCCAACTCCAGAGAGTGCAACAATAGGGAAAGTGTTGGATGCGTAGGGGTAACAATTACTATTCCAACTCCAGAGAGTGCAACAGTAAGGAAAGTGTTGGATAGCGTATGGGTAAAAATAACAAACTTATAAATAAATGTATTTTTTTAAATAATAAAAATATTAACTATTAAATAAATATAAACCATTTACAAATACCAATACATAATTATTAAAAACATGATTAGCAAAATATTTTTAACCAAAAAAAATTATAAAAAATACCATATAATAATATTTAATTACCAATTAATAATTAATTACCAATTATATAATTAACAAAACAATTAATTAAAGAACATTATTACTTAATTACATTTAAATTACTTCCCACCCTATTCCCCTGTAAACCCACAACCCGTTACAGAACATAATTATCAATTAATCAATTAAATAATTAATAATTAATTTAACATAATTAAATTACTTCCCACCCTATTCCCCTATAAACCCACAACCCGCTACAGTACTAAAATACAAAATTTAATTAAATTACATAAAAATTAATTAAAAACATAATAAATACATAATAATATACACAAAATAATTTGAAAATCGATAATAGTAACATCGAAATTATTAACATCGATATTACTGACATCAATATTTCAAACTTCGATATTACTAATATCGATATTAAATCTATCAATATTACTTAACTTCTATATTGTGTCCCTTCGATATTTAAACTTCGATATAATTGTATATCGATATTTAAATATCGATATTTTGTCTGCATACCCACGTGGCGATTACTTGATTTCCATTGAGTTAGTGCCACCCGAGCTGAGCGGGTGTGCAGCCTGCGATGATGCATGGCCTCGATACACCATCCTGGCAATCAAGATCAGACTTGAATTGTGAGCTCGGCTCGACCGCGTGTATGCCATGGCTGAGGAGGTTGCCCCGGCACATGGTGGGCCCTCTTCCACACATGCCAGTGGCGGAAGGTGAGCAAAGAGGCTTTTCTGCGCAGTGGCGGGCAGTCACCTCTGGGCGGTGGGAGTGGATGGTGTGCAGTAGCCTGGGTCCGCGGGTTCGGGCAGACACCTCTGGGTGGTGGGAGAGGATGGGGTGCAGCAGCCTGGGTGCGCAGTGGTGGTCAGACACCTCTGGGTGGCGTGAGTGGATGAGGTGCAGCAGCCTGGGTGGACAGGGGCAGGCAGACACCTTGCGCGGGGGGAGTGGATGGGATGCAGCAGCCTGGATATGCAGGGGCAGGAAGACACCTCTCGGTGGCAGGAGTGGATGGAGTGCAGCAGCCTGCGTGCGCAGGAACGGTACAACGATTTAGGCGTGTGCAGTTGTATGTACTCTGCCATTATTAATTCTATACTATGTTTCAGATGAGTGAGCTTGAGGGCTGCACTCTGTCCTGGCACGTGGTTGGAGACACACCGGTGGCGGAAAGGTGAGCTGTGAGGGTTTTGTCCACAGTGTCTGCACTCCCTCTCCCTCTCCATTCCTTCCTTTCTCTCTCTCAGACTCCTTCTCTCTCTCTTTCTCTCTCTCTCACTCTTTCTCTCTTCCTCTCTCTCACATTGTTTCTCTCTTTCTCTCTCTCTTCCTCTCTCCCTTAGTTGTTTTCTCTTTCTCTCTTCCTCTCTCCCTCACTCATTCTCTCTTTCTCTCTGTCTTCCTCTTTCTCTCACTCTTTTTTCTTTCTCTCTTCCTCTTTCTCTCACTACTTCTCTTCTCTGTCTCTCTTTCTCCTTTGATGGGTGCATGACGCACAATCGTATTTTACTTTTTGTCATGGAGGCTGTGATTCACAAATTGTCAAGGGATGACACGCCATGGCTGTACCTACTTTTATTTGTTGTTGTTTTGTTTAAATAAAATGTTTTATATGTAAATTCATAGATGACTGTGATTCTCATTTGTCCACTTCAGCCGATTTGTTACGTTCCAGATTTCGGAAGGTTTTGTGTCAGGGATCCTGTTCTCCTACAGAACTGTGCATAGAGACTTGGAACCTCAGTGAATTAGGGTGTGCCAAAACTCACCTTAGTACCCAAAATCCCCTTACCTGACTAGCTACAGTGTCTCATTGGTCATTACAAACTCCCAATGCTTAGACAAACCAGAACATGGACTTAGATTACCTCAGGTAACGTGGAACACATGAACACTCTTTCGTTATACAATCATTTCAATTCAAAACAAGGAGTAAATGAGGACGCAAGCATATTTGAAATGTTTATTCACTAATGCAGGGTTCTCAAACGCAGCATCTTAGATAATACCAGCAAACATATTATAAGAAGCAAAGTAATCAGCATAGTTACTAGTCCATAGACTACACAAGGTGACAACATGCTAAAATGCTGAAATGAATCGGGTTTAACAACACCTAATTCTCACCCTCCCTAAATAGCATATTATATTATATCTAAGAAAATCTCATTGGGTTTTAGCAGGGCGGCCCCATACCTCAATATCCTAGTGGTAAGGGATCACATCATCTTCCACCAGCTCTCTGCATGCGAAGCACCATCAAGTGTGTGTGGGTGCGCTGCATGAAGCAATATATAAAACGTGCCTAAAGCCAGAATTTGGCTTCCGCTGCATGTATGTTATGTCTAGGAAGGTGCGAAGATCAGACCTCACAACAACCACTGTGTTGAGTTATCCTTGAAGGCTTCAGCACTCACTGTACAGACTCAGTTCACTAAGCAAAGCTGATATCAGAGTGATAACATATTATTCTCGTGTCAATCCAAAGCGCTCTACTAGGCTCAAAGCTAAAACAACAGTTTATGTGTCAAAAGCAGCAGACAGGAAAAATGGCGTTTAATCTTCTAAAAAGCTCATGCCAACTTAACACAGCATATAGGCAAAGCGTATCTATATGACAATCCCCCATGATCCGAGCACGGATAAGACAAGATAAGATAAGGGGCTAATTTTTGAAGGGCAGAGTTCAAGAACGATAGTCAGTTCAAATTTGAGTAAGTGAGAAAAAATATTTTCGTCACCAAATAAAAATAAAAAACAAAATTCCACCATCTTGACAATTTGAGCAAAGTCAATAGTTCCGGGACAAGAACAATGTGGATATAATTCTCAAAAAATCGAAGAGAAAAACATTCAATGTCGTCAAAGTCAACAGTTCTGGGACACATAAATTTAGTCATAAGTTAAAAAAAATTTGAAAAAGTTCAATCTCAACAAAGGATTCGATTGGTCTCAGCCCAGGACCGAATATGCAAAATAAGCAGCAACAGCTTCCAAAAGGAAGTCACTGTTATCATCCGAAAACAAATGAGCCATCCAATTCAATAGCGGGAAAGAACATTCATGGTCTTCAATTACCGGAGCCTATAGCACCATCAGAGGACAACTCGGTGGGTTCTCAATGAAGCTGTGTGCCAAGAAATATTGTGCCGCTGCAAATACATTCCAACGACCCAGTACTCCGTGCATCGCTGCCAAGGCCATAATCCTTTCGTCGGAACAAAGCAACTCACAAGTAACTAAGGGACTCATGAGATGATTAAAATCCACGTCAGGAGAAACCATCTTGCAGAGACACAAATCCAGGGCCCAGTCGAAATCACAGCTCAGGCAATGAAAGTCAGGCTGGACACATGCAAAATAGGAAAATCGAAACGATAATCCATACGCTGCACTTAAGGTGGCGAGCGGCAGCGTGCCATAGTATTTAAGCATCCTGTGGCGAAACAGTGCCAGGCGGGACTGAGCGCCTTGAAACACAGGACGGGCATCCATTTCTTACAAAACAAAATATCACCAGAATGCCTGCAGCCAACGCCAGTAAAACAGGAAACCCACCAAACAGGCTTGAAAAGATTGAATGAAGGAAAGCAGGAATGACTCCAAATATCTTTTCAAATGAAGTCACTAGCGCGCTGCTCACTATTTTAAAAAAATGTGCAAGGCCTGAAGTGGAGGACGCGTTAAAAATTGTATGAATCAGTTCACTGAAATGCAATGGTAGGTCAGTATTTAATAAAGCTTGCACCTCTGTGCGGGTGTTGGCTATGTGAAGGACAAATGTTTCACGAGACGAAGTCAGAGCAACCTCTTTTTGTGACAATAGGGCTCTTATTCTACTCATTCCATTGAACTCTGCTCTCAAGGTTGGAATTCGTGGCCAGATGGAAACATCCGAGTTCCCATGCGGAGGAGGATACAAAACATTTTTACAGCACACCACACGTTCAGAGACTGTAACCACATAAGCGATGCCTTTTAATAACCCACAACAATCTTCATTATTTAAAAGTAAATAGCTGCAGTTTGCCAGTAATGTGAAAGTGGGGACTATTGCGGGAACGGGAGTACCTTTCAAAACACAGGCTAAATTAGGCTGTTCTTGGTTGCAAGAACCGTGCAATTGGATAAGTCTACACATTAATGAGTGATCAGGCGTTTCTGTGCATTCTTCACCCTTGAGTTAAACTTCCCTCCCTTCTCTAAGGCATCTGTAAGTAAAAGGGAGCGACCAGGCTTCATGGAAGTATGAACTACCCAGTGGCTTGTATCTACCAATGGCAAAATATTTCAAACAATTTGTAAATTTAAACGAAGCAAGCGGTAACGTAATTAAACCGTGGATAAGCCACGGCGCAGCCGTGTTCTCTGCCACAGAGAATGGTAAAGACTCCAACTTCTCAATGTGTAACATGGAAAATGATGCATCTCTCATTGAAAGCAAACGTTGCTTATCTGTCAAATTAAAAGGGGCAAAAAGAGAGGAGACATTCATGTAATTCCAAGGCACTTTTCCGGCCTTAAGCGTCTGCAGGGTCCATGCAAACTGCATAATGGAACGCAATTGATTTTGACCATGGTATAACACAGATACTTCATCTTGGACAATATCAACAACAGACGACACAATATTATCCAATGTGTAAATGTGGGAAGAAAGTGTGTTAATGCTATTATCTACAACTGCAAGTACTTTTTCCAAGTTAGCTTGATCAATGGCCCTAAGGCGGGTAGCCACTTCAATCTGTGATGTTTTCCAAATTTCATTATAAACCGCATATATCCATCTTTTTGATCTACCACTAGCCGGGCCTTTTATAAAATCATTTAAATCAACTTCACTCATCAGTTTAGATCATGGGTACTCACAAACTTTCTCTCGGGGGCCAAATTTACAGTGTGGTTTGTGGCCGAGGGCCGCACCGGTGGAGGCGGGGTCAGTGGGGGAGGGGGAAGGGGCTAGAAAGAAAAAAACTATGACCATGACGTTGAAAACAGGCCCCTGCAGCTGACGCGTTCATCCACTGAGCCAACAGACCAGCATACACACACATCTCTCTTTCTCTCTCTCTCTCTCTCTCTCTCTCCCTATCTCTCCCTCCCTCCCTCTGTCTCCCTCCTATCTCTCTCTCTCTCCCTCCTTCCCTCTCTCTCTCTGTTTCCCTCTGTCTCTCTCCCTCTGTCTCTCTCTGTCTTACCTCTCTTTCTCTCTGTCTCCCTCCCTCTCTTTCCTTCCCTCCCTCCGTCTGCCTCCATCTGTCTCCCTCTATCTGTGTCCCACTGTCCATCTCCCTCTGTCTCCTCCATCCATCTGCCCTCTGGCTCCCTCCCTCCCACTGTCTGTCTCCATCCCTCCCTCTGTCTCCCTCCCTCCCTCCCTCTGTCTCCCTTCCTCCCTCTGTCTGTCTCCCTCCCTCTGTCTGTCTCACTCTGTCTTTCAGGCTACCTCCCTCTGTCTGTCTCCCTCCCTCCCTCTGTCTGTCTCCCTCGCTCTGTCTGTCTCCCTCCCTGTCTGTCTGTCTCCCTTTGTCTTTCTGTCTCCCTCCCTGTCTGTCTGTCTCCCTCCCTCTGTCTGTCTCCCTCCCTCTGTCTGTCTCTCTCTGTCTCCCTCTGTCTGTCTCCCTCCCTCTCTCCCTGTCTCCCTCCCACTGTCTGGCTCCCTTCCTCCCTCTGTCTGTCACCCTTCCTCCCTCTGTCTGTCTCCCTCCCTCCCTCTGTCTCACTCTGTCTTTCTGTTTACCTCCCTCTGTCTGTCTCCCTCCCTCCCTCTGTCTGTATCCCTCCCTCTGTCCGTCTCCCTCTGTCTTTCTGTCTCCCTCCCTCTGTCTGTCTCCCTCCCTCTGTCTGTCTCCCTCCGTCTGTCTGTCTGTCTCCCTCCCTCTGTCTGTCTGTCTGTCTCTGTCTGTCTGCCTCCCTCTGTCTGTCTCCCTCCCTCTATCCCTCTGCCTCCCTCTGTCTCCCTCCCTCCCTCTGTCTCCCTCCCTCTGTCTCCCTCACTCCCTCCCTCTGTCTCCCTCCTTCCCTCTGTCTGTCTCCCTCCCTCCCTCTGTCTCCCTCCCTCTGTCTTTCTGTCTCCCTCCCTCTGTCTTTCTGTCTCCCTCCCTCTGTCTGTCTCTCTCCCTCCCTCTGTCTGTCTCTCTCCCTCCCTCTGTCTGTCTCCCTCCCTCTGTCTGTCTCCCTCCCTCTGTCTGTCTCCCTCCCTCTGTCTCCTTCTCTCCCTCTGTCTCCCTCTGTCTGTCTTCCTCTGCCTCCCTCCCTCTGTCTGTCTCCCTCTGTCTGTCTCCATCCCTCCCTCTGTCTGTCTCCCTCCCTCTGTCTCCCTCACTCCCTCCTTCTGTCTCTCTCCCTCCCTCCCTCTGTCTCCATCCCTCCTTCCCTCTGTCTGTCTCCCTCTCTCCCTCTGTCTCCCTCCCTCTGTCTTTCTGTCTCCCTCTCTCTGTCTTTCTGTCTCCCTCCCCCTGTCTGTCTCTCTCCCTCCCTCTGTCTGTCTCTCTCCCTCCCTCTGTCTGTCTCCCTCCCTCTGTCTGTCTCCCTCCCTCTGTCTCCTTCTCTCTCTCTGTCTCCCTTTGTCTGTCTCCCTCTGGCTGTCTCCCTCTGCCTCCCTCCCTCTGTCTGTCTCCCTCTGTCTGTCTCCATCCCTCCCTCTGTCTGTCTGTCTCCCTCTGTCTCCCTCCCTCTGTGTCTCCCTCTGTCTGTCTCCATCCCTCCCTCTGTCTCCCTCTCTCCCTCTGTCTGTCTTCCTCTCTCCCTCTGTCTGTCTCCCTCTGTCTGTCTCTCTCAGTCTGTCTCCATCCCTTCCTATGTCTGTCTCCCTCTGTCTGTCTCTCTCAGTCTGTCTCCATCCCTTCCTATGTCTGTCTCCCTCTCTCCCTCTGTCTCTCTCTGTCTGTCTCTCTATCTGTCTGTTTCTCTCTCTGTCTGTCTCTATCGCTGTCTCTATCGCTGTCTGTCTCTATCGCTGTCTGTCTCTGCCTCTATCTGTCTCCGCCTCTATCTGTCTCTGTCTGTCCCTGTCTCTGACCCTATCTAGCTCCGTCTGTCCCTGTCTCTATCTATCTCTGCCTCTATCTGTCTCTATATGTCTTTATCTGTCTCTATCTCTATCTGTCTCACCTCATCCAGCTCTCACTCCCTGCTGCCCTCCCACCTCACCCGGCTCTCACTCCCTGCTGCCCTCCCACCTCACCCGGCTCTCACTCCCTGCTGCCCTCTGTCACCTCACCCGGCTCTCACTCCCTGCTCTGCCCTCCACCTCCCTCACCCTGGCTCTCACTCCCTGCTGCCCTCCACCTCCCTCACCCAGGCTCTCACTCCCTGCTGCCCTCCACTTCCCTCACCCGGGCTCTTACTCCCTGCTCTGCCCTCCACCTCCCTCACCCAGGCTCTCACTCCCTGCTCTGCCCTCCACCTCCCTCACCCAGACTCTCACTCCCTCCTCTGCCCTCCACTTCCCTCATCCGGATATCAGTTCCTGCTGTCCTCCCCCCTCCCACCCCCTCTCCCCTGTGTGTCAGCCTGGCTGACACAGCCTCCAGGGCACCCCAGTACTTAACAGGTCTTTAAACGACCATTTGTTTGTTAATGAGGCTTTGTTCACCTCTTAGCGCCCCTGCAGCTCCACTCTTGACTGTGGCTGGAATCGCCCGGGCCCCCACAGAGCAGTGTCTCTGACTCGCACTACTGCTCCTTGAGGTGTTTGCTGAAGTAAAAAAAAACACACACACACACAGGTGCGATGTCTCAAGCTCCGCCGGCCGCCACTAAAGGCTTGCAGGGCCGCTACTGGCCCGCGGGCCGTACTTTGAGTACCCCTGGTTTAGATAGATGTAGTTTAACTGATGCCAAGGTAGAATGTTGGAGCCAATTCTGACATAATTTGCCTATTGAATAAGTGGTGACAGAATGGTCATTCTCAAAATGGGGATCGGCCCAGATTTGTTTGAAGCCATCAGCTAAACCCAGAAAATGATGTTGGCATGAATCAGCACTTCTGTGCCACAATAGCCAACCATTAGGATCAAAACTGGATATGTTAAAGGAGGAGTTATGCAACAGAGTCTGCAATTCCCTAATGGAAAATTTTGTAAAATTATCCCAACCTGAATATTCTTCTAAATAAGGGATGGAAGGAGTATTTAATTTTTTAGAAGAAGCCAATCCAAAGCATGTTGTTTGAGAAATGGTAGAGTTCAAAAATAACATATGATTCGGGATGAGACATGCACGGTGCAAAGCCTCAGTGCCTTGCACCTGCCAACTTTTAGAACCCCAAATTGATTTAAGGTCAATCGTCTCCTTCCACAACTCGTAGCCTCCAACAGCCAACTGGTCTAGGAAGGACTTCTAATACAATAACTTAGTATCGGTAAGTCTAACCTTGGACATGGATTTTTCTGTCATTTTAAAATAAAATGAAGCGGGATTGGACTGATTAAAGTTGGTAAAATAATTGTACTTTTTCAAAAATGTACTCAAACTGCCTTGTAAAAGAGCCGGACAATGCTCCCACTGTGTAAAATTCACAGTATTTCTCCTGGAACTAGTTTTGTGTAAAAAGTGGTTGCCAAAATGTTGGAGGCAAAATAAATCACCATAATTAGCAGAATCTAAATATAAATCTTCAGCATCAAAAGCAGCATAATATTTCAAATCAGAAAACAATGCCTCCACGGCCTGAACATCCCAATCATCAGAACGTATGTTTTGTTTCACCACATTCCCCATGTTAACTCTAAGCACATTAGGGACATTAATGACTTCAGTGGGGCCATGGATCTGAAATTTAACACGATCCCATACAATCCCATCTAGGACAGGCCAAGCAGTGATGTTAACAAATGCCAAGTCTCTCTTCAGTCTGTGGGCAGAATGTGAGGAGGAAAGCGGTGCCAAAGTTCCATTAAGATGTCGAATGCATGTTCTTTCTTCGACATAGTGTCCGTTGACCAACTGGAAAAAATAAAATACAAAACCAATTGACATAAAAAGGTAAATTGAAAAAAGCACCAGCCAAATATATGTCCAAGGAGGAATCAAAAAAATGTTTTTTAAATAAACTTGTATATACTGCAATCCGAGAGGGCTTTCCTGATGTGTACGAGACAGTGTCAAATGAAAATCTGGATTCTGTGGCCAAGCGGGTTTGCAAATCAGGCATCGATAAGTCAGTTGGGTAAGTGTAGTCAATTTCATCAAGGCTAGTACCAGACAATGTACTTAATAAAGGACTGGAAATTTGTAGGCATCTCGATGGCCACCTCCGGCTCAGGATTAGAAGCAGTGGCCAAAATAGAATTTCTCACAATTGAAGGACAGGAGACCGCCGGTGTCATACTAAGAAGAATCGGCCACTCTGTGTATGTTGACATTGTCAAAAGAGATAAACCTGTTTTCCTTACAACCTGGAAGTGGTGGTATAATGACTGTTCTTGTGCCCTTCACACCAAGCACAGGAACTGGAGCTCGGTAGGAGGGACCAAATTCTTTCTTGTTCTCAATCTTCTCCCGAACCAATTCTCCAACTTGGGGTAGCCAGCCAACTACCAGGATCTGCAACGCATCATCCGAAGTGGAGGGCAAATGTTCCTTTGCAAGACTGTCTCTTGTCTTTTGTAGAGTCTGTAAAACATTGCAATGTTCATCTACGTCAAAGGAGGCAGCGCTAGCCACAGAGTCTAGACCGTCATGGTCCGGCACATACATCTTGATACCAAAAAGCATTTCGTATGGGGTCCGCCCACCCAGAGACCTTCTAGAGAGATTATTAAGAGCACGCTGCACGCCATTGAGATGGGCTAGCCAGTTCCTGCCAGTGCCTATAACTCGGGCTGTCAAAGATTGCTTTAAGTCACGGTTCATTCGTTCCACTACACTATTAGCCTCAGGTCTGTATAGAGACAAAAACTTGACTTGGACCCCCATCAAAATCATGGCATCCTTATACGCCTTAGAGGTGAAAGCCGTACCCTGATCCGAATGGAAGGTGCCACAGGCAAAAATCCCTACAAAGACGCGCAAATCTCTTATGACAGTCCGTGAATCAGCGCTGCGGTGGGGCCAGAGTCAGACAAAGCGTGTGCATGAATCAACTGCGACTAAGATATACTTATATGCAGTATCAGAAGAAAAAGGACCGCAGTGATCCAAACAAACACATCCCAGTGGTTTATTAGAGATGTACAACTGTGTCTGTTTGTACAGTCCCCGCCACCAAAAACGTTGTTGTAACTGAGACACAGTGGCCGAAACGCCCGCATGCGCAGACGTAACACCTTCATGCGCCGCTGTGATCAATGCATGTCTGCGATCCGAGTTGGGAATCAACCTATCACCAACCTCAGGAATTTTCACATAAGGAACCTTATCGGGACTTAAGTGGTATGTGTACTTCGAAGGGAACCCCGTAGGATATTTACTTCCCTTCTCAGTGGCAGCAACAGCTGCCAAGATATCATTATCAATCTTACTTTTGGACCGTGTAACTGCTGAAACCAAATATGTCGATACCGCAGATTTCGCTGCCTCATCAGCAAGCGAGTTTCCAACAGCGTGTACTCCAACGCGCTGATGACCCAGAGTATGAATTACAAACACGAGTGGTAACCGCTCATTAAGCTCAGCCACTCGGACCCAGATAATTTTATGTTTTATTGTGCTACCCTTGGAATCACGAAAGTCATTCTGAATCCAAAAGAACAAGTTCTCATTGTAAGACTGGACACAGTAGTAAGAATCACTCACAATAAGAGTCGTCACACCAGGATCCGCGTACTCTAATGCAAGCATCAGAGCACGAAGCTCTGCTAATTGTGCGGTGCAGTCCCCTAGTGTCTGCGTGTGCACGACAATGGACTTGAACTCATTGTTCACCATGGCACCGACCACAATGGCGCTTGCGGAAACGTAGGCGTGTTTAGAACCATGCGCAACCTGCGCCGAACCATCAGTGTAAATGATGCAATGGAAATCCTCCACAGGCCTCATTGATAAAGGAGTCGGATGAACGAATTCATACTGTAAATACTCCTGAGACCGTAAGGAGGCATCAAAAACAAACATGACATCCGGGGACGTCAATGAAGCAGCCCATTGTATCCACCGAGGGTGCAAAGCTTTTAAATTAGGTACACTGGCTTTCGTAACTGCCTCTAACGCAGGACAAGGGGTAACAACCAACATGCGTTTTCCCTGTGA
Organism: Lissotriton helveticus; assembly: GCF_964261635.1. Classification (NCBI taxonomy): domain Eukaryota; kingdom Metazoa; phylum Chordata; class Amphibia; order Caudata; family Salamandridae; genus Lissotriton; species Lissotriton helveticus. The sequence goes on along the minus strand of NC_136059.1, from coordinate 2,124,304,956 downwards.
CAGAGCACGTTCCTTAAGAATCGCCATCTGTACAGCCGTTAAAACTTTCTCCACAGTGGAAAATCGCATTTCAGCTGAAGTGTACAAGTGTGACTTGTAAGCAATAGGTACTGTGTCTCCTTCGTTAAAAGTCAGGTAAGTGAATCCCACCGTCCCAGGGATAATTCTTATCACGAGGTTGGTGTGGTTGTCACGTGTCAGTAAGAATTTAGAAGCGAGCAGATCAGCCTGCAAAGATTGCAGGATAGCCGAGTGCTCAGGCAGCCAGTTTGATTTGGTAAAAGTTGGTTGTATCAAAACATACAAAGGCTTGATACGCTGGGCATATTCAGGAATGTATGTTCTCCCGAAATTCAAAAATCCCAGCAAAGACTGTAATTTTTTCAGAGTTGTCGGAGCGCGCAGCTGTGCGCACTTCTCCAAGAAGTGAGGAGCCAATCCTCTACCTTCATTGTTGAGCTCGTAGCCCAGGAACAACACAGTATACTCTGCAATGTGCGATTTTGCAAAGTTAAGTTTGTAACCGAAGTCTGCAAAGCTACAAATTAAGCGGTCAACTCGACACAGATGCTCCCAAAGTTTGTCGTCAGAGAGATAAATATCATCCACATACGAGCATGCATCAGGGTCGATTCTCTCCAGGAGAGAGACTATGCGGGCAGTAAAAACCCCAGGACTATTCTTGTAGCCAATAGGTAAACGTCGAAATTGTTTTTGCACACCGCCGCAAGTAAAGGAGGTCCATTGGGAACTCAGACCGTCCAAATGGTGGGCATAAAAACCGTTGGAAATGTCAAGTGTGGTCTTGAACCGCTTACGCACAAGACTATCCACCAATGCAGAGCTGTGAGTATTTTGTACTGCACAGGTACGGCAATGCGAGTTTAAATGCCGGTAATCCAATACCAAACGGTACGAACGGTCCGGCTTGGTCACCGTAAAAAGAGGATTATTAATTGGTGACACACATGTTTCGATCACTCCTTGATATTCCAATTGCTCAAGGATTTCCGCAACGGAAGCCTTTGCTTCACGTCAAATGGGATATTGAGGTTGAGGCTGTGGCTGAGACCGCAAAGGAATCTCGTGGTGTGGGGAAAATTTATCCCAACCACAGTGTGTACGGTACAGAGCCGGTGCTAGAGCCTTCACACACTCTTCTGCAAAATTCAGCGCATGCTCCTTCGAGACTGTGTGCGCAAAACTGGGGAGGATTACCTCCTCCCCTCGCGGAGCTGCGAGAACAAAAGGTAGCGGCCAGTCAGCCTCCGCTAACAAAATGTCATAAGTAGTCGTGAGATTTTCCCAAAATATCCCTTTTATGGTACACTGTATGTCACCCTCTATTAAAAGGACTATTTCATAAAGTCTGTCAGGGGGAGCAACTCTAGTGTCAGCTGTTTCCACTACAACATAACCGTCAGTCGATGTCACCTTCAGTAGTGGACGCAGGGCCTCTCGCACTATGGTAATCTCTGCCGCGCTGTCCGGCGAGGTCAGAGCCCATGTCAGATTCCAAAGCTGCGTTCTCACTATCTGTGGCATATCTCGCTGTTAAAGCAACAACTTTCTTCTTTTGAAACTGGGGTCTCTTCGGTGTAGGGCCGTTCTGCTTTCCTGCACTGTCTTTCGGGTGGGGCTGGTTGCATCTTTGCTGGCCACCCCAACCCCTGCCGCCTCCTCCACCACCGGTCGTCGAGGCCGATGAATCCTGAAAAGAACGAGGAGAGCGTTGATCAGAAACCTGAAAATTATCAGGTGATTTAATCTTCACGCAATCGCGCAAGTCATAAACACGTTCTGTGGGGGCAGGCAATGGAGACGCAGGGCGAGACTCCTGTTTCTGTTGCTGTTGCTGTCCCTGTTTTTGTTTTTTAGGCCAATTTTGTTTTTTGGTCTTGGGCTGGACGTCAGTTTCCGACTTCTGTCCTTGGGGTTGGTTTTTCTCTTTAATAGAAAAAGGCTTGAGACCCCTACTATTGCGGCCCATGGTCTTATAAGCCTCCACAATAATCCTCGCTAACTGACGGGGTTTCTCGGCATCGGGAAGCGCCTGCAAAGCATTGGCTACCTGAAAGTTCACTGCATCTCCCTTGACATTAGCAAGTACGAGATCGCAAACCACATCAAAGGTGCCACATAGGCGCATACCCAATTCAACCGCAGCCTCGGGTCCGTGCTCAACCTGAACACTCTTAAGGACCGTAGGCAGGACAGTCATAGACGGAGTGCCGTAACACCTCGCATAGACCGCCGCAAATGTTCTACCCCAGGTCTCGCAGTCACCGATTTCAGGGGCCAAGTCTTTAGGTAAGCTTATCGTAAGAATCCTGTGTTTCTCACCAGGATTCGTGTTAGGGAATACTGCTTCCAGCTGGTCAAATTTCTCGGCAAGCCAGAAAGGGAAATCATCCTTATCTTGGGGACGCTTGCCCATCCCTGCATTGGCCATCACGGTACTGAGCTTCATGCCGCCCTGTCCTGCAGGAAGCGCCGCACCACCCGGGGCCCCGCCCGGGAGATTACGGGTTATGTATAGTACCAGCGATCGAATAACGCTAATTGAGACTACATGTAGTCTTCTTACCTCAACAACGGTACAATTGCCGTGTTGAGGATGAGGAGTAAATCCAGCCAAAACAGGACAATTTGCGCCCGGAATGGACAAAGGACCCAACCTTGGAGCTGCTAAAGTGTGGGGGAGGGCGCCACCAAACCAAACGCGATGTTGCCAAGTATCTATAGGTACTTCCTGTGTCCTATATGGAGTGTATTCATTCGGCACAGGAGTGGGAGTGTACGTGTGGAACACACCTGAAATTCCGTCCACAGCCGGGAAGGTCACCCACGAGTAAAATATTTCGTAAGGGTAAGCCACCTCTGCACTCACCACCATTATCACCGCCATGCCATCCGCGGGAACATTATACTGCAGCAAATGGTTGCGCACCGCAATGCGACTATGCTGCGGAATGTCCACAGTGGCCATAACGACACAGGAAGTATAAAGGACAAAGTAAACTTTGTAGCACAACTGGGTTGTAATTCAAGGAAACCATTTAGAAAGATTCAAGCTTGAAAAGACCTATTCACAAAAATAGGTAGGTTCTTCCGACACCATCGTTTTCCGGAAACGATAGTGAAGGGGTTAAGAATCGAAAGATGTACTACTCAAGTGTCATGTAATAAGACCACCGAAACGTTGGGCGCCATGTATCAGGGATCCTGTTCTCCTACAGAACTGTGCATAGAGACTTGGAACCTCAGTGAATCAGGGTGTGCCAAAACTCACCTTAGTACCCAAAATCCCCTTACCTGACTAGCTACAGGATCTCATTGGTCATTACAAACTCCCAATGCTTGGACAAACAAGAACATGGACTTAGATTACCTCAGGTAACGTGGAACACATGAACACTCTTTCATTATACAATCATTTCAATTCAAAACAAGGAGTAAATGAGAACGCAAGCATATTTGAAATGTTTATTCACTAATGCAGGGTTCTCAAACGCAGTATCTTAGATAATACCAGCAAACATATTATAAGAAGCAAAGTAATCAGCATAGTTACTAGTCCATAGAATACACAAGGTGACAACATGCTAAAATGCTGAAATGAATCGGGTTTAACAACACCTAATTCTCACCCTCCCTAACTAGCATATTATATTATATCTAAGAAGGTCTCATTGGGTTTTAGCAGGGCGGCCCCATACCTCAAGATCCTAGTGGTAAGGGATCACATCATCTTCCACCAGCTCTCTGCATTAGAAGCACCATCAAGTGTGTGTGGGTGCGCTGCGTGAAGCAATATATAAAACGTGCCTAAAGCCAGAATTTGGCTTCCGCTGCATGTATGTTATGTCTAGGAAGGTGCGAAGATCAGACCTCACAACAACCACTGTGTTGAGTTATCCTTGAAGGCTTCAGCACTCACTGTACAGACACAGTTCACTAAGCAAAGCTGATATCAGAGTAATAACATATTATTCTCGTGTGAATCCAAAGCGCTCTACTAGGCTCAAAGCTAAAACAACAGTTTATGTGTTGTGTGCAAAAGCAGCAGACAGGAAAAATGGTGTTTAATCTTCTAATAAGCTCATGCCAACTTAACACAGCATATAGGCAAAGCGTATCTATATGACAGTTTCTGACACATTTGTTCGTCCGGGGAGTCAGGGGGGATGGCGGACACAGGGCTGGTGGCAGGGGGTGTCGGGGCACTGTTGGGTGTTCGAACTGCATGATTGTTGGTTCCATGGCATCTGTTGTTATTTGGGTATGGCTGTGGGCTGGGCTACCTTTCATATTGCAGGTTGTAGTCCAATTTTACACCAGGTCAGAGCAGGTGTAAATTTACTGCTGCTAACGCACCTTATTGCCTGTTTTTTATTCTTTTTGCCGATCTTGCTGGTAGTTGAAAAAGTTGCAAAGTAGTGTGTTTGCTGCTTTTTACACAGGAATGCCTACTCTGCATCTCATTAGCGATATTTACTGGGTTCATCCGTGACGATGTGTTTTGAGGCTGCTATCGCTGGTAAACTGGTGATATGGGCTGTTTGCACCAGCTTGTGAATGGTGCGTTAAATTTATCACCATTTTCACTGTGTTAAAGTGCTGTTAACTCTGCGATGTGGCCTTGAGAATATGCCCCTCGGTGTTTTAAAGACCTGAGAAGTACTCGAAAGTCACGCACCCAGCATTTTCACACTATGGGGCCGCGCACCCTTTGTATTCACACCAGGGGGCCGTGCTGAGAGCCGCGTACACTTCGTGTTCACACAAGGGGGCCTCTCTAGGGTCGCGTCTCCAAACTTTTTTGAAAAATAAAAAGGGTTCACTTTCATCAATTTACATTCGCCTCAGGGACCCCATCCCCTGAGGCATGCCCACATCTATATACATATTATTTTTTTCAAAGGGGAGGGGGCCCTCCAATGCCACTTCTGGCCCCGGGGAACACATCCACCGGGGCCTGGCCTCTCTGTTGGGGACCGTGGGGGGAGCCACAAAGCCCCAACGGTCCCGCCGGCTCCCCACCTCCTGCGGGAGCCGTCATTCCTTTTGGGAAACAGGAGCTGATAACATGCAGCTTCCCTTGCCCAAAAGCCTTTCTTCTTTCCTTTATTGAAGCAAGAGGAGGTTTTCCTCCTCTCGCTTCAGCACAGCAAACCAGGGTTTGCTACCACAAGGTGGAAGCAATGTTCCCGCCCTGTCATAGCAAACGGCAATGTCCCGGGGGTGGACAGTCCTGGACATTGCAGGACCCGTCACATGGCCCTGGATGGTGACGGTCCCCAGGGCCATCAAGCGCTCCAGGAGGAGGCCTCGTAGCCCCCACCCTCTATTTTCAAAGCCCAAGAGTGGTGGTGGTGGTCCCCTGGGATGTGGGAAGGTGTATACCCTCCTGCACATAGTTTACATAGCCCCGAGGAGGTGGTGGTATGATTATACGATTGCCCCCCCTGGACCTGGCGTGCTCAGGAGGGGTCACGAACCCACCGCAGCCATCCATAGATATCGATATTTTTATTTTTTGATTTTCACATCAACTACTAAACGGATTTGCACCATTTTACAAAAGTTAGCTTTCTGAACCAAGAACTACCTTTTTGCCAATTTTGGTGTAATTTGGTTCAGCAGTTCGGCCTGTAGCCTTGGCTAAAGTTTCCAATCAGACATTGCTTTTTTTACTCTTATTTTTTTAATTAGGAATTTCTCAGCAACTACTGAACGGATTTACACCATTAAATAAAAAAGGTTGCTTTCTGAAGCAAGCGCTACCTATTAACCAAATTGGGTATAATTCTGTTAAGCAGTTCAGGCTGTAGCCTTGGCTGAAGTTACCTATGGCAATTAAAATGGAGAAAACACTTTATGGACCCCCCTTTTTCGCAGCCCCCGCTTGACAAATCACCCCCAAACTTTCAGGATAGGAGCTGACCTGGATAGATCTTTTTTTGGGAGAATTTCATGAATATTCGTCAAATGACGCCAAAGTTATTAGCAAATCAAAAAATGCTTTTCCTACGGAAACTAGGTTCTAACTATAACTACCCACTGGCAACCGCCATATATCTATATATATATCTAAATATATATATATATATATATATATATATATATATATATATATATGAAGACGACTATTTCCTCCCAATTCGAAGAAAATTGCACAGACTACTCACGATGCTTCAATGATTTTATTAACACGAAGTCAGCAGCTCCCTACCGACGCGTTTCGCCACTTAAGGCTTGGTCACGGTAAATGTGATCAGTTACAAGCTTCTATTTACATCTTAAATCATTAACACAAAGAAAGGACTTTTCATGTTGGTTTACACAGACTAACTTATAGTCGCCATCTTGGAGTGTGTCTTAATGTCATTTTTGCCACCAAAATATACACAAATTAAATTTGCAGCAGTTTAACAGTTTATACATATTTGCATTGCGTTTACTTCATATCGCCCAAGTGGGCAAATCAATTTAATTGATACACTGATACATTTATCAATAATTCCTAACACTTGGAATTTTGTAACGCCTGTTTGGGCATTTATAACAAAGTATACACACTATTAATAGTTGTGTTTCCACAAATCATACAGTCCAAAAGTTTATCGCCTGATCTGGCATAAATCATGCCCCAGTGGGCTCGTGTACCAAATCGCAATGCCTGAACTGATTCACTCCACAATTTACAAAAAGTCTTGCCCCAGTGGGCTGATCATGAGTGGCTCTCCTTGTCTCCAAAATAATGTTACGTTTGTCCTCCAGATCTTATTGCACGTTCCTGCATGAAAAAGATGTAATCATTTAAAATTCATGTATTCAACATATGTACATTTTAAAAACTAGAGAGAGATATCAGGACCTTATTGCATTTTCATAGGTGGACTGCCATTTCTTCACTACAATTCATACCATTTGGGTGTAAGGTCTCAAAGTCAATGATATATTTAGACTCGAGAATTCTCAGCTGTCGCAGCCTATCACCTCCCCTTACATTTTCTTTGACTGCATCAAGTACCACAAATTTCAACAAATTATCATTTTGGTTGTGGTGTGTCTTGTAATGTCGGGCAACCGGGTAAAGTTCGTTGTTATTTCTAATTGCCCGTTTGTGTTCTAATATCCTAATTTTTGCCCAGTGTTTGGTGCTTCCGATGTAAAATTTCCCACAGGGACAAATTAAACAATACACACAATACTCGGTGTTACAGTCAAAGTTACCCATGATGGAAAAAGGCCTGGAGCTGTTGGGCATCTGGATTTTCTTACAGTTCGCACTTCCTTTACAAGCCTTGCACTTCATACAACACTCAAATCCTGCTTTATTCCTGGCTGTGGTTTTCTTTTTTGACGAAACCATATTTATACTTAGCTCGTCTTTCAGTGATCTTCCCTTGCGAAAAGTAATCTGGGGGTTCTCTGTTATATGTTTGCTTAAGAATTTATCGGTAGTTAGAATTGGCCAGTTTTTTGTCAATATCTTCCTCACCTGATATGCTTGCCCAGAGTAGGTGGTAATGAACCTTACTGTCCCCTCCTCCTCACTCAAATTTCTTTGTTTGGGTACAAGTAATTCCGTTCTTGCCATGCTATCAACTCTGACTATTGCTTGATTGATGGTTTTTGCAGGGTAACCTCTCTCCTTAAACCTGTCTATCATCACTTGTTTTTCTTTCTCAAAGTTGAAGCTATCACTACTATTGCGTTTGGCTCTTAACAGCTCTCCAAAAGGTATACTTTGGATGAGAGTGTAAGGATGAGCACTAGTCGCAAACAGCAAGCTGTTCCCCGCTGTATCTTTTCTGTGCAGGCTCGTGGACAGTTTGTTATTTCTGACCTCCACTATGGTGTCAAGAAAGATGACCTTCTCACTGCTTATGTGAGAAGTTAGTTTGATGTTCATCTCGTTGTCATTTAGACTGGCAATATATCTCCTGGCACTCACTTCATCTCCCCTCCAGATACAAAAGATATCATCTATAAAGCGAATCCAGAGTATCACTCTTTCCCCCTGGTCGCCTTGGCTACTGGACACCTGCTCCTCCCACCAGCCCATGAATAAATTCGCGTAGCTGGGGGCGAAGCAGGTGCCCATCGCCGTGCCCTGTATCTGCCTGTACAGTTGATCGTTAAAATAAAAAAAGTTGTTAGATAGACAAAATTGTGTCATTTTGATTAACATATCACTGTGTGGCTGGGCAGTAATTGATCTCGCTCTAAGGAAGTGTCTGACTGCCTGGATGCCAGTTTCATGTTTAATTGATGTGTATAAACTGGTCACATCCATAGTTATTAATAAATAGTCAGATTCCCAGGTTAGGTCATGAATTAGGTTTAAGAAGTGCATGGTATCTCTGAGGTAAGCAGGTAGGGACATTACAAAAGGTCTCAGGAAGTAATCTATATATTTAGATGTTACCTCCAATTGTGACCCCATGGATGACACAATAGGTCTCCCTGGTGGACATAGTGGGTTATATGAAGTAAACGCAATGCAAATATGTATAAACTGTTAAACTGCTGCAAATTTAATTTGTGTATATTTTGGTGGCAAAAACGACATTAAGACACACTCCAAGATGGCGACTATAAGTTAGTCTGTGTAAACCAACATGAAAAGTCCTTTCTTTGTGTTAATGATTTAAGATGTAAATAGAAGCTTGTAACTGATCACATTTACCGTGACCAAGCCTTAAGTGGCGAAACGCGTCGGTAGGGAGCTGCTGACTTCGTGTTAATAAAATCATTGAAGCATCGTGAGTAGTCTGTGCAATTTTCTTCGAATTGGGCGGAAATAGTCGTCTTCATAAATAGGGTGGCCGGCACCCGCACAGACTCGCCGTAATCAGAGACTGGGAACAGCCGGGAATGGTTGTCGTACATATATATATATATATATATATATATATATATATATATATATATATATATATATATATATTCCACACGAAAAATAATTACTCTTGGTACTCCGCTTGGTAATTTCAAGTTAGTTTATTCCACAACTGTGATGGCCTACGCGTTTCGAACCTGTAGTTCCTTTTTACGGCAGTATCATACAGTTTCTCCCTTTTTGCTTTCCATATTTATATTGTATAACATTTGCTATGCATTCTGGGATATGTGGTTTACACACTACTTTATTTGCAACTTTATTCAGCGTTGTTTTTTTGCAAAGCATACACGTATTATCTGTGTATTCTATGTGATGCGGCTGTATACTGGTGGTGTGACTTGGCATCGCCTTGTGTGTCTCACCGATGAGCGTGAGGTTAGCACATTTACCTGTTGTGTGAGACATAAGGCCATTAGCTATATGCATGGTGGATTTGTAACATACTGAAGTTTGGTATCAGTGCCTAAAATTCTGGGGCTGAGTGCCCTTACCACCACTTAGTATTTTGCCTGCGTGTCCTTTATGTATAGTTGTGTTATCCCTTTATGTCTATTACTTGTCTGGGGATTATCTCATGCTGATTTAGCATGAGATTGATATATCTCTCTTGATGTATTTTGTGTTTTGGGTGTTTGGCTTGGCAGTGTGTCACTATACTCATTTGTCTTTGCTATCTTGGGAATAATTCAATTTATTCATGTCTTGTAGACTGAAATATGATCCGAGACAACTAAGTAGTATACAATACTTAGGAATTAATGTGTAGAGTGTAAAGTCATTTCTAGGGCTGAGTGCCCTTGTCACCGCCGATCAATAGCCTGTAGTACAGTGATGTTAATTCACTTATGTAACCCAATTTTCTTTTAAGTCTCTCGATCTAAGTCAATGTTAACTGCATACAATACATATTACTCGAATTCTCATGTTTTTAACTGTTTCTCAAGTCCATTTGTCAAAGTCTTTTTTATATAAATGTTCAAATGGATTCAATATGCCTTCATCTCTCAATTACAGTACTCATATCATATAAGAAATTAACATAAAGTTCTTCATCCCCGTTAAGCCCTGCTGGTTGTTTGGTTTTGAACCTCATGATAAGTTTGGATTCCAGTCTTCTCAACTTGAGTTTCCTGTTTCCCCTCGTTCATGTTGTGGTATTGTTGCTAGTCCCGAGTATTGGATATCTGACCAAGTTTTATTTGTGTGGCAGATGATATGTTTGGCCATTGCATATGTACAGTCTCCATTTTGTATTGCCCTTGTGTGTTCTAAAATTAGTTTTTTTAGTGGGCAGGTTGTGCTTCCAATATATATTTTACCACAACAACATTGAAGCATATAAACCACGTACGAGGTTTCACAGGTGATGTTATCTTTGACGACAAAGTTTTTTACGGCTGGATCTCTAAGATTCTTCAGATTCTTACCAATCTTACACGCCCTGCATGTTTGGCATTTAGTGAATCCCTTGGATCTCTCATTTAACCAGTTATCTGGTTTTCTCATTTCAAAGTGACTCCGCACCAGATGATCCGAGAGGTTTGGAGCCCTTCTATAGGTCATGAGTGGCCGGTCACCTATATTGTTGCCTATATCAGGGTCTTTTTGAATCACGTGCCAGTACTTTGTCAAGATTTTTTGAATTTTGTAGCTCTCTTTATTGAACGTTATTATCATACGCGGTGGTTCCTCCTTTCCATTTTACTGGTTTCTTCTTTTCGATTTGATTCCTGTCTAGTTTCTTTATTGTTTTTTTCTTCCTAGGTTAGTAAAGTTTCTGCTCTTGATTTTTTTCGGGTTTCCAATTCTCCCCTATTGATGTCTGCTTGTTTATATCCTCGTTGGGAGAATCGTTTCTTAGTCTCTGTGAATTTCTTCTCCATTTTGCTGTTTTCCGAGCAATTTCTCTTCATCCTTAAGAGTTCTCCATATGGTATACTTTTTTTTATCTTTTCAGGATGAAAACTTTGACCGTGTAGTAGGCTGTTCGTGGCAGTTTTCTTTCTGTGGACCGTTGTTTGTATTTTATTGTCCCCAACGTATACCTTGGTGTCCAGAAATTCCACTTCTTTAGTACTGATGTTATATGTGAATTTTAGCCCTACATCATTGTTATTCAATATAGGGAAAAATGTTCGAAATTCAGATTCAGTTCCCTTCCATAGGAGAAAGAGGTTGTCAATAAGGCGCAGCCACAGCGCTAAGTTCGCCATATGAAGGTCGTTTTCCTCTCTCCAAGCCACGCTCCTATCCCACCATCCCATCATGAGGTTAGCGTAGCTTGGAGAGAAGGAAACTCCCATGGCCGTCCCGCAGCTCTGCGCATACACTTTCTTATTAAATAGGAATACATTGTTATAGAGGCACAGTGTGATCATCTCGATCAACATTTTTGGATGTTCGAGTTCAGTAATTGGCCGTTGTTGCAGGAAGTACTGTATGGCCTTTATGCCAATGTCGTGATTGATGGACGTATACAATGAGATGACATCTATTGTCACTAGAAGGTATGTGGGTTGCCACTCCCAATCCATGAGTATGCGTAGAAAGTCACCTGTGTCCTTCAGATATGAGCTCAGTGTTGGTACAATTGGGGACAGGAAATGGTCAACGTATATAGAAACAATCTCGTAAAGACTCCCACAACTGGATCGGTCGTCCAGGGGGTTTGTTGAGGGTTTTGTGTACTTTTGGGAGGAAGTATATGGTGGGTGTGATTGGATTCTCCACCATTAAAAATTTTCTTTCCTCTTCCGATAGGCGACCTCTCTCTTTCCACTGTTCTAGTTTCTTGCAGAGTTCAGCCACATAGTCATGAGTTGGATTCCTCTGTATTAATCTGTAGTTGTTGGTATCTCCCAGTTGTCGCATGGCTTCCTCTATGTAGTCGGTTTTCTCCATGATTACTATATTCCCGCCTTTGTCGGCAGGCTTTATCTCAATCGTCACATTAGTGTTCAAGGTTTGAATCACCATGCTTTCCTTTTTACTCAGATTCTCTTGTTTTCGATTGTCACTTTGCTTTATTTTTTCGAGGTCTCCCAAAACCAATTCATAGAAGGTGTCTATTTTATTGCCTGGATGTAATGCCGGACATAATTTCGATTTGCTTTTAAATTCTGTTGCTATCCTCTTCCCGGTTACTATGCCCATTTCTTCCAGTACTTGTGTGTTGGTGATTTGTGATGCAGTTGTCTCATTCGCCAATTCATAGGCTGTACGGAGTTGTGGTATTTCCCCTATATTGTAGCTCCCAGGATCTTCACTTGTTTCAACACTGTTTGAATAGGTTCCCTTAGGGGAGGGACATTTCTTGAAGTGTTTTTTCAATTTCAGTTTTCCTTTGTACTTGTAGAGGTCTAGTTTCGTATCTACAATGTCCTGATGGACCTCTGGGCAAAATGAGAGTCCTTTATTGAGGAGATTTTTTTCACTTTCAGTTGGTGTGTACCTGGACAGGTTGATTATTAGGTCTGGGGGTTTATTGTGTCGTTGTTGCCATTTTTTCACTTTTTCGTTACCGTCCGGTTCCTCAAGTTGTAACCGCCGCCTTTTGCCCCTGCCTCTCCTTGTTTTCCGTCCTGACCTCCTGACGGAAAGAATCCCCTTCCTCTCGCTCTTGTTCGATACGTTCCCCAGCCTTTTGGTTTCCCTCGGGGTGTTTGCTGCTCTTGATATAGCAGCGTGAGTTCTTGTAAAAAAGAGAATTTCTTTGCGCTTTTGACTCTCTGCTCGCCATCACTTACTTCGGACTCGGTTTCACTTGCCGATTGTCCTGTATTGGCCCCAGTGGTTGTTTTCCATTGCTGTTTGTAGGCGTCATATTTCTTGGCAAATGTCAGTATTGTGCCATACTCGTAATCGTCTTCATCTCTATGAAATTTCCTCTGTTTTCTATTCTGAACCTCCTCCTCATGTTTGTCAAGATTATTTTCCATGTCAGCTCTCAATTTCTTTATCGTTGCACTGTCTTCTTTTAGGGCAGTTATTTGATTTTCAGTCTCTGCTATTTTCTGATGCAATTCTTCCACATCCTTTCTTGCATATTTAATTATTATTAACATCATATTACGCGAGCATCTCATGTTGTTGATTCCCCACTCCTCCAGCATTTCAGGCTTCGTGTCCGGATTATTTGGGAGTGTGAATATGCGCAGCCCTCTGGGAACCATCTGGCATTCTATGTATTTCTCCAGAGTGTTTATTTCCCATGACCTAAAGATTTTTTTCCGCATGAATTTCTCAATTTGGAAGAATAATTGTTTTGACGTATTCATGGCTGGTTGCGTATCCTTTTTAGTTTCCTCACCCCGTTCTGTTCTTCCCAAGCCTCTTTGAAACATGCTTTCAGCTTTCGATGTTCTTTTAGCTGCGCGTTCCTCCATTTGCACGTTAATGGTTCGGTATGTCTATGCAGTTCTCGACTTAGTCCCCTTTGACTTGTATCTCTAGTTTGTTATGCAAATTCTGAGACAGACGTTTGATACGAATGGTTCTTTCTCTATGCAACGGGTAACCCCCTTACTCGTGGGCCCCCTAATCACAGTGTGCGCTTATCTGTTACCAAGCGAGGTCAGTGAAAATGAGAATAATCCCGTTCTCTCGGATTCGACTTCTTAGTAGTCGTTCTGTTCCTCCTTAATTCCTCACTACGACATGTATGGCATGCATTCCCCCACCTTCGGCTTACCTGGGAGACTCCCGATCGTATCCGTGTCCTCCGACCCAGCACGTCGGCGCTCAACCAGTTCGTGGCGGGATTGTTTTGCCGTTCAGTTCCTCCCAGCTGCTTCCTGTTCCTCCACACGGAGTCGCATTGCAACGGATCTATTCCTTGCAAGGTCGGGTGACTTCGATAGATTTTCGTTACAGGGTATGCTGGTTACATGTCAGGCTCTCCTCTGTATGTGACGTACTATAACACCAATTGTCCTATCGCAAAGGGAGCACATTAAAGTTGGTGCCAGAGTCGAGGCCAGGACAGGGTCTCGTATTGTATTCCACACAAAAAATAATTACTCTTGGCATTCCGCTTGGTAAGTTCAAGTTAGTGTATTCCACAACTGTGATGGCCTACGCGTTTCCAACCTGTAGTTCCTTTTCACGGCAGTATCATACAGTTTGTCCCTTTTTGCTTTCCATATTTATATTGTATAACATTTGCTATGCATTCTGGGATATGTGGTTTACACAATACTTTATTTGCAACTTTATTCAGCGTTGTTTTTTTGCAAAGCATACACGTATTATCTGTGTATTCTATGTGATGCGGCTATATACTGGTGGTGTGACTTGGCATTGCCTTGTGTGTCTCACCGATGAGCGTGAGGTTAGCACATTTACCTGTTGTGTGAGACATAAGGCCTTTAGCTATATGCATGGCAGATTTGTATCATACTCAAGGCTGGTATCGGTGCCTAAAATTCTGGGGCTGAGTGCCCTTACCACCACTTAGTATTTTGCCTGCGTGTCCTTAATGTATAGTTGTGTTATCCCTTTATGTCTATTACTTGTCTGGGGATTATCTCATGCTGATTTAGCATGAGATTGATACATCTCTCTTGATGTATTTTGTGTTTTGGGTGTTTGGCTTGGCAGTGTGTCACTATACTCATTTGTCTTTGCTATCTTGGGAATAATTCAATTTATTCATGTCTTGTAGCCTGAAATATGATCCGTGACAAATAAGTTGTATACAATACTTAGGAATTAATGTGTATAGTGTAAAGTCGTTTTTAGGCACTCAGTCCTAGAAACGACTTTAGACTACCTCTCAGCGTAATATAACCTTTGATACACACATTGAAAAATAGAAACTAAAAATTTCAAAACAATGGAGATACCTATACCAGTTACAACAACCTATTCAGTAATTCCAAAATCTACATACACATCCACTCATTCACCAACAGTTCTATATAGTCACTCACACATGTACTCACTCATTATATGTGCTCATACACCTATACATCCTGTTACACACCGACACTCATCCATAGAGTTACTCACACACATACTCACACATGCAAATAAACTATAAAACATCCATTTACTTGCATATACAGCAATATACACACCACTACTCTTACTTCTACAGAAACGTACACATAATTACTCTCTTAAACAATCACTTATAGAAACACATACTTATTTATACAGGAACTCTTCCAATCTCTCACTCCTACATATACTCATTTATAAACATCAATACTCACATATACTAGTTTAAAACATGTGTAGTTACTCATAAAAATACGATTGAGACAGTCATTCACTCACTAACACACCCATACACACACTTATCCACCCATACAGTCCTGCACACATGCTGTCTTCAAAACACATACAAACAGTGAGTCACTCATTCATGCATCTGTGCGCTAAGTAATACCCCCCAGCAAACCATACAGACACTCATTCTGATACTCAAAAACCAACTAATAACCCATATACACACTCATGTAGCTACTCACCAACCCATGCAGCCATTGATACACAACGTGAGACACTGATACAGATATTTAAATATTTAAACATTACTCGCTAATACATGTATTCAGTAAGATACACTTAATAAGTCAGTTATACAATCAATAAAAAAAAAAACCATCCATTTAGACACTTATTTGACCGTTTGTTCTTCCATCGACGTTTAGGTATACATACATAAAAAATATTTATTTTTCAGAAAGACACACATTCACTGGATGATGTCATCAGTAATGTAATCAGTGATGTCATGAGTGATGTCACTGACCATGTCATGAGTGATGTAATATGTGACGTCATCAGCAGTGCATTGCGGGCGCGCGAGTTATAGATAGCTGAACTAACTATAACGGGGGAATTTCAATGGTTTTGTATGAGTGAAATATCCAGCTAACTATAACATGTGTGAAACCTATGTTTTTTTCAGTGAATTTCTAAGGTTTTTTAAATGCTAATTCCTAACTATAATGTGGGTGAAACCTATGGTTTTTTCAGTGAATATATATATATATATATATATAATATATATATATATTTACCTACTGCCGGTCGCCAGTAGGTAGTTAGGACCTAGTTTCCATAGGAAATCCGTAACATTCTATTGGGAATACCTTTGGCCCTGGTGGACGAATGTTTGCGAATTTCTCAAAGAAGATGGCTCGGTCCGCTGCGCTCATTCTGTGAAAGTTTTGGGGGGATTGGTGAAGTGGGGGCTGAGATAAAAGGGGGGTCCCAAAACATGTTTTTCCCATGTTATTTTCCATAGGACGTTTAGACACGGCTACAGCTCGAACGGCTGAATGAATTTATAAGAAATTTGGTAGAAAGGTAGAGTGTGGGTCGCAGATCACGCTTTTATTTAAATAGTGTAAATCCGTTCAGTAGTTGCTGAGAAAATTGAAGTTGAAATCAGATATATATTTGTAAGCGCAAGCGGCATTGTGATTTGCTGTTTAACGTCTGTCAACATTCGATTCGGAGGAAATCAGGAAGTGTTGTCCTCCATTTTGTTAGTGCGAGTGAATATATTGTACAGAACAAAGGGTTAGTATATGGAAAGGGGAGAAGGTAGAGATTGTCTGGCTGGGTAGGTTTTCTAAGGGGGTGCAGTATGGACCCTGAACGCGAAAAGACCATTTTTTTTTGGGAGAAAAAAGTTGCGGGGTGCACGCACTCGGTCGCGCACCTCTATTTACAAGACTGTGAAATACTATAGTGGTGAGAATGGAAAGGGAGCAGGGTGGAGAGTGTTCGATTTCATAGGTTTCTTGAGGGGTTTATTAAAGATGACAAAAGTCTAAAAGTAGCTTTTTTTTGCAAATAAGTTACGTGGTGCGCGCTCCCGGTCGCGCACGGCGATCAAAAAACATAAAGAAAGATGGAGATAAATTACAAGTTTGAGTGTTTAGATCTAAGGTGGCTCTTAAAAGAGCCCTTGTGTTAATTGAGTTTTTTCTGCACTTATAAGTAAGTTCCGATGCAGAGTCTCATGTTACAGAGGCAAATTCTATTTCCCTCATCCGTGAAATGAACACCATCTCTCCGATAGATGCCTTCCATGTTGAAACGCAGGTTGTTGTTGTATATAGAACCCATGTTATATTCTCTGAGGAAAGCAGAAACAGATTTATTTACATGTTTCCTTGCTTTCTCAATTTGTGGACAACGTTGATTGGACCAATTCCATTTTTGTCTTTGGCATATATTTGAAAACACCAAGACAGTTCGAGGAAAAAGTGACATCAATTGACGAAAGGTGTCTTTTAGAAGCATTTCCAGACCTACCCCTGTTAATGTGCCTAGATCATTCCCACCACAGTGCACAATTATCAGGTTAGGTTCAGGGAGATGCATAAAAGTTTTCACCAATGGTATCAATTGGTGACATCTTAATCCTCTTTGGCCAATCCACGTAATTTGCACATTTGGTAAGTCAAGGTTAGAAATTCGTCTGTTTGCAGCATATTTTTCACTCCAGTGAATATAACTGTGTCCTACAAGCCAAACCTTCATTTTCAAGGCAGATGCAGTAGTACTCCGATGGGTTCTGGAAGTGGAATGGCAAGTAGATGGTGAAAGTCACGATAAAAAAGTGTATGAGGTGTCGTGTTGATGAAAAACTGAAAATGATTGGTTGATTGTTATACCTCAAGATTGAAGACTACGTTGTATGTTACTGTTTTTTTAAAACGAAATGTTCTATTGGTTGTGGAAAAAAAGAAATGTAAAAAAACAGTGGATAGGCAGGTGTGTTTGCAGGGAATTGCGCCTTTTTGCTTTGATTTAGAACGTTGAGATATGAACTTTTGACCTGTGCCTTCAGCCAGGTGCAGAATGAGCTGTTACCATGGTAACAGGCAGAAAAGGCAGAGGGTGAAGGGTGACCGTTATGTGACTTTGAAAATATTGAAAGGATAACCAAATGAAATGTTAATTTGATTATGAAATTGTGCGGGAACAAATATGATTGGTTGGAGAGACATATATGAGTGTGTATTGACAGGAAATCTATGCCATTATTCTTTGGTTGCAGTGATAGAAGTATTATTGAGAGCTCCGTCAAACGGCTATCGTTTTGCTACTATCATTGTTCTACATCTGATAAAGCATTGGTAAAGGTGAGTGTATAAATGTTTGTTTTATGATGTACCGTTAAATGTGGTTTGATCACTATATTAGATTATTTGACTTACAGTGTCTAAGCAAACACATTTTTGACTTTGTTACGGTTTTATATGTTTTCAACTACTGTTCCATTTTATTACATCACTGTTTTTAAACATTGTATCTTTGTAATTATTAGTTTAAAATTACGATTAATAAATTTGATTAAGGTTAGTGGACTTCAGTCATGTTCTTATGCTATCAACTACTGTTAGGTCTATGAATTAAATGTCAGTTAGAGACGGATCTGCAATGAATTTTGGGGGGGACGAAAAAAAATGGTTTTTTGTCGGGGGACATGAACGTGTAATCAGTAGGTAGAGTAAAGCTGGAGGGGCTCTTAGAATGGGTAAAACAAGTGCAAGGCCTAATTAATATTGAAATGGTTCTTTATACAGATGTGAAACGTTCAGGTCCGGCTCTGTGTCTATCTGGGATGTATGTTATCTTGGGCTTCCACAGCAGACGTGAGGGGGGGGGAAGGTGGCTGAATTTCTGTGAAGTTAATGGGGGTTGTGCGCCGTTTTTTCACTTTCTTTCCAGTGTGAATTATAGTTTTGAATGTATTTATGGTATACTGAATAAGCGGAATATAAAATGTATTAAAATAGACAGAAATAAATTGAGATTTGGGAGCGTTTGCACATAATTTGTAAAGTTGGTTACAGATCAAAAAAAAGAAATTAGCAGAGACACTGATAATGCAGGTAGAGAGAAAAATAGTAGATTATATGTGATATCGTTGACAAAAAGTGGGAATGCTTTAGGTATTTTAAACTTTAAGTTTGAGGAAAAAATTACAGTGTGGTTTGCGGCTGAGGGATGCAGTGGTGGGGGTGGGGTGAGAAGGAGAGGTGTCCCAGTGCAATCAAATGAAAAATTGTGACCATGAGGTTGTACACAGGTTCGTGGAGTATATGGCTTCATAAATTGATGTAGAAGACCAAATATATATAGAGGTTTCTGTGTTCCGCCGTGTGACTGTATTTTCATCTCACTCCTGCTTTCCGTATCAGTTGCTTTGTGTTATCTTAGTGTGTGTATGTGTGTGTGTGTGCGTTCAGTCTGGGCTGAGGAAGTTTGTTCTGCAGGCAGACACAGATAGTCACATCAAAGTACTTTGCAGGTTTTGAAAATATTATTTATATAATTGAGAAGGCTTTTGGAAGTGTTAGTCAGTGTATGTCGAGTTTCAGAATTACCGCTCGGTGGGCTCCACAGAGCTGAGGATTTGTTGTGTTTCTCTTCTTAGTCCGTTTGGTTTCTCACTTTGTTGTCTGATGGCTGGCAAAGAAGTGTTTGTTATAGTGGAGATGAAAGGGTGATAAGTACTGAAATACGAGATAGCGTGTGCTCTGTGGAAGCGGGGGAGCAGTGATTAACAGTCTGAGTGAACCACAACAGCGGCGGTGCTTGGTTACAGTAATAAATTATTTTTTGGCAGAGGTACGATTGATGCTATGGTTCACAACCCGCAAAGAAAGGCTTGAGTCACCGTCGCAGGCCAGCGGGTTGAACTATGAATAATTCAGGTTGATAAAAGAAAACATGAATTGAGTACAGCTGAGATTACGTCAAACACATGAATACAGTTTTAGTATACATTATTTCAGTTGTGAATATTGGATAAAAGAGGGAACGTATATATTTCAAATTTTTATTCACTGATGCAGTGCTTTGAAGCGAAGTTTTTGATGTAATACAAGTAAACATATTATAAAGAAAGTAGTGGGCATAGTTAGTTTTCTGCATACGAAGCAGTAACAAGCTTGTTGTATGGTATTGTGAAAGGAAATGAAAAACGCGCCAAAAGCGAGAACTTGGCTGGAGGTGCATGTTTGTTATCTGCCGGTACGTTTCAAAATTAGTACTCAGAACAACTACTGTATTGACATAATTTTTTGAACGGTTTCAGTACTCGATGTAACATACAGGTTGATAAGCATGGGTAACATCAGTGTAATCATATACTTTTCAGTTATGAATCAAAAATCTTTCAATAGGCATAAAACAAAAACAGCACATATGTGTGTAAGGCGAAAATTGGAGTAGAAAGGGAAAATGGTGATAAACGATCTAAAACGTCATTGTAACTATACACATTTATCAGGGCACATTTAACCATATTTTACGCAGCCTTGCTTCGAGAATATTTCAAATCAGATAAGATAACATAAGGTAGTGATTTGTTGAAATTAGAGCATCATGAAATGTTTTGAAGAAAATCGAGTAGGTGTGGAAAAAAAAATTAACTCCACAAAAAATAAAAAAATCTCACCAGCAGGAAATTGCACTGTCCAATGTCAGTAAAGCCAATAGGTCTGTTTATATAAAATATAAAAATAAAAAATTAATAAGAAAAATTAGGAAGGGAAAAAACAGTCAAGATATCAATGGCTTGCATAACAGTTATCCTTCCATTGAATAGGCAAAGTAAGTGGCAACCGCTTCTAAAAGAAAGTCATTGTTATCATCCGAAAACAAGTCAGCCATCCAATTGAAAAGAGGAAATGAACATACATGGTCATTAATTACCGGAGCCTCTAGTAGCATCAGAGGAGAACTCGGTGAATTTTCAATGTAGCTGTGTGCCAAGAAATCTTGCCCCGCTGCGAAAATATTCCAATGACCCAGAATTCCATGTATCGCTGCAAAGGCCATAATCCCTCCATCGGAACAAAGCTGTTCATGATCAAGTAACGGATTCATGAGATGATTGTATTTCACTTCAGGAGGTACGGAGTTGCAGAGACATAAGTCCAGGGCCCACATGAAATCACAGCTCAGGCAATGAAATACAGGCTGCAAACAGGTGAAATAGGAAAATCGAAACGATAATCCATATGATGCACTGAAAGTCGCGAGTGGCAGAATGCCATACTGGTCAAGCATCCTGTGGCGAAATAGTTCTAAGTGTTCCAGCTCGTTTGCAAAGGCAGGACGGACATCCATTTTGTAAAAACGAAAATAGAAATACAAAAGTTTCAGCTGCTGGTAGTAGATGAGGAAGTTCAGAAATCTGAGAGTATGGAGTGAGAGTAGCAGAATGCCTTTAAATGATTTGGTGCAAAAAAATCACCAAACCATTGGTTAGTAGTTGCAAAAAAAATAGTGCAGCTGGGAAGTGGAGGAGTGTTAAAGATTATGAGAGTCACCTCAGAAAATTGTAAAGGAAGGTCACTATTTAATAAGGTATGCAGTTTTCTGCGAGTGTTAGCTAAGTGAATGAGATTTGTTTGTGAACAGATGCTTGGGTAGCTTCATTTAGGGACAATAAGGCTGTTGTTCAAGTCTTGGGATGGAACTTTGAGTTCAAGGCCGTATTTTGCGGCCAGATGGAAACATCAAGGTTCCCATGCGTGGGTGGATGAAGTTTATTTTTACAGAGAGGCATATGCAGAGTGACTATTACAGACTAAAGCTTGTCGTTTAAAAAGTCATAGTAATTGACATTGTTTGAAAATAAATAATTACTGCTGAGTGTTAAGGTAAAATTCGGCATTATAGGAGATACCGGTGTACCTTTGAAAACACATGCAACATTACAGCGCTTCCTGTTAATTAAGTCAAGCAATTGGTAGTGCCTGGATGTGAACGATTATGTGCAGCATTGATATTTTTGACACTGTGTACTTATGAGTAGTGGAGAAGTGACGCAATGAAATGATGTTAGGTGAATGTAGTGTGGTTACGGAACGGAAAACCTTTAAAGAGAGTTACATTTAGTATGGAATACTTTTTATTTTTTAACAAACTTAGGTATGAGAATATTGCTATAGTGTCAGCGGGACTGTAAGTTGAAGTTTGATAAAAATTAGTGAGATAAGTAAATTAAGGTTTATTTAACATGTGCAGCTAATAATCTGTGAGAAAAGGCAATAGTCTACAGTCTTGTAAATAGGGGTGCGCGACCCAGTGCGCGCACCCCGTAACTTTTTACGGCGAAAAAACATGTTTCTTTCGCGTTCAGAGTCTATACTGGACCCCCTGAGAAAACCTACTCGGTTAGATAATCTGTACCTTCTCTCCTTTCAATGTTCTAACCCTTTGTTCAGTAGAATACATTCACTCGCAGTTACAAAATGGCGGGCAACACTTTCTGATTTCCTCCGATTCTAATGTTGACAGACGTTAAACAGCAAATCAGAATTCTGTAAACTCTATATTTTTGCAATTTTAAACAATAGGCAAAATAACTAAACTTAAAGTTCTGCAACTATCTTCAAGTGTCGTCTGCCTTTGCACCATTAAATTTTATTTTTAAACCACGTGAATCACAGTCTTGTAAATAGGGATGCGCGACCGAGTGCACGCATCCCGTAACTTTTTCAGAAAAAAAAAATGTTGTTTTCGCGTTCAGGGTCTATACTGCACCCCCTGAGAAAACGTACTCGGTTAAATAATCTGTACCTTTTTCTCTTTCCATGTTCTCACCGTTTGTTCGGTAGAATATATGCACTCGCACTAACAAAATGGCGGACAACACTTCCTCATTTCCTCCGAATCCAATGTTGACAGACGTTGAGCAGCAAATTATAATTTCGCTAACTGTAAATTTTTGCAAATTTGGAAAAAAAGGCAAAATTATAAAACTTTAAGACCTAAAACTATCTTCATGTCTCCTCTGCTTTTGCACCATTAAATTTTAATTATAAACCACGTTTCCTTTTCATTACACAGGATTGTTTCTCACATTTGCACATTCAATGCATAGACACTTTTTCTTCCTTTTTAGTCAGTTATGCGGGTGTGCGTGAATGGCATTGTGATTTTCTGTTTAACGTCAGTAAAGATAGCAATTCGGGGGAATTCAGAAAGTGTTGACCGCCATTTTGTTAAAAAACACCCAGCACATAATCTACGGGGCAGATTTATGAAGGACTTGCGCCGCCGGTGCGTCACTTCTAACATCGGAAAAAGTGACGCACCGGTGGCGCAAGTCCTTCATAAATAAGGCCCCATGTATTTAGGAAATAAATATAGAAAGTAAGATTGTGTAGCAGTGCATATCAAAAATATTGCATGTAGTATCCTGGTAATGTATGGTAGGTTATATTGTAAATGATGATTGATTTTAAAAAAATGTGGGTGAAAAATTTGGTAAATAAATGTGGTTCACAAAGAAATCTGAAACTTAGGCTTTACGATATATATTGGATAGAAAATTAGGGAATGTATCTGTTAGGCATGATATTTGGTAGAATGGGTGTGTGTTGTCTAATACATATGTCTGTATTATGTTAAGTAAAATTCAGTTGTTTATTTTTTTTAAAGAGTGTTTGGTGCTGAAAAGCAACAACCTGAGGTGAACGTGAGAGTATACAAACAGAAAATCCTTTTTTACAGGTGAGTTGATAATTTTTAAATGATAATTTAATTTTTGAGCAGATTACCATAATATGCATGTTTTTTAAGAAAATTTACACTGCTTCTCTTTTGCAGGAGGATTTTAATTTCTATTATAAACATGTCTGTACATGCTTGTAGTAGATATGTATTTTGAAATACGGTTCCATTGTTTATTGCTACAACCTTTTTATGGGTGGGGTGCATGTGTTATTTTCTATGCAGTTTTGGTTCATCTATTCTTTGACTGTAAGAGTTTGCTGTTTACGTGGATTTATTCTTGCTAAGTCATCATTATGTCTCTAACTTATGCTGTACCATTTGTATACAGTCATTTTTCTGAAATTATAGAGGTGTATTATGACATGGCTGTTGGCGTGATGGGCATTTCGGATGCATTTTTGTGACTGTACTATCTATTTGCACTCTATTATATGCATTTGCACAGGTGTATTATGATGAGGTCAGTCGGACGCCATGGAAGGACTTACGGTGGGGCAGGGAGGGAGGGAGGGGGAGGTGTAGGGTGGAGAGATCTAAAATGTGGCCTATAGATAAATTCAGGAAAGTATACAATTCAATTAATAAAATAAATGTTTTAGTGTACACAGCATCGCATTTTGGAATGCAGTGCACACTGCAAAATTCATTTAAATAATTAAATTATGTACTTACTACAAATTATCTATATCCTGGTTTTTAGGTCCCTCCATCGTAGACCTCCCCCTCCTCGTCTGCCTGCCCCACCATAATTCCTTCCACGAGTTGCGGCTGAATATGGTTTCATATGGTTATGATGAAATGTTTTCCATTAGATGAAATTTACATGTTCAGTATGCTGTTAAAGGTAAAAGCAACTGCCTCTGTGGGAAGTAGCAATATGTTCAGTGAATGTTTAATTGGTATATTGTGAGTCACTTCTTCAGTTTGCATATAGTTTGAATCACAGTTTGTAGTGGTGAAGTTAGAAAATAGATCTCTACAATTAAATTAGAAAGTGTATACATAGTTCTACAGCACAGAAATGCAGAAAACAAATTTCACTTTGAAATGTGTTTTTACAGCATAATTTCAATTAAAGAAATTAAAAGGGATAGTGGTAATGTGTAGGATCAAAGTATCAGTTTCTTTCTAAAATAAAGAGGTAGGTCCTACATTAATCAATGTAGTTAATGTCTTAAAAAGTATGAAAATGTATGTAGTTCAAAGATTAGTTAAGGTAATTTTTGGTTAACTAATCATAAAAAAGATATAATTTAGTCTTTATATTTTTTTAAAAGGAGACAGAAGATAGAAAATAAAAAATAAAATGGAAGATTACTCAGAAAATATGAATGTCCATTTTGAAATGGCAACTGAACTGATTGAAGAATTAATAGAAGGAGTATTTGAAGAGGAAAATACAACAGAAAATGAGGAGTTTTTGGACTGCACTTTATGCATATTTAGAAATGGTGGAAGAAGAAGAGAATTTGGAGGAAAACAATAATGAAGTATCTGATGAAATGATGCTACATTTGCTTCTGGAATATGAATTATTAAATCAATAAAATTAATTTTGTTTAAAAAAAAAAACCTTCAAGACATTATTGTTGTACTATTAATCGGTATTCTCTTTTTTGAGAATGACAGTAAAAGTTGTGATGAGGTGCATAAAAGATTAAAGTTATAGAAATAAAAAGCATTAGGAACATCTACAATGCTTGAAAGTTAGAATAGTCCTTATATGCCTGAAAAATTACATTAATTTAATACATGTGTAATGACAACACAGATATGGAGTGTCATAAATTTAGAAACAATATTCACTATAGGATCTTCTACTCTGACCAGAGACTGTTTCTTTGTCTTTATTCAAGTTATAAAATCAAGCAGTGGTTATAATTTGTATGTTATATGGTAGTAGGGGTCTATAATATTTTTTTACTTTTTTCCAAACAGATTGTCATTTATATCACAAACATCAATCACTATGCCAACGAGAAATGAAAAAAGAAAGTTGTATAAAAAGACATACCATTTGAAGAGAAAAGAGGCACAAGATGTACCTAATCAACAAAGGACGGAGAAAAACAAGAGTGCTCCTGGTAAGAGCAGCAAGGATTTTTTTTTTTAATTGTGTCAAAGGAAAAGTCAATTGGATAATGTTGAAAAGGAAAAACAGTTTTCAGTATCTACAAGGAGAAATGGAAGAAAAAAGAAAACGGTGTCTAAAAACAGTGGTGAGGAAAGTATGTACAGTAAAAGACGTACGAATCAGTTTGCGGAAATAAGGAAACGTATGTTTCATAAGAGAGTTGTTATAAATTTATTACAAAAGGAAAAAGTTTCTAAAAGGAAATCTGCTTTTTATAAGAAAAAGAAATATATAGAGGAAGTTGTGGATGATGCGTTCGAGACAAAAAAAATTCTTTATTTTAGTTCTTAAAAGAATAAATACACTAAATAAGGGAATCAGAGTTTTAAAAGCTAAGAGTAAATGGAAGAGACACATAAATAGAACTAATTTTTGTAAAAAAAATTCTGGTAAATGGATGCATACTTCAAATTCTGAGCCATTTTTTAATGAAGAGAGTTATTTTCAAAGTAACGATTTGTTGCATGCAGTTGACACCAGTGGTCGAGCGTATGAAGTGAAGGATGGCTGTCCTATTGAGAAAGAGAGAATTGAGGTCAGAAATACAGAAGAGGAAATAGGTGGAGAAGTTTTACAGGGACGTGTTCATGCTCCTGTTTATAGTTGGAATTGTAGCAGTATTTGCAGTGTACGACAGGATTCAATTGATTTCTTTCGCAATTTCTTACGTAAGTACAGTAAGGAAAGTCTAACAAAAAAAATTTAATGTTGCAAGAATTAGATCGTTGCAGAGTGAGAGAAAAAACTGGTTTTGCAAGGCCATTCTCTGGCTTGTCTGTCGAAAAAAATATGCCAGAGTGTTTTTCATCACTTTAGGATGTTAGCAGTGCATCATACCAAAATGAGAAAATTTGTCAGAAATATGTATTATGCAAAAAGTCCAGCACTTAAACTTAAAGAGTTAAATAGTGCTCTTTTGCATGGATGTGCATTAGATGAGAAGAATATTTGTGCAGAAATTGAGGTAAGTTATTTTGGTCAAAATGAAGAGAATATAGAACTGATATAGTTATAGAAGGAAATGTGTTAGAAAATGTTGGACATTTTAATACTGAAGAATTTGAACAGGAAATAACAAAATTTAAGGTGATTGCAGGTGAAAAACCAAATTTAACTTGTGTGTGTTGTCGACGTATTCATTACAAAAGTCAAACTAGGTTAGTTGATTTATATTTAAAAAGTGAAGATGAAGATAATACTCAGTGGAGAGAGTTTGCAACTTATTTGCTGGTAGAAAAGTATTTTGATTTGGGTTTTGAGCAACGTATTTGTAAATATTGTTATAATAAATTAAATGAAAATAAAATGCCTGCTAGAGCTGTTCATAATAATCTTGAGTTGATAAATATTCCATCGGAACTGAAGGATTTAAATACTTTTGAGACTATTTTGATTCAATGTGTACATCCTTTTCAGGCTATTGTTCGTATGGAGCCTAAGACTGGGAAATTAAATCCTACAGATTTACAAAGAGGATTAAAGGGTAGAGTTGTATATTTGCCACTTGATTTAAAAAAATATGGAGACAATTGGTATTGAAAATGTAGAAGAGGAACCTCTTGTTATTCTAGTTAATGGTGTACCTACAAAGAGTAAGAAAATCTGGCAAGATTTAGTGGATGTTAGGAAAGTGAAAAAGGCAACGTTGTATTTAGTCAAAAATAATAAATACTATAAAAATGTGTATGTAGAAGAAGAAGATGTAAGTGATGAAGAGGATAATGATTTGTCTATTGGACAAATTGAAAAAGTCGACATGTCCAGAACTGAAGAAATTTATGAACATTACAGTGTTCATCCACTGCATTCCAAAGAAGCAATGGGGAATGCAATTGAATTATTTCAGATGAAAAAAGCAGAAGGAAGTCCTATTAGTGTGTGGGAAGAAAGTTTGGAAGGTCGTTGTTTCCCACAGTTATTCCCAACAGGTGAAGGTGCGCGATATGATGATTCCTGCATCTGAGTACCGGACTACAAGATTATATGCAGAAGATCCCAGATTTCGTCAATGTATTCCATATTTGTTTCATCTTCTGTTTGAGAGTGACTTATCTGGTCTTTCTTATGCAGTAAACCATATCTTAAAAAGTGGAGTGCATCTGCAAAATGTTTCAGCAAAGGATTTTATGGATAAAGTGCAACAGAAAGATAGTGTTTTGGATTCTCACCTAATTAATTTAATGGCATGCCAGCGTGGTACTAATGAATATTGGTACCGTCGTCATTGAGATTTAAAATGCATGCTAAGAAACTTAGGAGCACCAACATGGTTTTTAACTCTAAGCTGTGCAGAGTATGCCTGGGAAGATTTACTTGAATATCTTCGAGAGGCGAATTTAAATATTGAAAATATAAACTACAAGACACCAGGAGAATTGTGTTCATTGGATCCGGTTAATGTTTGCAGATATTTTAATCATAGATTTGAAGCAATGATGTCGTTTATTACAAACAAGAAGAATCCACCGCTTGGTGAAGTTTTGGATTTCTTCTGGAGAAAAGAGTACCAAGCAAGAATGTTACTATGGATCAAGGATGCTCCCAAACTTGGAAAAGACTCCGATGACACTGTACTGTCTTTTATTGAACAATATGCCACTTGTGACATACCTAACAGTACAACTGATAAAGACTTAAGAGGAAAAGTGTTACGGTTTAAAAGACATCGTTGTGGAAAATATTGTCTGCGAAAATTCAAATCAAAGGATAAGTTCTATACAAAATGTCGTTTTGGATTTGCATGACCGGTACTTTCAAAAGGAAGAGTCAACAATTTGATGTCATCTTTGCGACATAATATCACAAGAAGATCACCCAAAAATACATACAATTTAAGAAGAGGAGAAGAGTCCAAATATATAAATGACTACAACCCTGTCATTTTGACCATGTGGAATGCTAACATGGATATACAATATGTTGCGGACAACTCTATTGCTGTGGCTCGATATGTAATGTCTTACATCACAAAATCTGAAAAGACGGAACTGAAGGAGATGTGGGAAGATATTTCTCATGAAACGAGCCTAAGCAAGAAATTGTATACATACAGTTTGAAGATGTTATCACATCGAGAAATTGGAGCATATGAATGTTGTGATCGATTATCATCAGCAAGTCTTTATGCGAAATCTCGAAGTATCCTGTGGGTGAGTTTAGGTCTAGCAGGAACACGAAACCGTGTTTTGAAAACTGTGCAAGAAATTGAATATTTAGCACAGAAAGAACCAGATAGTACAGACATTCTGAAAACAAATATGTTGGATACATACTATCCAAATAGAAGTACTCTGCTTGAAAATATTTGTCTGTATGAAGTACTTGAAAAATACACTTTTAAAAGCAATATTAGAGAGAATGTTGAAAAAGGTATATACGCTGTAATTAGACAGGAAGGATGTCTGGTGAAACAAACAAAAGGACATCTGATTAATCACTGAAAACTGAGTTGCGAAAATCCAGACAAAAGAGAATTTTACTATTTAGCTCTTTTGCAACTCTTTAAACCATGGCGTACTGAAGAGGAACTACTTGGAGACTTTGTTAGTTATGGAGATTCCTTTAACGCATCTAAAAGTAGTATAGAATGTCCTGTTTTTAGTAATTATCTTAAAATGTTGAACGACGAAATAGAGCAAGAAGCAACAATTGCAGCAGACTCAAAGTTCAGCATCGTTGAGTCAGGATCCACTGGGAGAACCAATTATCCGAAATGAAGCAGCCACTGCCATGGATGAGGTGGAAAGAGCAATGCAGCAAGGTCAAGAGGATATAATAAATTTAGAAGAATTGGAGAAGGAATTTAATCTTGAGCAAAGACAGATATATGACGAAGTGACAGAGCATATTGAGCATGGTTTTCGTCATGACAAAAAAGAATGCGCATGTATGTCATTTGAACCTATTCGACTATATGTAAGTGGAGAAGCTGGAACAGGGAAACGTTTTCTTATAAAAGGAATTGGTACATATCTACAGCAAAGAACTCAGTCACCATTGTCTTGTGTTGTAACAGCATCAACTGGATTGGCAGCACACAATATTAAAGGTATTACTTTACATCGTTTACTGATGCTGCCAGTTGAACATGAAAATAAATTACAATATCACAAGCTATCTGGAGACGCTTGTTATGAAGTTTCTAGAGTTCTTAAAGAAATTAAACTTCTTATTATTGATGAAGTAAGCATGGTATCCAATTTAATGCTTGCTTTTGTACACTTAAGAATGCAGCAGATACTTAAAACTGACTATGATGTTTTATTTGGAGGGAAACATGTCATAGTTTTTGGAGATCTACTGCAACTAACTCCTGTGAAAGGACAATCTGTATTTGAAACTGTTACACATGAAGACACCAGGAAGTGCCTTGGCAGTATTGGAAATGTTAATATATGGTCACATTTTAAATATACTGAACTGATACAAAATATGCGACAGGCAAAGGATACTAAATATGGAAATATTCTTCAAGATATAAGGATTAGAAGACTAACAGAAGATGCAAAAGAAACTCTACAAACTCGATTACTTTGTAAGTTGTTTCCCAATGAAGATAATGTACCTGAGAAAATATATACTAAAGAGGTAAAAGATAAGTCAGTCATATGCTTGATGCCAACTCTAAAAGAATGCTCAGTTTTCAATGAGAAAATGTTGAAGTTGGAAAATGAAGAAATTAAGAAACTGGAAGCAAAAGATAAAATAGAGTATGAAGGAAGTACTATTGTTTTGTCTGATAAATTAAAGTTACAATTGGATAGTCTACAGAAATCTATATCTAAAACTGCTGGTTTAGAGAAGAATCTGTATGTATGTTTAAATTGTCGGATTATTTTACGCAGAAATTTACTTGTAGAAAGAGATATGGTGAATGGAGCAATGGGTAATGTTGTTGGTTTTGTAAATTACCTAAATAGAGATGAGATTGAATTTTTACGAATAAAATTTGATGGAATTGAGGAAGTTCAACCAATAATAATAATAATAATTGGTAGGAGTAAAAAAAAAGGTTAGTACTACAGAGATTGTTGGATTTAAATTTGAAAATAGGTCTGGTGTCAACTGCTATGCAAATGTAGTGGTTAATGTGTTTTTTTTTCTAAAAAGTTTACAGCAACAGATTAGAGAAAATCAGGAGCAAACATTTTGTTGTTCTTTAAATTCTGTGTTTGAAAAATGTACCAGTGGTAATAGTGAAGTAGGAAGTGTTTCAGAAGTAAGGAATGTTTTAGACATATGTGCAGGACTAAATCAATTTTCTCAGAATATTCAGCAAGATTGTCAGGAATTTATTATGTATATGCTTACAGTTTTGGAAGAAGAAGGTGTAGGTATTGATAGTCTTTTTGGACTTTCTTATAAATGGGAACATATTTGCGATAATTGCTCATTTACAAGTAGTACTGACATACACACAGAAAGATTTATATATTTAACATTACCTGATTGTAAAACAGTGTCCTTTAATAAACTATTTAAAGATGCGTATCAGAACATGGTTTGTTCTCAATGTAATTCAGACATGTTATCAACCTTATTTATCCATAGATATGGACAGTATGTAATTTTAATGCTTCAACGATGCAGAGCTGATGGAAGTAAATTGTCAACTTCAATTAAAAACTATGTGGCTTCTCAAATATCTATTTCTAGAAGAACATTTGTAACTGTAGCAATTATTTTTCATGAAGGGCCATCAATATCATCAGGACATTACATAGCTTATTTGAAGTGTCCAACTGGTTGGACGCTCTGCAATGATAGTCAATTAAGTTTTAAGAATCGTTTGCCTTCTGAGTTAAGAAATTCTTATCTGATATTTTTGCAACCAAAATTTCTGTGAAATTACTTGGTCTAGTCAGAGTAATACTGTAAAGATATGAAAATGTGTTGTTTAGAAATATCATGTGTTTAAGGGTGTTCAAATATAGAAATAAAACTTTTGTGTGCCAAAGAGATAGCATAAGGTAAGGTTTCCTTAATGTTGATGGTACAGGACATGTTGGAATTAACTTATACTATTTGGCCACGCGGAAAACAATGTGATATGAAAATGTGGACTTAAGATAAATGTTTTTAGAGTATACTTACTTGGAAGCTTGTTGAGAGGTACTCAAAAGAAACGAATTAGCTCATACTATTTGGCCATGCGGAAAAGTATGAGATATCTAAATCTGGATTTGAGATAAATGTTTCTAGAACATACTTACTCGCAAGTTTGTTGAGAGGTACTAAAAAAATAACGACTTTACTCATCGTATTTGGCCATGCGGAAAAAAATGAGATATCAAAATGTTGACTTGAGATAAATGTTTTAAGAACATAGTTGCACGGTTATTTGTGGAGAGGTATTTAAAAGTAACTGGTATACTTTAATTTGTTTGTAATTGTGGAGTATGTGCTGTGCTTACTCAAGAAATTGCGATTTAGAGAAAAACATTTAAGACATATTTTTTTCTAGGTATTTGTGGTATGTATAGAGATCTTGTACGGGTTTTTTTAAATACAATCATTTTGATTGTGTTTTTTTTTCCCCACTGTCACATGATGATTACTATTGAAATCACTGTTTATAGTGAAAATCAATTTATCTGAGGACAGCAAAAATAAACCAGTAAATATGTTGTCTAAGTTATTTTGTTACATAGGATTTAGAAATATGTATTATAACAGATTTCTTTATTGTCTTCCACAGATATTACATTTTTAAGGTAAGAACAACTAATCATATCTGAGAGTTTCGTGTACCTCTCTCTTATCCTTATTTTTTTCATCCTCTTCCTTTGTTAGTGGTGTTTACATTTGGTTATTCCCTTTAACTCATGCTTTTTCTCTTACATCTTTTCTATTAGTATTCTATTCAGTCTTTCTTACTCTTCAATTTGTTACTTATGTTGCTTTAAAGAGAGTCACCTTTATTGATCCTTTATCACCTTTGTTTCCTGAATCTTAACTTGTTTGTCTTACTGTAGCTTACAATTTGTTTCCTTACTCTGCTTTCTTTAATTATACTCAATTTCCAAGCTAAAATCTATAGTTTAGTTCTCTCACCCTACTTCTTTTCTCTTTATCTGTCTCTCTTACACTCTATGTCTGTTTGTATTCCATTCATCTTCTGTTACTCAACCTTTTTCACTCTTTTTCTGTTAGTGTTGTTTCTTTATTTTATCTATGTCTTTGAGACATTTAGGTACTCTTAGTCTGTTTAGTTCACAGACTGTTTGTTTCGTGTATTATCAGTGATCATACTCTCATTTTGTCTCTCACTTTACTTTCCTTTAGACAGTCATTCTTTGAGTGCTATTATTCCTTTCAAATTATTCTGTCTCGGTCTTTTTTTGTCCCTCAGTCTTCTTTTCTTTCACTTTCTGTTTCATTCACTTCTACTTTGTTTTGTTTTATAAAATAACACTATAACCATATTTGTACTTTCCTTCCACAGATACCATGTTTTTTAAAGATTTTAAGTTTTTCTTTATTACTATTTCTTAGGTAAGTATAAATAATAAAAATACTTTTTCAACACTGTGTCATTTCTTTGAGTATCCTGGTCATACTAGTGTTGTGTTTTATGTGAGCACTTCCATGGAGGATTGGCTGCACGGTCACAAGGAGCCTCTTAAAAATTAATTTAAGAAATCAGCAACATTTCAGTGAGTTAGTTCACAAATGCAGATGTGTCAAAACATTACAGGTAAATGATATGTGTTAAATAACTTTACAGCATATTATCAATGGGGTTTTATTCTGCAATTTTGAACTTAAAAGCCTAGATAGCAGAGATAAAATTATCTCCCTATTACCTAGCTGTCGCTAACACCAGTTAGCGACAGCTAGTAGGAGATAGCGACCATCTTGGGCCCCACTTTGCATGTCAGTGATATTTATCACTAATGAAATGCAAAGTGGGCGTGCCAAGATGTTAGCGACTGGAAACAGTCGCTAACATCGCTATCTCCTTTTACCAACTTTTGGAGATATTCGCGCTAAGCGCGAATATCTCCTAAAGCTAACACCTGCCCTGAGCAGTTCTTAGCCATGTTATCCAATGGGAGGTGGATAACATGGCTAAGAGCATTAGCTCGGTAATGCATGAATATCGCTGACTTTCCAGCGATATTCATGCATTGCGGGCGTTTTTTATCGCATTTGGGATAAACCTTGGTAATACCAATGTTTATCTGCGATAAAAATCGCCGCAGCTCTGCGGTAAAATTTTGTCTCTAACCACGCAATAGCGATAATTATCGCTTTTGTTTGGTAATATGCCTTAGTGTTTCCTAATATGGCATGCTGGTGGTTTTACTTTTTTTTATCTAAGGCAATACCTTCTGTTCGTTGAGGCAGGAAGCTCCTTTGAGAATTCCAATGTGCGGGAGGGGTGCTTCTGGTGTAGTAAAATCCAAGGCCGTTCTAGCATGGGCTGTGAGCCTTATCACAGGGGAGGAGCGCGCAGCTCTCTGAGATGGATACAGTTACACATAACAGGGTAGTGACGTCTGTGGAATTTACGGACGGTTGGTCACCCTAGTGTGCGCCGTGCCCTTGGCACCTCATTACGGCGGACTGTGGAGCCGCGGTGCACAGTTTGGGAATCAGTAGTTTTAGAAATAAAGTTTGATAATTTTAACACTCCTAAGCGTTAAAAATCGCCGTTGGTTGACGAAAAATTATTGGAAGTAAGCCAACATAGTGATAATTATTGCTAGTTGTTTACGGTAAGTAGATTTCTAAACGCAAAAAACGGGACATTAAATAAAAATAGACTATGACTATGATTTTACTTCTAGTGATGATAGTGCATGTTAACATTACCGCGTGAAAACAAGCGTTGTTTTTATGCACTAATGTGTGCTTTGTAATTAGGAGAGGGGGTTGATTTAGTTTTATTTTCCACACCTCCATGTTAACGCTGCCAAATGCTTTATCAAAGCAGCCCGTGCAACTCGTACGATAAACAAGTTTATTTAAACTGTTTTCCTAACAATAGCCGTGTACGTGATAGTATTTTCGCCTTCAAAGAGATTTTGCTTGTAGTTTAACATACGCCTACTATGCATGTCATTAACTGTCTGTGCTGCACACATGCAAAGTGCTTTTACCGCAGGCGGTATTATGACGTTCTAACAAAGGTGTTCAGAAACATTTACAAGGATACGGAAGACTTTATCGCTGCTTTGAACGGCAGGAAGTTCCCGATATAGGAGCGAAAACGGCGTCCATATTATGCTTTATAAATTGCAGTCGAACGTTATGTTAGATATAAAGGCTTATAACATACGTTTCAATTTGAATTTTTTAGAACATAGGGGCATATTATCAAGGACGGTCGATACATTTTCGCCGCTTTTATCGACAGGAAATTGCCGATAAAGCGGCGATAATGGGTTTGATAATATGCCGTATGGAAATCTTATCGAAGCCCATGTGAGATGTGAAAACATCTAATATGGGCTTCGATAGGAATTCCATACAGCATATTATCAAGTCCATTATCGCCGTTTTATCTGTAGTTTCCTGCCGATAGAAGCGGCGATATTGTATCGTCCGTCCTTGATAATATGGCTCATATTATGAAGGCGATTATCGGCGCTTTTGTTACTGCGTTCTGCCGATAAAAGCGACGATAAATTATCACGTCTTCTTCATAATATGCCCCAAGTATTGCCGCATTCTTTAATTATTGTTCTGAAAATGCGGCGATACTTTAGCTTATGAATAGAGCTCTTTTTGGTATAATGAGGTAGTTCTGAAAAGAACTGTTTTTTTTTTTTTTCAAAACGTTTTTTATTCTTTATAATTTGTAAAACTGGAACCACATTTTTGAACTGTAAAACAGGAACATAGGAAGTTGTTGAAAAATTAGCTGCATTCGAATCTTACATGGTCATTATATCTTCTTTCAACAAGAATGAGGCTCTGCTCCCCGTACACAATCAATCCTTTACACTTGTTGCATTTTATATGCACTTTCGACAAAAATGGTTTCAACTCCATGTCGGCAGTCGATGGAGATGTAGGTCGTCTGGTCGATGAAGTACTGGCCTCAGCTGGTGGTAGTTCTGTTGCCAGAGCTCTTGTCGCTGCCTGTGCATATTGCACAGGGTGGACGTGGCTCATATGTCTCTTCATGGTATGAATTGAAAAGGAATATTTTTTGGAAGGATTTCCTCTTGAAAGTACTGAGCTACAAATTGTGCAAGTTACTTTCAGAGTAAGGTAAAGATTTTGTAAACCTTTTGAGACTTACAAGAAGTCCCCAAGCAATTCTGACAGTGAAGAAAAGTTTGTAATACTATGAAAAAATTTCTCAAAAATCTATGATAAAACTATACAATACATTAATAAAATATTTTATATTTCGCAATTAAAAAAACCAATGAAATATAATGAAAAAAAATAAGTTATAAACAGCTTATACTTAGGAAGTAGCCTTTAAAAAACCTATGAAATTCACTGAAAAACCATAGGTTTTACACACGTTATAGTTAGGAAGTAGCAATTAAAAAACCTATGAAATTCACTGAAAAAAACATAGGTTTTACACACGTTATAGTTAGGAAGGTGATGGTGTCATCAGTGATGTCATGAGTGATGTCACTGACCATGTCATGAGTGATGTAATATATGACGTCATCAGCAGTGCATTGCACGCGCAAGTTATAGTGAGTCCAACTAACTATAACATGGGAATTTCAATGGTTTTATGCGTGTAAAATTTAGAGCTAACTATAACTGGTGTAAAACCTATGGTTTTTTCAGTGAATTTCATAGGTTTTTTAAATGCTACTTCCTAACTATAACGTGTGTAAAACCTATGGTTTTTTTCAGTGAATATATATAAATATATATATATATATATATATATATATATATATATATATATATATATATATATATATAGATAGATAGATAGATAGATAGATAGATAGATATATAATTGAAAAAACCATAGGTTTCATGGGTGTTAGCTGGACATTTCACTCATACAAAACCATTGAAATTCCTTTGTTATAGTTAGTTGTACTAACTGTAACTCTCGCGCCCTCAATCCACTGGTGATGATGTCACATATTACATCATTCATGACATGGTCAGTGACATCACTGAGGACATTCCAAATGACATCATTGATGACATCATCCAGTGAATGTGGTTTGGTTTGTTATTTAAATATGTATTAGATATACAGCAATCTGCATTGACGAATCAGTGGATATATAAATATCTGGATAGAGGATTTAGTAGCAGTGTGATTGATTGTTTAGTGGTAGAGAAGTGTGGCTCAATGGTTAGAGTGGCAGACCCTGATGCAGAAGTCTGGCCCGGGACCAGGGTTCAATTCCTGCCTCGGCGGGTCTCGGGCTCAAATTCCTCAGACCTGATCATTCTCGTCCCGGTGCCTATTCTAATCATGGGTCCCACTCTGCAACTCTGGGCAATAGCTTGCTTAATCTCCACCACGGCCCCAACAACGCTAGGATGCCTGGCTTCACCTTGGGGGTACCCAGGAGTGGACACTTCACAGGGAAAGACCAGGTAGGGTTCCTCAGCGGTATTCGTACAAGCACCGAGATGCCTCGGGGTAGTCATACGCTATACAAGTACCTCCACATTTACATTTACATTTACTTGAGTAATTTATATTGTCTCACTAAATATATTGGATAGTGGATAGTGGCAAACTGTGTGAATATCTGTATTACTTGGTCAGTTGTTGTGTAAACTGCTGCACCAGTTGGTTACTAGCTATGTGAAAGTCTTTATTAGTTATTGATTAGTTAACTGATTATTTGTAATGGTGAGTGAATGTGTGTGTGGTTCAGTGGGGGATCTGTGACTGCCCAAATATATGTAAATAGTTTATTCAGTACGTATATGTGGTTAAGACTACGTGTTATAATAGTTGTTTGGGTGAGTGAATATCTTTATGGGTGTAGTGATGAGCAAAAACATTTCTCAATGGTACATGTCCAACGAAGTAGAAAAAATAAAAGACAGTGTATGTGACAGTTGTTGTATATAAATAAGTGTACATAAAACTCATTGATTGCATGACTGACTGTATGATAACTGTATACTTGTAATAGTGATTTCATAAGTATGAGTTACTATCTATATGAATAAATGAAGTGCTATTTGTATAAGTGTGTATCTGAGTAAATTTAAATAGGATACATTGTTTGCAAAAGTAAGTAGGATGACTGCATAACTGAATAGGATGTGTGCTGGTGTGTAATATCAACATAAGTGTATAAGTATATTTGATAGTGTTCTATTGATCATTGACAACATGTAAGAGTGAATTTATAGGTAATTGATTAGATGTGTGTAGATCTAGGAATCACTGAGTGTGTTTTTAGATACTTGTATTGCTGTGTCAATGGATTCAAATATGGTCCTCTGTAT
Source organism: Lissotriton helveticus (assembly GCF_964261635.1). Classification (NCBI taxonomy): domain Eukaryota; kingdom Metazoa; phylum Chordata; class Amphibia; order Caudata; family Salamandridae; genus Lissotriton; species Lissotriton helveticus. Next base: position 2,124,266,995 of record NC_136059.1, on the reverse strand, counting down.
TTTACAGTGAGTGATGAAAGGTTGTAGTAGTGTATGATGAGGTGTATCTGGTTGTCACGTGGATGATGTATTCAGTGATGTCATCAGTGATGTCATTTGAGATGTCATCAGTGATGTCATAAGTGATGTCACTGACAATGTCATGAATGATGTGACATCATCACCAGTGGATTGCGGGCGTGAGAGTTACAGTTAGTACAACTAACTATAACAAAGGAATTTCAATGGTTTTGTATGAGTGAAATGTCCAGCTAACTATAACAACCCTGAAACCTATGGTTTTTTCAAATTAATTTCTAAAGTTTTTTAAATGATAATTTCTAACTATAACCTGCTTGAAACCTATGGTTTCTTCAGTGAATTTCAAAGGTTCTTTAAATGATCATTCCTAACTATAACCTGCCTGAAACCTATGGTTTTTTTCAGTGAATTTCAAAGGTTTTTTAAATGACAATTCCTAATTAAAATGTTCACCGCTTCCCCATACTTTCAACAAGAAGCCAAATCTGTAATGCTACCTAAAAAACAGGCAATAGTTCCACTTACCACTAACAAATTAACATCAACATTTAAGTAGTGTAAGGATATCCACTACGTACTGCATAAATTACATCCAACTTATACCAATATTTAAAGAGGAATATGTGATAGAGGTACTAATTATAAACTTCCAAAACCCAACAAAATCACAACACTTAGCGCCACGACCACAAGAACCACCCCTGCTGACCGCTCACTCTCTACTACCTCAGATGCAGCGCAAAACAGGACAGCAGACCTTCTCAAAATATTATATCCCCTCAACAACACACTAGCTCAATGTTCAGAGATGTATAAGAGAAGGAATTGGCACATCAACAATAATGTACATAATGCTAATACTACCAGTGATATGCTATACACGACACACTATAGAAACCAAAAACTTTTTCCTGTGTAGATATACCATTAATAAGTGTAGTATACTACACAGTGGACGCAACCATATTATCTCAGACACTGGGGAATATTGCGGTCATGGAGCTGTGTTGTCTCCCGCCCCCTTGAAGCAGAAGAGGAGTGGGCTGGTCCAAAGTACTCAACGTCAGCGTAAGACTATAAATAATTTGCCTATGCCTTGGGCGTGGTTCACTTCTGCAAAGACAACAGACACCACCACAGCGAAGGTCCACACCCTGCCACGTGGCCGCCGCCATGCCCATGTGCATCCTCGATACAGGCCCATTGCGAAGTCAGCGCCACAGCACCACAGACTTACGTCTGTATCGACTACTGCCTCCAATTTACACTGCGGATAGCAGGGTTCACAACTTCAATGCAGCTTTGGATCTGCACTACCACAGCATTGATGTTATCCTTCATTTATGTAAGGCAGAGACAATTCTAGTCTATGTCCTCAGACTTTGTTAAAATAAGTGATACAAATTTTTCGTTAGTATCTGTGCTGAGTACTGCCTTCGATCTACAGTGCGGTCAGTAGAGTTGACAACTTGATACCAGTTGCGCATCAGCACTACAGAGAACATTGAATTCATTCTCGATTTATTTAAAGCCGAGACAATTGTACTATGTCCTCAGATTTTTTTCAAGTATGCAGAGACAATTCTACTATATGTCTTCAGATTTTGTTTAAATAAGTGACAAAAAGCATTCCTCCATGTTTGTGTCAACAACTGCCTTCGATCTACACTACGGACAGCAGGGTTCACAACTTGAATTCAGCTTTCCATCTACACTACAGACAACATTCAAGTTAGCCTTGATGTATGTAAGGCAGAGACAATTTTGTTGATGGATGCCACAAAAACATTCCTCAATGTCTGTACTAAGTACTGCCTTCAAATGTACACTGCGATCAACAGAGTTCACCACTTGATACCAGAAGTGCATCAGTACTACAGACAACATTAAATTCATCGTCGATTTATTTAAGGCAGAGACAATTGTACTGTGTCCTCAGATTTTGTTATCATATGTGACAAAAAATCATTCGTCGATATCTGGGCTGAGTACTGCCTTCGATCTCCAGTGCGGTCAGCAGGGTTCACAACTTCAATTCAGCTTTGAATCTATACTACGGACTGGATAAAATTTAGCCTTGATTTATTTAAGGTAGAGATAATTGTACTTTATGTCCTCACATTTTGTTAAAGGATACCACAAAAATAAATTCTTAATGTTTGTGATGACTACTGCCTTCGATCTACATTGTGAGTGCTCTTGATTCAGGTGGAATGGCGATTTCACATGACGCATTCCAGTAGGCAAGAGACATTGTACCAGAGTGACCCGCCCGAACCACGAATCATCGCAGGGTACGCACACGCTGAGGTTTTCAGGTACCATTAACTCACTGCACCACAAGTCATCTCCCCGTGGGCTTATTAAGGCAGAATTCACTAGGCAAAAAACGTTGGTCCTAGTGCGGCCTGTCCGGACCACGCATCATCGTAGCTTACGTACAAACACCAAAGCTTCTACTAACTCAGTGCACCATAATTCATCGCCGCGTGACCGTATTGAGTCAGATGACTTATTTGGAAGAAAACATATCATAGTTTTTGGAGATCTACTGCAACTTACTCCCATAAAAGGACAACCAGTATTTATAAGAAAACTTGATTTTAAAGACTTTGCTACCAGTGTGTCCTGCTCGTAGCACACATCATTGCAGGCTCCACAGAACTTTGTTGCTTCAGGTGCCACTAACTCTGTGCACCACTTATCATCGCTGGCTGCACACACACTTAATTACCAATACTGTGCAGCTCTAATTAACGCCACGTGGTCGTGGTCTCTTGCTAACTGCTGCCTCCTGCCAACACTGCTGTCATCAGAGCTCACAATTAATTACACTATTGATTTATTATTTGCATATTTGCAGAGTACAATACCAAACTAAGTATAACATTTATCGAAACATCTACAATATCCCTTTGTTATTCTTCCTTTAAGAACTTCTTTTATATCACTTATAGATTTAGTTGACTAATAAAATTCACGCTGCAAGTGCAAAGGCACACTTAATGATACTCTACACTGTAGACAGCATAGGTCACAATTTGAAGCTCACTTTTTCTTCATTGAAAACCTAAATTTCTTTTTTGGAGACAAAAATGTCTACACCACTGGAAGAATCATCTAATGCTGAACATTTTGTTGAAGAATTGATAACCATCCATGGTACTTTTTTTTCCCCTTCAAAGTACATGCAGTCCAGTATACAACAGTCAATGCTTTGAGTGCAGCCCGTTCAGACCTCGCATTATTGCAGGATGAGCACACGCTAAACACCAGACGTACCACTAACTCAGTACACCATAATTAATCACCATGAGGCTTTATTAAGGCAAAATTCAGTAGTCAAAAAACATTATCCTCAGTGCGGCCTGCCCGGACTACGTATCATCACAGGTTATGTACACGCTCAGTCCCAAAGGTACAACTAACTCAGTGCACCATAACTCATCGCCACATGGCCATGTTCAGGCAGAATTCAACTGATTCTTCATTTATTATTTATATAGTGCAGTAGCAAACAAAGTAACGTCCCTCAAACCTACACAAAATCGCCACGTGGCCTTACTAAGGCAGAATTCACAAGACAAAAAACATTACTATCAGTATGGTGTGCCCAGACCACACATCATCACAGGCTCCACAGAACCTTGTTGTTTCAGGTACCACTAACTCAGTGCAAACCAAACTAAGTATAACACCTTTCAAACCCTACACAATATCCCTTTAGTATGCTTCCTTCATAAAATGTATTTTAAATCACTTATAGATTTAGGTGCATGATAAAATGTTCGCTACATACATGTTCTATCTTTTATTTCGATCATGATTGCAGAGAATGCAGTCCGCCCTAAGATCTACTCTGCGGACAGCAGGGTTTACAACTTTATTTCAGCCTTGCATCTACACTATAGACAGTAGGGAATTTAGCCTTGATTTATATAATACAGAGACAATTATACTGTATGCATTCAGATTTTGTTAAAATAAGTGAAAAGAGGCATTGTTCTATAACTGTACTGACTACTGGCTTCGATGTACATTGCGGACAGTAGGGTTCACAACTTAAATTTACTTTTCGATCTACACTACAGACAGCATTAAATTCAGCCTTGATGTATTTAATGCAGCGACAAAAACATAATACTGTTGCACAGCTAGTATGCGCAAGGACCTTCAATCGCTACATCCTGTGAACTATGGTCACAAAGAATGTAGAAGATTGCGCCAAAATGTACCTCCACCACCGACAATACCAAGTACCTCTGGGGTATCACCTTCAACATCGCCACCAGTCACACGTCTCCAATTTGGAAAAGTTCGAATGCACCGCCTGAAGTGGAATCGTTTAATTTGTTATCGGGAGCAATCAGTTCACCTAGTTTGCACAGCAATTGATAACCATCAATGCTAGTTTCCCCCCCCTAAAAGTTCATATAGTCCAGTATGCAACAGTGAATGGTTTGAGTGCAGCCCGCTCAGACCACGCATCATTGCAGGGTGAGCACACAGTAAACACCAGACATACCACTAACTCATTACACCGCAAATAATCACCACGTGCCCTTGTTACGGCAAAATTCAATACTCAAAACTCATTTTTACCAGTGCGGTCTGCCTGCACCACGCATCATCGCAGACTCCACACAAACCGCCCCTACCTCAGTGCACCACAACTCATGAACCCTTTACGATAGAATCTTCTCTGTATAATTTCACATATAGTGCTCCTACCTTTGTACAGCAGAATTCCTAAACCGTTTCTGATTGAATATCTGTGTATAATATCATGATTACTATTCTACTTGTTACCAACAGCCACATAATAAAATGGAGTCGAGCGCATGTGCCTGTACCCACTTCAACTATCTATCTGTGTCTGTGTATTTATTATGTTTGTAAAATGCAGCTCCTGCGCCCTACCACATTATATTTTACTGTAAGCAATGTATGCAATCATCTTACCTCTGCAATAACAAAAACTTTGATTATATAACTTTCTCTCGCTCATTCTACAAATACGAATGTACAAAGTGGATCATTACAATACTGCAAAGAAACTGTATAATCAATTCATAAGTGTGTGCTATTTTTTTTAGCATATTTATATAGCGCGAAGTAGACCCAAAAATATATCAGCAATTTACATGAGCACCGTATTTACAGTACATTTTCAGGCAGGTGTAGCTTACATAATTACTCTACAATAACAGGAAGTGGACCCAACTCCCAGCCTCGAACACTGATTTTCAGCACCAAGTTCGACAGTATATCCGAATGACCACATACGTATATATATTAGCTGCCCATAAAATGCCAAAAACTACATCCTAAAGCTTTCATAGCCCCGTATTACTAGAGCTACAACACTCCACTGAATGTGCAACAAACATTCATATTCGCAGACATGTGTCATGTCCACCATCTTTTATGTTTGCAACTTTGGATGAATGTAGCATCAGTGATTTCCCGTACCTTCCATGTTGGCCATGTTGTGGCACTTCACAGACATAATGACACATTTACATGTAAGACCCGGTGACAGCAGCACTACAACACGGATACCCGAATCACTTGAGCCGCTCCTGGGGGGTAGTGTTCCCCAAGGCCTTTGACTGCTCCAGAATGGAGAACACGCGACCCCCTCTCAAAATAAAAAAAGCCCCAGAGGGTGTTAATCCCCGGACTTAGACGGACCTTAGAGCTCCCTCACCCATTTATTTTGTAGCGCAGAGGAATGGCGGTCCCTAGGCTACAGGGCCCCTCTGAACCCCCATCAAATGTAATATTTTAGAACCCGATATTTGACCATTCCACGTAGCTAATTTTTAAAAAAGCACAGGAGCCCGCGCTTCCTTTTTATTTTGTTCATGGCGGATCCATGTACCCAACGCACATTTCTCAGTTTAAAAAAAAAAAATGGGGGGCCCTAGAGGTCCTTGTGGGACCCCCTAAGCATGTCTAGAGGGTCAAAATACCTCTTTGCAAAATTTGGTATACTTCCGTTCAACCGTTTGGACTATAGACGCAATCAACGGTTCCTATGGAAAATTGCATGAGGAAAACACATTTTGGGACCCCCCTTTTTTCTCTGCCCCTGCTTCAAATGCAATATTTTAGACCACGGGATTTGTCCTACCCAGAGAGCTAATTTTTAAACAAGCACAGGAGCCCGCGCTTCTTTTTTTTTTTTTTTACAGAGTATCCATGTACCCAGCGCACATTTATCCGTTTTTAAAGAAAAATAAAAAATGTGGGGGCATTAGGGGTCGTTGTGGGACCCCCTCAGCATGTCTAGAGGGACAAAATATTTCTTACCTGCCCAGTTATACATTTTGAACACTTGTTCCACTAATTTCTAGATCCTCGCTTCTACCGAATCACAAAATCGCTGCCAACACTTCCTGGTTTCAAATGTTGACAACCACTTGACAGCCAATCAGCATTCAGCGCGTGATCGGGACGGTGCGCTTATAGTCCGTGGAAGATGCACACATCCACCGAGGCCATAGATATATATGTACTTTTAATTTTTATTTTCTCAGGAACTACTGAAAAAATGTACACCATGCTGATGATGTCACATATGGTCAGTGACATCACTGATGACATCTCAAATGACATCACTGATGACATCATCCTTGTGACAATCTGATACACCTCATCATACACTAGTATAACCTTTCATCACTCACTGTAAAATACAGAGTACCATATTTGAAACCATTGACACACCAATACCAGTTACTACATAACCACTCACTGATTCCTAAGTCTACAAACACAACACACAACTACCCATTCATAGAATCGCTAATACATGCAGTCACTAATTAATAGATCACTATCAAATGCACTTGTACACATATATAGACATTGACACATAAGCAGTCATCTTAGTCAGTTATGCAGTCAACCTACTCACTCATGAAAAACATGAATCACACTTACATTTACTCACACAATTATACACACAACACCTCATTTATTCAAACACATAGTAACTCAGAGTTAATATGTTAAAAAAAATCACCATTACAATTATACACTCATTCATATAGTTACTCTCAAAATCACTGACTCTTGCATATACTTATTTATATGAACCAACTCTCACATACAATGCCTTTTCTTTTTTTAGTTTGTTGAAGATGTACAACTAAAACATATATTCGCTCACGAACACACAAATAAATGCACTCAGTCACCCAAACAACTGTTTCCACATGCACTCTTAAACTTATACACCTAGTCAATCAACCATTCACACATCTATGCATAGGTACACACACCCCATCCAACCACACACAAACTCAGTGTCCCATACAAATACTCACCCAACTAATCAATAACTAATACACACACTCATGTAGTTAGTGACCAACTGATGCAGCATGTTATATAACAACAGAGACAGTGATGCACACATTCACATAGCTTAGTTGCTAATCCATGTATTAAGTGAGACTCTTTTAATTACTCACTTAAACAGACAGTCAGACAGCTACTAAATCCTCCATCCAGACCATTATATATATCCACTCAGTCTTTAATACAGATTGGTACATATATATATAATACATATTTAAATTTCAAACTAAACCACATTCACTGGATGATGTAATCAGTGATGTCATCAGTGATGTCATTTGGGATATCATCAGTGATGTCACTCACCATGTCATGAATGATGTAATATGTGACATCATCAGCAGTGCATTGTGGGCGCGCGAGTCATAGTTAGCAGAACTAACTATAACGGAGGAATTTCTATGGTTTTGTACAAGTGAAATGTCCAGCTAACTATAACACCCCTGAAACCTATGCTTTTTTCTGTGAATATTGCCTACTGGCGGTCGCCAGTAGGTAGTTATAGTTAGGACCTCTTTCCCATAGGAAATCTGCAACATTCAATTCCCAATCATTTTGGCGCCGGTTGACGAATCTTCACAAAATTTTCAAAACTCGTGGGGCGCACCTGTCCGCTCCTATCCTGAAAGTCTCAAGGTGATTTGTCAAGTGGAGGCTGAGAAAAAAGGGGGGTCCCAAAATGTGTTTTACCCATGCAATTTTCCATAGGAACATTTAGTCGCAGCTACAGCCCGAACTGCTGAACGGAATTACACCAAATTTGGCAAAAAGGTAGCCCTTGGTTCAGAGTTGTGACTTTTAGTTAAATGGTGTAAATCCATTCAGTAGTTGCTGAGGAAATCAAAATTAAAATCACATATATATCTTTGGCCGCGGTGGATCCGCGCACCCTAAGCACACTCTGTCGAGCATGAGCTGTATGCTAATTGGCTATCAACATTCCAAACCAGGTAGTGTTGGCAGCCATCTTGTGCATCAGTAGAACCGAGGCACAAGAAAGCAGAAACAAACTTGCAAAATGCAAAAAAGGGGCAGGGTAGAAACACCCTGACCCCCTATGCCTGCTCTGGGGGTCCCACAAGGACCCCCCAAGGCCCAAAAAAATATATATACTTTTTAAATGGCAAGATCCGCGCAGGGTTTGTGGATCCTGTCGATAAAAAAAGAACGAAGCGCGGGCTCCCAAGCTTCGTTGGTAATTAGCCCCCGGGGGGCCAAATCCTGGGGGCATGATGAAAAACAAAGTGTGGGGGGGCCCAATCCCCCCACACTGCCCTAGGGACCGCCACCCCCGGGGCAAAGCATTAATGATTGCGGGGGGCACATGGCCCCCCTGCAGCCCCGGGGACCCTCACCTCTCAGGGCTTGTAAAGCTAATGATGGGGGGCCACTAAGGCCCACCGAAGCCCCGGGGACCATCACCCCAGGGGCTCAACCTATTTTTGATTGTTGGGGGCACACTTTCCCCCCACATCCCAGGGGACCGCTAAGCACCAGGGATTTTTTTTAATAAAAATACCCTGTGGGGGGGGCTCAAGCCCCCCCACATGCCCCGATGACCTCCACCTCTCCGAGGTTCTAAATATTTAAATTGGGGGGCTGTGATGGACCACCATTCCCAGGGACCACCACCCCCAGGGCTTTGGAAATGGTGGAGGGGGCTGCTTGGCCCCCCTCATGGAGTCTTGTTGTGGCCCTGGGGACTGCCACCCCACCCCAGGACACCGTAGTTTGCTATGGCAGGGCGGTAGCCTCACAGCTGCTGCTGGTGGGAAAAAAGATTGACACTTGGGGTAACAACTGGTGGCCAGTAACCCTCGGCCAACCACCTGAACCGAAGGATTGTGTCAAAAACCTAGGAGTCTGGGTAGACTCTGCCCTAAACTTCACCAACCATACAAAAAAATGGCGGCCACCTGTTTCGGCATCTTACGGAATCTAAGGCCTATCCTAAGATTCTTCGACCACCAAACCCGTCAGCTGATAGTCCAGGCAGCCATCCTCTCAAGGCTGGACTATGCCAGCTCCCTCCTGCTAGGAGCTAATGTGGCAGAAAAAACAGACTCCAGCGAGTCCAGAATGCAGCCGCCAGAGCCCTGGTCGGACTCCCCCGCCATACGTCTGTTACTGATGTCCTTACGAAACTCCACTGGCTCCCAATGGAGAAAAGGATTAATTTGAAAACACTATGCTTAGCATTCAAAATGTTAAAAACGGCCTCCCCCCCATGCTCTGCCCACTTCTTTCAGCCTACGTCCCCCGGCGTACCCTATGATCAGAAGGGCAGAATCTAGCGGTCGTACCTCGTATCAAATTAGCCAGGATGGGTGGCCGTTCTTTCAGATATCTGGCCGCTAAACTCTGGAATGGCCTACGAGACCAGATACGAGGAATGAAGGACCTGCTATCCTTTAGGAAAGCAATCAAAACACACCTCTTCTGTTAATATGGCACTCTCCCCACTAATCCCTCAGACCCTATCCCCCGCTCAAGGACTCATTCAGAAAGCGCCGGGACGCCCCTTCGCTGGGGCAGCCGAGCGCTATATAAGCACATATAACATTAACATTAACATTAACATTAACAGCTCCCCAACAGTGAGGACCAGCCCCGGGGGAGGGGTGCCTGGGGCTACAAGTGGCACGGGAGGGGGGCCACACGGCCCCCCCTCAGCAAAAAATGATTACAAAATAAAAGTAGAAAGGCCGGCCCCCGGGGATGGGGTCCCCAGGGCCATAAGTGGCCAGAGGAGGGGGGCAACATAGCCCCCTCCAAAAATATTTTAATAAATATAAAAAGGCCTTGCCCCGGAGGATTGGGTCCCCGGGGCCGTTTAAGGCCTCGGGAGGGAGGCCATGGGGCCCCCTTCTCAAATATTTTTACAAATAAATACATTTGGGGCAGGCCAAGATTATTAGGAAATGAAGGGGGGCCACACAGCCCCCTTCTTAAAAATGTTTTTAAAAAGGCCGGCATCGTGCCGAAGGCCACGCCCCCTCCTTTGAGCACTCTGCAAACGCGCCCCCTAGTGCGTTTGCAGAGGGGGAACGAATTCCACTTGAATATTGGGGCTCCCTGGGGGCCAACTAGCCCACCAGGAACCTTCAGTATGCGCCAGGGGGCTGCGTTGCAGAGAGGTATTCTGAGGCAACGCCACTTTTTACACCTCTCTGCAATGCAGCTCTGTGGCGCTTAATGGAGGTAGCTGCTGGGCTAGTTGCACCCCAGGGACCCTCAGTATTCAAGGGGAGTTAATTCCCCAACTTAAAACGCGCCGTGGGGCGTGTTTGCACAGTGGTGAAGGGAGGGGGCGGAGCCTAAATTTACATGTGTGCAATTTGCACATTTGCATAGTTAGCTAGAGAAGGTACTGGCGATCCTCAGTCCCTCTTGAATCAAAATCTGCCTTCTTTGGAACTCATCTATCAGACCATCATGTCACGTAGGGACGAGGTGCATGCTGATAGTCGGAAAGCCCGGGCAGTAACCCAAAAGCCAAAACGTTCTCTACAATTGCTGAAAGAATGGCTAATCTGAAGCTGAGGGCCAATGCTCTGGAGACAGACATTGCTGCTGCCAAAGGTCTCACAGAATCGCATCAAGCCCAATTAGTAGATGCCAAAGGAGAAATAATCGTTGAGTCTTAGGTTTCTAAGAGGGGAAGGAAGGATTCAACACTAGAGCATTTCTGATCAATATTTTTCACAGGGCCTTTCCAGAATTTTAGGGCTTTAACTGGGCTCACGAGATTCAAAGAGCTCACAGAATCCCTAGGGTAATGAGGCAGGGGAATCACGACTTGGACAAACCCAGAGCAATGTTGGTACACATCACTAACTTCTTGCTAAGGCAAGCACTCTTTGAAAAGGCGCGCCCTGATTCGAAGATCACTGTATAGATGATTGCTCATTCTTTGTTCGACCTGACTTTTGTCATGCATCTGTGGAGCGGAGGTGAAGGGTCAGGCCATTAATCAGGCCTTTCCAGGACAAGGGGGCACAGGCATTTATGATCAACCCTGTAAAACTAAAAAGTATCTGGAAAAATAAGAGATAAGTGTTCCTGTCTGAAGTTAAAGCCAAAGAATTCCTGGATGGCAAAAACTAATAGACAGGGCCTTCACCCTGATCTATAATTAGCACTCTTATTCAGGAAATAGACCTTATTGAGTATAGCAGCGCCGGAGGTCAAGAATAATGTGATTGTCTAGTGTAATTGAGACTTATGGCATTGTTGGTACCTAACATATGTATTGTTTTTGGTTTTTCTCTAACTTGCGCATTTTGTTTGGTTAAGATGTGCTTACTCAGGGGTCTAGCTCTAGGTCATGTCTTAGTTTGTTGCAAGATATTTTCTGTGGCCCAGGGGGGTGGAAGGAGAGAGCTCGACCATCTCCAAAAGACCAATGTGTGTTCTGATGGCTTCACTTTGGTGGGAAGGGCTGATGGGGTGAGGGGGTAGGAGAGTTAAGGTGGGTGGTTCTTGGTTGGTGGTGGGAAAGGAGAGAGGTGCATAGAAGAAAAAAAAAGAAAAAGTGAGAATGGATAAGAAGAATTATGTGAATACTTTGCTCTGGTTTTTGTCTGGGGACATGGGTTTAGGGAACACGTAGGATCACCTTGAGATGGCTAGAGAGAATGTGTATAGTCAGTGCATGTCTAGGGTACACTCAGGGGCTGATTTACAAGGAACTGACTAATCTGCATAGATGCGCCATTTTCCCTGCGTCAGCGCCGAATGTCCTTTGCACCATTATGGATGCGCTGTATTTACAATACAGTGATCCATTGTGCAAGGATTAACAGATGCATCAGAAATTCTGTTGCATCTGTTGGCGTAAAGTAACGCATTGTTGGAGTTGCACATGAAAGTGACACAACTCCAGTAATGCGCCACAATGGATAGGTGAGTCCCATTCAAAAAGCCCTGCGTCATTCCTTACGCCTGGTCTGAGCAGGTGTAGGGATTTTGATGCAGTGAAGGCATAGATTGACGCAGTGAAATCTTATATATTTTACTGCGTCAGTTCTACTTGGCTTTTTGAGTGGGAACACCCACCCTGCAAACATTATACTGGATGCAGATATAATGCGACGCAGGGCTTTACAACGTGACGCATCTCCCTAGATGCGTAATTGTAAATGGGCCACAACATTTACGCTGTGGCTGCGTCACAAAGGTGACGCAACGGTGGCGCAAAACTCATACAAGGGGCTTGTAAATCTGCCCCTTCATTTTTATTTGTTGCTAGGTGGTAAACTGAGTATCTGTTCTGTCAATGTTTGTGGTCGTAATTACACGGGTAAGCGGCAACAAGTTGCTGAAATACTTAGAACGTGGGATCCAGATCTTATATGTGAGCAGGAGACCCACACTCAGGTACCTGCTTCTCCATCTTTGGATCCCCATAGTATTTATGAACTAGCTTTGGGTAGTAGAACTAAGGGATGCATTCAAAGATATATAAAACCTAGTTCTTATAAAAAAGTCAAATGTAAAATCATGGAAGCTGCGTTCAAAATTGGGAGCTGAGTTAAAAAGAAAAATGGAATTGACAAGTACAATCGCTATCCCCCACTTTGACATTCCCCCATTTTTCCATAGGTGTTTCACAATGGGATGTGAAAGCAGTGGGAAAAAGCAGGGATTAGTCAGTTGGGGGACTTATTCAGTCAGGATCAATTGTGGTAGTTTGCTGTTTTGCAGTAGGATTTTGGATTAACCTGTAAATCTTTTTTTTTACTATCCACAGATCTAAGACAGTCTAATCACACTAAAGAATGATCACCTCTCAGTTAAAAGAGTCTCCCTCTTGGATCTAGTTTTTCACAGGGTCAATAGGATTGGGCACATCTATACAGTGCTGAATGATCTGGCACAGGATGATCTCAAATCCCAAGTTCGATGGGGGGTAAAATGAGGGGTCCAGAGGGTAGACATTTGTGCTTTTATAGAGCTAGGGAGTAAGATGCTATTGACTGCAACACTTACCACATAGCATTTTAAAACTATATTCATCTTATATTATACAAATGCCACATTATTTAGCTGGGGCATACCAGCTGATGACAATTGCCTCCGATGTGGGAAAGCATCTGCCGATTTGATACATATGTTTTATGACTGCTCGAAATTACAGGCATATAAAGAAGTCACTAAGGATCTGTGGATTCAGATTTTCAAAAAACCTTGGCTGCACATCACTGCATCATTGATGCTATTTTTAATCAACCCTCCTCTTTCAGGGGATCCGGGGCAACTGTATTTTATGTTGGTTTCTATGGTGGTAGCATGTCTTCATATAGCTAAAGCTTGGAAAGATAGTGAACCACCTCGGTACAGCAGTGGCTTTTTCGCCTGCTGAATATGCACAATTTAGAGAGAAATTTGTATAACTGTAGGGTCAGGGTCCTAGAAAGCACGGGACATAGATTTAGTCCCCATTGACAGCATGAATTGAAGATACTTTTGGCTGTAAGGACGGGCTTGCCCCACAAAATGTAAGTCTACGCGACTGTCTGATTCCCCCAAGATTTTAGGGCAGTCAAGTGGAAATAAAGGGCTTCTGTTCACAGATCTGTCAGCAAAAGCTACGGTGAAGCTCATATGTCCACGACGTTTGATTGGGCTTGCCCTATAGGAATGTGGAGCACAACCTTTCTTTTTATCACAGGGTTTACTCTTTGGTTAAGGCACCATAATAATTTACTCTTTCAGGCCAATATACTGCTTATTGCTCTTCCTATGTACAGATTCTATATGATGGGAGGAAGACGTATTATGTTTGCCAACATATGGCTTGTCAGTGGGAGCTATCTTATTTTTTTATGTACACTATGTTCAAAGGGGTTACTTGATGTATATACATTGGGCCATATGTACAAAGAAGTGGCGGAGTGAGGCATTAGCCGTCATGGCTTAACGCCTCACTCCACCACTTCAGAAACTCAAGGCTTCACCATATTTATAAGAATATGGTGCAGCCTTGCATTTCTCCTTGCGCTAAGTTTAGCAGCTTAGCGCCACCGCAGGCCACAACATTTACGCTGTATGCTGCTTAATGCCACACACATGGAAGTTACAAAATGCAATTTTTTTAAAAGACTGTTTATGTGGAGGAAGGGACACCTTCCTACACATAAACAATTCAAGGTGCTTTGCTTTTTCCATGTGCACTGCACAAGGCAGCACACATGGAAAAAGCAAAAACGAGGAGAAATAAAGCATTTCTCCTTGTTTCACCAAGTTAAGACCAGGTTTTCCCTGGTCTTAATTTTGGCGCTGCCTCCTATTTAGGCCACCCTTGTAAATAAAAGGCAGAATCAACATCAATGGGTGTTGCTGTGGAATGCCCACCACAACACCCACTGCCCACCCCTTTCACGCTAAGCATAACGTGAAAGAGGGCCTTATTTACAAGGCAGCGTTAGGGCAAGTTAAGTGGCTTAACGCTGCCTTGTAAATAAGGCGAAGCCACTCTCACCACAGAAAGGTCAGAAAAAGTTACGTTCCCGTGACGATAGGGGCTTGTGCATATGCCCCTTTGAGTGTAATTGTAATTAGTCGGTGATCTTAGTTTATTAATTATTTATTAAGTCTGTATTTAAAGGCTTGGAGGGTGGTGGCTTAAATGCTGGTAAAAGGGACTGGCGCATACATTCTAGATCTGTTCTAGAGCTTCAATCCGATGAATCTTTTTAGCAGCATGCAAGCGTAGAGGGGAGAAAATCGTTAACAATGCCACTCAAATTAATATGAATATCTCTGAACACATAGTAACCACAGACCACTATATAACGTTAGTTAATTTATTACAAAGCCAAAAATAACTGGACTTAAAGACACCTCAAGGTGAAAGTGTAGAAATACATTGGAATCAGCATAAAGCCAAATCTGTGAACAAAGTTGAGTCGGTACAATGAAATGAAATGAAATTAAATGAAATGAAAATAAAATGTATAAAGCGCTGCAGTTGCCCTCAGGCGTCCAGCACAAGACAATAGGACCAGAGGATCAAAAAGCATGAGTCCAAATTTCCCTGCATCAAGGGTTGATGAATATAAAGCATCAATCTATCCCTACACTGGCACTAAAGTGACATCCCTACTTGAGCATTTTTCAGGGAAAGGAATAAAAGGTGTCAGCATGTGGAATCATCCTAAGAAGCCTCTCCAACATCGAAAGGTTGCATAGCAAAAAGCTATTGAGCCAGAGCTCATTCTGAGATGCTCTCTCTCTCTCTCACTTGGCAGAGAAGAAGTGGGTTACTTTACCTACTTGCAATTTTCCAATATTACAGGCATCCTCCCAAGTGTCCTTGCGGGTCACGCCATCCGCTCCGACCACGTTCTCATATGTACTTATGTACCTATGTACTTTCCACAGGACAGCGATGTTCCTGAACAGTAACATGTTGACCTTGATTCCGAGGCCTTTTTCCGGTGTGAAAATACAACAGTTCTCCTTATCAGCCTAAGCTCACGATGCATCCTCTTCTCTCCTTGCCTGACTAATAAAACAAAGGCATTATACTAACTAATAAGGGCGCTTCTTCCACCTGCAACACAAAGGTGAGAGACAACGAAAACTGCATGACACATGTAATTCAAGCTGTTAATTCTAATGTGAGATCTTTCAGGGAAATCCATTTCAGGTCTACAAGATTCAGCTAAGAGAAAGGGTGTATGAACTTTATGAAATTGTATAAAAAATAAGGCATGCTCAGTTAATAATCCTACCTACATGTAAAATGACTTGATTAATAAACACATTTAATAATAAATGATTGTCAGCTGCCCAACACGAGTTCTTCTTATTTGTGTTTTTTGCTGGTTACATTTGCTTTCCACATTACCTCTTCATGTTTACTAATTATGAGCTAAATATATCACATTTTATGTTATTACATTTCAGAATCCTAACACGTTATGTTAACACAACAAAGAATATATGCGGGTGTGCTCTATGTGTGATTAAAATGCGCCCCTACAAACGAAATAAGATTACTGTGAGGTACTGGGTTTTTAAGAACCGGCACAGAACCGGTAACCCAGCGGTGCCAGGGGATCAACACCCAGAGACCTCGGGTTCTCCTGAGTCAGACCCACAGAAACTCGGAGTCTTCCAGGTGAAGTCAAAGATTAGTTTATTGGCTGCAACCAAGGTGACAGGGTCCTAGAAGTACAATACGAGTATATTCAGGAGACTGCACACTTTCACGAAGTTAGGCTTCCCTTCTTATACATAATATTCAGCCTTGGGCAAAACATTCCTTGGATTCGTGGTATTTCATTTATGGTTACTGATTACAAAAGAAAAGCAGAGTCATGATGACATGTACATATTTCACGTCGTGCTGCCCATAACAAATCATCCGGCAAGGCCCAACATTTCATCAGATATCGCTAGACCCCTAATAAAAATAGTCACCTCCCCATCATAAAGGAAGTGAAGGAAAGGAGTGGAGAAAGATGTGAGCGAGATATGGCAGGTGTGCGCGCTGAAATGGTTTTATGGCTGGTTGGGCCTAGATGCTATCTTGCTCGGCCACTGGGAGGGAACTGACCTAACGAGTTCGGCCTGGGGCAATGGTTCTAACTTGCACTGGGGTCAGGGAGAAGTCGATTAAGGAGTATGTGTCCTTGTGGAATCAAATTCAACTGGATTAAGGCCTATGTAAAGGGCAACATGCAGCTAAGGGTTTAGGAGGTAAAAGACGATTTCGAGGTGAAATCGTCACTCGAATATGCCGAAAATACATGTACTTGATGTACTCGTCATTCTCGGTCTTCTGATACCAAATTCGTCCTATTTCGATGAAGTTTTTATTCTCGAGTCCAGTACTAGAATATGAATCCAGATTTTTCAGAACCACAGACCCTCCTTTTGCCCTTACATAGGCAATTAATCTATCCTCATGTTAATCTGAGTCCAGATCTATATTCCTAAAGTCGTTGAGATGTTGCTGCAACATCATTCTAGTGCTGAGCTCATGTCTTGACACAGGTTTCCTTACACATGATGTAACACAGAGGCCACATATTGTAGGAGCACACTGTATGCATAGACAGAACAGGAAAAGAATGGCTAAGACCATCCCAATGACCATCAGAATTTTCCATCCCCAGGCAGATATCAGTTCCCAGAACCATCCCATTAACGACCAATCTCCTTTTTCCACATGAATAGATTCGGAAATCTTATGTAGTTTGGAGATGGCCCCGTACACTGTCGGAGCATTATCTGGAATAAAAATGCAACAACTGGACTGGATCAATTTGCATACTCCACCTCGGTCCGCCAGTATTACATCCAAAGCGACCCGGTTCTGAAGGGTCATCAATCGATCCGACTGGAGCTCAGCAGTCAGGTTACTAAGGGCACCAGAAGTTTCAATCACGGTGGATTCAACTACCCTTGTCAATTGCCTTATGTTTCTGCTGTTAGCCATGGCTCCCCAGAACGGCAGGACACCCATTGCAAAGTCACCAAATTCTTGACCTGCAGTGTCTTCTTTACTCAGAACACCTCTAACTACCCTTGTCCGATGGTAATCCGCCGCTGCTGTGTAGGTGGGAGGTAACAGGAATGAAACAAAACATGAGCCCGAGAAGTCAGGGGGCAACCATGTATAGGCTCTATCATGGCAGATAAAATAAGTACCCTTAGCGGCTAAAAAGGCAGGGGAAGTCTGAGATCCAAAAATGTACGTTTCTGTACAGACACTCTTCCCTAGCTGAGCTCTGGGATTCCTACCAATACCTTGCAGACACAGGTGACCTTGATGGGGTACGATCCAGATAGGGGACGATCTCCTGGCTTGCTGTTTCTCACTTAATGTAATGCCATATCCGGTCACATTCCAACCTACATATGCAAGTATCTCATCATCCGGGGTATCTTCGTAAGAAGTTACTTCCTTGATCATGTCAACTATACCCTTGACTAGGGCGCTAGTCTTGAGGTTGTCTTTTACAGAACGTAGGGGTTGGATTTCTCGTGCATATATGAACATTGTCCTATATGCCCGTACTGACCCATTGTGACTAAATGGCAGGACCAAATAGGGGATACCTTTATCCGTGGTGTGGGGCATGAGACCACACACCCAACAGTTGGTTGTGTTCATTACAAGTTGGTGTTGGTGTAATAACTGAACGAAGGAGTTATTAATGAACTCTAATCTCCTATTTGATTCGTGGTCAGGCAAAGGGTGGAAAGAATGAGAGGAAACAGTAGGAGGAGGTATGGGTGATGTAGTGGGCGCAAATGTCACATGAAAAGAGAATAAAACATAGCTTATCAAAAAGACCATTACGCTAAATAGCATAAAAATACACATTATTATGAAAATTTTCTTCCTTATTGTTTTCAAAAGTCTCTGCTTAAAGTTCATTTGTTTGGCAGGCCTCTCCACATCAGGAAACTCCATCCTCTCTAAGGTGCTGCCCGCGGCGGTAGGTTGTTTCTGCTAAAGGATGCTTCCGTCAGTCTAGGGCAGCTCCCTTGGACCAACTGGAACCAGCGACCTATCGTCGTTAGCTGCACCCAAAAGTCTTTAATCAACCGCGACCCTAGCAGCGGAACCCAGATGGCGGTTCAAAGAAAAACAAAAATAAGCAAGTTACCTAGATGGGAGAATCTGCACTTTCAAAAATAGGATTTGGGGAAAAAAAACACATTTTTTATTGGTCCACAGGTTTTTCTCTCGGATCATAAAATAAATCACGTTTACTTTAGTCTGTTTTTCTTGGTCGCAATTTGTAGCGTCTTTTCCCGGGTACTGTCTGGTCCAGAAATAGTAGCTCAGGTTCCACAGAGTTCAATTGTTCTGATGGTGGTGCAGTGTCTTGAAAAACGTTCCCACTTTTACAATCAGGATTAGCTACTTTTACACGTTCATCAGTTGTGCGCTCTGAGTCAGTGCCTCCTGTCCGGACCCATTGGTCATGTGGCAGAGGGAAGGGTATTTTCTTACAATGGATCCCGTGGACCCAATTGGCCTTCCCCTCCACCCTAACAGCCGACCTTGTAGACAGGAGGACGAGGTGAGGCCCGGTCCATCTGGGCTGGTCGTTTCTTGTTCTTTGGAAGTTTCTGACAAGCACCCAGGAACCGGGGTCAATGGAGTGACCCGGTGTCTCAGAGACCGGAGGCAAGGTGTTGTGGACCTGTTGATATAAAACACGCAATTTAGCCGTCAATTCATACAAATAGTCAAGCAGAATGGGGTGTTGCAGCTCGCTAAACTTCGTGGGCCTAGGCACTCCCCATATGTTGGCTGGCCGACCAAAGATTATTTCATAGGGGCTGAGTTTCACTCGCGAATGCACAGTCATTCTGGTGGATAGGAGTGCTAAGGGTAGAGCGTCAGGCCATTTAAGACCTGTGCTCGCTTGGATTTTGGCCAATTTAAGTTTAAGCGTGCCATTGTAACATTCCACTAATCCAGCTGATTGGGGGTGATTTGCAGCATGGAACTTCTGCCTAATGCCTAGCCCTTCACACACTCTTTTCATCACACAACCCACAAATTCACTTCCGTTGTCAGACCAGACCATTCTAGGCATTCCGAACCTGGGGAAGAACTCTTTCACAAGGGCTTTCGCTGTGGACAAGGCAGTATTGTCCCTTAGGGGATAGGCTTCTACCCATCTTGAGAAGGCACAAACAACCACGAGCACGTATTTTAAGTTGTTGCACCTCTCCATGTGTATGAAATCTAGCTGCAAAACCTCGAACGGATACGTAGGAGGTGCGAAATGACCAGCTGGAGTTGGGGTTCCCCTACCAGGATTGTGTTTCAGACATACCAGGCAATTCTTGACAACATTCTCTGCACACTTGGGAATCCCTGAATTCTTCCACACTGGGGCCAACAACTCGCAAATCCCTTTCGCGCTGATATGGGCCATCCCATGAGCCATTGTAACCACTGCAGGCACATATGCATCGGGTAACAACCATCTCGGTTGCTTTGTCGATTCAATCCAACAACCATTCGCATCCATTCTCCCTGTACTTTCCCTCCACATGCTTAACTCTTTCTCCGTGGCCTCAGCTTGGATGGACTTCACACTTTCTATCGTGTCTTCACATATTCCAACATCACCAGTCCGTCTTTCTGGGCTCACAACATACATTCGGCTCATCATATTCTTTGCAGTTCCCTTAGCAGTTTCATCAGCAAATGCATTTCCACGACCAACATCATCAGTCACTTTCTTGTGAGCACTACATTTCACGATCGCTACTTTCAGGGGCAACGTCAGTGATTCAAGAAGCTCATTCACCAACTGACCATGCTGAATCTTAGCTCCATGCGAAGTCAGGAACCCACGTTCTCTCCACATTCGTCCAAAACTGTGAGCCACTCCAAAAGCATACTGACTGTCGGTATAGACAGTCACTTTCATTCCTTTGGATAACACACATGCTCTCGTCAGTGCCACGAGTTCAGCGGCTTGAGCTGAACCATGTGGTATTCGCGCAGTTTCAATGATTGTGTGCAAAGTTGTGACAGCATATGCTGTAGTCACATTACCATTTGGGAGTTTAAAGCATGAACCATCCACCCATAATGTACCATCACATTCGGCAAGAGGAGTGTCGAATAAATCAACTCTCCCTTTCGTCTCTTCCTCTGTTCTGAGGAAACAATCGTGCTGTTCTGAAGCATCCGATTCCTCTGTAATTGGTAACAATGTGGCTATGTTCAAGGTACTGCACCTTTTTATGTGCACATGGCTTGCTAGTAGCGTCAATTCATAACTGGACAGTCGAGCACTAGTTAAGTGCTGTGTCTTGGTCCTATTTAACAACGTGTCTACTGCATGCGGGACCATCACGATTAGTGTATTATTCATTACTAGACCTGCAGACTGTCGAATAGAAACAGCTGCTGCTGCTGTGGCCCTTAAACAACTTGGCAATGCTCGTGCTACCGGATCCAAAGTTGACGAAAAATAGGCGCATGGCCGCTGTCTATCTCCGTATAACTGAGTCAGTACAGACAATGCACAGCCCTCCTTCTCGTGGACATATAATGTGAAAGGTTTACTGTAGTTGGGGTTACCTAACACAGGGGCCGAACATAATGCTGTGCGTAATTCGAAAAAACTTTTCTGACACTCATCAGACCAAGGAATGGGATTGGGTGTATTTGTACACGTTAGTGCCAATAAGGGTTTGGCTAATAACGAAAAATTTGGAATCCACTGTCTACAGTACGATGTAATGCCCAAGAAAGCGCGTACTTCTCTCTGCGTTCTTGGCACATGCAATTTTGCTATTGCCTGAATTCTTTCTGGGGTCAGTTTCCTCCCCTCCTTCGATAAGAGATGACCTAAGTAGGTCACCTCTTGTCGGCAATATTGAAGCTTGGAAAGTGACACCTTGTGATGCAGATCACATAGATGACGCAGTAATGCCAACGTGGCCATTTTACATATTTTCTCAGTATCCGCAGCGATGAGCAAATCGTCCACGTACTGTACGAGAGTGGAACCTTTGGGCAAACCCATTGTGTCAAGCTGACTTTTCAGAGCTTGACTGTATATTGAGGGGCTTTCGCAGTAGCCTTGAGGGGCGCGTTTAAAGCGGAAACTGCGACCACCTAAACTAAAGGAAAAAATATCCCTGCTTTCCTCGGCAATCGGGACACTGAAGAAAGCATTCTTCAGGTCAATCACCGAAAACCAGGTGGCAGAGGCTGGAATCATAGTCAATAATGTTGTAATGTCGGGGACAACTAGGAATTGTGGCACCACTATCTTATTTACTTCTCTAAGATCAATCACGAGTCTATACACAGGTGGCTGAGAAGGGTCAGTTCGTTTTAAAACAGGCAGAACAGGACTATTGCAAACATTGCCTCGTGTTTCTTCAATTACGTCTTTTTCAATCAACTCGTAAACAATCGCTAGCAAAGCTTTTTCGCCCTCATTGGATATTCTGTATTGGGGAATTCGTGGCATTTTGACATTCGACTTCAATGTTACAACATACGGTGGAATTTCTAAAAGACCTACATCATTCGGACCAGTAGCCCAAAGAATATCTGGGAGAAGTGCCAATTCTGCTGGAAGTGCATTTCTCGACAAATACATGGGAGAAACCACTTTCTTACCTAAAGTAAGTTGTACTCCTGAGGGGGAACAGTACAAAGTCGCATACAATCTTTTTAGCAAATCTAATCCTAGCAAATTTTCACCACAACCTGTTGTCAAAATAAGGGGTGCTTCGAATTCACAAGGACCAACAGAAAGAGATAAAGGGTCAGAAATCGGATTTCTAACCGGGGCACCAGAAAAACCTACGGAAACGTTCATTTCGCCAGACAAAGGTGCGCCAGGGAGTTTGGAGTGCATAATAGAACTCTTTGTAGCACCAGTATCCAACAGAAAAGGTTCTGACACACCCGATGTAATCACCTCAACGTAAGGTCCACTCTGATCTACTGGAACTGAAACAACTCCCTCTCCTTGTCTTAGGCTGTCCTAGCAATCATTACTCTCCCACTGCTCATTTTCTGTGTAATACTCGTCAACGTAGTATTGAGCTGTCCTGTCAGATACGTTATTTTGCTGGTCAAACCTGTTCATAGAGTTTTGTGGTGGAAGGGGACGTGCGTCCTGAGGGGTGTTTCCACGCCCTCTACCTCTAGGCGCTTGCTGACTACCACGACCTCTTACGCCAGAAATTCCATTTGCACATTGTGGTAGGGCAGGACAGTCATATTTGTAATGACCCTCTTGTTTGCAGTATAAACACTGATTGGGACCTACGCGGTTTTGATTGTAATCGAATCTTTGCAAGTTTCTCTGAGGCTGCTGAAAAGTGTTCTGGTAGTTATTCTGACCATTATTATTTTTATTACCACCACCACGTGGCGGATAGGCTTGCTGTAGTAAAACCTTTGTTTTGAGTTCTCTAGTTTTCTTTTCTACTTTATCTTTCTCATCTTTGTCTCTATTCTCGTAGTACTGTGCGGTGGCTAATATCTGGGCTGACGATGAGACTGCCCAAGAACTTTCCGAATCTTTCAATTTCCTACACAAGTCTGGAAGTAGGTTGTGCACAAATTTATCGACAAACAATCTCTGACCACCTTCTGTGGTCATATCTTGACCGCTGTGGTCAATGAATGTTTCTTCAAATCTGGTGAAGAAATCTGAAACAGTTTCTTCTTTCTTTTGCTTGCATGCAGATAACTTATCCCAATTTACGCGTATTGCAGGCATTATCGTTTTCATGTAATCTACTATTCTACCAGGTAGTTCCGCTATCAGAGGCTCAGGCTTAGCACCACCAACTTGTCGTGCATCTGCAGCAGTAATATTAACCCACGTGTCACCTAATTCCTGGTCATGATCTACATGGCGAATTTTTCCCCATAAAGGCTGTGGAACAACGTTCCCGAATAACATATCGATATCGGCCAAATTCATTATACATGACCCAGCAGTTTGCGACAATTCTTTATAGTACCCTGCAGGATTTTTACGCGGATCTGGTAGTGTTTGTTTGAGTGCTAAAACTTCAGCTCGCTTCCATGGGACATGTACCCATACGCGGGGAAAGTGGGGCAGGACAGGTGGGACAGCTGTCGCGTCACCCTCTCTCCATTGTGGGGGAACTTCTCTCATAGGGTATTGTCGTGCCTTTTTCCTACTAGATGCACTGGATTCCGATGGTGACCCAGAACTGCTTCCCTTACTTCGATATGAAAATAGCATTTCAACTGCTTTTTCCACATCGGGACCTACAATCATACCCTCTCCAAATTTAAATCGTACACGACACATCTCTTGGGGGATGCATTCTTGATCATTGTCTTCTAAATCTTCGCCAAGAAAGACACACCTCTGTTCGAACACATATCTCTGTGTCGCTGCTTCCCATTGATGGAAAACTTCCATGACAGACTGTACATCATATTTTGCAGTGTCCAGGACCCATTTCCGAGCTAAACTATTCAGGGAATCTCTCTCTTGATAATCAGGCAGTTGACTTCGCAACTGTCTTCTACCTATGTTAGGGGTCGTAGCAGGCGACCCGAAAAGAGGTAAAAGAAGATTAGTAACAGTGCTGGCCATTTTCTGCCGAAGGGAAGGTGAAACTGAAGGACAAACAGATGAAAAAACGGGGTGAGATAAGGCGGGGGTAGAGATGGCAGAAGAGGTATCGGGAATAATAGATGTGGTACTAGGCAAAATCGTAGAGGGGGCATTAGGAGATGTAGAAAGTACAGTAGGCAAAATCGTAGAAAACACAGGTGAAACAGAAGTGGTCGGTGGGCCTGGAGGAGGCTGCACCGAAGAAGTAGGAGCCAGCTGAAGAACAGCTGGTGGGTGCTGTGGAAGAGCCGGAGGCGCAGCTTGTGCAACTAAAGGTTGCGGGGGTGCTGTGGCATTCTGCGCATAGGGGGGTGGTGAAGTTAACAATTGCGACATTAATTGGTCTTTTTCACGCTCTTTTGCTGTCCCTTGCTGAAGAGACGGCAAAACTGGATAACACTTATCTATTGCCATTTTACGTTGCCTGTGCAACTGCTCATTTATCTGCTCTTCCTCATTATCTTTAAACTGCACGGCAGCTTGCATTACTGAAAGTCCCCCTTCTCTCTTATTTTTCTTAGCTAATTTAATTTCTTTTCATTTGGCTTCTTTGCGCCATAAGCGGAAAGAGTCAAACATCGCCGGCCGGGCTTTCTTTTTGAAGAGTTTAACTTCAAGGTTGTCTAAGATTTCAGAATCAAAGCTACCATATTGGGGCCATTTTAAAACACCATCTTTCCTAGTGTATTTAATCCATACCTCGTTGTAAACGATGGGGCCTACCCCATGTTTAACGTATAGCTCGTAAGTCGGAGTTCCAACTGGAGGAACCGGACATGAGTCCTCCAATCGGGAGTCCCTATTATTACTACCAAGACAAAACCAATTCCCGAGTCTAAGACTAGGCATCCTCGCTCTCTAGTCTAGTTCCAAAACTTCAAAGGATTTATCGATTACGATATTTCTCGTGAATACACGAGTCCTTCGGTTATGGTGCTTGCAAGTACCAATAAAAACCTTTTGTATCTCCAAGATACCACAAAGTAAGTCCAACTAAGGACTGGGAGACGCTCCACTTATACTTAACTGAAAAATATCGATGGCTTCACCAGAAGACTCGTCTCAGCGTTTCGCTCTACCGAAAATTTCAAGGGTCCAACATCAGGGCGATAGCCAGGGCAGCAGTCCTTGTAGCCGTCTGGAAGCGGGGAACCTCGCAGTAAAGACCTTCGGACCACGTCGACATGCAGGGGTCGATGAGGTGGTGGGCCCTCCTCCGGAATTTTCACACGAAGCTCCTCACGATCTTCAGGCTGATTGGTACCACTGGAATCGCCCCAAACGCTGGGCGCCAATTGAGGTACTGGGTTTTTAAGAACCGGCACAGAACCGGTAACCCAGCGGTGCCAGGGGATCAACACCCAGAGACCTCGGGTTCTCCTGAGTCAGACCCACAGAAACTCGGAGTCTTCCAGGTGAAGTCAAAGATTAGTTTATTGGCTGCAACCAAGGTGACAGGGTCCTAGAAGTACAATACGAGTATATTCAGGAGACTGCACACTTTCACGAAGTTAGGCTTCCCTTCTTATACATAATATTCAGCCTTGGGCAAAACATTCCTTGGATTCGTGGTATTTCATTTATGGTTACTGATTACAAAAGAAAAGCAGAGTCATGATGACATGTACATATTTCACGTCGTGCTGCCCATAACAAATCATCCGGCAAGGCCCAACATTTCATCAGATATCGCTAGACCCCTAATAAAAATAGTCACCTCCCCATCATAAAGGAAGTGAAGGAAAGGAGTGGAGAAAGATGTGAGCGAGATATGGCAGGTGTGCGCGCTGAAATGGTTTTATGGCTGGTTGGGCCTAGATGCTATCTTGCTCGGCCACTGGGAGGGAACTGACCTAACGAGTTCGGCCTGGGGCAATGGTTCCAACTTGTACTGGGGTCAGGGAGAAGTCGATTAAGGAGTATGTGTCCTTGTGGAATCAAATTCAACTGGATTAAGGCCTATGTAAAGGGCAACATGCAGCTAAGGGTTTAGGAGGTAAAAGACGATTTCGAGGTGAAATCGTCACTCGAATATGCCGAAAATACATGTACTTGATGTACTCGTCATTCTCGGTCTTCTGATACCAAATTCGTCCTATTTCGATGAAGTTTTTATTCTCGAGTCCAGTACTAGAATATGAATCCAGATTTTTCAGAACCACAACTGCTACATCACTGGTGATTTAATTGAAATGTGGCCCATTTGCTATATTAAATGAGGTATTCTGAGCGTATCTTTGTCGCCCATCGGTGGCTAACTTGATAAATGCATAACTTTATCTGATGAGACCCGAATACATTTTTTTGTTTCTATATAAATAATCATAGTGGGCTCCTTTTTGACAGTAAAAGAAAAAAACAACAATACCAGAATTTGAAAAAAATACATTCGATTACATTCACTACTTAGAACAAATTTTTGAACGATGACTGCCAACAAACGAACTATGGGGCATATTCCCAAGAAACGCAGTTAAAATTATCCCCGCTTTCGGGGCAGGAAACTGCCCTTGTGAATTCCCATAGAAGCCCATGTTCTGGTGTGAACATGGGTTTCTATGGGAATTCTCAACGGCATATTATCAAGCCCATTATCGCCGCTTTAGCGGCAGTTTCCTGCCGCTAAACCGGCGATAATTATAACGCTCTTCTTGATAATATGCCCTTTTGTTTCCTATTCGGTGGCGCGCATTAAAACTGATTTGTGGAAGCACGTCGAAGGAGCTAAAGAGTAAGTCTGGCTTTGAGTTCCATTGTCACAATGTCCTTAAATGTAAGTTCAACTAAGAACTGTGCACTGGATTTCACTCTACAGGACGCTCTCTGATATTTTTAATGATTTTGAGAACGTCAATCACACATCAATGAGTTCTAGGCACTGGTCGGAGTTCAACACAAAACGAATAACACAAAAAATTTAAAGAAAATAGTTTCTTCCTTAAGGCAAACGCATTACCTTCGCCCATCTATTGGCCACAAAAGTCCTATTAATCTGAAATGTGGTTTTTGTTGTACAGAAAGTGTGCCAAGTTAGTTTAAGAAATCCATTCAGCATGCACAGACTGGAAAATTGCTTCTGGGCTAGGAAAGGACATCAGTTTCAGCGTTTCTGACATGACAGGCCTAGCTCTTTTTTTGTAAAATGAACATATCCAACTCGTGTGCCAAAACACACGAAGGGCCCAGATCCATTCAATATCCATTCCTCTGAAAGCCTCCAGTCGGAGAAGAGTTCTGCCTCACGTGACCTGCTGCTCAACTCTCCAACACATACGCTATTTACGATCTTTTCTGCCTTTTGCTGTTTCAATATGTCCTTTGTCCTAGATTTATGATTTCCATTTCCTTTTTGAAAAATGAAAGGAGCAGAACCACTACACTGTGATGACAGTATCGAGGAAGCCTTCTAAATTACCGGCGGATGGGGTTTCGGGTTAATTTGCGGGGACCCAAATTGGTTCTCTTTAACACCACCGCTATTTTGTTTTAATGCAAACAGCATAATAACTAAGGTTGTGGGTCACCTTGTCTAAACAACACATGCACAAAAAGGGTCTAGGTTAGGAATATCCAGTAGGAAAAGAAATATAGAACTATGTATATATTTTAACCAAAATTTCGAGAACCGAAATTTCGTAAACACATATTACAACGGCTTCGTCCTGAAAGGTGATCTAAATGTAGGGCCTTAGACCCAGGTAATACATGCATAACTATCGCTCCCACTCTGTGCTAAAGGGATGGTTTCTCAGTGTAAAGATTTCCACACAGATTTGGGAACAATCCTACTTCTAGGTGATAGCAAGAATTCCAATGAGCACACACATTAGCACCAGGCACAGGGAGTATATGCATGTTTAAAGACTGATTGCGCTGGGATCTCTGCAAGCTCTTCACTACGTCACATGTTCTTGGTGGTGTATGTCAGTGCTAATGTTTTTGAGGGCAGCTCATCGTCAACATAGGATGCTCAGATTTCTTTTTTGACAGACCTGGCCAGTGCATGCCTCATAAAAGTGTTGTTCACAAAATGTAATAGAATTATTTTTAGAAACCCTGTTAAAGTTTCGACCTGCTCACAGAGAGACAGGGATTTAATCCAACTAGATTTAGACCCAGATCTCTGAACTGGGGTGAATGTTTGGCAATGTTAAGAATTCTGTCCATCATCTTTTTCTGTTGCTATAGTCTCCCTAAGTGACAAGGGTATGCCCAGACGTGGGTCCTGTGCTCACTATCCCACTGGATTCAAGCTTGCCTGGCTGATGAGGGGTGCTACCCCGAAGCTGGGCCAAGGACGCTTTTTTTCCGGTCCAGGGAAGACCTGGCCTGGAAGTTCGCGCTGCACTGTTCCCATGATGAGCAGGGTCAAGACTGATTTGCATATGGCTGGTTCTTTACTGTAGCCAAATTAAACTATGGATTTAACCCAGATTTGTGACTGGGGCTGAATGTTTGACAATGTTCAGTATTCCGAACATCATCTCATTGTGTTGCACAGAGTCAAATGCACAAATCCGCTCTTTGCTTGTGTGCAAGATTCAAATACATTTACAAATGTACCTTGCTCTTTGTGCATTGTAATATACTTATACACATGCATACCGTATAATAGAGAAATTAATTTTTGTACAGGGAAAAATTGAAGCATGTTACGTTATGTGTATTGTAAGGCGCACTGTCATCCACGAGGGTATCCCAGCTTGGCACATTTTGCTTCAAGTAGACTTTGTGATTCTGACTATGGTGTCCTTCCTTATGAAGTCTCTTTTCTAGTGGCATCAAAACCCACAGGTCATGAACACACAGTAGGCTTCACTGTATTTATCTGGATTGCTACAGTCACAGAGAATACCAAGCTGCAGTTAGTCTACAGTGGCACCCCGCCTGCATTCTGAACCCATATGTTTATAGACTTGACTGGCACTGTTCATCAATAAAGGCTCAGCAGGATTTTTACTTTCCAGTATAAAAGAAGCATTGGCGAAACAACATTTGATTTGTTATAAAATGCATCTTTGTTTATTTTGGCAATTTTGTATATGTTGTTGTGCAGATTGGTTAGTGAGAAGGTGTCTAAATGAATTGAGGAACTTCTGCAAGGATGAATGAATAGGGGAATGTCCGAGTGCTTGGATGAATTAATGAGTGACTGAAAGCACTCAGTCAGTGATCAATGAAATCACTCACTTGCTCATTCATCTAGCTATGCACTTTTTTATCCAGTCATTGACACATTCTCACTCATCCGCACAAACATACAGAAACTCGCCAAAGAACAGATATGAAAAGCTGCAAATTTAGCTTTAAAAAGCTGCATATTTTGCCTTTAACAATGTCTGTTTCTTTGTTTCATTATCTTTCAGAAACTGACTACTGCAGACAGTTATGTCACTTAAAAAGTGCATCACTTACTTGTTACAGTCATTAATTATTCTTCTCAGTTAATGGCAGCATGGCCTGGCAAGAAGGCCTACAAGACATTGAAATCCTTAAGCATCCTGTGTACACTGCTAAACAATAACGGGGTCGATAGTGGTCCCAAACTGCAATAATGCAGTTACAGAGATTGAGTCCAAAAATCCACAGCTGGTGTCCTTATAGATCACTAGGGCAGCCTGTTTGAATTCTGGGTTAAACTCTGCTTCTTGGCTGACCAGAAGATGGGAAGTGAGGCTGTGGCCTTCCATCTGTGGCTCCCCCTTCAAGGGGTGAAGAAGGTCTTACTGACAGAAGAAGAGCCGCGTCCCTACCTGCATCGGCTCCGCCGGGAGACAGAACCTATTGGCCGTGCACCTCAAGGGAAGAAGACAGGTGGGAATGATTACCCTGCATCGGGATGCCCATACTGGGGACTGCAGAGAGAAGCAGCCTGGGCTGAATCACATGGCATGGACAGCAGGACCTGACTCGCACTGTGATGAGTGGGCCTCAGCACCACGTGAAGTAACTTTGCGGCCTGCATATTCCAGCATGCCATAATAAATACAAATTGTGAAAGTGAAAGTAGGACGGGCACGTGTTTATGGCTTCGAGTCTTCTGGCTTGTGAGGCTGGTGTTTCCCTCCACCCCAGCGGGCGGCTTTGTGATGGTTCTGCTGTTTGTTGATCAGTGCCTCAGATACAGGTGAGATGAAATTGGGTTAAGCACTGTACAGCAAGAAGCCCTGTAGGATTACTATTGCCCATTATACTGAGGCTCCAGCAGTGCATTGACTCCTGGCAACCACACCACTGTATGGCTAACGTGAAGCCTGAAGAACACACCTAACAGTTCAGAGAAGCGTGGGGACTGCAATAAATAAAGATAACTATCTTAAGGCAACCATGCCCATCTTGATGTGAGCAGGATGTGTACGGGAAAAACTTACCCAAAACAAAAGCAAAAGCCCCAGTGATCAGAAGGCTGTGAAATACTCGATGAAGCATCATAAACAATGGTTAAAGATACGACTCCACAGGGGTGCATCAGAACAAGATGGACTGCTAAGATTGGCTCCAAACTCTGAGTGGTGGTTAGAGGGAAAAGAACAACAAGCGTCTTCTTGAGCACAAATCCTACAGGTCACTCAGAATTCCCTCAAGGGCGGCTATGGATAACAAGATAGAAATAGTCCATACTGAGTTGAATGATCCCAGGATCCTTATGAGTAAGTAAAGAGAAAGACTCCACAGCGGACCAAGCAATTAGCACCTCAACTTCAACAGTCCCAAACAATTCAATGTCATGTGCTGATAAACCTCAAAGACCTGCTGTGGATTGGTCTCACTGGAAATCCCAGATGAAAGCTTAGAAGAACGTAGAGGCAGCACCAGGTGTGAAATAATTTGCAGAGGCAAAGTATTCTGAGAAAATATTCTTCTTTTTATTGATCTTTTTCGGTAAAAAGTGCACAGGACAGCCAACGCGTTTAGCTCCCCACCTTGGAAGCTTCGTCAGGGCAAAGTCTGGAAAGATTTTTGCACAAGTAGAAGTATACAGGTCCAAGTCTGGCAGGCAATGTAAAACTCAGTTAGAGTCCAGATAAACAAATGATAAGTTCTCAATCAAAGATAAAGAATATAATGCGCAAAATATGTGCCAAGTTGAGCGACGTGTGGACCAGGTGGCGTGAGGTGAATATCCAAAATTGGAGGATATGAATATAGTCTTCTGTGGTAATTTATAAAGGTAAGGTGTTTCTTGGATGTAAGGCAGGCCTTGATAAGCTGCCCGACCGGCTTGTTCTCAAAGTTGCATCTCGTGATCAAGAAGACCCCCATGCAAGACGCCAACGCGTTTTACATTGCCTGCCAGACTTGGACCTCTATACTTCTACTTGTGCAAAAATATTTCCTGACTTTGCCCTGATGAAGCTCCCAAAGTGGGGAGCAAAACGCGTTGGCTGTCCAGTGCACTTTTTAATAAAAAAGATCAATAAAAAGAAGAATATTTTTTCAGAATACTTTGCCTCTGCAAATTATTTCACATTTGGTCCTGCCTCTACGTTCTCCTTATGAGTAAGTAACAGAGAGGGTGAAGCACAATGAGACAACTGTGCAACAACTGAAGTAAGAAGTCCTGGAGTTGAAGAACATATTTAATATCAGAAAAGGCATTTTCCTCTAGATTCTTTCTATTTGTTTTTATTCCTCTTTCATTCTGCTGTTTCCTCTCTGCCTTCATACGCTTTTGCCCCTTAAAGATTACAAACAAACGGCACAAATGGCAATGACTACAAGGGGGTCTCAAAATGGAGCCAAATATCCCATTTCCATGGTTTCCAAACCACTTGCAAATCCATTTTCTATCGCTTTCCCAAGCACATATAGGTTCCAGTCCCTCTAAATATCCCTTTAAGTCTGTAATGTTCTTAATGTATTTCTTTATCTTCTTACTCCTATCAGGAATATAAGTACAGCATTGCTGAATTTTCAACATTTTACAGACCCCACCCTCCTTCGCAAAAAGGATATCTAATGCAAGGCGGTTCTGCATCACCATAGATCTTGTAGGTATCATTTAAGTGTCCATGGCCAACAATGAATTTGCGGTAGTGGTAGCTAACTTATCAACTGTAGTGAATAACTTTCTAATTTGGAGATCATTCAAAACTACTCCAACAGAAGGAATCATTTCACCAAATATATCTTCAACTATTTCAAAAGACACTGCTACTTCGTTTAGTTTTAACTTGAAATCTCCACACTAGATCATGCAGATGTTCTACCTGTTAAATCTTAAGGAATACTATAGGCAAATAACATGTGCCATACCACCCTAGGGGCAATGTAAAATATGCGTGCTCCTCACAAACATAACAGACTCCAGGAATAACAGGATCCTGACCTCCCATGAACAAAGACTAATTTCCTCCTCCATATTAAAAAATGTGATTACAAACACTCCTTCCCATCAATTTAGTGTGAACTACAGATTTAATTATATGTATACATAGTCCCACCTAGTGTTTCCAATCTAAAGTTAGTGCAGGTATAACGCATGATTCTTGATGCTCTAATTCTCCTTTAACCCACTTATTCTTATACTTCCCTGTTCTCCATCTTGCATCCCTTGCCCTTCCACTGAATCTAAAAATGTATTTTGAACATCAGCTATGGAACAAGTCAAATTATGCCTACAAGCAGTATCTAACGTTGCAATTGGTTTAAAGTAACAATCAGCTGTATCCATCTCTTTAGCATTGGATAGGCAATTCAAATGTTTAAACATAGGGACTTCAGGAAAGACTAAATTGTAGTTTGAGAAATAATACTGGAAATAACCGTGTCCATATAAAAACTCAATAAAAGGCTACAAATGATACAATACGTAAGAGGAATATGGTGATACAAACTCCTTCTGCAGCTGAAGCAGGTAACTGCATACAGACATAACAGTCCTTAGCCTCCATGGTTTCAATATATTCATAAGTAGCTTAAATAGGCTTTTGAGGAGAACTATACTGTCAATAAATCTACACGTAGTTCCCCAAAGTTTAAATGTATGCAAACTAATGTCAGTGGGAATTCGGGTACTAAGGGTAGTCTTAGATCTAAGTTCAATTGAGTTGGAAAGTTTATGTGAATATAATCCTAAAAGCAAAACAATTAGTTCGACAACAAAAGCTATTAATACACTAGCTAATATAAACCTGTATCAATTCTAAATACTAGTTTACATTACTTCACTAGAATCAGACCATTGACTAGAAAATAGCAGTAAATAGATTTCCTCCATACATTTCTACTTGTGCAATTGTCAAAAGCAAGTTCATGTATTGTATGATGAAATATTTACAAAGTCTTTGTGAGTCTTCCCTAACCCTACCCTGTCTCATTCTAAATGATACCCTTAAGCTCCTTCTGCAGCCTGGGAACATGGGAATCTTATTTATTCTTTTAAACAAAGTTCATTTAATTGTCTTTAGCCAAAATAAATATCAAAACTCAGTTCAAAGACCATGCCAGTTGCAGCTCAGGTTAGTTCATTTAATGGTAAGAGCAATATAAAGCAAAGTTCAATGACAAACTCAGATTCATGGATGTTCAGCTGATATCTCACTACTATCCTCAAAAAATCACAAGGTCTCCTGTTGCTGTAATTTACTGCAAAGTATGTCCATTCCGGGGAGGATCACCTCTGACAAGATACTGTGGCTCGTTTTGATCTCCTAAGCATAGATTGTTTGTCTTCACTGCCACTCAGATCTGACTCCTCAGTATCCTCTGGGATAGTACGCTGTACACGCTCTAAATTGCAAACTTAGGGGCACATTTATGAGAGCTTTGCATCATGCTTGCATCACGCAATGTGGTATATGTGTGACGCAAACCTCTAAGTCATATTTTTGAAGCCACGCAAAGCCACTTTTTGTGGCTTTAAATGGCTTAAAAAATATGGAGGAATTCAACAAAACTCAAATCGCTGCATTGCATTAATCTGTGCAAGGGAAGCTCTACATGGGCAATGTGATGGGTGTCCCCATGCAATACCCATGGTTTTTGACTCATTACCAGATTTACCAAACCTGGTATTCCTGGTAATGTGCCCAAAAGATATGGAGGCATAACGAGGAGAAATAATTGTACTACTCCACGTTTCTTCCTCTTTCAATGTGTGCTTCATTTTGCAGGAAACATAGAAAGAGGAAAAAGCCTCTCAGGATTGTTTTAGTGCAGGAAAGGATACCTTCCTGCACAAAAACAATCCTGCCTACAACACAGGCACCCATGTAGGCATACTACCAAAGCGGAGATAGCACAAGGCGAAAGATCAAGAATGCACAGTATTGTATAAATACAGTGCATTCCTGCCCTTTCCCAGTGACGCAGGGCATCTTAGCAAGGTGACTTGCTGCACTGCCCTGCTCCACTTATGTCATAAATATGCCCCAACGTTTCTCATCCCTTGCCTTCTCATCCCTTTGCCTTCTTGGACAGCGGTCTCCAACTTCCTCTTTGCTTGACACACCACTAGGCCCTTCACAATGGTTTGAATCTGGCTCAGTCAGCATCACAGGCCAATACTCTCTACCTGTCTCGACCTCAGATGTTGGCTCATGAAGACCCCCTCAAGCCAAGGATGTGTTGTTGCAGGTTCTCAGACCGCCACCGAGTTCTGAGATTCCCACTGATTTTCTGTAGCTCGTTCAACCTTTTCGCACTACCTTCAGTAGCTGTCTGCACTTCTAGGAGAGGTATGGTCACATCGTAAAGGGGGCAATCCATTCTACAAGTGTGGGCAGCATGTATTGTCAGAAGGATTACCTGGAAGGGACCCTTCCATCGAGGTTCCAGACACGTCTTCGGAACATGTTTCTTCACCAAGACCCAGTACCCAGGTATGAGGTCATGGCACTGCTCCTGATGTGGTGGGGCGGTAGCAGCTCCAACCTGGTGGGACACAGAATGCACCACATCAGCCAGAGCCTTGCAATGATCAAGAATCATGTAATCTGTAATGTTTACAAGCACATTTGCAGGCACTGCAGGTAGCCTCATTGCTTGACCCATGATGTTTTCATGTACAGACAGTCCTGTCCTCCGATAAGGTATGCTGCGACAACTCATTAACAGAAAAGGCAATGCACTAGGCCACTTCAGAGATGTTGATGCACATACCTTGGCCAACCTGGACTTTAACATGTCATTTACCTGTTTCAAAACCCCTGAAGCCTCAGGCCGATAACTGTAGTGTAATCTCTGCTGCACTTGTAATGCTGCACACATTTTATAAGATATATTTCCTTTCCTGAAAACTTCCAAACTTCAGGCTTCACAGTATCTCTGAGATCCGGTGGTAAATCATCCGTTGTCACCAAAGGGTACAGTCCAATGTCTGACCCTTGACTTGGCGATTCGAAATCAACATCCTCATTATGTGTCTGGGCCTGGACGTAGTTTGCAGAGTTTTGCTATGTGGAACTCCGCAAAGTTACAAAAAAACTCAGCGAAGTTCCAGGAGTATTGGAGTGCAGTGCGAACTGCAGTTTGTGCTGGTATTCCTGCCGCTCAGGTAGAAATTCTACCCGAGCGGCAGCAGGCGCTTGCAAGCTTACCCTTCGCAATCGCAAACTTACCGCAGAAAACTCCGCAAACTCCGCGAACTGAGCGAAGTTCACCGCCCAGGCCTAGGCTGGAATTCCACACCTTTCTGTGTGCAGTACATTGTGTAATTTAGCTTGCACACCCAATTAGTTCCTAAAAGCTTCACAGGAGTAGAATATCCCACCACAAACTGATGACTTTCCTCAAAGAACCCTATTCTAATCAGCACATCTTGTGTGACTGGGTTCGTCATTTGTTTATTTGCAACTCCTACAACTTGTATTTGTTTCCTGCAAGTGGTAGGTCTGGAACTTACACTGTTCTAACAGTGGAACGGGTAGCACCGGTGTCAATCAGAAATGACATGGGTGGAGAGTCATTTCGCTTTCCCTGAATGGACAACTCTTGTCTACCTCTAAGACTGTGCCAAGCACACAATCTTCCTCCCCCTCAGGCACTCTCATTGTGACAGATAAGAACTGTAGCCCTCAAGTGAGTCAACCACAGGAAATTGTTGAAGCGGTTTTTGGTTCTGAAAGGGATGCAGATTAAAATTTGAGATCTGGTTAGAGTTAAATTTAAGACCATTTTCATTTTACTTAAGGCATCGGACTTGAGGAATCTGCAGCACTGGAGCTTGTGGCATAATAGGACCTTGGATCCTTTGCCTCGGTACATTTGGTGGCTGTACAGGGTTGCTAACCTGGGTGTTTCAAGGTCATACTGTGCCCTGGGCACCCCACAACATTTTTCTGAATGGTACTGGTGGTAACTGACTCTGACTGATCCTGGGCTCTGCCTAACCAGGCCCAGGGCCAGTGCAATGCTGAAGGAGACACATTTAGAAGACAGTGAAAACACCCACATACACTAGAGTACACTATGGTATGGGGTACCCTTGTAATTGACATGACCTACCTCCTAGGGCCCTAGTTCATATTAGGGCAGGGAGATTGAAACTACCTATCAGCGCCTAGTATAAAGAGAAAAACAACAATTGATGGACAAAATGCAGAACAATGTCATACATTCACCCCGGTACAGAGATCTGGGCCTATATCCATTGTATTTTTGCTTACCATGCCATTCCAGTTTGGACCTAGCCATATGCAAATCAATCTTGACCCTGCACCCAATGGGAAAAGTGCAGACCCGAGCTGCCATGCCAGGTCCTCCCTGGACTCGAAACAACCTTCCTAGGACCGGCTTTGGGCTTTCAGCCCTTATCAGCGAGGATAGCTTGACTCCAGTGGCATGGAGAGCACGGGACCCACATCTGAGCATACACATCCCAATCAGGCTGACAAATTCAATAACAACAATTGATGGACAGGATGCAGAACAATGTCATACATACACCCCAGTACAGAGATCTGGGCCTAAATTAATCGTTTTTTTGCTCACCATGTCATTCCAGCTTAGACCCAGCCATATGCAAATCAGTCTTGACCCTGCACCCAATGCGAACAGTCCAGCCCGAACTGCCAGGCCAGGTCCTCCCTGGACTGTAAACAAGCATCCGAGGACCGGTTTTGGGCGTTCAGCCCTCATCAGCCAGGATAGCTTGACTCCAGTGGCATGGAGAGCACGGGACTCACGTCTGAGCATACCCATCCCACTCGGGGTAACAAATGCAAAAAGAACAATTGATGGACAGAATGCAGAACAATGTCATACATTCATCCTATTACAGAGATCTGGGCCTAAATCCATCATTTTTTGCTCACCATTCCAGCTTGGACCCAGCCATATGCAAATCAGTCTTGACTCTGCACCCAAAAGGAACAGTCCAGCCCGAACTGCCAGGCCAGGTCCCCCCTGGACTGGAAACAAGCATCCTAGGACCGGTTTTGGGCTTTCAGCCCTCATCAGCCAGGATAGCTTGACCCCAGTGGCATGGAGAGCACGGGACCCACATCTGAGCATACACATCCCAATTAGGCTGACAAAATGCAAAAACAACAATTGATGGACAGGATGCAGAACAATGTCATACATACACCCCAGTACAGAGATCTGGGCCTAAATCCATCATATTTTTGCTCACCATGCCATTCCCGTTTGGACCCAGCCATATGCAAATCAGTCTTGGCCCTGCGCCCAATGGGAACAGTCCAGCCCAAACTGCAAGGCCAGGTCCTCCCTGAACTGGAAACAAGCATCCTAGGACCTATTTTGGGATTTCAGCCCTCATCAGCCAGGATAGCTTGACTCCAGTGGCATGTAGCGCACGGGTCCCACGTCTAGGCATACCCGTCCCACTCTGGGGTGACAAATGCAAAAACAACAATTGATGGACAGGATGCAGAACAATGTCATACATACACCCCAGTACAGAGATCTGGGCCTAAATCCATCATATTTTTGCTCACCATGCCATTCCCGTTTGGACCCAGCCATATGCAAATCAGTCATGACCCTGCGCGCAATGGGAACAGTCCAGCCTGAACTGCCAGGCCAGGTCCTCCCTGGACTGAAAACAAGCATCCTAGGACTGGATACGGGATTTCAGCCCTCATCAGCCAGGACAGCTTGACTCCAGTGGCATGGGGAGTATGGGACCCACCTCGGGGCATACCCATCCCCCTCCGGGTGACAAATGCAAAAACAACAATTGATGGACAGAATGCAGAAAATGTCCTACATTCACCCCAGTACAGAAATCTGGGCCTAAATCCATCGTTTTTTTGCTCACCATGCCATTCCAGTTTGTACCCAGCCATATGCAAATCAGTCTTGGCCCTGCACCCAGTGGGAACAGTCCAGCCCGAACTGCCAGGCCAGGTGCTCCCTGGACTGGAAACAAGCATCCTAGGACCGGTTTTGGGCTTTCATCCCTCATCAGCCAGGATAGCTTGACTCCAGTGGCATGGAGAGCATGGGACCCATTGTCACCCGAGTGGGATGGGTATGCCCTGACATGGGTCCCTTGCTCTCCATGCCACTGGAGTCAAGCTATCCTGGCTGATGAGGGCTGAACGCCCGAAACCAGTCCTAGGATGCTCATTTCCAGTCCATGTTTTGTAAGTCCTGGTGCTGGAAAAATGGCCCAAGTCGTTTTTCCCATTGCAAATCCCCTGCCACATAGGTTAACATAGCAGGAAGTTATTAACTAATACCTCTTGATAGGAGAGGGCTAGAAGTGCCATTCGACGACTTCCCCGTATGGTATTAATTAACTCAAGAATATGATATGATAGAATTTCTCCTAAAGTGTACATACAAGAAGTTATAAGACTTTCTTGTTTGTAAGTCCAGATTAAGCCTTACAGTGCTCAGTCCTGATCGGTCAGAGTTAAGTGGATTAGCCAGGCTGCCTTGAAGAGGTGATAAAGAGCCCCTGGGGTAACGAGCTCTGATGGGAGAGCAGTGTGCTGCTACACAGGAATGCCAGAGCAGGGGGAGGAGGCGTAGACCATGGTCTTCAAAGAGAAGAGGAGGCCTTACAACTCTAAATATTTCACCTCAGCCAGAGCTAGGCTTATGGAAGGAATGCACAGATGCAAGGGGGAGAGTTTATGTAAATTAGCCATCCTAGGGGTGTGTTTAGCCAGCTCTTACCTCCCTGCTGGAAAATCAGCCAATGTGAATTTGAGAGATTTGGTGCACTCTGGGACAAAATAATGCCACACTCTACAGGATGTGGTCATATACTTGGGGAGTTGCCCTGCTCCCATTGGTCAGCAGTAACCTCCTGCTTCATCCAGAGAACTAAGAATAAGTATCTGAGAGAGGCAGAGCGTCTCTGATCTGCTGCTTGAAACTTAAGGAAGCAAGACGTTGCCATGCTGAGAAGTTGGGGTGCAAATTCTAAGGCCTGCCCTCTGAAGACTGCACCAGCTGAAACTACATCACTGTGGATTATATTGCTGTAAAAGAACTAAAGAGTGGACTCCCTGCAAGCTACAGGTTAACAGAGCTCACCTGGAACATCACCACCAAGGACCCTCAACCTGGAGAAATACCAGTGGATTTGTAAGGGTTTTGCCAAAGTGGATTGTGGGAACTGAAGTCCTCAACTTTCAAGGACCATCTTGGAGCTTCCAGACCCTTGGAGTGAGTTTGAGACACTTTGGGACCCTTTGGGGAACTTCAGGAAGAAGTTCTAGAAGCGTGAAGATCTTTGGAGCAACTTTGAAAAAAAGCTCCTTAAGGGGACCGGCTCAACCTGGCACGCCAAACCGCCTGCCTTCAACCGCGAGCCGGCCAAGCCATCCAGGTTCATCCTGCTAAAAGCTCTGTTGGTCCCACTTCCAGAGTTTGAAAGAGAGTAGAAGAAATCGAAGGCCGGCGAACCCTCACCGAATCCGGGCTGGTGACTAGCATCTAGAGACCCTGCTAGAAAAAGCTCCGTAAAGATTTTTAAGTCCGAACGAAGAAAAGGTGACCGGGAGCAACTGCAAAAGCCAAGCCACCTGCTTTCAACCGCGTGTCGGCCTGGATCCTGGGTTTGCCCTGTTGAAATGCTCTGGAGGTTGGACTTCCATAAGTTTGACCTGGAGCTCATCACAAGGCAATCCGGCGAACCCTCACCGAATCCGGACTGGCTGAAAGCTTCAAGGGACCCCAAGAAGAAAAGCTCCAGAAAAGTTTAAGTCCGAAGGTAAAAACTGTGAATGGGACCTCTGCGAGTGGTAGACGATCAGGGCTCCATCGCAGTCAGCCTGAAACTTTGGCTTTCAGCTTGTCTATCACAGCCAGATATCCCAATAAGGTGTTATATGTTTCTTAATGCTATATATTGCTAAATCTTTCAAAAATCTTATCTCCGGTTCCCTACAATGGAATTATGTTGTTTTGGTGTCATTTTAAAGATAAAAATATGTCCTATTTTCATAAATTGGTGTTGTGTTTTAATTATTTACTGAATTGGTGTTTTTAAATGCTTTCCATACCTGTCTTTGAAGTTAAGCCTGCCTGCTCGCAGCCAAGCTACCAAGTGTTGACCATAGGAATAACTTTCTAAGATCTATGCTGAGTCCTATCATGTGTTAGTGGCCTTATTGCCAGTGGCAGACCTACATTTGCCCTTACCAATAATCCACTTTCCAACACTGGGTCTGCACAAACCCATAATTTTGAACCTCATTTTCACTCATTCTCCTGTTGGGATTAGTAGGACATTCCCACTTCCAATGCCCTAATTTGTTACAATAATGCTATGGATAAGATAGTTTCAATGTTGCTACATCGATCCCAGTACTTGGGTCATTTGGAACATCATGACCTCCACCGTGTGGGTAACCATTTCCACCCTGCATGTTATGTTATGTTATGTTACTTTATTTCTTTTATAGCGCACGGCAACTCCAGTGGAGCATCCCGGCGCTTTGGCAAAGAAAAGGAACAGCATGAAAAGCAACTACACAACAGAAAAAGAGATAAAAGGACTAATTCCTAAAAAGCCATGTCTTCAAGTCCTTTCTAAAAGCAAGAAGACAGGGGGCCGATCTCAGGGACAGTGGCAGTTCATTCCAAGCCTTGGGAGTCAAATAACGAAAAGATCGACCTCCCAAGCGTACACGACGGATTGCAGGGACAGTCAATAAAGACAGACCCGATGACCTGAGAGTCCTGCCTGGCACGTACCGAGAAAAACGTTTCCCAAGGTATTTGGGGCCAATACCATGTAGGGCCTTAAAGGCCACCGTCAGGCATTTAAAAAGGACTCGCTTGGAGATAGGCAGCCAATGAAGGGTGTTCAATAAGGCAGTGGCACCAGCTCTCCTCGGGAGACCAAAGATGGCACGGGCTGCCGAATTTTGGACCACTTGCAAACGGGTCACAAGGTATTTCGGTAGACCCAAAAACAGCGCGTTTGCGTAGTCCAAACGGGACCCGATTAGTGCCTGAACAACTGTCTTCCTGTGGTTGAGTGATAGTAGAGGAAGAAATTTCCTCAGCATCCGTAAGATGCCGAAGCATTTCCCAACAGTGGACGAGATGTGGGGTCCAAAGGAAAGATCACAATCTACTATCACTCCCAAATTCTTGGCCTGGATAGCGACCTTGTCAGGAGGAAACATATCCTGCGGCCACCAGGATTTCCAGTCTTGTTCCGGTGCGCAACCGAAAAAGAGCAACTCTGACTTGTCAGAGTTGCATTTTAAGCCGTGACCTCTAAACCACTCAAACACCGCACCCAGGCAGTCCCTGATCTGTGTGCCATCAAACGACCCACCCCTGTCACATGTGAACAGGAGTTGGGTGTCATCGGCATAGGACACGATCTGGGCGCCAAAGGATTCCGCGACTTCCGCCAGAGGGGCCATAAAGATGTTAAACAGCATAGGGCTGAGAATGGAGCCCTGCGGGACTCCCACCTCTAGCGGAGCCATATCAGCGGAAAAAGGAGGCGCTGCATCACAGGAACTCCCTGTTGAACCTTGTATAGCACCAACAATCCCTGCTTACGGGTATTCTAACATCCCTTGTGTGCTGTTTTCTTTTGAGCCAGCATCAGCTTTTTTACTTCCCAGCTTCGGGTTCATATCCAATTCATCACTAAAATATTTAGCATACCTCAAGATCCCATCAATTTACTTATTTTGCCTACGAATTAAATGTTGTTGTATCATCAAACTAATCTCGGGTTTCAATCCTGTCCCAAACCGAGACACAAAACTTCCCATGTCTTTAGCTTTGAGATTTTCCATCCCACTATACTGTTTAAACACTTGCAACAATCTCTCATAAAAAGCCTGCACAGTCTCTTTCTGCTCTGGTGTAATTCTATCAATATTAATCCAGTCAATATCCTTTGCCGGCACTTTCCCTTTCAAAAAGGTAATCACCTGTGATACTTTTTCATCACCAAAGATGACAGGGCATGAGATATTGGATTTCTGTAGGCTTTCTTCTCTGGCCACTATATAGCCAATTTGCACTCTGCCCACAGGTCACTCAGTACTAC
Source organism: Lissotriton helveticus (assembly GCF_964261635.1). Taxonomy (NCBI): domain Eukaryota; kingdom Metazoa; phylum Chordata; class Amphibia; order Caudata; family Salamandridae; genus Lissotriton; species Lissotriton helveticus. Next base: position 2,124,224,047 of record NC_136059.1, on the reverse strand, counting down.
AATGTCAAAAATGGTATAATCATCATAAATCAGTCAACCAGGGTATACTACTCTACTGGAGCAAGATCACTTCTACTCCACGGTTTATGAATGTAACCTCTACCAGGCACCTCTTTCAGCTGGAAATTTGAAGCTCCTTCTCCATCTATGAAAGAGGTAGGTGGCTCTCCCTTACTCTCTGTGGCAGATACCACCTTCAATATTTTCTGGTCTTTCTTCTTCATCCATCTGTGTTCCCATTTATAAAATTCTCTCCATTTCGAGATGCAACCAATTAACTCCATACTTTTTATTTCAATCTCAGACCTCCTCATATTAGTTATATCACATTCATCAAAACATGCACATTAACTTTTCTGTAAGGATTTAATCCTACTTAAATGTTCACCATATACTCAAGATACATCAGAAAGCTTATCATGAGCTTGTACAGCCTGTCTATAAACATCCTTAGACATGTACCTAAAATAATATTCAATATCTAAGCAGGCAAAAACGAGGTTTCCTAATATCATCTCATCCAATTCTAATTTTAATTTGACCACATGCACTGCAGTCTCCCTTCTCGAAGACTGGAGTTCCTGCTCAATTTTAACCCTCACAATCTCGCGGTGACCCATTGAAAAGCCTAATCAAACATTGAACTCCTATGAATTAACACCATTTTGGACTCCAGGGGTATTGGACATTATCCCTTCCTGGGGACTACTGCTTGAAATACACTGAGGTAAATTCCAAACAGAAAAGTGAAAACCTTGTGACCTCTGAGTGGGTTCCTCTACAGGGCTGAGTTCTGTGTTATTCGTTGTCGATGATATAGATAGGAGCGACTTATGGTGGAGTCACCTTATTGGGGACCAAAGGAGTTTTCAACCTAGCCAGATACACACTCGAGTGAAACCTCAACCAAGGGGGAATTACACTGATTAAGTCAGTTTCTCCATGGTGCACCAGAATCCACCACACCAATCACAACTTAATCTCACACAAAGATATATGTGCCTATTTCAATTGCACAGCCAATGGTACCTCACGATTGACACCACAAAACTTAGCTGACATATTCAACGCAATGTATTCCTACTCATCCCGGGATCTTGGGCTATGACCAGCCCGATAACAACTTCAACTGCTCAGCCATAAGCACTTATCATCTAAACAACAGCTAAAACATCATTGCATCACACAACAGCATCTTAACAAAATACTACAAGCTTAACATACACAATTACAACATGTGACCCTATTAATACTCAGTCCATCGCTGTTACAACTCCTTTATGATCCACTGGAACACAGCTGATCCTCCCAAACCGAGACATGGACTCTAAGGGCTATGACTGGGTTTGGGCAAGTCTAAAGTTCCTGCAGGGGTATTCTATCTCCCTGTGCATTAGTAACCAGCCATCTGACATGCTACCATCTTACAGTGTACTGGTACTTACAACTTAATCTTTTAGTGCAGTTGTTAAAGGTTTTTCCCCATTGGTCATGTGGACCTTTGTTATTTGATTTGAAGTGCTGTAAGGGAATAGTAATCAACAATACATTTCTAGTTTATAAAGCCAATGTGGCTCCACAATAAAGACCAGGAATTTCCAAAGATGGTTAAAAGGATTTTATTTTAGGATACTACTCAATCTAATATACAAGCAGATCAAAAATAAGCTCAATAGATGCAACAATGCAGCAAGTAAGCTGAAATATCTCTGTAAGTTCAGCCATATTAAAAGGAGATGCTAAATAGTGAGAGCCACAGCAATAATTAAACAAATCAAAGTAAACAAGTGCTCCATGATAAAAACTTCCCTTCTCTCTTATAAACATAGATCAACTACAGGACCATATTCCTAGCAATTCTAACTAGAGACCATAGAATGTGTCAGCATAATAGAGACTTCTGTAAAAGTATTGGAAAAAAGGAATAAGGTAAGCAGAAAGGTCTGCTCCTCTCCAAGTCTAACAGGAATCTGCCTCTCTAACTGTGGAAAGGACTGTGGTCACCACCAGGAACCAACAAAAATGTTACTCGAGAGGAGCATTTGCAACCTCCCTTCATTTCCTGCAGTTTCCCATAGCATCAAAACTTGGACGGTAAATTGCAACCATGAACATCTCGCCATCCTGGTACATGATGAACAGAAGGCCTCTTTTGACCATTAATTCTCCACATTCACTTCCAAGTTCTTCCCTTCGGGCCTCACTGCTGACAGTCTAATACAAACAATATGCCTTTCTCTAACTTACAAGAAACATAATAATGCACCTGCAAAATTTAAAAAAAAGAAGACACAGGCAAGGCTAAATGCACTTCAGTTGAGGTCTGTAGTCAGGCTAAATTAACTCAGCAGTTGATATGAACTTCAAATACATGATTTTAGTTACACAAATATAACTCAAAGAATAATGCAAAACAATAAAAAAAATATGCAATTACATGATTAAACTGAACAATAGTACACTCATATGTAAATCTCTAATCTATATAATCATTACATTTTATTCATACTTTTAAATGCTTCACACATGTTAATGGAATTAAGGCACACAATGAATGTAATGTCACAAATGAGTATATATTTGTAAAATGTTGACAGTTAAAGGTGGATCCTAAATTACGCTGCTCTAGCAGCTATGGTGTTCCTTAACACCGACTTTACTGCTTTTTGATGATAAAGTGTAGTAATATAGTCACCACCTTCCTCACTTGACATGATATAATACCGTTGTAAAGCAGCAGTCAATAGGTTCTGGCAATGGAAAAGTGGGTATTTATTGCTTGATTGACGGTGCTACCATCTGAATAGAAACCTAACTGGAATTTTTTTTACAATTCAAAGTGTACGCACAAAGGGAGAAGACATAACTCCTTCGTTCTAGTCACTAGAGTGTCACTCAAAGTGTCACACGGAGAACAGCCATGACAACTCGGGGATTACCCCGCACTGCCATTACAAAGCGGGGATTACAACGAAAGTCGTTACAACGACTTTCGCTGGAGGGCAGTGTTGGATAGGGAATAGTTTAATTTTCTATCCACACCTTCCCTACTGTCAACGTGGGCTGGAGTTGGAATGGAAAATTAAACTATTCCACTATCCAGTGCCCTCCAGCAAAAGTCGTGGTAACGACTTTCGTTGTAATCCCCGCGTTGTAATGGCATGCTGGGTAAAAGTCCGCGTTGTAATGACATACAACCGTGTCACACATAAGGAACTGCACTATCACACAGATGAGCACTGAAAACATAAAAATGTCACAAATACGCAGGCTACTGGAATTATGCTCCAGGGGAGGCCCATATTATGCAGAACGAAAGGCCAACTTTGGGGCACAATGTGGCACATTTTCTGATAGTATTACATTATGTTGTTTAATTTTAACACTTGTTAACACTGTCTAGGTGTTAGTGGTACCTCATTAGTACCAGCGTAACTCCCAAATATAGCAATAAGAAACAAATATTTGATCAGTTGACCCTTGCAAAGGGCCCACCATTGTGCAGTCACAGGTGAGGCTGAGTTTTTACTAACTTTTAAATTCTTTGAGCTAGAAACAAACATGTTGTTGTTAAAATCAGCAGATTATGCAGCAGATGAAGGATTAAATGGCAAATGCAGCAAATCTGTAATTATGGTAAAAACGCAGCAGCCGCACAATCGCACAATTCCAATGGCCCTGCACATAAGCAATCTGAAAACTTTGCAGGTGTGCTAGAGGCCATTCAGTAGAGCAGTTTCTGGAACAATGGATTATCAGGACTCTGAAGCCTTTGAGTCTCCTTCTACGTAGAAAGAGCTTGTAGGTGTTAATGCTGTTGCCCATGGGGGCCCCACCAAGGTCTAAAGTTTTTAATTGTAGAGACTTTGAGGCAATACTGCAGAGTATCAGGAAATAAGGCAGGCCCCAGTTTGGGAAGCAGGTGAGTACAGTACTTCACGACTATTCGCAGAAAGTGCAGATTCAAAGGTTGGTTGTGACAGTCAAGAAAAGTGTGCCATTAATTTAAAATGCATGCAGTTATACCCTGCTAAGCTTCGAGTCATTCACAATGGCATGTTGTAATTTGTCCTAGTCTGTGAATGGCTGGAGATAGAAAGTAGATCCCGGCATTGACCTAGCCACTCTAGACTATGCATGGCCGGTGGAAAGGGCAGCACAGATCAAATACTATGATTGATAGAACAAAGGGGCTGTGCTGGTGACAGACTCCTTGGGTGGTGGTTTAGACTGATGGAACCATGGTTCAATGGAAGAAATGCAGAACATTAATAGGAGACCACTCTGAAACAGTTGGAGGAAGATGGAGGCCCAAGCACCTTACAGGTAGCAATAGATATGTCTCAAGGAAGGTCAAGTGTAGAACAAGGGACAAGGTAAAGTGCCGAACATGACACAGAGACATTGGGACTATTACTCATGTTGATATAATTATTTGCTAAAAAGTAAAGGTGAACATTAAAGTGCAAATGAGAGCGCGAGGAAATTAATGTAAACTGAGACACAAAAATCAGGGATACATAGGTAGTAGAATGACACTCAGCCCCCCATCCCCTTGTGGGATATTCTGGGGCTTTCCCACTCTAATGTAGCTTTGCTGGAGAGAGGTTCTTTGCTGGGCTGGACAGCCCTCGAGCAGCCTAAACCAGGCACAGCAACAGTGAACCTCATCTGCATATTGATTGTCTTGTTTTTGTTGCATCAAGCTGCCAAGTCAATAAACAAAGGGAAAGTAATCCATTGGGGAATTCAGTTGAGCATATAGCAGCAGTCAGCCCACCAGTGTCGCTGCTTATAGCAAGGACAACTAGCTAAAGTTTTGGTGGGATGCCAAAGTTTACACGTTAGGTGACTGTTCAGGGTGGGAAACGTAATGCAGCAGTACGTGTGTCACACTGACAAAGAGGGAGCGTAGAGAATAGAGGATTGAGTGGAACACACAGATCACTGGCACTACATGAATACTGACCTGGAATGTGAAAGAGCTCGAGGGGCATAGGGTATTAGCATTTTTAAAGCAATACAAGATATGAGTTGCATTTCTTTAGGAGACACATCTGAAAGGGGCAGAGGTAACCAAGCTAAACAAAGTGGTGAGATGGACTTTATTGAGCTACTTTGAATATGCCGGAACTGATATGGGTAGTGCTAGGGATGCTGTTCAATGACCATTTCACAAAGGTGAGGTCTGGTTACAAGTGGTCTTCTGTATGAGAACCAAATGTGCATAGGAAATACAGGCCCCAACTGTATACAGCAGGGATTTATTTCAGAGTGTGTTGGAGTTGGCCAGGCCTACACGGATGCTTTCATGCTGTGTACTGAGGATAAGAACTGTAGATCGAAGCGTAAGACTATGAAGACCTGCAAATTTGAACACCAAATCTAATTGGACCGCCTCAGTGCAGAATCCAATGGAAAGAGTCTGGTTGTGACTAGGAAGTACAGCCATTACTCCATGATGCACAATACCTACAGCAGGTAAGAGAGAATTTTTACAATGAAGGAAGACCACCATCAATTTTCTGAAGCTATGCCCCTGAGGAGATTACAATCAGATCACTCTACATTTCCCATAGTGTGTAAGGGGGAGTAATATCGTCCAAAAGAACCTATGTGGCAATTATTACAGGAGGTGCTGCAGGATGGGGCATTTCTCAGTAAAGTGAAAGGGGTTGATTTATAAATGGGAGGACAGACAGGCGTTCCTCCAGCGGGACCAAGTACATTTCTGGTGGAGGGAATGCCTACCACATTTATAAATGACTGCCAAGCAGGCAGTCATTTATAATTCATTGGCATGAACTGCTGTGCCGGTGGTTTCTGCAACTGCTTTTTGCTGTTTGGTGCAGGGCTGTTTGATGCTGACGCAGCCCTGCACCAAACAGTTTTCTTTTTATATTTTCAAACAGATGAATGAATGAATGAATTCGGATTTCTAGAGCGCGGGTAGCTGCCCTGAGGCGTCCAAGCGCTGAGAATATCGCTGAGGTTCGAGTTGGGAGGAAAGCAGATTCAGCTCCATAGTTATGTGGTAAACAGTAGCGTTTTCAGCTGTTTACGAAAGGAGAGAATGTCGGGGTTTGATCTAAGATGCTGAGGCAAGGCGTTCCATTTTTTTGCCACATTGTAGGAGAAGGAGCGGCCTCCGGACCTTGATTTCTTTATTTGCGGCACAATGGCTAGGTTTGCAGAGGTGGAGCGCAGCTGTCTAGTAGGTAGGTAGGGTGTGATGAGAGGGAGATTGATAACCGGGCCTCGAGACCAGAGGGTCTGGTGTGCGATGCAAAGTGATTTGAAATCCACTCTTTCCTTTACGGGAAGCCAATGCAGTATCCTTAGTCCGGGTTTTACTGAGGATCTGCGGGGGATTTGTAAAAGTGTTCTGGCTGCGCAGTTCTGTATTAATTGTAGTTTGCGTAAAGTGAAGTCAGGAGCTCCGAGATACAATGCATTTCCATAGTCCAGCCGCGATTGGATCAGGCCCAGGACTACGGTTTTTCTTGCTTCAAAGGGGAGTAGAGGCAAGATCTTCCTGATGACTCTCAGGATGCCGAAGCAAGTGGCAGAAAGTTTTGTTGCCTGTTGGTCAAAGGACAGGGACCTGTCCCGAAACAGGATTTTCTCTTTGACAATAAAAAATGTAATGCCCCCTTGCTGTGGGAGTGATCTCCCATTGTAAGGGGAGCATTTATACCATTTTACTTTCCCTCACTGCGAGGGTTTGCCTAGCAGTGACTGACCTCAAATAAATGGCTATATGTCCAACCATTCTAATTAGTTGGGTGGATATATAGCCATTTTTTCAACAGTTCTTGGTCCATCAGACCGACAGAGTGGTTTGGCTGTGGTAGTGATGGAGTAGTTACTACTGTAGGTGGCGTTCCTAGGCCCTCGAACTTTATTGTTATGTAGTTACCACCGTAGCCAAACCTATGGTCAACCTGCATCACATCGGGCGGGTGAATCCTTATGTTGGGGGTATGTATACTCTCTCACCGTTACGATGCAGTATACATGCCACCAACATATAAATTAGGCCCTACTACTCAATTAAACTATAGTTTAAGACCAACTGGGGGTCTACAGATAGTAGATTGACTAACTGTAGTACTGCTCTTGAAGCTGTTACACATCACCTATAAATGGCACCGTACTTCACCAAGAACTAATGCTTTGTGAACAAGAGGAACACTTGACTGGATTAGAAAAAATATTGAAAACCCATCCCATAAAGTAAAGAAAACTGATAGAGACCAAGTGGAAACTAGGTGACACTTGGTATCAGGCGCGGCTGGTACAGGTAAGAGCGGTGAGGTGGGGCAGGAGGGATGACAATAGACAACACAATAGGGAAAATAAATAAATAAATAAAACCACTTACCTTGTGCTTACCGCACCGTCGAGTTGGAACAGCCCAACCCAAACTGCCAGCCCAGGTCTCCTCCAGATGGGACCAAAAGCAACCCCAGAGATTCTTGAGCATGTAAACAAGCCCTTTGAGTATATGGCACAACTCAGCAAGCATGCTGGCAAAGTCCTTTAAAAAATATCAAAAGTCCTAGTCAAGCACTCACCACCAGGGCCTGAGTGGGGAACAAAAAGCAGCCCTGACAAAAATGACAAAACTAGCCCCACTCCTTTAATCTTTTCATGCTATATCTCTCTGTCCAACTATCTATTCTTCCTCTCCCTTCTCTCCTATCTACCTTCTCCCTCTGTGATCATTTGATCTACCTTCCCCTCTATAGCCCCTCCAGTACTTGCCAATGACTACACCACATACGGAGCTTAGAATAACACATCTTTATTCATCTGCGTGTAACCGCAAACTCAACATTCTAGATCTGTATTCACTTCACTACGCTCTAACACCTATGTCACAGTTCTATGGAGTCCAACAGGAGCCAGAAGAGTTTGGTCATTGCTAACTCACACGACACAACACCCTTCCTTCCCCCCTCTCTCTTGAAGCCTTCCCGTGCTTTCTGCAATTAAACTCGAGGAGCTGGGGAAAGTGAAAGAAGCACCATGAGCAGGCCTGGGCTTTCAAAACCGTCCCCAAGATCTCCAGCCCAAGGGGGAAATTCCCAGTGGAATAGAAGGTCTGCTTGGCCCTGTTCGTAAGAGATTTGGCCAATCAGCTCCAAGAACCAGCCTGACTGGCTTCAAGACACGGCAAACAGAGAAAACATGCTGTCTGATTTTGACACAGATGATTTGGGACAATCTCTGAGCTTAGCGGTAATGCAGCAATATACAGATATGCATTAGTCTAGTAGATGTGTAACAGCTTCACGGGCCGTTGCAAACTATCTCCTGAGCCATTTCCTAGTGCCTTTTGGTGTCCAGCTCCTTCCAGACACGTTTGGCTGTAAACAGGCAAAAAGCCATCACTCAATTTGACTGACACTCCAAACATCGAATGGCTACTCTCTGGGAGGGTACAAAATGTAGCTGGCAAATGCAACAAAGCAATGACTTAAGGGAGCTTACCCTTTTCACCACTCTATGAAACTGCCTTTGGGCTCATTTAATAGGTGAATGACACCTCAAGCAAAAAACTGCAGTCGCCCCTTCCTATTTATGATTTGATCATATTTTTTCTGTTATTACCTATATTCTTTCTTTATTGCAAAGAATCTTCCAGACCTGAAAGATACAACCCTCAATATTGTTTTAATCTGTGCTATTTATAGTTTCATTTTAAATCATCTACTGCAGACTTGCCGTGGACATAGATCACCCATGAATGCAGGTAGGTACCCTTTTTCCGAATTTACAAGGCATTCTTACTTGTTACATCAGTACTGTGTTGTTCTGTAGGTATTACGAAATTGTTCATGTGTTGAAATTTAAAGGAAGTAGATTTGCCTCTGTCTTTCAGGACAGATAGATTCACCCGGGAAACATCCTTTACAACGCAACTTTTACCACGCAGTGCCTTTACAACGCAGTATTTACAACGCAAACCATTACAACGCATTGCGCTGGGGGGCGCTCTAGGATAGGGAATAGATTTAATTTACTATCCAACACCTTTCCCTACTATCCACGGGGACTGGAGTTGGAATAGTAAATTAAACTATTCACTATCCAGCACCCCAAAGCGCTATGCGTTGTAAAGGCATGCGTTGTAAATACCGCGTTGTAAAGGCATGCATAGTAAAAGCATGCGTTGAAATGTCATACATCCATTCCCCCTATTCACTGCTGCTCTATGGTCATTAGTGAGGGTTTTTGTTCTATGGATGTGCGGGTGATCTAATATTCAAGCACAATACCTTTTTGTTGTTTTGCTGATCACAAAGACTTCAGAGACATAATCCTTAGTCACTGTCATTTGAGTGTGACCTGAAGGGCACTTTGAACTCCAGCACAGTTAAAATAACCTTCTTTCACTCGGTTATCTATACATTGAACACCATTAAACAAACTTAAATTAAATAATTAACATAAATAATAACACCTATTGGTTAGAGCTCTTACAACTCGCAAACTAATATACTAATTCCTATGTAAAAGTACAAGTTGTTATCAGGTAATATGCACTGTGGTAGTTGTACAGTTTGCATTTGCTCCCTGGTGTCGTGTAGTTCCTACTAATCCATAGGATCTGCGCTTGGACAACATAAACTAGGGGCTTGGTGCAAAGCCTGATTTCATGTTGGCCTATAGACCAGCTACCTCACAGTGCCACTGTAAGCCCCCGTAACCTACCAGGGAGCTAATGGCTTCTGGCAAGCCACTGAACATGACAACCCTGTCCCCTCATTGCTGCACACATTGGGGCATATTTATGAGCCCCTTGTGACACCGGAGCATCACTATTTTGCAACACTCCGGTGGTGAAAACTTCAAAATCATATTTATGGGGTCACACAAAGCCACTTTGCATTGCTTTGAATGGCCTCATCGATATGGGGTAAGGCAAGGCAGCACAAATCACTGAATTGCCTTACTCTGCCTTAGGAAGGTGTTCCATGGGCGTTGCGGAGGGTGTTCGCATGCAACATGCATGGATTTTGATACTTGCCCAGATACACAAAACCATGTATACCTGGGGATGTGCCAAAACATTATGCCTCCCCAGGGGAAGTGTAACAATGAGAAATTTAAATGTTTCTCCTCCCAGGAGTGTTTATGTGCAGGAAGGTGTCCCTTCCTGCACAAAAACAATCCTGCCGACAACACAGGTACTCCTGCACCATGGTGCAAGGGTGTCTTTGATCCAGCGCTCTCACCAAAATTTTGCATAAATGACTCTATCTACTACCACTAAATTTACCATACAACACTAGGCCCATATCAACAACAGAGCGACTGAATCATGAGGTGATAAGATCTATATATGTTGTTTTAAACTATCCACAATAATCAAGACCAGCTTGTCATTTAGAAAGTTTATTTAAACATAACTAGAAAAACTCAGGTTTTGGAATTTTATTAAACAAGCATTAGAAAAAGGTCATAAAAAGAGATTTATTCAGAATTAATAAAGAGAGCATAATTCAAGAAATATTATTCATTAGCAGAAATAAGTAAAATTAAGCATTTCCAAACCCTAACTATCTCTCTGTCTCTACCCTCATCACTTAGAAATAGAGTATTTAATAAAACTCCTTTCCTTACGAATGTTGTCCATCAGCATAACACGTCCCTCAGGAATCTCGAGCGTAAGCCAAATGTCTGCTGTTTGGGCTGATTCTTATACCCTAAAACTATGCTGAGCTAGCTATTTTTCACATTCCAGCAGATGAATTCTAGCTCTCCATTGGCTGAGCCACATCATGCCACAGTAAATTGTGACATCGTCTTCCTCATGACCGGGTTATTCACTAGTCCATTGTTCATGCACGAAGTCTTGGCAGCACTTCCTCAGGCTGTTACATTTTGTAGCGAAAGAAGTTCAAGCAATGCAAAATTCATCACGTCTCTTCCTTTCAGCCTTGAGCTTGTCGTTCTGAGCTTCCATGGCACGTTAGCAAACCTCTCCACAGAGTCACTTTTGGCAGTTCTTTCCAAAACCTTTCAAATTAAAAGTTCATAGGCTTCTCATCTTTTTCAGAATAATTTTCTCTTGTGGCCTTTTCATCAACAGGCCTCTTTTCAGAAAGCGTCATTTTTCTGCGCCACCTTTTTCTTGCGTCACTTTTTAAAAGTGCATTATTTTTCTGCAGCCATCTCTAAGCTTCATTTGTAAAACTATTATATAAACAAACATAAAAGAATAATTAATGCAAGAAATACAGTTTGTTCTGTTGTCACCCTCAATTGCTAATGATTAACCCATTAGTCTAAATTACCTGAAGCAAACAAATAAAGCAGCATTTATATCTACCATTCTTCACTTAGTCCAGCAGGATTCTCTATGCACCTGTAAAAAATAAAAAGACACCACATAGACAAAAGCATACATAAAATAGGCACATGTAATTAATTGAACTGCCACAATTAATAAGACAATAGACAAACAAACAAGGTTAGTTAATTATTTTTAAAACGTACTTGCTGCAGCATAGAGCACATAATGTTAAACCCTCATGTTGGTGTGTGCAACTTTATTCTAGGTTGGTTTAATAACATGCATGCAAACATTAGTTTTATTAAACATTATGGAAGTTTAACTTTGCGAGCTGAAATAAATATATTTCTAAATCTCGCTCCATCAACTTCTTTGGTGCTGGGCTGCCAAAACGGAACCAGGGCAGGGGGAAAGGACAGGAATGCACCGTATTGTATAAATATGATGCATTCCTGCGCTATGTCAAATCCCATAAATGAGGGCCTTTGGCTCTTTCTGAAAATATTTAAAGCTGCAACTTCTTGCAGCACAATGGTGGTATAAAGTGCAGTGGATGTCATTTTCAGCACATAAATCTTTCCTTCAATATTGAAATGTGACTCTTTCTTGATAAGTTTAACAAAGAAACATGCCTAATTTGAGTTACAAAGTATTCTTACTTGAGAAAGCGTGACTTATTCCTAGAAAAGATATTCAAACTGTCAGGAGTAAGTCAAGAGTGGGTCACACCTACTCATTGATGTTATTAATCAGGTCTGTTGTGTCAAGCTAGTAGTGTTTTGGCAGTGTAGTGTAGTAGACAAGCAGTAAATATGGTTTGAAAATTGTTTTTACCTTGTCTCCATTGTGCAAGTACAAAGCTAGAGCTCAATTGTCAGGCTATGTGTTCTGGAAATTGCTATTTGTTCTTTTCTTAACCGCATGCGCGCTAGCGGTTTTCCCGCTGTGCGCTGCGTTTTTTTATAAACCGCGTTACATGACGAGCTCAGCTCGTCATGAGCGTACGAGCGTCGTCACTCATGACGAGCTGAGCTCGTCATGAACGCCGAAGTGGTTAAAGAGAGTGGTGCTTTCTTTCTCTGACTGCAAACTGAGAAGATTTTGTAACATGAACTAAGTGACAATCTTGGAGGGATACAGGGAGCATAAAAGGAAGGGCTGTATGATGTCATTTATTTTTAACACATTACAAAATTTGAGTATATGTAAATGAACTGTACAACTATTTTTTTTTAAAATCAGTATTTAGGAAAGCACAAAGGGAGCACAGTTGTATGTTACTCTGAAATGTGATGGAAACAAAGATTTTAATAGGATTGAAGTAAGTCAAGACAATATTTGGTGATGCACAAATTATAAATATTTGCTGACAGCCTATTTCCACACCTTATCATTTGTACGCTTTATCATTTAGTGGTAGAATTGCATGTCTGAAAACATTTAGCCGCCATTTCAATTGAGAATGTTCTTCTGTCTCCAAATGTCAGTGTACTACCATAACATGTTTTAGTAATATATTTGTGAAAAGGTGCTCCAAAATGCACTACTGGCTACATATGGTTGGGGTCAGCGGTGGCCGGCATTGCTTGCGGGTGGCAGGGTGGGTGATCGCAGGTGACGCGGTGGGTCCCGTGGGAGGGTTAAACGTGGCCTTGCAAATAAAAAAATAAAAATAAATGTATTGTTGCGCCGGGTCCCACGTCTCTGCTCCTGCTTTTCTCTGCTCTTCACTGCCAGGCCCCACTGACCAATCACAACGCTGCAGTGCAGCATTGTGATTGATTAGGCACCCAGGCTCCCCATACCAATCACATTGCTGTAATGCAGTGTTGTGATTGGTTTTGAGCATCCTGATTGGACACACAAATAGGGTATGGGAGACCGGGCTTCTTCTCCATGCAGCCTTCATGGACAACAGGGAAAGTACACATGACTAGTTTGGGCAGCCCAAGAGGGCTGACCAAACAGTCATTGCGCACTTAGGAATGGGCAAACCACTCCTCTCCTGCTCTGCTCCTAGAGCAGAGGATCCCCGCCCACCAACTCACTCGCAAAACAGCAGGAAGCAGCATAAAATGATAATGCAACGTTATTATCATTCTTTGTTTCTGCTTCGCACTGCTTAAAAGCAGTGGGGTGATCCTCCTCTGCCATAGCCGAGGAGCCGCCAGTAGGTGGGGCTTATATATTAGCCCCCGACACCAGTGGTGCATCACTTTTAATATGGTAAAAAGTGATGTGGCTGTGGCGCAAGGGGCTTGGTATCTTTACTTCGGTCCCGCTGATTGGGCGTGGCTCATTTGCTAAATTTGTTCTTTGTGCAATACCTGGATTTTTCACAATCCTTTTGACTTCAATGATGAACATTGATGGCAGCACTCCCACTCTAAAAATTGTTCCAGCTCCCTACTCTTACCTCCCTCTTTACCTTACCTCTCTCTCTACCTCTCCCGTCTCTTTCTATACTACCTTTCTCTGCTCCTTATGCTTAATTTTTGCATCTCATCTCTCTGGCTACCTCACCAATTACTAAACCCCTGTGTCTTTGTGTGCCCTTCTGTGGTAGCAAGCCTCAGCCAGGCCTACTAGTGCAAGGGATTCGCCCTTCTCTACACAGAGTCCTCAGACCAATAGCAAGAAGCTGGCACAGAAACTGGAATAGAAAAGACAGAGTTTATTAAACCTCATGAGGTGGACCTACATTCACACAACACCCTTCGGTATAGTATGAGGTAGCACACTGACTGGAAGGAGCTGGGTCCTTTTATACCCACACAGGGGCTCAAAAGAAGGCGTTACAAGTACAAGCTGCCGTTCTTAGGCACATACAAGGTCATACAGAAAATGCACAGTCGACAAGTGGGAGGAGCTAACAGTTAGCTAGTTGGAGTAAACACATCCTTACAGTTACATGCTAGGGACAGCTGCAAGCGCAACTGAGCATGCGTGGAGTGGCAGAAGCTAAATATAATCAGTCTCTAAGCAGAGATCTTGGGCCTTACCTGCAGATCTACCACGAAGAGCTTCTCAAACCTGTTGATGAATAGAGATCAAAATAATCATTCAACAGAACACAAGGTACATCATGTATGGGGTGTGGCTTAGGAACTCCCCAAATATCCATCGGTCTTCCAAATACCACCTCATACGGTCTGAGACCTGATCGTCAGTGTGGTACTGATCTTATGAACAACAATGCCAAAGGCAATGCATCTGGCCACTTTAGGGACGTGGAAGCCAGTATTTTCGCCAGCTTCAATTTTAAGGTAGCATTATACCTTTCCACCAATCCTGCTGATTGTGGGTGGAAGACTGCATGGAATTTCGTTTTTATCCCTAATCCTTTCAGGATACAATCAACAACTTGCCCAATAAAATGGGGTCCATTGTCACTCCATAAAATTTTACAAACACCATATCTAGGGAAAAATTCCTTCAGAAGCACCTTTGCTGTGATAAGAGCAGTATTATCCTTTGTAGGGTACGCCTCTATCCATTTACTGAAGGCACATACCACCACTAGGACATATTTTAGATTATTGCAGCGTTCAAGTTGGATGTAATCCATCTGCAAAACTTCAAAAGGTGCGGTTGGTGTAGCAAACCCTCCTGCAGGAGTTTGTGTCCCTTTGCCAGGATTGTACTGCCAACAGATCAAACAGGACTGTACCACTCTTTAAGCTGTGCTGGCAATTTCAGGATGCTCGCAGACTTGTGTCAGCAATTTAGTTATTGCTAGAGCTCCAACATGTGCCAGCCCATGTGCCATTTGAACCATAGGTTGTAAATAGGCTGCAGGCAATTTCTACTTGTGCATATCTTTGTTATGCCAACAACCCTCATCGTCCAACATTCCGTCTTTGGACCACTGTTCAAGTTCTTCCACAGAAACAGATATCTGTATATCCAATACTTCCTCTCTAGCATCATGCCAACGCTCGGCTTGTGATTTTACTACGTACATAGGTGTAATGCTTCGCTGTATTGCAGTTTCGCGAGCTACACGATCTGCAAAGGCATTTCCTTGTCCTATTTTGTCAGTAATCTTCTTGTGTGCGCTACACTTCATAATGGCAACCTTCTTCGAATATGTAAGTGCAGTTAAGAGATTATGTACTAATTCTCTGTGCATTATCTGCATGCCATGGGATGTAAGAAAGCCTCTTTGCTTCCAAAGTAGGCCAAAATCATGAACCACTCCAAAAGCATAGCGGCTATCCGTGTAAATGTTCACACATAAGTCAGTACTAAGCTCATACACTCGTGTCAAAGCTATTAGTTCAGCTGCTTGAGCCGACTTCTGTGGTATGCGAGCTGTTTCCACTACTGTTTCAAGTGTCGTGATTGCGTATGCGGCTGAGGTTGTGCCATCTGGTAACTTCAAACAGGACCCATCAACCCACAGCTCCCCATCGACATCTGGAAGGGGCGTATCTTGCAGATCAATGCAACCCTTTGTCTGTTCCTCAGTAAGGAATTTACAATTGTGAGGCTCCTTTGATTGAGACTGAGTCGCAGGATAATGTAGCACACCTCTTCAATGTAATATGGGGTGCTAACAGTGTCAATTCATATCCTGTCAAGCGAGCACTAGTTAAATGCTGAGTTTAGTCTGATTCAAAAGGGCATCTACTGCATGGGGTACTAGCACCAACAGTTTGTGTGACAAAACTATCCCTTCACTCTGACGTATAGATACGGCTGTCGCTGCAACTGAACGGAAACATCCAGGCAACGCACGAGCAATAGGATCAAGGACTGCAGAAAAATATGCACAGGGACGCTGCTTGTCACAATGTGTCTGTACTAAAACTGACAATGCACATCCATCTTTCTCGTGTACATAGAGTGTAAAGGCCTTCGCATAATCTGGTGTACCTAACACTGAGGCAGAGCAAAGAGCTTGTTTCAACTGGCAAAAAGCATTTTTACATTCATCTGTCCAAGGAAGAGGAATCGGAGTGTTCTTAGTCAAAAGTGCTAGCAATGGTTTAACAATGTGTGAAAAACCCAATATTCATTGCCTACAAAATGAAGTTAACCCAATGAATGCACGAACATCTTTCTGTGTAGAAGGTACTGGAGTGTCTAAAATTGCTTGAATGCGATCTGATGTCAGTGCACGTCCCTCCTTAGACAGAAGATGACCTATATAGGTTACCTTCTGTCTACAATATTGCAATTTCTTTCGTGATCAGCAGCGGTCGGTAGTAGGTGTTTCTGCAGGGCGGTGACGTGGGGAGGGGGAGGGGCAGGGTGGGGGGTAGTAATGTATGGATTACGGAGTTTAACAGGTAAGTAAATATATAAATAAATAAAACAAATTTAGATGCGTGCACTGCATCACATTTGGTGATGCAGTGCACTCCTTCAGGCAAAATAAAAGAATCGAGTTGTCTTTTCAAGGCTTGACTATAGATACTCGGACTCTCAGTGTACCTTTGAGGAACTCTACACAATCTGTATGATCTATTATTCAAAGTGAAACCAAACAAATATCGGCTATCAGGATGAATAGGAATCGAGAAGAAAGCGTTCTTCAGATCCACTACTGAAAATGTAGTTGCAGTTGGAGGGGCCAAGGTAAGCAGTGTCGATATGTCAGTTACTACAGGATACTGTGGTACTACAATCTTGCTGACCTCCCTCAAATCAATGATAAATCTATAAATCTTAGTGTCAGCATCTTTTTTCAAAATGGGGAGAATCGGACTATTGCAAACATTATAAGGGACTTCTTCCACCACCCCCACTTCAATCAGATCTTTCACAATACGTGTAAGTGCTTCTTCTCCTTCTCGAGAAATTTTATACTGAGGTAATCTCGGCAGTATAGAACCCTCCTTGACACTAATATGTACTGGTGGAATAATCATTTGCCGTACGTCAGTGTCTGAAGTAGCCCACAAAGTACTAGGGAGTGAAGCTAGTGCAATATCCTCTTTAACATTACAGGATCTCTCAATCATGGGGTGGTTGTCAATTAAAATAACCCGTACTCCTTCCGGAGAACATTGTATCATGGCCCTAAAATATTTGAGCATGTCAAGACCCACAATGTTGTCTGGTGTATTTGGAGAAAGCAAAAATGGACATGGAGCAGTAAACTTATCAACATGGAGTGAAAGTGGTTGTGATAATGGGCTAAGGGTGGATGTTCCATCGAAACCTATCGATGTAATAGTTAAGCCAGACAGGGGAGCCCTAGGAATCAAGTGTTTAGACAAGGCGCTACGAGTAGCTCCTGTATCAACCAAAAACTGATCAGTAGAACCCAAAACATGTGCTGTAACATAGGGACCCTTCTTATCTACTGGAACTTCAACTGATTCCTTACCCCATCCTAGGCAATCCTATGCATAAGCAGAATCCTGCAAATTAGACGGCTCATAGTCGGACATTTGATATTGATTCCATCTGTCAAAAGTATTAGCCCCCTCTTGTCCACATGTATTACCATCAAACCTAGCACGATCATTCGTGTTTCCTCTAGGCCCTGAATATCCGGAATGATTTCTCATTTGTCCCCGACCACGTAAACCCTGCTGAGCACGTAGCACTGGACAATTAGAAATCCAATGTCTGAATTGTCTGCAATACGCACATTGATTAACAGACACATTCACACGAGGATAGGGAGGAAAAGACGAACCATAAGATCCATGTCCACCTCTATTATTACCTCTAGAAGGTGGGCCACAAGCTTGAGCCATCATAAGCTTTGTTTTTAACTCTTTAGATTTTTTATCCTCCTTACTTTTTGCTTCTAATTCTTCTCGTTCATAATACTGAGCCATAGTTAAGAGAGAAACCGGAGAAGAGGTAGTCCATGAACTTTCGCTGGACTTTAGGCGACTAGCTATTTCTGGCAAAAGGTTTGTGACATATTTATCGACAAACAGATGCCTACCCATGTCATCTGTCAATAACTGGCCACTAAAATCGTGGAATGTTTCTTCAAAGCGTGTGAAAAAATCTGAAACTGATTCATCTACGTTTTGCTTGCAAGATGCTAGCATAGTCCAATCTATCTTTTTAGGGGGAATAGTCGTCTTTAATTTAACCAATATAGCTGCTGGAAGATCTAAAATTAGCTGACACGGTTTTTGTGCAGGTTCTCTATCTTTATCTGATTGTTCTATATCAGACCACAATGCCCCAAATACCGCACGACCGTCAACTTTACGCACAGTTCTCCACATATCAGGCGGCAATATTAATCCAAAAAACAAATCAATGTCAGACAAAGTCATAGTACAAGAACAAATGGCACCCTCAATTTCTTCATAAAAAGCTGTTGGATTCTATTGTGGATCAGGCAATGCATTTTTAAGAGCCATGCCATCTGCTCTATTCCAAGGAGTGTAAACCCAATTATAAATAAAATACCCTTTTGCGTCAATAGAAGTCTTATCATCACTTGTGCCTGTTCCTTTAGGAAGAACATATAAAGGCGCGGCTTCCCGCATAGGTTTCACATTACAACATTTACAACATTCTTATCTGTTTCGAGCGTCGGAGCTCGTGCCATGTTGATTCGAGATGTTTGTGCAGCTGCGTCTGCTGCCTTTTTCTCCTCCCGCAAACGGACTGCGTCATCACTTAGTTTAACCAAGCGTCTGATTATGTCAGGCACCTGGGAGAAAACAAAAGAACCTTCACGTAATTGCTTACAATCCGCTGCTATATCACCTGGCTCTACTTCCACCGAATATTTCCTAAATCGCTCAAGAACCTCTCCAGCAAATATCTCGGTGAAATATTTTTGTTCCCTTTCCGACCAATTCTGAATGGTATCCAAAATGTCAGAAGCAGAATTAGTACTATGATCGGCTTTACGCGGCGCAGATCTAATCTGAGAGGAATGTTCGGTATTTAACATTGAGTGAGTGTCTCGAGCTTTATCCTGATCCGTAGGAGAGTCCTCATCTGACTCATCAGGAGCAGAGGGAAGAGTATACAGAGGTGGACAACGATCTAATAAGAGAGAATCATCTTGGGGTATATTAAGAATAGGATAAAGAGGTCTACGAACAGCATATTGGCCATTTACCTGTAACTAACGCTTGCTATCTTCCCTCTCTTTAATTTCTTTATTTCTCATTTCTAATGCTCTCGCATGCACACTTTTAGGCTGTTCTTTTTCAATCAAGGCCTGTACCCGCTTTATTCGCTCACGCACTTCTTTCTCCCACTTTCGCACACAGTCAAACATGTCTTGCCTTTTGTTTAAACATCCGTTGCTCCACCTTCTGAATCTTTCGCAAATCAAATGACCCATGCATAGGCCAACGCAACTCAGGATTCTTACGGATATATTTGTTCCACAACTTGCTGTACATTATGGACGAAATACCATATTTAACATACATGTCCCTATTAGGCGTCCCCTCCGGGGGGGCGGTTGTGCTTCATCGATTCTCAAATTGGTACCACTACAAAAGAAACACATCTTACGAAGTGTGCTGGAAACAGGCATGCCGAAAATAGTGCAAAATTTGCAGTATTATAGTCAAAGTAGCGCTTAAAGTACTCTTCATACGTTGTGCCATTCAAATTTCTTAGAAGTAGAAAAAAATCTCCTCATTACCTGCCTATATGTTTTGCAAGACATATATAATTTTCATATTCATAGAACTAAATAGTTGGCCAACTCCATATTCATATGCCACAGTAAGTGTTTCGGAAACTACCTTACCAATCCAAGGCGTCAATCTTAGAATAAGTGCCGCAAAACGGCTCTTACCAATCAAATGGTGTCCAGGTTCCTACTACCAAGTTCTCAAATCGACCAAACGGTCACTGCACGGCGAATCAACAGAAGAGATCTCAGTCGAGGACCGGCGCCACCTGGATGGTCAGATCAGAAAGAAAGGGAAAACGCCGTGGATGCCAAGACTCGGGTCTCTTCCGGCAGTGATCACGTCCAAAGCGAGATTCCAATCCTTCGTCTCGACCAGTCCTTCGGGCATCCGAGTCGCCGATGAGCCCCACATTGGACGCGCCAATTTGTGGTAGCAAGCCTCAGCCAGGCCTACTAGTGCAAGGGATTCACCCTTCTCTACACAGAGTCCTCAGACCAATAGCAAGAAGTTGGCACAGAAACTGGAATAGAAAAGACAGGGTTTATTAAACCTCATGAGGTGGAACTACATTCACACAACACCCTTCGGTATAGTATGAGGTAGTACACTGACTGGAAGGAGCTGGGTCCTTTTATATCCACACAGGGGCTCAAAAGAAGGCGGTACAACTACAAGCTGCTGTTCTTAGGCACATACAAGGTCATACAGAAAATGCACAGTCGACAAGTGGGAGGAGCTAACAGTTAGCTAGTTGGAGTAAACACATCCTGACAGTTACATGCTAGGGACAGCTGCAAGCTCAACTGAGCATGCGTGGAGTGGCAGAAGCTAAATATAATCTGTCTCTAAGCAGAATTCATGAGCAGTTAACAGAAAGGTAGGACAGATCACATAGCATACAAAATGGCCGAAAGAAATACAAAATGGATTCCGTAAAACAGGCAAGATAGTCTCGAAATACTGGATGTCTTCTGCTAATGCTTAATCTAATGATTGCTAAACTACGACACTTCTTCCCTCCTTGAATTTCTCTATGTTATCTCTGTCTATCACCATCTATTTCTCTTGCTCTGCTTCACCTGTCTGTCTCATGCCTCTCTCTTGACTTCAGATCAGCAATTGTAGCACACCACTATCTCTTCACCTCTCTCGACATATCTCATTGTACCTGTTATGTCTACTCTTGCTTCATCACCTGTCTTTGAATACACCTCTCTCTTCCCTACCCCTCTCCATGTGTCTCTCATGACCTCCCTTCTCTGTATATCCTCTCTACGATTGTTTACATTTCTGTTCCTCTCTCCACTCTCTCTACCTCAACGATCTCTAAATCACACCTCTACCTTCATCTCAATGCTCTCTTCGTATCGCACACCTCATTGTTTTACCTCCTTCTACTTCGCCTGTCTTTCCTCATCTACCTTTTCCTCATTGTCTCCTGCAATCTCTCTGTAACTTACAGATCTCTAATTTTCTCATCCGTGCCTCACCACTTTCTACTTCACCTCTCTCCCTCATTTCTCCGTCTACCTCACAATTCTCTCACAACCTTAAGTCTCTGCCCGAACTCTCTCTCTCATACACACAGACACATTAACCACCTTTTAATTCACATAGTTCTGCGTTCCCTACCATACCTCTCTTCTTATTCTTTGCAGCTGATAGAGTGCAATTAAGCTCTTCTAAGTGTTGGGGTGCATTCTAATCACAAATGGTTTGCATCCACATATAATCTGTTGTCGTAATAATATTGGGTCATTAGATTGTGTATTGCAATAATGTGTAAGTGAAGTGATGTAGTCTTTTTTTAGGTGGGCCAAAGAGCTGATGTTGTAATTGCATGTGTTTAGATGAAATCATAATTCCATAAAAGTATATTCACAACTAATGAATTTGTTGATACTAATGTTCCTATAACGTGTGGATGTTAATGACTATATATATAAATGTATTCTAAACTTGTGTACTGTTCCTACTTCAGCCGAATTTGTTAGGCCTAACTTTTGATTCTCCCTCTTTGCTCTCACATTGAAGGTTGCCAATAGAATTCATATGCATGTGGAATTTTCCTCTTTTCACGTTTCTGTTGCAGGTGCAAGAATTTGATCTCGTTAGTTAGAATAATGTCTTTGTTTCAGGAGCTAGACAGACATACAGAGGAGAGGATGTCTTTGAACACCAGTGCTGATAATGTAAGAGATGTTCTTTCTTGTCGGAGAAGGCCTTGGAACCAAGGTCATCGAGCAAGAGCCTGGAGGTACCGTTGCCTCATGGAACGTTACCTACAAGGAGGGGTTTGAATAGATGAGGCGGTCTTGTGATGCGTTTGGGGGGGTGTTTTTCGATTTTTGTATTGTGTTTTGGACAGAGTCCTGGGACTTCTTCCTTACCTGGAGATAGGGGAGCATCTTAGAATGACCTCCATAGCTTTATGCTACTCAACCCATTTAACGTGAGTGTGCTACTTAGGATGACTTCCCATGCGGACACATTTCTGGGGTCTTGCCTTAGGAAATGTTAAGCCGGGATGTCACATTAGCAATAGTGTAGGGACAGACTATTGCTCTGTCTACGAACTTCAAATGAAGAAGGATTTCAATGTAGTTGTTAGAATTATTTGTGTTCTGATTTTCGAATTGGTCATTCTGTGCATGTTGCACCGCCTAAATTTCATTTGTAAGTTTGGTTTTGTAATAGTGCCAATATATTTTTATACGGTCATCCTGAGGTGTTTGTATGTCAAATTTTTCTTGGCTTTATAATAAATATACTAAATTTGTGGGGCATATTAGCAAGGGCAATATCGCTGCTTTAGCTGGACTTTTTCCCGCTTAAGCGGCGATATTTTTATCGCCCTATCAGCAAGCTGTCACTAACAGCAGTTAGCGACAGCTTTTAGCGATAGCGACCGGTTGGGTGACCGCATTGCATGTCAGCGATATTTATCGCTAAAGACATGCAAAGTGGGCGTACCCAAACTGTTAGCGATTGAAAGCAGTCTCTAATACAGCTATCGCCTATTAGCAAGGCAGGCTTAGCGATAAAAAAAGTAGCGCTAAGCGCGATTATTGCTAGAATCTAACACCTGCTAATAGTATGAGTTACCTGTATATTTCAGGTTAAGCCCCCATTGGCGTTAATGTGTGAATATCGCTGGATTTTCAGCGATATTCACGCATTTCGCTGCTATCGCTGGATATTTAAGCACAATGGAGAAAAACGTTGCAAATAGAATGTTTTCTCCACTAACATATCCAGCGATAGGCAGCTATAAAAAAAAAACACGCTAAGCGCGTTTTGCGATAAATATCGCAATTTCTTGATAATATGCCCCTGTGTTCCTTTAGTGTCAGGGGAAATGGTAATGTGTAACTGGCTAATGATTTCCTCTCCCCTCCACGCTTGCAAGCAGGCAACAAAGACCCATCGGCCAGGGGTCCAGAGTAAGTGTAGAACGTGGAACCTGGCTCCTTCACCTCCTTCACTTTCGGATCCCTCTACCCCACCCATCTCACAACCTTAATTCTTCGTTGCTACATTTCTTTCTCTAACATATCCTCTTCTTCCCTGTTATTACATACCTCTGTCCCTGTCTCCCCTCCCACACACTCCCTGTGTACCACTTTGTCGACTTTCACTGATCCTCCTTACCCCACATCTCTTGCCCCTCTCACTTTGTACATCTCCCAACATGTGACCTATCTCTCCCACTGTATAAGCCTGAACTCTCTTTCTGTACCACCCCTCTAGCTCTATACTACAGCACTTACTACTCTCTTAACCAAACCTGTTTTACATAACGTACTTCTCATTCTAACCCTCTCACTAACAAATCAGCTTCTCTCTCTACCTTGCATCTTTCTATAATTCTCTTACTACCTCGTCTCTCTACCTTTCTGCTGCAACATTTCTTTGAATCTCTCTTTCTCTAACTCACCCCTCGATATACCTCATTCTCCCTCACTCTACATTTCCTTCTCTGAATCTCTTGCTGTCTCCACCTCACTATATGATTATAAATCTTTACCTAGCTCCTTACGTATTTTTCTCTATCTACCTATTTGTGTCTTTTTCTGGTTATCTTGCCTATCTCCCTGTACAAATCTCTCTATCTCACATGAACCTCACCTCGATCACTATCTCCCTGCTCCCTCTATTTTGCCTCCCTTGCTATAATCTTCTCCTATCCTTCGCCTCTCTCCCGCCCCCTCTCATTTCTCCTGATCACCTGAGCCGGAGGTCCCTATTTTACAGGGGAAGTTTTGGGGCCCATCGGGAGACGGGGAGGGGAAGAACCGACCGGACACAGCTGTAAGGTGTGATAAAGGCCGCTTTTATTGGAAAACAGGTGCATCCTGAAAACATACCCCCGCCTTGGCCTTTGCCGTACAAAACTAGGCCTAACTAATTATACATATACCTGACCAATCCCCCCACCCCCACCCCTAAACAGTTCCCCGACAACATCATAAACATCCTTATCCGTTACCCAAACGCCTGCCTCAACTGTTTTAACATCTGCCATATGTACACTCCCTCCCCTTCAACCAGTAAAGCTCCTTCCTCCTGTCCTACCCCCCCCCATTTTAACTAGGGAAAAGCGCCATCCTACATAAAACTCTCCAGCACCTGCTCCAAGCGACAAAACTTCTCAAACCCTAACACAGAAAGCACCTGCTACCAACAAAAGCCCTTGAAACCCAAACCCCTAAAAGGATAAAATCCCCCCCCATCTTAAGGGAGGGCGGGTGGGCCAAAACTACAGACACCCCCGGCTGCTGGGTCACTGTCCCATCAAATGGTGCACAAAGACCCAAAATGGCCGCTTATGTACCCTCCCAGCCCAAAAGGAGCCCAAAACCGCCGACCAGCCCAACCAGCCCACAGTCCCTTCCTGTGTCCTCCTATAATTCCTCCCCTCCCCTTCCTCCCAGGGCCCCAAAATCCCCGGGGGGGTGAGCCTCCCTCCGGTCGGCCACCCCCCGCAAAGCCCCATTGGGGCCCATCGGGAGATGGGGAGGGGAAGAACCGACCGGACACAGCTGTAAGGTGTGATAAAGGCCGCTTTTATTGGAAAACAGGTGCATCCTGAAAACATACCCCCGCCTTGGCCTTTGCCGTACAAAACTAGGCCTAACTAATTATACATATACCTGACCAATCCCCCCACCCCCACCCCTAAACAGTTCCCCGACAACATCATAAACATCCTTATCCGTTACCCAAACGCCTGCCTCAACTGTTTTAACATCTGCCATATGTACACTCCCTCCCCTTCAACCAGTAAAGCTCCTTCCTCCTGTCCTACCCCCCCATTTTAACTAGGGAAAAGTGCCACTCGAAAGCCCCTTACCGCTTTCGACCCCGTCCCCCAGGACCCCTGCACCTTCAGATACCTTTTCACCCCTATCGCCCGGTCCAACGCCTCCTTCAATTGCACAATGTAGAGCTCCATCCCATATCTCGACAAGTGTACCCCATCCTCCATGAAAAAGTAGACTGCCCCATACTTCAGTTCCGGGTGCTCCAGTCTGCCCACCCCTTCCTTCTCACAAAAAGCCCTCATCTCCCTGTTAATCTTCCTCCTTGTCCTGTCAATAGCCCCTGGTCTCTCCGCCCCCCTCCAACATCTCCTGGGTATAAACTCCGACCAGATGATGTAACACCCTCCCCACTGCCGCTTGATCTCCAGTAAATCCCTCCTCATCTGTTTCACCAGTGCCAGCCCTTTACACTGAACCAGGTCGTTTTCCCCCAGATGAACCACCAAAACATCCGGGCACACCCCTCCCCGCACTACGTTATTCAAAACCGGCACCAATTCATGCCAACGCATGCCCCCTTTTCCCCTCCAATGACACCTAAACAACTGCTCATCCAATTAAAGGTTCAGGTTCCTGTATTTTTCCCACTCAGCCTTCTCCGCTCTCTTTACAAAAGAATGGCCCACCACGTATATAGACACTGCTGCCGCTGTAGGCCCCGCCACCGCACCTGCAAAGAAACAAATGTAAGCAGCAAGTCCAAACTCCAGCCTAATCCACCACTACCCCTCGCAACCTGACATATGTCTTATAACAGTCCGACTTCCAGCGTCCCAACTGTTTAATTTCCTCCTTCCCCCAACCTTTCCGCGCCGCCTCCGTCGCCGCCCCGATGCGAAACAAATGCGTCCCGAAGTCTTTTGGATCCTCACCCATAGACCGCAGGGCGTGCCGCAGGACCCATAACAACTGAGCAGCCGTCACTCTTCCCGCCTCTCCCCTGCCAAACACCTCCGCCTCAACCTGCACCCCGCCGTCCGCCAGCCGTCTCCCCCACGCCATCGGGCACACCGCCTCCGTGTTCCCAGGACCCAGCAATGTTGAAAATGACAATGTATATGTACATAAGCGGCGTTCATTTGTGTTCACAGCACCCCTTGTTGTAAGCAGAACGGATATCGCTTAACACTGACTGTGTTATCCCGCCAGCATAGACCCATGCCCACACGTACACGACAGCCATTTTAGGCACCATGGCCTCTCTGCCCGCTTGTTAAACCCTCGGCACCCCTCCCCGCGCGCACTGCTCATGCATCGGCCATGAGACCCTCTCCCTCTGCGTGACCCTGCTCTAGAAGTAGCACTCCTGCTTGACCCACACCCCCCCATTTCCTCCCAAGAACACCCTTCCCCTCAGCTGACAACCCCCCGGCTACACTTGGCCTCTCGACCCGGTCCCAAGTCCTAAGACCAAGCCTCGTGGATGTACACCCCCCCCCTTTTCCCTGCCCAGCATAACACAACCGTGATACACCAACCAACGTGCCCGATCTTATCGCCTGCCCAACCTTTGACCTGATCATCCCCTCCTGCCCTCGTGTCCGGTAGGAATGTCCGGCTGAGAGATCACAATCTCTTGTTACACCCAGGAGGGGAGGATGACTTTTGAGCAACTGGTATGGGAATAGGCCTGAAGCTGGGATTCCAAGCATGTCTTTTCCTACTTCACGGCGTCTTTATTGTAATAAGGAATGTTTGTGCATCATAAACATGTGTATAAAAGACGAAGCCTCGGAGAAGCTGGTGTGTGTGTGTGTGTGGTGGGTAGGGAGGAGAGAGCACACCCTGTAGGCACCATGCGGGTGTCCGAAACGACAGGCTCTCCTCATTAGAAATAAAACTCTATTCTTGTTTTCCTGCCTCCAGCGCCCGTTTCTTTATTTGGTAATTGTTCAAGATGGGAACTAAGAGGCGTCCTGCGCCAGCAGCCTGGGCATCAGGTTCGTTATGGGCTGACTTTTCCACAATTGGCGTCCCAACGCGGGGTCCATCAGCGACATAAGGTCCGGTAAGAGAGGTCCAGACGATGGGGTGAACATCTAAATGATTGGAGTATACCTGCCTTGAGAGGGCCCTCGTCCGGCTGCCGATTGAATGAACTTCACCGATTCCGAACGGACCTCTCTCAAGTGACCTAGTGTCCTGACTGGAATCCCACAGGAATGCTGCAGTAAAAACATGGAGAAAGAGAACGATTGGGCGCTGGAAAAAGGAAGGCGAAGAATTGCCCACACGGTCCGGTCCGGGTAAGATTAAATAGGACGTCTTTACGTCCGATTGGTAGGATGGCTTTATCCATCTGATTGATTGATTGATTGATTGATTGATTGATTGTACTTGAAGTATTGGTTCTCTTTGAGACATTTTCTATCTGCAAACAGCGATGAATAGGAACGTTCCCCTCTCTTTGCAAATAGTAAAGGATAGGTAATGCAGACGTTTGTCCCCCATTGTAATCCGTCATGCCTATTTTTCTCCCCACTGATTGTTTGTTATCGATTTTTATCGATTATTGCTCTTTGAGATATTCTCTGTCTACAAACAGGGAAGAATAGAAAATATTCTGCCCCCCTTTTTGCAGATAGTGAAGGATAGGTAATGCAGGCTTTTGTCCCCGTTGTAATCCGTCATGCCTGTTTTTTTCTCCCCATTGATTGATTGATTGTCTGGACATTTATTGTTCAAGGAATAGTTCTCTTGAGGTATTGTCTGTTCGCAAATAAACATAGAAAGGAAATATTCTGTCTAATCTTTGCGAGTAGTGAAGGGTAGGTAATGCGGACCTTTGTCCCCCGTTGTAATGTCTCGGGCCTATCTACTCCCCACTGATTGGTAAACTAGTTCCACCCGGACCATTTATTAGAGGTAGGTCATCTGGCTCGACCAGAGGGCACCCCTAATAAAAAGGACATATGCAACAATAACGAAGTAATCACCGTATCCTGTTAACAGAAACTTTAGCATGAAACACAATAGGAATAAAAAGGGAAGAAAGAAATAAGAAAGCAAAATCAGTAGGCCACTGATGAGTTTTTGATTTCGCTACAAATAAGAAAACGTTAGAAATAGCTGACGATAAAACACACGATTTTCGCTAGAAATAAGAAACGTTAGAAATAAGCCCGTAATAAGAAACATGAAAATGGTGAGAGAAGCCAAGCTTGACATCACGGCAGCCACGAGGCAACCAGGCTTCATCACCCTCACTGCTCTAAACGTGTCTGTCCCACCGCCTGCCACGCCCCAATAACGGTAACATGAGACAGATACCTACCCCCATTCTAGAAACTCCCGAAGTGCAACAGGTTCGCGGCCACGCCCATCCGGAAGGCGAGATCTTCGGCACGTGTAGGGCGGGTCCTGCTGCCAGCCGTCGGCCGGAGGTCATCGAGTAAGGTGGGCCCGAAGAAGAGCCGAGGCCGACGGGATCCAGGCATCCCCACTTCTTCAATAATGGCTGCGACAACACTGGGGGGGGATGTCTTGCTCGTGCCACCGACCCCCCCCCCCTCGCATCTGCTGGTCCAGCCACGGCTTGGTAGAAGCTCCCCGGTCGGCCCTGAAGCGGCGCCTTGCAGGCCACCGGGGGGGGGATGTCTTGCCTATGCCTCCGACCCGCCCCCCCCCCTCTCTCATCGCCTGGTCCGGCCATCATGTATATTAGCGCCGAGGAAAACGGCGTGGGGTGCGCTGGGAGGGAGAGGCGGCGCGAACGAGCCTCTCCCACCTCCCCAGGTGGAGGCCCCCAGCGGCACCCCCAACGCTCCACTCACCCGACATGGGTTCGCCCACTCGTAAAATGGCGGACGATCCTACTGGAGCGGGCCCGGCGTGAAGAGATGGCCCGGCTGCTTGTTGATTAAGAAACGAGTCCCACCATCATAAAAGTCCTCCTCGACCTTGAAGATTCTATAGGAGCCCCGGGGGTCCCCGACCCCCGCGGACACCCCCGATGGGGAATGACTGCCATGATTTCCCCCGGAACGATGAAAATGTAGCCGCGAGACGACGACGCTCCCATGCTGACGCCAGCCTCAATTTGAATGACTAAAATCCTGCAGACTACAGTTCAGATCAGTTCCGGTGAAAACCCAGTATGACCCGGTAGGAAAAATTGTTGCCTCCCTCCCCCCTTTGACTGATGCTTCATACTGCCGATCCTTTCTGTTACCCTTTAACGGAACTTTGGACTGCCGAAAGAGGCTCTGGGCCAACCACGAGTTGGTAGAGATTTTGACTATGCCTGGATCTGCCTGGCTGCACCCAAAATGGCGCTGGTACAAATGAAACTTTCAACTCCTTGTTGTACCCCGATTGCTCAACCTTGGTGTCATGAAATATGTATACAGTTTTAAAAACAATGAATTGATATGGGATAGGTACTGATTATGTGTTCGGAGAATGAATTAAAGTGAGATGCGTGCTGATTGAACATTCGGACAATGAATTGTTGTTAAGTGTGGCGCATCATGATTATTGAAAGTTCGAATTTCAACACTTATGATACTTGCTCACACTGAAGTTTCGATATGATTTTATTGCACTTGTCGCACTTTTTATTATGAAATCAACGACCACCGACTCCATTGGGTTTTCCACTAATAAGTATCCCCACATGTACAGTTCTGGCCGGCCCACGAGGTTGTAGGCCCGTATTTATGCACCGACATTTTTGTTAAAGATTTTTGGAAAAGCAAACGTAGTTGTCACGCGTAAATTGGTAAGTTTCGAATAAATGACCACTATTTCCGATATAACTAAATTACTGGTGAAATGGCTCAGCTCGATTAGTTAAGGGTTGAAAAGTATGGTACACAGAAATATTGCAAGTTTGAACGGTCCAGGTTTTTGTTGTATGTAATTTGCATATTTTTGTACGGCCTAAAGCAACCGCTAAAGGTCCTGGTATTTAGCCTTTACTCTATATGCTACTTGTGTCAGGAAAATTGTTTTAAAAATGCCCCTAAGCCGCCCCGAAGGAGTGCCACCTGACACCCCTGCATACGACCTGTAATACCACACTTGGGCGACCTATGCTATCCACAGGCTTCCGATAAACATTTCTCCCACACTAAAAGGTCCCTCTGGGCTTGAATGCCGAGTTGGCAGGGACTTTGTTCCGTGGAGATAGGCCGAGTATGTAGTAAGTAAAAGCCTTTTCGGGTTTATGCGCGCTGATGTGTTTTTAAATGCTGCCCGCGCCCCCCCCTTCTTCTCCCCTCCTTCTGCAGGTCACATTGAAACACCGATTAAGATACGAAAAAGAAAATGGTGATCTAACGGACGAAGAGATGGGAAAAAGGCGTTCGATTATGGTACCTACACACGATGAGCGAACAATGCCCTGAACTTAGCGCGTGGGAGGACAGCCTGAAGCGGAAACTACAAAATATGACTTCGCTTGACACCCCGAATAATACAACCAAAAATGACGTGCACTAATGAATAAGCATCCTACGTTTAAATTAAATAGGGAAAGTTTAAGGAATATTCCGAGGTGAGGTTTACCCAAGTACCCTCCGCTTGGAGGACTAGGAATGTTGCCAGTGTTTGAAATCTACTACATCCTTTTCGCACCCTCATAGATATGAAACTTAAAGCTACCCCATTGTTCTTCCAACTGACACCCACTGTTGCCTCAGCCTGGAAACTCATTAGCCCAATCAGGTTAGCTCTTGACCAGTTGCCAAAGGCGTAAGTGTTTACAACCCAAGCCACCAGTAAAGGCATCCGACGATAAAAGAGAAGAAAAAGGTAAAAAGAGCTTGGGATGCTAAGGATGCGCAGCACACAGGAAGAGATCCCTTTTGGCCAATAACTGTTCTATGTTTTGTCTTGGATTTTTGTAAATAATACATGTACTGTCTCCCCCGCCTGAGTTTGTGTGTACGTAAATGTATGGATCTACGTCATCCCCCTGCCTGTGTTTCCGTATTACTTAACCCCTGCTGTTCTGTGTTGTGTGCGCACTGAATGGCCCATTATTGTGCACGTCTCTCTCTCTCTCTCTCTCTCTCCATGTCATACGTGTACCGAATGGACCATTTAGAGTGCGGACTCTCTCTCTCTCTCTCTCTCTCTCCCTCTCTCTCTCTCTCTCTCTCTCTCTCTCTCTCTCTCTCCCTCTCTCTCTCTCTCTCTCTCTCAGGGTTCCCCCCTGTTCCCTCCTTCCTTGTATGGTAACGTTGTGCCCCCCCGGCACAAACCTAATTGGGTCTCTTCGAACACAAAGGTGTTCGGCAAAATTGACAGGAACTAAAACGATTGTAACTTGCCATATTACTACCTCTCCTTTCTGCAAAACGATAGAACCCGAGTTGGTAATGAAGGAAAGGACAGGTAAGACGACTGATGTCCCCTAATCTGGCCCTTTTATAGGGGGACTATAACGTCAAATGGCCCTCTGTTTTTCAGTTCGTTAGAAATGCAATTCCCAATGCCCAGATTACCTCACCCCTCTGCACTTAAGTGCGGATGTCCACAGCATCCTCGCTTCCCCCGATTGACCCCAGCTTCCTGTCCAAAGCGTCCTCGCTTCTCCCGATTGACGGCAGCTCCATATCAGCTATCCCCGAAGCGTAATTGCTGGCCTTGATTAACGGTCGCTCCCCAAGAAAAACATGTGTAACCTCTGCCCCCCTCTCATGATGATAACCCCCTGCTTGCAAGAGTTAGCCGACCCCGAAGGGAAATGTAAGATTATCAGTACTTGGGTTATAAAGAAAAAGGGCGAGTCTCTACCTAAGGACTCGATTTCGAGTTTGATATAATACACTGTTGATAGGATTCCAATTTCTCTCCACGTACGTCACGAATGAACGCCAAATAGGCTTACGAATACAGTGGAAATGCCCTCTTACATTACTCTAAAAGTGATGACTTCTGACTGTGACCGATGAACCTATCCCCCACCTACTTAGGATTGGGGACGGAATTGAGATGTATAAATGTCTTCTCCTGCCAGTTTTCTAAAACTTGTTTTGTACCCATTCAAAGATACAATAACCGGAGGAGAGGAGCTGGACGTGCCGCACAGCCTGGCCACAGATCATGAAGCACGTGTGACCGCGACCAAAGGTGGAATCGCAGAGCAACGAGACGCGGGACGAGGCACCACTCTCAAACCCGGCAGATAAAGGAATGAAGGGCTGCCTTGAAGCCCTCGATTTGCTGAACCACTCGTGCCTGAAGTCCCCGTCCCTTTTGAGCCCGACTGGTGGGCCTGCCTGCTCGTCGTCCTTTGCTCCTTTGGTCCCTTGGTGTGCTCAAAGATCTGATCCCACTCCGCCCTCTCTTCCCTTGATTATTCAACAACATCACCCTTTTCGCATAACTTTTGACTATAGAATAAGGTTTTGCCACGGAAAAAGAAAGACACGCAGGTGCCCAGCATGAGGCACCCCTAAGAAAATCAGTTAGGAAACAGGACTGTGATCTAACAGCAGAGGACTGATCGCACCCTGCAACGTGTAAGGATGAATCTGAGCTGGACCTATAGCTCCACCGCCGGTGCTCAACAGCGCCAACAAAAGAAGACGGACTCTGTTGAAAAGACATTGTGACGAAGACCCCCCCTTCCTGAACTTTCTACTCACCCCCTTGACTAATTGCTTGTATCGAACTGAATTCCTCCCTCAACCATTTTGTATTGCTTTCTAAAATGTTTCATCGGTCACTCATGTATTTAGTTTTCCAAAAGTCTCTTATAGCACTGACAAGACCCGAAGGTATCAGAGCACTTTTACTGTATGTTGATGTCACCAGAGAGAAAGTCGGAACCTGATTCTATAATGTGTCGGAACATTTTTCTTGATTGACCCCGACTAAGTATTATACCGATCTCTAGACTTGTATGAATAACCCGACAAATGTAAATTCACATGTACCGCATTCCGCCTATCGTATCGACTGTATAGAACTGAACTAGCTTATGTAAAAAAGCGGCGACTGTTGAAAATGACAATGTATATGTACATAAGCGGCGTTCATTTGTGTTCACAGTACCCCTTGTTGTAAGCAGAACGGATATCGCTGAACACTGACTGTGTTATCCCGCCAGCATAGACCCATGCCCACACGTACATGACAGCCATTTTAGGCACCATGGCCTCTCTGTCCGCTTGTTAAACCCTCGGCACCCCTCCCCGCGCGCACTGCTCATGCATCGGCCATGAGACCCTCTCCCTCTGCGTGACCCTTCTCTAGAAGAGGCACTCCTGCTTGACCCACACCCCCCCATTTCCTCCCAAGAACACACTTCCCCTCAGCTGACAACCCCCCGGCTACACTTGGCCTCTCGACCCGGTCCCAAGTCCTAAGACCAAGCCTCGTGGATGTACACCCCCCCCCCTTTTCCCTGCCCAGCATAACACAACCGTGATACACCAACCAACGTGCCCGATCTTATCGCCTGCCCAACCTTTGACCTGATCATCCCCTCCTGCCCTCGTGTCCGGTAGGAATGTCCGGCTGAGAGATCACAATCTCTTGTTACACCCAGGAGGGGAGGATGACTTTTGAGCAACTGGTATGGGAATAGGCCTGAAGCTGGGATTCCAAGCATGCCTTTTCCTACTTCACAGCGTCTTTATTGTAATAAGGAATGTTTGTGCATCATAAACATGTGTATAAAAGACGAAGCCTCGGAGAAGCTGGTGTGTGTGTGTGTGGTGGGTAGGGAGGAGAGAGCACACCCTGTAGGCACCATGTGGGTGTCCGAAACGACAGGCTCTCCTCATTAGAAATAAAACTCTATTCTTGTTTTCCTGCCTCCAGCGCCCGTCTCTTTATTTGGTAATTGTTCAAGATGGGAACTAAGAGGCGTCCTGCGCCAGCAGCCTGGGCATCAGGTTCGTTATGGGCTGACTTTTCCACAGCAACACCCAAGTACCCCTCCCTCTCTGATCAGTCTTGGAACGTTGAAGCCGCACTGCGACCTCCCTGCCGCGGAACTCCACGTCCCCCCACGTCAGCCCCGCACGCCCCTTCAAACCCACCAACTCCGACACCCGAAAGGCCCCGAAATACATCCACGACATCAAAGTGGAAAACCGCACCGTCTCCTCCCGATCTCTGCACACCACTGGCAAACAGCCCACCAACCCTTCCAACATCGCCTCTGTAATTGGCCGTCTCCTCCGCACCCGGGCCCCCCTCTCCCTCTCCCATTCCTCCAAAAGACGCCCTCCCAATTCTCCCGCCGAAGGGGCATAACCCCACCAAAGCTTGCCCATGAACGCCAAACCTGCCATTTTCCCCGCAATCGTCACTCTCGCCAAACCCTTGTCCATTAACCCCAGCATGAATTGCACCACTTGCTCTTCCCGACGCCACTTGTCCCGCTGCCTTACCGCTCCAAAACGCAGAAACTCCAGCCATGCCTGTTCGTAACTCCTCCACGTGGACGCTGCCATGGACGACCTCACCAATTGAACGACCCGCGCTCTCCCACCAACCACATCTCTTCCGGCACCTTCGTCTTGACCGCCGCCGCCTCCATGGCTAGCCCATGGAACCTCTGCCACTGTGAACGAGACAAAGCATCCGCAATGTCATTGTCCACTCCCGGCACATGCTGTGCCCGAAACAAGATATTGTGTTCCAAGCACCTCAACACGAACACGCGCATCAGCTTCAGCACTTGGGGCTCCCTCGCAGACTGCCGGTCCACTACCTGCACCACCGACATATTGTCCACCTTGAACAACACGCGCTTGTGCGCCAACTCACGCGCCCACACTGCCACAGCCACCACCAGCGGGAACAATTCCAAGAACGCAATGCTCCTACCCCCTGCCTGCCACTGCTCCGGCCATTGTTCCGCGCACCACCGGCCCTCCCAGTAGAGCCCGAAACCTCCGACTCCCGCCGCATCCGATGACATCGTCACATCCCACTCCCACTCCTCCAGGGGGCGCCATGGGAACACCGTTGAATCGCTCCAAAAACGCCAACCACATGCTCAGATCTTCTCTCGCGCCCGCCGACAGCCGTGTGTGATGATGTGGCAGCGACAAACCGGACAAGGCCAATCCCAACCGCCAACAAAAGGTCCGCCCCGCTCGCACCACGCGGCACGCGAAGTTCAAATGCCCCAGCAACACCTGTACCTCTCGCACCAACACCTTTCGCTTCGCCAACATGCCTTTCACCAACTCCACCAGCACCGCCCGCTTGTCCTCCGGTAGGCGTGCTTCCATGGCCGCCGAGTCGAGCTCTATCCCGAGGAACGACAGCACCGTGCTGGGCCCCTGCGTCTTCCCTGGCGCCAAAGGCACCCCCAGGTATTCCATCAGGTCCGTAAAACTGCTCAGCTGCTGTTGGCAGTCCGTCGAACCGGGGCTGCCCACCTGGAAGAAGTCGTCCAGGTAATGCGTAATCGCCTCAGAGCCTGTGCGCCAGGAAAAAACCCACTGCAAAAAGAGCTGAAACGCTCCAACAAGGCACACGACACGGAGCACCCCATTGGAAGCGCTCTATCAACAAACAAAAAAAATGAGCCCATCCAGCTGGATCCCCAGCAAATGATGATCAGCCGGGTGAACCGGCAGCAACCGAAATGCCGACTTTACATCGCATTTTGCCATGAGCGCCCCCCGACCTGCCGTCGTCACCAACTTCCTCGCGACGTCCACGGACGAGTAGGACACCGACGCCAACTCCGCCGAGATAAAGTCGTTCACCGACGCGCCCTCCGGCAATGAGAGATGTTGAATCAGGCGGAATTGACCTTGCTCCTTCTTCGGGACCACTCCAATGGGCGAAATGATCAAATCTTTCAACGGTGCTACCTCGAACGGTCCCACCATCCTCCCCTCTTTCACTTCCTTGAAAAGCTTCTCCCGGACGATACCCATGTGTGCGTTCACGGACTTCAGGTTCTCCGCCCAACGAGCGATCCGCGGACCCTCGTACCCCAACCGGAAACCCTCCCTGAAACCCCGACGCAGCACCGTCGCATCGTCCGCCCGCGGATACGCCTCCAAGAAAGGCTCCAGCCGGTCCAGCCTAACCGGTGTACGAGCCTTTTCCCATGGCACTCGCTCCCCCCCTTCCCCCTCCCCTCCCCCTGCCAGGCACGGGAGTCGGCTCCCCAAAGCCCCCAGCATCGTGCCTCTGGGTGGCGTTTTCCACAAGCGGAGCACTCATGCCTAAACTTGCACGTCTGCCGGAGACAGGAACCCCTGTTAAAATCCCAGCAGGTCCCAACGCTCTGGCTGCTCCCGGCTCCTCCCGGCCCCACCCCCCCACGGGTGGGGCGAGCCAAAAAGGGGGAGGGGCGAGTGGCAAACCACTGGCCGTGTAGATGGTGCGGCCAAATTTCGCCCCACTCATCGTCTGTTGGTACAGGTCCGCGTCCAACTCCCCCCACTTCGCCTCCGGGTCCGACGCCATGCGCGCCCGGAACTCCTCGTCGTAATGCGACCAAGCATTGCCCCCGTAGGTCACCTGCGCCCGCCGCACCACATCCATGTATTTGAAAAGCGCGACAGCCCTGTCAGGGTACTTCTCACAGTACACGCTCGCATATATCAAGAAAGCCGCCGACCAATTCTCGATAGTCACCGGCACCCTCGGCCGCCTCGCCAACTCCTGCTCCTCCTCCTTCGAACCCTCCTTGGCCATCAACTCCCGGTGGAGCAACTTCAAAATCTCCACGTACTCCCCCTTCCAGATCTTCTCCCTAGTCGCCAACGACAAATGTGCCCCCAGCGGCTTCGCCACCCCCATGTACGGCAGCTTCTTGACCGGGACCTCGCAGCTTTCCTTCGCCCCGGCGCCCGCCGACCCGCCAGCCGCCACGCCCGTCCCCATACTCACCGACGCCGCA
This sequence comes from Lissotriton helveticus, assembly GCF_964261635.1. Taxonomy (NCBI): domain Eukaryota; kingdom Metazoa; phylum Chordata; class Amphibia; order Caudata; family Salamandridae; genus Lissotriton; species Lissotriton helveticus. The sequence continues at coordinate 2,124,187,003 of NC_136059.1, read as the reverse complement.
CCGTCCGCTTCTGTACACACCCCGGTATCAACCACATACCTACCCTTCACCAGTCTCACCTCATCCCCGCCCACAGCATCCGTCCCCACCGACACATGGCAACCGCCCACCCCACCCCCTCCCTCCTTGCCTCCTTGAGGCGCGCCCAAGCCGCTCCCCGACCCCGTACTGGTCTTACCTGGCGTCAAGGCTGGCGTCCTCACCGGATCCCGCCGCTTAACCAGGTCCGCAGGGGGGGCCGTCACTCGCGGCACCACTTGCCGGGGGCATTCCTGTAAAACACTGCTAACAACATTACTGACCTCCCCCCCGGCCTCCCGCAGCTCCCCCTCCTCTTCCGACTCCATCCCAACACTCCCTTCAACGTCCGCCAAAACCCTTCCTGTGGACACCCTGCTCAGACCTGCCTTGTCCCTACACCTCGTCATCAATGCACCTAAATCCACACTCACTCTCCTTCTACCCTCCTGGTGGTAATCAGAGCAACCCGCTGCCTCTTCGCTCCATCCCCGTCCCCCGGCGGCCGGATCGACCCATCGGGAGGGGGGCGTCGGAGAGCTATGAGCCAGCCATCCGCCGTCTGTCCACACATGGTCCCTCGTTGGAGCGCGACCGCCCGTACTAGGCAGAGCCGGCCCATCCACTCGGCGGGGTGGAGCCGCATGCTGCTCACCCGAGCCCCTACCCCACTGCTCCTGCCAAGAGAAAAAAGGGGAAGTCCAGCAAGCCGGGGCAAAACCATCTCCGTCACCTCCCCAACCACCACCCCCCCCTGTCGCAGAATGCCCTCCTCGCCACGCTGGATGCCCCCCCACCCACTCTCCCCCCACCTCAGCTCCCCGCCCCGCCCCGTCCGTCCCATGCGCCCCCCCTGGACCCCCACGCTCACCCCAAACCAGCATCTCCCCCCGCTGCCTCCTGCCACTCCACCTGCCCCATACCCCCCCACCGAACCCCCCCGCACCCTCCCCCATCCTCCATCCACCCCCAAACCTCAAAGCCTCCCCGAAACCCGAGACGACCTCCCTCTGACTCCCCCCGCACCCCCCCAGCCACCCACCCCGCCCCCCGCCCCGCGGCGACCCCCCCCTGCTTGGTGGAACCATGTCTTCGTCTGCCGAAACCCCTCCCCCCAGCTCGCTCTCGCCCCCTTCACCCTCCTCTTCCCCCCCTCCGAATCCTCAATCAGCAATGGCGATACCTCCCCTGCCTCTCCCTGCCCCCTGTCTCCCCCTCCTCGCCTGCACCGCCGGTCACTCCCCCATGCTCCCCTCCCGCCTCCCCATCCGCCCCCCCGCCTCCTCCACCTGACCATGTACCCCACTTCCACTCCCTCCCAGTGCGGGACCCCCTCCCGCCCCCCCTCCCCTGGCGCTACGTTTTGCCCCGCGGGCTTCCTTTTCCCCCCTGCCCCCCCCTCAGGGCCTCGTCCCTCCACAATATTCCCCATCGCCCCTCCCCGCCCCCCCCTCGCCCTCCCCCGCCCCCCCCAGTACCTCTGCACCGTCCACAAACACTAACGGGGCCTTCTTCCTGCCGCCGCGTTGTTGTCCCCGCCCCCCACCCCTCTTCGCCGCCCCAGCCCCTCGCTGCCCGCCACCGCGCGCCGCTCGCTTCTGGGCTCCCGCCCCCTCCCCCTTTCGCGCACGTGATCGAGGCGGCTCGCAGGCCGCTACTGCCGCCGCGGCGCCATCTGCCGCGCGCCGCGGCGGCCTTACCCGAACATCCGCTCGCAGGAGGTCCGTCCTGCCCGCCTCGCCCAGCAGGCGCAACGCCTCCCGAACTCGGGGTTCCGCCATAGATTCCGCCGCCACCGCAACAGGTACCACTGCCATCGTTCCGCCGCCTCACGCACAAATCCCTCCCTCGCACTCCCAGCTATAACCCTACACAAAACTTCGCTACCTCCTTCCTGCACCACCGCTATCTCCAACCAAGTCTCAGCCCCCAAATACAACCGCCTAAATACTACCACGCTAACTGAGTCACAAAACTACAGACACCCCCGGCTGCTGGGTCACTGTCCCATCAAATGGTGCACAGTGACCCAAAATGGCCGCTTATGTACCCTCCCAGCACAAAAGGAGCCCAAAACCGCCGACCAGCCCAACCAGCCCACAGTCCCTTCCTGTGTCCTCCTATAATTCCTCCCCTCCCCTTCCTCCCAGGGCCCCAATATCCCCGGGGGGGCGAGCCTCCCTCCGGTCGGCCACCCCCCGCAAAGCCCCATTCGCATAGAAAGATGAGAAGAAGAACAATGCCAGAGAAAATAATTAAGGAGAAAATTATGAGATTCTTTCGCATGGTGTGGTGGAGATCGTTGACCCAGTTTTTTTTTTATTTCTCTGATGCAGCAAGAATGCGCTCTGTGACGAGGGACGTATCTGAAATGACAGTTATTTGGTAATTAAAATCTACAATTTAAAGCTCTTTGTACATACTCCTTATCAACTGGTCTTCTAAACATCCACCAAGTCGCCATTACCGTGTATTTCCTACCATGGGAGGACAAGGCTACTTAGAAACCGAATTCCACATAAAATATTGTTTTGTAAGATGAAAATAACTAGCTCCGAATACAAAATGAAATTATTTCATCAATGCTTGATCAAGCTTTCTTTTGTTACTATTTGGATTGCTGACCCTGGGAAGTTTAAGCTTTTGGTTGCCTGTTTGCTTAACATTCAACATTGTTAAGCATATTGAGTTCTTGAATTATCCAAAATGTGCAGTAAATTTAAAATTGTTCTGATTAGTGCAGGAAAATATTACCAGCGCACCAAAAATTGCACTCAGTTTTATCATTACACTAGTAGCACATCAATGGTATGATAAATTGCATTGACTGAGATTAGGTATTTTTTATTATCGTTGTCTACCGACATCTAGTGGTTTCTCGTGTACATTGCTGAAGTGTATTACCAGAATCAGTAGTACCTCACTCGTTCATATTAGATTATCGCCAGTATAAAATAAAGTATGCCTGTGAGTTAAAATGGTTAACTTTTCCAGTAGTTTGTGCTCGTTTGTTATTCTTGCGTATCCATGTGTATTTCATTGCGGCGGAATGTACTTGTTATCGTTCCTTTAAATCTCCTTCTCGTGTTAATACCGCCCATAGCTAGAAAATCTAGCCGATTACTTGTATGAAAAAGCTGAACAAAAACATATCAAACAAAAAACCTACACGGAAAATCATACACCTCCAAAAATCAGGCGCTCCCATTTGCTTCCGTTTCTTCTGAGTTTTATAGGAGGGCGCCGCTTATTAAACTTGACGCTTCTCAAGGTTACCTTCGATTGTTCAAACATTAGAACTACAGAATCTCCACTCCACCACAAAAAGGGCCACGTATAGTCCCATAATTCCATGTAAAGCATGTGTAAAAATGTAATTGAAATTTTGGAAACCAGCTCGAACCAGCAAGGACTTGATTTGGACGAGTTTTGGCATCAAAACGAACATTTTAAGTTTATTTCGCTTGCTTAGTGAAGCACACACAATCGAATTATAAGAAAATTCTAATAATATATAAACTCTTAATCTATCATATATATTCATCAAACTAGTCGCTGCCATTTGAAAATATAAAGAATGAATTATTTACTTTAATTGCATTTCATTTGTCTTAGTAGTGATGCAAGTATTTTCTTTGTGTCATCGTCTGTGTTTGTAGTGGTGACTTCCAAAACGTGCTAATAACTTTTCGTCAAATGTTATCAGTACTTGGCAATGAAGCAACGTATATTACAAATTGTCTCATTTTCCTTCGAGCAAGGACAACATGTAAAAACGTATCATGCACGCCCGTGCACTTCTAACCTCTCAACACTAGATTTGCTTAAAGAGAAAGTTTGTAGACTTCACCAAGACCTGCCATTATTAAACAGCACGGAATCAGGGATGGACAGATTAAGAAGAAATACAGCTATCCCCAGAGGCTAGTAGTTAGATGTGTTCTATTCTCCCGAGAAGCCAAGTTTTTAGGTTCTGAATCGTGATGTAAAGCGAGTATTTGAATCCCCTGGCGTTCTTAAGACCCATCTCTACTACCAATTTAACACAAACGTTATTATACTCCGTCAAAACAGCACTTGTGTTAGCTATATATTGTATGCTATGTCTTGTGATGTTATTTAATTAAGCTTATGTAAACCTCAGTTGCATGCAGCTCTCCATATAGCTGGATGGTTAAAGAGGCACAAAGCAATAAAGAGAAAACCTTGGTGTCTCAGCAGAATTTCTTCTTTGTGTTGATTTTCATCGCACATTATAACTGCTGCTTCTATTTTCCTCAAACAAAATCACAAGCACAAGTACAAAGTAGTAAAGCACAATTTGCCTATGTTAGCCTGTAACACAAGAGTCTTGAGAACGTTTGCATAGCTCCGGAAGTCCCAGTAGAAGCTTCTAAGTGCTAAACCCCACATCTAAGAGGTGTTTCAAGTCAACAGGTAATGGACAAAGGATTGACCATCTAAACATTTCCTATAAAGAGCTTAGATTAGACTAACAAATTGTTAGACCTGACAGCCTAAGTGTGGTCCTCCTCCAAACTTTTTGCCTACTTGCCTTCAATACTGCTGAATTTTGCTTCAGTTGGCATTAGGACTCTGTGCACTTTACCACTGCTAACTAACCAGTGCTAAAGTGCTGGTGCTCACTCCCCTCGACGTAGTTTGATTGGCAGATCCACAATTGGCATATTTAAGTTTCTCTAAGTCCCTAGTAATTTACACTACCTGTGCCCAGGGCCTGTAAATTAAATACTATTGGTGGGCCTGCTGCACTGATTGTGCCAAGCACTTAAGTAGCCCTTTAAACATGCATCGGGCCTGACATTGCAGGGCCTGTGTCTACAGTTTTTGAACTGCCATGTCAACCTGGCAAGTTAAACCTCTTGCAGACCCAAACGTTCCTTTTAAATACATACATTACCCCTAGGGTAGGCCCTGGACAGCCAGAGGACAGGGTGCAATGTATTTAAAAAGGAGGACAAGTACTTTTAAGTTTTACATGTGCTGGTAGTGAAAAACTCTCATATTAATTTTTCGCTGCTGCGAGGCCTATATCTCCTATAGGATAACATTGCGATTACCTTATTACATTTTATAAGCGTAATTTCCAAATGGAAATATACAAACTGATTTAAGTTTAGTGTCTCTGGAATAACATTTAAAATCCAAACTTATGGTGAAATCGGAATTTAAATTGCAGATCTGAAAATGCCACTAAGAAAAATCCTAACTTTAAGACTTTGGGTATTCACAGAAGGCATTTAGGAGACCTAAAGTTAGGAGTCCTAACTTTACGACTCCTAAACTGAGAAAAATCCTAACTATAAGACTTTCGGTATTCACAGAAGGCATTTAGGAGTCCTAAAGTTAGGACTCCTAACTTTTGAGAATACTGAAATGAGTAAGTGCCTTCTGTGAATACCAAAATGAGTAAGTGCCTTCGGTGAATACCAAAATGGTAGTAAGTTTAGGATTTTGTACTAAGTTAGTTCTATGAATCAGGCCCATAGTAACTACTTTTTCCCCCTCATTTATGCACCCTTAGTGGTTATAGCAACAAGGTCATCTCTTACTTTGGAGTCCCTTGGAGATGAGGTGGAGACCATATCTTAAAAACCAACACTTTCTTTGAGTTTATGTGTCATTATGCCAGCACAAAGGGACTTAAGATTAGTTGATTGCATAATTTAAATCATAGGACGTCCCTTCCAACCCTACCTGATAAATGTTATTCCAAAGTTTCCAGTGTTTTGTGTGTTTACTCTCGCCTCTGGACTTATCCAAATTCCTGAACTTATCTACTGCCCGAACCCAGTTCTCTACTACTGGAGGAGATGGAAGAATCCAATTTATATACACCTCACGTCTGGCAAGCAACATGAATGTAAATAAAAGATATTTTTGATTTTTAGTTAAAATAATTTGAGAATCATTGATATCCATAATACCAAAGATATTAATAAAGGAGCTTACCTTGATGCTGATATATAAAGTCGTTATAAATTATTTTATCAACTGTGTTCCAAAATGCATCAAGGTGGGAACATGTATAAAACATGTGGATATCATTTGCTTTCCTCTCACCACATTTAGGACATTTTTTCATCTCTGGTTATTCATTTTTGAGAGTTTTTCAGGGGTCCAATAGGATCTGTGCAAAGTAAACAAATGATTTTTCCTAAGGGGTGCAAAAATTATAATGTGCTATAAAAAAAGTGCAGGATACTTGCCAGAGTTGCTGCAAGTCTTGAGCCAGCTTCCTCCATATAAGATCTGGGATTTCAAAATCGACTTCATTCTTCTCCACGAGGTACCAGTACCACTTTGATACTTCTTTACGCACTGGATCTTTAAGTATTTCTTGCTCTAGGTTCCCAATGTGGTCTGATGTTATCACTTGATCTCTTGACCAACTGACCAGCTGGTACAATTTAAACCTAATATTTCATTGTTGGTTCTTTTTGCTAGATCGTCCCACGATATTAATTTACTATTTTCCATGAGATCTCCCCACTTGTCCATTCCTGCTCTTTTCAAAGGAACTGCTAATGCATTTTTCATACACTCTGGAGTTCCGGGAGAGTTTCAAATTGGTGCTTGGGGACTATAATATGGAAAGTGCCATATCTTCCTTATCTTTGACCATAGTTTGAACGCTGTTCTTGGTACCTTCAGCCTGATTTTTTAAAAGTACTTTTGGTGGCCAAACTTGTAGAGGCAGTGGTCATGATTAATAATTGCTTTCCAATAGGCAGGATAGGTCCCATGACTTCGAAAAATTTTTTTTGCATTTTTGAAGTGGAAGGCTTTTTAATACAACATAAGATCTGGGCTAGCTATTCCTCCTTGATATTTCTTCTGACGAAGCTTATTCCATGCTATCCTAGCACCTTTGGAAGGCCCACATAAAGGTATTGATTCCACTCTGGATCTTTTTTATGCAAAGTGAGTTAAATTCCAAAGGAATTGCGTTAAAAACAAAGGTAAACTTCGGTAGGAGGGCTATTTTTATCACGTTAGATCTCCCCATGAAAGAGAGAGATAAACAGCTCCATGATTTTGATAGTTTGCTCATCTCTTTGATCTTTCACTCTAAATTTACTTGGGCAATTTCATCAATGTTTTTTAAGACATGGATCCCGAGATATTTGATTCTATTCTTAGATTCTGTCAGTGGCCTAAGCATATTACAATGCATAACCTCCGTTTTTTGGTGATTAATTTGATAAGCCGAGATGTTCCCTAATTCTGTTAATAAATATGTTATGCAATTAGAAGACTCATTTAGATTACTATTTTAAATCGTTAAATCGGCAGCATATAGTGCCACTTTTAAATTCCAGCCAATAAAACTAAATGGGAAATTTCTCTAGAGGTCATGATCATGTTAGCTAAGGGTTCTATATATAAGTTAAAAAGGTGGGGGGAGAGCGGGCACCCTTGTCTGGTGCCTCTTTTAATTTGAAACCCTTTTGATACACAACCATTGATAAATATTTTTCCTATGGGAGCCAAATATATATTCACAATTATACTAGAAAGATTCTGGCTAAGTTAGTATATTGAATAACTTTCGGCAAGTATGCCCAGTTTACGAGGTCAAAAGCTTTGGCCGCATCGAAGGTGAAGATCGCTAAAGGGACCTTTTCCTGAACTGTGATATCAATGGCTCCAATCAATTGATGAATGAGGTCGTGTAACTGTCTCCCCCTTATAAACCCTTCTGGTCTTCATGAATCAGCTTGGCAGAAAGGGCACTAAGTCTTTTTGCTAACATCTGTGTAAATATTTTATAGTCTGTGCTGAGAAGCGATATGGGCCTATATGACTCACAATTTAAGGGGTCTTTACCCGGTTTTAAAATCAGACTTCATTCCAAGATTTTGGAATTGGGGAACCGTCTATGTAGATAGTATTAAAAATATCTACTAGTTTGGGGGGCCAAAAGTTCTTTTAGAGCTAAGTAGAGCTCATTTGGGACTGCATCAGGGCCCGCAGCCTTTCCTCTTTTCAAGCTATTAATTACCTCTAGAACCTCCTTCAAGGTAAAAGCTGAATTTAATGCTTCGCAGGAGTCAGCATCAATCTTTGAGAGTTGTACATTTTTTAAATATGAATCCACAGCTAAAGGTAAAGGTGAGAGATCCTCCTCATACAAAGACTGGAAGAATTCTACGAAGGCTTCATCGATATCCACTCTATCTTCAACTTTTCTCTTACATTACCCTTATAGATAGCTGTGATTTTATTTCTGTTAGACTCAGTTTTGAGCTTCCAAGCCAAAAGTTTTCTGCTATTTTCGCCAAATTCATAATTTGCTAAAGAACTGGCTTTCCACCTCTTCCTTATCCTTTCCTCCAGATATAATGACAACGCCTGTTTTTTTTATCCTCCAGATTATTTTGTTCTTCCTCCGTAAATCCAGCTTCTAAGCTCCCTTGTTTTTCTAGTATTCCAGCCTCTAGCTGGGTTATTTTAATTCTTTTCTCTTTATTTTTATCTGCAGCTATACCGATTAATACTCCTCTAAGAACAGCCTTATGAGCGTCTCATATTATCGCATTAGTAACTCTTCCCCCATTATATCCTATAAAATAATTTACTGTTGTTACTCTTAATTTATCAATAACTTGTTGATCCAACAGGAGAGTATGATCCACTGTCCATCTTTTCTCTTCCTGCACCTGCTTAAAATCTATATCTAGTTGAACTAGAGAGTGATCTGAAAGATGGGCAGGCATATGAAGAACTTTTTTAATGCAATTACTTAGAAGTTTATCAGTCAGGAAAAAAGTTGATTCTTGAGGTGTGACCATATTTATCCCCTTCGCTAGTAGGCCTTTTCCCCTCGTATGCTAAGCCTTTTTTTTGGGCTATTTGGGGTAGTGTGCGTTAGGCCCCTGTAACTTTTTGACCACATAAGGTATCCACGCCAATTTTGCGTCCTTTTCTTTCAACATCATGGGGATTCTAAAGGTACCCAGGGTTTGTGGATTTCCTTGGAGGGGTCCCAGAAATTAGCCAAAATACAGTAACATTTTTGTTTTTTTCAGAAAAATTGGAAAAACGGGCTACAAATGAAAGCCTCTGGGGTTTTCCCTGCAAATGTTATCAAAAAAGAGTTTGTGGGGTTGAAATCACCACTTTTCCCAGCTTTTAGGGAATGACAGTCTTTTGTCAGAGAACCAACATTTTATACACAGTTTTGACATTTTTCTGGGACATAGCCTATTTTTGCTTTTCTTTTGCTTTCAACCTCCTTCCAGTTAATGATAAAAATGAGTATGAAAGCAATAATGGATCCTGAAAAGCTATATAATTCAGAAAATTATACAAAATTCTGAATTCAGAAAGGGGTCATTTGTGTAGATCCATCAAGGTTTCTTTATAGAAACTAACAGTTAAATATTGGACAAATTGATAATTAGTTGAAAAAAACAGCCTTATGTGTCAACGTTTTCACCTGTAACTTCTTGTAATTATGAGAGCTCTTTGAAAGAAATATACTGTTACATCCGCTGGACCTTCCTAGTTGTGGGGATATATAGGACTTGTAGGTGCACCAAGAAGCAGAAGAACCCAGAGTCAAAAACTGAGTAGCAACTTGTAATGGCTTTTTATTATGTACCGGTTATATAGTAATTATTGTGCGAAAAAGTATACATAGAAAAATCGGTATGAAAGACACCTATGTATTTCTGAAATGGGTACAAATCATAGATTTTAGAAACAGTACATATTTGCACATTTTCAAAATTGGGAATACTCATACTAGCATGAGAATTATTGGTCATTTTTCAAAATGACTTCTTTTTTACACATTGTCATTCATTTGGAAGGCAGGAATGCATCAAAACTCAATAGGTAATAACAGTTGCTTTACACATCTGAATTACCCTAAGTCTCCTGATAGAAATGGTACCTCACTTGTGTGGGTAGGCATAGTGTCATAGGCATAATGTCCACAACCGGAATGGGCTCAAAACCCAATGTGAATACACCACATTTTCACAATGAAATTGTACCCTTTTTTAGCTGTCGTTTTTGAACCCTAGCTCTGCCAGCACCTAGAGAAACCTAGCAAACCCATACATTTTTTAAAACTACACACGCAGGGGAATCCAGGATGGGGTGATTTGACTGGCTGACACCATGTTCTGTTACCCAGAATCCCTTGCAAACCTAAACAAATGTCAAGAAAACCACATTTTCCCAAAATTTCTGTGGTGGAAAGTTTTAGAATCTGCATGGAGCCACACATTTCTACGCACCCTGCATTCCCCTAAGCCTTACGAGAAAAATGGTACCTCACTTGTGTGGATTGGCCTAGTGCCCGCAACAGGAAACAGCGCAAAACGCAACGTGGTCACACCTCAATCTCGCAGTGAAAAATGACCCTTTTTTGGCAAAGTGCATAGCTGTAGTTTTTGTATCCTAGCTCTGCCGGCACCTAGGGAAAACTAGCAAACCTATACATTTTTGGAAACTACACACCCAGTGGAATCCAGGATGGAGTGACTTGACTGCCTCCCACCAGGTTCTGTTACCCAAGATCCCCTGCAAACCTAAAAAATTGTCAAAACAAACACATTTTTCCCACATTTCTGTGGTGGAAAGTTCTGGAATCTGCGTGCATCAACAAATTTCCACCCACCCCGCATTCCCCAAAGTCTTATGAGAAAAATGGTACCTCAATTGTGTGAGTCGGCCTAGTGCCTGCGACAGGAAACGATGCAAAACGCAACGTGGTCGCACCTCAATTTCGTAGTGAAAAAGGACCCTTTTTTTGCAAAGTGCCTAGCTGTAGTTTTTTAACCCTAGCTCTGTCGGCACCTAGGGAAACCTAGCAAACTTTTACATTTTAAAAACTAGACACCCACGGAAATCCAGGATGGGGTGACTTGACTGCCTCCCACCAGGTTCTGTTACCCAGAAACCCTTGCAAACCTAAGAAATTGTCCAAAAAAAAACACTTTCTCCACATTTCTGTGGTGGAAGTTCTGGAATCTGCGTGTATCCACAAATTTCCTTCCACCCTGCGTTCCCCAAACTCTTCTAAGAAAAATGGTACCCCACTTGTGTGGGTCAGCTTAGTGCCTGCGACAGGAAACGGCGCAAAACGCAACGTTGGCACACCTCAATTTCGCAGTGAAAAATGACCCTTTTTTGGTAAAGTGCCTAGCTGTAGTTTTTTAACCCTAGCTCTGCCGGCACCTAGGGAAACCTAGCAAACCTATACATTTTTAAAAACTACACACCCAGGGGTATCCAGGATGGGGTGAGTTGACTGCCTCCCACCATGTTCTGTTACCCAGAATCCCTTGCAAACCTAAATAATTGACAAAAACAATACATTTTCCCCACATTTCTGTGGTGGAAAGTTCTGGAATCTGCGTGGATCCACACATTTCCACACACCCCATGTTCCCCAAAGTCTTCTGAGAAAAATGGTAACTCACTTGTGTGGGTCGGCCTAGTGGCTGCAACAGGAAACGGCGCAAAACGCAACGTGGTCACACCTCAATCTCGCAGTGAAAAATGACCCTTTTTTGGCAAAGTGCATAGCTGTAGTTTTTGTATCCTAGCTCTGCCGGCACCTAGGGAAAACTAGCAAACCTATACATTTTTGGAAACTACACACCCAGTGGAATCCAGGATGGAGTGACTTGACTGCCTCCCACCAGGTTCTGTTACCCAAGATCCCCTGCAAACCTAAAAAATTGTCAAAACAAACACATTTTTCCCACATTTCTGTGGTGGAAAGTTCTGGAATCTGCGTGCATCAACAAATTTCCACCCACCCCGCATTCCCCAAAGTCTTATGAGAAAAATGGTACCTCAATTGTGTGAGTCGGCCTAGTGCCTGCGACAGGAAACGATGCAAAACGCAACGTGGTCGCACCTCAATTTCGTAGTGAAAAAGGACCCTTTTTTTGCAAAGTGCCTAGCTGTAGTTTTTTAACCCTAGCTCTGTCGGCACCTAGGGAAACCTAGCAAACTTTTACATTTTAAAAACTAGACACCCACGGAAATCCAGGATGGGGTGACTTGACTGCCTCCCACCAGGTTCTGTTACCCAGAAACCCTTGCAAACCTAAGAAATTGTCCAAAAAAAAACACTTTCTCCACATTTCTGTGGTGGAAGTTCTGGAATCTGCGTGTATCCACAAATTTCCTTCCACCCTGCGTTCCCCAAACTCTTCTAAGAAAAATGGTACCCCACTTGTGTGGGTCAGCTTAGTGCCTGCGACAGGAAACGGCGCAAAACGCAACGTTGGCACACCTCAATTTCGCAGTGAAAAATGACCCTTTTTTGGTAAAGTGCCTAGCTGTAGTTTTTTAACCCTAGCTCTGCCGGCACCTAGGGAAACCTAGCAAACCTATACATTTTTAAAAACTACACACCCAGGGGTATCCAGGATGGGGTGAGTTGACTGCCTCCCACCATGTTCTGTTACCCAGAATCCCTTGCAAACCTAAATAATTGACAAAAACAATACATTTTCCCCACATTTCTGTGGTGGAAAGTTCTGGAATCTGCGTGGATCCACACATTTCCACACACCCCATGTTCCCCAAAGTCTTCTGAGAAAAATGGTAACTCACTTGTGTGGGTCGGCCTAGTGGCTGCAACAGGAAACGGCGCAAAACGCAACGTGGTCACACCTACTTTTCGCAGTGAAAAATGACCTTTTTTGGCAAAGTGCCTAGCTGTAGTTTTTTAACCCTAGCTCTGCCGGCACCTAGGGAAACCTAGCAAACCTATACAATTTCAAAAACTAGACACCCAGGGGAATCTAGGATGGGCAGACATGACTGCCTCCCACCAGGATCTGTTACCCAGAATCCCTTGCAAACCTAAAAAATTTACAAAAAAAACATTTTCCTCACATTTCTGTGGTGGAAAGTTCTGGAATTTGCGTGGATCCACAAATGTCCACTCATGTGCGTTCCCCAAAGTCTTCTGAGAAAAATGGTACCTCACTTGTGTGTGTTGGCCTAATGCCTGCGACAGGAAACGGCGCAAAACGCAACGTGGTTGCATCTCAATTACGCAATGAAAAATGACCCTTTTTTTGCAAAGTGCCCAGCTGTAGTTTTTTAACCCTAGCTCTGCCGTTACCTAGGGAAACCTAGCAAACCTATACATTTTCAAAAACTCGACACCCAGGGGAATGCAGGATGGGGTGACTTGACTGCCTCCCACCAGGTTCTGTTACACGGAAACCCTTGCAAACCTAAAAAAAAATCCTAAAAAACTTAATTTCTTAACAGTTTTGTGTGTGGAAAGTTCTGGAATTTGCATGTATACACAAATTTCCTTCCACCCCGCGTTTCCCAAAGTCTTTTGAGAAAAATGGTACCCCATTTGTGTGGGTCGGCTTAGTGCCTGCGACAGAAAACGGAGCTAAACGCAACGTGGTCACACCTCAATTTCGCAGTGAAAAATGCCCCTTTTTTGGCAAAGTGCCTAGCTGTAGTTTTTTAACCCTAGCTCTGCCGGCACCTAGGGAAACCTAGCAAACCTATACATTTGTAAAAATTAGACACCCAGGGGAATCCAGGATAGGGTGACTTGACTGCCTCCCACCAGGTTCTGTTACCCTGATTCCCTTGCAAACCTAAATAATTGTCAAACAAAACTCATTTTCCCCACATTTCTGTGGTGGAAAGTTCTGGAATCTGGTGGATCCACACATTTCCACCACCCCACGTTCCCCAAAGTCTTCTGAGAAAAATGGTAACTCACTTGTGTGGGTCGGCCTAGTGCCTGCGACAGGAAATGACGTAAAATGCAACGTTGTCACACCTCAATTTCGCAGTGAAAAATGACCCTTTTTTGGCAAAGTGCCTAGCTGTGATTTTTTAACCCTAGCTCTGGCGGCACCTAGGGAAACCTAGCAAACCTATACATTTGTGAAATCTAGACACCGAAGGGAATCTAGGATAGGGGGACTTGACTGCCTCCCACCAGGTTCTGTTACCCAGAATCCCTTGTAAACCTAACAAATTGACAAAAAAACACATTTTCCTCACATTTCTGTGGTGGAAAGTTCTGGAATTTGCATGGATACACAAATTTCACCTCACCCTGCATTCCCCTAAGTCTTCTGAGAAAAATGGTACCTCACTTGTGTGGTACCTGGGACAAGAAACGGCACAAAACGCAACGTGGTTGCACCTCAATTTCGCAGTGAAAAATGTCCCTTTTTTTGCAAAGTGCCTAGCTGTAGTTTTTGAAACCTAGCTCTGCCGGCACCTAGGGAAACCTAGCAATCCTATACATTTTTTAAAACTAGACACTCAGGGAAATCCAGCATAGGGTGACTTGACTGCCTCCCACCAGGTTATGTTACCCAGAAACTCTTGCAAACCTAAACAATTGTCCAAAAAACACATTTTCTCCACATTTCTGTGTTGGAAAGTTCAAGAATCTGCATGGATCCACAAATTTCCTTCCACCCTGCGTTCCCCAAAGTCTTCTGAGAAAAATGGTACCTCACTTGTGTGGTTCGGCCAAGTGCCTGCGACAAGAAACAGTGCAAAACGCAATGTGGTCGCACCTCCATTTTGCAGTGAAAAATGACCCTTTTTTGGCAAAGTGCCTAGCTGTAGTTTTTGAACCCTAGCTCTGCCGGCACCTAGGGAAACCTAGCAAACCTATACATTTGTAAAAACTAGACACCCAGGGGAATCCAGGATAGGGTGACTTGACTGCCTCCCACCAGGTTCTGTTACCCAGATTCCCTTGCAAACCTAAATAATTGACAAAAAAAACTCATTTTCCCCACATTTCTGTGGTGGAAAGTTCTGGAATCTGCGTGGATCCACACATTTCCACCACCCCACGTTCCCCAAAGTCTTCTGAGAAAAATGGTAACTCACTTGTGTGGGTCGGCCTAGTGCCTGCGACAGGAAACGACACAAAACGCAACGTTGTCACACCTCAATTTCGCAGTGAAAAATGTTGGCAAAGTGCCTAGGTGTAATTTTTTAACCCTAGCTCTGGCGGCACCTTGGGAAACCTAGCAAACCTATACATTTGTGAAATCTAGACACCGAAGGGAATCCAGGATAGGGGGACTTGACTGCCTCCCACCAGGTTCTGTTACCCAGAATCCCTTGCAAACCTAACAAATTGACAAAAAAACAAATTTTCCTCACATTTCTGTGGTGGAAAGTTCTGGAATTTGCATGGATCCACAAATTTCACATCACCCTCCATTCCCCTAAGTCTTCTGAGAAAAATGGTACCTCACTTGTGTGGGTCGGTCTAGTGCCTGGGGCAAGAAACGGCACAAAACGCAACGTGGTCGCACCTCAATTTCGTAGTTAAAAATGACCCTTTTTTTGCAAAGTGCCTAGCTGTAGTTTTTGAAACCTAGCTCTGCCGGCACCTAGGGAAACCTAGCAATCCTATACGTTTTTTAAAAACTAGACACCCAGGGGAATCCAGGATTGGGTGACTTGACTGCCTCCCACCAGGTTTTGTTACCCAGAAACCGTTGGAAACCTAAAAAATTGTCCAAAAGAACACATTTTCTCCACATTTCTGTGTTGGAAAGTTTGAGAATCTGAGTGGATCCACAATTTTCCTCCCACCCAGTGTTCCCCCAGGTCTCCCGATAAAAATGGTACCTCACTTCTGTGGGTGGGTCAAGGACCTGCGACAGGCAAGTGCCCAAAACCTATTGAGGCAAAATCAAAATTACCTATCACAAACCAATCTGGTTTTGCAAGGGGGGTCCCATGAAATTATGGCCCGGGGCTCGGAAGCCATCTAGGGAAACCTACCTAACCCACACATTTCTGGAAACTAGACACCCGGGGGAGTCCCGGGAGGTATGGCTTGCTACACATAAAAAAGCCAGCGTAATCGTTGCCACCTAGAGGCTTTTTGCTAATGCCCCCATCTGCCCCCCAGGGGGGGACAGAAAGTCCACTTGATGCCAGGGAGTTTTTTGGGCAAATTTTAATTAGGATGGGGCTGCCCAAAACGGGCATGCCAAAGCTCCCACCCTAATTTAAATTTTCCCAAAAAAATCCCGGGCGTCTAGTGGCCTTTTTGTACCCCGGGGGGACAGATTAGGGGCTATTGCCCCATCTCCCCCCCAAGGTGGGCAGGGAGGCTTTTATTTTTGTGGGAGAAGGGGTGGGGGCATGGGCATGCCCATTTTTGGAGCCCCCATCATAATTCAAATTTGCCCCAAAAAATCCCTGGCGTCTAGTGGGCTTTTTGCCCCCCCGGCGGGGCAGATTGTGGGCTAATGCCCTCATCTGCCCCCCGGGGGGGGCAGAAAGTCCACTAGATGCCAGGGAGATTTTGGGGATATTTTAATTAGGGTGGGGCTGCCCAAAATGGGCATGCCAATGCCCCACCCTAATTAAAATTTGCCCCCAAAAATCCTTGGCATCTAGTGGCCTTTTTGCCCCCCCAAGGGGGGCAGATTGGGGGCTACTGTCCCATCTGCCCCCCAGGGGAGCAGGAAGGCTTTTATTTTTGTGGGGGAGCGGATGGGGGCATGGGCTTGCCCGTTTGGGAGCCCCACCCTAAATAAAATTTGCCCCAAAAAAATCCCTGGCGTCTAGTGGGCTTTTTGCCCCCCTGGCAGGGCAGGTTTCTGGACGAAAGTCCACTAGATGCCAGGAAGTTTTTTGGGCAAATTTTAATTAGGGTGGGAGCATTGGCATGCCCGTTTTGGGCAGCCACTACCCTAATTAAAATTTTCCCATAAAATCCCTGGTGTCTACTGGGCTTTTTGCCTCCTGGGGGGCAGATTTGGGGCTAATGCCCCATCTGCATCCCAGGGGGGCAGAAAGGCTGTTTTTTTTGCGGGGGTGGGTGGCAGCATTGGCATGCCCATATTAGACAGCCCCCACCTCAAATTATAATTTAAAAAAATCCCTGGCGTATAGTGGGCTTTTTGCCCCCCCAGGAGGGGCAGATTGGGGGCTCCTGCCCCCAACTGCCCCCCAGGGGAGGCAGAAAGGCTGTAAATTTTGCGGGTGGGCGCATGGGCATGCCTTTGTGGGCAGCCCCCACCCTAATATATTAGGCGGCATAAAAAAAATCCCTGAGGTCTAGTGGGTTTTTTGCCCCCCCCCCGAGGGGGCAGAGTGGGGGCTACTTCCCCCATCTGCCCCCCAGGATGGGCAAAAAGACTGGAACCAAAACAATTTGGGGGAGCAAAAGCCCTTGCCCAAGGGGCCGCTGCCCCCTCCCTGGTGTCTAGTGGGTGGCACTGGGGAGGGGTACCATTGGAAAGAGATGATTCTCCCCTTTCCAATGATACCTCTCCCGTATTTCTACGTGCCCGGTGGGCTGAGAAAGCCCCCTGAGCACATAGAAACTGAAACTGAAATGAGCCAAGACGTGCGTGCTGATCGTCATTGCAGGGAAACCAGGAGGGGAACAAAAGGGAATCCCTTTGGTGCCCCCACCAGAGGGATTTCGTGGGCTTGGTGTCATGACGAGCTGAGCTCATCATGAGCATTCGAGCACTGTGTGCCATGACAAGCTCAGCTCGTCATGAGCACCCAAGGGTTTATAGTTCCTAGAAGTAAATGTATTAAGCTGGTCTCCTCTAAGCTTCCAAATATCAAATAGGCCCAAGCCATCTTTCAGTCTATTCAGACACTCTCACATTCTCTGGAGATTTAAGGCTCTACCAGGCGGGTGTCTATCTTTTTTGGGGTCTAAGAGGATATTATAGTCACCGCCTAGTATAAATGGAGTGGAGAATGTTATTAGTTGCTCGTGAAGAGATTGGAGAGGTGCGGAGTCATCAATGTTAGGGCCGTAATATCTAACCACGGAGAGGGAAATATCTTGCACTTTTATGTTAGCTATGGCCCATCTTCCTCTTGAATCTGCAACTTCCCCTATTAATGTGAGATGAGGTGATTTTTTTTATATTAATTGATACACCCTTGATGTTACAAGATTGATTTGTGCAAAGACTCTCTCCAACCTATTTCTCATATTTTAAACTTCAAGCCACTCTTTCTTAAGAAGATGGGTTTCTTGCAATATAATGATATCACTTTTCATTAACTTAAGGTATACAAAGATCTTTCTTCGCCTTCCCTTAGTTCTTAGGCCATTCCCGTACCATGTCACAATTTTTAACTCGCTCTTTAAAAATTAAGGGGCATATTAACAAGATGTGCGATAATAAAAGCACATCGCACATTTCCATATCGCCGGATTTAATCGCCGTGATAGCGCGTAATTATCAATGCGCAACACGGAGGTGAAATTAAATCCGGCGATAGTCGGCAATAGGGAACATTAGCGCATGAAAACAAGCATTGTTTTCACGCGCTAATGTGTGCCTTGGTAATATGGGGGGTGGATTCAGCTTTATGATCCACACCCCCATGTTATCAATGCCTAACACCTGATCAAAGCAGGCGTTGGGAGACCAGCGATACACGAGTTTATCGCAGGTCTCCTTCTCCCAACGCCTGCCTTGATAATAGGGTGTTAACACCTCCAACCACATTTTACATGTGGTTGGACGTGGGAACGCCAACCCTGCATCCCATTAGCGTTATCTATCGCCCCCAGCGCGGGGCGATAGATGACGTCAAGAATACGTCTCTAACTCAGGTTAAAGACGTATTGGTAATAGTGCGATGAAAAAAATGCGTTAGCGACAACGCATTTATCGCGGGCTTGGTAATATGCCCCTAAGTTATATTTCCCTGGATTGTAATTTGACCTTGTTTGCTATTAGTTTTACATATCGGACAAATATATACTTTATTATTATTTCCCAAATGCTCCCCACCCAAAATCATTTTTTATTTGCATGAGAAAGAAGAAAAAATCTTAACCTTACCCCCATCCTGGAGAACCCTCCCTGTAATCATTGGGCGATTCCTGTTGCCCTATTTGAGGACCGCAATTGTGAGAGTTTAATCTAGGCTCCCAGTATTACTTCTTACCAGTTGTTTTCATATGTTCTAGGAACATTTCATTTCTTTTGGGTCTCTGATGTTATGAGTCCTAATATTCCACATTATTCGTAGAAGGGCTGGAAATTTCCTTTGGACCGTAGCCCCTTTAGCCCTCAGCTCTTGCATGTACTTTCCTAGGGCCCATTGTCTGTCAGCTGTTGCCTTTGAGATGTCAGAACGGATTTTGTAATCATATCCGTCCTTTGTAAGTGTGCCGAAAATCAGCGCCTTGTTCAGAATAGATTCTTTTACGGTATAAGATTTGAAGTTAACAAGCACTCTATGAGGATTTTTTCTGCCTTTATTCAATCTAAAAGGGTCTCTATGGACCCTTTGAATATCTTCGTTTAGATTTTTTTCATCCATTTCAGGGATATGGGGCCATATCTATCAAGCCGTTTTTGAATCGCGAAGGCCGAAATTCGCAGAATTTTGGCCTTTGCGACTCGCAAACGGCCGTTTTGCATGTTTTGGAATGTATGAAACATTCCCAAAATAAGGAATTGCAAAGTTGTGCGATTCCTTATTTTTCCATAGCATTTAGGAAATCGCAATTTTGTGATTCCTTAAATGCTATGTATGTAGCATTTTTGGCTTGCGAATTTTGGTTAAGAATTCGCAAAATACCACCAACTTGTAGTTGATGGTAACTTGCGAATTCTTCCAAAAATGCACAATTTGGCATTTTTAAAGGTGGCATGTGATGCACATACATGCCCATAGGGCATGTATGTGCGCCATATGCACACACATGTTCTTTTCAGGGGTGCAGCAGGGTATCTTTGAGACACCCCTGCACCCTTGCAATAATTCTCAAATTGCGATTATTTGAGAATTATTTTGCATTCATTCCTATGGGCCTCCTGGCCCATAGGAATGCATTGGAAATTATTCCTTAATTGCGAATTCGCAAAATGCGAATTCGCAAATAAGGAAGCTTAAGGAATCGCAAATAAAAAGCGATTTTTTTCATGCATACCATTTTGTAATTCCTAAATAGCGATTCCTTAAAATTCGCTATTTAGGAAATGCAAAATAGTTTGGTGATACATATGGCCCAAAACATTTTAGGAGATTTACTATAAAAGGTCTTATGTTCTGCCATTCTTGGCCTTCCGGTATATTTAACAGTCGTAAGTTATTTCTCATGAAATTATTTTCCAAAATCTCGACTTTATCCCTAAGTTCTTTTTCTGACAGTGTTAACTTTTTAATAGCTCTCTGATATAGCCTCATTTCTTCACTGGCATGTTCCAAGGCATTTTCAACTAACACGACTCTGTCCACTAGTGCATTGACCTTGACTTCTAGGGCTTCACAGGTGGCCTGAATGTTCTCTTGTTTTTTTTCAGATTTAGCAAAACTTAGTTTCATCTCCTTAAAGAGAGAGCCCACCAAGTCGCCTATATCATCCTCCAAGGGGATTTCTATGCCTTGTTGTGTATGTATGTTCATGTTGTGGAGTCTCCTCGCCTTCATTATCTTCAATAAGATTTTCATCATCGTTACCCAGATCTTTTGTCATTAGAACTTGATACTTATTTGGGGACTCCATTATTAAAGATGACGAGGACATTATTGGTTGGTTTTGCCCAATTCTGTTCTCTACTTTGAGTGGCCCGTGTCTTTGAGTTGGCTTCTCTTGGACTTTAAAAAAAGAGCGCAGTGATGGGACACTTTCAGGTTAGATCCCTTCTTCAGTTGCTCTTTTTCTGCCATTTTAGCGGCTCTAGTTGAGACCACTGCTGCTAATGCTCCTTTTACCTTCTGGAACCTTTGTCTCCTGTTGTTGTATTTGGATAAGCCACTGCCCTGCGATGTGTACATTTCTTCCTCTTGTTCCTGGTGTTTTTCAGAAGCTTTATCTAACAGAGAAGTAGCATCTTCCAGGTTATAGGGGTTGCTCTTTAACATACACACACTTTCATTAGGGTCAATAGCACTGAGTCCAATATTTTCCCCCTCATATGGCAGTGGCGCTGATTTGTCTTGAGCAGGCACTTTTTGTGAAGAGGAACTTAATGAAACCCCTTGTAACAAAGCTCCCGAAGATATATGTGAAATAGAGAGAGCCGTTCTTTTGCCTCCACCTTTTTTCTTATTTGAATTCATACAGGCAGTGGCTATTACTTCATTATCAACAATTTGAGAGCAATTTTTAGAGTTTCATTCTGATTTTATTTTCCCTTTCAGAGTAACTTTCAAACAAGTCTCCTCTTCACCACCGGTGTGGTGTATGTGGCTAGAAACTAACCCTAAAGCCCCTGTAAGTTTCTGGGTAAAGTAAGGGGATTTAGAAGGGGGCCCCCTGAAACTTACTCTGTTTGTTGCCCCTCGAAGGTGTTGGAAAATTGCGGCAGCCTCAGGCCAGAAGTCCCCTTTTTTGTTCCTTATTGAAGCCCTGGATAACCACCTCCAAGCAAAACACACTTGAGCACGGGGCAGCCCAGCTGACCCTGCTTTCGCACCGCCTCCGTACTGATGAGTCCCGCCAGCCCAGGACAGAACCGCCGCCCAGCAGAACCAGCAGAACCTACGTTAGAGTTTCCCACACCGCAGCTACATGATCCACAGCTCGTGCAGGCTGTAAGCTCCCGGTGAGTAGAAGACTAAGACCCTCGAAGTTTTACCGAGTTTACAGAGTGAAAGACATTCACGTGAAAAACTGCATTTGCGAGCCGACATCTAGTTTGTTCCCTCTCACGCTTGTGGTGCTCGCGACTGTGGCGTTCAGCCGGCCGCCATGTTCTCCCAAGCCGAGATAGTAACTACTTTTACATCCTTCATTAATCGTAGACTTAAAATCTCTACATTTGTAAAGACATTTTTGGAGAGAGCTCCTTAAAAATACAGAGGTTTTCATTGCCTTCTTTGTTTCTATAGTCTGGCTTAACAGCGCAGCTGTTACCAGCCAATTAAATAAACATCACTATAGAGGGGCTATGGCTCCACCGACAAGTTGGGAACCAGGAGTACATGATTTGATTGGGCAGAAGGTGTGTCATTCAAAGGCCTTGCCCACCTCGCAGCTGTGATCATTATGTTTATCTATCCAGCAACCTGAGCTTGAACTTCCAGGGGCATACACATGGTATTGTAATGCTATTAAAGTGTAACTGGATAATATATGATATTTATCTTTCTCTGGCAGCAGAGCAGATGGGACAAGGGCAGTCAATAACCTACATGGATTTTTAGGTCTGCCTAGCCAGTGAGACTGTCAACTGACCTTTTAACCTACACTAATATTATTCTACAATTATTTGCTTCCACACAAATACATATTCATTCCTATTCCATCTAGTTGTAATGCTTCACATTATCATAAACATTCCTTTAAAACAAGTCCAATTAGCATTGCCAATGCTTGTTTTGGTTGGGGAGACCTAGAAGGAAATACGTGTTATCCACAAGCTTGGGAATGTACATAGCCCCAGAGGGGCATAGTAAGGGTGCAAGGGCATTAAGGCAAGCAAGGAAAAATAGCCTGATTGAAGTAAACATTTATCTGATTCGGATGAAGAGGTTCCATCAAACCAATGGGCATAAATTCCACTGCACCTGTTTCTCTATTTACATCAACTACCCTTCCACGCACAATGATTTATCATTTATTTATTTTGTTTTTATTTATGTGTTTTTGATAGAGCGTGAACTTGACTCGTTAGGGTATTAAAGTGCTTTACAGGAGAGCAAAGCAATATACGGACAGACTTAACATCAACCAGTAACAGCTGGAGTATTAAGGGGGAGGCGTGCTGGATACGTAAGGGAAAGAGGAGCACGTATTTACAGTTTACATAACCAATTACTCAAGACGAAATACCATATTTACAGATTTTGTTTACAATTATTCAAGACAGGCCCCAAGTTTCTGATGGGTTGACAAGGTAGTCCGAATGGAGGTAGTGGACGGCCATAGATCTGGCCATAGTGGTGGTTGAGGCAATATTTAGCCAAGAAATTTGCCCATAAGGAAGATTTTGGCATCCTTTTGAAGCACGTCTGAGAGGGGATTCTTCTGATGTCATATATTTGTCTGCAATTCTCCATGCCCAGACCAGTGCAGGGGACTTCTGAGTCAGTTGTGTTCTGTAAGAAATGTTCTTCATTTCTCGACATTTAAAAAAATAAAATGCCAGCAATGCAATTTGATACCGTGAACACTCTTTGCTCCCTTGAGTGGTGTTATATCGGCAGCTTCGGTATTCTGTAGCGTATGCCAATCTTGCCAATGCTTTACCTTTAGGAAAATAACCAAACCACTTGGATTATGCCAACTAGTAGGATCGTCGACACGTTGGGCAGGGCATACACTTAATGAGGTGTGTACTCATTTTTCCTTCCTCTCTACGGACCCTCCTATAACCCAGATATGGTTGGACCATAACTTCATTCCTCTGAATATCATAATTCCTAATACTACTTTTTTAGCAAAGAAGTCGGTTGTGATACAACCCAGGCGTAAGTGGTCTCAACTGGCCTCCAACCCTAAGTTGGCCAAAATTGCAAAAGATAATACCCCAACTCTCACTGCGGACTGTGCAGATGACTCATCACATTTATACATGGATGACGCCATTAAGTAACAAATTAAATCCTCTTAAACCTCCCAGGAAGATAAGCCAAGCTAAATTGCACAAAGAGCCCTGGTTCACTCCAGATTTAGCTAAACAACGACTCCAATGCAAGCAGTCAGAACGCAGATGGAGAAGGGCTTAAGACCCTGTAGACCGACAAACCTTCAAAACAAGCAGGAAACTATACCTGACAGCCGTCAAAATAGCAAAACAAAATTATTTCCACAACAAAATCGTGGAGGCCAATAACGACCAAAAGTTGATTTTTTCAATTGTAAAATATTTTACTGATCCTAAAGTAATGCATAAAGAAATTCCCACCTCCCAGACCATATGCAATGAAATTGCAAACTATTTTGATGACAAGATAAAGACCATTCAAAAAAAAATTTGAACAGTTATGATACCAGATCCCAACACTAACCAGGAGCTGGACCCTGCGGACAGTAGGCTCAATATGCAAGTTTTCCAACCAGTCTCATTAGAGGACACATGGTCAGCAGCCTGTAAATCAGGCTCTCCAATGGATGCCTGCCCCCAATGATTTTACATAAAATGTTGCACATAGTCAACCCAGTGATTAACCATATTGTAAATTCATCATTGCGAACTGGTAGAGTCCCTGTTGACATGAAATTGCGATAGTGAAACCCTTAAAAAAAAGAAAAATGTAAACACCGCTAACCTATTGAATCTCCATTCAATATCTTTGTTAGCAATTCTGGGGAAGATTATGGAAAGATTTGTCTACAAAGAGCTTTCTAAATTCTTCGAAACCTCTATGCTATTCCATCTACGGCAATCAGGATTTCGCCCAACCCATTCCACAGAGTCCGCCCTATTAGAAATATCAGACACATTGAAATTCCTCGCAGACAAAGGAAGGAAAGCAGTACTGATCCTGCTCGATTTGTCTGAGGCATTTGACACTAATTCCCATGAGATACTTCTGGCACAAATAAAATCAAGTGACATTTCAAATACCGTCCTGACATGGATCGAGTCCTTTTTGACCAACCACAGTGTGGTGATGTGATGATGCTGCAGAGAACCCTGACACGAATGTGATGGCACCTGGAGTGTTTAGACTGTGGGGTTCTCTGAGTGTCAGTTATCTCTTGTGCTGGGACTGTGCCAGCTGAGACAGGACAGCTCTCTGTATTTTACAATAAATATTTCTTGGAAATATTACTGCTGTGTCAGCCACATCTTTACAGTGGCAACGGAGGACGGGATATCAATTTGCCACCAGCTGATCTACAGCCTTCGTTATCTACAACTGGCATATTCTGTTAACCAGCAATATAACTACTCAACCATGAGTAATTTTTCTTTACTCCACTGACCAACAGAGAGCCGTGTCCACTTCGTGTCTCCCTTTCAGTCCTGCTTTTTCTTAACCTGTGTGGGAGATTAAAATTCAATATATTGACATTATCAAGATAGAGATTTTGCTGCCGTGTCTCTACCCCAAGTAAACGAGTTTTAAACTGAAGTTTACTTGTGCGATCTAAAAAAGAAAGAGATTCATTTGAATATACTCCTTACCGCTATTTACTTGTTCCTCACTACGTCGAAATTGTTGAGGCCAGAGTTGTTCACTCGTCTGCTGTTACTTCAGTTTGATGACATAGTAGAATTTCCTCGCAGACTCAGCGATACAGGCTTCATCACAAGGAACGATGTGTGCCACTACATTCTCTACAAAGCTTCGTCAGCACCGTGATCGTCAAAGTTGACGTCAGCGCGTCTTCTCACGTTTCCTCAGCATCCATTTTGGATTGGGAATTTTAATGCAAAGTTGTTTTCAGAACTCATTGCGCTGACATGCACAGCAATAATCACTGCGTGTCAGTTCTTATCGTGCTGACCCACACAGCAATAATCACTGCGTGTCATTTCTAATCGCGCTGACATGCACAGCATTAATCACTGTGTGTCATTTCTCATTTCTGGTACAGCAAAAGCACGGGACGTGTCATCAGCAAGAATAACTTTTTTTTAATCTATGGTGAGTGCAACGCACTCAGTACAGCAGTGCCACATTATTATTATTACTCTGATACACGCAGCTTTATCTACATGTGTGTAAAACAATATAGACAAATCGCCGACATGCACAACTTCATCTTCAATACTGCATAAATATTTTACGCTGAAACACACAGCATTTCTGTATCAATTGGCAAGTTTTAAAACCAACAATACTATTTCATTCTGCTGACATACACAACTTTTGTGTGTCAATTTCATTTTAACTCCAATTTCTCTGGCATTAACATTTTTCTATATATCTTATGGATTAATTCTGTATTGCACTTTTATTCAGTTTCTCCAAACAAGCATTTTCAAGTGTGCATAAGTAACTTAAAACATTCGCTGATGTGCACAGCCTTAACAATATTTAAGATTATTTTTGTTTGTGGTTTTCTATATCTAAATATAGTATTTAAAAAAATATTTTAGTCATTCGCCAACGAAGATCTCTGCATTATTAGTTTAAATTGTTTTTCATAGAATTTTTTTTTCTTCTTCTTGTCAACATGCAGAGTGTTACTGCACCAGCACCTTTTTTACAGGAACCTGGAGCACCACCTTTAGAACGGAAGTTATGGTTTAGATTCTTCAAAGCATATTTAGGTGCAATTGATGGTCAAATATATAGAACTGAAAGGAAAAAGAATCTAATGTATTATCATTTACGGGTTGAAGTACAGAATGTGTTTGACCATTTACCCGCCTATGATCCACCCGAAGGTGAAGACCCTGATGAATTTGAAATAGCAGTAGCTCAATTGGATACACATTTTACTAAAACGAAGAATATTGTAGTGCTTAGATACACATTTTTTACGAGAATGCAGAAACCTGATGAGAGCATATACACTTTCATTACAGCTCTAAAGGTTTTAGATTCTAAATGTGAATTTGAAAATGTTACTTCTCAACTAGTAAGAGATCAATTTGTTGCATGATGTTATTGTAAAAAAATACAAGAAAGACTTCTCACATGTTGAGATCCTACTTTAGACAAAGCAGTCGACATTGCGAAAAGTATTTACAGTTCAATGGATGATGCAAACCAGCTTGAAACTGCTCTATCTAACTCTTCCATTTCAGGTGCTGTTTCCACCAAGTGTCCTAGTGCTACCTCAGCTAAACTTCGTAATCCCATGCACGAAAATGTTGCTAGAGGTAACGTATTTCGTGACAACATTAGAAGATCAGGTGGAAGAGGTTTCACGCGAAGTGGAGAATTCAATCCCAGAATGTATTGTTATAGATGTGGTTCATCCTTACATGTATCATCTTTTAAAAATTGTCAATCAATCAATCAACAATGCGGACAATGTGGCAAAATGGGTAATTTTGCTAAAGTCTGTATGAGCAGCAGATGAAGAAATATTAGATGCGTTATCAATGAAAGTGACAATGTATATGATGAAGATGTTACCAATCAGGAATATGTTGCGGTTGTTAAAAACTGCAATAAAAAAGAACTACTACATATTCCTGATCCCGAAGTTGATGTCACAATTGAAATGAGTGGAATTCAACTTCTAGTAGACACAGGGGCAAGTATTACTATTGTATCACAAGATAAGTATAAATAATTCTGGTCTCAAAAAAGTTTATTGCCACCGGATATTCTCACTGTAGCTTTCAAAGGTAGCAGAATAAAGTTACTATGATATTTTTGGGCTACTATTTGTGTTTTAGGTGAAACCATCAAAGGCAAAGTATATGTTGCCAAGAGAGGAATCAATGTTCTTGGTCTTATTCATCAAGCAGAATTTGGTTTAACCATCAAACCTAGGTTAGAAAATCCTGTTTTTATTGACAAACAGATCAATCAAAGTCATTCTCATCCTTCTAAAGACATCTATTCTCTTTCTAGCACTCAGTCATTTAATAATTGGGAACACAAGTTCAGCAAAGTTTTTGAAAACTGTCTTGGCAGAATTACTCATTTTCAACATTTTATAAAACTCAAAGAAAATGCTAATCCTGTCAAACACAAACTTTGCAATGTTCCATTGAGCATCAGAGAAGATCTCTCTAAACATGTACAAACATTGTGTGAGCAAGGCATAATTGAAAAAGTTGAGTCCACTCTCTGGCTTTCGCCTATTGTTTTAGCAAGGAAAAGGTCTGGAGAACTGAGGATGTGTGTCGACTTGAGAAGTCTCAATGAGGCCATATGGGTTGACGGGTTTCCTCTTCCACGCATTGAAGATCTTATTGCGAAAGTTTGGTCTTCTTCATGCTTTACCAAATTAGACCTAAAAGCCGCGTATCATCAGGTCAAACTTCATCCACAGTCCCAACACCTCACAGCATTTGTCACTCCTGATGGAGTTTTTCAGTTTTGCTGTCTTCCGTTCGGTCTGGCTTCTGCAGCCGCAGTATTTCAGAGACTTAAGACCGAAATGTTTACACACAATCCCAATGTTGTAGTGTTCCAAGATGACATTCTCATTTTTACTAAAGATGAACATGACTCAGTTCTCAATGAAGTTTTCACTATTTTAAAAAGCAGAGGTGTCACTTTACAAAAAAGTAAATGTTACTTCAAAACAAAGGAAATTGAATACTTAGGTCACAAAATCTCTGAACAAGGCATTAAGCCTAGACCTGGTTTAATTAATAGCATCATAGAGGCACCTGCTCCTCAGAATAAAGAACAACTTATATCTTTCCTTGGACTTTGTGAGTTTTATGCAAAATTCATGAAAGATTTTGCTAAAAGCACAGAGTGTTTCAGATCTTTACTCAAGAAAGGGGCAACATTTATTTGGTCAGATGAATGTGAAAAAGGCTTTCAATACATTAAAAATCATATTGTCAAAGCACCAGCTTTGCAACCCTTTGTGGAAGGTAGACAAACTGTAATTACAGTTGACGCATGCGAATACGGATTAGGTGCTGTTCTATCACAATTTGCTGAGGGTAAAGAGTACACAGTGGGACTTGCCTCCAGGACACTTCGTCCTGTCGAAAAGAAGTACACGGTAATTGAAAAAGAGCTGCTAACTTGTGTCTGGAGTGTCGAGAAATTTAAATCATATCTATGGGGCAGATCTTTTCTTCTCAAAAGTGATCATCAACCTTTAGTTGACATTTTGTCAGTGGAAAATGTTAAACGCACCACGGCTCGGTTAGCCAGATTGTCAACAAAATTACTAGAGTTTACGTTTAATGTGGAATACATCCCTGGAGGAAAGAACAACAGAGCAGATTGTTTATCTAGGCTCCCTATTCATGATACAGATGAACAAGACTGGGAAACGGATGTGGAAGAATGTTTCGTAGCTTGTATTAATCATGACATTCCTTCTTTTGCTGAGGAAAACTGGGTTGCTGAAACTGACAAGGATGTTTTTCTTAAGGAGGTTGCTTTGTTGATCACAAAAGGTTGGCCCAAAGAGAAATGTCTTTCTCCAGATCTTCAAATGTTTTGGAAAATCAACAGTGAACTTTCTCTTGAAGGTGGAAAAGTTGTCAGAGGTGACAAACGTGTGCCTCCCACGTGTTACAGAGAGAAACTCATTTTGGCTGCCAATTCAGGCCATCTAGGCGCCACCATTACCAAAAGAAAAGTCAGATCTGACTTTTGGTGGCCTAGAATGGACATCCAAGTTGATGAATTGGTCAAACAGTGTGTACGATGTAGTACCAGCAATAAAGTTCTTGTATTGCAGGGTGCTGCTGAGCTTCCTGTATCTCCTCCAGGGAGAGCATGGCATAAGTTAGGCATGGATTTTCTTGGACCGTTTCACGTTCTTCCTGCCAATTAAAAGTATTTTTTGATTCTTGTTGACCATTTATCAAGATGGGTTGAAGTTGAACTAATCAGTATTCCCAATTCAAAGAGTGTTATCACTTGTCTTAACAAGATTTTTCTTAGAGAAGGTTACCCAGAAGAAATTCTTACGGACAATGGTGTCCAATTCATTTCACAAGAAATGAAACCTTTTTTGTATTCTTGTAGCATTAAACACACCAGAACTCCGCTTTATCATCCGGCAAAGCAATGGCAAATCTGAAAGATTTAGCAGAGTTGTAGTAGAATGTGTTCAAGCAGCTTTCAGATCAAAGAATTGTATTTTCCAAGCAGTGAAAGATCTTGTTTGGTCATACCGCACTTTTCCTCATGTAGCGACCAAATTTACCCCAGTTGAACTCTTGAGAGGAAGAAAAGCTTCTTCACAGGTCTATCCGTTTTGGATGGTGAAATCTTTTCACCACAGTTGTGACATGAAGAATATGTGGAATTCTGCTAACAAAAAATCTACTGAAATTAGCACTAAAAGATTTGAATCCACCATTGAGAAAGAGACTCATAAAATTAGAGTTGGAGATTGGGTTAGAGTAAAAAACCCAGTCTCTGTTAGGAAAGGTTTTTCCAAATTTCTAGATTGTCAGCAAGTTGTTGAAATAAGGAAAAATGCTGTTAAATTGGCCAATGGCAATTGGTAGAATACTTCTCGTGTAGCAAAAGATCCTTGCTCATCTCACAGAAATGTAAAAAATGACAAAAAAAATTCTGGAAGAGATAGTGGTGTCAGAAAGAGCACAAGAATTCATACTAGACCTAGCAAATTACGAGATTACGTTTAAGTACTAATGTATTCCTTTGATATTTAATTTGATTTACTTGCTTTCTTCTATATTTCATTGTATTATATTTTCATTATCTTTTTGGCAAAAAGGGGGATGTGTGGTGATGTGATGATGCTGCAGAGAACCCTGACAAGAGTGTGATGTCACCTGGAGTGTTTAGACTTTGGGGTTCTCTGAGTGTCAGTTATCTCTTGTGCTGTGGCTGTGCCAGCTGAGACGGGACGGCTCTCTGTATTTTACAATAAATATTACTTGGAAATATTACTGCTTTACACACAGGCAAGCGGTCTCATTAGGCACCTTCATCTCCCCTGAAAGGTCTATTGCAGCGGGAGTACCTCAGGGCTCCTCCCTTAGCACACTTCTATTTAATATATATATGACCCCTCTCATCTCCCTCATCTCGTCAATTGGGATTGAAGTTACATCCTATGCTAACGACAACCATTTGATCTTTTCTTTAGACAAAAATTCTACGTAGGCAGAAGCAAACTTCAAGCTTTGCTTCTCTGCAGTTATCCAATGGATGAATGATAATCATCTCCACTGCAATACTGAAAAGACAGAGATTCTCTTGATGGGGAAAGATAACCCCTTCCAACCCAGGATCTGGTGGCCGGATGAAGCCATAGCTCCTCCGGCTAAGGTTGATGCTGCAAAAAATCTGGGAGTAGTATTTGATGCTCCCCTTTCTTTCAAACCTCATGTACTAAAAGTGGCAGGAACCTGTTTTGGTCTAATTAAAATGCTAAAAAAATATTTGATTTAATCCCCCTAATGGCTAGGAAAACAGGGGCAGTGGCGTTGATTCTCTCATGCTTGGACTCCTGTAACGATACAAAAGGGGATGATGGACGGAGCGTTTGAGCAAATCAAACACTCACCCCCAGTCAACTGATCTGGGTTTAATCCATCACCATTCTTTAGCCCACTCAGCCACCCCATTTCAGACATGGCTATATGCAAATCAGTCTGACCCTGTGCCTCATGGGAACAGTCCAGCCCGAACTGCCAAGCCATGTCTTCCATGGACCGGAAACAAGCATCCTGGGACCGGTTTCGGATTCATAATCCTCATCAGCCAGGCTATCTTGAATCCAGTGGCCAAGTGAGCAAAGGACTCACGTCTGAGCATACCCTGCCATACTTAGGGTGAACAAAGCGATACAAAAGGGGATGATGGACGGAGCGTTTGAGCAAATCAAACACTCACCCCCAGTCAACTGATCTGGGTTTAATCCATCACCATTCTTTAGCCCACTCAGCCACCCCATTTCAGACATGGCTATATGCAAATCAGTCTGACCCTGTGCCTCATGGGAACAGTCGAGCCCGAACTGCCAAGCCATGTCTTCCATGGACCGGAAACAAGCATCCTGGGACCGGTTTCGGATTCATAATCCTCATCAGCCAGGCTATCTTGAATCCAGTGGCCAAGTGAGCAAGGGACTCACGTCTGAGCATACCCTGCCATACTTAGGGCGAACAAAGCGATACAAAAGGGGATGATGGACGGAGCGTTTGAGCAAATCAAACACTCACCCCCAGTCAACTGATCTGGGTTTAATCCATCACCATTCTTTAGCCCACTCAGCCACCCCATTTCAGACATGGCTATATGCAAATCAGTCTGACCCTGTGCCTCAAGGGAACAGTCCAGCCCGAACTGCCAAGCCATGTCTTCCATGGACCGGAAACAAGCATCCTGGGACCGGTTTCGGATTCATAATCCTCATCAGCCAGGCTATCTTGAATCCAGTGGCCAAGTGAGCAAGGGACTCACGTCTGAGCATACCCTGCCATACTTAGACAGCTTGGCAGTTCGGGCTGGACTTTTGTATCGCTTTGGACTTCTGTAACAGCCTTCTGGCAGGGATCAATAAATCCTCACTGAAGAGATTATAGGTGGTCCAGCACACAGCAGCTCGCCTGTTCCTTAAATTCCCACGCAGAGCCTCTGCATCAGCTGCCCTAAAAGCTCTCCACTGGCTCCCCCTACACAAGAGAATTTTATTTAAAATCCCCTTAACCACCTGTAGAGCAGCACACAAACAGGGCCCAACCTACCTGTCAGCAAGATTCACACCTTATACCACAACCAGGACCCTCAGATCTTCCTCAGCGCATCTTCTTAAAATCCCCCACTACAGATGCAAAACCAAGGGAGGAAAATCAGTTACGGTGTTAGGATCCAGAGCGTGGAACCTTTTACCAGTCAAACTGAGATGCTTTGAAACAGAACATCAGTTTAGGAAGGACTTAAAGACCTGGATCTTTGGTATACCAGATGAAATCTGTTATTCTGTCATATAGGGCCCTCCTCCTTCACCATGCCTAACCTGATTTGAATAGCGCCAGGATGCTCCTTTCGGAGCGACAGCATGTGCTTTATAAGTTCATATTCAATTCAATTCAATGTATGGATATTCTGCACTTTAGGACACAGCTCCTGATTTGTGTCCTTATTTCATCACTTTCGTAGGCCAAATTGTTGCCTAAGATGTACGTGTCTGCTGTGTGTTGTGACCAGGGGTGGTTCCTCCACTAAGGCCGAAGAGTGTCTCCCCACTGCCTTTCAGCACAGCAAAAAGGAAAAAATAAAATGATATTAACACAATTATATTATCATTTTATTTTTCTGTGCTGGGGTAGTTTTGTGGGGTGGGGCGGGGCTGGGCTGTGCAGGGGAGAGGAGTGGTGACACCCTCCTAAGCGCGCATTATTGTTTGGCCGGCCCCCTGAATTACAGCCTGGGTGGAGAACAAGCCCAGGCTTTCATTCCCCATCTGAGCGCCGAACCACGGCGCACAGACCACTCACATTGCTGTGATTGGGTTAGGGTGGGTGGGTGCTTACCAATCATAACACTACATGCAGCATTTTGATTGGCTCAGGAGAGCCTATCCTGCTTCCTGTTCCAGCAGAAGCCTGGAAGAGGACGGAAGAGCAGCGGTGGCTGGCGGTTAAGTGATTTTTTTTCCATCCCCCCTGCCATCACCGACCCCCCCTTCACACCCCACTACTGAATTGGGGGACCAGCCACGACTGGTTGCAACAACTCTTCAGTCGAGATGAGTTACTGGTTCTCGATGCTCCTATGCATCTACAGAGCTACAACGTGCCACTGAACATCTTGGCACATTGTGTCATCGCTTTTCCTGGCCCAGATTTTTGTCTGCCTTATGAAGTAGCAACTCTCCAATATTTCTTGTCATCTATATAAGTACAGTATAACTACAGCACACAACTGTCATGGCTTGATGAATTGTTTCTGTGCTTTTCCTTCCCCAAACTGGAATGAGGGAAACTCCTAGATGTTCCTGGACTTGCTTGGGCCATTGTTTCATGCAGCCTTTTTACACTGCCTTCACCTATGATGACAATACAGCCATTTTAATACTGGTTCACAATGACTGCCTTCATCCAAAGACAACTCATGCCTGACCAGCACTGGCTCCTGTTTAAGGGTGCAGGGGCTGCATCCCCACTCCTTTTATGTTCTCAATATATACTTATTTAAATAAACATCGGTAAAAATGAAGTTTTGAAAAGTGTGAATAGTTTAGCATTTTAAGAGAGCCTTCTGTCTGCCTTAGCTTTTACCTGATTGATCACTGCTAGGGCTTATTCAACACAGCCCTTGTCTTTTCTGAAAGCACTGTGACTTTAGTCTCATTTTCCACTTTCCCCTAGAGCACAGCTTAAAAACACCCTCAGGTGTTTTGCTTCCAAGCCCGGGCTGTTCAAGTCTGCATTCCACTCCTATAGCTGCCAAGGTTTCAGATTGCTATGCGTGATATTTTCAAAATTTTAGTGTAATTATGAGTGACATTTCAACGACTAGGAGTGACAATATCTTGCAAGTAAAATCAAGCAATTAAGATGAGGGAAACACATAAATATCAGAAATTACACCTATTTGAGCAACAAGAAACTCCAAAAACAAACCACCAGAAATTGTCTGGCCCAACAGAAGAACGTGTGAGGCACCAACATAAACAAGTTACCCACTGAGCCATCTCAGTTGCCTAAGTGTCACACTGTCTCAGCTGACACGAGCACAGACAGGCTGTCGAGCACCATTCTGCATTATCTACACAGGCTGAGGCCGGTGCTGTAATCTCCCATACAACATATATAATAGCTTATGGCTGTCTGAAACCTGTTTTAAATTACCCCCGGCAGTATCGAGAAATAAACTGCAAATGTAAAGGAAGGCACATAAACACACACTTGGTCACAGCTATTCTCATTATTTTAGAACGAAAGTCACAGGGACAGTGACAGTGCATTCCATACTGCATACTGCATACATGCTGTTTTGAACATGTCTGGTTTTTAACATGCTGTATGATACAGGCTGTTCATTAAGACATCGCATGACATTCACTGCAGACTATGTATGTACACATTTCTAAAAGATGGAGGTAAAGGGATGAGAAGGAAGAAGAGAAAAAACTGAAGGAGGGTGAGGAGAGAGAGAGAACGAGGGAGACAATGGGAGTAGGGAGAGGGGTGAGAGGGGTGAGAGGGGAGGAGGCAGACAAAAGGAAGAGCGAGGGAAGGAGTAAAAAAGAAGGGGTGTAGGGGAAATTTGAGGAGAGCGAGAGATATCCAAAAGCAGAAATGGAAGGGGAAATGCAAATGTGCGGCACTTGACATGGCTATTGCAGCAAGTAAATATATTAAATCCAAATGGAGAAGGACCGTTGCACTCCCATGTACTTATGTTATTACAATTGGTGTTATGGTCGTTGGTGCCAATTGGTAAATTCTCCTGTATGAGGATAAATTCAATGAATGGTTTATGTTGCACCCTGGACGGGAGGACGTCTCCAATTGCACTCCTTTATATTTCAATAAAGTATTCACTCTTTTGAATTATTTTCCAAATCGATTTTATTCATTGTTGCTTTATAATCCTGTATATCATGTTACTTTCTTCAGTAATACACAGATGTGTTCTTTTTACACACATACTGCTTCATCAAGCCCAATGCATGTCGGGCTCTGCCATTCATCAGGGGCTTATTATCTTAATGACGCTTTCTACTTTGAACCTCGGTTTTCGTCTTTGATTAAGTGACTCTTATTTTAGTGAATAGTTCGTTCGGATTACTCCAGTCGTAAAGTGTAGTATTTTGAGTCAGCGTCATTAAGATAATAATCCCCTGATGAAGGGCAGGCATCAGTTGGCAGACACACACCTTCAGACTGATCCCTGAGTCTCTGCTTCTCCGGTTCTTATATGTTTGAGCAGAAGGCAAACAGTGGAGAGGCTTCCAGGACAGCTGCTGGCAATTCCAGGCCTGTGACAGGCAGCCCATGGACCAGAGTGCAGCCTGATTGGCTTTGTTTATTTATTTTACTTTATTTTATTTCATGCAATTTTATATAGTGCAAACTTTACCCAAAGGTGTCAGAGTGCTTCACAATAGAACCAAGTACAGTACATTAGGGTAATTTTACAAATGTACACATTACAGATACAAACGAGAAAGAAGAAAAAGTAAAATAAAACAATAGATGGTAGACACACAAAAAACTAAAAACACATTAGGATGAAGGTGGTACAGGCATAGATTACAAATTTACAATATTGAAAGAACTTCCTTGAGGGACATGAAAAGGGATGATTAGGTCTCGAAGTGTCTTTGGAAGAGAAGAGGTTTGAGGTCAGTTTTGAAGTTCCGGGTGGAGGTGGTGGTACAGAGTAGTGGAGGAAGCAAGTTCCAGATTCTAACCGCATTGCCTGAGAAGGATTGAGCCATCGATCTTTCCCTTTTGAAGGTGGGGAGCTCAAGCAGTACATTTTCTGCATTACAAGAAGGTCTAGAGCCTCCAGAGATTTTAAGTTTATTCACCAGGTAACGAGGGGTGGAAGTGTGCAAGGCTTTGTGAGTGATACAGGCAGTCTTGTAGATTGATTTTGCCTCAATGGGAAGCCGTCGAAGAGAAGACAAAATGGGTGTGAGGTGGTCATTTCTTTTAGCCCCATAGACAAAAGGAGCTGTTGAATGGAGAACGGATGTAAGAGGGAAAAGGTGGGGTTTGGGGAGGCCAGTAAGAAGAGAATTGCAATAGTCCAATCTAGAGAGAAACAGAGATGAGACCAAAGTTTTCAGGTCTTGCTCCGGAAAGAAATGTCGAATCCCCAGAAAAGGCACAGTTGGTATTGTGCATTATTTGCAATGGAATTGATGTGGTATCGCTATGTCCCAGGCACGTCTGTGCATTACATCTCAGTGGTTATCTGCGGAAGCTCCAACTTTCGCACAATGGCGAGCAAGATTGCTAGCTCTCCATAGGTTAGAATTCTCTGTTTTTTCTCGTAAAGGGGGGAGGAGCCGACAATTGGCAACTAGGGTCTGGGCGCCGGTGTCTGAATGGGTCGGCTAAAGACGTACTGTGTTACGGGCTGCTGATTTTTTGTTTTTTTCCCCTTTTATTGTTGCCTATTCTGTCCGTGCCGCTATTGATTTCTACTTTGTTAACTGCTCCACAAGTGCTTATCATTAGATTATTTACATTGATGTGCAATGTTATTTTGTTGCAATATTTTCTGGTCTAAAAACCAACTCTGCAGTGTGTATCGAAATGTGTTCTCGCAAATTTAAAATAAAGAGAAAATAAAAGGAATTGATGTGGTAGAGTAGATTGAGCCTTTTATCAAGTGTGACACCAAGGGATTTTGCACTGTTGATAACGATAGGTTTATTGTTGAGAATATTCAGCTGATCCATCCAAGATTGAACAGGAGGAGGAGAGAGTGAGGTAGAGAGGAGGAGGAATTTGGTTTTGGAAGGATTCAGAATGAGTTGATGAGCTAACATCCAGTTTTGAATACAGTTGAGAGTAGAGTTGAGGATTGAGATATTGTGTGATGAAGACACCTTAAGGTAGATTTGAGTGGCATGCGCATAGAGATGGTAAAGGATCCCAGATTTACTTAGGAGATTTCCCATTGGTTCCAAATAAAGATTGAACATAGTGGGTGCAAGGATAGAACCTTGAGGGACGCCTTCACCTACCACCAATGACAAAAGACTGTTTGCTATTTTGATCATTTGAAATATGTCCAAGAGGAATGAGGCAAACCATTTAAGCACTGTGCCTTCCAAGCCCATTCTCTGTTGAAGAGTGGTAAGGAGAGTGTTGTGATTAACAATGTCAAAGGCTGCAGAAAAGTCTAGAAGAATCAGAAGACAAGACTCCCCCACATCGAGTACACGCAGCGCATTTTCGATCACTTGCAGCAGGGCTGTTTCGGTGCTGCAGTTTTGAATGAAACCAGACTGGAAATTGTCAAGAAGATTACTATCCTTAATATGTAGGGAAATTTGTTTCGCTACACCTCTTTCTGTGATTTTTCGCAAGAAAATGTGCCTGCGAAGCACAACTAGAGGGTCGTCGAGCACAGGAGGGGTGCTCAGACGGGGATGGGTCAGAAGTGCAGGTCTTCTCACTGGGCCTCCCCTTGGGCATGGGAATGCTAGTGATTAGGGAAAGTCTTCAGAGGAGAATGCAGTGGGTGGGTGTGAATACACAGCGAGACATTTTCAGCCATGGAGCAGATTGAAATTAGATTATTTACATAGCAAAGGGTGTCGACATCATCACCATAACATCAACGCATTTCATTCCCACATTTGGAATCGAAAGAGGCTCACTCCGCCTTTCAGCCCAATTTGGCAGACAAAAGAAAAGTTTCAAACATGGTAAATATATGCTAAATACATTAGCAATAGTGGAACATGCAGCCATGCCAGGACACTACAGAACTTCTGTGAGTTACAGTGAGTTTTGTACACGACCGGCACCCACTGACTGCGACGGCTGCTGATGGCACGGGATTACCAGTTCAGTTAGTCATACTCCATAAACATTCACTCTTTGAACCAGTAATCCAACTTCACTTCCTGCCTATCAGAGTTTTATTCACCTTAGGACTTATACCTGTACACCATGACTTACCAATCCTTATCACTTAGGCTCTAAGTCCTAAATCTAATGATCAAGGGAGTTAGAATATTAGGTAATAATATAACATTTACTTTTTTCATAAAATAACCACAGACTCAGGAAAAGTTTTAAACACTTTAGCTATGCAATATTTTGTGACTCAGAGTCCAATGCAGACTATTCAACAATTCTCAAGAATAATAATAATAATCAAAGCAAATATCTTTGGATACTTAAGTAATACTTTAGACATTGGTACCTGGGAAGGGTGAGAAAGGGAAACGGTACAAGGACCAACCATACAGTTTATATTTACCTAGAATGGTGCGAGGACAAACCCTGGCCACGGGCTGGGACAAAAGAAGGCTCTCGACTAATCAGGTGCCAACAGGACAGGACAGGTAGCCTCCGCTAGTGCAACGCCAGCGTTACAGCCCTCTCTACAGCAACTCTCAGACTCTGTTTCTCCCTCAGCAAACGCATGATTCTTCTGTCAAAGTGCTCGACGAGCACTCTGCTCTCGATTCTCCTTCAGCATACGTTGGGTCAGTGACATGTCTGTGACAAGTCGGACAATCTAATTGACTAAGCCTACCTTAGTTATACCATTTCAGAGTGTGTATCACCCCCTTAATGTTGCAGATTCTATGTGTTCCCTTTATTTGATTGGTCAGAAAGACGAGGAGAGGTCATCACACCATACCAGTATGAGATCATTTCCATTCGATATAGTTGATCAATGTTCCCGCCCATAATTTACTTTCCAATGAATTTATTCCACCCAGCAATATTATTTCATTTTAATATACAATGTTTAACAAATTTGCGAGTTGTCTTCCTTTTCCCAGGTCATGGGGTGAGTTTCCCAGGCACATTGTGGGTAAGACAGGCTTTGGCACGGTTTCAATGCCACTGCTCGAGGTCTTTCAGTGCTCCTATCACATCTGCAGAGGGATTTCAATATAGAGATTTAAGTCACCCTTCAGGCCCAATTACGAGCTATTAAAGAGTCAAAGAGAGACACATTGGAATACAAAAATAACTGAATGCACTGTATACCACTTATTTCTACTCTAACACTATTACATTATTTAACTTTGGCATTAATAATTAAGCAGAACACACACGTTTTAGTTTGAGCAGGAGCATGTGCATTAGTATGTGAAGCATGAAGCAGCCATTATGGCTCTAGTGCGCAGCAAAAAAGAAATTCCCACCAAAAGCATAGTTACGTCACACAATGTAGACGTGGCAGACGCATGCACAGAAAGATTCCTGCGGTTTCGGTGGCCATATTAGGACACTCGGATTACTGTTAGTAAAAGCACATTGTCACGCTTCCCCTTGATACCAAAAATTTCATGAAATGTGTTGGACAGGCCACATGAAGGGCTCGCTCCCTCCCCGCAGGACAGGGCCCGGGCCACCGTCAGCACCATTGCCCGGCCCAGCCGCCATCTTGGACACGGCACCACGCGGCCGCGCGGCCTCAGCCCGACCCCAACCCTGGGCCTGGCCAGGCCCCGACATCCCGGCACCACCCTCCACCCAGGAGGTGAACGGACCACTTGGCAGGTCAATGGGAGTAAGAAGTGCCGATGGCTCTCCCCCGCCAGGTGCCGAGCACCCCCAGCCTCCTCGGGCGCTGGCTCCACCCCCCTGCTGGGTGTCTGGACTCCCTCATCCCAGACCCCCCGACCTCCAAGAGCGAGGGTCCGGACATCAAAGGGCGCCAGACCTATAACTGAGGCCGCCCCAGGACAGGAAGGCAGTTGTATCCTGGAGTCGAGAGACACCGCGACGAACTCATCCTTGACGGACTGCTGGCGCTGCCACAGCCCTGCCTTGTGAACTATTGTCCTGCCTGCTGGCGCTGCCGCGGCCCTCTGCAACCTTCATCCTCGTGGGACCTGCTGGCGCTGCCGCGGCCCTCTGCAACCTTCATCCTCGTGGGACCTGCTGGCGCTGCCGCGGCCCGTTGTAACCTTCCTCCTCGTGGGACCTGCTGGCGCTGCCGCGGCCCGTTGCAACCTGCATTCTCGTGGGACCTGCTGGCGCTGCCACGGCCCGTTGTAACCTTCATCCTCGTTGGGACCTGCTGGCGCTGCCGCGGCCCGTTGCCACCTACGACCTCTTCGGGACCTGCCGGCGCTGCCGCGGTCTGACCCATCCGAACACCGAGCTCGAGGATTGTGAGCTATCACCGTTACACCCCCGCACCCGTGGGTACCAAGACTGTCCCGCTACCCCCTTCCCTTACTAGAGACTAGAATTGAGAGGATCATCGTGTCCTGATCGCCTTGTATCGTACCACTATACTACCAGAAGTGCCTATAAAAGGTGTTACCCTGATCTTTGTGTGGTGTCCATCTGTGGGGGGGAAGTTACCTGTCTGTGCGATCACTGTGCTCGGCCGACCCTCCAGGTCCCCGTCTAACATTGGTGGCTAGCGGCGCGATCCGAACCAACGCGTACCGTACAGACAGTAACTCACCCTACGACTAAAACCACAATGACGACCAAAGAGAGCGGATCGGCGGAGAAGTTCCAGATGGAAAAGCTGGAAGAATACAACCACCGAGAGCTCAAACAATTTTGCATGGACTTAGGCATTGCTACCACCGGGCTAAGCACAAAAGAAGACTTCAAAAACGCCCTAGAGGCCTGGACAGAGACAAATACCGCAACCCCCCGGGACCCCGCAGCCCCGGAAGTCAACACCACCCGGACGGAAGAACGGAGAACAGGCCCTTCCCGTGAAGAGATCCAAGAGCGGGAAAAGAATAGATTACACGAGTTAGACTTGGCACGACTCAGATTAGACGGAGAATTGAAACTGGCGGAACAAAAAATAAACTTAGAACACTTACGGCTCAGAGAAGAGCGAGAGGAAAAACAGAGACAGAGAGACCTCGAAGAAAAAAGACTGGCATACGAGCACGAGTGCAAACTAGCGGAGATAGAAATACGCAAACTGAACAAAAACCTAGGGGTGCCCGAGCAACCGCACTCCCCGGGTCCTACCGAGCAGAAGGTCCACATCCCCAAGGATGTGGTCCGAGAATATCACCGGAACGACGACATACAGCAGTGGTTCAAGGCCTATGAGATTGCCATGACCGCCCACCGGGTCGCTCGAAGTGACTGGGGAGCCGGTCTATGGGGGAGATTCGTCAACGAGGGTCGTGATGCCCTGCTGCAGCTTCCGGACCATCAAATGACGTCCTATGACCACATGAAGGCCGCCCTCCTCAGTCGATATGGGCTTACACCCGAAATGTACCGCCAGAGGTTCCGCAACTGCACCCGGATCCCAGGTACGACGTGGTTGAAATACGTGAACTATTTCAGCCGAGCCTTCGAGGGGTGGATCAAGGGTAACAACGTAACCACTTACGAACAACTATTCAATCTCATTGTGTGGGAGCACCTCTCCAACAACTGCTTCGTCGAGCTCAGGCAGCACCTCCTCGACAGTAAATTGACTGAACCCCGGCAGCTCGCCACCGAGGCTGACCGGTGGGAGAGCACCCGAGTGGCCCGGAGTGGGCCGAATGAGCAGAACAGAACCAACCAAGGTCATCATCGTCCCCGAGGAGGAGGAGGAGGCCCGGGCCGGGGCCGAGACGCCGTCCCGGCCGCGCCCACTAACGCCACCCCGGCCCCAGCCGGCCGGGGAAACCCCCCGATGCGCCCGGGGTTCCGAGCTAACGTGACGTGTCATCGATGCCAGCGAGTCGGCCACTATGCCAGTGACCCGACCTGCCCGAAGAACCAGGTCACCGGGCTCCGCCAGACGGCGGCCGCCGCCCTGGGAGAAGAACAAGTCTCCGAAGACACGGAGACCTATGAGTCGGAGCAGTTCGAGTGGGAACCCGCCGCCATGACCCTGGCGTGCCTGGGAGGAAGAGACATGGTCCCGCGGACTCCCCTGCCCGCCAACACTCGGAAGTACAGCCAATGGGTGAGCATCAATGGGCGCAAGGCCGAGGCCCTGCGTGACACCGGGGCCAGTGTGACAGCCGTCCGTTGTCACCTGGTGACCCCAGAACAAATCCTACCAAACGTACTTTGCCCCGTCCGATCGGCAGATAACTCGGAGAGCCTGTGTCGGATGGCCTGCGTCCCCTTCGAATGGGGAGGAGTGTCCGGCATGCTGAAAGTAACTGTCCGCGACGATGCCCCCGTGGACTGCCTCCTGGGGAACGATCTCGAGAGCTCCCCGTGGGCCGCTGTGGAAAGAAGAGAGCATCTGGGGATGTTGGGTCTCCCGGACTGGGCATGCGTAACCACCCGGTCCATGGCCACCCGCACCATCCCTAGACCAGAAGAACCAGAATGGGCAGAACCTCCGCCCTCGATCACTCCAGAAGAAGACTTCCTCCAGACCGACCACCCGGACCCCACCACAGAGGGGTCCACACAGCCCCCCGAGCTTCCCGACCTGGCTCAGTGGCGTCAAGAAGGGGGGCCCACCCAGGAACAATTCCGGCAGGAGCAAAAGACCTGCCCCTCCCTCGAGGGATTGCGACAGCAAGCGCTCGCCCAGAGCCAAGGAGACACCACCGGGGCCCACTGGGTTTATTGGGACAATGATCTCTTGTACAGCGAGCAGAAAATCGCAGAACTGGGGGCCGGACGAGTGCTGGTGGTGCCCCTTCACTTCAGAGACTTCCTGTTGAACCTAGCCCATGATGTCCCCCTGGCCGGGCACCTGGGCCAAGACAAGACCTACCACCGCCTGGTGACTCACTTTTTTTGGCCCAAAATGAGAAATGACGTCTCCAACCATTGCCGGTCCTGCCCGACCTGCCAGGCCAGCGGGAAGAGCGGCCGCAAACTCAAGGCACCCCTACAACCATTCCCCGTGGTGACCACCCCGTTCGAAAGGGTGGGAATAGACATTGTGGGGCCCCTGGACCCCCGGACAGCACAGGGGCATCGCTTCATCCTGGTCCTGGTGGACCACGCCACCCGCTATCCTGAGGCGGTCCCCCTTCGTACTATAACAGCCCCAGTAGTGGGTCGAGCCTTGATGGGGATCTTCTCTCGAGTGGGCTTCCCCCGGGAAGTCGTCAGCGACAGGGGTACGAACTTTAT
Organism: Lissotriton helveticus; assembly: GCF_964261635.1. Lineage (NCBI taxonomy): Eukaryota > Metazoa > Chordata > Amphibia > Caudata > Salamandridae > Lissotriton > Lissotriton helveticus. The sequence goes on along the minus strand of NC_136059.1, from coordinate 2,124,143,756 downwards.
TTCAAAGTATATGAAATCCCTCTGGCAGCAGTGCGGAGTCACTTACCGCTTCACCACCCCCTATCACCCCCAGGGGAACGGACTGGTCGAGCGGTTCAACCGCACCCTCAAGGGGATGATCATGGGGCTGGAAGAACCCCTACGCCGCCAGTGGGACGTGCTACTACCGTGCCTCCTCATCGCCTACCGAGAAGTCCCCCAGAAGTCCCTCGGCTTCAGCCCCTTCGAACTCCTGTATGGACACCCCGTTCGCGGGCCTCTCAGCCTAGTGAAGGAGGAATGGGAAATGGCCCCCCTAAAGACCCCTCCGGACGTCTACCAATACCTCCTGACCCTCCGAAATCAGACCCGGAAATTCAGGGAGATCGCTAAAGCCAATCTGGAGGCCAGTCAAGAGGACATGAAGAAGTGGTACGACCAACATGCCTCCTCCATCGAGTTTGAACCGGGTCAGCAGGTATGGGTGATGTCCCCCATCGAACCGTGTGCCTTGCAAGACAAATGGACGGGGCCCTTCAAGGTGATCGAGCGCAGGAGTCCCGTCACCTATCTCATCGACCTGGAGTCCCCCTGGAACCCCCTTCGGGTCCTCCACGCCAACAGGCTCAAACCCCACTTCATGCGCTCAGAGCTCAGCCTGCTGATGGCGACCGACAGTGGCACAGAAGGAGACTCCGAGCCCCTCCCTGACCTGCGGAGGACTTGGGAAAGAGATGGCTCGGTGGACGGGGTCCGACTCTCCGAGGCCCTGACCCCAGAGCAGCGTCAAGATTGCCGGGCCCTCATGCTGCCGTTCGCAAACCTGTTCTCCCTCGCACCCGGAGTCACCTCCTGGTGCCTGCACGACGTGGACACGGGGGACAGTCCTCCTGTCCGACACCGGGCGTACCGAGTACCGGATCGGGTACGTACATGCATCCAAGAAGAAGTCTCCAAGATGCTCGCCCTCGGGGTCATCGAGCCTTCGGACAGTCCCTGGGCCAGCCCGGTCGTCCTGGTCCCCAAGGCCGCGGCACCGGGCACCACGCCGGAGCTCCGCTTCTGCATCGACTATCGGGGGCTGAACGCGGTCACCCGAACCGACGCTCACCCTATCCCCCGAGCAGATGAACTAGTCGACCGCATGGGGGCAGCCCGCTACCTAAGCATCTTTGACCTGACAGCGGGCTACTGGCAGATCGGCCTCACCCCCAGGGCCCAAGAACGTTCCGCTTTCTCCACCCCGGACGGGCACTACCATTTCAGAGTGATGCCCTTCGGCATGAAGAACGCTCCAGCCACCTTTCAAAGACTGGTGAACCAGGTATTGGCGGGCCTCGAAGAATTCAGCGCCGCCTACCTGGACGACATCGCGGTATACAGCCGCCACTGGGCAGACCACCTCCACCACCTCCGAGCGGTCCTGCAGGCCCTCCAACAGGCCGGCCTCACCATAAAGGCCAGCAAGTGCCAAATCGGCCAGGGGTCCGTGACCTACCTCGGACAGCAAGTGGGGAGCGGTCTGGTGGCCCCCCTCCAACTCAAGGTAGCTGCCATCCAGTCTTGGCAACCCCCCGAAACACAAACAGAGGTCCGAGCCTTCCTGGGGCTCACCGGATACTACCGGCGGTTTGTGAGGGACTATGGCAGCATTGTGGGGCCCCTCACGGAACTCACGTCTAAGAACAACCCAAAACGAGTCAACTGGACTCCCGACTGTCACACGGCCTTCGAGACGCTGAAGGCCGCCATGTGCACCGCTCCGGTGCTCCAGGCCCCCGACTACAGCCGCGAGTTCATCGTGCAGACCGATGCCTCCGACCATGGTATTGGGGCCGTCCTCTCCCAACTGAATCCCGAAGGAGTGGACCAACCCGTGGCCTTCATCAGCAGACGCCTACTGCCCCGAGAACAGCGCTGGAGCACCATTGAGCGAGAGGCCTTCGCAGTGGTATGGGCCCTCAAGAAGCTCCGGCCGTACCTCTTCGGAACCCATTTCCGGGTACAGACAGATAATCGGGCCCTGCAATGGCACATGCAGATGCGGGGGGAGAACCCCAAACTATTGCGATGGTCCATCTCCCTGCAGGGGATGGACTTCACTGTGGAGCATCGCCCTGGCCAAGACCACGCCAACGCGGATGGCCTGTCCCGCTTTTTCCGCCTCGACGAGGAGAGTCCCCAAGAAGATGGGTGACTCTCCCCGCCTTCAGCTGGGGGGGACGCATGTTGGACAGGCCACATGAAGGGCTCGCTCCCTCCCCGCAGGACAGGGCCCGGGCCACCGTCAGCACCATTGCCCGGCCCAGCCGCCATCTTGGACACGGCACCACGCGGCCGCGCGGCCTCAGCCCGACCCCAACCCTGGGCCTGGCCAGGCCCCGACATCCCGGCACCACCCTCCACCCAGGAGGTGAACGGACCACTTGGCAGGTCAATGGGAGTAAGAAGTGCCGATGGCTCTCCCCCGCCAGGTGCCGAGCACCCCCAGCCTCCTCGGGCGTTGGCTCCACCCCCCTGCTGGGTGTCTGGACTCCCTCATCCCAGACCCCCCGACCTCCAAGAGCGAGGGTCCGGACATCAAAGGGCGCCAGACCTATAACTGAGGCCGCCCCAGGACAGGAAGGCAGTTGTATCCTGGAGTCGAGAGACACCGCGACGAACTCATCCTTGACGGACTGCTGGCGCTGCCACAGCCCTGCCTTGTGAACTATTGTCCTGCCTGCTGGCGCTGCCGCGGCCCTCTGCAACCTTCATCCTCGTGGGACCTGCTGGCGCTGCCGCGGCCCGTTGTAACCTTCCTCCTCGTGGGACCTGCTGGCGCTGCCGCGGCCCGTTGAAACCTGCATTCTCGTGGGACCTGCTGGCGCTGCCGCGGCCCGTTGTAACCTTCATCCTCGTTGGGACCTGCTGGCGCTGCCGCGGCCCGTTGCCACCTACGACCTCTTCGGGACCTGCCGGCGCTGCCGCGGTCTGACCCATCCGAACACCGAGCTCGAGGATTGTGAGCTATCACCGTTACACCCCCGCACCCGTGGGTACCAAGACTGTCCCGCTACCCCCTTCCCTTACTAGAGACTAGAATTGAGAGGATCATCGTGTCCTGATCGCCTTGTATCGTACCACTATACTACCAGAAGTGCCTATAAAAGGTGTTACCCTGATCTTTGTGTGGTGTCCATCTGTGGGGGGGAAGTTACCTGTCTGTGCGATCACTGTGCTCGGCCGACCCTCCAGGTCCCCGTCTAACAAAATGCAATTATTAGTAAAACAAAACATGTTGATTAATAAGTTAGAGGTTATTTCAAAAGGATTGAATCCGAGCAAGTTTCTGTACGAGTGAAACCTTGCTCCATCACTGCCGATCCTAAAAGAAATAATTAATCACACACGCACACAGTCAGGTGGCTGCATTGCAGCACTGCTCTCTCACTTACTTCTCTAAGTTGCAATAACTCGAGCTCGAGCCACAGCACCAATTGCCGATTGCCGCGTGCCTCCTGAGTGAGTCCTCTGGACCAGGCCTGGACTCGGGTCCAGTGAAAGTCCTGGTCACTGCTGCTGCAACGGTCACTCCAGTCTGCCTCAACGGGCAGTTTAAATTGCCCCAGGCAGCGCAGCTAGGTCTCAAATACATTTGCTGCAGGTTCAACCGAAAAATTGAGTAACGTGGCGGCGAGCGCATACGAAGCGCTGCCACCCCAAGATGATTTGGCACAAAATAGCCCAGCCCCTCCCACAAGTCAACTTGTAGCAGGACGTGGCGTTCAGTCCCCCCTCGCATAACTCAGTACTATGAACTAGTGACAATATAAATTCCATCAAGTATTTCTGCGACTTCATGAGAGTATAAAATAATTTACTTTTGAAAAATGTCATGGCATATTCAAATGTATTTGCAAAATCAACCAATCGATGCCTTGTGTTTCTTTGTGAAGAATATCACCTGCCACCAGTCTCAGAACTTTCAGAAATGACAAGGTCACAACTGATATAGAGCAAATCGCATTTTATTTTTAGAGGTGCATTATAATCACACATGGAGATCGCATCCACATATAATCCTTTGTGGCATTAACATGAAGTGTTAGAATTTAAATGTATTAACCTGAAATGTGATGTGTTTAGGCTGTTGAAAAGTAACTTGGAGAAATTAACGTAGAAAGTAAATGTAACTAGCAGAAAACATTAACGTGAAGAACTCGTGGTGTGTACTGACAATTATTCATATGATGCTTTCTTATGCAGCTGAATCTCTTAGGCCTGAAAAGCATAGTATGTGCACAATGTGACATTTCCCCCTCCCCCACTTCCATCACCTTTCAGCCCCCGCTGTGCCTAAGAATTCTCGGAATCAGGATATGTTGTACAAGGCGTAGACTTTTTATTCACATCAAACCAGGTAATTCACCACAAACCACTATGAGAGTAAAAGTATCCTACTTGGCTATATGTCATTGTTCACGCTTTAGCGACATTCACATGTCAAAGGCAGTAAGGAAATTAGACACCACATTACACTTGAACTTGAACTTGGCCGTACACTTGAACTTGAACCTGGATCCACTCTGCTGCCCAAACGCGCTACAGCAAACAGTTGCACTACTTGAAATCCTGGGCACGGCATAGCGCACCGGCCCACCGGGGTACCTGAACACAGGCAGCCTCCCCAAGATTCTACTCATTCCATACGTTGCGGGATAGGGCAGTAAAGTCCAGGATCACCAGCAGGACAGTCCCCCTCCCCACCTACCCTCTGCACACTTCAATCCTACCCCTTTCCTGGTGTCCATCCAGTCACTCAACCTCCATTGTTGGGCATCCCCCTTTGTTGTTAAGTGTCCGTTCTCTGCCACAGGGTGAGAAGCTCCCTGGTGTACTCACCCTCCCCCCTGGCGCTGACTGTGCTCCACAATAGCCCCCAGTATAGTCTGGATAAATATCTCCATCCCTTTTGCTGACAGATGCACCCCATCCTGATGGAACAACTCCCTTTTCCCGGGATGGAGCAAGTTGTGCAGAATTGTACCCAGAGTGGAGCCCACTAAGATTCTTTAGATCGAATGATTCAACTTCTTTACAGATTCGTTTATAGCCTTCACCAGAGCTTCCCCAGCCCATACCATTACCTCCTACCACAATATTGACGTCGTCGGTAACAATTGTCTAATTCTAGACATTACTGCATACAAGGCCTCTCTCACCCCTTCACTGCCTAGCGACGTCATATCATCCCCAGCAGCGTGAATGACTAAAATGACGGGGTGGGGATCTGCTTTAGATTCTATTGCTCGTTCAATCTGACCAAACAGATCCTGCAATCTTAGACCCTAAACCCCAATCCAATGGTGTGCAAACCAAGCGGCCCCCTGTGGTTCCTCCAGACTGGACCCGCGGAATTGCTGCTCCGCTCTGTGAATCAAGGAATGTCCACACCAACATAAATGTACTTGGCTGCGGGCATCAACTGATAGAGAGAAAGAATTACTGTTATGACCATGACTGGTGGCCCCCCCGGCATCATTCCTCCCTCTACATGAGACTTGTCCCCACGTACCGCTCACAACATCCTGACTGGCATCGACCCACCCTTTTAATTGTTTCTGCCGGTAGGCCCATCGCCGCTGCTGTGGTGGCCACCCCAATGCGAAAGGAATGGGAGCTAAACTGCATTGAGTCCTCGCCCAGGTAGGCCAACCCCCACCTACACACCCGATTGAACAGGTATCACGTCATTGGTGCCCCATCCCTGTGTACTAGAAGTTTGATTGAGGCCACCATGGGGCATCCCTTGAGGTAACCCCTCACTAATGCCACTAGACAATATGCTGTGTTGTGTGCTGCATGCAACTTCACCCATGTTCCCATTCCCTAGCGGGCCTTTTTTGACTGCCGGATCCTGCGATGGATCGCCCCTACCTCCAGAAGGACATCAGCCATACCTAGCCCCCCTTCACCCTTCTTTGACAATGCTACTAACTTGGAGATGTGCAGGGCCCCAAAAAAAAGCAAGCACATATGCAAGGCTGAATAGCTTTACCTCATATTGGGACCGGCACACCTGCTGTAAGGTCCCCTAAAGCCTGCCCAGCCTCTCCATGTTTATCAGTTGCCTATTGTCCTGTACGCCCGGTACCATGAGTTCCCAACCCCTGATGGCCTTTCGTACCCTAAAGTCCTTGGTGGGATCCCTGACTCCTTGTACCCTAGCAAAGAAGGCAATGGCGGACAGTTTCCGGCACACTTGCGACATCGATTTTCTCCCGTTCCTCTGCCCCACCAGAAAGCCCAGTACTCCTTCCACGGTGAACCTATATGCTTCTCCTCCTGATCTGAACATTGCATTGTACACCCCCGAAGCCTTCTCGTACATACGCTTTGTTTTGGGTGCCAGCGCTGCTGCAATTAGGTTTGTGGCAATGGGGAACCAAGCCTCGACAACTCCTCTGGGTACTCCAACATCACTTTGTCCCCTTGTGGCCACTGTGCCCTGAACTCTGTAAACTTAGATCGAGACAAAGCGTCAGACAGTATATTATTCACACCCAGTGCATGTTTGGCAGAAAAATGCACGTTATGCAAGAGACATAGGCGAATAAGAGTCTTCAGCAGCCGCAGCTACCAAAGGCATTTCGCGCTTTGATTATTGATGGCCAGGACCGTGGACATGCTGTCTGACCAAAAAATATTCTGGTATTCGCTAATGATGCCCCCCAAATGTGTAGGGCGACAATGATAGGAAACAATTCTAGAAAGGTAAAGTTGCGTGCGAGCCTAAACGTAATCCACTCCCCTGGCCAATGCTACATGCACCACCTAGAGCCCAACACTGCCCCAAAACCGATGCTGCCAGCTGCATCTGTGTAGAGGGCTATCTGCCTGCTACTCTGCGCTGGTTGCTTCCACAATAGTGTTCCGTTGAAATTATCTAAGAACGCCCTCCATGTCTCCAAGTCCTCTCTGACCTCTGTAGACAACCTTGTGTGGTGGTGCTTTGCCCGTAGGCCGGTCATTGCCAGCCCTATGTTCTTTGAAAATCCTCTCCCCATGGGAATCACTCTCAAGGCGAAGTTCAATTGCCCCACCAAGACCTGTAGCTGATCTACCATAACCTGCCTGGCAGTTAGGCAAGTGTTAACCGTATCCCTGAATGTCCTCACCTTCTGCTCTGGCAATCTACACACCCCTGCCACTGAGTCTATCTCAATACCCAGGAAACACAAACATGTTGTGGGGCCTTCTGTCTTGTCTTCAGCCAAAGGAACCCCCAAAGCCTGAGAAAGCTGTCAGAAACCCTGCAGCGCGCTCCCGCAAGTCCTGCCGCCTGGGGGACCCATGTACAGGAAGTTATCTAGGTAATGCATCACATCATCCAATGACACCAAGTCCCTCACTGCCCACTTCAGGAACCTGTTGAATGTCTCAAATACTGAACATTCTGTGGAACAACCCATGGGCATGCACAAGTCAAGGAAGTACTGACCCACGAAAGGCAGAAATCTGCTTCAATGTCTGACTTGGCCATCAGAGCCCCCCCTGCCTAATCTCTGTAGGTTCGCCATGGCTTCGTCAAAGGTGGTGTTTCGCACTGTGCATAGAATCTGGTCCAACCCATCATTTACGGATAACCCAGGGGGGTGAGATACGTTGTGAATCAAACATAATTCGCCTGGTTCTTTCTTTGGAACCAGCCCCAGGGGCGAACACACCAAGGATGCACACGGTGGAGATCTAAAAGGACCCGCTACCCTCCCCGCATGCACCTTACCTCATAATCTTGTCCCGGACCAACTCATGCTGTTACAGAACTGCCAGTTGATTCTTTGGTGGGACTGATGTAGGGTTTATCTTACTATCCTTTGCCGCTCTGTGCCTACTTGAGACCACCCCCGTATTGATCAAGTCAAACACGTTCACAAACTCCCCCTTGTGAATCCTTTTTTGCGTCTCCAATGTAATATGCCATGAAATTGCTGAAGGAGGGGCCAACACCAAAGATGTAGACCCAAATATCAATGGGGTCACTAGGGGAGGCGATTGGACTATACTCAACCCCACCACTGCATGCGTCCCCCCAGACTGTGCCCACACTTGTGCTGCCACCCCCGTCCCTTGTGCTCCCATTACCGTAACTGGTCCGGGTGGTGGTGGCACCGGTGCTGCCCCCATCATCACGGGGGCCTGGTGGGCGGCAGTGATCCCTGCAGCTTGCAACCCTCCTTGTGCTCCTAACGCAATGCCTGGCCCATAGGTTGGCGGCACCGGCGCCCCCACTATAATCACCAGGGGATGGAAGTGCTCCCTGCCGCTTGTGTCACTACTGGCGCTCCCTCTGCCTGTGGTGCACCCACAGGTGCCGCTGTCATTGAGATTACCATAGTGCTCTGCCCCATCGTGCCCACACTCATGTTAAGTACTGGCTCCTGCACCGCCTGGTCCGAGCTGCGAGCGGCCATGCCCTGAGCAATTGACCCCCCACTGTGGCTACTGATTCCGGATGTGCGCAGGGCTTGTCCTGTTGCCCCTCCCTATAGCGAACCGTTACCTTCCTCAGCCGCTTTGGTGCCCCGCCCTCTGGCTGTTGCTCTGGCTCACCGGCCAACTTCTGCAGTGCTGCCTCCATGCCATGCCGCTTTGCCGCCTTCCAAAGCTCGCTTAGGGCGTGATACTCCTCCTGGGTTGCGGACTTCCCGGGGTTTGAGCGTGCACGCTTCAGTGCCATGCCTTATAACCTACTAGCCAAAAATAAAAAGACCTTATGTTAACCGCTAGTCTCTAAGTACCCCACAAACTCTGTGCCACTTACCACCAGCCCCCCTGCATTATTCTCGCCAGCAGGGTTCAGCTTTGCACCTTTGCCCCATCCGTGCCGCACCCATGAACTGCACAAACGTTCTCTGTGCGACTGGGCACACCCCTTGACTGAAACCTTTATACAGCCTGCAGGAGCTGCTTCCCCATACAATATGGAAATGTTTGAAATAGCAAAAGGTAGTCTTCTGTCCCCATTCTCCGCACTCTTATGTGTGCAGCTACTCTACCCGTATGCGACCTGCACAAACCACAAATACAGGCAAACAAAGCCTCTGCCAATAATTACAAGGCCGCTAATGTCCCCCCTAACACCCACGGGAGCGGCCTCACCCGTACGTGGCCTCCTGCGTAACACCCTACTAACAGCTGAGTTAAATTACCTTTAACTAACAAGAAGGCATCTTTCCATCGTGCCTATGCTGAGGCTCGAACCCTGGTCCCCTGGACTGAAGTTGATCGCTCCCTCAATTGAGCCACACTCTTCAGCGGCCCCCGCCTGCTGGAGCGGCTCCCCCAAAAATAATGGACATGCTCCGTGCCACATACCTTAGAATTGTAAAAATTTGCCATCTGTCCTACAGATAGTCTACCCGCATGCGATCTGCACAAAACAACAAAATACGGGCAAACCAAGCCTCTGCCACTCCTTACCAGGTCACGAGTCGCCTTAAGCATGGTTGAATTAAATGACCTTAAGTGAATAATAATTAAGGCATCTTACCATTGCGCCTATGCCGAGGCCCCCCGGTTCTCCCAGACCGAAGTCGACCGCTTCCTCAATTGAGCCACAACCTTTACTCGCTCCCGCCTGCAGGAGCGGCTCCCTCATAAATAATGGACCTGCTCTATGCCACATTCCTTTGAAATTGTAAAATGTAGCCATCTGTACTACCGATAGTCTACCCGCATGCGATCTGCACCAACAACAAATATGGGCAAACCAAGCCTCTGGCTAGGCATCTTTCCCTCTCGCCTGTGCTGAGACTCGAACCCAGGTCCCCCGGACCGACATCAAGCTACACCCGTTATTCGGGCTGCCATTACCCCTGCCCGCACATATGGGCACACCCCCTGCACAGCACGGCAGTCTCAATCCCTTCTATATACCGGCACCGCCCTGGCCCTCTTAACGGGCTTACTATCCCTCACAATTCCACTTGCGGCGCATCAACTTCCACACACTGTTGCACGCCCATTTCCCTTGGCTGACTCTGGCCACCCCCACCGGGCTTCATCCGCCTACGTGAGCACCCCACCCATGGGTAATTAATCCTATCGATACTTGACCCATATGGGGATGGAACCTGGAACCCACTGCAACTAACTGAGCCAATAGGCGACGGGTAGCCTCGGTTAAACCTCAATGGCTCTTGCACTGTCACGACACAAAGCTACAATGCCACGGCGCCCTCGAACCCACCGTGCTACACTCTGCCAGCGGCCAACCAGGAACTTTGCCTCCCGTTGAAGACACTCCTGCAGCTTCCCCGTGGTCCAAGAGGACAAAGAGGACGAGATCCCTGGGGCTCAGCCTTAAATATCCTCCTACTAAGTTTCGGTTTCATCTGCGCACTCCAGTGACGTCACCGGTCCCCCTCCTCATCCAGCCCTCTTTCTTGGCCCCAGAGGAGGTTTGGTCCCGTGGGCTACTCAGGGCGCCCCTCCCCTAGGCACGGTGGGCGCCTGCTCAGTTCCTTGGAAACTCTGGCTTTAGAATTAACAGTTGAATTTCATATGTGCTGTGGAATTTGTTCTTTCTCACGTTTTGTGCTGCAGGTGAAAGAAGCGCTCTTGTTAGCTAGAATAATGTTTTTGTTTTACTAGTCAGGCAAGGAGAGAAGAAGTTATAATTGTGTGGCTTGAGTCGATAAAGGAAGAGCGGTGTGCTTCACAAAGGAGAAGCCCTGGAAACCAAGTACAAAATGTTTCAAGGAAAGAACACCGTTGTCCCATGGAAAAACACATTCAGGATCATACCCGGAGCAGATGGCGTGACCCGCAATGGATTTTGGGAATGTTACCTACGAATAATGTGTTATTGGAAGTAGGAAAAGCACCCGAGCATCTGAGAGCAAGCTCTGTCTCTGTAGCTTTATGCTATATGACCCATTGATTGTGGAGAGACTTCTTAGGAAGAATGCACATGCTGACACCTTTTAACCTCCTTTCTGAAGATGGTTAGGTAGGGATGTCACTTTAGTGTTAGTGTAGGGATAGATTCATGCTTTTTACTCATCAACCCTTGATGCAGGGAAACTTGGACTCATGCTTTCTGATTCTCTGCATTCTGATTCTTGAACTAATTGTATTACTTATGCTACACTGTCTCAACTGGATACGCAGATTTGGCTTTATGCCGATTCTGATGTTTTTCTACACTCGGATTGAGGTGTCTTTATGTTCAGTTATTTGTGGCTTTGTAATAAATCAAACTAACCTTACGTAGTTGCCTGTGGTTACTATGTGTCCAAGAGGATTACTGATTAATTGATTGGCTCCCTAACAACTTTTCTCCCCTCTACGCATTCATTCTGCGAAAAGGAACGATCGAATTGTGTCTCTAAAACAAGTCCAGAAAATATGGGTCCAGCCCGTTCACATCGAAAAATACTTATTAATGGTAAATAAAACAGAGACACTATGCAAAATATCTTGGCCAATTAGGTAATTATAAGCGTTCAAGCTATGTAATCAAATTACTTGGATTCTAACATTGATATAAATATGAAAAGAATGTTCTTGAGATTTTGATTACTGTATATTCCGCTTCTGCATTTTGAGGGGTTCGATAATCTAATTTTCCAAGAAACAGAATTATATTGACTATGTGAGACACAGGCCAGACCCTTGATCACATAGTTTGGGGCATATTTACAAGCCCCTACCGCCACTGGATGTCACTTTTTCTGAAGCTCCGGTGGCATTGCTCTCTACCCCATATTTACAAGGTAGCATTAAGCCACTTAAGGTGGCTTAAGGCCACCTTGTAAATATGCCCCTGTGGTAAAGGGGCAGGCAATGGGTGTTGCTGTGGTGTTCCACTGCAACACCCATTGCTTTTTGACACTGCCCCATATTTACAAAGATGGGGCAGCACCAAAAACTAAGGCCAGGTAAAACCTGGTCATAGAATGGCTATAGGAAGAGAAAGGAATAATTTCTCCTCATATTTTACTCTTTCTATGTGTGCTGCATTCTGCAGCACACAGAGAAACAGCAAATTGTCTTTAAAGATTGTTTATGTTTCCTGGAAGTTGTCCCTTCCTGCACATAAAATAGAACACCTGCAGCGCAGGCACCCTTGCAACATGGCACAATGGTGCCTGCGCTGATGCTAGGCAGCTTTTTTAGGGCCAGCGCTAGGGAAAACGCAGGGGTGCACTGTATTTCTGTAAATACGGTTTCATCCCTGCGTTTAAAAAATTTCGGAGCGCTGCCCTACCAATTTTGGAGTAACACCGTGATCCGAGATTTTATTGTAAATATCCCTCTTTGTCTGAGCCCTTGCATATTAGAACTCCGACAAAAAAATACCTTTGAGTCTTTTCGGTCCAACAACATAAGAACTATACATACTGAACCTAATCCAAAAAGTACACATAAAATCAAATCCCATAGGAAATAATGTTCAATAAACAAATTATTTAAAATAGTTAGTAATATGAATAAATATACATGAATATTAAAAACGATATAAAAATAGTACATAACGATTTTTATTATTGCCGTAAGGTTTTTATTTTAAATCCCTACATCCATTATCATCAATTGGAGGGTGTTGCAGGACTAGTGGTTAGTGCTGGACTTACTACAAAAGTTTAAGTAACTACAAAAGTGCAGTTTGTGAACAGAGAAAAGTAATACATTTACTCAAAAACGTAAACTCACTCAATGATGTAAGTTACCTTTGTGAATCATGTCAAAGCCTCTCAGATTGTTTTCTGAGGATTTACGAATAGAAATATTGGACGGACTATTACATTCCTTACCTTAATTTATAGTTGTCTGGGGTTAGGTTAGTTTTACATTTCCTGCAAGTGATATGGTCAACATAGTAAATGTGGCTGAAGAAGGAATGTTGACTGCCAAATGTATAAAAGTGTGGGTTAACCACATATTACGTTGAGTTTAAAAATATAACTGGACATTCACTTTTACATCCATGTGTCTCCCACCAGCTTATGAACAAAGTCACCCCCAGACACTCGATTCCTTCGTAGACCACTGCCACCTAAAATGCGGAGAGAATCTCTGAGAGGTTACTCTGTCTTCTCTTTTACCAACAGGTCTATGAGCAGACGCATGGCAAGGAGGAATGCTATAGTGGCGCCCTACCCTACTCTGGAACGTTTGGCCCCAGCTACAAAGTAATGTTCAATGTATGAGCTGGGGGTGAGCATGTACAATGTACCAAACAATCACAAGCCTTGTATAATTTTAGTATGGTAGGCAAATAGTCAACATTTGGATAAACCCAGTGAGACGTAGCTGAGACGAGAAAAGATATGATCATACGACTTGTGGTTTCCTATTTTGTTTTTGCCAACTTTACATCCTAATTCGAAACGTGCATGCATTAAACACCCCACCATTATCAAGCTAAGCATTCCTCAACTAAGTCTTTTCATTACTATGTGTTTCTATTTTTGTTTTCACAGATAATCTGGGGACGCCTCGTGTGACTCCTTCATCTCAGATGGTCGGGATTATTTCGCTCGTTTTCACACTGTCAGCCTTTGCTGATCATATCGACTTAAATATATTACTTTCTGTTATGCAGGCTTCACGTCTGCTGTGCTGTTTTTCACTTTTATATTTACTTTGGGGAAAGGCCCTGTGTTTTCCAAGAGCTACGTATTCTTTTGAGTGCATGTTGTCCCACCTCAAGTATGTTTGTATTTTTGGCAGTGCCTACATGTCACATTCCCTGGCACTGCAAGTAATGTCATTCTACATACTCATCTTAATTCTATGACATTTATGGACTTAAAAACAAGTTTTTGTTGACTTGTGAATAGTTATATAACAGTCCAAAAATTATTTACGCTTTATTATGAAAATAAACATGGAGTTTTTAGCATTTTTCAACAATGTGTCTATTTTTCTTACTAAGAGGGCTGCAATTAGAATTTATAACAGGTCAGCTTGCTCATAAACAGACTGAGAGGCTTGACTTTTACCATTCCTTATGCAATATTTAAGGTAAAGCTGTTTTTGTATTGCAGCTCGCCAATGCCTTAGCCACACGGATAGTATCTGCAGTCTCTGTTCGATCGAAAGTAGCAAGGTTTTATCATCACATGTTGGATATTGCTTTTAATGGCCTCTGCTTAAACCATTGGTCTTTAAATGGAGCCAGCCTTACCTTTCTTCATACTCGCTTTACAAAGTACAAGGCGTCTCACCTGCTTTGCTCGGCCACATTATTTCTGCTCAAGGTCCCCAAAGTACAGTGGGCTCAACAAGGAGGGAGTGCCTTTTCTTTCAAACCTCCACATTTTGGAATTCCCTTCGCGTTACACTCTGTGGTCAAGCCAATCTTTACTTATTCGGGAAATAGCTGAATGCCTGGTTTCCCCTCGCTACCTTATAATTATATTTAGCACGGTCTCATGACTTGCAGTTTGCACTTTAATGTCGGTCACTCTTTCCGCTCTGTATATCTTTCTTGGTATGTAACCTTTACAACAAAACTTTTACAACGACCTACCATTACAACGCAACTTTTACAACGCAAACTATTACAACGCATTGCTCTGGGGGGCGCTCTAGGATAGGGAATAGGTTAATTTACTATCCAATAACCTTCCCTACTATCCACGGGGACTGGAGTTGGAATAGTAAATTAAACTATTCACTATCCAGCACCCCAAAGCGCTATGCGTTGTAATGGTATGCGTGGTAAAAACCGCGTTGTAAAGGTAGGCGTTGTAAAAGTATGCGTTGTAACGTCATACATCCATCTTTCTTCCATTCACGATTCTAGCCAGCAATTATTAGGGAGATGATGGGTAAATCTAAACCAATCAGCTCTCACACCATGATCAATAAACTTTAATTCATATTACCGATTGTGGTAGGGAATATCAAAAGCAGAATATTGAAGAGTCACAACACTGTGACCAGAATATTGAGGGACAAAATATAGACGTTGCATGTGCAAAGAGAGAGGTCTGGGTTTAAAATTCTGAATTCCTCATCTACATACTTGTAATATGTGTATATATACATAAATATATATATTCATATATATAGGGGTCCATTATGATGATGGGCGGATTGCCTCCGCCAGGGTGGCGGTGGCCACCGCCACCCTGGCGGAGGCAATCCGCCCGACAAGCACTCTCGTTTTCCCCTCCGCCAGATTAGGATGGCGGAGGGGACAGCGGCGGACGGATTAATATGGTGGCGGTGTCCAATGGACACCGCCAGCCATATTACAATGGCACCAAGTAGAGGCCTTTCCGCGGCGGCAATGCCGCCACGGAAAGGCAGGCGGGAATTGCTGCGGGGGCCCCCTGCAGGGCCCCCAGGTTGCCAACACTGTCGGGGGGCACATGGGGGGTACCTATGGTACCCCCTCACATTTGCATATGCAAAGCGGCGGTGCCTGCCGCTTTGCATATGCAAATGCAACAAAGCATTTTTAGCATTGTGGCGGGCGGTGCAGAGTGCTCTGCCCGCCACAATGCTAAAACTACAGGATGTGCCCGCCACTGTGGCGGGCGGTCCCGTTCCCCACTATGGTGACGGGCGGACAAAGTCCGCCCGTCATCATAATGGACCCCATAGTATCTACTGGCAGAAGCCAGCAGGTATTTATAGTTAGGACCTGGTTTCCATAGAAAAGCATTTTTTACTTAATTATAGCTTTGGCGCCATTTGATGAATCTTCACAAAACGTTCCAAAAGAAGTGTCCTTCTGTTTGTAGTTATGCATGGAAAGTATCAGGTAGATCCGTCAAGCGGGGGGCGAGAAAAAGTGGTGGTCAAAAAAGTGCATTTCCTATGTTAATTTCCATTGAGATTAAGGCAGGACTACAGCCCGAGCTGATGAACGGAATTACAATAACTTTGGCAGAAAGCTAGATCTTGGTCCAGAAAATGTACTTTTTTTTTATTTGCTGTAAATCCAGTCATTAGTTTTTGAGATATTAAAGGAAAACCAAATTTGTATATCTAGGGACGCAGATGTTCCACAAATCCTACCAATCTCTAACTGTGCCCAGGAAGTGTTGCCCGTCACCTGAAGACTCGGACTTAGCCAAGTCCTAAATAAAAAGAGGAAAAAAAGAGAAGGGGGCAGGGTAGGAATACCCATACCCCTAGGACTGGAGGTAGGGTCCCCTAGGAACCCCATCAGAGACTAAAAGTACTTTTTGAATAGTTTTGTAGTGAAAATTAAGACAGATTCGAGAATTTGCGATGAAAATTAAAAAAAATTAAAAAAACAAGCACAGTCTTCTATGCTTGTTTAAATATGGGCCTCTAGGGGGCTAGGTCCCAGAATCTTAGATATTTTATAAATAAGGGGAGAGGCGCGCACGAGGCCCCACTTCCAAAAGCCAATCTTGGCCCCAGTGGCTGCTACCTCCCAGGGGCAGTCCAATTAAAAAAAGAACCGGAGAAGGTCTGTGCAGCCCTCCTGTTAAGCTCTTATAAGCCCCAGGGATGGGTAGAGCCCCATCAATTGCCCTTTAAAAGCTCCATGGACCATCACCTCCCTGGGGCCACAAATTCAAACAACAGAGAGGTGCCATGCAGCCCCTTCGTCGGCCAATCATAGCCCCGGGGACTACCACTCCCCCAAGGCTTTCTAAATATTTTAAAAGAAGGCGGGCATGCAGGCCTCCTCACAGGCCATTCCGGTCCTGGGGACGACCACCTCCCCAGGATAGGCCCTTGGAAACAAAAGGAGGGGGGTGCTGCGCCCCTTCAGCAGCCATTAATGGTCCTGGGGACCACCACCTCCACTGGGCCGGCTTCCTATGTACCCAGGTGCCCACCCCCAGGACATAGCTGTTTGCTGTCACTTGGCAGGAGCTTTGACAGCTCCCACCAAGCGAGAACAAACAGTAAGTCTGCTCACAGAGGGCGAGAGCAGGAAAACTGCATTCGCTCGCTGAGTGTAGACTTTTCATCTGTTTTCCTGCCCGAAAATAGATTGAAGAACTGCTCTCACATGCAGAGAGGAGCATTTTTTGCTGCCCCCTACATGTGGGACCAATGCCAGCTCCCGCTGGAGGCGAGGAGCAGACAAGGACCGTTGGAGCATTCTGTCCCCCCGTGGTCCCCCACATAGCACACTTGGTGCCGTAGGTGTGCTTCAGGTCACCCAGGAGCAAGAGGCCGTGCTCCGGGATGGGGTCCCTAGTGCCGAATTGAGCCCAGATAAGGGAGCACAAGTCAATACAAGATTGCAATTTGCAAGTCGCAAATCCTGACGGTTATACACGGGGTCCCAGATATGGAAGGCAGCTCAGTGCCTGCTCTGTCAGGCCATGAGATAACGCAGGACAAAGTGGGGCAAGCATTTTGACGGAAGATAACAACAGAAAGGTTCTGCCATCAGGATCCACATGAGGGCACTGTCTCTGCCAGTGCAGCAGGTCCAGATAAATGTTTTTTCATAGCTGCCAAGTGTTCATCTTGCTTATGTGTGACATTTATGTGTTCTCAGTGTGATTTATTGTGACATTTCAGTGCCACAGGTGTGACACTTTAAGTGAGCAAAGCCATCATGTAACTAGTTACATTTCATAAATTACTTTTTGTTTGCACTGTTATGATTTAGGAGCAGTCTTAAAAAAGCTGCAATGCTCCCCAGTGTTTATCACACAGAAAATTTTTGTTTGACCTCATAAGCAGTGGAAAAGTAATTACATTATGATGAAAAAAAGGAGGTGTTGGGTGACAGTTTTAGAAGAATCTACAGCGCTTAGAAATGGAAGGCGTGCACTAGAAATTACACTATAAAAAATTGTTTCTAAAGTGTGGCTAATTTTCCCTATTGCTTAGTAAGTCAGTAATGGCCATGAGATTAAAGGCACAGCCTAATACACCCATCCATTCAAAGTTTACATGGCACAGCGAAATGTGACACACCTACTTGCTACAGCTGGAGCTGTGGAAGAGGGATAGTCGTTAGCATTATTCTTTCTTCTCAGATATTTTATGTTTCACAATTGTGAGTGAAATTCATGGCCTATATTGTATGTATTTAAATCTCAGCCAATCGTGTCATATTCATCAAAGACTAAGCAGTGTGATAAAAAATATAAGTGTAATAAGATAAGGTGAACCTTTCATGTCATTGGAACATAATGAACTGCAGGGCGCCACCCCACTTAGGGGGCGTGACGCCGTTAGTGGCAGCCAAAGGGCCTCCTAGGTAGGGAATCACTTCCGGGTCGCTCGACCCGGAAGGGATAGCTAAGGGGGGAGGCAGGAAATTTGTCACAAGCAGGGGGAGTGACCCGGATGCAGTTGGGGAGGGCGCGAGGCTTGAAAAGCCAGCGACCCACTTTATGACCCCCTCCATGTCTGCTGACCCCCCAGGAGTCGGACGTCGCAGAAGGAAGTCACAAGCAGAACCGTCGCGGTAGCTGTGTGTTCGTGAAAGTCAGTCCGACTTTTGGTGCAGGTGAGTGGGCCTCGCAGTGTGACTGTGGGGTTGAAGTTGTGTGGGCGATCCATGCGCGTGTGCTTGCATGGAGCGCGAGACTTTAATGACGAGCGAGTGTGTGGGGCAGGGAAGGCCCACCGCATGAGTGAGCCCGCCTGTATCGGATCCGGTATGATTGGTGAGCGGAGCCAATGTGAGAGTGGGCCGGAGCATATGTGCATACGGGGATAGTGAAGTGCGCACGTGGGAACCAGGCAAAAAATTGTAGCGGTGGAGATAGTAGCAGGCAGTACGATTCAGCAGTGTTTAGTGTTAAAGCCTGAGACGCCGAGTAATTAAAACCGGAGCACAGCCCCTGTTGAAATGGTAGATTAATTACAACCGGAGCGCACGTCCGTTAGTAAAGATGCGGTTTAATTGAAATCGGAGCGCGCCTTGCATCTGTCGGTTCGAATGCCCTCCACCTGCGGCCAATAGCAATACTGTTTGGGAGCGCGGTTCGTCGGGCCGCATTAATTTAAGCGAAACGGGGGCATCGGGCTCTCTCTCCGGCGCTAAGTAGCAGTATAATCATGGTCCTTAGGTCATGAAAGCGTTTAGGGCACGAGCTCAATTCACGGCGCATACATGCATAAAACTCAACTTAAATGTACATCGGGGGCAATAAGGAGTAATTAATCAAAGGCAAGTCACCAAATAGTGTGGGTGAATTATCATGTAAGGCTGGATAATGTGGGCAATGCTCTACATACACGCTATGCAGTGGCAGCGGGCAGTGGACTTCGCACTTTCCGGGGGCTTATCATCAAGGGCTAGTGGTCAAAACAATAGCAATCAAAGGGGCGAATTTTGATTACATTGCAGCCGCGTAATTGTCAAGGTTAGGGAGGCTAAGGGGTTATGAAAAGAAAGATTTGGTACGGGTTACAAATTGGTGGCTAATCCGGATGCACGTTGTGTCATTTAAAGTGGTGATAACACATTTCTATCTTTAAGTGCAGAATGCCGCCCAAACGGCCAACGAAGGGCAAAGGGGCCTCGGCCAAAAGAGATGACTACCTCGCATTAACGGAGCTGCTGGAGTTTACAAAGGAGAAAGGCGTGGATTGGGCGTTAAAGACAATGAGAGAAGGGGCAAGAGCGGACGCCCAAGAGGAAAGAGGGCGAAGCAAGCGAGCTCGGCGCACACCGAAAAGGTTTAAAGAGGCGTCGAAGGAAAAGCGGCCCAGGGCAGTAGAGTCCCAACCAGCATCCTCAGGTGAGAAGGAGGTGCTTGAGACAATAGACTTGATCCCTAACACAAACAAGGACAATGGCGCCCTTGAGGGAAATATTACTCATTCTAATGCTGCGCAGCCGGGGGTGGCGCCCGCCGCTAATGCGGAGGCGCCCGGCGCACAGGCACCCTTACCGCCAGTGGTCGCACAACCGGGTAGCGGAATAGCACAAGTCTGGGTGCAGTCTGGGGGAGTGGCGCAATTACCAGGGATGCTGATAACTAACTCACATGGTCAGGCAATTAGTAATGGCCCTGCTAGCACGATGGTACCCTCCACAGCATACCCGGGATTCGGGGGACCAGTACTGATGGGCCCTTTCCCTAACGCAGGAAATTCATCCCAAGTTCCAACAGCAAACACCGGCGCAAATTTGGTAGGGCCATCGGGTACTCAAATTCAAGGGGAGGCTGGACTGCAGATGGCGGGTCAGCCGACTTTAGCTTACAGCCCGTTAATTTACGTCTCCTAATCTTTAACTTTATCGCCATCTGCAGGGATCACTTGGCATGTACCCGCAGACATCAAAGAAAAGATACTAAAGGGCGAATATGTTGACGTGTTTGATCTTATCAATGCAGGGGTCGTTCCAGGTAAGGCCAGAGGAGGTAAGGAAGGTGAGTACAAACAGAAGAAGGTATGGGTTGACTGGTCTATAAAGAATTGGATCACAGGATTTGCCATTTATGCTGCCATTATGGTGGAGAAGTACCCCGCGGTGGGCCCTCAGATAATCAGCTATATATCTTTAATACATGGGGTGGCCTCCGAGTTCCCAGGCACAGGGTGGTTAAAATATGATAACAAGTTCAGACAAATGAAAGCAGTACACCCAGGGATAGCATGGGATCAACGTGAGATCAATTTATGGCACACAGTTTTTTATTCCACCCCATCTGTGCCCAAGAGGAGTTCCCCTTCACAGAATCAGTCCTTTCGGAGCGACAGGGGGGCAGGAGATAAAAAGCAGGCCTGCTGGCTGTATAACAAAAATGAGTGCACCAGGGGGACCATGTGCAAGTTCAAACATTGCTGTTCCTTCTGTGGGGGCCCGTCTCATCCAGAGATCAGATGCTTTAAGAAATCAGGAAGTCCAAGGGAGCAGCCGGCCCATTCCACAGCAAAAGGGAGGCCACCTCAGACATCCGACAGATCTGCCAACTCCCATTAAAACACGTTTTGACACACCTCCTTAGCAAATATGACAAACTAGAGGAGGCTCAGTTTCTACACAATGGTTTTATGTCCGGTTTCCGTATCCCGTCTTCAGCTGCCCCCACCAGTGTCCCGCCGCGCAACCAGAGCTCTGTGCTCCAGAACATGGAAGTAGCGCAAAATAAGATAATGAAAGAGGTTGCCTTGGGGCGGGTAGCGGGTCCTTTCAAACAACTTCCAAATCCTGATCTGGTCTTCTCTCCCCTGGGGTTAGTACCTAAAAAAGAGAAAGGGAAATTCCACCTGATACATAATTTGTCAAGCCCCCCAGGGTTATCCGTCAATGACAAGCTGGACCCAGATCTCTGCACGGTGCGTTATACAACGTTTGACACCGCAATCGAAAAACTGCAAGCCCTGGGGGAAGGGGCCTTAATGGCCAAGTCCGATATAGAGGCCGCATTTAGGCTCCTCCCGGTTCACCCAGAGAGTACTAAGTTCTTGGGCTTCACCTTCAAAGAGGATTATTTCATTGATCTGTGCAGGCCCATGGGCTGTTCAATCGCTTGCGCGGTATTTGAGACTTTTGCCAGGTTTTTAGAATGGGCGGTGGAACAATTCCTTACTTCAGACAAATCCCACGCAGTTGTACACTACTTAGATGATTTTCTATTTCTCGGTCCTCAGGGTTCACAGTCATGCAGGAAAGCCCTACTGGGATTCCAGCACCTGGCTAAAGCCCTGGGGGTACCACTTGCAACAGAAAAAACAGAAGGGCCGACTACCTGCCTGACATTCCTAGGCATTGAAATCGATACCAGAGAAGGGGTTTGCAGGCTACCCAGGTCAAAGGTGTCGGCCTTCAAGGCTGCTATTGACGACTGCTTAAAGTCAAGGAAAGTTACATTACACCAGCTGCAAGTCTTGGTAGGGCAACTGAACTTCGCCTTGAGAGTCATACCAATGGGCAGGGCCTTCTCTAGGAGCATAGCAAGGGCAATGGCAGAGCTTCGCTCAAAACACCATAGAGTTAGGCTGTCAGCTGATGTGAGAAAGGACTTGAACATTTGGAAGGCCTTCCTAGAGAACTTTAATGGGTCCGTGATATGGCGGACACCGAGCTCCTCGAATGCAGAGCTTGAATTGTTCACAGATGCTGCAGGGAGTGTAGGTTTTGGAGCATTCTTGGGCCGCAGGTGGTGCATGCAGTATTGGCCAGAAGAATGGGCACAACAGGGTCTGACACGCAATGTTACTTTCTTGGATCTGTTTCCCATAGTTGTGGCGTTGCGTTTGTGGGGAGACACGCTCGCAAACAGACACATTGTTTTCTGGTCAGACAGCATGTCAGTGGTAATGGCGATCAACAACCAGAGAGCAACTTGCACATGGGTGCTGCGCCTATTGAAAGAATTAGTGTTGCAATGTCTGAGTCGCAATGTACATTTTACTGCAAGACATGTGCCTGGGATAGAGAACCAAGCTGCTGATGCCTTGTCCCGTTTTAAGTTGGCAGAATTCCGCACACATTGGCCGCAAGCAGACAGGAGAATGACAGCCTTCCCAGCGGGGCTATGGAAGTTTGGTGCCCCGCAGTTCCGAGTTGATAACCGCATCCCTGGCCTAAGAGTATGTATGAGAGGTCGTGGCAATTTTATCAGGAGTACTTAAGAGGGGCGGGTTTAGTTGATGCATTCTCACCCTTGAGCGTATTGGGCTTTATAGTGCACCAGAGAGGCAGTGGGAAGTCAGTGGCGATGATGAAGAGACAACTGTCTGCGTTAGCATTCTATGCGGGCTTAAGGGGGGTGGCAGACCCAACTAAGGATCAGAGAGTGAGGAGAGCCGTGAAGGGTTGGGAACGTTTAACCCCGGGGGTGAAGGATTCAAGAAGACCCATAGACGTGAGCAGGTTGGTGGATATCCTGGAGACCCTGCCTATGATTTGCTTCTCCCCCTACGAAACCCAGCTATTTAGGGTAGCGTACGTGCTAGCCTTTTGTGGGGCACTTAGGATCTCGGAGTTGCTCCCTGCCTCTAAGGCGGATAGGGAAGGGGGCATAAGGTGTGAGGACTTGATTGAGTCAGAAGACGTTCTGAGAGTCAGGGTTCGGAAATCAAAAACAGATCCCTTGGGCAAGGGGACATGGCTACAATTAGGCAGGGTAGCGGGGGGGTCTTACTGCAAGCGGACAAGGGAGTTCCTGCAAATCAGGCCTCAAGGGGGCGATGACAGAGTACTGTTGCATAGGAACGGCTCACCCCACACCAGATTTCAGTTCACAAGGGTAGTTAAAATGATCTTGACAAGGATGGGCGTTGACCCGGCTGATTTCACATCCCATTCCTTCCGTATCGGGGCAGCAACTACAGCAGCAGGCCTGGGGCTGCCAGAAGAGACTATTAGGAGACTAGGGCGTTGGAAGTCAGCGTGTTATGAACGTTATGTGTGCCCGCAATTAGTATGAGTGTCATAGTTTGTCCGCCCGTCCCCCCCCCCCTTTTGTTCACAGGCAGTTATGACCTTTTGTTCATTTCAATATTTACCCTAGGTACTACATCCCAAAGACCCCAAATATGTTGGTGCGGCCATTCCTTTATTCGCAGGGCGGGGTTGGTCTTCAAGAAATTGCTCGAAAGAAAGGCGCGGGAGGCGCAAGGATGGGACCACCATTGGGTAGGGATAGGTGGGCAACACCTAGCCGACGTCCCGAACGACTTACGGGCTGCCATGAACAGAGGCATGCCCACCCCAGATGTATTGGTGTTGCACTGTGGAGGCAACAACATGATCCCGGCGGGAAGGAGGGGCATGAAAGAGTCATTGTTTACTGCGCTAGCGGCAATCAGAAATATGTTACCGAATGCCATATTGCTATGGTCCGAAGTCATTCCGAGGCAGGCATGGGTGCGGGGCGCGCGCCCGAAGGCGGTAAATAAGTCAGTAAAAAGATTGAACCAGTCAGTGGCCGAAATACTTCAGAAATCAAGCATTCGCACTATTAGGCACAAGCTAATACAAACGTCCAGGCCGGAACTGTACGCTGTGGACGGAGTGCACCACTCAGAGGCAGGCAGTGAACTTTTTATACAAACAGTGCAAGGGGCCATTTCAGAAGCTCTTGAGCGCAGGGGGGGAGGTCGAGTCCGCCAGTAAGCGCCTCGCCCTGTGGCGGGGTCCTGGACAAGAGGTATCACAGGGACTTCTTTGCTCAGTGCCAGTTTTTACCCCAGAACAGGTCTTAAAATCATCATGGGCTCCGGGCTGGCGGGAGAGTTGGGGCTGACCTGCTGGTGGCCCTGGATCCTTTAGCCCTACCCTGGAAGCCGCTGGTTGCCACAAGTGGTGGCAGATTATTTACCTGCGGCTCTGTTGACCAGAAGGTGGTTAACTTAAGGAGAGCAGGCTAACTTGGTTGTGGCCTGCTGGCACAGCCCGAAGGTCAACCAAAAAGCCCCTTGGAGAACGGGCTGTAAATAGATAAATATGTATATACGTGTGAGTATTTGAATACTGTGATGTGAAATAATTTTGAGAGTTTAAAATAAAGAAATGGAGGCCAATGGAGTAATTGGCCTGTGAACTTATTTTAATAAAAATATACACACTGCTGAAAATCAAACAAGACTCGGGTGTCTATTTTGAGATGGGACTAAATGTGTTTGGGGGAGTGTGCACTTTGTATGCCATCTATGCAGGGCGCCACCCCACTTAGGGGGCGTGGCGCCGTTAGTGGCAGCCAAAGGGCCACCTAGGTAGGGAATCACTTCCGGGTCGCTCGACCCGGAAGGGATAACTAAGGGGGGAGGCAGGAAATGCGTCACGAGCAGGGGGAGTGACCCGGATGCAGTTGGGGAGGGCGCGAGGCTTGAAAAGCCAGCAACCCACTTTATGACCCCCTCTTTGTCTGCTGACCGCCCAGGAGTCGGACGTCGCAGAAGGAAGTCACCCACCCACCCATCCCAGAATTAGGGCTTCAGGTAGGGGCTGTCGCGGGGTCCTGGACAAGAGGTATCACAGGGACTTCTTTGGTCAGTGCCAGTTTTTACCCCAGAACAGGTCTTAAAATCATCATGGGCTCCGGGCTGGCGGGAGAGTTGGGGCTGACCTGCTGGTGGCCCTGGATCCTCTAGCCCTACCCTGGAAGCCACTGGTTGCCACAAGTGGTGGCAGATTATTTACCTGCGGCTCTGTTGACCAGAAGGTGATTAACTTAAGGAGAGCAGGCTAACTTGGTTATGGCCTGCTGGCACAGCCCGAAGGTCAACCAAAAAGCCCCTTGGAGAACGGGCTGTAAATAGATAAATATGTATATACGTGTGAGTATTTGAATACTGTGATGTGAAATAATTTTGAGAGTTTAAAATAAAGAAATGGAGGCCAATCGAGTAATTGGCCTGTGAACTTATTTTAATAAAAATATACACACTCCGGAAAATCAAACAAGACTCGGGTGTCTATTTTGAGATGGGACTAAATGTGTTTGGGGGAGTGTGCACTTTGTATGCCATCTATGACAAATCTTGGATTTGAAAGGAGTTAAAATAACCGGAAATGCTTATTCGGGTCTCCAGCTGCTTAGCAGGTCACATGCCTCTTCAGCAGCATTGAAAACAAGTTAATTACTTTTCCAGTCTGTATTTAATTACCTGGTGTAGTTTACCTTTTTCATAGTAGCATACTCTGAGTTCAGCCAAGGGAAGTGTCCCATGCACACTGTGTACTGCTCTTCACTCTGACCATAGGAAACCTGGGGAGGAGCAAGCAGCATGCGCAGCATACGTAGGCACATACCATCATACCATCCAATTACTGTCTATGGGCGTCAGAGTTTGGTCTGCTCAACCTTCATCAAAAACGACTACAGGCACAGATAACATTAGTAAGCGTTATCAGCTCAGCATATGAAATTATTGACGATAGATCATACAAATGATAATTCATTATTCATTACCTCAGCACCAGGATTAAGAGGCTTGCTGACAATAAATGGAAGCATATTGGAAGTGCATCAGTTTGTACTGTTCCCATATTTTCTGAACCCACCACCTACTCTCTGTGAGCGAAAGACAACAGATGACATTCCAGATTGGCCCTTAAATGTCACATTTTCTCCATAATTGGCATTGAGAGAGCAAGGCTGAAATAAGAGGTTGCATCGCAGTTTATCATGCCACTTCTGGGGTTTACATTTTACCATTTCTCTCAGCACATCACCTTCACTGACAGAGTTAATACCCAGGTTAACCTGCGCGTAGGCTCCAGGGGTCAAATCCAGGGCTGCTCATACTCATGCTCCTGTGAGAGCCGCTTGCCTCAGGAGCCGGTCATGCAGCCCCCACGAGTGCCCTCAGCTGGGGCCCTCATTGAGCACTTGGATATAGCATTGCTGTAAATGCAGCCAACTCTTCTCAGGCAGTCGCGGTCACTCTACCTGCTTGTAGCTTGACCCTAACAGCGCGCAAGTGGTCAAGGTGCTACAAATGCATGATTAATGCATTTTAATGTGGTGATGCAGACCACCACATTAAAATGTGTTAGTCTAATGCCTGATGTGTTGTTATTGGCAGGGCTGCCTCCTCTTGGAAAAAAATAAAATAGAGACCACGGGCCTCACTTTTAATTACCATGAGAATGTGAATTCCCAAAATCGTCTGCAAGCTCCACCGGTATGCCTAACCGCCCATTTCCCACCGCTTTGGTGATGCATTCTTGATGCAGACTGCAGAGAAATACAAGGACATCTCCGCCAAACAAAGAAGCACTTTCTCTATATAGTTAAGAGGTAGTAGTTCTGTTTGGTGGAGATTCTCCTCTTTGTAGACTTGCCATGTTCTCTTAGCAAGGATTCATGTTATCACAGATTTGTGGATGAAGACGCTGCAGGAACAATCACATTGTCGAAATTACATCCACACAAATTCAATGGCGACATTACCTAGTTGTACTTTATGAAGCTGCAGTGTAGAATATACACTAAGCATTTACTCAACAAGGTAGCATTCATTTACTAATTAACCAGTAGAAAGTACTCCAGTTGGGTAGACATTTTTGGCAAAACTGTGGACTCTCCTTAAAAAATGAGGTTCCATTATGGCCCTGATGCTCATTTCACAGAAATTAAACCTTAACCGGAAACACTTACAAATAGGAACACCGAAGGTGCCCCAGTTGAAGCTCCACTTCAGTTCCTGAGCTTCGCAAAAGCAAAGCAATTGTGTTTCCTCTTGTATTCCACATTGAAAAATATAATTGATCTTTGATCTACTGGAGCACAATCTAATGTGTAGTGACTGGTATCAGTGATTTCTTTCTTGTTGTTTCCTGGTGAGAACAGAGTATGCAAATACCCACAATCCATAGCACCTTTCACAAGCCTACTCACAGACATGCAGAGGTACTCACACACCCACTCACAGACCCACATATCTCTCACAGACCCACTCACAGACCCACACAGGCACTTACAGACCCACTCACAGACCGACTCACAGATTCACACAGGCACTCGCAGACAGACACAGGCAATCAAACAGGCACTCACACAGAACTTAATTTGTTCAATCCTTGGGTAAAGGAAATGATACACTGGCAAACAGCAATATTGTTTTATGTGTAGCTTACAAAAGCATGAGTCTTTATAATCCTTGTCCCTTGGCTTCATAATCCAATTCACAATCTGTGCATGCATGCAGGATGGTTTCGAAGCACGGAAAGGATGGAGCTCACTTTGTGACCCATGCTTTGGTCACTGATCTGTCGGGCAAGTTTCAGCATTGTTTTCTGCAGTTATTAGGGTCTCACTACAGTCAATATACCAATCTCATAATTCTAGATGTTCCTAATTCAACTCGGTGGTTATAACTACATCAATTTTTCAGAAGGGTGAAAGTTTGAGGTGACATGGCTATGAATCAAGCGAATCTGCACGCTACCTAAAGGGTCTCTGCAGTAACAGACATTTCACTCAAACATATAAATGATCAGTTCACCACTTTGTTCAATATTTGAGTTTATAGATTTAAGCCTTTCACAGATTTAAAACATCCCCTAAGTTCTATATTTTTTCTTTATTGATGTCAACCACTTGATTCTTGGATGCAGAAATGTTCTTTCTGTATTCCTTTACAACTTTTTCTTAGGGCATTTTAAGGTGTGGGGTTAAAGCGGAAGGGGTCATGCCACAGAGCATGTACGGGAAACGTCAAAATGATTGCGGTATGTAACAATGCAAGTCGGTACTACGACTTGCACTGGAGGGCATTGGACTTAGGAGTAGTAAGATTTACTATTCCAACACCAGTCTACGTACAGTATGGACGGTGTTGGAATAGTAAATCTTGCTATTCCTTAGGTTATAGCGCCCTCCAGTGCAAGTCGATGTAAAGCTTGCGTTGTAATGGCAGCGTTCTAAATGCATCGTGGTGTAATCACCGCGATGTAAAGGATGTTTCCCGCAACTTATGTATGCTCAACAGTGCCAGCTGTCAAACTTAAGGTGCCTGGCTACACTAATGGCTGCAGAAAGACCCTCCTAGCATACCCTTCAAAGAAATGCAAAAGAGAGTAATTTTGAGTCTGTGAAGTTTGTGTATAGACCAGGGCAGGAGATTCTCTATTAATCATAAACTCATATCAACAGGTTTCAAAATCTATATTAACAATGGTGGCAATGAGTTTACAGTAGTAGTTAAAGTGTGCTAACAGTGTTAGTGTATATAAGGGTGGTATGTTAGGTAGGTTAATACATTTTGTAGTTTTCATTTTCACAATTGAAGTTTCTTCTATTTTTAAAACTATGCATGAACTGTGCTTTGTTCTTGGGGCCACATTCAGTGTGACTAGCTTGTAGCAATTAGTGGCTTCTACTGTAGCTAGTCATACACCAATCTTCACCCCTTTGAGGCTGTTAATTCTCTTAAGCAGGGAATGCAATTCACAGGCTTAAGGACTGTTCAGGTTCCATTTGTTACATCTCTGCATACGCTCAAATATGCTCATGATAGACCTGCTAAACATATGTGTGAGGTCTTCAGATCAAATGTCCTTTCTTGTGATGTCACCTCCTATGAGGTAATTGTTTGTGATGACAATATAGAGATGGGAGGGCGCACAGCCACTTAGTGTCAAGGTAAAAGATCGTTACTTGAAAGCAAAATGCTTGAGGTTTGGATAATTCGGGTGCTCCTAGAGGTAGCGTGTCCGTCCAGGCACGCCAAAGGAATAAGTCAAAAGTGAAGTGCAGCCACTAGAAGATCTTCCACACCCGGTCTTTCATCCGGTAATCAGAGCTCCCGGATGAAGGGCTTTTCAGCCCGAAATGCATTGGAGCGTTTCAGAAAAATGCATACATGCTGTGCAATCGTGACTTAATATTGTGGAATGAACTTCAATTCCTACACTCTTATATGATGAACTTTTGAAAATCTTTAATAAAATTCTAAAGAACATCGTATTACTCCAAGTGAGTCTTTTTTCTGAAGAACCAAAGGTGTGCCCTACCGAGGGATGCACCCACTTCTAGTGGCTGCACTGCACTTTTGACGTAATTGTTTGTGATGTCACTTCCTGTGATGTCACTTCCTTTGATGCTACATGCTATGATGTTGAGCACCCTGATGTCACTTACATATTACCTCACTTGGTTAGTCTGCCCACTTCTATTTCTTAGGACTTGTGCCCTTGTCTGGTTGGTTTCTGCATGTATCCTAAAACTTTGCAAGTGTGTGAACAGCGGATTTCACCCCTGGTTTCCACTGGGATCCATCTTATTGTTGTTTGGCTGGTTGAAATGTGGTAACAAGTGAGGGTCAGTCTAGCAACCTATTTTGTATCTTTTGTAGTCTTCCAATTACTTTTTTGGTAGACCAGTGCAGACCACATTGAATTAATCCAATTGAGTCAACAACAGTTATCTGATCTCTACAGTGAATGATCTGTTTGTACCATTGGAAGAATGTTGCATAGTAGCAACAATTGGAAACTTGTGTCTTTTTAGAGGATGAAAATAAGTTTGTCAGGGAGGTTGCATGTCACAATAACAACTACAAAAATATTGTACTGCACAAATTTTGACTCCACAATATTGTATGGATTTACTAGTTGTTAGAAATGGGATCTCTGGTTGGCTAAGGCTTGTGCCAAAGCCAGGCAGAGACCACCAGTCTAATCAGGGCAAGGGAGTTACACGCCAAAGATAACACCTGCTCACCACCGTGGTAACTTGGCATGAGCAGTCAGGCTTTTCCCGGAGGCAATGTGTAAAGCATTTGCGTAACACACACACAGCAACAACATACTAGGCACAACACAAAAGGAACTCCACAAACCTTTATATCAAAAATAGCCTTTGTATTATCATAAAACACATTAGAATGCCCAATGGAGTTGCTAGACAACTAATGAGGAGATTAGCAGTGGTTTCCCCTCGACCGTCACCTACCCAGCCGGACATTGGACACAGTTCTTCCTTGTCTCCCTGCTATTGCTCCTTCCTCCCCTCCTTTCCTATAAATTCCCTCAACCACGTTGTTTGTTTTACTTTACCTTACTGCGCTATTTTAACTGTTGCAATTTATAACTCAATGTTTCCTCTGTTCTACCGCTCTGATACCTTCGGGTAAAGCCAGCGCTTTATAATCCTTTTGACGTACCTACTAATGCAATGTTACCCCTGGTTTTGCTCTCTGATACCTGGGGGTCTAGTTAGCGCTATATAACCTTCGCAAATCACATTTTCCTGAACGCTAAGACCTGAGCAACATGGCCGATGACTGGTGGAGCTGCTTGACAGCTAATGAGGAGATGGGCCCTGGTTTCCCCCTTGACCGTCACCTACCCAGCTGGACATTGGGCATTGTTCTTCCTCGTCTCCCCGCTATTACTCCTTCCTCCCCTCCCTCCTTCGAATTATTGAAACACTGTTTATATGTACTGTAACTTACTATGCTCTTTTATCTGACGTAACCTGTAACGCAACGATTCTAAAGAGCTCTGATACCCTCTTGGGTCAAGTTTGTGCTATATAAAACTTTATAAATAAATAAATAAAATAAATAATTAAATATACACTGTGCCAACTGGCACTGGGCAATATTTACAGGGGATTATATACATCCGACAAGGCCATTTTGGCCTCTGTCAGAACCATCACTTAGTAATGATAGTAAAACAGTACATGAATTACATTTCCTGCGCACCTACATAAATCACATTAGGACCTGGCGCCTTATAAACCTACCAGTCCCCCTGGCCAACTGGCCTTCTCAAAGGGGCTTCAAATGCCCTGTGTCCAAAATGTCAGGGCGCACTGCCAATGCAGCAATATCCAAAAGCGCGTCACTGCACTGGGGCAGAGGAGTGTCTCGCACTCCTATCTCACACAATGCCTCCTAAGAACTGTGGGCCTAAACGTTGCAGCTGGCACTATTTGCTGCACAGCTGAGAATGAAGGAAAGGCTTGGGCACTCACTGTGCCCTCGGACAAAAAATGCAAAAACATGGTAGCAGCCCGCGCTGGTGCGGCTCAGCTGAGAATAAGTAATTAGCCTTGGCACCCCTGTGCACTCGGGCCGTCACTGGAGCTCCACAACCAAAATGTCCCTAACGCTGCAGCTGCCCTCTCGCAAGCGGGCACCTGTAGACAAATGGCCACGTGGGGGGAAAAGCATGGGCCCCTCTGGGCCCTTTAGACAATAATTATGCCCCTCGTTGGAGCGGCCCGCAATGACGGGTCCTCTCAGGGAAACTAGGCACTGTGCCCTTACTGGCATCAACAACCTGTGCCAAAACATGAACCCACGGGGATTTCGGAGCTGACATGTGCCAAAACGCTGCAGCTGCCCGTAACTGCGGCGCAGCTGTGAAGATCACAAAGGCACTGAAAATTCTCTAGAGGAGCCCCTTTCTATCGTGACTTCCCGGAGCTAACTGGCGCAATCAGGCACCGCAGGGTGCTTCTGTGGCCCCAACAACAAAGAAGGAAGTGTGGAGTTCTCTGCTTTAGAATGTATATAGGTTGCTAGGGGATTTGGAATGTTATGATTGAAGTACTGTGAGAGATAGAGCTGATAACTGATGGGAGATGAAGATGAAGGTACCTGCTCACAACTTTCAATAAAGGACTTTACTTCACTTTACAAATTGCCTGGAGTACATCTTTACATGAAGCCCTCACTCACCGGGGCACTGGAAACTCACAGGTCTTCTTTTGGGCCGCTCCAGACTCTTCTCCAGGCAGATTCATGCCCTGTTTCACCCGAATGCTGCAGGACGCGGGGCTCTCTCTTAGACATGGGAGCCTCGCCGACGACTCTCTTCACCGGACTCCTTCTCCCTCACCCGGGAACTCAGTGTGGAGCCCGCGAGGCTCTGGACTTCTGGTTTGTCGTTTTGCAGCCCCACCCACAACCAGGCAAGACCGCCTGGCTTCCGGGTCGCACTGGCAGCAACTTCTCTTTGACATCTGGGCTGCGGCGGTGATTCCACTGCAGAGAGATGCGGGGTGGGCACCCTCCTAGGAGTACAAATGCAGGGTGTGCACCCGCTAGCCAAAGCACGCATAAATCAGCAGGGTGGGCTCCCGCTCGGTGACGAAGCACGGGGGAATATCTACACCGGGAATGCCCACTCAATGAAGTGCAGCTCAGCGCAGCAGAGCCCACGCATTCCTCCTAAAGGAAGTTTAAAGAAATAAAGCGCTCTCCAGGGCTAGGAGCCACAGCTCCTCAGCAAAAGTCCATGAGAGATCCAGGGGAGCAAGGCTGTGCCGAGGGAGGCAAGCCCTCATGGTGATCCCTCCTGGGCCACAGCAGCAGCCCGCCCCTGCAAGGTTCAGGAATCAGCACAAGACCAACATCATGGGGTCACAGCCCCTATATTTATATCACCAAATCCTTTGTCTAAAGTGCAGGGCATGGGGGAACCAGATGCAACTGGTTATGGGGGGATTTGGAGCAATTTGTTTTTCAAGCTCCTCTTCCCCTTTGTCAGGTGGGGGCTAGGTGATCAGACACACCACAGGGGGGCGGAGCCAACATTCACTAGGGCAGGCACCATCCCATTCAGGGTCAGGGGATTACCCCTTCCACTACCCTCAGCCCAAATGTCCTATTCAGCCCAGCACTGACTCATCCTGCCCCTCCTGGAGCCACACACACCTCCCAGCTCCTGTCACTCACAAGTCAGACATGCAATTCACATCAGGCGGGCAGAAACATAGCACACAGAAATGCCAACTTCTAAAAGTGGCATTTCTAAAATAACCACAATAAAACTGCACATACCATTGCACAGCATTTATTCACACAAGTTCATACATACCAGACTTGCCCACACTGCTCCTCCCATAACGGGAATTACTACTGACACACACTGATCAGGGAATCCTTAATGCATTCCTATGGGAGGGCAGGCCAACCTTACAAATGTAACACAGAGAGCACACGCACTTTACACTGGACCACAGTGTCCAGAGGCCTAAAACCACCAATACCATGTCAGAGAAAGGGCAAAAAGTTTAAGGGTGAACCTGCCAAAAAGGGCCAAGTCCAACACAACCCCCTTCCAGCTAAAATGCAGGGTAGACCAATCATTCTCTTGATGGGCTTCCCTGCTTCTGGCAAGAAAACATGGACGCGGACCCGCAACCGCCGGGACACCCTCAGGTTCTACGCCACCCTGAATCCACGTGGTTCCCTCTGGAAAAAACTCTTAGGCCCAACTAGGCTACCCCACTGGTACTCCCTAGTTGTCCATGGCCAGGACCAGGCCCTAGGCCATCCAGATATCACTGATCCTTGCCAATCCACAGAGTGGGGGGAAGTAACCCTGGGACACAATAGGCATTCTCCACTCTTCCTCTCAGGGTAGTTCCAAATTGCATCTGATCCTCCAACCTAGGGGTCGCACCCTCAGGTTTACCAGAGGTCACAGGCGAAGCATCTCCTCACCCTACCTCTCTTTTGTGGTTCCGCACTCTCCCACGAGAAGCACCCCCAAAACACACCTCTCCCATCAGTTCAGGACCTCTCTCCATCAACTGGTGTACCATCTGGGATCTAAACTCACTGGTGACACCAGGGTCAGAGGCTAGGACTTCCTCCCTCTGCACCCCCTTACAGAGCCCTATATCCCCCCAACTGTAGTGGTACCCTAAGAAGGCAAACTGGTCAGGACACTGATTACAGTTGCCCTTCCGTCCAGGACAGGAAACACCTGAATCTGGCTCAGCAAATGGTTACCCTTTGGTCAGACAATTGCCCGGCGGACCAGGACTTCATAGGAGCACATATACCCCCCCGAGGGGGGCACATAACTAATGTGTTGTGTGACAGTCCACCCGGCGCAGAGCTCACAACCTCCTGTCCCAATGACAGTGCGCAAAGATGCCCCAGGACAGAAGTGGCATCACCATGGTCACTCATTGGTGGCTCAGCCCTTCTGGCTGGCCCCGGACCCAATGGCTCTTCCACCGGGGACTCTTTCCCCCTCTCACCCATCAATCTGGACTTCTGCACCCTCCACATAGGAGTGGCACTGCCAGACACTAAAACTGATGAAGGCCTGATTAAAGACACTCCCAGCTCACCTAACAAGGGAGATCCCCCTCGAAGAACGGTCCAAAAGGACAGACTAGGCTCCCCACCTGGTGTCCCTCTAAGAACCATCCAGTACTGGAGACTGAGGTGTGAGCACTTTGGGATACAGCCCAATCTCCCTCCTTTGGAGGATTCCAGAAAACTAACACTGCATTTAGGGGAGAACCTACCTTCCCGAGCTAGTTACTCCATGCCAATTAAGTTACCACTGTAGGCCACCCCTAGAAATAGCAGACAGTGCAGGGGCAGTACAAAACTCCTTTAGCTTGTGCTGCAGGCCAACCCCATAAATAGCAGTCTGCACAAGGGCAGTACAAAACTCCTCCAGATTCTCTGGTTTCTGTCATTGGCAGGACCCCCAACTCATAGTGCAACAAGAAAACACATTTCAAAAGGAAATAACACTTAAAACAAACCCATAGACTAGCATTATAAGTACTATTACAACGCACTCCATAACAACATATGCCAATACAATGCATACCATTACCATGCAAATATAATGGACTGTAAAGACTCCATATGTTTGTGGGCGGGGAGGGGACAGCAACACACCATTAGAAGAAAATAATTTAAAAACGAAATCTTGAATGCACATTTACAGAATATTTCATGGTTTTAAGAAACCTATTCTATATAATACCAATACAAAACGAAGTAGATGCACTGCAAAAGCAATTTTTAAAGTATCCTTTCTGTATTACTACTAATAACTCCGGATTCATTAAATGTAACAAAATGGCTGCCGTTCTAAGCAAACACAAAAAATTAAATCTTTCTATACATTACATTATAATTACAGTTTCTGACAGATTTCATTTCTACATTAAAATTGCAATCAAAAACATATTTTGTTTTTAATAACCATTCAGCACACAAAAAAGTATAGGTTGAGCATTTTGTGCTCAGTGGACCACTGACTTCCCAGTTGTCCACACGCATTGGAGCATGGAGAAAAAAAAGAGACACATTCCATTGGAACACTGCCACCTACAGATCAAGTAAATAAAAAGAGTCACATCAAACACACATACGCATAATACAACAAAAACCCAGAATATTTTCTAATAATAATTATTTTATCAATCTGTAAAAAAAAGGTCAAGGCCAACCAATATTTGCCCGGCGGTATCGCCTCTTTAACCCGCAAAATATTAATCAATGAAGAGGCAGGCGCTGGAGACTGGAAGGCAGGAAACAAGGTTTATTCTCTCCGGAGGAGAACACATCAGTTCGGACAGCCAGTATCGTCACGAGGTGCTCTAACCACATCTCTGAGGCCTGGCCTCTTATACACAGGTTTATGATTTTTATTGCAGGTAACACATTCTTGCAATGCTTTGAAGTATGAAAGGACATCCTCGGAATCTCCCCTTCAGGCCCGTTCCCACACACATTTACAGTTGAAGTCCCCACCCCGGTCACAATAGGTGATGATTATCGCGCAGCTGGACATTCCGCCGATTCACGGAATGTGTGGGGTTGATCGGATATCATAGGGTGGGGGCTTTGATCAATTTGAGGGCCCTTTAATGGGGGAAGCTTCCTACTGTACGGGGAGGGGGGGCAATAAACAATATCCGCAGGGCCAGGTGGCGGTCTGGGAACGAGGAAGACAAACGGGCACACAGGAAAAAGGGGGTTTGTATCAAAGGACCTGGGACCATGAAAGGAATGAAGGGAGGTGTCGCGCTGGGAACAGGATGGGGTTCCGAGGCAGAGCTGCGCTGAAGAGGGGTTTATGACCCAGGGCATGTGAGAGCGGGGGTGGCCAGTGAGTGGGGGTCAGCGGCATGCAGAGGGTGGTTCTGATCGAGGCACCTAAAATGGCGGGTGCGCACGACAAAAAGTGTGGCATCAGGGGATAAGGCAAGATGGCGCAGATAATGTTTACCAAACCGTACTAATTTTCCACAGTCCTCCCTTTAACATTCCCAAGACATCTTGCTGGCCTATTTCCTATCCATGTCTACTGTGGCGGTCATGAGTAAAGAAGTAGGAACCCATGTGAAGGAGCTGTAAACATTACGTTTAAAATCTTTCATCCTAGGAGGCAGGCCTATCATTAAGCTCGTTGCAGGAAAGTCATAGTAATGCAATATCGGACAAAAACGATTCTGTAGTGAGAGCATTGGGTACATTTCACAGATGCTTAAAGTCATTCGGAATATGGACTGATAGGTTATTACAAATGTAAGTTCATTTCGTATTCGGTTGGAGCATAATCAATACAATGGTGGCTGGGAGAGAAATGAGACGTAGTAAAAACGATAATCAGGGGTGTCACTGTTCGAAGGGGAAGTCTTATAGTCGTGGACCATTATAAGTGAGTTCTCAGCATTCTTTGTCGTCTTCTGTTGGCACTGTTGAGCACCGGCGGTGGAGCTATGTGTCCAGCTCTATTCTAGGTACTGCGTTGCAGGGCATGACCTTTTCCTCGCTTTCCTGGTCAAAAAGGTCCTTTTTCGCCCTGTGTCCTAACTATTCTTTCATGGGTACCTTAGACAGGGCACCCAAGTTTCATTTTAGTTTGCAGCAAAACCCTATTCTATCTGATCGCAGTTTTTCTTTTTCGAGTCGATTGTCAAAGAGCTCAGGTGGAAGAAGGGGGGGGGTGTGAGTAGTCCTTTAGGGTAGGTCGGAGGAAAAGGGGATGGAGCAGGGCCAGATCGGGAACAGACCAGGGGGACGGAAAACTTCAGGTGGGCGGGCCCATGACCGAGTTCAGAGGGCAGGGACTTTTCGGCACATGTTGATCATCGAGCAGGGGCATCAGGTCAGCCCTTTCCTCTCATTTTGTCGAAAACAGTGCCTCGTCCTGCGACTCCTTACTGTTGCGGTCTCGCCTTGGCCAATGTCGCAGATGTTCCACGATCTGCAGTCAGGCCGCGTGCTCCCACATCCGGTCTCTCTCTCCTCCGACAGTGGTACCCTTAAATGAGTTTGAAAAGACAGTCTTTAGAGAATTGGCAGAGGAAGGTAATCACATAAGTCTATTTCTCTCCCAGCTCCAAGCAACTGAGAAACATCCGTTACATTGGGGCTTACAACCAACATATAAATAATTGATGATGGGCTTGCTGGATTTCCTATAACTTTCCTTCGTAACTATTTCTTTGGTGTTTGTTGGTGCTACATTCATTATCGTGGTACGAGATCTGGTACCTATTCATTGCATTTTGTTTATTACAGTCACGTCAGGTCTTCTGGCAGAGACCCACTTTCCTAGTACGAGCCTTACGAAGCTATACCGTTCTTCAGGGCTTTATATTTTACGAAAAAGTGCAACGTGCTATCACCATGGTCTGATAGGTATCTTTCTGAGGAACGAACATAGGCTAAACAATTTTCCATCCTACCAATGCATCCTACCTTTCAGCTAAACATTTTACTTTTAACAGGGTTTATTGCAACAATTTCTTCATTTCGGTCTAATCTTAACTTTGCAAACATCATTCTAATTCCTACAGAGTCTCTTACAACCTGACTACTTCATTGAAAACCGGGGTCTTATGGAAAACAACTAGGAACATAGCAAACTGGGGTGAGGGACTATCGTCTTGCTTTGTGTCATAAGGGCGTTATCTAGCGGAAGGCCACAGTTCAGTTGGTAAGCGTTCAGTGACATTTCTCGAATTCTAAACTCTGTAGCTTGCTCATCAACAAATCATTCCTAGGAACAACGGCTGGCCTGTGTTAGTTGTAAGTCGACCCATCTCTTACAACCGGGGGTGAGGGACAGTTTTAAACTCTCGTCCGGGGCAGCTGATACAAAACTGGGGGCGTTCTGGGAAGATGGGGATGTTTCGATCACCTTTACTGTTTGGGTATTGAGACAATTCGGGACGGGGAAGGTCGCGTTACCTGAGGCATTTTTTTTTATCATAGTAGCCACTTACATGTAGTTCCCTTATTACGGGTCAGATTAGGGAACCTCAGTCGTCTTACCTGTCCTTTCCCTTTTGGCCAATTCTGGGTTTCATCAATATTTAGCAGAAAGGAGAGGTAGTAACATGGCATCAAGGTGATTTTATTTAAGACAAATTTGTGCAAATACTTGCGGTATTTGGAGCCAATTGGGTGGTGCACCAGGGGTGGCGGTTTGCCAATTAGGTGCTAGTCGTTCAGAAGAGTGAGAGTGTGGAGGAG
Organism: Lissotriton helveticus; assembly: GCF_964261635.1. Lineage (NCBI taxonomy): Eukaryota > Metazoa > Chordata > Amphibia > Caudata > Salamandridae > Lissotriton > Lissotriton helveticus. The sequence goes on along the minus strand of NC_136059.1, from coordinate 2,124,105,158 downwards.
AGAGAGAGAGAGAGAGAGAGAGAGAGAGAGGTGTGCAACAATAGGCTAAATAGTACACGTGCGACATGGGGGGTGGCCGTGTATTAAGACAGGCTATTCAGCGCATTACACAACATGAGACATTACAGGTCTGTGTTAGAATTTCGAAAGCATGCAGTTTGGGACGGACGAGCATTAGGCCGGGTACAAGGGACATGCATTGAGTAAAAGGCACCATTGTGTCGCACTTCTCGCACTCTCGGTCCTTCGACTAGTTAAGTCAACGCTTCAGACGCATAAAAACATTTTCTCATAGTTTCAGACATACGTGACATGTGCTCATTCACGCAGCGCGGATTAGGGGTGATCGTGTTTCATCATATCATACAACTTATTGGCTCTTTCGTTACAAGAGTAGTTTGTGGGTGTCCTTAGGTGCCACCTTGCGGCGTTAGTCCGCTTCATGTATCAGACATGGCGAGGCTTCAGATATTCACCATACCTCAGTCGTGATTCCAATGTAACCTGTAGAGGGAGGAAAAGAGGGGGGGGGAGGGGGACAACATTCGAGCATATCAAATGCATGGGCACGAAAACCCTTTACTTACCACATACTCGTCTTATCTCCTCGGGATAGAATCCCTGGGGTCTTGGTTTCTGAAGCCAAGGGGGGGGGCATCAGTGTGGCAAGGATGGCGAGCGATAGGTTTGTTCACAAGGGAGACGGTCCGAGTGTGACATTATAGGCCGTGTGCAGGAAAACGTTAAAGAAAATCAGAGGCGCTTAGCGCGAGGTATCTAGTTTGTAGATGTATCTAGCTATCGGGGTCCTTAAATCTTTTCCAACGCTGTGATTGTCCTAAGGCATATCAGCTCTTTGGCCAACCCTGTTCCCTAGTACCTTTGAGTACCATACCTTTATAACATTCTATCATTTACACCACTTCACTTTACCCGTCCTCAGAAGTCGAGGTCCTTCTCCATGCATTAGTTCCTGAGCCAGTCGCATATTCGGGGGCAGAGTATCGTGCCTTAGATTCGATCCTCAATCCGGGGCTGAGCAACCGTCTTCTAATAACCTTAAAAAGAGAACAAAGCAGAGCGCACAAAAAAACTCTCCCGCTGATCCCACATTTTACAAAAAATATGCAATACCTGTTCATAGTTTGGAAAACCTTTATTTGCACAACCGTTCAGCATGTAGACGTGAGAGTGCAATCGTATTTGGCTGGACACGGCGATGGCTAAAGTGCGTACAGTAGGGGGGGGCTATTTTGCAGCATTAAAAACATGTAAAAAAAAAGGGTTTATTCATTCATTTGCAAGAAACTAAAAACGTCTATCAATAGTTGAGGGATCAAGGGGCATTCATTTCATAATTGGAAGCACAGTCGGACTAGTTGCAATCAAATTTCCTATATGCATACCGTGGGCGTGTGTCATAAGCGAGGTTATGTATCAGTTACAGTAATATCATAATAAATCGTACATTGAAACCAACATTTTAACGGGATCCTTTTTACATGATCGTCAAGTGAACCCTCCCTCTTTTTCGTCAAGTGTACAAAGGATCATATACATATCTCAGAACATCAAGTCTTATTAGCTAAAAACACCACGAGGTGTTCGTAAGTTCCTATTGATACCGGCGCCATTGTGGGCGGGGCCGGGTTAGTCCGGAAGTAGCATCAGGGACAGAATGTTTCCCACAACCGGCGGTTGGACCAGAGTCCTTTTCGGCAGTTCAAAAAAACTCGTGTTAACAGAAGGGGTGGCTATGTCATGCTTATTTCGTTAGCGATCAAGGCAGTTGTTCCTCACCGGAAGCCTGTAGGGGCCGAGGGCTCCTAGGACTTTTGTAGAATCTTCAAGGCTGTGGGATGCTGTCGGAGGTGGGGGCTCGTGCCCCGGTGGGCAAGTGTCCGAATTATACTGCTGGTCAAAGTTACTTTAGCGGCCTAGACCCGCCTTCCAGGGGGTCCAGACGCCATTTTGAGGCCCCGCAGCAGCCGCCCTTCGTCGAGTCTGCAAGAGTGGAAGAGACCTTTTGGGGTGGAAAAAAATGGAACACCGTGTCGTAGGAGCAGCACATTCGGCTAGAGGCGCTAGGGTGCAACTGTGGCGCCTCCACCTGGGGAGGCGAGGGAGACTCGTTCGCGCCGTCTCCCTCTCCCGGTGCACTCCACGCTGCCCTCTTTCATAGGCATGCATGATGGCCACCCCACATCCCGTGCTCCACAAGTACACTTGAGGGCCATCGTATGTCTTGTGCTGCGCAAGTATGGTCGCCGCCATTGTATGTCCTGTGCTGCGCAAGTATGGTCGCCGCCATTGGATGTCCTGTGCTGCGGAAGTATGGCCGCCGCCGTGCATGTCCTGTGCTGCGGAAGTATGGCCGCCGCCGTTCTATGGCCTGTGCTGCGGAAGTATGGCCGCCGCCCGGCTGGAGGATTTTGGCGCCGGGCCGGGGCTGGGAAACCTCCTACCCGAGGAGGCGGGAGAGGCCCGTTCGCGTCGCCTCTCCTTCCCAGCCCACCCTGCACCAATTCTTCAGTGGAGGTATTTGTGATGGCCGGACCAGGAGATCCGAGGGAGGGGGTCATCTGCATCCGCCCCCTCCCTACTCGCGGCCCGGGGGACGCCGCCCCAGGAAGAAGAGGACGGGAAGGCCATTTCATGCCGGGCCCGTGGTGCCTCCTGGACATCCCACTGGCGATCTTTTCGATCGATGGCTGTCAGCAGGCCCCGCCCCACACGTGCTGTGTGTTTCACCTTCCGGATGGGCATGACCGGTGACCTGCGGCATTTCGGGAACTTCCGGAGTGGGGGTAGGTATTTTGTTTGGACAGGCATGTCTGGGTAATGGGGGGTTGTCTATGCAGGCCTGTAATTGCTTTTTCTTTTTACAGAGTGGGGGGGGCGGCAGAGAGTAATCGGTCCCATTGCACTCGAAGTTTGAGTTCATTAATGGAATGTATACTAATCTGTCCGAGACTACTCTGTGTATTGTTTCTGTAGGTTATCCGAAAAGGGTGGCTTTTTGTGTTGGGGAACAGTAGCGGTAGTACGGGGTTCGTCACCGGGTAACTTAGAGATAGACTGGGTTTCCCGTCTTAGCGTTGTTCGATCTATGAGGACTCAAACATGTCGCTGAAATCGGTCTGGCGAAATCTGTGCCATCGGGCATAATCAAACGTGGTGGTTCTATCTGGCCTGTCCGTGTCAGTCTGATTCATCTTTGTCTCACGCCTTTTCCCTTTCTGCCGGCCTGTTATTTCTGTCGGCCCTCTGCTCTTACCCTCGTTCAGTAGAGTCGGGCATTGGGCTTTCCAGTGCCCGGAATATTTACAAAAAGCACATTGGTTTTGCCCTAAGTCTGGTCGTCCTACGCGTAGTGTCGGGGGATTACTTTCGGGTCGTTGTGTCTTGGGGTTGTCCTGTCGATATATTCCTTTACACCGTTCCCTTCCTGCGTTTACTCCTTGGAACCGTGTTGCCGCTATCCCTTCCTTTTGCCTACCAGATGCTTGGAAGGTTGTCTGTCGCGTTTCTTTACCTACTCTGACTTCGTCTCTTTTCTTTCGTTGCATTGCTTCTTTGCGCCACATACCAAGACTGTCGAGCATAATAGGTGTCGTCTTACTATTACAAAGGGCTATTTCTAACGTTTCTATTTTATCAAGATCGAAGGATCCTATCAGTGGCCACTGTTTTTCTTGATTTTCTTTGGTACACTTGTGCCACAGCTTACTATAGGCTATGGTAACTAATCCATACTTTGTGAACATGTCTTTATTAGGGGTGCCTTCCAGCGGAGCTAGATGGTCCACCTCTAATAAACGGTCCGGGCTGAACCAACTACCAATCAGTGGGGAGAAGACAGACATGACGGCTCACAACGAGAACAAAAAGTCAGCACTGCCTATCTTATCACTGCGTGCAAAGACTAGACAGAATATTTCTATTCTACGTTGTTTGCAGGCAGTGAATACCTCATGAACCAATATCGAACAGTCAATACTCGGTCAATCAAAACAATCAGTGGGGAGAATAAGTAGGCCCGCAAAAGGTCTGCGTCCTCTACCCTTTCACTATCTGCAAAGAGGAACCTGTTCTTTTTCCTGTTTGCAGACAGAGAATCTCCAGAAAACAATCCGTGAACAGTAGTTCGGGGTCAAAAACAATTAATCAGTGTGGGTTCAAACAATCAATCAGTGGGGGAGAAAGATAGGCACGCTGGCTGCGTTACCTATCCTTCACTGCTTGCAAAGAGAGAGAGAGCCTGTCGTTTCTCCGTTTGCAGACAGCGAATCTCCAAATAAATCAACAAAGAGCAATACTAGTATTTTCCAAACAATAAAACAATCATTTCGCAATTCGTCGTGTTTACACGACCTTACCCGGACCGTATGGACAGTTTCTTGTCTTCCGAATCCAGCGCCCGATCGTCCTCCTTTCCTCGTATTCTTCGCGGCACTCCTGATGGTTCCCAGTCAGGACCGTAGATCACTCGAGAGAGGTCTGTTCGGAACCAGTGAAGTACGGATGATCGGCTGCCAGACGAGGGTCTATTGGGCAAGAGCTCTCCCGATCGTTGCAGTCGTTCACTCTGTCGTCAGGACCTCTCCCACTGGATCCACGTGTCGCTGATGGGCCCCACGTTTGGGACGCCAATTGTAAAAAAAAGGTCAAGGCCAACCAATATTTGCCCGGCGGTATCGCCTCTTTAACCCGCAAAATATTAATCAATGAAGAGGCAGGCGCTGGAGACTGGAAGGCAGGAAACAAGGTTTATTCTCTCCGGAGGAGAACACATCAGTTCGGACAGCCAGTATCGTCACGAGGTGCTCTAACCGCATCTCTGAGGCCTGGCCTCTTATACACAGGTTTATGATTTTTATTGCAGGTAACACATTCTTGCAATGCTTTGAAGTATGAAAGGACATCCTCAGAATCTCCCCTTCAGGCCCGTTCCCACACACATTTACAGTTGAAGTCCCCACCCCGGTCACAATAGGTGATGATTATCGCGCAGCTGGACATTCCGCCGATTCACGGAATGTGTGGGGTTGATCGGATATCATAGGGTGGGGGCTTTGATCAATTCGAGGGCCCTTTAATGGGGGAAGCTTCCTACTGTACGGGGAGGGGGGGGCAATAAACAATATCCGCAGGGCCAGGTGGCGGTCTGGGAACGAGGAAGACAAACGGGCACACAGGAAAAAGGGGGTTTGTATCAAAGGACCTGGGACCATGAAAGGAATGAAGGGAGGTGTCGCGCTGGGAACAGGATGGGGTTCCGAGGCAGAGCTGCGCTGAAGAGGGGTTTATGACCCAGGGCATGTGAGAGCGGGGGTGGCCAGTGAGTGGGGGTCAGCGGCATGCAGAGGGTGGTTCTGATCGAGGCACCTAAAATGGCGGGTGCGCACGACAAAAAGTGTGGCATCAGGGGAAAAGGCAAGATGGCGCAGATAATGTTTACCAAACCGTACTAATTTTCCACAGTCCACAGACTTCTGCCTGAATCAAGACACTCACAAAAGTAAGTGAATAAATCAACCAGCATTTTATGAACACGTTTCCAACATGTTTTATAAAAAATTAAAAAAATGACTGTGGTATTATAAAAAAATAATAGTAGTATACCGTAGACTGTCAGAAAATGTTTACTCAGATTTTACCTTAGAGCACATGCATGTATGTAAAGGAGGATAAATGCACTTATCCAAAACGGAAAAGTGTTTGACTAAGGGAAGGTGCTGTACGGTAGTGGGGGTAAATGTACTATTCCCACTCCAACAGTTGTTTGCCTCAGGGAAGGTGCTGGATGGTGGTTGGGGCAAATTTACTATTCCTACTCCAACAGGTATTTGCTTCATTTAAGGTGCTGGATGGTGGGGCAAATTTACTATTCATACTCCAACAGGTGTTTGCATGAGAGAAGGTGCTAGATGGAGGTGGAGGCAAAATTATTATTCATACTCACATTTTCTGTTCTTTTTCAGACCTGCAATTTGTTTGCAAGGAAATCAAAGATTTAAAATGCACCTCACAACATACTACAACCACTCCCAAAGGTTCCACACTATTGAAATAGCTCGACAGGTAAAAATGTTGTAGAGTCACCCTCAGCGGTTATTGGAACTTCGCTATCTGGGTGCAGGCCCTGTCAGTGATGGAGTTGGTGCAAGCTCTGGCGTCGTAAAGGCCAATAACTGCAGGCGTCACAGGTCCCGGCGTCATGGGGGCATCACTGATGGTGTCTGAGAAGTTTTTATTGCTTATGTTAAGGTTTCTTCCAACAGTAGGAACAACCTCCAGAGGCTCCAAAACTTCAACAGGCACCTCCTGGTAGGTCAGAACTCTCAGCAGTTGAGTTCAAGGGAGATGGAGATGAAGTCTTTGTGTCCCAGAGGCTTCAGAACAAGAGGCCAGCACGCACAGGCCCTTGAAGATTCTTCGTCAAGCAGGTTTCTTAGCAAAGTTCCAATCTTTGTCCCTTTCTTTGGCAGAAGCAGAAACTGCAAGCCAACTCCACACAGCACAGGGGCAGTACTCCTCCTCACAGCTCTCCAACTCTTCTCCTTGGCAAATGTTCCTCTTGAGTCCAGAAATTATCTAATGTTCTGGGGTTTAAGGTCCACCTACTTATACCCCATTTTGTCATTGTTCTTCTTTGTGCAATGGTCTCTGAGAACAGCCCAAGCCAGCTCAGTCCTCACTGGTGCAGTATGACCACAGGGAGTAGGGTCAGCATTGTGCAAGAGAGACAGGCCCTATTCAGGTGCAAAGAAAATTCCTCCCACTAGTCTAAATGCAGCCAAGGTCTATTCAACTCAGCCCAGAGTCATCCGGGAAGGGCCAAGCACACCCCAACCACCCCCCTAGTGGCTGTCTACAGTGAATGCACATCCCCAGCCCCTGTCATTGTCACTCCAAAACCAGACAGTCAATTCTAAAACAAGCAGAGGCACACATGCTCCTACGGACTCCGAAAGGCTCAGCAACACAGGTGGTGGTTCTTCACATCCCTTGAGGTCTGCCCTGTCCTCTCACCAAGCTTGAGGCCAGTATCCCTCACCAGAGCCACAGGAACTGAACCCCTGTGCACTGCGTCGACTTGCAGTTGCAAAAGCTCATTGGCTTCCTTCCACCAAGATCTTCAGGCTCCAAGTGGCCCCAACCTCAAGCACATCCAGTGACCAGAATCTTCTACCACACCTCATTGCTTGCACCAAGGGTCTGCTCAAAGTCCTCTTGCGACTCCAGTGCCTCCGGCCTGTGGGTCCTGTTGAGGGTCACATTTGAATTATTTTGGCCCCACCCTGATAGCTCGGGCCTGCCCTGCCTCCCCTGCTTGTGGTGAGTCTCCTGAACCTTGCTGGTCCCAAGATTGCACCTTCTTCTACTTCCACATGGGTTGCAGTTGCCAAGGCTTGTTGGTGCTCCCACCAGACACCGACCCCTCAACTCTCAACATCTGATGTAGGACAGCTCATGTTCGGCTCCTGGACTTCCACAGCATCGCCTAGCCCACACAGCTGCAGTTTCAAAGTCAGCTGGCGACATTACCTCTTGCCAATTCCATAAGGGTGTCAACATCTGAAACTTATTTGATCCATTTGTTCATCCAGGCAGGTTTAAAACAAGTGTTAGCTCTCCTTCCCCTTAAAAGCTGGAAGTGAGACACCTTGGTTGTGGAGTGTGGGGTAGTCCTATAGAACCAAAGCATGCTATTAAGGGAAGTGGGAATATCACAATTACGAGACCTGGCCCATTTAATGCAGTCCCCTACAACCCTGTTCATTCGCTCAACAAGTCCATTGGACTGGGGATGGTAGAGAGAGCTCTTAACATGTCTAATGTTGCATGACTGCAGAAAAGATTCAAAATTAGCACTGATAAATTGGGTACCATAATCCGTTACCATGATATCAGGGAAACCCGCCCTAATAAAAACCTCCTTGAGGAAAACGATAACGTTAGCAGTGGAGACTTCTTTAACTAGTAAGACTTCAGGTCATTTTGAGGTATAGTCAACAAGCACTAAGCTAAAGCGACACCCGCCAGGCAAAATTTCCAGAGGCCCCATGATGTCCAACCCCACCTTTGACTAGGGTTCAGAGGGGCATTCAGTCGGAAGAAGGGGTGGTGTAACAACTTTCAACCCTTTGTCAGCTGATCGGCAAATAGAACACATATAAACAAATTCATTAACATCACTGTCCATGGAAGGCCACCAAAAACAATCACGGACAGGTCTTTTGGTGAGCTTTGTGTGCTTTAGTGATAATCTCTTTTCTGAGACATTGTGGAGGAATACGTTTGTCATCACGTAATAAAACACCACCCTCCAAAGAGATCTTTGATTCCACCTTCCAGAAAGGTTGTAGACATTGAGGGAGAAGACATTCTCTGGGCCATCCTGACCTGACAAACTCACACACATGCTGCGAGAGATCATCATCAGCTAGAGCCTTCATCCAACTCTCTTCAGTGCCGAGACCATGCTCAGGTAGACCAACAGAGGCCACAAGGCAATCATCAGAGTCTTCTTCCCCCACATCGGCAAAAAAAGACTCCGCTCTGTTATCATTCAAGGGAAAACAAGACAAATCCGCTCTGAGATTTCTACCGCCAGAGACATGAATGACATCGAACTGGTACTACATGAAGTGAGATACCATATGGAGGATTTGCGGGGAAAACATTTACCAGTCCTAGCTCCAAGTATGTTAATAAGGGGCTTGTGGCCAGTCCTCAACAAGAAACGTCTTCCCCAGATATAGGGAAGGAACTTTTTGATGGTGCACAAGCAAGACAAAAGTTCCTTCTCAATGACCGAGTACTAAAGCTCCCCATTCCTCGGAACTCTTGAGGCAAAGGCAACAGTGTTTTCTGCATTACAGGCATTCTGTGTCAAGACGGCCCCAACCACACCTGACTTGCATCCACAGTTACGCAGGAGGGTAAATCTGGGTAAAAAGGCTTAAGTGCACTGCTATTAGTGAGGGAGTCTTTAACACACCGCAAAGCAGTCTCGCACTCATTAGACCACACAATTACTACTCCTTTACTAATAAGGGCACCAATGTGTCTTATAAGAGTGGCATAATTCGGAACAAACTTTGAATAATTATCCAGCAAACCAAATAAAGACTTGACTCCAGCCTTATCAGAAGGAGCAGGAGCTTGGGTGATTGGATCCAACAGTCCTTGTCTGGGTCTGATTCCCTCACCAGAGATTAGGTGGCCCAAATATTCGATTTAATCGCTGAGAAATTTCCATTTCCATACACAAACTTCACAATCACACCATGATTCTTGAAAATATCAAGGACCCTCTCGAGTAATGAATTATGAGTCGGGATATCTTTGGAGTGGATTAATACATCGTCTTGAAAGACAAGTACCCCATCAATCCCACTTAACATATTTTGCATGACTCATTGAAAAACAGAAGCTGCAGAGTTAAGTCCAAAGGGCTTACGTTTGTACTGAAACGTGCCTAAGGGAGACACAAATGCTGTAATAGGACGTGATAAAGGATCCAACTCAATTTAATGATAAGCGCTGGCTAGGTCCAGCTTTGAGAAGAATTTAGACCCTCTGACACTAGCAAACAAATCACATATTTTCGGCAGCGGATGAGAGTCGACCCACCAAGGGTAACAACCAGAGTGACGACTCTGTAGGTTCGATGATTCCTTGATCGCACAGAGTCATGAGCTCTCTCTCCAGGTCATCCCTCACACTGAAAGGTACACACCTTAATTTATGTTTAATAGGATCGGCTCCATCTTTGACAACAGTTTTGTGCTTGAAACCTCGCACAGTTCCCAGACCCCCTCCAGGTATTAGGACCATCCCAAATGATCCTTGATGATGTTATGTTATGTTAATTAATTCTTGTATAGCGCAGGTTCACCATCAGGTCTCTTTGCGCTTCTAGAGGTAAAAATTACAACAGACAGTGCATTAGAGCCGGAAAGGCCAGACTTAAATTGTGGTCAGTGCCTCCAAAAACAAGATAGTTTTAAGTTTTTTCCTAAAAAGAAGGAGACTCGGTTCTTTACGCAGATTTCCAGGAAGATTGTTCCAAAACTGTGGAATCAACGTGGAAAAAGCTATCCCACCCTTGCGAGCCAAATTAAACCGTGGGACAACCAACTGGCAGGCAACAGAAGACCGGAGAGCCCGCGCAGGAGTGTAACGCATCAGGCGATCCCTGATGTATGCTGGGGCCTGTCCATAAATGGCCTTATGGGCGATGCAAAGGCCCTTAAAAGATGCTCGCAGCCTGATAGGTAGCCAGTGTAGTTTGGAGAGCAGTGGGGAAGCCTGGGACCATCCAGGGAGGTTAAAAATGAGGCGTGCCGCATCGTTCTGCACAACCTGTAGTCTTCTTAATAATTTCCAGGGGAGGCCGATGTAAAGGGCATTCCCATAATCCAACCTAGACAGTATTGTGGACGAGACAATGACCTGGAGGGAAATAGTAGTGAGAAGAGGGACAAGCTTCTGCAAACTCCTCAGTATCCCTGTACAGGTGCCAACCACTGCCGACACTTGGTTGTTCATAGAGAGGTCGGCGTCGATTTTAATACCCAGGCTTCTAACCACTGAAACTGGGGTAGGAGAAACTCCTAGTTCCTGCGGCCAAAACAGGTCACACCAAGGGCTGTTGATACATGGAACAGCCAGGATTTCCGTCTTGTCTGGGTTTATTTTGAGTGAATTATCAGTCATCCAGCTTGCTGTAAAACGCAGCCCTTCTTGTACGTGATCCTGGCTGACACTGGTGTTATTAATCCGTACAAGTAGCTGAGTGGCGTCTGCGTAATTGAAAACCTGGCAGTCCAACTGAGCCAAACTCTCCACCAACGGTTGAAGATAAAGATTAAAAAGCAGGAGTGACAGGGCCGAGCCCTGTGGAACACCGCATGTCAGGGAACCGGCGATCGATACCTGATCCCCCAACTGTACCCTCTGCGTTCGGTCGGTCAGGAAGGATTCAAGCCATCGAAAGGCAGGTCCCTCTATCCCTACATTAGTCAGGCGAGACAGGAGAATTTTATGGCTGACCGTATCGAATGCCGCTGAAAGGTCTAATAAAATCAGGGCACTCGATACTTTCTTGTCAGCCATTATTCTCAACTCATCCAGGACAGATAACATCACCAACTCTGTGCTGTGGTGAGCTCTAAAGCCAGCTTGTCTAGGATGTAACACTCTTCCTCAAGAAAAATGGTCAGTGTCTTGAGGACATGTTGTTCAAGTACTTTAGCTAAGTACGGAAGCTGGGAGATCGGCCTATAATTCTTGAGGACAGAGGTATCTGCACCTGACTTTTTAAGTAGGGGAATAACTCTGGCCTCTTTCAGCGCAGGAGGAAGGTAGCCTGTATTCAGGGAGGTATTCAGTAATTTAAGAATGAGACTCGGCAAAGCCATTTGGAAAATTCTTGGAGGACACGGGTCTGCTGGTGAGCCTGATTTCACTAGGTTTGCCAAAGAGGATAAGGTTTGAACATCCAAGGGAGGGAAGTCGGCAAGCCGAGTTTCAGGAGGAGGGGAGGCTATGGATTGGAAAGGGGAGCCATGGCTCAGAGGGGAATTTTCTATTTCTAGAAGGATGTCATCAACTTTTTGTAGGAAGAAAACCTGGAAAGCATCACAGTCAATCGGAGTATCTGATGAGTGAACCTCCTTATTATGACTGAGTTCTTTCAGAATTTTAAAGGTTTCTTTTTGCTTATTTATAGCAGACTGAATCCTACCCTCATAATATTCAGCCTTCCTTTCAGTGATTGCATGTTTATAGGAAGAAAAAAATAGATTTATATAGCTTAAGATCTTCCGGCTTATAATTTAGCCGCCACCTCCTCTCAGCTTGACGAAGCTTTTTTCTTAGGTCTCTAAGTTCATCATTAAACCAAGGGGCGCCATGCTCTTGATGTCTGATTTTTACCTTTCTGACAGGTACTATTAGGTCGAGAGCAGAACAGATAGTAGCCGTGAGTTGGTCAGTCTCTTGCGCCAAATTACCTGGATGTGAGTGGATGCCAATAACTGTATCAAGGACAGAGGCTAAGTAGCTAGCTTCGACCTTCTTCCAATCGCGAATTAATCTCCAGGCTGGGGGTGGCCGTGGTAGCTGGCAGTCACTCGGGACCCGGTAACTCAGAAGAAAGTGATCAGACCAAGCGCACGGGGTAATTTGTATCTGGCTAGCCAAGGGCGGTGACGACCAAATAAGGTCCAGTATATGACCTTTAATATGTGTGGGACTATCGACTAACTGGCAGAGGTCAAGTGCTTTCATTGCAGAGTCAAGATAGCATACTGCGGAATCCTTTAAAACACTGTCCCAATGAAAGTTAAAATCACCTACAATTAAAAGTCTCTTGTAACGGGTACATAGGTCCGTAACCACTTCCATGAAGAGGTCTGTGAAAGTGGGAGGGGACTGTGGGGGGCGAAAGACTACCATAAATAGGAGGCAAGAATTTTTAAACAAAATCCTACCCCCTAATAGGTCAGCCCCCTCAAGGTGTTCAGCAAGGGCTTTAGTGATCGTGAGATGTTTCTTAAAAATAATGCCCACTCCTCCTCAACTCTCACTTCCCTGCCTATTAAGCCATAGTGCTTCATAGCCGTCTGGAAGGGCTGCAATGATATCCGGGGCTGAGGAGTCCCCTAACCAGGTCTCCGTAAGAGCTAGGACAGCAATGTCGCTCTCATAAAGCAAGGTAAACACTTCTAGATGGTGTTTGTGCAAGGATCGTGTATTCAGGACACGTATATTGAGTCCACATGGTTTACCAGCGGTAAATTCCGATTTAAAGGTCGCCTCATCTCTCAGTAACCGATGTACATAGAGCTTCTCAAGGGTCCACCTATCCACATGATGAATGCCAGATGCCAGAGATTTTAAGAAAGTGGAGGTATAGCTATGCCGGGAGACAGGGGGGTGGCCCCTGGTCCCGTCAGGGCGCGGACGGGCGCAGACGGGCTTGCCTTTGGTGCGCCTTCGGTGCGCCGCCGGCGCACCCGCTGCGCTGACTGAACATACTGCCCAATATAGGAAGTGAAGGAGGGAGGGAGGGGACCTTGACGCTGCCAAACAACTAGACCGTGTACAGCCCCAGCGCTACTCTTCAGGCGGTCTAATTATAGATACCGCGTTAGCACTGAGGTTGTAAAAAAAGCACCCAAGCACACAATGCGCACAAGTTAAGTAACTAACAGCCAGGATATAATTTTTAAAAAGGCGCGAAATGCGCTAAAAACGCTAAAAGCAGTATTTTAAAAATTGCATTCCCACAGAGAGCGCGTCCTGCGCTGAGTCAGGTTGTATAATTTAAATCAAAAAAGCCGAACCCGCCGCTCAGCAATCCTGCGGTAGAATTCAGCCCTCTAGACCGGGTCCAGCGTCACTTCCTTCTACATATAGGAAGTGAAGGAGGGAGGGAGGGGACCTTGACGCTGCCAAACAACTAGACCGTGTACAGCCCCAGCGCTACTCTTCAGGCGGTCTAATTATAGATACCGCGTTAGCGCTGAGGTTGTAAAAAAAAGCACCCAAGCACACAATGCGCACAAGTTAAGTAACTAACAGCCAGGATATAATGTTTAATAAGGCGCGAAATGCGCTAAAAACGCTAAAAGCAGTATTTTAAAAATTGCATTCCCACAGAGAGCGCGTCCTGCGCTGAGTCAGGTTGTATAAATTAAATCAAAAAAGCCGAACCCACCGCTCAGCAATCCTGCGGTAGAATTCAGCCCTCTAGACCGGGTCCAGCGTCACTTCCTTCTACATATAGGAAGTGAAGGAGGGAGGAAGGGGACCTTGACGCTGCCAAACAACTAGACCGTGTACAGCCCCAGCGCTACTCTTCAGGCGGTCTAATTATAGATACTGCGTTAGCGCTGAGGTTGTAAAAAAAACACCCAAGCACACAATGCGCACAAGTTAAGTAACTAACAGCCAGGATATAATTTTTAATAAGGCGCAAAATGCGCTAAAACGCTAAAAGCAGTATTTTAAAAATTGCATTCCCACAGAGAGCGCCCTCTGCGCTGAGTCAGGTTGTATAATTTAAATAAAAAAAGCCGAACCCACTGCTCAGCAATCCTGCGGTAGAATTCAGCCCTCTAGACCGGGTCCAGCGTCACTTCCTTCTACATATAGGAAGTGAAGGAGGGAGGGAGGGGACCTTGACGCTGCCAAACAACTAGACCGTGTACATCCCCAGCGCTACTCTTCAGGCGGTCTAATTATAGACACCGCGTTAGCGCTGAGGTTGTAAAAAAAGCACCCAAGCACACAATGCGCACAAGTTAAGTAACTAACAGCCAGGATATAATTTTTAATTAGGCGTAAAATGCGCTAAAAACGCTAAAAGCAGTATTTTAAAAATTGCATTCCCACAGAGAGCGCCCTCTGCGCTGAGTCAGGTTGTATAATTTAAATCAAAAAAGCCGAACTCACCGCTCAGCAATCCTGCGGTAGAATTCAGCCGAGGATGTTCAAACATTTTACGGCAATGTAAATTTTCTCACTAATATTCCTATCCTTGAAAACAAGCCCGTCTTCAAAAAAAAAAAAATTACATCTTTCGTCTTCCTTCATAGGAGACCGGCGAACGATCTGGAGGTTGAAGAGATCTGTTGCCCCATGTTTCACAAAAAAGCTTGTGTGTTAACATAGTGATCCTGGCACCTGAATCAACAAGTAAATTGAACGGTTTTCCACCAATACCAATCTCAACATTGGGGTCAACACATTTGCATGAATCATTCTCATTAGATACAAATTTGTGAGAATCAGTGATTACAGAAATGATTTCAGAATCAGATTTTTGATCAGGTTCTAGAACACATGGAACTGCTTTTTTTATTGTTCTTTTTTTAAGCAAACCTTAGCAAAGTGCCCTATTTTTTTACAATAACTACAAACTCCATTAGATCTAGGGCACTTTGCTCCCTTTGAATGAGGAGGTGTTTGGTGTTGTAGAGCTCAGGTACACTTCTCCCAGGATTTGAGTTCTTAAGAGTGTTACTTCTAAGAGAAGAATGCTTGGAGTCGTTTTGTTTCTCCTTAGCATTACTCATGATGGCATTAACAGGATCAGTAGATTTGTCTTCCAGTTCTTTTAGTGACACCTGAGATGTTTTAATGCTAATGGCTGTTTTGATTGTTTCCTCAAGAGAAGAATTTGCAAGCCAAAGAATCTTTTGGCAAATCTATTTGTCCCTACAGTGGCACACAAATTGATCATGGATCAATTGATCTGTGAAAACGTCTAACTGAAAAACAGCAGCAATTCTGCGTAAGCTAGAGATGTAGGAATCCACGTCCTCATTTTCAGACTTTATGACGGAGAACCATCAAACTAGCTTGCTTATCAAACCTTATTTTGAGTTTGGATATAGTGTCTTGAAGGTCATCGACGTCATCACCTGGAAGATGAGTGATTTCAGAGAGATGGTTAAAGATTGAATGACCTTCAAACCCCAGTGAATGAAGGAGGAGGCATTTTGTGTGTACCCTGCTAAACCTTGAAGCGCCACTGGCTCCAAGGTATGTCTTAAAAGCATCAAGCCAAATCTCCCATCGAACAGGAGATTCTCCTGGAGAATCGAGAAACGAAGGAGGAGGAGTAACAGGCTGCATAATTATGCAGAGTGGGAAGACAGAATGAAAAACAAGAACAGAAAATGAAATGAACCTGAGAAAGGGAAATGAAGAGGAAAAAGAAATAAGAGAAAAACTGTTGAATGCGCGTATATAAATAGTATGCGCAACAGTGAAAAAATAATTTCACACAAAGAACATTGGTCTTGACCAGGTGTGCGAATCACCGCGAAAAGAGGGTACTACCACTTTGTATAAATGTTTATATATATGAAAAGGTATGTGAATCACCGTTGTGTGATCCACTGTAAAATGAGTTGAAGCGCTGAAAACAATAAGTTTAGAAATGCCAAATGGTGTGTGAGTCACAGTCGTGATCCACTGCCAAAATAAGTTTAAACACTGAAAACTGTAAGTTTATAAATTGAAAAGGTGTTTGGATCACCGTCGTGTGATCCACTGCCAAAATGGGTACGAGCGCTGAAAACGGTAAATAAAAGACGTGCCAATCATCGTGATCGACTAGAATGCAGCGTAAGGTAGTAAGTTGTTAGACAACCGGTTGTGGTTGCTAGGTGACATGGTGTAACAAGTGCTGAAATGGCCGCTAGTTGCCACAGTAACTAAAAATGTGTGCAAAAATTGTGATGCGTGCCGACCCACGTGCCGGTTGCCACAACGTTGCTAGGTGCTTGGCAGTAACGTGTGCAGAGTGTAACACACGCCGACTCGCCTGCCGGTCGTCACAATGTTGCTAGTTACCCAGCAGTGACGTGCAAGGCCATGCAGGGACAGGCATATTGAGGCCTAATGATGCACAATAACGGAAGATTGAAATTGACGTGTGTGTGCGTGCGTGACACATGGGCAGACAACACGGTGATAACAGCTTTGATGCAGACAGCAGGAAAGAGAGGCACAAAACCGCAAAGTAAGTCACAAATTCATTTGAATTATGAAAGCGTGTAGCTTGTGTGGCCTTGAAAAGCGTTCTCAGGGTGTGCTGAGCATTGTGTTGTGCATCGTGAGCTGGGGCATAAAATAAATAGGAACTGTCTTACCACCAGCCAAAGATGCGTAGAGGTCATTCAAATGAATTGATAAGAAGAGATGCATGCAAGGTCCAGCGTGTAGCTGTGTAGCTTAGGATCATCGCCACAAATTGTGGTAATAAACTCCATAGGTGTTGGAAGATTCTGCATCACCTACATCAGACAGGAGAGCAAGAAGGCTACACGTCTAACTCCAAATGCTCTCCAAACTATTTGAATATAGAGATCCAACAGCAAAGCAACCAGGCAGCAACCCAACATTCTACATACAGAGGCCTGTTGCAGTGCTGACAGAGATTGGAGGGAAGAAACAACACTCTCTTGCAACACCCGACATTGGTGGGCATTCGTTTTCCTTGTCTCCTGGTCACTCCTGCGTTACATAGACTTTGTCCCCTCTGCTTGCCGGTTCTTCACATTTTGAAACTACCTTTGGGTTCCACCGGACACTTTCACCGTCTCCATCAGCGTCATCTTTCGGAAGTCTCCCATTGAGTTTAACGCCGGTTTCCGACGCCACTTCACACCTATGCACCTGTCTTCCCTGTTGTAGATATCCTGGTTCCTAAGGTATCCACGGACGGGGTGGCTCTCCAACCTCTTGACTTCCATGGGGTTTCTTCAGAATCCACCAGGAAGGGTCCTCTTTCTTTAAAATTGCAACTGTGACTTACACATTGATTTGTACGGAGAACGAGGTTGTGTTCCTACACTGCACACAACCTCCGGGGGGGCTCCTAGATACTCTTGGGTGGTTCTTTGGGTCCCTGGCACTTCTACGTCTTCTGACTATTGTCTTGTCTCAAGTCGTGGTTTGCATACCACTATTTTAGTATATGTTTTGGTCTCCCCCTGGGGACCACTGTGTATTCTGTGCTACTTACCTGTTTCTGTTGCAAATTATTGTGTGTATCGTGCATAACTCAGGATAGGAGATATCTGTATGTCTTAGTGAGTGTCTTATGATAAATACATATTTCTATAAATATACTGTGTGGTTCTTTTTCATTTAATCTATACCTATAAGATTGTGTTCTGGTAAAACAAGCTACCTTACACTGCTTCTGGACTAGGCCTGAAGGCTGGTCTCCACAGCTACCACTTAGAGAGCTTTCTAAGGTTGTCTAAGACCACTAAAATCACCATAAGGGTTGTCTGGATCAGTACGAGGTGTCCACTTATATAAGTGTACATCACATACTGAGCCAGTCTCTCACACTGTCTATATGAGAAAGGGTATAGATACAACATAGTGGAAATTAAAAGAGTAAAAACTCTGCTGTTAGATATCGTACGAGGTAACTGAATGATTAACAAACACCATTTTGGAAAAGGCAGACTGAATGTATATAAGTAACATCATTATGGCACAGATCAATTCCATATATATAATATGGCAAAAGCAATTATTGGCTTAATCAGCACAGTATAGCACAGGTTGTCATAATACAGTAGCAAAAGGTCTGATAAACAGTTAACAACGTGGCAATTGCCATACTAGACAAGACAAACTTCACATGTGTAACAGTCTCTATATTAGGACTAACAAGCCCTATATGTAGGGCAAGAAGATCCCTAACAGGATCAACACAATATCTTGTGGCATGAAATACTAAAGCAAAATAAAAACTCAGAGCAGTTGTCTGGCAACTATCAAACTAGACTAACTCACTGCATCGAGCAATCAATATATTAGAATATACAGGCTCTAACTAATAGTACAGCAAAAAGCACAGCATAATTCAATTATTATGGCATGGCTGCAGTTGGAGAAGGCCAAAACAAACACTTTAACCCCCCTCCCCTGTAAACCCTCATTCATATCTGACAAGGTATCGTTCGCCATACTTAAATAGGCAGGCTCACAGTATGCAATGGTTACCAACAACAGAGCTCCATAACTAAGAAAACTGTAATACATATTATTCCATTGGTGAAAATAAGATACATGCTGTGCAAACGCACTCCATGTAAAACTCAGTAATTTCTAACAAGGTAAAGCGAAGAGCCCTGCTAGGTTATTAAAATCTTAATTCTTTCTTGTAAGTAACGAGGGCCTCCTTTCTGTAGGGTTTAATAAGTTATTGTTATAGATATGAATTTAATTCTTTGTTGAATCAGGAGCCTATGCTGTGCCTTCAGACCCCCCCCCGATCAATTGGATAATTGTCTGTTCAAAATGAGGCCTGCTTCTGCGTGCTGCACCAATTGAAGCTTATTTAGCAGACCCCCTGGCGCCCTAATCCAAATGCCCCGTATTAGTTGCTGTTGAACCCACCTCCAAGGCTGGTTACCTACACCCAGGAACTTCAAATTGATACACTACGGAGAGGCAACCACTAATTGCCTCTAAATCCACTCACATGTATTCACAATAGTCCTTAAAGGTTCTAACAAATGCTCCTGATGCAGTAGTCCTTATTTGCTTTATCTTTCTTTACATATAAAGTTCATTACCAAACAACAAATTACAGCCAAAGTAGTTCGCTCTCAGAGAAAAGTGCTTTTCGGGGCTTTCAATCACAAAAAGGGAATCAAATTTTTCAATTAAAATCATACATTTATTTTTAGACAAAATATACATTACAAATTGTGACATAACTCGACTGTCCATTATAGACATACAACTATGTACTCATGAATTGGTATCACAGGGACAACATACCACAACTATGTCAACGAAATATGAGTCTTAAGTCTTATTAATAAGTGTTGAGTCAAAAATATACACACTGATAGGCTTTCATTTCCAATGGGGTTGACAAAAGGGAAGAAAAGGCAATCAATAAACATCAAATGTCCCATTTATTTACAAGGGAGAGTAAGGGCTAGATTGCACCACCTCTCTTCTATCCCAGTCCCACCTCTCTTTACAAAATATAAATATACTCTGCACAGTTATATGTGTATAATTGAAACTTTCTCAGAAGAGGCAGAGCTGAACTATATCTTCATTCTAAATCCTAGATGGTAGGTGAGGTGGATTCTTATGGGTGCTTCCCCATCTAACATGGCTCCTGCACTTCCTGTGATGGTATCCTGTATTCTATAATCTTCTACAGCTCTCCAGGAAAATGCAGAGCTGGTCTATATCATCATCCCAATCCCAGATGATGGGAAGAGTGGCTTCCCCTGACTGCTTCATAATCCAAGATGGCTCCTGTACTTCTTATGATGTCATTTCCTGATTCTTTAGTATAAAAGGGTGATGACTTTAGGGGAAGGTACACAGCATCAAAGCCAATAGTGTTTTTGTTGCAGTCTTTATCCCTTGCTCTAGATCTTGTTCCATTGTTTTTCCCTCAGGATTTTCCTTCTCTTCAAGAATCTCCTGCAAGTTTCCCTTTGGAAGTTGTCTTACCCCTTGTCACTATTGTTGAGGCCTCACTCACTCAAAGCATCTTCCCAAGAGCACTTAAAATAGGCTTGATCCTTTCACTCCTAAAGAAACCTACACTAGACCCTAATGACCATCACTCACAATATTCACCAGCAAGATCACTGAAAATGCAGTCTACGTTGAACTCCAAAATCACATTAACGCTAATCATCTCCTGCACAACTACCAGAATGGGTTCCTATCATGCTGCAGTACAGAGACTGCTACCTTACACATTGAAGAGAAGAAGATGACCCCTGACTCCTGATACTGCTGAGCTAATCAGCTGCTTTTAACACAGTTGACCATCCCACCCTCACACGTACCCTGGAATCAAGAATGAGATTTACCAGCAATGTCCTTCACAAGTTCTCCTCCTATCCTCCTATCTTTCTAACCAACACCAGTTTGTTCACATTGGTCCCAAAAGATCACTATCACCTGTGGAGTCTCCTAGGATTCAATACTGTCCCCTCTCATCTTCATCCTCTACATGGAGCCGCTTGTTGCTCTTCTCATAGAAAACAGTATCAAGATGCAACAATATGCTGATGATATATAACTCTACCTGAAAGTCTTCCTGCTTCAGACATTCAGCGCCCCAAACACTGCCTGTACATCTTTCAGACCTTGATGTTCAGCATCTCTGGTGGTTCTCGGCACACTTGCAGCCATCAAAGTAAAAAGTGGAAAAAATAAATAAACTTGGTTGCATGCCTTTTCCATCTTGCACCCAGTATCTGCAACAGTATCTGAGTTCAGAAGAGAGGGACTCAAGATAGTGTACCAAGAAAGGCTCCTCAAACTTTCGCTTCTCCAAATATTGAGAATATTCTTGCTGGGGTTCCAATTTCTCAAGAAGACCATATGCAAATTGAGGCAACCCGAGGCCCGTTATCCTAGTGCGAGAGACAACACTCCCAAAGATATGGTCTATGTATGTATATTGGTGAGGCTGGACATCTAGTTCATAATTGTACTGTAAGCCCCCAAAGACTTTAGGTATATGCCAAGGCCACCCTTTTTAAGGGAGGAGAGAAAAGGGTACAAAAACATCCCTTTGTAGCACTTTTTCAAATACTTCTAAATCTCATCTTTTTGTCCTGTGAGTAATAATCTACAATGAAGATGTTTTTTTACTAATGTTCAGGCTGGATCACTGACATAATATCGATGACACAAATATAGACTTACCAAAATATCGAGTAAAAAATATAGAATGTCAAAATATCGAATCCCTATCTCCAAACAGGTAAGTACAAAAATATCGAATCAAACATTTTGTTGTAAAAAATATAGATAGTCAAAATATCGACTTTTTAAAATAATTAAAAGTAATTTAAAATGAATAAATATTAAATATAACTAACTTAAACATACGTAAACATAATCAAATAACATTAAAATTAATAAATAATTAATGCAACACAAATTTGTTTTACTTTTTTTATACATATATATATATATATAAACAAAGTATTAAAAAAAATATATATATATTTACCGTAGGATAGTGAGAGGGTTAAATGTACTATTACCACTCCAGTGAGTGCAACAGTAAAGAAAACATTGAATAGCGTAGCAGTAAAAATTACTATCCCCACTCCAGTAAGTGCAACAGTAGGAAAAGCGTGGGAAAGTGTAGGAGTAAAAATTACTATTCCCACTCCAGAGAGTGCAACAGTAGGGAAAGCATTGGGTAGCGTAGGGGTAATCCATCTTTAATGGTACCACCATGAGGCTCATACCAGAAATCTCGTTTGGGGACTTAACTGAGCTCTGCAGGAAAATCAAGTCCGGCTCTCCAGCAGACCCAATGAGGCCGGCCCAATTCATTGAATCTTTAGAATTCTTTCTGCCTTCCTTGGCCTCTATACTGAATCTCTCCTTCTCTTCGGCTAGCGTCCCGACTGTCTGGAAACAAGCTTGGGTTTCCCCCATAATTAAAAAGCCTACCCTAGACCCGTCCAAACTGAAAAACTTTAGACCCATTCCGCTGCTCCCATGGCTGTCTAAACTTGCTGAGGCTCATGTAAATAATGTCATGTCCCAACATCTGGATCTAAACAACATCCTAGACCCATCTCCCATCTCAAAACGGGTTCAGACCGGGCCACAGCACTGAGTCTGCCCTCCTGGCCACGACTGAACATCTCAGGACGATCCTCGATGCCGGTCAAAGTGCTGCGCTGATTCTGTTAGACCTCAGCGCAGCCTTTAACACGGTGTCTCCTAACATTCTGCTAAATCGTCTGGAGACAGTAGGGATTTCCGATCTTGCCCTGGGATGGTTCCGTTCATTCCTGAAGGACCGATCCTTCCGGGTGTCAGCTCCCCCGTTTCTTTCCCAGTCCCATTCCATCGGACAGGGGGTTCCTCAAGGCTCTGCACTTAGCCCTTCCCTCTTCAATCTATATGTGCAGCCACTCGCGGCAGTGGCTAAGGAGTGGGACCTTACGCTGGTGTCATACGCAGATGACACGCAGCTGGTCATCACGCTCACTGAAGGACCCTCTACGCCGGCCACAAGATTTAGAGATGGCCTGGCTGCAGTAGCCCAGTGGATGACGGACAACTGCCTGCAGCTTAATGCAGGCAAGACGGAGGTGCTGCTCCTCGGAAAGAACACCAGCTACTGGAATGAGCACTGGTGGCCCTCGTCTCTGGGCACCATTCCACCACCTAAATCCTTGGTCAAAAACCTAGGTGTCTGGATGGACTCCAAGCTCAGCTTCCAGACCCACACAAAAAAAGTGGCAGCTACTTGTGTGGGCCTGTTGAGGAGTCTCAACCCCATACTTGTTTTTTTCACTCTAAGGTTCGCCAACTCATTATCCAAGCCATAATTCTCTCCCGTTTGGACTACGCCAATGTCTTACTTCTTGGCGCCAACAAAGCGGAGATAGCGCGACTGCAACGCGTGCAGAACTCTGTGGCAAGAGCCTTGACTGGTCTTCCCTGCAGATGTTCGGTCAGAGCTACTATACGAAAACTGCACTGGCTACCCATCGAAGCCAGAATCCAGTTAAAAACCCTCATTATGACACATAAAATCCTCAAATCCGGACGCCCAGAACTTCTGCGCCCTCTCCTAACACCGTATGTGCCACAGCGCAACCTACGCTCATTAGGTCAGCACCTTTTGATTGTACCCCGCACAAAGCTCTGCCGTACTGGCGGTCGCTCTTTTAGGGTTCTGGGAGCCAAGCTCTGGAACGCCTTACCACTGAACATTCATTCTTTGGAAAACCTGGCCGCTTTCCGGAAAGCCATTAAGACCCATCTGTTCCCCTTCCCTTAAGAAGTCTGTCCTCCTTACTATTCCCACTCCAGAGAGTGTAACAGTAGGGAAAGCGTTGGATAGCGCAGGGGTAAAAATTACTATTCCCACTCCAGAGAGTGTAACAGTAGGGAAAGCGTTGGATAGCGTAGGGGTAAAAATTACTATTCCCACTCCAGAGAGTGTAACAGTAGGGAAAGCGTTGGATAGCTTAGGGGTAAGAATTACTATTCCCACTCCAGTGAGTGCAACAGTAGAGAAAGCGATGGATAGCGGGAGGGTAAAAATTACTATTCCCACTTCAGAGAGTGCAACAGAAGGGAAAGCGTTGGATAGTGTAGGGGTAAAAATTACTATTCCTACTCCAGTGAGTGCAACAGCAGGGAAAGCGTTGGATATCGTAAAGGTACAAATTACTATTCCCACTCCAGAGAGTGCTACAGTAGGGAATGTGTTGGATAGCGTAGGGGTAAAAAATACTATTCCCACTCCAGTGAGTGCAACAGTAGGGAAAGTGTTGGATAGCATAGGGGTAAAAATTATTATTCCCACTCCAGTGAGTGCAACAGTAGGGAAAGCGTTGGATAGCGTAGGGGTATAAATTACTATTCCCACTCCAGTGAGTGCAACAGTAGGGAAAGTTTTTGGATATCGTAAAGGTAAAAATTACTATTCCCACTCCAGAGAGTGCAACAGTAGGGAAAGCGTTGGATAGCGTAGGGGTAAAAATTACTATTCCCACTCCAGTGAGTGCAACAGTAGGGAAACCATTGGATAGCGTAGGGGTAAAAATTACTATTCCCACTCCAGTGAGTGCAACAGTAGGGAAAGCGTTGGATAGCGAGAGGATAACAATTACTATTCCCACTCCAGGGAGTGCAACAGTAGGGAAAGTGTTGGATAGCGTAGGGGTAAAAATTACTATTCCCACTCCAGAGAGTGCAACAGTAGGGAAAACGTTGGATAGCTTAGGGGTAAAAATGACTATTCCCACTCCAGTAAGTGCAACAGTAGGGAAAGCGTTGGATAGCGGCAGGATAAAAAATACTATTCCCACTCCAGAGAGTGCAACAGTAGGGAAAGCGTTGGATAGCGTAGGGGTAAAAATTACTATTGATTAAATCAAAAAGAGACTAGCTCAAGTTACTTTTAGGGGAGGGGGAAGACTCTGATATGTTTTGTCACGGAGTGTGAACACCCAGCAGGTGTGTTCAAAAAGCCCTCACCCACCAACCTGGTTGGTGGCATGCTTCATCATCGGGCCCACCCAGTGGCACCTAGCGTGCCCCGGGTGTGCTTCAACGCCTGACTACAGCGGAGCTGGTATTTTACTGAGTGTGCGGTGAAGATAGTTAAGGAAGTGATGTTAAAACGGCTGAACGGTGGTCCCAGTACCCGAAGGTAAAATTAGACTTTAATACCTGGGCCTCCGTTAGCGGTTAAAAATAAGGCAAGGGGATGTAAGAGGCGAGTTACGACCTCTCACATCCAATGGGTCAACATGTTTCAGCCAGTGCCTTATGACTAGACTGGCTTTCTTCAGGACCTAAAATAAGTGAGTGCAAATTACCTAGTGGGGGTGTAGGGGAGACTATGTGTCTACACGCCCTAAAGTGTATCTACGTGTGAGAGGGGGATTCCCTTCTCAAGACCACGCAAGTTATTTGCTCAGTCTGACCTCAAGGTTGGGAGGTGGCAAAGGCTTGACCAGTACTTCTGGGTTGAGCCTGCTCTGGACCTGTAGTGCCTCCTTCGCATACCGGTATGCGAAGGAGGCACTACAGGTCCAGAGCAGGCTCAACCCAGAAGTACTGGTCAAGCCTTTGCCACCTCCCAACCTTGAGGTCAGACTGAGCAAATAACTTGCGTGGTCTTGAGAAGGGAATCCCCCTCTCACACGTAGATACACTTTAGGGCGTGTAGACACATAGTCTCCCCTACACCCCCACTAGGTAATTTGCACTCACTTATTTTAGGTCCTGAAGAAAGCCAGTCTAGTCATAAGGCACTGGCTGAAACATGTTGACCCATTGGATGTGAGAGGTCGTAACTCGCCTCTTACATCCCCTTGCCTTATTTTTAACCGCTAACGGAGGCCCAGGTATTAAAGTCTAATTTTACCTTCGGGTACTGGGACCACCGTTCAGCCGTTTTAACATCACTTCCTTAACTATCTTCACCGCACACTCAGTAAAATACCAGCTCCGCTGTAGTCAGGCGTTGAAGCACACCCGGGGCACGCTAGGTGCCACTGGGTGGGCCCGATGATGAAGCATGCCACCAACCAGGTTGGTGGGTGAGGGCTTTTTGAACACACCTGCTGGGTGTTCACACTCCGTGACAAAACATATCAGAGTCTTCCCCCTCCCCTAAAAGTAACTTGAGCTAGTCTCTTTTTGATTTAATCATATATTAACCGGGGACATGGACTAGCTTTCTGGTCCTACCTCTCTCTCTTGATTACGCATAAAAATTACTATTCCCACTCCAGAGAGTGTAACAGTAGGGAAAGCGTTGGATAGCGTAGGGGTAAAAATTACTATTCCCACTCCAGAGAGTGTAACAGTAGGGAAAGCGTTGGATAGCGTAGGGGTAAAAATTACTATTCCCACTCCAGAGAGTGTAACAGTAGGGAAAGCGTTGGATAGCGTAGGGGTAAATATTACTATTCCCACTCCAGAGAGTGTAACAGTAGGGAAAGTGTTGGATAGCGTAGGGGTAAGAATTACTATTCCCACTCCAGTGAGTGCAACAGTAGAGAAAGCGTTGGATAGCGGGAGGGTAAAAATTACTATTCCCACTTCAGAGAGTGCAACAGAAGGGAAAGCGTTGGATAGTGTAGGGGTAAAAATTACTATTCCTACTCCAGAGAGTGCAACAGCAGGGAAAGCGTTGGATATCGTAAAGGTACAAATTACTATTCCCACTCCAGAGAGTGCTACAGTAGGGACTGTGTTGGATAGCGTAGGGGTAAAAATTACTATTCCCACTCCAGTGAGTGCAACAGTAGGGAAAGTGTTGGATAGCACAGGGGTAAAAATTATTATTCCCACTCCAGTGAGTGCAACAGTAGGGAAAGCGTTGGATAGCGTAGGGGTAAAAATTACTATTCCCACTCCAGTGAGTGCAACAGCAGGGAAAGCGTTGGATGGCGTAGGGGTGAAAATTACTATTCCCACTCCAGAGAGTGCAACAGTAGGGAAAGCGTTGGATAGCAGGAGGGTAAAAATTACTATTCCCACTCCAGTGAGTGCAACAGTAGGGAAAGCGTTGGATAGCGGGAGGGAAACAATTACTATTCCCACTCCAGTGAGTGCAACAGTAGGGAAAGTAAATACTTCATATATGAATAAAAATAAAATAAATATTAATACCAATTACAAATTAATTGAAATAATTAACAATTTCATATAATATAATAATTAAGAAATTAAAAATAAAAATATAAATTAATTATTAAAAATAATTACCTACTAATACAAATGATTTACCAATTAAGAATAAATTAACAATTAAAAAATCATTACAATTACAACAAAAAACAACAATAAACACATTTAAATATTTAATTAATTACAATTAAACTACTTCCCACCCTATTCCCCTATAAACCCACAACCCGCTGCAGAAAATAAATTACTAAAATTAACATAATTATCAATTAAACAATTAAATAAAATTAATTACCAATTATATTTTAATTAATTACCAATTAATAATTAATTAACAATTAATTCAAAATAAATACCAATAAATAAATTTAAATATTTAATTAGTTATAATTAAATTCCTTTCCACCCTATTCCCCTATAAACCCACAACCCGCTACAGACTTATATTACGTAAAAATTAAAAATAATATTAACTTACTTACCTCAAATTCGATATTTTTATAGACTATATTCTGTCCATTCTATATTTTTGTTGTCTATATTCTGTCCATTCGATATTTTGTCCATTCTATATTTTTGATTCAATATTAATGCTATTCTATTCGATATTAATGCTATTCTATTCAATATTTTGGTAATCTATATTCTGTCCATTCAATATTATGTCTATTCTATATTTTTTACTCGATATTAATGCTAATCGATATTAAAAACTCGATATTTTGAATGAATACCGTTCAGGCTCTATTTGATTCTGGAATCCCCAAGACGCTACCTGAGCATATTCAGACAGTTGATGGTTTTTCTGGACCATTCTATCAGATGACAACTCCCCTCTCTAAGATCTTCAGTGAGCAGAATGAAACTTTGCCTTTTGATATAATTGTTACACCTAACTATGTGGCTTTTTCGGAATTACCTTGGCCAAGAAGGCAAAATCTGAATATCAATTGGAGAACCATATCATTCTATGTCAGTTTTATAATGACTACTGTTTTTAGCTGGTGGTTATTGGTCTCTAAAAGATTACTTTTTTTTTTTAACCCCTTCCATGTTGATGACGGCCCCCAGCCGTCATGCACTACAGTGCTCGTGTGCTGATGACGGCTGGGGGCCGTCATGACCGCACCCGCGCTGAAATCTTCAGCACGGGAGCGGAATTGGCCCAGCATGCAAGGGGTTAAAGCCTCAGTCAAAGTAGTCACAAGTCTTCCACTGCAAGCCATTATCAGTGCTTCCTGGATGCCATTGAAAAGCAAAATTGTTAATGTTAAAAGGAGTATGACTGTGCAATTGCGTCAAGGATCACTACACTCTACAGCTCATTAAAGATATCCTTAAGTTTGTGAGAGTTTCCTCAATATTCACTAAATTAGATCTTCAAGGGGATTAACATCTTTTACACACCAAGGGGCCGATTATGATGGCGGACGGACCTGAGTCCGTCTGCCACCATAGCGTGCGGAGATCCCTCCTGTGCAATTAGGATGTGACCGCCACCCTGGCGGTCACATCCTCTATTTTTACAGTTGCGGCGGGTGCGGCTTCAAGCTGCACCCGCCGCAATGGTAAAAAATGCATACATTTTATTTGTATGCAGAAAGCGGCAGGCACCGTGCGGTGCCTGTCGATTTCTGCATACAAATGCAGGGGGGTACCATAGGTACCCCCCATGTGCACCCCCCCGGTCCCCCCTTCACCAAGGGGGCCCGCAACAGGCCCCCGAAGTCAATGTACGTATGCTTTTCCACAGCGGGAAAGCCGCCGTGGAAAAGCATATGATTTCCGCCATCCTAATATGGCTGGCGGTGTCTGATAGACACCGCCAGCCATGTTAGAGCTTTTCCGCCGCGGTCGGAAGGCGACCGCGGCGGAAAAGCTGCAGACGGATTTTGAGACCCACCGCCATCCTAATTTGGCGGTGGGTCTTTTGTGCCTCCGCAGCGGTTTTCCCGCATCCTCCGGGCCGGCGGTGGCTTCCGCCGGCCCGGAGGATGCGGGAAAACCGCGATCCTAATCGAGCCCCAAGTCTGGTGATGAATGGAAAACAGCCTTTCATACTTCATTTGACAGGAGGAATATGGTATTATGCCCTTTGGGATTAGTAATTGTGAGAAATTGAGTTGTTGGTTAACCCCCTGTGCTTGGCACAAAACTAGTCAGTCTTAACTTAGAGGCAATGTGGAAAGTATTTATGCAGCACACAAACAGTAATACATTGGAAATACAAAACAAGAAACATCACACACAAATTTAGAAAGATTTTGTAAAATGTATTCAATTATTTAACACCAAAACAACAAAAATCCAATGAGTAGAATTGGAGATTTGCAATTTCAGAAATTCAAAGTAATTATAGCGCCCAAAAGCACAAAACACTGCACGTGGTGAACTGGTATGCGAGACCGATTGAAAGTAACAAGTTCTGTCTGACTGCGACGGAGTAGGTTAGTCCAGCTGACAAAGTTACCTTCTAAAGTGCAGCACAAAAAACTCAGTTTTTCGGTGGAGGAGGCCGCGAGGAGCATGGAGAGTGTCACCAACGGCAGGCGTTGTGTACGGTCATTGCTGTCACACGAAAATCCTGTCAGGCATCATAGAAGGTTGTTGCTGGTGATTCATGTTGGTGGTCACAGCTGGTTGTTGAAGCTGTAAAGCGATGTGCAGATCCTGCACTTCCGGTTTTCCGTGGTGGTCGCTGTAGCGTGAAGGGTCATGTTGGCAGTCGTCGTGGGTGGCAAGATCTTGGTGTGACCGGACCTGTTCATGGTCACAAGAAGACGAAAAGTATTTATCCTTTTCTTTTACGAGGAGCTCAACCAGCAGGATCCAGGCAGGTCCAGATGCAGGCCCAGGCAGGTACAGTACAACAGGTCAGTGGGGCAGTTCCAGGGAGACCTCTAGAGCTAGTTGTGTCCCTGTAGCTCAGAACAAGAGGTCAGTTAACTGACCCTTGAAGTCACTTCAGCCTGGGATGAAGGATGCAGGTCCAGACTTCCATCGTAGACAGCAGGCAGGCCTCAAACAGCAGGGCAGTCCTTCTTCTGTAGTATCCACAGTTCCCAATGTGAACTGAAGAGTGGGTCTAAGGGTCCCCTTTATATATCTGGTGCCCCCGTTTAAGAGAGAGACGTTTCTGGAGTTTTTCCTTACAGAACAATTTTACCAATAAAGAGGGTTTTAAATTATAATTCCTCAGACACCAAACATGGCATTCTTACCTACTACCAGAC
Organism: Lissotriton helveticus; assembly: GCF_964261635.1. Lineage (NCBI taxonomy): Eukaryota > Metazoa > Chordata > Amphibia > Caudata > Salamandridae > Lissotriton > Lissotriton helveticus. The sequence goes on along the minus strand of NC_136059.1, from coordinate 2,124,075,204 downwards.
AAAAGTTATCACTTACTAAATGGAATACAGTGACCTAAAGATATCCTATGGGAGAGATAGGCTTTGCAATAGTGAAAAATGAATTTTAGAGTTTTTCATTACCAGGACATGTAAAATTTGAAACTACAGTTCCACCTTTTTAAATACAAGGCACCCTGCCTTGTGGGCTGTTTGTGGCCACGCCTAGGGGTCACTTAAATGTGTTAAAAAAGGAAGGTTTAGGCTTGGCAAATAGTTTAGCTTGTCAGGATGAAATGGTAGTTTAAAAAAGCAGGCCTGAGACATACTTAAAAAGGTTACTTAAGTGCTTGCCACAATAAGTGCTGCAGCTCCACTAGCTTTAGAAAAGGGGCGTAGGGCCCATAGATAGTACCCAGACTAGGCCTCCTATAAAGTAGAATCAACAGTACAGCGTATGGGTGCTTTAATTAGATAATGCCATCTAACAATAAAACCTCATTCTTAAATATAGTGGTCTTAGTGATTTATTTCACACTCATTTTCTTCTTTTTAGAAGCATTTATGAACTTTTATAACATGTATTTCAATTGAAGAACCACCTTTTTTGTTATTTACAAATATACATTTCACAATACTGATAAGACAAACAAAATTTTTAACATTCAAATACAAAAACACAACAATTGTGAAATAGACCCGTTCCTTACTCTCTAATTAGAACATATGGCATTATCTTTTGTGCATCAATCTAAATATACTTCCTGGTTGGGATTATATGGTTGAACAACAGGCCAATTTCTGTGTTTGCTAACTACTAATAGCCTTTTCACAATAAAATCTTTTCCAACCAGCTTGGTCAACGTGTTTTGAACCCTTCGTGACCTTTGGGGTTCGCCTCAGGACCGGGACTTCGTCAAACACTAAACAAATTTGACATATAACAATGTTTAGATTTTTGGTCTCATACCCCACACGTATCCCTACTAGACAACATTAATAAAAGGGATATACCTTTGTGTTGATGATTCGCTACTGGAGCACACTACAGGTTCCAATCATGTTGCTTATTTCTGAAGTGCAACCCTTCTGTGTATGTAGGGGTAGCTTCTAAAGAAAAAATCAAATGTGGGTTTTAGCTCGATAACTAATAGCAAATGAACTCCTTTTAGAATGTTATAATTTGATATCAGCTTGATGTTAACGGTTATTTCCAATCGAATTGCAGAAACCGCTTTAGAATGCACACTTTCAAATTCTGTAGCTTATTCAGCAGCAAGTTCACAAAAGACTTGTGACCTTTATACTTAATGAGGAAAACGCATAATTATAGCCTTGGCAGATTGTACACTTGCCTCGGGTGGTGGAGACTTCTCTTTCTTCCCGTAATGTGGATTCTTTGCAGCCACAGCCAGCAGTGGGAGTACCTGCAGGGTGGTGACGTGGGGAGGGGCAGGGTGGGGGGCAGTAATGTATGGAGTATGGAGTTTTACAGTTAAGTAAACATTTAAATAAATAAAACGAATTTTGTTGCACGCACTGCATCGCATTTGGGGATGCAGTGCACTCAACGAAATTCGTTTTATTTATTTAAATGTTTACTTACCTGGGAAGCTCTGTAATCCATACATTACTACCCTCCACCCTGCCCCTCCCCACATCACCGCCCTGCAGGTACTCCCACTGCCGGCCACGGCTGCTTCTTTTTTATAACTGTGTAGCAGATCTGAAACAAATGCACAACTTTGTATCATTTCAATCTGTTCAGAATGAAGCTTCAAACGTTGCTGTATGCATATGAAATCTCAGTAGTTATAACTTGCCTTTTGGCAGCGAAGCACGGTGAATTCTAATGTTCCTTGGTTAACCTCGGCGTTCAAACAACGCAGAAATCAGTTGAGGCAGAAGCAGTCGTGCAGACATTACTTGTAGACTGTCTGCAACCAAGCGATTGCAATCTATAATGCATGCTGGGATCAGTAGTCAAATGGTTGCACAGAGTTAAGGCTATTCAGTAAGATGGAAATTCATCTCGCATCTGCCGTTATTAGAATCCATCTCTTGGCAAAGGAAAACCGCATGGGATTTAAAGTCAATTGATTTCTGTCATTTTGTTAAGTCCTCGGGCGGCTGTGTTAAACTTCATATTAAATATGCTTCTCTCCTTGTTAGAGCTATTTCGTGATCACCACTTTTTGGATAAGGCAAGATTACGCTTTGTAGTGTCCGATTGAATTATTTTTTCATTATGTTGGAATTCTTGACAATGATGGACTAAAGGTGCATTCTGTACTTTATTCTTCAACCTGGAGCTATGTTGCGCAATTCTTTGTCGCATCTCCTGGGTGGTTTTTCCAATATACATTTGCGTATAAGGGCAGATGATTGCCTAAACAGCATTTTTTGTTTTGCAATTTGAGAACTCCTTATGTGTCCATTGTTCATGGCCATTTATGTATATCATTCCTTCAATGGTAGAACTGCAGGACTGACAGCTTCCACTTTTATGATGGCCTTGAATGGGTTGGAGGCTAAAAAAGGGACGCAAAGTGTCTGATTTTCTTTGTTTGTCGTCCGACGCCCTGATTATGCGCTGGCCAATACTGGTGTTTTTTCTTTAATGCAAAGAGTGGTATCTCCAAATCCTCCTCCATTCCTTTGATGAGATGCCAATTTTGGCAAATGATCTTTTTGAAGGCATTTGTGTGTGGGCCAAACGTACACACATTCCAATCTGGTCATTGCAGTTTTGGGTTTCTTTTGCAATAATTCCTCCATGGGTGTGAACCAGGCTCTCTTCCTCGAGTGTTTGATTATTTATTCGGGTACCCTTTTTCCCTCAATTTCTCCATCAGCGTTGATGAATTGAGGTCATAGTCTTCTCTTCTTGTGCAATTACGTCTCATTCGCAAAAACTGGCCATATGGTAAGTTGTCTCTCAAGCTTTTAGGGTGGAAACTCTTGAAATGTAAAGCCGTGTTTTTGTCCGTAAGTTTGGTGTACAGAGTGGTTATTAATCCAATTTCTGAGGGTCTTACCTCAACATCAAGAATTGTGAGACTTGTTTGACTGTGAGCTAGGCTGAATTTTATATTGGGGTTTCTGTCGTTCAGCCATTTGTGGAAATTCACGAGGTCTACTGCACTGCCTGCCCAGATGCACCAGATGTCATCGATGTATCGATACCCTTTAATATATGGTTGACAAATGAATTGCTGTTGTACACATACTTTAACTCATATCTAGATATGTACAGGACCACCATATCTGGGGTGAAGGGACATCCCATCACAGTCCCCAAGATCTGGCCACCCATCATTCTCAAATTTGAAGTAGTTTCTTTTGAGTGCCAATGACTCTAGATTTAAGATGAAATATGTTGGTACTTGATGAGGTCCACTAGCAGCATTTAATTTATAGACCTTGTGTACATGTAGTATCACTTTACTAGAGACTTACAAGTAACTTAAATGTGCCAATTGAGTGTAAGACAATTTTACCATGTTTAAATGAAAGACCAAAAGCACTGTAATAGTTATTATTAGCATGCTTACTAATTCCTTTACAAATCAAGCAAAGATAAAAACAATGCAAGGACGGAAAAAGCTAAAAGGGTCTCATATAAATTTCAAATCTACTCTAAAATGTGAGATGATATAAAAAATGCCAATGTGCCTTTATAAGAAAACAAAATGTCAACGAAAATAAGTCCACTTATGAAAATCGATTATGTGCATAATGGCAATTTGAGTTGCTATATATTTGAGGTAAGAAGACCTAAAACATGGATAGAAAAAAAGAACGCACCTCATAGAAAACTTGTTTAACATAAAAATGTGATTTGCAATGATCCAGCGAGTACTGAGTATGTAAATGTCATGGTACTTATAGAGCGCACTGTCACCAGACGGTCACCTTGCGGTGTCGCATATTCGGCTTCCTGGCGCTGATACTCATACCGCTGTGGAACCCCTCCTGGCTTTCCCTGTGAATTGTCCACTCCTGGGCACCCCCAGGGTGAAGCCAGGCATCCTTAGCGCTGTTGGGGCCGGTGTGGAGGCTAAGCAAGCTATTGCCCAGAGTTGCAGCGTGGGGCCTGTGATTAGAATAGGCACCGAGGCGAGAATTAACAGGTCCGAGGAAATTGAGCCCGAGACCCCGCCGAGGCGAGAATCGAACCCTGGTCCCTGGCCAGAACTCTGCATCAGGGTCTGCCGCTCTAACCATTGAGCCACACTCCTCCACTGATTAGTAGTGGTAAGGTGCACAGAGTCCTAAATGCCAACAAAATGGGTTCAGAAAACAGAAGGGATGAAGGCAATAAAGTTTAGGGGTGAGCCTGCAGAAAGGCCAGGTCCAACAATAAGGAACCAGCAATCCTTTAGAAGTTAACAGATCACATCTTCGCCGTCCAGCCTCAGAAAACAAGGAACAGTGTACTATCCAGATTTGCCAACACCAGTTGTTCTGGAAACTAGAGAAACTGAAAGTGGAATATCTTGGTTATTGAATACGTTTTCAGAGTGTATCAATGGATTGAAGACAATGTCTGTGATGCAGGATTGGCATGCTTTCACTTCAATGGCAGAAACGCGATGTTTTTAAGATTCACAAATTCCTACCACCAGTTCATTCAACATTGTGCCAATTTAACCAATCAGATCACATGGACCTTAAAGAAAAAACATATACAGAAATCTTTTCATTGGGACAAGCAAGCAGAACAAGCCTTCTGTACACTCAAGGAAGCTTTAATTGAAGGAGCCATTTTCTGTAACACAAATCCAGCCAAGATATTCATTGGTGAGATTGGCACCTCTGACAGAGCTGGGAAAGTAGTTTTGTTTAATTTTCAGGATGATTATGGATTAGAACATCCCATATTCTACCTTTCTCACATTCAGAATGGCTGAGAACAGAACTATTCGGTCTTGGAAAGGGAATGTCAGGTAGTGAAACTTGTTTGCTATGAATCAAGGTATCATTTAGTTTGAACATCTGAACCTTTTGAGATTCAGACTGGCTACAGAAATATACAGTCATCACAACCTACAGCGCAGATACAATCACCAAGCTTGATGGGCTTATGTTTTCACTCAGTACGACTTTGTCATTGCCTATATTCCTGGATCCGAGAACATTCTTGCTGGTGCCCAGTCTTTTTTTTTTTTTTAAACAGATTTTATTTGTCACAGGTCACATATATCGCATAGCTCCGTAATCCGGAGACTGCAGCACACATCAATAAAGTTACAATAATGCCGTAGACTTTTAAATCAACAAACAACCCCTACCCCCCCACCCCCGGATTGCGTATATGCCATCTCAACTAAATGATTACATGACCAATAAAGTGCACTGAGTCCGACCCGCACCCCACAAATCACTATCAGCATCCCATTTCAGACAGGTACAAAGGATGCCCCATCTGGCGGCGGGTCAAGCTCCAATCCCCTATAGTCCGCCCATCTCTTCCAGTTTTTAGAATGCTTACCGGTGCATCCTCGAGCAAGAAATATTGGCAGTTCAAACCCCATGCAGAAATCCATCCCAGATCGCCAGGCAGCTCGCGGCAGAGCCCGAGTCGCCTTCCAAGCCCTAGCATTGCCCTCTTTGCCAGCGTGAGGCCCAGCAGTAGCAGGTGAAGCTTATATCTATTGCCCCCAATACCCTCCAGCCCATGCAACAATGCCAGCCGCTGGTGCCCAGTCTTTAAGGTATCCAGAGACTCCAATTACCTTTTATCAAACCACAATTTAACCTCATCTGATTTTTACACTGTATAAGAGTCTTACATTGCTTATGCCCCATTCATTCTCAATTGAAAATAAAGGTTCTTGAAGACCTAACTATACCATTGACCGGGCATGACGATCTGTGCTTTCAACAACAGACTTTTTACATTCCTTCCAAGGACCTTGAAGAAGAAATACTGCAAATGTGCCATCACACCACCATCAATAGTAATAGAGGAGTTCAGACCACTCTTGAATTAGTACTATGATCTTTCTGGTGGCCATCTATACATAATGACATTGAACAGTATGTTCTATCCAGTTCAACTTGTCGCCAGGGGAATCAATCAATTCCAAATCATTTGGCTAGCTAAAACCTCTTTGAATCCCTCCTGAACCATGGCATGCAATAATAAGTAAAGCAATCAACAAATAACCACCTTCTGGAAGATATCATGTAATAATGGTGACTGTACCTTTTTTCTTTAAGATTGTTAATTTCCCTACCTTTAAGGCTATATCATTTGCTTCCACCATGGTTAAGCAATTCATCATCAGTGACATCTTGTGATTACATGGACTTCCTCATACCATCTCGTCTGACTGAGGCTCTCAATATATATCAAGTGCTGGACACTTATGCAAGATGTTATAACGCAATCTTACTCACTCTTCTGGATTTTAGTCGCAGATCACTGGTCAGACTGAGTGAACTAATCAGTATAGAGCAGTTCCTACTTTGCTACAGTAATGCAATTAAAAGCGGATGGATTTCCTTTATTCTAAGTGCAGAACTCTCCTATAACAATGCTGCCAGGGTCTCTCCAATGGTATGCATGCAAAGATTTTATCAAAGGTCATTCAAACAACTCCTTTTGTCTCTCTGTTGGTTCCAGCTGAAGCTGATTTTATCAGTCATATACAGAAAAATGAGACTCAATATCATGGAATGGTTGTTTCGAGCAAGGGAAAAATAAAGGAATATTTTGACAATCACAGATCTTCTGCATCAAACTATTCTGTTGGAGATCATGTCTAAATGCCTTCACATGTTTTACCATCTTGATCCTAATCTAATAATCATTTCTATGGTCCTTTCTGTATTACTGAGTGCATTAATCTAATAGCCTCAAGCTTTCACATCTGTTTGATTGATTCATCCCATCTTTCATGCATCCCAGTTTAAACCCTTCAACACTGATGCATTTTGTCTCTCCTTTCCTAGACCAGATGCTATCACTGTTCAAGATCAAACAGAATATTAAGTTAATGGTATTTTAAGATTTGCAGATCTACTGTGGAAGACTTCATGTTCTTGTTCAATGGAAATGTTACCCTTCTGGTGAGTGCTCTTAGAAACATGCCTTTTCTCTTCATAAACATGTGTTAATTTGTCGTAACATATTTAGATTTACAGAGAACCCAGAGTTAAAGAGAGGGAGTATACTGATGTGCCTCAAGAATGCTGAGAATGCAATCACAGTGTTACCAATTAGCACATCTGCACAATTTTTCCCTCTAAAAGTCTAAACTTCTGCAGGAAACATCTTAGGAGGAAAAGGTGTTTTGGAAATCATATTTATTTCAAGAGGCCATTTACTTACCTTCTGGAGCCCTCGTTGTTGCCTTCTCTGTCCCTAATTCTACAGGAAGAGGTAGATCTCGACTTTACCATAATTTCTAATCCAAGATGGTAGGTCCAGTGAATTCTTATGGCTGGCTCCCAAGCAAAGATGGCTCTGGTATTTACTGTGATATCACTTACTTTTTTCTGGAATCTTCCATGCCCTATAACTCTTCAGGAAGAGGTTGAGGTACACTACATCATAATTCCCAGGCCCAAATGGTGGGTGCAGTGGATTTATCTGGCTCCTTCGCCATCCAAGATGGGTTCTCCCCTTGCTCTAGATTTTTGTCATAATTCTTTTTTAGGATTTTTCTTTCCACTTCTGATTACAGATTCTTCACTACTCAGTTCTGGTAATTTAACAATCTGATTCTCATCTTCGCATAAATCATGTTCAGCATCTCTAAAGGTCTTCTTCCATCTGGCTGTAGAGGTTTTAGCCATTGGTGCTTTCCTCTCTTGTGACTTTTCTAGAGAGTATCTGCTTACCAGGCATTATTGCTCTGCACAAGGGGAACCGTAGCTAGGGGACATAATGGTTGTAGTGTCGGGCTGTTCTGAAGTCAAGACAAAAGCTTCAGTACAGTTCAGAACCTGTCAATAATATAGACTCAGAAGACCCAAGATGAGCAGCAACCCTAATCCCACCTTAACTTTAGTAGTCAGTAAATACATTGAAAAAGTCAATGGTCACCACACTCATAAAAATTATTCTAGACCCAAAACACTTAAACAAGTACCGTCCTGTCTCAGGGCAAATGTGCATCTCCAGAATAGTGGGGAAATCAGTCAGCTCGATTTAAACCACATCCTCAACATGAACTAAAGTTCCATAGCTCACACCATGATGATCCTCCTTGACTATCCACTACCTTTTGCATGGTGGATCAATTCACTGCTTGAAAGCACAAACACACATCATGAACAAACCACTAAAATGGTTCGGATCCTTCCTTATAACCACATCAAAGACATCGACTAGTTGAGTTCTCCTCCCCTCATGGCCAATGACTTCTGCAATACCTTTTTGCTGTTATTGTCTCAAAGCCCTAAAACCTGAATGAGCCAAATCAGCTTAAAACATCAATGACTCCAGAGATTAAATCCTTGTTGTAGGCTGTTGGATCTGACATCCTTGGTGTGGTTTTACCCCAAATTTTGCTTTCAATCCTCCTGTATTTGCTGACTTTGTTTGTGCTGTCTTTCAGATTGTGTACACTTTAGCACTGCTTACCAGTGCCTGTGTGTGCAGCTTTACACTGTCATTTCGACCTGGCAAGGTGAACCTTTTGCCATTCCCGTATGTCCTTTTTCAATACATTAACGTCACCCCTAAGGTAGACCCTACACAGCCCAGAGGGCAGGGTATTTAAAAAGTTGGACATGAACCTTTAAGTTTTTCATGTAGATTAAAACCTCCTAAATTCACTTTTCACTACTGTGAGGCCTACCTCTCCTATAGGAAAACATTGGGTTTCCTTATTACATTTAATAAGTGGTAACTATCAATTGGGAGCAAATAGGAATGTCAAGTTAGGTGCCTATGTAATTGTAATTTAAAACCATCTTTAATGATGAAGACAGATTTAAAGTCACAATTCTCAAAATGCCACTTTTAGAGAGTTACAAAAACCTATAGGGGTTAAGCCCAAAGGACCGGGGCCAGGTAGGGCTATTCAAAATTCAGAACACAAAACAATGAACCCAGCTCCATACTACCGTACACTCCTACTAATCATGGAGTAACAAACAGTCAACTCTTTTATCTGTCCGTATTGAATTTTTATTAGACAATTCCTGTTTCTTTAAAAGTTAATCAAAACTATTTTTTTGTACTGAAAAAGAAACATAGACTTATCAAATTCACACATGAACTTACGCATATATACAATTCACAATAACATACACTTAAAGACAAAAATGGACTTAGAAACAGTGAAAAAATTATTAGCAACAGCTTGCTACATGACAAAATCAGCAAATGAATTCATACATTAATCTGATGCAAAACACATTTTTAGAAAAATGCTCTGGTTTGAGATGCCGAGTTGAGTCACAACCAGCATGGTGCACAAGTTGAATATTCCTTCTAGTTTTTGAGTGAAAAATAATACCCGTGAGGGAAAGCACACCTGTATTTGAGCAAAAGGATAGTTCATTGCATCCAGAGTTTTGAATTAGTGAAGATGCGGTAAAAATAAAGATTCTTCAGGGAACTTAGTTCTGCCCATACTCTGCAGTAAAGACATTTATACTGGTAAAGTTAAGGGCGCCTTGTAGGCAGTAACATAAACGAGTCCAGTGGCAGAAAAGCCCAAAACTCTTGGAGTAAACAAGCTGGAGGGCTGCTACACCTCTAGAAAACAGAATATCCGGTCCATTTATATGAAGCCCTGGTGATAGTTTCAGTACTATTTGCCTGGGTCTTGAAACGCGTTGGCATTTTGGGAGGCATTTAGTTAATTCTGAATGCGGCGAGTGTTGAAGGAAACTATTGGACAAAGGATTGATACACTATTCAGATACTCTTTTGTCGCTGGAGCTGGAATAACATATGTGGTTCATGACATTGGATATGTTCATGTTTATTACTAAATGTTGTATATGAAGTAAATTTTTCTAAAAATGTGTTTTGCATCAGATTAATGTATGAATTCATTTGCTGATTTTGTCATGTTGCAAGCTGTTGCTAATAATCTTTTCACAGTTTCTAAGTTCATTTTTGTCTTTAAGTGTATGTGTTAGACAGGGGCCGGGAGGTGGCGCGGCAGAAATGGGCAACAACCGAGCTCGGGTCAATTGAGGTTTTATTAATGAAACCAAATGGTCGGTACAGCTCTGTCGAACTGAGGGGGGCCTCCGTGGTGATCGGCTGCGGCTCCGTCCCCGACGATGGACCTTCTCCTTCTTACGGAACACTTCCGGAGTTCGGGGGGTGGGCTCTTCCTCCTCGGAGTCCGTCGCGGCTGGCTCGGGCTCCCCCCTGAGTGAGCCACGCACCTCACCTGGGTGAGTGGCTGGGCGGCTCGTGAGAACGGTGGCCTCCTGGCTTTTCGCCGTCCGTAGCTGGCGCCGACTTAGCTTCTCTCAGGCAATTCTCCTCCTGTACTCCCCCGGCCTCTGATGGTCTTTGCCGCTCTCCGTCGTCCTCCGTCTTCCGGGATGACCCCTCCGATATCCCTCGTCTCCAGATCTCGTCTTCTCCTGGAGGAGAAGGAAATTGGTTCAGGGGTGCCTCAGGGCTCTAGTTTGAGCCCCACCCTATTCAATCTTTATATGGCACCCCTGATCAATCAAATTGCCTCCTATAATGTAAGCACAGTTGCATACGCAGACGACACTCAACTGGTCCTAGTTCTGGATGATGATGATACAGATAGGGCCGAACAGGTCCTGAAAGAGTGTCTGACTGCGACCTTCAACTGGATGCATGATAATCATCTTAGATGCAACTCTGCTAAAACAGAGATCCTGCCATTCGGAAAAAACAATCTCTTTTCTCCACACACTTGTTGGCCTTCGGATGCGGAAGCTCCCCCAAATACCATCAGTGCAACTCGAAACCTGGGCATAAAATTCGACGACATGCTATCCTTTAAACAACAAACTAAGGAAGTAGCTGCCGTTTGTTTTAACATCATCAAGGGCCTATGCAAATTCTTTGACTACCTGCCTTTGCCTGCCCGCCGCACAGTAGCAATTGCTCTAATTACATCGAGAATTGACTACTGTAATAGTCTGTATGCAGGGGTGGCAAAATCCACCCTGCATAAACTACAGGTGGTTCAAAATGCGGCGGCCAGGCTAGTTTTGAGATGGCCCAGAAGGTCATCAGCATCAGCCGCCTTGAACACGTTGCACTGGCTCCCCATCCAGAAACGTATATTATTCAAAATCCTCGTGATTACATTTAGAGGCTTTCATAAACGCGGCCCAAAATATCTGGCCAATAAATTTCACAGATACCATCCGAACAGAGAACTCAGATCAGCTACGGCCAACTTAATGTCTGTCCCTAAGTTCAGACGGGCCACCACGGGTGGAAAATCATTGGCAGTTTTAGGAGCCAAAGCCTGGAATATACTCCCAGCTCACCTCCGAGCAACTACATCTGAACAAACCTTTAAAAAATCCTTAAAAAACTTGGATTTATGGATTGGCCGAATCAAAGTGTAAAACCCTTGTCTAAACTGCGTACAACATCTAAAGCTCAGTTAAAACCATCTGAAAATCTATTAGCAATGAAGTCGCAGCGCCAAGATGCTCCCTGGAGTGTTCGTGCGCTATATAAAAAAAAAAAAAACAACATCAAACATCCTGCCTCGGTCTCCGTCTCCTGCAACTCCGCACTCCGCACGCTCCACTCCTCCGTACAGTATGTTATTGTGAATTGTATATACGTGTAAGTTCATGTGTGAATTTTTCAGTGCAAAAAAAATTGTGTTGATTAACTTGTAAAAAAACAGGAATGGGGGGTGTGGCTTAGCGGGCGAAGATGGTGGATGCAGCCTGTTAGAGCTCCCACCGGCCCGACATTAATTTGCTCATTTATCCTGGCTCCCGGACCCGATCTGCAGCACACAAGCGTTAATAGGGTGGCGGACGGCGGGGGGTGCCTCCCGGTGCTGCGAGCGGAGCTCCCGGGCCCCCCAGAGAGAAGATAGTGGCGGCGACGGCCAGCGGCCTAGTCCCAACGTGCGAAGCTGGGGCCTCGATTTTGGTGACTCCCGGACGGGCGGTCCGGCTGTAGGCTCGCGGCTTCAACTTTCAGTGCTGCCTTGGGGCATCGACTGGGCATCGGAGCGGAGAGTGGAGGTTCCGTCGTGCCTCCTATTGTCTGCGTGGCTGCCCGGGCCGTGGGGACGTCGGAGGAGAGCTGCGGCCTGAGCGACGATCCGGAGACCGGGGCCTCGAGTTTGGCGGTCCCTGGCCATTGGTGGCGGCGCCCCGAGACGACCTGGGCGGCGAGGTGGACGGCCCTGCCTGATATTCTGGATATACCGCTGGTGTACTAGCTGGGTTCCCTGACCGGTAGCCAGCTTGGAGCTCCTGCAGGGGTGGCGCCCGGGGCCCGGGAGTGCCCGAGAGCAGTGGCAGCAGTGGCGCAGCAAGAGAAGTGAGTACACGAAGAGCTACGGGGCCGCGGCGGACAACTGGTGTGCCGGCGGCCTACCTCGGGAGTCTGGACAGTGAAGCGCCCTGCAGCACGAGGCTTGAGGCCGGCTGAGTGGGAGTCTGGAGTGATACCTTGAGGCCCATTGAGGAGCCTGAACGCGGCCGAGCACATAGTGCCTTGGACATGACCAGGGGCGGAGGGGGCAGTGCGCCCGCCAAGCAGGGGCCCATAGACAAATACACTGGACCGAGTGGAGGTGCCGGAGCGTCTGGGGGAAGCCAGGGAGCGGGGCCGGACAACGCAGCCCTCAGGGCGGCGATAACCCAGTCCAGGGACATGCTCGATGCCAAGATAGGAGCGGTTGGAGCAGATGTGACCTTGCTGCGTCAGGACCTTCGCAATGCAGTAACTCGCATCACAGAGGCGGAATCCAGACTCTCGAGTGTGGAAGATGATGTGGGGACCTTGAAGCAGAAAGTGGCCACGATGGAGAAAATTCAGAGGGGCCTTGCCCTTCGAGTGGAGGATGCCGAAGGGCAGGCGCGCAGGAATAACCTCCGCTTCGTGGGATTTCCTGAAGGATGCGAGAAGGGGAACATGGAACGCTTTTTGTCCCAGTGGTTGGAGACCTGGCTCCCCCCGGATGCACTGTCACACTGCTTTGTGATAGAGCGTGCTCATAGAGCCTTGACGCAGAAACCGCCCGCCGGGGAGCGGCCCCGACCGGTGATTGCCAAGATTTTGAACTTCCATGATAGGGACACCATCTTACGAGAGGCGAGGGCGAAGGACTCTATTATGTTCGAGAACCAGAAAATTATGATTTTTCCGGATTACACTAAGATGGTGCAGCAGCAACGACATTCTTTCATAGCGGCCAAGGCGAAGCTGCGAGGTCTGAAGCTCCAATACTCTCTACTGTATCCGGCCCGCCTGCGGGTGATATTCCAGTCACGGACACACTGTTTTGATACCCCAGAGGAGGTCTTCAAGTGGACTGATGAGACGGTGAGGGTTCGGCCACATGCCCAGCCGGGCCTGAACCCTGGCTCATCCAGGAGCTCATCTCAGGAGAGGGGCGACCAAAGTGTCCGGGGTAAGAGACACAGGAGATCTAGGTCACGGAAGCGCTCCTCTTCTCGCAGTGGTACACAAGATGGGGCGCCTGCGGACTCGTACCACTCCGGAAAGGAACATTGAAGGACGTCGAAGTACGAGGTGGCCAGTTGCTTTCGTGGATTCCGGCTGAGAGTCGGCGGTTGAGTGTGCCCTGCTGCTCGGACGGCCGAGGACTGAGTATTCTGTAACTGTTCGCCCTACACATTGGTGACTGTGTGGGGCTGCGGGGTGGGGTTCGGGGAGCTCGTTTACAGGGGCTATTTGCCTCCTAAGTGGGTGGGTGTTGGAAGGGGGGGTTCATCTTGGTTAAGGGGGTAGTTGGGGATCCATTGGTATGGTTGGTCTTGGGCGCTCTGTTTTGGGCCCGAGGTCGCACATGCCACGACAGATACTCCTGAGTTCTATGAGGTATAGGGGTGGGGGGCGGGGGATGGGGGAAGGGGAGTTGAAGGGGATGTTCTGGGGGGGTGCAGGTGGGGGGGTTGAGGGCGGTTGGTGGGATGTGCAAGTAAATTCTAATGCCTTGCTATTACTAGTGTGGTGTATTCAGGCCTGCTGCTGGGTGCTCTTGCTTTGTGTCCCCTGGGATCATGGTTGACGCATTAACTCCGGAGCCCCCCAAGGCGTCCATGCGCATACTGAGCTGGAATGTTAGGGGCATGTTGGATAAAATCAAGAGGGGGGCCATTTTGCGATGGGGGAAGAGGGAAGGTGCAGATGTACTACTACTACAAGAAACGCATATGATGGGAACGAAGGTACTTAGCCTGCAGCGATTTGGCTATCAGCAGGTTTTCCATACTGGCTTTTCTAGGGGCTCTGGGGGGTCGCCATCTTGGTCCATCGACGGTTGGCCTATGTTCATGAGAGGCAGTGGCTGGACCAGCAGGGTCGATATATCTTCGTGAAGGGGATGGTGGGTGTGGAACCTGTTGTATTCGGGAGTGTATATGCCCCCCCCCCATTACAGTGGTCCCTAGCTGGGAGGCTGTTTGCAGTGTTGGCGGAAATACCGGAGTCCTTGGCAATACTGGGTGGAGATTGGAATGATGTGCTGGATGCGAATGTGGACCGACGGAGGCTGCAGGAGCCACTAACGGCTGCTACCCCTACCCGGTTGAGCGCGATGGTGGAGGGGCTGGGCTGGGTGGATGCTTGGCGAAACTTGCATGCTGCGGCCCGAGAGTATACCTATGTTTCAGCTGTGCATGGCTCCTTCTCGCGCCTCAATTGTGTGTTTGTGCCCGGTGAGTATTTAAGCAGAGTGCGAGGGGCGGCTATCCTGCCTAGGGGGTTGTCCGACCATTCCCCAGTGGCCGTAGATATTGAATTGCATAGGAAGAGGCAACCGTTTCGGTGGCGAATGTCCTCATGGCATCTTCAACAAGCTGAATATATACAACATATGCGGGGGGCGATAGCCCAGTATTGGCAGGAAAACTTTGGCGCGAAAGCAGATGTGACAAATGTCTGGGAGGCCATGAAGCCCACGTTGCGGGGAGTGGACATAGCGTGGTGTGCGGCGGCCCGTCGTAGGCGCAGGGAGGCCATAGTTGCGGCAGCGGCGCGCGTGGAGGTCCTTGAGCGGCGGTGTCAGGAGGAAGGTGACAGTGTGGCGGTCCGGCTGCTCTTACAAGCACAACAATCCTATGTGTCCGTACTGTTAGATGAGGCCAGGCAGGCATGGCTGGCCACACGAAGTAGGATTTACCAGTGGGGAGACAAGTCATGTACTATGCTCCAGAGGCTGTGTCAAAATACCCTGCAGCCGATTACGCTGCCGGGACTTACAGATAGCGCTGGCGTTACAGTGACGGACCCAGTGGAGCTGGCGGCTAGCTTTGCTCGATATTATGCGGAACAGTATGCGCCGCAGGATTGCCTCCCAGTCGATGCAGTCGATAAATTTATTGCTGACCTGCCCCCGAGGGCCGTCTCAGATGAGACGCGTGCGACATTGGACCTCCCCCTTACCGTGGAAGAGCAGGGGGACGCGTTGGCACAACTTAACACCGGAAAGGCGCCCGGGCCTAGTGGATTCCCATGCGAATTCTACAAGAAATTCCAACTTCAATTAGGAACCCACTACAGAGCTGTATTGGAGGCAGCGCGGGAGCTGGGTTGGCTGCCGGCGGACTGGCGCCATGCCGAGGTAGTGGTATTCCAGAAACCGGGTAGGCCGCCTGCTCGGCATGATTCATATCGTCCTATATCTCTGCTTAACATTGAAGCTAAGTTACTGGCGAAGGAGTTGGCGAACCGGCTTCTCCCCTGCGTGGCTGACCTGGTTCATCCGGACCAAGCCGGCTTCATGCCGCATAGGGCGACGCGGCACAACATCCGACGGGCACAAACGGCTGTGGATGCGATGGGGCCACGGGAGAATGGGCCGCCCTGCTCCTGGCGGACATAGATAGAGCGTTCGACTCCGTGAGCTGGGCCTACTTGTTTGCACTTCTGCCCCGTCTCAACCTGGGTCCTGTGTTCTTTTCATATGTTAAGCTGCTGTACACTGATATCACAGCTGCTGTGCGGATCTCCGGGGCGGTATCCGGGAAGTTTGCAATTGGTCGTGGGACCCGCCAGGGCTGCCCACTGTCCCCGTACTTATTTGCGTTGGCCATGGAGCCCCTGGCCTCCTGGGTGCGTATTGATGCGCAGCTATGGGACTTCAGGTGGGGCGGGGGACTCACCGACAGGATCGCACTATATGCGGACGACGTCCTCTTCTTTCTTACTGACCTGGATAGGTCAGGCCCGTGGGTATTGGAAATTATGCGTATATTTGGCGAGGTTTCGGGTCTGTATATTAATCCACGTAAATCCACCTTGTGGGTGCTGGGCGATGGGGCTTCTGCGGGCTCCTGGGCGTCGACCTTGCAGGTGGCGGCCGGAGGCTTGTTGTATCTCGGTGTGTTCCTGTCCGAATCTGCGATGATTTCTTGGGAGCGTAATGTAGTGCCAGTTTGGGAAAGAGTTCAGTCAGACATTAGAACGTGGTCCCGGATGCCCCTCACCATATACGGTAGATCTGCGATTTTTAAAATGGTTGCGCTCCCACGCCTTCTGTATCAGCTACAGAACCACCCGCACCCGGTTGCACCCCAGTGGTTCCGGCAGGTTAATTCAGTGCTGGGCGCTTCTTGTGGGCTGGGGGTGCCGCCAGAGTGGCGCTGCGCACATGTTTCCTGTCCACATACTGTGGTGGGCTTGCCACATCAGACGTGCTGTCATACTATCAAGCCTCCCATTTGTTGGTGCTGAATGATTGGTGGTACGGGGATAGGGGAGACCCAGCATATGCCTTAGAGCGCTCGCTGATGGGTGTTCATACATTGCGTAAGATCTTGTACTCGGCCGGACTGCGGAGGCGGCTGCCCCGGGCCACGCAGGTGGTGTTTATGATATGGCGACAGGCGCTGCGTCGTATGGGCTGGTGGGGCCGATTGACAGCGGAGACTCCTTTGTGGAATAAAGGGCGACTCCCCGCATTAGCCTCGTTGTCGGGGTTCGACGGATGGGATTCTATAGGGATCTCTTCCCTCAGTGATGTTGTATCCCGTGTGGCCCTCAAATCATTCCAGGAGCTCAAAGACGAGTTCCATATGCCCAAAGCCCAATTTTTTAAATACCTGCAGTTCCGCCACGCGCTTGGGCCCCGCTTGGTGGGTCTGGAGTCGCTGCCTGAGTTTAGCCCGCTGGAGGCGAAGGTCTTCATGGGAGACCTTGGAGACAAGAAGGTCTCACGTATCTATCAAACTCTAGTCACTCATTATGTATTTATTGCTTGTTGAGCGCTGCTGTCACCCAAAGGGCATCCTGGCGCTGAGACCGATCCTAAACCATCTGTTAAATAAGCTACATTACTCTTGGAAACAGATGGGTCTTTAAGTCCCTTTTAAAAGTGAGCAGATCGTGGCTACTCCTCAATGCCAAAGGAAGAGTATTCCACAACTTAGCGGCCGTAAAGCTAAAGGCACGTCCGCCCATCCTCACTCTGTTTATCCTAGGGACCCTTACCAGGAACGCCGAGGAGGATCTCAAAGGTCTGGTGGCCTGATACCAGGAGAAGAGACTCTGAAGGGGTATTGGTCCCAGTCCATGCAGGGCCCTAAAGACAAGGCACAGAGCCTTGAATGCAATTCTCTGCTGGACTGGAAGCCAATGAAGGTCGGCCAGGGCTGCCAATGAAGAGGTAGAACGCGGATGAGACAAGGCCAATTTAGCAGCCATATTCTGAATCCTTTGAAGTTTAAGGACCAGAGTCTTCGGGGCTCCCAGAAGTAGTGCGTTACAGTAGTCTAACCTACTGAGAATGGAACTACGCACTACTTCTGCTCTGGATCCCCGAGGAAGAAATGGCAAGATTTTCCGAAGTGCACGAAGCAGGCCCATGCATGTCGCTGCCGTCCTATTTACGGAAGCGTCCAGCTGCAGATTGGGTTCAAACAAGACTCCCAAATTGCGAGCTGATTCTGCAGCCTCCACCGAACCCGGGATAAAAGTTGGCCAAAAATCAACCGGTAGTGTACGAGAGATTCGATCCGAGGAGCAGTAAAGTACCTCCGTTTTCGACCCATTGAACTGCAATGAGTTGGCTCGCAACCATGCTGCTGTTGCCAACATGCAACGGTGAAAGGAGTCCCTTGAAATTATCTACGATCCCTCAAATGAAAAAAGCAACTGAGTGTCATCGGCATAATTGATGACTGATATGCCGAATGACTTTATCAGTGCTACCAAGGGACGGAGATATATATTAAATAGGATTGGGCTGATCGACGACCCTTGGGGGACTCCTTGATTCACCTGCCGGGTGGCTGATCGAAATGGTGGTAATGCCACGGCTTGTTGTCTGTTGTCCAGATAAGAAGTGAGCCAGTCAAGAGCCAGACCACTCACTCCCGCACTCCGAAGACGGCCAAGTAATACTTTATGGTCCACCGTGTCGAACGCGGCCGACATGTCAAGTAGCACTAAAAATGCAGACTTGCCTCTGTCGACCCGCGTTCGTAGCTCATCCAACACGGTGACCAAGGCCGTCTCGGTGCCGTGAGCTGGTCTAAAGCCAAATTGAGCAGCATCCAGACAGAGATTTGTTTCCAGGAAGTTGGATAAAGCCCTTGTCACCCATCTCTCAAGGATTTTTATCGCAAATGGTAATAGCGAAATCGGCCTATAATTGGCCGAGCAGAGAGGGTCCAGAGAGGCCTTTTTCAGCAAAGGTGATACAATTGCCATCTTCCAGCTGTCTGGGACTGTCGCTGTAGTCAATGATTGGCAGCAGATGGAATGCAATGGAGGGAATAACTCATCTTGAAAAGCCTTCCAGATTTTATGAGGCATTGGATCAAGCGGTGACCCTGAGGATACGCTATTGGCCAGCATACCAAATTCCTCCAGCGAAGGAACCGGGAAGCAGGACAGCTGAGGCAGATCATCCTCGCTATTAGCCCCCTCAGATCCCGAGTTATCAGGAAACTCCGGAACAGAGAATATGGGCGACTCAGACTGTTCAGATCTTGTAAGACCAGTCAAGATAGTCCTGATTTTCTCCTCAAATGCAAGGGCCAGCGAGTCGCACAGTTCCTGCGAGGCCGGGATTGTCGACGCTGTGCAAGGCGGGTCAGACAGATTCTTAACAAGCCTGAACAGGGTCTGTGATTTGTTAGAGGCCTTCGCCAAAGTATCTTCTAGGAACTTGGCTTTTGCACTTCTTAACTGGGCCTTGTATTCATGCAGGGCCACTTTATATGCCGCCTTATCCTGTTCCCTGTACCCTCTCCTCCATGTACGCTCCGCCTGTTTGCAGCGAAGTTTATACTGCCCTAGATCTTCACTAAACCAGGCATTTAAGCCTCGAGGCCTGTCTCTCACCTTACGTAAAGGAGCCAGTTCATCGAGGGATGATGTAATATGCCGGCAGAGAGATGCATAGCTCTTGTCCACATTCTCCTCCACTGAGAAAGTTACCGGTAGCAGGGCGGGTCGGCTCGGCTCCCTGAGGAGACGATTCCATTGCCGATTCAGCTTCATGCCACCCGGCCTGTTAGGTATCAGCGGGACAGGCAAGATAAAGGACATGACAATCAGAGAATGATCAGTCCAAACCTGATCTACGACCTTTTCCACCACAACTAGATTCCCTTCAGCAAATACCAGATCCAGTATATGCCCCTTGACATGGGTGGGTACCAAAACCAATTGAGCAAGTTGAATGTTGTTATAGCCAAGTCGTGAGGACCAGAAGGCCACAGGTTAAAATCACCCAATACTAGAAAATTAGTATGAGAGTTGGAAAGGTCATAGATCAAATCGACCAGAGCTTGAAGGGCCGTTGTGGATAGAGAAGGTGGTCTATAGCATAGAAGGCCTGTTACCAAAGTACCTCCTTGGGCCACGATGGAGAAGCCCATAAGCTCAAACCCTACTACCTTTTTTACCACCAGTTCGGACAAGGAGATCGAGTCCCTAAAAATGTATCCTACCCCACCACCCCTACCTGAGGCTCGGGGAGTGTGCTTTATAAGATAGCCTGGCGAGCAGGCCCATCCCAGTTCCATACTACAGTCCGTCGTAGCCCAGGTTTCAGTGACAAATAGTATGTCCAGCTGAGATGCTTCTATTAACAGAGCAATCTCCGCGTGATGTTTAATGAGGGAGCGGACATTCAACAAGCCGCAGGACAGGGTCGTGTGCGGAGGGGTAATGAACGAACATTTCTCACTACCCGTAGTAAACTCCGAAGACTCAATGGCAGCGAGGCACGGATCAGCCAGATGAGAAGAGGCAGGGGCAGGGGCGCCAGAGGCGCCCGGGACGCGAACGGGCGCAAACGGGCGCAAACGGGCTTACCTCTGGCGCACCTCCGGCGCGTCTACGGCGCGTCCGCTGCGCGCACCCGCTGCGCGTCTGCCTACACATGTCAGTTTATACTATTACGCCGCGCGGGCTTCCGGCTGCTAGAGCCTCTGACCCCAACCAATATGGCGCCTGAGAATATCCCAAGCGTCAGTACCTACCCAAGATTGCGGACGGATCACCAGGACCAGGGACCCTACTTTCTAAGTCCCGCAAAGAGCGGGTGAAGGCACAATTTAAATGCAGGTAAGCCTGACTATGCCCCAGATGACAGCAGTAGCAAGCGCCCAGCGAGAACCCGACAGAAACAGCAGCGCAATTACGGCGACGCAGTGTTAAACAAAACGATATAAGTGCAGTTAAAATCTAAGTAATGCGCGTGAAGGCAAGGAAGGTATGAAAAACATGATCCGAGAGCTGCTTTAATAAGCTCTCCAATGCGCGGGCTTCCGGCTGCTTGAGCCTCTGACCCCAACCAATATGGCGCCTGAGAATATCCCAAGCGTCAGTACCTACCCAAGATGACGGACGGATCACCAGGACCAGGGACCCTACTTTCTAAGTCCCGCAAAGAGCGGGTGAAGGCACAATTTAAATGCAGGTAAGCCTGACTATGCCCCAGATGACAGCAGTAGCAAGCGCCCAGCGAGAACCCGACAGAAACAGCAGCGCAATTACGGCGACGCAGTGTTAAACAAAACGATATAAGTGCAGTTAAAATCTAAGTAATGCGCGTGAAGGCAAGGAAGGTCTGAAAAACATGATCCGAGAGCTGCTTTAATAAGCTCTCCAATGCGCGGGCTTTCCGGCTGCTAGAGCCTCTTACCCCAACCAATATGGCGCCTGAGAATATCCCAAGCGTCAGTACCTACCCAAGATGGCGGACGGATCACCAGGACCAGGGACCCTACTTTCTAAGTCCCGCAAAGAGCGGGTGAAGGCACAATTTAAATGCAGGTAAGCCTGACTATGCCCCAGATGACAGCAGTAGCAAGCGCCCAGCGAGAACCCGACAGAAACAGCAGCGCAATTACGGCGACGCAGTGTTAAACAAAACGATATAAGTGCAGTTAAAATCTAAGTAATGCGCGTGAAGGCAAGGAAGGTACTCATTGTTCCTCCTCCCTACTTAAGTTGAAGGACGCCTGGGAAAGGGACAGTTGGATGAAGACGATTGGAGAGAAGCTTTGGAGTCGCCGCGAGGGACTGCAATCGCGGTGCGCCTCAGACTGGTTCAATTTAAATTTCTACATAGGGCCTACTATACGCGAGAGCGACTGTGGAAAGCAGGGTTGATTGGGTCCCCAGAGTGTTTGCAATGTGGAGCTGAGATGGGTACTCTGTTGCATACTGTGTGGTCTTGTGCTGGTCTGGCCCAGTCCTGGCGGGGTGTATGGAACTGTCTATCAGAGGTACTGGGATGGGATCTTCCCCAGACTCATCGGTTGGCCATTCTCCATGTGCTGGACGGCGTTGGGGGAAACATTTACAAGCGTCACCTGCTGCTGCTGGGCCTCGTTGTGGCCAAGCGGGACTTGGCGCAAGCATGGAAGAGTGACCGAACCCCCCCGCTGAGAGTATGGAAAGCAGGGATGGACTACTGTATGGGGCTTGAGCGCCCGGTGTTCGAGGCCAGAGGATGCCCCCGAAAACATTACAAGATATGGAAGAGGTGGGCGGAATATAGGGGTTTGACTCTGGATCCTCCAGTGGAACCTGACAATGAGGTGGATTTAGTGGATGGGCTCCAGGCCTGAGGAGACACCTGTTTCCTTGCTTGATACATACAGTTTCTGGAGGCTGGCTGAGATTACGCTGGGCTAGGGAGGGATAAGGGGTGGGTGGAGGGGTCGTTGGGTGGTTGTGGGTGGTGGGTGAGGGGGGGTGGGGCTGTTTCTGATTGGGTTTGTGACATGCTCATACATGCTTTGTTGTTCTGGCAGGTCTCTCCTGACTGTGGAGGACTGCATACATGCTTTACCTGATCAATAAAATAAAAATTTTGTTGTGAAAAAAAAAACAGGAATGGTCTAATAAAAATTCCATTCGGTCAGATAAAAGAGTTGACTGTTCGTTACTCCATGAGTAGTAGGAGTGTACGGTAGTAGGGAGCCGGGTTCATTGTTTTGTGTTCTGACTGTTAGAGAGTTGGCATTCTCTTAATTCTAACAATTTGGTGCCTGCAGCCTGTATCCTTGGTCACATGACTTGGTGCAGCTGGCAGTTGGTCTTTGTGTATTGCTCCTAGACATTGAGACACAGGGGAATAGGTGTTGGCAGGATGGCCCACCTCTGACTTCATGAGGGGGAGAAGCTGTCGCCTACCAGAGTCGCACATCACAAAGGCTCTGCATGAGCGCACTCACAAAAGGTCTGACATTAGTCTTTTGTGACCCCAGAGAAGCTGGGGCCAGGGCAAGAGTGTAAACCTCCAGAAACTTCTCATATTTCAAAATGGGCATCAGGTATTAATATTAGACCCTCAGACCCAACTCTTTAGTACACCTCTGGACCTGTGAAAGACTCACAAGGACTGCTGTTCTGTTCTGCTCTGCATGAAGGACTGCTACTCTGCTGCCCTGCTACCTACCTGACTGATAAGGACTAGACCTGCATCTTGAATGCAGGACACCAGAGTGACTTCAGGGCTAGTTTGCTAGCCTCCCGATCAGAGCCTCATGGATGGAAACGGATCCAAACACCTTGAACCCAGCATCTGGACTCCGTCTGCTGAGTCCAACCCTCCAAGTGGTGTGACCCTAGTCCTGGACCCTTGTAGTGGACCTTAAGGTGCTCTGCCAGCTCATCTGTGGTCCTGTGAGCAGAACGAAAAAAAGTGTGATACATCCCCTCGTAGCTGCATCGTAATCATTGCATCCCTGGTGCAGGACCTCGCATCACATCCCACAGCTTTCCCGGAACTACTGCTGCACAACGCATCATCAATGCAGGCCTTTGCATCAAAAGCCCCTCATCAACTGCATCATCGAGGACTCCACATCAGAGCCCTGCAGCATCCTAGGAACTGCTACTCTGTGAAGCATCCTCAACACGGAACTTCGCAACCCTCACAAACCAGGATTTAAGGTACTTTTTACAGCGGGCCTATCTTAGTTCCTGTATCTGGCCCACGCTCCATCATAGTCGGCCTGAACTTGTGGCTTTTGCCCCAGTCCAGCATGACCAGATAGCACCACTTTGTGCTTCTAGGCACTGTTTCCACTTAAATCTTTAAAATTGCATATCTCCGCTTCTAATAATTGGAATTTGTCATATTGGTCTCAAATAATGTAGTCAATTTTACTCACTGTGGACCTCTGGCTCATTTGGACTACAGTGAAATCACACCATCCTGACAAGCTTCAGGCAGTGTTATCCTCACAGGCAACTAAGTGGGACATTATTTATCACCTCCATAACCGGGGAAAAGGTACCTCCCACACTCGCTCCTCTACAGGCTCCCTATGAGTGCAGACACCTCGCTTCACTCTCATATACCAGTTGGCCTATTTTTTTTGCTTGTTCTAACTTGTTTTCCTTTTTAGGTCATTTCCCATTAGTGGCAGGGTCCGCCACCTCATGCTGTCAGCATTCAATTACTCTGGGGCTGTGGGTGTAGCTTCTTTGTCTGTCCCACATCCTACAGTTGTCCTTGCGGACTTCAGCATTATGGGCCCAACTCAGCCTTTCTTTTAGTTGCTACTCCCTCGGAATAGGCTGGGCACTACTTGATTCTCCTCCCACCAGCGAGGTGCATTCCCTTTGAGCACCGGATATCTGCATGTGAAGTAGCCAGCGAACACCTTCCTCCTCCATGTCAATACTGGGATACGCTAAACTAATATCTCTGAAGGTGTGGGGTCTTCATTCCCCAACCAAATGTAAGCAAATATAGCAATACATACTGCAGCATGATCCTGATGTCATCCTCCTACATGAAACTCATCTGCTGGGAGCGGACCGGAACCGCATGGCTCGCCCAAAAAACAATACACTACTGGGTATAGACAGATACTAAAACACTCAAACTGGGTATTCTCCGCAAGGCAGGATTTAACCCATCTGTAACCAAGGGGGTACAGAATGAAGAGGGTCAGTTCTGACCTTACATCTCTGTTGCGGACAACGGAAATTTACATTACTCAACATCTATGCCGCAAATACCTCCCAAGGATATTTCTTGTGTTGTGTTTTCAATTTATTATTGTTTCACCTGCTTCATAAATACTTTGCAGATTACCTCTGAGTTACGCCTGCCTACTTTTGTGCCAAGTTACCAGAGGGTTAAGCACAGGTTAATTCGGGGTTGGCTTATGTTTCACCCTGATGAAGTTTGTGGTCGCTGCTTGAGTAGGGTTTCACACCCACAACCAGTAACCTAATTTCCTACATAGGCCAGCTCCCGTACAAAAGTAGCCAGAGTTCAGCTGCTTCCTCCACCCTCTAGGACTCTGACCTCGGCCTTAACTCCGCAGTAAGGAACATGCTTAAATCTTCATTCGACTAATTACAGGAGTGAAGCAGAGTATAATAAACATTCCCGTTATCCAGCCTTGCATCAAACTTCTAGGATGATTTTTTGTTTGATTATGTCTACTTGGGGTTTGAGGCATATTGTGACATCATTCACTGGCTGGCCCCTTTAAAACTGCTCAAGAAGACTGCCATACTGGCAGAACACCACTCCTCAGTAGTAAGAGCGCATGTCAAGTCCTGCCTCATCTCTAGTGCTACAGGGTTGCATGTATCTTATCAGATAAAAAGATTTTAAGGCATAGAAAAGGCAGAGGGGGCCCCTAGTCGATGGGCTCAGCTAAAACAAGGGCATCACTCAACAACGGGGATACATCCACTGATCGACAATGAAAGTTGGAACAAACTTTTTCATTTTCCACTTCACCTTTAGATGCCTTGAAGGTTTAGCACGAGCATACATACGGAAAAACTTCAAGGAATTTGTTGCCCCAGAACCCTCGGTTCATACAACCTGTTGTCCTAATGGTTGCCTTGGAAGACCGAAAGATACAGGTGCTTTTATAAGGTTGACTCTCACTCAGGGAACAACATACTACCGCATCTGCTACCTGAATTACTCTAAATCAGCGTCTTTATGGCCAGGGACTGCAGGAGGACCCCCACCCTTCCGTTAACCAACATTATTAAACAGGACATGAGAGGGATTTCTTTGGAGGCGGGGGGTCGTACAACCCCCTGGCCGTATTTATTAAAACATACAAATGAATCAAAATTGAAATAAACAATATTTACACAATTACGCAGAAAACGTTCCATGACATTCTATTACAATTGATATATACAGATATCAGATGGCTAACCTTAACATACTTCTAGTACAAGGTATTTCTTATCCGAATCTAACGTAACAGTCACATTATACAAGATTTGTTTTCTGCATATCCTATTTGGGCCTACGGCAAGGTCACTAACTGGTGTCAGATCCTTATCACTTAAACCACGCCCTCCTGTCGGAGTGCGCATGCGCAGAGGGCCCGTTTACCGTGGGGGTACACTCCCTCCCCGGTTACCTCTATACACCCTATTAACCACGCTCTTCCGTCGAAGTGCGCATGCGCAGAGGGCCCGCTTACCGTGAGGGTACTTTCACCCCCCGGTTACCCCCATACGCTCTATTAACTCCATTAAAGGGGGCCCTTGCAGCTCTGCTCCGTTTACTGGCGTCATTGTGCACGTGCGGGGCGGCCAACCAGCCTAGAGAAAGCGTGACTCTCCCCTCCCCCGCACCCATGTAGCCAACAGGCTGTAACTGCCCCTGGAGTTCTAAGAGAGACCACTTGTCCCTCCCTTTGGGCGACCCCATGCAAGAATGGTGCCTCCCCCTAAGGACCTTAATTTAACTGCTCACCAATCATGACCTTACCGCCTGACCAAGGAATAGCAATAAATACGACGATTGATGACCTGAAAACAGGAGAAAGTTCTAAGGAACAAAACGTATTAGTCAGACACTCTTGTCATCCATTAACATTTGTAACACAAATGTGAAAACGTTCATAACACACAATAACAATCATCTGCTTCAGGGGATGGTGGATGGGAAAAAAGAATTACAGCCTCCTAGAGGATGGAAGGGCAGGACATGGCGCGCAGGAGTCAAAGAGGCAGACGTTTGCGCTCCACGGCCTTTTAACCCCTCATCTGCCAGGCCGGATCAAACCGGCCTGGCCATTATTCCCTCTTGACCCGGAAGTGACTCAATCGCTTCCAGGTCACCAGGGGACCCGGGGTCCAATCCAGGTTGAGGCAAGCCCGCCGCGTCATGGTGACGCAATGGGGCGCGCCCCACTAGCTAGTGCGGGTAGTGGGTGGGGGCCGGTGCGCCCTGCCATAACTGCGGCAGGGCCGATGTCGGCCTCACCTTTCCTTATGGCCAGGGACTGCCGGAAGACCCAGAACCTTCCGTTAACCAACATTAATAAACAGGACATGAGAGGGATTTCTTTGGAGGCGGGGGGGTCGTACAACCCCCCAGCCATATTTATTAAAACATACAAATAAATCTAAATTGAAATAAACAATATTTACACAATTACGCAGAAAACTTTCCATGACATTCTATTACAATTAATATATACAGATATCAGATGGCTAACCTTAACATACTTCTAGTACAAGGTATTTCCTATCCGAATGTAACGTAACAGTCACATTATACAAGATTTGTTTTCTGCTTATCCTATTTGGGCCTACGGCAAGGTCACTAACTGGTGTCAGATCCTTATCACTTAAACCACACCCTCCTGTCAGGGCCCATTTACCGTGGGGGTACACCCCCTCCCCAGTTATCCCATACGCCCTATGAACCACACCCTTCTGTCGAAGTGCGCATGTGCAGGGGGCCTGCTTACCGTAAGGGTACTTCCGCCCCCGGGTACCCCTGTACGCTCTATTAACTCCATTAAAGGGAGCCCTTGCATCTCTGCTCCATTTACTGGCGTCATTGTGCATGTGCGGGGTGGCCAACCAGCCTAGAGAAAGCGTGACTCTCCCCTCCCCCGCACCCATGTACCCAACAGGCTGTAACTGCCCCTGGAGTTCTAGGAGAGACCACTTGTCCCTCCCTTTCAGCGATGCTATGCAAGAATGGCGCCACCCCCTAAGGACCTTAAATTAACTGCTCACCAATGCTTACCGCCAGAGGCCAGCGTAGTTGACCGACTATCTGGCCCCCCTACCCTCCTACCCTGAAAGGTCATGCCCTGTCTTTAAGATATTCACGAAACTAGCCAACTCACTGCAAGGTCATGCCTTGTCCCTAAATACCACTAACTAGGCAAGAAGATTCTCTGCGACGGTTTTATCCCCCCGTGTGGACAAATGGACGCCGTCTTTGAAGAAGCACGACTCCCCCCAGATGCACCCCTGAGCTGTAGTACGAAAATGTCAAGCCCTAGCTAGCCTCAGCAGTTTGTCACTAGGTATTTTGCCTCACGCTGTGCCCGATAAGACAAGTCACCCCAGCCACTGACACTCGTGGGTGTAATTGGCAGGCTACCCAGGTAACCAAAGCCGCCAGGATCTGCAATAAGCATATCATGGAGTCTGTGAACCACCTACACCTGCCCCTTATGCTCTGGGAAATGTTCTGCATGTGCCTACCTCCTTACTACGGACTATCCTATTGTGTCTGCTACAATGGCACCCGTGAGCACAGGCGCTGTAGCGGCAAAATACTGAGGCACGTGAAGCAGCGTACTGCTATATAACTGTGGCTGTTAACACACCCATAAACAACCTATACAGTACTGGCACCTCTTGAGCCCTTCATTGATCGCCCATCACCTTGATGCCGTCGCTTGCCACTCTAGTTTCGCATCTACCGGTCTTTTTGGTTGTCCACCTCTTGCAGTTGTTGCGGTGTGGAGCACTTCCCAGGTATCCGCCATGGATCCAATCATACATTCTTGAAAAAACAAACAAATGATTAGTGCCTTTTTGTCTGTAGATGACCAATCACAATTCGCCAGTCAGCGCTACTTCTGTGCCGGTACTGTATGATGCCACAAGGATGCCTCAATCCTGCGTGATACAGGACCCAAATCCAGTCTGTTTGACAACATAGGCACCCAAGGTGCATCAGCCCCAGGAGGAGCTGGTCCAATGCAACACAGCCCAGGAATAACCTGCCTAGTTGTAGAGGCCTAAGGACGTAACAAATTGCGTGACCCCACACGTATAGGTGTACAGGCACCAGAGTGCAGAGATACTGCGTGACAAAACCTTTGGCAACTAATGCCTCATTGTACCTGAACATAAGTGCGATGGTACCTTGCGATGCCACACGGACATCCATGGTACAAGTGCACAGGCTCTCTCCATGATTGTGCCCATTCCCATGAATACCTTTGATGGTGAATCAAGAAGGCCTGAGATGTACTGTGACACCATAAGCGTTGAAAGTATACTCGAGAGAATCCTCACTGAGGATCGTGCCAAGTAAGCCTGACCTTTAAACCATGCAATAACTATTCTAACTCCCCCATTAAGTAATTTGAAATCCTGGAGCCTACCTTAGAGGTAACATATGTAAAGAAGAAATGTTTGGCCAACCTGGCAATTCAGCAATTGCGTGTGCAGACCGTGTAGTGTAGGTCTGTCAAAATTACATAGTTCCCCCTGCGGGTGGAAAAAACCGGTGGTGCAAGCCCATTGGCAGCATTTAGCTTACTTGCCGTGACACACATACGTGTAGTTCCAAGAGATTCATCAGTAAATCAGCTAGGTCAACCATAAGACACCTGGCCCCCTGCCATAATTTTCACAGCGGGCAATTGCATTGATAAATGCTTACCATAGCGCCATTTACCCTATAGTATGCTGTTTAGAACATTGTTGGGGCGTTTGTTCCAGTAATAACATTGTTGGGTGACTAGATGGTGCTGTTAATTAATTAGCAATCATCTGGTAAACCCATGTCCGCTATTTCTCTTCCCAACATCGTCCCTGAGATTATAAATCAGAGTACCAAAGTGAGGGATCTAATCCTATCATTGCGTCTGCAGTTGCATGGAATACAGATAAGGGTTTCTCAGTGGTTAAACTAAAGGTAGGAAGTGTGACCCGCCGGCTAAATGTGGCAATTAGAACCAGGTGGCATAGCCCTGTCCTCTGTTAGAAGCTGAATAACCTAGTACCTGCGCCATAAGTACTAAAGTCATTACCCTTTAGAGCATGATAACGTTTGCAAGTGGCCATTGCCTAGCTGATTGAAATTAGGCCTTCAATGAGGGTTCCTGGCATAGCCCCAGTTGTATACCTGGGCACCTCTTCCAAAATTACAAACAAGAGATTACAGGGTGTCCCTAGCATCAACTGTGTTGCCGACATCGATACGACCCAATACCTGAAGCCTTTGCAAGGGGAAAGGACAAGTACTATCTCCCATTTTGGACCCTCTTGAGAAATGTTGCAAACAATGCGAACTACGACCCCTTTTGAGAAATGTTGTGAACAATGCGAACTACCCATGTCTAACCCAGGGTCCGCCTAGAAGGGAATGCAATCCATTACTTTTGGTACAGAACCGGCTTATATATTTAACAGCATACCATGCACCGTGTACCTGGCCCCTGTGAAGGCGTACTCCACTTGTCCGAGTGGCCCACGAATGAAAGGATGGAAGTATACAGTGGAATACCATATCGCGTTCTTGTTTAGGCTAATGTTATTGCCCATTCCTGCTTAAAGTAAATGCTTCTAAACCCACCCCATGCTTCCTACTGCTTGTATGGGCATTGCCAAATCCTGATCATAATAAATGCATCTAAACCCACACGAAATTTCCTATGGCTTCGTCCTTATCCAAGCAAAAGCCAGACATGATGGATTACCTTGCGCTTGCAACCCCTGGGGGCTTTCTTGTCTCTTGTGTAACACACTCAGTGTCACTGTGTATTACCCGAGGAACAGTGAACTTAGGCTCACAGTGGGCGTGCTTAGCACAGCAACGGTTGCATTGGATGGGGACCCATTCATTACCAGATTACCCACAGACTCTCAACGGAGAAAGCTTAGCATTGCACCCGTCGCATGCCTCGAGAAACATTGACATTAGGCTTATAGCAAAAAGTGCTTAGTATAGCACCAGTTGGACTAAATGGGAATCCCTTCATATACCGCTGCAAGAGGTTTACTGATTTGCCCCACCTCCCCTGAGTTATAGGTCATGGATATGACTTCTTCAAAGACACCCCTGAAAGTGAAGTACCAGTGCCATCTCCCATCTTGGATCCCCCTCAGAAACTGTAAACAAAGTGAAATGCCCATGGCTAGCCTTTCTCTGTACCCTTGAGATGAGGATGCAATCCGCAAATCTGTCCTAATACGGGCTAATCTTTTCCCTGCATACCATGTCCCCGGCTCCCCTGCCGCTGTACACTAAATGCGCGCGTGCCCTTACTAATTAAAGAATGGACCTGGAGTGCCATGTTGAGCGTACTAGCGCATTCCAGGTTAACTACGGCAATGCTGATGCTAAAAAATGTTTGGTCAAACTCAACACAGAATCCCAAACACATTTACCTGGAGTGCAGAGTTGAGCGTAATAGCAGTTAGTAATACTTAAATAACGCTGAAGCTAAAAGTGTCTGGTCAACACCCAGGCAGCACCCACACCACTGATGAGTTACCCAGTGCATGTTTTCCTACCACCGCTCAAATTCCTTTCATATTTCACTACACTAATTAAACATTAAACCTTTATGGGTACCAGGATATTGTGCTAATCGCTGAAATTCAGCATCAGATGCTGATACATGTATGTGAAACTTTGTGTAGACAAGCGTTCTCTTAACTATATTGTCACACGAAAAGCATTCTACAGTGCCCAATATCTTTTGGCTTTCAAAGCAAACCATGATAGACTCAATTGAGAGCGCTCCATCTAGAGCCAGTCCCCCTACATGAGGAACATTGAATTCAGACTTAAAATTGTAAAGCGCCTAGCATACCCCAGATGCAATACCTCAGGAACCTTAGCATCAGACCTTTAAATGGTGCTCCCAGCAAAGCACTGGTTGCGTCACATGAGGAACATTGGAATCACCCATTTGAGAGTGCCTACTATTAGCATTAATTGAGCAGCATTGTACTCACTTTCTATTGAGAGCACCTAGCATCGAACTCGTTGCATTACATGGCACACGTTGCCTTACATGACAAAACATTAAAAAACGGGCTGTCAATTTAGAGCGCGTTTCATGGCACCACATGCTTTACAACCTTAAAAATCTGATTTTAAAAAGGGAGCGCTTAGCATACAGGCCATCCCATTACATGATGCACATTGATATCATACTCATACTTACACTTAGAGCGCTTATCAAAGCACCAATTGTATTACATGGGGAACATTTAATAATTCGATTCCTCCCCTGCCAGTGCATAGCCCCCTGTGGTACAGGACAATCGCCAGCCCCGCCCGTACCTCTCGTTTGCGGACGCTCACCCTTCACGGCAGCTTGCGAGGATGCGTCCATGGACACGGCCCTGACAACCAGCACCCCGCCCCTCTCTGTCTTCCAGGGGCCAATCAGGAACGGACAACTCCCGGAACCGCAACCACCTGACCCCGGAAGTCCCGCCTCGGAAGGACCGCCGGAACCGGGAAAAAGCGGAAGCACAGACGGAGACACCGTCGGAGCAGCGATCTCGTGGCAGGAGGCTCGGACCAGCGTTGTAGCAGACCAGGCGAAAGAAGAAGAAGAAGAGTGGAGCGAAGACTGGTGGAGTCCAGAGGAGGAGGCTGGAGAGCGGCCGCAACTCACTTGGGAGTTGCGGCGGAGCGTGTGAGTACTACCTAATCCACCTCAGTAGCACACTAGGTGCCTTGTAAATATCGCCTCTCTCTTTAGTAGCACCAGGCCTGGCCTTCACTGTATAACTTTTGTAAAGCACGGCATCACCTGTATAGCACGTAGTTAGTAGGTTCCCGACCACGATCCCTCACCTGACACCCTCTTCCTCTTCCCTTCCGATTCCGTCCCGCTACCCTTCCCTCACTGTCGCTTTCACCTCCTGTGCACTCCCGGTGCTGGTAACGGGACAAGAACCGAGTAAAGCAGACAGGACTAACCGCTCCTTGTGTTCTCTCCCTTTCCTCCGAGGACCGCCCAGTCCAACACCCCCACCGGAGTACCTGTTCCATCGCCCGAAGAATACGACCGAACATCATCGCCCGGAGCTCCATTCCAGCAATTCCTCCCCCCCCCTTGTAAAGACTGTGTTCTTGAGACTATTAAAGACCCATCATTGCACGCTACATACGGCCTCCTTGCCTGATTTTCCGGCCCGCCATAGTCCCACGATCACAGGTGGTGTCAGAAGTGGGATCAGCTGGAAGCATGGAGGCCGTCGTCAAGAAAATGGCGGAAACCCAGGAACAGTGGGGAGCCTTAATGGAGAAGTTCCTTAAAACCGCAGAGGACGACCGAGGTCAATTACATGACGTCCTCAAGGGCCAAGGAGCCGCACACGACCAGGCTATGGGGAAGCTTAGTGATGCCCTGGGCCGACAGAGACCGGTTGCCTCCCTCCCATCTATCGTTCTACAGAAATACGTGCCGGGGGAGGATCCGGACTATTTTTTTACCAATTTCGAGAGGCTCGCACAGGCGGCCACCTGGCCAGAAGACCGATGGGGACAATACCTAGGCCCGCTGCTGACCGGTGATCTCCAGGCGGCTTATCAACAGGCCAACATTCAGGGGAACACCCCCTATGCAGACATCAAAACCTGTATCCTGGAGCGCTTAGGTATCGATGACGAGACCTACAGGGTTAAGCTGCGGCAAGCAAAAGAGGGACCGCAGGAAAACCCCAGAGCCCTCTCCTTCCGCATCAAAGACTTGGCAAACCGATGGTTGAAACCAGAGACGTCTTCTAAGGACGATATCTTAGGGAAAATATACCTGGAACAATTTCTAGCCTCTCTACATCCGGCAACACAGCGATGGGTGCGACAACACGCACGCCTCACGCTCGACACCGCTGTGGAAATAGCCGCCTCCTATAATAGAGCCCAAGAGCTACAACGAGGGCGGGAAGAACCGCATACCCGACCGCACAACCCCAGCGGCGGCCGTCCACCCAGACCCCTGCTTCCCCGAAGACCGGAGCCGCCTCCCCTGCTACCGGCTCCCATACTGTACAGACCACCACACCCGGGGCCACAATGCTATAACTGTGGAGGATATGGCCACATTGCCCGCTTGTGTCCTCAAAAGGAGGAGCCCATGGAGGTGGGCCTCGTACGGAACTATGTTTGTGTCAACCCAGAGGCTACCCCTCCTCCTTTCCATATTCCGGTGCACATCGATGGACAACCCGTTCTTGCCCTGGCTGACACAGGATGTCGGCAAAGTGTCCTACGACCTCAAGACCTGAACCATCCCGTGGGACCGCCTCGGGGTATGGTCGATATACAATGTGTTCATGGCGACACGAGAAGGTATCCAACAGCGCGGGTCCGAGTACAGCACCCCACAGATCCAGGAACCGAACTCACCGTCGGATTGGTCCCGAGGCTCCCTGAACAGGCGATCTTGGGGAGTGATTATCCTGGGCTCCCCAGCCTCCTGCAAGACACCACCGACTCATTGGCTCGTTGGTGGAAAGAAGCCCCTTTCTCACAGGAGCAACCAGGGATGGCTCCTACAACTCGACCCAAGAAAACACGAACCCAGAAACGCCAAGAAAAAAGGAGCCACTCCAACGCCTTCCCGGTGATACCTGCAGAGCACCCCTGGCAGACCGACAGAGAATTCAGGGCCGCCCAAAGGGAAGACCCCCTCCTGCAGGAAGCATGGGCCAGAGCCGTGGATAACGAAGACCCCTTACATGTAGGTCCCTATTTCTTTAAAAAAGCAGGACTGTTGTATCGAAAGGGAGGGCCCCAGCAGGTTCCCCAACTGATAATCCCCGGACCTTTCAGAGAGAAAGTACTGTTTCTTGCCCACAGTTACCTCCTGGGGGGGCATTTCGGAGACGAGAAAACCAGTCAGGCTATCCTGGAGAAGTTCTATTGGCCGGGTGTCCATCAACAGGTGAAAACCTACTGCCGGGAATGCCCGGTCTGTCAGAAAAACAGCCGATACCGGCCTCCCAGGGTTCCTCTCCAACCTCTCCCCCTTATCGATGTCCCCTTTAGCCGGGTCGGGATGGATATTATAGGTCCCCTTATTCCCTCCCGCAGTGGTTGTCGGTACGCGTTAGTCCTTGTGGACTACGCTACCCGCTTCCCTGAAGCAGTTCCCTTGCGACAGCCCACCACACTGTCTATAGCCAAAGCACTCATTGCTATCTTCTCAAGGGTGGGGTTTCCGAGGGAGATCCTTACGGATCAGGGCACCCCTTTTGTCTCCCGCCTCATGCGATCAGTGTGTTCCCACCTCGGGATAAAACAGATCCGAACCGCAGCATACCACCCCCAGACAGACGGGTTAGTGGAGCGCTATAACGCCACCTTGAAACTGACTCTAAAGAAACTATTAGCCCTAGAAGCCAGGCGCTGGGAAGAGATGTTGCCGTTGGCCCTGTTTGCCATTCGCTGCAAACCCCAGAGCAGCACTGGCTATTCGCCATTTGAGCTTCTGTATGGTCGGGCCCCCCGCACCCTTTTGGACATGGCCCAAGAGGCCTGGGAAGCCGAGCCCGATAGGACACGTCCCCTTCCAGAATACGTGGAGAACCTAAAAACCCACCTGGCCGTCATACGTGACATCGTCCGTCAGAACCTGCAAAACGCCCAGAACCACCAAAAGGGACAATATGACAAAGGCACCAAAACCCGTACCCTGGCTGTCGGGGATCTGGTACTCTTAATGATGCCATCGTCTGATCAAAAATTGCTGGGCCAGTGGCAAGGCCCCTATGCCATTCTCCGACAGGTGACCCCAGTAACCTATGAACTAGAGTTAGACCCCACACGGGGTACGACCCAAATATTCCATATCAACCTCCTTAAGAGATGGGAGGGGCCCCAGCCCGTCTTGACTACTGTGCCGTGCCACACAACCCCCCCGTTTGAACCCTGTTATGACCCCGGATTGACAGCAGAGCAAAAACAGCGTCTTCACCAGGTCCTTTTTCCCTCGGCCCACGTCTTTTCCTCATCACCAGGGCACACCACGATCACGGAGCATGCCATCCATACCGAACCAGGGACAGTGGTCAGACAGAGACCCTACAGGGTCCCCGAAGCCAGACGGGCTGTCATCCAACAAGAAGTCGAACAGATGTTACACATGGGTATCATTGAGCCCTCAAAAAGCGAATGGAATTCGCCGATTGTTCTTGTACCCAAACCTGACGGGTCGGTCCGATTCTGCATCGACTTCCGCGAGGTAAACAAGGTGTCGTCCTTCGACACGTATCCCCTACCACGTGTGGACGAAATGGTCGAGCGGATAGGGAAAGCCAAATTCATCTCCACGTTGGACCTATGCAAAGGATATTGGCAGATCCCCCTGCGAGAGCGGGATAAGAAAAAGACCGCTTTTTCCACTCCCGCAGGGTTATACCAATTCACTGTTTTGCCCTTCGGCTTACTTGGTGCCCCTGCCACCTTCCAAAGAGCCATGAACCAAATACTGAGGCCCCACTCCCAATACGCAGGGGCATATCTCGATGATATAATCATCTTCAGCGACACTTGGGAACAACATCTAGAACACCTGGGACGGGTGGTTGTTTCATTGGGTTCCTGTGGGTTTACCATCAACCCTGCCAAAACCACCTTAGCGGCCCAAACCGTCAAATACCTGGGTTTTCTATTGGGAGACGGAGTCATCAGACCCCAACAGAGTAAAGTAGAGGCCATTCGAGCTCTTCCGTTTCCCACAACCCGAAAAGACCTGCGAGCCTTCCTAGGTCTCCTAGGATATTACCGGAGGTTCGTCCCCAACTTCTCCCAAAGAGCAGCTCCCCTTACGGACCTACTAAAGAAGACCGCCAAGACCGAAGTCGCTCTGCGAACCCCCACGCCTTCCGTCTTGCGGGCCTTTCAGGAGCTGAAAACGTCCTTGACCTCAGAGCCAGTATTGACCAGTCCGAACTACTCCCATCCCTTCCTGTTACAGACAGACGCATCTGAGCAAGGCCTAGGGGCCGTTCTTTCCCAAACAGACGAACATGGAAACGAGAAACCGATACTATATCTGAGTCGAAAACTGTTTCCCCGCGAACTGAACTATGCGGTCGTGGAAAAGGAGGCTCTGGCCATTAAATGGGCTGTTGAGAGCCTCCGATACTATTTAGACGGACGGGACTTCACTATCTACACGGATCATGCTCCTTTAGCATGGATGGCCCGGAACAAAGGACACAACGACCGGGTCCTCCGGTGGTTTTTATCCCTTCAACCCTACCGCTTCCAAACCATCCATCGTAAGGGTTCGGATCAGGGCAACGCCGACTTCCTCTCCCGGTACCCTCTCAGTCCAACCCGTACAAGAAGGACAGCTAGGGGAAGGGAATGTGGTACAGGACAATCGCCAGCCCCGCCCGTACCTCTCGTTTGCGGACGCTCACCCTTCACGGCAGCTTGCGAGGATGCATCCATGGACACGGCCCTGACAACCAGCACCCCGCCCCTCTCTGTCTTCCAGGGGCCAATCAGGAACGGACAACTCCCGGAACCGCAACCACCTGACCCCGGAAGTCCCGCCTCAGAAGGACCGCCGGAACCGGGAAAAAGCGGAAGCACAGACGGAGACGCCGTCGGAGCAGCGATCTCGTGGCAGGAGGCTCGGACCAGCGTTGTAGCAGACCAGGCGAAAGAAGAAGAAGAAGAGTGGAGCGAAGACTGGTGGAGTCCAGAGGAGGAGGCTGGAGAGCGGCCGCAACTCACTTGGGAGTTGCGGCGGAGCGTGTGAGTACTACCTAATCCACCTCAGTAGCACACTAGGTGCCTTGTAAATATCGCCTCTCTCTTTAGTAGCACCAGGCCTGGCCTTCACTGTATAACTTTTGTAAAGCACGGCATCACCTGTATAGCACGTAGTTAGTAGGTTCCCGACCACGATCCCTCACCTGACACCCTCTTCCTCTTCCCTTCCGATTCCGTCCCGCTACCCTTCCCTCACTGTCGCTTTCACCTCCTGTGCACTCCCGGTGCTGGTAACGGGACAAGAACCGAGTAAAGCAGACAGGACTAACCGCTCCTTGTGTTCTCTCCCTTTCCTCCGAGGACCGCCCAGTCCAACACCCCCACCGGAGTACCTGTTCCATCGCACGAAGAATACGACCGAACATCATCGCCCGGAGCTCCATTCCAGCAATTCCTCCCCCCCCTTGTAAAGACTGTGTTCTTGAGACTATTAAAGACCCATCATTGCACGCTACATACGGCCTCCTTGCCTGATTTTCCGGCCCGCCATAGTCCCACGATCACACCCCCTTTGTATTACCCATGAGCCCTTGACTACTGGCTTCTGACTTTTTAGCGCTAAGGCATGACAACACCATAGTAAATAATTTAAATGCAACGTTGCTGGAGACTAAATCCAATTTTTGTGTATGTTATAACAGTAATAATCCGCTCATTTTGGTCCCAGCAACAGAACTAAGCGCGTGAGACTGTGACAAAAACCGGGTGTTTCCTCACATGCTTTTCTAAGTCGCAGTGCTGACTTACAGGATCTTACCCTGCACAGGTGCTGTTACCCTTCACAGACCACAGTGCCTCACAAATATTGTCATGTATTTATGTATCTACCGAGCTTGCCAACTCGCGCCGTGAGCAGATGGTGAACAACACTTGTATCAGAACACGGAGCCATGGGAACGCAATATAATAACCGGAAGGAGGATGAGCAGGATCGCTGTGCAAAATTATTGCGGTATGCATCTTTTATGGTTTTGATAAGATTGTCAATTCGATTCCTCAAAACATTTCTGAAATGCAAAGCATATGTTCAAACAGAGCCTAAACCCGGGAATGAACCAGGCACCTTTAGATCTCCAGTCTAACGCTCTCTTAACTGCGCTATTTCGGCCTGCTCCCATAATAGGCTACGGCTTCTGCCCCCCTGCCCCCACTAATGTGTCCTAGCCCCGGCTGCTGAAGCTTCCAGGACACACGCAGTTGTTTAGCTGATGTGCGATGGGCAGCGCTAAAGCCGGTGCCTCACTGACAGGCGTGATCACGAGTGTAATGAGGACGAGTCAGGAGACCCGGTGAAAAAACGTAGCCTAAAATATTCAGCCAGTATAAAATATAACGCACGCCTCTCCAATAAAGATTAAATATTCCTCTGGCATATTCTTAAGGCTCGCGAATGTGCTACTGTCAAATGTGCCATGATGCAAATAGTGACCCACAAGTAGCCCCATATGCAACTCTTCGCTAGACGTCGTAGTGATGCACTACCGCCTCGTCGCACCGCCACCAACATGGATGGCTACCTGACAAAACACGAAGCAAAGTTGACATACCCCACCATTAAGAAATTACGCTGCTGGCCAAGCGCACGCTCACCATCCATAAGAAAGGGGGAGGTGTGGGGAGTCAGTCGCTCGCACCGCAGCTGACCGACACAGCTGTTTCCCTTGAGCTGGATTGCCTTCTTCCTCGACGAGCCCAACACCGGCACTGGTTACCCACCAAGCCCAGCTGCCCCCGCGGGTCTTGAAAAGGCAACCTCCAAGCTCCGCCGATGTGAAAATACTGGACCCACTCTGCCCTCGGCTTGAATTCTCGACAACCTGCAAGACAAAAAAGAAGAAAAAGAATTACAGCCTCCAAGAGGCTGGAAGGGCAGGCCGTGGCACGCAGGAGTCAAAGAGGCAGACTCTCGCGTTCCACGGCCTTTTAACCCCTCATCTGACAGGCTGGATCTAACCGGCCTGGCCTTTGTTCCCTTGTGACCTGGAAGTGACTCGATCACTTCCGGGTCACCAGGGGACCCGGGGTCCAATCCAGGTTGAGGCGCACCCGCCGCGTCATGGTGACACGATGGGGGCGCGCCCCACTAGCTAGTGCGGGTAGCGGTGGGGGCCGGTGTGCCCCGCCATACCTGCGGTGGGGCCGATGTCAACCCCGTCTTTCCTTTACCTTCCCTCATCTAAAGACATCCTTGCAGTAGCCTAGAAACAATTAAGGTATGCACTGTATGTTACACAAATCAAACAAATAAATATAATTCCAGCCCCTTCCTCGCCCTAACCAGCAGTGAGTCCTGCAGAAAGGTGAACAGGAGGTCGAATTATAAGCCTGTATATTTGATACACAGGGACGTCATAACCATCTTGATTACACAGAAATAAATCTGTTTCAACTACTTTTTGCGAGTGGTAGACAGTTGCACACCCTAGCTGTATTGAAAAACAGTGGTCTGTGACCCTTTTTGTCAAATAAACTGAATTAATCAGTACATGATCAATATTTCCACATTATTAAGGGGTATGTCTCTCAAATCAACCCTAATCAATAAATGTACCAAATTCACACAAGAACAAAGTGCAACAGCGATAATTACAAAATCAGGGACAATTTTAATTCATTGTATTTCCAAACAAATATCTCTAAATTAGAAGCTTTGGAGGTTGCCCAAAGAGAGCGTGCAAAGAATAAGAAAAGTATCAGGTGATTAGAAGGGAAAGTTCAGACAGGGACATAAAATTATTCACAAATTTGTTTATACACAGGATCGGTTACACAGTTCACCGTCCTACAATAACCTGGCCTTGAGTATAAGTTTTATACACATTTTTCAATAAAAGGAGAACATAACTTCCAAAGCTTATTTGCATATGAAAAAGTGTCACAGAATCCAGGTTTAAAAGAAGGAGCGTCGACGTTTCGACTCGTCTTAAGGCCTATAGGTGAGTTGGACCTAGGCCATGCGAGTCTACATCAGGACTAACACAATGGGCAACCAAGGAGTAGTGTTGACCCTGAAACGGAGGAAGAATGTAATTCAGGCTGTTGCTATAAAATTACGACTAATTTCAATCTCGCAAAAGGAGAACGGGTGGAAATGCTTACCCTACAATAGGGGGAGAAGAAGGACCAAATGGTGTCTCTTCACTCGATGTCCCAAAGTTAACATTAACTCCTAAAAACATAATAACGTAGTCAGATGGCTATGTCTCTCATTATTATTCCAAAGAACTGCCACACCAAAGTCTCTACACACGTCATTACCTTATCCATGGTGTGTAGATTGAATCACTGATTCTCATATTAAAGCAGGCTTCAGTCTCTGCGTATTCAAATCTCAACCGTATGTAAAAAGTGACCCTGCAAAAATGAATGAATAGAGGGTCTAATCAGTAATCGATACCTATTATGTATCAGTGCATCACCACTAACCAACGTCTTAGAAGAGATGTTTACCTTCAGCTTCAACTTGTCACTTTATCTGCCATTCGAGCTAATAAGCGTGATTTGAATCACGGGGCATGGTAAGTTCGTTACACGATAAATCAACGGGTCCGGTTAAGGCATGTACGTCAGCCTTATTTCCTCAATTACTCGTTTA
The DNA here is from genome assembly GCF_964261635.1 of Lissotriton helveticus. Lineage (NCBI taxonomy): Eukaryota > Metazoa > Chordata > Amphibia > Caudata > Salamandridae > Lissotriton > Lissotriton helveticus. The sequence continues at coordinate 2,124,034,269 of NC_136059.1, read as the reverse complement.
AAAATTGGCTAGTCGCGAGAAGACGCGGTTATAAGCCTTACCGGGATCAATTTCTTTCGACTCCAAAGAATGGCATACAGCCCCAACCGGTAATTTGTGGCTGTGTATAAAGTGTCACAGAGTTGACATAGAGAAGGGACTATTGAGTCTAAAGATCGGCATCGAAACGGGGAGTTTAATTCAAGTACCCCCGATGACTTAACATAATTAATTATCAACCTTAAAAAAGGGGGCAATATTCGATTGTCTAATATTAAAATACCGGCAGACATGTGTTACCGGAGTCCTAATAGCGGGCATGAAAATAAACGTCAGACTACAATCCTCCGCCATCTTAGGAGAGGACAAACTGACGTATTGGGCCATAGGATTCTATATTGGTCCCTAAGGAATAGAATGATTCTTGCCTTTGATTTAGTTTTGTAAGAGGTAGAACAATAAAGCTAGAGGCTCCTTGAAAGTTTTACTTCACATTGTAAGCTGGTACACCTTGGGAGATGCTAGACCAACGTAACGGGCACTCGGTTTATACGGTGTTACAAAAGGAATCAAATGATTACCATCATTATTTCAGTCTTATCCATAGGTCAAGGGTAAGATACAGTGGAAAACTTTGCATAATTATGATCGATGTACAAGGGTATAAATATATACATAAATCCTTCCTGGCTTTTTTAGAAAAACAATGACAACAGATAAACCGGTCTGTACTCATAGTAGTTCATCATTGAAAACATGATATAATACATTGATAATCACCATGTGTACATAATCGATATTGTTTAGGCAACATATAATTGGCCAGTCGTTTGGACATTCAAATTCATGATATAGTAAATTAACAATCAAGTTTGACGAGATTTCTCTTGTCCTCAATATATATATTGACCTTCATATGTACACAGGGTTGAACTTATAGATGCTCTATGTCCAGTTATATGATACATAGCCCTCATAGCTTGAGGAGTGCCACCTGTCTGTTGATCTCCTCCTGCTCATTTAATTCTTTGTTCACTGTATTGAGGGAGTATATCCATTTACATTCTCTTCTATTCAAGACATTGGCAAGGTCACCTCCCCGTGGATTGGCTTCCACCTTCTCAATGGCCCACCAATGTAGACTGTTACAGTCATGTTCAAAAGACATAAAGTGCTCAACTAAGGGTGCTCCAGGTGTTTTACACCGAATGCGACTGCAATGCTGCAGAATGCGGCATTTGACTCTCTGAGTTGTCTGGCCTATGTACATAAACCCACAGGGGCATAGAATGGCATAGATTACCCCTGTGGTGTTACAGTTACTGTGTTGTGTCAAGGTGTGCACTCTGTTGTTATGAGTGAATGTGGTGCATTCTATTGTCAAAGGACATGCCCGACACGTCACACATTTGGTGTGTCCCATTACTGGCGGAAGACCCCATAATGTAGTTTGACTAACAGTTTGATTAGTTGGAAGAAGAGATCGAACCAAGTGGTCCCTAACATTCATCCCTTTGCGGAATGCGTGTAATGGGGGTGGTAATCCACCAAATTCCTCACTGACTAAATGCCAATGACGGTTGATCGATTTCTTTATAGCATCGCTTTTTGTGTTAAATGTAGTGACACACCAACCGGTCTTCACTATCTCCTTTAGGTTTTGGGATCAATGGATGTTCACGGTGATTGTGCCATGCTCGTTTCTGAGCCTTTTTTAAAAGTCTCAATGGATAGCCCCATTCATTTAGTCTCACAATAAGGAGAGTGGACTCGTCAAAGTAGTCCTTCTTCTTTGTACAATTCCTCCGTAACCTCAGAAATTGGCCAAAAGGCAAATTATCTCTGAGGTTACGGGTATGATGACTCATGTACCTGACCAGTGTATTCCGTTCACTGCTTTTTCTATACAGACTGGTATACAGTTTGCCTGACTCTGTCTTAATCTGAATATCAAGAAAATTGATTGAGGTGGTGTCATGTTCCAGGGTGAACTTAATATCCTCCGAGCAAGTGTTTAGCCACTCATGAAATGTTTTTTTAAGACCTGTACTGTTCCCTTGCCATATTAAGAAAACATCATCGATGTACCGTGCCCATAGGGCAATATGATTTTGGTACGGATTCAATTCAGTGAGGACATAACGATGTTCATAATCACTCATGTATATTATATCTAGATTTGGGGCAAAACTTGCCCCCATTGCTACACCCTTTGTTTGAATATAGTATTGGCCTAAGAAAGTGAAAAAAAAATTGTCATAGCTAATGTAAGCAAATGGATAATAAAATCTGTCGGGACCTGATGGAGTGCAGGTCTCAGATTCAAAATGCTCTCAACACAAGTAAGAGCTGCTTGTTGTGGAATGTTTGTATAAAGGGCAGTGATGTCCATCGTGACCAAAATATCTGTGGCGGAATCATATGGGCGCCCATCCACAAGCTGAATCATGCTCATCGTATCCCTGAAGTATGTCGGTGTGGATGTTGCAATAGGTTTTAAAAACACATCTATGTATTTGCACAACGGTTCTAAAAGTGAACCACAACCCGAAATGATGGGTCTTCCAGGCGGGTCCTCCATCTGTTTGTGCACTTTCGGGAGCATATATATTGTAGGCATACGCGGATGTCTATTATTCAGATATTCATATTCGTGTTTCGTAATTACACCATCCTCAAGTGCTTTACTTGTTATTTTATTGATGGAGGCGCTGATTCTTTTTGTAGGATCTGATTTCAGTAGAACATAGTTACCAGCTATGCACAATTGTGACAGTATTTCGCTTTTGTATTTTTCAGAATTTTGGACAATGATGGTGGTCTTAAACCACTCCCCGAAACAACGATAAACTTTAATCCAAGGGTTTATCGTTTGTTCCTACCTCCATGCCAAACAACTTTAACCTTAGGATGGAACTACAGCAATTTTTTAGGAAAGTTCGATTAAAACATAATTTCCTAAAAATCCCCCATAAACCTGTCTTTTCGGGGAGTGGTTTAAGACCACCATCAAAGTTTAATCCCCCAACACATTTGATTGACCATAAAATCATAGCATATGAGCAGGTTGTATTACGCGATGTGGATAAAATTCTTGCAGAAAGGCGGTATGTCCCTTACAATATAAGTACATCAGAAAACGATGCCCTTGGTACTTTGAAAAGCAACACCAATATTGTTATAAAGCCCGCGGACTAGGGCGGTGCCATCGCTGTCCAAAATTCTGAAAAATACAAAAGCGAAATACTGTCACAATTGTGCGTAGCTGGCAACTATGTTCTACTGAAATCAGATCCTACAAAAAGAATCAGCGCCTCCATCAATAAAATAACAAGTAAAGCACTTGAGGATGGTGTAATTACAAAACACGAATATGAATATCTGAATAATAGACATCCGCGTATGCCTACAATATATACGCTCCCGAAAGTGCACAAACGGATGGAGGACCCGCCTGGAAGACCCATCATTTCGGGTTGTGGTTCACTTTTAGAACCGTTGTGCAAATACATAGATGTGTTTTTAAAACCTATTGCAACATCCACACCAACATACTTAAGGGATACGATGAACATGATTCAGCTGGTGGATGGGCGCCCATATGATTCCGCCACAGATATTTTGGTCACGATGGACATCACTGCCCTTTATACAAACATTCCACAACAAGCAGCTCTTACTTGTGTTGAGAGCATTTTGAATCTGAGACCTGGACCCCATCAGGACCCGACGGATTTTATTATCCAATTGCTCACATTAGCTATGACAAAAAAAAATCATTTTCGTAGGCCAATACTATATTCAAACAAAGGGTGTAGTAATGGTGGCAAGTTTGCCCCAAATCTAGCTATAATATACATGAGTGATTATGAACATCGTTATGTCCTCACTGAATTAAATCCGTACCAAAATCATATTGCCCTATGGGCACGGTACATCGATGTTGTTTTCTTAATATGGCAAGGGAACAGTGTAGGTCTTAAAAAACTTTCATGAGAGGCTAGACACTTGCTCGGAGGATATTAAGTTTACCCTGGAACATGACACCACCTCAATCAATTTTCTTGATATTCAGATTAAGACAGAGTCAGGCAAACTGTATACCAGTCTGTATAGAAAAAGCAGTGAATGGAATACACTGTTCAGGTACACGAGTCATCATCCCCATAACCTCAGAGATAATTTGCCATTTGGCCAATTTCTGAGGTTACGGAGGAATTGTACAAAGAAGGAGGACTATTTTGACGAGTCCTCTCTCCTTATTGTGAGACTAAATGAACGGGGCTATCAATTGAGACTTTTAAAAAAGTTCGGAAACAAGCATGGCACAATCACCGTGAACATCTATTGATCCCAAAACCTAGATAGTGAAGACCGGTTGGTGTGTGTCACTACATTTAACACAAAAAGCGATGCTATAAAGAAATCGATCAACCGTCATTGGCATTTAGTCAGTGAGGAATTAGGTGGATCACCACCCCCATTACACGCATTCCGCAAAGGGATGAATGTTAGGGACCACTTGGTTCGATCTCTTCTTCCAACTAATCAAACTGTTAGTCAAACTACACTATGGGGTCTTCCGCCAGTAATGGGACACACCAAATGTGTGACGTGTCGGGCATGTCCTTTGACAATAGAATGCACCACATTCACTCATAACAACAGAGTGCACACCTTGACACAACACAGTAACTGTAACACCACAGGGGTAATCTATGCCATTATATGCCCCTGTGGGTTTATGTACATAGGCCAGACAACTCAGAGAGTCAAATGCCGCATTCTGCAGAATTGCAGTCGCATTCGGTGTAAAACACCTGGAGCACCCTTAGTTGAGCACTTTATGACTTTTGAACATGACTGTAACAGTCTACGTTGGTGGGTCATTGAGAAGGTGGAAGCCAATCCACGGGGAGGTGACCTTGCCAATGTCTTGAATAGAAGAGAATGTAAATGGATATACTCCCTCAATACAGTGAACAAAGGATTAAATGAGCAGGAGGAGATCAACAGACAGGTGGCACTCCTCAAGCTATGAGGGCTATGTATGATATTACTGGACATAGAACACTATAAGGTCAACCCTATGTACATATGAACGTCAATATATATATTGAGGACAAGAGAAATCTCGTCAAACTTGATTGTTAGTTTACTATATCATGAATTCGAATGTCCAAACGACTGGCCAATTATATGTTGCCTAAACAATATCGATTATGTACGCATGGTGATTATCAATGTATTGTATCATGTTTTCAATGATGAACTACTATGAGTACAGACCGGTTTATCTGTTGTCATTGTTTTTCTAAAAAAGCCAGGAAGGATTTATGTATATATTTATACCCTTGTACATCAATCATAATTATGCAAAGTTTTCCACTGTATCTTACCTTTGACCTATGGATAAGACTGAAATAATGGTGGTAGTTATTTGATTCCTTTTGTAACACCGTATAAACCGAGTGCCCGTTACGTTGGTCCAGCATCTCCCAAGGTGTACCAGCTTACAATGTGAAGTAAAACTTTCAAGGAGCCTCTAGCTTTATTGTTCTACCTCTTACAAAACTAAATCAAATGCAAGAATCATTCTATTCCTTTGGGACCAATATAGAATCCTATGGCCCAATATGTTAGTTTGTCCTCTTCTAAGATGGCGGAGGATCGTAGTCTGACGTTTATTTTCATGCCCGCTTTTAGGACTCCGGTAATACATGTCTGCCGCTATTTTAATATTAGACAATCGAATATTGTCCCCTTTTTTAAGGTTGATAATTAATTATGTTAAGTCGTCGGGGGTACTTGAATTAAACTCCCCGTTTCGATGCCGATCTTTAGACTTAATAGTCCCTTCTCTATGTCAACTCTGTGACACTTTATACACGCCCACGAATTACCGGTCGGGGCTGTATGCCATTCTTATGAGTCGAAAGAAATTGATCCCGGTAAGGCGTATAACCGCGTCTTCTCGCGACTAGCCAATTTTTAAACGAGTAATTGAGGAAATAAGGCTGACTTACATGCCTTAACCGGACCCGTTGATTTATGTCTTTCAGCATTGTGTAACAAACTTACCATGCCCCGTGATTCAAATCACACTTATTAGCTTGAATGGCAGATTAAGTGACAAGCTGAAGGTAAGACCTAATAAGCTCTTCTAAGACGTTGGTTAGTGGTGATGCACTGATATATAATAGGTATCGATTACTGATTAGACCCTCTATTCATTCATTTTTGTAGGGTCACTTTTTACATTCAGTTGAGATTTGAATACGCAGAGACTGAAGCCTGCTTTAATATGAGAATCAGTGATTCAATCTACACACCGTGGATAAGGTAATGACGTGTGTAGAGACTTTGGTGTGGCAGTTCTTTGGAATAATAATAAGAGACATAGCCATCTGACTACGTTATTATGTTTTTAGGAGTTAATGTTAACTTTGGGACATCGAGTGAAGAGACACCACTTGGTCCTTCTTCTCCCCCCATTGTAGGGTAAGCATTTCCACCCGTTCTCCTTTTGTGAGATTGAAATTAGTCGCAATTTTATAGCAACAGCCTGAATTACATTCTTCCTCCATTTCAGGGTCAACACTACTCCTTGGTTGCCCATTGTGTTAGTCCTGATGAAGACTCGCATGGCCCAGGTCCAACTCACCTATAAGCCCTAAGACGAGTCGAAACGTCGACGCTCCTTCTTTTAAACCTGGATTCTGTGACACTTTTTCATATGCAAATAAGCTTTGGAAGTTATGTTCTCCTTTTATTGAAAAATGTTTATAAAACTTATACTCAAGGCCAGGTTATTGTATGACGGTGAACTGTGGAACTGATCCTGTGTATAAACAAATTTGTGAATAATTTTATGTCCCTGTCTGAACTTTCCCTTCTAATCACCTGATACTTTTCTTATTCTTTGCACGCTCTCTTTGGGCAACCTCAAAGCTTCTAATTTAGAGATAGTTGTTTGGAAATACAATGAATTAAAATTGTCCCTAATTTTGTAATCATCGCTGTTGCACTTTGTTCTTGTGTGAATTTGGTACATTTATTGATTAGGGTTGATCTGAGAGACATACCCCTTAATAATGTGGAAATATCGATCATGTACTGATTAATTCAGTTTATTTGACAAAAAGGGTCACAGACCACTGTTTTTCAATATCGTATTACACATAGGTCTATGACTTTCTTGGGCCACCCCATTTTGTTAATGGGCACACCCTTGCTGGGCAGGTAAGCCGCGGGGTGACTACACTTACCGCAACACTATTGCGTCTAGAGGTGCTTCAAAACACCGTTGCTGGTCAGCAGCCGGTGTAGACAGTTGCAGACCCTTGCTGGGCATCGAAGCCATGGGGGAGACTACACTTCCCACCCACCATCGTGCCTGGAGGCGCTTCAAAACACTGTTGCAGGCCAAGGGTGGGCCCATCCACGCTCATTGGAGCTCTAATGCCCATCGTCCACCCTAAGGTACTGCGCTTCTTCTTTCATTTCTTTCCTTTTTCAATTCACGATGGTGAAGAGGAAAGGTCATACGGAGAAAGCAAGTGGAGGGTCAGTGGCAACATAGGACACATTTTTGTCAAGGGCAGTAAGCGTCCTCACCCATGAGATAGAACTCACACAGAGGCGCCTATCTATGGAACCCCTCCTACTCCCACTGAGGTCAGCTACAGGGACCGCGACAAAGGGGGTTCCACACACCCAGCATGTGCAATCGATGGCATCGCACAACCACTCATGTTTACAGGCGGAAAACCTGTCACATTTCCCAGTTTCGCGGGCTGTAACTCACACGGGGCCTGATCAACCCCTGCACATTGACTTATCCACCAGCCCCAATCCCCCAATCCTCCCCCCCCCTCAGCCAAGCAAAGCAGAAGTGGTGGAATCCCGAATCCATAGCCCAAGCCATCAAAACCCACTCGAGTTTCTAATCCTGGGGGAAGAAATCCTAAGTTGCCCACGGGAGCTCACTACCATCATCCTCTGTAATAATAGCTTCTCCTTCTGTTATACTCGCCGATGCGCTCTGGGAAGGAGCTCGTAAATTGGTGTCCTCTCTTCTAGATCCAATTTTAACTAAATTGACAATCATTGGAGAGCGATTAGTCAGTCTGCATGCTTAGAATGCATGGCCCCACCGTCCCCTAGAGCCCCTGTGCGTGGAGCCTGCACCCTTTTGTGTAGACAAAATTTTAGTGTAGGCAAGCGGTAATCAGCGTTATTGCTACCCCCGCTGAGTTCACTTGTAACTCCTGCTATATAGCCAAGCGGGTCGCTTCCTAAAGCGTCTGCTCACCTTTATGTACTAACGGAGGGTCAAACTCCGCCAACACCGCGGTTAATAGGTCCAACACACCAGGTACCCAGACCGCCGGGGAAAACAGACATTGGCTCTCAGATAGCTGGGAGACAAGTCAGATCGTTGAAGGCTTCAGAAAATAATTCGCAACAAATACTCCACCTTCCACCAGCAGCTTCTCCCTTAGTTCTGGTCTTGGCAAATATTCCCCATTAAGGGAAAATCAACTTGAATCCACCTCACAGTTAATGGGCAAATGCCTGCACTGGTTCTCACACCACCTAATGGACACAGGAATGAGGACCTATCCACTGTAAGTTTCAACAATGCATATGAGGGCACTGCACTTTCAAGTAATCGCCATAAAATGTCCTCTAAGACCACTTAGATCATTCCCTTAGCTCTGAAACACTTCTATATGCAGGGCTCATCATACAATCAATCATCAATCAATCATAAAAATTTGTATAGCGCGCTACTCATCCGTAAGGGTCTCAAGGCGCTGAGGGGGGGGGGGTCGCTACTGCTCGAACAGCCAGGTCTTGACTAATTTCCTGAAGGGGAGGTGATCCTGGGTCAGCCGTAGATGAGTGGGGAGGGAGTTCCATGTCTTGGCTGCCAGGTAGGAGAAGGATCTTCCTCCGACGGTGGATTTCCGAATTCTAGGGACGGAGGTGAGGGCGAGGCTGGCAGATCGGAGCTGGCGGGTGGGTGTGTAGAAAGTGAGGCAGCTGTTGAGGTACTTCGAACGCAAGTCGTGGAGAGCCTTGTGCGCGTGGGTGAGGATTCTGAACGTGATCCTCTTGTTGATGGGGAGCCAGTGCAGGTCTTTCAGGTGGGCGGAGATGTGGCTGCGGCACGGGATGTCCAGGATGAGTCGTGCTGAGGGGTTCTGGATGCGCTGGAGTCTTTTCTGGAGTTTGGCTGTGGTTCCAGCATAGAGGGTGTTTCCATAGTCCAGACGGCTGGTGACGAGGGCCTGGGTGACGGTCTTCCTGGTTTCGGTGGGGATCCATCGGAAGATCTTTCAGAGCATGCGCAGGGTGTTGAAGCAGGATGATGAGACTGTGTTCACTTGCTTGGTCATCATGAGGGAGGAGTCCAGGATGACGCCCAGGTTGCGTGCGTGGTCCGTTGGTTTGGGTGCGCTGCCCAGGGCAGGCGGCCACCAGGAGTCGTCCCAGGCGGAGGGCGATGATCCCAGGATGAGGACTTCCGTCTTGTCTGAGTTCAGTTTCAGGCAGCTGTTCTTCATCCACTCTGCGACGTCCTTCATCCCTTCATGCAGGCTGGTTCTGGCGGTGGCGGGGTCGTTGGTGAGGGAGAGGATCAGCTGGGTGTCATCGGCGTAGGAGATGATGTTGAGGTTGTGTTTGCGTGCGATGGCTGCGAGAGGGTTCATGTAGACGTTGCAGAGGGTTGGGCTGAGTGATGATCCTTGTGGTACGCCGCAGATGACTTCGGTGGCATCGGATCTGAATGGGGGAGGCGGACTCTCTGGGTTCTTCCGGCAAGGAACGAGATGATCCACTCCAGTGCCTTCGCTTGGACTCCGATGTTGCTGAGGCGCTGCACTAGGGTGCGGTGGCAGACAGTGTCGAACGCTGCAGGAGATGAGGGCAGCTGTTTCCCTGTTGTCGAGCAGGGATATGATGTCATCAGTGGCTGCGATGAGGGCGGTCTCGGTGCTGTGGTTGGCTCGGAAACCGGACTGCGAGGGGTCGAGGGATCCGTTTGTCTCGAGGAAGGCGGCAAGCTGTCTGTTGACGGTCTTCTCGATGACTTTGGCAGGAAAAGGGAGGAGCGAGATGGGGCGGTAGTTCTTGAGGTCCGTGGGGTCTGCTGTTGGTTTCTTCAGGAGGGCGCTGAGCTCGGCGTGCTTCCAGATCTCCGGGAAGGTGGCGGTGTTGATGATGTCCCGGAGTTGGGGTGCGATGATGGAGTCAGCCTTGTTGAAGATGTGGTGGGGCAGGGGTCGGCTGGTGATCTGGAGTGGATGGTGTTCATCGTGCGGGTGGTGTCTTCGGTGCTGATCGGGGTCCAGGCGCAGAGGGTGGTTGTGGGGGGCGTTGGTTCGGTGGTTGGGTGCGTGGTAGGTGCGCCGAAGCTGTTGTGTATATCGGCGATCTTGCGGTGGAAGAACGAGGCGAGTCGCAGAGGTCTTGCGAGGGGGTGATGTTGTTGTTTCCGGCGCTGGAGTTGGAGAGCTCTTTGACAATGCTGAAGAGTTCCTTGCTGTTGTGGGCGTTGTTGTCCAGTCATTCTGTGAATGCTGTCTCCTTGGTGGTGCGGATCAGCTGGTGGTGTTTGCGGGTGGCGTGCTTGAGAGCAGATATGTTGTCTGTGGTCTGGTCGTGACGCCAGGCTTTCTTGAGGGTGCAGCAGTTCTTCTTGGAATTCTTGAGTTTGTCGGTGAACCAGGAGGCTTTCTTTCTACCGGGTCTGCTGGGAGGTTCTTCAGTGGTGCGAGGTCATTTGCGCAGTAGGAGAGCCTCTGTGTGAGGTTGCTGGCTGCTTCGTTGGGGTTCGTTGTGCTGGCGGGAGGGTTCTGGCAGAGGGAGGTGGTGAGTTGCTCGGTGGTGATCTTTCTCCAGCTCCTGCGAGGAATCTGTTGTGGGTGGTGGTGGGTCGTTGTTCTTCTGAAGCTGAAGTGGATGCAGCTGTGGTCAGTCCAGTGGAGTCCGGTGGAGTGACTGAAGGAGATGTGCTTGCTGGAGGAGAAGATGGGGTCAAGTGTGTGGCCGGCATAGTGGGTGGGGGTGTTCACCATTTGCTTGAGTCCGAGGTTGGCGAGGTTTTCCAGCAGGGTGGTGGTGTTGCTATCCTTGTTGTTCTCCAGGTGGAAGTTGAGGTCCCCTAGGAGGATGTAGTCAGCGGAGGGGAGGGCGTGCGGGCTGATGAAGTCTGCGATGTCTTCGCTGAATTGTATGCGTGGTCCCGGGGATCTGTAGATGAGGGTGCCTCTGAGTGTGGTCTTGGGATCGGTGTGTATCTGGAAGTGTAGTTGTTCGGCGGCGGAGAAGGTGTCGTCGGGGTTGGTCGTGATGTGGATGGTGTTCTTGTGTACGATGGCGATGCCTCCTCCAGTCTGGTTTACACGGTCCTTATGGGTGATCTTGTATCCGTCCGGGATGGCTATGGCGATGTCAGGCGCTGAGGAGGCGTTTATCCAGGTTTCTGTAAGGAAGGCGACGTCCGGTGATGTTGTGTCGAGCAGGTTCCAGAGTTTGACGGCGTGCCTGTGGACGGAGCGGGTGTTGAGCAGGATGCACTTGAGGTGGTTGTTGCTGGTGCCACAACATGGCACAAAGGGAAAATATAGTCCACCAAATGAGGCATGGCGAGAGCCTTAGTACCATCAGGGGAGTGGGGCTTCATAATAGATTTGTTGCCCTCTCAGGTTTGGAAACCTATGACTAACTAACTCCAGTTAACCATTCTCTCACTGGGAATATTTACTCATCAGACAGCCAACAACTCATAATACAGGGGAGACCTTTCAGTTACACACTTCAGAGCATAGACAACACAAACAAGACCAGATTAGTCGTGTGGAATGTGGCAGGAATTACCTCAAAGTTAGGCGATGACCAGTGGCACAAACTGTGGCATCCCCTGGAAACTATCTGATTCCAGGAAACATGGGCCATGGAACCTGTTTTTGTTTCCGGGTACCGCTCCGTTTACACAGCTGCAGTACATTCAGCCTCAGGCATAGCGAAGGGGGGATTATTAATCTTATTTTCTAACACCTTCTCCCTACAAGTAAGGTTGGTTGGAGCCCCGAACAAACACTTCCACATGCTCCTATTGGAGATTACAAATGATAGACCTTGGCTTTTAATTAACTTTTACAACAATGAAACGGGTGGTCACATGAAATTAGAGGTAGATGAACTGAATAGTGAGCTACACAAAATAAACTCCTCCACAGAAAAGGGCCCACTAAATATTATCAGGGTGGGAGATTGCAATGCTCACCTCTTTAAGTACAAAAATGCCATGGTGTGCGCGCTCAAAGACTATCAGGGAAATTCACTTCTCCACTTCACTCACAATGACTACTGTGACAGCATTAAGAGATGTATATATACAAGAAACATGGGGATAATCAACAACACAAACGTGGAGAAAATAGGGACAACATTTAGGTGGCTTAATTATGAGTCTACAATTGACTTCATTTTAGTCTCTTCCACAATAAGCGGGGACGTCTCTCATATAGAGACTACTTTCACATGCTACAGCGACCATACAATGCTGCTCAATCACCTAAGCTTTCCCCATAAGCTGAACAAACATCACCAAGCAGCAGGAAATATCCTGCTAACCAGGAAAAATGGGTACCAATTAAAGTGGGCACAGGTTGTGAATCAGAATCTGGCGCCTGCACTCAAAGCACAAACAAGGGATGATATCTTACTCTGTTTGTCTGAGGAGTCCCCCCCAGAATCACTAGTCTCCCAATTCAGAACCCTTATAGAGAAACTCAAGCTAGTACAATGGTCAGAGGTTGGTTTGACTCACACTGCTTGTCAGCTAGAAAAGCCCTTGTTAACACATTAAAAACCCTCTGGAGAGATCCAGCACTGATAAAAAACCTTACGTAGAGATTATAAGACTACTAGAAGTAAAAGAGAAAAGGCTGTTAAGGAGAAAGCTTTTTCTTCAGCAAGCAGGGAAACCAGGCAGTAGCAGCGAGTTCTGGAAAGTCATAAATGCACCCTATTTTAAAGACCCCAAAGATCCGTCCTTGGATGTCCATGTAAGTGAGGACGCATGGGTAAGATATTTTGAAGGCATCTTTGGTTCTAACATCACCTTTGTCTCACAGCCCGCTTAAGTAAGCCGTATACCTCAAGGTATTTTATCATTCTCACTTAGCGAAGTCTTAAGTGGGTTGGGGTCCTGCATCCCTGGGAAAAGAACCGGGGCCTGATCAATCTCTTCCATGACAATTGTGATCTGTGGGCCCCTCTATTAACCAATGTCTTTAAGAGTATGGCAAGAGTGGGGCCCCCATCGTCATGGAAGCATAGTATATTAGTTCTGATCCACAAGAAAGGGGACAGGGCAGTCCAAAGAACTATAGACCCATCTCCCTACTGGACATCACAGCTAAGCTCATGGGCGGGCTTCTATTAGCCAGACTGGAGGACTGGGCCCGGAAACACAACATCCTTATGCAGGCACAATGTGGCTTCAGAGGGGAAGGAGACTGTTGATCAATGCCTCAACCTCTCACTCTGCATTGACAAATACACCCAAGCCAAAGGCGGAAAGATCTACATGGCCTTCATGGACCTGTCGGCGGACTTCGACTATGTGTCCCACCATAAGTTGTAGCCTATGATTGAGGGGATGCGGATAGACCCATTAATAATTCACTTCATCCGCCAGCTATACACCAAAGCCACCGCCTGCGTTCGGTATGGCATTAATGGGGAATGCACACGTTCAATTGAAATCGAGAGGGGGGTAAGACAGGGCTGCATCCTTGCCCCGTTTCTATTCTCCATCCTGTCTGGCACCGCTCGGGACGTCCCCATATTCAAAAACATCCCCGTTACAATACTGGCGTATGCTGATGATGCAGTCCTAATTGCCAGGACAGGGGTAGAACCGCAAAGCTCAATAACATCATATGCTTCATTTATGGCCTCATTAGACTTAAGGGTGAATGAGTCAAAACACTTTATTATTTTAGCAGGATCAGGCAAATGCACGAAACCCTCTTACTTCCATCTGGGTTCAAACAAAATTGAGGTAGTAGAATGCTTCCCACACCTAGGAGTTCTATTTGATATAAATCACTTTTGGGCAAACCTGGTGTCTGCAAGAGTCCTTGGCATGGACAGAAATCTCCAAGCTATTAAGGGCTTCGCCAAGAAGTTAGGTAGAAGCCCACGGGACCCTATTAAAAATATATATCATGCTAAAACAAAGGCTACGACAACCTTTGGGTCGGGAGTTTGGGGGAAGGCTCATATCAAGAAACTCCAAATAACTGAAGACAGTTTTTTTTTTAATCTGGGGTGTTGCTCTCCCAGTCTTCCTCTAACAGGCTCAATTAGATTGGCACCAATTCTGGTATGGATCTCTATTAGCCGTAGGGACACTGTTAATTTAACGCAGCTCATAATTGGAGACTGTCTAAAGCTGGAGCATTACAAAAAGAATGGCTGGATTAGATACATAGAAGCAGGACTGAGCAGAATAGGACAGAGAAAACTATTCCAGGAACCAGTATCCTCTAAGAGGGTATCTAAACAAAAAATAATTGAGGGATTTACATAGAGAGAAAATGTTGCCCATAGAGAAAAAACCCGGCACCAAAAAGAGTCTCTTGCATATGATCTTATCCCCCAAAGAACAGAGGAAGGATTGGCATATCTATCCAGCATTACGATTACACAACATAGATACATCCTCCTGTTCTTTCACTTGAATTTTATTCCTCTGATGCTAGGGTTCCCGGAGAAACAATTTAAACATACAGCTCTGGCTCCGTGCCCATGTGATATCCAGTCTGATTTTCTGATTTTATTTTTATTGCAGTTACTTAAAACTATTTGCAATATATCACACTTTAAAATACAAAGGATACCTCCATTATTTCTATAACTAAACATAAAACAGTATAAAAATTAGAAAGATCATTAAGTCTTTAAAAGTCTTACTGCCGCTCTGGGACTTATTATTACTGATCGTGAGGTTTTATGTGCAAATTATCTGATTCATCCGCCTTCTCCAATTTGGAGCGGACTTCCTGCATGTATCTCTCAATTCTGGCAACGTCCGTTGTTTCTGTGCAAGCGAGTGTAACTGTAAGTGCTTCCTTTGTCGTTCGAACACCTTTACGTACCATATAGGTTTTAATAACTTCCACCGGGATTGTAAGAAGCCTGTGCAACAACACATTAGATGTTGCAATGATTCTGTTTTAAAATTGCATATTCTACATTGAATTTTGTTTTCCAAGGTTTTCCAACCAGGATTTAACTCTTTTATTGGGAGTGATACCGGTCTTGCCCACTGGATGTTTTTTAGGGCCTTTCTCCCGAGTGCTTGGTTAAGATAGGGCTGAAGTTTGTGTTCTTTGTATGTTGCTATTATCCCCGTTTGACATCTTCCTTTTTCCAGATTTGTTAGATCATTTTCTCTTGATAGCTGATAGCATTGTTTGTTTATTGCCTTTTTGATGATTGGATAAGTTATGCCTTCCTGGCTCCAATTTTGTATTACCAGGCCCAAAACATCTACTGCTTCCTGCAGGTAAGCCTGCCATGGATTAGGTGAGCCATCGTAAATGGGTTTTAGCCTGCTCTTCAAGCTCCCTTCCGGCGCTCTAAGTACGGAAATGTAGTATTTAGCATGCACTCCTAGGCATTCTTTGCTCTGGTGGACCAGGCCGAATTCTAATCCAGTCAGATCTTCACATTGTGTTTTATCATACAGAAATAGAAGCTTTTATCCTTCCAATTTTAAGGTGCCACCATTTTTCTCAGCGTAGGGTGGCATTGTATTTTTTAAAGACTCTTTCTGATCACTTTGTTTGTTTTTCTGTAGCCACTTTCCTCCGGGCTTGTTTGAGAAAGAGAAAGGCTCAGGTAGGCCCGAGCCTTAACTACTTATTGTAATCATGAATTTAATGTACCTAAACGAAGTGTTCTCGGCCTAATAATAACCAAAGTTTTTAGTGAAGATTTTAAATGTTTTAACTGATTTATAACATTGTTTGTGAAGATTTTAAACGTTTTAACTGATTTATAACATTGTTTGTGCCGTATATACAACGTGCTGTGATGAAATTGTGCTTTTATAATGTCTGTTACAGAGATCGAATAAGGATTTTGACTGACTGACTGAGCGGAGTTTGGAAAGCAGTAGCTGGCGTTTGGTTGAATCAGGCCAAAGCGTAAGGAGTTAATTTTATACTTGCATTTTCAAGAGTCCTGTTAAATCCTCTGTCTCGTGAGTGATTTGTGCTGACAACCGTCTGGTTTGGCACTGTCCTAAACTACAGGCTTGCCAGCATAAAATGGGCCAGGGAAGATGAGCAGCAGGTGGAGCAAAACCCTTCTAACAAACGGAAAGACTCCCAACTATGCTCCTCTCCCTTCCAAGTGGAGAGAGGGCGGTGTTTTTCTTGATGCCCGAGCCCTCTGGGAACTAGCACGACCGACTGCCAGGAAGCGTTACCATACGGAGCCACTAAAATTAGGGTTCCCCTCATCGGCTGTATTCGCAGCCAGATCCCACCGCGTGTATATCAAATTGTACTGCACATTGGCTTCCCGAAGTCCCGCTTATGAGGCCAGTCTCTTATCCCCTCATTCCATCACAGGTGGTAGAAGTGAGCGGGGTGGGCTGCAGCACCAACCTAGGGTACCGAAAGTGAATTAGCAGTACACATTTACTGTAAATGGTGTTTTCAGCTTGTCACATCTGCTGTGCGTTTAAAGACAGAGTTCAGATGTCAGGCTAGTCTGGCAATTTGCTGTTTATTCTTTTAACATAAAGACTGGGGTTGCTTCTTTTATTTTCTGACTGCAAAGTATGAGGGTTTTGTATAGTGAACTATTCCACAATCTTGCTGGTGTGAAAGGAAATGCTTTAGTATGTCTTTGCTAATACACAACAACATGTAAATACCTACAAATGAACTGCACACATATTTCAAAATAAATAAGCAGGTTCAAAAGCACAAACAAAGCGTTTTCCCCCCTAAATCTGAAGTATGGTGGAAGCAAATATTTTAACAGGAACAAGACAAATCAACACACTTTACTTGGTTGTGCACAATGACAAGTATTTGCTGAACCCAAATTCCACACATTATCTTTTGTGTGCAATATAGTTTTACCACTAAAACTGTATGTCTGTACTAATGTAGTGGTCAATTCAAGGGAAACGTGCTCTCTGTAAACACCAGTGTGCTACTACAACATGCTTTAGTAATATATTTGTGACAGTGTGCTTCGAAATGCAACATGCCACGTACTTACCACTCTCTTGCTGAATGAGCGTGGCTCTTGTTCTTTGTGCGATGCTTGGATTTTTCAGAATCTCTATTATGAGTTCAGTTAAGTAACTTTGATGGCAGCACCCCGCACTGGAAATTGTTACAAGACTACTGCATTTCGTAGGGCACTGTAAAAAAACCAGCTCTGTACATGAGGCAGAATACATGCATGATGATTTGGGGCCTACACGATACAATGCACTATTTGTGAGAAACAGGGTAGGGAAAGGCATCAAACACTTAAAATGGGTTAGACAGGAAGGCAGGTGAATGCACAGCAAGCTGCTAGCAATGCCGCTAGGAGGCTCCACATTCTTTCTTAGGGTATGGTTGTCATGGCAATATGTAGTTTTGCTTCAGCCACCTATTTCCCTTCTTTGTGCCGTTTTGCTCCACTTTGGTGTTTTATACTGTTGTCTCTGTGTGAAGATTTAGAAAATAAGTACTGAACTCTGAGTTGAAGCACAGATCCCACTAAAGACACGTCTTGTATGTCATTGAAAAATTGCTCTAAGTTTGTGTTGACTTCAAAAGCATGGTCTACAGTTTCTATCAAACTAAACTAATTTGCAAATATCACCCCAAAAAATTATCTCCGGCTAGAAGCGCCTTAGATTAGAAAAATCCTAGCATTTACTCCAGACAAAGGACCTTTGGGATTAGCCAGTTATGCGTGCAACATAAAAAAACGCTGAACAGACAAGGTATCCCCAGCCAAACGGTCTCATGCATGAATGCTTGTGAACAGATATAACAATTTGAAAATGTAACTATAACTCGGCGGGATACCCAATCTTCCTAAAGCAAAAAATTAATGTTCCATGGGTTTGGATGTCTCCCTTTGCTTGACCATAAACCATGATAGGTCAATACTGCATGACGTGGGGGAGACTAGCCTCTGCCTCTGTTACACTCGTGTGTAGTTATGGGACCAACGTGAATGCCAAAGACTATTACATAACAATATGGACAAAGATAGTGAGCATAGGATTGATGCATCTCATCTGGGGAGGGGATTCGAACCTCACGCTGCAGCCATCGCAGGATCGCTACCACTCCTACCACACCCCTATTCTAAGGCACAACGCCAACTCCAGCAAAGTGTCCCAGACAATTACAAATTTGCGAACATTCGTGACAAGAATTTTCAATTCTATTAAGGACACGGAGGCGAGGATTATGCTTCTCATTTCTTTACTCTAGAAGCTCAGCAGCCAATGAAAAACAATAACAAAATCACGTGACCAACCATAGAGTATCATGGTATATAAGTAACCAGCACAACCATAGTGTCCTCTTTCTTTGTAACCATAGCAGTTAAGTCCATTCACGATCTGCTCTTGAAAACCAGCCGGCGGACAAGAGTTTTTCCAAACCATCAAAACTGAAGGCCCAACGGGGCTGTTCTTCCAACCGGGACCCGGCCCAGGAACTCCAACAGCGTGGAAACACGAAAAACTGTATAACACTCAGCCTCAGCTGCACGAGTAGTCAGGCTTTACTTATTATCAGCACCTGAAATAATAAAAGAGTACTCCGTAATAGCAATCCATCATCAAAAGATGAAACATCAACAATGTCGAATAAAGAGTGGAGAAAAGAGACATATGCAGTATAAATATCATTATTGATCAATCACATGTCATATAATGCATCACAGTTTTGGGTGGAATAATCCTCGCCTCCGTGTCCTTAATAAAAATGAAAATTCTTGTCACGAATGTTCGCAAATTTTTAATTCTATGTCAGGACCGGAGGCTCCGATTATGCTTGTTCAAAGCTTAGCCACCACCACAGAAGTCACATCCACAATAGGTTTGTAATAAAAGGCCTTATACGTACTTTCAGTAGACCAGTCAGCTGCGTTCATAAGTCTGACAAACTGACACAAGCTGAATAGGCCTTAGAGGCCATAGCACCATGAGCTGAATGTGCTCCAAACTTAGAAGTATCAATACCCGCTTCACCCATGAGCCAATGCATACATCGAGACAAAGTAGCTGGAGTCACTGGGCGAAAGGGTTTCTGCAGAGCAATCAATAATTGACCTTGCATATCAGTACAAAATTCTGCAGTACTTACCTCGTAGTCTTTAACACATTGCACTATGCACAGCTTAGGGTTATTGGGAAAGGCTGGGTATGATATAGATGCAGTATTACATTTAGTCCTTCTAGATAAGGTAAAGGTCACACCTTCCGGGGAAAACCTAGGACCCACCAAATCCAAATTCTCGCACATCGGAAACTCGTTTACATGAAACCAGACATAATAGCATCGTTAGTTTTGCTGAAAACTGTTTCTGGGACAAATATTTATTAGAAGGCCATGCCTCCAAAAATTTAAGGACAATGGAGACATCCCATAACTGAGAGTATTTGGGACACGGGGGCTTACCCATCCGTACGCCTCTAAGCAGTTTACACACCAACGGATGCTCCCCAATCGGCTTGCCATCCATATGACCAGCTGAGCTGACAGACCGAAAGTTGTTGACTGTTCTGTATGTTAAACCTGAAGACTCTATGAAGCCAGAAAGTTAACAACTAGAGAGAGATGTGCCTTAGAGGGATCCACCTCCAGTTGAGAGCACCAATCACACCATCTTCTCCAAGAGAAAGCATATCTTTTATGGGTGTTGGCTGACCAGGCTTCATTGATAAATCTGTCAGCCTCTCGTGAAAGGCCTGGGACTTTCCATCTGTCCCTGAAACCCGCCAAGCTACAAGAGGAAGTTGACCTGATAGTACTAATGGATGAGGGTTCTGAAGCGGGTCCAGCAACAAGTTCCCTAACTGAGGGAGAAGAATAGGAACTGCACAAATCTTGCCCAGAAGAACCGGGAACCATGCTTGCGTTCTCCATAAAGGAGTGATCAGGATGAGTTCCGCTCAATAAGATCTGGTTCGTGCTAGAACCCTGGGAATCATCATGAATGGGGGAAATGCATAACACAAGGTTGACGGCCACTCCTGTAGGAATGCATCCAAGGCTAGAGTCTCCGGGTCCAGCCTCCAACTGAAAAACTTGGGAACCTGTTGAGGCGTGATGCAAATAGGTCTATCTGACAGGTACCCCAAAGACGTGTCAAGTTCTGAAATACCTGGGGAAGCAGCATCCAGTCGCTGAAATCTTGCAGATGACGGGAGTGCCAGTCTGCCACTTTGTTGTTGTAGCCCGAAAGATATTCTGCAACTACCGAGATTCTGTTCTGAAGGCAGAAGTGCCAGAAGTCCTTGGCAATCTCTGCCCACATTCGGGACTTTGTACCGCCCAGTTAGTTGACATAACGCATTGCCGAAATATTGTCCATCCAAAGAAGGATACAACAATCTGTCTTCTGGGGAGACAAGCATCGGATCGCAAAGGAACCAGCCAACATTTCCTGGAAGTTGATATGTAAAGCTAGCTCTTCCCATGACCAACGACCACCCATGGACAACTGACCACATCGGGCACTCCAACCCCACCGACTGGCATCGGATTCGATTACCACATCTGGAGCTGATCCGAATAGAGCTCGGCCATTACAGGCCTCCATGTGGTGTAACCACCATATCATCTCTAGCCTCGCCTCCTCTGAGAGGGGAATTTGTTGTGAGGTGTAACCACCATATCATCTCTAGCCTCACCTCCTCTGAGAGGGGAATTTGTTGTGAGTAACTGAGGCCTTTTTGGAGATGGCAGATCTTGAGCCATTGAAGGGCCTGGTAGAGAAGGGGGCCTGGGAAGATAGCCTGAATTGACGAAGCCAGCAGGCCCACTATTCGGGCTAAGGACCTCAGAGCTATCGTCTGCTTGTGAAGAGTAGACCTCAGTTCTAGTTTGATAGCTCTGATCTTCTGCATTGGAAGTAAGAGTTGAAAAGTCAGGGAATTGACTAAGAAGCCTAGGAATTCGATTGATTAAGTTGGAATCAGAATTGACTTCTGTGGATTTACAATGAACCCCAGATTCTGTAAGAGATTGATCGCCCAATTGGGGTGCAAGTCTACTAGTTGGGGGGATGTCGCCATGATAATGATGTCGTCTAGGTAGACGATGAGGCGAACACCCCGGGCTCTGAGTGATTCTACCACTGGTCGAAGAAGCTTCGTAAAGCACCATGGTGCTGACGCTAGACCGAACGGGAGAACCTTGTACTCATTACAAATCGCTTTCCACAGAAACTGTAGGAATCGAAGGTGAGGGGCGAAAATGGGAATGGACAAATGCGCATCTTTCAGGTCCAGCCGGACCATCCAGTCCCCTTCCTGAAGGAGATCGTGCAGAAGATGGATGTCTTCCATCTTGAAGTGTCTGTAACCGATCCAGGAATTGAAATCTTTTAAGTTTAGAACAACTCTGGATCCACCCCCTTTCTTCTCCACAAGGAAGACGTTGCTGAGGAAACCTCGATGGTGGAGAGTGGAGATCGCTATGGCACCCTTCCGTAGCAGGGACTCAATTTCCGCTGAGATAAAGCTCTGATCTCGTTGGGAAAAAGACATCAGAGTGGGGTGTACATCTTGACACGAGGAATCATAGAAATATATTCTCTACCCCTGTACTGTTTCTAACACCCAAGTATTCTGAGAGATCTCACGCCAGTTGGTGAGAAAACACCCTACTCTGCCCCCCAAAATCACTTCGGAACAAAGAATCAGGCTCACATGAGTTTCCGGAGTCTTATTGACCACTGGAGTTGCCACCGAATCTGCCTTTGTGGAACCTATTCCAGGATCGTCGAGTGGTGTAGAAGGAGGAGGTGTTGGAATTGTTGTCTTGATAACTTCCTCTTTGCTGGCCATGCGCCTTTCACCTTAACCCCGGCCAAACGAGCGATCATGAAAGCTTCTGGCTCTGCCAAAAACCGGGTGGAAAGCCCGTTTGAGCGATCCTTGGGCCTTATCTAGCCCACTGAAGGTAGTCACAAATTTGGTTAATTCTTTCAAGAAAGGTTGTCCAAATAACAGACCATGGGCTAGTGGGCCTGATTCAGATATGGACAGTTCGGCAAGTTTGGGGTCCAATTTCAGGAGAATAGAAAGGCAGCGTTCGGTGGAAAGTGCACAGTTGCCATTGCCAAGTTGGCACACCGCCCTCTGGGCCCAGCCAATCAGCTCATCAGGATCGATGTCAAGAGACGACTCTTTGGCTCTAAAGCCAAGCTCAAGAATTTTGGTCAGGGGCCCAGCTGTATCTAATAATTTGTCCTGACAGGACCTCCAAGATCTGTCAAGGCCCTTCTTGGGGTCCTTCAAGTACTTTTTTAGGTAGGTTAGCATCGAGGGGTCCAGTTCGGGGGTTTCTGCTACTTCATCCGCAAGATCAGGCCTAGGACACTCAGACCGAAGTCATGCCCTTACTTCTTAATCGAACGCCTGGCGTAGGTGGGATTGAACATAATCTGCCACCCCTTGGGGTGGGAGCCAAGCAGTGGAATTAGGGTGGATGATGTTAGCCGGCTAAAAATTAAGGACTCTAGGGGACGAGGTCGGTTCCGAATGTTTCTCCTTCCTTGCCTTTTTTGAAGGTCGAGGAGCCTCCTCTTGGTCAGTTGAAGGGTCCGAGGAGGTGTCCTGGTCATCATCGTCCTGAGATATCGCAGCGATCATGGCTTCTCTGCTAGAAGTAGCGTGTTCTTGAGCTGCCATTGAGTTGGCCAATCTAGCAAAGTCAACTTATGAGAAATTCCCCCGTGGTCACTATTTACTTTAACATGCGATCAATCTCATCAACTTATTTCATCAGCCTTCTGTTCCATATAGGTACAACACCATCCACAATTTTCATTTTATCATTTTATTTATTTTTATTTTTTCTGTAGTGTATAAAAAAAATATATTTTTTCTTTTTCCTATTTTAGTACATTCCTTCCATATACATTAATAACATGATTTGTGATACAGATTGAATCAATTTATAAAAAGTACATTGTATCTTATCAAAAAAGCATTTGTAGTGTCTACCTAAGTCAAAAAATCACATAATATAAAATACAAAACATCACCCTGCTATATACACAGCAATCACTAGTCACACTAACACAATCATACAAATTCACACTTATACTACTCTCAATTTTCTCCCACTCATAATCAAATCCTATAATTGAGGAAACACAGTTGTTTGTGTGTAGTTAAACGCCAGGTCTACGCGCGTTTCAGTGGGATAGAACCACCTTCCTCAGGACCAGGGTAAAGAGTTTTAATCCTTCCTCTTTGTGTATATACAGGGTACCTGAAATTAAAAACAGAGTGTGATGTACCTAAGACTTAATTTGGAAAAGAAGGTCATTTATGGCATTCTACATTTCTTTTCATCATATTCATATCGTACATTTGCTGAGAAACACCACATTGCATCATGGTCAATCAGGCTGTGAGGTACAAACATCGTATAGCAAAAATATTACCAATAAGTTCTAATTCATCTGAGAAAGCAACTTAGGTAATAGGGCCATGAGACATTAATCATAGATATCAGCGTGTACACATTGATTAGTGTCCCTTTGATATGGGGTGATTATAACTACAACTTTGCAATATATTCTCACCTAGTCTCTGTTAGGTGATGAGGGCAACTGCATATCCTCAAATCAATAGGGAACCTTTCCACTGTCGTGAATAAGTAAATAATTGCATCCTAAAAGAGATGGTGAAGTATGGATGTTAAGAACTTTTTAGCAGTGTTATTGTTGCTATAATATTAGAACAGAGGGCAAAGGCCTACCTTGGGTTTATTATAAAGCCTCAATGCGGAGTATTATTTTATTCAGTCTATTTTGTCTGGCAAGACGTCTTCTTGTAGGCGTCCTAATGGGTCCTAAGTAAGATGAATACATCATTGTATAATTATATCTTGTAATTCATTTTATTGTCAAAGGTTGCATTACAGTATTTTATCCTATGGACCAACCTTATATCCAAGGAACGATTTCCAAGTATTTTAGTCTTCTTTTCGTAGTATGCAGCCCAATTTTTATTTCAGATAGGCGTATCCCTCTTTCAATAGTTCCACCTAAAATATGGAATATTATATTATCAACTCCTCTCTATATGTTCAGAGTCCACAGTTTGGTTCTAAGTAACGGTAGGATTTTCATTCTTTTTAATAAGGTGACAAAAATTGCAGCATCTATAACCGACTCAGATGTTACCCAAGTTATAATTAATTCCAACAATCCTGTCTCCGAACAAACGTTCTGAGGTATGTATTATAGATCTTGTCGCTATCCTCTCTATCATACGTAGTTACGTAGTGTTTGACTCCATGAGACACATAATGCACAATGTTGTAATAAGTATACTCTGCGTTTGACTAATTAACTAGCTTTTAGTCCACCCCCTGGTACTGGTCTTAAATAGAGGCATAAAACAAGGTTCTAGTTAAATTAGGTGAGGCTTAGTACATTTTGTCAAGAGTTACACTACCCCTACTCAGTAATGGTCTCTGATAGTATCTATTCATACCTGTTTCCTCCGAGGGTGTCGGGGCATACGGTCGTCTTGCCACGTGTCAATGTTCCGATAGATAGGGGATTCGTACCTCCACTCGAGTGGTTTAAATAGTGGCCGTAAGTATGTGAGCCTCGAAGTTCAGCGTCTAGAGACCCGGAAGTGATTATCAAAAAGTGTAATTTCAATCGGGAGTGGGCGCCATGTTGGAATGGGTAAAGTTGGACTGGGACACGTTATTGATACTTAAAGAAGTTTCGTTTAGTCAATAGAAACCCGTCAAATTGGTTCCTGCACATTGATGTAAAAATGTGGATTGACAATGTATAAGACTCAACGTAACGATATCACGTTAACCTAATGTAGACCTATATCCAATAGATTTTAGATCAAAAACGGGTGCCATATTGGGATCGATTTAGTTTGTTAGTTTAATATTGGCAGGTGAAGTTAGATATCTAGTGAGCAACAACTAATCAGGTCTTGCTCCATTTATAACGAAGAAGTAGGTTGTACATTATATTTGTTGTACATTTGTCATATTAAACTAATTTGCCAAATTAATGATCAAATCCCCTATTGGAGGATATGTGGTTTATAATACACAGAGTATCTATATCCAAGTTAGACTGTTGCAGAACAGTAAGTTTATAATGCATAGAACTCAGGTATAGGGCAGGTCATGATTCAAATAGGGGCCGTAAGTATGTAAGGCTCGAAATTTGGCATCCGGTGACCCGGAAGAGATTACCAAAGAGTGTAATTCCGATCGAGAATGGGCGACATGTTGGAGTAGGTAAAGTTAGGTTGGGACACGTTATTGATTCTTAAAAGTGTTTTATATAGTTAATAGGAACCCGTCAAATTGGTTCCTACACAGTGATGTTAAAAATAGAAGTTGACAAAGTATGAAATTCAAAGTAACGATATCACGTTAATCTGAGGCAGACCTATAAAATCGATTTTAGGTCAAGTAATGTTGATCAAAGCAGGTGCCATATTAAAATTGGTTTAATTTGTTACTTTAACATTGGCAAACACAGTTACATATTTGGTGAGTAACAACTAGACAAGTTTTGCTCCATTTATAACCAGGAGGTAAGTTAAACATTATATTTTTCGTACATATGTCATATTAACCTAATTTACCAAGTTAGTTGTCAAATCCCCTGTGGGAGGATATATGATTTGTGACACACAGAGTATCTATATCTAAGTTAAACTGTTGCAAAACAGTGAGTTTATAATACATAAAACTTAGGTATGTGGTAGATCATGATTAATGCTCTTATTATGTACTAAATCCAAGTAGTAAATGTTTAAATTAGGGATAGAAGACATGGGTGAACGTTACATTAAATCATTAAGACCAATTGGTATATACTTTATAGTCTGTATTTAGTGGGGATAATCATTTTAGGTTTGTTTAGTAACAAACCAAGCTATATTTTCATTTAGGCCCCTACATACACTGTCAAATTGGAAAATCCAGAAACTCTCTCGTTTTTTGCGAGTATATTCCATTGACTGACCCATTTTAGATTGAACTTTTTCAAGAATGCACCAACGTAGTTCTGTTTCATTGTGATTTAGATCTATGCAATGTTGGACTAGAGGTGCCGATGTTTTTTTTAGTCTAACTGCCGACTTGTGTTCAATGAATCTCGACCGAAATTCCCTCCCGGTCTCACCTACATAAGCGAGGCCACATGGACATAGAATGATATAAATCACATTACTACTTCTGCAGTTTGTCAGGGATCTGAGTACAACTTTAAAGTTATTATAGTCCACTGAGTCGGTTAGAATTGCTGCATCACAAGCGTAACATGATCCACACCTATGGTTACCCAAGACTGGTTTTTCGCTTATTAAGGATGTCTGAGTATAGCCTACCTTCTGTTTGTTTCTAGTATGGACTAAGCGGTCTTTTAGGTTTTTATTTCTTCTATAAGCCACCAAAGGTTTGGTGGTAAAGGTTTCACTCTCTTCTGTTTCTAAAATGCTCCAATTCCTATGGATGATGTTTTTAATCTTGTAATTCAAGGACGAATGATTTATGACACACGTGATTTTCTCTGATGGTTGCCGTTTGGTACCACTCAAAAGGGAGTCACGGTCATAGTATTTTGCCTGTTTAAAGGCTTGACGAATCAATCGACGAGGATAACCTCTGGCAATAAGTCTGATCTTTAAAGCTTCACCATGGCGTTGATATTCCGTTAGATTTGTGCAGTTTCGGCGTATTCGAAGAAATTCGCCGAACGGAATGGAGTCTTTTTGGCAGTGCGGATGAAAGCTCCCAAACTGAAGGATTGTGTTTTTTGCTGTTGGTTTTCTAAATAGACTTACTTCTAGGATTCCATTATTTCCTCTTATCTCTATATCCAAAAATTCTACTTTAATTGTGTTATAATTTGAGGTAAACTTGAGAATAGGGTCAGTAGAGTTAAGCCACAAAATGAAATCCTTCAAAAGTGCCTCAGTGCCACGCCAAACGAAAAAAATATCATCTATAAAACGACGCCATAAATGAACATTCTCAAAAAAAGGTGCCATCTCATTATATACATTTTTTAGTTCCCACTCACCCATGTAGGTGTTAGCTACGCTTGGGGCGCAAGAAGCTCCCATACTGGTGCCCTTTATCTGTTTATAAAGGACACCATTGTAGTCAAAAAAGTTGTTTAATAGGACAATTTCCAGACATTGCAATATGAATCTATCAGGTCTATTGTCTGGATGTCTATTTAGCAGGGAAGATGCTGCCTGTAACGCTTGACATTGAGGGATGTTGGTGTATAACGCCTCAATGTCAAGCGTTACTAAGATGTCAGTGGTTGCATCAAAGACAGTCCCCTCTATTTTAGAGATCATATCTCCCGTATCTCTAATGAATGATTCATATTTTTGTGTTAGAGGGCACAGGAATTTGTCCACATATTTTGACAGTGGTTCCGTATTGGACCCAATCGTGGAGATGATCGGTCGCATGGGGGGGTTGATTTCATTTTTATGGGTCTTTGGTAGACCATATAATGCTGGCACTATCGGACAGGATTTATTTAAAAAAGTAAGTTCATCTTCACAGATGAAGCCCTCCTGAAATGCGATGTTTGTAATATCTCTTATTGTTGTATTTAGACGTTGTAATTCTCTCGGATGTGCTGGTCTATAATGTGCTTCAACACTCAGTAGATCTAACATCTTTTTATTATATTCATTTTTATCAACGATGGTGATACCACCCCCTTTATCACATGGTTTAATTATGAGGCTGTTATTACTTTCAATGTTTTTAAGGGCTAGATTTTCCTGTTTAGATAAATTGAAGTTAGCTCTATTGGTTCCTGTCAAAAGACGTGTGACGTCTTGTAGTACCTTCCGCTCAAAAATTTGAACTTCAGGCCCTACTGCGTCTAATGTAGGTGTAAAGCTCGAGGGTGGTTTGCAGCCAGATAAATTAAAGCATTCATCTCCTCTGGGTCTTCCTTCGAAGAATTTTTTGAGTCTGACTTTACGAAAAAAGGCAAATAGGTCTTCATGAAGTTTGAATTTATTCAAACTAGTGCAGGGTACAAAAGATAAGCCTCTACTTAATAGTGTCACTTCATCATTGCTAAGGCTTTCAGAGGATAAGTTGTATATTGGGATTGTATGGGATGATTCAACATCTCTTACATTGACAGTTTGGTCTACCACCAGTACTGTTGGTTCCGTGTTCTCACGTACTGTTGCTGAGGTTGAGGGCTCATCATTTGATGTCCTCCCCTGTCCTGTTGCCAATGTACAATCTTGCCTCTGTATGGGCCTCTCGACAAAAAACCCCGAGTGTTAGTATTCTGGTATCCCTGTCTCCCTCTAAACGGGGGCCTAGAATCGTAACGTCCCCTCCCTGCGTCTTGATAACTATCTGTGTCAGACTCAGAAGACCCAGTGTCCGAGAAGTTTGTATAGTTTCTTTTATAGGTGTTGTCATAATTGAAGCTAGGGTTATAGTTCGCCTGATTCCCTCCTTGATAGTAATTTGGATTCAGGTATGGATAACTTTTCTCTTTTGCAAACCATCTCACATCTTTTTTTAGTTTTTCAGTTTTTTTATTTGTTAGATAAGTGTCGAAATCTTTCATTTCCGATTGAATTTTTTCAAGTTTGTTTTTTGCATCCTCCACAGCATTGGAGGCTTGTAGTTTTTCTTCTAAGTCTTGAATCTCTTTACTCAGGGCTATCATAACGTCTCTCGCCGTTTCGATGATTAACATCATCCAATCTCTGAAGCAGCGGTTTGATATCAGTGACCACCGCTCCAGAAATGTACGTATTTCGACAAATAAGGCAGGGGCATTTTGGACCCTCAGACCAGATGGAATGACACCTTCCTTCAGGTATGCAAGCATGTAAAATGCATGTGATTCTATACGTTTTAGTTTTTTCTTTAAATTTTGGAGATTTTGCCATTCGCTGTTATCTCCTAAAGTAGTGGGAGTGCTATTGTTCCCATCACTGACTAGACCCAACAGGGAGGAAAATTCTTCGTCTGAGAACCCAAACGTTTCAAGTTTATCCATAGTGGTCGACAATATAAGTTGGAGCTATAATTTTACAAAAAGAGTCTCCTAAAGAGAAGGTGACAATTCAATGAGTTAGTAAAATAGTACCAAACAGCACAGATCACCCAACGCACAGATGTCTCAAAGCAATGTAGTAATGGGGAGGAAGACCTGATTCCACTTCTAAATATCACTGTGAATCCCACAGTTAAAGAACGTGAATGCAATAACATAAATAATGGGACCCCCTCTAAAGATACTTTCAGGACCAGGGAAAAGAGAGGACAAACAACGCAACTTATGAGAAATTCCCCCGTGGTCACTATTTACTTTAACATGCGATCAATCTCATCAACTTATTTCATTAGCCTTCTGTTCCATATAGGTACAACACCATCCACAATTTTCATTTTATCATTTTATTTATTTTTATTTTTTCTGTAGTGTATAAAAAATATATATTTTTTCTTTTTCCTATTTTAGTACATTCCTTCCATATACATTAATAACATGATTTGTGATACAGATTGAATCAATTTATAAAAAGTACATTGTATCTTATCAAAAAAGCATTTGTAGTGTCTACCTAAGTCAAAAAATCACTTAATATAAAATACAAAACATCACCCTGCTATATACACAGCAATCACTAGTCACACTAACACAATCATACAAATTCACACTTATACTACTCTCAATCTTCTCCCACTCATAATCAAATCCTATAATTGAGGAAACACAGTTGTTTGTGTGTAGTTAAACGCCAGGTCTACGCGCGTTTCGGTGGGATAGAACCACCTTCCTCAGGACCAGGGTAAAGAGTTTTAATCCTTCCTCTTTGTGTATATACAGGGTACCTGAAATTAAAAACAGAGTGTGATGTACCTAAGACTTAATTTGGAAAAGAAGGTCATTTATGGCATTCTACATTTCTTTTCATCATATTCATATCGTACATTTGCTGAGAAACACCACATTGCATCATGGTCAATCAGGCTGTGAGGTACAAACATCGTATAGCAAAAATATTACCAATAAGTTCTAATTCATCTGAGAAAGCAACTTAGGTAATAGGGCCATGAGACATTAATCATAGATATCAGCGTGTACACATTGATTAGTGTCCCTTTGATATGGGGTGATTATAACTACAACTTTGCAATAAATTCTCACCTAGTCTCTGTTAGGTGATGAGGGCAACTGCATATCCTCAAATCAATAGGGAACCTTTCCACTGTCGTGAATAAGTAAATAATTGCATCCTAAAAGAGATGGTGAAGTATGGATGTTAAGAACTTTTTAGCAGTGTTATTGTTGCTATAATATTAGAACAGAGGGCAAAGGCCTACCTTGGGTTTATTATAAAGTCTCAATGCGGAGTATCATTTTATTCAGTCTATTTTGTCTGGCAAGACGTCTTCTTGTAGGCGTCGTAATGGGTCCTAAGTAAGATGAATACATCATTGTATAATTATATCTTGTAATTCATTTTATTGTCAAAGGTTGCATTACAGTATTTTATCCTATGGACCAACCTTATATCCAAGGAACGATTTCCAAGTATTTTAGTCTTCTTTTCGTAGTATGCAGCCCAATTTTTATTACAGATAGGCGTATCCCTCTTTCAATAGTTCCACCTAAAATATGGAATATTATATTATCAACTCCTCTCTATATGTTCAGAGTCCACAGTTTGGTTCTAAGTAACGGTAGGTTTTTCATTCTTTTTAATAAGGTGACAAAAACTGCAGCATCTATAACCGACTCAGATGTTACCCAAGTTATAATTAATTCCAACAATCCTGTCTCCGAACAAACGTTCTGAGGTATGTATTATAGATCTTGTCGCTATCCTCTCTATCATACGTAGTTATGTAGTGTTTGACTCCATGAGACACATAATGCACAATGTTGTAATAAGTATACTCTGCGTTTGACTAATTAACTAGCTTTTAGTCCAACCCCTGGTACTGGTCTTAAATAGAGGCAAAAAACAAGGTTCTAGTTAAATTAGGTGAGGCTTAGTACATTTTGTCAAGAGTTACACAACCCCTACTCAGTAATGGTCTCTGATAGTATCTATTCATACCTGTTTCCTCCGAGGGTGTCGGGGCATACGGTCGTCTTGCCACGTGTCAATGTTCCGATAGATAGGGGATTCGTACCTCCACTCGAGTGGTTTAAATAGTGGCCGTAAGTATGTGAGCCTCGAAGTTCAGCGTCTAGAGACCCGGAAGTGATTATCAAAAAGTGTAATTTCAATCGGGAGTGGGCGCCATGTTGGAATGGGTAAAGTTGGACTGGGACATGTTATTGATACTTAAAGAAGTTTCGTTTAGTCAATAGAAACCCGTCAAATTGGTTCCTGCACATTGATGTAAAAATGTGGATTGACAATGTATAAGACTCAACGTAACGATATCACGTTAGCCTAATGTAGACCTATATCCAATAGATTTTAGATCAAAAACGGGTGCCATATTGGGATCGATTTAGTTTGTTAGTTTAATATTGGCAGGTGAAGTTAGATATCTAGTGAGCAACAACTAATCAGGTCTTGCTCCATTTATAACGAAGAAGTAGGTTGTACATTATATTTGTCGTACATTTGTCATATTAAACTTCTAGCAAAGTCTGCAGCATGGGGGTTCACCTTTCCTTTACCCCCATGTCTGGAACGAGATCCTGAAGAGGGAAGCAAGCCTCGTTGTTTGTCATAGGTGCAAAGGTGAAGTTTGAGGGGTGCAATTGCCCTTACTAGCGCCGAATTGAGAGTGCGTCCAGTGCCTCCACGAGGTCTTGCTCTACAGACCCAGAGGGTTCCTCCTCATAATAATAATAGTCCTCCTCGTAATACTCAGCCATCTTAACACACCAAGTGTGGATTCATCGACCCAGGAGAACTGTCTGTGATTGTAATAAATCAAATACAGGCTGGTACAATACATGCAGAAGAGGTCAAGGGGAGTGGTAACCCCAGGCAAGCCCAAACAATCCGACTAAGGATGTGTGAAATAAAAATTAGATGTGGAGGGAGGAAGAGCTTGCTTAATACCCACTCTAGGCAAAGCCTATGCATTATTGTGCAGCCCCACAATTATTTTAAACCAGTAGGGTGTCAGGGGAGCAAAAACGAGCCTTTTCCCATTTAATATGTAAAAGCATGAGGGTCTGATACATCAAAACGCTGCTTCTGTGTTCATCAAATGACCGGTAGTATATTTAAAAGCAAAATGGCCACCGCGCATGCGTAATGGCAGAGGCTTGTAAACATAGACAGAGGACCGCGCATCACGCAGAAGCGCGTCCTCGCTCCCCGGGGCCTCCTGCTTCACAAAGGAACCGTGATCTCCGATTGAAGTCGGAGAAGTACTGCTCAGCGCTGAGGCTAATTTGCCGAGAACCGAGCAACAAAGGGCGCTGTATAAGCGAAGGTGAGCTCACACAAGCGATTATAAACACTGAAGGGCGAAATAAATATTCATTAAAAAAACACTGGCTAAATGCAGTCACGCAGATACAATTAGTCCTATAACCAGAAAAACATATCCACAGTACAAGTAAAGTACAGGGCACTTAAATGGCTGCAGAGCAGCAAAGAAAGAGGACACTATGGGTGTGCTGGTTCCTTATATACCATGATACTCTATGGTTGGTCATGTGATTTTGTTATTGCTTATCACTGGCTGCTGAGCTTCTAGAGTAAAGAAATGAGAAGCATAATCGGAGCCTCCGATCCTGACATAGAATTTGCTTGAGGACCTCTGGCGCCTTCATCATCCAGCACGAAGGGAGGGCACCTTTCACTCTGTTGTACACAACACGTGGTCCCGGTTTGACATGTGGATCACCTCGCAAGACATAGCGTTACATGCCCTATCCTCGCGTCACCTGGTGCGCACATACTCAGACCACTCCCTGATTCTCAAGGCCCTACACCCACCCGGGTTGTCATCCCAAACCAGGGAGTGGCGTATGCAACCCACGGCACTCCTTGACATGGTGTTTCAGACTGAACTGGGGGAAATACCAGAGGAATTTCTGAGACTCAACGTTGACTCGGTATCCTTCCGGGCTACAGTGTGGGAGGCTCTGAAGGTCACCGTTCGAGGCCATTGCATCGCTAAAAATGGAGGTATACTCGAGATATGCGCACTTCCATAGCAAACTTAGAACGCCAGATTAAACAGCAAGAGATGAACATGCACGCAACAGGCGCAGGACCCACATTAGCCGCGATACGAGAACTGCTCACGCAGTATCAACCCAAGGCGGAAAGGGAATGCCTCTTTCACGGTAAATACCACACTGCACGCAAATATGGCGAGGGCGAATGCCCCGGTAGGGCACTAGCCGAGACTGTCTGTCCACCTAGAACGGCGAACCACGTACTGGCTATTCGGGACGAGGCAGGAGTGACCCACCACAACACATCTGCCATACTGGAGGTGTTCACTGCGCACTATCATAAATTGTACACAACATGCGTGACACGCCAAGCTGAGACCCCACTATATTTGCAACAGATAGAACTGGACTGGCTCAGTAACCAGCAGAGTGAATTCTTAGCCTACGGCTTAGGAGAGGATGAAATACATGAAGCCATTATGCACACAGGGAATGGGAAGGTGCCTGAATCCGACGGTCTCGGCATCTAGTTCTATAAGACTTATATCAACACGCTTGCCCCCTTACTATGAGCGGTTTATGAGGAGGCTGCCCAAACAGGGACGCTCCCGTCTACCATGAGGGTGGCCATGTTGGTCTCACTGCTGAAGCCGGGAAAGGCCACGAGTGCACAGATTTGTACAGACCTTTATCCCCGATTAACTGCGATGTGAAGATTCTAGCTAAAGTGGTGGCCAACCGGCTCACGCTTTTGATGGATAACCTCATCAGGCCCGATCAGTCGGGCTTCATACCTGGGTGCTCCACCTCAACAATTTGATGACCCTCTTCTCCATTATGCAGAGAATTGACCAGGAGGAACAGGCGGTGGCGGTCTTTTTCGACGCCACCAAAGCGTTCAACTCCTTGGAATGGGAGTACTTAATCTCAGTCTTAAAGCACATGGGATTCCCTCCGGGGTTCCTCAAGTGGATTCACCTGCTGTACCGTCGACCCCGGGCTTCGTTACTCCTGAATGGAGAACGCTCTCCCGCCTTCTTCATCTCGAGGGGCATGCGACAAGGGTGCCCTCTTTCACCCTTGATATTTGCGATAGTCATGGAACCACTGGCAGCCATGTTGCGACAACAACACAAACAATATGCGCTGGACTACCCCACTAGGCCAGTACTAGTTTCACTCTACGTGGATGACGTCACGCTGTACATGCGAGATCCTGCAGAAGGGTTAAACTCCATTATACGAGAAATAATTAAATTTGGGGCCTTTTCTGGTATCACCATAAACTGGGGTAAGTCCCAAATCATGATGCTCACCATTAGCACCACGCCATTCCCCCTGGACTACCCGCTACAGTGGTGCGAAGACGAGGTTCGATACCTGGGCGTCACCATCACCAAAGACAGAGAAGAACTATTGCGAGCTAACTATGGAGTGGTCCTTACTAAGGTGGAAGAATTAATCACTAGATGGGTGGCTCTACCGCTCTCCCTGGCCGGCCAGGTGGCCTTAATGAAAATGGTCATCATGCCCAAATGTTTATACTTGTTCACAAATATCACCTTTTCCCCAGGGCGCCCTTTCTTCCCTAGGCTGAATAGCCAGCTTATCTGCCTGGCTTGGGGCGGGAAACAGCCCAGAATCAAATGGTCCACCCTTACACTCCCGTTCACTCAGGGTAGCTTTGAAGCACCTGATCTCGAATTATACTATCTTAGCGCTCAGGCACACTTCACGGGGGATTGGTTCGAACCTCCCCCCTTCATGACACATCTAGCGGTCGAACAGGTGCTAATGGAACCTACCCCACTTGCTGGGTTCCTGGGGGCTGATGACTCCTCAGCTGGGGGAAAACGATCCAGAGTAGTTTGTACCAACAATGCATGGAGAGCTCTAGCTAAACTTTCCAAAACTCCTATGCTATATTCCCTGCCCCTGCGCGATCATCACAGTTTGCCGGTCACACAAGAAGGCATATGCAAACGCATGCTCCTAAAACTAGACATACACACTTGGGGGGATTTATACCAAGAGGGGAAATTTAAAGCTGCTATGGAATTCTTTGGCGACACCGCCCCCACCGTCATGGACCGCTTCCTATATATCCACTTGAGACAAGTCATTTAGGCCGCAACCCGAGGAACCCCCAAAATTGCTTCCACTTCACAAACTGCTACATGTGGGGGCACCTCACGCTGTGTCCCGTATATATAAAGCCACAGTTGGGGCGGGGACACACAACACCCTGAAGGCAAAGCAGGGATGGGAAGCTGAACTGGGCTATCCTCTTACGGAGGAGGTCTGGGCCTTTAGCTGCCAACAAACCGAACGCATCACAGCTAACAGTAGATTCAGAATCATTCATTTTAAATTCCTCCACAGAATAGACTATACCCCAGCGAAGCTGTACAAATTACATCTCCGAGACAGCAACCAATGTGACCAATCAATCAATCAATCAATCAATCAAAGCATTTGTATAGCGCGCTACTCACCCGGAGGGTCTCAAGGCGCTAGGGGAGGGGGGTTCCGCTACTGCTCGAACCGCCAGGTCTTGAGCTGCTTCCTGAAGGCGAGGTGGTCCTGGGTCCGGCGGAGATGGGTCGGGAGGGAGTTCCAGGTCTTGGCGGCGAGGTAGGAGAAGGACCTTCCCCCTGTGGTGGCTCTTCGGATGCGGGGGACGGCGGCGAGGGCGTGGCCGGTCAATCGAAGCTGGCGTTTGGGAGCAAAGAAATTGAGGCGGCTGTTGAGGTATCCTAGGCCTTGGTTGTGCAGGGCTTTGTGTGCGTGGGTGAGGAGACGGAAGGTGATTCTCTTGTTGACCAGGAGCCAGTGCAGGTCTCTCAGGTGTCCGGAGATGTGGTTGCGACGGGGGATGTCCAGGATGAGTCTTGCTGAGGCGTTCTGGATCGGCTGGAGTCTCTTCTGGAGTTTGGCGGTGGTTCCGGCGTAGAGGGAGTTGCCGTAGTCCAGTCGGCTGGTGACGAGGGCCTGGGTGACCGTCTTCCTGGTCTCGGTGGGGATCCACCGGAAGATCTTGCGTAGCATGCGTAGGATGTTGAAGCACGACGAGGAGACGGCGTTGACTTGTCTGGTCATGGAGAGGGAGGAGTCCAGGATGAAGCCCAGGTTGCGTGCGTGGTCTGTTGGTTTGGGTGCGCTGCCTAGGGCGGGGGGCCACCAGGAGTCGTCCCAGGCGGAGGGTGAGGATCCCAGGATGAGGACTTCCGTCTTGTCCGAGTTCAGTTTCAGGCGGCTGTTCTTCATCCATTCAGCTACCTCTTTCATCCCTTCGTGTAGGTTGGCTCTGGCGGTGGCGGGGTCGTTGGTGAGGGAGAGGATCAGCTGGGTGTCGTCGACGTAGGAGATGATGTTGAGGTTGTGCTGGCGTGCGATGGCTGCGAGGGGACTCATGTAGATGTTGAAGAGGGTTGGGCTGAGCGAGGAGCCTTGAGGAACGCCGCAGATGACTTCGGTGGCTTCTGATCTGAACGGGGGGAGGCGGACTCTCTGTGTCCTTCCGGAGAGGAAGGAGATGGTCCACTCCAGTGCCTTCTCCTGGATTCCGACGTTGCTGAGGCGCTGTACTAGGGTACGGTTATTTACAACAAGGGGTGGTGATGGACAGAGTCTCTGAATTAAGCAGAGTACTCTCACCCAGTCAAGAGATCAGGGCTAGATCCAACACCGTTTTTTAGCTCATTGCACCATCCCAGTTTCAGAACCTGGCTGTATGCAAATTAGTCTGTCCCTGGCCCAGTACATCATGGGAACAGGGCAGAACAGACTACAAAAGCCAATTCTTACACTGGGAAGGAAACAAGCTTCCGGGGACCGGTTTCTGGCATTACAGCCGTCTTCGGCCCGGCTTGCTTGAATCCTGATGGTGCAATGAGCAAGGGACTCACATCTGAGTATACCCTTCCACGCTTAGGGTGGACAAAATTATTTACAACAAGGGGTGGTGATGGACAGAGTCTCTGAATTAAGCAGAGTACTCTCACCCAGTCAAGAGATCAGGGCTAGATCCAACACCGTTTTTTAGCTCATTGCACCATCCCAGTTTCAGAACCTGGCTGTATGCAAATTAGTCTGTCCCTGGCCCAGTACATCATGGGAACAGGGCAGACCAGACTACAAAAGCCAATTCTTACACTGGGAAGGAAACAAGCTTCCGGGGACCGGTTTCTGGCATTACAGCCGTCTTCGGCCCGGCTTGCTTGAATCCTGATGGTGCAATGAGCAAGGGACTCACATCTGAGTATAC
Source organism: Lissotriton helveticus (assembly GCF_964261635.1). Classification (NCBI taxonomy): domain Eukaryota; kingdom Metazoa; phylum Chordata; class Amphibia; order Caudata; family Salamandridae; genus Lissotriton; species Lissotriton helveticus. The sequence goes on along the minus strand of NC_136059.1, from coordinate 2,123,996,564 downwards.
CCTTCCACGCTTAGGGTGGACAAAATTATTTACAACAAGGGGTGGTGATGGACAGAGTCTCTGAATTAAGCAGAGTACTCTCACCCAGTCAAGAGATCAGGGCTAGATCCAACACCGTTTTTTAGCTCATTGCACCATCCCAGTTTCAGAACCTGGCTGTACTAGGGTACGGTGGCAGACAGTGTCGAAGGCCGTGGAGAGGTCTAGGAGGATGAGGGCCGCTGTTTCTCCGTTGTCGAGCAGAACTCGGATGTCATCGGTGGCTGCGATCAGGGCGGTCTCGGTGCTGTAGTTGGCCCGGAAGCCAGACTGCGAGAGGTCGAGGGATCCGTTTGTCTCGAGGAAGGCGGCCAGCTGCTTGTTGACGGTCTTCTCGATGACTTTAGCGGGGAACGGCAGCAGCGAGATGGGTCGGTAGTTCTTGAGGTCGGAGGGGTCGGCTGATGGCTTCTTTAGTAGGGCGCTGAGTTCGGCGTGCTTCCAGTTCTCCGGGAAGGTGGCGGTGTTGAAGGAGGTGTTGATGATGTCCCGCAGGTGGGGTGCGATGACAGCGTCGGCCTTGTTGAAGACGTGGTGAGGGCAAGGGTCGGTCGGAGATCCGGAGTGGATGGAGTTCATCGTGCGGACGGTGTCTTCGGTGCTGATCGGGGTCCAGGCGCGGAGGGTGGTGGTGGGGGGCGGTGGTTCGGTCGTGGCGTGCGTCGGTTGAGTGCTGAAGCTGTTGTGTATGTCCGCGATCTTGTTGTGGAAGTAGGAGGCGAGGGAGTTGCAGAGGTCTTGCGAAGGGGTGATGTCGTTGTTTCCGGCGCTGGGTTGGAGAGCTCTTTAACGATGTTGAAGAGTTCCTTGCTGTTGTGTGCATTGTTGTCCAGTCGTTCCTTGAAAGCAGTTTTCTTGGTGGTGTGGATCAGTTGGTGGTGTTTTCGGGTGGCGAGCTTGAGGGCAGTCATGTTGTCCGGTGTTGGGTCTCTGCGCCAGGCTTTCTCAAGGGCTCTGCAGTTCTTCTTCGAGTTCTTGAGTTCGTCGGTGAACCATGGGGCTTTCTTGCTGCCGGGTCTGCTGGGCGGGGTCCTCAGAGGGGCGAGGTCATCTGCGCAGTCGCTGATCCACTTCGTGAGGTTGGTGGCCGCTTGGCTGGGGTTCGTTGCGCTGGTGGGTGGGTTCTTGCTCAGGGAAGTTGTGAGCTGGTCGGCTGTGATCTTGTTCCAGCTTCTGCGTGCAACCTTTTGCTGTTGGTGGTGGATAGTGGTCCTTTTGAAGCTGAAGTGGACGCAGCTGTGGTCCATCCAGTGGAGTCCGGTGGCGTGGCTGAAGGCGATGTCCTTGCTGGAGGAGAAGACGGGGTCGAGAGTGTGTCCGGCGTAGTGGGTGGGGGTGGTCACCAGTTGCTTGAGTCCGAGGTTGGCGAGGTTGTCCAGCAGGGTGGCTGCAGGCAAGAGGGAGCGTTTTTTTTATACGTTGTGTGGGAGTGTGAATCTGTGGCGCGCTATTGGACAGAGGTGGGGAATGCATTGGGGGACATGGCGGGAGGGCCTTTGACACTTACACCAGAAATTCATCTTCTGGGCCACCTCCCGGGGTATAAAGGCTGCGTGAGGCGCTTCCTCGGGATGGGCCTTTTGGTGGCCAAACGTAGAATTGCTTGCAGATGGGGCAGTGGCAGGGCTCCCAAGTTCAAGGACTGGTTGGCCAACCTCACGTATTGCCAAGAACAAAGTAATATTTATACTGAGTTAATCCCCGCCTTTTCAAAACCATGCAACATTTGGGAGCCCCTCACTAGTTACCTGCTGTGGGTGGCTGCGGGGGACAGAGAGGACAACTCTACTCCGGCACGAACTGACTGCCCCGCTACGACAGATGGCTCACAGGATAGAGGGAACCAACATTAATGAGGTTATTGTATAAACTCACCAGGTATATGCCTAATGATGTGTACTGGGGTTTGCACAGCCTGACCATAACTCTGCATTGCACTGCTGTAGCCACGATGAATCAAAGTAATGCCTATTTTGCACTGTCATTGTTGTGTTGATGTATGTAAAAAATGCCAATAAACAAAGTTTTTTTTTTTTAAACACTGTAGGGGTACAGGGCTCGCTTACCTTTTCCCTCACCCCTGGTATAGTGTACCCAGCTGATCTATGCCAGCGCAGTGGGTTGTAGGCATGGCATACAGGTATGTGATGTCATCTATTCACTATGTTCTGCACCAAAACATGCAGTGTGTGTGTGTGTGTGTGTGTGTGTGTGTGTGTGTGTGTGTGTGTGTGTGTGTGCGTGCGTACGTGTGTGTGTGTGTGTGTGTGTGTAGGTAGGTAGGTAGGTAGGTAGGTACAGGGCCTCTAAGGGCTGCAGCCCTTAGAGGCCTTTCCTGGCCACATGGTACCTTTAAAAAGGGACTGACATATTGCCAGAGATGTGCCAATTGGGGGTACAAGGTACAGCTTTGGGGAAAGAACACAGGCCCTGGGAACCTGATTGTCAGGGACCCAGGGCACTTCAAGAGAAAGTAGTCTGGCAAAAAGTGAGGGGGTTACTGCAACAGAAACCCAGCTTCCTACAGTTTACCGTCTCAAGTTTTGTGGCAAGAGTCCATTCACGTTGGAGAGGGTTGCAGGGAACAAGCAGAGCATTGTGGGCGTTGGTCTGCATGGCACAATGAGCAGGGCGGACATCGTGGATGGGTGGGTTTGAGCTTCGCAGTGGCGGTCCTCCGGAGGCAATCAATGCTTGATGTGTGAAGAAATGTACTAGCAGCAGTTCACATTGAATTTTAGTGTTAGAGTCGCGGTTCCATGTGAAGGGGCTCATTCGCGGTTGCGAAGAGCCCAAAATCTTAATTTCAGGAGTCTGTGAGCCACACCAAGGGGTAAGGACCTGAGAGGCAAAATTTGGGGGTCAGGAGCTCAGTGCAGTTGGGTCCAGGAACTGGTTGGGAAGCTTTTATGTCCATGAGGCTCAGATCAGGAGGCCAGCAGACTAGTCCTTTGAGTCACTCAGGGGTCATGGGTTCAATAAGAAGTTGCAGGTCCAGTTCTTCTTACCCAGGCAAGAAGACAGCAGGCAGCAGGTCAGCACAGCAGGGCAGTAGTTCCTTTAAAGTGGCAGTCCAGCAGATTGGCAGTCCTTGTAGCAGCACAGCAGTCCTTCTTCCTGGCAGAGTATCCATAAGTCGAGAAGTGTACTGAAGAATAGGTATTTGAAGTCCCACTTTTATACACTGGTGCAGTGTTTTGTAAGGGATTCTGGGCAAAAAAACCTGATGAGAGCCATGCAAGTCACCACACCCTGGATTCCCCCAGGAGTCTAGATTTGATGCTAAAGCTGTGCACATTTGTTGGGTTTCTGTAGGTGCTGGCTGAGCTAGGGCCCACACTCCACAGATAACCACTTTGCAAAAAAAAGGTTGGTTTTGAGTGGGAAAATGTGATGTATCTATGTTGTGTTTTGGGCAGTTTCCTGCCGCAGACACTAGGCTTACACACACAAATGAGGTACCATTTTTATTGGCAGACTTGAGGAAATGCTGGGTAGAAGGATGTTTGTTGCTCCCTGCAGATTCCATAACATTAAATCACATAAATATGAGAAACATTGGGTTTTTGTAGTCAGATTTTGAGGTTTGCAAGAGATTTTGGGTAAAAAAAAATCTGGTGAGAGCCGCCACCCGTCCCCCCACCCTAGATTTCCCCATTAGTCTAGTTTTCAAAAATGTGCAAGTTTTCTAGGTTTTCATAGGTGCCGGCTGAGCTAGGGCCCAAAATCCACAGGTACCTACTTTACAAAATAAGGGTCAGTTTTGAGTGAAAAAATTAGAGGTATCCATGTTGTATTTTGGGCTATACATTACAGAAATATGAGGAAAATGTGTGTTTTTAGTCAAAGTTTGAGGTATGCAAGGGAGTCTAGGTAAAAAAAAACTACTGCCACAGAAATTCCCCCACCCTAGATTCCATCAAGTGTCTAGTTTTTAAAAATGTGAAAGTTTAGTAGGTACCCACTGGTGCTGGCTGAGTTATGGCCCAAAATCCAGACGTACCCACTTTACAAAAAGGGTCCATTTTGAGTGGAAAAATGTGATGGGTCAATATATTTTATGGGCCATTTCCTGTTGCTGTGACTAGGCCTAGGCACAAAAATGAGGTACCATTTTCATCAGGAGACTTGGGGAAATGCTAGGTGGAAGGAAGTTTGTGGCTACCCACAGCTTCCAGTTTTATTTAATTACAGTTTGAAGTGTGATAGAGATTGCAGTGTGAAAAAATCTGGTGAAAGCCATGCAAGTCACCTCAACCTTGATTCCCTCAGGTGTATAGTTTGTAAAAGTGTTTAAATTTGCTAGGATTCCCCAGGTTCTGGCAGAGCTAGGGCCCAAAATCCACAACTACCCACTTTGCAAAAACAGGGTCAGCTTTGGGTGGTAAAATGTGATGTATCCTGTCGCGGGCACTGGGCCTACCCTCACAAGTGAGGTGCCATTTTTATCGGGAGACATGGGGGAATGTGGGTGGAAAGAAGTTTGTGGCTTCCTGCAGATTCCAAAACTTTCCATCACAAACATGTGAGGAAAATGTGTTTTTAGTCACACTGTAAGATTTGCAAGGGGCACTGGGAAAAAAAAAACCTGGTGAGAGCCACACCTCACCCCACCCTGGTGTCTGGTTTTAAAAAAAAAAAATTGCGCACAATTCCTAGGTTTACCTAGGTGCCTGCTGTGAAAGGACCTAAAATCCATAGCTTCCCACTTTGCAAAAAAGGGTCAGTTTTGAGTGTGGAAAATGTGAGGCGTCATTGCTGTGTTTTGGGCAATTTCCTTTGCCGGTCACAAGGCTTACCCGCACAGGTGAGGTACCATTTGTATTGAAAGACAAGTAGGAGCATAGAATAGTAGAACATGTTTTATTGCCAATTGTATTTTGCTGCATTTGTGCCTTTCAAATGTAAGCCAGTGTATAAGAAAGAAGACATTTTGAAAAATACCCTCTAATTCATATGCTAGTATGGGTACCCACAAATTCAGATACGTACAAATATTAGCTGCCCCTAAACCTCATCTATTTATCTTGTGCCCATGTCAGAAATACATATTTTTCCTTGATACCCATTTTTCCTTCTACATATTTCACCATATGAATTTGTCTATACTCCGTACACTGTTACACATTCATCGTGAAGACATCAGTGACTAGTAACAAAACGTGTGTGTGCCAGTGTACAATGATCCTCGATTGCCCATGTTGTCTTCCTTCTAGAGTCTTTAAGCCGTGCAGGAGTAATATTCTCAGTTGATGGCTTGGTGGAGGAGACGGTCTGAGAGACTGAACTACTATTCCCTTGATTCCTGCTTAACCGGAAGTATAAAAGCAGCTTTGGGGTTCAGCATGCTGCAGATTATTCTTGCCAGGTCTCCGAAGCAGAGCTGCTGTGCATTTGTATCGAGTCTTCTTCTGGGTAAGGGTGCAGTGTACCAATCAAAGTTTGGATTGTTGAAACGGTGGCTGAGTGAAGGTTGTGCTCTAATCGCTGCTAGGCTTAGTCTATTTAAACAAAGCGGACATTTCTTTCTGTGTTGGGAACGTGTTACCAAAAACATTTTTTTGGGGTGAAGTATTTGCCGGTGTTATTCCTAAGACAATTCACTGTTTGGTGAGTATTCTTCACCTTGCCCGGATAACTTGTTTGTATTTGAACTCTTTGGCTTCCCTGCAATATTTTGATAGAATTTCAGAATATCGATTTTGTTACTGAGATAAAAAAAGTCCTAAGGAACTTATAAACTATACAAAAGTAAGTTGCTGTTATGAAAACCACTAATCACTGATTCCTTTATTGCAATGCTGCGAATCTGTTACCCATTGAAACATTTATTAGTTCTTTTGAATTCTCTTTTCGATATCCTAACAGGGCATCATTTGAGCCCTGGTTGGTCCAATCCCTGTGAGGCATGTCTTCTTGTTCTATTTGGTAGGTATTCATGATTACAGGAATGGTGAGGGAAATCTACCAGTACAAGTTTAGGTAGATAAATTTGCAGTTTTATATTACAGTATTACTCTGAGGAAAGAGGATAGTGGAGTACTTGGACTCTTGTCCTTGGAAACAAGGTTATCCAGGGTTATTATCTATTGCGGGTAAAAAATTACATATACTTGTATAGAAGAATTTGATGATCAGTAATCATTTAATATATATATAACAAGTTCATATGTTCTGTTTTACGGATCTCCCTCACTGCCATTCCCTTACTTCCCTCACTTGATCACCTTAATCATATGTGTTGTTATAGCAATCGGATTTAAGGCTATCAATAGGTGGACCACTTTGAGCTGCAAGCCGATCCCGAGGGACTCGATTATTGAGACTCAACAGTATACAATGAAAATCCATTGAAAGGAGCAGCTGAGTTGTTGGCTCTACATGATTAAACCCAAACTTTTTGCTTCTTTCTCCTTTGTTTTTCCTGACCTATAGTTGTTGGGTATAGGACTCTGGGCATTTTACGACTGCTGATCAGTGCTAAAGTGCATATGCTCGTCGTGTAAAGTGTTATGGTGATTGTTTATCCATGAATGGCATATTTGTTTTACCAGTAAGTCCCTAGTAAAGTGCACTGAGTGTGACAGGGCTGGTAATTCAAATGCTACGAGTGGGCTTGCAGCACTGATTGTGCCACCCACATGGGTAGCCCTAAAATGTTGTCTCAGGCTCGCCACTGTAGTGCATGTGCGCATTTGTTTACTGCCATGTTGACCAGGCCAGTGTACCCACTTGCCAGGCCTGACCCTTCCCTTTAACATTGGACACCCCTATGGTCGGCTCAAGGTACCTCCCTGGGCAGGGTAAAGTGTATGTGAAAGGTAGGACATGTACTAGAGTGGGGAACATGTCCTGATAGTGAAATACTGCCAAATTCGTTTTTCACTATTGAAAGGCTATTGTTCCCATAGGACAGAATGGGGAATGCTGTGTAACATGTTTATCTGCATATCTTCCCATAGGAGTGAGATGGAAAATTGGAGTCTGGTATCCCTGAATTCAGAATTTAATAAAACATCTTTTAGGAAGAATGTCTTTTAAATTCTGTGTTTGAAAATAGCACTTTTAGAAAGTGGCTATTTTCTTGCTGAATCTTTCTGTGTGCCGCTGCCTGTTTGTGGATTGACTGTCTGGTTTGAGAGTGACAAGGGCTGGGGTGGCTCCAGGAGTCTGGGTCAGTTAGCACTAGGCTGAATAGACCTATCTGTGTTTGGAGTGGTGGGAGGAGTAGCACCTGGGCCTGAACACGGCTGTGCCTGCCTTCCACAATGCTGGCTTCACCTCCTGCGGTGTGTCTGATGACCCTGGCCCACACTAACAAAGGAAGAAGTTTTGCACTGGCAGAGTGCATCCAAAATTGGTTTAGACTGGGTCCAGGACCACTCACACATAGAGAACAAAGACATTTGGGGTATAAATATGAGAGCTGAAACACCTGAACTTTAGACTACTTTGGAACCAAGCAGGAACCTTTGCTGAGGAGAAAAGCTGAAGAGTCGAAGGAGAAGTGCTGCCTTTACTGTGTGTCTGCAGTTGGCCTGCAGATGCTATTTCTGCCAAAGGAAGAACAAGGTACTTTGATGTGTGCTGTGCCCCCCTGCTTGACAAGGACTTTGCAGTGTGCTGTGTCCTGAAAAGAAAGTCTCCAAGGGTCTGAGAAGAGCTGGCCTCCTGTTGTGGGAACACAGGGATATAAAAGTTTCCAAGAATACTCCCTGATCAAGAGGAATCCCTGCCAACGAAGATCAGCTGAAGAGACGGAGGAGAAGTACTGCCCAAGTGTGTCTAGGGCTGGCCTGCAGTTTGCTGTTTGTACTGAGGAGAGGACCAAGGGATTTGCTGTGTACTTTGCCCCCCCGCTTGAAGAAGGACTTTGCTGAGTGCTGTGTCCAACTGAAGAGAAGTCTCCAAGGGCCTGAGAAGAGCTGGCCCCCTGTTTCTGAAGTCCCAGGCACAAAAGGACTTCACCACCAGCTTCCCTGAACTTCCTTGCTGAGAGTTCCAGTCTGCCAGGAGGGCTTGTTACTGTGAGTGAGGCCTTTTTGCTGCTGGGAGCTGGAAGCGCGAAGCAACGAGAGAGAAGGGCGATGCAGCCGCTGTCGCATCGCTAAGCAGGCGTATCGCCGCTGTCGCCATTGCATCACCGGAGAAGCGTGTCGCAGGGCTTGTCGCAACTCAAGAAACCACCGATTTCGCTGCACTGCCGTCGGGCGTGCACGCATTGTATCCACGTTGTCACATCGCATCAGACACGCCATTTTATTGCATCACAACCGGAGTGCAGGAAGAGTCAATGGATCGCTTTCTATGCGACCCTTTTGCTTGTTCTGCGTTACACATCTAAGGTACTTTGAGAGAAAAGTGTTGCATTTACCATCTACAAGTTTATTTTTGCAACAACCCTTTTTAAAGACATTCTACTGAGTATCTGTATGTTGGATTTTTGTCGTGTTGGTCTTGTTTAGTTTAGGTAAAGATATATATTTTTTAACTGGTGTGGAGTCCATTTGTGGTGTTTTCACTGTGTTACTGTGAGCGTTGGTACAAATACTTTACACATTGCCTGCCTTTGGGATAAGCCTGTCTGCTCGTGCTAAGCTGCCAAGGGGGTGAGCAAGGATTATCTAAAGTATGTACCCCCTTACCCTGACAAGAAGCAAGGGTCTCTATTTGGACAAAGGTACCTACCTCTGCCAACTAGAGGCCCCAATCTAACACAGACATATTGGTATATTGCATTTGCAAATTGTCCATTGTGACAAAAAGTTACAAATAAAAATGTTGCCGCAAATGGTAGGTTTTTCCTACTCATTTTCAACATTCTTTATTTCAACAGTCATCTTCTTTGGAAAAACCTTGAATGATCTATATATATGATCAGTTGCTGAATCTGGAATGTTTGCTGCTTTTTAAAAATGTATAGCTTTCCTGGATCACCCATGGTTTCCACCGCAAACTGAAACTAGGTTGAGAGCAGAAAAAATAGGGGAAATCGACTACCTCTTTGAAAAATGCCAAAACTGCAGTGATACGTTGGTTATTCAGCTCTGTGACAGATGGTGACTGTAGCACAGCAAACCGTCTGTTGATGCCATTTATGTAGAGAAAAGAGTACCTACCTCTGCCAACTAGAGGCCCCAATCTAACACAGACATATTGGTATATTGCATTTGCAAATTGTCCATTGTGACAAAAAGTTACAAATAAAAATGTTGCCGCAAATGGTAGGTTTTTCCTACTCATTTTCAACATTCTTTATTTCAACAGTCATCTTCTTTGGAAAAACCTTGAATGATCTATATATATGATCAGTTGCTGAATCTGGAATGTTGGCTGCTTTTTAAAAATGTATAGCTTTCCTGGATCACCCATGGTTTCCACCACAAACTGAAACTAGGTTGAGAGCAGAAAAAATAGGGGAAATCGACTACCTCTTTGAAAAATGCCAAAACTGCAGTGATAAGTTGGTTATTCAGCTCTGTGACAGATGGTGACTGTAGCACAGCAAACCGTCTGTTGATGCCATTTATGTAGAGAAAAGAGACTTTTTATCCAGATCAGGTATTTCCTATTTGTCCCAAAAAAAACTGTATATTTTGCCTAATTTTACAGTTCCCACCAGGGGGATCCACAAATCCTGGGCACCTCTAGACTCTCCAGGGCGTTGGAAAAATTTATGCACATTTGGCATGGATGCCTACATGGAAAAAAGTTATGAAGCCTAAGAGCAAAGTACCCCAAATAGCCAGTAAAGTTCTCAGCACGGGTGGGGGGGGAGGTGCAGCAGTTCAGGGGTTAACAACAAAGGAATAAAATCCTATCATAATGCCCTTTCATTGTGTTATAGGACAAATGGTATTACCATTGTTTGGTCTGTGGCTTCTTATATATGGTGAGCTTTGCTCATCTTGAAGAAAGAGCCTAAGTCAGCTCTTGCTCAGTGTTTGTATTGCACAATGTTATTACCCTCTTGATTTACGTTTTTATGTATGGTTTATATTGCCTATCCAGATAAACAAGCCATAACAACTATTTGATCTTTGCTAGTATTGTGATATCATCACCTCTTTAAAATATATTCTTTCTTCGCTATCGCTGACTGTATTTTGACAAAAATATTGGAATTAACTTTAAATGTATGTTTTATTGTTAGGTGGAAGTTTTTATTGGATTTATTTGGGTATGTATTTTAAAAATTGTCTTAATGTTGAACTTTTTTGTGACTTTTTACCATTTTATGGCTACAAGCTGAAACATCAATAAACCAATCAAGTATATTCCAAGTTGTAAGTCTGAACCCAGAAAAGTTGACCTAGCTCTCTTGCACCGCCAGATGGCACCACAGCACTGCCTGCTTCGAAGTGACATCACATCCGCCGTGCTCTTCCTTGCTGCTCTGACAACAATTTGCTGCCTTCTTTTCCACTCATTATAGACCAGGGGTCTCCAACCTTTATTGAGGTGAGAGCTACTTCTGATCCATGAAAATCATTGCGAGCTACTAAAGGCCAGAGTAACTTGTACATTATTCCCAAAGTCCCTCCATGCCCAGCTTCATTGACAAGGGATAACCAGACACCCATTTAGTGTCTGCAATGCACAATATGAAACCAGTGAGCCTGGTATTAGTCCTGGATTTCCTCTTCAACAAACTGCGTACTCCGGACCTCTGCCATAAACAGCTAAGAAACTACAATCATAAGAAATCATATGACCGTGCAGTGCTGTTCAAAGCTGCAATCATTCTAAAAACCATAACCTGCACATCTGTCTCTCACACCTTCTCATCCACCACACTACTACGTTTCATAACTCGATAATAGAACATCGGTGGCCATCAAGCACAACATGGAACTCTTCCCACATAGGCTCAAAAAATAAAGACAACACCTTTCCCACCACAAACCCTATATGGATTGGCTTACAGGCTTTGTGAAAAGCAAGCAGCTGGGTTCTAGCGGACAGCACCACCAAGACTAGTCACAGGATTATTATCATATATTGCCCACCTCAAATTACCTGCTGCTAGTAGATCATAGAAAACATAGCAATTTTTTGGGTGAATGAGAGGCAACATCAATTTGTTCAAATTAAAACTGTACAACCAGATTGACGAGGAGAGTCTTGTATAGGTATTCTTCTTTTATTTTTAGTAGTGTTTTTGGTATGCACAGAACAGAATCAGCCAACGCATTTCGCCCAATGGATGGGCTTCTTCAGGGCAAAGGTTGTTGATAATGCACCTAATTCGTCAACGATTGACCATTAAAATTCGTGGTGAGTAAACAGTTGGAAGAAGGGACCTTTCGATCTTGAGTGCTGGGTCTGAAAGAGGAGCCGTGTCCGGTTGTGATCCTTCTGCCTGAAAAAACTGGAGCGCAATGACCTAATTTTTCTACATCATCATATGACCAGACCTTGAAATGCCAGAGTTCAGGGAGAGCACTGTACAAATTATTTCATAACAGACTTTACATTTATTCCCTGTAATTATAACCTATTCCACAGATATGGTGCACATGACTTGCCACTTAGTTCATTATTATAGAATTATCATCAGGGGTGGTGGGAATCAATGATTGGTTCATGTTCAGTTATTACTTCTAAAAATGCCTCTCAATGTAAGTACTGTAATATGCTGTTCATCCGAAATGCTTATGTATGTAAAAGAAATATACGTTGTGATTTTCTAAAACACTCTATATATATTTTTATATGCCTTTTGTGCCACTATTTGCATTATTTTCAAGTCTTTGCTCACGCAAGGAAGGGGCCACAGACCTTAGCTTGGCCGATGCTCAGCGCTCCTAGTTAATGTATTGGCCTCGTTTACAACAGAAACATATGGCCACTGCAAGGGTGAGGAACTTCTTTAAATGGGATACATTAGAAGAGAATTGTGAAGCCTTATATTCATTGTGCTTAAAATCAACACTCCATTTAAAATTACTTGCATGATATCATGAAACTAAATGCATCATTTTATACGTATTTTGTGTTTTAAAAAAAACACCTATTGGAAGTTCTCCCTGGGCACAAACCGGAGCCAGTAACTTAATTTTACATTACATTTCTTCCATTATTTAATTAAAATGTGATGAAAATACATGTAAAATTATATCCTCGGTTCCGTTTTGAGGCCAGGAACAACGTGCAAGGTACACTATTTATTTGAAAATAAAAGATGCCTGTGAAACGCTGCTTTAATTTAATGATTAAATTAAAGCAAAGTTTAAGATTGATTTATCACTTGATCGAACTACTGCTCATGTTTTAGATGCCTCGAATAATGGCATGCACAGACATCTATTTAAGAAAAAGTTACGTTTCACTTGGCCACAAACCTGATGGCTGTCCGGTTCTGCTTCAGGTGGCTGGCACTGCGTCGCCAGTATTTCAGCATGGAGACCCAATTATGCATTCAAGGCTGCCACTCCGGCCGCAAAATGCACAGGATCAGAGCAGGAAGGCATGCAGCAAAAGGCGTGCATAGTGGTTCTCTGTGGGCAGCCAACACTGCCCATGTGCTGGCTGACGTCAACAACGTTGCCCCGCCCTAGATGGGCCCAAATTGCAGTTGGTTCCTGCCGCGGGAGAGAAGCAACTGCAAAAAGCCTAAAAAATAAACAAAACGACAACAACAGGCTACTAAAGTGGAAGTCAGCCCGTGAGCTACTGGCAGGGCATCTGCGAGCTACCGGTATCTCTCGATCGACTGGTTGGCGACCCCTGTTATAGACTGAGATGAAATGTAAATAACTAACTTAGATCTTAATACAATTCACAAATGAGGAGGCATGTGGGTTGGGAATGAATGTGCTGATGCGTAAAGTTATATGTATTATGTAGAAATACTGTTAGTGAAGGTAAGTACCTAAGTCTTCTGATGGATACGTATACCTGCAGACTTCTCACCTCATGAATCAATGCGCCCTGGAGAAGAAAAACACAAACAGCAGTGCCATATGAACCCATGAAGGCAACCATCCCTGCCAGGTCAGTGTGGAGAAAGTTATTTATGAGAGGAACAGGCTAGAACCTCCCAACAGCCTAACACACAACCCAGCTAGGAACACTTCTGGATAGTAGAAATTCAGTGGTCTAAACTCTTTAAAGTGGCCCAGAATCTCTAAAACACCTCACATAAGGACACCTAGAAAAGGTCACCTCATAAGGACTTTTTTTAAATGCGCTATAAAGAGTTTTAATTTTATATTTTAGGTAGCATGACCAAATATCAATCTAAATACCTTGCGCAGAAAGTCAGGATCGTAGGACAACAGCCACACCTGTAGTCCTGTACAGACAACGTGAACCAAAACAAAACACATCAGAATCTAGTGGCAAAACAGACTCCACTAAGGTTGTTACGAACAAAGATATTCGCCTCAGCAGGTCAGAAGAAAAAAGTGTTCTTGTTAGCATGTTGGCAAAAGATGACAAGGAGTATAGTAAATGTTTCCCCGAGGAAAAGATGCATCCATTACAGCACTATAAAAGGTACCCCCATTACCAGTCTTGGCACATGGATAGTCCCAAGATGATGGCCAGCATGTAAATAGCAGAGCAGAACAGCCCATGTCATTTCTACCCCTTCACGTTAATAAAAAGACCAGGCATTAGCCACCTGTACAGAGGATCAAACTTTCCAATAAACGGTATTCTGAGCATGCGTTAAATATCCTTTTTTCCTCAATCAACAGATTTGATCCATAAAAGGTAGACTGAATCAATATAATGGGAGAGATCAAGAGAACCGGTATACGATGGGTAGAAAAGCATGCAACCTTCGACATTTCTATTCACTGCAATTGAAGGAGCCGGGTTCCCTCTCTTGATTGCACTCTGGAACCCTCAGTTGAAGGACCTTTGGTGTCTGCTTTAGAAGTGTAGAAGGTAAAAATAACTCATACGGTTTGAACCACCAGCGCAAAAAAATCACAGACTCCAGGTAGTCAAGTTTAGTGGGTTTATTACAAAGCCAAAAACAGCCTGACATACAGGCACCTCAAGAAGAGGTTGTAAAAATACTTTGAAACTAATACAAAGCCATACCTACGACCGAAATTCAGCTTCTCGAACATGAAAAGGATAACAAATTCCAAGACCAGAATGCAGGCAATAAGTGGCCCACGTCTAGATTGGTCTTCATTGGAGGATTGTAAGTAAAAAGCATTAGTATGCCGCTAAACTACCACTAACATGACATCCCTATTTAGCATTCCCCAGGCAAGTCAAGAAAAGGTGTCGGCGCGTGAAGACTTCCTAAAAAGTACACTCATGTTGCATGGGTCAAACAGCCAAAGGCTACAGAGCTCGTTCTAAGATGCTCCTTCTCTCCTCATCCATCTCCTCTCCTCTCCTCTCCTCTACTAACTCAACCCCCAGGACACTGTCCCTAATTCAAACACCAAAATCTCTTCTCACGCCCCCTACTCATCTTCTGATCACCTCATCAGGTTAGGTGCTCCTCATAGGTGATTTTCCAGTTAGTTTCGATACTCTCAGATCCTGGCTTGTGACCTTGATTCCCTAGCCTTCTCCAGTGATAAAGAACACCATCCCACGTTATCAGCGCTTTCTTGGTTAAATGTATTCTTTCCTCCCTTAAACCTAACTCCTAAAACAAAAGTGTCATTCTAACTAACAAAGATGAGTTTCTCCACCTGTAATAAAAATTGTGAGGAAGGAACAAATCTAACACACACACGAAATTTAAACATCCTCTATGACTAAAGAACACCAGGGAGAATACATTTCAGGCCTACAGAAATTGGCTAACATAAGAATATAATACATATTCCTCATGAGTTTACATATAAATGCACTCTTGCACTGAGCATTTCTAAATCAACAGGTTACATGGGCACATCAGATGAGTGAATAAATGCAAACAGTTAGCAGAATTCTACATGTTAATGTCTTCAGCTAGACATGCATGTATTGCAACATTATTCTCTAACACATCATATTTCATTTTATTACAGTACACATTCTACTGTCACAGGTTAATAAGTCAAAAGATTAAATGTAGGTGTGAACTACTCATGATTATAATGCACCCCTACAAATGGAAGAGCACCATTGCACTCTATCAGTCCCTCCCTCTGATGACAAGTGTCATCACAACCATCTACAACTCCCTCTAGAGAGAACCAACCTAAACAGAAGGTGTAGCCAGCTTTACTTGCAGGAACTTTTCTAGACTTTTGAGATTCTCAGAGTAACTGCCCTGAAATCTCTCCATTCTCCTTTCCCGTTCTCTAAGAGATCTCCCAGCCTGTCCTGCCTTATGCTATTTATAGGCTCTTATCAATCCAACCAAAAGAATCATGCAAACCACTACTATGATGATTGGCTCCAAGATATAACCAAGGCTTGCAAACCACCTTTCAACCTTTCCAAGTCCTTTTACAACCTTGTGCCAAACTTCCTCCGTTACAAAGTCATGGATATCATGATGAACCTCAGAGACGTTGCTTATATATTACCTCAGATCCTTGCTATGGTCTAGGAAATAAGTACAGCACTGTTGGACCCTTAACTTTTTACAGGCTCCACCCTCTTTTGCCAATAATGTGTCTAGAGCAAGTCGGTTCAGCATCACCATAGCCTTTATCGACATCATCTCTCCGTCCACAAGCAACAAAGATTGGGCTGTGTTTGCTGACAGCTTATCCACAACAGTTGACAACCATCTAATCTTTATATAATTCAAAACCACTCCCAAACTTGGTAACATTGCTCCAAAAACATCTCCAACAATCTCTCCTGCCCTTGCACCACACTGTTCCCTATGATGTAGTCCACCTTCCGACGGGCCCAAATTCTCAACATGATAGATCTTGGGAAACACAACAGCCACATAGCATGTACCATACCAATTCAGTGGTAGATGCACATATGCATTCTTTCCACACTCAAGATACACATTGGGCACCATTTGCACTGCTTCTTGCAAGAACTTCTTTGCAGCAGATTCAATTGTGAAGATGTGATCACACACACTAAGTCCTACAATAAGCTTATCATAGTTGGTCTGCATCTGTCTAATGCAAAATTCTCCTCGCTGTTCAAAATCGAAAGCTATTGGACAGTAACTCCCTTCTGCCTTATGGGCCAACTCCTCTTGGGTCCATGTGAACTTCCCATCCCTACTAATTAACTTGACAGCTAATTGTCTATGTCTATCTTCTACTTGATCTATGAATTTCTGTTATCTATCCATTAGTAAGCATGTCACATTATGATGCTGAGCATAAGCTGTATCTAGGGTAATGGTAGGTATGAAATACTTCCCTATTCTCTCTTTCAGCTTGTAATATCATACTAATTTAGGTGCTTGTAAGCTGGAACTTCTGAAAGCACTGCATCATAGATTGAAAAATAATATTCATAGTGACCCTACCGTAAAACATACTAAGCAATAAACTACATGAAATTCCATAAGTCAGGGGTAGGTGATGGTAGCAAATACCCTCCTCCACTGACGCAGGCAACTGCATACACATATAACAATCTCTCACATCCATCGTATTGACATACTCATATAGCAGCTTTGCGTAAGCATCAGGGGCCAGATGTAAAACCATTCAGTTTTGCAAGAAGCAAATTGCATTGATTTGCGGCTCGCAATTTGCGACTCACAAAAGTGAATGTACAACCGTGTCTCAGACACTGTTAGCGATTCCCAATGGGATTGCAAATTGCATGCCTCATTAATATTCATGAGGCAAGCGCAATGTGCAACCCCATTGGAAATGGCCTGCACACCCAGGGATGGTGGCCGGTTGGGGTCTGCAGACCACCATGTCTGGTACTGCTTTTAAACAAAGCAGTTTTTTTTTATGCAGCCCGTTTTCTTTACAGGAAAACGGGTTGCTTTTAAAAAAGAATAATGAAACTTTTCAGTTTCATTTTTTAAGAGGAGGCAGTGGTCCCTGGGACCATTGCCTGCTCTTGAAAAATATTTTTGCACCCATTCTCAAAGGGGGAGGGGTCCACTGGGGACCACTCCTGTTTACAAGTGGTTTACCACCTACTTGACGAAGGTGGTAAACTGCAAGTGTTTTGCGGCCGCAAATGCGTTCTCAAAACAATAATAACTCTAGCACACATTTAAAAAGGCTTTCTATTTAGATTTGCTGTTAGACGTATGTACTGATAAGGGCTAAAAATACAGGCTTTAGGTTGAAAAACGGTCAGGCGGCAACCCTAGCTACAAACAAAGGGATGCTGGCTTCCAAGGAATGGGTGACCACTACAGTTTTGCATTTCCAAAAGGGAAACTTTTTTTTTTTTAAGCAGTCTGTGTTCCTTAATGGAGCTAGTGTATCTTAAAAATAAGTTTCAGTGCAGGAAAACTTCGGGGGAGCGTTCATTTAATACCAGCCGCGGTGCGTCCATTGGGGCGTAGGGGCGTAGCCCCACAAGCCCATGGACGACGCTGCTCGGCTGCTGCAAGAACACACACTGACTGATGAAACATTTAGTGAAAGTCGTGCGTGCGCCGCCGGGAATCCGGGAAGCACCCGAGTAATCTGGGAGAGCGCTGCGCAGGGGGGCTGGTCTGGACTGCTGCACAGCTTGAGTGACAGTCCACGTGACGCAATCACTCAGCTGCAGCAGCAGACAGCCAGGCCAGCGAAGGTATCTAGCGCGCAAGTGATGCTTGGGGCAGAAACTAGCCCGAGCATGCGCATGAAAGGTCCCCCATAGAGAGTGACCAGGGGGGGTGCTCGTTTAACCTGGCCGCAGCCCTCGGCTTTACAGAGGCGACACAGGGCGAGCAGTCAGTGAGCCCCCCTAGCCAATCCTGGCGCTGCTTGCAGCGCCAGGATTGGCCGGTCACCGCGCAGCAGGGCAGGGCAATCCATCATTGGATGCCGCGCGTGGGTGGTGACACACACACTGCATAATGGCCAATCACTCTGTGTGACTTCATGTAGTCATACAGTGATTGGCCATTTTGCGGCACTGCAGAGCTTACGTCAGATCATCTACTCGCCACCATTCTCGCCTCGTGTGGACCGTGTGCATGAAGGACTCCTTCCCTGTGAACGGTGAGTGGTTTGACTGTGTCACGGTGCACATTTTAGGCGAAGTTGTGTTTTAGCGACCGGTATTTCAAACATTGTGAAAATGAATGTGTCCCTGTGTAAGGTAACTGGTGCTCAAAAGCGCTCCAATACCTTCGGGTCGAGTTCGCGCTATATAAATCTGCGAGAGAGAAAAACAAAACCCTGAGGGTAAAGCATGATGTAGCTCTGCGCTTTCTGCTTGCTAGAGACTTGGGCCCCTCCCGTGTGACAGAGCACTGTTGTGTCCGGTGGCCGGTGCATCCATGCAGTCCTTTATTTAACGCGTACGGGAGTAATTTCGGCCAAGGTATTGTGTGACTGTGACCTACATTCGTGGTGTAATAAAGGTGCAGTTGGCCCTGAAAGAAGCAATTAAATTTGGTCCACATAATATGTTCCATTCCCAGTTTAACATGTGGAAGGGAGCGGGGGTGTCTGTCCTTCAGCACACGCACCCACCCTAATATGTATACAAAGCAGTGGAGATGTGTTAGTGCGCACATCTCCACAGTGCCCTGGTGCCCCAGCAGACAAGGGCAAGAAACACTGACTTCCTGAGAGGATACAAACAGACGGGGTTTAACAGAAAATCGGGTGCCGTGCTGAAACAAAGCACGGCGCCCATACATATAGCTATGTGTTCTTGCATGCCGCAGATGGGGTCACGGTGCAAATAGAAGGCGAAAATTAACAATTACAAAGCAGATGGGGTGACAGTGCAAATAAAAAGCGGAAATGAACAATTACAAAGCTGATGGGATGGCGGTGCACCGTGCGAATAGATGGTAGAAAGCAATATTTTTTTAAAGAAGAGTCCTCCTAAAGGTCAGATAATGATGCATGCACAAAAAACCTGTACTTGGCCGGCGCTCCTCAGCCTCAAACAGAAGTGAGGTATCTGACAGGCGTACGACTTAGGAGGTCGCCAAGAAGAGCAACCTGCTTACTCCTTCACTTGCTCAGGGCGCCTCCAGCCTCTGAACATTTCATCGCGCAGCGGAGCCTAACGCTGACGCAGGATCTTGCCACTGTCGCCGTTCCCCGCCGCCCACACAGGCCATGCCCCTTTTTTCCGAGGCCACGTCCCCACAGCCAACTTCTTTCCTCTATAAAATATGTGCACATTCCGGTCGCGCAGCGGACGCGACAAATGCGTGCCGAAGGTGCGCGCGACCAACCGGGACACGGGGCACCATACTCTGTGCAATTTCATGCATATACCCCTGAACAGCTGCGTTCCTACAGAGCCAACTGGCAGCTGCATCCCGCCACGCTGTCCTATGCTCAAAAGCTCGGCATTGCTTCCCCTACGCCCACCACGTCAGCCCTCCCCCCTTCCACTTCTGCTCTTCTCCTTAATACAAGATCAGCCGTTAAGCACCAGAACGAAATATATGATCTTTTGGATTCTAACTCCCCGGACCTTTTGTTTCTAACCGAAACCTGGTACAGACCTGATTCCCTGCCTAGCATCTTAGCCTCCCTCCCGGCCCACTACTCCATGCTCTGTGCCGATCGACCCGAGCGTAAAATAGGAGGCGGTGTAGCCTTGATTACTCGCAAGGATTTTCACTTTCAGATCCTGGCCTTGCCCACATTACCAGCAGCCGACTGCCTCGCAGTGATATCCACTTCATTTAAAACCCCTCTCACGTGTGTATTAACCTATCGACCACCTCAGTCATCCCCCGATTTCCTCCCTGCCTTTCAGAACCTATTGGCTACCCTGGTAATCAACAATGCCTCTGTCCTTGTTCTGGGCGACTTTAACTACTGGCCCACCGATCCTGCTGAGGATTCCATTTCTAAAGACTTCACCCAATTGCTCCTTAGTCTTAATTTTACCCAGCACGTCCAAGGCCCCACCCATATCCCGGGCCATCCCCTGATCAGATCTGGACACTTAACATTCCAATTTCCACTCCTACCAATTCGCCCTGTTCCTGGTCGGATCACTCCTTGCTCGCTTTTTCCTTGGACCTGAACCATACTTCATCTCCTCCTCTCCCCAAAAACACCTGGGCCAGGAGCTGGCATAAAGCAGATATTCCTTCTCTCTGTAACCCGTTAGCTGCCACCTGCCCAGACCTTCTGGGCTCCGATCCTCGCCCCCAGGCCGCCACCTTAGATCAGTGGCTCACTAACGCCTGTGACCCGGTGGCTCCTCTGAAGCATACTACCATCAATCGTACCCATAATGCCAACAAATGGTTCAGCGCCGCTCTTAAAGCAAAGAAATTGGAGCTAAGGCAGGCCGAACGCGCTTGGAGAAGAGCATACAGCCCCATCCACAGACAACACTTCATCACCGTGCTCAATGAATACAAAGCTGCCATCCTGACAGCCAAGACCGAGTATTTCTCTGGGCGCATCTTAGCGGCCGAATGTCAATCTCGTGAGATATTTTCCACCGTCCACGAATTGGCATCCTTGGATAGAACCTCACCCAAGATTCCCCCCCTCTCAGGTCTTATGTGACTCGCTCAATGAGTTCTTCATTGATAAGATTGCCTTGATTAAAGCCAACATTCCCCCTCCCCCTCCCTCCTTCTTTCCCCCTCAACCCCCTGACAATAATCGCTCCCTTACCACTATCCCCCCACTCACGAGAGAATCCCTGCTTTTGCTGCTTAGGCGTGTTAAGTCGGGCTCCCCAGCTGACATTGGCCCGGCACACATCCTCTGTCAGCTCTTCTCTGCGTGCCCTTCCCCCGCCATTGCTCTCTTGAACAACTGTTTTACCTCTGGTATTGTTCCGGCCCCTTTCAAGACTGTCATAATTCTCCCAATATTAAAAAAACCAGGAGCCGACCCTTCTCTTCCTGCAAATTACCGCCCCATATCCCTCCTTCCTTATCTGGGAAAAGTAGCAGAGTCCCACGTCACCCAGGTACTTAGCTCCTTTATAGAGAGCAACAACTACCTCGCACCCTGCCAGGCGGGCTTCCGTCCCCGACATTCCACTGAGAAGGTGGTCATTTCAGTTATGGACCAACTCAGGGAGGGTCTCGACACCAACATCCCCCAGGCCCTGGTCCTCCTTGACCTGTCCGCCGCCTTTGACACGGTAGACCATTCCATCCTTCTGTCCCATGTCAGGGCGGCGGGCATAGGGGACCAGGCTCTCACCTGGATAGGATCCTTCCTGGAGGGGCGCACTCAGGCGGTCCATCTTGCCGAATTCTCAGCTCCACCCAGCAGGGTGAAATGCGGGGTCCCCCAGGGCTCTTCTCTTTCCCCTCTTTTATTTAACCTTTATATCTTTCCTCTTATTTTTTGCACTTCAACAAATGGAGGTCACAGTTTACAACTACGCTGACGACCTCCAACTCATTTTTTATTTTTCTGCCCCATCATTAGGAGCCCCCCGCTTCCAGTCTATCTTGCTGTTTATCCGGGCTTGGATGAACGCAAACCATCTTAAACTCAACCCGGATAAAACAGAGCTGATTCTGACTGGAGGCAGTGGCAATCCCTGGTCACCCTCCTTTTGGCCCCCTTCCTTTGGTCCCCCTCCCACCCCTTCTCACTCTGTTAAGACCCTTGGAATTAGGCTCAATCACCACTTGACACTTCACACCCACATTAGTTCTGTTGTTTCCTCCTGTTTTTTTACTTTACGTATCATCAGGAAAGTATCCCGGTTCTTCTCCCCTTCAGCACTCAAACTGATTGTTATGGCCATGGTCTTATCTAAGATCGATTACGGGAACATCATTTATAATGGTGCCCCCGCTTATGCACTTCAACGTCTTCAGACGGTGCAGAACCAGGCAGCTCGTCTGGTGCATGGCCTACCGAAATACCATCACTCCTCCCCCCTTCTCACTGCCCTTCATTGGCTACCGATTAAACAAAGAGCCCTTTTTAAACTTGGCTGCCTCACCTTTCAGGCCCGGGCGGGTACTGCCCCAGCGTTTATTAATTCCGCCGTCATCAACTACTGCCCTGCCAGAGACCTACGTTCCTCTGCCAGAGACCTACGTTCCTCTGCCAAGTCCCTGCTAGTCATCCCCCGGTTCAAGAAAAAACGATCTGGCGGGCAGAAATTCTCGGTACTCGCACCTACTTTCTGGAACTCCCTGCCCCTCCCTCTCAGATCCTCCTCCTCCTACTTGGAGTTTCGTATGGCTCTTAAGACCTTTCTGTTCCAGCAGGCTTTCAGCCCTTAGTCCCCGACGCTTCCCTCGGCACTGAAATCCTATAGCGCCAAGAAACTGCTCAGTGAATGTGCGCTCTATAAATAACTAAAAATTAAAAAATTCAAATTCAACACTGGAATGAACCTATGGCAAGCAGTATGTGGTAAAAAAGTGGTATGAATTGAAGACAACAGGTCTTGCAGACAGCGCAAGCCTGCTGATGCTCGATTTTAAATGTGTATGGCTTGTGATATCTTTTTTGAAACTTTGGTTGTTTTGTTTTCTGAGTTAAAATACAGTAACATTGCTCTCTCATACTCTTTTAGACGTTTTAGTCCCCAGACATTTGTAAATGTTTGTGTGGTTTATGGACAATAGTAATTGTTTGCACTCTTAACAGGCATCAAAAAATCAGGAAAATATTACAAAACCCGCAGGACTAGTGACTTGAATCTACTCGAACTATCTGTAATGCTCTTGACCCATAAACTCGTCTCAATCTGTGAGATCCTAGGCAAATATTTTATTTCACTGAGTCACCTTTTCTTCATTATCACATACAAGTGTACCTTAAAATACATGAGTTCAGTTAGAGCTGTAGGCGTTGAAAACCACAATGTTTTTTACTTTTGCTTTTTTATACCATTGGCAATAGTATTATGCAAATAAAATTACTCCACTGCAAATAAAAAAACAAAAGTACATAAACATTGTTAGTTTCAACGTCAACAGCTCTAACTTTGACAAATGTGAGACCTATTGCATTGTAACTGCATGTTCATCCTTGAAATTGTAAAAGGCTGTGTTAAACCTACTTTTAGAACCTCCAATCACACGTGTCTCAAGCAGGTATGTTAAACCTTTTGGTGAATCTTACACAGGACTGGAATCAGCGATCTGCACTTTAAACACAAATAACAGTGGTGAACACACTGACATAGTGCACTAGGTTACTGGGATTTGAATCTCTGACTTTTTCTGCTTTCTCATTGAAAGTAATTTCTAAGCAGCTACCTGTAACATGACCACTGACGTATCATGCTCACCCTGGAGGGCACGGGTCATTGGTGTGTGGCATGTAAAGTTTATCTTGTGAGACTCTTTCAAAGACATTTAAACTACAAAAATAAATGGGTCCTGCAATGCACCTCCACACGTATCGACTCACTGCAACACAGAGAATGGAAAAAATCCTGCATACAACTTTAAGTGGGGAGTTGTTTGGACCCGCTGAACTCCAAACCTCACACCAGAAACCAATCAGTGGAAAAGACAATAGATATTGCCTTTAGACTCGGGTGGCTTCACAAATTGTAACATCCCGGAAGTTGGGGACCAGGGCTAAGAAACAGGAAAAAACGTATGCAGCCAGCGGTGTCATTTTGTAGGGGATCACATTCCCTAGATTTACAGTACAAAAAAAATACAGGCACTAATTGGGATGGAGTGATCTCCTCACACCACCCATGTGCCCTACCTAGTGTAACTGGGCCTTCTACGTTATTGACAACTCCCCATGGTCGCCTGTTGCTGCATCGCCAGATGGTGGTAATCCCCATCTATAATCACCGGCTTCCTTTTTACTCACCACTGTAAACTAGAAGTACAGTACAATGTATTCTCTTGAAGCAAATAGACTTCAACTCCCATAATGCTTCTGTCAGTAGGTCACCAGCCAGGTTCTCCCTGTTTGTTTTCTTTTGTCTGCTTCTCACATAAAATAAACTCGACTACCAGGTTCCACATTATCACTCCAATCACCATGACAGTTCCTTTATTCCATCAAAGAAGACTACCAATGAGACAGACATTCCGAAGGGAAGAAAGGTAAAAACACTGAAAATGTCAAATTTGAATTTCTGTTCTTACTTTACTTTTTGCTGGATGATTGTACACTGTCCTGCGCATTTCTTTTGTATTGACTATGCATCCCCGACCAGTTCAAAAATAAAACTTCCACCAAGTAACAACACAGATGTTTTTTTACGTAGGAACGCTTTGCAGTGATGGGGTACATTTATAAAATGCTTCACAGCGAACGGATATATTTGCACCACTTTCGTGCATTGTAAATTACTTTAGCAATAAAACACTGCACATATTTTCTTTTCAGTGTAAATGCTAAATATCTGCTTAAAACCATATGCATTAATCATTATAATTGATTAAAGGTTAATTACACTCATTTTGCCAAGGCATTCTGGAGAATATGCTGTAGCATTCCCTGAAGCTCCAGACAATAACTAGCATCCCTTATGTATCAGTCGTCTTATTTACATTTAGGGTCCTGCTGTGGTTAGTAAAATTGCTGTTAGGTGCTGCCTGATTTTTGTTTGTAATGTGTGTTCTCCTAAGCGGTATACTAACAGCTAGAGTTAACTTTTCATTGATATACACATTAACGCTTTGCTATTTTAAATTCACATCTTCAATTCTTAGGCCTCGCGTACAAACAGCTTTAGCTGTGTGTTGTCAATGATCCATTGTCTCCAATACAAAATACATAGAGTAAGCCAGAACCTAGTGTATGATTGAATGGCTTTCTTCTCTGTCTCAGTTCCCTGCTCCTTCTTAATTGCTTTCTTCCATGTTCTTGATGCTGTCCCCCCACTGCAGCATAGCTTCTATAATAATTTTTAGGTTGATTTGTATCCTTTCACTGCTCTGAGGGGACTATTTTTTCTCTCCCTTTCAGCACTCCATGGGAGCACATGATTTCCTTGCTGACTTCCCTTTCCCTGACATAATTACTAATATTATTCTTTTTTTGCGAGGACCCAGCGGAACACTGCTACTGGGCCACTCACTATGGAGACCCCAATTGGAAAACCAAAGAACCAAGGCATTCAACAAACATATTATGCACCTTTTTGATGATGTTTTTAAATGCTTTTATGTGGCTGCTGTTACCCTTTCGCAATACATCAGTCTGTATGCATGTTGGTAAAGAGGATATGTTTGTATTTTCTCCTGTCTCAAAAATGAACTGAGCTGGCCTGATTGATTTGTGTTTTTCTGGGCTTCCCTGCATTTCTTCTGTTGTGAACCCGAGTCCACAGAAGGTGCGGCACATTGTATTAATGTCTGTATTCTGTGTTTGTGCTTACTTTTTATGGTCCCGGTGATGACTATTTGCGTGCACAGTAATGTCTAAAAAACAAACTGTAGTTCGGACCGAATCTGTCCCCAGTTTCTGAGAGGGCCGTTACGGGTGTGACCTGCCTGAGTGAGGCCCCGATTACCGTCGTGTTTTCAGCCTGAATGGAACTGGAGGTGAGCCCGCTGCCTACACATGGCCTGCCAGGGAGGTGCCTAATGGGCTACAGGGCTGATGTGATCCCTCAAAGACAGATACTCTGCAGATACAGTTAGTAGTGGGCTGCTATTGCTGGTTACTCCCCGTCATAGGTTCATGAGCCTCCTGGAGCTGACAGTGACTCACTGTTTATCACAAGGTCAAGGGGACTGAGCACGATATCTGCATTAGGCCACATGTGGCTGGACTGGAATCAGGCAGTTATGTGTGTCTGTGTGTGTATGCTAGATCCTTTATTAGCCTTTTCGAAAGAATAGGCATGTGTGGTAGCGAGCTGGCACCTCATGTAGTGACTGTGGAGAGTGGAATCTATCTAGATAAGTGTGTGTGAGCGTGTGTGTGTGTGTGGGGGGGTGTCTGTGTGAGTGTGTGTGTGGATTGATGTGTGGGTGTATGTGTGAGTCTGTATGTGAAAGCGTGTCTCTGTGTGTGGGCGTGTGTTTGTAATGTAATAACTGCACTTTTACAATTGCTTTATTAACCTTCCTGCTTTCTCAAATTTGCTTGAAAATGCACGATTTTTCTTCTCTTTTTTCAAAATTTTCTGAACCCCCCTTATGGGCAGAAAGGCACAAAAAACGAGTGGGACAGAGGGCAGAAAGGCACAAAAACGAGTGGGACAGAGGGCAGAAGGGCACAAAAATGAGTGGAACAGGGGGGCAGAAAGGTACAAAAAAGAGTGGGACAGAGGGCTTTGTAAAGGCTGTCTCCCAACTGCTGTGCAACTTCTTCTACTCTTAGAGCTGAGATTTTTCTTCTTTTGTTTCAAAATTTTCTTGGGGGGGGTTATCCCCCCAAACCCCCCTTAAGGGGTTCGGGCTCGCTCGCTCGCTACGGTGCTGTATGCAAATCACTTTGCGCCCCATCACTTTCAAATGTCACCCACCGCCCCTGTTTAATACCTGGGTCACTGCCTACTCCCCCTGTTGCCATCCAACAACGTTCACAAAGGGGAAGATGTCCCAAGCTGTGACACTGTCCCCTTTTTGGGACATCTTTTGTGAATCATTTACCAGTGATAATGATGGTAACTGATCAATGGTTTGCGACTGCAGTTGTGGTCACAAGCCATTGATTCATGTCTCACTGATTTCTAATTAGGAGAGGGACACCCCTTCTTAATTGTAGTTTGATATTGGTCAGTAAACTTAATTTGTGAATTGGAAAGACTTTTCTGGCTCTCAATATAGTTTTATTGCATACCTAAAAAAAGAGGTGCAACTTGGGCCAAAATACGGTGGGGGCTACTAAAAATTTCGGGGGGGGGACGGCAAATTCTCCCAGCAATAGGCAGAGTGGAGATGAAGGGATGAAAAAACAACAACGAATCGTTAACACGTAAATGGTCTTTTAAAGACCTGTGAAGTACTCGGGTGTGGCTGTGATAAGCTCAAAAACTGTGTGTGTGCCAACCCGGGAAGCTGTCTCAGCCCCGGCTGACACACACGATGGGGGGGGGGGCTGAAGCCCTTTGAGTCCTATGGGCGTTGCGCGCGCGCCTGCCTAAAAGCCATTTTGCAGATTCTGAATATAACAGGGCTTGCGAGAGCAAAATGGATTGTACATCGTGCCCAAGAATAGCTTACGTGTTATGGTGTTTACATTCCCACCTCGAGTCCAAGGACGATATTAAAGTAAAATGTTAAAACGTCAGAAAAGTCAAGTGAGAGCTGTCTTTCTCAAATTACATTCCAGCCCGTCCATGAGTAATATATTATGTATTTCACTAAAAATAAAGGTAATCCGCTTTTTCTGTACTGAATGTTGGCGATATGATATTTCTGACGTCTCCTTCCCCATCCAAATATTACAAGGTGTGTATCTTTAATTAGAGAAGGGACACACGGAGAGTTCCTAGTGACAAACTTCCTATTGATAGTTATGCATTGATATTAATTTTACGTTAAAAAAAAAAGAAAAAACAAGAAAAAACAAGAAAGGTGTAACGAACGATGCGTTTAGTTTTCTTGATATATTCTCAGGATCACTCTTCTGACTAAAGCTGGACATTTCTTTACGCCGCCACTGGATGGCAGAATGAACCAAACTATCAAAAGCATAGCGCAAGAAATAGCGATTCTTGCTGTATGCCCAAAACAATATTTGATATGTGTAGATGAAATGCAGAATTCTTTCTAAGCTGCTTACAAAAACGTTTCAAGGTGTTCTCTAAACAGCGACGAAAGCCTTACTATTAATTGTCACCTAACACTCTAAAGTTTCCTATTATGAAAGATGAGCTGGAGGGCAAGGATGTGTTTGCCCCTATCTGATTTCAACACACATTGGCCGCAAATGCATGCGCGGCTCCTGCTGCAGTTCACACTGTGCACGCGCAACGTTAGAAGCCGTGCATTGTAAAGCGAATGTTTCCAAACTTTCACATGGGCCTTCCCCATGCAAATAACGGAACTCCTCTGCCTGTGCCACATCATTGAAACTGTCACACGAGTAACACGCCTACACAGCGCTGACAGTTTTGACTTTTCTATAGTACATCCACACAACGTATTTCAACAAAGTGAGTTAAAAGTAAGCAGACAGCACAACATACCTACAGACACACAAGTTAGAGAGTAGGAGGAAGCTGATTTGTGAACTTAGGGGCTTATTTACAAGACCATTGCGCCGTCAGGTACACTGCCTGCCCATATTTACAAGGCCACATAAAGTCATCCTGCGTGACTTTTCATGGCCTTGTAAATACGGGCCCCTTTCACGCATTACCCTTTACATGATCTTGTAGATACGGCGCATTCCAGCCCTTTTATGTTGACGCATGGCAGCGCAGCAGGAAGGCTCACTGAGCTGCCATGCCTCAATATATTGTATTGTAATTGCATTTATATAGCGCTTACTACCCCTGACGAGGCGTCAAAGCGCTTATTCGGCGGGTAACACGCTACTCCGGGACCCATAGAGGAGTAGTGTTGAATTAGTATAGTGAAACATGCAAGTACATTGTAAGTGGTGGATAGGTTAGTCAGTTATTTGGATTTGGAAGGATAGAGGAGGACAAAGGTTTGCATTTATTTATCGCTTGTTGACGCACGCTATACAGGAAGCCTATAAAGGATTAGTGGTGAATTAATATGGTGAAATATGAGGTAATTTCAGTGGTGGATATTAGTCTGTTACTTGGAGTGAGGAGCATAGTGGAGGAATAAAAGAGGAAGAAAGATTTGCATTCATATAGCACTTGTTACCCCTGATGGGTGTTGAAGCGCTTCTCTGGCGAGTAGCACTCCACTCCGGAACCCCTAAAGGATTAGTGTTGAAAATTAGTATAGTATAAATATGAAGTAATTTGAGTAGTAGATATGTTATACAGTGTTGGGCAGTATATTAGTATAGTTGAATATGGAATTTGAAAAGTGAACATGTTAGTCTGTTAATGATTTGGGGTGCACCCAGCAAGGCCTTAAGGGACCTTGGCAGGTGTGAGAGGAGGGCTCAGACTTGCCTGGTAGCTGAATAGCCAATGGTTTGCTGGCTTGGGGGTGGGCGTAGCAAGAGTGCTCAATCCCCTTATGCAAGCTAGGGAAATGGGCCCCATACTATTCTAATGTGTTAGTAAAAGATCGACATAACTTGGGTTCAAGGTGAGCCCTCACAAGACTCAGTCCTGGGGATAATGCATTAGTAACTGTCACCAATATTGGTCAGTACCACTCAAAAAGAGTTTAACACACCTTAACTCGGGACGTCGAGATTCTACTGTAAATGGATTTTAAGGTAATTATCGGCCAATAATGTATTTTTAGGACCATCAATTTGGTCATTCACCAAACAGGGTGGAGGAATAATAAGCTGACAAGCCAAACCTGGGAACAGGAATCCATCACTGTGGTACTGAGGTATATCACACAAGTCATAACTGATGGCTATACGGGATCAGCGAAGTATGCAATTTAAAATAGAAAAGAATTAGTAAAATAATCAGAGAAATGATAGAAGAAACAGCCCTTTCATTGCCAAAAGCAAGAGCTTGCTCAAATGTAATGAAAACAGAGTCATGGTCCATATGCCTTGAAACATCTGGTGTTAGGTATCAGTGTTGGGGGATGGCAGCAGGAATTGGTCGATTTCGAACTTGCTTCACCTCCTGTACTGCATTTGCCATTTTGCACGTGCTAAATCACATGTTGACCTCGATTCCATGCAGTGCTCTGATCTTCCATTTTGTTGCATCGCACTTCCATTTTGTGCTGCCGTGACCTGGAGTTACATTTCAGCAGGAACATAAACATGTTTTTCACGTAAACCAGTACAAGCAGGTGCGAGGCATCTCGTGAGGATGCCTCGTGAGGTTATGTTGTACCTTGAGAGTGTTTTCATGCATTCCATACTTATCTCTAGGACATAGGGAGGATAGCCGTGCAAGGCTCCAAGGCCGGAGAGTGGGAAAGGAATGTCTTTTGCCTCAGCACCGCCCAAACAGAATCTTGCCAGGTCTGTCTGGGTGGGTCTGATGCAGAGATGGGGCCAGCACCTTCAAATCGATTGGCGAGAGCGCCTGCTAGAGGCTTCTCGAACATATTGATTTAAACTATAAAAAGCGGTGTCCGTGGGGTGGAGCTCAGGAACTCAGTCTTGGAGTGGACGCACTCGCGGGACAACTTTGGTGCCCGAAGAGATTACTCCCTGAGCTGCCGGTCTACGGGTTCCCGACCTGGTGTTCAGTGTTTGGCCCAGGGATGTTGAAGTCTCCGGTGCTGCAAATGAATCTGGTGAGGTGCTTTGTACATTAACTGTTTATATACCTGTATTCACAGTTTCATATTTATGTATATAGTGTGGTGTATTCATTGTCTATTGCCTTTCACTCGGTGCTTAAGAATTCATTGGCTTCAGTGATTCATTGCCTTTGCCTAGCATATTAATAAAAGCGCATTTTTACCTCCAGTGGAGTGTTGGAGTTTCTATGTGAGTAAGTGGTGTGCGTAAGTTCAGATTACGCAAGTGGGCAAAGCAATACATTTTGGCGTAGTCGGTGGCAGGATACGTAAATTACGTGAGGAGGAACATGTTTAAAAAGACAAAAGGTGGGTCTGGTTCTTTGGCACCGAGTGAAATCCCTTTAGCCCCCATGCAAATTCCTGGATGGGAGGCGACGCCGTACTCCGCGCTGGCGCGTGAGTATGCGAAAAGCTCAGGATTAAGTGAGAGCTGGTTTGACTGTCTGGACGAAGCAACGCCAGAAGATGTTTTAAATTGTTTACAGAAGGTTCCTGTGGAGAAAGGAAAGGAATTATGTACCGTGGGGCGCAGAGGTTGGGTTTTATTGCATGCCTACCGTCAAGTTTTTGACAAATGTTTATCTCTGCAGCGGGAACAGTTGGGCTTAGAAAAACAACTTGTTGAAGCTAAGAATATTTCTACGATGCTATCCTGTCAGAATAAGTTATTACAAGATAAGTTAGAAACATATCAGACGATAGCAGAGCGGGCTGCAGTTCGTGTTGCTGAATACAGATATAGGAAGAGGAGAGGCAGAGTGAGTAAACGGAAGGTTCATTTAGCGATTGCCAAAGCAGGCTTAGATTTCGACCCTTCCAATTGGGACAGCAACATCTGGGAATCGTCAGATTTCTCCTCAGAAGGAGAGCTGCCCTTGCGAGAGGAGGGAAGAGACGAGGCGGGAAAAAATGCTAAGAGAGTTGAAGCACAGCCCATTCTAAGAAGGAAACTTCAAATTGCTCCAGGGAACCCGGATGGAGTTATGTTGAATAGTTTGGAGGATTTTACACAGCAAGAAATAAGTGATCTTTTAGCGAGGTTTAGACAGAAGCCTGGTGAGACGCTATTAGCATGGATGGTGCGCCTTTATGATCATGGCGCTTCTGGGGTCATGTTAGATGAAGGGGACGGCCCCAGCCCTTCTAACTGTGCGAGGAAAGGGTGGGTTCGGATCTACTGACAAGAACCCAGGGGCAAAATTGTGGGTGGAGTCCCCAAACAAACCTCCTGAACCTGCAGAATTGATCGCCAAGGGCAAGGATAACATCCTAGTCATCATGAAACCTGGACAGGAAAAGTGGGAAAATGTACCTGTTGAAAAATGTTATTTGCGAGAGTGATTATACCAGTTTGTTTTCTGTTTCTAGATCACAGTATGGCTTGCCGCTGCGATGCTTGCGCTGTGTGGTCGGTGTTTGGGCATGTCCGGAGGGGTCCGGGAGGGCCCGGGGATGCCGAAGGGGATCAACCGCCCGAGTCGGATGACAGCATTGTTGCAGCAACCAGATAACATCTGGACCTACTTGGCCGGGAATGTGCTGAACACTTCCCACTTCTGTATGAGAAGTCTTCAGAGTACAGCTGATATGATATCAACGTGTCTTGTTGCCGTACCTACCCCTGCACAGGTGCTTCTGCACATTTTCAACCGGACTAACTTTGATGGGGTAGTGGAGGAAAGTGATGTTCAAACACATCTGAGTCTTTATGAGTACTGTCGCTTTTGCCCTGAGGTTACAAATAGCCTCTGGAGGAACATGACAAGTATTGGTACCTACAATATCTCTACTGGAGACGTTTGTTATCAATTAACTTGTGACCCTACCAAGATTGGCAAGTGTGGCCAATTAAAACTAGAGAAAAGCAAACAATTGACCCCTGATCAACAAACATTATGTCTGACACGACATGGCAGTTTTTGTAGTAATGTTACCAATTATATGGTTTGTAATCACACCGTATTAGCCGCTAGCCATGTTAACCATGTGAAATTACCTAAAGGATGGTTGTTCTCGTGTGGTAATATTTCATACACTTATATACCAGCTAACATAACTGGAGGACCTTGTGCCTTATCACGATTAAGTCTAATGCTTTTTCCCATGCATTCTGTTACACGTATTCGCTCTTCTAGAGCCGCTATTCAATTACCTGAGGATTATGACTCTGATATTGATTTGCTTTCCAGAACAGAATATACTAGTTTGGCTCTGTCCATTGTAGGAGTGCCAGGACTGTCCGTTTATAATGCCAGAACAATTGCTAAGCTTGCCTATTTAATTGTGAAGAATCTCAATCACACTTCTGCCGCTTTAGCTGAATTATTATTGGATGTTCAAGGAACAAGAAAAGCTGTTTTGCAAAATAGGGCAGCTGTAGACTATTTGCTGCTAAAACATAACCACGGTTGCGAGGACTTTGATGGGCGCTGTTGTTTCAATTTATCTGATCATTCTACATCTATCCATGCACATATTAATGCTTTGAAAGATTTAGTGAAAGGGGTTTCCCAAGATGTTTACCAAGGATGGTGGGATTGGTTGTTTGGGTGGCTGCCTAATTTTGGACAGCTTCGGTATATCTTGGGTGTTATTATAGTAATTATTTGTGTTTTTATCTCATTATGTTGTTGCATTTAATGCATTCCTAATCTTTTCTCCCTTTTTAGGCCCAGATCCATGCTGTTTAGGCCAATGGGGTATGATAGATGAATCGAAGGTCAAGGGGTGGAATGTACTGCATTTGCCATTTTACACGTGCTAAATCACATGTTGACCTCGATTCCATGCAGTGCTCTGATCTTCCATTTTGTTGCATCGCACTTCCATTTTGTGCTGCCGTGACCTGGAGTTACATTTCAGCAGGAACATAAACATGTTTTTCACGTAAACCAGTACAAGCAGGTGCGAGGCATCTCGTGAGGATGCCTCGTGAGGTTATGTTGTACCTTCAGAGTGTTTTCATGCATTCCATACTTATCTCTAGGACATAGGGAGGATAGCTGTGCAAGGCTCCAAGGCCGGAGAGTGGGAAAGGAATGTCTTTTGCCTCGGCACCGCCCAAACAGAATCTGGCCAGGTCTGTCTGGGTGGGTCTGATGCAGAGATGGGGCCAGCACCTTCAAATCGATGGGCGAGAGTGCCTGCTAGAGGCTTCTCGAACATATTGATTTACACTATAAAAAGCGGTGTCCGTGGGGTGGAGCTCAGGAACTCAGTCTTGGATTGGACGCACTCGCAGGACAACTTTGGTGCCCGAAGATATTACTCCCTGAGCTGCCGGTCTACGGGTTCCCGACCTGGTGTTCAGTGTTTGGCCCAGGGATGTTGAAGTCTCCGGTGCTGCAAATGAATCTGGTGAGGTGCTTTGTACATTAACTGTTTATATACCTGTATTAACAGTTTCATATTTATGTATATAGTGTGGTGTATTCATTGTCTATTGTCTTTCACTCGGTGCTTAAGAATTCATTGGCTTCAGTGATTCATTGCCTTTGCCTAGCATATTAATAAAAGCTCATTTTTACCTCCAGTGGAGTGTTGGAGTTTCTATGTGAGTAAGTGGTGTGCGTAAGTTCAGATTACGCAAGTGGGCAAAGCAATACACCTCCCTGTACCCACTAAAAGGTCAGTCAGTCTAGATCCAGATGCTCAGACATAGTGTTTTTTTTCAGTAGAGGTTTTACTGACATTTTGTTTTAGCTTGGAATGCCAGAGACAGAACAAATGACCCCATACAGTATTACCCACTAAAATTCTATCCTATGGGGTTCCATAGTCCATAAAGGTAGGATCCTGATCTGTGAGAATGATGGAGGGGATGGGAGGGGTAGCTTGCTCTTTCACTAACGTTTCATTGTGAACCTTTTGCCCTACTTTTAAGATTAGTCATTGATATAGTTTTACTTTCACTTTTTTCCGCATGGTGCTATGATGTTCACAACTAACATAAGTGAAAGACTAGGCTATTGACTGGGCAGCATCTTGCAGTTCTGGCGACGGAAGGGGAGATATGTGGCCTCGTGGCAGCTGGTTCTTTTCATTCTATGTTGTTTAACCCCTTGCATGCGCGGCGAATTTTCGCGCTGTGCGGCCGTTTTAAAGAGTGGGTGAGATCATGATAGCTGCCAGCCGTCATCAGCACACGCCCACCGTGCTGCATGACGGACGGGGGCCGTCATCAGCATGGAAGGGGTTAACTATCATTATTATTATTATTTACCTTTCTCTTTGTTTTTTACTTGGAGCATAGGTATGGCCTGTCAGGCCTTTAAGTCCAAAAACAAACAAGCATTTGCAATGCAATGCATTTATGAGAGTTTGAGCTTTTGGCATTGTAAATGACAATGCCTTCTATTTATGTGTTGTTTTTAAAACAGATAAAAGGCATTGTCATTTACAATGCCAATGCCAATAGCTTAAATTCTCGCAAATGGGAGACCTTTTGCACTGCAAATGCGTGCTATAAAAAATATTTAAAAAGCGTTAGGAGAGAGCGTGTCCTGCCTACAAAAGCAGGCAGGACAACGCTATTTGAGAAAATAGTGCTCAGAGACAGTAATTAAAGCCTACCATAATAGGGTGATGCAGCAAGGATTCACATATTCCAAAACGTGTTTGTATTCAGCCCTCTCTAAATAACTTGTAATATATTAACCAACATGTTTGTTTACTAATATTTACATTTCACAACATGTCTAGTATCTAGGGGAAGCTTTTCAATGTGTTTTTACTAACAGTAACTTTAATGCATTAAAATGGCCACCTAAAACACGGGAAACCTTCTGCGCATGCGTATGCCACACTCACGTGGTGTGACGTACTTCTTTGCTTGGTGGGAAAACTTTGCTTCTGCTGCAGCTTGTACTAAACTTGCTCGTTTTGCTTAATCTTTAATGCTCAAGTTAAAATGAAATAATGGGGATAGAGTAGAGATAAGTGGTATAAGTGGTATAAAGTGCATTCATTTATTTCTGTATTCTAAAATGTTTCTTTTTGATGTTGCTACTTGCTCCTACTTTAGGCCTGACCACTGACACATCTTCCATCTTGCATGATTTTGCACATGCGCACCCTGACACTGAATTTGCTGAAGCACTGGCATTGAACCTCTGCCAGCCCACTTCTTACCCACGATGTGCCTGGGAACCTGCTCATCTGACCTCTAGAACGGAAGCTACCAAATACAATGTATTCAAAATGTGTACCAATATTGTTGGGCGGAATAAAATCATGGGGAAAAGTAAATTGTGGGTGGGGTTTTCAATCAATATGATTCAAATTGAAATTACATCATCTTAGTATGGTGTGATGACCTCTCCTCGTCTTTCCAACCAATCACTGAAGGGGAACACATAGATTTGCAACATTTAGGGGTGGTACATTGCCCTCGAAATAGTATAACTAAGGTAGGCTCAGATAGAGAAATTGTCCGACTTGTCCAAATAGTTGACCTGTCACTGACCCAACGCACTTAATAGGCGATCGAGAGCAGAGGTGCTGGCGGAGCACTCTGTCAGAAGAATCGATTTTCCAATCAGGGTATTGGCTTTCCTAGAGAGAGGGGTGTGACGCTGGCGTTGTACTTAGCTGAGGTCACCTGTCCTGATCTGCACCTGTCTTTTCTCGTGGGTACCTGATTAGTCGGGAGCCTGGTCCTGGTCCGTATTTTGCCCCAGCCTGTGGCCAGGATTGGTCATTGCACCATTCTAGGTAAATATAATCAATGTGATATGTCCTTGTGCTATTTCCCTTTCTTACCCTTCCCAGGTACCTATGTGTAAAGGGGTTACTGTGATTTGTTACAAACTTTATGTCCTGCTTTTTATATTTTTGTTGGTAAAATTTATGGTCAAGAGATTGTGGCACTTTTCCATTTGACTCATAAAATCTATCATAGATAAAGGTTTTAAAACTTTCCCCGGTGGTTTTTATAAGAAAAGTAAATGTGTTTAAATACTATCTGTTTGTGCTAACTCTCTGATCCACAGGACTTATAGTAAGTAAATGTAAATGTAAATGTAAATGTAAATGTAAATGTAATGTAATGTAAATGTAAATGTAAATGTAAATGTAAATGTGCTGGATTTGTAAAGCGCACGGCTGCCCGTGAGCGTCCCGGCGCTTGCTTAGGGAACCCGTCTTGGTATTCCCCTGTGAGAAACCCCGGCATGGTGTCCACAAGGTGAAAGCCAGGCATCCCGCCGCGAGGGGCCGTAGTGGAGATTAAGCAAGCTATTGCCCAGAGTCGCAGAGTGTGACCCCGTGAGTTGAGTAGGCACCAGAGCGAGAATTGTCGAGTCCGTGGAATTTTTGAGCCCGAGACCCGCCGAGGCGGGGAATCGAACCCTGGTCCACGGTCAATCTCAGCTTCCGGGTCTGCCCCCTCTAACCACTGAGCCACGCTTCTCCACCAAGGTGATATGGATTGGTAAGTTATGGTCTACACTACAGGTATAAGTCCTAAATCGAACCTCTGGGCAAACTAATAGAGTGATTACATTAGTAAATTGGTTAGGCAAGGACTATTAGTTCAATGTGTGAATGTTGTATGGGTCCAAGGCGAGTATGGTAAAACTGAGCTAGTTGGTCCCTGCACGCTCTATCAGTATACTTTTATTGGTAGCAGTAGTATGGTTAGAGATTAGTAAATAATAGGTAGTTAGTTGTATATCGACTATTGAATACTGATTGTTTATTGATTTTTTAGGTACTAACCAATATCCGCTTGTATTGTTAAATGTTGTCTGGAATA
Source organism: Lissotriton helveticus (assembly GCF_964261635.1). NCBI lineage: Eukaryota > Metazoa > Chordata > Amphibia > Caudata > Salamandridae > Lissotriton > Lissotriton helveticus. The sequence goes on along the minus strand of NC_136059.1, from coordinate 2,123,959,494 downwards.
TCCTGGGATGAAGGAAGTGGGTGGTAAACAGAAGCCACACTGCAGTGAGGTTACTTGCCTTGAGGAATAGGTGCGTAAGTGAGGTAAAACTTGAAGCACTAATTAGGGTTTATTTTTCCTGAGTATAATTGTGAGAGTGATTGGTAGCAAAGGAGTTCGCTGGTGAAACTTTGGTTTTATATCACCTAGAAAGGGTAATTCTGAAGAAGTAGCAGGTTCTTTGAAGAGTAAACGGAAGGTTGTTTTACTCGCAGTGTGTGAAGAGTAGACGGAATTAGGTGTATTCGTTGTGAAAGAAATTATCTTTTCTTTTTAGTCAATCAGGCACAGTAGCGAATGTTTTATGTTGTCAATAAATGAAATGTATAATTGAAATGTAAAAATAAATTGAATTATCGTATTACCTTGCAAAGGAGGGAGTCAGTCAGGGTGCTGCACTGACGTCACAGAGAGCCGCGCTGGGATTGGTAGAAACAGCGGGTGTGGTGTTGTGAGAAAATTGTAAAGGAGGGGTGAGTGTGATATTCACGTCACAGAAAAGCCGCGCAATCATTGGTTAATGCTGCTTGTAAATCTAACCTACATTGGTCATTGAAAATAAGAGACACGCTGGTATTGGAGAATTATTTCTGCAAAGTAAACAAACTGAGTTAATTAAATTCATTGACATCACATACAAAATTAAATAGAGGTATATGTGGAATTTAGATACAGCAACTATAGGAAACTGTCCTGATATAAAATATTTAGGATTTGCAAGAGAACAACATATTAGAGGAAGACCTTACATCATGTACGGAGAAAGAAGAAAGATGTCATTTTTCAGTAGAATAAAGAATTCTTTCAAAAAAGACAAAGTTATTCAAACTAGAGAAGGGATTATTATTCATCCACCTAATACGCCCACATCATACATGATGGTAGAAAGGGGCTACAACACCTGTGTGTGGTTCAAATATTGGATAGAGTATACTAAGGAAGACGGAGTTTTGGCATTTCCAGAATATGGTACCTTTAATGGTAGAATTTTGTACAACTTGAGAAATCGCATGAAAAAGTTAGACCCCAGACCAAGATTAACGCAATATGAAGCTCTAGAGGAGTGGGAGACAGAGTCGTTTGAATGAGATAGGTCCAGAAGTGACAGAAATTGGAGTAAGTTTTACCCTAAATTTCCGAAAGAGACCAAAGATAAGCAAATGAAAAGGTGGAGACAATCCATGCTAGTAGAAGGATTATAACCTGTTTTACCACAGAAGAACTGTCAGGAAGTAAACGTACAGGGAAGTTTAGTTCAAGAGAGAGAAAAGGAAGCATTAAATAAACAGCGTAGTGAATTAATTCAGAAACTCTCCCAATTAAATACAAGTCCTGAAGCCCTGACAATACCTGTAACAATAGGTCCCGTAGTTCCTTTGTATTGAGATAAGCAAGGTAATTCTAAAACTCCTGTTCTGACTACACCCATAGTTCAGCCAAGAAAAGAAACCCTAATAGTTGATGATCAGGCAAGTGAATGAGAGTCGGTAATTTTCTTAATGGATTTACCTATACAAGAATCAGTAAGTGACGCAACAACTCAAGACCTGGCTGTTCGAGCAGTAACGTACCCCTCTCCCCCAGCGCCTTGAGACCCTTCCGGGTGAGTAGCGCACTACACAAATGTCATGATTGACTCAAACAGAAAAATTACACCCCCATGTTCGAAAGAGGTACAGATTGAAACATCCTCGGGAACGAGGCATGCAACTGTAATAAGTCCTGAAGAATTAGACAGATGGACTCAAAACATAGAGAAGCCTAAAACGCAGTCGAAAGTATTGGACATATTTAAATTAAGGGTGGAATTAGAGGAAATGGTAGCAGGAAATGTGGGATTGGACAGACTGAACTCATCTGATGAAAACGAATTATTGTTTATATGCAGAAGTATTACTCACAATACAAATATATATCATGAAAAATTAATGAATTTGGCTTTGGAAATGGGAATTGACATTGGCCAATCAAAGGTTTTTCAGAAACCATATAGAGCTGATCCTTCTGACAAAGATTTGGAAAACATGAATGTGTCAGGTCGTAAATTGCAGATAAAGGAATTGTTATTGTTGTTGTTGCAAAAATGGGGAGATCTAGACAAATGGAAAGTTAGATGGACAAAGAAAAAGAAAGCGGCACAGGCAAATAAAATGTCTTCTGAATACTTACTAAAGGAAGCAGAAAAAGTTGAAAGGTTGTGTCCAATGAGAGACATGCCAGGAGGAGGTTATGTACATGTCCCATGGCCCCGACAGGATATTTGATCATTTACTAAAGATTTCCCAAAGCTGAGAGAAAACCTGTAGAATGGTACCGACAAGTCAAAAGGTTTGTGAAGGGGTCGAAAGTATTGTTAAAAGATTTAGGGCCATATGTAGGTAATCTCTATTTACCGATTCTGAAATACAGAATTTTACCAATTTGGTATTTCGGAATCGGTAAATAGTATGTAGGTAAAAATTCGGTAAATTTTACCGATTCGGTAATATTCGGTATTACCGATTCGGTATTTACCGATTCAGTAATTCCCATACATTCCTATGGGCCTGGAGGCCCATAGGAATGAATGGGAAGCCATTCACTATTACCGATTTGGTAAATACCAAATCGGTAATAGGGGGAACATATTCAAGAGTGGCAGAGTGTCACATTGACACCCTGTTGCACCCCTGAATCGTGCATGTGTGCACATGTGGCACACATACATGCCCTAAGGGCATGTATGTCTGCCACATGGCACTTTTAAAAAAAGCACAAAATTGCTTTTTCAAAGTTATTCGGTATTTACAACCAACTTATAGTTGGTGGTAAATAACGAATCCTTAAGGCTAAAATGCACTCACTTGAGTGCTACCTACATAGGCTTTAACGAATCTGTAATTTACCGATTCCTTAAAATAAGGAATCGGTATTTTACTGATTCCTTAAAATAACGAATCGGTAAATTACCTATTTATTATTTGCAGCCTCCTACATCTCAAATCCCTAAATACCGGTCGGTAACGGTGAAATTTACAGAATTTCACCGTTATCGACTGGTATTACCCCACCTACATACGGCCCATAGATGGTTTATTTGACATTGTTGTTCCGGCTGATTTGTGGTCTGAGTGCAAAAACACTGTAGATTGGTCTAGTGAGGAGTACCCAAGAGACCAAAGGACCGGAGCTCCTTCTGGGGAGGTGATGAAAAAATATAATCAGGTGATAACTTACTTAAAGGGAAAGATCCCTCCTAAAGAAACGGATTGGACTAAAATAGACAGAACTACCCAAAATAAAGATGAATCTGTGCATGCATATTATGAACCCCTCTTGCAGGTATTTAAACAGTACAGTGGTTTAAAAAACATTGATAAAAAGGACATGACACATTCTATTTATCGTTTTGTGTCTGGACTAAAACCTGAAATTTCCCAAACGATTAGAGAGCACAAATTGTGTTGGCAAGCAAAGCCTGTCAATGAAATTCTCAAGTATGCAATATACTGTGAAGATGAAATTGACAATAAATGAAAGAAATTAGAAGAAAATGTAATGTGGGCTTAAGTTAAGATGGCAGAGCAACAGGAACTTCAGTTAAGTCAGAAAGCTAATAATCAGAAAAGAGGGGAAGGCCAAAGTAAAGGAAGTGGGGGCAAACCTAGAGGGAAAATGAGTAGAGAAGAGGCAAAGAAAAAGTGTCCTTCACATGGGTGTTGAAAATTTGGGCATTGGAGAAACGAGAGTAAATTAATACAGAATAATAATGTCCAAACTCAAAATTTAAATCCACAGACGCAGAATGAGGTGTCAATGAGACAGGTAACACAGAATCAATTGCCTCAAGTCCCTATGCCAGATTTTGTGAGTCAACCAAAATATAGAGTGGACCCCGGATTTCGGGAGGGAAGTGGTAAGAAAAATACAGTAACCCCACAATTTCTTTTGCAGTACAACTTTTTTTAATTTGAAGATTGACGGTGCCTGAGAGGGGGGGAAAAGGATTGCCTACTTGGCACATCCTTACCGGTAGATCAGTCAGGCCCTTACATTGAAGGGAAAATGGAGGGAAATTGTGCTACCTTTTTGTTGGACACTGGTGCTACCCGCTCTACTGTGAGAACAGCAGACATCCCAAACCTACCCCTCTCGGGAGAAGTGATCCAAGTAGTGGGCGCTTCTAATAAACAAATTAGGACCTCTGTAACAGAACCTATGGAAGTTTGTATTGGCTACTTCCGAGAAATGGCAAGATTTGTAGTGTGCGATTCTAGCCCTCTAAACTTGCTAGGAAGAGATCTATTGTGCAAAATGAACTGCACAATCTTTTGTACACCAAATGGTGTTGAAATTCAGACTCCAGATGAAGACGGAGTATATAAAATTATGCTGGCTAGACAGGAAACAGGAGTTAAAAAGATGTATCTAGAAGATATACCCGGAGAACTAAAGACATTTGTAAATCCTGATGTGTGGGATTTTACTGGAAAAGAAGTAGGCCTAATGGCAGATGTCGATCCCATTAAAGTGACAGTGAAAGAAGGTGCAGTTTACCCAAATGTTCGACAGTACAAAATGAGTCCCGAAATAAAAGCAGGAGTTGCACTAGAAATAGGGCGTTTGGTTGAACAAGGTATTCTGGAAGAAATAATGAGCAGGCCTTGTAATTCACCTATAATTGGCATAAAGAAACCAAATGGAAAGTACAGGGTGGTCCAAGACCTCTGAAATGTAAATAAAATTGTCGTCCCATGTTGCCCAGTAGTACCAAATCCAGCTGTGATTCTGTATCAAATACCATAGGGAGCCAGATGGTTCACTGTAATTGATTAATGCCATGCTTTCTTTTCCATCCCGCTGCATTCAGATAGCAAATTTTTATTCTCGTTCAAATTTGACGACCATGTTTACGTTTGGAATCGTGTCCCTCAGGGGTACACGGAAAGTCCATCCATCTTTAATCAGATACTGAAAAAGTGCCTTGAGTCACTGGTGCTGCCTGGAAAATCTGTCCTGGTGCAGTATATCGGTGACCTATTGCTGGCATCGAGAACAAGAAATGACTGTGTGATCGATTCTATTGCATTGCTGAACCATTTAGCAAAAGGTGGACATAAGGTATTTCCAGACAAATTGCAATACTGTACCACCTCAGTAAAGTATCTGGGACACCAGATAGAAAGAGGGGTCCGGAGAGTGACATCTGAACGAATCAAAATAATTCAGAACATGAAATTACCCCAAACTCAGAAAGAAATCAGAATGTTTCTCGGAGTTGTAGGTTACTGCAGGCAGTGGATTGTGGGATTTGCGGTACTTGTGAAACCACTGATTCAAATGACAAAGAAACGAGCAAAAGAACCAGTCGAGTGGGACAATGAAAGCATGACTGCCTTTTTAAAATTGCGTAAGTCTGTGTGAAGCTCCAGCGTTAGGGATGCCAGACTATTCAAAATAATTGGCACTATTTTGTGACACAAGAGACAGTTGTGCACTTTCAGTCCTAACCCAGACCCATGGGTTAATGCAATGACCTGTGGCATATTTTCTGCAACGTTGGAGCCAGTGGCATCTGCACTGCAAGGTTGTCTGAAAGCAGTAGCTGCAACATGCATGAGTCTTGAGCAAAGTGAGTCCATTGTCATGGGACATCCTGTAACAGTGTATGTTCCACATTCAGTCGTGATTCTGTTAACCAGAACACGCACGCAGCACCCAACACCTAGTCGGATGACTAAGTATGAAAGAATTATCCTTGTTTCCGAGAATGTGACAATAGTGATTTGTTGCCCAATTCGCACTTTGAGGAAGTCAGAGAGGAAGTCAAACATGATTGTATCGACTTAACTGAATTCAGTACTAAACCTCGAGCAGACATACAGGACGAACCATTAAAAGATCCAGACCATGAGTTATTTGTAGATGGCTCGTGTATGCGCCATTAGGAAGGAGGATTATGCGCTGCTTTTGCTGTATGCACTTTATCAAACATAGTTGAAGCATCCTATTTACCAGGAGTCAAGTCTGCACAAGAAGCCGAATTGATTGCTTTAATAAAAGCATGCAAAATTGGGAAAAATTGGAAAGTAACCATCTACACTGATAGCCGGTATGGTTACGGGGTTGTGCACAACTTTGGCCAGCTCTGGATGCAAAGGGAGTACATGACTTCTTCAGGAACTCCTGTAAACAATGGATAATATGTGAAGGAATTACTTGAAGCAATTCAATTACCTAAAGAATTGGCCGTGGTCAAATGTGCTGCTCACCAATCAGGAACTGACAGAGTGACAGCCGGTAATCATTATGCTGACCAAGTGGCTCAACATTGTGCCAAATATAAAATGTCAATAAACAAGAAAATTGAAGCATGTGGAAACAGCTGCCAACTTATGCTATTGTGTGGTGTGAATACATGGGAGGAGGTGAGAGATTTACAAGGTGAAGCTGAGCCCAAAGAAAAGGAAAACTGGCAGAAAATAGGGTGTCAAGTGAGACCTGAAGATGGCATAATAGTCTACCTAGATGGGAAACCAGTGTTACCTGACTGTATGCTTGCACCAATGGCTAGAATGTACCACGGTGACACACACATAGGGAGAGATGCAATGGTGAGGTTGTTTAGACAAGACTGGTTCAATGCGAAGTTCAGGAACATAGCAGAGGGTCTTTGCCAGAGATGCCTTACATGTCAACGATTAAACCCTGGTAAGAAAACTGTAGTGTGCCCTGGGAAAATTGGGAGAGCAGAAGGCCCTTTCATTAGACTACAAATTGATTTCATTCAGTTACCTGCTTGTCGAGGAATGAAATATATTTTGGTCATTGTCTGCCTGTTTTCAAAATGGGTGGAAGCATACCCTACTCGTAGGAACAATAGCATAACTATAGCAAAACTTTTCTTGCGGGAACTCATCCCAAGATTCGGTTTTCCAGTAACGATTGAATAAGACCGAGGAAGGCACTTTAATAATGAAATAATCAGCTTAATTTATTTTGTGAAGCATTCAAAATTGAACAAAAACTGCACTGTGAATATCGCCCAGAGGCTTCTGGAGTGGTAGAACAATTGAATGGCACAATAAAAGCAAGATTGGGAAAGATGTGTGAATCTACCCATTTGGTATGCTTTACCTCTTGTTCTAATGGGACTCGGAAGCATTCCAGACAAGAAAACAGACTTGAGTCCACATGAGATACTCATGGGAAGGGCAATGAGGCAAGCATGTCTGCCAGCACATCAGCTGTTAACTATATCTGATGATTTAGTGTTGGAGTACTGCAAAGAGTTGGCTGACCAAGTGCGTTCTATCTCTCACCAGGTTGGGGAAAATACAGAAGCCAGACATTCAACTCCAGCACATGACTTGAGCTCTGGAGATTGGGTTGTGATAAAGAATCATACTCGGAAATCTTGCCTAGCGCCAAGGTGGGGAAAGCCAGAACAAGTGATACTGGTTACCACCACAGCTGTAAAGTGCAAGGGAATCCCAAACTGGATCCATGCTAGCCATACGAAGCGGATACCAGAACCTGACGAAGTTGAGGCTGAAGGTTGTGCAGCTGAAGGGTATCGAGAAGTTGATCCTGAAGTAGTTGACGAAGAGCAACCGAGCACCAGTCATGATGAGTGGATCTCAGTGGGTGACATACCTGAAATCAGAGTGAGAACAAGAAGCCATACTTAGATAGCCAGACCGATAGGGAGGACAAGATAGGCATAGAAGAACGTACTCAGATTACAGGAATCCAAGCCAATGGTAATCATGAGGAGGACCAGATAAGGAAAGAGCAATATACTCAGACCAACGACACACCTACCAGAACTCCATTCTCTGAGAATGGACAGATAGGTACTAGCCAAAACGCACAGGCAGAAGACAATCAAGAATCTGCAAGACCTGTGCAGTACCAGACTGGATCAGTCAAAAGGATTCAGGACGGAAAACAAATGGCAGGCCGAACAAAGTCATATCCTGAATCAGGTCAGAATAGAATAGAAGGATCAGTACAGGCAGAAGAGTCAACTGCAATAAGTCCTGGGGTAGGTGAGTTAGAGAGGAAACCTGAAGTTGATGAAAATCAAGTTGTGCCACAACTTAAAGAAAACAAAAGAACATTTGAAGAATTAGAAAGCACAGTGCCAGTCAAAAGACTCAGAAAAGGTGATAAATGGCCTGGTTTTGTTAAAAGACTGAAATATCGCCTAGTGACAATAGATGAAGAACCTGAACAGGTGAACGAAGTGACAAGTCAAACTGAACCATCCACAAGCAATCAAAGAAGGAGAAGTCCACGGTTGAAAAAGCTGAACAATAAATTCAAAGGCCCTGATGGACATACATCATTCTTGAAGATTTCGGGAATCTAGAAATCAGTGATGACAGTGATGAAGAATTGATTGCTGATCAAGATTTTGAAGAAGTGAGACCAACTTGAGATAAAACACAGGAATATTCTGTGAAAATTCTCAAAGAGGGGTTAAGCCTCCTTATTTAAAATGGCTGATAAAAGAGTTACTGGAAACTCGAAAATAAGTTGCATAAAGACATGCTGTAGGATATGCATTTGTAGTGTATTGATAGAACTTATAGTATGGCTAGGACTGACAATAGCAATACCGTACTTGATGGGTGCTAAGCAAAATGATACTAGTATACACAGAAGGATAGCGCACCACAAACAAGATAGTGTAGATTTAGAAGCACCAGATGAGATAGAATTACATCACATTAGAAATAGAAATGAAACTGAAATGAATGTATTTGCTAGTCTATTAGTACATTATGTAGAGACTATGCAAATTAGTGATTGTTATGTCTGTATGAAATTACCTACTTCTGTAGCTGAAGGTGTGACATACCATCATTTACCCCTGACTCAAGGAATTTCCTGTAGCATATTGACTAGTTTGTTCTATAAAACTGGAAGGTTGCAGTATTATTATTCTAACATAGATATACGTAGGAGAATGAATCCTGTCCTTAGTGCTAAAGATGCCCAATTCTTTGGTGAATTTTTCCTAGCAATGAAAGAAATAGCTAATGCACACAAAGACAATCTGACATGCAGTTTACATGAAGAAGAAAAGGTTTTTTTATACTTAGTAGAGAAAAGGAGACAAGATTTCCATAGAAAAGCCACTGAAACGAAACCCCAGATACTCAAATGGGCCGAAAGGGAGGAATTTATGGCAACTGGCAAACCTCATGCTGCTATGTCTTTGGACTTTAAAAAGATGGAGAAAATATGTCTCCATAAAAAGAAAACTGAGTGTAACAATGTATTCATTGGTTCCAGTGAATGTGAACACAATTTCCTCATAATTGAGGGTTGGGGACTAAAAGAGGGAACTGATCCAGTATTTCCTGGAGTTTATTATATTTGTGGGAATAAAGCTTACTTTAAGCTGCCTGACCATTGGTATGGGAGTTGCTATTTCGGAATAGTATTCCCGAAGGTATACCATGTAAAAAGAATCACTGGAAGCAATGAACACGTTATAAAAGAGCTTGTTTTTCAGAAATTGTAGGTAATATATTTAGTGCATTGATACCTTCAGTGGGAGTGGTTCTGAATACTCAAAGAATTTGCAAATTGTCTACAGTGGTGGATCGCTTATCGACTGACACTGCTAGAGGATTCTTATCGATCAATAGCGAATTGGTTGCGATCAGATTAATGGTTTTACAAAATCAACTTGCTCTTGATATATTATTAGCAAAAGAGGGCGGAGTCTGTAGAATGCTGAAAGCGCAACATTGCTGCACTTACATACCTGATAAAAGCGTTGAAATTGGAAGGTATGTAAGGAACATTACTCATTTGGAAGAAGAACTGAAACCACTGGAAGTTGATAGTGCATGGAAGAGACTTACTGATGGTCTCTCCTCTATTGCTACTTGAATATCTAATGTAGGTAGAAGTATTGTAGGTAAAGTACTGATGCCAGTAATGGGAATATCACTAATATTATTAGTGATAATGATTTGGTGCAAATGCTGCAGAAATAGGAAAAGGGACACTATTAATGAGAAAACAAAGAAACGCAAAATTGATGAAATTCAACTGGAAGAGTTAAAGGGAGACATATATTAGCAAATGAAAGTTTATCAGAATAATGGTAAAAAGAATACTCCAAAAGTAATTGAAGAGATTGAACTGGGAGAGTGTTGAAGTTGACATCTGGTTCCTTAATTTATGATGATATAAAATATCATCAAAGAGGGGATTGATGGATCAAGTATTCACATATTCCGAAACTTGCTTGTATTCAGCCCTCTCTAAATAACTTGTAATATATTAACCAACATGTTTGTTTACTAATATTTAAATTTCACGACATTTCGAGTATCGATGGGAAGCTTTTCAATGTGTTTTTACTAACAGTAACTTTAATGCATTAAAATGGCCGCCAAAAATGCGGGAAACCTTCTGCGCATGCGTCTGCCACACTGATGTAGTGTGACGTACTTCTTTGCTTGGTGGGAAAACTTTGCTTCTGCGCACTAATGCCAGAAATGGCTGCTTTAAATTTCACATGCTAATACTTATGCTGCAGCTTGTACTAAACTTGCTCGTTCTACTTGAACAAGTTAAAATGAAGTAAAGGAGATAGAGTAGAGATAAGTGGTAAACATTGCATTAATTTATTTCTGTATTCTAAAATGTTTCTTTTTGATTTTGCTACTAGCTCGTACTTTGGGCCTGACCACTGACACATCTTCCATCTTGGATGACTTTGCACATGCGCACCCTGACACTGAATTTGCTGAAGCACTGGCATTGAACCTCTGCCAGCCCACTTCTTACCCACGATGTGCCTGGGAACCTGCTCATCTGACCTCTAGAAAGGAAGCTACCAAATACAATGTATTCAAAATGTGTACCAATATTGTTGGGCAGAATGAAATCACGGGAAAAGTAAATTGTGGGTGGAGATTTTCAATCAATATGATTCAAATTGAAATTACATCATCTTAGTATGGTGTGATGACCTCTACTCATCTTTCCAACCAATCACTGAAGGGGAACACATAGATTTGCAACATTTAGGGGTGGTACATTGTCCTCGAAATGGTATAACTAAGGTAGGCTCAGATAGAGAAATTGTCTGACTTGTAAGAATAGCTGACCTGTCACTGACCCAACGCATTCAATAGGCGCTCGAGAGTAGAGGTGCTGGTGGGGCACTCTTTCAGAAGAATCGAATTCCCAATCGGGGTATTAATTGGCTTTCCTAGAGAGAGGGGTGCGACGCTGGCGTTGCACTTAGCTGAGGTCACCTGTCCTGATCTGCACCTGTCTTTTCCCATGGGCACCCGATTAGTCGGGAGCCTGGTCCGTATTTTGCCCCAGCCTGTGGCCAGGAGAGGTCATTGCACCATTCTATGTAAATATAATCAATGTGATATGTCCTTGTGCTATTTCCCTTTTTTTACCCTTCCCAGGTACCTATGTGTAAAGGGGTTAGTGTGATTTCTAACAAACTTTATGTCCTGCTTTTTATATTTTTGTTGGTAAAATTTATGGCCACGAGACTGTGGCCCTTTTCCATTTGACTCAGACAATCTATCATAGATAAAGGTTTTAAAACTTTCCCCGAGTCTGTGGTTATTATAAGAAAAGTAAATGTGTTTAAATACTATCTGTTTATGCTAACTCTCTGATCCACAGGACTTATAGTAAGGTGATAAGGATTGGTAAGTTATGGTCTACAGGTATAAGTGCTAAATCGGACCTCTGGGCAAACTGATAAAGTGATTACATTAGTAAATTGGTTAGGCAAGGACTATTAGTTCAATGTGTGAATGTTGTATGGGCCCAAGGTGAGTATGGTAAAACTGAGCTAGTTGGTCCCTGCGCACTCTATCAAGGGCGTGTCGCCATGGGAGGTTACAAAATGAAACAAGGCAGTACTAAGGAGTAATTACTGAGCCTTTTGACCAATGAACAGGCACATTTTACAGAGAACAATGACACAAGCCAATGCAAAATGTGGGCGGGGAGTAGGAGGAGCTTCAAGTCCCTACCTCAATACAGCATGCCTCGCAGAGCAGCCTCGACCTAAAAAGCATTGCAAGACCGATTTGCTTCAAAAAACGACAACCTCATCCGTGGATCTCAAACTACAACAAAACCATTGGCTTTGTGGTGGTTCTGCTGCTTGCTAGGCACATGCTTTCTAATATAGCCTTGCACATATAGCATCCAAAATGGGGTGAGGTAGTGTAAACTCATTTACAGAACCATGCAGGGCATGTAGTAGTTACAGCTACGCAGCAACCACCTGTCAATCGAAAGACAGGGCAGGTTTGGTTAGACGGTTCATAAAGCTTGAAGCAATGCAAAACACCTTTAAATACATATTTCACACAATTATTTGAATTAAAGGAGTGTAAAAAATTGTGTCTGTTGAGGAAAGAAAACTGAGCGACGTAAACACGAGAAAGACAAGGAAAAGGGGAGGAGAAATTAACAGAATGAAAATGGGAAGGAAGTATTGTAAAACATGGGCTCGATGAGAAAGAAAGGTGAAAAAAAGAATGATTGAAGGAAGAATGGATCAACAGAAGCAAGAAATGACTGAAGAAATAAAGTAAGGGTGGCTCCTGGACAGTATCTCCTCCAACAGGGCCAGCAGACCACATCCCTTTTTCAGTAGAAAGTCCAGACTTCAGGTGATGTCCTCTCATCTCTGAGAGACTGGCAATTAGAAAGACACAAGCTGTAGTTGTACATTTGGGCCCTCTGCGGAACACTCCCTTCCTTGTTCCTGAAGAACTTGGAACTAGAATGAAGGTGGTAGTTAGGGTTCCGCTATTAAACATAACTTCTAGACAGGGGATGTGGCTCTACTGACTCAACAAATAAAAGGGAAAACCTCATCTAGAGACTCCCTCACCTTTCACAGCAGAGTCTACAGTCCCATCTCTCACCCTTCCATCCACCAAATGGCAGCGCTCAGGAAGACTAATCAGCAGTTCCCCGGTAACCAAAAAGGTTTGTAAAATTTCTAAAGCCAACCTTGTTCTAGGCCCCTAAGTTCAGTGTCTGAGTCTCCTCTTTCTATCTACATAGTTGTAGGCAATACACTTCCACTGTCTAGGAGCACAGTCCTCACCCTCCATGTTGCGCTAGGCCAGGCATATCCAAACTGGATTCCCCGACCTACATTACTTCGGCTTGTTTGCCCATTATGATTATGTTACACTTATTTCAGTTTAAGGTGAGTTTAACGTGCATTCAGAATGTCAGCCCAAGGATCTACATATGCACATATGCACACGGGAGGCCTGTAGGCTTCAAACTCAAGTGACACAGATAAAAAGGCATGGTTACACTATTGAATTCTATTATGTAGCCACTATCCCACTAAGTCTATACCCACGTCAGGAAATGTAGTCCACTGTCAGTAATGAGGGTGCCCTTGGTGTGCCCCTCCAAGTCACAGATCAGGTCCAGGACCAACAATCTATCAGCCAACAGCGTCAGTCTGTGGCAAGGGGTTCATAGACTGTATATTTTCAAATGCCCACAGTAGAGCCTCCACCGCGTAGTGAGAGGGATAGCAGGTTCAGCCTCTTCTTAGCAATGGAGAACTCCTTGGGCTGGCTGGGGTGCTCTGATTAGCAGTAGGATAAGCAGGATAAGCAGCCACAGGCTTGGTCTTAGTGAGGAAGAAGTGAGGCAGAAGTGAGCAGCAAGGCAGCTTTACCCTCAGGATTGCATCTTCAACAACGGGATCCTCACAGGTTCTCTGTTCAAATGCTGTTCAGTGAGCTGCAGCACAGCTAAGACTTATACTCATGAAGGCTGACAGTTGGGCAGATGCCTTCTGCCAATCACTCCCCAGTGCATTCTCACAATTTCAAAGATCAAGCCAACCAAGTCTGGGTTTGATTTTCTCTATTCAATAAAAAATAGAAAAAAAGGAGTCTGGAATATCAGGAGCCTCATCCTATGTGTATTGCCTAAGGTGCCGCATCTATGAGCTCAATTCGTATTCCCTCCAGGTTAGCTCTAAACAAAGAATAGAGAGAGAAGAAGTTGGAGACGGTGTTGTCCTCTTTTGGAAACACTCATTCTACATCTTCCAAACACCATTCTCACTTTATCGGAAATGTTTGCAAATGTTTATGGATAACCCTAAAATCAGGAGCACAACTATGCTCACTAAGTCCTTTACCAGAATTGTACACATTAATACTCGCAGGCAGTGAAAGCATGCTTCGAAGGAAGGGATATCCAGCTAGCCTGTCTCATGGTTCAATTAATGAGCGCAGTCGGAATAAAGCTAAACACCATCACTTAGCTAACTCTTCAGAAAAAAATGAATTGGTCACTGCTCCCGTCAAATTGAACTAGTTTCAAGTTCAAGTTTTATTTATTATGTTTTGGCTCTCAATGAGGGCCACATAAAAAAATAGACATAACATAATACAATAATAACAAATAATATGAATATATGAACTTACATAATTAGTAATACAGGACAAAACACAACAGTTATCAGTTTTTAAAGTGAATCATGGCATCATTACAGCAACCCTAATAAATATTTAAGAACCCTTTAAAAAATCTAAAAATTCTACAACAAAACAATTCATTAGGAGGGCAGTAAAGTGCATGTATAAATAGTTTAACATTTAAGATTCCCAATTGTAGACAAATGGGTTTAATCCACTTAAATCGCAAAGAACGTAAGGCAGGGCAAACAAACAAGACGTGGTTACGATCTTGAACGGCGACATCACAAAAATTACATATCGGGGAGCTCCCGTGCCATTTTGCTAAGAGAGAATTAAGTGGGAGTAAATCATGTCGTAGGAGATACCATAACCTACGCACTCCATGAGGAATATTCCAAGTCAAATATTGTTGGGTCAGCTTGGGGGAATATGTCTCCAGCAGAGGTTCCCTAGTATGTAATCTGGGTTGGGCAAGGGTATCCAACCTATAACATAACTCCCACGAGGCTCTTTTTAGTGAAATTTTAAGCTCAGAAGGAGAAAGTGAAAATAGGGTACCCTCATCCAACTCCAACAGGGCCACAGCTTTCCTGAAATTTTTTAGTAGAGAGGAAAAATCATTAAGATTACCCAGTAACTCCTTTTTAACAAGCTCTCTTAGTGTACCTGGTTTTCCTCTAGCCAAGCATGCTACCCATCTTACTAGTGCCACCAATCCCTGTGTCCAACAGCTGCGGAGTCCAAATTCTAGTCTGCATGAAGAAGTAGAACATGCATTACTAAGGGACGTAATTTTCCGAAGCACCCGTCCTTCCATTTTTTGAAGGAATCCCCAATATTTCATTTCCACTAATTCTATTCCATATAAGAGAGTAGCTGGCACTTTTGCTTTAAAAACTTCCAAAAAAAGAGAGAAATGTCTCTTCCCCGTAGCATTATATAACGAACATAACCCCCTTCCATGGGTCAATGCTTTACGAGAGTTATGTTCGATATGAGGAGTCTCACTAAGATTAGATGATATTATTTTACCCAAGAACGGATATGTTTTAACCACGTCTAGCCTTTGCCCCCCTATAGACCACTTATAATTGCTCGATCTGCATTTTCTCTTACCAAAAATGCACATGATTTTACTTTTTGACGAATTAATTTTCATATGGTGTACTACAGCAAATTCATGCAATGCAAGCAGGCGATTAGATAGACCCTTCGGGGTCAAATCCAAAATAAGAATATCGTCTGCGTACATTAGAATAGATATAGCAGATCCTCCAATTTTCGGAGCAGCACCCTCACAAGATGAAATAAAAATTGGGAGGTCGGCTATATATAAAGAGAACAATATAGGTGCTAATATGCACCCTTGTTTGAGGCCGTTCTGGGAGGAAATAGATGTTGTAAGACCCTCTTCACCGCCTTGTAGTACCTTACACCATGTATTCATGTGCAGAGAACGGACCAACGCAAGTAAGTATCCTGGCATACCCAATGTCGCCAGTTTTCTCCACAGCGTTGGACGGTCCACTCTGTCAAACGCCGCGGAGAAATCAATAAATGCGGCATATAAGCCACCATTACGGATACGTACATACTTGTCACTGATCACCTGCAGTATCGTCAAATTATCAAGCGTTCCGTGATCTTCACGGAAACCAGTTTGCTCCATTGGTAGAATCTTATTAGTTTCCGCCCATTCCATAATTAACATTAGTACGCATTTAGCGAAAATTTTCCCTATGGCATCTAATAACGCTATTAGGCGATAATTAGATGGCAGCTCCCGATCCCCCTTTTTAAATATAGGAATTAATATACTGCCCCTCCAAGAGTCAGGGACAGTTCTTGTTAAAAAGCAAGCCTGAAATAAGGGGAGAAGAATCCGACTCCAAGTAGAGATATCCTGCTTAATGATTGTCATAGGGAGTTCGTCTGGACCCATGGCTCCAGTAGAGCGCATACTCTTTATTGCCGCCACTATTATTTTTTCTGTAGGTAAATTGCATTTTTGCAAATCATTTGATTCCATCATACCAATATCCTCCAATACTTCATTTGGAGCATATAATGCAGTTACAAATACTGTCCAGACTTTTTCGCTTATGGATATAGGACGGGGAGTTACTATGGTACCACAACCTTTTCTTATTATAGACCAGAATTCTCTGGTTCGATTGAAGGTTATTGCCTCCCTCAGGCTAATCCAAAGAAGATCCTCTTTTTCTTTTTTCAGTTTGAGTCTCAATCTAACTCTTCTACGTTTTAATAATGCTAGTAGAGACTCATTTTCTACCGTTCTATTAAGATACTGATTCCTGATTAGTGCATTTATCTCCCTATTCAGGAAAAATAGAGGACTAGGTGAGAAGTGAGGTTTTTTTGGGCCTCCCTTTTTCTTGGCGAATCCAATGACTTTTTTAATAAAAGTTTCAAATTGCAGGAATTCTGTTCCCTCCCACTGGTCAAGTTCTAATAGGGTTTGAGCCAGGAGGCTTTGTACATCCTTCATGGGAGAGGAACCCCAAAAGCATCTACCCGATCTTCGATCAATAGAAAGATCTCTATGCTTTAAGGACCAAGCATTAGTTTCAGAAGGGGTTAATAAAAGAGTCAGATTTATTATTTTGTGATCACTCAGTATAGAATGAGTGACCTCCATATCCTCAATCAAATGGAACGACTCAAAATCCGTAATGGCATAGTCCAGAATAGACTCACCCCTATACGAACCATGTGTGAAATGGGCAGGACTATCAGAGGGCATTCTGCCATTAATAATAAGCCCTTCTAAGAGGCTTAGTTCCTCCAACAGGATCTTACCTCTTTTACTAGTTTTTATATTAGGAGGCCAGGACATTTGAGGTATATTATATACTTCTTCCTTCAGTTTATTTCTAAACTTAACTAAAGTAGAGTTGGATATTTTACTGTTTAGATCTCCAACCATTAGTATATAGGGGGGATATTCAGCATCCATTAGCTTTGCTACATAGGAAAACATTCGCTTCATGACACAATTAAAACATTCCTCAGGGGGAATATATGCATTTAAAATAACAAACGAAGACCGCGTACCAACATTGCCCAGGTTAGTGATAGTTATAGATTGAAAAAGATTACTAGAATCAGAATAATGCGTGTAATGCCATTGAAAAGAGGTAGATAGCAAGCAAGCGATTCCTCCTTTCGCATGGCCTTTTTTTGAAGATTTTGCAGGGGCCTCTAGGACAAAAAACTCATTCCCTACATAGGGGAGCTTTTTACACCACGTCTCCTGCAAACATATTACATCGACATTTAATTTGGATAGAAAGTCAAATTTCTCAGGGGAATTAAACATGCCAGCAGCATTCCAAGAGACAATTTTTAAGTTATTGTTAAAGATGTTGGAAGAGTCTTGGGTTGTTCACACAGTTAGTAGAAAGAACCCCCGGCAGCCAGTTCCACATCTGATTGTCTTCTGTTAAAGGAACAACTGCATGTTCAGGCAATGGCAAGGCCTGAGATACCATTCTTTTGCCCTTTGAGATCCAGATTTTCAGATCTTTATTACCAGAATAGCCGTCATCATATATAGATGCTGGATTATTAATACTATCTCTAGGGGCAGTAGATGTGGATCTATTATAATGTGGCAGTACATCAATTCCTCTACATTGGAAAAACTCTGCCTGTTGTAAAACAAGATTAGTAATTATTTTTGAATAAAAAATTACTCTTGTTCGCTGTCCAATGCTTGATTTTATTGGGAAAACCAGGTCAATATCATTTGACAAAATCAATTTTAAGTTATCAGTTTCTTTAAAGCAGTTAAGAAGCCAAGATCTATTCATTTTTACATCTTGATCAAACAACGGAAGAAAATCCAGTATTAATGTATCTACTGTTTTCATTGCACATTTTGCTGGTTGAGGAGTTGGGCCACTAATAGTATTAAGTTGGGGTCGAAAAGTAAATGCAGTTGGATTTAATACTTTTACTATTTGTGACGGAATGTCTATAACATCAGTCAACACAGATAAAGGTTCCGGGCCTAGTACCACATGAGCAAGAGACAGCTCATTTGTACAGCTCCTAATCGTTCTATCTTCTAGTACATCATTAAGTGCATCGCCCACTGCTTTATTTTTGGTTGTATTCAATAGTGGATTTTCCCCATTTCCTGACTCCTCTCGTGCATCAGCACATATGCTTTGGAAAATAATTTGCCTTGGTCTTTTTTTCTTATATTTACGTAATAACTTCCTATTTTTTCCTTTTATTCGTTCTTTTCTAGTTTTAGTCTGAGCCTGTGCTCCATCCTGGCCCTTTTTTTCATTGATAAAGATTGGAAAAAGATCATTTCCGGTCGTTTGCACCATCTCTATCAAACTATCATCTTTGTCAGTGAGTTTTATAGATTTACTCTCACCAATGGTAGATAGGACAGAGCTCTTAGGGGGTGGATGGGTGTCTGCCTTGACAGTTAATTTCAAAGGAATATTGCCCTGCAAAAGATTAGTACAATTTGACAGGCTCTGAGCTGCAGATTCAGTAGAGGATAATATAATCTTTTCTACTACAGGTTCAGAGATCGGTGCTTGAACATTAGCACCCTTTTTCGCCAACATTTCCTTCAAAATCTCAGACACAGATGATAGAATACAATCAGAACTCACAGCAAATTTACCAAGGAGCAACAATATAGATGACAATATTTGTTCAAGCGCTATCAACGATTCTGATATCGGTTTCTCATTTTTTGGGTAGCTAGATTGAACAAAAGAACAAATCCCTGATATGTTAAGATGAGGAGATTTCAAATCACTGTGTGTTAAATAGTCATCTTGAGATTTGTTTGATGGGGTGCTACTATATAGAAGCATTCCAGATGGTGTTGCTCTAATTGGAATTTTACTGTCCACAACCTGGGCAGAGGGTTTCTTATCCATGTATCGACCACAAAGTTCAAGATCAATACTAGTGGAGATGGATGTAGCAGCAAAGTCTTCACCTTCCTTTTCTCTTTCAGTAAAAATATTATGATCATGTGCCAAGAAAATACTGTCCATCTTTTGAGGGGAAATAGATTGTTTTAATTCAATCGGTACACCAGTGTTTGAATCTATTTCTAACTTAGTTTGTGATTGGGAGTGAGGCGATAAACCAGGCTTTGAAATTATTAGGTCTTTTGCAAGTTTATTTCCTGATTTTTCCCAAATGTGTTCCAGTTGCATCTGACCTTTTATTAACGCACTATTTTCTGATTTTTTCCTCAGGCGTGTAGGTTCAGATATCACCTCTTCTTTATCCTTTAATACTTTCCCGGAACGTAATTTCTTGGTAGACATGATTATTAAGATATAGTCCTTCCGTTTAATAGGACACCAAATATAAAAATATAAATAGTCGGTTACTGAAGGTAGCCAAGGAGGTCACAATAAACAGATAACAAAAATATAGTCAAGAGATCACCCGTATATTAATGTTTGTAAGTTTGCTGCAATATCAGAGCAGCGAAAATAAAATTAACGAATAAAAACTACAATAACAGGGCCCAGCCCAGCCTACCTCGGCCACTGAGGGCCACAGAGGGCCCGCCCTTTGCCCAGGCTTCGCTCCGGGCGTCCCGCTCGCGTCCCGCGAGACGGGGGTGACTGGTAATTTATGCGCCTCCTGGCGCGCAACTGACGCGAGTAGCGTCGTGAAGGCTCTTGGGAAATGTAGTTTCTCTCCCCTCCGCGCTCCGCTGGGCGGCCTCACCCTGAGCTGGATATAGGGTCGGGCGGCGGGAGGCGGGAGGTCAGGATCCACAAGAGACAGAGCAGGCAGCGAAAAATGCTTCCAGAAGGGTCAGCAGCCAAGATTCACCGCGACAGGAGTCACCCACTCGACCGGGGTGACTGGTAATTTATGCGCCTCCTGGCGCGCAACTGACGCGAGTAGCGTCGTGAAGGCTCTTGGGAAATGTAGTTTCTCTCCCCTCCGCGCTCCGCTGGGCGGCCTCACCCTGAGCTGGATATAGGGTCGGGCGGCGGGAGGCGGGAGGTCAGGATCCACAAGAGACAGAGCAGGCAGCGAAAAATGCTTCCAGAAGGGTCAGCAGCCAAGATTCACCGCGACAGGAGTCAAATTGAACTATAAATAGGGGAGAGGGGTTGGCCTAACGGCTAAAGCGCTCGACCTCGGACCTGGGGATCTGGGTTCGAGTCTCGGTAATGACGCCAAAAATCCCCCTGTGATTCTGGGCAAATCACTTAATCTCCCCGTGCCTAAAAAAAAAAAAAAAAAAAAAATGAAAGTGTGTCTTCATGTAACGTAACTGGTGCTATGTAAAGCGCTCTGATAACTGATTCGGTTCGGTTCTAGTTCGCGCTATATAAAACTCCCATTATTAAAAACTCCCATTAAATGCTGGCACAGGATTAAATGTTATAAAACAAAATGATAGTGACCCACAACTTCTGGAACATGATCAAATGGTTTACCATAAACATTTTGCAAATCACTTAGAGTTAATTTATGGTTTTATGAATTTAACAATAATTTAAAATGGCTGTTTCACTGATTTGTCATAGGGGCACTGTTAGACCTGGCACCATTGGTGTGGGTCTCCCATCCATTGTTTGCTGTTGCCTCCTGTGTTTTTGCTATGTTTTTCCTGGTCTAGATTCTTTGGGCACTTTGCCACTGCTATTCAGTGCCAAAGTGCAATTGCTCCCTATTGTAAATTGTTGTATGGATAAGTGGTTCCAGGATTGGTTATTTGATTTACTTGTCAGACCCTAGTACAGTGCACCATGAGTGCCCAGGGCCTGTAAATCAAGTGTTGCTGGAGGGCTTGCAGCATTGATTGTGCCACCCACAGAAGCAGCATGTAAAATATGGCTCAGAGCCTGTGTGCAGTCTGGGACTGCCATGACGACTTGGCTAGTGCACCCACTAGCCAGTCACTAAACCTTCCCTTTTCTACATTTTAGTTACCCCTAAGGTAGGCCCAAGGTGTCCTACCTTTCACATACAATGCAGGGTGTATTGTATGTGAAAGGTAGGACATGCCCTCATGTGTGTGGCATGCCCCGATAGTGAAATACAGCAAATTTCGTTTTCACTATTGCAAGGATACCTGTTCCCATAGGCCAGAGTGGGCAGTTTGATTATAACATCTTATAATCCTAACTGACACAGGGAACTAGGAAGAAAAACGAGTTTAGTATGCCGGAACTCAGAATGTGAAAATACATCTTTTAGTGGGGTGATTTTTACATTCTGTGAAAATGCCACTTTTAGAAAGTAGGTATTTTCTTGCCCAACCATCCAGTATGCCTCTGCTAGGTTTGTGTATTGCATGTCTGGTTTGTGAGTGACAGAGGGTTGGAGAGGGCTTTGGCTCCGGCAGTCTGGTGAGTCAGGGCTGGGCTGAATGAGACCTGGGTTGAATAGAGAGTAGGGGGAGGGGATCTCCTTTCACTTGCCTGAGGGTACATTGAATAGTGAGTAGGGGGAGGAGTTTTACTTTCAGCTACCTGGGCCAGGTCTGCTTTCAACAATGTGATCTCCACCTCCTGCCAGGAAGCTGCACCAAGGAGGACAGAACTAGTTTTGACTAGGTACAGACACTCTCTGCCTTCAAAAAACAAAGGATTAAGTAGTATAAATATTGGGACCCAGACCCTAGAACTTTAGATAACTTCTGGGAATCAAGATGAACCTTTGCCAAGGAGAGAAACCAAGGAAGCTGAAGGAGGAGACTGCTCCTGTGCTGTGTGCTGTTTTGGGGTTGGCCTGCAGTGGTTAATTATTGCCGAGAGAAGGAACTCTGTGTGTACTTTGTCATCTTGAGGAAGATCTCCAAGGGCTTGAGCTGAGCTTGCCTCCTGTTCTGAAGTCTCAGGGACACAAAGACTTCACCACAAGCTCCCCGGAATTTCCTTGCTGGGAATTCTGCCTGCAGAGAGGTGCCTGCTGCTGTTTTTGGGACCTCTATAGACTGCGTGTCGCTGGAAGCGCAACTCAAAGAGGAAGGTGCCTTTGCATCGCTGAAGAAGCATGTTGTCACTACAGCTGTTTGCTGTCGCATCTCAGAAGAAGCATGTCGCATCACCGGAGAAGCGTGCTGCTGCCGCAGAGGTTGCCGTCGCATCACCAGAGAAGCATGTCACAGGGCCTGTCACGGATCAAGAAACCATCGATTTCGGCACACGGCCGTTGGGCGTGCACGCATCGCATCCAAGATGTCGTATCACATCAAAGACGCCATTTTGTCACATCACACCGGATCATCGCATCGCATCGAGGGGCCATCTTGTCACATCGTAACCGGAGCGCAGTAAGAAACGGATGCATCACCTCCTCTCCGGTAAGGAACAGATGCATCACCTCCCTGCGCTACAGTAAAGAACCGACGCACAACCTCCCCAGAAGCAAGGAACCGGCGCATCACCTTCCCTGCGACCCTTTTGTGTGTTTTGTGTGACGCATTCAAGGTACTTTGAGAGTAAAGTGTTGCATTTACCATCTACGTTGAACTAAGCTATTTCTACCATTTTAAAGTCATATTCTTGATATTGTATTGTGGATTTTTGTTGTTTGGTCTTATGTTTAGTATATTAAAGATTACTTATTTTTCTAAACTGGTGTGGTGTCCATTTGAAGTGTTTTCACTGTATTACTGTATGTGTTCACAAATGCTTTACACACTGCCTCTGAGATAAGCCTGTCTGCTTGAATTAATCTCAGCCACTCTCAGTTACTTGGGGCCGCATCTCAGCCCACTGTTTTTCGACCACTATCTCCCTCTAAACAGAGGCTAGTCACATGCTAATCAGCATTGGTCTTGCTCCAATAGAAATGGTCCACCTCGACTGCCAGGACATCTTAGCCCTGGAGATGGGCTCATCCTCATGGCTATGTTAGCATAAGTAGAAAAACATGGCTGCTGTGAATTATAGTTTTGATGTGCTAAATCAAATAGGTGCAGTTTAATTTCACAATCCCTCACTTTTGTGTTATTTTAATTTATCTGTTTAATTTACAGTTCACTATAAATTAAATATTAGTTTCCCTTCACAATCTTCTCTACTTTCTATATTCCCATCATCATCAAACTTATTAGAAAATCATAATTATCATGAGTTAATCAATGGATACGCTGGGGAAGATCCTTTGCCTCTAAAATAATTTCACCCAGAAGCAACACAGGCTCAAACAGGAATGCAATTAGCAGGAGAAACAAAACAGTGATGAAGATGAATTTCAACATCTTCATTCCCTGACTTCCAAAAATGAAGTCTAATTAAGACCATCGGTTGTACCATCAGCATCCATTTTATGCAAGTCTTTGGCAGTGTCATGTATGCAATTACCCAGTTTGTAAACCCCTCCATTTTTATTAGGGATAAATGCACAACATTCCGTTGTGATTTTGGCTGTCAATACAAATTTGAGAGAATATCTATTCTTTAGAATCACGGTTCTTTGTGCCACTAATGGGAAAGTTATAAGCTTTAGGGCACTCAAAGTCAAATTTGAAACTTACTCCAGTACCCTAGGAATACGACAAAGCTCTATAACGGAGAGGACCATTGTATAACTTAGTATCAGGATAGCAAAGAATCAAGCAGTCGCTGAAATGCCTCTTCTTTTTGTGCCTGCAGATTAGGAGGTGGTATAGTGAACTGTCTAACACCAGGTACAACATATCAAGGGCAGTAGGTTTAGGACCAGCCTTTCTGTATCCACACATGGGCAGGGAAGTCACAAACAGTGAGATTCTATTTGCTCTGAGACACTGATGTGGGAAACAGCACGCAAGAAGGAAAAACAGTGTTCTCGATCTCAACCTGGGTTAGATACTTTGCACTCACCGTGTCCCATAAAAATGTTGTTTCCACCTAAAGCAAGGTGAATGGAAGTGGGCAGGTGCCACTGGTCAAGTGGGGGCACAGTCAAGACTGCAAGTGTAACAGTGTCACGTAGTTGGGTTAGGCCTGGGAAGAAGCACTGCTTTTTTACATGCCCACATTTCTTAAGTTGTCTTCTTTTCTACAAGATGACTTTTGACAAACATTTTCTTGCATGATTAGTTTCTCTGAA
The DNA here is from genome assembly GCF_964261635.1 of Lissotriton helveticus. NCBI lineage: Eukaryota > Metazoa > Chordata > Amphibia > Caudata > Salamandridae > Lissotriton > Lissotriton helveticus. The sequence continues at coordinate 2,123,934,928 of NC_136059.1, read as the reverse complement.
ACCACATTGCTTTCAAATCAACTTTGTAAGTACACTATCAAGACAACTTGAAATGTTCCTACAAGGCCTAGATACACATTGTGCAAATGTTGTTGTTTGTTATTCATTCATGAGGTGACATGACTAGCAAAAGACAATAAACAAATGGCAGCCTGGACGAAGCCTCAACACAGAAGCATGGATGTTATTATAAATACACATGCATTTCCGTGCTCAAATTAGAGGCGCACTCTGCTGTCATTGCGAGTTTGTCGCTGTGTCAGAGTCTCAGTCCAGCAGATTCCTATTTACCCTCTGCGATGAGGGATGCGCAACTTGTGACCAAGATGGAGACTTACATTCCTTGCCTTCAATTAATGGGGAGTTTGAGTATCCAGTAGGAGATTATTGGCAACTAGGTTAGGGGACGCATAGTAGGAGTACCTATATGCTAGCATATATGCACTGTTTTAGCACAATTGTGGAATCGTTCATTCTTTTCACTGTCCTTTTATTGCGATTACATTTTTATCTGCTCCTATCCATTAATCTTTGCAGCGCTTGTATTTTATACAAGAATCACAATGGTTCAATATATATTGAAAACGCCTCCTCGTGTATTTCTTGTGTAGCTTTCTGAGTGAGCACGAGTGACTGAGCAAACCAGTTCTAGATCTGTTACCACGATTCCTTGGGAGTCAGGGTTGTCATATTCTGAGGTTACCCAAGCCATGTGTTACCGTACAAGGTTTAGGGGTAGTTATGGTGGCACTGTGAAATAGCTGGCCTATAGGCCAACATATCCTGAGGTGGTGCAAAGAATCAGTGTGGCACCATCCCAACATATATGTTGTCCAACAAATGAACCGTTTCTACTGAGAAAGTGCAAACCATGGATATCTTACCATCAACGTAGGTAGACTGGGTTCTTATTTAATAGATCACCCGAGTAGTTCTCTTGTACATTACCCAGAAACCGCTCCTCGCCTACTAACGGGAGACGTCAGTGGTGGTAGGGACAATCCTCCTCAGCTGAGTAGGTAACTCCTATGTATTGGCTGTAGGTTGCTCAAGCTTGATTTTTCCCCATTGTGTTACCCTCTCTGAATCTCTTTTCAGAATTATGTCAGATAACGAAAATCTTAATATTGCTGAGAACTGCAGACATGCAGTTACTCAGAAGCAGCTACAAAATGGTCTCATACTTACAGGTGGGGATGTAACCATCATGGTTGAGGCTAACGAAGCATATAGGACAGAGGTATTCTTTCATGGGTTACATTCCCCGCAGCAGACAACACGACAAGGCTAGTTCACAACTAAACGCAAGTTGAAGTTCCAAATAACAATACACCATATGAGAAAACATAACATACCAAGAACACAGAAATTGGTTTGATGGCGCCCTACCACAAACAACCGAGAATGTTAGACTAGGCCCCCTTAGCCATGAGGGAGCAATATTTACAATCTTAGCAAGTTGCATACCACATGTTGATGATTTATCAGCAGCAGAATTGTAACGACTATACTGACATTTAGTGACAATATACAGATGTTTGACACAGTTTGCTATGCGAACATTAATACTAAATCCTGAGCGGAATTCTCAAGCTGCACAACCATAATTGGCTGCACTGGGCATCAGCCCACAAACACTAAATGCAGTTGAGGGTAAGTTTCCTATCAGACGGGAGGAGATTCCATTCTTGATTGCACAAAAAGCAAAAAAGCTTAACGCTGTGTTTCCCCATATGGGACCACAGGAAAAGCACAGGATTTTAACAATTTGCATACCAATGGGGATGGCTCCCCTTGTGGAAGACTGCACCACATCGGATACAGTTTGCTGCAGTATATAACAGAACACTAGTTACTCCATTAGCTGTTTTGCCAGAGGTGCTTGAACAGATTCACAATGAGTATGGGACAGCACCTGCCCTGGATTTGGGGATGAAACTGATGGGCAATTTTGCTGCAGTATCCGCCATGAGGTTAAGTAACATTAAAGGGGAAGCAGCAGTGTTGACCATACACCAGAGAGGGTTGGAGTACCTGCATTAGTGTTACGTGTTTTAAAGAGGCTTTTACTTTTGCCTAAGCATGATTTTATTTCTGGCTAAATTCTTATGTTGTAGTACCTTGGTAAAAGTAAACAGGCATATTCAATCAATCATCGTATTTATATAGCGCACTACACACCCAGAGGGTCTCAAGGCGCTGGGAGGGGGGGGGGGGAATCTGCTACTGCTCGAACAACCAGGTCTTGAGTAGCTTCCTGAAGTCGAGGTGGTCCTGGGTCAGGCGGAGGTGGGTGGGGAGGGAGTTCCAAGTCTTGGCGGCGAGGTAGGAGAAGGATCGTCCCCCTGTGGTGGCTCTGCGGATGCGGGGGACAGCGGCGAGGGCGTGGCTGGTCGAACGGAGCTGGCGTTTGGGAGCGTAGAAGTTGAGGCGGCTGTTGAGGTATCCTGGTCCTTGGCTGTGTAGGGCTTTGTGTGCGTGGGTGAGGAGACGGAAGGTGATTCTCTTGTTGACCGGGAGCCAATGCAGATCTCTCAGGTGTCCGGAGATGTGGCTGCGACGGGGGATGTCCAGGATGAGTCGTGCTGAGGCGTTCTGGATCCGCTGGAGTCTCTTCTGGAGTTTGGCGGTGGTTCCGGCGTAGAGGGTGTTGCCGTAGTCCAGACGGCTGGTGACGAGGGCCTGGGTGACCGTCTTCCTGGTCTCGGTGGGGATCCACCGGAAGATCTTACGTAGCATGCGCAGGATATTGAAGCATGACGAGGAGACGGCGTTGACTTGTCTCATCATGGAGAGGGAGGAGTCCAGGATGAAGCCCAGGTTGCGTGCGTGGTCTGTTGGTTTGGGTGCGCTGCCTAGGGCGGGGGGCCACCAGGAGTCGTCCCAGGCGGAGGGTGAGGATCCCAGGATGAGGACTTCCGTCTTGTCCGAGTTCAGTTTCAGGCGGCTGTTCCTCATCCAATCGGCTACCTCTTTCATCCCTTCGTGAAGGTTGGCTCTGGCGGTGGCAGGGTCGTTGGTAAGGGAGAGGATCAGCTGGGTGTCGTCGGCGTAGGAGATGATGTTGAGGTTGTGCTGGCGTGCGATGTCTGCGAGGGGGCTCATGTAGATGTTGAAGAGGGTCGGACTGAGCGAGGAGCCTTGAGGGACGCCGCAGATGACTTCGGTGGCTTCAGATCTGAACGGGGGGAGGCGGACTCTCTGTGTTCTTCCAGCGAGGAAGGAGATGATCCACTCCAGTGCCTTCTCCTGGACTCCGACGTTGCTGAGGCGTTGTACTAGGGTACGATGGCAGACAGTGTCGAAAGCCGCGGAGAGGTCGAGGAGGATGAGGGCCGCTGTTTCTCCGTTGTCGAGCAGCGCTCGGATGTCATCGGTGGCTGCGATCAGGGCGGTCTCGGTGCTGTGGTTGGCCCGGAAGCCGGACTGCGAGGGGTCGAGGGATCCGTTCGTCTCGAGGAAGGCGGCCAGCTGCTTGTTGACGGTCTTCTCGATGACTTTTGCAGGAAACGGGAGCAGCGAGATGGGGCGGTAGTTCTTGAGGTCGGTGGGGTCAGCCGATGGCTTCTTGAGTAGAGCGCTGAGTTCGGCGTGCTTCCAGGTCTCCGGGAAGGTGGCGGTGTCGAAGGAGGTGTTGATGATGTCCCGTAGGTGGGGTGCGATGATAGCGTCGGCCTTGTTGAAGACGTGGTGAGGGCAGGGGTCGGTCGGAGATCCGGAGTGGATGGAGTTCATCGTGCGGATGGTGTCTTCGGTGCTGATCGGAGTCCAAGCGCGGAGGGTGGTGGTGGGGGGCGGTGGTTCGGTCGTGGTGCTCGTCGGTTGAGTGCTGAAGCTGTTGTGTATGTCCGCGATCTTGTTGTGGAAGTAGGAGGCGAGGGAGTTGCAGAGGTCTTGCGAAGGGGTGATGTCGTTTCCGGCGTTGGGGTTGGAGAGCTCTTTGACGATGTTGAAGAGTTCTTTGCTGTTGTGTGCGTTGTTGTCCAGTCGTTCCTTGAAAGCAGTTTTCTTGGTGGCGCGGATGAGTTGGTGGTGTTTCCGGGTGGCGAGCTTGAGGGCAGTCATGTTGTCCGGTGTTGGGTCTCTGCGCCAGGTTCTCTCGAGGGCTCGGCAGTTCTTCTTGGAGCTCTTGAGTTCGTCGGTGAACCATGGGGCTTTCTTGCTGCCGGGTCTGCTGGGCTGGGTCCTCAGGGGGGCGAGCTCGTCTGCGCAGTCGCTGATCCACGTCGTGAGGTTGGTGGCCGCCTGGCTAGGGTTCGTTGTGCTGGTGGGGGGGTTCGTGCTCAGGGAGGACGCGAGCTGGTCGGCTGTGATCTTGTTCCAGCTTCTGCGTGCAGCCTGTTGCTGGTGGTGGTGGATCGTGGTCCTTGCGAAACTGAAGTGGACGCAACTGTGGTCCGTCCAGTGGAGTCCGGTGGCGTGGCTGAAGGCGATGTCCTTGCTGGATGAGAAGACGGGGTCGAGTGTGTGTCCGGCGTAGTGGGTGGGGGTGGTCACCAGTTGCTTGAGTCCGAGGTTGGCGAGGTTGTCCAGCAGGGTGGTGGTGTTGCGGTTGTTGTTGTTCTCCAGGTGGAAGTTGAGGTCCCCGAGGAGGATGTAGTCAGTGGAGCAGAGGGCGTGCGGGCTGATGAAGTCGGCGATGTCTTTGCTGAATTGTGTGTGTAGTCCAGGGGGTCTGTAGATGAGGGTGCCTCTGAGGGTGGTCTTGGGGTTGATGTGGACTTGGAAGTGCAGGTGCTCGGCGGTAGCGAGGGTGTCATCGGTGTTGGTCGTGATGCGGATGGTGTTCCTGTGGACGATGGTGATGCCTCCTCCGGTGTTGTTGATGCGGTCCCTTCGGATGATCTTGTAGCCGTCTGGGATGGTGATGGCGATGTCGGGCGCTGAAGAGGCGTTCATCCAGGTTTCCGTGAGGAAGGCGACGTCTGGGGCTGTGGTGTCGAGCAGGTTCCAGAGCTCGACGGCGTGCCTGTGGACGGAGCGGGTGTTGAGCAGGATGCATCTCAGGTGGCTGCTGCTGTTGTTCGTCGAGGTCTTGGGCACTGCTGGAGTGGTGCGGGTCGGGGTGCAGGTGACCTTGCAGGCGTTGCAGCAGAAGGGTCCGTGGGTGCGTCTTGGGGTGGCTCGGTAGCAGCCCGGGGCTCGGCCGACGTTGAGTGCGTTGAGGGCGGCGGCGTCGTACGTCCGGCGGGTGGGCTGGGGTCTGCAGGGGCCAGGGGTCCTGGCACTGGGCGCGGACCAGGCGCGGACGGGCGCAGACGGGCTTACTTTTGGCGCACCTTCGGCGCTCATTCGGTGCTCCCGCTGCGCGCGTCCGCTGCACGGTCGCTGAGGGGGCGTCATAAGTCCGTAGCCGGGAGGGCGGGTCAGCTGGGAGGCGGGTAGCGGGTTGTCCAATGGGCTGGAGGTGGGCGGGGCCGCAGGGAGGCAGCGGCGGGAATCGGCGGAGGCGACGTGCGGCTCAGCGGCGGCTGGGTCGCGTAGGTAGGCTGGCAGACAGGAAGGAAGGCGCTTGGCAGCAGGAGGGGTGACCCGGCCTCGTAGAAGGCACAGTGGTCACTCCAGCGATGTCAGCAGCGCTCTCCTTAAGTCCGTAGCCGGGAGGGCGGGTCAGCTGGGAAGCGGGTAGCGGGTGGTCCAATGGGCTGGAGGTGGGCGGGGCCGCAGGGAGGCAGCGGCGGGAATCGGCGGAGGCGACGTGCGGCTCAGCGGCGGCTGGGTCGCGTAGGTAGGCTGGCAGACAGGAAGGAAGGCGCTTGGCAGCAGGAGGGGTGACCCGGCCTCGTAGAAGGCACAGTGGTCACTCCAGCGATGTCAGCAGCGCTCTCCTTAAGTCCGTAGCCGGGAGGGCGGGTCAGCTGGGAGGCGGGTAGCGGGTTGTCCAATGGGCTGGAGGTGGGCGGGGCCGCAGGGAGGCAGCGGCGGGAATCGGCGGAGGCGACGTGCGGCTCAGCGGCGGCTGGGTCGCGTAGGTAGGCTGGCAGACAGGAAGGAAGGCGCTTGACAGCAGGAGGGGTGAGCCGGCCTCGTAGAAGGCACAGTGGTCATATTTGCTTTTTAGCCAGAGAGTAGGAGTACCTGCATTAGTGTTACGGGTTTTAAACAGGCTTTAGAGTTCACCTAGGTTTGACTTTTATTTCTGGCTAACTCATTTTTATGTTGTAGTACTTTGGTAGAAGCAAATGGGCATATTTGTCTTTTAGCCCTTCCGCTCCTGGCACATGTTGGTTTTTGTCGCTGAGCGGTGCAGCTTCTCGAGGGTCAGCTGATGCACAAGAGGGCTGATTGGTGGGTGGAGGGTGGTGTAGCGATTTAATGAGGCTGGACCCGATGCACGCAGTGGGCATGCCAATGACACACCTAAGGCAAATCCGTCTGCGCCCATTCGCACCCAAACGGGGCCAGGGGCTGGTACCCTTGGTCAAATGTTGGTCTATTCAATGGGGGAGCTGGAGGACCTAAGAGGAAAGGGTACCACACCGAAGCTTCCATCAGAGGTGAGGGAGAGGTTAAGGGCTGAATGCCTTTTAACTGGAGAAGGGGAGGCAGAGCCATGACAGGATCAGGGCTCAAGAGCAGAGGGCGCAAGGCCTGGCATATTAAACTCGGCAAGGATGCATGTAGGCCCAGGGAATGGGTTAAGCTCTATGGTACTGAATACTTGTTCCCTTGAGACATACAATCTGGAAATCTTCTCACTACTGCAAGAGGAAGGACCAGACATTCTAGCTGTAACTGAAACCTGGTTGGAGGCCAGCTCAGGGCTTGATAGTCGCAGCCTTGCCCCAGTACTATTATATTCTGGCACATAACCGCCAGGGCGGGAAAAGAGGAGAAGGGATGACAGAGGTGGTGCTAAACAGCTCAAAGCACCTGGCCTCAGAGGTTTTAGTAGCAGAAAGTATGGATGGGGCGGCGGTCCTGGGGTGACCTTGGGTCTAAAGACGACCTGTGTGGTGATTGTAGTAGTCTACCATCCACTTCGGACAAACTCCCTTTTCAATGATCTGTCCACTGAATTAGTTAGTGACTTGTGCTTAATGTCCCAGAAGATAGTATTGGTGGGGGACGTCAACTTCTGATGGGACCATGTACCAAGAGAGCCCCAGGTGAGTGGGTTCAGCAAAGGGATGGCTTTGCTAGTGCTACGACAACTAGTGGAGATTCCAACCCATGTTAAGGGCTGTTAGATTTGGGGTTCTCTAGTTGGCAGAGGTGGGAACCGCTCACTATCCTGGCGGATTTCATCATTGTTGCTCAACGGATGCATTGCATCCTTTAATGCCTCCCCAAAACGGGTGTTGTGTATTTCTCTTCAACTACATACCGTATGCCGCTCTGGTGGCTGTTGCACAGTCTGACTGGGCAGAGGGATTATATATTTAATCTGATATTGATGTGACCAGCTACAAGGTTTACTCTCTGTTATCCTAACTGGCGACTGAGTAGACCATATTAACTATAATGTATGGCCCTCGTTGGACTTGGCCTTTTTTGCAGGGTCATCCCTGAACTTTTTACCTTCCTGCTGTATTTTTTCTGACCTGTTGTTGGCTGTTTTATGACCCTGGGCACTTTACCACTGCTGATCAGTGCTAAAGTGCATATGCTCTCCCTATTGTAAATTGATGTATGGATTAGTGACTCCATGATTGGCTGATTTGGTTTTCTTGTCAGACCCTAGCACAGAGCACTGAGTGTGCCCAGGGCTTGTAAATCAAATGCTGCTGGTGGGCTTGCAGCACTGGTTGTGCCACCCACAGAAGCAGCCTGTAAAAGTGGAAGGCCTGAGACCTCTTTTCAGGGCTACTCATGTGGGTGGCACAATCAGTGCTGCAGGCCCACTAGTAGTATTTGATTTATCAACCCCGGCACACCCAGTGCACGTTACTATGGACTGACAGGTAAATCAAAATATGCCTATCAGGGAGAACCAATCATAATAATTTACACAGAGAGCATATGCACTTTGGCACTGATTAGCAGTGGTAAAGTGCCCAGAGTTCTAAAACCAACAATAATAGGTCAGGAAAAAATAGGAGGAAGAAGCAAAATGTTTAGAGATAACCCAGAAAAAAGGGCCAAGTCCAACAGAAAGGAAATGGGGGAAGTGGTATGAGCCAGAGGGCTTGTGGGAGTATAAAGCAAACAGGCATATTTGCTTTTTAGCCAGAGGGTAGGAGTACCTGCACTAGTGTTACGTGTTTTAAACAGGCTTTTAAGTTCACCTAGGTTTGACTTTTATTTCTGGCTAACTCATTTTTATGTTGTAGTACTTTGGTAGAAGCAAATGGGCATATTTGCTTTTTAGCCCTTCCGCTCCTGTCACATGTTGGTTTTTGACGCAGAGCGGTGCAGCTTCTCCAGGGTCAGCTGCTGCACAGGAGGGATGATTGGTGCGTGGAGGGTGGTGTAGCGATTTAATGAGGCTGGACCGGATGCACGCAGTGGGCACGCCAATGACGCACCTAAGGCAAATCCGTCTGTGCCCGTTTGCACCCCAACGGAACCAGGGGCTGGTACCCTTGGTCAAATGTTGGTCTATTCAATGGGGGAGCTGGGGGACCTGAGAGGAAAGGGTACCACACCGAAGCTTCCATCAGAGGTGAGGGAGAGGTTAAGGGCTGATGGCCTTTTAACTGGAGAAGGGGAGGCAGAGCCATGACAGGATCAGGGCTCAAAAGCAGAAGGCGCAAGGCCTGGCATATTAAATTCGACAAGGATGCATGTACGCCCAGGGAACAGGTTAAGCTCCATGGTACTGAATACTTGTTCCCTTGAGACATACAATCTGGAAATCTTCTCACTACTGCAAGAGGAAGGACCAGACATACTAGCTGTAACTGAAACCTGGTTGGAGGCCAGCTCAGGGCTTGATAGTCGCAGCCTTGCCCCAGTACTATTATATTCTGGCACATAACCGGCAGGGCGGGAAAAGAGGAGAAGGGATGACAGAGGTGGTGCTAAACAGCTCAAAGCACCTGGCCTCAGAGGTTGTAGTAGCAGAAAGTATGGATGGGGCGGCCGTCCTGGGGTGACCATAGGTCTAAAGACGACCTGTGTGGTTATTGTGGTAGTCTACCATCCACTTCGGACAACTTCCCTTTTCAATGATCTGTCCATTGAATTAGTTAGTGACTTGTGCTCAATGTCCCAGAAGATAGTAGTGGTGGGGACGTCAACTTCTGATGGGACCATGTACCAAGAGAGCCCCAGGTGAGTGGGTTCAGCAAAGGGATGGCTATGCGAGGGCTAAGACAACTAGTGGAGGTTCCAACCCATGTTAAGGGCTGTTACATTTGGGGTTCTCTAGTTGGCAGAGGTGGGAACCGCTAACTATCCTGGCCGATTTCATCATTGTTGCTCAACGGATGCATTGCATTCTTTAATGCCTCCCCAAAACGGGTGTTGTGTATTTCTCTTCAACTACATACCGTATGCCGCTCTGGTGGCTGTTGCACAGTCTGACTGGGCAGAGGGATTATATATTTAATCTGATATTGATGTGACCAGCTACAAGGTTTACTCTCTGTTATCCTAACTGGTGGCTGAGTAGACCATATTAACTTTAATGTATGGCCCTTGTTGGACTTGGCCTTTTTTGCAGGGTCATCCCTGAACTTTTTACCTTCCTGCTGTATTTTTTCTGACCTGTTGTTGGCTGTTTTATGACCCTGGGCACTTTACCACTGCTGATCAGTGCTAAAGTGCATATGCTCTCCCTGTTGTAAATTGATGTATGGATTAGTGACTCCATGATTGGCTCATTTGGTTTTCTTGTCAGACCCTACCACAGTGCACTGAGTGTGCCCAGGGCTTGTAAATCAAATGCTGCTGGTGGGCTTGCAGCACTGGTTGTGCCACCCACAGAAGCAGCCGGTAAAAGTGGCAGGCCTGAGACCTCTTTTCAGGTCTACTCATGTGGGTGGCACAATCAGTGCTGCAGGCCCACTAGTAGTATTTGATTTACTAGCCCCGGCACACCCAGTGCACTTTACTATGGACTGACAGGTAAATCAAAATATGCCTATCAGGGAGTACCAATCATAATAATTTACACAGAGAGCATATGCACTTTGGCACTGATTAGCAGTGGTAAAGTGCCCAGAGTTCTAAAACCAACAACAATAGGTCAGGAAAAAATAGGAGGAAGAAGCAAAATGTTTGGAGATAACCCAGCAAAAAGGGCCAAGTCCAACAGAAGGGAAATGGGGGAAGTGGTATGAGCCGGAGGCCTTGTGGGAGTATAAAGCAATGCTGGATTGCTGGATATGTATAGAGGAGCAATCATAACATAACGTGTATTTGTAAAGCACACATTCACCTGTAGACATCTTGGCGCTGAATAACAGATGTTTATTGTTGCACAACTCAATGCTATTAATTTCATCGACCTCAGGCGCATGCAGTGGAAGTATTAGTCCACTGAGCCACCTGGCTATTATAGCAACTAAAGCTGGATTTTATCAGTTAAGGTTTACAGAAGCCAGTGACACTCAAAGGGAGACTTTTAAAGTGTCGAGGGGGTTAAGCCATAGGAAAGAACTGAAGGTAATCTTAGATACAGAGGAATATAATAAGAAGCAGAACTTCTTCCTAAAGAAACTTAGTGATATTCTAATTGAAGTAAGAAACACCCAGCTCTGTCACTGCCCACTGATAGTGGAGGCTGCGTCTGGCTTCCAGGGTGAGGAGCTTTCAGTGTTCCCACCACTGGACTTTGAGGCTTTAGCAAGGTTATTGACAGCAGTTAAATCTGGCTCACAAGAAGATCCTTGCCCTCCCAAGGTGTTCAGAATGGCCTTTCCTGTGGTGGAGGGTGAGCTGCTCTCTCTTCTAAACTCTTCCTTTGTGGCAGGGAAGGTGCCACTCAGTTTTAAGAACACCATGGTAACCCCATTACTGAAAAAGGTGGGGGCAGACCCTAAAAAGCCAATGAACTACCGTCCAGTATCTCGGTTACCTTTCCCAGCTAAAATTGTGAAACATGTAAACAGAATCCTGTCAGAATTGATAGAGAAGCACCAACAGGTCTACGCTCACCAGGCAGGTTTCAGGGCACATCACAGTACGGAATTGGTGATGCTTTTGGTATTAGAAGAGCTCAGGCTGGCAGCTGATAAGAACAAGCCCTCCATGCTGATCCTTTTGGAGCTTATAGACACTTTCGATACGGTTAACCATCATGTGTTGATGGATCGACTACAGGTGTTTGGGATCACAGACTCCGCCTTTCGCTGGATCTCTTCCTTTCTGAAGGATCAGTCACCGAAGGTACAGCTGGGTGGCTATGTATTGAGAGAAAGAGTACTCCCATGTGGTGTTCCCCAGGTATCTGCTCTGTCCCACTACTATTTATCTTCAGACTTCAGATGCAGCAGTAGCACAGCTGAACTGCTAACTGTTCAATTTATGCAGTTGACACACAGTTGATTCGGCAGATCGATAACTCTAAGCAAGAGGATTTAAACGCCCAGAACATCCTTAGGCTTACGATGAACTGGATGATGGCTAACTTGCTCAAAGTTAACCAAGATAAGACTGGGGTCCTAGCAATCAACACCTATGGTAATCCTTGGATAGTTAGTTTTTTGCCCCAGGAGGTAGGTGCTACCCTGACATCTGTACTTCTCGTGAAGAGTCTGGGTATTAAGTTGGATAAGACGTTCGCAATGACCAGGCAGGCAACAACAGTGGTAGGAAGATGCGTGGGTCTTCTTAGGCAACTTCAGAAATTGGTACCTCTCCTATCTTTCTCAATGATGCAAACTTTGGTGGCAGCACTGATTGTGTAGCGACTGGAGTATGGAAATGCGTTATACATTGGGCTCCCGGAAAAGCTGCAGGGTAAGCTAAGCTCAAAGTAGTTAAGAATGACGCTGCAAGATTAATATTCAATTTACCAAGACAAGTGCATACCGTGCCACTGCTGCAACAATTGCACTGGCTTCCAGTAAAGTAGAGGGCCAGGTTCAAGGGCTTATGGATTGCACATAAGACCCTGTAGGGGATGGTACCAGTCTATATTACGGGCCATCTAAGGCAATATGGTGCAGGAAGCTGTCTTTGTTCCTCTGAGGCATCTTTGTTGACCTGCCCACATTTGTTTAACAAATCGACTATGGGCGGTTGGGCTTTTTCAGCCCTCCTGATACCTCAGCTGTGGAACAGACTGCAGGAAAGTTTGCGAAGAGAAAACATTCTCCTTCCAATCTGAAAGAGATTGAAAACTTTTTTGTACAAACAGGCCTTTGGACATGATAAGAGTTTGATTGAATGCTTCTGGCAAGTATTAGCTGGTGCCAGGCTGCTAACACTTAGACAAGCGCTAAGAGACAGGTGGTTATTCGGTGATATGTAAGTGGTACTAACATAACATAACAAGCGACTCGCAAATTTGGCTCCAGGACAACAGGAGAGAGATTTACCTAAACGTATAGAAGAAACCTATTTCATGCTAGGTAGACATAATTTGGGAGCCAGACCTGGTAAACCACAACTAATGAGTAATTCAGAAAAAGATAACTCTAAGCAAGCACCAAGTCTTCTATAAAGAAGAAGTGGGATAAGAAAAACAAAGATAAAACTAAATCGCGTGTAAATCTCCTCAACAGGAAGCCACTGAGAAGTGCTATAACCTGCGAAACAGTGATAATATTAGAACACCTGACAGGTATCAGGCTACTGATACCTGTTGATCTTGTTCCTTTCAGGAGTCGTCTGAGAACGTTCAGAGAGAGATGGGCGGTCAGACCGCAGATCGGAGGAATGTGTGAAACCGAAGAAGTACTCACAACACTCATCAGGCTACATCACTAAACAGGAAGACAAACCTAAAACATCAAAACCTCAATATAAAAAGAAGAAGGTAGCTGGACTTAACGGTGTGCATGCAGCAGACACTGCTTGTAAACAAAGAGTTGGCTCTGACCATGCTGGACAGCGCTGCAGATGTCACAATAGTTTGCCAGAACCTGATGGATGGTGGCAGTAGTGTTGACTATATCAAGTTGGAAACACCCAATACATGGGTGAGTGTTGCACATTGTCTATAGGAGATGCAACTTCAGATAGAGGGGGACATACAGAGCCCCAATAAAGTTCTCTTTTGAGAGTACCTGTCATTTGGCTATGACTTTCTTCTGCCCGAAAAAGATTGGCCACCAGAATTTGTCATGGGCTGCCCAAATGGAGAAATGGTAATATACCCTGCCTTCTCCAACCTTGTTCTGGAACATGTGAAACATTCATATGCCAAGGAGTGGGCGTTAACACAAGCTCTGGCATTACACCACAACAATGTGAGGTGGGATGATGGTTCCCCTAATCATGAAATATCTCTACAGTCGACCCCACAACATGAAACACATTACCCCATTAAAAAACGAGGCTAAAAAACACGTTATGGAAATTCTCCACCAACATGAATAGCAAGGTGTGATTGAGAGTTGCACCTCTTCTAAGAATAATCAGTTGTTGCCAGTGATGAAACCAGACCATTCATATCATCTAGTATTAGAGTATAGACACTTAAACACAGCTACTTGCACGTTTGCAGTTCAAAACACACACAGCGTGGCACTAATGGAAAATATGGTGAGGAATAATTACAAAACCACACTAGATATCTTGAATGGGTTTTTCTGCCAAAATATAGCACCTGAAAGCAGGTATTTGAGTGCATTCAGTGAGCTGGGTTCTCAAAAACAGTTCTATTGATCACCACAGATGTATAAGAACAGCCCCTGGCTGCTTTCAGCCAGGGTAACAGAACGTCTAGAAAATGTTGATTCCCAGCAGTTTCCTATATTGACGACATATACTTGATGGATGATGACCGTTCAATACACTTCAAAAGAGTAGATCGCATAGTTGTAGGATTTGCTCATATGGGCTACAAATTTAACTTTGAAATAATCAAAGAATGCCCACCTATATGTCCTCTTTCTGGGATATGAGCGGTCAAGTGAAGGCAGAAGCTTTGCGACACATTTCTTAGAGAAGGGTGCACTCCAACTACATTAAAGAGATTACAGTCCATCTTTGGATTCTTAAATTTTAGCAGATCATACATCTCATATTACACAGAGTGGGTTAAACCGTTCTATGACCTGATTCGTCCAGACTTTTCAAGCTCACACTAGACTACTGACACACAAACATGCTACGTTCAGTGCAAGCAGACATGCTAGGTTCAAAACATTTACACGCGTGTGAATACAACAAACTTTGTTATATATTACATTCAATGAAGGTGACACTGTACCAATTGCATTTATACACCAATGTCGAAATGTGTTTTGCACTGACAGAAAAAAGAATGACAGCGGTACAGACGTCTCCATTGAGGTAGTGAGCACTGGCTCAGAAAAAACAACTTATTGTCATGACCCTGGTGCTGACCTTAGAGGCCGTCACAAGAGCAAATGTTCCAAATGTGAAAGCATTACATCCACGTTGGGTACAACGGGCTAACTTACTCCCCGCAACAGATGTAGACTACAGATTTGACTCAACATTACAAACATAAGCCTTTTTGCAATATGAACACAAATATCTTTTGCTTAATGAAGTCATGCCTCTTTATCAGTAGGATTACTTTATCTATACTGAAGTCTCTGCCCAGCCTGCCATAGGGATAAAGCACCAATTTTCAACAGCATGCATAGTCATAAAGGAGAGCATGCACGATGGAGAATTCAATCCGAAGAAACCTACATGCAGTCACTTGGTGAATGCACTGCAGTTGGCTGAACTTAGGGCACTAATACTGGCACTGGAGAATACAGATCCTAGATTCCCCACACTGACTGTGTGTAATTCATATTACTGTGTCCAATCTTATTATGAATATCTACACTATTGAAGCCAGAATGGATTCAGAGATTCAAAAGGATGCATAATCAAGCACAAGAGGCTTTGGGAGTAAGTGGCAAAGCTGAAAGATTTCTTGCTAAGGACTCATGTAATACACACATTGAGTAGTCAACATGTTGGCGTACACGTTGCAGGAAATTCCGTGGCTGATGAAGCTGAAAAAGCAACAGTGCAAACTTCTGCAGTCCGTGCAATAACTCATTCTAGTACGAGAATAGACAGAGTCATGGTGGCTGTCAACACTGCACGCAACGACACCCACCTGCCGAAAGGTTGGCCACTTAAGTACTCCTAAGTTAGATGCACAAAATATACTATTTGCTCACTTTTCTGAAGTGGAGGATAGAGTAATACCAAATTCAGACTTCAGGTTAGGCTTACTTCTATCTGCACACAATAGTCTTTCATCCTCACAAGCAGGGGTGGCTTCTACAAGCTCACAATTGCAGCAACGCTACCGGTGGCCGGGTCTTTACAAACAGACCAAGGACTTTGTCCTCAAATGCAGCATCTGCCAGCAGATGAAGGGTTCCACCATGGCACGTCCACCACATATACCTCTACCGATTTCAAACAAGCCCCTGGTTTGTGTTTCCTTAGACCATTGCAGCCCTTTATAATCAGATGGGGCTTAAAATGATATCTTGGTTGCAGTGGATTCTTGCTATCAATTCCAGTGGGAATGGCCACAGGAGTCAGCTGATGCCTGAATGTTATAAAGGATCTGCGAGTCTTTATTAGGACATACGCAGTGGACACACTACATTCCAACCAAGGTCCAGTGTTCGCCTCCAGAGCATACAAAGATGCCAAGGGAAGTTTGGGTGCAACTGTGATATTACTCCCTGTACCATCCCGAGGGAAATGTGGTTGTGGAGAGAAAAAAACAGGACTCAAAGCAGTCTTTAATAGCCAGGTTATTAGGCACAGGTCGCAGGTGGGTCTATCATTTATATGGGTCCAGGGGGCACTGAACAATGTGCCTAGAAAATCCCTAAGTGGTCGGACTTGCTATGAAATCCTGTTTGGAGTTAAAATGTGTGTCCCTGACCTTGACAGTACCAGCACACAGGCGGCATAAACACCATTTGATCTATACGAACGTCTGACTGTTTTACAGACAATGAACAGTATCTGGGACGAACATAGCAACATCCAAGTAAAACGCACCACCACTAGAGAAGTGAAGGAAGTAGTGGCAGTTCCTGGTTGAATCCCGAAGATTGGAGATCTGGCCAGAGAGAATATTGTGGATCAGAAAGAATTCGGGCCATTTTACAGAGCAACTGTACCGGTCTTGTCTAGTGAAGGTATCAGAAATGTACGTTCCCCACCTCTTGATGGATGCGGAAATAAGAGATTTGTCTCTATCGATCTCTATTGATCTGATAAAACCACACTATGTGGCCGATACTCAACAGTAGGCCGCATAGATTCCTGGGTAGTTACCTGCCTCCTTTTACTACCCTACAGGAAGTTCCTATGGAACCTATAATTACTGAAGATGCCTTCTTTCCCTGGCTGGGGATAGCAGAAAACAACAATGAAGTATCCCTTCTATATGTTATTGTAACAACTACTATACAATCCCCTTGTACAGATTTCAATTCAGAATCCTGACACAAATACTGTCTACGTTAACGTACTACAGATCGAGTCAATTCCCAATTCTACAAAATGTGTAGAGCTATCAAAAATAGATGGGAACACCTCTGGCTACTTCATAGACTCTGATGGCTTCTCTTCAGATTAATTGGATCGCCCATGACCACCACTTCTACCATTTCAGATGAAACTACGGGTTTTCTATCTTTGGCTGAAAAAGACATACTTTGTTCCTGCAGTGACAGAATTTTTCCTGCTTTTAAACGGACACGATCAGAACTCTCTGCTGTGCAACTGGTAAATTTGGTTCTAAAACCACATCCATCATCACACATTTTAGCTGTTCCAGTTCCTGATGGCATTGTTTGGGATAGGGTATTGATATATGTGTATGGTCACACTGAACTTTTACAGATTCCACATTTATTTAAATTATCATTGAACAACATTATTAACCTTTGTACTATCTCTGATGGTTTGTAGTGTAGTTCCTATATTCCCAATAGGCTCTGCGCATTGGAATAATATAAACAGCAGTGTAGACGTAGGACTGAGATCAACTAGGTCTCTACTGACTATATTAGACTTAATTAGTTTTGCCAGCTAGCTCAGAGGTCACTAGAAACTTTCTCGAATGTTCAGGAAAGAGTTTACTCTCCTGATTTAGACAAGAAGGGATTAGCTTCTGACAACCTCATAAACATGACAACTTTGCTCCCTCTGAATAAAGAGTGTATCTCTAGAGTCGTGTGAAAACAATAGACAGCTATTTCACTCAGTCAATCGTGCATACTTCACCAGAGTGCAGAGAAATAGAGAGACGGGCGTTTTCAATAAAAGGTGTTATTTATTGAGCAGTCTTCTTTCTCATGCAAGAGAAATGAATTGCCACGATTGCAATACTTATCATGAAGTAAAGTGCGTACAGTAAAAGGAGTATTATAAAATAATACTGTAAAAGCATTGATATGGTTTCTTAGCCATATGATACTTTAAAACGGATAAAGTATATACATACATAAAAACATTGACTAACGTACTCAACTGGTGTTTCTAAGATACGCCTACCCCGGTGTACCTGACCTAAGGCTAATATGTGGGAAGGAGTAAGGACGTTGCAGTTTAAGTTAAGTTGGTTTTTGCCAAGGAATCTGAATCAAGTATTCTCCTAAGGGTTTAGTCAGCTCCGTACCTTGGTTCTAGAATGAAGGAGGTCTTGTATCTCGTGTCTCAGGACTAGATTTCCCAGCAACCCGCAAGGGTGACTGGAAACACCGGAGCTGGATTTTCTCGGCTGGAGAAAAAGACAGCGTCTTTCTCAGTGCATCAGAAGGGAGGGGCGGCTTCCTTCGGCTCTCGCATCAGCTAGGCTTCAGGTAAGTAGATAGCCGCTCTGCTCCAAACCACCGTGTGTTTGCTTAAGGCAACGTTGGTATATTTATACCTGAAAGGTGCCGGGTTTGACGTAAGGTTGGACATAAGACGTCACTAAGAACTAACAGTTATTTCTGGACTCCAGGAGTTCTTATGCAAATCAAAACAAAAGCAGGGGGAATTCCCGGGCTGCTGGAGGCTTGGTTTGTTTAAAGAACGCGTTGTACTTTCTAGGAGTCTAGGGAAGTAGCCTTGCAGTATTTGGACTGCATGGGCTAGGACTAAATATGGATATGATTCATATACCTTTATAAGGATATTATTTATTATAACCAAAAAGGGCATAAATAGTGAATACCGAATTAGGGTCCTAGATAGAAACACAACACCCACTCCACGTATTAATGTCCATCATTACTAAAAACGAAGCAATATTAAACATATAACGATGCATGTGTGTTTTACAACCCACCCCAAAATACATAGTTCACATTTGAAATGGTATATGGTAAATACACAAAAATGAGTATTGGTACTGTACGCTTTTCAAGCAGTGTTATCATTCAGTTAAAAAATGCATATATATATATATATATATATCAGCTGAATGAATTGCGAAAATTACAGATGAAATGGCTCTGAATACAGAAAAGAAGGTCGAGACCATTTCATCACATATTTATACAATACTGTACAAGTGCTAGAGGCTGAGGTAAAATATTGTCTCTAGAGTTCCTAAAATAGAAGCTCTTTTCTCTAAGAATAGTTCTACTTTAAGCAGAGTACCATGTGCCAAAAAAAAGGGGTAAATATTTTGGAAATAGAAAAATATATATATATATTCGCTTTCAAGGGAAAAAAATAGTTCCAAATGTTTACAGTAGTTTTGTTTATCAAAATTGAAGGCCGAATTCAGAGTTCAGGGAACGCTGTGTGCTCGCCGTTTTAAAAGTTATTCTTTTTGTTCAGGGGAGAACATCATATCAGACAGGCTTGTAAAAAATTGGTCTACAACATCAGGTGAAAGTTCGACCAAGTTCGAAAATGCTGAAATTGTGCATATGTGAGAATGATTGCGATCATCGATGTCGGGATCAGCAATGCTCACAGAGGGTTGTACCTGTTTGGTGCTGCTTTCCTCTCGTACTTCACCGCCACCTACTCATAGTGGTGAAGTCTCAACGAATGCCGTCATCAGAATAGGTAGCCGCTGGGGACAACACGTTGCATGAGTCGTTACCGGACTTAGCAAAGTATCGATATCCATTGGTACTGCTGATGATAGTGTAAGACAGATGTCCAACACGCATTCTTCTCCGCATAGCAGACATCGAAGCACAGGTAAGATGCAATCTTGCCAGATTGGTCTGAATGAAAGAAACCAGGTTGCACTCAGATCTCTTAGCCGGGCTAACCCGAGGAGTCTAGTGATTTGGTCTTGGTAGCGTATTGCTAAGATCGTTTCTTCCATTGTAGCTGGAGTTCTGTCTGTGGCTTGGCTTGCCATATCGGAGCAGAAGGATCAAAAATAAAATTCCTGCTACGAGTCCCAAAAGAAGAAGCAGGCCGCCGAAAAAGGAATGGACAAAATTCGGGAAAATGCCCAGAACTGTTTCAAATGGTGCTAACAGTCCCGAAAAAATTGTCTTAAATACATGTGCGATGCCACTGGTATCAGACATGTTTAAGATTTGACCTAACATTTCTATGAAATGCACGGGGCAATTTGTTGATAATAGGGAATGTATCTCTGCTGCTGTCCTTGCAACTTGCAGATCATACGTCTCTTTGGACGAGGTTAAAGGCACAGTTGTCTGTAAAAGAATGGATTTCATTCTGCTTAAAGTATCAATTCGAATAGAAGAGATATTCAAAGAAGGCCAGATTGCCGCCTCCATGTCTGGATTGCTGTTTAAATACAATACTTGCATACAGCAAGTGACCATGGAAGTAACGCTCACGAGATAGGCTTTTCCTGGCACCATGCCACAACAGCTGCGGTCACTTATTAGAACATAACTGCCGTTGGAAAGCTGTCAAAAGAATGGCTCTATCTGTGTTGCAGGAGTGCCGTGCAGGTGACATGAAAGGTTATTTGAAGACCCTTCGCAGGCTCCATGCAAGTTAATCCCTTGATACAGGAGTGTACCGCTTAGTGATTTTTTACAATTGTTACCACTAAGAAATACCTCTTTTTTCCCTTCACTATAACATTTGTGTGTATAAGGTAAATTCCATGTTGACTTGATGTATCCTTTACCCAACCTTTCATACAGGCCTGCTCGTATATATTTTTGGCAATACTTAAACTGGAAAGTTGTTATTGGGATTGTAATAGTTCCATGTATTATCTATTCAATGACAGGTCTCTCTGACATTGTCAATGGTAATCTCTCAAGTTTTTCAATGCTCAGAATCGTATAGTCTGCTCCTTTTTGTGCCAAACTGATTTGTTTATCAGTAAGGTTAAACTTAGAGAATAATGACGTTGTGTTGATTAAACACCATGGCACGTAGCCTGAACGCAAGTTTTGCAACGTCCAGCCTAGCTGTACAATAGAACGTAATTGGGACTGACCATGTTGTAACATTAGCAAGTCCTGCACTATTATATCAATAGCAGATGATACAATACTGTCCACTGAACATATTCTGGAGGACAGAGTCGTTAACCCATTGTCCACTACAAAAAGTGATTTTTCCAAATTTATACGATCAATTTCTTGTATTTTTTCAGCTGTTTCAATTTTTGTTACTTTCCAAGCTTCGTTGTAAGCAGCGTATATACCGGCGTATATGAAACGTTTTTGACGCTGTTTGCGTGGTCCCAGTATGAAATCACGCAAGTCAGCACCGTCTTTAAGTAAAGTCAAGTGTTGCTTAATTTCAGCCAGTGTGGATTTCTGTAGCCATTCAAGGCAGAGTTTCCCTACACTGTATGTTGTAACTATCCCTGGATGTTGTCTCTGGGAGTATCTAGGGTCTGGCCTGGTCTGTTTAAACCCCTGTGTTTTGTTCAGGAATCTATCTTGACAGGTATTTGTGTCTGCGGGCCAGATCAACCATTTTTTCCAATCAGGATTTGTTCTGTTTTGGTGTAAAATATGGGATACGCCTATCTCCACATCTGTAGTGCTATTACTATCAGGTATGGGCTTCGGAATAGACGGTTTGTTTAAGTCTTTAATCTTGGCTAGGCCAAGACATGTTGTCTGTTGAATGGTGTCATTCAAGAATATTATTTGTTCTGGGATCATGCAGGCTCTAAATAGTGCTTCTAGACCTTGTACCTGCCAGTCTTTTGAACCCCAGATGTTTTTTGTTTCAATGTTGTTTTTCCAAAAATCAAAACCAAATGTAGAAATTTTTTCATAGAATTTTTCAGAATAAATCAATGTAGTATTTGTCAACATTGTTTTCATTTATGTCTTATTTAACATTTTAAAATAAAACGTTTCTGGATCACTGTTGTTAAACCCTGAGCAGTATTTGAATTTCTCACAAAATGTTTTTGAGCTGCCTTTTGGCGGTGTTGGACAATGTTCCCATTGATTATAATTTAAAACACTTCTAGGTTGAGCAGATTTATGCAAATAGTGATGACCATAATGATTATAACAGTATAACTCTTCATAATTTGATGAACCCTGAAAATAATCATGTTCTGTGAATTTGGCTGACATTACTAAATCTGACATCATATTATTCATATTTTCAAAGTCCCAATCATCAGAGAAAGTACTTGGTGTTGCAAAGTCACTTAAAGAAACTTTAAACTGGTGTGGATATTTCAAGAGCTCAATCGGGCCATAGATTTCATAATCCGTTTTGTCCCATGCTACTCCACCAGGTATTGGATTGGCTGTGATGTTCACTGATGACAGTTCTCTTTTCTCGATGTGAGAGGATCTGTGAGGCTTTAGGACCAAGTTGATGTTCTGACTTGCTGTGTCCATTGTACTATATTTTCCATCAATAAATCTACTCAAACATAAAACCATGATGAGCCAAAGCAGGAGGGAAAGTACACCTAACACAATCCAAAATTCAATCCATGGTCAAATCAGATAAGTTTCTTTTAGTTGGTGAAAAAGTTCAGTTACTTTGTCTTTGAAAGTTTTTGTTGTTGGCGTTTCTTCAGGCTCGCTTGGATCTTCAGAAAAGTCATCGAAATTGATGAAGTAGCCAGATGCAGTTCTGTCAATTGTTGGAATTGCTTCCGGATTTTCATTTGTCTTTGCATTTTTCTTTGTTTCATTAGCGTAGTCTGAGGCTACATCGTTGTAGACAGGTGTTTCTTGACAAACTGTTGCAATTTGGGTTTCAAGAGGCACAAGTTCCATGGCTTTGTTGCATAGTCCTTTTTTATTCACTGCAGGTTTATCAAATGTGATTAGTCTTTCAGTTTGAACCTCTTGGATTGTAGCAAGATTTGGTCTTCTGCTATTTCTTGGGAGTCCACTGGGCCTACTACTTATTATTGGCCACATGATTGTGGTTTTACCAGGTTGATGGAGACAACTCGGTTCTCCTTTTGACCAGCAAGGGGCGGTAGTACAACTGATCTTGTTCCGCTGACAGCTAAGACAGGTACTGCTTTTCTGTAAGAAGGCCCAAATTCCTTCTTCACCGCGATCTTTTCTCTACTAGATCCCCAATCTTTGGAATCCAGACAGGTCTTGCTGGGACAGGTGGTTTTTCTTCAGTGGCTGTTGGCTTTAACTTTATATTACTCAGACTTCTTCTTGTTTCATTTAAGTCCTGTAAAACAGCCAAACGGTCTTTGATATCAAAGGCTTTTTCTTCTACCACTGAAGTGTGACTATCTAAGTCCTGAATATGCATTCTAGTACCGAACAATAGTTCTTAGGGAGTGAGACCTTTTAGAGAATTTCTTGGCAGATTGTTAAGACTACATTGGACGCTTGTTAAATGTTTGACCCACCCATCACCCGAACCTAATACCCTAGCCGTTATAGATTGCTTTATGTCCGGTTTTTTTCTTTCCACTACCGCATTTCCCTCAGGATGGAAGGGAGAAGAGTACCGCAATGCAATGCCCATGCTGGTCATGGCCTTTTTTTTTTTTTTAGAACGCTTTTTTGTGGCTACGGAAGGCGGTTGAACCGCTTCCGCTGTGGCTCTGTTATCCAATGAATTCCCTGCAACGTGAACGCCATCACGTTGATGACTCAGTGTATGTATCACGTGAGTCTTTTGTAGTTCTTTCTGCAAAAGAACTACTTGTTCCCATAGCTTTTTATGCTTTATTGTGGCACCCGTGTCATCTTTGTAACCGTTTTGAATCCAGGTCTGCATGTCATTATTGTAAGACTTGACGCAGTAAGGCGAATCACACACTATTAGTGTGGGAAATTCGCGATCGGCATTTTCAAGCGCCATCTTTAAAGATCTTATTTCAGCTCGCTGAGCTGTACAGTTTGAGTGATTCAGTTTTGGTGATTATTGGTCTGAATTTACCAAAGCGCCAGCGACCTTTAACAATCGCGCACGCCGCGTTGTAGGATTTTTCCTCTACATCGTAGTGTTAGAATATTTTTTCAGTAGAACTGAATTTCATTTCTGTGATTTGTAAGCTATTGGTACCGTTTCTCCCTAATTAGAGGTTAGGTACGTGAATCCGCATCTTCCTGGGATGACTCGGATTACAAGGTTGCGTACGTTTTTGCGTGTTTGTAGTTTTGTTTTAGTTAACATGTCTGTTTGTAATGATCTTAACATTTCTGTGTGTT
Source organism: Lissotriton helveticus (assembly GCF_964261635.1). Taxonomy (NCBI): domain Eukaryota; kingdom Metazoa; phylum Chordata; class Amphibia; order Caudata; family Salamandridae; genus Lissotriton; species Lissotriton helveticus. The sequence goes on along the minus strand of NC_136059.1, from coordinate 2,123,911,319 downwards.
TCTGAGTCCAATTGATTCGTTTGAAATCAGGTTTTATTAATTCATAGAGAGGTTTAACCCTCTCTGCATAATTTAGAATGTATGTTCTTCCAAAATTCAGGAATCCTAGTATTGATTGTAAATTCTTCAGCGTTTTTGGTGCTTGGAGTACAGCACACTTCTCTAAGAAGTTGTCCGCTAGGCTTTTGCCTTTCTAGGAGTCTAGGGGAGTAGCCTTGCCGTATTTGGACTACATGGGCTATGACTAAATATGGATATGATTCTTATGCCTTTATAATGATATTATTTATTATAACCACAAAAGGGCATAAATCGAGAATATCGAATTAGGGTCCTAGATAGAAACACAACAGGTTGGGATATTGACAAAAAGAACAACTGACGGATGGAATGCTAAGCAAATCAAACATTCACCCCTAGCCACAGATCTGGGTTTAATCCGTAGTTTTTTTGCTCGCCGCGCCACCCCAGTTTGGATCAAGCCATTTGCAAATCAGTCTTCACCCTGTTCCCCATGGGAACAGTCCAGCCTGAACTGCTAGGCCAGTTTCTCCCTTGACCGGAAACAAGCATCCTGGGACCGGTTTTGGGGTATCACCCCATATCAGCAGGCTAGCTTGACTCCAGTGGCATTGTGAGCACGTGACTCACGTCTTGGTGTACCCTTCCCACTTAGGGCGACAAAGGCAAAAAGAATGAGCTTCATTACACAGAGACCTAATACATACTAAAGCGCTACTGGGAACTCAGGATATTGCAGCCAGATCTAGAACTACGCTGTACATTTAAGGCATATCAGGGCAAGATGCACATGGAGGGAGATAAATCGGGACACCTCTTGGCCTGTCGCCTCCGCAGCACGGCATCAACACAACCCATTATTAGAGATCACTTGGGTCACATACACACCAGCCAGGCACACATACATGAGGCCTACACGGAGTATTATCAGAGATAATATATAATCCCCCACATGTTGAGCACCAGGCAGAATTACAAACTTGCTTGTCGGCATAGAACTAACAATCCATGACACACTAGTGAGAGAGGAGATGAATAACCTGTGATGTTGCAGTAGATACACATGGTGATAAAGGGAACTGCCACATTCAAATCTCTGGAATTGGACGGATTTCCTGGTGAGCTTTATAATGCTTGTGTGCTATACTTGGCCCCTAGATTGCTGGAAGTATATCAGACCGCCCTAAAGGGATCTCTAATTAAGCCTGACAGACCCGATAGAACAGGCATCCTACCCCCCATAGTCATTGTTGGGAATGGACTATAAAATCCTGAGGAAGGTGGTGGCGCTCAGGCTGATTAAACATACAACTCATCTGGTCCATGCTGACCAAAATTGTTTAATTCCAGATAGATCCACAACACCTATCAAGAGGCTGCACAAGGTATTGGCGTTTGCCCCAGAGTGGTGGCCATATGTGGTCTGCCTGAAGTTAGACCTTTTTGCCACCCTATCTCTAGCGACTAAAGCCTGGAATCTCCTTCCTAGCCATTTCCGTTTCATTCAGACAGAATTCATTTTCAGGAAAGCCCTGAAAACCTGGATCTTTGGAGCCTCAAGTCTCTCACTTATCTGATTTCTGCAGTTTACACTCTGAACGTGAAGCACAGCCTGCTTAGCACAATGATGGTATTAGGACAATAACAGTTGCGTTGTATAAATACTAAATACATAAATAAAATGGGTGTTGCAGGGAGTTTGCTGAGATTCATATGACTTCTGTACAATGCCAACTGCTGGGTAAAAATTGGTCAATATGTGTCGCCCTCTTTCTTGGTGAGCAGGGGCACTCAGCAGGGTTGTCCCCTCTCCCCTCTGCTCTTTGCCATGACAATTGAGCCACAGGCCCAGCGGCTCTGTGAGTAGGGTAGTGTCTGGGGTATCCCATTGGACAATGGAGTCCATATAGTCTCAATGTATGCATATGATGAGCTTCTTTATATACAGGACAGTCGCATGGGGGTCCCCGTGATTGCAGGAATACTGGAGGGATTTCGGTAGGTGTCAGGATTGGGAGTTAACTGGACAAAATCTTGTGTAAATCGTCTACGTGCGAATTGCCCTCCCACAGGAAGTTATGGTGGGAGACCAGGAGGGGAGGTGGGAACCTCGCACTTTCCGTTATCTGAGTATCCGCATCTACCACACCACACAGGATCTCATTGGTGGGAATTTGACTAGGACCATATCCTCCCTGTGCCCACAGATGGCCTTCTGGAGTGCTCTCCCGCTTCCGGTACAAGGGTGAATATCTCTTACTAAAATGGTATTGTTCCCCAGCCTTCTAAACTTTTTTCATAATTTACCATTGCTGGTACCCCAATCCACCTCACAGCGCTACATTCCATGTTGGGGGTGGTTAATTTCGAACAGGGTCAGGAGACTAGTGGCACCCTGTAGACTGCAGTTGCCATTGAGAAGGGAGGCCTAGAAGCACCAAATGTTAAACATTATTTAGCTGCACAGCTGCAGTGGCCTACAAGATGGTTAGCCGGGGAAGCAGCTGGATGAGGTAGGCAGGTGGCCGACACTCAGGTTGTAAGAAAGGGGGGGGGGGGTGAATGGTCTGGTGAGCATAGCCCACCAAAGCTATAAGAGAAACTTATGTACTATGCCAGACATAACTCCATACTCTCTGGCTATTGGCCTGGACCTCATGGTGCCATTTCACACACACTTAGGTAGGGGAAAGTTTAGCGGTTTGGAGAGGCTAGGTTGCCCTCTGTAGAAGTCCTGTTTAGAGACAGGGCACTATTACCCTTTGGGCAATTACAGGAGAAACAAGAGTTGCCGGTGGGATATTTTCTAGCCTATGGAATGCTAGTGGTAAAGTTGCGTTGTCTGTGGAATCTAATAGATAGATGAACCGGAACAACACCCACTGACTCACTCCATACACATTATGGGGAATGGTCACTAACTCATAACCTGGTTCATCAAAGCCTTGGCTCATGCGACTACCGAGCCCGTGTTACCCACACTCAGACTTTTGGAGACGGATATAGGCCATGACCGGACACTTAAGGAATGGGAACAAGCCATTCACTATCCACATAAGGTGTTCAGAAATGCCAACTTCCTGTACATACAAAAGAATATACTTCATAGGGGATATCTCATCTCCACTGCCTTACATACAATATTTGGATCCTCCCCTCTCTGTCATAGGTGCCATGTGCACAACACGGATATGGGCACATCTTCTGGTCGTGCCCAGCCGCTGCAGCTCTGTGGACTGAAGTTAAAAATACACCAACTACACTGACCAATCGTAAATACCTTTACACTCTGGAAGGTGCATTACTGGTGTTATACAGGCATAAAGGACCCAAAAAGTGACCAGCAAATTTATAGATTTGGCGATGCTCATCACTCGTTGTGCCATAGCGATGCACTGGAAAGCAACCATACTTCCGACAATAGAGCATTGGTGTGCAGCAACACAAAAATGGGTTAGGGAGGTTGTGTTGCGGAGGGGAGAGGCTAGGGGCCTTTGCAGGGTCCCGCTGAGCATAGGGAGAATATATTCCAAGAGCTGCAAGAATTTTCCTCAGACGGGTAATGGTTATAATAACTTGGGGTGTCCTGAACCCCACCTGGTGACCCTAGTAGAGTCTGTTGAAGCAAGAGACGTTATTATTCTGTTATGCCGGATGTGTTATTGGACTGCTGTTCCCACTTCTCGTGTGGGGGGGGGGAAGAGTGAAGGGGGCTCTTGGGTTATGAGATAGTGTAAGTTGGATTGCTTATACACTTGATACTGCGGGATGCACCCCACAGATTGACTGCAAGCTATAATGTATGCAAACATTATTATACATACTGTTATTGTGATCTGCTACTTGGTTTAGTTTGACAGCAATATTATTTCATAATGAACCATGCACTCCTGTCAGTTTGATATCTAATGCATCCAGCGTCATGTACTAACGTCATCACTCAATTATATTGCATAATGTGCTTATTATGACCTAAAAATCGATAAAATTCAGTTAAAAAACACTGTGATACAATCAAGCTATATTTGGAAATAACACTATAAATACAATCATAATACCATGTTGTTATGCCACAATCCACGTTGATATGTGTGATTCATGTTTGGTCCAGGGTACTTGTCAGGAAATTGCTTTTGAATGGTTTCAGTCTTGCAAAGTGTAAGTAGTAGAGCTCAATAGCTTGAGACAGGATTATATCAGAATTAGAGAACAAGTCACCATTATTTGCAAAAGAACTCTCCCTAGATCTCTCATATCGTGGATGAGTGGTCAATAGCATAATTAAAGACTTCACCTTTCCTTGGAAGCTGGAGACGTACCTCCACATGACTCAATTCTTAATGTAACCAGCAGAAGAAAGAAACACCAGTTGCAGCCCTAAAACGCCGATATAATGTATGATGTCAAATGCATATCTTGAATTAGAAAAGATAGTCAGTCAATTTGTATTGAAAGTTAATTAAAACCAGTTCAATAAATAGACACAAACCTGTTTTTTGAAACAATGAAAACATCTGCATATCTATATAAAATATTTTTGTATAGTTGCAAACTGTGCATTAACGTGCTACCGTGTTGCTGGTCTTACAAACTTTTTCAATTATCCCCTTAGCAGAATCACAGCCTACTTTATGACCCCCGAGAGTTTTGCTTTCTAATTTTTGAAGTGTAAGTCTAAACACCTCAACAATTGACAGGCTATTTGCATATCTGCACCCTCAAGGCAACCCAGGCTTCCACCCAGCCCTGATCTTCACAATGGGAAGAAGATGGACGGAAAAGGCACTTTATGAAGTTTGACTGAATGTTTAAATTGATGTAATTTTGGAGTTAAGGATGGGGAGTAAGACTTTTGAAAGAGACAACCAATAAGCGTCTCTTTTCAGACTTAATTGTTTACTTTATTATCTCCTACGTATAAGAGTTTACACTTCTCTACAGCCCATAGTTTGCAACCTTGGTATCCTGGGGAATGGTTCAATTCTTCAGACAAATCAAATTTGGATAGCATGCTCATGAAATAGGTGAGCAATTAAGACATCTGTGAAAGATTGTTACTTCATTTCAAACCAGGTTACAGATTTCAAAGGTCCTTCCTGTGCAGAAAGTTGGCAATACAAATAGCAATTGCATGTCCAATGTATAAGTCATATCTAGTAGGCCAAACCCTAATCTCAACTGCGTGACAGGATTTGGAAGTAGGGAGATTGAAAATGAACCTTTTTGCGTTGCCCATAAGTTTTTCCAGTATATCAGACAGATTCCTCACTAGCTTACATAAGGGATAAATATGGCCGAATATATGATTGAAACTGAATTGTTAATTGGGCTATGTAGATTGAGGTACTACCTCCAAAGAATTCTTCGTAAATCTAATTCTTTATGATGACAGCAAGGTTTGGCTTTGCAATGTTGCCATATACTCAAGAATGTACATGTGTTAGACTGCCATCAATCCAATAGGGTAGATTCAATATGAGTGTTTCTAAAGAGAAGTATTTCTGTTTATTAATATTTATCATCAAATTGTTGCTGTTGTTGTAAAGATGTAGGGCATTAAGGGAGCACTACAGACTTCTCTAAGCTGTCTAAAACGATCGTGTCATCAACATACTAGAGGGCAGGCATATGAAGATTAGCCAACTTCAGAGGAAAGTTTCTTGGAGCTCTTCAGTGGTTGGACATTTCGGCTCCATCCAAGATAAATAGTAGCAGGGTCAAAATAGACCCTTGCTGGAGTCCTTGGTTTGCTGGAATTTTTCTGCTCATCTTCTTTCCAATTCCTAGTTTAATCCTTACTCCTGTATCACAATGAAGCTAAGGATGACTTTTAGAAAGTACTGAGGAATGCCAGACAGGGCTTTGAGCCAAAGTGATAAGGGAAGCAAAGAGGAACAATACTGCATAATTATACAAATGAGGATGTTGTGTTTTAGTATTAACAATGATGTTACAACATAGAGCACAGCAAATGTGAGTGAAGACGCAAGTACAATATTATGAAACACTTAAAAAACTGTAGAAGCCCAGCAATTAAACGATTGAGAGAAAAGGAATAATAAGAAACATGTTTCTTTTTGTCCCAGTGATCTTACATTAGGACACCAAGGTCTAAGCCCATTCTTGTGGCAGTACAAATTGATAGTTTTTATTGTAGTTGAGCAGACCTAAAAAAAGATGGAGGTAGACAATCCATTTTAAAATATAGAAAGGCCTGTTTGGTTACCATAGCAAATATTGAGGAGTATCTTCCATTACAAGGTCTTGTAGGACCCTTACAATCCTAATATATTCAAAAATCCAGGGAAAACAACATCCTGTCATTCCTAAAATTGTTTATCTCTGAAAAACGATGAAGGGTAATGGCACACTACTGATAGCTTCAAAGTGATTAGGAAACAGATATATTTCTCCAATAGGTAAGATGTTACCTCGTTTTAGAATATGGAGTCAAATTGTAATTTTACCCCAATGTCTTTGTGCTCATATTTTGCTAATTTGGTAGGCATATCGAGATATTTATATTCATCCTATGAATCAAAAGGAATTAAAAGCACCCAAGAAATGTACATACTGAACCACAGTTGAGCATGAGAAGACTAAAATGCCTATATTTTTCTAAAGTAAATGTGAAAACATAGAAGATGACTCAGAGGGTAACGGCACTGACCTCTATTCAGGACCAGGCAGGAAATGTGGTCGCCTTTCCGGTTACAAACTTAACGCTAATAAAACCTTAGTTCTTCACTTTCACTCTACTGTACTAGAAATAGGGGGCTGCATGACTACAACTTATTTTGGGGTGCGTATCTCCCGTAGGGTTGAACAGATAGAGACTTAAATACGAGCCACTTTTGTAATCGGTCATTCAAAGCTTGAAAAGTTGGAATAAGCTTGCAATTAGTATAATTGGCAGATGTAATTAAAAGGACTATCTTGCCTAAGATTTTATATCTATTTTGTGCTATTCCCCTACGTGTTCCTAATTCTTATTTTAAGAAAGTGGAGGGTGTAATAAATAGCTTTTTATGGGGATATGAGCAAGCACCTCAAGCTATTCGATCACTTAAGTTTCCTCAAACAGGGAGGGCTGCAACTCCCCGACTTGGAATTATATTATTGGGCAGCATTCTCCGGGCCCCTTCAAAGTCTTTTGTCTATCAGGAACCACCACTTCTGTTTTTATCTTGTGCTTAATTAGAGATTAACATATTTCTGTATAAAACTAATGATCCAAATCATTACAAAAGGGTAAGATTTAAGACGATTAGAGATATAGTACGTATATGACAGGAAATTTTAAACTACTGCTCGCTGTGCCCGAACGACTTATAGCGTGACTCCAATCTTCCCCTTTGGGATAACCCCATCCTCCCGAAGTATTTCATGATGCCATCGCCCAACGCTGGGCAGGTCATGGCATGAGCGACTCTGGTAACTGTATCTCCTCGATCGCTTTCGAAAATTTGTAAATTTACTGTTGAAGTATGATCTTCCACAACAATGTTTTTAAAAGTATTTACAGATAAGAGATTACCTACTAAGGCAGCAAATGACCCAAACACCGCAGGACTCTGATTTATTGGCATGGTTATTAGATACTAATCTGAAACTATGAATTAGCACAATGTATTTACAGCTTTGCCAATATAGGAGGGATGATAGTCCACGCCTGGCCACTAAGTGGACTCAAGCTCTAGATACTACTCAACTGCAACAATTTCGTACTACACTCCAGAAAATATTGCAAAATAGGCATCATCAACACGGGGAGATAGGAGGCCCTGCCTGAAATGTGGAATGGTTCCAGCTAATACCGTACGTATGTTTTGAACCTGCTCTAAACTTGATACATTCTGGGAGGAAATTAAGCAAATTATTGGTAGTCGCTTGGGTCTGAATATTTTTCAGACTGCAAAAAAAATTATGTCGGGTTACAAAGAGGAAGCTAACGGGGTTGAGATCTTTTTTTCCTATTATTCTAGTCTTTGCATTGCGAGAGCATGGATCTCACTGAATCCCACTGTTGCATTAGAATAGTGGGCAATTATGAAGGATCTCTATGAAAGGGAGCGAGCTTTAGCAAAAATTAGAGGTGTGCGTTCACTTCACAAACTAGACCGTATATGGAAGTGTTTATTTTTTTATTCTTATGTTAAATTATGACCTAAATTTCTTTTTCTTCATTATTATTATTATTATTACTTTTTGTCTTCATGGGGATTTTAATGTATATGTGCTAACATTTTCTTTTTTTATATTATTTCTGTACTTTTTGTAATTTATCTTTGTACCCTTTGGCCAAATAAAAAAGAAAAACTAGACGATGACTGTATACCGTTTTGCAAGCCTTGTCCACATCATTTGGGAACTGAAGAAAGAGACGAAAAAAAGATAGACAGAAGGAAGGAGAGCATATATCAACAGCAGCAAATGTGGCTGTGGACAGACAACACAACAGGACAGTAACTGCGTTTGGTACTCCAGGAAATCTGGGTAACATAACAGCATTGATTATAGGCATGTCCTGCGCCAAACAAGGTTTCTTTATCTGGATACCCGATTGCCAAAATAGGAGTATTGCAAATGCTAACTGTGGAAATTGAATCCGGTTTCAAAACCGACCCATAATTGTGCAAGCTCCTCTTTCCACCTCAGGATCTAAGGAGTACTGCGGCATACCAGAAAGTTTATTCGTAGAGTTCAGCCTGATCCTGACATGATCTGCAGTCAGTGCGTAATCTACATCACTAGCATTTTAAGACCACATGGAGGAAAAACCCTGCGCCAAAATACCAGCTACAACTTAGATACTTGCCATGGGGCATGGGCCTTCGGGAAAAAACCTATTGGTCTGTAATTGGACCCAGAGAAATAGATACCGGATTGCCATGAGGAACCTGTATATCTGTAATGCCAAGTGCATCAACTATTTTGTTTTAAAGAGGAAGGGTAGGGAACAGGACAGATCCGCTAGTTGCAGTGTCTATGAGAAACCACGAAGCATGCTTTCAGTGGATAACAGATCGTGCATACACAGCCTTTTCTGGGCTACAAGAATGTAAAACTGTCCTAAAACGTCAGGCACCTATTTGATTGCTTGGATTATTCAGGCAGTTTCTTTTCCAGTGCATCATCTAATCGCAACTGCAACAGAATAAGTTACCACGAGTCACACATTCTCACCTCCCCGTCCTAGGCTGCTCCTGACACTTCACTGTATACAGCCTGTTTCAGCACATTTTCACCTGCACAGAATCATGGGGCAGCATATGTACTGCCACTCCATCTTCCATGAACAAGGTAGTGCATACAGTACCCCACAGTCTAGTGGCATGCATTACAGAAAGTGCATGTTCTTTGGTGATTAAACTCAGCCTAGTCTTGGTCAGAAGAATTCAATAAAAGAGTGCAACAGCACAAAACAGGGCCTTGCTACTGTTCCATGGTACAAAAACACAAGACCCAATGCACTGAAGTTTGTGTTCAGAAGACACTGAGAATAAAGAGATGTCAATGTGTGTAATTTAAACACTACAAGGGAGCAACATGCCCATCATAGGTATACTAGTGTATGGCCCAGTTGAAAAATAGATTCTCTATACTCATGTTTAACATGAATAATTATTTACTAAATGCATTTAATATGGTGGAACAACATGAATGATTTTAACTACTACAATTCAACGCTTAAAGTGCATAAATGGGAACCAACATCACTACTCTAAGTCCTGTCTTAGTGGTCTGGTTATTCCTGCTCCGAGCAATGAGTATTGGTGAACCTGGCCCTCTCTGCAGGGTCACCCCCATCCCCAAACCTTTTGCCTTCACAGGTATGTACTATTAAGTTTCACATGTGTGGTAGCGAAAAACTCAATTGTTTTTCGCTACTGTGAGGCCTACTTCTCCCAAAGGATAACATTGGGTTACTGTATTGCATTTAATATGGGCTACCTTTTGTTTGGGAGCAAGTAGAAATCTCATGTTTGGTATCCAAGGAAGTTTAATGTCAAATTCTCTAATGGTAAAATAAGATTTTAAAGAGGAGTGTGTTCATAAATTATGTACACATCCCTGCTGTGGGCACTCCACTGAGGTTCGTCAAAGACAGACTCCACTTTGTTTTAAAGTATATTTGAGTGTTCATCAAATTTTCATTTTTTCATTTGATTTCTTAATCCATTGTTTTAACAGTATATAGTTATTTGGAACGGTGCTCCGATGCATTTCGGGCCAGAATTGCCCTTTCTCAAGGAGCCATAACGAAAGCCGGTTCCTGTAACCTGACTGAACCCTGTTGAAGGAAAGCTGAAACCTCGAAAGAATTTCACATCGTTGAATTTACAAGCATCCCAAGATTATGGCTCCTTGAGAAAGGGCAATTCTGGCCCGAAATGCATCGGAGCACCGTTCCAAATAACTATATACTGTTAAAACAATGGATTAAGAAATCAAATGAAAAAAATGAAAATTTGATGAACACTCAATAAATATACTTTAAAACAAAGTGGAGTCTGTCTTTGACGAACCTCAGTGGAGTGCCCACAGCAGGGATGTGTACATAATTTATGAACACACTCATCTTTAATACTTCTAGCGTAAACGGACGGTTACGCCACCTGCAGGAGCACCCTTAAATAAATAAAACTCAATTAACCATCCGATAAAACACAAATTAAACCCAGCTGTGCACCGCACCCACCAAATCTTTATTCAAAATAAGATTTTAAGTCACAACTCTGAAAAATGCCACTGTTAGAAAGAGGTCTATCATAACTGGGAGTGATCCAGTTGTGGTAATAAGGGGCAGGATCAATATGCTAATATTCAAAAACAGAGATACCCCCTACACCATAGATTTATCACTATTCTGCACCTTACACCACATAGCTATTCCACGTCTGCTTGGCCAAATAAGGAAACTCTTTCCTTGTCAGATTCGCCCTGCTACTCCTCACTTGCCAATATCCTTAATAAAGGTATAATCAGTGTGCTATTTAGACAATGGTCAGCTTCCTCTATAAGGCTCAAGTTAAAAGTGAATTGTATTCTTTCTCAAGAGTTCCTGATAGGCTGGAGAACTGGACAGGGATGCCCTTGCCGCTTATGCTAATTGCCTTGGCAATGGAGGCGTTCAATGAGTGGATCTGAACAGTCGCGAAGGAGACGCATCCTGTTGGTAGCATCACGGTCATGCGTAGGGGAAATGTTCAAGGTCTACGGAAGGTACTTAGGATGGAGTATCAAATGGGAGAAATCACTTGCGTTTCCCCTAGGCCCATGTCTAGCCAGAGGAGCACTTCCCATACCTCTCAGAGTGGAGTAAGAGCAGTTAGAATACTTGGACCTTTGGATTGCCAGGGACGGGACGGCCCATTATGAGAATAACATGATTGCGCTTTTGCATAGACTAGAGGCCTATGCTACGCATTGGAGGACATTTAAGTTATTCCTACTCGGTAGCGTGGCTTTGTTTAAAATTATCTACCTACCAAAAATATCAGAGGCCTTCTTCTGTAAAATTAATGGCTCTCTGAGGAAACTGCCGTGGATCGGGTGATGGACTGCCATGTGTAGCCCTCTGCACCCTAAAACGATCTACGTATAACAGTGGATTAGCCCCGTCAGAAGTACACAAATACTATGAAGCGGTTTGGTTCATGCAATAAATGACTGGGCGTCCGCGGCATTGGACACCCGGCATATCACCATGACCGAGATGCAATGGGGGTGAAGGGTTACCTTCATGTTCTCTATGGTGGTAAACTTGATCCAAGTGCCTCAACCAAGACAGTAAGTAGGATTTGGGAGACCCTATTGAAGGAAATGGTTTTGGGAAGGAGGCTGACCCCCAGAACCCCATATGGGTAGGTATGAGACTTATGGCAGTGTCAATGTTAATGTTAAGAGACATTTATTAAGCGCGCTGTCACCATAAGTTTCCTGGCGCTGATAGGATCCTGAGATTAGACAGAAGGAATTTAGTGGCAATGGGAGAAGAGCAATGTTTTTAAGGATTTCCTAAAAGAGAGGAGGGAACAAGAAGTCTTAAGTGAAAGTGGAAGAGAGTTCCACAGCTTAGGGGCCAGATGAGAGAAACTGCGACCACCAGATCTGGTAAGTTTGACACGGGGAACAACTAGGAGCTGGAGGTGGGTGGACCTCAGAGTGCGAGAGGGGCAGTAAGGAGTAATCAGGGACTTCAGGAAAGCAGGGGAGGGACCGGTGAGAGCCTTGAAGACCAGGCAGTGGACCTTAAAAGCTATTCTTTCACTGACTGGTAGCCAGTGAAGTTGATATAATAAAGGTTGGGCCGACTGCCATCTGGGGATTTTGAATGCAAGTCTAGCAGGCTGGTTCTGAACAATCTGTAGCCTGGACAGCTGGGATTTGGGAAGGCCATGGTATATCGAATTAGAGAAGTCCAGGCGGGACATCACCAAGGCTATTAAGACTTGTAACAAGGCTTCGGGAGTCAGGAGGTGGGCAACTTTCTGTATCCTGTATAGCTGGAACATACAGGAGGATGTTACTGCACTCACCTGGGCCTTGAGAGTGAGCCCAGAGTCAATAATGACCCCGAGGCTCTTTACACAGCCAGCAGGAGAGGGAGAGGGAGGTGTGCCAAGCTCAATGGGCCAGTACTGGGGGCCCCAATAAGGGGCACTTCTCCCAGGAAGGAGAAGCTCAGTCTTGCCCGGGTTGAGCTTTAATTGATTTTGGTTCATCCAGTGCTGGATGTGTGTCATGGCCGTCTGAAAGTTGGTGACAGCGTCAGGGGAGGTGAGGGGGAAAATAATTTGCAAATCATCCGCGTAATTAAACACGGTGACGTCCCACCTGCCTAAAGAGTGAAGGAGGGGTTGAAGATACAAATTAAAAAGAAGGGGGGACAAGGAAGATCCCTGAGGGACCCCGCAAGATGACGAGACGCTGGTGGCGCTGAAAGGACCCAAACTGACTGCCTGGGATCTCCCCTCTAAAAAAGATTTAACCCAGGACAAAGCAGGCCCACAGACTCCGGCGGACTCGACACGGTGGAGTAAGATGTTATGATCCACCGTGTCGAATGCCGCCGATAAGTCAAGTAGGACTAATGCCTGGGGTAGTCCTCTGTCGGCGTTGCTTCTGAGGTTGTCCAACACGGCAAGAATCACAGCCTCTGTAGAATGGGCTGGTCTGAAACCGGCCTGGTTATTTGCCAGGAAGTTGGACTCCTCGATGAATTGCGAGAGGCAAGTAGTGACATGTGTCTCCAAGATTTTAGACAGGAAGGGAAAGAGGGAGATGGGCCGATAGTTAGCGAGGACCGCTGGGTCCGCGCCGGGTTTCTTTAACAGGGGCACCAGTACGGCCTCCTTAAATGACCTGGGGACTATGCCAGAGTTGAGGGAAGAATTAAGTAAGGGAAGGATGCATTGTGGAAGGGTGTGACAGATATCGCGGAGCACAGAGGGGGGACAGCAGTCCTTGGGAGAGCCAGATTTCACACGGGTGGACAGCTTGGCAAGGGACTCCGGGTCAAGTGTAGGAAACCGGGACAGGGTAGAGGAATTGACGGGGGGGATACTGCTGTGGCTAGGGGGATGGAATGGGGAATAGAATTTTTAATTGTAGTGATCTTATCGATAAAAAAAGAATTTAAAGCATTGCATGACTCTGCAGAGGGAGGCAAATTCGGGAGTGTCCTGGCGTCCGATGTTAATTCGCCAAGGACCTTGAAAATCTCTTTGGATTTGTTGGGGGCTGTTAAGATTCTCTCAGAGATGAAAGCAGACTTGGTTATGGTAATGGCTTTTTTATAGGCTTTCCGTGCGGACACGTACGCCTCCCTGTCGGAGCCAAGATAGTTACGCCTCCATCTACGCTCCAGTTGGCGCAGCTCAAGATGTTGTTGTTTCAGGGCAGAGTTGTACCATTTATGAGAGTTATTGGGGCGTGTTCGAGGGAAGCAGGACAAGGGTGCAAATAGGTCGCTAGCCGTCGTGAGCCAATGGGAGATGTTAGCGTCCATGATGTTAACATCTGGGATGTCAATAGTTGGAGGCTGGGTCTCAGCAAGGAAGGAAAGGAAGGCAGATGAATCAAGGGTCTTCCATTTCCGAGCAGTCCCTCCCTCCAAAGAAGGAGGCCTAACCAGACCCTTTACGAGGATGGAAGACTCGATCAATGAATGATCGGACCAGACACAAGGGGAGATAATCGGACAAGAGAGCGACACCCCCTGTGTCCAGATGTGGTCTAGGATATGGCCCCCGATATGAGTAGGGGAGGTGATGTGCTGAGTCAGATTAAGGCTAAGGAGCGCCTCAAACAGTTCGATGGCGTGGGGGCCAGCGTCAGCGTGATTGAACCAATAGTTGAAATCTCCGAACATAACAATGCGGGCTGAAGAAGTCATCAAGGCAGAGAGCTGCTCGCAGAGAGCGGCGGGGAACAGGGGCATAGGGGTAGGGGGGGCGGTATAGGACAATAAGGGTCAGGGCACCAGCTTCAGTTGCCAGGCTGATGACGAGATTCTCGGCATCAGGGAGACATAGTGAGGAGGACGTGATGAAAGGCAGATCTTTGCATATGACTGCCGCCACCCCACCGCCACGACGGCCATTAGGCCGATTGCCGTTCAGCATGTAGTAGTTAGGGGGTAGAGCAGCCAGGATGTCAGGAAGGGAAAGATCAGACAGCCAGGTCTCAGTGAGCAGCAGGATATCAGGATTCTCAGCCGTCAACAAAAGAAAGATATCGGCATGATGTTGAGGAAGAGACCGTGTATTAAGATAAAATATACGAATGCAGGCCTCGGGCGGGGTAGGGACAGACACGGATGCCCGGATGAGTCTGGGAGAAGGCAGGTCAGCCGAGATGCCAAGAGACACCAGACGATCCCAAGTTGTGGATGGAAGGGCACAAGAGGGACACTGGAGGCTTCTAAGCGAAGCAGGGGAGTAAGTGATGGAAGGGGCGGCATCTCTGGGCCCTGGGCCCGTCAGGCCGCGGACGGGCGCAGACAGGCTTGCCTTAGGCAAACCCACAGGGTTTCAGAGGGTGGGGCCCAATTGCCCTCTCCACACTTGGTGAGGTCTGGGATGCAAATGGCATGGTGCTGTTTGTACACCTCAGAGAGGAATAGGATAAGGGTCCCTCCTAATTTCTTCAGTATTAACAATTGAGACACACCCTAGGAAAACAAATAGCACTTAACTTAAAAAAACTCTCATAAACAATATGCAGAGGAAAAGCTCACATTTAGAACTGAAATGGCAAGCAGATGGGGGTTATTTGGAGGACGACGAATGACCGGAGGCACTACAATTCCCGAGAGAAGGAGCTGTTCAGGTGCGATTATGCCTCAATTTAAAATCCTTCAGAGAATTTACTACCGTACGACACTTCTGCACAATATTGGAATGGCAGTGACTGATGAATGCCTACATGCCTGTGGTCAGAAGGGGTGTTTCATACATACGCTGTGGGAACGCCCCAAGATCAACCTTTTTTTGGAGGGATTAAAGGCTCGGTTGGAGATGGCGATTGGGGAACCACTTATACTACAGGCTGATACTGTTGAGAATGTGGGGTTCTGAAAACCCTAACTGTACTCCGAGAACTTCAGGTTTACCCTAGGAAAGGCCTCACGCGGAGATGGGTGGTATAGTTGGTTTAAGAGGATAGGATTAGTCATGAGAAGGATGTGTGCTGCAACTGAGAAAGACTGGTCTACAAGGATGCCCGAGAAAGTGTGGGGGAGATGGCCTATAAATGAATAAGAAGGTAACAAGGAGTCAGGGGGATAGCTGGAAAAGGGAGGACACGACAACAAGGGTGGACAGAGGAGAGAACAGCTAGAGAATGAATATCTGGATAGACCAATGGAAGTATTGTTGTGAGTTTCCACGAATTCAGGCATCTGCCCTTCCCCTGGTCGTTTGATAAGTTACGTTTACTGTTATAGTGGGTGGGAGAACAGGGTTGGGGGTAGACGTCACTGTACTCTGTGGTTGTGTTGATGTTACACTAAATATTTCTACGTTTAGGAAAATTGATAAAAATTAATCCTATAAAAAGGGGTGTTATTTTTGGTTTTATAACTAGAAGCCATGTGTTTCAGACAGAAAGATAGTTCAACTGAACGTGCCAACTTTTTACTTTATTCAGAGACACAGACTAGCTATACAAACACATACATTCAGTTTCCTATTACCATGCTTGGTTTAACTGGATTAGCTCTCTATTAAATAATGTCCACACAAAAATAACAACCTTAAATAATGCTGAATTGACTCAAAAGCAAACAAATGGGGTGGGTGGGGTGGGGGGTTCGAAAGAATCTACAATTATGTCTCACATAGGAGCATTACCACCTGGCTCACTATTGTATTAGCAGAAAAAAGCAGTTGGCAAATTGTAAAGGCTGTCTCTGGGAAGTAACTGATCGAGTTAGATAAGATGATAAGAAGGAACAATGAGAAATGGTTGAGCTTAAATAGATTTAAATTTTAACTGCAATTTTAAAATATTAAGGGAATCCTTACATACTTAATCATTTACTGTTTTCCTACTCTTAACACTTTGGTGGTGTAGAGTCAAGGCAAAAAATTGTTCTATTAAGGTTGCAACCAAACACAAGACAGTACACTGATGGGGGATATGTTATGCTCAAGTACACACCTAATGGCATGTGCCACTAACACAAACACTTCAGTTTTTTTTTCTTTATTTACAGTCTTATATCTTAGGCAGAAAATTTCACCAACATTTGACGCAAAGTTCGAGCTTTAGAAGGAAATACAAAAACTCTGTTATGACAATACAAACTGTGGTTTGATATTTCTTATTGCAAATTATCCTTCCGCTCATACACAAACAGGGCCTATCGAATATCCCACCTTATATGGCAATCCATCTGAAAAACCCATATTAGGTATAGCACGCTGATGCTTTTCACTAATCCAACTATTGATACAGGTTATAGTTGAGGCTCACTGCGCTCAGCCCTGCATTTTTTTTCCTGTAGCTCATGATGGTCAGACAAGTGATCATGCTATAGACAACTAGACCTAGTTAGCCTATAAAACGCACTATAGCAGTGTAGCACATTCACCTCTTCATCTACCCTTCTTGAATGATTCAATAGTGAACTATACCAATATACACCAGTCAACATTCTGCATGTCCACTGCCTGATCCCCATCATGCTCAGACTAACCCACTAATTTACTCAGTTCTAAAGAGAGACGCTCTTGCTTGCAACATAAAATCTCCTAGTCAGTAACTCTCATATTGTCAGGAAGGTGATCTACCAGAGGCCCATCTCAGAAAAAGCCCTCTGTGCTGGACATTTCAGTTACCTCAGAAAAATTAATAAAACACTTGTAAATATTTAAAAAGGTTTTTTTTAATTTACAAGATTGATTTCAGGACCAACAAATATTTATTCCGAACTTCCTTTTTATTTTTGTTTTTATTTTAAAAAGGAATTATACAAGTCAATAGCTTTTGACTTAAGCAAAGAGTGAGTTTGTAACGTACTGTTGTGAGAGTTGTTAAACACAACGATCAACTTATCTGCACGTATAAAAATATTTTGAGTCAAGTATATGAGAATAACTTAGTAGGTTTTTGTCGTTTCATAGGCCTCTGGGAAGGGAACAGACATATGTCCTGATCCAGTGACAAGAGGTAGGATGCCGGCATTCGGTACAACGTTCCAAGAAAGCGTCAGTGTAATATTCTGATTCCCTCTGTGAATACAAGACAGACATAGATCAGAAATTAAAAAATGATTTTGAACACAGCGGTCTGTACCTCAATTCAGAAGCAATAGAAACAGATGCATAAGACAAAGTAAATCATGGTCATAGTACTAACAAAAAAGAAGCAGGTTTTAAAGTCTGGTATACTTTCCATACATGCCCTCCAAAATCGTGTCTGGGCACATTCATAAATGTTCTTTCAAGAGCAGTGCAACGTCAAGAAAAGTGACAACGGCAGCTGAAGAGAAGAATAATGGCAACAAGAAATGCAGGGGACCCACCAGAATGTCAATGGTAGCTGCAACAATACACATCGCTCAGATCACTTTCTCATACAAAGGCCTTACTGAATAATGTTGTTTTAGGTGTTCTCAAATGTTAGCAATATTAAACATATCTAGACTAGTCACTTATATTACGGGTTTTTGTCTGGGGCTATGTTATTGTGAGAAGGACAAAGTGGGTAGAATAGAGCTGGAGTCTGATTTATATACAAGGAATGATCTAAATCAGTTAACTCTGCTTATGGATATGACAAAATCAGTATATTTGTCTTCATTTATGGATCGACTGACTGGTAGGAGAAACTAAAGACTATGTTGCATGATGTCAATAGTCCGTCTGCCATTAAAACTTAAGATTTCTCCGGTTCTGTGGTGCACAACGCCTTATGCTGGTGCTGTTACTTGGATAAGCCAGCACAATTTTTTTCAGAGCTCCTTACTACATGAAAGGCAGCAAAACTCGGGAAACCTATTCTCTTAGTGGTGTTTCAGTACAGAAACAATATTGGACTCCCCCAACGCATTTCAACCACATATTCCTGCTTTTTCTAGGAGGAAGACCTTGCAGTAGAAACGAAGAAAAGGAACTGATCTGACAATTCAAATTCCTTTCTGGGTACTAATGGAGGAAGGATTAAGACGTCTGAATAGGCTGCACTGTGCTAGGTCTAACCATTAGACTCATTTCCATATTTAAAAATAGATAGCTTCAAATATGGGTTGCGAGAGACGTAACTTTTTGCCAACTGCGCCTCAGCACGTCAGCTGGGCTGCTTTGTGTTCCTTGCTAGTTAACCTCGTCATTTGTACTTGTATGAGGTGGCCCTGGCTCCATTAAAAAAAAAAAAGTGACCAGTTCTGTTGTTTTTAGTCAAACATGACTTGGGGTTCATGGTCATCGATTTTGCCTACAGTATGGCTCCAAACCAAGTAAATGTGCAGTACCCATACACTCATCTAGTCCAGCGAGACTGAATCATTGTCGCGCAGCAACATTAGGGGTATGATCTATCGTTTTGAAGAGCCTCGCCCATATATGTAATATTACATTCAAAAAGCAAGGATGCAAGCACAGAGCCCTGCTCAAGTTCTCCATTTGTAAAGTTGTGTTTGACTGGTATAACTGTTGTCTCCTTATGTAATGCACAACCAGGAGTTGTTGTTTAACTGCAGTACTGCCCTCAGCAAAGTAATACACCTATTCTCAAGTTCTGCCCATAGCAGGCCATTGTACATGCAATCGATACCAATTCGAAAATCCACAAAACAAAAATGGAATACTAAAGAATTTAGTATCATGTTCACTTAATATCTCCAGCTCTAAGATAGTGTCCGTTGTACTCCCTTCTCCATGAAACCGGTTTGGTATCTGGGGAGAAGCTGATTAAACCCCCCAACTAGGCAGTGTTTCCAATAAGAGCATGGCATAATGTCAATCAGAGCAATAACCTTTAATTCCCCAAGTCTTCATGGCTGCTTTTTAGGTTTCGCCTGCACAGCTATTGCGCTGTGCTTGTTAAATCTATTGCAATCAATATAAATATTAAAAGGGACTTAAATCCCACCTTTGCTTTTCATTGGCTCTAGTGCTTGCCACTTACTTTTTCTCCGTTTCTATTGGCTGTAACATACTATTTCCTGTTGTTCCTCTGTGTGCTTTTCATATCAGTTTCCAATGACCCAAGTAACGTTTTAATCTGCTTTTGGAACTTTTGTTTTTTTAAGATTCTCCAGCAGAGTGCTTTTTTCATGTGCAATTTTACATTGAGGGATACACAAGCATCAGTTCTATTATTTAGGTTTCTCTGCATGGCGCTTGTTTTTTGGTGCAATTTTACTTACAGACGGACATATTACAGACATGAGAGATTAAGTGAAAGCAACTTGCCCAGAATCTAAAAAATTAGAGCTTCCTGCCGAGACTCGAACCCTGTTCCCCAGCTTTACGGTCGTCCTCTCTAGCACACTAACTACATTCTCTGCTCTTTTAAGATTCAAGTAGATCAGCACACATGATGGCTGGCACTCCTTTAGAATGCGCAATTAAAATGCATCCCATTATGCGATCGCAAGCAGAGCCAGCCGTTTTGTTTCATTAGTTGTTCTTGCACATTTTTAACCATGTTTTCTTAGCGTTCTATAAATATCTCCTGGTAGGGATGAACAGCCTTGATTTGCATGAGGAGAAGTAGAAGCTCCAGCAGGTAATGCTGCTGAATAAATAGTACTGAGCAGGAAGCTTCACCAAACGAATGAAGTGCCTATGTTGCTGTGGATTTGGTATTTTATGGTGATTAGAGAGGATGGGCCCCTAAAAATTCCCCGGAGGGAAAAAAATTACCTCCTGATAATTTCTTTTCCTTGAAATAGGTAACTTCAAAGACATTTTACAGCTGCAAACCCAAAGCAATGGCATAAAGGAACGATTATCATTGTAATTGAGTACTAAATGGAGTACTAAATTTGCCATCAATTAGCAAGCTGTAGAAATAAGGTTAATGCCAGCAGTATTTCAGTAATTTCTCTCAGCTAACGCTTTGGACTGCTAAGTAGTTCAGTCCTGGTAAAGCACTTGGGTGAGTTGGTGTGGGATAGCAGAAGGCAGATTATTTTCAAATGAATGAAACAAAATGACTGAGCTCTAGACTAATAACTGGACTCTTGTTTCTAGAAATGCTTCATCTTTAAAAATCTGCAAGCTTCAAATAAATGCCACTCCTTCCTTGCTTTGTTTGACACCAGTTTAAAGGGCTACAGCGATTGGTGATCATGAATAATAATGAACAAATCAATCACCATTTACTGAACGGCCCATTTGTCAGCAGTTTGGATCTCAGGTATGCAGAGAAAAAAAGGCATGTAGTCCCAGGGTGTAATTCATAACAACTGACCATCCATTAATTCAGGAGTTAAATGGGCTGTACTTTGGGAAAAGTGATGAACCTCCTACACAAGTAAACTCCTTTTACCCCTCTGGAAATGCAAACATTTGGCAGGAAGGATAATGAACACGGGATCGAAAAACAAGCACATAGATTGTAAGAGATGCCTGAACAACTTTAGAACTATAGCAACATTATGTAGATAGTATTAATTGTTTTACATACATTTATCTAGGAGTATGTATGTTACACTGATGGAAATAGCAAACCGCTGTTGCATAACATTGCTCTAGAAAACTCAGTGTGCACAACAGAAACACAACTACACAATCACTACGATATCCTTTGCCCATGTATTGCTTATTCCGTCATAATAAGTAGGCAATACATGGGGAAAAGATAGTGTTGTAATTGTATTATGTAAGGAAAGGAAAGTTTTGCATGAATACAATTTTTACCAACCCATGGTTTCAGTTTGCTTTTTTCCTATGATTATGCCTTGGCATCTGATCTTCGAAATGGCAATAAATCTCTGTGAGGGGTCGTTGTCAATTAGAATGAATGTCCACTTTTATTGGGAGTTAATTCTAAGCCGTTCTCGTCGCAACTCTGAAACTAGATGTTGGGGATTTTTTTTATACCTCAGAACAACGTAGGAGGGGCATCAGTGTCCGAATTTTACCATGAAAGCCACCATGCAGAAAACTTTGTAAACTATGTATTGCAATCGTAGAATTGGCGAGAATCACTAAAAGCTAATAAGTTTTTTATATTGCAAATTGTTGTAAACACCTGTAATCATCACATAATAAATCACGTGCACAACTCGAGATCAATTTAATTGTTGTAGTTTGTAGCATATTTAAACATTTCTTATATCTAAAAAAAATCCAAACGAGTTCCCCGTTGTCTAAGCTTTACTCTCCTCTAATCTAAACAATAGGCTCTATTTGTACTGTGTCACCTATTCAATATCCTCTTCTCTAGCTAGGCCTTTCGTGAATGTTTTTGATTTCGATGTACACTTTGGATGTAGGGGTAGTTATTGCTCATTATCTTCACTGTTAAGGAACTCTCTTTCTAGAACGTTCCCTCTTATGTTTAGATCTTTACTGCCTGGTCTTTCCCTACTCTTTTTCTGCTTCTTTATAAATTTTCTTCTATGCTCACCGCCTCCCTGAGCCAGCACCCTCCCGCCAACTCAGCGAACCCCAGCCAGGCCGCCGACAACCTCACGAAGTGGATCAGCAACTGCGCGGACGAACTCGCCCCTCTAAGGACCCCGCCCAGCAGATCCTGCAGCAGAAAAACACCATGGTTCACCGACGAACTCAAGTGCTCCAAGAAGAACTGTCGAGCCCTCGAGAAAGCCTGGAGAAGGGAACCAACGACGGACAACATGACCACCCTCAAGCTCGCCACCCGGAAACACCACCAACTGATCCGCGCCACCAAGAAAAATGCATACAAGGACCGGCTGGACAACAACGCACACAACTGCAAGGAACTCTTCAACATCGTGAAAGAGCTCTCCAACCCCAACGCCGGAAACAACGACATCACACCGTCGCAAGACCTCTGCAACTCCCTCGCGTCCTACTTCCACAACAAGATCACGGACATACACAACAGCTTCAACAACCAACCAACGCAAGCCACAACCGCAACGACGCCACCATCCACCACCCTCCGCACCTGGACCCCGATCAGCACCGAAGACACCATCCGCACCATGAACTCCATCCATTCCGGATCTCCGACTGACCCCTGCCCTCACCACGTCTTCAACAAGGCCGACGCTGTCCTCGCACCCCACCTGCGGGACATCATCAACACCTCCTTCGACTCCGCCACCTTCCCTGAGAGCTGGAAGCACGCCGAACTCAGCGCTCTCCTCAAGAAACCCACAGCAGACCCCACCGACCTCAAGAACTACCGTCCCATCTCGCTCCTCCCGTTCCCGGCCAAAGTCATCGAGAAGACCGTCAACAAACAGCTGGCCGCCTTCCTCGAGATGAATGGATCCCTCGACCCCTCACAGTCCGGCTTCCGAGCAAACCACAGCACCGAGACCGCCCTCATCGCCGCCACCGACGACCTTCGAACTCTGATGGACAACGGAGAAACAGCGGCCCTCATCCTCCTGGACCTCTCCGCGGCTTTCGACACTGTCTGCCACCGCACCCTAGTACAGCGCCTCAGCAACATCGGAATCCAGGAGAAGGCACTGGAATGGATCACCTCCTTCCTCGGCGGAAGAACACAAAGAGTCCGCCTACCACCGTACAAGTCAGAGGCCACCAAAGTCATCTGCGGCGTACCCCAAGGATCCTCGCTGAGCCCAACCCTCTTCAACGTCTACATGAGCCCCCTCGCGGCCATCGCACGCCAACACAACCTGAACATCATCTCCTACGCCGACGACACCCAGCTGATCCTCTCCCTGACCAACGACCCCGCCACCGCCAGAGCCAACCTGCACGAAGGGATGAGAGACGTAGCCGAATGGATGACGACCAGCCGCCTGAAACTGAACTCAGACAAGACGGAGGTCCTCATCCTGGGCTCCACGCCCTCCGCCTGGGATGACTCCTGGTGGCCCCCCGCCCTGGGCACCGCACCCAAACCGACGGACCACGCACGCAACCTGGGCTTCATCCTGGACTCCTCCCTCGCCATGACCAGACAAGTCAACGCCGTCTCCTCGTCATGCTTCAACATCCTGCGCATGCTACGTAAGATCTTCCGGTGGATCCCCACCGAGACGAGGAAGACGGTCACCCAAGCCCTCGTCACCAGCCGACTGGACTACGGCAACGCCCTCTACGCCGGAACCACCGCCAAACTCCAGAAGAGACTCCAGCGGATCCAGAACGCCTCGGCGAGACTCATCCTCGACATCCCCCGACGCAGCCACATCTCCGGACACCTGAGAGATCTGCACTGGCTCCCGGTCAACAAGAGAATCACCTTCCGGCTCCTCACCCACGCGCACAAAGCCCTACACGACCAAGGCCCGAGCTACCTCAACAACCGGATCAACTTCTACACTCCCAAGCGCCTCCTCAGATCAACCAACCACGCCCTCGCCGCCGTCCCCCGCATCCGAAGAGCGACAACAGGAGGAAGATCCTTCTCCTACCTGGCCGCCAAGACCTGGAACTCACTTCCGACCGAGCTGCGCCTGACCCAAGACCACCTCTCCTTCAGGAAGAAGCTCAAGACCTGGCTGTTCGAGCAGTAGCGGCACCCCCCCCCTCCCAGCGCCTTGAGACCCTACGGGTGAGTAGTGCGCTCTACAAATGACCTGATTGATTGATTGATTGATTGCTGGATTGGTCCTCTATAAAATATTGGGTCGCCTCTCTTTTTAGTTACCATAGGCTATCAAGAAACAACGTTATGGACCGATGTATTCTCTATAGCAGTCAACAGTCCTACTTCACTTCCGCCCCCCCTCTCCTCTCTCCTTTGTGCAAGAATTAACAGGTCTAACAAGTGAGGGAATACAAACATTTATTTCTTTTAGTTTGGAGGTTATTACATTCAGATGACCAGTGTGACTTTTTAATGTAGTGTTATTTAAAACCAATGCTTTCAAAATCCATTGTAGGGTTTGCTGCATTAATAGGCTGACATTTCAAAGTTTAATAAACTTTGGGCTTCCATACTAATTATTTTCCGAATTCTCCTTAATTTCTAGGCTCCAATACACTATTTCATGAGATTTCCAACCCATTTCTTTGAGGTGATAATGTTCTCCTCAGAGATATTGAAATATCACTTGAAAAGCAATTCCTTTCTCTTAAGTAGGGAGAAGAAGATAGTCGTGGCTAAGAGCGTAAGTGCACAGTGTTAACAGACTGGAGTCCGCCCCTTTGATGTTTCCACTAATGTGCTTTCCTCTGTAGCACCGGATCAATGAAGTCCCTCATCCCTACTTAAAAAAAATTCTACAAATGTACTCATTGAATGCATTAAGGCAAGTGAATTTTGGGAAGCCTGGAAATCTGTTATATGAGTGTCAATGGCAACTTCGTAGATGTTGAGGGGCCACATTCATTTTGGGTGCCGTCTTCTGTATTTTGACCGGTGCCTGATGAAGGTGCGGTTTCTCCTCTTGTTTTAGGCACAGATGTTCCATGTAGAGACCTTAACAGGCTCTCACATTTGTACCCTTTTGTTGATTTCTCGGTTGCTGTGACATTTACCCTTAGGCCTGGTTTCAGTCTTGTACATGGCATGCTATTTTGTGCTCTGCTCCTTCCTCCTTACTAAAGCATACATCAGGATGGCTTCTTTTTAAAAAATCTTGACTGAAGGCTTCAACAAACTTGATGAACACAGTTATGTTCAGGTGCTGCTTCCCTAGTTGACAGATTATTGGGCATGATCGGACATTGTGTATACATTCTGCACCACGGGCTGTGTTCATGTTGTTTTGCTTCAGGAAAGAAAAAAATTATTTTTCTTTGAGGTGACAAATATCGGGTGGCTGACCTTTAAACGATTTTTATTTATTTTGTGAACTTGGCCTAAAGGCATTAGAGCACTCTACATGAGTGCCAGATTACATTAAAGGAGGTTAAATTAAGTTTTTAGGCAGGGAGAGATTCAGCGATTTGCCCAGATTGACAAAGTGTTGAGTCGATGTAAGGACTCAAACCTGATTCTCCAGATGCAAAGTCGGCAGCTCTGGCTTCGGTTATTCCGAAGTAATGTAGGCTAAAAGATAAAAGGGACATCCATAAAAATATGCTCTTTAGGGATATGACTAAATAAGCTACGAGAAATCTGACCATATGGATCTTACAGATTCGTTCCTTAGAATTTCAACTAACTTGAGTGTGTCTAGGCTGGCAACTACCACCTGCTCACGCTTCTTCTGACGAAAACAAACTGCCCCACTCCAATCCAAAACAATCTGCCCCACACCAATCCAAAACAATCTGCCCCACACCAATCCAAAACAATCTGCCCCACACCAATCCAATCCACCTCACCCCACCCCAATCCAATCCACAGAATCCACCCTACTCCAATCCAATCCACCCTACTCCAAACCAATTCACCCCACTCAATCCAATCCACCTCGCTCAAATCCAATCCTTCTCACGCCAATACAATCCACCCCACTGCAATCCTATTCACCCCACTCCAAACCCCCCATGCCAATCCTATTCACCCCACTCCAGTCAATCCCACTAAACCCCACCCACCCCACTCTAGACCACCGCAACGAAATCCAATCCACTTCAATCCATTCCAATCTAATCCACCCCATCCACTGGAGTCCAATCCACCCCACCAGTAACAGCAAAATATATTGCCTCTCTCAATAAACACGTCATAATACGGTTTCAGTAACATACATTGCACAACTGCTCACAAAGCTACAACTTGCAACAAAAAAACTATTTATTATTAATCACATAGGTGAAACCTATTGCTTTTACCAATGCTTCTTCTACGCAGGGGTTGAAAGACAGGGCTTGCCAAGATGCTGGAATAGTCCTAGTTAAATAAGGTCTATTAAAGGGCACAACTAAGGTTCCCAACTTGATGGCAGGCGATTTGGATGTGGCACACCATCTAGTCTCCCTGGTTTTTAGTTACCTCCATGTGAACGCTGGGACCCAATGCTGACTAGACTCCTCAGCTTCAATGGTTTTATGTGGTGGCTCTGTACTGAAAGAAAGGACAACAGCTCTCAGAGCAAATGTCCCTTCAAAGTGAAGGTCAAAACCTTTGGTGCATGGAGAAGATTTTCTATTGTAAGGATAGGTAAATCGGGCAGTCAGCAGTCCCTAACTAGAGCAGGCTTTTTTGCCTTGGCCTCAAACAGTGGACACAATACCACCCTTGAACACTCACCAATGAATAATACCCTCAAATACCTTGCCCTCTCAAGGAATCAACTCTTCCTTCCTTCCTTGCAATGCCCTGCCCAGCCTTGCGGGAGAACAGGTCCATAACTAGCATTTTTTACTAGCTTTCACATTGGCAAGACCAAGATTACAAGATCAAGATTACAATTTGCCATCCATGCTTGGCCCATCTGCCTCTTATGTATTCACCTTCACCCCCCTCCCCCCTCAGACACATTTCAGATACTTGATGTAGCCTAATGTTTGACTAAGTGCCACTGAACACTAACACTCCTCTAAATAGCTGTCCTTCTAGCTTGGGATGGATTGCATGCAGCATTGTGGGGAAGGCCCCCTGTACAAGGCTTACCTAAACCTCCTTAGGGCCAAAGTTCCTGTCTGAACTTCTAGTCATGACCCACAAGGGCATAGACCGCTCTTAGAAACCTGGTCAGCACATGCTCCTTGATACCTGACCCTTATTCTGGATGAGGCCACCTAGTTGGATTTAGCCAAAGGTCAATGTTGTGGGTGGGACACTACCATTGTTCAGATGAGAACAAAGTACTGCTGTGAAAAAGACTTGAGGCCTTACAAAACTTTGCACAATTTCAATTTGCTCATGCTATAACAGGTGAATGCTTAATTCATCTAGTGCACAGGTGCTTTAGGGAAGCTGACATTTGACAATGGATCTAACAAGTTGAATAGACCTTGTTGTCCAAGGGGAAGACAGATGACTTCCCTCTGGAGGAAGTTCTGGGTGTTAGAGGAGAAGACAAACCCAAGGAGATGATGGACAGAGTGCCAAAACGTATCATGCACTCACCCCCATTCACAGATCGAGGTTGAATCCATCATCATTCTTTAGTTCACTTCGCCACCGCAGTTCAGACCCAGCCATATGCAAATCCGTCTTGACCCTATTCCTCAAAGCAACAGTCCAACCTGGCTGATGAGGAGTGTTACACCGAAACCTGTCCCACAAGGTTTCTTTCAAGTCCAGGGAAGACCTGACTTGGCAGTTTGGGCTAGACTGTTCCCATAAGGCACAGGGTCAAGCCTAATTTGCATATCGCTGGGTCTGAAGTGGGGTGGCGAGGTGAACTAAAGAATGATTATGGATTCAACCCAGATCTGTGACTGGAGGCGAGTGTCTAAAACGTTTCAGCGGTCCGTCCAGAATCTCCTTGTGTTTGCTTTGTGAGGGGAACAAAACCTGGAAGGACTAAATCACGACACCCTGTATGACAGAATTCCCTGATGTGATAAGCATTTCTGGAGAGCAGAAAACTAAGGGTACTGTGAGAAAACGAATACATCAACTTTTCAGACGTGTTTAGAATAATGCAGTACCTTAGGGGCCTTGGGACCCTTCCCCATCCTGGATGCAAAGTTGTAATATGTAATCCGATACATTGTACATGTGCTTATAGCAGGTTGCATCAGGCTTCGAAAAATTCTGTAGCTCCCATCTGAGGGCTGATTGCAGACTCCTGCAAAGACTTTCAAGCCTGAGAGTTAGCACTTCAACAACAAGGTTCACCAAGGGGAGCAGGTCATGGAAAATGACCCACTCACTCAGTTAACCATTATATGTGGGCATCTTTCTGTTTTGAGATTCAAGCCATAGGAATAGCTGCCTGAAATTGAAGATCCTATCCAAGATAGGATCCAGACTTCAGTTGTAGTGGAAAAGAGTTTCACTTGTAAGGAAGGACTATCAAGGGAAATCGTCAGTGTGGTGACCATTAAACCCAGGAAAATCACATTAAATTCCATCATGTTTATGTGGAGGCAGGTTTTGGATCAGCTGCATAAAATATTACTGGCAGGTACCCAAACTGTGTATAATACGTCCACTCCTCCCCTGCGTCCTCTAACAGAAAAGGGTCATAAATAAGAAACACAGTTAAAGCAGACTGAATTGTCACACCGATCAGATTTCAAACATGCGATTATCCTTCACAAAACCTACTCGCCACTTTCTAACTGGCTGTGCCTACTTCTGGCGAGTTCGCCCAACTAAGTGGCCCTGGTTCAATCTCACATTGGTGGTAAGCTTAATTTAAAGGGCACTCCTTGCCAGAAATACGTGTTGCTCTCTCTACTCGCCATGAGACCTTTTGATATCATGTCTATTTTTATGTATCTGGTTTTTAATTCTCATAGTGCTTGTATGAGGTATAATCCGGTTACATTTCAATGCCAGGGACAAATGTTGAGCTTACTTATATTCCCCAATGTCTATATACATCAACCTGTCAAAAAAAAAGTTTGCATCTATCTCTATGCCCATCTAGTTATTGGCATTTTTCAGGACCGAGAAGATCTCCTATTGGTTCTTTACCATATGCTACAAGTTGAAAACAAAACACATTTAATTGTAGATCAGTGTCGCACCTGTTGATCAGACACATTTACAAGGAATATTAGTTCAGAGCATTAGTGTATTTTGTAAACAATTGTTTCTCACTATAAGAACAGTTTTTGTAATGCTCCATGCCGTTTTCACCTTAGGTTAGCCACCAAAACTCATTAAACTCGTAAAAAGCACCCTTTTGTGAGCATGCTGTGACATGGTTTATGCCACTCACCTATTTTAGATTACACAGCATTTTTTACTGACAGTCAGGGGGATTTGACAAAGCTAATCCCACTGTTAACATGTTCACCATTTGGGCACTGTATCAGAAATCTGCTATATATAATGTATTTGGTATCAATGACCTACACCCACTTAAAGCACTCATGTTCATTCCCATCTCTTTCATGTATTCTTCTTATTGAATACCTAAGTGAGCACTCTTCTCTGACCATATCTGGTCTGGACTGGGTCTGTGTGTTTTTGTGTCCATGGGTCAGTCATAAGACGTTAGTGGCACAAGTATGTGAACAAGAGATCATGCGTCAGACACAATCACCCCTCTGATAAAGAGGTAAACTGTTGTCCTATTCTCTAACTGTGTATCTAAGAATAAGATCTGGATATTTCTGGGAATAGTGTATATGCTTTTTGCACTCTTGGCGGGAGGACTCCTAAGAGGGTCTCGTTAATTTTGATTTTTTTGTATAGGTCATCTATATTAGGAAGGGTTTACTTAAATGCCATGCGATGAACTGCATTTCTCTATTACCCAATGTTATATGTATTTCAAAAGCTTCAATAAAATGAACTTACAAAAGAAAAAGAAATCTCGATTAAAGAGCTTTGCTAATGTCACAAAGCTTTTGCTAAAAAAAAACCAAAGGCCGGGCTAAATTCAATCACTAGTAAAACCGCATGTTCATGGAATCTATGATCAGTAGGGAAGCTGCTAGCGACTGTTCCAAAGGTAAAGAAAGTGCGCTCAGGTCGGAGTTCTTTCAGCTACCTGGTGCCAAAGCTGTGGAACGCCATGCCCTTATCGGTTCATCAGGTGCAATCGGAAGATCTTTGTAGGAAGCAACTTAAAACTTTTTATTTTTTAGATAAGGATGCTTGAGAATTTGAAAGAGATAGGCATGGTGCGGAGATCTGCTTCCATTGCCCGCATTGAGGTAGCCATGAATTTTATGAATTGGATTATTATTATTGACTTTGTCTGACTATTACTACCTCGATTGCCCCTTCTATTCTGTATTTTTACTTTTCCCAAAGTGTAGAAGGTTAATTTGTCAAAAATTAATGTTCCTACTCAGAAATTTGAGCACATTCTAGTTCCATTTAAAATGGAACACATATGCTGCATTATTATAAATTGAACGGAGACGAAACTGAGCTGATACTCTTAGGTAACACCCCCAAGTTCACCATCGACTCATTGTGGCCTATTTGCCTTGGCCCTGCTCCTACACCAAAGGACACAATTAAGAGCCCGGGCATCTGGCTGGATAAATCCTTTAACTTTAATTGTCAAGCAGCTAAACTTTCAGTCACTTATTACGGTCTACTCAGGCTTCCACGAAAAATTCCCCCCCTATTACCTTATCAAGCGAAACAGATCATGGTCCAGGGTCTTATTTTATCTCATCTGGATTTTGGGAATGCCCTCTACTTAGGGGCCCCTCGATCCACCTTACGCAAGCTCCAGGTTATCCAAAATTGCGCAGCCCAACACTCCCCCAGATCCCACGTCGATTCCCAGTTAAAACCGAACTAGAGCATCCACTGGCTCCCAGTCAGAGAAAGAATTGAATTTAAGACCTTGTGCATCGACCACCGAGCCCTTTGGAAAACAGGCGCTGCCATCAATCAATCACTGATCACCCCCTACCACCCGAATAGACAGCTCAGATCAGCGTCTTCCCTCCTCGCCACAGTAACCAGGATTAAGAGAGCCAGATGTGGGGGCCGTTCCTTCTCCTATAACTTGGCCAAACTTTGGAACTCCCTCCCCCTTTATCTGCGATCAGAGCCCAACTTACTCCCCTTCCGTAAACATCTAAAAACCCTGCTTTTTAATAAATCTGAATAGTCTCCAATTGTTCCATCAGCACGCGTTGTTTGTAGCGCTAGGACGCCTGAGGGTAGCTAGCGGGCTTAATAAATGGTCTTTTCATTTCATTTCATTATAGTTTTAAAATTCTTGAGTTTAAAGCATGGGTATTCTGATGTATGTGCTGCTTACTGCAAATCGCATGTAAATAGTGTGCTGATTATGTGTTTGGGTGCAGCATATGGAGTCAGTATAGTCATACTGTCTAAATCCTTCATCCGTCTCTATCTTGACAGTTGTTTGATTTCTTTCATTATGACGGTGCATAGATTGGTTCTTGATCAATTTGTTAGTACTTGCCAGAGCTTCATCAGAATTTACTTCTACCCCTTTTCTTTTAAACTGGCAGACATGTCATGTTTACAATGGTTGTATATATTTGTGGTTCTTTTGTGATTTGGTTTTAGGTAACTTATTCTCAAGTATTAGTTCTGCTTATTTTTTTTTAATCAGTTGAAACCTGCACTGTGCACTTTAGCAGTCAATTGTTATTCAGTTTTCTCGGCTTCTCTTTGATACTCAAAGTACTCACAGTCAAAATATTTAGATGTTATAAAACTGCAAAATGGAATATTGAGGGAGGGGAGTGGAGTTGGCCTAAAAGCTAGGGCGGTCGTCCCCGAATCTGGTGAACTGGGTTTGAGTTGCGACAAGGACGCTGAACATCCTGCGATTCTGGGCAAATCACTTAATCTCCCCGTGCCAAAAATTTATGTGTCCTCATCTAATGCAACTGGTGCTATTTAAAGCCCTCCGATACCTGATTCGGGTCAAGTTCGCGCTATATAAAACTCTGTAAAAAAACTTTTTAAGATTAGAATTTTAAATTCTACAGATGACAATTAGTAGAATGTAGTATTAGGCTTGCTTACAGTGGTGTAGAGTATAGAAGGTTTTTATCATCAGTTGTAGATTAAAGAATGCAACTTATCTCTTGCCTGATTTTATTAAAAAATACAATGTTGTCATTCAGATTGTTGATAAACTCAACTGCTTGCTGTTCCATGCTATTTGAGATGAAAAACAAGTAGTCAACTTGAGCCTCCAGATGACAATTTTTGCTACATCAACAGTCAAAGCAATCATTTGATCCCACCATCCTATAAAAGAGATTTGCTATGGCAGGGGAAATCTGTGTACGCCTCGTGTGTCAGTCATTTTTCTGGGCAGGAATATATTTTCGACCAATATAAATGTCATCAGTAGCATTGCTATATGGTCACTGAACACACAAAAAAGCACAGGCGTATTTTCCATTTGTGTGCTTAATGGAAGCATTTATTGTTATCATATTACATTTTTTTCCTACATGAGGTTTAATTTCTGTAGGGTGTCATTTGGGTCCTGTACATGAAAGGAGAGTTAACACATATGAACAGTGGAAAGGGTCTACACAATTTCAGGTGTTCATGAGTAAGGCTGCAATGGATGATACAATGGGTCTATCTTTGGGCTGCTGCAGATTTCTATGAATGGTTGGGATGAAGTTTATAGTTTGTGTTTTTGGGTAATCCTCTTACGAGTACTTTAAGTTTATACCAAATCAAAAGTCCTTTTTCAAGCCATGACTGTTCTTCGTGGAAAACTCTTCTTGCATGCATTTTATCAGGTGTTCTGTTATTGGTGAAAGCAAGTGTGCTTCCTTAAAATACATATAGATGTATTAATAATTATGATAGTCTATCTTTGTCCAAAGACTTAATAGTAGGTTATGGAATTTACTGAAGTTCATGTAGAGCTTTTTTTCCTACGTTAAGTCATTTTGTCCTTCAGTTGAAGCCAGTTTCCATGTACAGTTTATTTTTCAATATTTTGTCACAAGGTTGTGAAATGTGTCAATGTTGTTTTAAGGTGGCAACATTGGATGAAAGTAAAGTGAAGTTTTATTTTCAGGCCACTTTCCCCTGCTTGAGATGCGTTTATGCCACAATCTTATGTAATTAATACTTTTCGATTTGCTAAGTTACCTGTAGTGGATCTATATTAATTCTCTAGTTAAAATACATTTTGTAGAGAGTCAATGTCTGCTGTACATAGAACTTTAGTTGCTGTGGCATCCTTTGTTAGCAGTTGTTAATTCTATTTACTTAGGAAAACTAAGTACTGGTTGTAGTATACTCCGGGCAGAAGCTGATCTTGCCCTGAGTAGTTCCTTCATCAGTCATGTTGAAGAAAGGTTGATCACCGTTTTACCCGTTTTTATTTCCTGCTTTTTCATAAATGTACAGACTGGGCCCCATTTGTATTTCATTTTTTTATTTCAATCCCAAATAAGCTTGCAACATTTATTTGAATGCCCATTTAGGAAATATCCTTTTATTTCAGGATTCCATACTGCTCATGTATTTTTCCCATCGATATTTTAATTCTTCTAGAAATCTTACTCTCTATGTATGTATGTAACTTGAATAGCACACACCTAGCTGCAGGATAATGGAGGGCTGTGCCAAGTCAGCAGTTTACAGTATGACTAAACACAAAAGAAACGAAGTTGTATTTGAATCACTGCTCAAGATTTTGTTCAATTTAGTTTTACATTTGGATATGTATTTAGTCAAGAGAAACAGAACCAAGGTAAATTAAAGTCAAGCAATCTTTTAAAAGAAATGCAAAGAAAATGGTGATATTGTAAACCAACAGACTCTTGTTAAAATGATACAAACTGTAGCTACTTACTTCAGACCATTTCCATCATCAAAGAAGAAGTACTTTGACTTTATGTCCCTCATTGTCAATAATGGATTATCTCCTCTGAGGATGATTTTGTCCCAGAGAACTACCTGATTTAAAGCCTAAAAGGCAAATAGGCACACATTAAAACAGCTTAGATTGGATAACAACATTTAATACATTTAAGTATAGTGTATTCTTGGTAAATATGTAGTACACAATTATTGTTCATGGTATCAATTAAGCAGAGCTCTACCTATGCAGGTTGTTATATATTTCACAGGCATCAATGATCAAAACAAAAAGAACCATTAGAACAACAACAATTTAAGAGTATTTCAATAACAAGCATTTGCTATGTACATTTGCAGATATTACATTATTTACAATTTGGAAGGAAGTAAACTTAATCACACTTAGGCCCTCATTCCAAGTGACCTCTTAATTACCAAGGAACAGCAGTTACGTGTCCCATGGAAGTTTATTTTCACAGTGAGATTTCTCCTGCTTAAAACTGCTAAAATCTATGTGGAAAGTTTGGAGGAAATGAGAATTTGATCGGGGAGATTCAGACATAGAATTAACATTTGCCCCAGTAATTCCTCTTTTTTTTGTGGTTTTCTTCACTGCTAGAGTTAATGTTATCCCTGGTGTCAGTAACTCCAGGGGTAGGCACAATCTGGCTTATTTTCCAGGCCTCTCGTAATGAGGACCTTAGTCAGTAGTAGTCTTCTATCCTTAGAGATAAAATATCACCTAGGCAAGAGTCCCAGTTTGTTGCTACAAGGTCTTCCTGGTCCCAATTTTGAGAAGACATGCATGCAGCAGTACTCCACATCTTAGGCAAAGTTTGATGACACAAAGGTCTGCAGCGACTGTTGGCTGATCGTCACAGTTGCATCCAGGCCATCACCATGCAACCCCTCATTTGATGAGCTCGAAAGGATGCCCGCTAGGCTTAGCCAATAAGAAGAGGGAGGGGTCACCAAGCATGGGTGCACTACTGCGAAGGCTGTATACATCGAACACTCTCAGTACCACTAGCAATTTGTTCAAGATCCATTGACATGTATATTATGCACGTGAATAGTGCCACAAGACCAACTCACAACCACCATCACAAGCAAAATGTCATCTTCTGTTCTTGTAAATAAAATGAAGGTTGGAGTATGCCATCCATGACTGCTGAAAACATTGGCAATGTTCTTCCTGCACAAAGGTCATAAACGAGTGTAGTAATCCAGGAGTCAGGTGGATTAATTAAAAGAGGTTTATTAGATAAAATCTACACAACTCATCATCTGCCAGCATCTTCAGAGTCCACAGTTTCCCAAGTGTTGAATCATAACATTCCACCATGTACATGATGCAGATGACATCATAAACTAGGGGACAGCTGAGCAAGACAGCTGAGCAAGGCCATTCACTTAAAGTGACAGTGTACAACTTAACAAGTTATGGAATATAACATACCTCCCTTCCTTCCAGAGAAAGGAACCAAAATAAAACAAAATGAAAGATAAACAGGGATTAAGCACTTATCATATAACAAGTAAAGAATTCATCTGAAAATAAGAAATTAAAAAAACCAAAAAAAAAAAAACAGTACAACAAAATTCAATAAGGAAAATAATGCTACTCGCGAAACCTACAAGGCAAAGTAATAGGTCTAGTACTCTTCCTACGAGAGGAATCCATATTGCCGACATGCATATCACATTTTTGAGAAACTCTAAGATTTGCTTTAACCTTTACAACTTTCGAGATATTCCACCAGTACCCTCCCTCAACTTGAACAGCATTTCCACCAATTCTCACTATCTTGATAGGTTCACTGTATTTACTCCTTCCTTTCTTTGTGTGAGTGGGATTCTTTATCCTAATAAAATCCCCCACACACAATGTGACCATCCTGGCATTTTTCTTTTGATCAAACCAAATTTTTTTCTTATTTTGTGCCAAGGTGGAATTAGATCTGACTGTTTCTAAAACAGACTCAATATCAACTAAGGGACAAGACCATTTAGACATCCAACTGGGTCTAAAACTGGTGTTGGCTTTCCTCCCTCTTAATACTTCAAAAGGGGAAACTTTTGTGGAAGAGTGCGGTGTCGTTCTATAAGACCAAAGCATACTTTCAAGAGATGCAAAGACATCATGCCTCCCCTCAACTGCCCACTTGATGCACTCACCCACAACACGATTCATCCTCTCAACCAGACCATTTGTTTGTGGATAATAGAGTGAACTCCTAAGGTGTTTGATTCCACAAGACTTAAGGAAAGATTGGAACTCAAGACTAACAAACTGAGTCCCATTGTCTGAAACAATAAATTCAGGAAACCCTTCTCTCAAAAATGCTTCCTTGAGAAATTTGACCACAGTAGAAGCACTGACCTCCTTAACAACTTTGACTTCAGGCCACTTCGATGTGTAATCCATCAAGACAATAATGAATCTCATGCCTAGAGGTAAAACTTCATAAGGACCCATGATGTCAATCCCTACTTTAATCCAGGGACTGGTGGGACATTCAATAGGAGACAAAGGAGGAACAACAACTTTAAGTGATTTTTCAGACAAAGAACACACAGGACAGTTTTCAACAAAAGTACGAATCTCATTGTCCATGCTTGGCCACCAAAAATCTTGTCGCACTCGACGTATAGTTAGAGAAATACCCAAGTGTCCCTCATGTGCCTCCTTCATGATAATAAGTCTGAGACTATGAGGTGGAATAAGTTTGTCACATCTCATCAATAAACCGTCTTCAATTGAAATTTCAGATTCAATCTTCCAATACGGTTGCAACACAGAAGACAAAGACTTCTCCTTGAGCCACCCATTTTTGACAAAATCGAACACTTCTTGCAACACCTTGTCCTTTGACAAATACTCTTTCCAATCTTCCTCAGACCCCACAGCTAGGACAGGAACATCTATTGAAGCCACAAAACTGTCTTCCTCATCTTCATCATTCAGATCAAGAAAACCTGTACCTTCGCTCACACCATCATTCTGAGGAAAACGTGACAAAAAATCTGCACGTGTGTTTTTGCCACCCGAAATGTGCGTGATATCAAATTGATATTGAAGTAATTTAGTAACCATTCTCGTGATCCTGGGTGTACAACATTTACTAGGACCAGCAGACAAAATAGACACCAATGGCTTGTGGTCAGTAATCAAATTAAAATGTCTACCCCAAACATAAGGTCGATATTTGTCAATAGCCCACACACAGGCTAGTAATTCCTTCTCTATGACTGAGTATTGAACTTCAGCACTCCTAAGAACTCTGGAAGCAAAAGCAACTGTAAATTCTCTTTCACCATAATATTGAGTGAGAATCGCTCCCAAACCCACCTTGCTCGCATCTACAGTTATATAACAAGGCAAATCTGGGTGAAATGGAGTAAGAGCATCACCCTTCTTCAAAATGTCCTTTACTTCCATAAAAGCACGATCACATTCACATGTCCATGCAAACTTTGTGGAAAATTTAAGCAAATTACTAATGGGTCTAATAATAGACGCATACCCAGGCACAAACCTCGAATAATATTCCAACAATCCAAGTAGAGACTTAACTCCAGACCTATCCTTAGGTACTGGTGCTTTCATAATAGCCTCAATTAACCCTTGTCTAGGTTTAATCCCTTCAGAAGAAAGTAAATGACCAAGATATTCAATCTCACTGCTACTAAATTTACATTTCTCTGTTTTCAAAACAACACCACTTTCCTTAAAAATTCCCAAGACCTTTCTAACAATGTTATCATGGGTTTCATCATCCTCGGCATAAATTAAGACATCATCTTGAAAAACAAGAACACCCTCAACATCTCTCAATAAATTCTGCATCACCCTCTGAAAAACAGAGGCTGCCGAGGCCAATCCAAAAGGCATTCTTTTGTAGCGGAACGTACCAAGTGGTGACACAAAAGCTGTTAGAGAACGAGATTCAGGGTGAAGTTCTATTTGATGGTAGGCATTAGCCAGATCTAATTTTGAAAAAATCTTAGCACCCTTGATACTGGTAAAAAGATCTGTAATTTTGGGTAGAGGATGGGAGTCAACCCAGATTTACTTGTTTAAGGACCTAAGATCCACACAAACTCTGAGTTTTCCATCTGTCTTCCGTGCGACTACAAGAGGGGATAACCATAGTGAAGATTCTGTGGGTTCTATGATTCCTTTTTCGCAGAGCATGGTGATTTCTTTATTAAGATCTTCCTTAATGCTAAAAGGAACACTCCTGAGTTTGTGCTTGATGGGAGTTGCCCCATCCTTAACAATTATTTTGTGTTTGAAACCTACGATCTTCCCAAGTCGATCACTAAACACAGAAGGAAATTCATTAACCCACCTTGTGTTTTCTTCTTCACAAGAAACAAGTAAAACTTGTTCTTTCATCCCTGGTCTAAGCTGCATCCCAAAAAGACCCTGATGAAACCATCCTAATATGTTAAGTCCGTCTACAGCTACATAAACTTTGCCCCCGATTCTCCTACCCTTAAACTCTAGATAATCTACGAAAAATCCTAAAAGAGGAATTTTACGTTTTTGATAGGAAATAGGTTTTCTGTCAGGAGGGAAAAGTGCTCTATCACCCCATGTTTCACTAAATAATTCATTGGTAATTATGGTAATCCTTGCGCCAGAATCTGCTAAAAGATTAAGTTTCTTATCACCAACGAGTATCTCAACAATAGGATCAACACAGGTAGAAGGATCACCAGTGAAGGGTATTGATGTGTTATCAGAATCTATATGATCAGTAACAATGGAGATAGTTTCAGTGTCTGAGTCATTATCGGATTCTAAAACACAAGCTATAGTTTTCCTTTGAAATTTTTTTTTTTAAACATACAGTACCATAATGTCCTATTTTTTTGCAATAATTGCACGTAGAATTTATAGCAGGACATTTCGACCCTTTGTTGTGAACAGCATTTCCACAACGCAAACATATATTGCTTGGTACAGACACAGTATCTTTAAATCTTGAAGAATGATTATCCTTGAGTTTTGGAGAGAAATTGTTAGCAGTTTTAACAAACCTACTTTTACCTTTTTTTGAACTCCCAACAAAATTGACACTATCTATTGGTTTGTCTTCCAATTCCTTAAGAGAAATATGAGAAGTTTCAATACTTTTTGCAATCTTGATAGTCTCATCAAGAGTAGGATTATCCATCGTGAGTAACTTTTGTCTAGTCTGCTTGTCTTTACAATGACCAACGAATTGATCGCGAATCAACTGCTCAGTAAAGTTTTCAAATAGACAGACAGAAGCTAATTTCCTAAGAGTGGAAAAATAAGAATCAACATCTTCACATTCAGATTGCTTCCTCATAAAAAATTTGTGTCCAAGTACAATTAAATTAGGCTTCTTATCAAATCTTAGTTTGAGTTTAGTAACAGTAGTTTGATACTCATCGATCACCTCATAATCTAAAAGAGGATCAGGTAAGTGTTTGAAAATAGATCTACCTTCAAAACCAAGAGAATGCAATAAAAGACATTTTTTTTCTTTCAGGACGATACCTTGAAGCACCAATAGCACCTAATGCGTCAAACCAAATATCCCATTTCACAGGAGGATCTCCTGGAGTATCAAGAAAAGCAGGAGGAGCATTAATAGATTGTAACGTAGACATTTTGAAGGAAAAGCAATGAGAACAAGCATTGGCATTGCCAATAGGTCTCGCTTTTGGGCCCTTATAAGTAGTTATGCAGCATAATTTCCTTGTTGCAACAACATAAAATGTCGCATGCATAAACACTTAGATGGTCCCAAAAGCGAGCCCTATTGGCTATTTGCAATGCAATAAGTCTTGCATTTAGGCAACTTTAAGCTGTTGGCATAGTAAATGACAATGCCTTTTCAATTTATTGTAAAAGTTAAAATTTTTGAAAGTTATTGTCATTTACAATGCCATTATGTTCAATTTAAGTAAATGGGAGACCTATAGCATTGCAAATGATTGTTATTTATGATGTGTAGCCTGGCGTTGCGTGTGCGAGTGGCGTTGCGTGTGCGAGTGGCGTTGCGTGTGTGAGTGGCGTTGCGTGTGTGAGTGGCGTTGCGTGTGTGAGTGGCGTCCTCTGTATTTCGCTGGTTAACGGAGGCCCAGCTGAAGTGCAATGAGGACAAGTCAGAGGTGCTCTTTTATGGCTCCTTTCCCCCCTCGTTCAAGAGCTCACTGTGGCCTTCTAACATTCCCGGCCCTAGTGAGATGGGGAGACCTGCCAAAAATCTTGGCATTTGGTTCACGGAGGACCTAAAATTTGAGCATCACATTAAGAAGCTTACAGGCACCTGCTTCGCCACTTTGAGAATGCTACGCAAATTCTTCCCCCTACTTCCTAGGGATGCGAGGGAGTCGGTTGCTCGGGCGCTCATCTTGGCTAGGTTGGACTATGCCAATGCACTGTTTAGTGGCATACCCGCCTATTTGGTGCAGCGTCTGCAAATTATTCAGAATGCGGCCGTCCGTCTATTATTTAACATACCTAGATGGAAGAGCGTGCGCGTGGAGATGCGCACGCTCCATTGGCTCCCGGTCAGACAGCGCATTATGTTTAAATCTCTGGTGCTGGCTTTCCGGGCAACCCATGATCAAGGCCCCATCTATTTGAGAAAGAGATTTGTCAGATATGTCCCTGCACGTACCCTGAGATCTTCTACTCTGTCTAAATTGTCTCTTCCACGTTTTAAACGGTTCAGACTTGGTGGTCAGTCGATTTCTGTGATTGTGGCCCGGGCCTGGAACGCTCTCCCTTTCCATCTGCGTTCCTTGCCAACAGTGGCTGCATTCAAAAAACATCTAAAAACTCACCTCTTCAAGAGTACAATCTGATGTGTTTTTTTTTCATTCTCTGAGTCTTGATGTCTGTTTCTTTTTCCCTTGTCTCGCGCCAGGATACTCCCCAGTAATGGAGCGCGTTATAAAATGGTTTAAAGTAAAGTAAAGTAAAGTTGC
Source organism: Lissotriton helveticus (assembly GCF_964261635.1). Classification (NCBI taxonomy): domain Eukaryota; kingdom Metazoa; phylum Chordata; class Amphibia; order Caudata; family Salamandridae; genus Lissotriton; species Lissotriton helveticus. The sequence goes on along the minus strand of NC_136059.1, from coordinate 2,123,870,375 downwards.
GTGTGTGAGTGGCGTTGCGTGTGTGAGTGGCGTTGCGTGGGTGAGTTGCGTTGAGTGTGTGAGTGGCGTTGCGTGTGTGAGTGGCGTTGCGTGTGTGAGTGGCGTTGCGTGTGTGAGTGGGGTTGCGTGGATGAGTGGGGTTGCGTGGATGAGTGGGGTTGCGTGTGTGAGTGGTGTTGCTTGGGTGAGTGTGGTGTTGCGTGGATGATAGTGGGCTTGCGTGGGTGTGAGTGGCGTTGTGTGTCTGTAAGTGTTGCTGTGTGGGTGAAAGTGGCACAGAGCCTTTGATGTGGCCTGGCGCAGGAGAAATGCTGCTGCTGCTAATTAAATACAAGAGCGGCCGGGAAGCGGCCGGGAAACACAAGTACGGCCGGCCACATAATTAGGGGAGGAGAAGCCGCACAGCACACGCTGGGAGAAGCCCTTTGATGTGCTGTGCGGCCGCGATGCACGCTCTGTGCTGGGGGAGGGCCATTAGCCTGAACTCGCGGCAAGATCAAACGAAGGGTGGGAGGGACATTGAGGAACAGATGGCCATGAAAGTGTATGGGCCAAAAGCGCGTGCCTGTGGCCACGTGCACTCGAAGAAAACGCGGTGGTTTGACAATCAGTTCGAGCACTTGAATTCTCGCCATTTCCCATTCCTTCGGAATGGTAAAGGACGAGACCTAAAAACCTGTAAAGTGAAAAGAAACAAAACAAATGAATGAGAAAAATAAGATCAAAAAAATAAAGTACTTTTGTGGAAGACGGCATAGGAAAAATAATCCTTTGTAGAAAATGAAGATTTTCCGAAATGCACCCTTGAATTGTTTCCTTGCACCCTTGAATTGTTTCCTTGTTAATAATTTGTTTCCTTGTTGATGAAGAAAATAATGATGTCACAAAATCTTCTTGAACAGATGTCGTGGGAATAGAACACTGAGAAAAGTGTATGCTGGAATATGGGATTGTTATCCAACAAGTGATTGTCAAAACAAAAATGGACTGTTTAAAACAGAAGGAAAAGATAACATTGTGACGAAAGAAACGTTGCTAGGTGAGGAAAGTAGAATTCCTTCACGTAGCCTTGTAGTGACGATATGGAGTTGCTAGGTAAAGGCGAATGAAATGACTCGCGTTGCTTTCCTCACGTGATGGCTCGTGCTCAGTGAAATCACAACCTCGTGCGTGCGCTCATGCAGAGTTAAGGACTTCAAATGTCAATAAAACTGAAAAGCTGCTCGCGCTTGACCGCGTGTGCCCATGCGCAACAAATGCATTGAAGGTAAACAGATAGGAACGAGGACGCCGCTCAGATGCCGCTCACATGTCAACAGAACGGAAATGCGGTTCGAGCCCCTCAGCGTGCGTTCAACTCAAATGTTTTGAATGTAATTAGATAGTAACGAGAACGCCGCTCGTGTTACTTAGCGCTTGTTCACACATACGCTGGATATGCAGGCAAATATGCGTGCAGGAACTTAACATTGAATGAGGTCACTCGCTCGTTCTTTGGGAAATAAACACGCATATGAGATGCTTTGCACTACAAACACATGCGCTAATGCACTCGCTCCAGCAGTTTCATTCCAGAAGTGTTGGGTCTCGTTAAGCCTTGCTCTTGTCAGAAATATCAAATAAAAACGTTTAAGTATAGAGATTGTTGCAGAGCTCAAAAGGCAAAACGCTGTGAAGTTGAAATACAGCAGAGACTGAGACAAATAAATAAAAAGAGTCACTTATCTGGAGGTGAACGGAAATTGAAAATTCATCTTGAAGGAAGATAAATGATGAATGTTGAAATCGAAATTCGAGATTGAGTTGAGTTGAGTTGAAATAGAGTTGAATAAAGTTCCTTTGAAGAGTTGAAGATGGTAGATGGTGTGGTGTTGTGCTCGTGGTACATCATCTGGTTACCATGACTCCAGATGATGTACCACATCCACACTCCAGAATGTTAGAGTGACCACTGTTGGTACGGTACTTGACTGGGAAGGACGGACTTGCCTGCTCTCCAATAAATAACTTGATAAACAACGAACGTCTGACACCTCGTTCTTTACAATATGGCGACAGAGGATGGGATCTACATTTAAATAGCAGGCAGGAAGATTGTGAACCCACGCAAAGAATTTTTTTCTTTAAAAAAAAAAAAAAAAAAAAACTTATCGTCTTAATTCCTTCCCTGTGTTTAAACGCTGTGCTGTTTAGAAGTCGTGAGCCCAGGAAAATCGCACACGAACATTTCGTAACGTAAGTACAATTCTCATGAAAGTTTGACTGTGTTCGTATGAGGAAGTCTCCCTAGGATTTTTACAGTGTCCAAACCGTTACGTGAGCACTTAATTAAGAATGAGTGCTTATTATTGACAGAATTCACAGAAAATTTTAAGCTGAAATGATGAATGCGTCGTCGTTTGATTGGAAACAACGGCACCCTGTCAGCTGTTAATTGTAACGGTACCTGCGCGTCCTTTGAATTGTTGAATGTTCTGGAGCGTGAGACATTTTCAGCTGTGGAACTCCTCCATCTGTGTGGGTTGTGACGTCTCTACGAGTATTACAGTGTCTCCTCCAGGACCTTGACACCGTAACTCACGCCACACTTGACGCCCTCACGTGACAAAGGTCACGCAACGTGCCTCCATTTTGTTCCGTGACAGAAATATTTTGATTCGTAGTTTCACCGCATTTGCCTCTGACTTCAGCTGGAACCACAGACTACATCGAAACTATTCGGTTGTTTTTTTTTTTAAACAATTAAGATACATTTTTATTCCTCCTCATTGACTACAATTACATTTTTAAGAACATCTTTCAGCGGTGACGTGCACACCTTTACTGCATGCTCCTTGAAGATTTCGGTGACATGCACACCTTAAGTATCCATTGCTTATTTTAAATTGTATGTATTCTATATTTATGTTGCATCATTAACAATTTTTTTATTAGGTCACTTTATTTTAAAATTCACTAAATGGCATCACAAGGTGGGTTAAACACACCTGTTCCATTTTTACCTCGTCCAAGTGAACCTTCAATTAAATGGTCAGATTGGAAAGTATATTTTTAAAATTATATAGAAGCCCTAGAAGAGGAACAGGATGATGTTTTTTCGCAAAAAAGGAAAAAGAAAATGCTTTTACATAGTCTGGGACCAGAGACCAATAGGATTTTTAACCAAATGGAAAAAAAGGTTAGAGCTGACGACAATACTGTATTTCTAGATGCTCTGGAGGATTTAGACATACATTATCATCCTCCAGTTTGTGTTGGGATAAGCAGGTATGAGTTTTTCAAGAGGAAACAAGGGAGGTCAGAATCTGTTGAGGATTATGTTTCTTGTCTAAAGAAATTAGCTATAAATTGCGAATTTAGTAACCTCCATGATAGTTTTGTTAGAGACCAATTAGTCATGCATTGCAACAATACATCTATCCAGGAGAAGCTCTGGACCTGTGGAGATTCTCCACTTAATGAAATTTTCGCAATAGTCAGGAAAGCGGAAATGTCCAAGAGGTGTGCCAAAGTTGCCCTCAAGGACTGTGATAAAGATGACAATGTAACTGTGGGTAAAGTAACTAGCAACTATCAAAAAAGGAACGCTTATAAACCTTCCTCATTTAAAAAGAATGTTATTCCTAGTTCATCTTATAAAAAAGAAAATATTCCCAATTGTTTCAGATGTGGATTTAACGGACATTATGCGAATGATCCGAAATGCCCAGCCCTGAAATCAAAATGTAATTTCTGTAATAAAATTGGGCACTTCTCTAAAGTTTGTAAATTTAAATCTGGTAAAGAGAAGAAAGTAGTAAAGTGCATTGATGATTCTATTGAACCTATTACAGAAAATTACGACGCATCTAGTGATGATAGCATCTTTTGCATCCTTGACTTTTGGGAAGATGACAATGCCGTTTTAAACATAAAATATAAATCTAAGAAACCAACTTGCAACATCCTAATTGGTGGAGTTTTGATTAGCATTGTACCTGATTCTGGCTCACCCTATACAATTGTCAAACATGATATTTGGAAAAAATCGTTTGCACATGTTTTAAAAAAGGAGTTACTTCCACCTGACATCAGGCCTGTCACATTTACTGGTGAAAACATTCCCATGGTAGGATTTGTTGAGGAGATCTTCGAATTTCAGGGACGGAAATGCTTGGGCAAGTTATATGTTGCTGAAGTTGGGCCATCCATTCTTGGCTGGATTGATCAAGGTGCATTAGGCATCATCCTAAATGCAAGAAATGATGTTCAGGTTTTGATTCTTGATGAAGACAACAAGGATTTCTTAGATAGAGTAACTTTACGATTTCCAAAGGTTTTCTCAGGGGAAATTGTTCAACTTTTCTCATAAAATTATTTTGAAGGATGATGCCAAGCCAGTGTGCCATAAAGCAAGGAATATTCCCTTAAGCATCAGGAGTGATGTCATGAATGATTTAGATGTCCTAGAAAAGAAGGGGGTTATTGAGCCAATAGAAAGCTCTGAATGGTTGACTCCATTGGTCGTCGCGAGGAAACCCGACGGCCGTCTACGCTTATGCATAGATTTAAGAGACCTTAATAAAAATATTGTAATTGATAAATTTCCTCTTCCCAGGATTGATGAACTTTTAGCACAAAGCTGTGGTATCAAATGGTTTTCTTCCATAGACCTGGTATCAGCGTACCATCAAATTCCCCTGCACGAGTCCAGTAGGAAACTGACAGCATTTATAACTCCTTTTGGATGTTATCAGTTCATTAGAATGCCTTTTGGACTGGCTTCGGCGGCTGCCGTTTTTCAACGCCTTATGCACAAGTTATTCAAGAGCATGGAACACGTGACCTACTTCCAAGATGACATACTAGTTATGGGCAAGTCCAGGAATGACCATGACAAGAGATTGTTTTCTGTTTTAAAAACACTTGAGTGTAATGGGTTAACAGCCGAACCAAAGAAATGCAAATTTGGTGTGAACTCTTTGACCTATTTAGGACATGAGGTGGGTGAAAAAGGTATTTTTCCAAAAAAGAAGTTAGTTGAGGCAATTGAAAATGCCCCTGTTGGGAGTAGCCAAGCTTGCGAGCGTAATGGTCGCCTTTTAGCTCGGCTCCCGCAGCCCTCCGGCCTGATTGCTTATCCTGTCTACTATCCTGTCTGGAGACGACACATTATCGGGGAATTGGAAACAGAACACCTTGTTTGTACTTACCATTTGGCCCGGAGATTTCAACGTGCAGCGGCTCCGAAGTTGTGCCCTCCGCAAGATCGGGGCCTCCGTGGAACCTAGACCGGGACCTAGCCGGTGGGATCCGACGGCTCTCGGCCCCGGCCGAGAGCGTGACCCAATGATGAGAGCCGTTGTGCGAAAATCCCGGCGATCCTGATCCGGGCCTGCCCTGGTGACCGTGCGGCTGATGTGGGTGAGATGCACCGGGGACTGATTCTGTGAAGGGGTCCTCCCCCCGCCGCTGCTTTGTCCGGCGGCCCTGGTCCTCTGCGCCCGGACTCTGCTTGCTGGGGGCGCCAGTGCTGGTGTAGGCGGGGACCCGTATTGGGCGGACATCCTTTCGGCACCAAGGCTGCCATTGCTGGGACCCCCGGAGCTCTGTAAAGTCCTACATTTTTTAACTGTTTTTCCGGGGGTCGTGGAGGGCGGCGACTGGGCTGACTTCACGAAATGGCGGCCGACCCTCAAACAAGAATCGCCCTATGGCGGCGGGCTTGGGTTGCCTAATTGCGCGGGGGTCTGGTCTGGTGAGCGTGAGCTTACGGTCAGAGATATCCTGGAAGCTCTGAGATCCCTGCGCGCATCCCTGGCCCCCGATGTCCCTGTGGGTCCGCCACGATCTGCCGCCATTTTGGGCAGCCGTTTCTTCTTGCCGCCCTCTTGTTTCAGTGACTCCATTGCCTCGCCCCCCTCGATTGCTGCAAGTGTTGCTGCCGCTGATCGAAGATCGTTTTGTGTTCCGGTGACTTTGGAGCTCCCTGTTTTTCGAGGTTCTGACCCCGGGGACTTGGACATTGTGCCGCGGCCCTGTCCGGCATGGATGCCTGGAACTATTGGTGGACTGCCGCCTGCACCTGCTCCGATGGCTTTGCCTTTGTCTATCATAGAGACCCCCTCGCCCTCCCCAGCGGCGAAACTGAACTCCTGTTTTTCATCATCCGTGCTGCGATTGCTGATGCATCTAAACTCTCTGTTTGGACTTCTGCTCCCTTGCGGACCGATTTACCCCCCATGTTGTTATGGTAGTCGCCATTTTTTTCGACTGTATGCTGGTCTTGTATTTAGTATCTCATTTTACACTGTCATGTGGTGGGTGGGATTTGTGGTTCGGAAGGGATGGGGGTGATATGCACGACTCTTGGTTGATTCTTGGTATACGACTTAGTGGCGCAGTTGTTTGTACCCGTGGAGCGGTGGGAGGTCCCCTTCTCTGTACATTTTATGGCGCTTGATGGGGTGTCGTCCTGGTCTGTTTTTGCTGTGATTGTCTGGCTGGGCGGAGGGCGGCGGCCGACCATATTGATTGCTGTTCTTATGCTCCTCCCTCCTGTTTTCTTATTTCCGTTTCTGTTTCTTTTTTGTCTCGTTCTTCTCTCTTTCCTTCTCGCTATATTTCGGGTTCTGGTTTAGGGCGACAGGCACGCTGTCTGAAGGGTAGGCCATAGCCTTCTACAGGGGTGCAGGGTGGGATGGGTGGGTTGGGTTCTATTTGTTGTTTGTTTTATGGTTCTATGGCCCTTTTGTATCTCCTTTTCGTAAAGCCGCGTCTGTCCCGGCCTCCCGTGGTGTGTTCGGGGTGGGGTGTGTGGCATCGTTAACCCTCCTCTTATGGTTCGGTTGCTTTTCTTCTCGTACCCTCTTGTACCCTCACTGGTGCTGATACTCCTGTTGTCTCCTGTATTCCCGCCACGGGACGCCTGTGTCGACGTGTCTTCTTTCTTTCGTTTTTACATTTCATTTCTTTTTTCCTTTTCTTATTGTTCCACCTTGTCCTCCTCCCCTCCCCCTCCTTCCCCCCCTCTGCCCCCTTTTTTCCTCGTCCCCGCCCCCCTCCCTCCTTTTTCCTAGAGGTCACTATGACGGGCTAGTTTTGATGTGCTGTTTCTCCGATCCCTCTGTTCTGGTTTAGCTGTGGTTTGGGTGGTGGGCATGTGACGATGATAATGCTCAGGTGTCGATTATGTCTCAATTATCCTGATCTTCTTGTGTGCATTGTGTTGTCCCTCCTGTACTGCGGCCCCGTACCCCCTTATTGACGCTGAGGCTGGTTCTGGGACATCGGACGTCTCTATATTGAAAGTGAGCCTGTCGTACGCCTTATCCCCATATTATAAAATTAACCTTTTTTTGCTCCTGTGTTTTGGCCCTCTGGTTCCTAAGTCTCTTCTCTTCTTTTTACGATTGTATTGCCTCTGCTTCTTGCTGATTGATTCTGTAATGTTTGCCTTGGAACCTCTGATTGCTTTACACATTGCGGCCGGCCGGTTTGGTTGTAGGCCTAAAATTGTATATCCTTTTGATGCCAATAAAGGTTTTAAAAAAAGAAAAAAAAGAAAATGCCCCTGTTCCCTGCTGTAAAGATGATATTAGGTCGTTTCTTGGAATGGTTGAGTTTTACTCAAAATTTGTAAAGAATTTTGCTGACAAAACTTTTAATCTTAGGCAACTTCTTAAATTAAGAACAGAATTTGTCTGGAATGATATCTTACAAAATGACTTTGATGATATAAAGAAAAATATTGTTAACGCATTTCCCCTCCAAGCATTTGATCACACTCTGCACAACATTGTCACCACTGATGCGAGTGGTAAAGGATTAGGTGCTGTCTTTTCACAATCTAACAGGGATGGAATCGAAATCACAATTGCTTTTGCTTCCAGGTCCATAACCACTCTTGAAGGGAAATTCTCAGTTATTGAGAGGGAGATGCTAGCCGTTGTGTGGGGTATCGGGAAGTTTAGACAGTTTATCTGGGGCACTAGATTCACATTACGGACCGATCACAAACCTCTATTAAAAATCCTTACCTCTGATGGAATGTTGAAGGCCGCCCCGAGACTTGCACGGATGAGTCTTAAACTGCTGGGATATGTGTATGATGTTGAATATATCCCTGGCAAAAGGAACATAGTTGCTGATTATTTAAGTCGTTCTCCTTTACCTAATTGTGATGATTCGTACGATTCTTTTGAATCTGATGAGGTTGCCATTATCCATGATGACTGTCACCAGCGGTTAATGGCTATTTCTAAAAAAGATTGGGAGTTGTGCTGTGATAAGGATGAGATCTTGAACTCTGTTCGTAATTTTGTCACCAAGGGTTGGCCTTGTAAATCGAAATTGAGGGAAGAACTGAAACCATTTTGGGAGGTCAGAGATGAACTCTGTATAGATGATGCTGATCACTTGTGTAGAGGTGAACGAGTTATTGTACCTTTCTCCTTGAGAAATAAGATTCTATCCATTAATCATGAAGGTCATCTAGGCATCATGAAGTTGAAAGCAAGAGTAAAATTATCGTACTGGTGGCCCGGATTGGATAAGGAAGTTGAGAGATTTATTCAAAGATGTGATACTTGTGCAAATGCTGATAAGTCCTTACGTGTATTTAAACCTATTCTTGGATTTAGACATATCCCTATGTACCCTTGGGAAGATTTAAGTATGGATTGGTTAGGCCCTGTTGAAAGTTATGAAGGCAGCATTAAGCATATTTTAGTTGTAATTGACAATTACTCTAGATGGCCTGAAATTGAAATATCTGAGAGGTTTGACTCTAAGGTTGTTGTTGCTTTTCTTCGGAAGTTGTTTCTACAAGAAGGTATTCCGAAGAATATTTTGACTGATAATGGTCCACAATTTAGATCTGAACATTTTCTGGAATTCTTAAGTAGGAATGGTATAACCCCTAAAAAGACACCTGTTTACCACCCTGCTGGTAACGGCATTGTTGAGAGGTTTAACAGGGTAATCATGGGGAGTATTCAAGCCTCTATTCGTGCTGATAAAGATTGGGAGAAAGAGTTGCTAGAAACTATTTGGGCTTATAGAATCACCCCCACCAGTACCAATTATAGCCCTTTCAGGATCCTTAGAGGTAGGGAGCCATTTACTAAAGACCATGTCACTTGGAATTCCAAGAAAATTTGTGGAAAGTGGTCTCCTGCCTTAGTCCGTTCAAGACTAAGGAAGATTCAAGATTCACACATTAGCGATTTTAGTAAGAAAAATGCCACCAGAGAAGCTGAACTCAGTGTAGGGAATTGGGTCAGAATTAAACTCGACACTAAGGTTAAGAAGGGTCAAAGCAAATTTTCAGATCCCTTACAGGTTGTAGAGTTATTCTCAAAATCTGCTAAGTTAAGTGACAACCAGGTTTGGCATCACAACAGATTGGCAAAATGCAAGGGAAACTTCTCTTGTTTCAAGACTGATACTGATCTTACTCCCTCTTTCGAATGGTTGTGGGATGATGTCATGCAAGATAGTAACACTGGGAGTAAAGTTGTTAAGGCTTCCACCAGTAATGTTTTGACATCTTCTCCGCAGATGTGCGACTCTTCCCACCTTCAGTTGTCTTCTCCTAGTTTACCTGCACCATTGGGTTCCTCCTCTGCTTATACCCTGCACACTTCACGCACTGGTAGGCAAATCTAAATTCCTGCTCGGTTCAGGAGCTATGTGATGTGACTGTGTTTTCTCTCCTGTTTTGGTTCAAAAGTAAAGGGGGAGTGGACTATAGTGGTAATGTAGTAACTAATTTTGGTAATGTAGTAACTAATTTACATGTTATTTACCATGTTGTACTGCTTTGTTATTTTGCAGCTCGTTTTATCCCCCTGCTATGTTATTCTGCATAATTATTATGATTTTCTTCTGTTAAGTTATTTCACGTAATAAGCATTATGTTGGTGTAAATGACTTCAGTTTTTCTGTTACTGTAAAGAAGGAAGATGTGGTGTTGTGCTCGTGGTACATCATCTGGTTACCATGACTCCAGATGATGTACCACATCCACACTCCAGAATGTTAGAGTGACCACTGTTGGTACGGTACTTGACTGGGAAGGACGGACTTGCCTGCTCTCCAATAAATAACTTGATAAACAACGAACGTCTTGACACCTCGTTCTTTACAGATGGCAGATGGTTTGAAGAGGATAAAAAAAATCCTTGAAGAATTGAAGGTGGATGCGTGGGTTCAGCTGTGTAGAACCGCGTCGCCAAAATTATGTAGTAATCCAGGAGTCAGGTGGATTAATTAAAAGAGGTTTATTAGATAAAATCTACACAGCTCATCATCTGCCAGCATCTTCAGAGTCCACAGTTTCCCAAGTGTTGAATCATAACATTCCACCATGTACATGATGCAGATGACATCATAAACTAGGGGACAGCTGAGCAAGACAGCTGAGCAAGACCATTCACTTAAAGTGACAGTGTACAACTTAACAAGTTATGGAATATAACAACGAGTAAGCAGGCATTGATATAAATTCATTACAATTATAAAATAACAAGTAAACAATCTGCAAAGAAACCCCAATCATTGGCAGAACAGAGTCCACCATTCATAAAAAAATCCTTAGGGATCATCCAGTGGCAAATGGCCATTTTAGTGTCAGTCTCTCTGAGGTTTCCATATATGACCAATTCAAAAGATTCTGCCCTGCCAATGCATTCCTGTTAGAAATGGGTGGTCTTGGGTTTGCACCCTGTCCAAGTAGGGACCCTTCCTTTTAGTCTGGATAAGGGGATTACACTTCTAAAATTACCCCAGTTTATCCCCTTGGCAGCTTGGCATGAGCAGTCAGGCTTATCTCAGAGGCAATGTGTAAAGCATTTGTACTGAACAGTAATACAGTAAAAACACTACAATAGGATACCACACCAGTTCTAGAACAAAAGCCATATTTATCTGTGTAAAACAAGATAAAAATGCTAAAAATCCAACATAGTGTTAGAAAAATATGACTTTTGCAAGAATAAACTTAAAAGACAGTTCCTTGAAGTCGATAGCTCCATCCGGGGGTATCACAGCGTTGTGAACAAGCAAATCCAACAGTTCAGGCAGATTGTGAGGTTGCCGGCCAGCTACGGCATCTGGAAGACCCGCAAACACTATCTAGAAAATGCAGGGCTTCGTGGACTTTGCAGTGAGCTCTGAAGGGGCTTCAGCATCAGCAGTGCACAAGTGGTCAGGCCCTTGAAGTTGCATGCAGATTGAATTCCGTGAGGTTGAAATCAGGAGCGCTGGCATCTGGCTGCAGTGAGAAGTGTAGCAGCGCCGTCAGGTCACCGTGCAGGCAGCAGCTTGGTGAAGACATCCAGCAGCGTTGGCGAAAACAGAGCTGCAGTGTCAAGTGGGGCGGTGGTGACAGGCCGGTGTCTAAGCAGCGTTGTTGTCGCAGCTGAAGCGCGGTCGTCGGTAGACGATCTGGAGTCAATGATGCTGGCGTTGGTGAGGGATGGGGCAGTGGGTCATGTAATTTATGAGTGGTTCCCCAATGGCCCCAGTGCAGGTAGTGGCATCGAGGTCAGCTTGGAGCATCGACAATGAGACCAGGGCGGCAATGTGAAGTGAGATGGTGCGGCGTGAGGTGCTCACAGGTCACGGTGCAAGCAGCGGCTCAGCGGCGGCGTAGTGGAGACCAGGGTTGAGGTGCATAGTGTGGCCGTGCTCGCTGAAGTGCCAACAGGTCACAGAGTCGGCAGTAGACTCATTGACGGTGCCAGGTTACTTTTTCTTTGTTGCAGAACAAAACACACAGTTCCCAGTTCTGTTGGCAGATTAAGATGAAGTCTTTGATGTTCCTGAGACTTTTAACAGAAGGCAAGCTCTACATCAAGCCCTAGGAGATACTCAGGAACTAAGTTTGCAGAAAGTTCAGTCCACTCTTTACTGCTCAAGACAAAAGCAGCAACTGCAAGCCAACCCAACAAAAAACACGCAAAGGGGCAGTACTCCTCCTGGCAGCTCTTCCAGCTCTTCTTGGCAGGTTCCTTAGTCCAAAGAGTTCTAAAGTACTGGGGTTTTAGGTCGAATACAATGTTTCTCTGGCTCAGCAAACCCTCCTTGGTACCACCACACTACAGGAGTTGGAGACAGCATTGTGCAGAGCAGCAACAACCCTTTGCAGGTGTCAGTGACAACTCCTTCCTCCACTCTATCCCAGGTAGGCCCATCAGCATCATATGAAGGGCACACCTCAGCTCCCTTTATGCAAGTGTCTGGAGTGAATGCACAACCCAGACCCTTTCAAACTAAAAACACGTTGATTCCACAGGCAGGCAGAGGCACACTGGATAGTTAAGTAAGAAAATGTCCATTTTCTAAAGTGTCATTTTTAAACACAAATTTAGAAACCACCTTTACTAAAAGATGCGTCATTAAAATCTGAGCTCAGGGAACCCAAACTCTGTTTCTCTAGTAAGTAAAGTAAAGTAAAATGTATTGACCGTACGATTACTTAAAAATCACTTGAGCAGCAACCCTCCACCCATCCGCCAAACCCCTGAAGCTTACGGGCAGTCAAGGTAAAAATGTGCCATACCTACATGTCCCTGATTACTAATTTGTGTTCTTCTAAGGCTACAAACTGGATATTCAAATAAGAAATCAGCTCATTAAAATAATAGTTTGGTCCAAATTTGCCAAGTCCTATTGAAAGTTCAATGGTTTTATGAGATCCGTTGCGGTCGTTGCCTTAGTAGGGACGGTTGGCTTTGATGAGAATTCTTGGTATGCTCATATAAGAAATCAGCTCATTAAATTAGTAGTTCGCTCCAATTTCGCCAAGTACTATTGAAAGGTCAATGGTAATATGAGATCCGTCACGGTCATTGCATTAGTACGGTCGGTTGGCTTGGATGAGAATTCTTGATATGCTCCATTCTCCACCCTGCGTCTGCCTTTCTGCACCGGTTGTGCATGTTAGGACACCTCTGGATTGAGTAACATCCATCGGGGCTTGGGCGCTGGCTGGTTCAGTTGCTGAATGATGTCGGCCCTAGTTTCTACTACCTTTTGCTGGATGTCAAGTGTGATTCTAATTTGATTGATGAACTTGCCTGTTCTAGCAAGTAAGCTGGAAGCAGTTTCTGAGAAGCACCAATCCGAAGCTACTTTGACCCTCAGGATGGGGCATAGCAAACAATGGCGATCACTAGCCAGAGTGGGGCAGCAGTATAAGAGATGTAACCAGGATTCTCTATGGTAGTTACATAACCGAAGGAAACAGGGTTGTCTTTTTGCGCCAATGTTGGGTTGAATTCAAGGATCTTAAGGGCGATGAGACGTAGAAACAGGATTTTCTTTCTGGCTTGGATTGAGAGTGGCTCTCGCAAGTAAGGCTGTGCTTTCCCAGAAATGTATGAACTGTCAAGTGCTAGTGTATGGGAGTTGTACCGGAGTGAAGAGCGATCCAGTTCAAACGAGATGGACTGGACAGGACACTTCACTACATTTGTCCATGCAGTCTGTGGGATTTCATGTAGAGTCATACTTTCTTCCTCAATTTTCAGTGTACCTATGGCCTGGTCCAGCTTTGAGTGCTATGGAGATCCAGCTGTCATGAAAGTCGTTTTCAGGAAGTGTTTAAGGGTGGAGTCAGGAGCTTTTTAGCACTCTGATATAATATGTTATTAAGTCCCCCTGAAGAGCCAGATCCAGTCTATTTAAACCTATTTCCAGCCTTAGCCTGGCATTCCTAGCTTGTCTGGGCACCTGCAGAGTGATCTTATAGGGTTTTGTCTGGGCTGCTGTGATCGATTTCTCTAATGCGCCTGGAATGGCAAGGTGGCCATATTTGATTGCTGGGATAAGTTTTGCTCTGAGGACTGTCAACATGGGCTCTATTGATGGACGTGCTAGGCGATGGCTTCGGCGTCTAAGTAAAAGAATAATTCTGTTGATTTTTGGGATTAACTCCTTTATGTGTTTGGCTGCCGTGGCCCTCTCTGTTAGCCATAACCCAGATAATTTTAAGATGTAGCTGTCCTAATTCGGTGGTCACCCAAAGTCCAGGGCACTTGTTATTTCTGAGGATATTTGCCAAAGATTATTATCTTTGTCTTGCTATCGTTTACTTGCAGGCTGTTTTCCTTGTTATACGCTGCTAGACTCTTTAAAGCTCTTAGGACACCCTGCTGTGATGCATAACTACTGTGTCGTCCGCATACTAAAGGGTAGCGAGGGTCATCTTGCCCTATCTCGGAGGTACTAGGCTGGTGTCTTTCAGAGCTTCTCCCAGGTCTGCCGTGTACTGGTTAAATAATACCAGCGCCAGAACACAGCCCTGCTTCTAGCCCGTTGTTAGTTTCAACTCACGAGGTTGCAGTAGTGAGGCTTAGTTTAACCTGGACCCATGTCCCCTCATAGAGGGCCTTTCTCGTTTTTTAAAGAGTCACTGGGATCCCCCAGGATTCAAGTTTTGCCCATAGTCTTCCTCGATTGACTATCAAAGGCCGTGGTGTAGTCTAGAAAACAGCAAAACGGGGGCAGGTTGTTTCACTGTACCTCTTGCTCGGAGAGATAGGACAGAGCCAATATGTTATCCATTGTAGAGCGGTTTGCCCTGAATCCTGTCTGATATGGCGGGAGGATACAATTATTGTCCACCCAGTCCTCTAGGTCCCTTAGTAATAGACAGGCATAGACCTTTGCTTTGATGTCAAGTAGGACAATTAGCCTGTAGTTTGGTGGGTTTGAGTGGTCTCCTTTCTTTTGTATTGGTAACAGGAGTGAACCTTTGCAGGATTGCGGTAATATTGCTGTGGTATATGAGTGATTGTATAGTGGAGTGAAAATAGGTGCAAAATGCTTGGGCGGACTTAAATACTAGGGCAGGAATGCCATTAGGCCCTCGGCCCCATCAGTTCTTATTGTCCTGAGGTGCCTGGTGAGCTCCTCCTCTATGTAGCGATCAGTTTGACTGATTAGGTGATTTCAGCTGCAGGCCGAGGCCACTCTGTGGTGGGATGACCCACCTCGTGTGATTCGCTAGTATATCGACCCTTGACGTACTGTTCCCACACATTGCTCGCAACACTATTCTCTTTTGGCGAGCTTCGGGAGCTCAAACAATTAATGCATCACCATAACTTAGAGTTCTCCTTTTCTTTAATTTAGGAGAAGACAATTTCTCTTTCTTTTCCCAATTGAAAGTTACATTTGCAAAATGTTACAAGGCAGCTGCAACGGTCACCTATAGGAAAGACAGCCTTTCAAAAGTGAAAAACAAAATGCATCGTATTTCACTATCAGGACATGTAAAACACGCCAGCACATGTCCTACTTTTTACATACACTGTACCCTGCCCAAGGGGCTACCTTGGGCCTACCTTAGGGGTGACATTTTTAACAATAGGTAATGGTTAGGCCTGGCAAGTGGATGCACTTGCTGGGTCACCGTGGCAGTTTAAACTACACTCACAGACACTGTAGTGTATGCTCCGAGACACATTTGAAAGTATATTTGTGTGGGTGGCACAACCAGTGCTGCAGGCCCACTAGTAGCATTTGATGTACAGGCCCTAGGCACATGCAGTGAAGTTTAATAGGACTTACCATTTACTCAACTATGCCAATCAAGGAAAAGCAATAATTACACAATGTACAGTAGGAGCACTTGCACTTTAGCACTGAATAGCAAAAGCTCACTTCTCCAAGCAGGGCATTGCCCCGTGTCAAACTACTTTGAATCGGTTTTCAGATTGATTACATTTGGTTAGGACAAGCTGACCTGCTCTTCTCTCTCTTCTGGTTTAATTGTAGGATAGTTGTCCAGTTGGGAATTGCCAAGAGTTTATTTGATGCCATCCCACTCACACCCAAAAGGCAGCACTCACCACCTCAATACAACTACATTTGCCAAAAGCCTTTAAGAAAACTACAACTAAAAGTACACGTAGGAGTCAGCAGGTCCTCTTTTCTGGCTTTATGGAATTATCAGAATGAGTTAACAAGAGGCAGTAATACCGTTATGAGAAATACTCCTAAAAAACACCAGCACCTTTATATGCCAAGTCTTCTGCAAAATCAAGGGGATTTTGGAATTATAACCACAACTATGATAAACAAACAGATAACATAACAGATGAATAAGGAATAGGAAATCTCCGATCAGATAGAGGTAGGATTATACTGGTTTCTATGAGTACATTAAAATTAAGACTTTCCTTTATTAGAAGCATAGTTCGGGATTTTGTGGTAAATTTATAGTAGAAAGCATTTTAACATCTGTCACTGAAGCACAAGGCATCAATCTGTAATTAAATCTTCATACGGTGGAACCTGTACACCAATCAGAATCCTGCCCAGTTTTCTTCCTACTCAGGCGGATTTGGATGCTGTAAGTCACGCGCTTCAAATTCATCTACATCCTCAAAATCTAAGCCATATTGGAAATTACAGAGAATTG
This sequence comes from Lissotriton helveticus, assembly GCF_964261635.1. Lineage (NCBI taxonomy): Eukaryota > Metazoa > Chordata > Amphibia > Caudata > Salamandridae > Lissotriton > Lissotriton helveticus. The sequence goes on along the minus strand of NC_136059.1, from coordinate 2,123,853,964 downwards.
CTCTGCCATTCCATGCATCAAAATGTTCCAGCCACTACAGATTGCAAGAACAAACGGCCCTTAGTGATACAAAGGACAAGGACATTTGGAAAGGGTGATTAGGGGAGTAGAGGCTTTATACAAGGCGTCTTCTATCAGTCACAGTGACTGACGTAGTCTCAGATTGTTTGTATCTTACAAAAGGAAAGGTTGTCCACTGTCCCCATTCCTTCTTAATTGGGGGACAGCTGGCTTTAGAATTCTAGGGTACTGATTGGATAGGGGCAGGGGTCACGAGCGAGTGACATCATTTAGGGCTAGATGTAGATAATTCTCATTTACCGACTCTAGAATACCGAATTTTACTGATTCGGTATTCTAGATTCGGTAAATGAGATGTAGTTAAAAAAAAAAAATAATAATAAATAATCGGTATTTTTTACCGAGTCTGTAGGATTCTGTAATTACCGAATCGGTATTTACCGATTCGGTAATTGTCATTGATTCCTATGGGCCTTGAGGCCCATAGGAATCAATGTCAATTACCGAATCGGTAAATACCGATTCGGTAAAAACACCGATTTTGCAAGGGGGACAGGGTGTCACTTTGACACCCTGTTGCACCCCTGATACTGGCTTGTGATAAGGGCATGTATGTGTGTCACATGGCACAGGTGTACATGCAAAGATGTGCATGTACACAAGAATTCGTAATTTACCATGGAATAGTATTACATGGTAAATAACGATTCGGTAAGGGCCTGTGGCACTGATTACAGTGCCACCTACATGTAGATTTACAGATTCGGTAAATATACCGATTTGTCACATTTTCAGGCCCCTACAGCTCCATCTGCAAATACCGGTCGGTAACGGCCGGACCAGTATTTGCCCTCCTACATCTGGCCCCTAATGTATAACTTTTTTCTGATTACATGTTGCTTAATCTGATAGGGCGTAGTCCATGCCAGACACCACATCTGGTTATCTCACTATAGAGGTTTGCAGGACTCAGAAATTAATCAGAGGAAATCACTCAATGTTGATTAATGAAGAGACTGAGATACAATAAGCCACAAAGACCTGAACAGAAAAGTCTAACCTAGTGGAAGAGAAAGGAGTCAGATGAAGGGGACATTTCTGCTGAACATAAAGAAATATAGCCTGCAAATAAAAAACATTTCTGTTTTAACCATGTCCAGTTCAGCCTGCGTCAAAGTATATTAATATATGATATTGAATTCAAAGTGGATTTGCTGACATGGAGTTAAAAACATATCATATAGAAAGCGTATTGTCACCTGAAGAATTTGGACCAGTCTCTGAAGGGAGTAGATCTGAATCTATAGGAATAGATTTCCCCTTTTGCCCCCAAAAAAAGTTGAAGCCCTGGTAGAGGACATCAGATTAAAAGAAAACCCTCTGCACTGATATGGTTTCTTTTGCTACTTGAAATGAAGGTAGCTCCATCCAGAGTACAAATCTGGTTCTGAAAACACACATGGGTATGGCATGCATGGAGTTCGCTTGCTGCAGAAGAAGGAAAGATTTGGTGTCACCATTATCTTGATTTTTGTCTCACCCATTTCCTGTCAAGATCAAGAGGGCCACATTCTGGTTGTTTCAGATTTTTTTTTTTTTTTTTTTAAATCAGAACTAAGAACGCATTTGTTTCTTTCATATTTTGGAACTGGTTCAATTGCTCTCATCATCAGAAAGATCTTCGCCTCATGAAATAGCCAGTCAAACCTAGGAGGAATCAACCTCTTGAAAGGAACGTTAGGGGAGGAACTCAAAAAACTAACCCCATTTGTCTTTCGTTTTTTTCTGTCATACATGTAGATGGGTGAAATGTCTATGTTTCACAGGGGTGCTGCTTGATCGAAGCAGAATTATCCTGGTGGTGCTGTTCCTGCACGCCTCTGGTTGCTTCCTCTGCCAGGGGAAAATTTCAAGAGCTGAATTTTTTTATTGATATTGTTGCTGCCCTTGATGCTGCCTCTTCCACTAGGAAATATGAACACGTTCACCTGCCCATGCATCTTGAAGTGGAGCTTATAAAATCCATGAGAACAGACTTTAAAGCATGCACTTCCGATCTCACTTATTGAATCTCATCAGCACGAGACCCCCCCCCCCCAAAAAAAAAGACCCATTAAAAAGAAGGCCTAACATTTTTTGTTGTCTGTAAGCCAATGAAGTGCATCTCAAACATAGTCTTTGACAATAAGGTTTGTAAAGGCAGCAGTATTATCTGTGGCTCTCATGATGTTGTAAGAAGTTATTATTCCCAACTTAATATTCTCATACAATACCGTTTGCCCCCTTCAAATTGAATTCCAAAAACTGGTTAATCGAATTCCAAGGGACAAATTATACAATCCCAAAAATTATGTCGAGCTAGACACCTTAATTATATTTGAAAATGCAAAAACTGGCATTATACAACTTCTTTGCAATAGTACAGTAACAGAACCTGGAGGAAGGTTCCTTTGAAACATTTTGGATCCAAGTCTGATGGTTTGAACTTCTTAAAAAGATTCTTCAGTAAATGGAGATAAAAAAGGTGGGCGAGATTACCCAAACTGTCCAAGCTTAATTCTAACAGAACAAGAGGTACAATTAACCTAACTTCTTGGTTCATTTGTCTGGAATATAACAGAAGGGTACACTTAAAACCATTGTCAGTATATGCAGCTTCATTGCAGCTCTAACTGAGACCTCATAAGATGCTACACGGTCATCAATGCAGAGACTAAAGAAAGAACAGAGTTCAGAAATGTTGGCGAGGGTGCACAACGATTGGATGATGAATCAGAACCTACAGTAGATGTTCACTCTCCTGCCACTTGGAGAAAAGTATTTTTGTCTTGCCAGGAACTTGTATAAGCAATTTCTTCCCTAAGGGCCTCAACATTTCTCAACTCTAGACGAGCAAGTTCCTAGAAATGGAAACTTTTCCAACTTGATTACTTGACAAACGAGAGACTGTGGAAGAGGATAAGGGTCCCAAACCTCAACTGGTGCAATTGAAGAATAGACCACCTGTGGCTAAGAGTAGAGTCAGTCCTTAGGCTACTTCACCTTGGGGAGCCAGAATTGTTGGGCATTCTTCTACTGTAGGTTGTGGAGGGTCCACGGAAGGTGACTCTGACCTAATCCTTTTTGGGTCTCGCTGGCAATGCATCTGCAAGGATGCATTTGTCCAGCTGGAGACCAATAGCGATCAGTGTGGGGGGAAGGAGGACAAGAGGGTGTACGAGCTTGGATTGCTTGGATTCGTGTGCGCGAACGCGCACGTCGCGTCCCGCGCCACACACATGCGCGCGCAGACAGACACTCGCTCACACACACAGACACACCCTCCCCCACAGTCACACACACGCACTCCACCCCCCCCCCGCAGCTCAGCAACCCACTCACCGGCTTCCTTCGTGCGGCGGCTCTCCTCAGCTGCAGGGCCCGGCAGCAGGACTCTTCTTCCCTCCTTCGGCACCGGGGCGCAGGGTAGGCTCCTGCCTGCTCCGGTGCTCCAAACACGGCTCCAATCGCGGCTCTTCCGTGGGAGGCGGGGTAGGCTCCCGCCCTCCTACTTCCTGTTTCCGGTTGACGTGCCGGCCTGCCTGACTTCCTGGTCGCAGGCCGGCAGAGTGACGGCGGTGATTTGCGGTATTTATTTATTTAGTTATTTATGCATTTTTATATAGCGCGGACTTTACCCAAAGGCGGTATTTATTTATTTATGTATTTATGCATTTTTATATAGCGCGGACTTTACCCGAAGGCGTCAGAGCGCTTCACATTAGGAACAGAAATGAAACATAATGAGAAACATTACAAAAGAACAGGTTGCAAAAACATACGTTACTTACATAAGGTAATAGTGACAATTGTGAGCAAACAAAATACATGAGGTAGTAAAAACTATGAGCAACCAAAAATACATGAGGTAGTAAAGGTAATAGTGACAATGGTGACCAAACAAAATACTTGAGTAAAAATTGTGAGCAACCAAAATACATGAGGTAGTCAAAAGTGCACAAGAGGAAATGAAAGTGACAAGTGTGCAGTTATAAGAGAAAACAGAGTATAATTAGAGGTATAGTCCTGCAATAAGTGCTAGACACTCAGGCTCAGGAACAAGCGTTACATGGGCAAGGTGGCACTTGTGCAAGTATCAAAGGTAAAGACATGTGAGAGGTAGCAGCCGTGTGTTGCAAGGGCAGAGTGGTGTGTGCATGTTACAAAAGGGCACCGAACACCAGTACATGGAAAATACTGCAAAAAGGCAGACCCTCCAATCACAGGCATACACTGGGAAGGCACTTCCATGGTCATGGAAAGTAGAAATTATCAGTAGTGGGAAGTCTTCCTCACAAATAGCAAGAGGACGTGAATTACTTTTGGAGGTGTCTCTGGAGGAGGAGAACTTTGAGGTCCCTTTTGAAGGCCTGGGAGGAGGCGGTGGTCCGGAGCTTTTTTTTGTCCTCTCGCGGTTTGTAAATACAAAACATATTGCATTACAAATGCTATAGGTATCACATTTGCGAAAGTTATAACTATTGGCATTGTAAATGACGAAGCTATTAATTTAGCTATTTAAAAAAAAAAAAAGACATAAATAAAAACTTTGCCATTTACAATACCAATAGCTCAAACTTTCCTAATGCGAGACCTATTGCATTGCAAATGCTTGTTCTGGATGAGGTTAAGGGGTGTCTCAACATCGACCCAGTATTTCAGACCATTCCGACAGGGATGCATGTGAAAGAAGCAACAGTTAATATCTCAACAACAAATGTATAGATGGTCATCTTTGACCACCTCGACGTAGAGAGTGATGACTATGAGAAGCGATCTACTCCTCTTCAGAAGCGTTAGAATAATTTCTTTGGGGCGGAGAGGAAAGAAAAAAAAGTGTCCCTCTGCCCCGGTCCCACTGGTAACAGCAGAACTTACTATGTTTCCTACCTTGCCTTGTTTTGTTGTAAGGTGAACATATTCCCTATTTCTCAGTCTCCTGCAAGACATTTTATGGTAAATTGCATAGCCCTTGATGATATACAAGAACAAACCACTCAGATGTCTTGGTAATCTTTCATGAACATTATGCTGCTACAGGATGAACATTGATCAAAGAACAGGCGTGGTGGCTGAAAGAGAATAGGATGGTAAAAGCACCTTCAGGATAAGTAAGAAAATACTGTTCTCTTAGGAGAAAGAGGTTACTTAAAAACAGCTTTGGAACGTATTTAGGAACTTCCTAATTGGTCAGAAAAAACAAACTGAGTGACAAATGTGACGGATATACCGTCCGCCAAATTACAATTCCATTATATGCTATGAAACTTTTAATATGGCGGAAGGGATATCCGTCGCGTTTGGGACCGAGAATCCCATCCCCTAAGATTGTAATCAGACCCGGACTCCCTGCTGGAAATAATGGGATACTGATACAGGACCAGGATCAGTTTTTCACTGTTTCAGTGTTTCTAGATATACACCATTAATTAGGTGGAATTGACATTTTCCATCAAATTTACAATTTGGCTCACTGAGTAGGAAAAAGAAAACATGATGACGTTGACAAGACTTGCTGACAACATTTTGGTCTGAGATTTTTTATGTGGATATTTGAGGTGGTAACATGATTTGAAGGCCATGAAAGCTAAATGCATAAACTCCTGAAAACACAGGGCCTTAAACATCAACTTTATTTTGTTTGTAAATGTTACTATCCATCATTCCAAAATCACAAAACTGGGATGAAGACAACTGTACTGGAAGTAAGGCAGCAGTTGTTGAGAATGTGCCAAACTATTCAGAAAAATATATTAGCCTTTCACAATTTCAGGGTTAGGACTTAAGCCGTCAGCTTTGTTTGATCATGATGGAGAGTTACATTATAGTGTGATCTTGGCCAGGACTGAGATTCATTACACTTTGGTGCTAAAGCATGTCACACAAAACACAATACAGGGGATATGCATAGTTTCTGGGTGTCCTGGGTACAGGTATAAGTTTGCCTTCACTGGTGACTAGCATTGCAGATTCACAACATATAATGTATACTTTTTGTTAATAGAAATGTTTTTTTTTTTTTAATTATAGGTATTACACAAGGAAAAAACATTTCTTTTGTTACCTGAAAACAGGGTAATCGATAAAGGTCTGATTACAACTTTGGCGCAGTTGCGCCAGCTCTCTGCCGGCGTGGCTTCGCCAAAGCCGAGCAAAGACCGCCTGCCTTATTAAGAGTTGACCTCATGTAAGGTTGATGGTCCTCCGCCTTTTCCATGGCGGTACCTGGAAAACAGGCACCGCAATGGGAATGGCAAAAAAGTTCCAGGACGGCATGAACGGTGATGTCCACGCCGTGCTGGAACTTTGGTGGTATACAGATAGGGGGCCCAATTTGTGCCCCCTTGAAAGCATCCCCATGGGGGTGGGGGCCTTAGAGGCCCTGTAGGGTACACTTTGTTTTAGCACTTTCAGCCATTTCATGGTGGGGCTCCTGCCATGAAATGGCCCGGCGGTGGCAGAACTCGTAATATGCTACAGTCCCCTAGAGAATGTTACATTGCGGCACAGCTCCACCTCCCCAGGGAACGACTGCTCCCTGGCACAGCCGGTGGTCCTCCAACGCTACGACTTTTAAAGTCGTAATGTAGCAGACCGCCATCTCAGTGCGGCGGACGGAAGCCCGGCGCACTCGTAATCAGGCCCAAAGCATCTTTCAGATTAATTCTCAACACTACTAGAAAAGGATTTTTATCTTATTGTTTACTGGTGTGACAATGGCCTATCTGTGGAATTTGGGGAATCAGTAATAATATTTGTGTTTTATTGAAAACGGTTTTAAAAACATAAAATTAAAAAAAGAGAGAACACTAAAATTTCCACTTGCAAGTTTAAACGTTTTCCAGCGCACACAAAAAACTTTCCCATTGTAAATACCACATCTAGATGTTCCATTCTACTCAGCAGTTATAAAGAACACAATGATATTAGAATTATATTTTTCAAAAATATGATGCAAATAAAGGTGAGGCAAGTTTAAAAATAGACCATCAAAGATCAAATGACTCGCAACCTGCACCTTCCTTCATTAGCCCTAAAGGCTATCATAGACTGTCATCCTCTGCTGAGATTAACCCCAAATTTGGGGTTCAGGTAAGCGCTAGTGCAGGCGAGGCATTATTTCATCACGCTGCTGCTGCGCTTGCTATTCTAGAAATTTAGTTACTGCCACTTGCTGGTGGACACCTAATTTCAATTGTGGATTGGAAATCTAATTGTTTTAGCTGTCATATGCTCGGCGCTTAAAGCGCGAGTCTGTGCATTTTAATTTCTCGCATTTTATAGGGAACACTTCACCATTTGGAATCGTGGTGCTTAGCGGGCTTCTTAGGACAAACCTGCATGTAAAATCTGCAATCTCCACCGCTGTTCGGCGGCCCGTTAGCTGGTCTGGGGGTAGACGCCATCTTGGGAGGGGAAGTGCCGGCAAGGGACGCCATCTTTGTTGCCGCTCTAGTTGTCGCGGCAGACATAGCACGATTGGGTGCTACTTAAACGCCCCCATGATGACGCGCAGCGGTGACGCGCAGCGGGCTCGCCATAGGCGCGCCGGAGGCTCGCCAGAGGCGAGCCCATCTTTGCCCATCAGTGACCATCCGGGACTCGGGGCCAGAACCCCTGGCCCATTTTTGCGTTATTCTAGACGCGACCTTCTGGGGCTCAACTTGGGTAAGTCCCATCTCGCCCAGGATTGTCTAAATCTGCTAGCCCTAGAGGGGCTTCTTTCCACAGCCAGGGACCCCAGAGAGGGGCTGCGCGATTCCAATGCGCATGCTCTAAACTATGGCCTATTGAATACACGCTCTTTGCAGGCCCATAAGCTGGAGGTTTTTTCATTACTGGAAGACGGTGAGCTAGATGTTCTTGCGCTTACCGAGACATGGCTGGAGGACTGGTCGGCGCCGGATTTAGTGGCAGCCTTACCAGATAATTATCTGGTTCTCCATTTTAACAGGGAGGGAGCTAAGAAAGGAGGGGGAGTAGCTCTTCTCTATCAGGCCCATGTCCGTGCCGAAATGTTTCTATCTGAAACCTTAGGGGGCGCAGAGGTTATAGGGGTAAAACTCAGGCGGGGGGCGGTCTGTGTGGTGTTTTTGGTGCTATACCGACCACCCTGGGCTCCGCCTGAATTCCCGGCTCTTCTCATTCGACTGGTTCAGGATCTGCGCTCGAGGTACGACAAAATGATTATTGTCGGGGACTTTAATTACCATTGGGAAAAATCCCCTAAAGAGGGACAAGCGCTGCAGATCGAGGAAGCATTCTCCTCTTTAGACTTCACTCAGCAAGTGAAGGGACCAACACACGAGAAGGGACATGCGCTTGATTTAGTCTGGACCACCATGCCCCTCTAGAAATCTTGCCATGTGCGTGGTCTGACCATTCTTTGTTAAGAGGAAGAATTCTACTGAAAGGGCATTTGTCCAAACCGGGGGAAGGTTGGAAATTGGCCCGGAAGTGGAGAAACATCGATGGGGAGAAATTGGTGCATCTCCTGGATGAATCCCCCCCAGTGATGGAGCAGGAGGGTAATATCGATGTTCTTTGCGGACAATTTCAGCAGAGATTGGGGAGAGCCATTGACTTGGTGGCACCCCTTCGGAGGACGAAGAAGGTGGAGAGAGGAGCCGGTGCTCCATGGTATAATGATACCCTACGGGATTTGAAACGTGCGGTGAGGAGGAAGGAACGAGCATGGCGGAAGGAGTATGACGCCACTGCCAAGAAAGAATATATTTCTTCCTTGTCGACGTATAAATTAGCCATCCAGTCTAGGAAGGCTGTTTTCTTTGAGGAAAGAATAGTTGCGGCTAGAAATCCGCAGAAGGAAATCTTTCGGGTCCTTGCTGAGCTCAGGACAAACAGAGCAAAGCACTGAGTTCGCCCAGGTGGACTGTCAGAGGTTCCAGGACTTTTTTGTGAATAAGATCTCCAATATTCTGGGAGAAATTGCCGCAACTACACCCCTCGATTGTCCCTGCCCACCCGATCTTTCCATCTCATCGGACACTATACCGCTGGTTGAGTTCATCCCAATGGCAAAACAGGAGCTACGCACGATCATGGATCGAGTTAAATCTGGCTCTAAGGTCGATCTTTGCCCTCCGGATGTGTTCAAACTGGCACTGCCAGGTATTGAGAATGAAGTTTTACATCTGCTGAACGCTTCTCTTCTCACAGGACAGGTGCCTCTAGCTTTTAAAGAGGCTCGCCTGATCCCTTTAATAAAGAAACCTGGATCAGACACGAAGTGTCTAAAGAATTTTCGACCCATCTCCCAGCTGCCTTTTCTGGCTAAAGTTATTGAGCAGCATGTGCTGGCGCTGCTCTCGGGACATCTGGAGAGCAATAACCTGCTGGAGCCCAATCAGGCAGGGTTCCGTGCTAATCATAGCACGGAACTAGTTATGCTCTCTATTCTGGATGAACTGAGGAGTCGCGCCGATATAAAAACACCAAGCTCCCTGGTACTATTGGATCTCTCCGCGGCATTTGATACCGTGTGTCATGAACAACTACTGTCGCGGCTGAGATCCTTTGGTATCAGGGGTACAGCGCATGCATGGCTCACATCATTCCTGCAGGGCAGGACACAGAGAGTACAGTTGGGGGATCTGCTTTCCACTTCCTCCCCTATTACCTGTGGGGTTCCACAGGGATCTGCCCTGTCACCCCTACTCTTTAATGTATATTTGCAGCCTCTAATTGCACTCCTGAACAGGATGGACTGCTTAGTGTACAACTACGCTGATGACACCCAGATAATCATCCGGCTGGATGATGGTCCGGGAGCGTCCACCAGGTTGCAGGATATACTTAAAGCCACCACTAACTGGATGTCCGAGAATTCTTTAAAAATCAACCCGGACAAGACGGAAGTGCTGCCTATCTCCATCACGGGCAACCCTTGGAGTGAGAGATTTTGGCCTGTGGAGCTGGGTGCGTCGCCGGAGCCGGCGTCTGCAGTAAAAAGCCTGGGTCTATACGTGGACGATAAACTCTCCAGGAAGAAACAAGTCACCACGGTAGTGGGCACTTGTATAGGCCTGCTGCGACAATTGAGAAAGATCTCTCCTTTACTCTCTTTTTCCACCATGAGACACGTGGTCTCAGCCACAATTCTGGCTAGGCTAGACTACGGTAACTCCCTGTATATCGGCCTACCTCAACGGCTGTTGGATATGCTACAGGGGGTTATGAACGATGCAGCCCGGCTGATCTATAAAAAACCTAGAACTGCCCACTCTTCCCCACTGATGCAGGAGCTACATTGGCTCCCGATTCGGCAGAGGGTTGTTTTTAAAGGTTTGTGCATCGCACACAAGGTGTTGTATGGCAATGCACCGAGATACCTGAAATCTCGCCTGTCCCCTTACACACCGAGCAGGACTTTGCGTTCGTCGGATGCGACCCTCGTGTCCCAATCCCGTTTCAAACTGGCCACGGTGGGAGGACGTGCTTTTTCCAACACGCTTCCTGCACTATGGAATAAATTGGCCCCAGAACTAAGGAAGGAATGTAACCTGTTATCCTTTAGGAAAAAATTAAAAACCACTCTGTTTAGGCAAGCATGGTGTAGCCTGTAGGCGCTGTGGTAATATCAAGTAAAGGCCGAACCCCCACTACGTAATTCTGGACAAACAGCGCTTAGAGACCCCGGTGGTTATAACGCGCTATACAAATTAAATAAATAAATAAATAAATAAATATATTGACACGAGGCAATGTCCTGCAATCCTGGATTTAGAAATTGGGACAAATAACGGTCATAATCTCTAGATCCTAGAAACGATCTTGTCAGGCTGACTTTCTTCTTAAAAAGAAGAAGAAATGCACACTCCACATACTTTCTGTCAAATGAGCAGATTCCTGTTTACATCTGAAACACCAGGAGGAAAAAAACACCCATAGAACAATACAGTTATTACTTTCCAGGTAATGAATATCTTTATGAAGGAGGTGAACAGACAACCCACCATAAAATGTGTTAAACCAAACTAAAACTGATCTAATGCTAAAGGCCTTGGTTCTTATCTTGTGCAAGTGGGATGTCAAGTATTTAGCATTAACAACCAAGAGGAAGGACCTATTTTCCACAACACAGAATGTTGGTTTATCAAGATTATCAATTTATTCATTGAGCAATAAAGAACTCGGACATTCATTTTTCTTTGTGAACCAATGGGCTTCTTGCCTAACAGCTTAACAAGCTGAAGTGATGCAAACAGACTGCCAAAGTGCACGCCGCTTAACTTGGGAGAAAAAGATTGCAACTGACTAGGAAGATATGCCAGAAAAAGAGAATTCCACAAGAGCTATTTTCTCCCTCCTTTTACAACAGCATGCCCCAGTCCTACCAATCATTTTTTCCCAGATAATCACTGGATAATAGTAAGTACCATTATAAGACCTCTACAATCTTTATGACACGTCATGTTCGTGCTGCTCCATCCCAGGAAACAGAAAGAAGACCAACCACAAATATGCAGCAAAAAAAACAAAAAACAAAAGTTATTCTGTATTACCCATAAAATATCCAGATCGATAATTATGCCTTTCTACTTTCTATTCAATAACATGAAACACAAAACGTGCAGGTCATTCACAGGCTTAGCTAACCTAGCAGAATACTGAAGAACGGTCATGATCCTTTTTTCAGACTCTGGTTTGGTTTAAACATTTGCCTTTTGCCAACTGGGAAAAAGAAATACTGGTCATGGTGTTAATTCACCAAGTGTGTCTATTAAGCCATGCGAATCTATATAGCGAGTGAAAGTAACAGACAGAACAAAAGGTCCCTTCTTCCCCACAAAAAAGAAAAATCTTCAAGCAAGAGTATATCTTTTCATTTACATTGTGCTGCTTCTTGTATGCATGGTTTGTTCCCATTGCCGATATCCAGGCCCACAAAACGTGTGCTTTCCTGTGCACCAGCCACAGATGGGTTTAAACCGATTTCATCCAGTGGACACCAATATGTTCCTTCTTGTTCTCTCCTGACTCTCCAACAAGTAGTTACTGTAGGACGCTGGCTCTGTATATACTATACCAAAATGAGGAAAAGTGTGAACAGAGTCCAGTGGAACCCCAAAGGTAGGCAGAGGTAAAAATATATAGCACCTTACTCTCTATTTGTGGTAGTGTGGGCGAGCAGTAAGGCTTTATCAGAGGGTAGTGTTAAGCATTTGTAGTACACACTCAGGCTGCGAATGATGTCACACACTCAAAGACTGAACGCAGACTAATTTTTTGTATACATATATTATTTAGCTATTTTATTTCTAGAACCAAGCCAAGCCTGGTGCTGGTAGGTGGAATAAATGCTTTTCAAAATCATATGCAGTGTTTTACAGTTGAATGCAGGTCAAATGCAGTTGGTTGAATTACAGGTAAGTCAATATTTTGAAATTACTTTCCAGTTACTATGTACGTTACTTTTTGGATTAATTTTCAGATTACTTTTGCTAATCATTGTGATATGCATAGTTATCACACTGAGACATCTCCTAGACAAGAGGTAAGTAATTTGCTTGTTGTACATATGCAGTTTTTCAATGTTTCATACAAACCAACTCCACACTTGAAACAATTTTCTTTTTTTATTATTTTTTTAATATTTTTATTGGATTTTTTATGACAATGTACAGATCCACATTACATATAACGGATGCCGGAGACACGCCCTGGTTTTTCTTCCATCTGTGTCGCGATTGTGTGTTCAATTGTTCAGGTATGCTTGCAAACATTTAGCAATGGCCGTGTTGGTAGAATGTTTTTCGACTCTTTCATCCGTTTTTAACAAAGAACATAAAGGCGTTTGGTTTAGACTCTTTCATCCGTTTTTAACAAATAACATAACATATAACATAAAGGCGTTTGGCTGGTGGTTGTGGATTGACAGTCTTTCTGTGATGGAGGTTCGCGCAGGTTTTGCGTCAGTGAACTTTTTATGGCGGTTTATACGAATTTAGGAATTTGTCTAAGGTTGACCACATCCCTCTTTCTGGCTTCCTCCATGGTGTGTGTCTCAGTGCAGTGTTGTCCGCCCCTCTTGGGTACGTCACCCAGTTGAGCCACCCTTTGAAAGTAGCTTTTGTGGTGTCTTTCCATTTGGCCAGCACTGTTTTTGTAGTGCTTGTCAAAAGGAAGTCTAGGAGGTTTCTGTCCTGTTGCGTGGCTATATCTGTAGTGTTGTGAGCTGTGGTTATGGTTGCAAATTCTTGTTTCAGGGTGCAGCCTAGGGCTTTGTTAGTGAAGTCAAACACCTTCTCCCAGAATTTGCTCACCTTGCTGCAGTGGAAGATGAGGTGAGCAAGATCCCCCTTTTCTTTACCGCAGTTGCAGCAGAGGTCGTTTTCTCTCAGTCCTATCTTTGAGAGTTTAGCTGGTGTCCAGTACGCTTGGTGCAGCAACCAGAATTTCGTTTGGGCAAGCACCGGCGATATCATGTTTTCAGTTGGTGACGCCCACATAGTGTGTGTTTGCTTTTCTGTGAGTTTGGAGCCTATATGCGTTTCCCAGTAGCTATTGTTCTTGGCGTTGAGATTGGAGGAGGCCGGGTGGAGGAGTTTGAACACTTTTGAAACTTGGTGTCCTGTCATGTTTATGTTTCCCATGAATCGGAAGATTGATGGTGTCTGCCTGGTTAGTTCCGATTTAGTGATGGCAGTTTTGATGGCTAGGAAATTGTATAGCCCCGTTTCTGGGAGGGCATACTTTTCCTTTAGGTTGTTGAAAGTGTGGGGTTCTCGCCCCTCTTCCAGCTGCGCTGGGTGAATGAATCCCCGCTGTTTCCATGTTGTTATGTCGAGGGGTCTCCCCTTGTAAATTATTTTGGGGTTTGCCCAAAGTGATGCCCACATCGAGTTTTTAATGCTAACCTCCAGTTTTTGGTCTACCTTGAGCAGTGCGTGCTTCGTTATCTTGAAAATTGGGTTCCCTTTTAGTGTCTGTTTGTTGGACGTGAGGAGGGCTAGGGGCTCTATGTTGTTCAGGATGGCTCTCTCTAGCAATTGCCTGGTCGGCATGTATTGCTGTTTCTGGAGTACCCAGTGCATTCCTTGTCTGGCTATAAAGGCTGTTTGGAAAGTTTTCAGGTCTGCCACATTGAAGGCACCTAGTTTTTTTTCCAGTCTCAGTTTCTGGAGGCCTATTCTCGTTTTTTTGTCCCGCCAGATGAATTTGTTTAGCAATTGATCTACTTTTTTGTAGAAGTCGTCCGTGAGTGCTAGGGGCAGCATTCCTGCCAGGTAGTTAACAATGGGGGTGATCATCATTTTGACTGCGTCTATTCTGTCCCACCAGGTGATGAACTTGGGCGACCAGTTTTCCAGCAGCCCTTCGATTTTTTCTAGGGTAGTTTTCTTGTTTTGTTCGAGGGTGATTTTTAGATTGTTCCTGGATTGGATTCCCAGGTATTTGACAAATCCCGGTTCCCATGCTAGTCCCGAGTCACCTAATACCTCTTTAGTCGTGTATATGTTCATTGGCATGCACTCTGATTTATTTCTGTTTAGTTTATATCCTGAGTGGGCAGCAATTTTCAAGGAAAAACAGTTATTGTATTCCTATGGAGAAAAATGAAGTTAACGTTTTGCAGGTAAGTGCAAGTTTGTGGGAGTTTCTATTCTGGGGTTAGAACCAGGGTTCCCCCAGGGTCAAGGATGCACACTTGAAACACCCTCAGCGGCACTAGGGCGGCTGGGTACAGAGTGCTGAGGCCTAATGTTATCCAATTGGGGATACGGAGCCTCCGGTTGGTGGCTGCTCACAAGCAGGCCACAAGGCTGTGGGAGCAAAGCTCCTGGTGTTTGACTCAGGGCAAAGGGGGATCAGAGTTAGCACCCAAAGTACACCCGCAGAGGCGCTGTGGCGGTTGGGTGCAGGAATGCCGTTTAGGAGTCGGGTGCCTTGTTTTCAATGGGGATTCTCCGGTTGCAATAAATATTGTAGGCTAAGGGACAAAGATCTTCTGGAGGTGACCACCGGTTGGAGAAGTTGGGATGCCTGGGGATGCTGGGACACCGTCGGTTGGGCCACCTCAGGCCACGGGACATCGGGTGCAGGGGTGTCTGGTTTTCTTACCAGCTCCGGTCGTGGGGGTCCTCCAGAAAGAGACTTCAGGCGTCGTTTGGAGAGTAGAGGCAGGTCAGACATCACCAGATCTCAGGACAGGATCACCGATGACCTCCTCGTGGTGTTGGGCCAATCGAACTCGGCCCGTAGGCGTCGGGTGCAGACTCAGAGTTTGTTGGTGAGCAAATCCGGTGCTCACGAGAGACATAGTCTTGGGTTTGGAAGGCAGGGCAGGTCCCTTAAGTTCTTGAAGCGGCTGGCTGCAGTACACACCAGGATTAAGCTGTTGCAGGTTGTAGGTGAGGACTGGCCAGTAGGGCTGGGGCCAAGTTAGTAGGCGTCCTCTTAGTTTCAACACGGCTTCTTCGTCCTTTTTCTTGCCCGATTCTTGTCTGAGGAGGCAAGGTTCAGCGTTACAGGTAAGTTATGGTAGGAACCAATGATCCCTTCCTTGGGGTGGGTACACCCCCTATTATGCCACCCTCCAGTGGGAGAATGGAACATGCCTCACACTGGTTGGCTGGGTCCCCCCCATCTGCCACATGGTGGGGACAGAGTTGTGCTTCACCCCGCCTCCCCCACCTGAGGAGTGGGTTTGGTAAATGTGGGCACACCTCCCTTCCTCACTTGGTGTTCACGCTCATTCTCCCGCCCAAAGTGGGGGTCAGAACCGGTGGGGGCCAGTTTTTGGAAGCAGCCATTGGCTGAGGTAGCTCACAAAGGTGGCAAGCCTTTGAAGCTTCCCCTTCGTGGACCATGCCCATTCTGGGGGAGGAGGCTTGGCACCCAGTGCTTTGTTTCAGACACCCGACTGGCTCTCAACCCAGGGGTCCAGAAGCATGTCTGGTGGTAGCAGCTGGCGAGCAGCCATTCAGCCCAGACACTAGTGTTAGGTCGTTTTTCAGGGGACATCTCTAAGACGCCCTCCGAGTGCATTTTTCCATTAACTCCCACACTGGCATCAGTTCGGGTTTAATGTGCTGAGAAGTTTGATAATAAACTTCCCAGTTTTCATTAAAGCCATTATGGTGCTGTGGAGTTCATAATGATAAATTCCCAGCACCATATTACTGCACTTACAATGTCTAAGAATTGACTTGGACACTGTAGGGGTACAGGGCTCATGCACCTGTACCCTCGCCACTGGATAGTGCACCCAGCTAGAGGGGTGGCTGACCTTTGCCAGGGCATTGGCTTGCAGGCATAGCACACAGGGATGTGTGCCATGTCGACTCTTCACTTTGTTAGGTGTGTGTGTGTGCAAAAGTATAGGGACACAATAAGTGCTGCAGTTCTCACAAGCCTTCCTCACAGTGCCCTTGGTACCATTTACAAGAGACTGACCTGTGGCAAAAGAATGGCAATTGGGTTTTGTTTTTAATGCAGTTTAGGGAAAGAACATAGGCCCTGGGTACCTGTTTGGCAGGAGCCCAGGGCACACTCAGTCAAAGCACATCAGCAGTTTGGCAAAAAATGGGGGCAACCATGCAAAAAGAGGGCACTTTCTTACAGTCACCTACTTGTTTTCAGTAGGTCACTCGTAGCCCTCAAGAAAAGCTAGCAAGCAGTTTCATCTCCACTCATAAGAACCATGTACTACAGAAATACAGACTGCCTGTGGGGGGGAAAGGGGAGTAAGAGAGAAAGAAAGCACATCTTCTACTATCTCAAAACAAACTTAAATAGCTACCCTTTTGTCAAGGTACACATTATTTTACCCTTGCTGTTTCATTGGCTCTTTGTCCAA
Source organism: Lissotriton helveticus (assembly GCF_964261635.1). Classification (NCBI taxonomy): domain Eukaryota; kingdom Metazoa; phylum Chordata; class Amphibia; order Caudata; family Salamandridae; genus Lissotriton; species Lissotriton helveticus. The sequence goes on along the minus strand of NC_136059.1, from coordinate 2,123,837,082 downwards.
ATCTAAAAGAATGCTTAACAGTTTCTTTTTTTGATTTGTAAAGCATTGAGCTGTACTCTCAAGAATGCGTAGAGCATGAAGTTACAGCATTTTGTTAACAAATTCCTTTTCATTTTTAGATTGTTTCCTCCTTTTCATGATATTTAGAGTTAGCACATTAAAACAAAATATAATAAATATGTATGTTTTCTTTTAAGTTCGATTTCCTAATTCTCTTAATTTCTAGATTATCAATTCTTTTGCTGGGGTCCAAAAACGTTTTCACTATGAACTGGCCAATACGAGGATTATCCTACAGCTTGTGGATCTCTCGCCATCTCCATTCTTTTTTGTTTTACTTTCATACTTTCTACTTGATGTTATTTTTCCGATAGTCTAGAAACCTCGGTGAAGAAAGGTTTCTGTAATGAGATTCGTGCAGACACTTTCCATAGGTTGGGTAGAGCAATTAAAGCTCCAAAGACATTTTAAATTCCTCCAATCTAGCACAACGTTTGAAGAGAGTTAGACTTCCGGCATTTTTCTGATACTTTAGGGCTATACCAGCAGATGAACATTGAACATTAGTCCCAAATTTAATCTCCTAATTACTTTTTAGAAAGGACGACGAAGAGAGCAGTAACATAACTTAACCCATGACTATTTTTCTGAATATAAGGTAAATAACGAACACTATCAACACTTGAAGGGAAATTTTTTAAAAAGTATCAAAAAAGCTAAAAGATCCAAGAACAAAAAGTGAAAAAAAAAATCATTTTAAATATTAGAAAAAGAACATTCCTTTAAGTGACAAATTAATAAATGTAGAGACTAAAGTAAAGATCACAATTAACGTTTTTGGAAAAAAAGATGTGGGATATATACTTACATTACTTCTTGTTGAATATTCAGCAGACAAGTATAAGAATAACTGTTTAACATTCCAGTCAAATATTGGCTGCAGATGTGAGTTGTTAAAGTTAAAGAAAACAAAAGTCTGAAACGGTTATTCACCAATTTATGAATCATTACAGATTTAGGATAGACTATAAGTCACAATTCGTGTAATTTCAGACTGAAAGAATTTGATTTATTTAATCTCTGTAATTGGAACACGCGAGTACTAAATTGTGCAGAGACAAATTAGAAATAAAGAATTAAATTGACAGCATGTTACAGTTAAATAAGACCCTGGAAGCGGAGACAGACAAATGGAACTTTTAAAATGGCAGCAAGTCAAAACAATGCCTGCAAACTAAGATCTAAATTGAAGAATTAAAAAAAACACATTACTGCCGAGAGTTCAAACCAGGTCCATGAATAGGCGTCCAAACCAACTAAAAGAATGACAGCTAGTAATTCAATGTAACATGTTACCCTCACTAGCCCTGGATCAGTCCTCTTCAGTTGTTGGCTATTTTACGTCAGCCCTTCAGACTTTGTTTGATGTCTCTTACTTTTAAATCAGCTTAAAAGAGTATTGTGGTGATTACTGTTTTGCAGTTTACATTCTGTGTAAGCATTTGATAACAGATTCCTTCAATGGGGGTCAGACAACCACTAGTCACTACCAATCAGCATCACAGACTGGCTGGCTGCCCATATGACCTGTGTACGCAGGCGGAGATACTGGAGACAGCAAAGCAACTCCTAACAGAGGGACTATGTTATCATTCATAAAGTTCAGCAGGGCAACAGTGTGTCATAATCCCCTAGACCAATCACCACATGGACTGAACAGTTACAGCAGGAAACCTTCAATCAATCAGGGGTTGGTATTGCGCAGCAACTCACCCGTGAGGGTCTCAAGGCACGGGGCAGCTTCGTAGGGTGCTGTGGTCAAATGTAAAAGCCAGGTCTTGAGGTCCTTCCTGAACTGGAGCAGTGTAGGTCTTTGGTGGAGGGGGAGGTTGTTCCAGGTCTTGGCTGCAAGGTAGAAGGACTTTCCACCCGTTCTGGTCTAGTAGATGCGTGGAATGGTTGCCAGAGAGTTCGGCTGAACAGAGGTTTCTCTTGGCTGCATAGAAGGCAAGGCGGTTGTCTAGGTAGGCTTGTTCGATGTTGTGGAGGAGCTCATATGCATGCGAGAGGAGCTTGAAGATTATTCTTCTTTCTACTGGGAGCCAGTGGAGGTCACAGATGTGTTGGGTGATGTGGTTGCGGCGTAGATGTCCAGGATGTCTGGCTGCAGTGTCCTGGATGGTCTGTAGCTTGATTCTGGTGTAGAGGGCATTACCGTAGTCCAATCTGCTAGTGATGAGGGGGCGTGTGACCATTTCTCTGGATTTGGAGGGGATCCATCTTAACGTTTCCTGGAGTATGCGGAGGGTGTTGAAGCAGGCAGGGGATACGGCGATGATCTGGCGGTTCATGGTGAGTGAAGAGTCCAGTATGATGCAGAGGTTTCTTGCATGGTCTGTCGGGGTGGGAGGGTTCCGAGGGCGGGAGACCAGCAGGTGCCATCTCCTGCTAAGGGGGTGGAGCAAAGGATGAGGACTTATGTTTTCTCTGAGTTGAGTTTCAGGCAGCTGTCCATCATCCATCTGGCGATGGCTTTCATCCCTTCTTGGAAGTTGTGCCTGGTGATGTTGAGTTCCTTGGTGAGGGAGAGGGTGTGCTGGGTGTCGTCGGCGTAGGAGACGATGTTGAGCCAGTGGTTTCTGATGATGGTTGCGAGGGGGGCCATGTAGATGTTGAAGAGGGTGGGGCTGAGGGAGGATCCTTGGGATACTCCACATCTGGTCTTTGTTGGTTTCTGAGAGGTAGGGCTGGAACCTACAGCCCACACAAATAAATGACATTGAATAGAATTAGGATGAGATGCTCTGTTGCTATGTCTTTTGTCCTAGGCACCTGGATCCTTGAAATACTCAATTTGTACAATTATGACTATAGTGACCTATTCAACCAAAGCAATGGACCTGGAGAGGATGTGGTCTGACTGCTAGACAGATACATTTTGAGCTGGGAAACCAAGGTTTAAGCCTCGGGTCGACTCCACATCCTATGATTCTGGGCAAATCACCTAATCGCCCTGTGCCTACAAAAAAAAAAATGAATGTGTCCTTGTGTAAAGTAACTGGTGCTCATGTAAAGAGCTGCAATACCTTCGAGTCGAGTTTGCGCTATATAAATCAGCATAATTTGTGGGTTTTTTTTACAACATACTGGTTTGCTGGGATGGATATAAAGTCAAACTTAAGAGCAAGTTTCCAGATCTAGCCTTATTAGTAGAGTGTTTAATTGCAGGACTTGGAGGACCCCCAGGGCAACAGCAATTACATACAGATTGTCTGACTTGGTAAATTGGGATGAAACTGAGAACAACATTTTAGACTACAAAAGCAAGAGACGTGACGGAGAAGAAATGGAATGATAAAATCACTCATATAGGTGGAGACACACCATGAATGGTATGTAAATCTAGAACAGTATTTTAATCCAGAGGGCACACGTATAAACAATGTGGAGTAACCAAATGACTACTGGGAGTCAGGAATACAGCACAACAAGTGCTTAGTATAATTTACGAACTGGAGCAGACCCAGAGCAGCTGTTGGAAATACTCATCCTGAAAGTAGATCCAAAACAACTGTTGCATAGCTCAGGGAGGCAACTAGCCCTTTGATAGCAACATGATGCAGACACAGACATACACTGTATAAATATTTTTATACACAAATGTTTTGTGTATACGATGTATGAGACACTCTGCATATGATGCTTTGTTGCATAATGCAAACAAAATATGTATCAGCAGGATGCAAATTTCAGACTGTTTTATGTATTATTCAATAAAGATATGAAAACAACAGACACTTACATTATCGCACTGAAAACATACAATCAGTGAAAATGTAATTTAAGGATATACGTACGAAATGAAAGAGGTCAGAAAGGGGAAACCGGACACCAATATAATAGCCTCCTTATAATGTGAGGCTATGGACAATATTTGCTTTGCCAGCAATCCCTTTTGGTTTCAGATACCAAAAGCTTTTTACTTCAGCTGGAATGGGGTAAAATTGCCACCAGGAGCGCTACACCCTCCAGTTATCAAACAATAGCATTTTTTCTCTCCAGTAAAGTCCAACAGGGTTTTATGTTGGCCGCTCTAAGCCTGCTTGAATTTGTGCAGAATGGTGTTTAGGCAACAAACTAAAATATTTTTGCGCTGATCATCTCACAAACCTAACATATTTTTTATATTCCCAACAGGTAGCACATTCAGTCAGTCAGTCAAACCACTTTATTCGGTTAAGTTAAAACTATAAAAGTACAGACACAAAGGAACCAACATATATGTGCAAAAATACAATACAATATAAAGTGTCCACAGTATAATGCAATCCGGCAATAACAGTCTATGTGCAAGAAAACGCAATACAGTACTGGTCAGGTAAAGTGCATTCCAGGACAAAAAGTAACAGTGCATCCAAGAAATTTGGTATGAACCTCATTAAAAATACCAATCATAAGAACAGTTTTAAAAAGATAAAATCAAATAGTCTAAAACATCGTTAGTTATGGGCTCTCCTCGCAGCTATTTCTCAACCGCACAGCTGCCATAAGGAAACTGGCTATATAAAAAATCTCATTGGGATCATTTAATAGCTGTAAATACAACAAGCTGGCTTAACTTGGATAAAACCCTTTCTTTTTAGTAAGGGGAAAAGAAACCTCTTTCTGATGTCACTATACAAATCACAGAACATTATTAAGTGCAATGTATCCTGGACTGAAAAGTTATCACAAGTGCATGGCCCTAGCTCTTTCAGCCTTCACCACCCCTTAGAATTCCCTAGCGAAAGGTGAATTATATTAAAACGGAAACGTGTAAGGAGTATACGATGAAAAGATCTAGTCACAATTTTCAGATAAGGTTCCATCTACGGCATAGTTTTTAAAAGATAATGTGCTTTTACCGTTACTTTTGTCAGCTCCAATTCTTCACGTTGTACTACCCATAAATTTAAAAACTGTTTCTTCACCCCGCTGGGATCCGTTCTTGTGATCGTCCCGGGATCCTCAAAGAGGTCCTGTCGACCAACTGTTGCCAGTGTTTCCCTTACATAGACAAGCCACCTAATCTTGTGTACATAGTCCAAAATGAGACAATCCCTGATCAGTCTATGATTAAGATCCAATTCGGGATGGAGTCATAATTTAAGCCAAAAAATAACTGGGGCCAGCCTGAGTGTGTCGGTTATATAACCCGCCCCTAATTCCTGATGTACAGCATAGGTGGGCGTTGATTGGGGAACCGATTATAGTCCCCGTAAAAATGTATTCTCCTCTAGCTGTATCCCCTCCATGGGTCTATACCCCCAGATAGAGGAGCCATATGTGGCAATTGCAATACATTTGGCTTTATAAATATTCATCATTGCCTCAACAGGTTTGGTTCCCAACCGTTTTGCAAACCCATTTACAGCCGCAATTGCCCTAGCCATGCTATTGACCGTAAGTTTATGTTGAGCAGCCCATGTGCCGTTCTCATCAAAAAGAACCCCCAGGTACATAAAAGAAGTTACCCTGGTAACTTCAGAGCCTTCACAATAAAAAACCCGGCAATTTTGTTTGCTCTGGCGACCGATACTCATCGGGAAACATCCTTTACAACGCAACTTTTACCACGCAGTGCCTTTACGACGCAACTTTTACAACGCAATCCATTACAACGCATTGCTCTGGGGGCGCTCTAGGATAGGGAATAAGTTTAATTTACTATCTAACACCTTCCCTAGTGTCCACGGGGACTGGAGTTGGAATAGTAAATTAAACTATTCACTATCCAGCACCCCAAAGCGCTATGCGTTGTAAAGGTTTGCGTTGTAAAAACCGCGTTGTAAAGGCAGGCGTGGTAAAAGCATGCGTTGTAATGTCATACATCCATACTCATCACATGTGATTTGGCTATATTTACCTTTAGATCCAGGGATTTCATAAAGTAACCAAATCCCACCAGCAGCTTCTGTAAGCTGACTGCTGTGCGCGATAACAGAACAGCATCGTCGGCGTACAGAAGCACTGGGCAACGCTCCTGACCAATTTTGGGGACATCCAAGCTTGCTAGATCTAAAAACTTACCTAAATTATTAATATAAAGAGTAAAAAGCAAAGGTGCTAAAATACAACCCTGTCGGACTCCACGACCACAGCTAAAGTGCCTAGTGCAGTTTCCAACTTGATCGATCCTCACCCGTGCAGAAAGGTTCTGATGCAGGTCAGCTAAGAAGTGAACAAGACTTTTTTCCATCCCCATCTCTAGCACATTCAAGGAGTTCAGGAACCGCCTAGCCCCACTTTGGTGGGGACAGAAAAATTAGAACTGCAGGTGTTTGCTAAAGAAGTCCCATATCTAGCTAGACCTTTAATTTACTGTACACATTAAAGCCAGGTTCCTTGACAAAATTGTGGGGGGGAGAAGGGAGGTGATTTTAATAGTGGTTACTGGCCTCCACTGGGGAAAGTTCCACAGTGACTACTTTTTCTTGGTCAGCTATATGAAGCTCCTGCCATGAAATTGATAGATTGGAACCATCAGTTAGAAGGAATTGTCAATAAAGAAAATAATAATGCAGTCTACTGATGCCTAGAATTAAACTGACAAAACACACAAGATGATGGACGGAATGTTGCACAATGGCAAAACATTCACCCCAGTAACAGATCTGGGTTTAATCCATCGTTTTTTTGTACTCCACACCACCCCAGTTCAGACATGGCCAAATGCAAATCAGCCTTGACCCTGTGCCTCATGGGAACAGTCACGCCCGAACTGCCAAACCATGTCTTCCCTGGACCGGAATCAAGCATCCTAGGACCGAGGGAGGAGCCTAGCTCGCGGCCGTGATGGTCGCCCTTTAGCTCGGCTCCCGCAGCCCTCCGTCCTGATTGACTATCCTGTCTTCTATCCTGTCCGAGGACGACACATCTTTTGGGGCATTGAAACATAACGGCTTGTTCGTACTTACCATCCGACCCCGGGGTCTCGGTGTGCAGTGGCTCCGGAGTTGTGGCCTCCGAGGGATCGGGGCCTCTGCGAGACTTGGACCGGGACCTGGCCGGCGGGATCCGACGGCTCTCGGCCCCGGCCGAGAGCGAGAACCAGTGTTGGGAGCCGATGTGCGAAGATCCCGGCGATCCTGACCCGGGCCTGCCCTGGTGGCCGCGCGGCCGACGTGGGTGAGAGGCCCCGGGACCTGATTCTGTGAAGGGGTCTCCCTCCACCGCTGCTTGGTCTGGCGGCCCTGGTCCTCGGGGCCCGGACTCCGCTTGTTTGGGGCACCGGGGCTGGTGCTGGCGGAGACCCGTTTTGGGCGGATATCCTTTTGGCATAGAGGCCGCCCTTGCTGGGACCCCCGGAGCTTGTAAAGTCCTACATTTGCGAACTGTTATTTCCGGGGGTCTTGGTGGGCGGCGATTGGGCTGATTCACGAAATGGCGGCCGACCCTCTGGAATGAGAATCACCCTGTGGCGGCGGGCCCGTGTTGCCTAATCGTGTGGGGAGCGGATCTGGTGGACGTGAGCCGACGGTCAGAGATATCCTGGAAGCTCTGAGATCCCTACACGCTTCCCTGGCCCTGGGAGTCTCGGTGGGTCCGCCACGATCTGCCGCCATTTTAGGCGGCCATTTCTTCTTGTCGCCCTCTTGTTTTGATGACTTCATTGCCTCGCCCCCCTCGATTGACTTGAGTGTCTCCGCCACTGATCGAAGATCGTGTAGTGCGCCGGTGACTTTGGGGCGCCCTGCTTTTCATGGTTCGGACCCCGGGGACTTGGATGCTGTACTGCGACCATGTTCGACATTGTTGCCTGAAACTATTGGTGGACTGCCTCCTGTGCTTGCTTCGACGACTTTGCCTGTGTCTATAATTGGGGCCACCTCGCCCGATCCAGTGGCGCAACTGAACTCCTGTTTTACACTGATCGTGCTGCGATTGTTGATGCATCTACACTTACGGTTCGGACTATTGCTCCCTTGTGGATCTATCTACCCCCCACGTAGCTATGTTAGTCACCATTCCACTCGACTATATGCTGATTTCGTATTTAGTATGTGGTTTTACATTGCCATGTGGTGGGTGGGGTTTGTCGCTCGAAAGGGTTGGGGGTGAAATGTACGACTTCTGTTTGATTCCCGGTATACGATTTAGTAGCATCATTGTTTTTAATCGTAGAAAGGTGGGCGGTCCCCTTCTCTTAATGTTTTATAGCGCGTGATGGGGTGTCGTCCTTGTCTGTTTTTGACTGTGCTTTTCTGGTTGGGCGGAGGGCTGCGGCCGCCCGTTCGGATTATAGTTATTCTGCTCCTCCCTCCTGTCTTTTTTTCTTCGCTTTTGTTGTTTTTTTTGTCTCATTCTTCTTTCTTACTTCGCGCTATATTTCGGGTTCTGGTTTAGGGCGACAGGCACGCTGTCTGAAGGGTAGGCCATAGCCTTCTACAGGGGTGCAGGGTGGGACGGGTGGGTTGGGTACTATTTTTTTTTGTCCTCTGGTTCTATGGCCCTTTTCTATCTCTTTTTCGTGAGGCCGCGTCTGTCCTGACCTCCTCTGGTGTGTTTCGGGTGGGGGGTGTGGCGTCGTTAATCCTCCTGATAGGTTTCGGCTGTCTTTCTCCCCGATCGCCATACCCCCACTTGGGCCGCTACTCCTTTTGTCTCCTGTCTTCCTGCCACGGGGGGCCTGGGTCGGCGTGTCTTCTTCCTTTCGTTTTTCTTATTTCTTTATTTCCCTTTTTATTGTCTTATTTTGTCTTCCCTCTGTTTTCCCTTCCCTTCCCCCTCCCCTTCCCTACTTCGTCCCCCCCCCCTTTTTCCTCTCGGTGTCCTAGAAGTTATTATGACGAGCTGGTTTTGGTTTATTGTCTTTCCGATCCCTCTGTTCTGGCTTGGTAGTGTCTTGGGTGGCGGGCATGTTACGAGAAGAATGCTCAGGGGCTGATTGTGTCTCACATATCCTGATTTCTTGAATGCATTGTATTATCCCCCCCGATCTTCTGGCCCCATGCCCCCTTATTAATGTTGCAGTTGATTACGGGATATCGGATGCCTCCGTATTGAAAGTGCGCCTGTCATATGTCTTCTCCCCATATTATAAAATTAAGCCTTATTTACTCCTGTGTTTTAGCCCTTTGGTTCCTGAATTTTTTCTCTCCCCTTTTATGATTGTACGGCCTCTGCTTTGTATTGATTGATTATGTGATATTTGCCTGATGACTCCTGATTGTTTTGTACATTGCGGCCGGCCGGCTGGGTTGTAGGCCTTGACTTGTCTCTCCTTTTTGATGTCAATAAAGGTTTTCAAAAAAAAAAAAAAAAAAAAAAAAAAAAAAAGCATCCTAGGACCGGTTTCTGGCTATCAGCCGTCTTCAGTCAGGATAGCTTGACTCCAGTGGCGTAGTGAGCACGGGACCCACGTTTGGGCATACCCTTCCGACATAGGGTGAACAGCAAAACACACAACATGATAGACGGAATGTTGCACAATGGCAACACATTCACCCCCAGTCACAGATCTGGGTTTAATCCATCGTTATTTTGCTCACCAAGGTCCCAGGATGCTTGTTTCTGGTCCAGGAAGACAAGGATTGGCAGTTCGGGCTAGACTGTTCCCATGAGGCACAGGGTCAGACTGATTTGCATATGGCTATGTCTGAACTGGGGTGGTGGAGTGAGCTAAAGAATGGTGATGGATTAAACCCAGATCAGATGAGTGGGGGTGAGTGTTTGATTTGTTCAAACGCTCCGTCCATCATCCCCTTTGGTATCACTTTGTTCGCCTAGAATTAAACTAAAGCATTTTTGTTCGAAAACTTGGTGTTGGTTCAAGGGGCTTGCAGTTTGCACCAATCAGCTGGCTCAGTGCATCAGCAGTAGAAAACACACTTTGAATGCCAATTGGTGTACTAGTTAGTCTCCTTGCTAAGCGTGTCACCAAGGCAACACTAACTGGTTGCTAGAGAAGTTTGAATCGAACATTTTGACCACACTGAAGCTTCATTAGATCAAATGTGCTTCGGTCTCACAAATGTACAAAAAAACTGGTTTTTAGAAGATATGGCATGTCTTTCGTGACCCAATCACACGGTTGATGAAGGACAAGAGAAAATGAACTTCAGCACTCTGAATCGTGAGTTGGTGAAAGCAGCAATGTAAAGAAGGCAGGATGAGGAAAAACTAAGCTTTCATAATGTTGCACGAACTGTTAAAGTTCAAAAGTAATTCTTACTTAAATATCCTGGACAAAACAGCTCTACACAAATGTGAGCTTAGGGTACGTGGTCTTCTTCAGAAAGCTCCAGCATCTCTCTCTAGTCTTTCTGCACTACATGGACTAATCGCACTCACAGTATTTGTCAGCTGAAACTCGCCCCACTTAATACTTACATGGGGCATTTTCTTGAATATTTACCGAATGACAAATGTTTTAATAAGCGTTTATAATGAAGAATTTAAGGGCCATAAAGCCCCACAGAACAGTTACTACACCTTTTGCTCACATTTTATTGTATTGTACTGTAATTGCATTTATATAGCACTTACTACCCTGACGAGGCGTAAAAACACTTTTTCGGCGAGTAGCATGCTACTCTGAAACCTATAAAGGATTAGTGGTGAGTTTGTATAGTGAAAATATTAAAGTAATTGGAGTAGTCAGTTATTTCGATTGCAAATGATAGTGGAGGGATAGAGAAGGGAAAAAAGGTTTGCATATATATAGCGCTTGCAACCCCTGATGAGGTGTTGAAGTGCTTTTTCGGTGAGTACCACGCTACTTTGGAACCTTTAAAGGATTAAAGGTGAATTTGTATAGTGAAATATGAAATTAATTTGAGTGGTGGACATGTTAGTTCTTATTTGGACTGAAAAGGATAGTGGAGTGTTAGAAGGGAGTGTTAGAAGGGAAGGATTTAGAATTTTGTTTGTTTTGGAGCTCATAGCAGTAGGAGCAGACTTGGGATGAGTAAATGGGTGGTGGAGGGGGATGAGTAAAAGAGAGTTGGAGGGGGACGAGTCAGAGGGAAGGTTTAGAAAGGCTTGTTTGGGGGGGGATCGGAATAGTAAAAAGACGTATGAGATAATGCAAGGAAGGGTGGATTAGGGAAGAGTCTCAAAAAGGTTATTTTGGGGATCATAGAAGTGGTATGGAGTTTGGGATGAATGAGAGAGTGGGGGTATGGGATATATTGATAGAGGTAAAGGGTGAGAAACAGGCTAGTGCATTGGAAACAGTAGTAGAAAGAGGTTTGAGATGAGTCAGACAGTTTACCTAGAGGATATATTGAGAACGGTATAGGGAGAGAAATAGGGTGCCGCTCGCATACAGAGGTATTGCCAGCATTTTCCTGCCTACCTGCCACTTGCTACCGGAGTAGCAGACCTTCTGCCAAAGTCCATTGTGCCGCCGAGGAAGGAGTAAACACCGCGAGGCCGCAGAGGAGGCGAGAGGCGCGGCCCCGGGACTGCGAGGTACAGCGCTACTGACATCAGCTGTTTCCTCTTCCCGAGGGTGCCGCGCCCCCTCCCAGTGCCCCGCCCCCAAGGCGTACATAACCTCTCGCGGCCCCCGCTCCGCGGGTGCCGCTCGCATACAGAGGTATTGCCAGCATTTTCCTGCCTACCTGCCACTTGCTACCGGAGTAGCAGACCTTCTGCCAAAGTCCATTGTGCCGCCGAGGAAGGAGTAAACACCGCGAGGCCGCAGAGGAGGCGAGAGGCGCGGCCCCGGGACTGCGAGGTACAGCGCTACTGACATCAGCTGTTTCCTCTTCCCGAGGGTGCCGCGCCCCCTCCCAGTGCCCCGCCCCCAAGGCGTACATAACCTCTCGCGGCCCCCGCTCCGCGGGGGCCGCTCGCATACAGAGGTATTGCCAGCATTTTCCTGCCTACCTGCCACCTGCTACCGGAGTAGCAGACCTTCTGCCAAAGTCCATTGTGCCGCCGAGGAAGGAGTAAACACCGCGAGGCCGCAGAGGAGGCGAGAGGCGCGGCCCCGGGACTGCGAGGTACAGCGCTACTGACATCAGCGGTTTCCTCTTCCCGAGGGTGCCGCGCCCCCTTCCAGTGCCCCGCCCTCTCCTCACCCACTCATAAGCAAGGGCTACAACGCTCATCGCGGGACGCGCGCGGGTCGTGGCCCGGGGCTAAGCCCGGGCAAAGGGCGGGCCCTCCACGGCCCTCAAAGGCCAGATACGCCCGGTCCGGGCCACATTTCTTAGCAGTTAGGATCATGTCTACATCAGGATCTGACGTTTTATTGCCTGCAGTAGAGACCCCTATCCTCGGACCCCTTGATAAATTTTTCTTCAAAGCAACAGGTGAAATTGACAGAGACTTGGCTCTGGCAGAGCGTCGTATTGCACGGCGTCAATCCATAGAGCTATTAAAAAATATCACTCAACTACCAGATCCGACTTTTACTCCTGAGTCCCTTCCTCTTAACTCGACCCTAAATAATATAGATGAAGATCTAATGAATACGGACAATGTTCCCTCAGTGTTCCGACCTTTTTTTCCACCAAAAAATGGACCTTCTTTTCCATCTCCATTAAAATCCGCTCACAACACTACCTCTGCACCCCCTGATCTCATTGATTTGGTTACTCCAAATTTGCCAAAGATTGCAGAGTTCGTCCCTCCCGAAATATTCGAAATTCCTTCCTCTTTGGTCACCCAAAAAGTAACCATGTTTCAACCTTTCCCACTTGTTTTAAAGTTAGATAAACCCCCACCTTCTAAAAATCAACCGAACAAAAAACAGGTTACTATTAGATCTCCACCCAAAAAACGACGCAAGAAAGTCGCCATGAAAAGTATTCCTAAAACCCCAACATCGGCTAAAGCATTATTAAACAAACAACTTCTACAAATTGTAGAAGGAACATCCAGACCACCCAGGGAAATCTTTACTTCCTGCGTACCCCCCACGATTAAAGATTTTGTGGACGCCATGGAACACCTTGTTAAGGCATTACTAATACCCATACATGAGAGAGTCAAAAGAATAGCCACCCAACTTGACACTCTCTCAGAATCTCTGACTCAAAAACAACCAATTAAGGGGGTCGCAAATGCTGTCTCAAATTTAACAGCTGGTAACAAACCTACTCATGATCCAGAACTTAACACTCCAAATATAAAACCCATTACATCGGCTGATGGGGGAACTAATTCAAAAATAGAAAAAATGTCCAAAGCACAGAAATCTAACAAGCAATCTACGGCCTCAAATCAGCAACAAACTCACCCCCCAGTCCCAATAAAAAAGACAGGAACTACTCATAACCCTGTTCCCCCTCCAAAAGTGTCTTCTGATACTTATTCAACACAAATTAACTCCCTCACAGCCTCAGTAAAAATGGGCAAGGCACAAACCACTCCTGAAAAAACGCAGTCCGCAGCCCCACAGGAAAAACGTCCACCCAAAAGATATGTTGACTTACCCCCTGCCGCAGCACAGAACGTTATCGTTCTGACGGGAGTGTTACCATTACCTCCTACAGGAGGCTATGAAAACCATCACAGCCTAAAAAATAAGGTGATTTTTTGGCTTAGAGAAAATAGGCCCCTACCCCCTCATATAAATGGCGACATAAAAATGGTCAAAAGAACCCAGTGGATTGGGATCCGCCCCAAAGATATTGAAGGGGACGTAGTAATTGTTACCTTCAAAGATCCGAGGGCCATCACGCACATTATAGACTGGTTTTCGGGTTTTAATAGGGGTCCAATTTCACCAAAACCCCTAGCCTATTTTTATCCTGAGGCGCTAATGCACCCTAAATTACACCAACTAAAACCTTACTACGATAATTCCATGTCTGTGCATTACAGGAATTACAATCGAAGGAATAGATTAAGAGAACAGCCATTTCTTCCTCTGATTGACTACACGCATTTGCCGACTCCACGGCATTATCCAGAGGGGTTCCTTCAACCCCCCCCCGTTTGTTAATCCAACATGGAACTTACCTTGCCATAACTACTATGAGACACTCTACGGGCTGGACGACGTAGAATGACTCAATCAAGACAAGGAAGTAAATCATGATAGGGGGAGTCGGGATCATAAAATTACTCATACCGATGCCTTACAGGATGATCTAGTAGATGGTCCCATTAAAAACCTTACAGAAAAAGAGGCTAGAAATAGAGTAATAATTCCAGAAAGGGGCAATCCCAGAAGTCTATCCTCTCTCTCCTTAAATACATCTGACAACCTAATTTCCACCTACAAGGTAGACCGAGACAATACGCTCAACCTCCAATTCCTTTCATGGAATTTGGCAGGCCTTTTTTCAAAAACTACAATACCGGATTGGCTACAGGTTGTTAACCAGTATTCCATCTTGTGTTTTCAGGAAACCTGGGCAATTTCTCCCATTCATCTCCAAGGTTTTCAGACATTTCACTACCCGGCTGCCATGAGTAAACATGAGTCCCTTGCTCATTGCACCATCAGGATTCAAGCAAGCCGGGCCGAAGACGCCTGAAATGGCAGAAACCGGTCCCCGGAAGCTTGTTTCCTTTCCAGTGTAAGAATTGGCTTTTGTAGTCTGGTCTGCCCTGTTCCCATGATGCACTGGGCCAGGGACAGACTAATTTGCATACAGCCAGGTTCTGAAACTGGGATGGTGCAATGAGCTAAAAAACGGTGTTGGATCTAGCCCTGATCTCTTGACTGGGTGAGAGTACTCTGCTTAATTCAGAGACTCTGTCCATCACCACCCCTTGTTGTAAATTATTTTGTCCACCCTAAGCGTGGAAGGGTATACTCAGATGTGAGTCCCTTGCTCATTGCACCATCAGGATTCAAGCAAGCCGGGCCGAAGACGCCTGAAATGGCAGAAACCGGTCCCCGGAAGCTTGTTTCCTTCCCAGTGTAAGAATTGGCTTTTGTAGTCTGGTCTGCCCTGTTCCCATGATGCACTGGGCCAGGGACAGACTAATTTGCATACAGCCAGGTTCTGAAACTGGGATGGTGCAATGAGCTAAAAAACGGTGTTGGATCTAGCCCTGATCTCTTGACTGGGTGAGAGTACTCTGCTTAATTCAGAGACTCTGTCCATCACCACCCCTTGTTGTAAATTATTTTGTCCACCCTAAGCGTGGAAGGGTATACTCAGATGTGAGTCCCTTGCTCATTGCACCATCAGGATTCAAGCAAGCCGGGCCGAAGACGCCTGAAATGGCAGAAACCGGTCCCCGGAAGCTTGTTTCCTTCCCAGTGTAAGAATTGGCTTTTGTAGTCTGGTCTGCCCTGTTCCCATGATGCACTGGGCCAGGGACAGACTAATTTGCATACAGCCAGGTTCTGAAACTGGGATGGTGCAATGAGCTAAAAAACGGTGTTGGATCTAGCCCTGATCTCTTGACTGGGTGAGAGTACTCTGCTTAATTCAGAGACTCTGTCCATCACCACCCCTTGTTGTAAATTATTTTGTCCACCCTAAGCGTGGAAGGGTATACTCAGATGTGAGTCCCTTGCTCATTGCACCATCAGGATTCAAGCAAGCCGGGCCGAAGACGCCTGAAATGGCAGAAACCGGTCCCCGGAAGCTTGTTTCCTTCCCAGTGTAAGAATTGGCTTTTGTAGTCTGGTCTGCCCTGTTCCCATGATGCACTGGGCCAGGGACAGACTAATTTGCATACAGCCAGGTTCTGAAACTGGGATGGTGCAATGAGCTAAAAAACGGTGTTGGATCTAGCCCTGATCTCTTGACTGGGTGAGAGTACTCTGCTTAATTCAGAGACTCTGTCCATCACCACCCCTTGTTGTAAATTATTTTGTCTACCCTAAGCGTGGAAGGGTATACTCAGATGTGAGTCCCTTGCTCATTGCACCATCAGGATTCAAGCAAGCCGGGCCGAAGACGCCTGAAATGGCAGAAACCGGTCCCCGGAAGCTTGTTTCCTTCCCAGTGTAAGAATTGGCTTTTGTAGTCTGGTCTGCCCTGTTCCCATGATGCACTGGGCCAGGGACAGACTAATTTGCATACAGCCAGGTTCTCAAACTGGGATGGTGCAATGAGCTAAAAAACGGTGTTGGATCTAGCCCTGATCTCTTGACTGGGTGAGAGTACTCTGCTTAATTCAGAGACTCTGTCCATCACCACCCCTTGTTGTAAATTATTTTGTCCACCCTAAGCGTGGAAGGGTATACTCAGATGTGAGTCCCTTGCTCATTGCACCATCAGGATTCAAGCAAGCCGGGCCGAAGACGCCTGAAATGGCAGAAACCGGTCCCCGGAAGCTTGTTTCCTTCCCAGTGTAAGAATTGGCTTTTGTAGTCTGGTCTGCCCTGTTCCCATGATGCACTGGGCCAGGGACAGACTAATTTGCATACAGCCAGGTTCTGAAACTGGGATGGTGCAATGAGCTAAAAAACGGTGTTGGATCTAGCCCTGATCTCTTGACTGGGTGAGAGTACTCTGCTTAATTCAGAGACTCTGTCCATCACCACCCCTTGTTGTAAATTATTTTGTCCACCCTAAGCGTGGAAGGGTATACTCAGATGTGAGTCCCTTGCTCATTGCACCATCAGGATTCAAGCAAGCCGGGCCGAAGACGCCTGAAATGGCAGAAACCGGTCCCCGGAAGCTTGTTTCCTTCCCAGTGTAAGAATTGGCTTTTGTAGTCTGGTCTGCCCTGTTCCCATGATGCACTGGGCCAGGGACAGACTAATTTGCATACAGCCAGGTTCTGAAACTGGGATGGTGCAATGAGCTAAAAAACGGTGTTGGATCTAGCCCTGATCTCTTGACTGGGTGAGAGTACTCTGCTTAATTCAGAAACTCTGTCCATCACCACCCCTTGTTGTAAATTATTTTGTCCACCCTAAGCGTGGAAGGGTATACTCAGATGTGAGTCCCTTGCTCATTGCACCATCAGGATTCAAGCAAGCCGGGCCGAAGACGCCTGAAATGGCAGAAACCGGTCCCCGGAAGCTTGTTTCCTTCCCAGTGTAAGAATTGGCTTTTGTAGTCTGGTCTGCCCTGTTCCCATGATGCACTGGGCCAGGGACAGACTAATTTGCATACAGCCAGGTTCTGAAACTGGGATGGTGCAATGAGCTAAAAAACGGTGTTGGATCTAGCCCTGATCTCTTGACTGGGTGAGAGTACTCTGCTTAATTCAGAGACTCTGTCCATCACCACCCCTTGTTGTAAATTATGAGTAAACAGGGCAGACATAAAGGGGGGCTATGCTCTTATATCAGCGTAGCAGTCGGTCATAGGATCAGGAAAACAATACTGAGAGACTCCTTCCAGGTAATTGTAATGGACATTGCTCCGTCACTGTCACTGTTAATTGTCAATTTCTACAACAATCTCACGGCAGAAAAACTGGGGGCTGACTTGGAAGATCTTCATCAAGCGTTGCAAAATATTAAAGACTCATTTGACGGAGAGTGTGCAATAGCCTTTTTGGGCGATCTAAACTGTCACATTTGCCCACACATTGTAAGAGATGACTGTGACATCTTCGTGACATATGATTCAGACTCTGGCAACGCTACTTTTAACCATTTTTTGCACACAATATCTGGGGATCTTTTCAATAATTTTGTGACCTCATTCAACTTACGTTTTGCAAATGAGCTTCTTCAAACCCCACGACCTCATAAATCAACCTTTCATGGCAGAGGTTTGAATACCACCATAGATTTTATTCTATTCTCAAAAACATACGCAACGTTAATACAAAACTGGAACACCCTCGACCACTTATACAGTGACCACTATCCTCTGTCCATGTCCATCGAGCTACCGGGTTTTATAAAAAATCAAAGCCTACACAAGGTTAACTATCAACAACCTATTAAAATGGGAGCTACAAATGGATATTGTGTTAAATGGTCCAAAATCAATCCAAACAACCTTCTTAAAAACTTAGTCGATAAGAGGAAGGAGGAGATCTATACCTGTCTTACTATTAATAACAACCCCGATGACATCTGTAAAGCCTTCATTAAAATTCAGGATACCCTGAAAGAACTTTTGACTAGACAGTTTAAACCAGGTCCCTTTGAATATAAAGGATGGTTTGATGCAAATTGTTCAAAGGCTTTGAAATATCTAAAAAACTTGCTGCATGTCATACCCAAACCCCAAACAGAAATACGTTTGGCAAGGACTCAATACCGTTTAGCCATAAAAAATAGGAAAAGGATACTAAAACAGGAAGCATGGCAGAACTTGGTTACAACATCAGAAATGGGTGATATGTCAGCCTTCTGGAGACTTATAAATTCCCCCTTACCATGGGTGAAAATACCTGAAAGAAACTTGGATATGGCAATAAGTGGAGAGACGTGGGTGGAACACTTCCAGAAATTATACTCGAATCCCACATGTCTGAATACTCTGGAATCAGAATGCCTCCCCTTATCAAAGTCAAACCCACAGCAAGAAAGTCCCCGGTTAACCCCTTTTTCACTTGAGGAGGTGGAACTGGCGATTGCAGAAAGTCCTGCAGGGAAGGCACCTGGACCGGATGCAATTCCTGCAGACGTCTACAAGGCGGAAATGGAATTTTGGGTACCTCTTCTGACCTCTGTTCTAAACTCGATAAATATCGTTGATCTCCTTCCAACATGGGGAGAGGCAATTGTAATTCCAATTTTTAAAAAAGGAGACAGACACTCGCCATCTTGTTATCGGCCTATATCTCTCCTCGATACCCTGATGAAAATTGCTGGACGAATAATTCTGAAAAGACTCACCATCTGGCTGGAGGAGAAAAACGTATTGTCACAATTACAATATGGCTTTCGGACAGGCAGAGGGACGATTGAACAGGTCCTCAATCTACATCTAACTAAATCCAAATACATCGATATTAAAAAACGCAGTCTGTACATAACGTACATAGACCTTACGTCAGCATTTGACTGCGTCCAGCATGACCTACTATGGGACACATTACATCAAATTGGGATCGATCCATCAATCCTACTATTCATTAAGGCTCTGTACAGAGAAGCTGGAGCTAGAGTTAGATTTGGTCTGAGGGGAGAGTGCACGCCACGTTTTAATATCAATAGAGGGGTCAGACAGGGGTGCATTTTGGCACCTCTGCTCTTCTCCCTCTATATAATTGCGATTGGCGAGCATCTCAAAAACATCGAGTGCGATTTCCCAAAAATAGGAGGACAACCGATTCCAATCCTGCTATATGCAGACGATGCCGCAATCCTCTCCCAGACTAGAATGGGCCTACAAAAGGCAGTCTCAGAGTTTACGGTTTTCATGAAGATCAAGGGTCTCAAAGTGAATATAGGTAAATCTTACTCCATGCTAAGCAATAAAGGTCACAAAAAAATCCCCTGCCCTATCTACATCGAGGGCCAAAAATTGGAAACAGTGGAGGTATTCACTTACTTGGGTATCTGCCTTCATAGAAAGCTATCCTGGAAGGCGGCTATACACAAGAGGAAACTTACTTTCGTGAGTGCAATTGGCGGGCTCCGTGATTTCGCAAGTAAAATAGGGGGAAGACCGGTGAAACAATTATTAATGGTATATAAAGCAAAATGTGTTAGCACTGCTACATATGGGGCAGGCCTCTGGGGAATTGACAAAAACCTCTCACCAATACAAATTGTGGAAAATAATTTCATTAGGTATCTCCTGGCCTCCTCAAAGGCAACTTCGGTGTATCAGATGCACATCGAATTGGATCTACCGTATATATCAGATGTTATAAAATCTGAACCTCCCCTTCTTTGGCACAAAATATGGACCACGCCCGAGACTGATTTTAATAGAGAGGTGATACAAGACATTTTAAAATTGGAAGGGGCTAAACATTCTCTACCAAAATGGTTGGCCTACGTGAAAAAGTTTTTTCTGGCAATTGGGCGCCAAGAATGGTTTACAGATCCTTCTTCATTAGAAAATATCTCACGGAAAGGCCTAAGAAAGATGCTAATGGCCCACCTGGAAACAGCCAGATGGAACAAATGGAAGCACTGTGACACTATTCTGGCATATCAAAGGGTGACACCACACAAAGGCCTTCAGCTTTATCTTTCAACAGACTATTCGTGTTATTCAAGGATGCTGCTCACCAGATTTAGACTGGGTTCTTTTTTCCGCTATGTAACATTCCCATTATGTAATGACTGGTCTCGGACTGTTTGTTCTTGCCCCTGCGACAACATATCTCAACAAACTAATATCCATACCATTCTTTTCTGTAAATACTATGGGTTATTGAGAAAAGCTCTTTTATTACCTCTGCTCAAAAGATGGAATCTCAGGTCGTGCAAACTTGCCTTTGAGCGTTTACAAGAACTCGAAGACAGGGAGGTGATAACAAAAATGGAGCAGTTTTTAAAATTATTGATAAAATTCAGGAATACTTTAGACTGATATCGGAGAACACAACCAGTTTTTGTTTTTAACTGTTGTCTTTTATTCATTTTTAATAATGTTTTACTAATCTGTATAACAATGTATGCTTATATGATATTTGTTTAAATATCGAATAAAGCTTATTTTGAACCTTTGAACCTTTGGGTAGTGGATTGGATATGCTGAATTAGCAGAAAAGTAAAGTAATAAATATACAGATCCAAAAGTAATAAAGATATAGGTCCATAAGTACATGGAAGACCCATAGATGCATAAAGGAAGGTAGTATATGTAGATCAAAGATGCATTAAATAAACTCTGGCTTTCAAGTGTTGTACTTTAAATTAAATTTATTTATATATATATTTTTGTAGATCAAAAGTGAAGTAATTGTAGATAGTTATGATAAAAAGATTTACTTATTCATGCAGTCACTGATATAAATGTTAAAAACATAGAATAATGCAACTATCAGTAATATGTACATTTGTTAAGCATAACTAATGAATATCTATAGAATAATTCATTTTTTTAAACGTAAGTATTCTACACGGTAATACAAAGCAATAGGTACATATCTAAGGTGCAAATAAATGTTTATATACAGAGAGATATGCTGTATATTTCTATCTGTTTGCGAATAGTTGTCGTGCTTACTTTTGGAATTACCGCAGTTTCGACATAATGCATTTTTAGTTCTTGAAATTTTCATTACATCTTATGTTATTCATCTGTGGGTATTTTTTATTTTAGCATGGAGTTTGTTCTACTTACTACTTGCATAGGTAAGCATTCACTTCAACTAAGCTAACAAACCACAAATAAAGAGTTATCTAGAAATACAATGGTCCATAAGGAAGCTTCATGAAACACTTGTGGGGAAGCTGTTGAGTTGAATCCAAGTGGCAAATACTGTCCATAACCATGGAAAAGGAGGATGCAAACTTTGCAAATTACATGTTATTGCATTAAACCAAACCATACCAGGATTGCTCACCCAAGACATCAAAGCATTCTAAACAGCACAGAAACTCTTACCAACAGACACCTCAAGTGCCTCCCACTCATATGCTACGCTTCTGCGATTTCATGTTCTGCTGAAGAGATAATACATTTAACGTTGCTATGTCCTGCAGAAACTGCAATAGATTTTGTGATGTAATATCCTGGGACAAATGGGATAGGCTAAGTAACATCATATCCTGCTACTGATGTCCTATCTTGCTGCAGCTGTGATAGGATCAGCAGTATCATAGCCTACTGCAGCCAAGGTCAGCAGTGTCCTATTCCACTGTATATGTGACAAGTACAGCAGTGTCGTACTATCGTAGCAGTGTCGCCAAAGTGATGGAGCTGTACGTGCAAAATATACCTCAAGAAGTTTTTTCTTGCTAGATAGGAACCGATAACTACACCCTCAGAGTGTGTTTAAGAGACTGCTTAATCTGCTTTATAGTTTAAACTGTGTTTGGAAAGTGCATGTAACACTCATTTTTTGCTAGAAAAAGTGATTTAAGTGTGCGAAAAGCAGTATTTTCAGTGGTTTTAGATTTTGATTTGGGACTTGCTTGCTGGCTAAAACAGGACATGAAAAGTGTGGATTCAGCCTGTCTGTGTTAAAGGAGATTCTGACTTCAGGGGCAGCTGTCCCTGCCCCCTCTCCATCAGCCTGTGCTTACCTGATTTGCCATTCTAGCTCCTAGACAACCCTGAGCCCACCTCCTCCCACACCTTCAACCCCTTAAGGGCTATGTAGGGAACCCCAAGACCGCCACTTCATCTTGTAGCCCAGTCTCTCTGTGCTTTAAACATCCCAGTGAACAAGCAACAGCAAAGGTGGCAAGAATATAGACTTTTACTGTGTATTCTTGATACTTTAAAACTGCTGTGTTTTTTCTATCCACGATGGCTTAAATTGAAATTTTGGTTTCTGTGCAATCTGTACTTTTAGGCCTTTTCAATCCAACTAATAATGTTCATTGCTCAAATTAATTTCATATTCCTTTAATTATTCCCCACCAATCTAGTTTCGGTTCCGGAGTACTGCGCTACCTGCCGAAAAGCGGTTCGACACCCCATCAGGGGAGAAAGTGCTATATAAATGCAAACACTTCCCTCTATCACTATCCTTTTTCAATCCAATTAAACTCACCCACCGCTCAAACTAATTTCATATCTCCCTATACGAATTCACTACTAAATCTCTCTGGGTTCCAGAATAGTGTGCTACTCATTAAACAAGCATTTGCAATGCAATAGGTCTCGTATTAGGAAAGTTAGAGCTATTGGTATTGTAAATGACACATTTTTTATTTAGGTTTTGTTTTTGAAAATAGCGAAATTAATAGCTTTGTCATTTACAATGCCAATAGTTATAACTCTCGCAAATGTGACACCTATAGCATTTGTAATGCAATATGTGTTGTATTTACGTGACTTACATGTATTGATATTACAAATAACAATGTTTTTTAATTTTTTTTAATAATTAATACTTAAATAAAAGTTATTGTAATTTATAATGGCAATAGCTTAAACTTTTGTAAATAACATTTGTGAAGATTATGTTCAGTGTATTTTATTGTGACGAAAATCCAAGAACATATGTCAAATATTAACATCTTTTTGTTACATTTGTAATAAAGCTTGAAACATTGAGATAACATATTTGAACCAGTTGTTATTGAATGGTTGCACAGATTGATGCTGTGGTGGAGCTCAGTGATGTTGTGGTGCCACTGAGTGATGCTGTGGTGGTGCTGAGTGATGCTGTATGCTATTCTATGTTTTGTTTTGCTATCCTATGTTCTGTTTTGTTATGCTATCCTATGTTCTGTTTTGTTATGCTATGCTATGCTGTTTTGTTATGCTATGCTATGTTTTGCTATGCTATGCTATGTTTTGCTATGCTATGCTATGTTATGCTATGCTATGTTTTGCTCTGCTTTGTTATGCTATGCTATGTTTTGTTGTGTTGGTATGCTAAGTTGTGTTTTGCTATGTTTTGTTATGTTTTGTTCAGCCATGCTATGTTTTGTTTTGTTAAGCTATGCTGTTTTGTTGTGTTTTGTTATGCTATGTTTTGTTATGTTATGCTATGTTTTATGTTATGCTATGTTTTGTTATGCTATGTTTTGTTATGTTATGCTATGTTTTATGTTATGCTATGTTTTGTTATGCTATGCTATGTTTTGTTTTGCTGTCCTATGCTTTGTTTTGTTATGCTATGCTATGTTTTGTTATGCTATGCTATGTTTTGTTGTGTTTTGCTAGGCTATGCTTTGTTATGTTATGCTATGTTTTGTTATGCTATGCTATGTTTTGCTCTGCTATGCTTTGTTATGCTATTTTTTTATGCTATGCTATGCTTTGTTGTGTTTTATTATGCTATGTTTTGTTATGCTATGCTATGTTTTGCTGTGTTTGGTATGCTATGCTGTGTTTTGCTATGCTATATGTTTTGTTATGTTTTGTTAAGCCATGCTATGTTTTGTTGTGTTTTGTTATGCTATGTGTTGTTGTATTTTGTTATGCTATGTTTTGTTATGTTATGTTTTGTTATACTATGTTTTGTTATGCTATGCTTTGCTGTGTTTTGTTATGCTTTGTTGTGTTTTGTTATGCTATGTTTTCCTATCCTATGCTTTGTTTAGTTATGCTATGCTATGTTTTGTTATGCTATGCTGGTGAGGGTGAGTGAGGGTGAGTGAGTGAGTGAGGGTGGGTGAGTGAGTGAGGGTGAGTGAGGGTGGGTGAGTGAGGGTGGGTGGGTGAGTGAGTGAGTGAGTGAGGGTGAGTGAGTGAGTGAGTGAGTGAGGGTGGGTGGGTGAGTGAGTGAGTGAGTGAGTGAGTGAGGGTGGGTGAGTGAGTGAGGGTGGGTGAGTGAGTGAGGGTGGGTGAGTGAGTGAGTGAGTGAGGGTGGGTGAGTGAGTGAGGGTGGGTGAGTGAGTGAGGGTGGGTGAGTGAGTGAGTGAGGGTGGGTGAGTGAGTGAGTGAGGGTGGGTGAGTGAGTGAGTGAGTGAGGGTGGGTGAGTGAGTGAGGGTGGGTGAGTGAGTGAGGGTGGGTGAGTGAGTGAGTGAGGGTGGGTGAGGCGAGTGAGGGTGAGCGAGGGTGGTGAGGTTGTGTATCCTATGCTTTTTTTGTTATGCCATGCTATGTTTTGTTATGCTATGCTGATGAGGGTGTATGAGGGTGAGTGAGTGAGGGTGGGTGAGAGGGTTGGGAGGGTGAGGGGGTGTGACAGTGACCTAAAAACGAAGGAGGAGGATTTACAGATTGCATGTTCCTTAATAACACCTAATAAAAACAAGTTTTTAAACCAGAAAAATATATGCAAACCCCAGCAAAATGAAATGAACAGGTAGATGTGAATAAAGATGAGAATAAATGTGCAATGCACACGAATATTAAGAAAGCCGAGCTAATTGGACGAAATTTAAATACATTAGTGCTACGAAAAAAATAAATAAAGCTGTGTGCTTCGGCGAGATGGAGAAAGTTTGTATGAAGCACTCTTTACATTGTGAAAATCGCAATAAACATCGTTGCCACGTGGGATGATAAAGCCGTGTGCATCGGCGAAATAATACAAAACGACAAGGAACAGTGTAAACAAGCATTAGCAAACTAACCAATCAAGCGGAAAACGAAAGCCGTGGAAAACTAGATGTGCGGGCCGGCAGCAGTGAATAATTAGGGGAGAGAGAGGGGAGGTGCTGGGGAACAGATGGCCGTGAAGCAGGGGGCACCCTTTGAAGTCACGGCCTGCGGCCGTGAATAAGTGACGGCGGGGGGCGGGGCAGCGGAAGCCTTTGATGAGGCAAATGCTGCTGGCAGGGAAGCCTGTGGGGAAATGCAAGCTCGTGCACGAAGGAGCTTGTGGTCACGTGATTTCACGTGAACTTTTGAAAATCCGGATCGGAAAAAGTGGATGGACGGCATTAGGTCTCTCTACGAAACCTAAAAAGCACTTTGACACCTCATAAGGGGTAGTAAGCACTATATAAGAATGCAATTACAAACAGCATATGCTCTGTGCAAATAAAGTCCATATCACACTACAAACGATTTCATTAATGCTGACCAGAAGATTAGTCATCTCTCTAATAATTCACATTATTTCCTCTGTTTCACAGACTTAAGCACACATACCTAAACAACAAAATGCTTTAAGGTTGAGCTAGCAACCCAGAATAAATATTTAGAATAAGCATGTATTCTGCCTTTAACACACACCACAAGATATTTCCTTCCAAAGGTCCGATGACAAAGAATAAAAAAAAACTTTAAACATACGGTTGACACTGGTCATACATACAGGAAATGGTTGTACCTTTGGCAAGAGAACATATCAATAAAACTAATGAAATCTGATGGTTTTGGTTTAAGGAGATCAGTCATGGAAGGAGCATCAGATGATGGTAATTTTAAAATGTCGTGGAAGTAAAATGTATAATGTGGGGAGAGGAAAAGAATCATGCACGCTGTGTTTTTGAAGTAGAATGAAGGAATGGAAGAGAGAGGAAATGCTCTAAATGTCACCAGAATAGAAAAACATTAATGAGAAATATCCACACAACCATCCAAAACATTCAAAAGTAGAAATATTGTAGACAACCTTGGCAAATATTGCATTTTTGCAGCATATCTTGCATGGTTCGAAATTAAGATTTGGTACTTAAAGGATATTTGCATTGATATCAAACGTGATGAATCCCAAGTCACTTTGTTCTCGTGGTCCAGTAAAATCTTCAACATTTTTCCTGAAAAAGATACGTGAAATTTTAAAATCTGCAAGTGTGCTTTCCTATAATACCCACTAAGACAGTTGCACATAAGGATTAAAAGGTGATCAGATACAATCTGTCCTCATTCAATGGAAATGGCACAGCGCATTAACTTTGCAAAGTCAAAACCACACATTATAAGGCTGTCTCACCAAAAGGTCTTCCTAAAATATCGATATCCTTCGTCCTTCATCAAATGACAACGCGAGTTATAAAAATAAATATATCAGACATCACTATCTTCCACTGGGCCCAACAGATAAATATTTTTTTAATTACATTCAGTCCACCAACGAAAGCCAACATTATAGATTGGATCAAACTGTAAAATAAACTATCTGCACATCTATTCCAGCACTACAAGGAATTTCAAGTGACTGGCTCGCAAAACTACGACTAAAGATTAGTACTAGGAACCAGACACCATCATCTTCAAACACCAACTTGGTAGACCCCACTGCAAGGAAAACTGGGACAAGAGATATTAGATGAGTAAACTCCACAACGGCAGCAAAAGGGACTCATAAAAGTTTACATAGAATGGACTGCACTTGCAGGGTTTTCTCTAGCCCATGTAACACTTCACCATAAGGATATTCAAAAGCAAAAATTGTACATTGGCTCTTCATATAATGAATGCAACACACTGCAACTATGATAGTTCTGTAATGAGCGGACTTATTCCTTTACCAAAATCCATTGCTACGCTGAAAGACTGGGAAAGCTAGCAGAGACATTGGGAAAGCTGGAGGGTCACTGATCTGTCTAACTCCAGCAAAGGACATTTAGCAATTCGAGACATCCCGGGCTTGGGAAGTCAAAATGTCTCTCAATCCGATGAGCAGCAGGATTGCTGAAATTTCCAAATACAGATAGTTAAATGTAGGCCTGTAACTGCTTCAAAAATCATCCTTCTCTCATGTTGTGTTTTCATCATGCTGTTTTTGCTCCACAATAAAACAAGCAATTGTTTTAAATGTTAACTGCACGGTTACCAATGATGCCACAAATCGGTTATTGACCCATACAAGGTATTGCCAGTTCAGCTAGCCCAGTAGGACTACACTATCCATATTCAACAACATACATATTCAGCGATCTGTTAAAACTGGAAATTCGAGTGATACTTTAATAACTCATAAGCAAAAACAGAGAGAGCCCTTTCAATCACTGTGAGCTAGAGTTTAATGTAAACTTTCTGATCACTGAATCACTTCAATTAAACATGGCACTTTAGTTGAATCGGTACATACATTTGTATTTAAAGATTTTATGGGGTATTAAATAATGTTGTATAAAAAGTTGCCTTTATTACGCAGTACATGCCTGCCTTCAGTGACCTTATTGTAAGTGTTTGCCAAAACAATGTCTGGAAAATAAAATTGTTGCTTTAATTTAGTACATTCAGAGCAGTTACGGCAGCCATTTAGTCAAGGTAGACATACATTTCAGAAATGGATATAAAGTCTAAAACACACGGACCAATACAAATCTGTGAAATGCAGTCAGATTAAATGAAAACAAGAATAAACACGCATTGTAGGAAGCGGCACCTTATATATCAAAACAAGATATACTGTGCAAAGAGTCCAGGGGTTCCCTTACGAGTGGATAGGGTTTGCTCTAGCAATCCCAATGTGCTCTTTTAGGGGGTAGTGTGGTCAAGCAGCCTTAGGCTTATCAGAGTGAAGCGTTAGACATCTGCACATACACACACTAGTCAATAAATGATGCACATGACTCAATAAGGAGATCCACACCAATTTATAAAAATAACACGTATCTTTAAATATGTTTAGGGACCAGAATGCATACAATCAGGTAAGTATGTTTTTTAAGAGAAATACTTTTGCAATTAAAGTCGGTACTTAGTTTTTCAGAGGCTCCAATGTTATCCTATGAAAGGAAAAACAAATATGGGATAAGAGTTCTTTGCAACATCTTACGAGACCAATCTCCGGGACTTGGAGGTGCTTGGGGAAAGGTCGAAGGCAGCACCAGCATTTCACATCCAGCAGCTGGTTGCAGTTGTGACAGTGTCAGGTGCCCAATACAAGTCAATGGGGGTTGGTCTTAGCCAACAGATGCTGCAGTATTGGACTGGAAGGCCAGTTAGGCTAAACCAACACGACGGTTCAAGTCTTGGTATGCTGGGGGACAACAATGGCCTTTCTTCTCCACGGGCCGGGACGTCGGGTGAAGAGGGTCTCTGAGGTGTTGGTTTTTCTCATACAGAAGCACTTGCTGTTGAGGGGGGCCAGCATGCTGAGGCGGCTTTGGAGAGTTCACGAGGGTTGAAGCCACGGTGGACTCTGTCTCTGGAGGCTGAGGACCACTGTGAAACTGTTGACCCACTTCGACTCGGGGACTCTGGAGCAGTGGTGGTTTGCGGTGTCGAGATTGAGCAGTTCTGCAGTCTCACAGCTCGGTCTTTGGTACCTGCAAAATGCAGGGAAATAGCTCTTCTGTTCTACAGGGGTTCCCAAGTCTTTGGAGAACTGCTGGCAGTCCTACCAGGCTTTTGGAGGATCATCAGCTTGCAGGGCGAGATGACTATGGCACAACTGTCGAGAATAGGCGAACAGGCATGGGCTGGTGCCAAGTCAGTTGCTTCTTCTGCAATTCTTGCTTTCACTGCTCTTCGGCCTATCTTCTTTTAGTCAGCAAGATCTGATTCTCTGGTGCCGGGGAATCCTGTAAATACTGCATTTTTAGGGAGTTAGGAGAATGTAGGATAGTAGCCAATGGGCTATACACCATTGGGATCACTATGACCACTTCCTGGCGGAGGTCATCATAACCCTGTCCCAGAATTCCTGATTTTGCGATCACCAAGATGGCTACCTTTAAATAGTAACATCCACTACATGTAGCCCACCTTAGGGGTGGCACTAGCCTGAGGGTGGACATACCTGTTCAACTAGCTAATTTCCCCACCGGTCATGGTGCCAAGTGGTTCTGGACAAAAGTGGTCAGCTATTTCTCCAGGGAGAGAAACCAGATTTGCATACCAAAGGCGGTAGGTCCTTTCCTTTGAAGCTTCCTTGCTTTAGAATACTAATCTGCAGGTCATCCTTTTGGAGGAAGTGTACCATACCCCCTTCCTGGACAGGCTTGATTAATGCCCCCCAGAGAGCAAAGGCCCTCACCCAGGGGGGTGGGGGTGGGGGGCTGGGTTATCAGAAAGTAATCTCTGGTGGCAAGCTGGGTAGAACCAGTCAGACAGAAGATACCCTTTGTGCTCATGTATTACTAAACACGAAACTGGCATAAGTGCAGGTTTATTAATACGAGATGTTGGATACCAGAAATCCCTATTTTCAGTGAAGCCATTGTGTAGCTGGGAAACTCGTTTTCTCTAGTGTCCAGTACATTCTTTCAAAATGGCTTCCCTGATCACAGGTACCGGCAGCAATGATACTGACAAGTACAGGTGCATATCTGCTCACACAGTTATCCCCTCACATGTAGTATTGTTCACCCTGCCTTAGGGTGGTAAGGCCTGTAGTATGGGTGACTTACTTACACTACATGCAGTGTAGGCGGGAAGACCACACAGGCTGTGTGCCATGTTGTGTTTTCACTTTTATCTGCACCAAGACACGGAGCCTGCAGTGGCAGTTTGCATGAGCCTGGTCTGGGGGCCCTTACATGGCACAATTTGTGCTGATGCCCTTATGGACCCTCTTTAGTACCTGAGGCACCATTTACTAGGGACTTTCAGAAGGTATTAAATGTATTGCCAATTGGGGGAAATAACTGTACAGTTTTGGGAAAGAGCTCTAGCACTGGGGGCCTGGTTAGCAGGAACCCGGTGCACTTTCAGTAGAAATCACAATCCAACCAGGCAAAAAGTGGGTGTGAGCATGTCGAAAAAGGAACTTTCCTACACGCATTGACAACACAAATCACATTTGCTTAAGTATAGTGAAAATGTTTTACCACGCTTCACTAAGACATACAATATAGGCAATGCAAGCTTTTCCAGTACAAAAACGTGCACCTTATATAGTGGCAATGGCATCCATTTCCACGCTCACAAACCAAATCTAGCAGGGTATAAGAGCAGGTCAAGCTTCCCTCACATAAACACAACAGGCAGACCACAGAGCGTGCAACAGTTCCAAATTCCCTCCTAAACTCAAAGAGAGAGATGGGAATATGGGGCCACGTGGGCTGGGTGCATGGATTTTTTTATATTAATAGGCAGAGATGTATAGATGATAAGTTAACTACCTACCTTTGCTTACCAACTAGGAGAAACTCATGCTTCAAAGCTTAGGTTAAATTATGGTAGAATGGAGGAAGAGGTGACGGAAGTTAATGTTTTGGCTGAATTATCTAGAACAACTTGAGTTCGTGATTCAGGCATCAAATCAGGACCCACACTGGCAATGCACAATTCAATGTAACTGCACAAAAAAGACGAACATGCAAGAGGGTGTATTGTGAGCCATCATGAAGACACGATAGCAAAAGTATAATTAAAAGGCAAGGAGTGAGTCTGAAGGGATTCCCTGCACACAGCAATTAGTTTGAGAAAACACGACACGTATGGACTGCTTTTGGAAAGACCAGGGTATTAACAAGCGGCTAGCCAAAAAAGGTATCCTGATGGTCTTATTATAGTATTCACCCAGGTTCAAGTGTTTATTTATTAGGTGTGTTAATACGATAACAGTTTTGTTTGTAAGACACTGGGCTCACTATACATCAGGAGTACAGCTGAAAGCCAGAAAATGTAGTCTGCGGATGGTTCAGATTCTGACTGGTGTGCGCAGCAAAGTGAAATGAACAAAATATGTGATCAATTTGATGTGGTATAACAGTTCACTATGATATAGTTTATTGTATTTACGACTGCGCGTCTTCGAAATGTTGTATGATGACGATTGGCCATCAATGACCTATATGAATTAGAAATGCATTTCATTCCATATGTTAAAGATGGGAACTGAAGAGATGAATGGTCGCGACTCGCATAAAATAAAAAAAGATTACCCTACTAAGTCCTGCAAAAAGGTCAGCGAGTACAGACAAAAGGCTACTCAAACAAAATCAAACGAAATGCACGATTTGGTAATAAATGTTTTTTAAATCCCATGTTAGATACAGGTTGGATAGATCACGCTCGAATAGCACAGCGATAGGGCCTAAACAAACGGAGTGTGGCGGAGGGAGGAGCTGGGTGTCGTGCCTCTAGCCGATTGGCTGTATTGCAGGAAATCAATTTCCCGAAAGAGGACAAGCATTTTCGAAACAAAGCACAGTGATGTAAAAGACCGCAAGTACGAGGTCGAAAGTAAAGACAGGCGGCCAAATACAGGGTAGAGATCGCCTCTTTTAGCTGTCAATGCTTTCGGTTTATACCGATGAGCTTGTTTAAGAAGTTTAATGTGACTGTCACGAATGTAAGCAAGGGGAGAGTGGTGATGCTTGTGCATGAGATGATTAGGGCTTAAAAGCTAGCTACCCTTTACTCCAGGAAGCTCCAAGGCAATGATACTCACAGCATGACCCGGGACACGTGGATGTCCACCGGTACGATCCTCTCCTTAAAAGCAGTAGTGATGAAGCAGCCAAAGGTGAGGGCGGCCATGACGCTCAGGGAGAAAGCGAAGAGAGAGTTGGCTCGGGACAGGGCAGTATTCATGGTGGCAGTGAGAAAAGAGGCTCAGACCGCAATCCAAATGCTTAAAACGCTGCGCTAGTCGTCAGCGCCCCCGATCCACTGCACGCATGCGCGCCACAAACATCAACTTGTCTTTAGAAACTTAGAAACACTAGACCGTGCAAGTCGTAGAAATGACCCATCTGATTGGCGATCATTTTAGGTGGTAGGCCAATTGATCAACTTCCGGGGCAAGGCGTTACATGCACCTCTCAGAGGCTGACTGTCGCCCTAGTGTTTCCGCGTACAACTCGATCTGCGTTTGCGCCGTGCTACCGTGACGATCATGTATTATGTTTCGGGGTGTTCAAAGTACTATCGCTGTAAGCTGAAGATGTATAAGTCGGTGACGGGCCGAAAGGATAAACAAACATTCACTGATTCTGTGGATGATATTTCTTTTGTTTCAGATGTCCACCTCCCCGAGTGTCAAACGACTGGCCAAACTCTGTCTGTGCGCAAAATAGTGGCACATTTCTCTCCCAATGTCCTTCAGCAACCGGACCGGGAGCGGTGTGTTCCTTAACGTACTGACGGTGATTTTTAGGATTATCTGTGTTCTCTCATGTTTCATAAATGTTGACCAGGGTTTGATTGATCCTGTTTTAACATAATACATGTTTTCTGGTAGTTTAGTGAACCTAAGAAATTAGCCGTGATAAAAAGACTGAATGGACTCCTTGTTTGCTAATTTTGTACATTGGGTTGTTTTGTAGTTAATACTTAAATTTGTTGTATGCTTCTTTTTAAACTGTCTCATTTATGTCTACATTTTTATGCCGAATAAAGATTTTTATTATTGTTAATGTACTTTTGCGCTCTTTGCTTGGCTCTTTTCTCTTTTAGATACATTCTTAAATGGCTGATCATTTCTGAATTAACAACAGACAAGGTCTAACGTTTAAAGATTTGCTTAAAGTCAGGGCTTTAAGTGGGGGGGGGACTGGGCGTGCCCTAAAAGGGGCGGGGCTAATCTTATAGGGGTGTGGTCTATCCAAGTAGGGGCGTGGTCTAAATCAAGATAACTAGCATTGTGTGCTTAAGAAAATCCCCTCAAATTATCCTACCTTCACAACACACTGTTTTTAAAGGGTTTCCCTTCCTTCTACAAAGCAGCTCACCTAACATGACATGGCCACTTCTCAGTAGTGAGCAAAATGAGCATGCGCACCTCGATGTGCATGCTCTCACTGTAGTAAAAAAACAAAAAACAGACTACCTTTGCGAGGCCCGAAAATAGAGCCCGATAGAGACCCGTTTCGAGGCCCCCTAAAAATAACTGCCGGTGCTCAGACCCGGCCCACTTAAAGCCCTGCATCCATCCATACTAAGCACTGTGCCATCCAACCATCTTACAATCCATCCGTACATTCCTACCTATATACATACATACATCTGTCCCTGCACCTATCCTAAGCATCTATCGGCCCACCCGCCTATCCTAAGCACTGGTCCATTCATCCTTCCATCCATTCATCCAGTCAGCAATCCATTCAGTCATCCAGCCATCCATTCATCCATACATACATGTGTCCCTGGACCTATCCTAAGCATCCATCAGCCCACCCGCCTTTCCTAAGCACTGTGCCATACATACGCCCATCCATCCATCGGTCCCAGAACCAATTCTAAGCATCTATCAGCCCACGCGCCTATCCTAAGTACTGGTCCATGCATTCATTAATCCTTCCATACATTCATCCATCAATCAATCAATCAATACATTTGTAGAGTGCGCTACTCACCCGTGAGGGTCTCAAGGCGCTGTAGGGAGGGGGGTGCCGCTACTGCTCGAATAACCAGGTCTTGAGGTGTTTCCTGAAGGTGAGATGGTCCTGGGTCAGTCGTAGGTGTGCGGGGAGGGAGTTCCATATCTTGGCTGCCAGGTAGGAGAACGATCTTCCTCCGGTGGTGGTTCTATGGTTCTGCGAATCCGCGGGACGGGGCGAGGGTGAGGCTGGTGGAGCGGTGGAGCGGAGCTGGCGGGTGGGGGTGTAGGACGAGAGGCGGTTGTTGAGGTATTCGGGGCCAGTGTTGTGGAGCCCTTTGTGTGCGTGGGTGAGCAGCCTGAACGTGATCCTCTTGTTGACGGGGAGCCAGTGCAGGTTTCTCAGGTGGGCAGATATGTGGCTGTGGCGTGGGATGTCGAGGATGAGTCATGCGGAGGCGTTCTGTATGCGCTGAAGACGTTTCTGAAGTTTGGCTGTGGTTCCTGCGTATAGGGCGTTCCCGTAGTCCAGTCGGCTGGTGACAAGGGCCTGGGTGACCGTCTTTCTGGTTTCGGTGGGGATCCACCAGAAGATCGCTCTGGGGTACATAAGGCATTGGAGGAGCCGGCTCGCGTGGTGGTGAGTGGGCAGTGGCAGTGTCCACAGCCACTGTGCTCGGCGCTGAGTTTTTAAACTGCGTGTGTGCGCTTTTACTTCTCATTGCTTGTGGAAACTAAACTTTTTATTTCTGGGGTCAATTGCAGGCTTACCTGCCTTAGCGGACGCCGGGGCTGTTCTCTCCTCTCCTTCCCGCCCTGGTCCGACGCGGTGACTAGCACCGTTGCGCGGAGGGCGTGGAAGGTCGAGACTGCCACTTCCGGTGAGCGGGGGAGACCGGTTAGCGGACTAGTCATCCTGAGGCACTCGCTCTGGGGTACATAAGGCGGATGTTAAGGCAGCGCAGCGGATGAGCGCAGCGGGCGCGTCGAAGGCGCGCCGAAGTGTCGCCAAAGTCGAGCCCGTCTGCGCCCGTCCGCGGCCGACTGCGGCCGAGGGCGACAACCCCTGGTCGTAGGATTTCCTGGACTAGGGATCAACTCCTTGGCTTCCGCCCTCGCACTGCCTCTATATGTATGCACGGAATGATGAGCAGTGACAGGGTATGCCCTCACTGTGGTTTCCGTGTCACTACCATGCTGCGGGATACCACGGAGCTGACATTGTCCTGTGGCCTCCTGAATGTGAGGTCATTACGTAAACACAGGCTTGACGTGTTCGAGCTGATTACTGACAAAAAGATCGACCTACTGTTTCTAACGGAAACGTGGTTAGACCAGTTTTCCGACTCTGACATGATCGAGGCCACGCCGGAGAATTACTCCTGGGTCAGGCAGGATAGGCCAGAGGGGGGATTGCGATTATTTTTAGGAAAACTCTGGGTTGCTGCTTAGAGCGCACGCCGATCGTGGAGAGTGAGGCGGGCCTTTTCACGATTAAAATCAACGGAGGCACGACGATTAAGGGCTGTTTGGTATATCGGCCGCCAGGGGCTTGCACAAAGTTCAGGGAGAGCCTGCTAGAAAGCCTCATGGAGGCGACTCTGCGCAGGGATAAATTCCTCCTATTAGGAGACCTGAATTTGCACCTAAATTGCCCAGAGGACACAGGGGTCAAGGAGTTCTGTCGGGACATGCTTGCCCTGCAACTAGATCTGAAGCTACTTGACCCCACGCATCGACAGGGACACCTTTTGGACCCGGTCTACGCTAACTGGGGAGGTGTGGAGGTGTCAGTTATAGAGCCCATCCCCTGGACCGACCACTATCTGGTGGCATTCTCCATACAGAACATAAAATCCAAAAAAGCCAGCCAGGCACCCCCCAATTATCTTAGGAGGAAGTGGGCCAAATTCTCGGTGGAGGATTTTAATCAAGCCCTAAGTAGGGATGGTCAGCCTGGGGGCGAAGACATAGAAACAGCGGTCTCCAACCTGAATCAGCGCATTACTGAAGCGCTTGACCAGACAGCCCCTCTCTGCCGCACATCCACATGTGATCGGAAAGACCGTTCAGCCCCATGGTTCAGTGCTGAGCTGAGGTTAACAAAGGCGGACTGCAGGCGGGCAGAAAAAGTCTGGAGGGTGTCTTACGATAACATGGCCAGGGAGTTGTTTCTCGAAAAAAGGCGCCTTCACCATAGGCTGATAAAAAAGTCTAAGGCAGCCTACTATGCTGGACAAATCCAGGGGGCGGAAAATTCCGCCAAGGAACTCTTCGGCATCTATAAATCCTTGACCTCGGTAGAGGCCCCTACAGAGCCGGAGAGTTGTTCAACGGAGTCATGTGATCGGATTGCCGAATATTTCTCCGCTAAAGTAGAGAAGATCTACTCGACTTTCCCTAAGCCGCCGACAGGGTCTGACCTTGAGGTAGCATTGGGGGACACGGAGACGGCAGGGCATATCACATACTTCCGCACCCCCCCTCTTGAGGAATTAGTAGTGATGTGCCGCTCTGTCAAATCAGGGTCCCCATGGGACCCGGTGTCGCCAAAACGCTTGGCAGAGAGTCTGGAAGTCCTGGAGCCTTATATAAGGCACGTCCTCGATGTCTCTTTCGGATCAGGAAAGCTGCATGAGGGGTGGAAACAGGCGGTGGTGCTCCCGCTCCGGAAGAAACCCCACTTAGGCTTTGAGGTACTAGAGAATCTGAGGCCCATCTCCCTCCTGCCTTTTCTGTCCAAAGTGGCGGAAAAGGTGGTCAATACCCAAATTATGAAGCACGTGGAAGAGAGGGGACTGCTCCATGCGACGCAGTTTGGCTTCAGGCCACGGCACTCTACCGAGTCCGCCCTTCTTATGGCCACGGAACATCTGAGAGAGGGTGTGGATGCAGGCCAAACTATGGCCTTGATCCTGCTGGACCTCAGCGCGGCGTTCGACACTGTAGCGCATAACATCTTGCTACAGTGTCTGAACAGAGGTGGCATCTCTGGCACCGCGTTGAGATGGATCCATGATTTCCTCAATGGGAGAAGCTTTCGAGTCAGGCAGGGAGACTGCTATTCAAAGGGGGTGCCCCTGGGCCAGGGCGTGCCGCAGGGCTCGTCATTGAGCCCAACCCTCTTTAATATGTATGTCGCGCCTGTTGCCTCGATTGTGGAGAGCCATGGCCTCCAATTGGTCTCTTACGCCGACGACACGCAGCTGGTGATCTCCCTATCGCACGCGCCCTGTCTTGCCGCCGATGGCTTCCGTTCGTGCATGAAAGATCTTGCCGAATGGATGGCCATCAATTGTTTAAAGCTGAACGGCGGCAAGACAGAGGTGCTGGTGGTGGGGAGAGCCCAGTCTGCCTGGTCGTCGGCATGGTGGCCATCCTGCCTTGGACCAACCCCAACTCCCTGCCAAGAGGCACGCAATTTGGGGGTATGGTTTGATGCGGGTCTTACTTTTGGCCCCCAGATAAATCGGGTGGTGGGAGTCTGTTTCGGGATTCTGAAGAAGCTGAGGAAAGTCCTTGACCTACTCCCGATTGAAGCCCGACAAACCCTGGTTCATGCTCTGGTGACAGCGAGGTCTGACTATGGGAACCTGCTGTACCTGGGGGCTCCTGAAAAAAGCATGACTCGCCTGCAAGTGCTGCAGAATGCGGCAGCGCGCTTGATTCTTAGACTGCCTAAAAGGGCGCCTTCTAAGGCGGCCCTCCAGCAGCTACATTGGCTCCCGGTGAGGAGGAGAGTGGAGTACAAAGCCCTCTGCACCTGTCATCGCATCTTGAATGGCAGGGCACCCGTCCCTCTGACTAAATTGATCGAAGTGTACAATCCAACACGTGCGCTTAGATCTGCAGGGGGCGGCTTACTGAGGATCCCGAGAATCAAGAAAGCCCGCATGGGAGGCAGGTCCTTTAGATGCCTAGCGGCAACTAATTGGAATAAACTGCCAGTGGACTTGCGCCTGGAACCGGAGGAGGCTAGGTTCCGAGCGAAACTTAAAACCTTTCTCTATACTAAATGATTGTCCGCGCAGTTTCTGTGTCCCCTGCTAGCTGCCCCTCCCACTTTTAGCGCGTGGACACGCCGGTGTGCGTAATCGCTGCGCTCTATAAATGTCCCAATAAATAAAAATAAATAAATAAAGATCTTTCGGAGCATGCGCAGGGTGTTGAAACATGAGGACGAGACTGCGTTGACTTGCTTGGTCATTGTGAGGGAGGAGTCCAGGATGAATCCCAGGTTGCGTGCGTGGAGTCGTCCCAGGCGGATGGGGATTGTCCGAGGATGAGGACCTCCGTCTTGTCCGAGTTGAGCTTCAGACGGCTGTGCTTCATCAATTCTGCGACATCTATCATTCCGTCCTGGAGGTTGGTTTTGGCGGTTAGTGGGTCTTTGGTGAGGGAGAGTATCAGTTGGGTGTCGTCTGCGTAGGAGATGATGTTGATGTTGTGTTTGCGTGCGATGGTGGCGAGGGGGCTCATGTAGAAATTGAAGAGGGTTGGGCTGAGTGAGGATCCTTGGGGTACGCCGCAGATGATCTTGGTGGCCGCGGAGCGGAAGGGAGGCAGGCGGACTCTCTATGTTCTGTCGGAGAGGAACGATGTGACCCAGTCCAGGGCCTTTCCTTGGATCCCAGTGTTGTAGAGGCGGGTTATTAGGGTGCGGTGGCAGACGGTATCAAAGGCTGGCGAGAGTTCCAGGAGGATGAGAGCGGCTGTCTCTCCGTTGTCCATCAGGGTCCTGATGTCATCGGTGGCTGCGATGAGGCCGGTCTCTGTGCTGTGGTTGGCTCGAAATCAGGACTGGGATGGGTCTAGAGAGTTGTTTGCTTCGAGGATTGCCGTCAGCTGTTTATTGACGGTCTTCTCGAGGACTTTAGCTGGGAAGGGGAGAAGGGGGATGGGGCGGAAGTTCTTGAGGTCTTTGTGGTCCGCTGTGGGTTTCTTCAGAAGGGCGTTGATTTCTGCGTGTTTCTAGCTTTCAAGGAAAGTGGCTGATGTGAAGGAGCTGTTTATGACGTTCTGGAGGTGGGGCGCGATGATGGTGTCGGCTTTGTTGAAGATATGATGAGGGCATGGGTCGGAGGGGGAGCCAGAGTAGATGGTGTTCATGACGTGGGTGGTGTCTTTAGTGCTGATGGGGGTCCATGCGCTGAGGGTGGTGGTGGGGGTCGTTGGTTTGGTGGCTGGAGGCGGCGTCTGGGGTCCGAAACTGTTGTGTATATCTGCGATCTTGCGGTGGAAGAATGTGGCGAGGGAGTTGCCGAGGTCTTTCGATGGTGTGATGTCGTTGTTGCTGGCGCTGGGGTTGGAGAGCTCTTTGACGATGCTGAAGAGTTCCTTGCTGTTGTGGGTGTTGTTGTCCAGCCGCTCTTTGAACAATGTCCTTTTGGGGGTGCGGATCATTTGGTGGTATTCGCGGGTGGCGCTCTTGAGGGCTGTCATGTTTTCTGATGTCCGTTTGTGGCGCCAAGCTTTTTCGAGGGTTCGGCATGATTTCTTTGCTATTTTGAGGGCGTCTGTGAACCATGAGGTTTTTCTGTTGCCAGTCTTGGCTGAGGGTTTCTTTAGTGGAGCGATGTCGTTGGCGCAGTTGGTGATCCACTGTGCTAGATTGTGTGCTGCGTCGTTGGTGTCAGGGGTGTCGACAGGTGGGTTCTGGCTCAGCAATGTGGTCAGCTGGTCTGTGGTGACTTTGCTCCAGCATCTGCGGGGGATCTGTAGCGTGTGGTGGTGGGATATAGTCTTCTTGAAGGTGAAGTGGATGCAGCTGTGGTCGGTCCAGTGTAGTCCGGTGGAGTGGCTGAAGGAGACGTGGTTGCTGGCAGAGAAGATGGGGTCCAGCGTGTGGCCAGCGAGGTGGGTGGGCGTGTCCACCAGTGTTTTGAGTCCGAGGTTGTCGAGCAGGGTGGTGGTGTTGTTGTCATTGTTTTCCTCCAGGTGGAAGGTCAGGTCCCCTAGGAGGATGTACTCTGGTGAGGCTAGGGCGTGCGGGCTGATGAAGTCGGCGATGGTTTCGCTGAATTGTGTCCGGGGGTCTGTAGATGAGCGTTCCTCTGAGGGTAGTCTGGGGGTCGGTGTGGATCTGGAAGTGTAGGTGTTCAGCAGCGGTGAGTGTGTCTTCGGCGTTGGTCGTTACGCTGATGGTGTTCCTGTAGATGATCGCAATTCCTCCTCCAGTTTTGTTGACGCGGTCCTTCCGGGTGATATTGTAACCGTCCGGGATGGCTATGGCGATGTCGGGGGCCGAGGAGGCGTTCATCCAGGTTTCCGTGAGGAAGGCGACGTCTG
The DNA here is from genome assembly GCF_964261635.1 of Lissotriton helveticus. Taxonomy (NCBI): domain Eukaryota; kingdom Metazoa; phylum Chordata; class Amphibia; order Caudata; family Salamandridae; genus Lissotriton; species Lissotriton helveticus. Next base: position 2,123,797,286 of record NC_136059.1, on the reverse strand, counting down.
GTGCTGTTGTATCAAGGAGTTCCCAGAGTTGGACGGCGTGTTTGTGGATGGAGCAGGTGTTGAGGAGGATGCACTTGAGGTGGTTGTTGTTATCGTTGCTGTGTTCGGTGGGCGGGGTGTAGGTTCGGAGGCAGGTGAATTTGCAGGCTTGGCAGGTGCGCTTCGGGGTGGCTTGATGGCAGGTGGCAGGTCGTCCGGTGTTGAGTGCGATGAGGGTGGCGTATCTCAGTCGGGTGCCCTGGCATCGGCTGGGGCCAGAGGTTCTGGCGCTGGGCGCGGACGGGCTTGCCTTTGGCGCGTCTGCTGCGCGGTCGCTGTGCGGCCTCCATAATAGGCGAAGTGGGAGGGAGGGGCAGCTGGGAGGCGGGAGTGGGTCGGCCAATGGGCGGGCAGGGGAAACAGAAAGGAAAAAGGGGGCGCGGCCGCAGGGGAGCAGGGGGGAGGCACCGGGGGCAGGGGCGCACAAGGAACACCTACGATTCTACAGGACAGCAGCAAAAAACACTAAAAACACAGGAAGCTAAACAACAAAATAGCAGAGATGCAAAGGAATGCAGAACCTGGGGGACACCAGCGGCGAACCCTCGTCAGCACTCGGGTCTTAGAGGAGTCGAGCGTCGCGGGGAGTGACCTGGGGCCAGGTTATGCTCACCTGCGCCGCGCGGCCTCCATAAGAGGCCAAGTGGGAGGGAGGGGCAGCTGGGAGGCGGGAGCGGGACGGCTAATGGGCGGGCAGGGGAAACAGAAAGGAAAAAGGGGGCAGAGCCGCGGGGGACCAGCGGCGGGGAGCGGGGGGGGCACCGGGGGCAGGGGCGCACAAGGAGCGCCTAGGATTCCACAGGACAGCAGCAAAAAACACTAAAAACACAGGAAGCTAAACAACAAAATAGCAGAGATGCATAGGAATGCAGAACCTGGGGGACACCAGCGGCGAACCCTCGTCAGCACTCGGGTCTTGGAGGAGTCGAGCGGCGTGGTGAGCGATCCATCCATCTAGCTATCCATGCATCCATCTGGCCATCCATCCACTCACCCTTAATTCGCCTGTCCGTCCTTCTTTCCGTGCACCCTTCACCCCGATCCTAAAAACCCCGTATTATACTCATCCACCCAGCCTCTTAATGGGCCGAAAAGGCTGGTGATAACCATTGACGGGCAGTTGTTTCTGATAAAGAACAAGAAAGCTTTCAGTTAATCTTTTTCTGGACCATAGTTTACCACCCTTCTCTGGTGGTGTTTTAAACAAAGGTTGATCCAGCGAAAGAAATGTAAACCAGCTTTTCAGTGTAAGACGCTAATTCAGAAACATAACCTTTTGTCCATTTCTATATAGGAAAACTGCTTTAAATTGGCTGTGTCGGACAGATACTGAATAACTGTAGTTCTTACATTTGAGAGAGTATATCAAACAGCTAATGTGGGGTGGTGAGAACCTGCCCTTCTGTATTTCCATGTGAAGCACAGTATAGGAAAATAAAGGTAATTCCAGCGCTACTATCTTCATAATAAAGAGGGGGTGTGAGAACTAAGTGAGCCAGGCACAGTGTGTGTATTTGTAGTACTAAAACAAGACACTGTGAAAGGTGAGAGCAGGGTCGTGCTGGAGTTGGCTGCCTGTGGTTTTCTCCAGAGGCGTAACTAGAGCCAAATATTGGGGGAGGTTGATTCTTCCAGCAATAGGCAGAGTGGAGCTGCAGGGTCTCTAAAAAGGGGTGAAAAACAACAGATCTTCATTTACAAGCAAATGGTCTTTTAAAGACCTGTGAAGTACTCTGGTGCGGCTGTGTGAGTGTGCGCCCGGAAAGCTGTCTCAGCCCGGGGCAATGGGCATTGCACGCCTGGTCAACTCTCTCCTAACCATCCCACCATGATGTTGCTGCTGCGCTGCAAAAAGAGAAGGGAAATCCTGAGAGAAAATGGGTCTCTTTAAAGGATTTCCCTTCCCCTACAACGCGGCTCCCCTGGCATGACGTCTCCACTCCTCATTAGTGAGCTATGTGCATGCCCTCACTGCAGTCCAATTAAAAAAAAGAAAATGGACTACCTTTGCGAGGCCTGAAAATAAAGACCTGTTTCGAGGCCCCCTGAAAATAACTGCCGGTACTCAGACCTTGCTTGAAGTAATTCAGTTACTTAAATGGGTTAGCTGGACCATAAATCAAGAGCATTAAATGAAAAGATTAGTATTGTGTGATCCGAGAGCTCAAAGCTCCGACAAACCGGCAGAGACTCACCTACAGAAATGAAGGCAAAGATAGGGTCTTCTTCAGCATGGAGAAATCACACCTTTTATAGGAATTTAGACAAAGTTTCATACATACTCTACGTGGAATTCGGTTCTTAGGCTTTTCTTCAATGATAAATATGAAGAAAGAAACATTTACTAATAGAACCCATTTGTGATTCTCTCACCATTCTACTACATTGAGTTCAGGTGTTCCCTTAGAATGTGAGTGTGTTACATTGTATGTTATCCAGTCTGAGACTGTTGATTTGTTCTTGGAAAGACACATTCTTTTCCTGTGTGACTGGGAAAACCTCAGTCGTTTCATAACATGTCTAATCGATTATTTCTTATTAAAAATATAGACAGTAGAAAAGGTATTGTGGTGTACTGCAGTGTCATATCCAAAATGGACTACAGAAGCAGACGGTCGTGCCCCAAGTCAAGCCACCTGCAGTTTTGTTGTTTATTTTGCACACATTTTTTAAAACAACATTCACAACCCATATTTATTTTTTTATATAGCGTGGACATTGGTCAAACGTGCTAGAGCGCTTTATAATAAAACATGCTTGCTACATTACCTAAAAAATAGCAGGTGATTACAAACTGCACAGAATTACTGTTCGTTATAGAAGTTTCTAGATTGCAAAATAGCAGATCGTACCATAAGGCGTAGATTTACAGTTGTTTGACGATGTAGGTAGTATAAGTAGAAGCACTTAGCAGTTTATTAAATGGTGAGGTTAAATGAAACGGAGGTACTGCAATTAACCAAGCCACGATGACGGACGCGGTCTGCTGAGGCTCCGCAGCCGGGCGGCCCAGAAGACGGTACCAACTCGTCGGCCAGGGAGATAAATCGCCCTCCCTGGCACAAGAATCTTGGCAGCGCCAGAGGGTGCCTACGGACATGAGAAGTTAGTGGCGCCTGGCAGATAAAGGCTGAAATACCAATCCCCGGGCCCGGACACAACATGGCGGTCGCCTACTCCTGACCAGGACTGAACTGCAGCGGCGCTCCAGTTCGGCGATGTCCTGAGGTGGGCGATCCTAGCGGACCCTTCACACCCGGGCAGGGTGAGGCGGCGACCTCTCCTCCTCGACGCCAACCAGCGAGGACCTGCTTTCCCGCGGCGGACAATAGGGAGCAGCCAGGGATCGGCGGCAGCACCCCTGCAGTGACGGCATCACCGCAGGATTGTAAACCTGCAGCGGCATCGGTAATCGTCCCTTGAACCACACATGGGATAGACTTGGGGCCCCCTCCTTCCTGCAACCGTCTGCACGGGACTGTTTCTTCACGCTGAGGGTTGCCTGCTTTCAAGATGGCGCCCGCGAGGTGAGGCTGCTCTTGTTCACCGACCGGACCTCCACAGTGCACCGGAGGGTGAGTAACACAAGCTCTAGCCCTCCGCTGCCCATAAGTTCCCCCCCTTGCCAGTCACACCGTTCGGGGGGGCCTGACTACGGACAACCCTTGCCTGACCCCAAAATGGCGGTTGCGGGGACAGCTCAGGCAAAGTGAACGCGCCAACACCGGACCCCCACAATGCTCCTGGACTTTACGAGTGGGCGCTCCGTCTATCCCTGCCCGGAAGCTCATCACGGGGCCGCCGGAGTGTCGCGGAGCCTGAGCCCCTCGCGGTGACCCCCTGGGATTGACAGGACGGGCGCTGCAGCGGTCACTGCGGGGCCCCCACGTGTGCTAGGGAGGACGACGACCTAGAGGGGGAGCTACTGCAACATAAGGACCCTCACTGTGCACACACCTGGCAGTGCGAGGGAACAGGCCCTGCTAGGGTGCCGGCGACCTACGTGCGCACTACGCCCCCTACATCAAAAGGTCAACGAGTAAGACTACCGACTCCCAAAGGTGTGCAGCCTCGACCTCGCCCCCACGGCTGACGCAGCAAAGAGTGAGGGAGATAACTTCAGAAGGCAGAATGGGGAAACCTAGGGCCACGCAGCAGACGTCAGTCCCCGAAACGGCGCCGGAGAAGCAGCCCCGCACCAACACACTGACTAAACCATCCACGACCCAGCCGGACCCGACCATCTCTGATAAGCTGGACCGAGTCCTCGCGGCCATTGAACTCTCCAGAACCTCCATGGAGGAGCGCCTGGGCACCCTCACCACGGACATCAACCTTATCTGTGACGACCACCGGAAGCTAGCCGACAAGTTGAGGGAGGGAGAGCGCACCCTCGCTGATTTACAGCTCGCCGTGAGTAAGCAACAGCAAACACTTAGATCGGTCCTGGGTCGCCTGACAACCGTAGAGGAACGTATGGATGATTTAGAAGGGCGCTCTCGACGCTGTAACATACGCGTGCCGGGCCTTCCGGAGGGCATCGAGGGGACCCACCCCATCGAATATGTGGAGGCATGGGTCAAATCCTTCACCCCAACTACAGACCGCACAGCTTTCTTCTCCATAGAGCGAGCCTACCAGGTGCCAGTCGGCAAACCACCACCTGGTAACGCACCTCGCCCGCTCCTTGCAAAATTCCTACATTTCCAAGATCGCGATGCAGTGCTGGTCCCTTGCGAGTGGGTCCCTTGCGAGTGGAAAATCAGCACATCATGAACTTCCCTGACTACGCCAAAGCGGTGCAGAAGCTTCGAACATCCTTCCTAGGGGTGAAGCGCCGCTTGCGAGCGAATAACATACAGTATTCTTTGTTATTCCCAGCCCGCCTGAAAGTCATTCATGCCGGTACTACACACTTCTTCTCCACTCCTGCAGATGCGTGTGAATGGGCGGATCACCACTGCACACGAGACCCCGCTATGGATGCACCACGAGGGCGCACTCAAAGAGCACCACGCAATAGGAAGTGCACCCCACCACCGACGCTAACGCAAGGACGACAGGGCTGGAGGGAATCCACGGAGCGCCTGGTGATGGACTCCCCGGACTTGGAGCAAATTATACAGGAACGTCGCAAAGCCCTCAAGGCTGTTACTGAGTTAGGGGCGCCACCCCCTGAGGAGGTCATTGAGGGAGTCCCCCCATCTCTCCTCTTCGGGAGGTGAAGAAGACAGCAACGAGGCCCATTTTGCGGCTGACTCCATTACCTTGCCTCCGGTCACTCCACAGATTGCGGACACCCTGCATTGAGAGAAACGAAAGTGGCAGACCAGAAGATTTCCGCTTCAATGGGCATCTGGGAGCCGGTGCCCCCAGGAAGAGGGAGTCGCCCGCATCATGTGTCACGAACTATACGGCGCACTACAATCCTACAAGACGAACATTGATCCTTCCAACGCCTCGGCCGGACCCAGCCACACAGACACGTGCCACCACCCCCACACATTGACTTTTCGCTCTTTTGTTCCATGAGCGTTGGATTGGACGTATCGGGCCTACCGATATGCCCCAGGTATTGGGTCAGTTTCCCCCCCTGTTACATGTTTTACTCACCCTGTTTTCCTTTACCCTACACCACGCGGGGGACGCGAGTATCAGGGCCACCAGCACATGTGGGTGGGAGTTGGATGGGCCTTCTACGGGGATCTGGAGGCTTGGTCGCTATTCACACCCACAACTCCAACACTCGGGGTTGCGCTACAGGGCGCATCAGACTCCTTAATGCAGTGCGCAGATGTTAGTATTCTAACCCTAAACACACGGGGTCTCCATACACTATGCGCAAGAGATACGCAACCTACGCCTACATCAAACGCCAACACACACAAATTGCGTTCCTGCAGGAGACACATCTCACAGCGCCAGAGATTGGAAAAGTGCGGACCCGATGGCGAGGAACAATATGTGCCACGTCATACTCAGCATTCGCGCGGAGTGCGCTGATTTGGGTCCGCCCGGGCACCCCATTCCAGGAAACACGCAGAGTAGTGGACAGAGAGGGTAGATATGCCCTGTTGGAGGGAATACTGGACGGACAATCCGTATTACTAGGCAGCATATATGCGCCGAATATTGAGCAGGATAAGTTCTGGGTCTCCCGTACAGGCACTCTGGCCCACTTTGCATCTCTTCCATGGATCTTAGGGGGCGACTACAATTATGAGCTCGATGTTACACTCGACAGATCACACTCACCACCACCACGTTCCCCCGCGCGATCAGAGCACTTCCGCCGTTGGGTCAGTCACTGGGCGTTAGTGGACGCATGGAGAGCTCATCACCCCCAGGCGAGACTTTACTCGTTTCATTCCATTCCCCACAACTTGCGGATCCGCTTAGATAGATTTTTATGCTCCCCGTCACTGATTCCTAAAGTCCAATACACAGATTATCTAGGTCGGGTAATCTTAGACCACGATGCACACATATTGCGCGTCCAATGTCGACCTTCTCATCCCCCGGTACCCAGGTGGCAACTCCCGCGTGACTGTCTGACAAACCAGGTATTCCGGCACGAACACACACAAAGCATACAAGACTATTTCACACACAATGCGGGGTCCGCCACCTCTCGACTGGTGGAATGGGACGCTTTTAAAATAGTGGTTCGGGGGACATGCATCAAACAAATAGTGGGGGTGCGCCGCATGCTGGAACAAACCCTCGCTGACACTGAATGCAAGCTAGCAACACTCACGAAACAAGAGGATGCAAATGCCGCAACGGTAGCCCAGGTAGCAGAGGCCAAAACGCAATACTCTACCGCACTGGCTGACTTGCGCAAATATAATTTTGGGGCCTATGCCGCTCGGATGCACAAGGAGCGGGATAAAATATGAACACTCCTGGCATGACTAGCGAAGCAGGACACGGACACCAAGCCCATCACCGAGATTGTGACTCCCTCGGGTGACCTAGTGCGTTCCCAGATAGACATTTTACACGCTTTCCAGCAACACTACACCGCGATTTATTGCACCATGACACATCTCCGACAGGAGGCGCTGAACCACTTCCTGGACCCCCTGCCGATTCCACATATCACGGATGCAGACAAGACCGCGCTGGATACCAAAATATCGGCGGCTGACATCTCCTGCGCGATCCGCACGCTGGCCCAGAACAAGGCACCGGGACTAGATGGTCTGCCCCTAGAGTATTACAGTACCTTCTCTACCCTTTTGGTCCCTCAGCTGACAGAAACCTTTGCAGATGCACTTGAGAGGAGAGAACTCTCTTCGCGAGTCTGTCATAGTAACGTTTCTTAAACCGCACCGAGACCCGCAACAATTGTCCTCCTACCACCCCATCACCCTCCTCTCCGCTGACTGCAAAATCTTGGGGAGAATCCTGGTAGCTCGGTACGAGCAAATTTTGCGCCCCTTGATCCATCCAGACCAATGCCGGTTCGTCCCCGGCAGGAACACGTCCCAAAACATTTGGCGATTGTTCCACGTCCAAGATCAAGTGGGGGACTTATTCCCCCGGGCGGCCTGCATAATCTTAGATCTTGAAAAGGCCTTTGATACTTTAACATGGCCTTACCTCTTTGCTGTCCTGTGGAGGGCAGATATAGGTCCAACATTTCTGCAATATACGCAGCTCCTCTACACCAACCTTACGTCTCGTGTCAGACTGGGTCGCTACATCTCGTCTCCATTCCGGGTTGAGAGGGGCACTAGACAGGGCTGCCCCTGTCACCCCTGATCTTTGCCCTGGCAGTGGAGCCCCTGGCAATACTTCTACTGCGGGAAGGGGCCGCATGGGGTATACCCATAGCAGACACTGTCCACTGCGTTTCCCTGTATGCTTGAGATATTACTGCGGATCTGACGCCCATATGGACAGCCTTGACAGAGTTTGCGGAGGCGTCAGGCCTCCAGGTGAACTGGGATAAATCCACGATTTACCTATTGCACCAGTCCCTTGCACCGCGGGAGATACGAGTGGGTGCGCAGGGCCTGCCTTGGACCACGGGCACCCCTCGATATCTCGGTGTCCGCCTGTACCACTCCCCCACTGACATCTACGAGGGCAATCATCGTAGAGTGTTCACTGGCATTAGATCGTCGGTGGACTTTTGGAGAAGCCTCCCGTTGGTCCCGATCGGTCGAGTAGCTATAGCCAAGATGATCATTGTACCCCGCATATTATACTACTTTACGAATTTGCCCGTTATTCCGCCCGGGGCCTTCTTTCGGGAACTAGATGCGCTCCTTCGTGCACTCGTATGGGGGGCTAGCCGCCACCGGATAGCTATCGCCAAACTGCAGCTACCCACAAAGCAAGGGGGTCTGGGCGCCCCAGCCTTCGAGTCATGTTTCCTGGCGGCACAGCTCCAGTGGCTGACGTACTGGACGGCGGGTAGGCATACCGGGGAAACCTACACAGCACAGGGCCCAATCCCTACTCCCGAACTTCGCCGTCTGTTACATCCAGGTACCTAGCCTCGTCGGACTTATCCACTGCAGTTGTCGGTAGCTCGCCGGTGTATGCAGAGGATACACCGCATAGCGGCGGGGATCCCGTGTTACTCCCCCGGCTCCCGCTGGTCAGCTGGCCGCGGCGGGAAACTTATTTCACACACACCATGCTCCGCGCATGGACAGAAAGCGAGATAACTGAGGCGGAAGGGTTAATCGCGGAGGGGCAACTTCTCCCCTAAGAGCAACTCATGGCGGACTATGACCTCCCCCCAGGACAGTTTTTAACGCACCGTCAGCTCATAGGTAACTTTCGCCCACAATGTGACCTAACAGTTGGCGAGCCGGCAACACACCTGGTCGTCCACACCATTCTGGACATGGACATTGGCCGGCACTTGGTTACTTGGCTGTCCATACGAGAACTTGCAAACAGGCCATTGCATAATCTGCGAACCACCTGGGAGGACGAAATCGGACGACAGTTCCATGACGGGGAATGGGTCAGGGCTTGGGAATTTCCCAAAAAAGTGTCCAGAAATGCGCGGTTCAAAAACATCCAGTTCTACTTCTTGCACAGAGCGTATCAGACACCGGCGCCCCTACATCGGTTTTTTCCGGACTCACAGTTCCTCTGCCCCAGATGTCATTCGCAGGACGCACACTTCCAACACATGTTCTGGAGCTGCCCCACCCGGATCAATACTGGTCCTTGACACAGTCCGAACACTCACAGGCCTCACAGAACTACACACGTGGGAATCGGTCGCTCTTGGAATATTCTGAAGGCCGAAAACACACAAGGTGCAGGTCCGCTTCGCGGCTCTATCCCTACTCCTGGCCAAACGAAACATCGCCATGCACTGGCAAGCAGCATCGGGACCTCAGTTAGAAGCATGGGTAGGAGCGGTGCAGAAATGGGCGAAAGCGGAGGAGGAAACCCTGAGGGAGGAGGAAGCAAAGGGACAGCGAAAACATCCCATATCACTGGAGTGGACCAGTTTACAGAGGCGCACATGCGCACGACTCCTAACGCTTCTCAAAGTGATCCTGCAGTCCCGACGGCGCAAACGTCACACTAGAGTACAATCGCTGCAACCCCCGGGCTCCCAAGCCACCTGAAGAAGTATAGGCACACCATTGCATGCTGTTCTTCCTGCCATGCCTGATGACGTTCTTTATCGAACGGCCTCTATCCACAATGCGACACCCCACTGACAGATTGTAGCTGATCTGACCCGAACTTCCTCCACGATTCTAACTCCCTGACCATGTCCCCCCCCAGCACTACGTCCCCAGTTTCATCTCCCCCAGTTCCCCCTTTGGACTCGCATTACCACAAGGGCGGGAGGACTAACGCCCCCAATGTTCCCGCTGTATGTACGCAGCAGGCCTGCAAGTGTAATACCCGTACCTCGATTGTGTACTTATGTGTATCATAAGGTAATGTGAGCATATTTGAAAAATGTTGATAAAAATATATATATAATCAAAAAAAGAATTATGTGTGAGAGCTTATTTGTATTGGAGAGTTTAACTAAGGGGGCATTAGATGTGAGAGCACATTTCCATTAGAGACATTTGGTGACATTTAGCAAAATGCGTTTGAAGGAGGAGGCTTTTCAGCTCCATTTTGAAGATCGCCAAGATGGTGGTGGTTCGAAGGTAGGGAGTTCTATATTTCTGTCGCCTTTCCTGGGAGGGATTGTGCCATGAGTCATTCCTTTTTAAAAGTTGGAGGTTCAAGCAACAGAGCTTTCGCATTACGCGATTGGCTGGTGTCTCCAAATTGCTTAAGTTTATCTCCTAGGTTGCGAGGAGTAGACATGTGTAGGGCTTTGTGGGTGATACAAGTAATCTTTTATGTGCTTGTGGCTTCAATGAGCAGCCAGCAAAGAGTGACTAACACAGGTGAGATATGTCCATTATTTTTGGCACCATATACAAAACGTGACCCCAAATGTAGGATTTGTTTCAGAGCGGAGAGATGGGTCTTGGGGAGACCAGTCTAGGGAGAGTTACAGTAGTCGGTTCTAGAATGCACCAGGGATTGAACAAGAGATTTCAGATCTTGCTCTTGAATTTAACAATAGATTCCCCAGAGAAGATGCAGTTAATAATGCGCATCCCTGACAACAGTAGTGATTTGAGATTGTAGGTTGAGCTTTTTATCTAGGATGAATCCTAGGGATTTGGCACTGTTAAAAATGGTAGGTTTGCTACTAAGGATGTTGAGTGTGTCCATCCAGGAATGTACAAGAGGTGGTGTTTTCGATGAGAAGGAATTCAGTTTTAAATTATGAGAAGTCATCCAGTCTTGAATTGAGTGGTGGCAAGATGTAATTTGTAGAGGAGACATTTAAATAAAGTTGTGTGTCATCTGCATATTGATGAAAAAAGGTCTCAGCCTTTCTTAGTAGGACTCCAAGTGGCTCAATACACAGGCTCAACAAAGTCGTAGCAAGGATATAACCCTGAAGGACCCCTTGATAGGCAGCCTTCAAATTTAAACATTAATTTTGATCCCCTTCGACATACCGGCGTGAAATGAATTTAACCATTTATGGACTGCACCAATCTTTTTTATTTAGTGTGTCAAAGAGCGCTACGAGACCTCTGTGTAGAAGTGCGCTATATAAATACAAAATACAAACACAAACACATTTACACATTTACTGTATTGAGAGCTGCTGCTTACCCAAGAAGGATCAGAGGGAGAAGCTGTCAGAGTCTAGAACATGAACATCATCAACCACCTGTAGCAGTGCTGCTTCGGTGATTCAGCCTTGATTAGAGCCAGATTTGAAGTCGTCCATGAGGTTGTTGTCTTTGATGTGTTAGGTGAGCTTCTCTGCTACACATCTGATCATTTTAGCAAGGAATGGCAGGTTGGTGATAGCGAGATAATTGTTGAGGATATTCTCATCTGTAGAGGGTTTTTGAGGAGTGGGGTTGTCTAACAAATTCTTGAGGCAGTCAGGGTATGTTTCTTGGCTGAGAGAGAGATTCATCAATTTTGTCCAGTAAGGCAACGTGCGTGTAAAGGTCTTTGGCAATGTTACCTGGGATAGGGGCCACAAAGCAGTTTGAAGGTTTGGCTTTCATAATGATTTTAAGTATGTCTTCCCAATGATATCAAAAGTTTGCTATGTGTTGACAAACTGTTATTTGGGTCTCAAGAGGCACAAGATCCATGGCTTATTGTTTAGTCCTTCTTTTCGCACTGTAGATTCCTCAAAGGTGATGAGTCTTCAGTTTGAACCTCTTGGATAGTAGCCAGATTTGGTCGCCTGCTACATCTTTGGAGTCCACTGGGACTACTAGTTATTATTGGCCACATTATGTGGTTTTATCAGGTCGATAGATACAAACCTGTTCTCCTTTCTTCCAGCAAGGGGCGGCTGTAACACTGTTCTTGATCCGTGGATTGCTAGCACAGGTACTGGTTGTCTGTAAGAAGGCCCAAATTCCTTCTTGTTCGCAATCTTTTTTCTGACTAGATCCCCAATCTTTGGAATCCAGGCAGGCCTTGCTGTGACGGGTGGTTCCCCTTCAGTGGTCATTGGCTTCTGTAATGTGTAATCTGAGAGGTGTTGCGCCGCGGCCAGGGTGACTGACGCTGGAATCTGGGGATCACGGTTCGATCCCCTGGCGCCAGCGGCAGATTAGCCCAGAACCATGTGACTCTGGGCAATAGCTTGCTTAATCTTCCAGACGGCCCCCAGTGCCTAGAGACCCTGATGGGTGATTGTTCGCGCTTTACAAAAATGTAGATTACAATGTGTTGACTTCTCCTTGTTTCATTTAAGTCCTGCAAAACAGCCAAACGGTCTTTGATATCAAAAGGTTTTTGTTCTACCACTGAAGTGTGACGATCAAGGTCCTGGACAATCATTCTAGTACCAAAAAGGATTTCATATGGAGTGATTCTACCCAGAGAACTTCTTGGCAGAATATTTAGACTACGTTGGACACTTATTAGATCTTTGACCCAACCATCACCCGAGCCTAATACTCTAGCTGTTATAGATTGCTTTATGTCCCGGTTTTTTCTTTCCACTACAGAATTTCCCTCAAGATGGAATGGACTAGAATACCACAATGCAACGTCCAGATTGGCCATGGCCTCCTGGTAAGCTTTGGCGCTAAACACAGGACCCTGGTCAGAATGTAGCGTGCCGACTGCGTATGTGCCAATAAAGACTCACAAATCTTTTATAATATTTTGGGGACAGCCAAGCGCTGAGGCCACATCCAAATGAATCTGTCCTAATAGTTGTGGGACCGCATTTATCCATAGGGACGTCTGCGTGTAGATAGTCTAATTCTGTCTAACAATGGTGTCTGTACTGGGCTGGCTACACTGTAGTCAGGTATCGCGTTCTCTGCTGTGATCTCTGTTGCAGTCATGGCAATTAATTGCAAATTCGTGAATGTGGGCATTCATCTCTGGCCACCAGTATGTCTCCTTTAATTCTAGTATAGATTTAGAGACCCCTTGATGTATCAGACCCTCTCCCAATGTGCTTTGTGTATCAAAGCTACTATACGTTTCCTGTTTGGAATTACTCTATCCCCCACTCCAGGGATTCGAGAAAAAGAAACAGAGTTGGCATCAATTATGTATGAATATTCGAGTGGATATTTTAGTTTTGATTGCATTTGACATTAATACATAATCTAGTCTTGCATGGGTAAGATGAGGATTGGAAAAAAATGTGTAGCTGGGGCCGCTAGGATTACTTGTCTGCCAACCATCCACTAGCCCATGTACCCTACAAAAGTCCCTCAGTGTTCTAAATACTTTGGGCTTACGACCCGTATACTGCCAGTTATCCTCTAGAGACCAATTAACCGGAAGATTAATATTAAAATCCCCGCAGACCATAAGGGGTAAAGGCCAATGCATACGTTCATTTGAAACAACCTCCAATACCGCCGGGTCATCACAATTACAGCCATAAATAGTGCAGAGCGTCAGTTTTTGTCCCTTTCCATACTGGCATTCGGTGATCGCCCATCGACCATATTTGTCGGCTTTAGAGCGGTTGAAAACACGCCCACTTTCCTTAGCAAGAATAGCAACCTCGAGTGGATATTTTAGAGGTAACGCTGCACCGCTGCCTTTGCTTGTGGCATTGACAGCTGTCTATTTTCGTTTTCAAACGAGTGATTGTAGCTACTGAAGCCGTTTGCACAGCTGCCTTCGCGGCTTCATCAGCCAATGAATTCCCTCCAACGTGAACGCCATCACGCTGATGACTCAGTGTATGGGTCACGTGAGTCTTTTGTAGTTCTTTCTGTAATTGAACTACTTGTTCCCAAAGCAACTGATGCTTGATTGTGCCACCTTTTGCATCTTTGAAACCGTTTTGAATCCAGTTCTGCAAGTATTCGTTGTAAGATTCAAGCAGTAATAGGATTCGTACACTATGAGTGTTGGGAATTCGCGATCTGTATTTTCAAACGCCATCTTGAATGCTTGTAGGTCAGCTCGCTGTACAGCCTCCAAGAGATTGAGTTTTTGTGACTATAGGTCGGAAGTTACCATCACGCCAGCGACCTTTAACGATCATGCACGCAGCACTATAAGCTTGTTTACCCCCAATTGCAGGCTGTGCTGATCCGTCTGTATAAAATATACATTCGTACTGTTCTAGAAGCAGAATCTCAGTGGGCCGAGGACATTCTTGTTCACATTGTAGAAATTCTTGAGTTTTTAAGTAAGGGTCAAAAACATATTCAATGTCTGTTGCAGCAAGAGAGTTAACCCATTGTATCCATCTTGGATGTAAAGCCTTTGCATTCGGAATGCTTGCCTTTGTCACTGCCTCTAAGACAGGTGCAGGTGTAACAACCATTATGCGCTTTCCCTGGGCGAGAGCTCTCTCTTTTGCTACTGCAGTTTGAACTGCTGTCAGAGTTTTTTCTGTAGAAGTGAATTTCATTTCAGCTTGTGTGTACAAGTGTGATTTATAAGCTATTGGTACTTTTTCTCCTTTATTAAAGGTTAAGTACGTGAATACGCATCTTCCTGGGATGATACGGATTACAAGGTTGTGTACGTTTACGTGTGTCTGTAAATGTGTTGTTGCTAACATGTCTGTTTGAACTGAATGCAACATTTCTGTGTGTTTTTGAGCCCAATTAGTTGTTTTGAAATCAGGTTTGATTAATTCGCAGAGAGGTTTAACCATTTCTGCGTAATTTAGAATGTATGTTCTTCCGAAATTTCGGAAACCTTTAATTGATTGTAAGTTTTTCCGCGTTTTTGGAGGTTGGAGCAGCGCACACTTTTCTAAAAAGTTGGCTGGAGGGCTTTTGCCTTCACTTGATAATTCGTATCCTAGAAAAAGGACGTTGAGGTGGGCAATTCTTGATTTCTTAAATTTGAATTTGTACCCTTCAGATGCAAAGCCAAGTATTATGGTGTTCTCCCTCTTCAAGTGCCTGTCCAAGTCATCGTCTGTTAGATAGATGTCATCGACATAAGATAATGCCTCATGATCATACGTTTGTAATAACTCTCTTACTCTAGCTGAAAATAACCCCGGATTATTCTTGACTCCCTGGGGGAGACAACAGAAGTGATGCTGTGTCGCCATAATTGAGAAAGCGGTCAAGTACCTGCTTTCAGGTGCAATGTTTTGACAGCAGAAGCCGTTATAAATATGTAATGTGGTTTTATATTTTTTACGCACAATATTACTTATTAGTGCTGCACTATGTGCATTTTGTACTGCAAAGGTTTTGCAACAAGAGTTTAAATGTCTGTGATCCAAAACTAGACGATATGTATTGTCTGGTTTGGAGACAGGAAACAAAGGATTGTACATTGATGAGGTGCATGTTTTAATCACCCCATGGTATTCAAGTTGATCTAATATCTCCCTGACCTGTTTTTTAGCTTCTTGTTTAACTGGATACTGACTCTGTGCCGTTGGTTGAGTTTTTAACTGGATTTTATGGTGAGGGGAATCCTCATCCCATCCTACATGATTTTTATATAATGCTGGAGCCTGGGCTACAGCCCATTTTCTGGCATAGGTGTATTTTAAGTGAATTAGAATATGATTGGAGAAGGCTGGCATAATGATGTCTTAGTCATGTGGGCACTCCCTGACAAATTTTGATGGCCAGTCTTTTTCAGCTAGAAGAATGTCATAACCCTTAGAGAGCTACTCCCAAAAGAGTGCTCCTATTTTCCTAGCTATGTGCCCCTCCACCCGGAGCGTTACTTCATATAACTTATGGGGTACACTAACCTTAATAACGGCAGTTTCAACTTGGATGTACTCATTCAAGTCCACTGTCTCCAGATGATCCTTCAAGATCTTGTGAGCTACGGTGACTTCTGCTGCGCTGTCCAGCATTGTTTGGGCCCACTCCCCGTTCTTGAGTTGTGTCCTAAAGATCCTCGGCATGTCTGATGTTTAGACATGCTACCTTCTTTTTGGTGAATTGAGCTTTCTTTTTTTTGGAATGCGTTGATCGTCTTTGGACTTCACGTGTTCTTCCTTGTGTTCTGACCATCCTCTTCTTTCCGATTTCTGTGAGGAAGTCTGAAACGTACGAGAGGAACGTGTATCACTATCTTGATATCTATCAGGTTTTCTCAAATTATCCCTGTTCCCGAGGTTATACATCTTTTCAGAGGGCTCCTTTTGAGGAGAACTTCCTGGGACTGAGAACACTTCTCTTTAGAAGTTTCTTTAGTGTTCTCCCACTTCTTTTTGGGAACAGTGAGAGTGTTTTTAATAAAGACCTTTTCAGGACTTTCTGTTAGTTGGGGTTTGACTGGTTTCCCACCCAAACTATCTCTACCTAGTTCTTCATAGGATTTTTCAATTATTCTGGCCAGTTCATATGGTTGCTCAGTTACATCAAATTCTCTTAATTTTTTAGAGGATCACCACAGATGCTGCCTCACCTTTAATATTAGCTAATATTATAGCTGAGACCTGTTTCAAATCTCTCAGTAGTTTCATACCCAGTTTTAAAGCAGGCTCTGCCCCGTATTCATTTTTAATCTGTTTCGGGACATCTGGTATTACCGCCATAGACGGAACACCATGTGTTTTGTGTAGATTGCAGCAAAGACTGTACCCCAAGTGTCGCAGTCCTCCAGGTGTGGTGCGATCCCCATTGGTAAACAGATTGTTAGAATCCTGTGTTTCCCATGAGGGGTAGTATCTGGAAATACTGCCTCGATTTGAGTAATTTTTTGAGCTATCCAGAATGGAATTTGTTCCATTTTTGCGGGCAATTTACCAATGACTGATTGTATAGTCTGTGGTGTGATTTTATTTGTGTTCCCCTGGTGAGGGGTTTGTTGTGGAATCCTTATAGGAGGTTGGACTGTTGGAGTCTGCATGACATATTGAACCAATTGTCTATGTATTTTGATTAGTTGTTTTAGTTGAACTAATAATTCCTCACCTGTCATTTCTTCAATGGCAGGATTTGGTGTATAGCTGGCTAATACCGGCCATGTTGCTCCTGGTCTACCTAGTGGACTGGGCCTGGTAATGTGATTTTGATGTTGTGGGACGCCTTTAAACCAGAGCGCATGCTCATGGTAAGTTAGTGGAATTTTAACATCCTCGAAAGGAGTGTATTCCGTTGGAGGTTCCTCTTTTTTGTGAAACACATGTGATACTGTATTTGCTTCAGGGAAGACTATCCATGAATAGAATACATCTGTCTGCCGACATTCATGTGCCTCTATGACAAAAATTACCCTACCACCTCTCGGTGATAGGCCGTTTATTATAAGCTTTATAGTGATGGTTTTCCTTAAGTTTTCCGGGATGATGATCGCAACCGGGTCGTCTTGTTGGAAACCTGTAAAGTCTAAGCCCGGTTGGGTTGCAGTTGCTGCAGCTCCACCAGTTGCGTTGTTATCGCCATTAAGCGACATTGTTTAATGAAAGTTTGCAGAGCAAGTTTCAAGGAAACAAAGATAAGGTGCACAATATTTTGGAACACTGTATCCTTCAACGTTGAACAAACCAAAATCTAATACATAGGATTTTCGTTCTACTCAGTTATGGCGGATATTTTATCCTTTTACCCACTCCAGACGTCTATTGGAGTATTTTAGGAGAAAAGGGGGTCTCTGTGAAAAGCACGACAGAGTTACTCTAGTATCTAGCGTTAAATTAGTGCCAAACGTTGGCCGCCATGTAGTGTAGCTCCTATATTCCCAATAGGCTCTGCGCATTGGAATAATATATCCTATAGATTTGATGTAGGGCTGAGGTTGACTAGGTCTCTATTGAATATATTAAACTTAATTGTGAGTGCCAGCTAGCTCAGAGGTTACTACAAACTTTCTCGAATACACAAGAAGGGATTAGTTTCTGACAACAGCATAAACATGACAACTTTGTTTCCCCAAGAATAAACGTATATTCAGAGTCGTGGAAACAATAGATAGATATTTTACTCAGTCAATCGTGCATGCTTTGTTTCATCAGAGGAGCAGAGAAATAGAGAGACGGCGTTTTCAGTAAAAAGATTTATTGAACAGTCTTCTTTCTCATGCAAGTAAAGTGAACTGCTACAATCGTAATGCAGGTTGCAAAGTATAATGCATACAGCAAGAAGAGTATTATAAAATAATACTGTACAAGCATTGTACGGTTTCGAAACCATAGATAAATACATACATAAATAACAAAGTCTAAAAGTACTCAACTGGTGCTTCTAAAATACACCTACCCCGATGTACCTAACCTAAGTCTTGTAAGAGGAAGAAGTAAGTGTGGTGTAGCATAGGTTTAGTTTCTTTGCCAAGAATCTATCCAAGATTTCTCTTAGGGTCTAATCAGCTCCATGCCTTAGTTTTAGAATAAAGGAGGTCTGGTATCTCTTTTCTCGGGACTCAATTTCCCAACACCCCGCAAGGGGAACTTGGAAACACTGGAGCTGGATTCTCGGCAAGAGAAAGAACAGCGTGTCTATCAGTGCGTCAGCTGGAGAGTCGGCTTCCTTCGGCACTTGCTGTAGAGAGCTGCTCCGAACCATCGTGTCTTGCTAGAGCAAGTGAAGGCATATTTATACCTTGAAGGTGCCTAGTTTGATGTAAAGTCGGGCATAATAACATCAGAAAAGAACCCCAAGGGAATGGTAGTTCTTTAAAAACTCCATGAGTTCTTGGACAAATCAATATTCAAGCAAGGGGATGTCCCTGACTCCTTAAGCCGATTTTCCAAGAAATCGTTGTGGTTATTTGGTTCGGGTGGAAGTAGCCATGCCTGTATTTGGACTGCATGGGCTATGTCTAAATATGGGTATGATTTATATGCCTATATTAGGGCAATGTGAATTGTACCTATATAAGGGCATGAATTGGGAAATTTTCGCTTGGATCCTAAAACGCCATACAACAACAGGTTAACTGGACTCATATCACACACCACAAAACGATGCCAGTCCCTAAACTCTCCAATGTGTACCTTCATTGGTTTTGTCACTGAGGTTTTGATCAACTGATTTGAAATGCCTACAGCTTGGATAGTATCTCCTGAGAGGGGTAGGTTTGGAATTTCCACAGTTCTCACGGTGGAACGGGAGGCACCAGTATCTACAAGGAATGTAACTACATTACCTTCAACTTCTCTATCCGCAAAAGGACCACACTGATCTACCTCTAAGGATGCGCTAAGCACGCTCTCCTCCTCCCTCCTCAGGAACCGTCATTGAGATGTATCTGAATCACTCTCCTGGTTCTGTAACCAGTATTGTGAAGCCATTTGTACATTTTGATTATTAACAACTTGTTCTCCCGTATGAAAAACCACATTCACACTGTAATGTTGTACTTGAGAATTCACATTATTTGGCATTGGGGCTTGTGGTATTTGTACTTGTGTAACTACCTGTTGTTGCTGCTGTTGGTTTGTATTCACTTCATTCTGCATTGGCTGATTGAAATCCTGATTCATTGCATTATTTTCTAGGAAAACGCTGCACTCGTGTTTCCAATATCCAACCTTGCCGCATGCATGACAAGGATGTTTCTTTTTTATTTCATCCGTATTACCTCTACCTCTACCTTTTCCTTGAATAAGAACACCTCCATTCATCACGAAACCTCCCATGTTAGAAATCTGACCATTTTGAATATTCGGATTCTGACCATTTCCCTGAAAACTTGTTCGAGAGTAATCCAAAAATTTCCACCTTTCTGTGCTGCTTTTATTTGTGCCCACATTAATTTTTCTTTCAGCTTCTTGTGTCTTGATTCAATATCATCACTACAATATTTTGCGTATCGTAGTATTCCATCTACACTTTTATTTTGCCAACAAATCAAATGCTGTTAAATCATGTTACTAATTTCTGGTTTCAAACCAAACACAAACCTGTATACCAAATGTCCCATATCTTTGTGAGGTATGCTCTTAAAACCACAATACTGTTTAAACAGCTGTAGTAGCCTCTCATAATAAGCATGATTCTTTCGACTCATGAGTTCTATCAATTTTTACCCAATGTGTCTCTTTTGGTGAAATTTATCCCTTCAAATAGGTAATTACTTGATTATATTTTTTCATCACTTCATCTGACCGGGCTCCAGATATTGCATCTTTGGGATATTCCTCTTTTGGCCAATCTATTGTAATATTACACTCATTCCACAAATCAGCTGGAACCACAATATCAAATAACCCCTCCAAATCTTTCAACAAAACTTTTGAAACCTTTACAAACCTCTCTACTTGCTTGTACCATTCAACTGTTTTTTCTCTCAATCTAGGAAACTCATTGGAGAATGACAATATATCTTTTCTTGACCAAGGAACGTGAACATATCCACATCCTGGTACCTCTCTATTTCGATATATCATTTCAGTCGTAGTTGTCTCTGTCCCTGTCTCCCTCAAGGGATACATAGATCAGGCTCATTTGTTTGCAAGCATTTCTTCTTTATTTTTAGCCCATCTGCCCTTTCAACGTTCCAATTTATCCCATTGTTTCAATGTATTAATCAACTCCATAATCTGCAACCGTTTACCAGAAGCATTCAAACTCTCCAAATCTTTGTCACTAAAATCAAATCTATATGTCTTTTGCAAAGCCTTTGATTTCTCAATGTCAACTCCATAAGTTTGTGCAATTTCAGCAAACTTTTCATGAAGACTCTTCACTCTCATTGTAATATTTTTACACAAAAACAACAATTCTTCTTCCTGATATTTACTCAATCTCTCTGGACTAATCCTACCTAGAATCATTTTGTCCAAATCTGCTTTTAATCTGCTCTCATCCATGCTTGTATTCACTTTATTAGACACCATCCCTCTAATTCATTCATCTAACTCGTTGGGTGAAGGTCCTACTGAACCCCCTGAACCCCCTGAAGTAGGTGTTTCTGCTCTAACATTCTGTACTAATCTTCTAGGTTCTATCTGTACATTTTGCTTTGGGGTTTCCACTGCTCTCTCTGTAATATAAATCAACGTTCCTATCTCATTTGCTTCAGAACCACTATTAACCCTATCATTATTACCGTCAAAGCATGCACTTGTGAAACATTTTGACCCTCACTATACAATGGAACTATGCGACCAATTGTCATTGGAACTTCTAAAGCTTCTGCATTTAAATTCAACTGAGTAATCCTTTGTGTCTAATCATCTTTTGCTTTACTCATTCCATTTGTACTGCTCACTTGCGAAGGCTGAGGAACCTCAATTTGAATCAAGGGAGCATTTGGAGTAGTTCTTTCCTACTCCTCCTGATATGGTGGAGGTCTGTTTAACAATAACTCATCTAATAACTCACCATCAATTTCATTTGGATCTGGCTCTGTACATTCTACATTGTCCTTTTCCCCTTACATTTTCTTCCAGTCTGATCCTCTACTATAACAACCGGGTAAATCGACACATGCTACTACTCAGCAAAATGTACAAGGGCACGTTCTTGGTTGCGGTGTGCACTGTTCACAATAATGCATCTTGAAGTCATCATAATTTTAAACCATAATATGCTTCTTATTTGCTTTCTTCAAACATTTATTTTTTTGATCATTGTGTAATCAATTCATTATCCTTAGTACCATAATGCTAGTACTTATACTTATACTTAATACATATTCTTTACAGCAAAAAATAATCCTTCATCAAAGTTTTGCTCTATTACAAATTACATTATATAACATACAAATGAAAACATATCATCTCGGCAACAAAAACATAGTTTTCTGTTCATTTGTCATGCCCAATGCATTTTGGGACTGTGAGGTCCCCATATCTGAAACCCAAGTAACATGGGCTGGAAAAGCCATATTGACATGGCTGTTTTAAAATTTCATCAGCTAGCGGGTGCCTTAGCCACAAAGCATAACGCTTCCTTTACAAAGCCAATTACACCTGCCCTGGAGATTTATAATATGAAGGTCATAAGTGCTTCTTTGTATGGTTCTGAACTTTGGAGATTCAATAATCTAACCCAACTGACAACGGCAGAGAATAAATTCCTACGTTGTTTAGTTGGGGTACCCTAAAGTACTCCTACCATTCCGCTTTTATACGATCTCGGCAGGAAAAAAGTTGAGGATATAGCACGGTTACGGCCCCTATTGTATTGGAGGCGTATCTGGACAACTCCAGAACTAGCACATTACGCCCTTGCACTAAAGGATATTATCAGGGCTGACCGTTTTCACCATATCCAATGGCTTAAAGAGACAAGGGGCTTATTAACAAAGTTGGAGCTTGACTATCTATGGGTAGATGCAGACGTCCCAAGTTTCCCGTCAAAAACAACTCTGAAAAAAATGTATTGGGAAATTATCAGGACGGTTCCTTGATTTTAAATCTCGCCCACTCTGTGAAGCCTACTGGGATATTATAGAGAGTCCGCTTGACCGAAAGCTGTTTTTCCAGTTTAGAACTGGAACCCTACCTGTAAAAGCCTTCAGTTATAAGTGGTCGGCAAATTGGGATGACAAATGCCATAAATGTAAAAATTTGATTGAGAATGTACCCCATATGCTGTTTGTATGTCCCCTCTATATATGCCCTCGTAGCAAGTGGTTAAAACCAATATGTATTAACAAGGGCACCCGGAGATACATTGAGGCGCTACGGATATTGGAGACTGATTGTTCACCTTGGCTAGCGATTGCTGTTGCCAAATTCTTAAGGTGGGCTTGGATTATTCGCACCCGCACTTTAAAATCCTTAGATTCTAGCCAATGATCTTTTAAAGACTCTCAATAAGATGATTGATCATGTTTTTGTATACATCAGTTTTTTTTAAAAAAAACATTTTTTTAGAACAATTGTTTTTTAACTTGTAATGACAGCCTCAAGATTTAATAACTTTTTAACATTGTATTTTTACTTTGGTTAGTATTTATAATGATTATGTCTAATCATTGCAAGTATAATTTTGCTTTTATGACATGCTGTCAAATAAAGCTTTTGAAATTGAATTGAAACCCAAGTGAAATGTACAGGTTTAAACAATTGTAATAAACATGGAGTCTCATATGCAGACCACAACCCTTCATGCACTCTGGGTTCTAATGTACCATTCCTGGTGTTTATACCACTTCATTGTGCATTCTATATTCGATAAATTCAAAAGAGTTATTGTTTTGTGTGTGTGTGTATTAATTTATGGAAAATGTATGCTAGTGCCATGGTGACTTTGTTACAGTTAGTTTGTTATCAAACCACCAGATGTGTGTCACTTTAAAAGTAGAGGTGATGATACTGGATTCCATGGTACCTACCTCTTATCGTTATCTACAATCAGGAGTTTATTGTGTCAAGAATATAGCTATGATCTGCAGTACAATCCAGAATCCCACCTAATCAAAAAAGAGGTACAATTAGTACAATTAACCAGTCACTTCAATGTGTTGCTCAAGCCATTGGTAACAATAGGATCTTGCTCACCTTACAAGTATACAAATTCCTCAATTGAGTCTGTCCTACGCCCAGTGATGGATACCTGAAATTACCAGTGGGTGCAATATTGTAAACTATCTGGTAACTAATATGACTAAAGCACAAAAGAACACCGTTTAAATCTCACCGTCACACACTCAGTCCGCTTACCTGCAATTATGTTTCCAATGCTTCCCGTATATGCTCTAGGGATCTTGTTTGTAGAGTGCACCGAGTGACACTAGATATTGACTTCCCTTCCAGGCTGTCCTGCACTTCCTTGAGGGGAAGAGGCTGACACCTGAACATACTAAATAAGTTGTTGTTGAGAAAAACAACCTTCTGTGAGGGGGTCATGTTACGTTGACTTGTATTGAGAAAAATTGTATACATACTAGGTCAATTTTACGTGTTTTTTGTTTCTTTCTTAGCTCCAGCTATCTTTTGATCTTTTGCTTTGGTGCCCACTATTTTGCATTAAATGGTAGCTAGCCTTTAGGTTTCCGACTTGTTGTGTTTTTGTTTTAGCACTATATAATTTTCCTGACATTGTTCTTTATTTACATTGAGCCCATATGTCCCAACATTTAAAGGTGCATGATGTTTTCTCAACCAAAGAATGGTGAGTTTCTGAAGCTCCCATCTCTTTTTCCAATTCTAACCAAGTACAATGTTCCTACAGGTGTTTTCCGTATGCAGTGTGTAGGGGTAAATATGTTTACTACACTCCAATAGCAGTGTACATCACTGCTGTCTCTGTTACCTAGATGACTTTTCTCTGTATTTTCAGAAATTTGACTATTCTTTTACATCCATATTTAGGAAAGAATGTTTGTGGTCGACGTTGTCGGAATGGGCGTAGGTGGTGGTGTGGTGGCCAGCTCCCACACAGCCAAAGTCGTAATTAGGCCCCTGGTCTTGCTCCAGTAGTACCAGATCAGTCCCCTCTAGATGGGAACACGAGCAACCCCAGGCCAGTTTCTGCCTTTTTGTGTGCAGTAGCACAGTGAACAAGGGACCTACATCTAGGCACATCGGCAGCACTTGTGGCGTCTCATGTATAAAAACAAAAAAAACTATCCCCCCAAAAAAATTGGTAAAATGCTTGAATCATTCTCACCAGTTGATAGTTACACAACATTGCAATCCAGTCCATAATTTTGTTGCCCACTACTCCGCATAGACACCAACCACATGTAAGCCAGACTTGGGGCCTAATTACGACTTTGGCGATGTGGGAGCGGGCTCCCATGTCACCACTCTGCTCCCACACTGCCAAAGTCGACCGCCACGCACCCGCCAGATTACGAGTTTCCTCGTGGTCTGGTGGGTGGTGCTTTGGCAGTCCTGCGGTGGTGCAGTGCTAAGGCCCAAATGTGAGCCTTAGAACTGCAGCGCTGAGGGACCACCTTAGCCCCTTCCTGCACATCATGGACTGTACAGTCCATGCCGGGCAAGAACATGGGTGCATGCACACAGGGGGGCACAACATGTGCTCCCCTATATGCACCCCCATGCACAGGGGCACCATGGGGCCCTGTAGGCCCCTTTACTTTCCTGACTGCCACACTTTTCATGGCAGGCTCACCTCCATGAAAAGTGTGGAGGTGTGGAAAGTCGTGATATGCTTTTTTTCCCAGAGTTTTATATAGCGCGAACTTGCCCCGGAAGTGTCTGTGCCCTTTACATAAGCACCAATTGCGTTACGGACAGACACAATAATTTTTTGGTAGGCACCAGGAGATTAAGTGATTTGCCCATAATCACAGGATGTTGAGCATCCCTGCAGAGACTTGAACCTGGTTCCCTAGCGTTGAGGTCGACCACTCTAGCCGTAAGAGCACATAGTGGTGCAGCAGCGGCACCGCCAGCATATTGCTGCCCAAGACTGCCACACCATTGCCAAGGGATCGCGGATCCTCAGCGGTTGCAGTGTTCCCGTGATTTTCCGACTATCTAAGTTGAAATATGGCTGCGCCACCGTGAGTTTGGCGATTCATGGACCGCCAAACTCTTAATCATGCCCTTGGTCCTTCTCTAATAGGAATTTTCCTGCCCAGCCAGGACCCATTTAGGCGGGAGTACATGCAACCCCAGACCGGTCTCAGCCTTTTGGGTCTCACATACATTTCACGGAATCATATTCATGCGTGCAGGGTAATGCTAAAGACATCATGTCCATGAAGCTTGAGGCATCCTAATCAGCTTCTGTCTGGTGCACAACACACTGTTCTCCCAGGTTACATCACCCTGTCACTCTATGATGTACAACCCTCCGTGCCGCCTACGTTTTATAGCTTCTATAATTGTGCATGAATGCACTATTCAAAAGCCACTACTATTGGCTTTGTCAGTGCTCAAATCAAACCAGGTGTTTGTTAAACGCGAGTACTTACCGTAAGGGTCTCAAGGTGCTGGGAGTGTGGGGGGCGTTCGCAGGTTCCAGTCCATCAAGAAGGGGGTCTGTCGAAGAGCCAGGTTTTGAGGTTTCTTGCGAAGATGGTGAGCGATGTTATCTGTCTGAGGTGATGCGGAAGGTCGTTCCAGGCACTGGCAGTGCGGAAGGAGAAGGAGCGGCCTCCCGATCTGGTCTTTCTGGTGCGGGGGACCACGGCGTAGGAGAGCTGGGCTGATCGTAGGGTCCTTTGGGGTGCATGGAACTTGAGTCGGCTGTTCAGGTATGCTGGTCCGGTGTCGTGGAGGGCCTTGTGAGCGTGGGTTAGCATCTTGAAGGTGACTCTAGCTTCGATGGGGAGCCAGTGGAGTGTGCACAGGTGCTTGGAGATGTGGCAGTGGCTTGGCAGGTTGAGAACCAGTCTTGCAGCGGCGTTTCGGGTGTTCTGTAGCTTGCGGGTGAGGTTTTTGTTTATTCCGGCAGAGAGTGTGTTGCCGTAGTTGAGCCTGCTGGTGACCAGGGCATGAGTGATGGTCTTTCTGTGTACGAGGGGGATCCATTTGAAGGTCTTACGTAGGAGGCGGAGGGTGTGGAAGCAGGAGGATGAGACTGGGTTCATCTGGCGGTCCATTTTGAGCTCTGAGTCCAGGATGATTCTCAGGTTGCATGCGTGGTCCGATGGGCTGGGCGGGCTTCCGAGGGCGGGGGGCCACCAGGTGTCGTTGCAGGCATCTGGGTTTGGGCCCATGATGAGAACTTCCATTTTGTTTGTGTTTAGTTGTAGGCAGCTGTTTTTCATCCATTTGTCGACGGCTTCCATGTCTTCTCAAAAGTTGTGTCTGGCGGTGTTGGGTTCGTTGGATAGGGAGAGGATGAGTTGGGTGTTGTCTGCGTATGACACAATGTTGAGTCCGTAGGTTCTGACGATGGGGGCGAGTGGAGCCATGTAGATGTTGAAGAGCGTAGGGCTGAGGGAGGATCCCTGGGGGACTCTGCAGGTGGTAGGTGTAGAGTCTGAGTGAAAAGGGGGGAGTCTGACCTGCTGCGTTCTGCCGGAGAGGAAGGAGGGGATCCAGTCGAGGGCCTTGTCTTGGATCCCTGCGTCGTAGAGTCTGCGTATTAGGGTGCGGTGAGAGACTGTGTTGAACGCCGCTGAAAGGTCGAGGAGGATGAGGGCTGCTGTTTCTCCTTTGTCCAGTAAGGTACGGATGTCGTCTGTTGCGGCAAGGAGGGCGGTTTCCGTACTGTGGTTTTTTCTGAAGCCGGATTGGGAGGAGTCGAGGATGTTGTGCTCTTTGATGAATGTGGCGAGTTGGCTGTTGATGGCTTTCTCGATGACTTTCGCTGGGAAAGGGAGCAGGGAGATGGGTCTGTAGTTTTTGAGGTCGGTGGGGTCCGCCAAGGGTTTCTTCAGGAGGGGGTAGATCTCAGCGTGTTTCCAGTCATTAGGGAACGAGGCGGTTGCTAAGGAGCGGTTGATGGTGTGGCAGAGCATGGGTGCGATGGTGTCGGCAGCTCTGTTGAAAATGTGGTGGGGGCAGTGATCCGTGCGGGCCCCGGAGTGGATTGACTTCATCGTCTTCAGTGTGTCTTAGGTGGTGAGGGCTGTCCAGTTGTCGATCGCTGACTTCAGGGTGTCGGGTGGCTGGTGAGGGTTCAGTGTGTTGGTTGTCTTTGTCGAAGTTGTCGTAGATGCTCTTGATTTGGTGGTGGAAAAAGGTGCTGAGTTTGTCACAGAGGTCTTGTGAGGGAGGGATGTCGGTGGACTCTCTGGTGGGTTGGGCGAGCTCCTTGATGATGTTGAAGAGTTCTTTGCTGTTGTGTGCGTGACTGGAGAATCTGTCTTCAATCGCTTTTTTCCTCGTTTTTCTGGTGAGTTGGTGGTGGGCGTTGGAGGTGGCTCTGAAGTTGTTGTGGGATTCTGTGGATTTGGTGTTCCTTCAGGCCTTTTCGAGGCGGCGGCAAGTGTGTCTGGACTCTCGAAGTTCGGTGGTGAACCATCTAGCTTTCTTGGCGTGGGTGGTGGTGTTTTTCTTGAGGGCGGCTTTGGTGTTGGTGCTGTCGGAGATCCATCTGTGCAGGGTTCGGGCTGCGGTGTTGGCGTTGTCATTTTCCGCTATGGTTGTGGTGGAGTTGCTGAGTGATGAGGTTAGCTGGTGGTCGGTGATTCTGGTCCAGTTTCTTCGTGGGAGCAGGTGCTGGTGTCTGTGGATGGTGGGTGTTCTGAAGGTGAAGTGGACGCATCGATGGTCAGTTCCATGGGAGTTCAGTGGCGTGGATGAATGTGATGGAGTTTCCTGTTGTGAAGAGGGGGTTGAGGGTGTGTCCTGCTGAGTGCGTGGGTCCGGTCACGATCTGGCAGAGTCCAATGTTGTGGAGGTTGTCCAGGAGGGATGTGGTGCTGGGGTCCAGTTGGTTGTCGAGGTGGAAGTTGAGGTCTCCCAGTAGGGTGTAGTTGGTGGACGTGATGGCATGCGGGGGAGATGATGTCCGTGATGGAGTTGGTGAAATGTCAGCGAGGTCCAGTGGGTCGGTAGATGAGGGTTCCACGGAGGGTGGAGGTAGGGCTGGCCAGTATCTTGAAGTGAAGGTGTTCCATCTGGTCTGTTGGCTCGTCGGGGAGTGTGCTCAGATGGAGGGTGGATTTGTGGACGATGGCGATTCCTCCTCCAAGGCGGGTGGGGCGGTCCTTCCTGGAGATCTTGTATCCTTGGGGAATGACAATGGCGATGTCCGGGTTAGTGCTGTTGAGGATGTCCCAGATTTCGGTGGCTTGTTTGTGGAGGGATCGGACATTGAGGAGGATGCATAGCAGGGTCTTCGGTTCGGTTGTGTTCTTGCGGTCGGATTGTGCTGGGTCAGTGGTCTTGGCTGCAGGTGTGCCGGCAGCGGTGACAGCTGAAGGGTCCGTGGGTGTCGGCTGGTGATGCTAGCTTGCAGTTGTTGTTGAGGCCTGGGTTGAGAGCAAGGAGTGCCATTGGGTCGTAGCATTGGTGGTGCAGAGATCCAGGGTTCCTGATGCTGGTTGCAGTCGGGTCGCAGACAGGGCAGACAGGCTTGCCTTTGGCGCCCCTGCGGCCGCCATTAAGTAGGGGTCGGGGAGGGCTAGACAGCTGGGAGGCGGGAGCGGGGAGGGGAGCTGGATTGGGCCGATCGCACTGTTCGTGCTGGGGGGAGGGGCCGTGGGGGCAGCAGCGGCGGTGGAAAACGGGCCAAAAGGGCAGAGAAAAAAGGCAAAAAGAGAGAGAAAAGTGCAAATAAGGCAGCAAAAGTGCAAGAAAGTGGAGGAAAGACACAGAGGACACAGGAGAGTGAAAGGGGGAGATTGAGATGAGGGTAAAAAACGAGTGAAAAATGGAGGAAAGACACTCGAGAGGGAAGGGGGAGCTTGAAATGAGGGGAAAACAACAGAAAATGGAGATTAAGAACCAGAAGGAGAGTGAAGGGGTGAGATAGAAGTGAGGGAAAAAACAAGTAAAAAAGGAGAGAAAAAGCGGAGCAAGAGAATGGAGACAGAGGTCCACTGGACCACGAGGGATGAAGCGCAGGTGAAACCTGCGGGTGGAGGAGGGCCTCGAACACCAACACTCGAGAGTGCAGGGGCTCGGGGGAAGGCCTCACATAACGGTGGAGCTGCAAGGGAGGGAGAGCAATTTCACTGACAATGAGTCAGTGGTCTTGCTTCACATTTCATGTATTAATGTGTAAAAGAACTGGTACAGTAAAGAAAGATATTTAGGTGTCAACAATATTTGAACACTACCCAGATCCAAACGTTGAACTTGGGCGTCGACTTCAAAGCTACCAGGAAAAGATCCATTGTGATCCTTGTGCTCCAAAAATTAGGGATGCTTATCATGCATGGGCTTTAGGAAACCCATGAATGTAATGTCATACAGAGGCTTAGCTAAGACAATGTTTTTAGAGAACAGAAATACAAGTCAGTAAGACCGCTCAGCGGTTAGTGGCATGCCAGCCGTGATGTCCCGTCTCAGAATATAATATGTTGTAATGAAAAATGCCATTCAGAATGTCTGGAGGTGGTGCTTGGGGCTGCTCTGCTCCAGCTATGCACCCTCGGGCCTTAGGGAGAGTGCACTGGGAACGAGAGTTATGTACAGTGTAAATAATCCCCATATTTTGGGCAGCGGGCATCATGACCACCTGATATCATCTTTCCGTGGGGCCAGCTGTTCTGGAGAGCTTCTGGCGCGAGCCATGTGACACCGTCAACACATTCGAGATTCGTTCGTAAACGCTGACTAAAAACTCTAGTGCAGCGATGACGGAGCTTGAGGAAAATCGCGCCTTTACCGAGAGGCTATGCAGTGTCTACTTCACTGTCCTGGCTCTTTTCTGTTTTAAGTTGTTTGTGAAAATCAGCCTTGCCTTGCTGAGTCACTTCTACATTGTGAAGGGGAACCGCAAGGAGGCAGCAAGGATAGCGGCCGAGTTTTATTCTGCCAGTCAAGGGCAAGGTATGTGTTTGCTTATTCTCCCACCCCTCCCTTCGTCCATACGTTTGCCTTTACCCTTTCGCTGCCGCCATTAATACTACTGATATCTGGGGGGCGGATGCGCTCTGTAATTGTCCGATGGGAAGCAGAGAGTGTATTGAACTTTCTGTATCTGTTCATGCTCTTGAGTAGTAGTGTATAATTTATACTTCAGTACAGACTCATTCCAACTAAGTACAAGGAAGGATTTGATAGCACCAGAACTTGCTTACGGCAATCAGAATAATGGTAAAAGTCAATTTAAGATTGTTGATAATATAAACAATAGTCCCCTGGAACATTGCAATGATCATAAATCATGGTTTTGAAACATTCAAACCCAAAAAGGTGAATGTGATGACCATAGCGTATTTATTGGAGCTTGTGTCGATGTTAATATATTTTCCTTAGCTGAAAATTCCTAAACAATACACGTTTGCTTAGATATCTTGATAATCACAAAGGTGATGAAGCTATATTAAAGGTCCAATGGCAACAAACGAGGAATGATAATAAAAGGTTTACTACCCTGATCTATGAAGTGGAGGGCGAAAGTGCACATGGCAAGGGGAAGCAACACATTTTGTATGAATGAGCCTCATGAGCGTCACTGCGGTCAGCTGTTATGCAATAGTGTACGGTGTCGCGAGGAGGACGGAACTATCTTTTACAAACCGGAAATGATCAGTCAGAGAACATGATGTGCAATGCTTTTTTTCAATTTCTCTACCGCATCTTGTAAGAGATCACTTTTCATTTATTTTCTGAGAGTTTTCAACCTTTCTATCGCGTGCGAAGGTTAGCTCATTGAGGACAACAAAAAGAAGGTCTGTCATTTCAAGGTATAAAAGTAGCTCTGGTAACTAACTGCTAACGAAAGGAGGCATTTCAGACAGATTCAAATGTAAGCGCCTAAGATTCGGATAAAAACTTTTTCTTTTGGAGAATGCTTGGGGGAGTGGCATTTTAACTGTGTTTCCTCTGTTATTTTAACCCAAGTATTATTCCATGTGTTATTTGACGCTTGGTGTTGCAGCAGCTAGTGGGTGGCATGCTCCTCGCTCTCTACAGCAATGTGGCTGGATTTATCAGTATGGAAAGGATCACGGCTTTGCAGTGGGAATACATGACTAAGCTACCCTGGCAGTGCAGTCAGATGTTTCGAAAGGTTAATGCCGCTCTGTTTTGTCTAGCATTTGGTTTCCAGAGATCCACTAATTCTCTTCTTGCAAGGGTTAGTATTGACCAACCAAGGACATAATTTAAGGATTGCCTCAAAGGTATTGTTTTGTATTGTATTGCAGCATTTATATAGTGCATGTGTATGCACCTGTATGTGGGGTGCTGAAGCACTTGCCTACATGCAGGGCACAAGTCCTATAAAAAGAAGTGAGGGAACTGACCATGTTGGACACTATGCAAGTGACATCATGACGCATGCCATCACAGCACATGACGTCACGACGTAGCGCTATAAAAGAAATAAAATAGTGCGATTTAAATTATTTGTGTAAATACTGGGACAGACCACCCCATCTGACAGTCTTACAGTGTCTGCACTTATATACAGGGACAGAAGAAAGGCAAAAGCATGCCTCAATTAAGTACCAGTGAAGAGCTAACAAGCTGTGTGCCTTTGTTTTTCCTCCGAAAGGCTGATGTCGAAGAAACTCTACACCGTCGATACGAAGGTGCACCAGATCGAGCGCACAAATCTCCACAAGATTGGAGATCGGGAGTGGGCCCCCGCAAAAGAAGAGCCCCAAGAAATTGGATGAATTTCGCTTTCACAGAAATGCCACAAAGAGGACTTTAGGAACATCATGCCTTGCCTCTATGTGAGCCATGAAATGGCTTTCTAAGTCCCACCAGATTCAAATCCCACCCTGATGAAGACCTTCGCTTGAAATATTTCACTCTGGTCCTATCAACTGAAGGTCGAAACCCATTGGCTTGACAATAAGGGAGGCTCAGATCCACCTAACTTAAACTATTGAATTACATCAGGCTCAACTGAGCTGAATAGTTGACGCTATATTTTAGAGTTTGTTAATTTTCCTCTGACCTCCCTAGGACCTTAACAAGGACAGTATTGGGGACTGAACAACATATAGTCCCAACTGTACGACAGGGAAGTAGGACGGATCATTGTTGTTCACATGAAATGTGTAGTAACACTGCCTTAACCTTGTACCTAATTGCTTGTATGCTTTTTCTAAGTATTATGTCACATTAATGTTTGACACGCAAACCTAACCTGAGGGATTGCTTAGAAGCGGTGACCTCATGGATGACATCGTCTTGTCTCAAACTGAACGGAGACAAGACCGAGCTGATGGTCCTTGGTAACTCACCGTATCCCTCTACTGACTACATGTGGCCATCCTGTGTTGGACCTGCCAAGGACACAACCAAGAGCCTGGGTGTCTGGCTGGATAAGTCTCTGAACTTCAACTACCAAGCAGCTAAACTTTCAGGCATCTGCTTTGGTATACTCAGGCTCATCCGGAAAATCCTCCATCTACTACCCTTCAAGGCGAGGCAGAATATGATCCAGGGTCTCATCCTGTCTCGCCTGGACTTTGGGAATGCCCTTTACCTAGGGGCCCCCCAAGCCACCCAAAGTAAGCTCCAGGTCCCCAGAACTGTGCTGCGCGAACCCTTCTCCAGATCCCCCTTCACCTCCCTGTCAAAACAGAACTTAAAAATCTTGATTGGCTCCCAGTCAGGAAAAGAATCGAATTCAAGGGCCTGTGTATCTCCCACCGTGCCGACTGGAAAATGGGTGCCACCATTAATCATTCTCTGATCACCCCATACCACCCCAACAGACAGCTCAGATCTGCTTCCTCCTTCCTCATCACAGTACCCAAAATCAGGAGAGCCAGATGTGGGGGCCGTTCATTCTCCTACAACTCAGCGAGGCTCTGGAACTCCCCCTCCACCTGCGATCAGAGCCCAATCTACTGTCCTTCCGCAAAGAGCTAAAAACCCTGTTGTTCAATAAATCAGACTAGGTCCCTACCGTTCATTTACACACGCTTGTCCGCAGCGCAAAAAGCTAAAAACCTTGTTGTCCAATAAATAAGACTAGGTCCCTACCGTTCACTTACATACGCTTGTCCGCAGCGCTAGGACGCCTCAGGGTAGCTACCGCGCTATATAAAAGTTATTTTCATTTCAAAAAGTGCACATTTGTCTTGTGTTAAAAGTATTGTTTGTTTCTAAACAGAAGGGGTTACATGTCCTTAAACATTATGTGATAGCAATCTCTTTTTTCTTATTTTGAAAAACAAATAATTAATTCATAAATAAATGGTAGCCCAGGGTTAATTGAGGTAACCACTGAGGCAGAATGATAAATTGATTGTTGGTGTTAGAGGTATTTTGTTGTACATACATTTGTTTCTCCTCCGTGGCATTTACATTTGTGTGAGGTTCCAAAATGCCTCCAGTCAAGATATTAAAAAAACAGAAGGCCTGATGGCCTCTTAACTTCGGCCCAGCTAGAGGTGAAAAAAAAGCCTCTCTCACTAACTGCACGTTGCTGCTGGGAATGGAAAGAAGACAACGTGCAGGTGCTGCTGAACGTGTTCGGGTGTCTTACACCAGAACAAGTTCAGCATATTTGAGTGGGGCCCAGCTTCTTGGCAGGGGAGACGGCGTCCACCCTGTGAAAATAGTGGGTGGACTCTGTGTACCTGCCTGTACCCCTGACACTCGCTCTGCCTACATGGGTTGCACGCTACACCTTGTAGGGTGTGTGGTTTGAAGGATGTTGTCTTTGTTTTGGTTCTATTTGGGAAGAGTTCTAATATTGTGCGTGATGACCACTGAGGTTATTTATGGGATGCAGCATGTAGCATTGTGGTGGATGAGGAAGTGTGAGAGATAGATGCGCCTTTTTATGGTTTTCAGTATGCTGTTATCCTTAAACTGTTTCATCAAAAACCATCATTCGTTTGAATTAATCCATTTATTTTTAGTAGTTAGTCAAAAAAAGGACATTTTTCTTTTTATCAAAAACGTGACATATTAAATCTACAGGAGAGAGAGGGGGGAAAATGGGGGAGAAAAAAGTCTTTGTGTTTTCTAAAATTGACACATTCTTACACTCATTCATATGATTTCGCATTCATACTCATATATACAGTTTTTCAACGTCAAAAATGTGGTGTTTAAGGGAGAAAAGAAAAGGGGGGGTGTGAAATAATATTCGCAAAGCAACAACTTTAATTCTACAACCTAATATCAAAAAGGAGGGCAGAACATTTAGAATTCAATTTGTGTTTTTGACACTAGGCCATCAAAACGATAAAACATCATTTCAAAAATGATTTATTCTCAATATTCAACGATTGGCCTAACACAATGCTGGTCGACGCGTTTTGAGTTCCCAGTATGAGGAACTCTCTTCAGGACCTCTGATGGTTCTGGAAAATAAGGAGAGAACTCTGTCTTATTTTATTGTCGTTAGACTTAATGTATCAACAACCCACTCCCAGCCGGGAGCGTTGAATCTCTTACCGTAGCTAATTCCCACATAAACGGTGATTTTCACAGTGGCATTCATTCTCTGAAAATAACAATGGCCCTTGTAAGTGTTTTTTCTTAAAATAGCCTCAGAAGTAATGTCAAGGGATTGTAAATAGAAGTTCTTACTTATAGCTGCTGTCAGCTTATATTGCTGAAAGGTTTGGTTATCCGCTGGTCTAGGCTCGGTGGATGCCTGCAACCCCAAAAGAACGTCTAATTATTGATTTATTCTTTCTGGTGTGGTTGCACGTAATGGTTAAGTTATTTAGCAATTCATACCTCAACTCTCACTTTAATCCTGCGTGGTCCCGGCCTTTCGTCACTTTAGGTGTGCGGTCTGTGAGAAATTAAGAGAAGACGGTATT
Source organism: Lissotriton helveticus (assembly GCF_964261635.1). NCBI lineage: Eukaryota > Metazoa > Chordata > Amphibia > Caudata > Salamandridae > Lissotriton > Lissotriton helveticus. The sequence continues at coordinate 2,123,762,063 of NC_136059.1, read as the reverse complement.
TTTAGAGATTTGTCAGCGCGTAGTGCGGGCTCCCAAGCATGCAGTCATAATCTACTCTATGTTCGCACAGTGGTGTGTGCTCAGAACATGGTGTGATGTCAAAAAGCTCATACCCTGCTTTGCATTCGTGCAGTGACGCCTGATAAAATGGCTCGACAGTCCTCTTATATCTATTCTATGCCATTCGCAAGTATATAGCGCAGTTGATCGATTTACCTGGGAGACAGCTCCATGTCCCGTATCTCTCAGCTTGGCGTTTTCTCTGTTTTGCTCGTCTCCGATACACACCGTGTTCTGAGCACACGCCACTGTGCGAACATAGAGTAGATTATGACTGCATGCTTGGGAGCCCGCACAACGCGCTGACAAATCTCTAAAAATACCGTCTTCTCTTAATTTCTCACAGACCGCACACCTAAAGTGACGAAAGGCCGGGACCACGCAGGATTAAAGTGAGAGTTGAGGTATGAATTGCTAAATAACTTAACCATTACGTGCAACCACACCAGAAAGAATAAATCAATAATTAGACGTTCTTTTGGGGTTGCAGGCATCCACAGAGCCTAGACCAGCGGATAACCAAACCTTTCAGCAATATAAGCTGACAGCAGCTATAAGTAAGAACTTCTATTTACAATCCCTTGACATTACTTCTGAGGCTTTTTTAAGAAAAAACACTTACAAGGGCCATTGTTATTTTCAGAGAATGAATGCCACTGTGAAAATCACCGTTTATGTGGGAATTAGCTAAGGTAAGAGATTCAACGCTCCCGGCTGGGAGTGGGTTGTTGATACATTAAGTCTAACGACAATAAAATAAGACAGAGTTCTCTCCTTATTTTCCAGAACCATCAGAGGTCCTGAAGAGAGTTCCTCACACTGGGAACTCGAAACGCGTCGACCAGCATTGTGTTAGGCCAATCGTTGAATATTGAGAATAAATCATTTTTGAAATGATGTTTTATCGTTTTGATGGCCTAGTGTCAAAAACACAAATTGAATTCTAAATGTTCTGCCCTCCTTTTTGATATTAGGTTGTAGAATTAAAGTTGTTGCTTTGCGAATATTATTTCACACCCCCCCTTTTCTTTTCTCCCTTAAACACCACATTTTTGACGTTGAAAAACTGTATATATGAGTATGAATGCGAAATCATATGAACGAGTGTAAGAATGTGTCAATTTTAGAAAACACAAAGACTTTTTTCTCCCCCATTTTCCCCCCTCTCTCTCCTGTGGATTTAATATGTCACGTTTTTGATAAAAAGAAAAATGTCCTTTTTTTGACTAACTACTAAAAATAAATGGATTAATTCAAACGAATGATGGTTTTTGATGAAACAGTTTAATTCTTTTCGTCATGATGATGGTTTGTTAAACAATTTTGCAGGACTGGCGCATTGTGGTTGTTTCTTATATTAAGGCTTGGCCTTACTGCAGAGAAGCCAAACCCTTAATTTGGTTTTCGTTATCCTTAAACAGCTCTGCTGGTCCCTTTTTAGTATTTCTTATGACATAGTCTGATTGGCTGGTTTTTGCACAGGGTTGTACAATCAGAGATTTTGTGTATAGTTGTGGCCCCGAGCTGGCATGGTTGGAGGGAGAGCGAAGTGGAGAGCTCTGTTGGGATGGGCATTTTTATTATCATCCCACATCTAAATGTCTTTGTGAGATGTAAAGAAGTGGTCAGATTGTATAGATATTTCGGACCTGCAGTGCTGACTATATTAAAGTCCTCAGAATTGTTCAGCAGTGTGTAACAGCTGGGATCTCTTTAGTTAGTTGATGCCTGTTCATTTAGTGATGTTTGTGTTTTTTGTTAGTACACTGCTGTTGATGGAGAACCCTCATAACAGATATGTCTCATGAATTAAAGAACTATAAGTTACAATTCGCTGGCGACTAGTGTGTAGTATGGACTTAATTTTATTGTGGGCCATAACTATTATATATTCAAGTACATAACTGTATAATGCCACAGAGAACCATAGGCCAGCTCTTAGCTTACTTGCTCATCAAAAGTAGTTTGCTGGTTGGGTTGCTTACAATTTCTAGGCTCTAAGCTGATGATTGCTCTTGCTGGTGCAACTGTTGTCTGGGCTTTGTTGCTGGGGTGTGGGTGATACAACTAACTAGGAAGTATCCATATGTTCAACTGTCTTTGAATGTGTATATGCTCCTGGGTGCTTCCAATGTTGGCTGGTGGTGAGTTCTAGAGCTTGGTGGCTTGTACTGAGAAGTGCCTCCTACAGATTATCTATGGTAAAGTGGTATAATGAGAAGTTGTGCAAGCCTGGACCACAGTGTTCTCCTTAGCATTTATTGCTTGCATTTAACCTGTAGGCATAGCATTTCTTTCCTTCAGAAGACTCTGTGGACAATACAGAGTGCCTTGTACATTGCCCTTCGAGCAATAGATAGCCAGTGGAACGATATCTGGAGTCTTGCATTGTCTTGGGTGAAGGGCGAAAATAAGCAATGCAGCAGCTTCTTGGATGAGTTGTATTTTGCCTATGATGAATGCGAGTATGCCAAGGTATAAACTGTTGGTAGAGTCAAGCTAGGAGATTACGAATGTGATTATGGCTTGCAGTTTTATGTTGGTATGCAAAGCATGGGAAAGATGCAATGTAGTGTTGTCACTGTGCAGAAGGTACATTTTGTGATGTTAACATGTGGTATTAAAGAAAGGTCTGAATCCATGGTTACTCCTAGGTTACTAACTTATCTTGATGTTGTTGAAGGGGCTTCAAGTCCTCTAGATCATATGCCCGTGGGTTGGTAATTTGCCATTCTCCACAGGTCACAATATCTGTCTTTGCAGTAGTGAGCTTTAGATTCTTATTCATCATCCATGTGTTTATGGCACAGAGTCAGTTATCAGTTGTGAATTGTGGAGGTCTTCGGGGCTATCCATTTTTAAATGTTTTGTGTGTCATCTGCACAGTTGTGACAGGTGAAGTTGTATTATTTAATCAAATTTGGTAAGACGGTTAAGCAGATGTTAAATAATAGAAGAGATATGATGGACCTCTGAGGAACGCCACAGTGTTGTTGGCGATGAAGTGATGTGAAAGATAGTAGGTAGGCTACACTTTGTCTTTCAGGTAACTGGGCTAACTACTTTGTATCGCTTTGTTCGCCCTAAGTGTGGCAGGGTATGCTCAGACGTGAGTCCCTTGCTCACTTGGCCACTGGATTCAAGATAGCCTGGCTGATGAGGATTATGAATCCAAAACCGGTCTCAGGATGCTTGTTTCCGGTCCAGGGAAGACATGGCTTGGCAGTTCGGGCTGGACTGTTCCCATGAGGCACAGGGTCAGACTGATTTGCATATGGCCATGTCTGAACTGGGGTGGCCGAGTGAGCTAAAGAATGGTGATGGATTAAACCCAGATCAGTTGACTGGGGGTGAGTGTTTGATTTGCTCAAACGCTCCGTCCATCATCCCTTTTTGTATCGCTTTGTTCGCCCCTAGTGTGGCAGGGTAAGCTCAGACGTGAGTCCCTTGCTCACTTGACCACTGGATTCAAGATAGCCTGGCTGATGAGGATTATGAATCCGAAACCGGTCCCAGGATGCTTGTTTCTGGTCCAGGGAAGACATGGCTTGGCAGTTCGGGCGGGACTGTTCCCAGGAGGCACAGGGTCAGACTGATTTGCATATGGCCATGTCTGAACTGGTTTGGCCGAGTGAGCTAAAGAATGGTGATGGATTAAACCCAGATCAGCTGACTGGGGGTGAGTGTTTGATTTGCTCAAACGCTCCGTCCATCATCCCCTTTTGTATCGCTAACTACTTTATACACCTTTACTGCCTATTCAACATCTAACACACGGATCACAAAATCATTATCAAGACTGGAAAACAAACAGGACTGTAATTGAGACATGTTTACTTCTTTAGGTATCGTAATCCTACCACGGTGAGCCAAATTCAAAGGCTCCTAAGATGAGCTAATAGGTCAAAGGAGGAACATAGGTAGGAATTCTTGTTCCCAGCAGCAATGGTGTAGTCAGGATGTGGAAATAGTGAATAAAGGAGATGAGCTGCTGTGCTGTATCTCAGTTGCCTTGCATCTGCCATACATCTCCTCACTGTCCCTTTGGTTCCGTTGTCACAGCCCGAGTCATGGCACATACTGCACTGGCACTCCCAAACCATTTGAAGCGTCATTTGCCCACATATAAGCTCATATATCCAGGCATAGCCTCATATGACCAAATAGTGCCTTATGTGATTAGGGGCCAGATGTATCAAAGGGTTTTACCCATTCTGTGTCTATGGGAAAATGTGTTCATACATATGGCCGTAGGTTCTAACTTTCAAAACATTCTCAGAGTAATTTACCGAAAAAGATAAGCAACAAATCAGGGTGTGCATCAATGCTACATTGTGATTTAATTAACCAAACATATTATTCATGTTTCTTCCTAAAACAGCTGGGCTTATCCATAGTTTGTGGACTGCATTCTCCTGTCAGGCTATTTAGCCATTACCTATTTGTGTCAGAGAGTGGAGTCACCTACTCACTCATTCACATTTACAATCATAGAGTGTGAACATTTCAATTTGGAATATATTTGGCTCTGTGTCAATTTACTTTACATTGGTGATTCATGTATGCTGCTTTTTAAAGTGTATATCATTTTGTGTTTTTTGAAAATGGAAAATAGTGTATTCTTTCTGCATTTGCATTTTTTCCATAGCAGTTAGCATTCTACTGTTATAAACACAAAGTGTAGCTGCTCAATTTTGAGGTTGAGCCCACTAAACAGTGCATGCGCTGTCTGTTGCAATACGTATTGTGGCTTACTACGAACATAGTGGGGCTTGGAACCAGCCCATTGCTCACCATTGGTTGACATCCCCTGTCACTCTTATTTGCCTGCTTCTTATTGGTTTACCAGTTTATCCCTACCATAGAGCATTTCCACTTTACAATCTCTTGGATTTGCTGGCAACGCTGCTTCCACTGCTTGTTTTTCAAGCACTCATTTTTGTTTTTGTGTGAAGCACCTCAATAGTGTGTGTATTTTAGCCGCCTCCCTTGTACTTCTAGCTTGCACTCTCTGTTGCTCTGTTTTATCAGACTGCTTCTCTGCCCCGCCCCTTCCTCTTGTGTTTGCCTGTGTGCTTCTTCCAGTTGCTTTCCACAAACCGTATCCTCTGTGTTTCTTTTCCCATAACACTGTGTTGATTTTGCTCCCACCTCTCCCTGTTGCTTTTGTGTCCCCTCCAGCTATCCTGTAGCTTTCATGTAATTTATAGTGTTGTTCCAGCAGTCCTCCCACCCTGCCCAATGTTTCTTTACTATTCACCCTCTCACCGTCCCATTTGTTGTTTAGCTGTTAGACCCACAGCCCTTGTTTTGCTTCCCCCTCCTCCACCATCCCCTGGTAACTTCTGCTTCCCCTACCCACTTTAAAAAAAAGCTTTTCTTAGTTACAGATCTAACTTAGTTTGGTAACTGAAAAAAAAGTACATGTCGTCTTGATTTTGTGGAATGACCATGGGTGGTGTTGGGACCTACAAACAGATGCAAGCAGCTGCCTCAAAGACATTTGTTAAAATTTTTAACCACGCTAAAGACCATCGCGTATACGATGCAACATGCCTAAAAACATGGCAAAGCCAATAGGTAACAAAGGTGAGACCTATTGGCTTTGCAAATGATTGTTCGTATTGTGTGCTGATTAGATGGATGGTAATAGGCATTTTAGAATGTTGAGGCTGACTGGAATTTTTGTCAGGTGTGGGTAAGGGAGATACAGTCAGAAGGTGTAACGAGAAAGTGCTGTGAAGACAGATCTCTAGGATCTGTGGCAATTTGCTCCAGGCTATTAAGCCTAAAATTTCCATAGGAGGTGTCCCTTTGCAAAATTTTCTATTTCCTCTTATGCAAATAGTGTTTAAGGGGACCCACATAGGCTCTTTTGATCACACTCTCTAAACTGGAGACGTCTTTCCCATACCACTGATGAAGCTAGGTGTAGAGATAATATTTTTATAGATACGGAATAAATAAGCTTGGTGATCCCATTGATCACAGCGGCTTTAACAGGGGACACTGACAAGCTCCCAGTCCGGAAACCGCTCTGGTGACACAGTATGAGTGTGAGCGTGAATGAGTGTGTAGGTGACCCAATTGCCTGGAAAATAAAGAGAATAATTTTCCTAAGGACTGTTCGATTAGTCGATATATGGCTATAAACTAAAAGCTATAGACAAACCGCTCTGCTTAAGTTTAACAGGGAACATTGCAGGTTTATCTGGCCAAGTCCTGTGCAGCAATTTTAGGTTTGCAACCTGTCCTCAGAGGCGTGATTTGTCTCGAAAAATGTACTCGCCCACTTCCAATGTCAAGTCAGATTTGATCAGCTCTATATTTAGAACCCACTAGTCTGTTCTGGCAGTGAACTTAAGCTGGAATGGAACATGTGTTCTGTTCATTCAGAAAGTCAATGAACAATAAAGAGGCCATTAAATATTTTCTTTATCTTGACACAATTGCAGTCTGTTCAATTAAAGAAGTCAAATGTCAGTTTGTCTTTTTAGCAATTGCTGCTTGAAAACTTGAGTTTATTTTCTCTTACTACAGTTAGGGTTTTTCCTGAAGTGAGCTGTCTGAAGATGTCAATTTTTTACCAACACATAACATTTAAAGAAAGCCTGTAAGTGGATAATACACATATTTCAATATATATATGGAATTTTTAAAGGACATTTGTTTTGTAAATAAGAAGTGTGATGCAAACAAAGATTTAAATAGGAGCAAAACAATTCAGAACACCGTACTTGGTGATGTGCAAATGACACATATTTGCAGAAATTTGATTTCGAAATATAATTGTTTGTACACCATATAATGTTATCAATAATACCACTTCTGTAGGACTCTTCATTGTAAAATCTGCTGATTGCAAATGATAGTGTGCTACCACTTCATGCTTTAGTTATGCATTTATTAAAAGTGGTAGTTATTAAACATGATTTGAGGAACATTCCTTTCCCCGCCCTGATGGCATTGCTGTTAAAAAAATAAAAGGGAAGTCAGGGTTGGTGTGTACCTTATATGTGGCCAGATTTTTATTCTATATGGAGCACAAAGTTTGGTCTAGTAAATCAAACAAAAGAGTTTTTTTTGTACTGCAGACATGCTGAATTCCTATATTTGAAGGTGCTCTCATATGTGATCATGAAGAAAATGTCAGCTCAGTAAATTAAAATATTTGCCCAAGATCACATAATTTGAAATCAGTTTATGGCTAACGTGCATTCCAAATAGGTCGAGTAGTATATTTAAGACACTAGACTTGCAGTTCTAGTAATGCTTTTATGATTTTTCTGAGCCTGGTAATTTGCTCAGCTGAGGATATTTTGAAAGCTAAAACAGCACATGTTTCAGGAACGTGTAATGCTGTAATTCCCAGTGCTGCTAATGCAGCATTTAGGAACTACTGGCCAGATGTACTATCCATCTTCAGGTTTTGCCTGCACAGTGCCAGCAGTATTCCTGTGAAATCTCTTGTATTTAATATATCTTAAAACAGTGCTCTTATCAGTTTCCATCGCTGAATTACTGTGTTCATCCGCTTTTGTGTGGAACTGATTTTTGGTAACTTCCCCTGGCTGCACGCATTTACGATGCTTCTACTAAAACTGTTCACACTTGTCCTACTGGACATCTCCACCGCGTCGATGATACGCAGCATGTAGGAGTGCTACTTGCTGAGAGAGTAGGTTGACGGTTGAGTCGATCCTTGCCTACATAATTTTGTGCCATCTGGCCCGCTCACCATGCTGATGCTACAAGTACAGCTGCTCAGCTAATTGTATGGCCAAATTATACCATTTTCAATTGTTATTATTTTATTTGTACAATTTATATACAGCAGAGTGACTTACAACTTTGGTCCTGATGAATGTCTTCAACTACATAGTCATGCACGGCAGAAACATATTGACCGCAAGATAGCGTAATATCCATATTCCTATTTCACCACGCTTTTAATTCCTATCCTTTAGGGCATTCGAATAAAGTTTTTTTTGCCACCCATGAGATAGTTTTATTCTGCCCCCGTAGGTAGTAGTACTAAATGTGCTATAAAACATCCATGTTTCTTTCCTAAGGGAAAGCCATAGCCCACACTGGGTACCTTGCAGTCCCAGTGTGCGGAGGGGACCCTATGATGAAACATGTCACTCTAGGGTGAGTAAGGGTTCTCATCCGAATACAAGCAGTGCTCCACATTCCCCCACATCTCCTTTTCTCTTTACCCCCATACATAATGTGAATTGATATTCTAGTTTGGAGCAGTACAGTTGAAGTTGGGTAATTTATGCTCCTTTGACACCCCCCTTTGGGTGAGACACACACTGTTTAAGTGCCATTCACTATCATCATAAGATCTCTTCCCACGGAAAAGGCAGACAGCTTCTAACAGAATGCTGGAATGCTTGCTTTTTATTACTTAGTTGTGTAAAGCAGATGCTTTAGCCTTAGACCGTTTGTGGCATTTCCTGTTCATGCCTCAGTACCTTTCTTTGCACTTAGTATACATTATCGGATAGATTTTGTTCAACTTAATCTCTTTGAAATGAAATGAAATGAAAATGGGTCTTATAAAGCGCACGTAGCTGCCCGTAGGCGTCCAAGCGCTAAGACTGGAGTGGTTGTCTAACAGGGCATGGGACTGGGGGGGGGGGAGCTAGTTGTGGGACAAATGATATCAGTTGCTTTAGACACTGAGCCGAGGAGGGGTCTACTTGTTAAACAAAAACATTTTCAATTGCTTTCGGAAGGAAGTCAATTGCGTATTGGACCTCAGGAGGAAAGGGAGGGTGTTCCATAACTTAGCCACGTTAAGGGAAAAGGAACGGCCTCCTATTCTTGTTCTTCTGAACTTGGGCACCACGGCCAAAAAGGCATTGGCCGAGCGCAGTTGTCTGCTAGGCTGGTACTGAGTGATTAGGGGGGCATTGATTGCCGGGCCAGTTTCCCAAAATGCCTGGTGTGCAATACATAGGGACTTAAAACTAATTCTGTCCTTAACAGGAAGCCAGTGCAGGCTTATTAGTCCGGATTTAGCAGACTGTCTGCATGGAATTTGCAGTAAGGTGCGGGCCGTAAGTTTTGACTTGTAACTTTCGCAAAGTTGAGTCGGGGGCTCCCAAGTACAGAGCGTTACCAAAATCCAAACGAGATTGGATCAGGCCCTGTATCACCATTTACCTGGCTTCGAAGGGTAGCAAAGAGAGGGTCTTCCTGATGATTCTGAGAAGGCCGAAACAGGTAGCCGATAGCTTGGTTGCCTGATAATCAAATTTCAGGGACCTGTCTAGCCAAATACCCAAACTTTTGATGGCATCCTTGGGTACTGGTGGCGAGCCTAGACAGGAAGGCCAGATTGAGTCAATTGAGGCTGGATCCTATCAGCCCAGCAGCATGAGCTCCGTCTTGTCCCCATTAAGTTTGAGACAAGACTGGGTCATCCAGCCTTTTACCTTCTCCAGACATCCCGCTAGGTCCACCCTGATTGCAGAACCATCTTCCTGTGCCAAAGAGACCACCAGCTGAGTATCGTCAGCATAGGTAACGATCTTAATACCATATGGACGGACGATCTCAGCCAGCGGTCTCATATAGACTTTAAATAACGTTGGGCTCAGGGAGGAGCCTTGTGGCACTCCACAGCCCAGGGGTTTGCTAGAGGATATGGTGTTTCCTTCAAAAACCTGAAAGATTCTGTCGCTCAGGAAGGATTTGAGCCATTCCAGCGCTCTGCCCATTATTCCGATGTCACGGAGACGCTGCACTAAGATTTTATGGCTTACCGTATGAAAGCAGCGCTGAGATCGAGGAGGATGACTGCCACCGATCCTCCCCGATCCAAGATTGCTCTTATTTCCTCCGTGACTGCCAACAGAGCGAATTCCGTTCCATGCTTGGGACGGAAGCCCGTCTGCGAGGGGTCAAGCAGCTGGTTGCTCTCAAGAAAACTTGTTAGGAGACCATTTAAATATTTCTCTAGAATTTTACTAGCCCAGGGAAGCAGGGAAATGGGACGATAGTTATTGAGATTATTGATGTCCAAATTGGGTTTTTTCACCAGTGCCCGCACCATAGCCTGTTTCCACTCGGGATGAACTATGCTGGTGGAGATTGAAGCATTAAGTACCTCCAGCATAGTGGGAAGGATGGTTCAAAGGGGGCTGGGGAAGTTTAGTGAGGCTTTTCACGATCTGGTAGATCTCTTTAGAGTTGGAACTAGCTTCCGAGATTTTTTGTGTATAATACGTTGATTGTACCCTCTTTATCTCCTTTTTGTATTCTCTGATAGCTTCTCTATAAATAGTTTTATCCAGCTCGGCGTACTCCAGGCGCCATTTTCTTTCTAATCTTTTGCACTGGCATTTTTTCTCCCGGAGCTCAGCCGAGTACCAGGGAGCAGAGGTTCTGGATCTTTTTAGAGTAGTTCTTTTTATAGGCAATATAATGTTCAGTGATTTAGTTATCCAATTGTTAAACGCCATTGGCTACCAAAGGATCATCATTAATTAATGGTTTTGTAGTTTCCAACTCGTTAACCCACTTATCCAGTGGGAGTTTTGACCAGTTCCGTGCTTACCGTAACCCTAGTGTCAGTGCAGGTGGTATGTAGGTGTTCTAGATAAGGGGGACTAACCAGTGGTCCGTCCAAGGGAGCGCAATCGGGGATTCAGCCTTCAGATTGAGGCAGTTGCTAAACACTGGGTCTAGTAGATGGCCTTTAACATGAGTGGGTAATAAGACAAGCTGAGCCATCTGTAATGCCGATAGATCCGTAATTAGCTCTTGAGCAATGTGATCTGTGGTGTCATCAAAATGGATGTTCAGATCACCTAACAATGTAAAGTTGGAGGGGGAGGTGGCTAGAATCGCAACAGCTGATGGCAGAGATGTGTGGAATTGTTTTAAAGGTCCTGGGGGCGATATAATAATGCTCCAGAGAAGCTGATGTTTGGCGAGAATTCTAGGCAAAAAGACATACTTTCGCAGTCTAGGAAAGTATTAGTGGAACAACGGCAAGTGTAGTGGTCTTTGAATATAATAGCCAAACCGCCACCCTTTCCATGGGGGCGATCTAGCCTAGTTATTTGGTAGCCCTGCGACAGGGCTTGAATTACCTCAGGTTCCGAGTACGGGGTAAGCCACGTTTCGGTGAGAAATACTACGTCAGGGTTTAGCTCGTCAAGCAATAAAGATATTTCAGTACATTTTAAAAGCATGCTGGCTCTTAGTAGGGGGAGAAGGTTTAATTTGAGTATTACACTGCAGGCACTTAGTAGGCATATCCAACGGGTGATAGGGATGGAGACAAGGTTCCAAGGCTTGTGTTCCAATCCTCCGCAAATCGTTAGAGCTATAGTTTATAGACTGCCCTGTGCGGGGAGCAGGGGTTGTGGCCCCTAGCCCCGTATGGGCGCGGACGGGCGCAGACGGGCTTGCCTTTGGCGTGCCTTCGGCGCGCCACCTGCGCGCCCGCTGCGCCGTCGGGGAGTGGTAGTCATCATATAGTTAAAGGGGGAGGGAGATGTGTGAGGCAGCCAGCAGCTAGAGCGCTACCCCTCCGTACCCCCAAGATGGCGTCCGCCCCTCTCTGGCACCAGCCCTGAATCGGCTGTGCAGGGGTCCGACTTAGCGTGGATGAGGTAGGGGATTCTCTAAAGTGCAAAAGTGCAAATTAAGTAGTCTAAAATGCACCAGCAGCATATGCACACAGTTTAAAAGGTTACAATAAAAAAGCGTGATGCACCGCTATTTTAAAAAGCACAATTTCTCAGAGTAATTTTAATTTATATAGCCCCCGACATCCGCCTCAGGGGAGCAACAAACACTCTAATCTGAGCGCTCGCGTTTCAGCGCGAATTAAATAAGCAGCAGGGGCGGGAGGCACCCAGCATCTTTGGTCATTATGATCAAATTCTAAATGTTATGATAAACGTTGCATATTAAAAATAAAGTTAATATACAAGAGCTATGCCATATTGTATTACTAAACAGGCAGCAACACGTGCAGTTACCTTGCAGACATCAGGGTGATGATTTTAATGGTGCAGCAGGTGCAGTAGCACCAGGCCCAACAGTTGTCAGAACTCCTCTAAACATATAATATTGCTATATTTGAATACTAAACACGCAGTCACAATTGCAGTTACCATGCAATTGTAAGGGACTTGATTTGAATGGTGCAGAAGGTGCAGTGGCATGGGGCCAAAAGCTCTAGGGACCCCACTAAACCCAGTTTATTGCTAAAATTTAAAACTAAACAGGCCGTCACAAGTGCAGTTACCTTACAGCCAACAGGGTCATGATTTCAATGGTGTAGCAGGTGCAATGACACCAGGACCAAAATCTCTAGGCACCCCACTAAACACCTAAAATTGCTATGTTTTACTACTAAACAGGCATGAATGAATACAGTAGGTGCAGTGGTACCAGGCCCAAAAGTTGTCAGAACTCCTCTAAACACCTAATATTGCTATATTTTACAACTAAACACACAATATTGCTATTTCATCAATTAATTATATTATATCCCTATTTCATTTAATTTTTCAAAATGTTGCTATTACTTACCCGCACTATACCACAGTAACAGCACAATCTATTGCCTTTTTGTACTTAAAGGAGTCATAACACTTTACCAGACTTTCTGTAACTTATATTGTCCAACTACTCAGCAAGATACAATTTACAACAAAATATAGCTTATTATTAATCACATAGGCAAAACCTAATGCATTTACCAATGCTTGTTGTGGTGGTAGCAAACACTCTAAACGGAGATTGAGAATACAAAAATAGATTTTCCAATGTACAAATCTAATTTTATGAGTCAGCAAAGTTTTCCAACTCCTAAAATGGGATTGTGAATGGATACCGATTAGGTATTTCAAAAGGGCATGTTGCAGGTGTCTCTTCAAAAACCAAATCAGTATGTGATGTATCACTGTTTTGTGACCAAAATCCGGTCACAAAACATTGAAAAACTGCACACTGCCAATTTGGGGTGGTAAGCTAATTGCTTTGTGAATGTAGTGAACAAAATGCTGGAGAGTAGACAGTGGCCAGGGAACCATTTCCAACTCTCAAACACACATTTAAAAAGAAGTAAACTTTTGTTTTTTAAATGCAGCACTATTTCATTTATGGAAAACAGGCTGCGCTAAAAGAAAACCTTATTTCAAGTCGATCACAGACATGGTGATCTGCTGACCCTAGGAGGCTCCTATCCTGGTGAGGGCCCCCAAAATGAGTCAGTTGCAATTTGCAACCTATTTCTTTAGTATTTACAAGGTAGGTTGGATTCCAGCTCTGATTCAAAATTTAACAAACAGACCAATTAATTCATAGGTCGGTTCATAGCATTTCAATATCTGGTCTCAAAATTAATGGTTGTAACTTTCAGCAAGTTTTTTGAGACCAGCATTGAGTCATCTGGCCCTATAGGTCTTACTTATATTTTGGCGGACTATGCACTCCTCCATATTTGTTCCCCCACGCTATTAAGAGTCAGGGGAATCTCTACGTTTCTTTGTTTTTTGGGACAGTATGTCCTCCGTTGGCTCTGCTGGTGGAAACCTAACACTGACGGCCTGACTGACATTGGGTCTCAGTTAAAGTAACTCGGACTTTCTGCACTATTTGGCATAGATGTTCAGGTGTTATTTTTTTCCTATTTGAGACTGCCAATGAAAACCTGGAAAAAATGAAAATTAAATCAATGACCCACACACACTGAGAGAAACCTAGCAGCATAGCGTAGCCTTTTTATTTTGTTTGTCAATAACAAACTTCCACTTTGGAGCTTATGTTTGAAAAACATGAACATGTGCTGGGGTTGCAACTCTTCTGAAGGCACAGAAGTCTAAGACATTCCGCCTCCCTTGCAGATATCTATAAATATGTCCTGCTGTTTTTTGCCTTGGCTGGGAGTGCATCCTTCCGCTAACCTGGTGGAATGGAGTGCAGCCCACCAAATCCTAAATATGTCACTTTGTCACTTCAGGTATAGGGATTAAGAGTATGATTTTCAGTACAATTTGAGTTGGTCCTTCATTAGAATGTCTCATCAGGGCCCACAACGAAATAGTCCACTAAGCACTGAAAACAGATATTCTTACAGTTTAGCTTTGTTAACTTAAATGTTAGCTCTCTAAAATTACAACATTTTCCCAGTGCCTCAGAACTCATGCCCCTTAGTTAGTCTCGTCAGTTTCTAGAATCAGATCTGTTTTCACTGAACTGAGTTGTATATCTCTATTATAATGCATTCCCTGAGGTCTAAACTCAGATCACATTGGTAGCTAGCAATATTGGGATTTTGTGCCTGCGAACTGCAGCTGCAGAGCCACCAATCCCTCCAAAAGAGAGAATGTTGGGGGCTTCCACTAACCAGGACTTTGAGTATAAAGTCTGCGATAGTAAGCCTTCTAAGGGGAGGTCTACATATGGTACACACAGTTACCACAGGTGCAAAAAAAATATCAATGTCCAGTCAGAATTGTTGCTACATAGCACTTTAAGAACAGCTTATGAATAGATAAATATTTATACAGTTTAAATGGCAAGTCAAATCATAGAAGGTATACAAAACAATGCAGGGCCTCTGTTTCCCTCCTCAGAGAACAGTCTGGGAAGGTCCTTATCTCAGAATGCAATTCATTGGTCTCAACCTAAGTGCAGATGAACATGTTAACCTTTCAGGGAGCTGTGAATGTGGGAAACCTTGTGTAACTCTTTAGAGGGCCCGGGTCCTGGAAAACAAAGAACAGCAGATGAACACAAAGGAGAGCATGATGTTCTTTGTGGGAAGCAGCCTTCTTCCTATTGCAACTGATAGACCTAAAAATGTAAGTGTTTACAAACTGATATTGTGAAATTTTGCACTAGCAGTGTTCGCAAAGAATCTACTGTGGGTCTGCATTCCGGTGATCACAATCAGTATTTTCAAATTTTATGCTCAGAATGTTCACAAACAAGCCAAGCTCACAAAATTAATAAACAAAATTTGCACCAAGTACCTGTTCCTTATTTAAACTGGGATGCTAGCAGACAGCTTACCTTGGTGCTGCTACCAGCCTACACCCCTAAAACGAAAGATTAGCCTGCCAGGTGGACTACATTTAGTAGGCTACCTTTTGAGATTATATGATAGTGAGACATATTGAGTATCTCCTGTCCCAGAATATTGCAAAAGGGTGACTTTAATGAGTGCAGTTTTTCATTTTGAGAAGCCCTCAGAATATGGTGCTCCACAAACTGTTGACAAAAAATAAATGAAACTTTCAGTAACAACAAAAGATGGTGACACGAGACTATACTTCGCTAAGTGTTTATTTAGTGTACCATATGTAAGGAAAAAATAGCAGAGATTAAAGTGTGACAGACATTTGCGAAGAGTAAACTAATTATGTGCTGGCCCTCTACATTTGCCCAGAATGTAATATTCAACACTGAATGTGCTCTAGATCTGCTCACGCTGTTGCCCATATTGCCCCCAACCCAGAGCTGGAATTGGGTGTGTGAATTATGCAATGTGAGCCCCATGAAAAAGAGTAAATGAGAGGTCTCCACAAATAGTGTCACTCCTGTTTTCTTGAGACTTGGGTCTCAGACTCTCAGTACTGTGTGTTCATAGGATTATGGAGCTGATGGCTCCTCCCCCGGGATCCGACATTGAGGGAGTGTATGGAATGAGACCGCTAAAGCCTGCACAGAGTGCTGCAAATCATGGTGCAATTAATAATTTCCTGTGGGGAGCAGAGCGCCATATGATTGCGTCCAGATCTCCTGCAGCTGGGAGGCCTTATGGCATATAGTTGGAAGATATGTTTAGCAAAACAGCTTGGCATTCGCAAAGTGCACCAAAAATGTTGACCCTAGACATTGACGATATTAAAACTGACAATTGAAAAATGTTATATGATGTGGAACATATACTTTCTGAATATGCTTCATATTACTCTAGCTTTTATACTTCCTGTGAGTCCCCATTTGATGCAGAATGGCTGCAATTTTCTGACCCCATTGTCTTGGCCTGGATAGGTGTGGTGTGCCAGCAATTCCTTGCAGAGCCTAATACATTAGATGAGATTAAGACAGTAAAATCTAGTCTGCCTACATGTAAAACTCCAGGGGCGATAGCCTTCACCAGAATTTTACCTAGCTTATTCCCACATATAGGCAGGGGCTGATTCTCCATTAGGGCTCTGGGGCTGCGCCCCCTGATATTCCTTCACATTTCTGTACAAATATTACATAGATTTTTTTATTTAGATATTAGATCGTATCTCTAAACAAATTGATGCATTTATGTCTGGGCTGTGTGTCCCAAGTTGCCTAACCCGCCTCGCTCTGAAGCAGGAGACGGAAGCCTGGCAGTAAATCAACTTTCTGAACTGTGGCACAAACGCAGGATTTACTATTCTGAAAGACCTTCATAATGAATCATTGCCATTGTATTCTATGCAGGGCTTAAAAAATCTAAAAAATGTTACTAGACCAGCAGGACAAGTAACTTTCATAATCTACTCGATCTAACCGTAATGTACTTAAACTATGAACTGATCTCAAATTGTGTGATCCTAGGCAAATATTTTGTCTTATGGAACCCCCTTATTCTTTATTATCACATAAGAGAGCACCTTCAAATATACAAGTTCACTATTTCTGATATACAAAAAAACTTTTTATTAACTAGACTAAATGTTTGCTCCATGTATAACACGAATCGAGCCCATATATGGGGTACACTTGATCCCCAGCTTGCCTCTTAGGGCCAGTTCTGCGACCAATCTTTGTGGTCACAAGTGGGAAATTAGCCTGTGTGCGACCTCAAAAAAGGATTGTGGTATGTACAAATGCTATTTTGCGACTAGCTGGTTTGCAAAATAGTGTTTGCGAGTCACTATTAGGAAGGGGCGTGTCAAGGGCACCCCTTCCTAATAGCGAGTCAGAATGGTATGTACCATTGTTTCGGTCGCAAAACACTCAAAGTTTGCCACCTAATTCAAGTAGGTGGTAAGCCACTCGCAAACAGGAAGGGATCCCAAAGGGACCCCTTCCCCTTTGTGAATGGGTGCAAAAATATTTTTATGAGCAGGCAGTGGTCCCAGGGACCATTGCTTGCCCTTAAGAAATAAAAATGTTCATTTGTTTTTTAACTCATCCTATTTTCCTTTCAGGAAAATGGGCCACATTTGAACAAAAAAAGTTGCTCTATTGAAAACTCAAACACAGACATGGGGGTTTGCTGTACTCAGCAGGCCACCAACGCTATATTTGCAGGCCATTCCCAATGGGTCGCAAATTGCGACCAGCATTTTGAATATCAATGAGGCAGGTCCCTTGCGACCCATTTGAAAATCGCAAACAGTGTCTTAGACACTGTTGTACATTCCATTTTGCGAGTCGCAAATTGTGAGTCACAAAACCTTGCAATTTACGACTCGCAAAATGGAATGGCTGAATATGTGGCCCTTAATTCACTAATAGCACTGTCATCTGGGCAGTAGCAGTAATAATTCCCATTTCATGTTTAAAAACTCCCTTTTCATAAATATATTACTAAAGCATGATGTGGTAGTGCACTGCCATTAACAAATAGCATATTTTCCATTGAAATGGCCACAACACTTTCCCACTAACATGTAGTATCACTGATAATAGCACATAAAAAATGTTTGGAAATTGGGTTACTGCAAAAATATGAAACATTTGCATATCACCAAGTAAAGTGTTCTAATTTGTTTTGAACTTATAAAAATATTTTTTCACAGCAGAATTACATAAATATGTCTTCATGAAATATATTAGAACTGCTTGAACAATTCACTAAGCTATTTCAGTGTTGTATTAGAAAAAAAAACTGACATCTTACAGCCTTTTATTTCACATGCTTTGTACAGTTCAATTGTAACATAGTTGACTTTTCAAACTCCTCTAACTTCAGTCACAGAAAAATAAATGTAGAAAAAATGTAAAAATAATGTGTATGTCAGACCTTTAGCTAACATTGCAGAAGAGACTGGGTTGTCCCTGTTGTCCTATGCGTATGACAGCCAGATTATCTTCTCCCTCTCTCCTGAGAGAGCATCTGTGAAATCTGCTCTACAGCTACGTTTGCGTAATATTGCATCTTGGATGCAGGCTCATTTTTTAAAACTCAATGGGGAGAAAACTGAAATCTTGATCCTGGGGAAGAATAAAGATCTTCGGGGCCCCCAACATTGGCCTACTGAAATGGATGCTTTTCCCCAGCCTTCTCGCCATATTTGCAATCTAGGTTTCATCATAGATGATTTATTATCTATGAGAAACCAAGCAGTGAAGGTGGCTGCAACTTGCTTTACCAACCTGAAATGGCTTAAAAAGATTGTCTGGTTGTTGCCCAGCTCTACCCAGGGAACCGTGGTCCAGGCTCTTTTTATCTCAACCTGGACTACGGTAACATCCTCTATCTGGGGGCAAATAAGGAGGTGACGCGCAATCTACAGTTAGTCCAGATCTCTGCTGCCAGACTGATCTGTCAGGTTCCCAGAACTGCCTCAAGCTCAGGCTCTCTGCGTGACCTTCATTGGCTCAGGGTGGAGAGCCAAATTAAGTTCAAAGCCCTGAGCTACATGTTTAAAATCAAATCTGGGGTGGCCCCTCAATACCTGCAGAGTTTTGTTCACCCCTACTTGCCCTCACGTGCGCTCCGCTCTGCCACTCTGACTAAGTTCTCTGTTCCTAGAATTAGACTGTCACGTATGGGCAGTCGATCCTTTGCCTACAGAGGCCCACTTTGTGGAACTCTCTCCCTGTGCCCCTTCACAGTGAAACTGTATATGAGAATTTCCGTAAAAGCTTAAAAACTTGGCTGTTTAACCAATAATCGTCCCTTCCTTATAGTCATTTTTAGTTGGCGCCAGGAAACCCTTTTTGGGTAGCTGTTGCACCGTACAAATTAAAATTAACATAACATAACATAAAAGACAAAATTACATTTGACCTCTGTCAGCCAGTAAATGTGACAAGACAACAAGATTTAAAGGCATCTTTATTGCTCCTTCACTTTGTGAGCAATAAAGATGCCAGTAAATCTTGCTATCTTGTCACATTTGCTCCACTTTCAGAGACAGAGGTCAAAAGTCACTTTGTCTTCCACAGGAGTTAGAGGATATTCAGCTCCCCAGAAAGGAGGAGTAGTCCCTAAAAATAGCTTGTCCTGATTTAATCTTGCTGGACAATGGAGTGGGCGAGTGGTTTTTTCGAGCCCTGCTATGGAAGAATCCACTGTAGGCCTGTGATGCTTTCAGCATCATAGTTTTGGGCATTCAAGTCTCCATCTCTGCATGAGAGCAGTCATAAGGCATTCACAGGCATAGATCCCACCCTTTCCCATTAGTCACATGCACAAATGGATGCAAGCATGTGTGATCTGGTGCCTTGTTCTCAGTAATGGTAAGTGTTTGAATGCAAATCTTCTGTTATGTACATTTTTCTGAGACCCCTCACCACCCTAATCTCCCCCACTGTGACACCCCTGGCTACACGACTACAGGACTGGAGGCACCCAGGTATGCTCAGCCTGCAGTACCCCTTCATACTGTTCTTCTGAGGACTCTTCTGGCAGAAATCTTCCCGAGCATTCTCACCTCCTATGCTGTCAGGCAGTTCACTGTAGGAACCTATTCAATACTACCTCATCAGGCACTGTTAGTCATGCAGAATCTGCCCAATAGTCCATCTACCCCATCCATCCTTCCTGACAAACAGGTTTCGAGGTTCTTCCCAGTCTCCTGAGCACAGTAGCTGTGGCAGCCCTGGAGAGGGCCAGCTGTTGCACTGTATTCCCATACAAACACACTAGGCATAAGACCGAATCTGTATGAAAAATATATATATATACTCTCTAAGGGCTCGATTAAAAAAGTAATCTGGGACAAAATCCTAACTTTACAACTTTTGGTATTCACAAAAGGCAGTTAGTAGTAGTAAAGTTAGGATTCCTAACTTTACTACTACTAAACTGAGAAAAATCCTAACTTTACGAGTTTCGGTATTCACAAAAGGCATTTAGTAGTAGTATGGAAGTCCCAATTTGCCTCTGCCAGTGCTTTACTGACAACTTTGACGGCTTCTGAATGACCAGACCCACTACACCTCCCTGAGAACCAACTCAGCCCAGGTCTTAAAAAATAAAATAAAATCCCTGGTAGACTATGCTGAAACCAGTGGGCATATTTCTAAACATGAGGCAGAGTTTTTGCTCACAGGGGTTGAAAAGACCCCCTATTTTTACACTCTGCCGAAGTTACATAAAAACAGGACCCCTCCCCCTGGTCACCAAATCGTCTCATGGATAGGATCCCTTTTGGAGCCTCTGTCCATATTTTGTTATTTTTTCTTAAAGCCTCTTGTACAGAATACTCCTACTTACGTGAGGGATACAAAGAGTTAGCTAAATGTTTTGCAGGACATCGCTGTGGGTGATGACTCGACTATCCTAGTAAGTCTCGATATTGAGAGCTTGTATACGAGCATCCCACAAGAAGACACCATCAAAGTGGTCAGTAAAGCACTGGCAGAGGCTAATTGGGACTTCCATACTCCACGTTATTTCATTATTGAGTGCGCCCAACTACCACGGAATTTGAAGGAGTCTTCTTTCTCCAAATTACCTTTACCTCGATGGGTAGTACCTTTGCGCCCAGTGTGGCGGGATTGTACTTTCATGGTTTTGAACAAAAATATATACTGAACGTTAATAATCCCTACAGGGTGTGTATCTCGTTCTGGAATAGATACATAGATGATGTTCTTGTCATTTGGCAAGGGCCAGAGGAAACTCTGACCGATTTCCGCAAATGGATCAATACATATGACAGAAATCTGAAGTTTACTCATTCCTTTGACAGAAAAGAAATTATCTTTCTGGATGTAACCATCACCAAAGAACAAGGGAAACTCAAAACAAGGACTTATCACACACCCACTGCTAGGAATAACCTTCTGGAATTTAGCAGTTTCCATCTGAGAGCCTTGCAGGAAAATCTGCCCTATGGGCAGTACCTCCGCTTAAGGAGAAACTGCAGCAATCTGGATGATTACCGCACTCAGGTGGCTGACTTATCGAAAAAACTTAAAGATCGTGGATATCCTGACCGGATTCTGAACAAATGTCAGAAACGAGCAAGAAATCAGCCATGAGACCGCTGTTGAACGAAAATCAAAGACGCAGCAATGAGACTCCCCTTACCTGCGTAACCACCTATAGTACAATTTCCAATTAATCATGAAATCCATCAACAAGCACTGGAGGATTTTACAGACAAATCACATTAAATGGGAAAAACTCCTCTTTTCATTCAAAAGAGCAAGGAGTTTAAAGGTTGCTCTAGTTTGTAACCGCCCAAGCAAGATGCTGAAAAATCTGAATCGTTCAGTCCTTAACGCTTGGGGTCTTCCAGATGTGACTGGGCACTTCCAATGTGGAAATTGTAGTGTCTGTCACTTAAAGTCGCCAGCTAAAACCCTTGATCTAGAGCCAAACAAAACATGGACTCTAAGGTCACACACTAACTGCAATTCGACAAATGTTGTGTACCTGATCACGTGCCCTTGTGGTCTCAGATATCTGGGAATGACAAGTAGGAAAATTGAACGACGCATCTGTGAACACAGAAGTAATATCCGATGTAGAAAAAACCCCACAAGAATGACAGAACATTTCCTGCAGTGTAATCATACCACCAATGACCTGCGATGGACAATAATTGAGCAGATCATATCCAGCACTGAGACACCTAAGCTTCTATTTGAGAAAGTGCAACGCTGATATTACTGATTGTCTACCCATACAAAATGGGCTAAATGACAACATTCCATGGATTTTAGTCAAACGTAAATAAAACTGTCTTTTCGGAAAATGATCTGACACTACATTGACTTATAACCAGGCAGAATTCCATCAGTTAGCCTGTTCAAAGAGCATTGCCTTTATTATTATAAAATAGATCGTGGGAGCAATTTTCTTGTCCTTAGCCTGTACCGCTGCACTTTATACTTGCAATGACACTTTTCTGCCCATCTAATTTCTAATGCTTAGCGCCACGCGTTCCAGTTCACATATATTTCCTGGGGTCAGAACAAACAAACTGACTGTAGACTACAGCCCCTCAGCTTTGTCAGAATAAAGTAACCACCTTTGTTACTGATACACACCCGTGTAATGATACCACGACGTGGGAGTGCTGCCACTGTTATAACATACATGCTGCATTTTTTAAATAAAGTTTTTTATGTAGTTTCATTCACAATACTCTTGTGGCAATCGGCACCCCATGGACTGCGCTATCTCTGAAAGCCTGATGACGTATTGAACGTCATGTTTAAAAGCAGCCAGAGCTGGGACACTGATATCCGTGGTGTCCTCGAACGGTAAATGACTAGGTACTAGAAGTGGGAGTTCGGTCTTGGCGTAGTGAGTATATGTTCACCTCAAGCAAGCATGAGGTATTGTTTGAGATCTCAGTTTCCTCTTCGAGTCTGACACTTGCCTACCTTTTTTCTACCTAGAGTGTGACTACAGACCGACCCCAACCCGGTAGGATCCATGGGGCAATAGTCTCATACCTCATATGTAAGCGATTGATTTGCTCTGTTTCCCCACCATGCACATGTGTATGGTAGCCTCACGTTCGAGTGATGCTGACGACATTTGGTCATTAGTCGATTTTTGTCTCCTTTCA
The DNA here is from genome assembly GCF_964261635.1 of Lissotriton helveticus. Taxonomy (NCBI): domain Eukaryota; kingdom Metazoa; phylum Chordata; class Amphibia; order Caudata; family Salamandridae; genus Lissotriton; species Lissotriton helveticus. The sequence goes on along the minus strand of NC_136059.1, from coordinate 2,123,739,282 downwards.
CTATAAACTAGTGCTTTACAGTTGCCATCCCGCAATTTGCAACGGATTGATAGAAATTTCAAATCTGCAACAACTTGCCCGCTGGGTAGTCTTTTAACGACTCTACCACAGGATACAGTTATGGTCGTATTAGTGCTTAAAAGATGCACTTCACGCTAGGCACCATAGGTCTGTGAACCTAATCCAACTGTATGGTTATCCCGTATGGCAGCACAAGGTTTGAAGTGTTTCATTGCATTTACGCAGTTTTCATATGTATCTATGATATATGTATATATGTATCTATAAACTGATTTGGATGTATTTTCAATCTGCTTTCTTTCCAAGAAAATTGTATGTTCTTTCAGACAACGTTGATAGCAAAAACCGTAAGTCTGCGGTATTAACTGCCACAGGAGAGGGTGCACCTTAGCGTGTGCATACCACCATGACAGTATCGGTCCTGAAGAAAGCCTCCCTATGTTGCAATTGGAGACTGAAACATGTAGGCTGGCCACTTTGCACTGTTTTATATAGGGATATCACCGGTCATTTAATTTTAACTTTACCTTACTTTTCCAACATTAAAAATCTTTAGGTCGAATAAAGGTCATTTTAATCTGCACTATTTCACTCTGCACCTCCAATAAAATACCCACTCCGCTGTAAACAGGCGTTGTAGCACACCCGAGAAGCATTCGGCTGCTCAGGTGGGAACCCCATGATGAAGCATGTCACCGACTAGGTTGGTGAGTGAGGGTTCTTTTTAAAAGCAAATGCTACTCCTTCTGCTTTGTGCATATATAATTGATTCGGAATTACTCTTTTGTTGTTTATATGGGTTTATTACAAGGGGACCAGGCGTGGTTCTGTTTGAATACCCTTTCTCTCTTGGTGTTTATAAGCATATTGTGACCTTGAAACTGCAGCTGTGTTGACCAGGTGATGCTGCGGAAGACAAGGAGCCGCACACAAGCTGTCCCACGTCAGATGTCAAGAGTTGAGGGGTCGGTGCCTGGTGGGAGCACCAACAAACTTTGGCAACTGTAACTAATGAGAAAGTTGAAGAAAGTGCAATGTCAGGACCAGCAAGGTCCAGGAGACTCACCACAAGCAGGGGAGTCAGGACAGGCCCAGAGCAATCAGGGAAGCCCACAAGAATTCAAAGGTGACCCTCAAGAGGACCCACAGGCTGGAGGCACTGGAGTCGCAGAGGACCTCGAGCAGCTCACCAAAGATGCAGGCCCACGGTGCAATTGATGCAGTGAGGGCAAAGATCTTGGTCAATGGAGATGCTGGAGATTGGGGCTACTTGGAGCCGCCCGAAGATCTTGGTGGAAGGAAATCAACAAGACTTTGCAACCGCAAGTCACAGGGGTTCGGTTCCTGCGGCTCCGACAGGGGATACTGGCCTCAAACTTGGTGAGAGTACAGGGCAGTTTTGAAAAAATACTTATAGCAAACAATAAATTAATAAGTGCCAATACTCTCAACCACACATGTGAATATAGCTACAGACAACCATACGACCTTATATATATATAGGGTAACACAATATGAAATGATATACAAAAACTTTTTATTTTAAATAGATAGTTGCTTAATTTCTTTTTTTGTCCAATATATTCAGTTTATATACAATTAATAGTTTCAGTGCAAAAATCAGTTGTGAACAATTTATAAGAGTGCAAACAATAACATAAAACAGACATATATTACGGAAAGTCACAATGGATCGGTCAATGTTCTATTGTAGTAGGCAAAAGCGGTGAGTTTTGACTACGCGCGTTTCGGCATTCTGCCTTCATCAGGTGACCGTCATTCGCATATAGACTCAACAGGACAACAAACGAAAGAGAATACAAAAATATACATATATACATATTAGAGATTAAAGGTCGTAACATGGTAATATTACAGTCAAATTAAAAAAGTGCACTAGAGAGAGTGGGTCACTATTTACAAGAAATATATATATACACATTTTATAGTACATTATTTACATGAAGCAGCTCATATGATGGAAAAATCCCCCTCGTATCTTCCTCATTTCAGAAATTGTTTATCTAAATATATATACATATATTTTATTTGTCCTAATACGTATACACATTACATTTCAGTTCATAGAGACCATCTTAACATAATTTGTGGCATATTCATAGGTAGCCGACATTTCACTTCAGACCATTGTCATACACAGTTCAAATGTAATATCCCATACAAAGGCCCTGAGATTGGACTCTAATAAGGTAGCAATAAGGGATTTGCTAATTACTTTAGATGTTTACATATAGAGGCGAAGGCCCAGGATTAGGTGTATTTTTAAAGCCATTGTTGGATATATAACAAACTCCAGTTGTACCTGTTTATTATTATATCGAGTTTGATGATAACGGTGGAGACCACATCTATTTTCTCTCTAGATGATTTTGATCAAATATGGCAACAATTCTGAATAGGAAGAGAGTTCATCAATGTTAATTTGTCGTAGGTAAAGGATCACTGTAACTACATACACACATATAAGTCTCCGCGAAATATTTAAAATCTTATTATCAATGTATTATATATGCAAGGTATTAACCTTGAGAGAATCTACCTATCTTATAATTATTTCTGGTAGGATATCATTTCGAGAGAGGAAGGGGGAGGAAAAGAACACTAAATATACTTATGTCCAGATTCGTATTTACCGTTTTAGTTGGTACTGATATAAAATAACACAGGAGAAGGAGATTCCAATCTTCATTCAGGGAAAAAGGTTGAAATGTAGTCGAAAGCTGTACCCAAAAATCGATACTACAGTTAGTTCTATATGAAAGAGAAATAAGTTGTATGTACCGCCCCAATCCAAATCATGAAATTTAATGCTAGTACAGAATGAGGTATTTAAAGGCCCGGATATAATAGTTTACCTTTTGGATGAACAAAAGGATGGCAAAAATACTCCAGGAAATTGTGGGAGGCCGGCAAATTCACTTGATATATATATAGTAATTTTCCTATCTCATGTCGGGATAGAAAGGACGAATATGTATATATATGAGATATGTTACAATTACTAGATATATAATAACTCAAAAGGAACAGACAGATAATACGTTACCTTAACAAAGGTAGATGGTTCCCTGTTGAATATTTTAATTCTCAAGTATCGATTTGCACCATGTAGGAGATGGTAAGGCGTTCTACAGGGGCAAGATGTAAGACAACAGTCAGGGACATGCTAAATATCGGCCGCGAAAACCTGAAGAGAGAAGGAATTAACCCTTCTCGTCTTATCAGATACGTTCTTACCGTTGTTTAAATAGATATACGCCCAAGCCAGACCTCCCGACGGTGTGCTGAAAACTCCAGAATTGTGTTCACTAATGGCAGCTATTATATACCTAGAGCCGGCCCGCCAAAAAATGTGTAATTGATTCCACCTGACAAAGTCCAGGCGCATTTCCAATGACATCATATGTCTGAGACTTTATTCCGTAAACATGGATAACGGACTAGTCCGGACTAAGCTTGAGACGAAGCGAATACGGAATAGAGATAGAAACCAGACTGCTCGCAATGGTTTACGCAATAGAATCAATATAGCCCATTCTGTTTAGGAGATATTACTTTATATACAGCGGGACTGCATCCACACGTGTTGAACAATAACAATTTATAGTGTTCAACATGAAAAATAATATAAATAGTGGGGATAATTAAAACGATAAAGTGTGAATGATATCGAGACCAATAGTATAAGGATATCATAAGTCTACAATACATAACCATATACGATTTTGATCATGATAACTATATTGATATTAATCATCATTATAGATTGGTAATTTAGATAGATGATAATAAAAGATGCAAAGGGAAAGAAATGTGTGTCTATTGCATAGTGTGGTAAATATGAGGTTACAGGATATGTAGTGTCCTACTTATCCCAAACTAGATACAGTGATGAATCACCTATCGGTGACAGCTTCTCATAGTTCATAGAATAGCTTGCTCCCACGGGATGTCCTGATTAAGACCTTTTGCAAAAGTATTCAGAGAAAAAATCCAAAAAACTTCGCGTTTTTTGCGAATTTTGTCTGGACATAGGCCATCTCGTGCCTCAATTCGTTCCAAGATTATCCAACGGATATCTTCTGGTTTGTGGTTTTGCTCAACAAAATGGCCCACCATAGGTGCATTCATCTTGTGCGTCCTTATTGCAGATTTATGTTCTGTAAGCCTGGTATATAGAGACCTAGAAGACTCGCCAACGTAGCCCAAATTGCAAGGGCATAGGAGTAAATAGACGATATTTTTCGATTTGGAATTAACCATACTCAATCAACAAGACTTTGCAACCGCAAGTCACAGGGGTTCGGTTCTTGCGGCTCCGACAGGGGATACTGGCCTCAAACTTGGTGAGAGTACAGGGCAGGCCTCGAGGGATGTGAAAAACCACCACCTGTGTTGCTGAGCCTTGCATGGTCCGTGGGAGCCCAGGATCTGCAGACCAGTCAGTTTCGTTGCGGTGCCTGCAGATGCAGGGGAAGTGACTCCTTCACTTCACGGGAGATTCCTTCAGTTGTCTTGGATGCCCACAGGCCTTGGAAGGTTTCCTGTATGGAGTACAGGCATGGACGTTGCAGCAGACAAGCAGGTCGAAAAGATCAGAATCAGCAGGAGTCTTCCCGGTTGCAGCCTTGATGCCCAGAGCAAAGTCCAGAGTGCCCAGACGGTCGAAGTTAAAGTGGTGTCTGAATTGAATCGTGTCCCATGACAAATCTAGGGACCCACCCTCAGGTAACCCCTTAAGTACCCTAAGAAAAGGGTTGGGGTGATTCAGGGGTCCCTCCATAAGGAGGGGCTGGACAAAGGGGAGGGTACTTCCCAGTCCTTTGTACAGTTTTGCACCAGAGCGGGAGCCAACAGCTCCCTGAACTGGTTTGAACTGGATTATGAATGGTGGGCACCAAATGTGCTGTGCATGCAGACTATGTGGCACTGGCAAGCATTCCCACCCTGCCCCAATATAGTAAACCTTGTCTGGGAGGTGGTCACACCTCCCTTTGACAGGATGCCTATTGTTCTGCCTTCCCCTGCTTGAGCTTGGCTCAGCAGCAGGAGGACAGAATCGTGTCTGTAGTCGGCAGCAGCCATGTTGTGTTTTCTGGGTCTAGAAGACTGGTACCAAGAGCACTGAGGGCCTAACGGAGGACCTTTATAGTGCTTGAATTCATACTGATTCCAACATGTTTGATACCAAACATGACAGGGTTCATTGCAGCCAGTTTTGAGATGGTCATCGCGTAACTATATGTTATATGGCTGTCTCACTTACAACCTGGGAGAATGTACTCTGAAGGCTGTAGGGGTATTCTGGTCATGCAGAGGCACCCTCGCACTTAGAACTGAGCACAAAAAGTGGACAGTGGACCCTAAAAGAGAGTGCAGCACCCGTACCGTAAATTACCAAAGTAATATGCAAAACCGACAATTTTGTGTGCAAATTACCAAATGTGCCCCCTGTCCAGAAGCACCTCCCCTGTCCTGGGGATACAGAGCTAACAAACTACATTGGAACAGCACCACAATTTGTCAGAGAAAAGAGTCTGTAAAGAAATAGGTTATAGATATTGAAGAATCCTATTCCAATGAAATGAGTTGTTGCTAATACATGATGTATAATGTTTTTCTTCTTTATTATTCCAACCACCATCAGCCAACACTTTTTGTCCTTTTTACATAGGACGTCTTCAGGGCAATATCGATTATGTCACAAGATTGTACCAGCTCCACTTGGACTTTCCTTTTCGATACCTGAACAGATACCTTATGGTATTTTTAGCTTAAGTCTAATGTAGCAACCAGATTACAACATACTGTATGAGCTGTTTTTCTAGATCTATATTGCCCTGAAGAATTCCTATGTAAAAAGGACGAAAAACATTACACATCTTGTATTAGAAACAACTCATTTTATTGGAATAGGATTCTTCAATATATATAATATATTTCTTTATGGACTCTTTTCTGAGACTGCGTTGCTGATTAGAAGGATCCCAGTCAGACTAGTAGGAAACAGCATTATATCAAGGAAAAAGTGGGGGTAACCATAGAAGGAGATCCTATTTGTCTTCCTTGTTACACCAAACCTACCTGGAGTGCGGGAGTACCTGTTCCTTTGCCGACAACGCCAAGACTCATACCACCCTGATTTGAAGCGCAGAAGCGCCACAGACACTGCCGGACGCCACTGCCATCTGCGCCGCCGCCCCGGGACTACAAATCCCGGCAGCCTCAGCAGCGGCACGCACCACTGACGCGGCTGGAGTGCCAGGAGGCGCATATAGTCGCCCAGCCCTCGGTGGAGCGGGGGAGACCTACCTGGAGTGCGGGAGTACCTGTTCCTTTGCCGACACCGCCAAGACTCATACCGCCCTAATTTGAAGCGCAGAAGCGCCACAAACACCGCCGGACGCCACTGCCATCTGCGCCGCCGCCCCGGGACCACGAATCCCGGCAGCCTCAGCGGCTCACTGACGCGGCTGGAGCGCCAGGAGGCGCATATAGTCGCCCAGCCCTCCGCGTCGCGGGACGCATGCGGGACGCGCCGGGCTAAGCCCGGGCCAAGGGCGGGCCCGTTCAAGAACGGACAAGGACGGGACGGGCCACCCCTCTAACATCAGCCTCAGCAACGAAAGGTCAGTGATTTTCAGTATAGTCTGGGTGTGCTATAATCTGCAATAGAGGAGTGTAAGTGACAGGTCCTACATAGCAAATATGACTACTGCACCAACCGCAGGAGTGAATGGTAGGAAGTCCACTGGAGGATCATTAATGGGCACCCTGGATAACTTCCTCGTCAGGGTATCATCAGCTCTGGCCAAGGATATTGAACTCACAGAACAGAGACTATCCCTGGACACTCCCTTTGACAGGAGATCTTCACTGGGAAATCTGGCGAGGGCTAGATCACCAGTTCATCAGCAGGTTGACTCCCAGGATACGCTGCCTCCTTCGGGGGTGGAGGAGAGAAGCCTTTTATCACAACCAGTGGTCATCCTCGAAACAAGTATGAACTCCCCTAGAGGCATGGACGCACATAATGTTGTAAGGAGAGTTCCCTCTCCTAATATTAAAACTCGCTCAGCCTGCCATGCAAAATCGGGACTTGCTCAGCAGGAGGCGGGGGTGACAGCAAAAAGAAAACGTACCGGGGCACAAATGCAAGCAGGGGGGAGAAAAGCTAAAATTGGCAAAATGGCTGCGCCTAATGAAGATCCTGTTGTTAGGTCATTCTCTAGTCCTACACAGCCCGTATTACCTGCTAAAGAGGGGCATAGTAGTCACCAAGCTATTGTGGGGGGTGATGCACAATTCGATTTGGGCCCATTGTTCTGGAAGAGATTGGAAGGCACTTTTAAGAAGATATGTCACCCTATATACGATCGGCTGGACTCAATCGAGAATAGACTGGTGTGCCTTGAACTCTCACTTGCATCAGTCTAGAAGCAGGTGGGAATCTGGAACAGTGCTCCAAATTGTAGGCAGAAAAAAACTGCAGGGCAAAGTTCTGCTGACTCTAATACTGCTGGAGTAGTAAACGGGGGTGTTAGTTCTATTCAAAAAGCCCCCACGTTGTCCACTGACGCACCTCTGACTCCTAATTTGATAGGGGCCGAAAACATAACTCTGAGGGATAGGACGCATCAAGTAGATGCTAGTAGACCTGCAGCTACACATCAAAAATTGCCCGCGACGTCCCTAGCACACAGTGTAGCTATCCTACCCAATATTGATCTCCCCCCTGAATCAGCCCCCTATGTGGTAGTTTTGGTGGGGGTTCCCCCATTGGCTCTGGGGAAGCGGGAGACATATATAGACCTCAAAAATAAGTGCACCTTCTGGCTTAATGAGTATCGGGCACTGCCAAATAATATACAAGCAGAAATTTCGTTTGCCAGGAGAGTGAATTGGATAGGTAGGAGTTCTAAGACTATGGTGGGGAACTGTGTTATTATTAACTTTAGAGATTGGAGGTGTGTTGAATATATTTGTAATTGGCCTCAAAATGACTTGTAGCCCGGTATTCATACATTGCCCTTGTCCTACTTCTATGGATCCCCGCATTCCACACCGAGAGACACCTTTCCAATGGGAGAGGCGTTGAATCCATGCCCCTTGGGGAACATCAGGCTGTTTAATAGATTTGATGCTCTGTCAGGGCTGGGGGATTGTGACTGACGGTATGTGTCTCAAAGTTCAATCCAGAATAGCATAGCCTCTGGAAATGGGGTGGACGTAGAAAGGAGGGCAGGGCAAGCGACTGGCCAGGAAAGTAGGCAAGAAGGGAATGCTGGACATAGGCAAAATACAGCATGTGTAGATATTGTAGAGGTGCCTAGAGTAGAGTCATCGTTGGAAATGCAAACCAAGCCCCTCTATTATCCCCTGTGGCGGGTGTACCTTTTGATAGATCTGAGGGGCCAGTATGTCAGACATCTTTCCTTTCCTGGAATGTGGCGGGTATAGGTCCCAAACTTGATTCACCACATTGGATGGAATTTATTGAAAAATTTGATATTTGCCTCTTTCAAGAGTCCTGGGCGGTTGAACCTGTGTTTAAAGTGGGCTATTGGAACTTTATGTCCCTGCAGTTAAAAAGCAAAAGGGTCGCCCTTTGGGCAGATTAGTTATTTGGGCTAGGCAGAACCTCAAGTGTAATACCCAACTTCTCCCGGTGTCCAATTTTGACATTCTCGCCGTGAGACTTAGCTTTCCATCCAACTTAAAAATCGACATTTTTAATGTTTATGCCAGGGGCCTACCAGGTGGTAGGAAATCTGACGTTGTAAAAGCTTTGGAAGAGCTGATTGAGACCACCCCAGCTAATGTATTCCCATTAATCGCAGGAGACTTTAATACCACTTTCGAGCCACTTGGACTCGATGATCTGAATCTAACAGAGGATGAGGATTGTAGGTAGAGAGTCCCCCAACTGTACATGAAACCTATAAGTAAATGGACGGAGGCCGCGATACAGCTGAAGGGTCTCTGCATGGGGAACCAGTTGAGGGCTGCCAATGGCCGAACATTGTCGGACAGGATGGGTAAGAAAACCTATGATAATGGTGTTAGGACAAGTAATATAGATTATTTACTTGTTCCCCTTAAGCTGTGGTACACTCTTGTTGATATGGAGGTAATACCCCGCATCGAGAGTGACCACAACCCCCTGACTGCGCTGTTCAGATTGGACCTAGATAAAGTGGACGAAGAGACCCGGGGATTTATACCCCCTGAGTTAGTTATAACAAATGATGAGCGCCACCTTAAGTGGTGCAAAGTTGCAGAGCATCCAAAAATTATGACTGACATCGAGATAGATCTGGATGGTGTGCTGGCAACTATGGAGGTTGATATAATGTACGGGTCATTGTATAAACCCTTTATGGAAGCCCTTGATAAATTCTTCACAAAACTAAAAACACACTTTTGTAAACCTAGCCTAGGCAATAGAGTTCGAACTTGTAAAACTGAGAGTTGGTATAATGGTACCTGTAGACAAGCTAGGGGGGAGCTGGGCCAAGCATTAAAAACTAAGGATCCTAGCAAAGTAAAGGTGGCCCGAGCTAATTATAGGCATAAACAGTTTATTGCTAAAAAAGCATGGGAAGAGAGCAGGTGGCAGGACCTTAAGGTGGCATGTGCGTCCAAAAACCCAAAATCTTTTTGGGATATTTTTAAATGGGACAGGGGTGGGCGCCATGAGAGCCCACAGAATAATGTTGCTCAGAACTCATGGATTGATTATTTTAGGCCACAGTACGCCAAAAGTGAAGTCGGCGAGAGTGAGGGGATTCATGTCCATACCTTTTATAAGGAGGCCGCCTTCACTGTTAGTGAAGTAGACAGGGCGTTGGATGTAGTAACTGAGGGACGCACCCCAGGCATGGATTGTGTCCCTGCTGATCTATTTTTAAATGAAAAAAACAGATGGCGGTTGTATATTACGTATCTTGCAAATGCCATAGCTCGAGGGATGGAAGTCCCCCAATCTTGGAAAGGTGCTGAAATAGTGCCTGTTTACAAAAAAGGGGACAAGTCGTTAGCAGGCAATTACAGGCCTATTAGCCTGATCGACTCCATCCAAAAAATCATGGTCCGTCTGGTATTGGGAAAAATCCAGACCTGGATGGATGAAGAAAACATCTTGAGTTACCTCCAGGCTGGCTTTCGACCCAGGACCAGTACGATAGATCAGGTCTTTCGGTTCATTATCCTTTATTGGTGCTCTGTGGTATTGGAGAAAGGCACTTTATATGCCGTATTTGTTGATTTAAGTGCGGCTTTCGACCTGGTTCCACGTGACAAGCTGTGGCGAGTCCTGGATGAGCTAGGGATGGCCCCTGAGTTGTTGAGTTTGATTGCTCGCTTACATGAGGATACGTTCGCTCGGGTTCGGTGGGGACGACAGGGCGAGGTTACGGAAACCTTCCCTGTTGAGCGGGGAGTGTGGCAAGGTTGCGTCATGGCGCCTATCTTGTTCTCGCTCTTCGTGAACCGGGTGGCTGACTTCCTCTCCCTGGTCCCGACCGATGCCCCTGTGATGGTTGGTAAGCGAGTCCCTATCCTCATGTTCGCGGACGACACCTTGATAATCTCAAAAACGCCAAGTGGGCTCCAGCGTGCCCTGTGGCGTTTTGAAGATTTTTGCTTGGACAGGGGCCTAGAAATAAATACATGCGAAAACAGTTTATGGTTCTTACAGAACATAAACAGGCCAGGCAGAGGGAGCATATACATGAATAAATCCCTGCTTGAGCGGGTTGACGCCTTTACATATCTGGGGGTTACCCTCCAGAGAGATATGGGCTGGACTAGCCAACTAGACCTTGCAGTATTAAAACATCACCAGCAGGCAGGTCTCCTCCTGAAAAGGTTTAATGCCTCAGTATCGAAACCTATTAGCCCATTATTGGAGATATACGGGATGAAGGTGCTAAGTTCGGCCCTTTATGGGGCTGAGCTCTGGAGGTTTGAACATCTCGGAAATTTGACGCTAGCGGAAAATGAGTTTTTGAGAAAAGCGACTAGCGTACCGCAAAGCACCCCCTTGACGCCATTAATGTGGGACCTGGGAAAAAAAGCTGTCCAAGGTCTTGCTTCCCTACGGCCGTTATTGTATTGGCGTAGGATATGGACCATAGAGGAACTACAGCATTATGCATGGGGCCTAAAGGAAATAATTGCTAAAGATTCCTTCCATAAAATACATTGGCTGAAGGCCATTAGGTCCTTGCTAGTCAGCCTGGGAATGGGAGAATTGTGGAATGAGCCCGCAAATGCGTTATTCCCTTCTCAAAAAAAATTTGAAGGCTAAATATTGGGAGATGGTTAACTTAAAAGCATGCATAAAGGGTTCTTCTTCCCATCTAACAGGTCGTTTTCTCGAATTTAAGGCACAACCGAAGCAGGAATTATATTGGGATGCCATAGAGAAGCAGTGTGACCGAAAACTCTATTTTCAACTTAGAGTAGGCACCCTTCCAATAAGGTCATTCACAGCGAAATGGGCAGGAGAAAACGACAATGGTAAATGCCCTAGGTGCAGGGTCGAACAAGAATCTATAAGTCAATTCCTGTTCTTTTGTCCCTTATATACCGCTCCTAGATCAATGTGGGTGAAACCTAGCTGTAAACTAATAGGCACCCGCAGACACGAAGAGGCATTAAGTATCTTATATACTGACCCCAGTCTCCCAATTGCTATAGCTGTGGCTAAGTTCCTAAAATGGGCTTGGGTAATTTGGCTAAAACAGTTACGGCAGTAAAATGGAGGATCTTATATTCATTCACTCAAATTAGTTGTGGAAAGGAGGGGATGTATTCTTTTAATTGAGCTCTGAGTAATAATACCCTGGACTGTATATATTGATGAGTTTTAAGGATATAAGATATTCGACATAGTCTCTTGAAGTTTAATCATGTTTTAAATATTTATTGTATAAATTTTAATGGAATTTTATATTGAAAATTTGTATTTTATGTACTGCTTTTATGACTTAACTGTCAAATAAAGTTTATGAATGAGTTACACCAAACCTGATACCAGCCTGGAGCCATTATCAAAGGCCACAAAGTATCATGCCTTCAAGGTCTTTGAAGTGAATATACTGTCCATTAAGGCTCAGGCACCCCTACTAGAGACTAAGGGCAATTATACTATGATGGTGGCAGCAACTCCTCTACTGAAGTCCTTCCCGGACATTAAATCCCAAATTCTCAAACCCCTCAGCCCAGTTAGTGTTGGCCATGGTCTCATCCCTAAAGGGCGAATGATCATCCTCTCACAGAGACAAAGAGGGAAGTGTAAAAAATAAAGCGCATGTCCCAATCCAGTGGTCAGTTCAGTTTAGAAGCCATTGCTATCATAGCCAGCTATGGGCTGCACCTGTGTCACTAGATATATTAGCAGGAGACGTTACTTATAGAATATGCCTAGCAGTAATACCAGTTTATGCCTAAACTGAACATGGAGGCTGAGCAGAAACTGCTTATGTCTTGGGATCTCATTGATGCTGTTGACTGTCCATGCATAGGCAACTGTGAATTAAAAGTTTGGACTAAAAGCCCAAGAAGTATTGATTGCCCCCTTGTGGTGACAAAAACGTGTTTAATTCTTTATTGGATGAGGTTCTGCAGTAATAAAGTATAGTCATGGTCATAGCTAAATAACTGTGCACCATCCAAGACCAGATTCTCTTTTTTTCAGTTAGTAAAGGTTTTTCAGTCACTAAGGGATAGTTCATTCTCTTGATCCAACCACCCCGGCAAAAACATCCTCGTCCTCTGGGTCAAACCAGGAGTTGAAGATAAAACACCCCAGGGAAAAAGACAATCCTACTCTCCCAGCTTAAACATTTGCCAATAAATCACATGTGCTTCCCACAAGTTCTGCTACCTTCTTTGTAACCATATCATAAACAGCCACCGCCATCCACCTGACCTCTGATTCTGCATCACAAAAATCTCTACGAGAGTTCAAGGTGCTCCTCATTATAATAGCAGTAGGGCCAGTCCCATCCACAGAAATAGGCAGAGATGCAACCCCTACTATGCTCTTGTAAGAAAAAAGGATGGAAGACGTTACCACTTTTAAGATGCTGACTTTTGACAAAATCCTAGCAGCAGTCCACAACAATGACCTGCTTCATGTAAATCTGTAGGAAGCATACCTTTATCTAACAGTTCTGGAAGTGCAAGAAGTGCTTTACAGTGGGACTTCCAACTCTCCCAGTAGAGAATACTGACCTTGGGACTTAGCTTAAACTTAGGCCACAGTGGTAAACTTTCTGTGGCTGGACGATTGTGTTTAGAAAGCAGAAGAAAAGTTTGGTCTTGGTATGGTTGTCAGGACAAGTCGCATTCTTTTGTTCTCTTTCAGCCTCCCCAAAACCTTCAAGATGGTCTCCAGAAAAATTAAGTTGTGTAATCATTATACCATAGCTCTATCATACAGACTGTCACAGGTGTTAGACGGGCACGTTCTGGCAAACAGAAATACTCTAGGTCCATCTATTTACAACTGTGAACTATCATGGGTATGGAGTGTTGTAAGAGAAATAGGAGGCACTTCAAGTAAGCAACACTGAAGGATCATTGCAGTGCTCCATGCTTCTCCACAGGTGTACTCCTCTGAAGTAATTCAAATTATTGATGGTTCGCCGTTAACTTCAGGACCAACATGGAAGACCTCTTATCCTTTGCAGGTTTTGTTTGGGTTGGGGGTCAAACAGAAGTGTTAGCTTTTGACATTATTGCTGCTCATAACTATGCCAGAATGTTTGGAATTCCTTTGCTAAAGAGGCACAACCTATATGTTGATTGGTGTACTTGAACCAATCAATCAATCAATCAATCAATACATTTGTAAAGCGCGCTACTCACCCGTGAGGGTCTCAAGACGCTGAAGGGAGGGGGAGGTGCCTACTATTGCTCAAATAGCCAGGTCTTAAAGTGTTTCCTGAAGGTGAGATGGTCTTGGGTCAGTCGTAGGTGTGTGGGGAGGGAGTTCCATGTCTTGGCTGCTAGGTAGGAGAACGATCTTCCTCTGGTGGTGGTTCTGCGAATCCGTGGGATGCTGGCGAGGGCGAGACTGGTGAAGCGGAGCTCTCGGGTGGGAGTGTAGAACGAGAGGCGGCTGTTGAGGTATTCGGGGCCCATGTTGTGGAGCGCTTTGTGTGCGTGGGTGAGCAGCCTGATTGTGATCCTCTTGCTGACGGGGAGCCAGTGCAGGTTTCTCAGGTGGGCGGATATGTGACTGTGGCGAGGGATGTCGAGGATGAGTCGTGCGGAGGCGTTCTGTATGCGTTGAAGGCGTTTCTGAAGTTTGGCTGTGGTTCCTGCGTACAGGGCGTGTCCGTAGTCCAGTCGGCTGGTGACGAGGGCCTGGGTGACCGTCTTTCTGGTTTCGGTGGGGATCCACCCGAAGATGTTTTGGAGCATGCGCAGGGTGTTGAAACATGAGGATGAGACTGCGTTGACTTGCTTGGTCATCGTGAGGGAGGAGTCCAGGATGAATCCCAGGTTTCGTGCGTGGTCTGTGGGTGTCGGTGTGGTGCCCAGCGTTATGGGCCACCATGAGTCGTCCCAGGCGGATGGGGATTGTCTGAGGATGAGGACCTCCGTCTTGTCCGAGTTGAGCTTCAGACGGCTGTGCTTCATCCATTCTGCGACATCTTTCATTCCGTCCTGGAGGTTGGCTTTGGCGGTGAGAGGGTCTTTGGTGAGGGAGAGTATCAGTTGGGTGTCGTCGGCGTAGGAGATGATGTTGATGTTGTGTTTGCGTGCAATGGTGGCGAGGGGGCTCATGTAGATATTGAAGAGAGTTGGGCTGAGTGAGGAGCCCTGGGGTACGCCGCAGATGATCTTGGTGGCCTCAGAGCGGAAGGGAGGGAGGCGGACTCTCTGGGTTCTGTCGGAGAGGAACAATTTGATCCAGCACAGGGCCTTTCCTTGGATCCCAGTGTTGTAGAGGCGGGTTATTAGGGTGCAGTGGCAGACGGTGCCAAAAGCTGCAGAGAGGTCTAGGAGGATGAGAGCGGCTGTCTCTCCGTTGTCCATCAGGGTCCTGATGTCATCGGTGGCTGCGATGAGGGCCGTCTCGGTGCTGTGGTTGGCTTGAAATCCGGACTGGGATGGGTTGAGCGAGTTGTTTTCTTCAAAGAATGCAGTCAGCTGTTTATTGACGGTCTTCTCGATGACTTTAGCCGGGAAGGGGAGAAGAGAGATGGGGCGGAAGTTCTTGCGGTCTTTGGGGTCCGCTGTTGGTTTCTTCAGCAGGGCGTTGATTTCTGCATGGTTCCAGCTTCCCGGGATGGTGGCTGATGTGAAGGAGCTGTTAATGACGTTCCGGAGGTGGGGTGCGATGATGGTGTCGGCTTTTTTGAAGATATGATGAGGGCATGGGTCGGAGGGGGAGCCGGAGTGGATGGTGTTCATGACGCGGGTGGTGTCTTCAGTGCTGATGGGGGTCCACGCGCTGAGGCTGGTGCTGGGGGTCGTTGGTTTGGTGGCTGGAGGCGGAGTCTGGGGTCTGAAGCTGTCGTGTATATCTGCGATCTTGCGGTGGAAGAATGTGGCGAGGGAGTTGCAGAGGTCTTGTGACGGTGTGATGTCGTTGTTGCTGGCGCTGGGGTTGGAGAGCTCTTTGATGATGCTGAAGAGTTCCTTGCTGTTGTGGGCGTTGTTATCCAGACGCTCTTTGAACGATGTCCTTTTGGTGGTGCGGATCATCTGGTGGTATTCGCGGGTGGCGCTCTTGAGGGCTTTCATGTTTTCTGCTGTCCGTTTGTTGCGCCAGGCTTTTTCGAGGGTTCGGCATGATTTCTTCGCGATTTTGAGGGCGTCTGTGAACCATGCGGTTTTTCTGTTGCTAGTCTTGCCTGGGGGTTTCTTCAGCAGAGCGAGGTCATCGGCGCAGTTGGTGATCCACTGTGCGAGATTGTGTGCTGCGTCTCTGGCGTCGGGGGTGTCAATAGGTGGGTTCTGGCTCAGTGATGTGGTCAGTTGGCCTCCGGTGACTTTGCTCCAGCATCTGCGGGGGATCTGTATCGTCTGGTGGTGGGAGGTGGTCTTCTGGAAGGTGAAGTGGATGCAGCTGTGGTCGGTCCAGTGTAGTCCAGTGGAGTGGCTGAAGGAGACGTGGTTGCTGGCGGAGAAGATGGGGTCGAGCGTGTGGCCGGCGAGGTGGGTGGGCGTGTCCACCAGTTGCTTGAGTCCAAGGTTGGCGAGGTTGTCGAGCAGGGTGGTGGTGTTGTTGTCGTTGCTTTTCTCCAGGTGGAAGTTCAGGTCCCCTAGGAGGATGTACTCTGGTGAGGTTAGGGCGTACGGTCTGATGAAGTCTGCTATGGTTTTGCGGAATTGTGTCCGTGGGCCCGGAGGTCTGTAGATGAGTGTACCTCGGAGGGTAGTCTGGGGGTCGGTGTGGATCTGGAAGTGTAGGTGTTTGGCAGCGGTGATTGTGTCTTTGGCGTTGGTCGTGACGCTGATGGTGTTTCTGTAGATGATGGCGATTCCTCCTCTAGTTTGGTTGACGCGGTCCTTCCGGATGATCTTGTAGCCGTCTGGGATGGCTATGGCGATGTCAGGGGCCGAGGAGGCGTTCATCCAGGTTTCCGTGAGGAAGGCAACGTCTGGTGCTGTGGTATCAAGGAGTTCCCAGAGTTCGACGGCGTGTTTGTGGACGGAGCGGGTGTTGAGCACGATGCATTTGAGGTGGTTGTTGTTGTCGTTGCTGTGTTCGGTGGGTGGAGTGCAGGTTTGGAGGCAGGTGAATTTGCAGGCTTGGCAAGTGAAGGGTTTGTGGGTGCGCCTCGGGGTGGCTCGGTGGCAGGCGGCAGGTCGTCCGGTGTTGAGTGCGGTGAGGGTGGCGGTGGCGTACCTCAGTCGGGTGCCCTGGCATCGCCGGGGGCCAGGGGTTCTGGTGCTGGGCGAGGTCCAGCCGCGGATGGGCGCAGATGGGCTTGCCAGTGGCGCGGCCTCCATATGAGGGGCAGAGGGAGAGAGGAGCAGCTGGGAGGTGGGAGCGGGGCGGCCAATGGGAGTGAAGGGGGCGGGCCGCGGGGCTCAGCGGCGGGAGAAAAGCGACGGGAAAAGCGGCAAGGGTCACGGAGCAGCAGTTTAGTGGTGGTCTGACCACAACACTTATAATACTGCAGGCCTTCACAAGTGTGGCGGTAGTCAGACAGCAAATCACATTGACCCTGTAGTGATAGGTCCCTCAATTTGGCCGTACAATACCAGTTCTACAACAAACATACAGCTAACTTATTTCGCTCTTCACAAGTAGAGCTTCTTCAGGGCTAATTATAAATCACTGGTATACTGAAACCCATGCACAACAAGCATTAGGGAATTCAAATAGATGTTCCGACACACATCTGCTATGGACTCTGGAAAGTGATTAAAGGGTTTCACTATCCCAGTGACATTTATAATTAGCCCTGAAGAAGCAGTCCTTCTTCTGAATCTTCTCAGGTCCAGGAGTTGTCTGATGAGAGGTTCTAGGGGTTTTACTTTTATACCCAGTGCCAGACAGTGTGTGGGGGTCACTCCCTTTGTCTACCAGTGAACTGGTTCTGATCAGTTCTTCCCCTGGGTTTGTTTCCATTCTATCTAAGGGGCAAAGCCCTGACAGGCCAATGTATGGGCTGCATTTATGAGGGACAGAGCAGGCATCTAGAAGTCAGAAATGTGATGGGCACAGCCCACAGGCTAAGCTTTGAAGCTCAGGAACAGCTGAGTACAATAAACAGGCCATCCTGCTCAGGAGAGAAACACCCTTCCCACAACCAAGGCTCTTTTGTACCCTGCCTTAAAGGAATACACATCACACCACATGAGAGCCAGTAACAGTCATGTGACCCTGGGCACTAGCAAAAAGACACATTGGGTTTTGGCAGAAAAATGCCAACTTTCTAAAAGTAAAAAGAACAATTGATGGACAGAATGCAGAACAATGTCTTACATTTACCCCAGTACAGAGATCTGAGCCTAAATCCATCGTTTCTTTGCTCTCCATGCCCTTCCAGTTTGAACCCAGGCATTTTCAAATCAGTCTTGACCCTGTGCCCAATGTGAACAGTCCAGCCCGAACTGCCAGGCCAGGTTCTCCCTTTCTAAAAGTGTCATTTTTAGAATAGTAATTTTAAATCTGAATTTACCATTGAAGAGGATTTTAAATTATAATTCAAATGCACAAGAAGTATTTCTCCATCGGCTCCCAAACTGAAGTTATTACTTATTATGTGTAATAAGGTAACCAAGTGTTAATCTTTGGGAGAGCTAGCATTTCTACAGTGAAAAACTAATACGATTTAGATCAAATACATCTATATATTCTGATTCTATAGTGATAGCTCCGCTATTGATACAAGTGATGTGAAATTTACTCCCACAAAAAAGATTTAACCACTTGGATGCTAAGGTGTTTTATGGCTTTGAATGTAATTTCCATTGAAGTCAATGGAAACTCCATGACGAGCTGGGCTCGTCATGAGCGTCGAAGGGGTTAATCGTGTTGAGTCCATTGAGCAAGAAAAGTAAGCACTATAATGTTTTCTAAGGAACACATTTTTAATGTAGGTTGGTGGTAGACACTGTGCATGTTACTATCCTTCACCTAAAATGTATACAAATTGTGGTACTATACGGAACGCTGATTCAATTGGGTTACCACTTTGGAACTGTTTTTTGTTTGCACACAGGTTATCTTGACTGACTGGTGTATCACATGATCACAGTTAAATTGAGTTTACATATATGTAACTATTTGTATTATGTTTATATAGGGTTTTTTTTCATATGCAATATCTACTGTCCTGAAGATGGTCTGACGGACTGACGGCACTTAAGACCGAAACGTCGACTCTACCATCTACTTCTGAAACACTTAGTCTGTTCAAGTGACCTTTATTTTCACTAGGAGATATGTCATTTGTGATTCCACTGGAATAGATGTTTTGCTCATGAATTGTAGGATTAATTGTATTTTTACCTCCTTTCATGATTTATTGCTGAATTAATTGTTCATTTGTACTCCCTTTTTAATTTGATCATTACATATAAATATTTTTGTATATTCAACAGAAGAGACTCCCGTGTTTGTGCTTTTCTTACTCATTTATTGATTGTTTCAACTGAAAATTTGGGTTTGTGATCTAATTAGACTCACCTGTAGAGAAACTCCTTGATAAATATCTTCAGAATTTTTTCTTGAAAAAAAAATCCCTTGCAGGCGCCTTTACTTGCTACTGTTTGAATTGCCCATGCCTCCAAGGGTGTATTGCGTGTCCCCGTTTTTACGTGCTACCCACTAATAGCATTTAATTTACAAGCCCTGGGTACCTGTAGTACTATTTACTAGTAAATCAAATTTGCTAATTAGTTGGAGGCCACATTTTGCATGTTTGGGGGAGACAGCACAAGCACTTTAGCACTGGTTATCAGAACTAAAGTGCAGAGTCCTAAAGCCAACAACAATGAATGTATATTGAAGGTGCCTTGCCTTTATTGTACTTCACTCATAATAGTAAGAACAGTCTGTTTCTTTCCCAATGAGATTAGATACTAATATTTAGGACTTTATTTGAAAGGCCGCAGCTCAAATTTCATGTGGGTAAACCAACTATGGCAGGTCTACTGTTCTTTTCCTGCCACCAAGCAAGTCCACCGCTACGATATTGCAGATCTTAGTAGCCAATAATCTGCTCCTTAAAGCAGCATTTTCAATTAACTGTATGTTTGGCACATTTCATACAGTTCAATATACATGATATATAATTCTAGAGAATATGAATGATTTTAATTCAGTTATTGGTCCTGAAGGTGAGATGAAGGTCAAAGAGCCACTGAAACGCTGCATCAACACAATAACTTTTCAGTACTTCGGTTGTATACAGTTGTTTTTATGGTACTCTTGGACCAAATGTTTTTTGATGATGCATTTGGTCCAATGGCTGACATGAAGTTGGTGCCCCGGTCAAACACTACCTTCTTGGGGGAACCCACTCGGGTAAATATCCCCATCAGTGCCTTGGCCACTGTGGGCACAGTCACTGTCCTCAGGGGGATAGCCTCCAGGTACCAGGTGGTATGGTTTACCAAGACGAGGATGAACCTGTTTCCTAGGGTAGTCTTGGGATCCAGTGGCCCTAGAATGTCAATGCCCACCCTCTCAAAGGGGGTGCCAGCAATAGGAAGGGGAACCAGGGGAGTCTTCTGCTTTTCACACAATTTCCCACTGGTCTGACAGGTAGGACAAGAACTGTAGAATGCATCCGAGGTCACTCTCATCCGGGCCAGTAAAGTGAGTGACAAGCCTGGCAAAGTTCTTGTCTTGCCATAGATGTCCTGCCAGTGGTAAGTCACGAGCCATACCCATTAGGAAGGCCCTGTAGTACTGTAATACTGGGGGACCACCAATATATGGGTTATAACTTAGGCTCATTATACAGAAGATCATTCTCCCAGTAAATCAGGTGCTTATCAGAGCTGCCACCACCTTCTTGAAACTCAGCTAGCAGCCATAGGCCCTCAAGAGTAGGGCACTCTTTCTGGGCTTTGCAGAATTACTCCTTGGATGGGCTCACCTCAGCCAGCAGCCGGCCATCTCAAGAAGGTTCCCCAGGACAGTTACGTCCTCTGGGATGTCACCCTCAAGCTTAGCCTTCTCCTGGAGCAGGTTTCCAACCCCGCTGCCCTTCCTCTTTTTGGCAGGTACCTGGGCCATTTATTCAGGCTCCACATCCTTCTCACTTCTCTCTAAGGCTGCCATGAACTGTATGGCCAGTCACACCCACTCAGGCAACCCTAAAATCTCCATGAGGGACCAGAGCTCTTCCTCCTTCCATATGGTGTGCTTCATGTCATTTTCAAGCTAGACTCACAGCTACCTTTAAGGAACCCAAGACATCCTCCCCATATTCAAAGGGAACCAGAGACATAAGATTGTAACTCTTGCAGATATCCACTAATACAACCAGGTGGAATACATTAGGGATTATCTGCTCTGAGGATACCATATTACAGCTGACAGTAGTCATACTGGCCCATGCTTCTCTCAGAGCCTTCACCAGCAGCCCATTGATGGTGACCCTCTCCTTATACTTGGCACGATTGTCAGACACATTGCCTATGGCACGAGCTCTCTTTCACCCAGGGATGCACATGAAGGTAACCTTTGAACTTCTCCAAGTACAAACTGGGGCATCTTCCCCAAGCGCTACACTAGCCATCCCTGGTTTCTGCCCACCAGTGTGTGCCTGCAAACTCTTAGGGCAGTTGGGGCTCCCCTTGATGTGCCCTTCCCTGTAGCACTTAGGGGAAAACTGTCCTGAGGATTATTTCCAGGGTAATTACCTTTCTTCTGATCAGGTTGGTAATGGCAATCCTTCTTTGGAGAACAATTTTGGGGGTCTTTGGAGACATCCATGACGTTATTCTTTTCTCCCCCCTGTTTCCTCTGCTGAAGACTTTGTCCATCCTTTTGGTGATCCCACCCAGGTACCTTCTTGGACACTAATGTGAATTTGCTGTCAATCAGGTGTTGGTGCACTCTTTAAAGCAAGTATTGATTACATGCTCTCTTGGAATCAGATCATACAGCCCTGTTAGACCTGGCACCATTGGCGTGGGTCTCCCTTCCATTTTTGCTGTTGCCTCATGTATTTCTGCTGGTGTTAGATGCTTTGGGCACTGTGCCACTGCTAATCAGTGCCACAGTGCAAGTGCTCCCTATTGTCAATTGATGTACTAATCAGTGGTTCCATGTTTCGCTATTTGGTTTACTAGTCAGACCCTAGTCTAGTGCACTAAGTGTGCCAGAGCGTGTAATCCAAATGCTGCTGGTGGGCCTGCAGCACTGGTTGGGCCACCTACAGAAGCAGCCTTGTAAAACTGTGTCTAAGGTGTGCCATTGCAGAGCCTGCGTGCAGTCTGGTACTGTCATGCTGACTGGGCAAGTGCACCCACTTCCCAGCCTCTAAACCTTCCCTTTTCTTCATATCAGTCACCCCTATGGTCGGCCCATGGGCAGGGTGCATTGTTAGTGTAAGGTAGGACAAGCCCTGATGTGTGTGGCATGTCCTAATAGTGAATAATAGCCATTTTCGTCTTTCACTATTGCAAGGCTACCTGTTCTCCATAGGCCAGAATGGGCTATTGGAATTATTACATTTTTATCATCCTAACTGTCTCTGAGAACATGGTAGAAATTCGAGTTTAGTATGCCTGAACTCGGAATAATAACATACATCTTTTAGTAAAGTTTATTTTAATATTCTGTGTTTGCAAATACCACTTTTAGAAAGTAGGTATTTGCTTGTCTAACCATTCAAACCTTCCTCTGCTAGGTTGTATATTCCTATGTCTGGTTTTGAGAGTGACAGGGCTGGGGAATTCCAGGAGACAGGCTGAGTCACCCGGTGCTGAATAGAGAGATCTGCATCTAGATGGGAGGGAAGAGTGGCACCTGAACCTTGAATAGGGCTGTGCCTGCCTTCCACAATGCTGGCTCCACCCCCTGTGGAGCGGCTGATGTCTCTGCCCTGCACACTGAGAAGGAGTCCTGTAAACAAAGTGCTCCAGGACTATACTTGCCTTCCACAATGCTGGCCCCACCCCCTGTGGGGCGTCTGATGTTTCTGCCCTGCACTGTGAAAGGAAAGAGGAAGCCTGGTAAACAGAGTGCTTCAGAACTGGTTGGGACTGTGCAAAGGTCCCTGTCCCCTCAGAGAAAAAAGGATTTCTGGGTATAAATATTGGGACCCTGATTCCATGAAATTAGATCACTCTTGGGCTACAAGAAGAAACCTTTACTGAGGAGAGGAACCTGAAGATACTGAGGAGAGACTATTCCCAAGCTGAAGTGCTGCTTGGGGGATTGGCCTGCAGTGGTTGCCTTGCTTTCAACTTGTGAAGGATCTCCAAGGGCTTGGAAAAGAGCTTGCCTCCTGCTGAAGTCTCAGGGACAACAAACGTCACCCCCCAGCTCCCCAGAGTTCTTGTGGAAGTGCCTGCTGCTGTTTTGGGCCTTCTGAGGAACTGCCTGTCGCAAGGAGCTGGAAGCGCGACTCAACAAGAAGAAACGTGTCGCCGTCGCTAAGCCTGCAGTCGCAACTCCGAAGGAGGGTGTCACCGCTGGAACTGTCGCACTGCACCGCATCGGAGAGAAGCGTGACGCAACGAAGAGGAAGCAAGTCGCCGTCGCTGCTGCTGCCGTCGCAACTCCGAAGAAGGAGGGTGTCGCCGCTGTAGTTGTCGCACTGCACCGCATCAGGAGAAGAATCTCGCAACGAGGTCAGAGCGTGTCTTCATCTTTGTGCCTGCCGTTGCACCTCCGAAGCAGGAGGGTGTCGCCGCTGGAACTGTCGCATTGCACGGCATCGACCAAGAGCACCTCGCATCCCCCGAGAAGCACGCCACTGTCAGAGCTGCTGCCACCTCATCTTGGATGTTGCCGCTGTAGTTGTGGCATCGAGCGGAAGCTTCACCCATTGTGGAGAAGAGCGTCGCCACTGGAGCTGGAGCTGTTGCCTTCGCATCGTAAGGGTGTCGCCGCTGCAGTCCACGCATCGAACCGAGGACTTCTCGCATCCCCGAGAAGCGTGCCGCACCCAGAACACGGAAAGAGGAACCGGTAACAGATGCACCCGTCTGTCGTTCTCTAGATTTCCCGACCAGGATTTCCGCTGTTTACTATCATCGCTACTCTGCTAACACTACTGAGACGATAACCGAATTCGCAAGCTTAATCCCGGATTACCCATATCAAGTCTTTGGAGTGTCCTTACTACCAACTCAACACTCTTTCTCCAGCATTTTGATCCTGGGAGATAGAGAGACCTGAACGACGTCCACCGCCTATCTACAGTCCTGGGCCCTGTCGGGTCGGAATTATCACCGACAGATCGACTCTCGTAACGACACTCATTTTCTTCTGAGCCCTGAGGAGTCGCGGGAAGACTGTCCCTTGTGCGACGAAACACGTGTCGGCTGGTTTTCGTTTTAACATTAAAGACACCTTACAAAACGACCACTTTCAAGAACACAAATTATTATGAATTGTATTGTTTGATTTAAAGACTTTGTGTCCATCATATCATATGTCCACATTGACATTTTTTTGTTTTAGAACGAGAGTGTGCATAGGTGCTTGTCTTATACTCCATTTGTAGTGTTGTCACTGGGTTACTGTATGTGGTCACAACTGCTTCACTTACAACTCCTCTGAAATAAGCCTTGACTGCTCGCGCCACGCAGCCTAGAGGGTGAGCAGGGGTTATTTTAGGAGTGTAATCCCCTTGTCCTGACTAGAGGAGAGGGTCCCTATTTGTCACAAGTACCTATCTGTGCCAACTAGAGACCCCCAAATTTAACATTGGCAGTCAGCGGTGAGGATTCTGGATTTGCATTTGTGACTCATGTACAGTGACTGGTGAACACTACTTAGAGAGTGCAGACCATAACGATACCGCATACTTTTTGGTAGATTCCTTTTTGATTTTTGGATTGCCTATTTTTGAAAGATGCTTAATTCAGTTGAGAGCAGAATCTGTAGCCTCGCTTCATTGCGAATAGGAAGAAGAGAGGCTGGAATGCTACACAGTAAAGCAGATGAAGTACTCTTGCAAGAAATTCAATGTTTCCACTTCTGGATTTAAAGTAAAGGAAGAATTCTACCAGGCGCTGAGGGCCATTGGGCTCAAGAGGAAGGAAGGCACCTTCCCCTGCAGGTAGCATTGGCGCTAACAAAAGTCTGTCTCCAGAGGACTTGGAGGACAGAGAGAGATAACGAATGCATGAAATGGAGATGACCAAGTTCAAGGTGAATAGGCAGCTAGAAATAGTAAATAGAAGGTTAGATCTTGAGGAAAAGAAAATACAGTTTGAACATGAAAAGGTTTTGAGGGAGTTGGAGTTGAAAGCTAAACGTTTAGAAATTACTCCCTCTGGTAGCAGCATGCCATTGGTACATTCAGAAAGTACAGTGTATATTCCCAAGGATGTGGTGAGTTTTACAAAAATTATGATATTGGTCAGTGGTTCAGAGCTTATGAGGTAGCCATGTCTTCCCACCGGGTCCCTGAGAGAGATTGGGGAACGGGGTTGTGGGGAAGCTTCCTTAGTGAGGGGCTGGATACATTGTTCGACCTGCCTTCTGAAGTTTACAATTCATACAGCCACATGAAAGATGCAATGATGTCTAGATATGGTTTGACACCTGAGCTCTATAGGCAGAGGTTCAGGAAATGCAAAAAGTTAGAAAACAGTACTTGGGTCGAATATGTCACTTTCTTTTGCAGAGCATTGGATAGTTGGGTAAAGGGCAGCAAGCTTATTGATTTTAAAGGTCTCTTTCATTTGATTATATAGGAGCACTTGTCTGATAATTGTTTTCCAGAGCTGCACCAGCATCTGATAGATAGCAAGCTGACTAACCCTAGGAAGCTTGCTGAGGAGGCGGACCGCTGGGTCAGTACCAGGGTCCACAAGGGTCACATGGGAGACTCAGCCAAAGGTGTAAATAGAAGGAGTTCCGCAGAGGGCCCCAAGTGAACCCCGTGAAAGGTTGCCAGCCTCCCCCTGAGAGAAAGCAAGGGGCCCGACAGGTAGTCCTGATCCTCAGGGGCCCCTGAAATGTTACAAGTGTGGTGACCTGGGTCATAAGGCGAATGATACCAGGTGCCTCCTGTTTGGTAAACCGGCACCCACTGATGCTCCGCCCCGACAGATGGCTAGTGTAACCTTGGGGGAGGAGATTAAAGTCCAAGGTGGGGGGGTCCCGCACAGATGACCCTTGTCTCTTTGGGGGACTGTGAGGCGGTCTCAGAAGCTTAGCTGCCCAGGAAAACTAAGAAATATGGGCAGCGAGTGACCGTCAATGGCCAAAAGGTGGAGGCTCTTAGAGACACAGGAGCCAGTGTGACAGCTGTCAGGTATCACCTGGTGTCTCAAAAGCAGATTGTCCCTCATGCATTTTACCCAGTTGTTAACGCCGACAACACAGAGAGTCATTGTCCAATGGCTCAGGTTCCCTTTGAGTGGGGGGGTCTCTGGTACTCTTCAGGTAGCTGTGAGGCCCGCCATGTCTGTTGACTGTTCGTTAGGAAATGATTTGGAGAGCCCCCCTTGGGAAAAGGTGGAGAAAACAACTCACTTGAAGATGACTTGACTGCCTGACTGGGCTTGCATGACCACCCGGTCAATGTCAGCCAGTAGGGGTTCACAAGAGGACCTGGAGCATGAGAGGGAGGCCCAGGAACCTGCCGTAGGGAGGAGTGGCAAGGGGCGTGGGAAACCGGCCCCCGAAGTTCCCACAGCCCAGGAGGAGGTAGACTCTGAGGGGGATGCCATGGAGCCTACCGGGGAGCAAGTAGCTGAACTGGGGGACCTGCCTGAGCTGACCCATCGACAGCAAGAAGGAGGCCCCTCCAGGGAGGAATTTTGCAAGGAACAGAGAGAGTGCCCTTCTCTTGTGGGTTTGCGGCAAGAGGCTGCAAGCCAGGCAGCAGGTGATCAGTCAGGGTCACACTTGATTTACTGGGAGAATGGTCTCCTGTATAGTGAGCCTAAGATTACTGAACCTGGGTCAGCCCGTGTGCTGGTGGTACCCCAGAAGTTCAGAGCCTTCCTACTGGGGCTGGCTCATGATGTGCCGTTAGCAGGACATTTGGGGCAGGACAAGACCTTTGAAAGGCTTGTCACCCACTTTCATTGGCCCCAAATGCGTAAGAGTTCTGATACTCATTGCAGGACTTGTCAGACTTGCCAGGCAAGTGGAAAGAGTGGGAGGAAGCACTAGGCTCCTCTCCAGCCATTCCCTGTGGTCAGCACCCCCTTTGAGTGGGTGGAGATTGACATAGTGGGGCCACTGGACCCCAAGACAGCCATGGGCAACAGGTTCATCCTGGTCTTGGTGGACCATACCACCCGGTACCCGGAAGCCATACCTCTGAGGACAGTGACGGCCCTCGTGGTGGGACGAGCACTGATGGGAATTTTCTCACGAGTAGGATTCCCTCGCGAGGTAGTGTCTGACCGGGGCCCCAACTTCATTTCCAAGTATAGGAAGTCCCTGTGGCAGGAGTGTGGGGTAACTTACAAGTTCACCACTATTTACTACCCCAGGGAAATGGGCTGGCTGAAAGGTTCAACCGGACCCTGAAGGGCATGATAATGGGTCTTGAGGAGCCCATGAGGTGTAAGTGGGCCGTCCCCTTACCATGCCTGCTCTTGTTGTAAACGAATCTAGGACCCTATTTAAATATTCCCGATTTATGCACTTATGTGGTTACATATCCTTAGAAAGGCATAAGAATTATACCCATATGAAGTCATAGCCAATGCAGTCCAAATACGGCAAGGCTACTACCATAGACTCCTAGAAAGCACAACGCGTTCTTAAACAAACCAAGCCTCCAGCAGCCCGGGAATTCCCCCTGCTTCTGTATTGATTTGTCCTAGAACTCCTGGAGTCCTGAAAGAACTGCGAGTTCTTAGTGACGTCTTATGTCCAACCGTACGTCAAACTCGGCACCTTCCAGGTATAAATATACCAGCATCTGCCCTAGCAAAACACACGGTGGTTTGGAGCAGATCGGCTATCTACTTGCCCGACGCCCTGCTGTAGCGAGTGCCGAAGGAAGCCGACCCTCCCATTGACGCACTGAGAGAGACACTGTCTTTTCTCCTGCCGAGAAATCCAGCTCCAGTGTTTCCCAGTCACCCTTGCGGGTTGCTGGGAGATCAAGTCCTGAGAGAGAGAGAGATACAAGACCTCCTTCATTCTATAACCAAGGTACGGAGCTGATTAGACCCTTAGAGAATTCTTGATTCAGATTCTTGGCAGAAACTATCTTAACTCAAACTACATCTCACTTACTCCTTCCCATGTCCTAGGCTTAGGTTAGGTACACCGGGGTAGGCGTATCTTAGAAGCACCAGTTGAGTACGTTTAGTCATTATTTTATCATTGTATGTATTTTATCTATTTTAAACTCCGTATGGCTTAGAAACCATACCATGCTTTTACAGTACTATTTTACAGTACTCCTTTTACTGTACGCACTTTACTTTATGAAAAGTATTGCGATTGTAGCAATTCACTTCTCTTGCATGAGAAAGAAGACTGTTCAATAAATAACCTCTTTTATTGAAAACGCCCGTCTCTCTGTTTCTCTGCACTTCTGGTGAAACTAAGCATGCACGATTGACTGAGTAAAATAGCTATCTATTGTTTCCGCGACTCTGGAGATATACTCCTTATTCTTGGAGGAGCAAAGTTGTCATGTTTATGCGGTTGTCAGAAACTAATCCCTTCTTGTGAATTCGAGAAAGTTTCTAGTGACCTCTGAGCTAGCTGGCATTCATAATTAAGTCCAACATATTCAATAGAGACCTAGTCGACCTAAGTCCTACGTCTAAACTATCGTTTATGTTTTTCCAATGCGCAGAGCCTATTGAAAATATAGGAACTACACTACATGGCGCCCAACGGTTGGTAAGGCGATAATTTAACACTAGATACTAGAGTAACTCAGTCGTGCTTTTCACACAGACCTCTTTTCCCGTAAAAGCTCCAATAGACGTCTGGAGTGGGTAAAAGGTTAATATCCGCCAAAACTTAGTAGGAGGAGATTCCTATGTATTAGTTTTCGGTTTAGTCAACGTTGAAGGATAGAGTGTTCCAAAATATTGTGCACCTAATCTTTGTTTCCTTGAAACTTGCTCTGCAAACTTTCTGTCAGCAAAAAATGACGGATAGTGACGAAGAAAGGGAGAGAGCTAGAATAGCAGCTCAAGTGGTCTTAGATGACACAGCTCTCCAACAAAATGACCCGGATGCTATATTCATCCCGGCAAATATAAGGAAAACCATAACTATAAAACTTATAGAAAATGGAGTATCAACAAGAGGTGGTACAGTCATATTTGTCGTAGAGGCACATGAATATCGGCAGACAGAGGTATTCTATTCATGGATAACTCTTCCAGCAGCAAATGCTGTGACACACGAGTACCACTGCTACAAAGCAGAGGAACCTCCAGAGGAATACATCCCTTTCGAGGACGTTGAAATTCCACTAACTTACCAAGAGCATCAGCTCTGGTTTAATGACGCCCTAAAACATCAAAATCACATTACCAGGCTCGGTCCACTAGGTTGACCAGGAGCCACATGGCCGGTTCTAGTCAGCTATACACCACATCCTGACATTGAAGAAATGTCAGACCAAGAACTTTTAGTTCAGCTAAAACAATTAATTAAAATACAAAGACAATTGGTCCAATATGTCATGCGGACTTTAACAGTCCAACCAGCAATAAAAATTCCACAGCACACCCCTCACCAGGGGAACACAAATAAAATTACACCATAGACTATACAATCAGTCATTGGCAAATTACCCGCAAAACGGGAACAAATTCCATTCTGGTTAGCTCAAAAAATTACTCAAATAGAGGCTGTATTTCCTGATAGTACACCTACTGAAAAACACAGAATTCTGACAATCTGTCTACCAATGGGGATCGCACCACATGTGGAGGACTGTGACACTTGGGGAACAGTCTTTGCTTCAATATACACAAAAACACATGTTATGTTATGTGTTATGCTGGTGTTAGATGCTTTGGGCACTGTGCCACTGCTATTCAGTGCCACAGTGCAAGTACTCCCTATTGTAAATTGATGTGCTAATCAGTAGTTCCATGTTTGGCTATTTGGTTTACTTGTCAGACTCTAGTCTAGTGCTCTAAGTGTGACACGGCGTGTAATTCAAATGCTGCTGGTGGGCCTGCAGCACTGGTTGTACCACCCACAGATGCAGCCTTGTAAAAATGTGTCTAAGGTCTGCCATTGCAGAGCCTGCGTGCAGTCTGGTACTGTCATGCTGACTGGGCAAGTGCACCCACTTCCCAGTCCCTAAACCTTCCCATTTCTTCATATGGTAGTCCCAAGGGGTGCATTGTAAGTATAAGCTAGGACAAGCCCTTATGTGTGTGGCATGTCCTAATAGTGAATTATAGCCATTTTCGTTTTTCACTATTGCAAGGCTACCTGTTCTCCATAGGCCAGAATGGGCTGTAGGAATTATTACATTTTTATAATCCTAACTGTCTCAGAGAACATGGTAGAAATTCGAGTTTAGTATGCCTGAACTTAAAATAATAAAATACATCTTTTAGTAAAGTTTATTTTAATATTCGGTGTTTGCAAATACCATTTTTAGAAAGTAGGTATTTGCTTGCCTAACCATTCAAACCTGTCTCTGCTAGGTTGTATATTCCTATGTCTGGTTTTGAGAGTGACAGGGCTGGGGAATTCCAGGAGACAGGCCGAGTCACCGAGTGGTGAATAGAGAGATCTGCATCTAGATGGGAGGGAAGAGTAGCACCTGAACCTTGAATAGGGCTGTGCCTGCCTTCCACCATGCTGGCTCCACCCTCTAGGGTGCGGCTGATGTATCTGCCCTGCACACTGAAAGAAGAGAAGGAGTCCTGTAAACAAAGTGCTCCAGGACTGTACTTGCCTTCCACAATGCTGGCTTCACCCCACACAATTGTTTCTGCCCTGCACTGTGAAAGGAAAGAGGAAGCCTGGTAAACAGAGTGCTTCATAACTGGTTTGGACTGGGCAAAGGCCCCTCTCCCCTCAGAGAAAAAAGGATTTCTGGGTATAAATATTGGGACCCTGATCCCATGAAATTAGATCACCCTTGGGCTACAAGAAGAAACCTTTACTGAGGAGAGGAACCTGAAGAAACTGAGGAGAGACTATTCCCAAGCTGAAGTGCTGCTTGGGGGATTGGCCTGCAGTGGTTGCCTTACTGCCAAAGGAACGAGAAAGAAACTTTGTGTACTTTGCTTTCAACTTGTGAAGGATCTCCAAGGGCTTGGAAAAGAGCTTGCCTCCTGCTGAAGTCTCAGGGACAACAAACTTCACCCCCCAGAGTTCTTGTGGAAGTGCCTGCTGCTGTTTTGAGCCTTCTGAGGAACTGCGTGTCGCAAGGAACTGGAGGCGCGACTCAATGAGAAGAAGCGTGTCACCGTCACAACTCCGAAGGAGGGTGTCGCCGCTGGAACTGTCGCACTGCACCGCATCGGAGAGAAACGTGCCGCAATGAAGAGGAAGCGTGTTGCCATCGCTGCTGCTGACGTCGCAACTCCGAAGAAGGAGGGTGTCGCCGCTATAGTTGTCGCACTGCACCAGTAGAAGAATCTTGCAACGCGGTCGGAGTGTCGCCATCGCTGTGCCTGCCATTTCAACTCCGAAGCAGGAGGTTGTCACCGCTGGAACTGTCCCAATGCACCGCATCGACCAAGAGCACCTCGCATCCCCAAGAAGTGCGCTGCTGCCATCACATCTTGGATGTCTCCGCTGTAGTTGTCGCATCGAGCGGAAGCTTCGCGCATCGTGGAGAAGAGCGTCGCCGCTGGAGCTGTTGCCGTCGCATCGTAAGGGTGTCACCGCTGCAGTCCATGCATCGAACCGAGGACTTCTCACATCCCCGAGAAGCGTGCCGCATCTGGAAGATCTTCACGTCTTTATTTCTTTGTATCTGAACTTTGCCGCATTTCCCATCGCTGCGACATTGCTTGTCGTGGAAGTGCAACGCAACTTAAGGTACATTGATGCAGAGTGTCGCATCTAAGAACTGAATTGAACTAAGCTTAAATCTACCATCTTAAAGTAATCCTAGTGTGTATATTTGTCGTTTATGGTCTTACGGTAACTCTATATAAAGTCTACTTATTTTTTATAGAAAACCTGTGTGGTGTCCATTTGTAGAGTTGTCACTGGGTAACTGTATGTGGTCACAACTGCTTAACTTACAACACCTCTGAAATAAGACTTAACTGCTCGCGCCACGCAGCCTAGAGGGTGACGAGGGGTTATTTTAAGAGTGTTATCCCCTTGTCATGACTAGGGGAGAGGGTCCCTATTTGTCACAAGTACCTACCTGTGCCAACTAGAGAACCCCAAATCGAACAAACCCATTAAAATCACTGATGTTAGTGCCCCTTACCCAACCACTCAGTACTTTACTGGAGTAATCACGGAAAATCCCCTAAGACTGGTTTGCTCGTTCCTGGCTGTCTCTAAACCTCGTGGGGTACTTCTCGGGGGTGAACCCAAATGTGGTGATAAGAATGGCTTTCATATGTACATACCTCATCTGGTCCTCTGCCTCTAGTGTCAGAAGTATATTCTTCCTCACTGTATGAATGTGTTTTCAGGGACTTTACCCCCAATTTGTCTGGACCCTATGAATCCTGAGGGCTATCTCATAGGCTGAAAACCACTTGTCAATGTCATCCCTAACCACCATAAACTATTTCCTCCTGACAGATCCCCTGTCTCTTACGAAGGTTGGAGGATAGAGCTAAAAGGGTACTTTGAAGATACTCTTGAATTTAGAGGGAGAAAGATCTTTGGTAAAATGTATGTATCCATCAAAGGTTTAAACATCCTCGGATGGTTTCATCAGGGGTTGTTTAAAATGATTCTCAGACCAGGCACAAAAGACCCCATTTCAGTTGTGCAAACTGATGATTTTGTTGACAAGTTGGTTGAGAGTTTTCCCACTGTTTTTGGTAACGGACTAGGGGAGGTGAAGGGGTTTAAGCACACCATTAGAGTTAAAGACAATGCCATTCCTGTTAAGCACAGATTAAGGAATGTCCCATTTAGTGTAAGGGAACAGTTGGAAACAGAATTGAATGGTCTTTGTAAAAAAGGGATAATAGAACCTATCGAATCTTCGCTTTGTCTTTCCCCCCTAGTCGTCGCTAAGAAGAAAAATGGCGAGCTTCGCGTCTGTGTTGATTTACGCAGTCTGAATAGGAACATTTGGGTAGATTCTTTTCCCCTTCCTAAAATTCCAGATATGCTTTTGCTTATTAATGGTTCAAAGTGGTTTAGCAAACTAGACTTAGCGTCTGCTTACCACCAGGTTGTCTTAGATCCTGCTTCCAAACATCTCACTGCTTTTGTGTCCCCTGTGGGTTCTTTCCAATACTGTCACATGCCTTTTGGATTGGCCTCTGCGGTGGCAGTATTTCAAAGAATCATGTCAAATCTTTTAAAGAACATCGAAGGAGTTGTTGTCTTTCAGGACGATGTTTTGATTCATGGGGCTACTTGTGAAGTGCATGATGAGATCTTAAGAAGAGTGTTAGGGGCATTGCGTAATGGTGGGGTTGTTTTGAAAAAGGAGAAGTGCGTGTTCAGAACGCATAAAGTAGAATATCTTGGCCATGTTTGTCGGAAAATGGTGTGGAGCCAAGACCAGGTTTAGTAAAAGCGATTGTAGATAGTTCACCTCCTAAGGATAAAAGTGGTTTGAAATCATTTATTGGTTTATGTGAATTTTACTCACATTTTATTCCAGACTATGCAACCAAGGTGCAGCCATTGTCAAACATGCTCAAAAGAGAGGTTCCTTTTGTTTGGGATGTTCGATGCGATTCTGTTTTTAGCTGGATTAAACAACAATTAGTGAGTTCAAAAGTGTTGAAGCCTTTCAATCCCAATGCCATGTGTACTATTACTGTGGATGCTAGTGGGTTAGGATTGGGAGCTGTTCTAACTCAGGAAGTAAATGGTGTAGAGCAAACTTTAGGTTATGCTTCTAGAGTTCTTCGTGGTTCAGAATTTAACTTTGCCGTAATTGAAAAAGAACTTTTGGCGGGCTGGTGGGAGATAAGGAAGTTTAACCCTTATATCTGGGGAAAACATTTCCAGTTAAGGACTGACCACAGCCCATTAGTTTCTATTCTTTCAGGAGATAGGGTGAAAGAGCATTCAACAAGGATAGCTAGACTTTCAACGAAGTTACTTCTATATGTTTTCGAGATAACATATATCCCTGGAAGCAAAAATATAAGAGACGATTATTTTTCTAGAAATCCCATTGAAACTGATTGTGAGAATGGTTTTGAGGAGGATTATGATGAGGAAGACTGTTTTGTTGCTTCAGTTGGTATGGATGATATGTTCTCCATTAGTGAAGCTGAATGGAGGGAACATCTATCTAAAGACGTTCTTCTTAACGAAGTTATAAGATGTGTAAAAGAAGGTTGGCCTAGAGGGAAAAATGTTCATGATTCTCTACAAACTTTTGTGAAAGTTTCTAGTGAACTTTCCATTGAAGGTGGGTTGTTAATGCGTGGCTATAGATTGGTTCCTCCAGATGATCTTAGGACCAGAATTGTCAAAGGTGCACATGAGGGTCATCAGGGTAAAACTTTGACTAAAAGAAGGGTCCGTGAGCATTTCTGGTGGCGGCAGATGGATCAGGATATTGATACGGTTGTTGAGGAGTGTGTGATTTGTTCGAGTGCTGAAAAGAGTTTGAAGGTACGCTCTCCACCTTTGCAACCTATTGTTCTTCCACCGTACAAGTCAGAGGCCACCGAAGTCATCTGTGGCGTCCCCCAAGGATCCTCTCTGAGCCCCACCCTCTTCAACGTCTACATGAGCCCCCTCGCGGCCATCGTACGCAAACACAACCTCAGCATAATCTCCTACGCCGACGACACCCAGCTGATCCTCTCCCTGACCAACGACCCCGCCGCCGCCAGAGCCAACCTGCACGAAGGGATGAAAGAGGTAGCCGAGTGGATGACGACCAGCCGCCTGAAACTGAACTCGGACAAGACGGAGGTCCTCATCCTGGGCTCCTCACCCTCCGCCTGGGACGACTCCTGGTGGCCTCCCGCCCTGGGCACCGCACCCAAACCGACAGACCATGCACGCAACCTGGGCGTCATCCTGGACTCCTCCCTCTCCATGACCAGGCAAGTCAACAACGTCTCCTCGGCGTGCTTCAACATCCTACGCATGCTACGGAAGATCTTCTGGTGGATCCCCACCGAGACCAGGAAGACCGTCACCCAGGCCCTCGTCACCAGCCGACTGGACTACGGCAACGCCCTCTACGCCGGTACCACCGCCAAGCTCCAGAAGAGACTCCAGCGGATCCAGAACGCCTCAGCCAGACTCATCCTCGACATCCCACGAACCAGCCACATCTCCGGACATCTGAGAGACCTTCACTGGCTCCCCGTCAACAAAAGAATCACCTTCCGCCTCCTCACCCACGCACACAAAGCCCTACACGACCAAGGCCCGAGCTACCTCAACAGCCGAGTCAACTTCTACGCTCCCAAACGCCACCTCCGATCAGCCAACCACGCCCTCGCCGCCGTCCCCCGCATCCGAAGAACGACTACAGGAGGAAGGTCCTTCTCCTACCTGGCCGCCAAGACCTGGAACTCCCTCCCTCCCGACCTGCGCCTGACCCAAGACCACCTCTCCTTCAGGAAGAAGCTGAAGAACTGGCTGTTCGAGCAGTAGCGGCACCCCCCCCCCCCCCCCCCCCCCAGCGCCTTGAGACCCTATGGGTATGTAGCGCGCTTTATAAGTGTCACTGATTGATTGATTCTTCCTGATAGACCCTGGGAGAAAATAGGAATTGATTTAGTTGGGCCTTTTTATTTGCTTCCTTCATCCTCAAGGTTTGCCATAGTCGCTGTTGACTACTATTCTAAATGGCCGGAGGTACGTTTTGTTGGTGATCCCAATTCAAAATTTTTTATTGACTTTTTAAAAGACCTTTTTCTACGGGAAGGTTTTCCATCCACGATTGTGAGTGATAACGGTGTTCAATTCGTTAGTCAAGAGTTCAACACCTTTTTGTGCCAAAGTGGGATCAATCATTTGAAAAGCGCCCTCTATCACCCACAAACTAATGGTTTAGTGGAGCGCATGAACAGGGTCTTGAATAATTGTGTACAATGGGCTATTACACAACGTTGTCATGTTCCTAATGCTGTCAGATCCATGTTGTGGTTCTATCGTACCACGCCACATTCCTCAACTAAGGTTTCTCCTTACGAATTATTACGAGGGAGAAAACCATGCTCTAAGATTTGTCCTGGTTGGATGTCACAATGGGTGAAGTTAAATTCCCTGAGCAATGTGGATGAGATAGTTAGGCGTAATGTCACACAAGCTCAGTCTAAACAGAAACTTAATTTTGACTCAAGGAAAAGAGTTGTGACTCAACAGTTTTCTGTTGGTGATAGGATTCGTATCAAATTACCTGTGCATACCACTAAAGGCAGTGGCAAATTCTCTGAGCCTTTCATTATTGATAAAGTTTGTGGTAATGCTGTGAGAGTGAATATGAAGAACGGGTGGAATATTGCCAGAGTTGTCAAAGCTAATGATAGTGTCAAAAAGAATACTAGTTCTGCTTTAAGTTCCTCTTCTAGCGGAAGAGACTCTGTGTCTTCTGACGCTGTGGCCGGTGATGATTTGTCTCCTTCTCACTCTTCTGATCAAGTGGGTCTACGCAGGAGCAATCGTCAGCCTTCTATTCCAGCAAGGTATTGTTAAGTTTGTTAGCTATTTATCCTGCTAATGCGTTTTGTATTTCTTTCAAGTTTGTGCATGTTCAATTTTTAGAATGCTCTGTCTGTGTTCTGACTCCTGGTTCTAAATAGAACGGGTTTCAAAATGTTAACGATGTTCTTGAGCTGTTTAAGTGTTAGCTGCTGCGCATCACCTGTGTATCATTAAAGCTCTCCTTCAACATCATCCTGTGTACGAGTGCTGATACTACAACCAGTCTTTAGGGATGTGGGCATTCCTTTCTCCACTGGACACTGTACTGTCGCTGCTACTTTTACTGCCGGACTCAGTGTGCTGTTTAGCCTTTATGTACAGCTCTTCAAGAATTCTTTCTAACAGTGACTTTCTCAGAATTGTGACTTAAATCAGACTTTGCTATTAAATAGAATTTTAAATTATAATTCATTTGAGTGTAAACGGCATATCTCTATCTTTTCCCAAACCAAAGTTTTCACTTATTGAATGTAATAATGTAACCTGGTGTTAGACAATGGGAGTGATAGGTCTTGCAACAGGGAAATCGACTTTTGGTCTGCCAGCATTCGTAAAACATAGGTACACATGTCCTACATTTAAAATCAAATAACCCTGCCATGTGAGCCTTTCAAGCCTACCTTAGGGGTGACTTATACATTTTAAAATAGAAGGTTTAGGCCAGGCAAAATATATATTTTATTATTTCAACAACAAAAGAGCAACTAACGGTTAGATCACTACGTGTAAGTGAAAAAACAGAATAAACAAATCATTATGGAGAAACAACCTATTTGTAATGAAAAAAAGGTACTATTTGTAAGAAGAACCCTCACTCATCCTAGTGATGACATGCTTCATCATGGGGTTCCCACGGGGGAAACCGAGTATCTCCCCGTGTGCTTCAACGCCTGCAATTGCATCGGAGCAGGTTGGTAGTGAAATGAGTGCTATGTGCTAAGTGATTGTGAGTGAAAATTTAAAAGTAAACAGCAGTACCTCAAAAAAACTTTATTCGTAGGTCTGCTGATCACATTAAAAATGGGTGGGGAGACCGTTATATTGATTGTAATAATCACTATCTCCTACAGAATTAATAAGGTCAACATGTTTCTGCTGTCAAAAGAAGCCATTTGTGGCGCAGCTTTCATCAGGACCATAAATGTGTAATCCCCCGGGGGTCCGTGCGCGCTAAGGCACGTCCACACCGTGAAGATATTATGTGAAAAACAAGAAAAAGGGACTTACGGTTTTGTACCGTGTCGTAATGTACTCGCGGTAAATCAACCGGAGCTCAACCTGAAATAACATACCAACGTAAAACATCATTCATTACATGTTTGTTTAGTATCAAAAACTCATTTAGCCAACATCATTATTGTGGTTGTCTCCATGTTTCAACATCTGTGCTGTGCCTGTAATCTTATAAGAATAATGTCTTCAGATTATAGGGCAATCTTTAATATCACCATACCCTCTATCTAAGGGTTCTAAAACTCCACCAAACTTTTTGGTCATTTTAGGAATTGTGTCTTTTTCTCAATTCGAAAAAAAGGAAGAACGTTGCTTTAAAACCAAGAAATACATTCTCTCAAGCTACCCCTGTTCTAAAATGGAAGACATTGTGTGTTAGACCCCACAATCGAATCTTAAAATCTCTCAAAGAATACTACACATACACACAAAAGTGTAGTCATTGGCAGAAGTCTCTACTCACATCAAATCAGATCATAGATATGCCCCTTAGAGAAACAGCGCGGCTCAGTCTTCACGCTGCGTGTCCACTGTAAAAATGACATAAAAACATGACCCGTTTTTTACAAACTGCATGCTCCGGCTGTGGCGTCTTTTCTAAAGAAATAAACCCATTAGAGTTCACCCTTTTCAAACCCGCTACCAGTCAGCAAGCACTTACTTCAACCGCAGCGACTCGCCGCCGTCCACCTAATCTGGAAAAACGCTGTTCTCTGAACATCACGGACACCGGCTTGCGCACAATATTATGCGCTGTGTGAACGTCATCACACATGCAGCGTAACGTGGCTAGGTTCGTTAGTGCTGCGGGCAACATAAAAAGTGGACTAAGCACACGTTGTTTCAACTACAAAGTGCATTCCCATTATATTTGATATTTTCCTATGGATGTTATTCGATAAATGACGATTGCCATCTCTCTATGTAGGTCCAAATCTTGTGAATTAAATAAATGTCAAATTCCTTCTCTCATTGAGCCTCATATGACTTCGAATCAAATTCAGGTTGGGACACCAAACAAAGGAGGAAGCAACACAAAGAGTGGACTAAACACCCACCCTTCAGATTGATTGGAAGTTGCATGCAGTCATCATACATATACACACTAAGCACAGAATTTATTACATCGACGTTCTGTGCAATCTATTACTTTCACACTTGTGTGTATCTACACCCAAAAACAAATAGATGGTTTATTTGTTGTTCTCATTCAGTTTATTCCTTGATTGAGAGTGTTGGGCAGGATTATGAATGGGACAACAAAGAAAAAGAAAAAGAAAATTACAATTCATCGTCTCCCATATAAAGCAGTGCTTATATCAGTATATGGTGGTGCAATTGGCAATTTGACAATTCTGTTTTGCATTATATGTTGATTATGTCTATAATCACATGTACCTAGCAGAAAAAAGGAATCTTTGCTCGTACAGTAATTTAGAATTCAGAATATTGAGACAAGCGTCATAATTGTTTACTTGAGCAGCCTCAGCGTCTCATTACAGTATTCCAAGGGATATCATCATTCAACCCGGATACATGGCTAGACAAGCGATGTATCCATCTCTGTTCCTTCTCAAACAGACTTGACTCTGTTCCATGTTCCAGGTGCTCCAGCACAGTCCAATGGATATCTGTAGGGGAGTGTTTGCGCTCTTTAAAATGTGTCGTGAATTTGGTGTTATCTTTGCCACATCTTATGTTGCTACGATGTTCACCAATCCGGAGCCTGACCATCCTCTTGGTCATTCCTACATATCTCAATCCGCACGGGCATAATATTAAATAAACAACATTACACGTGTTACAATTCGTGTGTTGTCGTTGCTGCCAAGTTTTTCCTGGTTCCAGAGACAGTACTTTAGATGCGGATGTGAGGGAACAGACACTGCATCCTCCGCAAGGAAAGTGACCACATACAGGAGGAAGACCCCATGCATCCAAGACACTTCTTGTTTTCTGTTCGTGTCGTCGTGGGCAGGTATGTACCAAAGAGTCTTTCAAACTCCTAGCTCTCTTAAAAGAGAATAAAGGTTTCTCCCAAGTACAGTTATTGGAGGTCAAGATTCTCCAGTGTTTTTTGATGCTACGACTTACTGCATTCGAGGCTACATTGTACGTCGTGACACATGTCAGAGGTATCTCTTGGTTAGTTGCTCTTGGAATGTTTTCCAGAAGAGCATCGCGATTTTGATTGCGTGCCCTCTTATAGCTTTTACCCAAAAGGTGATTAGGATATCCTCTCCTTTGTAGTTTCTTTGTGAGGTCCTGAGCTTGTGTCTTATAATCTGAGACCTCACTACAATTCCTCCTGATCCGGAGGTATTGTCCAAAGGGAAGATTCTCTCTCAATGGTTGAGGGTGGAAACTAGAGTAATGTAGTAGGTTGTTCTTCGCAGTTGGTTTAAAATAGGTTTTAGATGTTAAGTTTCTGCCTACTCTCGTGATTCTCACATCCAGGAATACAATCTCAGTACTGTCATATTCATGTGTGAACTTGAGATGTAAATCCTGGTTGTTAAGCCATCCGAAAAAGCCAAGTAGAGACTCCTCGTCACCCTTCCAAATTAGCAGCACATTATCTATATATCTCTGCCATAGAATGATGTTTGTGATGTGGGGGTTAGTATTGGGTAGAATGTATTTGCTCTCAAAATTGAAAACATACAACCCCGCCACGCTTGGGGCAAATGTGCTTCCCATAGACGTGCCGGTGGCTTGTAGGTAGAGATCATCCTCATATTTGAAAAAATTCCTCTTCAGTGCTAGTGTCGCACAATCAACAACAAAAGACCGAGATGTCTGATACTGCCAGTCGGTTTGTTCTAATGTATGTGCAATTACCTCGATGGTGGCATCCTGAGGTATTGAGGTATATAGACTCTCTATGTCTAATGTTGCCAGGAGACGGGTTCTTCTGGCATAGTTATAGTCTGTAGCAGAGCCAGGAGACTTTTGGTATCTTTGATGTATGTGCTTGTCATTTCGATGATGGGCCGTAGGAAGAAATCGCAGTATTTCGACAGAGGTTCCAACAGGGAACCAAGACCTGAAACAATTGGTCTCCCAGGAGGTGGAAGGATCCCTTTGTGGGTCTTAGGGAGTATGTAAAAATACGGTATTTTCCCATCTGTCATTGTCAGGAAATCTGCTTCTTGTTTACTTATCTCCCCATTATGTTCGGCCTCCATCACTAGGTCAATTATCTCTGTTTTCAAGCTGAGAGATGGATCTTCCCTTAATCGTATGTAATTCGTATGGTTACTTAGAAGGCGGCGGCATTCTTGATCATAATCCTCTTTATTCAGGATAACAATGCCACCCCCTTTGTCAGCACTCTTAATCACTATTTTGTTGTTATCTTGTAGTGAGCGAATTGCTTGGAACTCCATGGAGGTTAAGTTCTTGTAAGGAACTGGAGTCTGTAAGGACTCGACATCATTGATAACCGCCTGCTCATCCCCAATTATACCCACAACCGCCTTTTTTAGGGAGAGGCCGGGGGAAGAAAGGGAAATGGAGAGGGTCCAACCAGGTACATTGGGAGACAACGGAATCGGTGGGCGACAACACGAGGAGCAAGACATCCGACCAGAGAGCCGGACCAAGCAATCAGAAACCTTAGTTCTGAATCTCTCCACAACCAACCTAACCACTCTTGAAATGATAGTATTAGAAAAGGGTTTAGGATTTGTTCCAACACCGGGCTTTGACAAATTCAAACTACGCTGTGAGTTGAGTGATTTTTTCCATAAATTACGGTTAAAATATTTTTTTGAGAAACAAACCATGGGAGACACACAAACAACAGGAGGTGACACGGATTTTAGACCCAAATCCACTTTCACCCCACCAACGCATATGATCTCACCAGGTCTTCTGGCATTTGAGCAGGCGGTTATCAATGATGTCGAGTCCTTACAGACTCCAGTTCCTTACAAGAACTTAACCTCCATGGAGTTCCAAGCAATTCGCTCACTACAAGATAACAACAAAATAGTGATTAAGAGTGCTGACAAAGGGGGTGGCATTGTTATCCTGAATAAAGAGGATTATGATCAAGAATGCCGCCGCCTTCTAAGTAACCATACGAATTACATACGATTAAGGGAAGATCCATCTCTCAGCTTGAAAACAGAGATAATTGACCTAGTGATGGAGGCCGAACATAATGGGGAGATAATTAAACAAGAAGCAGATTTCCTGACAATGACAGATGGGAAAATACCGTATTTGTACATACTCCCTAAGACACACAAAGGTATCCTTCCACCTCCTGGGAGACCAATTGTTTCAGGTCTTGGTTCCCTGTTGGAACCTCTGTCGAAATACTGCGATTTCTTCCTACGGCCCATCATCGAAATGACAAGCACATACATCAAAGATACCAAAAGTCTCCTGGCTATGCTACAGACTATAACTATGCCAGAAGAACCCTGTCTCCTGGCAACATTAGACATAGAGAGTCTATATACCTCAATACCTCAGGATGCCACCATCGAGGTAATTGCACATACATTAGAACAAACCGACTGGCAGTATCAGACATCTCGTTCTTTTGTTGTTGATTGTGCGACACTAGCACTGAAGAGGAATTTTTTCAAATATGAGGATGATCTCTACCTACAAGCCACCGGCACGTCTATGGGAAGCACATTTGCCCCAAGCGTGGCGGGGTTGTATGTTTTCAATTTTGAGAGCAAATACATTCTACCCAATACTAACCCCCACATCACAAACATCATTCTATGGCAGAGATATATAGATGATGTGCTGCTAATTTGGAAGGGTGACGAGGAGTCTCTACTTGGCTTTTTCGAATGGCTTAACAACCAGGATTTACATCTCAAGTTCACACATGAATATGACAGTACTGAGATTGTATTCCTGGACGTGAGAATCACGAGAGTAGGCAGAAACGTAACATCTAAAACCTATTTTAAACCAACTGCGAAGAACAACCTACTACATTACTCTAGTTTCCACCCTCAACCATTGAGAGAGAATCTTCCCTTTGGACAATACCTCCGGATCCGGAGGAATTGTAGTGAGGTCTCAGATTATAAGACACAAGCTCAGGACCTCACAAAGAAACTACAAAGGAGAGGATATCCTAATCACCTTTTGGGTAAAAGCTATAAGAGGGCACGCAATCAAAATCGCGATGCTCTTCTGGAAAACATTCCAAGAGCAACTAACCAAGAGATACCTCTGACATGTGTCACGACGTACAATGTAGCCTCGAATGCAGTAAGTCGTAGCATCAAAAAACACTGGAGAATCTTGACCTCCAATAACTGTACTTGGGAGAAACCTTTATTCTCTTTTAAGAGAGCTAGGAGTTTGAAAGACTCTTTGGTACATACCTGCCCACGACGACACGAACAGAAAACAAGAAGTGTCTTGGATGCATGGGGTCTTCCTCCTGTATGTGGTCACTTTCCTTGCGGAGGATGCAGTGTCTGTTCCCTCACATCCGCATCTAAAGTACTGTCTCTGGAACCAGGAAAAACTTGGCAGCAACGACAACACACGAATTGTAACACGTGTAATGTCGTTTATTTAATATTATGCCCGTGCGGATTGAGATATGTAGGAATGACCAAGAGGATGGTCAAGCTCCGGATTGGTGAACATCGTAGCAACATAAGTTGTGGCAAAGATAACACCAAATTCACGACACATTTTAAAGAGCGCAAACACTCCCCTACAGATATCCATTGGACTGTGCTGGAGCACCTGGAACATGGAACAGAGTCAAGTCTGTTTGAGAAGGAACAGAGATGGATACATCGCTTGTCTAGCCATGTATCCGGGTTGAATGATGATATCCCTTGGAATACTGTAATGAGACGCTGAGGCTGCTCAAGTAAACAATTATGACGCTTGTCTCAATATTCTGAATTCCAAATTACTGTACGAGCAAAGATTCCTTTTTTCTGCTAGGTACATGTGATTATAGACATAATCAACATATAATGCAAAACAGAATTGTCAAATTGCCAATTGCACCACCATATACTGATATAAGCACTGCTTTATATGGGAGTTATATGGGAGACGATGAATTGTAATTTTCTTTTTCTTTTTCTTTGTTGTCCCATTCATAATCCTGCCCAACACTCTCAATCAAGGAATAAACTGAATGAGAACAACAAATAAACCATCTATTTGTTTTTGGGTGTAGATAC
Source organism: Lissotriton helveticus (assembly GCF_964261635.1). NCBI lineage: Eukaryota > Metazoa > Chordata > Amphibia > Caudata > Salamandridae > Lissotriton > Lissotriton helveticus. The sequence goes on along the minus strand of NC_136059.1, from coordinate 2,123,695,413 downwards.
ACACAAGTGTGAAAGTAATAGATTGCACAGAACGTCGATGTAATAAATTCTGTGCTTAGTGTGTATATGTATGATGACTGCATGCAACTTCCAATCAATCTGAAGGGTGGGTGTTTAGTCCACTCTTTGTGTTGCTTCCTCCTTTGTTTGGTGTCCCAACCTGAATTTGATTCGAAGTCATATGAGGCTCAATGAGAGAAGGAATTTGACATTTATTTAATTCACAAGATTTGGACCTACATAGAGAGATGGCAATCGTCATTTATCGAATAACATCCATAGGAAAATATCAAATATAATGGGAATGCACTTTGTAGTTGAAACAACGTGTGCTTAGTCCACTTTTTATGTTGCCCGCAGCACTAACGAACCTAGCCACGTTACGCTGCATGCGTGATGACGTTCACACAGCGCATAACATTGTGCGCAAGCCGGTGTCCGTGATGTTCAGAGAACAGCGTTTTTCCAGATTAGGTGGACGGCGGCGAGTCGCTGCGGTTGAAGTAAGTGCTTGCTGACTGGTAGCGGGTTTGAAAAGGGTGAACTCTAATGGGTTTATTTCTTTAGAAAAGACGCCACAGCCGGAGCATGCAGTTTGTAAAAAACGGGTCATGTTTTTATGTCATTTTTACAGTGGACACGCAGCGTGAAGACTGAGCCGCGCTGTTTCTCTAAGGGGCATATCTATGATCTGATTTGATGTGAGTAGAGACTTCTGCCAATGACTACACTTTTGTGTGTATGTGTAGTATTCTTTGAGAGATTTTAAGATTCGATTGTGGGCTCTAACACACAATGTCTTCCATTTTAGAACAGGGGTAGCTTGAGAGAATGTATTTCTTGGTTTTAAAGCAACGTTCTTCCTTTTTTTCGAATTGAGAAAAAGACACAATTCCTAAAATGACCAAAAAGTTTGGTGGAGTTTTAGAACCCTTAGATAGAGTGTATGGTGATATTAAAGATTGCCCTATAATCTGAAGACATTATTTTTATAAGATTACAGGCACAGCACAGATGTTGAAACATGGAGACAACCACAATAATGATGTTGGCTAAATGAGTTTTTGATACTAAACAAACATGTAATGAATGATGTTTTACGTTGGTATGTTATTTCAGGTTGGGCTCCGGTTGATTTACCGCGAGTACATTACGACACGGTACAAAACCGTAAGTCCCTTTTTCTTGTTTTTCACATAATATCTTCACGGTGTGGACGTGCCTTAGCGCGCACGGACCCCCGGGGGATTACACATTTATGGTCCTGATGAAAGCTGCGCCACAAATGGCTTCTTTTGACAGCAGAAACATGTTGACCTTATTAATTCTGTAGGAGATAGTGATTATTACAATCAATATAACGGTCTCCCCACCCATTTTTAATGTGATCAGCAGACCTACGAATAAAGTTTTTTTGAGGTACTGCTGTTTACTTTTAAATTTTAACTCACAATCACTTAGCACATAGCACTCATTTCACTACCAACCTGCTCCGCTGCAATTGCAGGCGTTGAAGCACACGGGGGAGATACTCGGTTTCCCCCGTGGGAACCCCATGATGAAGCATGTCATCACTAGGATGAGTGAGGGTTCTTCTTACAAATAGTACCTTTTTTTCATTACAAATAGGTTGTTTCTCCATAATGATTTGTTTATTCTGTTTTTTCACTTACACGTAGTGATCTAACTGTTAGTTGCTCTTTTGTTGTTGAAATATTTTGTAGTGGGGTAGAAGAGTAACTATCTTTAACCCTGACTCTCCTGTTGATGAAAGCAATTTTGCAGCGCACAGCTGCGAGAGTATATTCTGTTCATTGTTGCTTACCCTTGTTTAATACAGAATGGAAGATCTAGGTCTCTCTTATTCTAGAGAAGAAGTTGATGCTCTCTTAGGGGATGCGTCGTTATTTGCAGATCCACTTATCTCCCAGACTATCTCCCAAACAACCGAGTGGGATAAGCTTGGGGAACAGAAGAGAAGCCGCATTAGGGCCATCTAATTAAAAATACAGCTCCTAAAGGACTACTAGTAACTAATGCCCCAAGGATTTTTCTTGAGGACGTAACATTCAGAAAGGAATGGGCACAAATAGCCTGGCACTGCACCAGGGACTGGGCAATTTTGATAATTAAAACTGCTCTGAGACTATCAGAAGCCTTACAAATTGAGATCCAACAGACCGAAAGCCATTTCAGGGCAACCCTGACTGGATATAGGAAAAAACTAGATGATCTCAATAAAGAGATGAATGAATATAAAGAAGGTTTGGCACAATCAAAAGCCCAGAAATTCCAAAAAGACTTGACACGTTGGTCATATGTGAAGGCCTACCCATACACCAGTCCCGACTTCACCCCGCCATCTAAGACAGACTACAACTCTGATGCTTCGGGAGATTCGAATAATAGCGACTCCAGCACAGGGAGTACGGGAAAAAAGAACAGGGGTCGGGGGAGAGGAAGAGGTGCCCAATATCGTGGCCACCAAGCATACCAACAGGAAGGCTATCTAGGTGCCTATCAACAACTCCTACCTTTCCCACCAATGATGGGATGGAACCCACCTTTTGGCCCACCACAGCCACAGTTCTATCAACCCCAATTATACCCACAACCGCCTTTTGTAGGGAGAGGCCGGGGGAAGAAAGGGAAATGGAGAGAGTCCAACCAGGTACATTGGGAGACAACGGAATCGGTGGGCGACAACACGAGGAGCAAGACATCCGACCAGAGAGCCGGACCAAGCAATCAGAAACCTTAGTTCTGAATCTCTCCACAACCAACCTAACCACTCCTGAAATGAGAGTATTAGAAAAGGGTTTAGGATTTGTTCCAACACCGGGCTTTGACAAATTCAAACTACGCTGTGAGTTGAGTGATTTTTTCCGTAAATTACGGTTAAAATATTTTTTTGAGAAACAAACCATGGGAGACACACAAACAACAGGAGGTGACACGGATTTTAGACCCAAATCCACTTTCACCCCACCAACGCATATGATCTCACCAGGTCTTCTGGCATTTGAGCAGGCGGTTATCAATGATGTCGAGTCCTTACAGACTCCAGTTCCTTACAAGAACTTAACCTCCATGGAGTTCCAAGCAATTCGCTCACTACAAGATAACAACAAAATAGTGATTAAGAGTGCTGACAAAGGGGGTGGCATTGTTATCCTGAATAAAGAGGATTATGATCAAGAATGCCGCCGCCTTCTAAGTAACCATACAAATTACATACGATTAAGGGAAGATCCATCTCTCAGCTTGAAAACAGAGATAATTGACCTAGTGATGGAGGCCGAACATAATGGGGAGATAAGTAAACAAGAAGCAGATTTCCTGACAATGACAGATGGGAAAATACCGTATTTTTACATACTCCCTAAGACCCACAAAGGGAACATTCCACCTCCTGGGAGACCAATTGTTTCAGGTCTTGGTTCCCTGTTGGAACCTCTGTCGAAATACTGCGATTTCTTCCTACGGCCCATCATCGAAATGACAAGCACATACATCAAAGATACCAAAAGTCTCCTGGCTATGCTACAGACTATAACTATGCCAGAAAAACCCTGTCTCCTGGCAACATTAGACCTAGAGAGTCTGTATAACTCAATACCTCAGGATGCCACCATCGAGGTAACTGCACATACATTAGAACAAACCGACTGGCAGTATCAGACATCTCGTTCTTTTGTTGTTGATTGTGCGACACTAGCACTGAAGAGGAATTTTTTCAAATATGAGGATGATTTCTACCTACAAGCCACCGGCACGTCTATGGGAAGCACATTTGCCCCAAGCGTGGCGGGGTTGTATGTTTTCAATTTTGAGAGCAAATACATTCTACCCAATACTAACCCCCACATCACAAACATCATTCTATGGCAGAGATATATAGATGATGTGCTGCTAATTTGGAAGGGTGACGAGGAGTCTCTACTTGGCTTTTTCGAATGGCTTAACAACCAGGATTTACATCTCAAGTTCACACATGAATATGACAGTACTGAGATTGTATTCCTGGACGTGAGAATCACGAGAGTAGGCAGAAACTTAACATCTAAAACCTATTTTAAACCAACTGCGAAGAACAACCTACTACATTACTCTAGTTTCCACCCTCAACCATTGAGAGAGAATCTTCCCTTTGGACAATACCTCCGGATCAGGAGGAATTGTAGTGAGGTCTCAGATTATAAGACACAAGCTCAGGACCTCACAAAGAAACTACAAAGGAGAGGATATCCTAATCACCTTTTGGGTAAAAGCTATAAGAGGGCACGCAATCAAAATCGCGATGCTCTTCTGGAAAACATTCCAAGAGCAACTAACCAAGAGATACCTCTGACATGTGTCACGATGTACAATGTAGCCTCGAATGCAGTAAGTCGTAGTATCAAAAAACACTGGAGAATCTTGACCTCCAATAACTGTACTTGGGAGAAACCTTTATTCTCTTTTAAGAGAGCTAGGAGTTTGAAAGACTCTTTGGTACATACCTGCCCACGACGACACGAACAGAAAACAAGAAGTGTCTTGGATGCATGGGGTCTTCCTCCTGTATGTGGTCACTTTCCTTGCGGAGGATGCAGTGTCTGTTCCCTCACATCCGCATCTAAAGTACTGTCTCTGGAACCAGGAAAAACTTGGCAGCAACGACAACACACAAATTGTAACACGTGTAATGTCGTTTATTTAATATTATGCCCGTGCGGATTGAGATATGTAGGAATGACCAAGAGGATGGTCAAGCTCCGGATTGGTGAACATCGTAGCAACATAAGATGTGGCAAAGATAACACCAAATTCACAACACATTTTAAAGAGCACAAACACTCCCCTACAGATATCCATTGGACTGTGCTGGAGCACCTGGAACATGGAACAGAGTCGAGTCTGTTTGAGAAGGAACAGAGATGGATACATCGCTTGTCTAGCCATGTATCCGGGTTGAATGATGATATCCCTTGGAATACTGTAATGAGACGCTGAGGCTGCTCAAGTAAACAATTATGACGCTTGTCTCAATATTCTGAATTCCAAATTACTGTACGAGCAAAGATTCCTTTTTTCTGCTAGGTACATGTGATTATAGACATAATCCACATATAATGCAAAACAGAATTGTCAAATTGTCAATTGCACCACCATATACTGATATAAGCACTGCTTTATATGGGAGACGATGAATTGTAATTTTCTTTTTCTTTTTCTTTGTTGTCCCATTCATAATCCTGCCCAACACTCTCAATCAAGGAATAAACTGAATGAGAACAACAAATAAACCATCTATTTGTTTTTGGGTGTAGATACACACAAGTGTGAAAGTAATAGATTGCACAGAACGTCGATGTAATAAATTCTGTGCTTAGTGTGTATATGTATGATGACTGCATGCAACTTCCAATCAATCTGAAGGGTGGGTGTTTAGTCCACTCTTTGTAAGAACAAATACCAATTGCACACCAAATTACAGTAAAGAAGGAGATGCCTCAATGGACATAAAGGTACAAGTAACAGTGGTCGAAGCAGAGGAGAATGGTTGTTGGATGAATCCTCTTTTATTTCATGAATGGCCAGCCGACACGTGTTTCGTCGTCAAGCGGTAACAGTGCTTGCACGACTCATCAGGGCTGTGACGAGATGAAGAAGGACCACAGGTCGCTTAGCCGGTGATACTTCCGACCCGGCCCTCGCTCGGGACCAGGCTAATGGTGGGTAAATGGATGTGGCTCCAGATCCAGTGGACGGCTGCACTGAAGGGAATGCTCAACGGGGGAGGCAAGTTCCGGGTCCGCACCCGGAACTTCTGTGTGGGAGCACCCTCCCCGCCGTCTGTCAACCTGATTTCGGATCCCGCTGAAAACGAGCGATCTCTCGCCTGCCACCACTGGACTCAATACTCGGATACTCCTGTATCTAGATGTGAATGCCTGTCATTATTGTGTGGCACCACGAACTTCCTGCCTTTGGAGCACTGCCTCCCCCGTTGAGCATTCCCTTCAGTGCAGCCGTCCACTGGATCTGGAGCCACATCCATTTACCCACCATTAGCCTGGTCCCGAGCGAGGGCCGGGTCGGAAGTATCACCGGCTAAGCGACCTGTGGTCCTTCTTCATCTCGTCACAGCCCTGATGAGTCGTGCAAGCACTGTTACCGCTTGACGACGAAACACGTGTCGGCTGGCCATTCATGAAATAAAAGAGGATTCATCCAACAACCATTCTCCTCTGCTTCGACCACTGTTACTTGTACCTTTATGTCCATTGAGGCATCTCCTTCTTTACTGTAATTTGGTGTGCAATTGGTATTTGTTCTTGCTTTGTATTGCGTGTGCTCTGCACACACTCGGAGGGGTTTAGGGCCTTTGTCCCCTCACCTATTTGCACCCGGACCTACCCTTCTTGTACACTATCGTGTGCTGTGCGCCTTGCATTTCCCTGTACCCTAAAAAACCCTTCTCTCCTTAGACATTTAGTCCACTCTTTGTGTTGCTTCCTCCTTTGTTTGGTGTCCCAACCTGAATTTGATTCGAAGTCATATGAGGCTCAATGAGAGAAGGAATTTGACATTTATTTAATTCACAAGATTTGGACCTACATAGAGAGATGGCAGTCGTCATTTATCGAATAACATCCATAGGAAAATATCAAATATAATGGGAATGCACTTTGTAGTTGAAACAACGTGTGCTTAGTCCACTTTTTATGTTGCCCGCAGCACTAACGAACCTAGCCACGTTACGCTGCATGCGTGATGACGTTCACACAGCGCATAACATTGTGCGCAAGTCGGTGTCCGTGATGTTCAGAGAACAGCGTTTTTCCAGATTAGGTGGACGGCGGCGAGTCGCTGCGGTTGAAGTAAGTGCTTGCTGACTGGTAGCGGGTTTGAAAAGGGTGAACTCTAATGGGTTTATTTCTTTAGAAAAGACGCCACAGCCGGAGCATGCAGTTTGTAAAAAACGGGTCATGTTTTTATGTCATTTTTACAGTGGACACGCAGCGTGAAGACTGAGCCGCGCTGTTTCTCTAAGGGGCATATCTATGATCTGATTTGATGTGAGTAGAGACTTCTGCCAATGACTACACTTTTGTGTGTATGTGTAGTATTCTTTGAGAGATTTTAAGATTCGATTGTGGGGTCTAACACACAATGTCTTCCATTTTAGAACAGGGGTAGCTTGAGAGAATGTATTTCTTGGTTTTAAAGCAACGTTCTTCCTTTTTTTCGAATTGAGAAAAAGACACAATTTCTAAAATGACCAAAAAGTTTGGTGGAGTTTTAGAACCCTTAGATAGAGGGTATGGTGATATTAAAGATTGCCCTATAATCTGAAGACATTATTCTTATAAGATTACAGGCACAGCACAGATGTTGAAACATGGAGACAACCACAATAATGATGTTGGCTAAATGAGTTTTTGATACTAAACAAACAAGTAATGAATGATGTTTTACGTTGGTATGTTATTTCAGGTTGGGCTCCGGTTGATTTACCGCTAGTACATTACGACACGGTACAAAACCGTAAGTCCCTTTTTCTTGTTTTTCACATAATATCTTCACGGTGTGGACGTGGCTTAGCGCGCACGGACCCCCGGGGGATTACACATTTATGGTCCTGATTAAAGCTGCGCCACAAATGGCTTCTTTTGACAGCAGAAACATGTTGACCTTATTAATTCTGTAGGAGATAGTGATTATTACAATCAATATAACGGTCTCCCCACCCATTTTTAATGTGATCAGCAGACCTACGAATAAAGTTTTTTTGAGGTACTGCTGTTTACTTTTAAATTTTCACTCACAATCACTTAGCACATAGCACTCATTTCACTACCAACCTGCTCCGCTGCAATTGCAGGCGTTGAAGCACACGGGGGAGATACTCGGTTTCCCCCGTGGGAACCCCATGATGAAGCATGTCATCACTAGGATGAGTGAGGGTTCTTCTTTCAAATAGTACCTTTTTTCATTACAAATAGGTTGTTTCTCCATAATGATTTGTTTATTCTGTTTTTTCACTTACACGTAGTGATCTAACCGTTAGTTGCTCTTTTGTTGTTGAAATATTTTGTAGTGGGGTAGAAGAGTAACTATCTTTAACCCTGACTCTCCTGTTGATGAAAGAAAATATATATTTTGACAGGTATAAAATGGCAGTTTAAAGCTGTACAAAGGCTGTAGTAGCCCAATTGATATATGTTTTTTCAGAAAGGCTTCTTTAGTGAGTGGCACAGTGACTGCTGCAGGCCCACTAGTTTTGTGAGGTAACAGTAATTCATATAAGGTCCAGAGGGGTCCCCAGGCAGCAAGAGCTGTTAATTAAAGGAGTGTTAATCATACTGCCTATAGCGTGTGGCAATTAGTATCAATTGATTGCCAAGGGGAGGAACAGGGATAGTTTCTAAATATAGAGGGAAATAGATGCTCACAAAAAGGTGAAAGAAGCATGATGTGGCAAGCGAAGGTGATATTTAAAATATACATCGGGTTGACAACATAGATAAAAACTCCTAACGATCATTTTTAACAATAAAGTAGATTTGTGTTGTATAAGGTCGACGGCGTTTCAATCTCAGGGAATTGAAATCATCATCAGGACAACATTGTGTGAGCAAGTAGAATTGGGTTGGTTATTGAATTATAACCGGAATGTGGATAAGTAGATAATGGGTTTGCGGGAAGGAATCCAGCCCTGTACGTGCGCCTGGGCAATTTATTTCTGGAGCCTCCAGGAGCCAATCTTGAAGCTGTGTGCTGAGGCAGCTGATGTTAAGTTAAGGAGCTGACCAAACGTTGTAGCGGTATCCGTTTTAATTATGCAGAAGGCACAGCCATTGCACTGAAAGGGATTCACCATAGCACAAGACGGAGTGGCTGCTTGTCTGTCCCCATTGACTGACTGATGTGGTCCTTTCGCAATGGACATTGTTTTTAATCCACCACTCACAATAGTTGTGCCTTCAGCATAATTAAAATGGATACCACTAACGCGTTTGTTCAGCTCCTTAATTGACCACCAGCTGCCTCAGCACATGGCTTGTCTATTGTAGAGCCGACGCCAAGACTCAAACCTGGTTCCCCAAGCACAATGTGGGCAGATCTGAAAGCTATGCCATATCGGTAGCTTCAGTAGCAAACTTGTTTTACTATCAAATGTGTGTGCATAAGCCACTCTATTGTCTTACCGCAGGCAGGGGCTGCTGCCCACTGCGGTATCTGGTTTCTGCTAGCTATTTCTGCCTCACTGCGTTGTAGGAGGGGAAGTACATGGCTTTACTACATCTGCCAGATTTAAAACAGCAGCTCATGTTTTGTTAGGGGGAGTTTCACCCTGGAGGAGACCTTCGCTTCGGTGGCAGAGGGTCAGCCGGCTGCGTGGACGTCTTTAAGAGTAGTGTCTGCTAGCTGGTCGGCTAGGGCTGCCTCATCTGACTTCATAACCCCTGCTGTGTAACAGCCTCGTTTCTCCTCACTCACCCTTCTAGAGTGGTATTGTTAGACCAGGATCCCTGGTTGGCTGAGGTAGGTACCTTAGGCCAAATAGGGGCCCGCGGTTCAACGTCAGGGAAAGGAAGGTCACCTTCTGAGATAGCCACGCTCACCCCCTTGGTAAATTGTCACGAGCAGCCAGGCTTATCTTCAAGGCAAATGTGTAAAGTATTTGCAACCACGCTCACACCAACCCAATGATGACACCACAAATAGACTCCACACGAGTTTTATAAAAACGAGTATAAACTTTATTTAAAAAGATATACGATAAGACCACACAATATTAATCCAACATATTTCTCCTGGCGGGTTGTTAAGCCAGCCAGCCCTTGTAAATTCTGGCGATTTTAATGAGCACTTCTAAACATTCTACTGGAATCCTAACACCATGGTATGCAGATCGTAATGCTAGAATCAGGCACTTTTGCAATGTAAAAATAATGCAATGCGTACACAACAATCAGGCACTTTGCTATGTAAAAATAATGCAATGCGTAGCTCGACAATCCAGTACTTTACAATGTAAAAATAATGCAATGCGTAATACAACCACCAGGTATGTCGTTATACAGATGTAAGGCAATGCGTTAATCACTAATCTGGTAGTTTGTTATGCAAGAATAATGCACTGCGTAATACACTAATCAGGTACAAACAATGCAATGCGTAATACGACAATCAGGTAGTTCCATATGCAGAAACAATACCATGCATCATACACTAATCAGGTAGTTTGGTATGCAGGAAATATGCAATGCTTAATACACTAATTAGGTACTTCGTTATGCAGAAATGATGCAAGGTGTAATACAACAATTGGGTACTCCGTTATGCAGAAATGGAGTAATCCGTACTACACTCCGGCACGAATCACGGTGCCACAGACGGCCTCTACTCCAGTCATGCTTACTCGTAGGTAGCCTCTGACAACAGTTGCCCCCAACACAGGTATGGTATAACACAAAAAGTGCAGCTCCGCGACCCGGTACTGCTACTACCTTGGCAATATGGGTTGTAGTGTACTTCCTATATCCCTGATAGGCTCTGCGCATTGGAATAATATACAGAATAGTTGTGGCATTGGACTGAGGTCAGTATGCCTCTATCGAGTACATTAAACTCAATTACTTGTGTGTGCCAGCTAACTCAGAGGTCACTAGAAACTTCTCGAATGAACAAGAAGGGATTAGTTTCTGACAACCGCATAAACATGACAACTTTGTTTCCCTTAGACTCAGAACAGTCTCAGAATCGTGGAAACAATAGATAACAGTGTCACTCAGTCAATCGTGCATGCCTCGTTTCCACAGAGGTTACACAGAAATAGGTAGACAAGCATTTCAATAAAAAGGGTTTATTGAACAGTCTTATTTCTCGTGCAAGAGATATGAACTGCTACAATCGTAAGACAGAATGCAAAGTATAATACGTGCAGCGATAGCAGTAAGATTAGATAATACTGCAATAGCATGGTTTGTAGCTATAACATATATTCATAAAAATACATACATAAATATCACAGGCTAAAATGTGAATACTCGTCTGGTGCTTCTAGCTAGTTCTACCCCAGTGTACCTAACCTAAGTGTAGTATGAGGTAAGAAGTAGGTGCTGTTTTTCTATAGTCTAGTTTAGCTATAGTTAGGATTGGTGTTGCCAAGATTTGCCAAAAAACACTCTAGGTTCTAATCTGCTCCATACCTTAGAACGAGAGAGGTTGGACTCTCTTTCCGGGTCTAGATCCCTAACACCCCGCAAGGGGAGTCAGAAACACTGGAGCTGGATTCTCCGCGAGGAGGATGACAGTGTCTGGTCAGTGCGTCAGGTGGGGATTCAAAATCCTTCGGAACTTGCCGTGGTGAGCCGTGTAGAGCTGTTTAGCCGAGCCGTGGTTTTCCATGGCAAGTGAAGGTATATTTATACCTCAAAGGTGTTTAGGAATGACAGTATTGATGTAAAAATTGGGCAGAGGAATCTCATGAATGTACCCCTAAGTAATAGATGTTCATGCATAATAAATGAGTTCTTGGCGGCATCAATAATCCAAGCAAGGGGAAGTCCTAAAGGCTCAAGAGTCTGGTTTTCCAAGAACTCCTTGTGACATGGATGGACGGATGTAGGTGTCCATGCCTGCATTTGGTTAGCATGGATAATGCCTAAATAAGGGTTGGATTGCTATGCCTAAATACGGGCAATGCGAATTGTGCCTATATAAGGGCATGAATTGGGAAACCTATATACGGTATCTAAATCGACACACAACAGGGCCGCGATACGAGCCAAATCAGAGGCTTGCACTGCTGAAGTGAGAGAGAGGCCGAGAGCGTCTCCCTCTGAGCCGGCGCCCCAAGCCAAGAGTCGACACACGTTACCTGGGGGGCGCAAACTCACACTCCTCTCCTCATCCAGCGGTTTGGGCCTCTGATGCAAACTTTGGAACTTGGCAACGGCGGGCTCGGGCCGGCAGCTTAGCTCTTCCGGGACTGCCGGTCCTGGCCGCTACTGCACAGGGCACCCACACACAGCGTCACTGAGACTTCCTTGAGCTTCGGGTGCACGAACCGGGCACTCCACACGAAAGTCTCAGGCTGCACGAAGATCACGCGCACAGCGTCACTGAGACTTACTTTCACTCCGGATGCACGATAACAAGGCAAATCCTCACGAAGGTCTCACGGTGCACAACGCACACTCACACAGAGTTGATGAGACTCACTTGGATTCCGGATCACAAGATAACAAGGCAAATTCTCACAAAAGTCTCACGGTGCACAACGCACACACAGTTAATGAGACTCACTTGGATTCCGGTAGACAGGATAACTGGACAATCCTCACAAAGGGGTTCAGGCAGCACAAAGCACACGCACAACGCGTCCCTGATCCTTGGTTGGACTCCAGGTGCCACGATCACAGGGCACACCTTATGAGGGTCTCAGGCTGCAACAAGCATGCACACACAGCGCCACTGAGACTCTCCTGGAAACTTTTGTGTTCCTGCGTTTCCGCAACAGGGAGCAAGCTCACCTCGGGCCCTTGGGGATAAGTTACTTCAGGACACAGCACACAGCAAAGTCCTTTCAAGCATGGGGACACAGCACACAGCAAAGCCCCTTTAGCCTTTCCTTGTTTAAAACAGCAAACTGCAGGGCAGCCCCAGAACACACAGCAAGGTTCAGTCCTCCCCTTCAGTCTATTCAGTTGTTTCTTCCTTGGCAAAAGGTCCTCTTGACCACGAAGTAGCTCCAGTCTTCTTCACACTTGATCAAGCCATTCTCCAACGTTCAGGTGTTTCAGCTCTCATAGTTATACCCCTCAATGGCTTTGAAGTCTTTGTGTTCAGGGGGCACTGATCCCTGTTCAAACCAGTTCTGGGTGCCCCCCTACCAGTTACACCTTCTTCCTTTGATTAGTGGGGGTCTGGATTCTCAGTCACTCAGCAGGAGGTGGGACAATTGTTTTATAGCAGCAACCCAGGCCTCGTCACCTCTAGAGGCTTCTCGTCCCCTACACTCCAGATGCAGGTCAGCCTGTTGCTGCCTCACCTCCTCCCCTGGGTCAAGACATTCCCCAGATCCTATCACTTTCAAATTCAGACAGTCAATCTACAGCCAGGCAGAGACACACAGAAATGTTAGAGCACAACAACTCAGCCACTTCTAAAAGAGTGGCTTCTAAACACACAATGCAAAAACCACCTTCATAAAAAGATGGGTTATTACATTGTGAGTTCAGGCATACTAAACTTCACCTTTACATTTTAAGCCTTTGGGAAGATAAGCTGGAAAACATATTACACGGCCTTCCCATTCTATCCTATGGGCAAGATGGCCTTTCCACAGTGAAAAACGAAATGCATTTTATTTCACTGTCAGGACATGGCGCACACCTTAGTACATGTACTACCTTTCACATCCAATGCACCCTACCCGGGGGGTACCCTGGACCTACCATAGGGGTGTCTGATGTGCATAGAAAGGTACGGGTAAGGTTGACAGAACAACTTGGCAATTTAACAAACTGTGCACAGGCACCGCAATGGCAGGCCTGAGTTCCCTTTTTTAAGGCTGCTTGTGTGGGTGGCACAATTAGTGCTGCAGCCCCACTAGTAGCAACAACGATATTGGTAACCAGGTCTAGACTTGGGCGCACTACTGCCTATCTGGGCAAGTCGTTTAATCACTAAAGTAAGACAGTGCTTCAAAGGGTGGAGGGATCGGTTACCAAACAACTCCACAAGTACCCACCAAGTGGGCACAATCTAGACTAAACAACAATTTCTGCCTGAGCACTATAATGTTAAAGTAAATTGTTCATGTAAGTAAACTGATTCTTCAATAAATTTAAATATCTTGGATAAAGGTGCTTATGGTTACTCAAATGTCCATATGTAAATGAAATTGTGTTTAATTATCTGTCCAAAAGAAAGTCCTTATTCATATCCGTTTGTCACTTATACAAAGATTCTCCAATTGAACAATAATCTTCTTTGTATGAATTAATGTACAGTTCCAAGGTATGGCTTTAAACTTCAAACGTGCAGCCAACACGTGTTTCGTCATGCAATTCCTAATGCATCATGACTTCATCAGGGCTTTGACATCATTACTTGTAAGTAATCCTATGACTATCAATCCGACTATTAAAGTACACCAACAATCTCAAGGAAGACTATTCCCACAACACTTCATATAGTATTCAAATCTCCTCTCAAAGCTCCCTTGGTACATTGGTTATCCTGAATTATAATTGCGGTCCTTAATACGGTGTTCTTGAGAAGTTAAATTCTGTTATATTCTACGGTATCCACGAGTACGTGATCAACTCCCAACGTATCAGTCTCCACGGCAAGTCCCTGTAACATTTCGCATATCAAATGCTACTAGTGGGCCAAACAACATGGATATGAATAAGGACTTTCTTTTGGACAGATAATTAAACACGATTTCATTTACATTTGGACATTTGAGTAATCATAATTTGATGATAAATTGTCTGCACCTTTATCCAAAATATTTGAATTTATTGAAGAATCAGTTTACTTACATGTACAATTTACTTTAACATTATAGTGCTCAGGGAGGAATTGTTGTTTGGCCCACTAGTAGCATTTGCATTACCAGCCCTGGCACACATAGAGCACTTTACAAGGGACATTACTAGTAAGGCAAACATACCAATCATGGACAACCAATTACCATTACACTTTATACAGGGGTCACTTGCTTTGTGACACTTTTTAGCAGTGGCAAAGTGTCCAAAGCATCTAAGTTGCAACACCATATCAGAAAAAAGGTCTAAGGGGAAAGCAAAAAGCTTAGGGACTTTAGCCAAAAAGGGCCAAATCCTACAGGTATTTTATTGTATTTTAAATAAAGTGTGTGCGTGTTTAAAATACATACTGCAACAAAAGTGTGCAGGTTTCAAATACATACCACTACCAAGCAGACCAACTGCGTTTTTCTTTTAGTTGCTCTGTATGTATTTTAAACATGCACACTTTTGTTGTGGTATTTATCTTAAACGTGAACACACTTTTTAATTTCTCTTGTTGCGTTCATGACGTCTCTAACCAGTTTAAGATGGCGATATACGCCTGTTACTTTTCACTTGGGTTAGTTCCATTTCTATTGCCACAAGATTCCACTCTTTAAAACACATCATAACGATCAGACGGCAGAGGTGCTTGGGGTGCAGTCAGTGATGTCACACCGCAGCGCTGTTTCTCCAGGACAGTACAGCAGGTGCTGCACAGGGCTGGCAACAAGCTTCGGGCTCCTGTTTGCTTTGGGTGGGAAGTGGGTGTTGGCCATGCACTGAGCAATCAAATCTGATTTGTTGGTGTATGTGTGGAACTATCTTTGAGCTGTGCTGTTTGGAAGCCATCTTACAATGTGTACAGGATGGCCAATGGTTTCTGTTTGCCGTACCCAAGAGGCTCATTCAATGTGCAGAAGCCTTCACTCATTAGCATCAGAAGATCTGTGTGCAAAAGTCTTGAGAGTGTGTGCAGCAGGACCATGTCTCAGATTGAGTCTGTATATAACAGGACATTTAAATGCAGCAGGTAGTTTGTGTGCAGCATGTCCCAGTCTCTAAGCTGCAGGCCTCTTCCAGTTTGTGTGCAGCAGGCTTCCTGCTGTTTGCGTCTTTTTAAGTTCAGTCTCTATGATTGTTCAGGAGTTTTATACAGCACTAACATATTGCATTACAGCCATCTCAGGGTGTTCTTGCACTGCAAGCATACCAACATCCAGAAACAAAGCACTTTCCAGACAGACGCAGTGGACGTAGAGTGAACACCAATCATGAAGGCATATGAACTGTATACTGAAAGCAGTGTTGTGGTCCAAGCTGTTACAAAGCTTTATTGATCAAGAGTATGCATATTAAAATCCATCAGGAAGGTTCACAACTGAGTTTACAGTCTGACACTCTGACATGCATAGTTCACATTTCTTTCAGTTCCCAATTTATTGTAAAAAAAAAAAGTAAATCCAATTTCGTCTCAAGTTTCAAATACAGTTAGTTGTGACTGTAATAATATATTCACTTTTCAAAACACCGGCCCTTTTACGAGAAGTAACGCGACATATCAGAGATGAAGTTTACTTCATGATAAGCTTGAGTCCAACAAGATTAAATAAAGGAAACTTGCCAAACCTTTACGGATTAAGAATGTATTGTACTTGATCTGCTTGGATTGAGATTATAATTAGTACATTTCTTTAGGGGATTAAAACCACTGATCACAAAAACGTATCTTTCAACTGCAGGGTTTTCAAAGTACATAAATAAAAGGTACTGCCATTTGCATTACCAATAGCTCAAACTTGTTGTGTCCTGCTGGACACAGTCTAGTGTTTCTGCCAGCCACTCCCATGAGGGCTGGCCCACACACACACACACCCTCACCCATCCAACATGGGCGTCACCAGTCAGGTGACCCCGCAAATAAAAGAGCCTGAGTGCACATGCTCGTGGCTAGTGTTAGTACCAGACCTGAGTGTCCCTGTCGTCTTTCATACGATATGTGGGCCTAGGGCCCAGAAAGTAACAAAACTCTCATAAATGCGAGACCTATTGCATTGCAAATGCCCTTCCTTTGTGTGCACTTTCAAATTCATCTCAGCAGTTTTCGGTCTGATCCCAGGTTATATATTAAACCTTATATTTACTACCCCCACCTCCCTTACAGGTCATACAAATGCGAGACCTATTGTGTTGTAGACGCTTGTTCATTTTACCCCTCGAGTGGCCGTCCTTGTTCAGTTTGTTACGACTAACGACTGTAACCGTTTGATTGTGGACAATTTAGGGATGAAATGTGATCTAGATCACACCACAGCTGAATGTCGCATTCTCACTACCACCACGGCTTGCTTCAAATTTCTAACATCTTGAGAGTAAATAACCACGTCCCTTCCACGTCATTCCCTTCATTTGTTTGTACACCACATTTTTGTGCATAACAATCATTACTAACTTTAATAGGGTGCAATAATTGCTGCCTACTCTCAACATCCGATAGCGCGTTGCTTTTCTTCTATACTTTTGCATTGGAAACATTTTCTGCATGGTAACTAATTCGGTATTTTATATGTGTGTGGATGCATACCTAAATGTGTGTTCTCTGCAATCGGGGTTTTAAGTGTATCTGCGTGTGTGTCAGTAAAGTCAGATGCATTTGTTGTTTAATTCTTGCACGGCTACTTTTCTGTGATGCCTAAAAGCCCTTAGTCCAACTCCAAGCCAACGAACGGTGAAATGATAATCTCAGGCCTCTGCGGTCTTTTATCCTGCGTTCCATGGACTAATCAACCCGCGCTTACTCATAGCTAGTGCAGTCGCTTCTTGGCATCTGTTTAACAAAAGCATCACAGTCTAAATCCTGTATTATAAATGTTATGATCCCTGATTTATAATGAAAGGAAAATATAGATACAGAATGGCCTCTTCTATCTAAGGAATTTTCCACTCTGATCCTTTGACAATATTCTTGCTAAATGTGGCCAGGTTTTTTTCCCAATTATTACTGGTTCTTTTTCTGAACAAGGGCAACTCTTTATCGCCCTTTTCGACTATTTTATACATCCTCTTAAAAACACACAACCTGTAACTGATATGTTTGTCTTTTGTATGGTGCATTCATGCAGGCACACAATTTCCATGCGCACATTGATATTGATCATGCATTAAAGAACACATACAGAGACAGCAATATACCAATACAAATCCATTCATTCACAGTGCAGCACACATGCAAACAACCGCACATAGTCCAGCACACAAACACACAAACCCCAGCAGCAACAGTCTTTGGCCCCTAGGCATTAACATGCCTCAGTGTTACGAGACATTCACACCTTTCAATGATTCCAATTAACATTTTACAATTGCTCCTGGCATTATTGAGCATCAAGGCTCTTATACAGTAGTTAGCAAAAATAACACTTCTGTAGTAAACCTTAATGGAATCAGTCAGTATAAACACCAGTGGCCTTGGGCAGTAATAAGCCTTGAGGCCTGATTTAGAGTTTGGCAGAAAGGGCTCCTTAATAAACAAGACGGATATCCCGCCAACCTTATTACAAGTGCATTAGGATATAATGCACTTGTAATAAGGTAGATAGAATATCTGTACCATTTGTGATAAAGTACCCATCTGCCAAGCTCAAAATCAGGCATTTAGTTCCCCTGGGCATTATTAAGCATCCCTTGGTCCCAGGAAATAGCAGCCCTCAATAGTGCGAAGCTGTAAAAAATATCAGTGGCCGATGCAATACTGAACCTCAGTGGCCCTATGCCATTTAACCTCAATGTTGCAAATGAGTTATATGACCCACAATCGCCCCAAGCAGTACTGAGTCATATTGTGTTTGTCATACCAGTGTGAGAATTTCATTCTTGCTGATGATAGATTAATTGAAATGAAATTTTCTATGATCTTCGGTTTGACCTCATTAAAGCTGAAATTCATGTAATTCAATCACTTTCAAATAAAAAGAATTGACAGTATTTGCTTGAGACTTAGTCATGCTTTGGTTTCATAAACAACGTTGTCATCTCTTACGGCACAGTATGCACAGTTTTGTGTTCTCAAGTCCAGTGTAACAAGCTGTATTTAAAAGCGCTCATGCTGAGGGTGCTGAAGACGATTTTCAAACCAGCATTGAAAATCCAGAAGTACTCATATAGTCATCATCACTGACCCCAAGCTCTAATGATGGCACAGCACTAGCCATTAATGAACCTCAACAGCCAAGCCAATATATGCATCAATGGCCTCATGCAGTATTGAATACGAACATGTCCTATTTTTAAGTACCATGCACCCTGCCATGCAGGTGCTAAGACCTACCTTAGGGCGAAACCTTAATTTTTAAAAGAAAGGTTTAGACCTGTCTAAATAGTTTATTCTGACAGGTAGCATTGGCAGTTTTAAACTGCACTTTCAGGCTACAATAGTAGGACTCAGGGGTTGTATGTCACTGCTTTGAGTGGCACATTGTGTGCTGCACCCAACTAGTGACATTTAACTTACAGGTCTTGGGTACACTTTGAACCATATAGTAGGGACGTATAGGTAAGTTAAATGTGCCAATCAAGTGTATACCAATTTCATCTTGCATAAACAAGGAGCACAAACACTTTACCACTGTTTAGCAGGGGAAAAGTTATCAGAGTTCTGGTGCCAGCAAAGACGGTCAAGGCAAATATCTTTGGGACTACCACACAAAATATGGTAATTTTCAATAAGTACCAATGGCCACAGACAGTAATGAACACTAGTGTCTCAAGCTTTACTTGAACCCCTATGGCTCCAGGCAATAATTAAATTGAATGACCCATGCTTTAACCAATCTTACTCGCCAAGGCTTTATGATAATCAGTGGCCCCAACCAATTAGAATATAATTTTAACAAGACATTGATGAGCATCACAGGTCCCAAGCAGCAGTGGACCTCTGCGGGCACTGACAGTAATAATCATCAATAACCCTGGGCGATAATAAATATCCTGAAGATGAACCCCATTTGGGGACCTATTTTCAGAAATAATATAACTGGCAACAGGTTTGCCATGTCATCATGGCATGACAGACATGCTGATACTGATAATTTTTTTCTCCCAAAGCATTATCAGCCCCATTCAGGGAGCCACTGGGAAAGCAGGGGCTTGTGGGCCTACTCATCAGGGGTTGATGTAATTTACCTCTGATGTCCCTGGTCTGTCTTAGTGTGGCTCTGAAAACTGGGCCAAGTAAAACCCCTTCAGCACTTGACTCTAAGAGGTAGCAACGGCAAGCAGTCACAGACTTTTGAGGGTGGTAGTGTTTGAGCTCAGCGCTGAAAGTAACGCAGTGGCGCAATAAAGAAGTGTCCAACCCATTGCTTGACTTTCAAGAAAGAAAGAGTATATTAATGCTTACTGGAACAGAATTACACACACAAATATAGTCACAACACAATTTAGTGTCCTAGGTGCTGTGAGGCCTCCCCCACTCGGTCCTGCTTGGGTGCGGTCTCCAGGGATCTTCTGAAGTTGTCAAGTAGAGAAGCGCAATGATCCCAGTTGAAGGTTTGATCATAGTGCAAATGGTTGAGCTCCACATGGTTTGATTCTCCTGGCTCGGTAGGTCCATGCTTAGCCCAGTCATCTCAGATCGGTGCTGCCAATCACAGGCAGATCTTTTGTTAGCGATATGGCCAAGCACAAGCTTCTCTTCCGATCGTGACCTGGCAGTGCACAAGCCAATTGTTTGGATGTCAGGCCGCTAGGCACAGGGGGATCGTTTGATAGCAATGCTGCAATGCACGGGCCGAATTTGTCCTCCTGAAGGATTTGCAAGTTCCTTCTCTCTGTTACCAGACAGGCAGGCTTCTAGGTGCTTCAGGTCAAGTTCACAGTTCTCCTAGCAAAGGACCAGACTCAGGCTGGGCCGGCTTTAGGGTGGTGTGACCTGTGCAGCCACACCTGGCGCTGACTTTGGTGGGGGGTGCTGTGTTTAAAAATAACGTTTGGTTTTTAAAAGCATGTGAGCTTCCTTCTGAGTCCAACAGTTTTTAGGCAACAATAAAAATGTCAAGATAACTCTGTTGATTAATGTTCCCACTGGTGCGAGATCAGAATGTTGTCTAGTGGCTGTTTTGGCTCATCATAAAGTAGCATGAAGGGTTAATGTGCCTTCAGCAAAGAACACGTACCATGCATTTCACAGAACTGATTGTGCGTAAACTATGAGTAGCACTAAAAATAATGAAATGTATGTCACAGAGAGGCTATGGAGAAATGAGGTGCACTGTTGGAGAGTGGTAGTGAGGGAATTCATTGAGAAGGAGGTCATGGAGAAGGCACCAAAAAAGATTTTCGCACCAGGCACATCCAGTGCTAAAACTGGACCTGGACTCAGATGATGTCCCCCTACCTCTGAGAAGAAGGGTGTCATGCAGACACCAGCACTGGTTGCACAGCAGTGCTTCGAGGACTGTGTGGATCACTCCCTTCCTTGGTCATAGCACTTGGAATTGGATATAGCAAATTTAGACAGGAGATGTATATCCACTATCTGTATCTTCAGAACGATTTGGGCTGGCTCTCCCTTTAGGTGGCCTTTCCAGACTCCTCTCCTTAAACAGCCTTTGTGTAGAGTGATGCTTCTTACAGCAGGGTAGTCTCCAACTTGGAGCACCAACAACAGAAGCGCACAGAGGTGTGATGTTCCTGCACCTGGCTGTCATCAACCAAACAGATATTGTGATCACGAAAAGGAAAAAGGCCTAAGAAGTCCCCCTTCAATTTGCACAACACAATCTACAGCCCCACCCATCACCTCTTCCATCACCATATGGCAGAGTTCAAGGAGACTACCCAACAGCTTCTTGCCAAGTATAAGACCTAATTGAATTTCTAACAGAAACTTGTCTTCACTCCCCTCACGTCAGTGTTTAAGTCTTCTCCCTCCAACTTCAGGAATGACTGCAGTACACTTCCACTGCCTGAAAAACCAGCCACACTTCCATTGTGTGCAAAAGGCCAGGCCTGCAGTATCCAAAATTGATCCCACAGGCCTCCATCACTAAGGCTCACTCACACACCATTCATATACCACACAGGCTACTCACACAACTATGAACAGCATATTCCTTGGATGTTAACACTAGGAATTGTAGAAGCACACAGAACAAACTTTACACAAGTGGGTCAACAGGCCTCCTCACAGTAGCATAGATAAAAAGGTCTTGTCACACCTTTGGATTCACAAAAAACTGTATGCTACCACTACCGCTCCATGTACTAATCCGATGGCAAGAACAGTAGTCAACTGTTTACTGTCTGTCAATTAGGGCACATCCTGTGTGCTCCAGGTCGCAGGACAGGTCAAGGACGTCACTCGTGTCAAGGTACAGGCCTAGATTAATGTGACACCATAGCCAAAATAAAAATCCAAGATACAAGATACACATAGTGGGCACTCATGGGAGGAGAACCCCATACAGGGAACATTCCTATCCCAACAGCACTCTGCCATTTAAAAGGAGCCAATTTGGAGGATCTCACCTGTACTGCGGACAAGTATACATTTTAGTGACCTGGCCATGGCCAGCATGGTAGAGGTGCTTCTTCTGCAATAACATAATTTCTAAAAAGAAAAGTTTCAATGAGTTAATACATTCATGTTGAGGCAACCAAAACGTTTTCAGTTTGTATATGATTGTTGAAATATTAAGCCTTAGGACATTCTGTTTTCCTAGTTCCAATTCTGAAGAAAATGTTATTCGCAATTGAGCTGGCTGACATCGCAGTAGTTGTTGTACATTAGGTTACAGTGTGTGTTGTGAAGCTTTAATTTCATAATATGTAAACAAAGGGTCTGATAACGGTGACGGATATCCTGTCTGCCAAAATACAAATCCCATTATATCCTATTAGATTTATGTTTCAGCGGACTGGATATCCGTCACAGTTGTGACCAAGCAGTCTGTCTGCCGATATCGAAATCAGGCCCACCGTATGGATTCTTGCATTTATCAGCAGATATTTCAATAATTTGAAATACGGCTCAAAAGTTAGTTACTCACATGTATACAGTTCTGAACGGCAACAGAATTTCTTAGCCATTTCCTTTGTGAATATAAAACAGGCAATACAGATCTGCAATAAACATGCACTAGTATTCACAATTGGTTGACCATGCCCATAGAAGAGTCGAACACGTCTATAAAAAAAGTCACAAAATGGTTCCAATATTTGTTAGTAAGATAGCTCTTCATATTACATCGAACTCGGAAGGTTGAATGTCTGAGTTTACCTTGCCAGGAATCAGATTTTATCTCATGGTCTGCAAGTTACCGCAAATGTAAGCAGTCAGCCAGTCAAAATTATATTTGGCAATACAATGCCATAAAAGAACGTCTTTAAAAATATATTTGTATACACGTCTTAATTATAAATTACTACTAATTTAAAAAACACATTAAGCAGACATTTCATAGAAAAAACACATTTTTAAAACACCACACAAGAGATTCGGAGAAATTGGTGAACATATAAGACATAAAAAAGGTCCTTTCAAGAATATCTTTTCCTGCTAATAAGTGTGCCTCTAATAAACTTGAGGACCACACAACACATTTCTACCAAATCTAACTTTTGTAAATACTGGAAGCCCAATTTATATGATCTAAAATTCATAGGCCGTAAAACTGGTACTAAAAATCGTGATCGTACCATTTTACAAAGGTAACAAAAAAGCATAAGATGAACTGTAGATTGACCTGAGTGATTGTCACCGGGGGCACCTAGAAAGAATATCAAACCAGGTACCTTCTTGTGGGAAAGCAAGAAAGAAAATGTAAAGACTTCAACCTTAGCCTAGTTAGATTTAGTTTGAAATGCGAGTTTGCTATAAATGTTAATTAGAGCTCTAGCTCATATCGAGGGGATAGAGTTAGATTTTTTTTTGGAGTGGTCATCTGAAGAGCATTAGCTTCACGTATGTTCTAGCAATTGGTATAGAAAAGACTTCTTATCCGAGCTTTCGCAGTGTGGCGTATTAGTTCAGGATTATATACAGGTCTGGTACCCCCAGGATTAATAAAATTACTTTTAACATAGGCTAGCCACAGTATGCTAGCCATCTTGTACAGGGCCATGCAATCTAAGATTATATTTTTATTGAGGCCTAGCTCACATGACTGCCAAAATGTTACCTATAACAAAAAGGGAGCTAGCTCTAAAAGGTCTCCTCAATAGGTCAGGCTAACCTCAGAATGACAAAAAAGGTGGCTTAGTCTGAGGGAACGCAGAAAGCTATTTTATAATTTCTGTAACTTGTTGCTATTGCAATAACTCCACACACCTGCCCCATAAGAAGTAGCTGAGATGCATTTAGATCACAAGCAATCAACTCCTTTACTGGCCTATGTCCCAACTTTGATGCAAAACAAAATATTACTTCAATTGCTCTTGAGAATTGCAGTGCTCTAAGTGACAACAAAGGGCCCCATTTAAGCTTAGAGCCAAAAGGGACACTTAGACGGTTGAGCCTGTCCAGTTTTAAGACTGGTGATCCCTCTATATGGTACTTTTTTAGTTTTATACTTTTATGCCCATAGATTAAAAAGGTCTTAGCCCAATTAAACTTTATTTATGAAGAGGTCACAAACTTTGTAAAGCCATCCAATAGCCGCTGCAAACCATTTGCAGTGCTAGCTATGAGGACTGCATCATCTGTATAGAGGAGGGTAGGGATGAAGCGATTACCCACCCTCAGTATGTTTGCCCTCTTTTGAAGAAGGTGCCCCTTTATTATTTGTATTATTATTATTATTATTATTCAGCATTTATTGAGCACATGGCTACCCTAAGGCATCCCAGTGCTAGCAGCAGGACAAGAGGAGACTGAGAAAAATTATAGGGTGGCATTTTGAAACAACCATGTTTTAAGACGTTTTCGAAAGGGAAGATGGCGACACTCTGAGTGAAGGTGTAAGGGCCGGGTGTTCCAGAATCTAGCCACATTGTAAGAGAAGGACGTACCTCCACTTCCCACTCTCTTAGTTTTGGAAATGACTGCTAAGTTTAGATTAGCCGAGCGGAGATATTTCCTAGGGCAGTAGAAGGTGAGGAGGGTGCTATTCATTATTGGTCCCCTCCCCCACAGGGTCTTGTGGGCTATACACAAAGATTTACATTTTATTATTTCCGAGATTGGCATCCATTGTAGGGTCATCAGAGCCGGCTTAGCCAACTGAGTTTTGGGAATGTCAAGCAACAACCAGGCAGCGCAATTCTGAGCGACTTGGAGTGTCCTTATTTATGATTTAGGTGCTCCTAGGTAAAGGGAATCGCCATAGTCCAAATGAGAAAGGACCACAGCCTGGACCAGTTTGCTCCTTGCCCCCAAGGGAAGGAGAGGGAGAACTTTCCGAAGCATTCCGAGAAAGCCGAAGCAAGCTTCTGCCAATTTCACTGCTTGGTGGTAGAATTTAAACAAGTTATACAACCAGACGCCCAGGTTTTTGATCTTAGTATTAGGGTTTGGGGCAGGGCCACGCCAGATAGGGCAAGTGTGTTTAAGATCCATGTTAGTTGTGTGCCAAGGAGCATAATTTCAGTTTTTTCTCCATTGAGCCTAAGACGGGAGTGTTGCATCAATAGTGAAACTTATTCCAGACAGGATTAAAGGTCAGAGGGAGAGTTCTGAGGATGATTGAGAGCAACTACCAACTGCGAATCATCAGCATATGTGACGATTTCAATCCAATGAGGCAAAAGAATATCAGCAAGTGGTCTCATGTAAACATTAAATAATGTAGGGCTCAAAGACGAGCCCTGGGGGACTCCACAGCTAAGCGATAGGCTCCTAGAAGTGGTCTCTCCTGCAAAGACCTGGAATGTTCTACCATCTAAGTAGGACTGGAGCCAAGTAATAACACCACCTGAGACACCGATCCTCGTAAGTCTGTTTAAGAGAATGTCATAATTGACAGTATTGAATGCTGAGCTTAAATCAAGGAGGATAATAGCTACTGCGCATCCTTGATCAAGGATTTTCGTAGATTCTTCGACCTCGGCAAGAAGAGCCATTTCTGTTCCATGGTGAGGGCGAAATCCAGTCTGAGAATAGTGCAGAAGACGATGGGTTTCTAAGAATTCAGAGAGGGTCGTGCTGACATATTTTTCCACAATCTTAGAGATCGCAGGAAGCAAAGAAATGGGACGATAGTTGCCCAGGATATCTGGATTTAGACTCTGCTTTTTGAGTAGAGCCTTCACCATTTTATGTTTCCAAGGTGGAGGGACTTGGCCAGTGGAAATAGATAGATTTATCACCTCCAGTATAACTGGGAATATCACATCTTTAGCTTTATGAAGGAAGTGGGGAGAAGCCGGATCAAGGAGGGAGCCAGATTTTATTTGGGAAAATCATAATAGTAGGAAGTACTTCAAATAAATGCTCAGAGTAAGGTAGGGGCTTGTCCATAGTAAAAGGTCACTAGGGCATGATGAGCCAGGAAATACAATATAAATTTCTTGAATTTTATTCTGAAAAATTATGCATGTTCGTTCCAACGATCTGAGGAGATATCAGATAGTATTCCTGAAGGGAGCTCTAGGATGTTCTTGGCTATATGATAGATTTCTGTGGCGTATTAGCTGCTGAATTAATTATTTCTTCATAGTAAAGTGCCTGTGCATTTTATATTTCAGTTTGGTGGAGTTTTATAGACTCTAAATCTAAATCTAAAATACAAATGGAGCTAAATTACAACCTTGTCGGTCTCCCTGACTACAATTTTGGTGGATGTGCAGTCTCCAGAAGGAGAAAAGTGAATTCTTACATAGATATCACAGTGTACATGGTGTAAGAGAGTAACTAAGGGCCTTATTATAATGCCGGTGGACGCCGTCTGACCGACATAGTTTCAGGAGGGGAACCGTCTGACAAGTAGTCAGCGGATCCACTCCCAATGTTATGATGTGACAGCACGGCAGTCTGAAACAAAGCCTTTACGATTGCGGCTTTTGCTGCAGTCTTTTCCGGGCTACAGCACAAGCTATAATGATAAAAGGTATGCTTCTAAACAACTATGCGCTGTGTTCCAGGCACCTACTGGTGCCTGGCACACAGTGCATAGATGTTTGAGGGGCACCACATGTGCCCCCCAAGGCTATACGATTCAGAAAAGGGGGTGGTGATGGACAGAGCATCTGAATTAAGCAGAACACTCCTACCCAGTCAAAAGATCAGGGCTTGATCCATCACCGTTTTGTAGCTCACTGCACCATCCCAGCTCAGAACCTGGCTATATGCAAATTAGTCTGATCCTGGCCCAGTGCATCATGGGAACAGGGCAGACCAAACTACCAAGCCAATTCTTTACTAGAAAGGAAACAAGCTTCCGGGGACCGGTTTCTGGCATTACAGCCGTCTTCGGCCCGGCTTGCTTGAATCCTGATGGTGCAGTGAGCAAGGGACTCATGTCTGAGCATACCCTTCCACTCCTATAGTGGCCAAAACGATTCAGAAAAGGGGGTGGTGATGGACAGAGCATCTGAATTAAGCAGAACACTCCTACCCAGTCAAAAGATCAGGGCTTGATCCATCACCGTTTTGTAGCTCACTGCACCATCCCGGCTCAGAACCTGGCTATATGCAAATTAGTCTGACCCTGGCCCAGTGCATCATGGGAACAGGGCAGACCAAACTACCAAGCCAATTCTTTACTGGAAAGGAAACAAGCTTCCGGGGACCGGTTTCTGGCATTACAGCCGTCTTCGGCCCGGCTTGCTTGAATCCTGATGGTGCAGTGAGCAAGGGACTCATGTCTGAGCATACCCTTCCACTCCTATAGTGGCCAAAACGATTCAGAAAAGGGGGTGGTGATGGACAGAGCATCTGAATTAAGCAGAACACTCCTACCCAGTCAAAAGATCAGGGCTTGATCCATCACCATTTTTTAGCTCACTGCACCATCCCAGCTCAGAACCTGGCTATATGCAAATTAGTCTGACCCTGGCCCAGTGCATCATGGGAAGAGGGTAGACCAAACTACCAAGCCAATTCTTTACTGGAAAGGAAACAAGCTTCCGGGGACCGGTTTCTGGCATTACAGCCGTCTTCGGCCCGGCTTGCTTGAATCCTGATGGTGCAGTGAGCAAGGGACTCATGTCTGAGCATACCCTTCCACTTCTATAGTGGCCAAAACGATTCAGAAAAGGGGGTGGTGATGGACAGAGCATCTGAATTAAGCAGAACACTCCTACCCAGTCAAAAGATCAGGGCTTGATCCATCACCGTTTTTTAGCTCACTGCACCATCCCAGCTCAGAACCTGGCTATATGCAAATTAGTCTGACCCTGGCCCAGTGCATCATGGGAACAGGGCAGACCAAACTACCAAGCCAATTCTTTACTGGAAAGGAAACAAGCTTCCGGGGACCGGTTTCTGGCATTACAGCCGTCTTCGGCCCGGCTTGCTTGAATCCTGATGGTGCAGTGAGCAAGGGACTCATGTCTGAGCATACCCTTCCACTCCTATAGTGGCAAAAACGATTCAGAAAAGGGGGTGGTGATGGACAGAGCATCTGAATTAAGCAGAACACTCCTACCCAGTCAAAAGATCAGGGCTTGATCCATCACCATTTTTTAGCTCACTGCACCATCCCAGCTCAGAACCTGGCTATATGCAAATTAGTCTGACCCTGGCCCAGTGCATCATGGGAACAGGGCAGACCAAACTACCAAGCCAATTCTTTACTGGAAAGGAAACAAGCTTCCGGGGACCGGTTTCTGGCATTACAGCCGTCTTCGGCCCGGCTTGCTTGAATCCTGATGGTGCACTGAGCAAGGGACTCATGTCTGAGCATACCCTTCCACTCCTATAGTGGCCAAAACGATTCAGAAAAGGGGGTGGTGATGGACAGAGCATCTGAATTAAGCAGAACACTCCTACCCAGTCAAAAGATCAGGGCTTGATCCATCACCGTTTTTTAGCTCACTGCACCATCCCAGCTCAGAACCTGGCTATATGCAAATTAGTCTGACCCTGGCCCAGTGCATCATGGGAACAGGGCAGACCAAACTACCAAGCCAATTCTTTACTGGAAAGGAAACAAGCTTCCGGGGACCGGTTTCTGGCATTACAGCCGTCTTCCGCCCGGCTTGCTTGAATCCTGATGGTGCAGTGAGCAAGGGACTCATGTCTGAGCATACCCTTCCACTCCTATAGTGGCCAAAACAATTCAGAAAAGGGGATGGTGATGGACAGAGCATCTGAATTAAGCAGAACACTCCTACCCAGTCAAAAGATCAGGGCTTGATCCATCACCGTTTTTTAGCTCACTGCACCATCCCAGCTCAGAACCTGGCTATATGCAAATTAGTCTGACCCTGGCTCAGTGCATCATGGGAACAGGGCAGACCAAACTACCAAGCCAATTCTTTACTGGAAAGGAAACAAGCTTCCGGGGACCGGTTTCTGGCATTACAGCCGTCTTCGGCCCGGCTTGCTTGAATCCTGATGGTGCAGTGAGCAAGGGACTCATGTCTGAGCATACCCTTCCACTCCTATAGTGGCCAAAACGATTCAGAAAAGGGGGTGGTGATGGACAGAGCATCTGAATTAAGCAGAACACTCCTACCCAGTCAAAAGATCAGGGCTTGATCCATCACCGTTTTTTAGCTCACTGCACCATCCCAGCTCAGAACCTGGCTATATGCAAATTAGTCTGACCCTGGCCCAGTGCATCATAGGAACAGGGTAGACCAAACTACCAAGCCAATTCTTTACTGGAAAGGAAACAAGCTTCCGGGGACCGGTTTCTGGCATTACAACCGTCTTCGGCCCGGCTTGCTTGAATCCTGATGGTGCAGTGAGCAAGGGACTCATGTCTGAGCATACCCTTCCACTCCTATAGTGGCCAAACGATTCAGAAAAGGGGGTGGTGATGGACAGAGCATCTGAATTAAGCAGAACACTCCTACCCAGTCAAAAGATCAGGGCTTGATCCATCACCGTTTTTTAGCTCACTGCACCATCCCAGCTCAGAACCTGGCTATATGCAAATTAGTCTGACACTGGCCCAGTGCATCATGGGAACAGGGCAGACCAAACTACCAAGCCAATTCTTTACTGGAAAGGAAACAAGCTTCCGGGGACCGGTTTCTGGCATTACAGCCGTCTTCGGCCCGGCTTGCTTGAATCCTGATGGTGCAGTGAGCAAGGGACTCATGTCTGAGCATACCCTTCCACTCCTATAGTGGCAAAAACGATTCAGAAAAGGGGGTGGTGATGGACAGAGCATCTGAATTAAGCAGAACACTCCTACCCAGTCAAAAGATCAGGGCTTGATCCATCACCATTTTTTAGCTCACTGCACCATCCCAGCTCAGAACCTGGCTATATGCAAATTAGTCTGACCCTGGCCCAGTGCATCATGGGAACAGGGCAGACCAAACTACCAAGCCAATTCTTTACTGGAAAGGAAACAAGCTTCCGGGGACCGGTTTCTGGCATTACAGCCGTCTTCGGCCCGGCTTGCTTGAATCCTGATGGTGCACTGAGCAAGGGACTCATGTCTGAGCATACCCTTCCACTCCTATAGTGGCCAAAACGATTCAGAAAAGGGGGTGGTGATGGACAGAGCATCTGAATTAAGCAGAACACTCCTACCCAGTCAAAAGATCAGGGCTTGATCCATCACCGTTTTTTAGCTCACTGCACCATCCCAGCTCAGAACCTGGCTATATGCAAATTAGTCTGACCCTGGCCCAGTGCATCATGGGAACAGGGCAGACCAAACTACCAAGCCAATTCTTTACTGGAAAGGAAACAAGCTTCCGGGGACCGGTTTCTGGCATTACAGCCGTCTTCCGCCCGGCTTGCTTGAATCCTGATGGTGCAGTGAGCAAGGGACTCATGTCTGAGCATACCCTTCCACTCCTATAGTGGCCAAAACAATTCAGAAAAGGGGATGGTGATGGACAGAGCATCTGAATTAAGCAGAACACTCCTACCCAGTCAAAAGATCAGGGCTTGATCCATCACCGTTTTTTAGCTCACTGCACCATCCCAGCTCAGAACCTGGCTATATGCAAATTAGTCTGACCCTGGCTCAGTGCATCATGGGAACAGGGCAGACCAAACTACCAAGCCAATTCTTTACTGGAAAGGAAACAAGCTTCCGGGGACCGGTTTCTGGCATTACAGCCGTCTTCGGCCCGGCTTGCTTGAATCCTGATGGTGCAGTGAGCAAGGGACTCATGTCTGAGCATACCCTTCCACTCCTATAGTGGCCAAAACGATTCAGAAAAGGGGGTGGTGATGGACAGAGCATCTGAATTAAGCAGAACACTCCTACCCAGTCAAAAGATCAGGGCTTGATCCATCACCGTTTTTTAGCTCACTGCACCATCCCAGCTCAGAACCTGGCTATATGCAAATTAGTCTGACCCTGGCCCAGTGCATCATAGGAACAGGGTAGACCAAACTACCAAGCCAATTCTTTACTGGAAAGGAAACAAGCTTCCGGGGACCGGTTTCTGGCATTACAACCGTCTTCGGCCCGGCTTGCTTGAATCCTGATGGTGCAGTGAGCAAGGGACTCATGTCTGAGCATACCCTTCCACTCCTATAGTGGCCAAACGATTCAGAAAAGGGGGTGGTGATGGACAGAGCATCTGAATTAAGCAGAACACTCCTACCCAGTCAAAAGATCAGGGCTTGATCCATCACCGTTTTTTAGCTCACTGCACCATCCCAGCTCAGAACCTGGCTATATGCAAATTAGTCTGACACTGGCCCAGTGCATCATGGGAACAGGGCAGACCAAACTACCAAGCCAATTCTTTACTGGAAAGGAAACAAGCTTCCGGGGACCGGTTTCTGGCATTACAGCAGTCTTCGGCCCGGCCTGCTTGAATCCTGATGGTGCAGTGAGCAAGGGACTCATGTCTGAGCATACCCTTCCACTCCTATAGTGGCCAAAACGGCAGAGGCCTAGGGAGACGGGTAAGGGGCCCTCAAAGTCCCTTCCCGACAGCCTTTCCATGTCAGAAAGACCAACATGGAAAGACTGTCGGAAGAGACACAGTAATCCCTATGGCGGTGCCTCCACAGGCACCACATCCACTGTAGGATTAGATCTCCGACTGATGCCCCGGCGGGATCTTTGATCCTGTCGGAGGCAGCGGTCCGTTCCTCTGATGACATCACTCCGACCATCGGCATTGTGATCAGACCGTCGGACCAATGCCATGGATGTCGGATGGACCAGCACGGACGGTCTGTCAGTGGTAGTCCGTCCGATATCATAATAAGGCCTCAAGGGTTTGACTCCCAAACTCTCTAACATTTTGTAATAAAGAAGTTGAAAATCCAAGGTAATTCCAAGTAAAATCCAAGGTTTATTGAACTGCAGCACAGTACATCCACTCTCCAAGTTACCAGTCCTTTTTCTCCACCCCAATCCATTTCAGACCATAACAATTCTAAATGGAATCCATAACACAATGTGCATGAGCAGCTATGAAGAGACATTCTATTTAAAAGGGAAATATGTACAACATTGGAATTTGTATTAAAAGGGAAATATCTGTAAACAAGAATACTACACATTTTCCCCCTAAAGAAAATTAAGTGACTACGTAAACATTAAAAAAAACAAATCCTTACACATAAAAGAAACTACTGGTTATAATAGAAAATTTAAGACACACATTTGGATACTCTTCTAACATTCCATCTTTTGCCATCTTGTGTGACAACGCTATTGTGATAAACTTTCACAACCTTCATAGGTTTGCCAAACTTTGTCTCACCTTTGGTAATATAACCAGGTTTACGAATCCTAACCACATCACCTACCATAAAAGCAGGTTGTTTGACTTTCATCCTAGTGTCATAATCACTTTTGTATTTGCACTGTTTGAGTTCCACTTTCTCAGCTACATCCTTGACATTCACATCAACCATGCGATAACCAGCACTTTTCTTAAACCACCAAGGACATAGGTTAGATACAGGATCTCTACCCTTTAGTAGGCGGAAAGGAGAAACTTCTGTAGTGGCATGAGGCGTTATACGGTACAGCCATAACTTTCCTCTCAATTTCTCCTTCCACATTCCCCCAAACTTCCGAGCCCATAGTATATCTTGTTTGAGAACCCTGTTATATCTCTCTACTAGCCCATTTCCTTGTGGTTCATACAGAGCAGTGGTGCAATGCTTTATACCATAAGTACTCAAAAACTCCAACATCTCTGAAGATTTGAACTGTACTCCATTATCTGATACAATGCTTTCTGGGAATCCTTCTCTTGAAAATATCTCTCTAAAAAATAAAATAACACTTTCAGTGTTAGGATGAGGTACCAGTTTGACCTCAGGCCATTTGGAGTGATAATCCACAGCAACTATAGCGAATCTACACTCCTGTGGTAAAAAATTGAATGGGCCAGCAATATCGATCCCTAATTTCTGCCATGGATGATCTGGCCACTTCACAGGAGTCAAAGGTGCCGGATTACATTTGCACGTCTTATCACTTTCAATGCACTCAGGACACTCTCTAACAAATTTATCTACAAACCTATCCACTCCTGGCCACCAGAAATTTGACCTAATTAATTTTCATGGACGACATGCCCATGTGACATTCATGACTCATTTGCAAAATAACATCTCTTACCACAAAAGGTGGAATACATTTTCCAGCTCTGAATAGTAGATTTCCCTCTATGGCTAACTCATCAGCAACATTGTAAAATGGTATAACTTCAGCTGGAATTAATTCCTTAGAAGGCCAACCCACACTCACATAATCTCTCACTTTGCACAAGACATCATCCTCACTCATGCTTTTCATCCATAAATCTTCTGAAATGATACTGAATTTCTCAGACAATAATTCTGAAATG
This sequence comes from Lissotriton helveticus, assembly GCF_964261635.1. Taxonomy (NCBI): domain Eukaryota; kingdom Metazoa; phylum Chordata; class Amphibia; order Caudata; family Salamandridae; genus Lissotriton; species Lissotriton helveticus. The sequence goes on along the minus strand of NC_136059.1, from coordinate 2,123,661,985 downwards.
CTAGTTACGACTTCAGTATCTTCATCATCACTGACACTGGGATATGGTAATCTTGACAAACAATCTGCAGTCACATTGAGTTTCCCAGGCACATATTCTATGTCAAAACTATATTCTTGTAATCGTGACATCAATCTAGCAATACGAGCAGTCGCACTTAAACCTCCACCGGGTGAAAGAATACCCACCAAAGGCTTATGATCAGTACGTATCAAAAATCTTGCACCCCAAATATAATTCCGGAAATGTTCAACAGCCTAGACACATCCTAATAATTCCTTTTCGATTACAGCATATCGTTTTTCAGTGTAATTTAGAGATCTAGACGCGAATGCAACATTCAAGTCCTCCTTACCCGAACGTTGCGAAAGCACGCAAACCAAGCCATAAAGGCTAGCGTCCACTGTCAAAACACAAAGTTTGTTCAAACAAAACGGTCTAAGTGTAGGAGCTGACACCATGTCAAGTTTAATACTGTCAAAAGCGTTTTGTTGTTTAGTTCCCCACAAAAATTCAACATCTTTCCTGGTTAGTTCTCTTAACGGCTCCACTTTAGTTGCGAAACCAACTATAAACTTACTGTAATATTCACAGAGTCCTAAAAATGATAACAATTTATCTTTGCAATCGGGTGCAGGAGCTTTCAGGATTGCATCAACTAACGATTTCTTAGGAGCAACACCATTCCCAGAAATAGTATGCCCTAAATATTCTATCTTCTTTTGAAATACCTTGCACTTTTTACTCTTAATGGTAAGACCAAACTTACTTAACATTTTACACACATTACTCAGGTGTTCCATATGTACTTCATCACTCTTAGAAAATACTAAAATGTCATCCTGAAAACACTTCACATAGTCACTCATGTCTTTAAAAATATGATACATCGATCTCTGAAAAACTGAGGCTGCCGATGCCAAACCAAATGGCATCCGTTTGAATTTATATAATCCCTGAGGTGTAATAAATGCTGTGAGATGACGTGATTCCTCTGCTAACACTACCTGATGATACGCAGATCTCAAATCTAAGGTAGAAAAAACTACAGCCTCACCAATCATGCTCACTACTTCATTGATATTCGGCAGAGGATGACAATCTACTACTATATTAGCATTAGGTGCTCTCAAATCTATGCAAAGTCTCAGAGATTTATCAGGTTTGCGTGCCAAAACTACTGGCGAAACCCATTCTGACGATTCTATCTCCTCTATGACATCATTTTTTAACATATCTTTTAGAGTATCACTTAACTCTTCTCTAACATTGAGTGGTACAGGTCTAAGCTTTTGCACAACTGGTTCAGCTCGTTGTTTGAGCTTGATGACATGAGTGAACCCGCTTAGCTTACCTAACTTGTCTGAAAAACTTCAGGAAACTCACACGAATGTAACTTCCAAGCATTACTCTCTTCTACAAACATAACTCTTTTATTTAACTCATCTCTATCCTTTAACACCATGACTGGATCTTTGCTGCGTGGATTCAACGTAATGTTAAGTTTGAATTGATCGCGCCAACCCAGAACATTCACACCCTTTACTACAACATATAATTTGATGTACGCAGATTGATCCTTAAAATATATGGTGGAAGCAATATAACCAATGAAATCAATGTATGAACCATTGAAACCTTTTGCCATTACATCAGGAGGGCACAAATCACTCTTAGCAATCTTAGATTCATACATTTCATGAAAGTATTCTTCCGTTATGATGGTCCAAGGAGACCCAGAATCAGCCATTAGCTCTAGTTCAACACCCATAAATTTAACCACACACTTAGGAGAGTCCAACACATCCTCTTCAAGCAACCCTAAACTCACTAATGATACAATCATTCCTCTTTCTTTAAGGGATTCATTAGACACGACATGCTCACATCTTGACAAATTTGATCCCAAATCAGTGTCATCTCTCACACAAGAGACTTCCCCTTTTTTTAAATAATTACTTTTGTCCCCAATTTTCTTTTTGTCTTCCCTACAGGACTTGGAAAAATGACCAACTCTACCACATTTGTTGCACTCTTTTCCCAAGGCAGGACAAAACTTGAAGGAAGCTACATGATTGTAACTCCCACATCTAAAACATACAATGCGGTTACGTGATATATTCCTATAGTTTTGAAAACTTTTTGTAACATTGTTCATAGCACATACTTCTTCACTTAGTTTATCATTTTTGCTACCCCTAGTGCTCGTTTCTTCAATAGTTTTCATCCATTTGCTAGATTGTTCAAAAGCCTTGGCAGTGGAAATGCTTTCTAATAAAGTGGGATTACCTAATATCCACAATTGTTCCTGTGTTTTCTTACATTTAACATTGACAATTATCTGATCTCTGATCATTTCGTCTGTCATTGCACCAAAATTACATGAAACCACCAAAGCTCTCAAACCCGTTAAAAAATCATCAAAAGATTCATTTTCTTTCTGTGCCCTCGTATAAAACTTGTAACGATTCAGAGCAATACTGGTTGTGGGTTTGAAACGTGTTTCTACACGAAGCATTGCTTCATCAAATACACCAGAGTCACCAGGAACAGGTGGTAAATTTCTAAAAATAGCTTGCCCTTCGGATCCTAAACAATGAAGAAAAATATTCTTTTTTCTTTCATTTCCCATCCTTTCCCCATCAATAGGTTTTAAATAAGTTAAAAACTCCTCCTTCCATCTGTTCCAGGGGATGGGAGGATCACCCTTACATTGTAAAAATTTCGAAGGAGGGTCAAACTGCATGGTGAAAATGATAATAGTACAAATTAAATAGTGAACAAAAAGAAGCAATATGATATTATTACTGTTGAAAGAAAATAAAATGCAAAGTAAATAAACACAAATTCAATCCTTGAGTACACCAGCTGTGTACATCAGCGCTGTAATGTCTTACACAGCAGTTGTAGATTATAGTGCAAAAGTCTAGCACTAGCTCGAAATTTCCAGCAATAATGCACGCGATGTGAAAATTTTGTCAAACAGATAGTTGTGAAGTTCGTCGTACGGCGTGGCTTATTTGATCAATGTATTCCAAAATGTGAAACAGTACCTTTCTTTCACGAGCACACCCGAGTCACTACTTGGAAACCATGGTAACTGCACGCTCCAACACGGCGCATGGAGATTTGTTGCACGGGAAGACTCAGTCCTTTGCGTGTTGCCCGTTGAAACCACATTCAAAGGTAAACATTTGCTTATTTCGTTTAAAATTGTGAAACTTTCGCGCAAACACCCATAAATTTCGTAGTTTACGGTAAACACAGCGTCCTCAACCGTGCAGTCTCCAAGATGAAAAGCGTTACCAATAGAATATCGTACACCAGTGAGGGCAGGTGTAAATAGTATTCCAAGTAAAATAAAGTTTTAAATCCTTCAGTCCTTAAGTAGGATAGTCGATAGCAACGTCTTCTATGTAGGAATGAACCAAGCTCCAATCTTCAAAAGTTTATAAAATCCAAACTAGGTTAAGATCAGGTAAAAATCCAAAATCCTTTCAAAATCAGGTGTACCACACCTGTGCTGCTGTAGTAGTAGGTACTAGACACCCTCGTCGCCAATTTTGTAATAAAGAAGTTGAAAATCCCAGATAATTCCAAGTAAAATCCAAGGTTTATTGAACTGCAGCACAGTACATCCACTCTCCAAGTTACCAGTCCTTTTTCTCCACCCCAATCCATTTCAGACCATAACAATTCTAAATGGAATCCATAACACAATGTGCATGAGCAGCTATGAAGAGACATTCTATTTAAAAGGGAAATATGTACAACATTGGAATTTGTATTAAAAGGGAAATATCTGTAAACAAGAATACTACACATATTCCACAGTTTTGAATGATTTACAGTATCAAAGGCGTTTAATAAGTCCATAAAGGCCAAATGCAAGGTGCTGTTTTTGGCTTGTACTTATTTGACAATTAGAAGGGAGAGGTTTAAACATTGCTCTGTAGTAACGGTCCCCTGTATAAATACTTTCTGTGAATCTGAAACGATATAAAGTGGCTCTGCACCCTAAACCCTGCCAAAAATCTTCATAGTTAAGTCCTACAGAGATATTGCTATGTAGCAAACTGGATAGTTCCTGTCCCTTTTCTTAAAAATGGGCACAATGACTGCTTCTTTCCATGTGGGAATAAGAGGTCCAGGTAGAGGAGCACGAAAAAAATGCATGAGAAGGGGAGCCCAGAGATCTACATTTTCCTTTAAGATTTCCACTGGAACTCCATCAAGGCCCGGCCCTTTGCCCCTTTTATTCTTCCTGATGGCCAGCGCTACATACTTGGGCACGATGGTGAGGCTGAACTCAAATGCCCTCTCCCTATCAGGCCCCAGCATTTCACAGCAGCTTTGTTCGACATAGGCCTCACTCCTAGAATTGAAAACTTGGGAAAATTGAGCAACCTAAGTTTCAGCTGAAATTAAGCAGTCAATCTTAGACGAGGGACCCAGACAAGAATCGATTAATTACCTCCCAAAAATGTTTGGGGTCCTTTAACTCCCCTGCTGTCAGGAGGTCAGCCCAGGCTGATTCCCTAAGTTTGAGTTTCCTATCCCTGAGTGTAGCTTTATAAAATGATGATACATCTTGTCGAGCAGGCCGGCATACAGGGTCTGGCGTTGGCATGGGTCGAATCCTTTCTGACCGGGAGGTCTCAGACAGTCAGCCTGGGTACCTTCAGGGCACCCAAGGAATGTTCACATTGCGGGGTCCCCCAGGGCTCCTCTTTACCCCCCTTCTCTTTAATCTGTATCTTCGACCCCTTCTTTTTTCTTTGAGGCAGTGGGACGTCACCGTCTTTAACTACGCTGACGACATGCAACTCATCTTTCCTCTCAATTCCTCTTCTGCTATCACTAATTTTCAGGCGGTCATGTCCCACATTCTTCAGTGGATGAGCCAGAATCAACTTAAATTGAACCACGGGAAGACGGAGCACCTTCTCCCTGGTAAGAGCTCTACTCACTGGGGTCCGCACTTTTGGTCGGCAGAATTGGGCCCTCCACCCACCCCTGTGGCTTCGGTGAAGAGTCTCGGGGTCATTATTGACTCCGAGCTATCCCTTAGGCCCCAGATAGGGGCGGTGGTTTCTTCCTGCATGTTTCAGCTACGCAGGATCAGGAAGGTGGCCTATCTACTGACGCCCGAAGTTTTGATTCAAGTCATCATGGCTCTTGTCCTCTCCCGCTTGGATTTATCGAATTCCTTCTATCACGGTCTGCCCAAGGTCCTGCTCTCTAGATTACAGATCGTCCAGAACCAAGCGGCGAGATTGGCCTTCGGGATCCCGAAATGGCAATCTGCTAAACCTCTTCTTACCAACTTGCATTGACTCCCTGTCATTTCGAGGGTAGCCTTTAAGATCGGCTGCCTTACCTTCAAATCTCTAACTGGTCCTTGCCCTGCCTTCTTGAAATCTCTTATCAGTCCCTACTGTCCCTCACGCAACCTCAGATCTTCTTATCTTCGCCTCCTAGTTGTCCCTTCTTTCAAGTTCTGCAGAATCGGAGGTCGGAGATTCACACATTTGGCCCCTAAATTCTGGAATTCTCTCCCATCCTCACTTAAATTTTCTAACTCGCTTTTCCAATTCCGCAGATCTTTGAAAACATGGCTCTTCCCACAATCTGGCTAAACCCCTCCTGCCCGCCCCCAGCACTAGATCAGCGCCAGGAAACCCACAGTGACAGAGCGCTTTATAAGCTCACCTTAACATAACATAACATAACATACAGATTTAACATTCTCCTGATTTCTTGGGAGAGATTTTAGGGCCAACCTCAATGTCTTATGGGCTGCTGGACAAGCTGAAGTAAACCATCATTGAGTGGAGGGAGCACAGGACATGCTACTCAAAATAATGTTGTGGAAAATATATGGAATATCATAGTGAAACTGTATATTATAAAACTAGAAGATATATCAGTGGATAAACACTTAATCCTTCGTTCCAAATTTTGGGCCACTAAAGACATCAAGAACTGATTTTGGGCCACTAAAGACAACAAGAACTGGACCGGGTTGACAGCGTCCTCTATTTGCAGAGAAGCCAATAGTGACTGGCTCCAGGTTCTTACCCACTCCTTGCTGCTAACAATTTGAAGTAAGAATAAGAGGGTTATGGTCTCTCAAACAATTCGTTAAAACTCTAATGTCTGAAATCAAGAAACTATAAGCCTTAGAAATTAACGTAAAATCAATAAACACTCTGTGCTCCACCCCTTTAAAAATGGGGGGGGGGAGTAGAGTTAAAAAAAAAACTAGGCCACGTTCGCTGGTAAAAAGAAGGCCATTATGAAAAATCTTATTATTAAAGACATCCCATAAACCCATAAACTGTATGCTTGAAGTAGGTCATTTCCTGACTGAACTGGTCCTCCATTGCAAAGACAGGCGGCCCACTAAAAGGGCACAGGGCAAAAATAAAATCCCCACCCATAACATACGCTCTTATAATTTAGTTTTGCAACCTAATCGGCCAGCATGTCTACCACATCTCAAGATTGATGGTCAAACATATTATGATAAACATTAATAATCATTAAGTCTGCTGGAATTAAAACAGACAAAGTCAGTACTGGGAACCAAGGGGTCGAAAACAAAAGCTTTACCTTAGGACAAGAAAAATGAACTGAAATCAAAATGGCTAGCCCGCCCTTCGCCTTCCCAGTTGGGGATGGACTTTCCAGGGTAAAAAAGTCTTGAAACCATCCACATAAAAGTCCTTGGTAGCCCCAGTCTCTTGCACTCAAATTATATCAAAGCCCTTTATAAAATGGACCCAATCTTCGTTAGACAATTTTGAATAAGTCCCTGCTATGCTCCATGTTAACAGTTTGTGGGGCATAGAAAATGGGATGAACTTTCACTTTAGAAGTGCCTTTTGGGGGGTGCTCCCCAATGTTGGTTGATGAACAAGTGTATCCAGGGATAGGGGCGTTGTGCCTTTAATGAATTTTATATCAAGTGTCAAAGGAGGGGGATTGAAAGTTGAGGACTCCATATGTGTTAATACAGTATCTGCAGAGTTTGTGATAGATGGCCTGTCAATATTATTCAGCTTTCTCTTTGGCCTGTAGTATTCCATGATGAACTCCTAAGCCCTTGCCCTTCTTCCCCAGGGCTCATCAAATTGGGACTAAGGCCTCTAAATCAACAGAAGGGCCTGTCTACAAAGACACCTCTGAATCAATAAACAAATCAAGCTGGACAGCCCCCTCCTGACTGGGGTGAAGTCAGTCCAAGTCCTCTAGGGAAGCAAGAGCTTCAAAAGAGTTTTGGACTTCTACACGAAAAGATTGGGCCTATGCCCTAAAATTTGGTGTGCTTCCTTGCAAGAATCTGGATGGAAGAACCTCTGGCCTAAAGAGGTATCCCAATGACAGAACCTGGATAGGTCCTAAACTCTGTAGCTGGGAGTAAAAATACTTCAATAACGACTGAACCATTTTTGGTGACTTAAAATTGATGATAATACAATCCCATGGCACTTCCTTCTTCCCAGGCCCAATCCAGGGAGTTCTTACTATCGCCTTAGAAGAATCAGTATATCACCTGGATTTGACCCTCAACCAGTAAGCTATTTAATATTTTAGAGCATAGAAGTCCTCTTACATGTGAGGGGCTTAAACTAGGGTGTCTCTCAGCACTAGAACATATGGCATGCAGTCAGGTGGGAGATGCGGGAAACTATTGGCCGGCTTGTGGCCCATAGGTTCCAAAGATCCATCTACTCAATCCTGAGTTTTACCCCTCCCTACTGACCTGCATTAAAACCTTTTTCCTTGCCAACATACTGATTCCTGGGCCCCCTTGCTTCCGTTGGGTACTCTTTAGATGGGAACGTCCATTACAACGCAGGCATTACATCACAATGCCTTTACAATACAACTTTTACAACGCAAGTGCCTTTACATCGCGTGCCATTACAACGCATGCCATTACAGTGCTTGTCATTAGAAAGCATGCCATCACAATGCATTATAAGGCTCGTAATGGCGATTTTTAAGTTTTACAGTGAATATAGGTTTTGGGGTAGTTGCGAATAGTAATTTTTACCCCTACGCTATCCAACACTTTCCCTACTGTTGCACTCACTGGAGTGGGAATAGTAATTTTTACCCCTACGCTATCCAACGCTTTCCCTACTGTTGCACTCATTTGAGGGGAATAGTAAATGTTACCCCTACACTATCCAACACATAACCTACTGCTGCACTAAAAGTATTATCCGTTGTGATGGTATGCGTTGAAATGGAATGTGTTGTGATGGTAGTTTTAAAAAATGCATTGTAATGGTACGCGTTGTATTATCATGCGATGTAATGGTAGTTGCCTTGTAAAATCTGCAATGTAAAAGCATGCGTTGTAACGTCCTATATTCTCTTTGGACAGAAGGATAGGCTCAGCTGGCACTGACAGTGAGCTAGATAATATGGGATCCAAAGAGTTAGCTAGACCTACTACAGTGGATTATTGCGCCTCCAGGGTGTGGTTCAATTCGGCCAATTCTTTCTCTATCTTCTCCAAACTGGCAAAGATCGGATAAAAGCTGCCCATCAAAGATGCCATGACACGACTGCAAAGATCCTCCATGAGCCTGGAGGCTCCAACAACTTCCATCCCTATGGGTTAGGGTCTGGGCTATGCAATACAGTTGCTCGCTATGAGCATTGCTTCTTTGATTTGGATCTGCCCTCCACTCTCTTCCTTGTTTTATCACCATTCTCAGGGTCATGAGATGGTGATTGAGTCCCCTCAGAATGCCTGGCAGGCCCCCCAGCTGGGGCACTAACATCACTAAAGACCCTTCCTGAGGCACCTGGCCTCACATCTAATGAGTTTGAAACAATGTCAACCTCAACCAGAGATGCATTGGGTAAAATCTGTAGATCACGGGACATGGAGAGGGCTAAGTGACGTTCAGCAAGTTGTCTTTCCTTGCTAATCACTCTCACCGCCCGCAGCTAAAAGCCATCCAAAGTAGTTCCTGGGGTAGGAGTCACAGGGATTGTAGTGGCTTTACATTTCTCCATATTAGATGCAGCTTAACCATGCAGACCTCAGTAGAATACTCAATGCTGATGGGACTTGTAGTCCGGCCCTTCGCCGCTGCCAGTTTCACATCTGCCACACATCTATATCATGTACCTCCTCCTGAGATAACAGAGGACAGCTGTCGCCACCACCCATAAGCGGCAGTTGCTAGAATACTTGAATGCAAACCAGACACCGACCGAGCAGTAGGCTCTAAGCTCTAAATACTTAGGGTAAAGACGACTTCAGCTTCCCCCTGAGCTTCTCTCTGTGTGGTGCGGTGCAGTGTGGTGCGGTTGCTGCTTTTATTCCTTTTGTTGCACCTTTTATGATGGGAGGCATGAGGGTCTTCAGTGTACACGGAGCGAGATACTCACAATGGCAACCCCCCTTACTGCGCACAGCCCTAAACTGCAACCTGCCGCGAGCCCGATGCTCACCTGGCTCCACAAGTAAGCCAGACAGCGTGGCGGAGTGGCTAATCGCATTGGGCTGTCATCAAAACAGAGAGGGCAGAACGAGGAAACACCACAGCTGTAACTCAATCAACTGACGATTCTTCCCCTCTGAAATTTTTCTGTGATGGCTGTCCCATGGCTGCCAGCACAGCCCCTCCTCACCCAGCAGTTTCCCAAAGATAACCGCCCGACCTAGCCTGTGGCTGGGCATGAGCACGGCAGGGGATGAGATTCAACCAGGAGGGCCCCTTTCCAACTCCATCCTCTTTAGCATTGAGCATGGCATCCAGTACCCACCAGTCTTAACTCACTGAGCCTTCATTATGGCAGATGTGAACACGGTCAATGACAGACATTTTAATCCAGATTGCAAAACCACATTCAGTGTTTATGCAACTTTTAATCGCAATGATTTATGGCATATGGAGACTCCATGATGACGTTTATATCTGAGAGGTTCATTATGTTTTACCAGGCTTATTTTGCAAATAAATTACATTTTTAATTGGCAACAATGAATTTGTATATCTGGAGGCACCCAAGCTTACTTCAGTGCAAGTGAATCAAATGTCACCAGGTGGTTCATAATTTGTGGTAAATGATTCAGCAGATTTCCTGAGGAAGAGACCAGTAACTGATTTCTGGTAGTTTGAAATGTAACACTGACATATACACACAATACCGACTGGTAGCAGCAATTGCTCTTGACAGCACTGAATCATATATTCCTTCCCTTGGTTATGCTTGCTAACCATTAAGGACATTTGTATCAACAAGCCTTGCACAGTTTTTAATTTGCACTTTATTGTCTCACCTTTAAAAAAAATCACAGTACTTCATGGATGTGAAGTCATCTTTGGATCTTTTTGACTGCCATTAACAAGACCAATGAATACAGTATTTCCTTGCAAACATTGCAGGTTCATTTTAACTCTTCAAAGCAAACACAAGGAGATGATGGACGGAGTGCTGAACTTTTCAGGCGCTCACCCCCATTCACGGCTCTGGGTTGAATCCATCATCGTTCTTTAGCTCCCTTTGCCACCCCAGTACAGCTGGGGTCCCAGGATGCTTGTTTCCGGTCCAGGGAAGATATAGCTTAGCAGCTCGGGCTGGACTGTTCCCATGAGGCACAGGGTCAAGTCTGATTTGCATATAGCCATGTCTGAACTGAGGTGGCGAAGTGAGCTAAAGAACTATGATGGATTCTACTCAGATCTGTGACTGGGGGTGAGTGTCTAAAAAGTTTCAGCGCGCCGTCCATCGTCTCCTTGTGTTTGCTTTGTTCACCCTAAGTTGGCAGGGTATCCCCAGACGTGAGTCCCTTGCTCACTTTGCCACTGTATCCAAGCTAGCCTGGCTGCTGAGGACTGTTAGCTTGAAACTGGTCCCAGGATGCTTGTATCTGATCCAGGGTAGACATGGCTTGGCAGTTTGGGCTGGACTGTTCCCATGTGGTACAGGGTCAAGACTGATTTGCATATAGCTGTGTCTGAACTGGGGTGGCGAAGTGAGCTAAAGAACTATGATGGATTCAACCCAGATCTGTGACTGGGGTGAGTGTCTGAAAAGTTCCAGTGCTCCTAAATATCCTCATACAGAAATGTTGTGTCAAAAATATTGATCACAAAATATTGTTCTTCTATACTATAGCGTAAATAATACAAATATCGAAAAAATATATAATTTTACACTAATATCAAACCATATATAAATAATATAATTTTTAAGATATGCATAGTTAAACATTGTAAATATTTAATATAATAACATGTAACAGTAATATAATGTAAATTAAATATATTTAAATAATATATAAACATATATCAATATTTACTTATTTAACCAAACACACACATATGTACACATGTATAATGTAAAACAATTTTTTAAGTACTGATTTTAATTTATATTAAGATTTTAATTTTTTTAAAGTTAATAATATAACAAATAAATATATATAAATATATATATGTATATAAATATATATATATATATATATATATATATATAGTTTATTGTGCGTATACATAAATATATATATATATGCCACAACAAGAGAAAGTTCCTTCCTGGATCAAGCCCGTAGTCAGGTGGTGCGCAGGCCGGCGGAACCACGGCTAGACATCCAATATCCCATGAAGTTCAAATAAAGCGCACACTCTGTGTTAGGGATTTGCTTGTGCAAGATTTTACTCAGCTGTTGCTACACGTTTCGGCAGCAAAACTGCCTTGTTCTCATGTTTTGCTGCCGAAACGCGTAGCAACAGTTGAGTAAAATCTTGCAGAGCAAATCCCTTACACCGAGTGTGCGCTTTACTTGAACTTTATGGGAGATATACATATATATATATATGTATATATATATATATATATATAGATATATAAAAACATAAAAAATTAACTGGATTTTGTTTTAAAAAAAATATTTGTATTGGTATTTTCACGTTTACAAAAATATAAAATAATATGACATATACGAATAGGCAGTTTTACGGTCGTTTCTTTAAAATCCCAATTTAATTTCACACAAAAAGGTAAATGTTACTAAAAATATAGGATATATTAAAAAAAATACTATATAAAAAATATCATTTTTAAATCACAGAAACATAATAATATAATTTTAAAAAATATAAACAAAACTACTACATTCTAGGAACAATACATATACTATTCACACTCCAGTCTGTCGAGCAGTAGAGAAAGCGTTGGACCCAGGAGGGATCAAATGTACTATTCCCACTACAGTCTGTGCAACAGTAGGGAAAGTGTTGGACTCAAGCGGGGAAACATTTACAATTCTCACTCCAGTCTATTCAACTGTAGGAAAAGCGATGGACTAAGAAGGGGTCAAATTTACTATTCCCACTCTCGTCTGTGCAATTGTTTAAAAAGCATTGGACTCTAGAGAGGTAACATTTCCTATTCCCATTCCAGTCAATACTGTCAGGATTCGTGAGCTGGGAGCCAAGGGTCCACAGGAGTGAAGATAAATCCCCTTAACCTCCAAAAAACAGGTACAGGAATGCTGTATAGTATACACTCCTGAAGACTGTTCTCTAAAGGTATGGGGGAAAATTCCAAGGAGTGTCCACCACTCTCCCCATACATGGGGCGGAATCACAGGAAGGAAGCAGGTCTCTCTGGTAGTGCGGAAGCTGTAGAGAAAATAGTATAATGGTACCACTTCTATATACACAGTACTACCATCCACATAGAACTACATTGACATGTGATTAGTATCGCAGTTGACTTACCCCAGTCACGTACATGAATGTCCTTGAAGAAGGTATCCGATAACCAATAGTTCAGGGAAGTATGGTTCTGAGCACTATGTACTGGACCACTCAGTAACACATTCACACTACATTCAGACCAAAGACAGGTATTGAATAAAACAAAGGGGGAGCAACGGGATTTGAGGAGCAATGGCCGGCTCTTCTGGGGGGCACGAAGAGCGGAGCATGTACTCACCCAAGAGAGGCGAAGCCCGGCCCGGGAAAGAATACCAGGCGGAGCAACACTCTCTCAAGGGAAGAAAGAACCTCTGAGAAGCGAGCTGAACGGCCCGAGGTTCCTGTCAAGTACCAGGAGCAAGCGGGAAGTAGGACCGGCTCCTCGCTAAGACCAGAGCCAAGGCGCGGAAAGATCCGCGGACGAGGAGAGGCGGAGGCTAGGGTAATCGGACAGGTCACAGGTTCCGAACCCAGAGTGCCTCTAAAACAGCCCTCAACGGAGGGAAGCCAAGGAAGCAAGGAAGTTGGATCAGGAACGGGGAATCGAGCAAGACGCCAGGGAATCGGGCAAGACGCCGGGGAATGGCGATTCACTCGCTCAGGAAACAGGGAAGGGGGCGTGGTCACGAAAGTGAGCCAAGCGTCGGCTTACAGGTAGAACGTCTCTTTACGTCTGCTAGGGACCGTCAATAAAGGACCCTATTACTTGCAGAACGCCTAGGGAGTGCGAATGAATTGACATGGGGAACCCTACCTAACCACATGTCAATGCCTATGCCGCAAAACCCTAACAGTACCCCTCCCCAAAGGCCTATTCAGGGGACGGGGTTTGGAAGGATGGAGTGTGTGAAAGTTCAACCGTGCAGCGTGGATGTTTTCTGCCGGTTCCCATGATCTATCTTCAGGGGGATATCCCACCCAGTCCACTAGATACTGAAGCTTCCCCCTAACTCTGCGGGAGTTCAACATTTTCTTGACTTCATATTCCTCTTCTCCCTGAATGCTCTGAGGAGGGGGTGTTGTGTCAGGATTCAAAGGAGGTATGTATTTCTTAAGCAGGGAGCAATGAAAAACAGGGTGTATTTTCATTTGTGGGGGTAGCTGTAGTTTCAAGGTAACGGGTGTGATAACTTTTTGTATGGGAAAGGGGCCTATGAATCTGTCATGGAATTTCCTGGATCCTTCCAATCTAAGATTCTTTGTGGAAAGCCAGACTTTCTCTCCTACTGTGTAAGTAGGTTCAGTTCTTCTATTCTTATCTGCCTGTTTTTTCATCGCTTCTTTGGTTTTATGTAATTCTCCTTTAGCTTCGTCCCACACGCCCATGATTTTTCTATGGTGTTCCTCAAGTGCAGGGACATTTGCGGTTTTACTGTCCAAGACTACGGGAAGCATTCTAGGGTGTTGTGCATGATTAAAAAAGAAAGGAGAAAAGCCTGTAGCAGAGTGTTGTGAATTGTTATAAGCAAATTCTGCTAGGGGAAGAGCTTGAACCCAAGTGGACGAGAGAGTTGTTAGTAAACAACGTAGATACTGTTCGAGTGTTTGATTGGTTCTCTCGGTTTGCCCATCTGTTTGAGGATGGTGCGCTGTTGACAGCCTATGATCTATGGCAAGAGCAGTACACAATCCTTGCCAAAACCTGGATACAAACTGGGGGCCTCTGTCTGAGATGATAACAGATGGCAAACCATGGAGACGCACAATCTGGTCTAGGAACACTTTTGTTAATTCTTTTGCTGAAGGGATCTTCTTCAAGGGGACAAAATGTGCCATTTTAGACAACATGTCAACTACCACGTAGATGGTGTTGTAACCCTGACATCTTGGTAGATCAGTAATAAAGTCCATGCTAATTGAATGCCATGGTGTAGAAGGAACTGCAATGGTTTTCAGCAACCCCGTGGGGGCACAATGAGACGCTTTTTGTCTTGCGCATGTGGAACATGCCTGAACGAAGGCCTGGATATCTTTCGACATGTTCATCCACCAAAACCACCTTTGACATATGTTTACAGTTTTCACACTCCCTGGATGTCCAGCTAGGGCACTGTCATGGCACCACTCCATTATTTGTTGTTGTAAGGTACTGGTGGGTATAAACAGTTTATCTTCGTGGTAGTATAACTCATCCTTAACAGTGTCAGTTGGGGTTTCTTCCCATTCTTCCTGAGGGATGGCACTATACTGGTCTTTTAACTCTTCAAAGAAGGTTTTATTCTAGTCTCCCACACCAATGATTTTATGTATAGGTATGATAGGGAGGGAGCAATCACCGGTCTTCTCTATTGCGTGTCCTAACCTGGAAAGTGCATCAGCCTTGCCTTGTTGTGGTCCTGGACGATATGTGATGATAAAATCGTACTCGCTAAAAAAGGACACCCATCTCATTTGTCGGGGAGTGAGTGCTCTAGCTGTTCTAAAAAACTGGAGGTTCTTATGATCAGAGTATATTGTAACAGTGTGTGGAGAACCCAACAAGTGATGTCTCCATTCTTGGAAGGCTAATTTAATGGCCAATAGTTCTCATTCTCCTATGGTATAATTTTGTTCTGCTGGTAACAAGGTTTTAGAATAGTAAGCAATGGGATGCATGTGGCCAGTGGTCTTGTCTCTTTGTGACAGCACTCCTCCTACTGCATATTGTGATGCATCAGCCTCTACAAAAAATGGCTGTGTGTTATCTGCGTGTTTGATGATAGGGGCCGTCGTGAACTTGTTTTTTAATGCACAAAACGCCTGTTCTGCTTCTTCGGGCCAAATGAAGGGCACGCCTTTCTTTAACAACCTGGTTATGGGGGCTATGGAGTCAGAAAAATGGTCGATGAATCGTCGATAAAAATTGGCGAATCCCAAGAAGGACTGAACTTCCTTGACCAACGAGGGACTCGGCCATTGAATTAAGGCTTGAATTTTCTTAGGATCCATTACTATGCCTTCAGGATTGAACCCAAGAAGTCTATTTCTTTAGTATGGAAAGTGCTTTTGTCCAATTTAGCGAACAATTGGTTCTCCTGTAGTTTTCTCAATATCTTTTTTATGTGTTCAATGTGGTCTTGTTCGATTTGGGAAAAAATGAGAATATCATCAATGTAAACTATTACAAAGATGTCCAGGTATTCTCTCAGTATATCATTAATGAAGTATTGAAACGCCGCAGGGGCATTACAGAGGCCAAAGGGCATGACACAATACTCGAATAGTCCGAATTTAGTCCTAAAAGCTGTTTTCCATTCATCCCCTTGTTTGATTCTGATAAGATGATATGCTCCCCTAAGATCTATTTTGGTGAATATCTTTGCTCCTCTTAGCTGGTCAAGAAGAACAGGGATGAGTGGCAGCGGATATTTATTTTTTATGGTGACTTTATTTAAGGCTCTGTAATCGAGGCAAGCTCTGAGACCCCCTTCTCTCTTGTCAATAAAAAAAGAGGAGAAGAGGCTGGAGAGGTAGAATGATGGATGAACCCTTTGAGTAACATGTCATCGAGATATTGTCTGAGATAGTCTGTCTCTGAAGGGGTAAGGGCATAGATGCGACTGCTAGGTAAGTCTGCCCCAGGAATTAAGTCCATGCGGCAGTCATAGCTGCGATGAGGGGCTAGCCTGGTGGCTTCTGTTTCATTGAACACCCCTTGAAACTCAGCATATATGTCCGGAACACAAGAGGCTGCCGCACCCGTTTGCATAGCACTGGTTAACGGGCGAATCTCCTCTCTTGCTTCTTGATAACAATGAAGAAGACAGTAATAAGATTTTAATACTACCGTTCGAGTAGCCCAATCTATGTAAGGGTTGTGCACTTGTAACCAGGGGACACCCAAGATTGCCCCAAAAGTGGGAGCATCAATTAAATCGAAGATGATGTGCTCAGAATGCCCATTACCCAATACAATCACTAAAGGAGGTGTTTGGTATGTGATTAACCCGGATGATAATTCAGTGCCATCTACAGCTCTTATGGGCTCAGGGTGCTTCTTAGTGATGAAAGGGATGCCCATCCTTTGTGCCAACTGTAGATCAAAACAATTACCGGTGGCTCCTGAATCGAGCAATATAGACATAGTACCTCTGCACTGTGCCGTGTATATTAACGTGATATTCAAGGTGAAATGTTTTACCTCTTGGTGCACCTGTTCTTTATTTGGGGAGATCTGAGGTAAGTCGTCACTTGAAGAAGCGATCTCATCTTTCTTCAAGTGTGCTAGTTTTCCGGTCTCTGAGTGCCACTGGCGATATTTTTCAAAGAGGTCTTTGGTCGAACTGGACAATCTTTGGCATAGTGTCCCCCTTTTCCGCAATATAAACAGAGGTTATTCTTGCGTCTTTTATCCTTTTCTTCGGCCGACAATGATCCTCGAACACTGCCTATTTGCATGGGCTCTAAGGTGTCTTTAGGTTCCTTTTTCTCAGGACGTATCATGACGTATTTGGGCCCTACCCCCCGTACCTTCTCACCTCTTCTCTCATGTAACCTATGGTCCAGTTTTACTGTAAGTTCTATGAACGAGGGACAATCCTCAGGAGGGTTCACAATCTGTGACAAGTGATCTTTTAATTCCTTACATAGTCCTCTATAAAATATGGAGGTTCTTTTGTCTTCGGGCCAATGAGTTTCTGCGACCAGTCGATTGAAGCTGGTTATATACGATAAAAGATCTTTGGACCCTTGTTTGAGGTTCAGGAGCTCGTTGTCACTAGCCTGCATATAGGTGTGTTTGGCAAACAAGCTTTTCATTTTTTCCTGGAACGCTTAGAAATTGTACAAGAGAGGGTCATTGGTTTCTACCAAAGGGACAGCCCATTCTGCTGCATTACCTGCCAAGTAAGAAATGATAAAGGCGACTTTGGCTGAGTCATTCGGAAAGGCGGCTGCTTTACACAAAAACTGGAGTTGGCATTGATTCATAAATATGTTGAATTTAGAGCTGTCACCAGAAAACCTTTCTGGCATAGCTAGAGGAACCGGACTGGGAGTTAGAACAGTAACCTGTACAGGGGGTATGTCTCCCTCTACTCTAGCTTCTGCCCCTGTGTGGGAAGAGGGTATGGTGAACCTAGCGGGTTGAATATAACTTTTCTTACTTTTAGGAATAGTGCCTGTATCCCTGTATTCTGGGGTTTTGTACTGCATTACTTCTGCCTGCAACCTCTGATTCTCCTGACGTAATCTCCCCATCTCTGCCTGGAGATCTACTACTGCTGCCGCTAAATCCTCCATAGAAGGGGTGAGTAATCTAGAGTCCATTGGTACATCAGAGTTATCAGGATTCATCTTCACTCTGGTGGATTAAGTACGTGGGCTTGGCTTTCTGTCAGGATTCGTGAGCTAGGAGCCAAGGGTCCACAGGAGTGAAGATAAATCCCCTTAACCTCCAAAAAACAGGTACAGGAATGCTGTATAGTATACACTCCTGAAGACTGTTCTCTAAAGGTATGGGGGAAAATTCCAAGGAGTGTCCACCACTCTCCCCATACATGGGGCGGAATCACAGGAAGGAAGCAGGTCTGTCTGGTAGTGCGGAAGCTGTAGAGAAAATAGTATAATGGTACCACTTCTATATACACAGTACTACCATCCACATAGAATTACATTGACATGTGATTAGTATCGCAGTTCACTTACCCCAGTCACGTACATGAATGTCCTTGAAGAAGGTATCCGATAACCAATAGTTCAGGGAAGTATGGTTCTGAGCACTACGTACTGGACCACTCAGTAACACATTCACACTACATTCAGACCAAAGACGGGTATTGAATAAAACAAAGGGGGAGCAACGGGATTTGAGGAGCAATGGCCGGCTCTTCTGGGGGGCACGAAGAGCGGAGCATGTACTCACCCAAGAGAGGCGAAGCCCGGCCCGGGAAATAATACCAGGCGGAGCAACACTCTCTCAAGGGAAGAAAGAACCTCTGAGAAGCGAGCCGAACGGCCCGAGGTTCCTGTCAAGTACCAGGAGCAAGCGGGAAGTAGGACCGGCTCCTCGCTAAGACCAGAGCCAAGGCGCGGAAAGATCCGCGGACGAGGAGAGGCGGAGGCTAGGGTAATCGGACAGGTCACACTCTCTCTCAAGGGAAGAAAGAACCTCTGAGAAGCGAGCCGAACGGCCCGAGGTTCCCGTCAAGACCAGGAGCAAGCGGGAAGTAGGACCGGCTCCTCGCTAAGACCAGAGCCAAGGCGCGCAAAGATCCGCGGAGGCTAGGGTGATCGGACAGGTCACAGATTCCGAACCCAGAGTGCCTCTAAAACAGCCCTCAACGGAGGGAAGCAAGGAAGTTGGATCAGGAACGGGGAATCGAGCAAGACGCCGGAGAATCGGGCAAGACGCCGGGGAATGGCGATTCACTCGCTCAGGAAACAGGGCAGGGGGCGTGGTCACGGAAGTAAGCCAAGCGTCGGCTTACAGGTAGAACGTCTCTTTACGTCTGCTAGGGACCGTCAATACAGGACCCTATTCCTTGCAGAACGCCTAGGGAGTGGGAATGAATTGACATGGGGAACCCTGCCTAACCACATGTCAATGCCTATGCCGCAAAACCCTAACAGATACAACAGCAGGGAAAGCGTTGGACTCTGGAGGAATAAAATGTACTATTCCCACTCCAGTCTATACAACAGTAGGGAAAGTGTTAGACTCAGGAGGGGCAAAATGAACTATTCTCAATCCAGTCTATGCAACAGTAGGAAAAGTGTTAGACTTAGAAGGGGTAAAATGTACTATTCCCACAACATTCACTGGTACCGTACCGAGAGAGTACTTTGCTCACCCTGTACCCATTCAAACCAGACAACCTGCACCTGACATATAATTTATAAAAGATCTTAATTTCACAATTTACATAATTAATTATCAATTAAATAATTATTAAGAATTTTAATTAATTATATTTAATTTACTTCCTACCCTGGACCCCTATAAACCCCACAACCCGCAACCTAAACAATAACTTAAGTAAATAAATGAATTAAATAATTTACATATTTATTTATCAATACAACTATTTGAAATGTTAAATAAATTAATTGATTTGGTTAGTTTACTTTCCACCCTGTACCCCTACAAACCTCACAACATGCATCTAAAAAGTACCTATGAATTAAACAATTAACATAATTAATTATCAATTAAATAATTCATACTATTTAAAAACCTAATGATTATTAAATTATAATTAAATTACTTCCTACTCTACACCACTACACACCACAACACTAAAAATTATAAAAAAACAATTACATTGAATTAAAAAAAACTACAATTTACAAACTAAAATAAAAAACATTAGCAGTATTTATACAAACAATTTAAAACATATAGAATTAAAACATATACTAAAATACATAAATATATTGAAAAAACGATAATATTAACAAAAACATTTAGTAAATGAGATGAGCAACATAGATACTTTTAACATTGATATTAACAACATAGATGTTTTTGTAAATGATATTACCAACATAGATATTTTTGACATCGATATTACTTACAGTAAAAGAAATCAATATTCTTGCAAACGATATTTCTGCATCACAATATTTGTGCATCACGATATCGAAAAACTTGATATTTTTGCATATCGATATTTTTATTTACATATTGTGTCCAAACACCCTGAACTTTATCTCTGAAAATACTTGACCATGGAGCAGTATTCTACAAAGTGGAAATCTTTGAAAAACGATACATATTAAAACCATTTTTGTTATCGGATTGAATAAATAGGGCCACCTGCAAATTCCAGGATACTCTATATTTTTCAATCCTGTCCTCCCACACTCACAGTGAAAAAACAGATCAGAGTAAATAATTTGCTTTCGCCAATAAATTAGGATGATTTCCTTGTTCTTCAGCAAGACAAATAAACAAAAAAACATGCATGTCAGAAAAGAACCACAGGGTTCCATGGCATTCACGATTCCTAGATTGAAAAATAGAACAGTGGCACCTAAAACAACTGAAAACTGGTTCTCTACCCCAGTCACAATGTTTTTATTACTGACCAGTAATATTTTATTAGCTCAGTCCATTCTTCCTCATTCCGGTCCTAACTAATGAAATGCCCCTGCCTCCCACAAACAGTCATACAAAGTTTCTAATACCAATGAAAATTCAAACCTCACTCATAATGGGGTGCAAACACCATGCCTGCCCTTAGCACATCCTTTCTATACCAAGCTAGCAGAGAAGCAAAATGTTATTTATTCTCCCTCCTCCTCAAACCATTTGGACCGGTATAAAATCATGGGAGAGAGAAATAGGACTGAAACAAGGATGAATGGATTCGCAGTAATGAAATGACCAGAAAGTAAATAAAGCATTAGCACTTCTTCCATTTCCTCATTCTCAGTCCTAACTATTGAGGCATACTGAAACTAACTGGTGGCATGCTTGACACGCATGTCAGAATAGCGTGCTGAACTCAAGAACTTTAATGAAAAATACTTCTTCATAGATAAAAGTACCTCAGAACGAAAAATATTCTCACAGTCAGTATTAAGAAGCTTATAGTTCCTGGAAAACTTTCCGGTAGAAGCCCAAGTAGCTGGCTTACAAATCTGCAGCAAAGAATAGCCAGGTCTTCTGCTCAGGAAGCCTCTATGCCCCTTCTTAATCTGCATAAGGACACACCCTAGAATTCTGTCCATGAAGCTGCTATATCCCTCTTGCGGGTCAGCTCTGCACATCTATTTGATAAGGAACTTACTGAAAATCTTAGTTGTAAGCAACAGCATATTTTACCCAATGACTCAGGGGCTTAGTTCGATGTTAGGCAGACTTGGGTCTGCCCAACACCGTCACGGAAATGGGACTGACCAACCTCCAGTTGGCGGTCCCGACCACCTAGACACTTAGGGGCCCATTATGATGACGGGTGGACTTAGTCCGCCCGCCATCACATCGGGACCCGGGACCGCCCGCCTTAAGGGCGGGGGTCCCGATCAGGGCATTAGGATGCGCCTGCCACACAGGCGGGCGCATCCTGTACGGGTGCAATTGCGGCGGGCGGAGCAGAAATCTCCGCCCGCTGCCATGTTAAAAGTGCACGTTTTCATTTCAAAGTGCAACATGACAGGCACCGCGCGGTGCCTGCCATGTTGCACTTTGAAATGTGGGGGGGTACCATAGGTACCCCCCATGTGCAACCCCCCCAAGCCACGACTCCCAGGGAGTCTCCGCATGCCTTTCCGTGGCGGCATTGCCGCCACGGAAATGCAAAGTGAAATGCACATTGTAATATGGCGGGCGGTGTCTACAAGACACCGCCACCATGTTACAGGTTTTCCGCCCCGGCCGCTAGGCGACCGGGGCGGAAAACAGGCGGGCGGTGTTTCGCACCGCCACGGTCCCCTCCGCCATCCTAATATGGCGGAGGGGAATTGTGCTGATGATGTCGGGCGGATTTCCTCCGCCAGGCTGGCGGTAGCCACTGCCAACCTGGCGGTGGAAATCCGCCCGACATCATAATGGACCCCATGGTGTGGTCCCATACTCCCTATCCTCTATGGGAGCTCGTGTTACGGCCATAATACCCATAGCAGGCACCTCAAGGTGCCCGTAAACAGAAGGAGGCCCTGCTAGGGGACCTCAAACATGCTTTCCGACAGGGTGTCCATGTCAGAAAGGGCGGCATGGAAACCCTGCTGAAAACCTTCCATTTGGATGATGGGCCGGTCTCTGACTGGCAGACGGGCTCCTGAAGCCAGCCGGAATGCCCGGCAGGTTTCAAATCTAAACGGCTGTAACATAATCAGCCGGTCAGAATTGAAATCAACTATGATTGTCAAAAAGCCTCCGAAATCTGGTCGGAGGCTTTCCGACACCCATCGTAATCGGCCCCTTAGTGTTTGAATAGATGGTTTAGCTCCCTTTTTAGCAGGGTAATAATTGACAAACAGGAAATGTGTTGTGAAATAACCTACTCTCTGGTATCAAGGAGATGATTTAGATTGTGGCCAGAAGGGTTACTCCATCGTAAACGGGTCAGAAATCCTTTCCACCTTATTACAAGTGCCATAAGATATAATGTACTTGTGATATGATGAGCATGGCATCTGCCATGTTGGTGACTAAGTAACCCATCTGCCAAATTCTAAATAAGGTCCAGATTGTGCAATTCAAGATTTAGTCGAGAAAAAAGGAAAGAACTCTGGAAAAACAATTTACTGCTCCAAAGTGAATTCTGAAATGATCTGGGGAACAAAAAAAGTTCCTAATCTCAAAACTAACCTATATGGAAAAATCCTTAAAAAAGGATGCCTACAAGAATAGACCCTAATTTCCCCAATCTTTTTGCTGACAAATTGGCTACCAGAATAAAATAAATGAGTGTAGAGCTTGAAGATCAATTTCCTCTAAAGTATCAAAAGCTGATTTTAGACCAAAGTAAATTCCCAAGAAGAAACTAGGGCTGTTTTGATCAAACAGGAAACACAAAAACCTTTCAGAAGATGGAAAGACACGTTGGTGTCTGGATCTCCCCCCTCCAATCATAGGAGTGCAGGCAATACACTTCCAGTCTGTGAAAGCTGTCTCTTCCTTAATAGCGGGATGTGGTAAACCAATGGCTTTCAAAATGGATCCCACTGGTTTCAGTACTCAGGCTCATACATGTACAGAAACCTACTACTACAATTTTGCTACATGCATTCTACATACACACAGGATGTCATAGTAAGGTTATGGGCTTTCACATAAGAGTGGAACTTTACATGAGAGAGTTCAGAAGGACACGCTGTCCCAGACACAGACAAAAAGATCTGACCAACTCTATGAGATTACAAAACATCGTATCCTGCCACCACCACCTTATGTGCTAAACCCAAGGCAAGAGCAGTAGTTCTCTGTCCTCTCTGATGGTATGTTTGGTGTGCCCCATCCAGGTCACAGGACTGGTCCAGGGCACTACATAGTCAGGGACAAGTATTGGCCTCACAAGAGTAGCATATGATCAGGGACAAAAATAATAGTCAAGCTACCAGAAACACATGCGGTGCACTGAGGATATGGGTACATACCTGAGTCACTATCACTTTTTTTTCTCATGAGCCTTGTGAAGTCTGATTTTCTTCCTTGTTGTCTCATAGGCCAAAACTTTGGTAGGAGCCTCCTGAATCAATGTTTTAATTTCAACAGAGGCACTCCTGCACCTTTTATCCTCTTCCTATCCTTAAGAGTGATCAGAGGATACATGCGTCTTCGCAGACCTTTTCCCCTCCATGCATAACACAAAATGAACACAAAAGGAACAAGTTATATAGAAAAAACACCTTCCTCTGAATAATCTGGAAGGAAAAGCAGAACCAATCAGGGCGTAAGGATTAATACACCAATCCTTACCGTCTTCTGTTATCCCTCATCTTCCCTTTCTATTTTATAGCTCCTTTTTTGAACAAATGGCAGGAAAAGAAAGAATATATCAATTATATGCATTGCAATAAGAATAAATCCATAGGCTGCATACGTATCTGAAAAAGAAGGAGCCTACATCACTGGAAAAACATTGACTTCCTCTCTCTTTGTCTTACAACCAGGATCAGCTCAGTATCTGGGAGACTCGAATATAAGGTGCCTCACGTTCCAGCATGTTCTACATATGGAAGCCATATGTTTAAAAAAGGGGGAGCGATCCTGTTGAGGTAATGAGGGGTGTGATCATTCAAAAAAGAAAACAAAACATGGGGACCCGTCATAAGATAGATGCATGCATCCACTGTTTTAAAGAGTCTATGTAATTGTTCTGTACTGATCAATGACAACAATGGTTGAAGATTTTACTCTACTGCTTATGTAAATATAGAGAAATCCTCTCACTAGTGTATCACACTTGCTTGCATATAGGTGTTTGGCTTCCAAACAAGATTTAGGGGCTGATTATGATGCGGCCCGTAAAGGCTCTGATTCCCGGCCACTACAGACACGGCCCCTGGGTTTACTTTCTGACTGCTGCATTACAATGCTGGTGGTTTGGAAACTAAACCAGCAGGTTATTCTGGCCTTGGGATTACGATGCATGGTTTCGGGCATGGTTTCAATGCCGGCCAGTCCAGGAACCTGAGAAGTTCAAACTCCCTCCCACTCATCCCACCAAAAACTAGAAGAAAAAAAACTGCAGACCGATCTTTCACCGGAAGCGCTCCCAAAATTTGGAACTCTATTCCTCATCACATCAGAACCATTCCCTTCTTTGTAGAATTCAAAAGCCAACTCGAAACCCTGTTCCTCAACCGCTCCCTGGGGAGTAGATAGCTCAGGGAAGATAGCGAACATCGAGCTCTGCTCAAGCTCTACGACGCAGAAGAACCCTGAAGGCAAAAAACTGTCCTGCACTACAATGTGTTGCTGTTTATTTTTGTGTTCTTCTGTTGATATGTCGCTCTTCTATTTTGTATCTGATGATTATCTGTTATGTACCTACTGTAAAGTGCTCCGATACCCCTGGGTCAGGCCATCGCTATAGAAAACTTCTTAAATAAATAAAATAAATGTTTGGGGGCCCCCAGAAAGACCCCCATGGATCCGCGACCTCTGGTTGGGGGCTGAGGGGGCACCTATGGTGGCCCCCTGTTGATCTCTGTACCCAGTGCAGGCACCTCGAGGTGCCTGCCACATGGGGCAGGAAGGGACAGCACCTCCCATTTCCCAATTTACGGCCATAATGCATACTCCCATAGAGAAATGTGACTGAACAGTGTTCGGTTGCATCCTAATTAGGCGGTCGGGCCGCCGACCAGCGGTCATTCGGTCCTAGGACCGAGACAGTGTCAGGCAGACTCCAGTTCACTGGACATCGTAATTAGCTCCCTAAATATACAAATTGGAATTCAAAGCGAAAGGAAACAAGAAAGTAGTACACTCAAAAACACCTAAGAAAATGTGTTCTCTGAGGCCTGGTCCATCAACAAAATCGTATTAATACAAAAGTGGAAGACAACAATTTACATGAATAGAGACTTGGGATCACCAAAACATATCCAAAATCTCATAAAACTTGTCTGTACATATATTGACATGTGTTTTCAGATTTATAATAACAACATACATAGATGCCCAACATATAAAGTACCACATTTTTTTTTGCTAGTCACAAGTGGACTTTTTGTGTTTATACACGTTGGACAAGAGGCTGTGAGTCCACCTTGTACCTTACCTCTCCCTCCCCCTTTTGGTTTACTTCCCTGAGACTTCAAACAGGAGGTAAGCAGACAAGCCCTTGGAGTCACTCCGGGTTCAAGTGATGCAGGTCCAGTCCTTCTCACCCAGACAAGGAGGGCAGCAGGCAAATCAGCACAGCAGAAAAGCAATTCTTCCAGTGCAGCAGTCCAGTAGGGTGGTGGTCCTTCACCAGCACAGCAGTCCATCTTCCTGATAGAGGATCCACAGGTTCAGAACTGTACTGAGACGGTAGGGTCAGAAGTCCAGTTCTGATACCCAGTGATGCCTTTGAAGTGAGGGAGACTTCAAAGAGGGGCTTTGAAGTGCACAGAGGTCCTCCCTTCCTGCCCTGGCCCCAGACTCACTACGAGGGTTAAGCCATCCTTTATGTGGGGCAGGACACAGCCTATTCAGGTGTAAGTGTGAGGCTCTGCCCAGCTCCCCCTTCCCATCCTTCCCAGGATTGCCTATTAGGATTTGGATGGCCCATCAGTCACACCTAAGCTCCCTTTGTGTGTGGCTGCCTAGAGGGAATGCCCAAGGCCCAGCTGTCAGCCACCCCAGTCGTACATTGGAGGCCGCAGGCGCACAGGGCAAGGAGCAGAAAAATGCCATCTTTCTAAAAGTTCAAAACACCACTCTGTGCCAGTACTGACTCTATTACTACACACCTTTGTTTTTATTCATGCCCACTGTACTTAATACCAGTGATCACAATTTATTTTTTCATACATCAGTCTTAGCAAAAATTATTTCAATGTTTCCCATTGCAGTAGAAAGGAAATAAAATATGAACGCATCACAAATATACATTACAAAATATATCTTCCTCACCACAAAGAACACATTTGAGTGCAATCATGTAATTTACAAACCAGCATATACATTGTGACCAACAAATAAGACAGTGTCTGAATTAAGATGCCAAAGAAGTAATACTCATTGTCTCCTTCTACCACATGACGGTAAGTTCCTCCCTAATGGGCCTATCAGCCTCACGGCGCTGATTGGGAACATAGGAGTGACTCTGTTGAAATTCAGTACAATCTACCATAGGTCCCAACACTCAGTATTATTGTGCAATCATTGGCTGAAAATGTGTCAACGCGTTTCGAACCCTTATGATTTCGAGGTTCTCTTCAGGACTCAGAACTGACGTCAATCTCTTCTATTTTGTTAGACTTGGCTTTTACAGCAGGTTCACCCCAAGACTTTTTGGGCCCCTTTTTTTACCTTATTTTTGTTATTTTTAGGACTCTGGGCACTTTACCACTGCTGTCCAGTGCTAAAGTGCATATGCTCTCCATTTAAATTGTGTTTATGGATTGGTGTTTCCATAACTGTCTCATTTGGTTTACTACTAAGTCCCTAGTGCATGCACATGCTTCCTGAGGACCTGTAAAGCAAATACTACTAGTGGGCCTACATTACTGGTTGTGCAACCCACACAAGTAGCTTTTCAAAGGCATCTCAGCCCTCCTACTGCAGTGTCTGTGTGCAGCTTTCTTACCTTTTCTTACATTTAGGACACCCCTCAGGTAGGCCCAAGGTACCCCTGTGGGCAGGGTGCAGTGTATGTGAAAGGTAGGAGATGTACTGGTGTGTGTTACATGTCCTGATAGTGAAATATTGTGCAGTTCGTTTTCACTGTTGAAAGGCTATTTTTCCCATAGGAAGCATGTACTAGATTGACACAATGGGGGATTGAGGTGTGTTCTTCCATTCCTGGGTGACTTGTAGCCAAGCTGAATAGACCTGGCTGCATTTAGAGTAGTGGGGAGCATTGTTGCTTGCACCAGAATGGACTGTGGGTGCCTCTCACAAAGCTGTCTCCAACTCCTGTGGTGAACCTGGCCTGTGCCTGGCTGAACTGGTTTATGTTTGCCAGAGGAACTTTGTACCAACTTCAAAGGAAAATGAGGTATAAATATTGGGGCCCTGACCCCGGAACTTTAGATTCCTGCTGGACTAAGGAACTTGCCTTGAAGAAGAGCTGAAAGAGCTGTGAACAGAGACTACCACTTTGTTGGTTGGCCTGTAGTTGTTGCTTCTGCCTTGGGCAAGGAAAGGACTGGACTGTGCTTTCTGCATCCTAAGTATCTCGAAGGGCTTGAAGTAGAGCTTACCTCCTGTTGGAAGTATCAGGGATATCAAAGTCTTCAACATCTTTTGGGTATTGATTTCTGGAACTGGATGTTTCAGCTGCCACAGACAAGAAAAGGTAACCCACTTCCGTCAATGATGCCGCTGCTGGCTCTGTGACCTGAAGTCACCTCAGAGGGCACCAGACTTCACATCACAAAGCTGGTCTCACCGATGCCACTGCCAGATGCCCTCACCGAGCTGCTGCTGGCACTGTGACCTGTGGGCACCGCACCCCGCACCGCTTCGTTTCACACAACCTACGTGGTGTTCCCAACGATGCAGTGGCACCATCACCAACACTCCTATTTATATAGAGGGGGGACACTAGGATTTGATTATTAGGTCCAGTGACCCTTGTTCCTGAAAAGTAACTAGTACACAAAGGGAGTCACTGTTCCTTGTAGATGATGAATGAGGAAGAAACTTTTTTCGTGTGCTATTCTATTTGTGGGGGACAGTGTGTCCTCATCATAAAGCCCTCACACACCCCGAAGGATTTCATGCTTCATCATTTGGGCTTTGCTCCTCATTGGGTCGGCGCTGCAATGCCCTACGGGTCCCCCAAGTGTCTCTTTCTCGGAGATCATTTGATGAGAAGCTTTTTGGGTGCGTGGGTGAAGTGGCAGTGAAGTCTAAAGTGGTGTTTTAAAAAGGACTGGAGGGAGAGTGGGTACTACTTATTAGGGTGATCCCTCTGTCATTGTGAAAACAAAGGGTGTAGTGCTGCTCTAGGGGATATTATGTCCCTCTGTAGCTGGGTATATGTCTCTATTGGACATATATAACGGTCCACAGGTTTCGCGTTGTATGTGGCCTCAGAAGGAGATCCAAAGCGCTTCAGGACCAAAGGAAGGTCAATTTTAGGATCAGTGGCGGCCTGAACTTACCAGTGCCACCAAGTTTGTAGAAGGGAGTAGTGTTTTCCTTAATATTAGAGTCAGGACCTCATGAGATCAGTGAGGGCCCTTGGGAAGGTTCTTCCGTAGTAGCAGGGCCGATCCACCTGCGTGCCTCTCCCTGTCTCACACCGCCTCGCTTCCCAACACCTACGTGGTATCCCCAACAATGCCTTGGCACCATCACCAACACCACTACGTGCACAATGACCTGTGGACACCACTCGTGGAGAACACAGAGCACCATCCCACTTTGCACTGCAGCCCTGGTCTCACCGCCGCAACCCCTCCAAGCTGACAGCGCCCACTGCCTGCACCGTGGTTTGGTCGTACCGCTAGTATGTAGGTTACTCGACGCACCACCCCATCTCACACCACAACCTTGGACTACCGATGCTAGCGCTATCAACTCCAGATCATCAACCGGCACTGCTGGTTGCACCGCAACCTGTGGGCCCTGCACACCGCATTGCCCTGTCTCGCCCCACAGCCTTAGGTCTACTGATGACAGTGCTTCTACAACTATGATGCCGCTGCCTGCACGTGCACCTCAACGAGCACTGCCCCACTACACACTGCTGCCCTCGTCTCACCAACGCCGCTTTACACCACAGCCCTGACACCTGCCAGCGTTCCTGACATCAAACTCATGAAGTTTGACCTGCAACACATTGCAACTTCAAGGGTCTGACATCCGGAACCGACGCCTGCCTACGTGGCTCCTCTGGAGCTCACCGCAAGGCTCGATGCCCGGCATCTCCAAAGGTACTGTTTTATGGTTTAACGGGTCTCCCCAACACAGTAGCTGCCCTCAATACCACGGTCAGCCAGAACTATTAGATTTGTTTCCTCACTACTCCGTGTTAGCCCCGGACGAGCTATCGACTTCAAGGAACTGGATATAAAGTCTATTTTTGCTTTATTGGTTTTGTGGATTACTGTATGTTGGATTTTTATTGTTTTGGTCTTGTTCAGATAAATATTGGGTATTTTTCTAAAATCAGTGTGGTGTCCTTTTGTAGTGTTTTCACTGTCTTACTGCTGGTTATGTGAAAATGCTTTACACACTTCCTCTAGGAAAAGCCTGACTGCTTTTGGCAACCTAACAAGGGGTTGAGCCGAGGTTAATCTAGATGTGCAATCCCCTTATCCTGACTAGAGTGGTGGATTTTTCCTGCTTTGGTGCAAACCCTAGCCAACCAGAAAACCAATTTCTTACACATTTCTTTAAAGGACACGATCAAACTTAAATAAAGCTTCGTAACATCCAGCTACGAAGCATATGTCCTGCCCCGCCCATGGGCTGCCGGTGTACTATAAAGAAAGAAGAAAACAAATATTGAGGTTCAAAAGAGGACGTGAGATTCCAACACCTGTGACATTTAGGGGCCGATTACGATGTTTCCAAACACTGTTCGGTCGGACTCCCATTGAATGCAATGGGAGCCAGTGTTCCATCCGACTACACCGGCTCCCATTGAAAAAAGGGGAATGTTGCAGAAAACCTTGCACACTGATGCGGGCACCCACATGGTTTACCAGGGGAGTCCCTTGTGTACCCCCACGGGCCCCTAAGGGAGACCTCAGGGTGAAGTGGGCCTGCTACAGGCCCCCAAAATCAGATTCCAACAGCCGATCCGTGTTGGACAAACCGAGTCGGAAAGGCTGTCCAAATCTGACATCATAATCGCTCTGTCGGAAACGCGGTCCATAGAGCCATACGAGTCTGCTCCTGTTGTAAATTAGTAGCGATCGGGTTAGCGTTAGCAGAAGCCATCCTGTATTTAGAGACTATCGTGTCCATTTTGTTGAATCCATTTTGTATTTCTGTCAGCCATTTTGTTTGCCATGTGCTACCATGTGCTCCGCATGTGCTCTGTCCTACCTTTTTGTTAACTGCTCTTGAAATCTGCCTAGTGACAAGGTATATTTAGCCTCTTCTGCTTCGCACATGCTCAGTTGAGCTTGCAGCTGTCCATGCAGCTGCTGTTAGTCTGTAACTGTCAGGATGTGTTCACCAGAATTAGCAACTGTTAGCTCCTCCCACTTGTTAACTGTGCATTTTCTGTATGACCATATATGTACCTAAAACCAGCATTTTGTACTTGTACCGCCTTCTTTTGAGCCCCTGTGTGGGTATAAAAGGACCAAGCTCCTTCCATTCAGTGTGCTACTTCATACATTACCGAAGGGTGTTGTGTGAATGTAGTTCCACCTCATGAGGTTTAATAAATCTTCTATTTTCTATTCCAGTTTCTGTTCCAACTTCTCTGTGCAGAGAAGGGAGAACCCCTTGCACTGGTAGGCCTTGCTGAGGCTCACCACCACAAATTGGCGCTTCCTACGCGGGTCTCATTGGCGATACGGATGCCCGAAGGAGTGGTCGAGACGAAGGATTGGAATCTCGCTTTGGACGCGATCGCTGCCTGAGGAGACCCAAGTCTTGGCAACCACGGCGTTTTTCATTTCTTTCTTATCTGACCATCCAGGTGGTGCTGGTCCTCGACTGAGATCTCTTCTGCTGATTCGCCGTGCAGTGACCATTTGGTAGATTTTAGAACTTGGCAGTTGGAACCTGCAGACCATTTGATTGGTAAGAGTCATTCTGCGGCACTTGCTGTTGGTTTTTGATGCCTTGGATTGGTAAGGTAGTTTAGTAACACTTCCTGTGGCTTTTGATTTGAAGGATTGGCCAATATTAGTATTTGTTTGTAAGGTATATATAAATTGCAATTTATATAGGCAGGTAATGAGGAGATTTTTCTCTTTTTGAATTTGTTTGAATGGCGCAACGTACAAAGAGTACTTTAAGAGCTACTTTGAATATAATACTGCATATTTTGCACTATTTTTGGCATGCCTGTTTCTAGCACACTTCGTAGGATGTGTTGCTTTTGTAGAGGTACCAGTTTGAGACTCGATGAAGCACAACCGGCCCCCCGGAGGGGACGCCTAATAGGGATATGTATATTAAGTATGGTATTTCTTCTATAATGTACAGCACGTTAAGGAATAAATACACTCGTAAGGATCCTGAGTTGCGTTGGCCTATGCATGGGTCTTTTGATTTGCGAAAGATTCAGTATGTGGAACAGTGTATGTTTAAGCGAAAGACTAGGCAAGATATGTTTGACTGTGTGCGAATGTGGGACAAAGAAGTGCGTGAACGAATGAAGCGTGAGCAAGCCTTGTTTGAAAAATAACAGCGAAAGAACATTTATGCGAAAGCATTAGAGTTAAAAAACAAGGAAACGAAGGAACTAAAAGAGAGATAGGATAGGGAGCGCCATTTCCAGGTAACTGGCCAATACGCTGTTAGGCAACCCCTTTATCCTATCCTTAATAAACTGCAAGATGATTTCTTGTTATTAGATTTTTCTCCACCTCCGTATATTTTCCCTTCCGCTCCTCATATGCCCGATGACGAATCTTCTACAGATCAGGATAAAGCGCGAGAAACTCGTTCTATGTTGCCCACTGCGCGTTCTGCTGAGCTTAGATCTGCGGCTCGCAAAGCCTCCCAAAATACTGCTTCTGCCTCTGAACTTTTAGATGACATGAAGAATTGGCAGGAAAGGGAGCAAGTATTTTTTACAGAGGTGTTTGCAGCAGAAGCAGTTGAACGGTTTAGGAAACATTCTGAGGAATTGGAGCCTGTTGATATAGCAAATGATTGTAAGCAAATGCGTGATGGTCTTTTTCTCTTTTCTCAGGTGGCTGACTCTATCAGGCATTTGGTTAAATTACCTGTTGAGGCAGTCCGTTTGTGACAGGAGAAAAAGGAAGCAGACGCAGCTGCACAAACATCTCAGACCAGCGTGGCACAAGCTTCTATCTTCAGAACAGATAAGACTATGATAGTTCATGCAAAGCCTATGCGGGAACCCGCGCATTTGTACGTTCCTCCTAGAGGCGAGGGAACAGATGATGATAAAAGTTCTGCCGATTCAAAGGGTTACTTTATTTATAATTGAGTCTGTACTCCTTGGAATAGAGCGGATGTTATGTCCTTTAAAAATGCATTGCCTGATCCGCGTAAAAATCCAGATGCTTTTTATGAGGAAGTTGAGGGTGCTATTAGCTCTTGTACCATGACTTTGCCTAATATTGATTTGTTTTTCGGATTGATATTGCCGTCTGACATGTGGGGAACTGTGCGTAAAGTTGATGATCATGCAACTTTTGGGGCATTATGGAAAGAGTTAGAACAAATGGATGTAGAGCGGGAGCCTGCACAGAAACCGTGTAAATTGATTTTAGATCTCCCTACAGCTATATTAGTTAAGTTAAAGACGATTATTCCCCGTAAAATGATAGATTGGACTGTATTAGCGTTGTGTAAGCAAAAGGCAGATGAATCGTTTTCAGATTTTTTTACACGCTTTGAGAAAGCATTCCACGATTTTAGTGACCAGTGACAGATGACATGGGTAGGCATCTGTTTGTCGACAAATATGTCGCAAACCTTTTGCTAGGAATAGCTAGTCGCCTAAAGGCCAGTGGGAGTTCATGGACTACCTCTTTTCCGGTTTCTCTTTTGACTATGGCTCAGTATTATGAACTAGAAGTGTAAACGCATCCTTGAAACTGGGCACACCGTTCGGGTTCGTCATGAAAAGACAGACTCCGTTTTTACTTATGCCAATCAATTGTTTAATCAATCGTTAGTTGAAAAAGTTCAAAGAATCATAAATTCCAATTTTTTGTTCATTCCCCAGAAAATCATTATTGGTGATTTCAAGACGGGCTCCGATGCATTTCGGGCAGGAAATGCCCTTTGTCAATGAGCTCTGTAAACACAATAACACGCTTTTATAATGCGGAACATAACTCAAAGTAAGATTGCAATCGGGTAAATGGCGTTTATCTCAATGTACGGAGACATGCGAGGATGCATGCATAGTGTCAGGTACGATCATAAAAAAGACCTTATAAACCAGTGTGGGTAAAGAAATGGTGTAGATGAACAAGCGGGAGTGAAAAGACGAAAGGCACTTACATTCCTTATGCATTTAAGATGTCGTGTTTCTGAAAAAGTAAAAAGGTAATTGTGCAGTTAGGGTACAGTTCAGACCCCGAGTTGGCTAAACTTGCGGGTCTCCGTCGGCGCTCCGACTTACTTAGAGTGCAGGAATAGTTGAATCGGCTCAGGAAACTGCGGCGGAGTTGCTCGTGGCTAGCGGAGTTGTAGCGGAGTGAGAGAGTGAGTTATGGGGCGGCTCGCGGAGTGGATCGTGAAAATAAAAAAGGGGACTAAAACGTGTCGGTAAACGTGGCGGCCATATTGTAAAGGAGTGGTGAGTGAAAGTGACTGGTCAAAAGGGGTGAGATGCACAGGGACAGAGCAAAATAAACAATATAAATGCCCAAGCTACATTATACAAAAGATGCAGGTGTGAAACATATGTACCATGTTAGGTACTACAGAAAACAACTAAATTCAATTCGATCATTGAGACCATATGGCTTCATCGCCTGTAGTCTGTAAATCCAAGCTGTCTCTCGTTGTAGGAGTATTTTATTGTTGTCTTTTCCTTCCGTTTTGCAGATAGTTTCTAGCACCATAAATTTCAACTGGGCCACATTATGGTTGAGTTCATTGAAATGCATTGCAACGCTAGATTTTTGGTTTCTGGTACGTATGTTCGATTTGTGCTCGTTAAGGCGAACTTTTATTTTCCTGGTGGTTTTACCCACGTATATCATGCCACATGGACATTTCAATAAGTAGATCAAGTTCATTGAATCGCATGTCGCATCCACATGTAGTTTGATTTGGAACCCTCTCATGGGGTGACTCAAGCTGTTTCCCTTGATTATATTGTTGCAGCTGTTGCAATTGTGACACTGGCGTGTGCCAGTGTGAGGAATTCGTTCGATAGGTTTTTTGGACAAGATTTCTTTCAGATTTTCAGTCCTAGTGTATGCAAAGATCGGAGGATTTTCAAATAAGTTACCAAAGTCGGGTTCAGATGACAGTATGCGCCAATGTTTAAGGATGATACTCTTGTATACTTTACTGGACGTGGAGTATCTAGAGACTAGTACTGTTCTTTTCTCCTCTTTTTTCGAAGATCCTTTGAGGGCTTCCTGGCGTGAAATAGTTGACACTTTTCTCATGGCTTCAGTTATATCCTCTTGTGGGTAACCTCTATTGAGGAATCTTGTGGCCATTTTTTCCATTTGATTAGTGCATGTTTCAGGATCTGATACGATTCGTTTTATTCGTAACATCTGACTGAATGGCAAATTCCTTTTGAGAGAGTTTTGGTGGAAGCTACTGTGGTGTACTGTGTTGTTTTGATCGGTTGTTTTCCGGAAAAGATCTGTTTCCAACCCCTTTTCAGTGATTTTGACCAAAACATCCAGAAATTTTATTTCATGTTCATCAATATTCCATGTAAGAATGATGCGGTTGTCTTTGGTGTTCAGGTCAGTCAAGGCTGTTTCTAAGTTTTCACGGGTATCTTTCCAAATGAAGATTAGATCGTCGATGTAACGAACATACAGTTTTAAATTGTTTGCCCAGTTTGAGTTCGCATAGATATGGGTAGATTCGAATTCTGCCATGTAAAGATTGGCGTACATCGGTGCTGCGCAATTGCCCATTGACATACCGGACATTTGAAGGTACCATTGCTGGTCGTGTGTGAAATAACTGTGATATAATGTGAATATCATGAGCTCCATGAGAAAAGTCTGTAAGGAGTCTGTAATATTGCTGTTCAGGAGGGCTTTTTCTATGGCTTCAATCCCACCTTCATGTGGAATGGATGTATAGAGGCTCTTCACATCAGCGGTACAAAGGAACAAGTGTTCCTCAGATCCTATGTCAATTACAGAGAGTCTGTTGAGAAATTCGGTGGTGTCTTTTATGTAACTTTTTAGCTGCCTTACTATTGGCTGTAGGTGTCGGTCTAGAAATTTGCCTGTTGGCTCATGAAGGGATCATTTGGTTGACACAATCGGTCGAAATGGGGGGTTCTTTAAGTTTTTGTGGATTTTCGGGAGCATTGTTATAGTCGGGCTTCTAGGATAATCCACCATTAGATATTTTTTGGTGCGGTCATCGATGTTGCCATCCTCGTGTGCTCTTAAGACAAGATCTCTTAGTTCAGAATTATATTGTTCGGTTGGATTGCCGCCTAGTTGCAGATATATTTCAGGATCAGCAATGTGTTCCTTGATTTTTGCTTCATACATATTTGTATTGAGGACGACTAAAGCGCCGCCTTTATCTGCTTTGACACATTGAATGGCATTGTTGCTTGCGATCTTTTTGAGGGTGTCTTTGTCCTTCATGGTGATGTTTTGTTTCGTTTTTTTGAAAAATTGATTTGAGATATATCTTGTTTTACAAGTGTCTCAAAAGTATCAATGCTCTTGTGGCTGCATGGTGGCATGTAAGTGCTGGTAGTTTTTAAGCCAAGTAATTGGCCTGTTTTTGTGTCAGTGGCTGGTGGTAGTACGTTTTCGAAAAAATGCCTTAAGCGTAATTTCTGAGTAAGTTTAAAGGTGCTTAACTCTATTTCAAGGAGGTTTGTGGGACTGGTTGGAATGAATGAAGTTCCTTTCTGCAATAATTTTGTTTCCGGTGTGGTTAGCACTGTTTCAGAAATATTTATTACTATCGATTCTTCTTCCCCTTGGGTTTACTGGTATTTTTGTTTAGTGGTTGAACTTCTTCCACTGTTCTTTCCAGATCTTTTTCCCCGCCGGGGTCGTCTGTTTCGTCTGATCCTACCTCTAAAAAAGGCCCTGCTGTAGGAAGTGTGTCATTTGTTTGGCCAGAGTTTTGTCTGGGATCACGAGGTTCACCTGAAGTTGATGGTTCTAACTTAGTTTTTCTTGGTGGACGATTAGCGCGTTCACTCCCTGATGATGATATATCAGTGTTTGGGTTGTAGGGTTTATTTCGGCGGCGCTGGGCGTATACATCAGCCCAGGTGTATACCTCTCCTAACTTGTAGTCGAGGGTGTCTCGACGAAATTTACGAATTTTGCGTTCATTTATTTCCTTGGTGTGTTTGTCAAGTTGGAGATTGATATTTTCTAGAGTTTTGGCTAGTTCCTCCGGTGTGATAGATTCCTCTAGTTCTTTTTCAATTTCAGAGATTTCTTTAGATAGTTCGAGTAGGATTGTGGAGAGTTCTTCCACTATGAGGAGAATTAAATCGAGGCTGCATTTGTTCAAAATCGCATTCCACCTTTCCTGGAATAGTTTGGAATTTTTACATAGCGAAGGCTTGAGTGCAATTCGTAGTCCTCGGGGTATGCGCAGGGCTCGATGGTATTTAATGAGTGTGTTGGCATGTAACTTTTGGTTAACTCTGCATTTTGAAAGGTAAAGTAGTTGTTTCACACATTGTTCTTTTGTACGACTTGAGGCTGTTTGAGTAAGATCTTCATTGATAAGAGCGTAAATGCGTTCAGCTTCTTCAGTTCCAAAAGCCAGCGTGCTGGCTCTTGCTTCGGTGGTTTTTGATATTTCTTCATATTGCATGATGCAGTAGGTTAGAGGCGTGCTGCCTGCCTCGTGGGCGGTGCGAATAATACAAAAGTGATGATTAAAGGCGTGGCGCACAGCTAGTGTTTTGAAATGTTCATGTGATTTTTAGATGATTTTGGTTAGGTTGTGGGTGCTCCAACAAGTGACGTAACCGTCCGTGTACGTCGTGGTTGATTGCTGGTTGAGTGCGTTACTAGAAGTGTAAACGCATCCTTGAAACTGGGCACACCGTTCGGGTTCGTCATGAAAAGACAGACTCCGTTTTTACTTATGCCAATCAATTGTTTAATCAATCGTTTAGTTGAAAAAGTTCAAGGAATCATAAATTCCAATTTTTTGTTCATTCACAAGAAAATCATTATTGGTGATTTCAAGACGGGCTCCGATGCATTTCGGGCAGGAAATGCCCTTTGTCAAGGAGCTCTGTAAACATAATAACACGCTGTGCGCCACGCCTTTAATCATCACTTCAGTATTATGAACGCCAGGAATTAGAAGCGAAGGGTAATGAGGATAAAAAGGCTAAAGAGTTGAAAACGAAGGTTATGATGGCTCAGGCGTATGGTCCGCCTTCTACAGGTAATGATAGAGCTGGACGTGGATCTTATGGTTTGTCCTTTCCTTCCTATACTCGTTCGAATTTGTCTGTTGACCAGTGTGCGTACTGCAAGAAATTTAGACATTGAATTTCTGATTGTCCAGTGCTGCGTGCTCAGCAGTGCCACGTGGTGGGGGACAAATGAGAAATCGTTCAGGATATCCAGGGCCTAGAGGAAGCACGAATGATCGTGCTAGGTTTGATGCTAATACACATGGGCAGGATGGGTTTAACACTTTTGATAGTAGGAACCAATATCAAATGTCCGATTATGTACCGTCTGATTTTCAAGATTCTGCTTATGCATAGGATTGCCTAGGATGGGGTAAGGAATCAGTTGAAGTTCAAGGAGATCAGAGGGGTCCCTATTTTACAGCACATGTTTTGGGTTCTACTGATCAGTTTCTGGTTGATACAGGAGCTACTCGTAGCGCCTTATCTAAACAATTGGTTCCAAGGGCTTCCCTGTCTGGATAAACCATTACATCGATAGGGTTCGATGGAACGCCTTCCCTTAGCCCACTGTCACAACCACTCGCATTCCATGTTGATAGGTTTACTGCTCCATGTCAATTTTTGCTCTCTCCGAACACACCAGACAATATTGTGGGTCTTGATATGCTCAAGTATTTCAGGGCTACGATACGATGTTCTCCTGAAGGAGTGCTTGTTATTTTGAATGACAATTACCCCATGACTGAGATATCTTGTTTGGTTCAAGAAGATACTGCATTAGCTTCACTCCCTAGTACTTTGTGGGCTACTTCAGACACCGATGTAGGGAAAATGGTTATTCCGCCAGTACATATTAGTGTCAAGGAGGGTGCTTCTTTGCCAAGACTGCCTCAGTATAAAATTTCTCGAGGAGAAGAAGCACTTACACACATTGTACATGATTTGATTAAAGTGGGTGTTGTGGAAGAAGTTCCTTACAATATTTGCAATAGACCGATTCTTCCCATTTTGAAAAAAGATACTGACACTAGGATTTAAAGATTCATCATTGATTTGAGAGAAGTTAACAAGATTGTAGTACCGCAGTACCCTGTGGTTTTTGACATAACGACATTACTTACCTTAGTCCTTCCAACAGCGACTACATTTCCTGTGATCGATTTGAAGAATGCTTTTTTCTCGATTCCTATTCATCCTGATAGCCGATATTTGTTCAGTTTCACTGTGAATAATCGATCATACAGATTTTGTAGAGTTCCTCAAGGGTACACTGAGAGTCCAAGTATTTATAGTCAAGCCTTAAAATGACAACTTGATTCCTTTATTTTGCCTGAAGGAGTGGCTCTCATACAATATGTCGATGACATCTTGTTGGCAGCCGATACGCCTGAACTATGTGAAGAGTGTACTTTGTCTCTACTTTCTTTTCTTGCTACACACCATCATAAAGTATCAGGGAAGAAATTGCAATATTGTAGACCGAAGGTAACCTACTTAGGTCACCTTCTGTCTAAGGAGGGCCGTGCACTTACATCAGATCGCATTCAAGCTATTTTAGATACACCAGTACCTTCCACTCAGAAAGATGTCCGTGCATTCATTGGTCTGACCTCGTTTTGTAGGCAATGGATATTAGGATTTTCTCACATTGTCAAACCCTTGCTAGTACTTTTAACGAAAGATACTCCAATGCCCCTTCCATGGACAACTGAATGTGAGAATGCTTTTCGACAGTTACGTCAAGCGCTTTGTTCTACACCAGTGTTAGGCACTCCAGATTACACAAAGAATTTTACACTCTATGTACACGAGAAAGATGGATGTCCATTGTCACTTCTAGTACAGACACACGGTGACAAGCAGCGTCCATGTGCATATTTTTCAGCCGTCCTTGATCCTGTTGCTCGTGCATTGCCTGGGTGTTTTCGATCAGTTGCAGCAACAGCTGTGTCCATACGTCAGAGTGAAGGGATAGTTTTGTCACACCAACTGTTGGTGCTAGTACCCCATGCAGTAGATGCCTTTTTGAATCAGACCAAGACACAACACTTAACTAGTGCCCATTTGACAGGATACGAATTGACACTGTTAGCACCTCATATTACCCTGAAGAGATGCACGACACTGAACCCAGCCACTTTGTTGCCATATCCTGTGACTCAGTGTCAGTCAAAGGAGCCTCACGATTGTATATTCCTTACTGAGAAACAGACAAAGGGTTGCATCGATTTGCAAGATACACCCCTTCCAGATGTAGATGGGGAACTGTGGGTTGATGGGTCCTGTTTGAAGTTGCCTGATGGTACGACCTCAGCTGCATATGCAATTACGACACTTCAGACAGTAGTGGAAACAGCTTGCATACCACAGAAGTCAGCTCAAGCAGCTGAACTATAGCTCTGACACGAGCGTGTGAACTTAGCACTGACTTGCGTGTGAATATCTATACAGACAGCTGCTATTCTTTTGGAGTGGCCCATGATTTTGGCCTGCTTTGGAAGGAAAGAAGCTTTCTTACATCCCACGGGATGCAGATAATGCATGGAGAATTAGTGCATAACCTTTTGACTGCACTGACATATCCGAAGAAGATAGTGATTGTGAAGTGTAGCTCACACAAGAAAGTGACTGACAAGATAGGACAAGGTCATGATTTTGCTGATCGCGTAGCTCGTGAGACTGCAATGCAACGAAGCACTACTTCCATGTACGTAGTGAAGTCTCAAGCTGAGCGATGGCATGATGTTAGAGAAGAAGTACTAGATGTACAGAGATCAGCTTCCGTAGCAGAACTTGAGCAATGGTCTAAAGAAGGAATATTGGACGATGAGGGCTGTTGGCGCAACAAAGACATGGATAGATGGAAATTGCCTGCAGCCTATTTACAACCTTTGGTTCAAATGGCACATGGGCTGGCACATGTTGGAGCTCTAGCAATACCTGAATTGCTTACGCATGTTTGGGAGCATCCTGAAATTGCCAGCACATCTAAAAGAGTAGTACAGTCCTGTTTGATCTGTTGGCAGTATAATCCTGGTAAAGGGACACAGACTCCTACAGGAGGGTTTGCTGCACCAACCGCACCTTTTGAAGTTTTGTAGATGGATTACATCCAACTTGAACGGTGCAATAATCTGAAATACGTCCTAGTGGTGGTATGCACCTTCAGTATATGGATAGAGGCATACCCTACAAAGGATAATACTGCTCTCACCACAGCGAAGGTGCTTCTTAAGGAGTTTTTCCCTAGATACGGTGTTTGTAAACTTTTGTGGAGTGACAACGGACCTCATTTTATTGGGCAAGTTGTTGAGCATGTCCTGAAAGGATTAGGGATCAAGCAGAAATTGCATGCAGTCTTCCACCCACAATCAGCAGGATTAGTGGAGAGGTACAACGCCACTTTGAAACTAAAGTTGGCGAAAATACTGGCTTCCACGTCTCTGAAGTGGCCGGATGCACTACCCTTGGCATTGTTGCCCATAAGATCAGTGCCACATTCACGATCCAGCCTTACGTCCTATGAGGTGGTATTTAGGAGTCCGATGAACATTTGGGGAGTTCCTAAGCCACTCCCT
Organism: Lissotriton helveticus; assembly: GCF_964261635.1. Classification (NCBI taxonomy): domain Eukaryota; kingdom Metazoa; phylum Chordata; class Amphibia; order Caudata; family Salamandridae; genus Lissotriton; species Lissotriton helveticus. The sequence goes on along the minus strand of NC_136059.1, from coordinate 2,123,620,408 downwards.
ATACATGATGTACCTTGTGTTCTGATGAATGATTATTTGGCACAGTTAACCAACAGTTTGATCTCTATTCATCAACAGGTTCGAGAAGCTCTTCCTGACAGATCTACAGGTGAGGCCCACAAACTCCGACCTGGTGACTAGGTTATGATAAAGGTCTTCGACAGATCGAACAGCTTGGAGCCGAGGACCAAAGCAAGTGCTCCTTGCGACAAGGACTGCAGTTCGAGTGACAAATCGAAAGAATTGGGTCCATAGTACTCACTGCAAGAGAGTACTACCTACCTTGGTGGAACCTGCTGTGTTGACCGACCATCGAGAGATTCTGGAGACGGAGAAAGGTCAAGCTATCTCACCTGACGAATCTGCGGAAGTCTTCCCGGACCACACGATCGCTGGAGAATCCCGATATCAGCTGAGACCTAGGAAAGAATCTGCTTTGCCGAAAAAGACTGGTTGAGCTACCGCCCTGGGTTAGTGAAACAGAACGCCAATGTGACAAGGGGGGGGTTCAGTCCTGCGTAGTGTAGTGACACCCGTCTTGGCCCGTGGTGAAGAAATTAACGGCTGCCCAGGGATAAGAGCTCCAACGATTGTTTTAAACGACAAAGTGATCATGGCTACGGAAAGATCAGTTGTTGCCAGGATCTGTAGTAAAAGGATCATTTGTGCGATAGGGTTTGTTGTTGCTATGGTGGCCTTGGCAACAATACTTGGGTTGTTGAGAAAGTGGCCCCTGCTCGACAGCCTTTTGTACCAGTGGAACACCACTACTTTACACTTCCCTACCATTAGCAAAAGCATTGACAATCCTACCTCAATAATACCTTCATCCAGATATTGCATCATACACATAATGCCACGAATACTACCAACTTTTGGGTATGTGGGATGATTCCTGCCCACCAGAAGAAGGGAGGAAGACCTTTCATTCCTCTTCCCTTCTCTCACAATGGTTCTTGTCAAGCTTGGTATGCGCTTTTGTTTGCTTCTGGAAAGCCTTCAGTATGTGGGATTAACTTTCGTCTGAATAAAGTATGTTATCAAGATAAAGATGGTTATCCTCAAGCTAAAGGGACTAAATGGGAATGGGAAGAGTATCAACCTGACAATATTTCGACACCATATGTCTTCACGAATATGAGGACTATGAAAAACAATGGACCTTTTGTAATTTCTGTGACAAGAGCTAAAGCAGATTTATGTATTAGTAATGTTGGGAGAATTCCAGTGGGACCGAGTGAATGTATTTTGACACTGACTATTGAAGGAGCTAATAATAGTAGTTTCACATCTTCGCACAATACCTATTTTGGTTGTGGGTGGTCAGGGATCTACTATGTGTCCTTTCTGTTGCCCCCTGTGTTCTTGGCACCTGCATCATATCACCTTGACTTCAAATTGTACAATGACATTTAAAAGAACAGATACAAATGAAGAATAAGTACTGATGAGGTTGATCAGACTGATACCACTTTGCAACAATATGTCGATTTTAATTTGTGTTTGTTGTTTTTCGTGGGTGCTGCATTAAACAGTAGGAAAATAAGGAGACTCACTCGTGTTGTGGAAGCTGTTACAAATCAGACAGCAATGGCACTTGGGAACATTACAGAGGAACTGCAAATTGCAAGGATTGTAGCACTCCAGAACAGAATGGTGCTTGATGTGATTTTGACTGATCGAGGTGGTGCATGTCGCATCATCGGTAGCAGTTGCTTCGTATTTATACCAGATCACTCACCTTCAGTATACAATGCAATATCAAAACTGCATAAGATTGCGGCAGAGATTCACCCAGAGACTGGTACATGAACCTTTTCGAACTGGATATGGACAATCTTTATCACTTGGGGCTGGAAACTACTGACTGTTCTATGTATACTATTGGTGATACTATTTACATGCTGTGTATGTATACAATGTGGTCCCATGCTTTGCTCTATTTGCATTACTGCGTGTACACCTGCCAAAAGAAATGTTGCAGAAATGAAAGCCCAACAAATGCTAACTAAAGAGATTACTGAACTAATGAGCATTGATGTACAGGATGCATATCTAGATTACCCCAGATAAACGAATGTCTTCAGCTAATGCTAAACGGGTTGTCTGTTGTAAATTGGCAGCAATTAGGTTAGCGCTAGCAGAAGCCATCCTGTATTTAGAGACTATCTTGTCCATTTTATGGAATCCATTTTGTATTTCTGTCAGCCATTTTGTTTGCAATATGCTACCATGGGCTCGCCATGTGCTCTGTCCTACCTTTCTGTTAACTGCTCTTGAAATCTGTCTAGTGACAAGGTATATTTAGCCTCTTTTGCTTCGCACATGCTCAGTTGAGCTTGCAGCTGTCCATGCAGCTTCTGTTAGTCTGTAACTGTCAGGATGTGTTCACCAGAATTAGCAACTGTTTGCTCCTCCCTCTTGTTGACTGTGCATTTTCTGTATGACCATATATGTACCTAAAAACAAGCATTTTGTACTTGTACCGCCTTCTTTTGAGCCCCTGTGTGGGTATTAAAGGACCAAGCTCCTTCCATTCAGTGTGCTACTTCATACATTACCGAAGGGTGTTGTGTGAATGTAGTTCCACCTCATGAGGTTTAATAAATCTTCTATTTTCTATTCCAGTTTCTGTGCCAACTTCTTCCTATTGGTCTGAGGACTCTGTGCAGAGAAGGGAGAACCCCTTGCACTGGTAGTCCTTGCTGAGGCTCACCACCACACTCCGACCAACTCGGTTTCTTTGAATGCCTGTTGTAACCGAGAAAGAAGGACCGAACCGTTACCTAACATCCTAATCCTTCAGTCGGAAATGTTTCTGAGCCAGTCAGAAATAAGGCTTCCAAATAGGAATTGGACTAACCGAATGCCATGCGGAGCCTTATTAGTGCGGTCATGGATGGAAAAAGTTGATAACTTCAGAAGTGGTCAAAACAATTGGGAAGGTTCTTTTTTAAAAGTTGGTTGTGTCCTTTGAAGAGAGTTCAGGTATATTTAGAGATCACTGTCGGCCCAACAGTGATCTTTGTACCTTCAAATGGAACAGCTGTCACAGCGGCTCTTCTGAAGGCACCAAAGGTTTGGTGGACAGCAGTCATCATTTTGTTTTTCAAAACCAAACTTCCAAGATAAGAGTTTGTTTTTGAAAAACAAATAACTAATGTCTTCCACACCCTTTGAGTTTTTTCCCTGGGTGTACTGATCATTATTTTAATAGTTCTGTTTGTCACTTCCACGTTTTCCCTGCAGTTACAGAAAGGGACATCACACCATCAGCCATAATAGGGCGGGCATAGTAATGCCCTTACTCTGACAGCCAGCACTACGTCAGTCTGTCAAAGTAAGCTTACCGTTAATGGCATAAAGAGGTTAGCTCTCTATTAGCCTCGCAGCTGCAGGGATTCAGGGTAAGGCTGGGCATACGCTACACATTCTTGGAGAAGGTATACAGAAATCCTTTAGGTATTGTAGTGTAGTCCCAAAAGTACCCTGTCATGCAGGACCTATGATGATTACGGATAACATATACTGTGGATCTGGTGGCAGACTAACTCTGTACACCCAAGTCGCATATATTAGCCAAGAGAGATACAGAGAAGAAACAGTTGAATGTGTTTACAATAAGAATTTATTGTACAGTTGTTCTTCTCCTGTAGGATAAGTGCGCGGTTACAACTGTAACACAGTAACAGAGATAGAGAACCAGCAGTACAGTGAATAAGAAGAAATAGAATTGTTCTACCATTTTGCAATAGTCATGAGCCTATACATGAATATAGAATGCATTTATAAAAAAAAGTGCGTACTCCTAAACGGTAGTAGACCAAACGGAAAGGACGCGAAGGGCTGTACCCGTGGCGAGCACTACAGGAAGATCTAAAAGACACACGTGAATTCCTATAAAATCCTTACCGCGAAGCAAGACAAGTGTCAGAAAACTAAAGCGAACTACGGGGAAAGTGACACCTCCAATAATATAAGGGCTCCTGCGTCCACCCATTTGAAGAATATAACCTATCAACAGAGAACAAAGATCTCGAGTCTAGGAGTGAAGGAAGCAATACTCCATACAACCTTTTTCTAATCGATTGGACCGAACTGTACTTTTCCAATCCCTCTTGAGGTGGTGTGAATAAACTGACCTATACCGCGACATAGAATAAGCATCCTCATTCTGAGCATGGATATCTGCTGACTGAATGAGATGACCCCAAATGAAATTGTCCTGATGAAGGTGTAACCACATTAATGGTCTGATACACCGAAACGCGTCGACGCTTTTTTCTTGTATGAAATTCAAGCCTCTGGGATTCTGGATATTTTGCACATTGTAATACCAGAAATCTCTACATATCTTTTTGAAGGCGGTTGAATTGAATTATCCGTTGAAATATTTGGTATTCTCTCTGTATGTGGGGTTTCTCCTTTCTTCTTTTTTTATCTTTCTTTATCTTTTTTATCTTCATTTCCTAAAGATGAAAAGTGTACTGCCTATGTAGAAAATGTGTATTTTTCAAATGACTGTGCTGTATAATTTAATATAATTGTGTCCAACCGCTTTTTAATTTTAATTTTAATTTTATTGGATATTGTGGTGTGTCGTTGTATATGAAATCTGTTCAGTACATTTTATGTTTTCAGTATAATTTATTTCATACTGAAATTTTATTCAAAACATATGCCTTTTATAATAAAAAAAACTATGAACGTTACAAACTAGTCTGTGATCAGTGATCCCGACATTATTTCCATTGTAATTATATACTGCTAGCGAGTGTTATAGTATTAACCTGTCCAGGGATCTTCCTTTGACTTTAAATTGTCCTTAGTACCCTGTTCCCTGGAACCTGTGGGGTCTTCTCTCAATTTATTGACGTACTCCTAAGATGCCTGACTAGATGTACCTCAGTGTAACTAGCATGTGAGTAGGTGCTAGAGAGCCTAAGCCTAGGAGCCTAAGAGCCAAGAATCCTACTAGGCTTTAGTCAAACCCCCATACCTGAATAGTGAGAGTGTGGGACTTTGTCCTGGACTTAAGCTGGACACCTGCAAGAGATCGTCAGATCACTGTCAGCTAGAGCAATGTCATGTTGGAGCTGCACTGTCTCTGTTCAGTGTGTCGGCCTTGAAGTCTCGGGTCCCTCCTGCCTTCTTATAGCAAGAGGTGCTGTATTTATACAGTCTATGTGCATATGTTCCCCATTGTTTAGTATGAGGATGACGTTTGGGGAATAAACCTTGTGCGTTGATGGGAGAGGTGAAGTGGACCTCCTGTCGCGTGTACTCATAAATTATTCATATGTGCTAAGTTTGGCGTCATAGCAATATCGATCGGGCAGAGCCCACCATCGTCATGAACTAGGTGAAAGGTTTAGTCCATAAAAAGCTGCAGACTTTATAAGACGTTATGTCCATACAAGGCAGTCTGTCCTTATTTGGAGTTATGTCTTTATAAGGCTCGTTCATATGAAATAACGGGAGCTGATGTAGGGAAAGTGTACGATGTTCCCTAGACCTATATCAGGGTACCGATATGAAATATAACACCCACTCCACCTTATACTTAACAATAATAATACACATTTTGAAAAACACATTGATAACAGTGTTAGTGCATACAATTATCAAGCAGTCATTTAAAAACAGTTTAAAAATGAAGAAAAGTTTCTTTGGTAAAATTTGACATTGTTGTAAAGTTCTGCAAATCAGTGTTAAATGAGTTCGATCACACAAGTTGAACTACTGTAAGCGTACTTAGAAGACCATGCTCTGTGATAGAGAGTGTCAATTTGAGAAATTCTTTTGAGGGAAAAGGAAAAAGTTCCATATTAGTTCCCAGCACATGGTGAGCCAGATTTATATTAAATGTCCTGAGTGGGAGACATAACATTAGCGCTGCCTGCTGTCGTAGGGGACAAACATTGTAGTACCGCGCATAGCATGTCAAGTGTGCATAGATTAAATTCCTCTTTGCCAGTATCTGGTGTGTAGGCTTCCGGTACCGTATTTGAAACCTTGGTGTCAATGCTGGAGTTTACATTTAATTCAGTCGCAAAAGGCACCTGAGGTTCCTCAAGGAAGGCATGCGTCAAGATGGGAATATGTAGGGAATAGAGCCGTGCATGGGACCACAAAAGTTCCTGGAGTCTAGGTCCACTGGCGTCTCCGTCACGGGTGTCAGACAGATGTCCAACTCACATTTGCCTCCGCAGAACAGGCATCGGAAAACAGGTATGATGCAGTCGTTGTAGACTAGCCTGAAGGATAAGAACAAAGAAGCACTTAGTTCTCGTAGGTGAGGTGCACCGATATGCAGTACCATGCACTCACTGTAATGTGTTTCCAGCAGAGTTTTTGCAATCTCGCTGGTGGATGGTCCGTCCATTGCGCTGCAGGTAGACGATAATCAGGGTTTCAGCTACAGCAAGCAGTATCAGAGGTAGGCCCCCAAAAATGCTTCCAAACACGGAGTGTATGAAGTTAGGAATAACTCCGAGGATTGTTTGGAAAGAGCTAGGGAATCCTGACCCTATGGTCTTAAATAGGTATATAATGCGAAGAAGAAATTTTATTTAGGGATTAAGGCAAAACGTTTGCACCACTATTTAAGTACAGTGACTAAGTCCAAGGCGAAGGTGCTAGAACCGGAAATGTAATCCCTATACAAACCCTAAACAAGGAAGATGGAAAACCCTACTTCCTTGGCTAACCAGACTCTAGAAAATGGACAACACCCTTCGAATTTACATATGCAGTTTACAAAAAATATCTCAGTATTAGTTAAATAACATTGTCATAGTCGTTTTCCCAATGAATATATAAACAAGAGACTTTGTATCTTCAATTTACTTTCCTTTATTCAGTTTTTCATTTTCCTTAAAATAATCGCTGATAGCCAAAGAGCCAACGCGTTTCATCCGTCACCAGACTTCTTCAGGGCTGAATGTAACGTGTAATTTTCAAATTTATAGATGCTGCACGATTAGACGTTCATCAAATTCCTAAAAAAATATCTAAGGAGATCCTTTCTTTTTAAGGATTATTGGATCATTCATATTGAAGTCATGTAAAGATGTCACCACGGTTTTGATCAGGCCAAGGTAAGCCCTAACGCACCGCAACCCCGAGCGTAGCAACCGGTCCTCTGGTATATAATGCCACTCGTATCAGACATGTTAAAGATACGTCCCACCATTTCTACAAAATGTAGGGGGCAGTTGTTGCGGATTAGTGCCTGAATCTCTGTCGAGGTCCTTGCAACTTGCAGTTCAAAGGTTTCTCGAGCGGAGGTCAACAGCAAGGTTTGCTGTAAAAGCATGGCTTTCATTCTGCTCAAAGCATCAAACTGTATGAACAAAACATTCAGTGAAGGCCATACTACCACCTCCCTGACTGTATTTGTCGGAGGAAACAATGCTTTCATACAGCAAGTAACCCTGGTGTTCACGGTGACCAGATATGCAATGCCTGGAAGCATGCCACAACAACCTTGATCGTTCAGCATCAAGTAACTCCCATTGGAAAGTAACTCAAACACTGGCGATATCAAGGCAGTTGGTGTTCCTTTCATGTTGCAAGACAGATTCAAACCTGAACCATTACAGGCTCCATGCAAAACAATGTCTTGGCATATGAGAGAACCGCTCAAAGCGTTCTTGCAGTTGGTACCACTAAGAAACACTTCTTGATCCCCAGTGCCGGTCCTAGGCCTTCTGAGGCCCTGGGCGAAAGAGAAGATGTGAGACCCCTCTAATTGCATATTGCGTCGCAAGAATAATCCGAAACTGTGCCTTAAAGGCCTCTAAAGTACATATCACAGGACAAGCAAAGAAAGCCTGATTGGGAAAGCAGCACAATGACATTGAAACTGAAGTAAAGTTGTGAAAAATATATAATAAAAACGAGCAAGAGTGATGTAGTATTCTCTTCATCCATCTGCTCGGCTCCTCCATCTGTTCTGGAATGCTGGGTCGTGTCATTGTGTAACAGCATTCTATTTCAGTAGGGGTTTTGGTGCCAGCTTTTACGGAGATGAGGCTGCTGCTGCGCAGCACCTGCTGAAGATCAATAAACTTCATCTTAAATACTTTTATTGTAGTTTCCAAGTTACTACAAGTGAGTATATAATGTGTCATTTTTAGGCATCATTAGTAGGTACATTTGAAATTTTTGCCTAATTCCCATATGTTAGGACGTGAGTACTTTGCATAAACATTTTGTCTCTCTATGTTGCATATTTTAGTAAACTTTTCATCCTCTGGGGCAAAAATGTCATGCGAGAACTGTGAAAAAGATATTCACATATTCATTGATTCAAGCATTTTTTGCTGGGACCAGTCTCTCCGAAGTTGATTCACTCAGCGAAACATTATTCCTGATTCACTTTTGTGTATAAAATGGTTCATTTTGAAAACTTTAAAGGGATAAAAGACCAAACTACGCAATGTGAAGTGACCTTTGAGCAGTTCTTTTGGCACGATGAAAAGGGGACTAGGGCACCGCCTCTTAGGGTTGGGGGTGCCTTCTGAGATCCTAGGTCTCTTAAGAGGCTTGGCCTACAAAACTAACTTTGTGACCGGAAGCATGTGCTTTACAGGATTGGCAAGGCAGCTGTTGACTGTATTTTCAGCCCTTGGCTCTTTGTCGTACTTAATTACAATACATTTGAACAATAGGAAATAGTTTTGGAAGACGCAGAGGCAGCAGGGTTGTTATGGAAGCCTGAGGAATATGCTTCCTAATTAATGTAATATTCTCATTAAAAAAGAAAAAAGTGGCCCAGTTACCAGACTGGATTTTTAAGAGCAGAGGTACTCAGTTTGGGTACTAAATGTAATATTTGCATGTGGAATTGCTGTAGATGCGGTGACTCAATGTCCTAATGTGAACAGAAAGGGCTGCCCACACGACTCACAGGGATACCTGGGTGAGTTGAAGTTAAGACAAGGACAATGGTTGCCTTCGAGGACAAATTAAGGCATGGTACTTATTTCAAATAGTATTCACATAGCTATGCAGGGAATAGTAACTCTAACAACATAAAGTAAACAGTCAACTCTCATTAGACACGTTTTTGAATGCACACCATAGGGCGTTACATTTTCACCCATGAATCACCACCTGGGGCACGGAGCTCTTTCTACATGTTCCACCTTCCAACAATCATTTTTATATTCACACTTTTGTGAATGAAACTTGTTTTTTTACTTTTCACGTCTGATTCACCATCTTTGAGCACACTGAGCACTTTTTAACACACCTCAGACGGACGCAAGTATATTAACTATTTATGTTTTGTGACTCAACTCCCTTTCATGTTTCCTTGGGACCGCTGTGTGGCCCAGTGTTGCAGTTCCACCCGTGCCCACTGTCCCCAGTCTGACAGTGGTGGTGGCATCTTGCAGCACATAAACGAGCTGCTTTAAGCCTGCCTGCCTGGGTACAATCATCCCAGCATGGGCCATTATGGGTGAGGCCCTGGCTGTTGTGCACTAGTTCTCTTCACATAATACTGGACTGTGCAATGCCATGTGTAAAGGCATGCCTGTGTGCCCAGGACACACTGTGACTATCACAGTCTGCATGATAGGGAACTGAATAGATACTCTGCGAGTCAAAACATTCAAAACTGATGTATAAGCCACACAGTCTTGTGACAGTGGGCGTATCCCGTCCTCTTGACTGTCAGATCATAACGCATGTTACAACAGTACCCAAAAAGATACCAGCAGGAAAAGTCATAACTGAAAATACAAATAAAACACAAAATATTCGGCTACTGCGATGTACAATATTTTATTATATAAAATAAAAGTAAAGTGCTTTGAAAGGCAGAGGTAAGGAAGACAATAGCAAAACAACATATAGCAACCTGGGAGTTACCGTCCCATACCATGCCTACCCTTTAAACCATCTCCCAAATCCGAGCCCTCAGGTCTGTCTGCTGCTGCAGGTCTTTCTCTTACCTTAAGACGTATTAAAACGCGGCCTGGCCCCGAACCGTCCGACTCCCGACTCCACACCACCCTGCTCTCCTCTCCTGGCCAGGGAGCACGTACGGCGTGCATGCTGCGCAGCGTCACCGTCATTGCAGAGCGGGGGCTGGCCAAAATGATGTCCAGGGCCGTCATTGGTAGCGCTTTCGCGCGCTACCAGATTGACGGCCGGGCGGCCCTGGGAAAGGCCTGCCGCCCGCGCACTGCGAACTGCGCACGGCACCACCACCACTAAGCTAGGTGGTGGGGTGCGTGCATGCACACGGTGACTGTGTTGAGACTAGTTCCCTAACTGCCTGCACCACGCGAGTGCACACATCGCTTTTCATCACGTCGGACTAGGGCAATACATTATACATTTATTTGTAGGGCCCCCTGCATTTGGAAAAAATGTATTTATTTATTTTCTATTTTGTTATTAACTCTGCTGCTAAATTAAAAATGTACTTGTTTTCCAGTCCTGCTCTCTGCTCTGCGGTCTACTGCGGGGCCGGCGGCGGGGCCCCCTGAGTGTGAGGCCCTGGGCAGCTGCCCATGCCGCCCATGCCTAGGACCTGCCCTGTTGATCCCCACTCCAGCATTGAAACTTATATGGTAAATCCCAGGATTTCTTAATGTATTCTTTACCCAACCTTTCATATCTGCCTGCCTCCCTTTGCTTAAGGCAATAGTGAAACTGAAATGTAGTGACCGGGAGAGTGATTTGGCCGTGGAATTAGCCACTCAGTTGATAGTAATTCAGCTACTGTAAATGGTAGCCTGTCCAGTTTTTCAATTTGCAGCATTGTATATTTAGATCCCCCTTTGTGCCATTTCTATCTGTGTATCAGTTAGATTGTATTGTGACTGTGATTGGCCATGTTGTAATATGGCTAAATCCTGTTCCAGTATGTCTATTGCAGAACATACAATGTTGCCCAATGAATATACTCTGGAGGTCAAAGTTGTTAACTGATTATCCACTACAGCAAAAGCGTTGTCTAAGTTAACACGGTCTAATTCCCATATTTTCTATATAAACGTCGACACACTATCCATGATCTCACCCGGACCTTGAACCCCCTTTCCCCCCCATAATCCTGACGTGCTTATTTTGGAACCTATGTCCATTTTTGCATTGATCAAATTATAAAGAAGAGTATTAAGGCTGGGTGTTTACTGAGACGGTATTTTTCAAAACCGTCCGTTTTTCATTGTAAAGACTGTTACTGTATTTGTTGTCACAATTTTTTCTGATTCTTTCTCTTACTTTTCTAAAAACACTTATATCATTCCTTATCATGCCTGCTTTTGCACGTCCTCTCTTGGGGCATAATCACCTTTGGCCAAATTGTTGTATTAATGTATTGAATGCGACACTTGGAAACTGTTTTTATGAATTCAAAATATCCATTGAATTAGCAATGAATTAAATTGCCTGGTAACAAATAAGTCTGTTGCTGTTTTGCTTGTTTGCTGTACCATATGTAAGATTCATCTCATAGAGCAGCAGAATTACGATATGCTCTAAATAATTTTGACTCAGTAACTGTGTATTGACTCATGCTATGCTTTATTGATGGTAAGGACCATTGTTTCTCATATCCCATATTTTCTCAGCAGCTTCTTGTTGGGAAACCTTCCAGATTTCATTATAGGCAGCATAAATGCCTGCATATATGAAACGTTTTTGACGTTGTTTCCTAGGTCCAAGTAAAAAGTCCCTAAGATCCATGTTTTGTGAGAGTAAAGATAAGTGTTGTTTCATTTCTGCTAGTGTTGAGGTTGCTTGCCATTCTAGGCACAACTTCCCAACACTATAGGATGTCACTACCCCTGGGTGTTCTCTCTGTACATATCGTGGATCTGGCCTATGCATACGGAGTCCCTTGGTGATATGTAGGAACCGTTTATGACAAGTGTTGGTGTCTAAGGGCCAAACCACCCACTCCTTCCAGATTGGGTCTGGTCTATTGTTCTGTAGTACGTCATCAATTGCTGCCCCTCCCTTTGCCGAAGATTTCTGCCTCCCCTATGATGGTGTAGGAAAAGTTGGTGTGTTCATGTCCTTAATCTTGTCTATCCCAAGACAGGATGTTGCACAGTATCATTTAAAAAGATCATCTGCTGTGGAATAAGGCATGCTCTAAATAGGGCCTCTGTACCCTGGACTTGCCAGTCCCTTGTACCCCAAATCGATTTTGTGTCAATTTTGTCTTTCCATAGGTTGAAACCCTGTTCAGACAATTGGACCAAAAAGGAAGCAGAGTAAATCTGTTTAGTATTGGTAAACATAATTTTCAGAGCTGATTTTGGTAGAACCTTATAATAAACTGAGGCTGGATCTGTGGTGTTAAATCCTGAAAAGTATGCACATTTTTTGCAAACATTTGTGAACTACTTTTCGGTGGTGTTGGGCAATGTTCCCACTGATTGTATTCAATTACATTCCTAGGTGAAATGGATTTGTGCAGGAAATAATGACCAAAATGTTGATAACAGTACAATTTGTCATAGTCTGATGAACCCTCTAACATTTCATTATTAGAAAATGCAGTCGTTTTTTCTAGATCAGATAACATGTTATTAACTCTTTTAGTGTCCCAATCATCAGAAAATGTGCTGCAGGTAATGAAATCACTTAATGAGATTTTAAATACATGATTAATTTTTAAAAGTTCGGTTGGTCCGAATATGTTAAAATCAACTTTGTCCCATACTATACCATGAGCTATAGGAACAGCTGTGAGGTTCACTGATGACAAGACTCTTTGTTCATAATGCGACGATGTGTGTGGCTTCAGGAGGATGCTGACATTTTGGGCTGTGTAATCTTGTTGAAGATAATGTCCCTTAATAAGCATGCTAAAAGTCAATACTAAACCTAGCCAGAAAAGAAAAAACATTATCCCAGAAATTACCCAGAGTTCAATCCAAGGTGATACTAGGTATGTCTTTTGAAGAAAGAGAAGAAAGTTCTTAAATTTTTGCTTGAATGGTGTTTTGTCTGGCGTTGTTTCCGGCTCGCTTGAATCCAGTGAAACCAGTGAAAAGGTGTCAAAGTTAATGAAATAGTTAGAAGATGTTCGATCAATTGTAGGAATTGCATTGGGATTAGTTGAAATGTTATTTTCCTCTCGACGAGGCATGTTGATGTAGACATCTGTGTTTGGTTTAATTGAAACTCGTGAATTATTTTGATTTTCATCTTGAATTTGAACGTTCGGTTCAAGTGAAACAAGTTCCATAGTATTGTTGCTTAGTCCTTCATTCCTGAACAAGTGGCTCTTCAAATGTGATGAGTCTTTCTGTTTGAACTTTTTGGATTGTAGCTAGAGGAGTACGTCTACTACATCGGAGTCCACTGGGCCTACTGTATTAGTATTGGTCACATAGTGTGGTTTGATTAAGTCAATTGAGACAAATCTTTTCTCCTTCTTTCCGGCAAGATGCGGGAGTAACACCGTTCTTGTTCCGAGTACTGCAAGGACCGGTACAGGGTTTCTGTAAGAAAGTCCATATTCCTTTTTGTCTGCAATTTTCTCTCTGACCAGATCCCCGACTTTTGAGATCCAGACAGGTCTTGCCATAACTACCTTGACCTCTTCAGTGGCGGTCTGCTTTAGATGGACATTGCTTTGTTTTGTCCTGGAATCATTCAGATCCTGTAAAACAGCCAAACGATCATGGATATCAAATGGTTTTTCTTCCGCCACTGTGCCTTCATAATCAAGATCAGGTACCCACATTCATGTCCCAAAGAAGACATCATATGAAGTGACTCCCCCTAGAGAACTTATTTGCTGGTTATTTAATGCCCGCTGAACCCCATAAAGGTGTGTGACCCCACTACCGCCCTTGCCTAGTACCCTAGCTGTTAAAGACTGCTTTAAGTCCCGTTTTTTTCTCTCCACAACAGAATTTCCCGCAGGATGATACGGAGATGAGAACTGCAATGCTTTGCCCATTCCTTCCATGGCGTCTTTGAAAGCCCGAGAGCTAAATGTAGGGCCACGGTCAGAATGTAACGTGCGAACTGCGTATGTACCGATAAAGACTTGCAAATCTTTTATAACAGTTTGAGTGTCAGCAGAACTCTGGGGCCAAACCCATAGGAATCTTGAGCAGTAATCCACTGCTAACATGATATACCTGTAAGCCCCGTCCACTTGTGATGGGCCGCAGTTGTCCAAATAAACACATGTGAGAAGTTTGTCTGATTTTTAGTAATGGCGTCTATGCCGCGCGTGCAGTGGTGGAGTCTTTCATCTGCTGGCAGATGTTGCATTTCAAGACATAGTCTTTAGTTTGCTTAGTTAACCCAGGCCACCAGTAGAGCTGTTTCATTAAAGATATAGTCGCATTTAAACCTGTGTGCAGCTAATATTAAACCTTGCCTACGATCCATATTTGGCATTACTCTATCCCCCACTCCAGGAATCTGAGCATATGGAATGTTTTGTGCATCTAACTTGTAGGAATATTTGAGTGTCTGAACTGCTGTGAGGATGTTTTCTGTTGAAGGGAAACACATTTTTGCATTTGTGTATAGGTGTGATTTGTTTGCGATTGGTACTGTTTCTCCTTCATTGAAGGTTAAATAAATATACCCGCATTGACCCGCTATGATTCGGATCACTAAGTGGCGTAAGTTTACACGTGTTTGTAAGTGTTTAGAAGCAATCATGTATTCCTGGAGTAAACAAAGAATATTAGTATGTTCTTGTGTCCAGTCATTGACTGAAAGGTCAGGTTTTATTGTCATAAAAAGGTTTTACCCTTTGTGCGTAATCTAAAATGATTGTGCTGCCGAAATTTAAGAATCCTGGTATTGATAGTAAATTCCTTAAAGATTTTTCAGGCTGGAGCAGCGCACACTTTTCTAAAAAGTTAGCTGCCAGACTTTTGCCTTTACTTGACAGCTCATAATCCAAAAATAGGACATTGATGTGGGCCATTTTCGACTTTTTAAAGTTGAACTTGTAGCCCTCTGCGGCAAATCCCATAATAATGGTGCTTACCCTGGTCAAGTGCCTCATCAAGTCATAGTCTGTCAGATAAATATCATCCACATAGGACAACGCTTCTTCATAAAATTTGTGAAGTAACTGTTACTCTTGCTGAAAATACACCTGGGCTGTTTGAGTACCCTTGTTCTAGACGACAAAATTGTCGCTGGGACACCAACGCACTGAAGGCAGTCAGATACCTGCTTTCAGGCGCTATATACCAGACTGCAGAGGGTGCAGAATGCCGCTGCGCGGGCCATTGTGGGCCTCCCGAGACGGTGCTCTGTATCTGCAGTTTTAACCTCCCTTCACTGGCTGCCGGTCAGACAGAGAATTAAATTCAAGGCACTCTGTCTGACATTCAAGATCTTGAAATTTTCGTCACCTCCTGCCTTGGTGGGTCTTGTCTCCCCGTATGTTCCCAGGCGGTCTCTCAGGTCGGAATCTCTTCATCTAGTGAGTGCGCCTAGATTCAGACTGAGTAGGATGGGCGGCCGTTCATTTCGAGTCATGGCGGCTGGATTATGGAACTCCCTTCCTGTCCACATCCGTGCCCTTAATAGCCTGACTCTTTTCAGACGCGCGATTAAAACCTATTTGTTCACCTCTGTTGACTGATCGTGTTTCTTTTCAGCGGTGATTTGTTGTGTTGTGGTACTGGATCAGGCGCCAGGACGCCCCTTCGCTGGGGCAGCTGTGCGCTGAATAAAAGTTACTAACATAACATAACATAACATATTTTGGCAGAAAAATCCATTTGAGATATCAAGAGTGGTTTTGTATTTTTTGCGCACAATATTATTCATTAACGCTGCACTATGTGCATTTTGGACAGCAAATGTCTTTGTGCATGAGTTTAAACGTCTGTAGTCTAAAGCTAGATGATATTCATTGTTGGGTTTAGCAACAGGAAACAAAGGATTGTTCATTAGAGAGGTATATTTTTCAATTTCCCCCTGGTATTCAAGTTGATCTAAGATCTCCCTGACCTGTATTTTAGCTTCTTGCTTTATATGATATCATCCCCTTAGGCGAGACTACTTCGCCGAGGCTCGAACACTTCCCCCTCAGCGCCGCTGTACTCAGGCGCAGGGAAGCGTCGGACATCACTTTCGCCGCCATCTTAGTTTGGGGAGGCTGGCAGGAGAGCTCTGCGCCCCTCCCGCCCTCCCAGGGTATTTAATGGGCGTATTCCTACACATCGAGTAATTGCTTGTTGTGTCCTCTGAGGCGGAAGCCGGAGGATTGTCTCTGTTCCCCTGCTATAAATCTGCAAAAACGATTGAATTTACAAATTGTTCTTAAAAATTGTAACATATTTTAACGGGTGCGTTTTTATATTCATGTCATCCCCTTAGGCGAGACTACTTCGCCGAGGCTCGAACACTTCCCCCTCAGCGCCGCTGTACTCAGGCGCAGGGAAGCGTCGGACATCACTTTCGCCGCCATCTTAGTTTGGGGAGGCTGGCAGGAGAGCTCTGCGCCCCTCCCGCCCTCCCAGGGTATTTAATGGGCGTATTCCTACACATCGAGTAATTGCTTGTTGTGTCCTCTGAGGCGGAAGCCGGAGGATTGTCTCTGTTCCCCTGCTATAAATCTGCAAAAACGATTGAATTTACAAATTGTTCTTAAAAATTGTAACATATTTTAACGGGTGCGTTTTTATATTCATGTCATCCCCTTAGGCGAGACTACTTCGCCGAGGCTCGAACACTTCCCCCTCAGCGCCGCTGTACTCAGGCGCAGGGAAGCGTCGGACATCACTTTCGCCGCCATCTTAGTTTGGGGAGGCTGGCAGGAGAGCTCTGCGCCCCTCCCGCCCTCCCAGGGTATTTAATGGGCGTATTCCTACACATCGAGTAATTGCTTGTTGTGTCCTCTGAGGCGGAAGCCGGAGGATTGTCTCTGTTCCCCTGCTATAAATCTGCAAAAACGATTGAATTTACAAATTGTTCTTAAAAATTGTAACATATTTTAACGGGTGCGTTTTTATATTCATGTCATCCCCTTAGGCGAGACTACTTCGCCGAGGCTCGAACACTTCCCCCTCAGCGCCGCTGTACTCAGGCGCAGGGAAGCGTCGGACATCACTTTCGCCGCCATCTTAGTTTGGGGAGGCTGGCAGGAGAGCTCTGCGCCCCTCCCGCCCTCCCAGGGTATTTAATGGGCGTATTCCTACACATCGAGTAATTGCTTGTTGTGTCCTCTGAGGCGGAAGCCGGAGGATTGTCTCTGTTCCCCTGCTATAAATCTGCAAAAACGATTGAATTTACAAATTGTTCTTAAAAATTGTAACATATTTTAACGGGTGCGTTTTTATATTCATGTCATCCCCTTAGGCGAGACTACTTCGCCGAGGCTCGAACACTTCCCCCTCAGCGCCGCTGTACTCAGGCGCAGGGAAGCGTCGGACATCACTTTCGCCGCCATCTTAGTTTGGGGAGGCTGGCAGGAGAGCTCTGCGCCCCTCCCACCCTCCTCCCGCCCCGCCCAAAATATGTATATAAACAACAGTATCGCCCGTCCGCGCCCGTCTGCGCCCGTCCGCGCCAGGACCGGGCCCAGGGCCACAACCCCTGCCCCTCTCCTCTCCTATACCCGCAATGCACTGTTGGAACTTTGTCCAACTGACGCTCAGCTTTGCACCAAACGTGACCTTTCCCTCATGCAGTTGGTATCACACACACAATGCTCTCACTGTAACATTTCCCCTGTGTTTGATAATCCAACTTGGTATGCTAAATCTGTAAGTAATGAGGCCGATACCCATGTCTCCATGGCACTTATTAATGCGCGCTCCCTGAGCAAACATTGCCAGGAGATAGTTGACCTTATTAGCAATTTCGATTTAGACGTGCTTTACATTACAGAGACATGGTCTGATGAAGCATCTGCCCCCGACTACGTCATAGCAGTCCCCTCAGGCTACAGTGCATACCGGCAGGACAGGCCCATAGGAAAAGGTGGTGGGATAGCTATTATAGTGAGAGACCAATTTGAAGTCCGATGCTCACCGATTCCTACCACCTCA
Organism: Lissotriton helveticus; assembly: GCF_964261635.1. Taxonomy (NCBI): domain Eukaryota; kingdom Metazoa; phylum Chordata; class Amphibia; order Caudata; family Salamandridae; genus Lissotriton; species Lissotriton helveticus. Next base: position 2,123,602,394 of record NC_136059.1, on the reverse strand, counting down.
TGCGAAGCCATGCATTTCAATATAAAATTGTCTCCTACCTATAACTTTAAGGGAATATTGATTTATAGACCCCCGGGGACAAGATCTGCGTTTCTCGCAAACCTTACTAATATGACTGAGTCCATAGCTATAGAAGAGTCCACTACGATTATGGGAGACTTTAATTTTCATTTGGAGCTCCTTGGTGATAGGGATACTTCAGCCCTTCTATCAGACCTAGATATATTGGGCCTCAGACAACTGGTCTTGACTCCCACTCATCAGGCAGGCCACACGCTGGATGGAATTTTTACTAATGTGGATGGACTGTGTATCACTTCAGTTCTCCCTATGACTTGGACAGACCACTCAGTCATTTTTAGTAGACTTACCATTAAAGGCTCACAGAGGAAAAAAGTGGGCTATGAAAAAAAGGGTACGTTTAAAGCCTGGAAGGATATTAACCCCAGTGATCTAACGCTGATTCTTAATTCCACAATTCCAGTACTATCCACTGATCCCAACATCGCTACTAATCAATTTCAGAAGTGGCTGGGTGAAGCCACGACTCAGCTGGCACCCATTAAATCACTCTCTAAGAATAGAAATGCGCCTAAAGCTCAGTGGTATACAACAGAACTTAAAACTCAAAAACAATTAACCAGGAACAGGGAAAGACACTGGCGAAGAATGTATGATAGTGAAGATAAGGAAAATTATAAAAAAGCCCTTGCTACTTACAAAGCTATGATAATAGCAGCTAAGAAAGATTTTTTCACTCGCCAGATAGAAACTGCGAAAAATTCCAGTAAACAGTTATTTAACATTGCTAAAACCCTAGCTGGAGACTCCCCAGATCTTAATCCTCCCCCTTCACAAACTTTATGCGATGCCTTATCGGAGTTCTTTTAAGCAAAGGTTAATGACATTTACCAAGCCTTTAGCTCAGACCTGACCAGCAGTAATGCTATCACCACCACAACTATTCCCAAAAATTCCATGACCTGTTTTAGTCCCCTCACCACTGATCAAATCAAGAGCATAGTTAAAACGATTAAAGCTGGCTCTGTTCTTGACCCATGCCCGACTTCCGTGCTCGCTACTGTACCAGACACAGTCATTCCCATCATCACTGCTGTCTGTAATACTGTATTGACATCTGGAATTTACCCTGATCAATTAAAAAACACGTTGATTAAACCCCTGCTTAAAAAGCCTGGCTCAGATAAAGGCGAATTAAAAAACTATCGCCCTATAGCGAGCCTTCCCTTCTTAGCCAAGGTCCTAGAAAAGGCTATGAATCAGCAGCTTTCATCCTACATTGAAAAACACAATCTACTGGATGAGACGCAGTTCGGTTTCCGTAAAAACCATGGTACAGAAACCGCACTCATAAAAGCAGCTGATGACATAAGAGTCATCCGCGACCAAGGAGGAACTGCTTTGTTAGTTCTCTTGGATCTCTCAGCGGCTTTCGACACGGTTGACCATAAGATCTTGGTCAACCGTGTCGAGAGGATGGGCATTCAGCTCATTGCCAGGGACTTACTCGCTTCGTTTTTGGCCAATAGAACCCAGGCGGTTACACTGGGCCCCTTCCAGTCAGCTGAGCTTTCGTTACCGTGTGGGGTTCCTCAAGGCTCATCCCTAAGTCCGACACTATTTAATATATATGTGTCGGACCTTGCTAGTGTCATCAAAGCACATGGGATGAGCTTAACCTCATACGCTGACGACACCCAGCTGGTGCTGGCAATAAAGGGTGACGGACAGAGGGTAGCAGAGAGATTTAAAACCGGGATGATCACTATCGGTGAGTGGATGGCAAGGAATTGCTTGAAGCTTAATTCCGAAAAAACGGAGGTGATTATCTTTGGTAATCTCTCACCAGCCTGGTCAGCAGATTGGTGGCCATCGGCCTTAGGTACACCTCCCTCCCCAACGGTCAAAGTTAGAAACCTAGGTGTTACTTTTGACGACCAGCTGAACTTCATGGCCCATGCAAATAAGGTGGCAGCCAACGCCCATTTCAAACTTAGAACGGTTAGAAAAATCATTCCGTATCTACCAGACTCAGCTGCCAAAACTCTAGTCACCACTCTAGTTCTGACATCACTAGATTATTGCAACGGTCTGCTGCTCAATGCTCAGAGCAGAGTTACTAAAAAATTACAGACGGTGCAGAATGCGGCCGCTCGTGTATTATCAAAAAAACCCAAATTTGCACCTATCGCAGATACTTTGAAAAATTACCACTGGCTGCCCATTCACAACAGGGTAAAATTCAAAGCTCTATGCACAGTATACAAGACACTACAGGATCAAGGACCTCGTTTCCTTAAAAATCAATTGATCCCCTATAACCCATCGAGAATCCTCCGATCCACCTCACTTAACCAACTAGTGGTTCAACTTAGTCGAACAGTTTCTTGGGGTGATCGCCGCTTTTTAATTGCGGCCCCCAGACTTTGGAACACCCTTCCAAGTCACATAAGAACATGCCCTTCGCTTTTTCAGTTTAGAAAAAAATTGAAAACGTGGCTATTTAACCAGTAATCCACATCTCCGCACTTTCTGATCATGGTGAGACAACAATTGCTTTTTAGCGCCGAGACGCCTACGGGTATTTGCTAGCGCTTTACAAATATCATTAATAAATAAATAAATAAATATTGCTTCTGAGCATTAGGTGAAATTTTTAACAGTATTCTCATCCCACCCTGCGTGACTTTTGTACAGTGCTGGAGCTTGGACGACTGACCACTTCTGTGCATAAGCATGTTTTAGGTGAACGGGAACATAGTTGAAAAATGCAGGAAAAATTATACTTTCTCCCCTGAGGCACTCCATAATGAAGGCAGGCGGCCAATCTTGTTCTGCTAACAGTATATCATAACTAGATGATAAGTTCTTTCAAAAAAGAGCTTTTACTTTCCTGGGCTTGTCCCCCTCCAGCTGAAGTATTACTTCATATAACCTATGCAGGACGATCACCCTGGTGTCTGGTATTTCCACTGTGATGTAATCATTCAACTCCGCTGTCACCAGAAATTCCTCAGGTGAGCTAATATTACTTCTGCTGCACTGTCTAGCATCGTCAGAGCCCATTCCTCCTTCAGAAGTTGTGTCCTCAGAATTCTGGTCATGTCTGATTTCATACTAAAACCAAAGGGGATGATGGACGGAGTTGTTGAAAATTGCAAGCACTCACCCCCAGTCAACCGAAATGGGTTTCATCCATCACCATTCTTTAGCTCACTCCGCCACCCCAATTCAGACATGGCCATATGCAAATCAGTCTGAGCCTGTGCCTCATGGGAACAGTCGAGCCCGAACTGCCAAGCCATGTCTTCCCTGGACCGGAAACAAGCCTCCTGGGACCGGTTTCTGGCTAATCAGCTGTCATCAGCCAGGCTAGCTTGAATCCAGTGGCAAAGAAATTGAAAAGAACACCCTCACAGTCAGCTGGGAGGAAAATTGAAACCGAAACCGCCTTAGTAATGTGACAGCCTAAGGAGTGCCACAGTGAAGTGAAGAACAACAGTGTTCACTCGAGTGGGCGGTGACGGGAGCCTGCGTCACTACACTCTGTTGTCTCAACTCTATGGCCTCAACTCTAAAGCTACTTTTGTATGATGTCCAGTGGAACTACCTCACTACCTCGCGAACCATAGGGGAGATTTACTTTAGACTCCCTCCTTTGACTATCACCTACCTAGCCGGACTTTGGGCAAACGCTCCCGCGTCTCTCCTGACCTTATCTTCCCCCTCTCTCTTCCCTCAACCCTCTCCCCTCTCCGCTCCTACTCTTGCCAGCTTCTGTCCTCTGTCATCACCTGCCCCTTGTCCACACCCTGTTTCTCAGTGAACCTCTTTCCTCGACACTTGAGACCAAACTATTTTGCCTGGTGCCCGATGGAGCTACCTGGTTTAGCTATAGGGGAGATGGGCCATGGATTCCCTCCTTGGTCGTCACCTACCCAGTCGGTCTTTAGACAGACTTCCTTTCGTCTCTACGCTTGTCTTTTCCCTTATCCTCACTTTCTACCCAGTCGGTCTTTAGATAGACTTCCTTTCGTCTCCACGGTTGTCACGTCCCTTATCCTCACTTTCTCACCACCCCTACACCCACTACTTTTCTCTCTCCTTTCTCTCCTCTCCGAATGTATTGCTGATTGTTTGATGTAATGTGTAATTTTCTATTTTGTTTTGTTATATTGTTGAACCACATTGTTGCACTTCCCTTCGTCTCTCCTGTCGTCTCCCCCCGCATCCTCCCTCTAGTTATGTCTCTCCTTCCCTCCTCTCTCTATGTATTCAGACTGAACTATTTTGACTGATGCCCGATGGAGCTACCTGGTTTTGCTATAGGGGAGATGGACCGTGGATTCCCTCCTTGGTCGTCACCTAACCAGTCGGTCTTTAGACAGACTTCTTTTCATCTCTCCTTATTGTCTCTTCCCTTATCCGCACTTTCTCACGTCCTCTACCCCCCACTACTTTTCTCTCTCCTTTCTCTCCTCTCCTAATGTATTGCTGATTGTTTGATGTAATGTGTAATTGTTGATCTTTTTCTGTTACATTGTTGAACCACAGTGTTCCACTTCCTTTCGTCTCTCCTGTCCTCTCCTCCCGCATCCTCCCTCTATTTTATGTCTCTCCTTCTCTCCTCCCTCAATGTATTGAGACTGAACTATTCTGTCTGACGCCTGATGGAGCTACCTGGTTTAGCTTTAGAGGAGATGGGCCGTGGATTCCCTCCTTGGTCGTCACCTACCCAGTCGGTCTTTAGACAGACTTCTTTTCGTCTCTCCTTATTGTCTCTTCCCTTATCATCACTTTCTCACCTCCCCTGCCCCCTCCACGACTTCTCTCTCTCCTTTATCTCCCCTCCTAATTGTATTGCTTATTTGATTTATTGTGTAATATGATGAACTTGTTCTGTTACATTGTTGATTCTCATGTAAAGCGCTCTGATACCTTCGGGTCTAGCCAGCTCTATATAAAACTCTCTAAATAAATAAAATACATAGGGGGTCAAAGCAAAACCAAAGGGGATGATGGACGCAGAGTTGCACATTGCAAGCACTCACCCCAGTCAACTGATCTGGGTTTAATCCATCACCATTCTTTAGCTCACTCTGCCACCCCAGTTCAGACATGGCCATATGCAAATCAGTCTGACCCTGTGCCTCATGGCAACAGTCCAGCCAGAACTGCCAAGCAATGTCTTCCCTGGACCGGAAAGAAGCATCCTGGCCTGAGACCGGTTTCTGGCTAATCAGCCGTCATTAGCCAGGCTAGCTTGAATCCAGTTGCAAAGTGAGCAAGGGACCCACGTCTGAGCATACCCTGCCAAATTAAGGCGAACAAAGCAAAATCAAAGGAGATGATGGACAGAGTGTTGCACATTGCAAGCACTCACCCCCAGTCAACTGATCTGGGTTTAATCCATCACCATTCTTTAGCTCACTCCGCCACCCCAGTTCAGACATGGCCATATGCAAATCAGTCTGACCGTGTGCCTCATGGGAACAGTCCAGCCCGATCTGCCAAGCCATGTCTTCCCTGGACTGGAAACAAGCATCAGCCGTCATCAGCCAGGCTAGCTTGAATCCAGTGGCAAAGTGAGCAAAGGACCCACGTCTGGGTATACCCTGCCAACTTACGGCGAACAAGGCAAAACCAAAGGGGATGATGGGAATGTAACCCATGAGTAGAATACCTCTGTTTTGAAATCTTCATGTAACTCTATCACCTCCTCTGGGTGATAACCCATGTTTGACTAGTTTGACTGTAGGAGTTTGTCTTACTTTGGGTGCAATATATATTGCATCTACATTTACATCTTCCTCTTCATCGGGTAGTGGTTGCTGAAGTGGGTGTAGTTCTCTGTTCTCGACAGACATCGTGTTTAAGACACAGAATAACTGTCAAGGAAATTTGAGAAAAAGGATTTATGCAAAGGTTTTATGCACAATTTTGGGAATTTTACTTTTCAAGCTTGATTAACCAACGGCTAATACATAGGATATCTCGCCTACTCAGCTGTGGTGGATTTTTTTCCCACCTACTCCAGGCTTCTCTGAGTTTTGTAAGTAGGGTCTCTGAGAATAAGCACGACTGAGCTACTCAGATTCTACTGTTGAGTAAGTGCGCCATGCATTTACCACGTTTGACACGTTGGGTGCCATTAGACCACGTTGGGCGCCATGTAGTGTAGTCCAAAAAGTATCCTGTCATGCAGGACCTATGACGATTACGGATAACATATACTCTGGGTCTGGTGGCAGACTAACTCTGTACACCCCGCCGCATATATTAGCCTATGGTTCGCATTAGCTAGCTCGCAGTGCCACTAGAATCTTCTGTTATCAGAGAGATTAGTTTTGCAACTTTAGAACCCAATAATCTCAGACTCGTGGAAACAGTATTTTACTTTTCACCCAATCACTCGTGCTTGCTTATTTTTGCTCTCAGAGGTACAGAGAAGAAACAGTCGAATGTGTTTACAATAAGAATTTATTGTACACTAGTTCTTCTCATGTAGGATAAGTGCGCGGTTACGACTATAACACAGTAACAGAGATATAGAACCAGCAGTACAGTGAATGAGAAGAAATAGTATTGTTCTACCATTTTGCAATAGTCATGAACCTATACATGAATATAGAATGCATTTATAAAATAAAGTGCGTAATCCTGAAATGTCTGACTAGATGTACCTAGCATGTGAGTAGGTGCTAGAGAGCCTAAGTGTTGGACTTGGCCCTTTTGGCAGGTTCACCCTGAAACTTTTTGCATTTGCCTAGCCTGTGTCTGTAACCTGATGTTGGTGATTTTAGGCCTCTGTGCACTTTTTCACTGTGGTCCAGTGTAAAATGCGTGCGCTATCTGTGTATGTGTGGTGAGAGTGGCCTGCCCTCCCATAGGAATGCATGGGGATATGTGTGTCCATGGTAGTTCCTGATGTGTGGAGAGTGCAGGGTCGAGTTTGGTATGTGCGAACCCGTGAGATTAAATGCTGCGCGATGATGTGTGCAGATTTATTGTGTCTAGTGGAGAAGTGCCACTTCTAGAAGTTGGCATGTCTGTGCAGTGAATATTAATTGACTGTCTGGCTTGTGATTGGCTGGAGCTGGCTGGTGTGCCTGTCAGGAGTCAGGAGTCAGGGTGGATGTATGTCATCATAACGCATGCTTTTACTACGCATGCCTTTACAAGGCAGGTTTTACAACGCAAGTCGTTACAACGACCTGCGTTGGGGGGGCGCTGGATAGTGGAATAATTTTATTTACTATTCCAACTCCAGTCCCCGTGGATAGTAGGGAAGGTTTTGGATAGTAAATTAAACTATTCCCTATCCTGTAGCGCCCCCCAGCGCAATTTGTTGTAATGACTTTAGTTGTAAAACCTGCGTTGTAAAGGTACTGCGTAGTGAAAGTTGCGTCGTAAAGGATGTTTCCCGTCAGGATGGGTCTGCCCGGTGGTGAATGGAGAGATCTGCATGTTGATGGGAGGGAGGAGTGCACCTGAGACATGAATAGGGCTGGGCCTTCCCTCCACAATGCTGACTCCACCCCCTGTGGTGTGTCTGATGTCCCTGACCCACCCTGTGAATAGGCAGAGGGGCTGAGCAAAGCAAAGTGCTCCAGAACCAGTTGCATCTGGTTCGCCCCTTGCCTGCACCTTTGGAAACAAAGGATATGTGTGTATAAAAGAGGGGCTGTGACCCCATGAAAATGTTCTTGTTCTTCAACTTGAAACTTCCAGGGGCGTGCTGCTGCTTGGGCCCAGGGGAAGGCTTGCCTCCCTGGGCCCTGCCCTGCCCCTGGATGCCTGGAGGTTCTCTTGCTTGAGGTCCCCTTTGCTCCACTTTGCCTCCAGGACCTTTTCTTGGGACTCGGTGCTTTTGCCTTGGACCTTGGGAGGACTCTCCTCTTAGCGCCTGATGAGCGCTGTGTTTTACAATTCCCCAAGGAGGGAGGAATAGCTGGGGCTGTGCAGCATCGCGCTGCTGAGAGGGAATCTCCAGATTAGGGATTCCCCCGTGATACCTGCAATGCAGGTGCCCACCCCGCTTATTTTTATTTAAATGAGCAGGCGCCCACCCTGCGTCCTCGTGCATTTTTAAAATTAGTGCGCGGGTGCCCACCCGCGACTTTGTTTTATGGGTGGAGCAGGTGCCCACCCTGCTTTATATCTTTAATGTTAAGGGAGCATACCCCTTATTTTGGCCCCCGAAGTTCACCACCGCGGCCCGCGGCAAAAACAGGAAGTCAGGCAATATTTTGCGGGCGGGCGGGACTTCCAGTTTCGCGAGGGAAGTTCCGCACCCGCCGCCGGCACCAGAGAAGTGAGGGGAGACTCCAGCCGGGAGCCCACCCCGGGCTGGACTGCGCCGGGCAGGGAGAGAGAGCCCCGCATATGGAAGCCCCGGGTCCCAGGAGGGGGCACGGGTGAAGAGTAGGCGGCCAGAGCAGACCGCGACCCAGAAATGTGCCCTGCGGGACCCCGTTGTGAAAAGGGAGTCCAGCGGGCAGCCCCAGCTCCCAGCCACCAGAGGAGAGCAGAGTTCCCCGCGATCAGAGGAGCCTACCACCTCCGACCCGGTGAGTGTTATGGGGGCTCTGTGTGTGTACCGGGCGGCCCGCCTGGCAGAGGGCCGCCCCAGTGAGGTTAAGGCATGGAGGTTCCTTGTGGGGCCAGTGAGGGTCCCGTGGCAGTCAAGAGCAGCCCTGTCTAGCAGCGGGCCGCTCCAACATTTTTGGCATCGGCAGTCAGAGCCAGATGGCTCCAACGAAGGGGGCATATCTTGTTGAATGGACCCAGGGGGGGACACAAATGCCAGTTGTGCCCGTACTTCCTTAAAGAAGTGCCAGTGACTTGTGCGGGCATGTTTTGTTTCAGAGCTAGAGGGCTCCAACGATGGGCATGTTTTGTTTCAGAGCCAGAGGCCTCCAACGATGGGCATGTTTATTTACCGAGCCTAGGTGGCTCCAACGTGTTGCCTGTTTATTTGTTCCGAGAGCCTAGGTAGCTCCAACGCTCCCCATGGTTGTATTCCAGAGTCCGATGGCTCCACCGTGAGGGTCAATTCAGGAGAGAGCCCTGAGAGGGTTAGAGGTGGCACAGAGGTGCCAGGCCTTCCCCAGCTGTGCAGCACTTAGTGCCAGCTGCAGCTTTTAGGCCACATGTGATGGTTATCAGCTGCCCAGCAAGCGGTGGGCAGCTGCAACGTTTAGGTTTTGCGCAGATGGCGCACCCTTGACTGGCGCCACCTTGGCAGCGCGCCCTGAAATTCTGGACACAGGGCATTTGAGCCCCTTCTTGGATCGCCAGTTGGCCAGGGGGACTGGTAGCAGTATAGGGCGCAAGGCCCTAATGTGATTTTGTGCTAAAGTGATGTGGTGCTAGGAAACGTATTGTATATACTATGTTTTGCGCACCCTGTGTTTGATACCTCTAGATATGGTTTAGGCTTATGAGGTTGTTTTACCTATTTAGGTTTGTGTTAGTGAGATTGTACTTTGCTGTGTGATTTACGCCCCTAATGTGAGTTATACTTAGGAGGTAGGGTCTAATGTGTTTAGACTAGTGAGAGATTGCATAATGTGTTTATGCTGGTGAGGTTGGCGCAGGATGTAATTCGCGCCTGATGTGACTGTGCATAATGTAAAGTTATGTTACAGGTTGAGGTGGAATACAGTGATTACCAGTGGCTACTGGTTGTAGGTTTATGATCTATTTTTACTTGTATGTTTATGATTAAGTTCACTTTTACCAAGTTATCTATTTTACTATTTCTTTACCAAGTGCTAAGTCTGACAGTGGCCCACGTGGCCCTGTCATGTGTGAATAATCCCTTGTAAATATTGCCCGTGCCAGTTGGCACAATGTACATTGTGTGATTACTATCTGATGTGTTTTGAGAATACAAACGCTATTTTTGATATAACATTGTGTGGAGTTCCTTTTGTGGGGGGCCTGGGATGTTGTTGCTGGTGGGTGCGTGCGCAAATTCTTTACACATTGCCTCCAGGATAAGCCTTACTGCTCGTGTCACGTTGCAAAGGGGGTGAGCAGGGGTTATCTTGGCGTGTAACTCCCTTGCCCTAACTAGAGTGGTGGTTTCTGCCTGGCTTTGGCGCAAGCCTTAGCCAACAAGAAATCCCATTTCTAACACTGAAAGCCAGCGGAAGGGATGAGGACTTGTGTTTGCGCAGTACCACAGCGACAACTGGCTCCACTACAAAACTCTGCATTTTAGATAGTCACATGGAAAAGGACTATTATTTTTAAGTTGGTTCTAAATGTCATTTCTTTGGAAATGTTTCTTGTGCACTGTGAGTTGGGTGTCCTGCCAAGGACAGAAACCAGAGAATCTAGAGGAGAGACTGCCCTTGAGCCATTGCGCTGGTTCTTGGGTTGGCCTACAGTGGGGACTTAATTGGTATGGTGTCACTAGCTCGGGAGGGTAGACTATCACCTAAGTGCAGTGTGAGTTTTCTGGATTCACCAGTAAGGGTGAGATCCGGTGGAAGCAGCAAAAGTGTGTCTGGATTCACCAGTAAGGGTGGGATCCAGTGGTAGCAGCATAAGTGTGTCCAGTGCATGTATTCCCCATCCCGTTCCCAGAGTGTGGTACCTGGTGCTCAGTAAGAGGGGTGCAGGTTGAGATTCAGGGGCAGTAGATACTGTCTCACCGGTCTGGGGGGGGTGGTTGATTGGGTGTGAGTTCTCTGAAATAAGGAGCTTGCATCGGGGAGTGATTCCAAAAGGAGTGGCTGAGGTGTCTTCCAGCCCAGAGTGGTGGAAGAGGTTCAGAGTAGCCCAGCTAGGTCCCGGTGTAGGGGCCCACGTCCTGTCTCTGAGGAGAAGGAGTGGGTGGGACTGCGTGTCTCCATGTGCCTGAAACCCGGTTTCAGGACTTGGATGGTTTCTTTAGGGAACACCAGGTGGGGAGCCTAGGCTGTACTTGTAGACCATTTGAGGAGGATCTCCCAGTGTTTAGAGAACGTGGAACATCTGTAAGCAGGGTTCCAGTAGTTCTGGTGTCTGGCGGTACCGCTCCAGTTGGGAGGGTGCAGAAGTCCAGATGGAGGGGTGAGAGGGGGAAAGGCTCTCCAGTGGAAGAACCAGTGGGTCAGGGGCCAGCCAGAAAGGGCTGTGATGCCAATGAGTGACCATGGTGATGCCACTTCTGCCCTGAGAGACAGGCAGACTTGTCACATGACGCATTAGTTATGTGTCATCCTCACGACGTCCTGGTGCGCCAGGCATCTGACCAAAGGGTACGTACCTCATTGGGGAGCCAGTAGCCGGTGGTTCCGGATCTGGACGTAAGGGCAACTGTAAACAGTGTCCTTGACATTAGTTTTATGTTACACTTGTGAAGTTCTGTTGTGCCAGGCATCTGACCAAAGGGTAGCGTCCCTAGGTTGGGGAGCCAGGTTCAGGTGTTTGCCTGTCCTGGACGGCAGGGCGACTGTAATCAGTGTCCTGGCCGGTTTTGTCTTCTAGGGGTACCCCTGTGAACACAGGTGGGGCTCATCTTAAGTGAAGAGAGCCTGTGTTTCCCAGAAGGGGTGGTACAGGCCTAGCAGGGATCTTTTAGGGTACTTGGCTGAGTGTTGTGGTACTACCCTGAGAGCAGGTGGGGCTTACCTTAAGTGGAGGGTCCCTGTTCTACAGTGGGAGGGTGCAGAACTCTGGAAGGGGGTGCAGAGGGAGGGAGTACCTCGCCTCTGACCCCTGTGCATCCGGTGAATGTGGATCCCAGGTGGTAGACCAGTTGATGGAGAGAGGTCCTAAACTGTGGGAGAGTTGTGTTCTTGTGGGTGCTTCTCCAGGGGGAGTGCGCAACCCCAGAATTAGAGGTAGGGTGGGGCACTCTTGCCCATGACCTCTGGTCAGCCTGAGGGTGCGGACCCTAGGTTGAAGGATCAGTGGTAGTTTGGAACTACACTGAGAAGGAGAGTGGAAAATGGCTATTGTGTGCCAGGGGTTACTATCCCCCACTCTGTGGATTGGCTAGGACCTGTGACATTTGGATGGCCTAGGACCTGGTCCCGGCCGTGGACAACTAGAAGGTACCAGTGGGGTATCCTAGTTGGGCCAGAGAGTTCTCGTTTAGAGGAAACCATGTGGGTTCAGAATGGCGTAGAACTGGAGGGTGCCCCTGCCGTGCGGGCCCACGTCCGTGTTCTATCGCCCAAAGCAGGGAAGCCCATCAAGGGAGTGATTGGTCTGCCCTGCGTTTTGGCTGGAAGGGGGTTGTGTTGGACTTGGCCCTTTTGGCAGGTTCACCCTGAAATTTTTTGCATTTGCCTAGCCTGTTTCTGTAACCAGGTGTTGGTGATTTTAGGCCTCTGCGCACTTTTTCACTGTGGTCCAGTGTAAAGTGCGTGTGCTCTCTGTGTATGTGTGGTGAGAGTGGCCTGCCCTCCCATAGGAATGCATGGGGATATGTGTGTCCATGTTAGTTCCTGATGTGTGGAGAATGCAGGGTCGAGTTTGGTATGTGGGAACTCGTGAGATTAAATGCTGCGCGATGATGTGTGCAGATTTATTATGTCTAGTGGAGAAGTGCCACTTCTAGAAGTTGGCATGTCTGTGCAGTGAATGTGAATTGACTGTCTGGCTTGTGATTGGCTGGCGCTGGCTGGTGTGCCTGGCTCCAGGAGTCAGGATGGGTCTGCCCGGTGATGAATGGAGAGATCTGCATGTTGATGGGAGGGATGAGTGCACCTGGGACCTGAATAGGGCTGGGCCTTCCCTACACAATGCTGGCTCCACCCCCTGTGGTGTGTCTGATGTCCCTGACCCACCCTGTGAATAGGCAGAGGGGCTGAGCAAAGCAAAGTGCTCAAGAACCATTTGCATCTGGTTCTCCCCTTGCCTGCACCTTTGAAAACAAAGGATATGTGTGTATAAAAGAGGGGCTGTGACCCCATGAAAATGTTCTTGTTTTTCAACTTGAAACTACCAGGGGCATGCTGCTGCTGGGGCCCAGAGGAAGGCTTGCCTCCCTGGGCCCTGCCCTGCCACTGGATGCCTGGAGGATCTCTTGCTTGGGGTCCCCTTTGCTCCACTTTGCCTCTAGGACCTTTTCTTGGGACTCCGTGCGTTTGCCTTGGACCTTGGGAGGACTCTCCTCTTAGCGCCTGGTGAGCGCTGTGTTTTACAATTCCCCAAGGAGGGAGGAATAGCTGGAGCTGTGTAGCATTGCGCTGCTGAGAGGGTATCCCCAGATTAGGGATTCCCCCGTGACACCTGCAATGCGGGTGCCCACCCCGCTTATTTTTATTTAAATGAGCGGGTGTCCACCCTGCTTCCTCATGCATTTTTTAAAATTAGTGCGCGGGTCCCCACCCCGCTACTTTGTTTTATGGGTGGAGAGGGTGCCCACCCCGCTTCATATCTTTAATGTAGAAGGAGCCTACCCCTCGTTTTGTCCGCCGATGTTCACCGCCGCGGCCCGCGGCGAAAACAGGAAGTCAGGCAATGTTTTGCCTGACGGCGGCCGGGACTTCCGGTTTCGCGAGGGAAGTCCCGTGCCCGCCGCCGGCACCAGAGCAGTGAGGGGAGACTCCAGCCGGGAGCCCACCCCGGGCTGGACTGTGCCGGGCAGGAAGAGAGAGCCCCGCGTATGGAAGCCCCGTGTCCCAGGAGGGGGCCCGGGTGAAGAGGAGGCGGCCGGAGCAGGCCGTGACCCAGAAATGTGCTCTGCGGGACCCCCATGGTGAAAAAGGAGTCCCGCGGGCAGCTCTAGCTCCCGGCCATCAGAGGAGAGCAGAGTTCTCCACGAGCAGAGGAGCCTACCGCCACTGACCCGGTGAGTGTCATGGGGGTCTGTGTGTGTACCGGGTGGCCCTGCCTGGCAGAGGGCCGTCCCAGTGAGGTTAAGGCGTGGAGGTTCCTTGTGGGGCCAGTTAGGGCCCCGTGGCAGTCAAGAGCGGCCTGTCTAGCAGCGGGCCGCTCAAACGTTTTTGGCATCAGCTGTCAGAGGCAGATGTCTCCAACGAAGGGGGCATATCTTGTTGAAGGGGTGGTCCCAAGGGCCAGTGGTGCCTGTACTTCCCTAAAGAAGTGCCAGTGACTCGTGGGGGGCATGTTTTGTTTCAGAGCCAGAGGGCTCCAACGATGGGCATGTTTTGTTTCAGAGCCAGAGTGCCCCAACGATGGGCATGTTTTGTTTCAGAGCCAGAGGGCTCCAACGATGGGCATGTTTATTTACCGAGCCTAGGTGGCTCCAACGTGTTGCCTGTTTATTTGTTCCTAGAGCCTAGGCAGCTCCAACGCTCCCCATGGTTGTATTCCAGAGCCAGATGGCTCCACCGTGAGGCGCAATTCAGGAGAGAGCCCTGAGAGGGCCAGAGGTGCCAGGTCTTACCCAGCTGCGCAGCACTTAGTCCCAGCTGCAGTGTTTAGGCCCCATGTGATGGTTCTCAGCTGCCCAGCAAGTAGTGGGCAGCTGCAACGTTTAGGTTTTGCGCAGATGGTGCACCCTTGACGCCTCGACATTCTGGACACAGGGCATTTGAGCCCCTTCTTAGATGGCCAGTTGGCCAGGGAGACTGGTAGATGTATAGGGTGCAAGGCCCTAATGTGATTATGCGCTAAAGTGATGTGGTGCTAGGAAATGTATTGTATATGGTATGTTTTGCGCACCCTGTGTTTGATACCGCTAGATATGGTTTAGGCTAATGAGGTTGTTTTACCTATTTAGGTTTGTGTTAATGAGATTGTACTTCACTGTGTGATTTACGCCCCTTATGTGAGTTTTACTTAGGAGGTAGGGTCTAATGTATTTAGACTAGTGAGAGATTGCATATTGTGTTTATGCTGGTGAGGTTGGCGCAGGATGTAATTTGCGCCTGATGTGTCTGTGCATAATGTAAAGTTATGTTACAGGTTGAGGTGGAGTACAGTGATTACCAGTGGCTACTGGTTGTAGGTTTATGATCTATTTTTACTTGTATGTTCATGATTCAGTTCACTTTTACCAAGTTATCTATTTGACTATTTCTTTACCAAGTGCTAAGTCTTACAGTGGCCCACGTGGCCCTGTCATGTGTAAATAATCCCTTGTAAATATTGCTCGTGCCAGTTGACACAATGTATATTGTGTGATTACAATCTGATGCGTTTTGAGAATACAAAGGCTATTTTTGATATAACCTTGTG
The DNA here is from genome assembly GCF_964261635.1 of Lissotriton helveticus. NCBI lineage: Eukaryota > Metazoa > Chordata > Amphibia > Caudata > Salamandridae > Lissotriton > Lissotriton helveticus. The sequence continues at coordinate 2,123,587,226 of NC_136059.1, read as the reverse complement.
TGGAGTTCCTTTTGTGGGGGGGCTGGTATGTTGTTGCTGGTGGGTGGGTGCCCAAATGCTTTACACATTGCCTCCGGGATAAGCCTTACTGCTCGTGTAACGTTGCCAAGGGGATGAGCAGGGGTTAACTCGGCGTGTAACTCCCTTGCCCTAACTAGAGTGGTGGTTTCTGCCTGGCTTTGGCGCAAGCCTTAGCCAACCAGAAATCCCATTTCTTACACTAAGCCTAAGAGCCAAGAATACTGCTACGCTTTAGTTAAACCCCCATACCCGAATAGTGAGAGTGTGGGACTTCGTACTGGACGGAGCGAGACACCCCGCAAGGGATCATCAGACCACTGTCAGCTGGAGCGATGTCAAGTCGGAGCTGCAGCGTCTCCGGTCAGTGTATCGGCCTTGAAGTCTCAGGTCCCTCCTGCCTTCTGATAGCAAGAGGTGCTGTATTTATACAGTCTAAGGGGCCGATTATGATGGCGGACGGACCTGAGTCCGTCCGCCACCATAGAGTAGGGGGGAACGTCCGCATGGGCAGCGGCGTTCCCCCCGTGAAGATTAGGATGTGACCGCCAGGGTGGCGGTCACATCCTCTATCCTTAACATTGCGGCGGGTGCAGCTTCAAGCTGCACCCGCCGCAATGTTAAAAATGCATACTTTGCATTTGTATGCAGAAAGCAGCAGGCACCGCGCGGTGCCTGCCAATCTCTCATACAAATGTAGGGGGGTACCATAGGTACCCCCCATGTGCACCCCCCACCCCCCTTTCACCTAGGGGTCCCGCAACGGGCCCCCGCAGTGAAGTACCACATGCTTTTCCACGGCGGAAAATCCACCGCGGAAAAGCATCTTTTCAGGCATTTCCTAATATGGTGGACGGTGTCTGAGAGACACCGCCACCATATTAGAGCTTTTCCGCCGCGGGACCGCGGCGGAAAAGCTGAGTACGGACTTCCCGACCCCCCTGCCATCCTAATCTGGCGGGGGGTCTTGTGAATCACCGCAGCGGTGAATCCGCATCCTCGGGGCCGGCGGTGGCTTCCGAGGGCCCCGAGGATGCGGATTCACCACAATCATAATAGGCCCCTAAGTGCGTATGTTCCCCATTGTTTAGTATGAGGATGACGTTTGGGGAGTAAACCTTGTGCGTCAATGGGAGAGGTGAAGTGGACCTCCTGTAGAGTGTACTCATAAATTATTCATATGTGCTAAGGATGACATTTTAACAAAATCGATCGGGTAGAACCCACCCTCGTCATGAACCAGGTGAAATGTTTAGTCCATAAAAGGCTGCAGACCTTATAAGGCGTTATGTCCATACAAGGCATTCTGACCTTATTTGGCGTTATGTCCTTATAAGGCTCGTTCATATGAAATAACGGGAGCTGATGTAGGGAAAGTGTACAATGTTCCCTAGGCCTATATCAGGGTACCGATAAGAAATATAACAGTATGTTGACTACGTTTTATTTTCTTCACTGTACTTTCTCCTCTGACAGTGTTTTGAAAAGATTAATTCTTCTTTGATTTGCGGCAGACCCTAGAGAAATCCAGCTGATGTTTCCTGCCTAACCTTTACTACAGTGTGACCCAAATCCTGTTTTACAAAGGGCCTTACTGTAAATGCAATCCCACAGTGCTTTGTGCTGCAGCTCTAGATTGTGGCTCTAAGCAATTATCTTTGAACCACGGGAGTCTCTCCTAAACGAAAAGGAGAAAGCCATATCATCACACTTTCTAAATGTTAAGGCATGCAATATGACATTGTTTGAAATGGGATCTCTGGTTGGCTAAGGCGTACGCCAAAGATAGGCAGAGGCCACCACTCTTGTCAGGGCAAGGGAGTTAAACGCCAAAGATAACCCCTGCTCACCCCTTTGGTAGCTTGGCACGAGCAGTCAGGCTTATCCCGGTGGCCATGTGTAAAGCATTTGCACACGCACACAGCAACAACATCCCAGGCACACTACAAAAGGAACTCCACACAAGGTTATATAGAAAATAGCCTTTGTATTCTCAAAACACATTAGAATAGTAATCACACAATATACACTGTGCCAACTGGCACTGGGCAATATTCACAAGGGATTATATACACATGACAGGGCCACATGGACCACTGTCAGAACCATCACAAAGCAAACTTGGTAAAAGTAAAACAGATCATAAACGTTCAACCAGTAACCCCTGGTAATCACTGTACTTAGCATCATCCTGTAACATAAACTACATTATGCACAGTATCACATCAGGCGCGAATTACATTCGGCGCCAACCTCACCAGCATTAACACCATATGCAATCCTCTCACAAGTCTAATCACATTAGACCCTAACCTCCTAAGCGCAACTCACATTAGGGGCATAAATCACACAGTGAAACATAATCTCACTAGCATAAACCATAATATGGAAAACAACCTCATAATCATAAAACACATTTAGAGGTATAACACAGGGTGCGTAATCATACTACATACATTACATTTCCTCGTACCACATCACCTTAAGGCCTTGCGCCCTATAATCCTAACAGTCCCCCTGGCCAACTGGCCATCTCAAACAGGGGCTCAAATGCCCTATGTCCAAAGAGTCAGGGCTGCTGCCTAGGCAGCAAAAGTCAAGGGTGCGCCACTGCACAAACCTAAACATGGCAGCTGCCCACTACTTGCTGGGCAGCTGGGAAAGTATGGTGCAAAGGAGTGCATCTCACTCCTTTTGAAAAACATGCCCCCCAAAGAACTGTGCGCCTAAACGGTGCAGCTGGCACTAATTGGTGCGCACTTGTAAATAATGCGGAAGGCCTGGCACCTCTGTGCCACTTCTGTCTCTCTCAGGGACTCTCTCAATAACTGGCACAACTGTGCTCTCTGAGGGTTGCTGGGGCTCTTAACACAATATTGCCCCTGTTGAAGCCACGCACGGGCTCTGAGAATAATCATGTCCCCCAACGTTGGAGCCACATGGGGTTCTGTGAATAAATATGCCTCCATGGAGCGCGCTGGCTCCTGAAATACTCATGCCCCCAAGCGTTGCAGCAACCCGCAACTGCGGCACCGCTGTTAAGGTCAGCCCCACACTGGGGCACTGGAAAAGGGGTCACGGGCCCCTCTGGCTCTAAACAATAAAAACATGGGCCCCTCTGGGCCCTCTAAGCACCCCTAGCAAAAACAGTGGAGCGGCCCGCTCTCTGGTGGGACCGCTCGTGATCTGTGCCTCAACCGGCACCACCCCGCCCCCTCGAGCCCTCACTCACCAGCTCTGGGGGCAGGACTCCGGTCCAGCTTCTCTCCTCTCGCTTGGGAGGCTCTGTCTGGTGTCCTGCTGCAGTGCCCGGGGCGCTCAAGGCTCCGGTCTTCTATTTCCTGTGCTGCGGGACCGGCGGCACTTCTCTCATGACGCGGGGCTTCCCTTTCACTCTTGGGAGTCCTGTGCTGCCATTGGTGGCCTCTGCCTCCTTCCCTCTTCACCCGGGCCCCCTCCTGGGACCCGGGGTTCAACTCCTCACAACTTGCAGAGGCAGGGTGGGCTCCCGTCCTCTCCGCACGCTGCCATTTTCATTCCTCCGCACTTCCGCCTGTCGCCCCGCCCACAGTTAGGCGGGCGCCGGGCTGACACATCTGGTGCTTGGGCCGTGTCGGTGAAATGAGGGGTAGGCTCCCTCCAAAATTAAAATATAAAGCGGGGTGGGCACCTGAATACTCACATAAAGGCAGAGTCGTGGGGTGGGCACCCGCGCAATCAAAACAAACTCGGAAGTCCAAAATCGCGGGGTGGGCACCCTCTAATCAATTGAAATGACACGCAAAGACGCAGGGTGGGCACCTACTTAACTAAAGAAAAATAAGCGGGGTGGGCACCCGCAAAAGCCCACAAGAAGGGTGGAATCCCTAGGAGGGGGATTCCCTCGGCAAGGGCTGCAGTTCAGCGCTGCTCAGCTCCCAGGCTCTCCCTCTCCTATGGAAAAGCTCAAGAGGAAGCACTCCCAGGGCACTGGAAGGCTGTATCAAGCCTTGGCAAAGTCAAAGAACAAGTAAAAGGTTCATGAAGTCCTGGAGGCATCCAGGGGGCAATGTAGGACCCAGGGGCCAGCACACAGGGACCTCCAGCAGAGAGGCAGCCCCCATGGCGGTCCCTCCTGGGCCCCACCAGCAGCAAGTGCCCCCTCTGTCAGGATCCAAAAGCAGAACAAATTTATGGGGTCACAGCCCCTTGTTTTATACAGCATTTCCTTTGTTTAAAGGTACAGGCAATGGGAGAACCAGATACAACTGGTTCAGGGGAGCTGTTGAGCACTTTGTTTTGCTCAGCTCCTCTCTCCCTTTCACAGGACAGGCCAGGTGCTCAGACGCACCACAGGGGGCGGAGCCAGCATTGTGGAGGGAAGGCACAGCCCTATTCAGGTTCCAGGTGCAACTCCTCCCTCCCATCTACATGCAGATCTCCCTATTCACCACCGGGCAGACCCATCCTGGTTCCTGGAGCTCCTGGAGCCACCCACATCATCCAGCACCTGTCAATCACAGGCCAGCATACAATTCACATCAGGCAGGCAGACCCACTGTACACAGAGATGCCAACTTCTAAAAGTGGCACTCCTCCACTAGTCACAATAAATCTGCGGACACCATTGCGCAGCATTTATTTTCACGATTACGCACATCATAAACTCACCCCTGCACTCCTTTCATACCAGGAACTACCAGGGACGCACATATCCCCCATGCATTCCTATGGGAGGGCAGGCCCATCTCATCACACATAAACAGGGAGCGCACACACTTTACACTGGGCCACAGTGCTAAAGTGCGCAGAGGCCTAACATCACCAATACCAGGTTACAGAAAAAGGCTAGGAGAATGCAAAATGTTTTGGGGTGAACCTGCCAAAAGGGCCAAGTCCAACAGACATCTTCTCATAAGTCATTGTTGAAGCAGAGGTATGAAAATCTAAGGATTCCATTAAATGAATTGAATGTAATGAATTACATACACATTGTAAATATGATTTGTGGAGCTATTTTACAATAGAAGTTATTAGAAATAGTTTTAAAGAAATATGTTACACTTTGGACAGCAGTTGGTTGCTGAGTTATAAAAACAGGACCTTAAATTCCATGTTACCTTTTTAAATACAACTAAACACATTTTGCATCAGCCGCTTAAGCAGTTAGCAGCACAGCAAACTTTTTAATGCATATTTTCAGTTTACAAGAGTATTAATTTCAGTATGCTGAAGGCAAATGAACTATTCTTTTTCTTTTTTAACACAGGCATAGACTTTGAGATGGCTGCTTTAAGCCCATGCTGCAGTTTGCTCCATATGCAAAAGGGGAAGAAACCTTCTCCTGTAGGCATACATCTGAAAGCTGACCTATGAGCACCTTACACCATCTGTATACACATTACAGATGACTTAACAAAAGGTACAATATGCAAACTTAATTGCAAAATAGTTTTACACATTTCTGAAAGTACCTATGTAGCTGGGAGTTATTGAACATGCCCCAACTACTGAAAGATCAAAATACAAGATATCCAGAGTGCAGAAATGAAATATGTTCTGGTTGCATCTATCAACGGAAGGCTGGGATTGCCACGAAGGACAGTGCTGTTTCCGCCAGCAGTTGATCCATCGCAGGTACTGCATCAATCACTTTCTGAGGTCTCTTGATGACAGTGAAGGAAGGCATGGACTGTGGTATTGCCCTCTCTGGCAAAGCTCTTGTGAACGCTGTGGGCGTTTGAACTGTTGCTCTTTGGGACAGCCAGAAGCGTCCTCATTGACATCACATGTTGTGTTCAGATGAGGCCAAGGAATTGGCAGCTCGAGCGGCCGCAGTTTTTGTCTGCCGGAGCTGCAGTCTTTCTTTTCTTAAAAGAGAAAGGTATTCACCATGATACAGATTCTGGATCCTTCCATTCTGTGTAACGGCAGCATACTACTTGGTGACGGCGTGACATCATCACTATATTTGATCCCAAGTCATTGCTTTCAGTGTGTATCAGAAATTCTCAGTCCAGGATGGTACTTTCTTTCTTTTGCTGACGTCACTTCCTGGCCTGATAATATATGAAGAAGCCTAAACTGAGCATGCTCCCTACAAAATTCGAAAAGTATTTTTTTATTCTGTTTCTCACCTCCTTGTTAATAAGTTTTGTCACTATTTTTTCTCTTCCGGATTAATCGTCTCTGAAATTTTATTTCAAAATTGCCTTGCTCTAGACCTGCTATTGGTTCTCCGTCCTGTGATCGTCCATAGCCCTTTTTAGGGCTCGCCTGCTGATGCGATTGAGCATAGCTGGCGAGCTCTATTGTGGCTTAACTAGAGTTTAACCACTGGCGATTTGATGCAGTGCACGTGAGCACGTGCACAATGCCACCAGCCTTCCTCCCACAAGCTTGCCCCAGGCCGTGTCTGCATTTGTCCTCCCCTAATTAATCACGCGCGCTCGCCTTACTGTAGTGCCTCCCTTTCCCCATATGCTTGAAGGCAATCTGCTTCCCCGCACCCCTGGTGTTTATGGCTTTTCTCGCTTGTCTATTCAATCAATCAATCAATCATAGCATTTATATAGCGCACTACTCACCCAGAGGGTCTCAAGGCGCTAGGGGAGGGGGGTCCGCTACTGTTCGAACAGCCAGGTCTTGAGTTGCTTCCTGAAGGCGAGGTGGTCCTGGGTCAGGCGGAGATGGGTCGGGAGGGAGTTCCAAGTCTTGGCGGCGAGGTAGGAGAAGGACCGTCCCCCTGTGGTGGCTCTTCGGATGCGGGGGACGGCGGCGAGGGCGTAGCTGGTTGATCAAAGCTGGCGTTTGGGAGCGTAGAAGTTGAGGCGGCTGTTGAGGTATCCTGGGCCTTGGTTGTGTAGGGCTTTGTGTGCGTGGGTGAGAAGACGAAGGTGATTCTCTTGTTGACCGGGAGCCAGTGCAGGTCTCTCAGGTGTCCGGAGATGTGGCTGCGACGGGGGATGTCCAGGATGAGTCGTGCTGAGGCGTTCTGGATCCGCTGGAGTCTTTTCTGGAGTTTGGCGGTGGTTCCGGCGTAGAGGGAGTTGCCGTAGTCCAGACGGCTGGTGACGAGGGCCTGGGTGACCGTCTTCCTGGTCTCGGTGGGGATCCACCGGAAGATCTTACGTAGAATGCGCAGGATGTTAAAGCACGACGAGGAGACGGCGTTGACTTGTCTGGTCATGGAGAGGGAGGAGTCCAGGATGAAGCCCAGGTTGCGTGGGTGGTCTGTTGGTTTGGGTGCGCTGCCTAGGGCGGGGGGCCACCAGGAGTCATCCCAGGCGGAGGGTGAGGATCCCAGGATGAGGACTTCCGTCTTGTCCGAGTTCAGCTTCAGGCGGCTGTTCTTCATCCATTCGGCTACCTCTTTCATCCCTTCGTGAAGGTTGGCTCTGGCGGTTTTGGGGTCATTGGTGAGGGAGAGGATCAGCTGGGTGTCGTCAGCGTAGGAGATGATGTTGAGGTTGTGCTGGCGTGCGATGTTAGCGAGGGGGCTCATGTAGACGTTGAAGAGGGTTGGACTGAGCGAGGAGCCTTGAGGGACGCCGCAGATGACTTCGGTGGCTTCTGATCTGAACGGGGGGAGGCGGACTCTCTGTGTCCTTCCGGCGAGGAAGGAGGTGATCCACTCTAGTGCCTTCTCCTGGATTCCGACGTTGCTGAGGCGCTGCACTAGTGTACGGTGGCAGACAGTGTCGAAGGCCGCGGAGAGGTCCAGGAGGATGAGGGCCGCCGTTTCTCCGTTGTCGAGCAGGGCTCGGATGTCATCGGTGGCTGCGATCAGGGCGGTTTCGGTGCTGTGGTTGGCCCGGAAGCCAGACTGCGAGAGGTCGAGGGATCCGTTCGTCTCGAGGAAGGCGGCCAGCTGCTTGTTGACGGTCTTCTCGATGACTTTAGCGGGGAACGGGAGCAGCGAGATGGGTCGGTAGTTCTTGAGGTCGGAGGGGTCGGCTGATGGCTTCTTTAGTAGGGCACTGAGTTCGGCGTGCTTCCAGTTCTCCGGGAAGGTGGCGGTGTTGAAGGAGGTGTTGATGATGTCCCGCAGGTGGGGTGCGATGACAGCGTCGGCCTTGTTGAAGACGTGGTGAGGGCAAGGGTCGGTCGGAGATCCGGAGTGGATGGAGTTCATCGTGCGGACGGTGTCTTCGGTGCTGATCGGGGTCCAGGCGCGGAGGGTGGTGGTGGGGGGCAGTGGTTCAGTCGTGGCGTGCGTCAGTTGAGTGCTGAAGCTGTTGTGTATGTCCGCGATCTTGTTGTGGAAGTGGGCGGCGAGGGAGTTGCAGAGGTCTTGCGATGGGGTGATGTCGTTGTTTCCGACGTTGGGGTTGGAGAGCTCTTTAACGATGTTGAAGAGTTCCTTGCTGTTGTGTGCGTTGTTGTCCAGTCGTTCCTTGAATGTCTATTTGATTAAGCACTCTGTGATAGTGGATACGTTTTCCAGCTGTCTCCTTTGTGTGCTTGTCTTCATCCTGTGCTTCAGGTTGCTCTATGGAACTATGCATGTTTGCTACTTTTTAAGGGAGTTCTTCTTGTCTTTGCGTTTCAAACTTTATGCCTCAAAGACTCGTTTTAACTAGTGTTACCGTACTTTTATTTGAATATAACACACTTTTATCATTTCAGGGGGCTTTCTGTAACTTTACATGGCTGTGAGCATTTGCAGGCGTATTTTCACTCAGCGTCCTACTTTGCCTAATACTTTCTAACTAGTAAGCTTTCTTTCTGCGTGCATTTCAAGCATGGTGGCAAGTTGCATACTTTTATCTTGAAACAATGAGTGTGGGATGCAACCGATGCACCCACCACACAGCTCCACCGAGGCACCCACCACACAGCTCCACAGATGCACCCACCACACAGCTCCACAGATGCATCCACCACACAGCTCCACAGATGCACCCACCACCCAGCTCCACCGATGCAGCCACCACACAGCTCCAATGATGCACCCACCACCCAACTCCACCGATGCACCCACCTAACAGCTCCACCGACACAGCTCCACCGATGCACCCACCACCCAGCTCCACTGATGCAACCACCACACAGATCCACCGACACAGCTCCACCGATGCACCCACCACACAGTTCCACTGATGCACCCACCACAGAGCTCCACCGATGCACCCACCACAGAGCTCCACCTATGCCCCCAACACAGAGCTCCACTGATGCACCCACCACAGAGCTCCACAAATGCCCCCACCACACAGCTCCACCGAGGCACCCACCACACAGCTCCACTGAGGCACCCACCACACAGCTCCACCGAGGCACCTACCACAAAGCTCCACCGATGCACCCACCACACAGCTCCACCTTTGCACCCACCACACAGCTCCACCGAGGCACCCACCACACAGCTCCACCGATGCACCCACCACACAGCTCCACTGATTCACCCACCACAGAGCTCCACCGATGCACCCACCACAGAGCTCCACCTATGCCCCCACCACAGAGCTCCACCGATGCAGCCACCACACAGCTCCACCGACGCAGCTCCACCGATGCACCCACCACCCAGCTCCACTGATGCAACCACCACACAGCTCCACCGACACAGCTCCACCGATTCACCCACCACACAGCTCCACCGATGCACCCACCACCCAGCTCCACTGATGCAACCACCACACAGCTCCACCGACACAGCTCCACCGATGCACCCACCACACAGCTCCACCGAGGCACCCACCACACAGCTCCACCGATGCACCCACCACACAGCTCCACCGATGCACCCACCACACAGCTCCTCCGATGCACACACCCCACAGCTCCACCGATGCACCCACCACACAGCTCCACCGATGCAGCCACCACACAGCTCCACCGATGCACCCACCACACAGCTCCACCGATGCACCACCACACAGCTCCACCGATGCAGCCACCACACAGCTCCACCGATGCAGCCACCACACAGCTCCACAGATGCAGCCACTACACAGCTCCACCGATGCACCCACCATACAGCTCCATCGATGCACTCACCGTACAGCTCCACCGATGCACCCACCACACAGCTCCACCGATGCAGCCACCACACAGCTCCACCAATGCACCCACCACACAGCTCCAGCGATGCAGCCACCACAGAGCTCCAGCGATGCAGCCACCACACAGCTCCACCGACACAGCTCCACCGATGCACCCACCACACAGCTCCACCGATGCACCCACCACACAGCTCCACCGAGGCACCCACCATACAGCTCCACTGAGGAACCCACCATACAGCTCCACCGAGGCACCCACCACACAGCTCCACCGATGCACCCACCACACAGCTCCACCGAGGCACCCACCATACAGCTCCACCGATGCACCCACCACACAGCTCCACCGATGCACCCACCACACAGCTCCACCGATGCACCCACCACACAGCTCCACCGATGCAGCCACCACACAGCTCCACCGACACAGCTCCACCGATGCACCCACCACACAGCTCCACCGATGCACCCACCACACAGCTCCACCGAGGCACCCACCATTCATCTCCACCGAGGCACCCACCATACAGCTCCACCGATGCACCCACCACACAGCTAAACCGATGCACCCACCACACAGCTCCACCGAGGCACCCACCATACAGCTCCACTGATGCACCCACCACACAGCTCCACCGATGCACCCACCACACAGCTCCACCGATGCAGCCACCACACAGCGCCACAAAACAGCTCCACCGATGCACCCACCACACAGCTCCACCGATGCACCCACCAGTCAGCTCCACTGATGCACCCACCACACAGCTCCACCGATGCACCCACCACACAGCTCCACCGATGCACCCACCACACAGCTCCACCGACACAGCTCCACCGATGCACCCACCACACAGCTCCACCGATGCACCCACCACACAGCTCCACCGAGGCACCCACCATGCAGCTCCACCGAGGCACCCACCATACAGCTCCACCGAGGCACCTACCACACAGCTCCACCGATGCACCCACCACACAGCTCCACCAAGGCACCCACCATACAGCTCCACCGATGCACCCACCACACAGCTCCACCGATGCACCCACCACACAGCTCCACCGAGGCACCCACCACACAGCTCCACAGATGCACCCACCACACAGCTACACCGATGCACCCACCACACAGCTACAACGATGCACCCACCACAATCAATCAATCAATCAATCAAGGCATTTATAGAGCGCACTACTCACCCGGAGGGTACCAAGGCGCTTGGGGGGGGGGGTACCGCTACTGCTCGAACAGCCAGGTCTTGAGCTTCTTCCTGAAGGAGAGGTGGTCTTGGGTCAGGCGAAGGTCGGGGGGGAGGGTGTTCCAGGTCTTGGCGGCCAGGTAGGAGAAGGACCTTCCTCCTGTTCTCGCTCTTCGGATGCGGGGGACGGCTGCGAGGGCGTGGTTGGTCGATCGGAGGTGGCATTTGGGAGCGTAGAAGTTGAGGCGGTTGTTGAGGTAGCTCGGGCCTTGGTCGTGTAGGGCTTTGTGTGCGTGGGTGAGGAGACGGAAGGTGATTCTCTTGTTGACGGGGAGCCAGTGCAGGTCTCTCAGATGTCCGGAGATGTGGCTGCATCGGGGGATGTCGAGGATGAGTCTGGCTGAGGCGTTCTGGATCCGCTGGAGTCTCTTCTGGAGCTTGGCGGTGGTTCCGGCGTAGAGGGCGTTGCCGTAGTCCAGTCGGCTGGTGACGAGGGCCTGGGTGACCGTCTTCCTGGTCTCGGTGGGGATCCACCGGTAGATCTTCCGTAGCATGCGCAGGATGTTGAAACAGGACGCGGAGACGGCGTTGACTTGTCTGGTCATGGAGAGGGAGGGGTCCAGGATGAAGCCCAGGTTGCGTGCGTGGTCTGTCGGTTTGGGTGCGGTGCCCAGGGCGGGGGGCCACCAGGAGTCGTCCCAGGCGGAGGGCGAGGAACCCAGGATGAGGACTTCCGTCTTGTCTGAGTTCAGTTTCAGGCGGCTGGTCGTCATCCACTCGGCTACGTCTTTCATCCCTTCGTGGAGGTTGGTTCTGGCGGTGGCGGGGTCGTTGGTCAGAGAGAGGATCAGCTGGGTGTCGTCGGCGTAGGAGATGATGTTGAGGTTGTGTTGGCGTGCGATGGCCGCAAGGGGGCTCATGTAGACGTTGAAGAGGGTGGGGCTGAGCGAGGAGCCCAGGGGAACGCCGCAGATGACCTCCGTGGCTGCAGATCTGAACGGTGGTAGGCGGACTCTCTGTGTCCTTCCAGCGAGGAAGGAGATGATCCACTCCAGTGCCTTCTCCTGGATTCCGATGTTGCTGAGGCGTTGCACTAGGGTGCGGTGGCAGACAGTGTCGAATGCCGAGAAGAGGTCTAGGAGGATGAGGGCCGCTGTTTCACCGTTGTCCAGCATGGCCCGGATGTCATCGGTGGCAGCGATGAGGGCGGTCTCGGTGCTGTGGTTTGTCTCGGAAGCCAGACTGTGAGGGGTCGAGGGATCCGTTCGTCTCGAGGAAGGCGGCCAGCTGCTTGTTGACGGTCTTCTCGATGACTTTGGCTGGGAACAGGAGGAGCGAGATGGGGCGGTAATTCTTGAGTTCGGTGGGGTCCGCTGTTGGTTTCTTTAGTAGAGCGCTGAGTTCGGCGTGCTTCCAGCTCTCAGGGAAGGTGGCGGTGTCGAAGGAGGTGTTGATGATGTCACGCAGGTGGGGTGCGATGACAGCGTCGGCCTTGTTGAAGACGTGGTGGGGGCAGGGGTCGGTTGGAGATCCGGAGTGGATAGAGTTCATCGTGCAGATGGTGTCTTCGGTGCTGATCGGGGTCCAGGCGCGGAGGGTGGTGGTGGGGGGCCGTGGTTCGGTCGTGGCGTGCGTCGGTTGAGTGCTGAAGCTGTTGTGTATGTCCGCGATCTTGTTGTGGAAGTAGGAGGCGAGGGAGTTGCAGAGGTCTTGCGACGGGGTGATGTCATTGTTTCCGGCGTTGGGGTTGGAGAGCTCTTTCACGATGTTGAAGAGTTCCTTGCAGTTGTGTGCGTTGTTGTCCAGCCGATCCTTGTATGCTGTTTTCTTGGTGGCGCGGATCAGTTGATGGTGCTTCCGGGTGGCATGCTTGAGGGTGGTCATGTTGTCCGGTGTTGGCTCCCTTCTCCAGGCCTTCTCGAGGGCTCGGCAGTTCTTCTTGGAGCTCTTGAGTTCGTCGGTGAACCATGGGGCCTTCTTGCTGCCGGGTCTGCTAGGCGGGGTCCTCAGTGGGGCGAGGTCGTCTGCGCAGTTGCTGATCCATTTCGTGAGGTTGTCGGCGGCCTGGCTGGGGTTCGCTGAGCTGGCGGGAGGGTGCTGGCTCAGGGAAGCGGCGAGCTGGTCTGCTGTGATCTTGTTCCAGTTTCTTCGAGCAACCTGTTGCTGGTGGTGGTGGATCGTGGATCTTCTGAAGGTGAAGTGGACGCATCTGTGGTCCGTCCAGGGGAGCCCGGTGGCGTGGCTGAAGGCGATGTCCTTGCTGGAAGAGAAGACAGCGTCGAGTGTGTGTCCGGCGAGGTGGGTGGGGGTGGTCACCAGCTGCTTGAGTCCGAGGTTGGCGAGGTTGTCAAGCAGGGTGGCGGTGTTGCGGTCGTTGTTGTTCTCCAGGTGGAAGTTGATGTCCCCCAGGAGGATGTAGTCAGCGGAGCAGAGGGCGTGCGGGCTGATGAAGTCGGCGATGTCTTCGCTGAATTGTGTGCGTGGTCCCGGGGGTCGGTAGATGAGGGTGCCTCTGAGGGTGGTCTTGGGGTCCGTGTGGATCTGGAAGTGCAGGTGTTCGGCGGTTGTCAGGGTGTCATCGGTGTTGGTCGTGATGCGGATGGTGTCCCTGTGGATGATGGCGATGCCTCCTCCAGTCTGATTGCCGCGGTCTCTTCGGGTGATCTTGTAGCCCTCTGGGATGGCGATGGCGATGTCGGGCGCTGAGGAGTCGTTCATCCAGGTTTCCGTGAGGAAGGCGACTTCAGGAGTTGTGGTGTCGAGGATTTTCCAGAGTTCGATGGTGTGTCTGTGGACGGAGCGGGTGTTGAGTAGGATGCACTTGAGGTGGTTACTGTTGGTGTTCGGCTTGGCGGGTGCTGGTGCGGGGCAGGTCCGGATGCAGGAGAACTTGCAGGCGTGACTGCTGAAGGGTCCGTGGGTTCGTCTCGGGGTGGCTCGGTAGCATCCCGGGATTCGGCCGGTGTTGAGTGCGCTGAGGGTGGCGACGTCCTACGTCAGGCGGGGGCCAGGGGTCCTGGCACTGGGCGCGATCCAGGCGCGGACGGGCGCATACGGGCTTACCTTTGGCGCACCTTCGGCGCTCAATCGGTGCTCCCGCTGCGCGCGTCCGCTGCGTGGTCGCTCTGGGGGCGTCATAAGAAGGGAGCCGGGAGGGAGGGTCCGCTGGGAGGCGGGTAGCGCACACAGCTCCACCGATGCAGCCACCACACAGCTCCACTGACAAAGCTCCACCGATGCACCCACCACACAGCTCCACCGATGCACCCACCACACAGCTCCACTGAGGCACCCACCATACAGCTCCACCGAGGCACCCACCATACAGCTCCACTGATGCACCCACCACACAGCTCCACCGATGCACCCACCACAGAGCTCCAGCGAGGCTCCACCGATGCACCCACCATACAGCTCCACCGATGCACCCACCACACTGCTCCACCGAGGCACCCACCACACATCTCCACCGATGCACCCACTACACAGCTCCACCTACACAGCTCCACCGATGCACCCACCACACAGCTCCAACGATGCACCCACCAAACAGCTCCACCGAGGCACCCACCACACAGCTCCACCGATGCACCCACCACACAGCTCCACCGAGGCACCCACCACACAGCTCCACCGATGCACCCACCACACAGCTCCACCGATGCAGCCACCATACAGCTCCACCGACACAGCTCCACCGATGCACCCACCACACAGCTCCACCCATGCACCCACCACCCAGCTCCACTGATGCAACCACCACACAGCTCCACCAACACAGCTCCACCGATGCACCCACCACACAGCTCCACCGATGCACCCACCACCCAGCTCCACTGATGCAACCACCACACATCTCCACTGATGCAACCACCACACAGTTCCACCGACACAGCTCCACCGATGCACCCACTACACAGCTCCACCGATGCAGCCACCACACAGCTCCACCGACACAGCTCCACCGATGCACCCACCACACAGCGCCACCGATGCACCCACTACACAGCTCCACCGATGCACCCACCACACAGCTCCACCGATGCACCCACCACACAGCTCAACCGATGCACCCACCACACAGCTCCACCGATGCAGCCACCACACAGCTCCACCGACACAGCTCCACCGATGCACCCACCACACAGCTCCACCGATGCACCCACCACACAGCTCCACCGCGGCACCCACCATACAGCTCCACCGAGGCACCCACCACACAGCTCCACCGAGGCACCCACCACACAGCTCAACCGATGCACCCACCACACAGCTCCACCGAGGCACCCACGACACAGCTCCACAGATGCACCCACCACACAGCTGCACAGATGCACCCACCACACAGCTCCACCGATGCACCCACCACACAGCTCCACCGATGCAGCCACCACACAGCTCCACCGACACAGCTCCACCGATGCACCCACCACACAGCTCCACCGAGGCACCCACCATACAGCTCCACCAAGGCCCCCACCATACAGCTCCACCGATGCACCCACCACACAGCTCCACCGATGCACCCACCACACAGCTCCCCCGAGGCACCCACCATACAGCTCCACCGATGCACCCACCACACAGCTCCACCGAGGCACCCACCACACAGCTCCACCGATGCACCCACCACACAGCTCCACCAACACAGCTCCACCGATGCACCCACCACACAGCTCCACCGATGCACCCACCACACAGCTCCACCGAGGCACCCACCACACAGCTCCACCGATGCACCCACCACACAGCTCCACCGATGCACCCACCACACAGCTCCACCGATGCAGCCACCACACAGCTCCACCGACACAGCTCCACCGATGCACCCACCACCCAGCTCCACCGATGCACCCACCACACAGCTCCACCGACACAGCTCCACCGATGCACACACCACACAGCTCCACCGATGCACCCACCACACAGCTCCACCGAGGCACCCACCATGCAGCTCCACCAAGGCACCCACCTAACAGCTCCACCGATGCACCCACCACACAGCTCCACCGAGGCACCCACCACACAGCTCCACAGATGAACCCACCACACAGCTCCACCGATGCACCCACCACACAGCTCCACCGATGCAGCCACCACTCAGCTCCACCAACACAGCTCCACCGATGCACCCACCACACAGCTCCACAGATGCACCCACCACACAGCTCCACAGATGCATTCACCACACAGCTCCACAGATGCACCCACCACCCAGCTCCACCGATGCAGCCACCACACAGCTCCAATGATGCACCCACCACCCAACTCCACCGATGTACCCACCAGACAGCTCCACCGACACAGCTCCACCGATGCACCCACCACCCAGCTCCACTGATGCAACCACCACACAGCTTCACCGACACAGCTCCACCGATGCACCCACCACACAGTTCCACTGATGCACCCACCACAGAGCTCCACCGATGCACCCACCACAGAGCTCCACCTATGCCCCCAACACAGAGCTCCACTGATGCACCCACCACAGAGCTCCACAAATGCCCCCACCACACAGCTCCACCGAGGCACCCACCACACAGCTCCACTGAGGCACCCACCACACAGCTCCACCGAGGCACCTACCACACAGCTCCACCGATGCACCCACCACACAGCTCCACCTATGCACCCACCACACAGCTCCACCGAGGCACCCACCACACAGCTCCACCGATGCACCCACCACACAGCTCCACTGATTCATCCACCACAGAGCTCCACCGATGCACCCACCACAGAGCTCCACCTATGCCCCCACCACAGAGCTCCACCGATGCAGCCACCACACAGCTCCACCGACACAGCTCCACCGATGCACCCACCACCCAGCTCCACTGATGCAACCACCACACAGCTCCACCGACACAGCTCCACCGATGCACCCACCACACAGCTCCAACGATGCACCCACCACCCAGCTCCACTGATGCAACCACCACACAGCTCCACCGACACAGCTCCACCGATGCACCCACCACACAGCTCCACCGAGGCACCCACCACACAGCTCCACCGATGCACCCACCACACAGCTCCTCCGATGCACCCACCCCACAGCTCCACCGATGCACCCACCACACAGCTCCACCGATGCACCCACCACACAGCTCCACCGATGCACCCACCACACAGCTCCACCGATGCACCCACCACACAGCTCCACCGATGCACCACCACACAGCTCCACCGATGCAGCCACCACACAGCTCCACCGATGCAGCCACCACACAGCTCCACAGATGCAGCCACCACACAGCTCCACCGATGCACCCACCATACAGCTCCACCGATGCACTCACCGTACAGCTCCACCGATGCACCCACCACACAGCTCCACCGATGCAGCCACCACACAGCTCCACCAATGCACCCACCACACAGCTCCAGCGATGCAGCCACCACACAGCTCCAGCGATGCAGCCACCACACAGCTCCACCGATGCACCCACCACACAGCTCCACCGATGCACCCACCACACAGCTCCACCGAGGCACCCACCATACAGCTCCACTGAGGAACCCACCATACAGCTCCACCGAGGCGCCCACCACACAGCTCCACCGATGCACCCACCACACAGCTCCACCGAGGCACCCACCATACAGCTCCACTGAGGAACCCACCATACAGCTCCACCGAGGCGCCCACCACACAGCTCCACCGATGCACCCACCACACAGCTCCACCGAGGCACCCACCATACAGCTCCACCGACACAGCTCCACCGATGCACCCACCACCCAGCTCCACCAATGCACCCACCACACAGCTCCACCGACACAGCTCCACCGATGCACACACCACACAGCTCCACCGATGCACCCACCACACAGCTCCACCGAGGCACCCACCATGCAGCTCCACCAAGGCACCCACCTAACAGCTCCACCGATGCACCCACCACACAGCTCCACCGAGGCACCCACCACACAGCTCCACAGATGAACCCACCACACAGCTCCACCGATGCACCCACCACACAGCTCCACCGATGCAGCCACCACTCAGCTCCACCAACACAGCTCCACCGATGCACCCACCACACAGCTCCACAGATGCACCCACCACACAGCTCCACAGATGCATTCACCACACAGCTCCACAGATGCACCCACCACCCAGCTCCACCGATGCAGCCACCACACAGCTCCAATGATGCACCCACCACCCAACTCCACCGATGTACCCACCAGACAGCTCCACCGACACAGCTCCACCGATGCACCCACCACCCAGCTCCACTGATGCAACCACCACACAGCTTCACCGACACAGCTCCACCGATGCACCCACCACACAGTTCCACTGATGCACCCACCACAGAGCTCCACCGATGCACCCACCACAGAGCTCCACCTATGCCCCCAACACAGAGCTCCACTGATGCACCCACCACAGAGCTCCACAAATGCCCCCACCACACAGCTCCACCGAGGCACCCACCACACAGCTCCACTGAGGCACCCACCACACAGCTCCACCGAGGCACCTACCACACAGCTCCACCGATGCACCCACCACACAGCTCCACCTATGCACCCACCACACAGCTCCACCGAGGCACCCACCACACAGCTCCACCGATGCACCCACCACACAGCTCCACTGATTCATCCACCACAGAGCTCCACCGATGCACCCACCACAGAGCTCCACCTATGCCCCCACCACAGAGCTCCACCGATGCAGCCACCACACAGCTCCACCGACACAGCTCCACCGATGCACCCACCACCCAGCTCCACTGATGCAACCACCACACAGCTCCACCGACACAGCTCCACCGATGCACCCACCACACAGCTCCAACGATGCACCCACCACCCAGCTCCACTGATGCAACCACCACACAGCTCCACCGACACAGCTCCACCGATGCACCCACCACACAGCTCCACCGAGGCACCCACCACACAGCTCCACCGATGCACCCACCACACAGCTCCTCCGATGCACCCACCCCACAGCTCCACCGATGCACCCACCACACAGCTCCACCGATGCAGCCACCACACAGCTCCACCGATGCACCCACCACACAGCTCCACCGATGCACCACCACACAGCTCCACCGATGCAGCCACCACACAGCTCCACCGATGCAGCCACCACACAGCTCCACAGATGCAGCCACCACACAGCTCCACCGATGCACCCACCATACAGCTCCACCGATGCACTCACCGTACAGCTCCACCGATGCACCCACCACACAGCTCCACCGATGCAGCCACCACACAGCTCCACCAATGCACCCACCACACAGCTCCAGCGATGCAGCCACCACACAGCTCCAGCGATGCAGCCACCACACAGCTCCACCGATGCACCCACCACACAGCTCCACCGATGCACCCACCACACAGCTCCACCGAGGCACCCACCATACAGCTCCACTGAGGAACCCACCATACAGCTCCACCGAGGCGCCCACCACACAGCTCCACCGATGCACCCACCACACAGCTCCACCGAGGCACCCACCATACAGCTCCACCGATGCACCCACCACACAGCTCCACCGATGCACCCACCACACAGCTCCACCGATGCACCCACCACACAGCTCCACCGATGCAGCCACCACACAGCTCCACCGACACAGCTCCACCGATGCACCCACCACACAGCTCCACCGATGCACCCACCACACAGCTCCACCGAGGCACCCACCATTCATCTCCACCGAGGCACCCACCATACAGCTCCACCGATGCACCCACCACACAGCTAAACCGATGCACCCACCACACAGCTCCACCGAGGCACCCACCATACAGCTCCACTGATGCACCCACCACACAGCTCCACCGATGCACCCACCACACAGCTCCACCGATGCAGCCACCACACAGCGCCACAAAACAGCTCCACTGATGCACCCACCACACAGCTCCACTGATGCACCCACCAGTCAGCTCCACTGATGCACCCACCACACAGCTCCACCGATGCACCCACCACACAGCTCCACCGATGCACCCACCACACAGCTCCACCGACACAGCTCCACCGATGCACCCACCACACAGCTCCACCGATGCACCCACCACACAGCTCCACCGAGGCACCCACTATGCATCTCCACCGAGGCACCCACCATACAGCTCCACCGAGGCACCTACCACACAGCTCCACCGATGCACCCACCACACAGCTCCACCAAGGCACCCACCATACAGCTCCACCGATGCACCCACCACACAGCTCCACTGATGCACCCACCACACAGCTCCACCTAGGCACCCACCACACAGCTCCACAGATGCACCCACCACACAGCTACACCGATGCACCCACCACACAGCTACACCGATGCACCCACCACACAGCTCCACCGATGCAGCCACCACACAGCTCCACTGACAAAGCTCCACCGATGCACCCACCACACAGCTCCACCGATGCACCCACCACACAGCTCCACTGAGGCACCCACCATACAGCTCCACCGAGGCACCCACCATACAGCTCCACCGATGCACCCACCACAGAGCTCCAGTGAGGCTCCACCGATGCACCCACCATACAGCTCCACCGATGCACCCACCACACAGCTCCACCGAGGCACCCACCACACAGCTCCACCGATGCACCCACCACACAGCTCCACCGATGCAGCCACCATACAGCTCCACCGACACAGCTCCACTGATGCACCCACCACACAGCTCCACCCATGCACCCACCACCCAGCTCCACTGATGCAACCACCACACAGCTCCACCGAGACAGCTCCACCGATGCACCCACCACACAGCTCCACCGATGCACCCACCACCCAGTTCCACTGATGCAACCACCACACAGCTCCACTGATGCAACCACCACACAGTTCCACCGACACAGCTCCACCGATGCACCCACCACACAGCTCCACCGATGCAGCCACCACACAGCTCCACCGACACAGCTCCACCGATGCACCCACCACACAGCGCCACCGATGCACCCACTACACAGCTCCACCGATGCACCCACCACACAGCTCCACCGATGCACCCACCACACAGCTCAACCGATGCACCCACCACACAGCTCCACCGATGCAGCCACCACACAGCTCCACCGACACAGCTCCACCGATGCACCCACCACACAGCTCCACTGATGCACCCACCACACAGCTCCACCGAGGCACCCACCACACAGCTCCACAGATGCACCCACCACACAGCTGCACAGATGCACCCACCACACAGCTCCACCGATGCAGCCACCACACAGCTCCACCGATGCAGCCACCACACAGCTCCACCGACACAGCTCCACCAATGCACCCACCACACAGCTCCACGAGGCACCCACCATACAGCTCCACCAAGGCCCCCACCATACAGCTCCACCGATGCACCCACCACACAGCTCCACCGATGCACCCACCACACAGCTCCACGAGGCACCCACCATACAGCTCCACCAAGGCCCCCACCATACAGCTCCACCGATGCACCCACCACACAGCTCCACCGATGCATCCACCACACAGCTCCACCGAGGCACCCACCATACAGCTCCACCGATTCACCCACCACACAGCTCCACCGATGCACCCACCACACAGCTCCACCAAGGCACCCACCACACAGCTCCACCGATGCACCCACCACACAGCTCCACCAACACAGCTCCACCGATGCACCCACCACACAGCTCCACCGATGCACCCACCACACAGCTCCACCGAGGCACCCACCACACAGCTCCACTGATGCACCCACCACACAGCTCCACCGATGCACCCACCACACAGCTCCACCGATGCAGCCACCACACAGCTCCACCGACACAGCTCCACCGATGCACCCACCACCCAGCTCCACCGATGCACCCACCACCCAGCTCCACCGACACAGCTCCACCGATGCACCCACCACACAGCTCCACCGATGCACCCACCACACAGCTCCACCGAGGCACCCACCATGCAGCTCCACCAAGGCACCCACCTAACAGCTCCACGAATGCACCCACCACACAGCTCCACCGAGGCACCCACCCCACAGCTCCACAGATGCACCCACCACACAGCTCCACCGATGCACCCACCACCCAGCTCCACCGATGCACCCACCACGCAGCTCCACCGACACAGCTCCACCAATGCACCCACCACACAGCTCCACCGATGCACCCACCACACAGCTCCACCAAGGCACCCACCATACAGCTCCACCAAGGCACCCACCACACAGCTCCGCCGATTCACCCACCACACAGCTCCACAGATGCACCCACCACACAGCTCCACAGATGAACCCACCACACAGCTCCACTGAAGCACCCACCACACAGCTCCACCGATGCACCCACCACACAGCTCCGCCGATGCACCCACCACACAGCTCCACCGAGGCACCCACCACACAGCTCCACCGATGCACCCACCACACAGCTCCACCGATGCTCCAACTAAGCTCCACCAATGCACCCACCACACAGCTCCACCAATGCACCCACTAAGCTCCATCGATGCACACACCACTCAGCGCAACCACAGCATCACTCAGCGCAACCACAGCATCACTCAGCACCAGCACAGCATCACTCAGCGCAACCACAGCATCACTTAGCGCAACCACAGCATCACTGGTTCAAATATGTACTTTCAATGTTTCAAGCTGTTTTCAAGCTTTCACGCTTTATTACAAATCACAAAAAGATGTTAATATTTCACTTCTGTTCTTGGATTTTCATCACAATAAAAAACACTGAACATAATCTTCACAACAGGTATTTACAAAAGTTTAAGCTATTGCCATTACAAATTAAATAAATTATTTAAGTATTAATTATTTAAAAAAATTAAAAGCCAATTGTTATTTGTAATATCAATACATCTAAGTCACATAAATACAAAACATGTTGCATTACAAATGCTATAGGTGTCACATTCGCGAAAGTTATAACTATTGGCATTGCAAATGACAAAGTTATTAATTTAGCTATTTTTAAAAATAACACATACATTTAAAAAAAATCATTTATAAGACCAATAGCTCAAACTTTTCTAATGCGAGCCCTATTGCATTTCCAATGCTTGTTCATTTTTATAGACAATGACACCACCGGTAGGTTTTTTAAGCTGTAAAGCTTATTTCTTTTTGTGGCTTTTTTCTGAAGAACACCTGCTGCCTGATTGTTCGTGAGGCAGCACAGTGAATGCATAAGGAATCGCCAAATGTCTGGACGTCAGGAAAGAGAATAGCGAGCGCCCATGGCGCCCGTGACACAAGAAGATGAATTTCCTCTCATGCAATATCTTTAAAAAAACACATGATGACCATTCATGATAATAAGAATCTTCTGAGGGTACATACGTTACTTTCTCATACTAGTATAATGACAGAAAATGTCCATATATTTTAAGACTTCTATTACCATAGTCGACTGAATTCGGCCCTCTACTGTATCAAGTGATTGGAGCATCTGTCCCATAGTGAATCTGTCATCTCATACCCCAAATCGCTATTCCACTATTATAATATTCATTCACATGTAGTAGAGGTATCTTTCTGTGTAACCCAATAAAGAGGTGTAACTTTCCCTTTTTGCCTAGAAGTGCAATAAGAGCATTAGGTAACCCATTGTCAACAGGTTGGCATGGAACGTTTCAAGCCCTAGATGTCTGAATCAAATTATCTATCGATGTGGTATACATGCTTGTGCACCAGTGTATCTAGTGACATATGTGTTAGACCTGGCATCATTGGCGTGAGTCTCCCTTCCATTTTGTCGGATTGCCTCCTCTGTTTTGATATGTTTATGCTTTGAGCACTGTGCCACTGCTAATCAGTGTCACAGTGCAAGTGCTCCCTATGTTAAATTAATGTACTGATTGGTTATTCCATGATTGGGTTATTTGATCTACCTGTCAGCCCCTAGTACAGTGCACCATGTGTGCCCAGGGCTTGTTAATAAAATGCTGCTGGTGGGCTTGCAGCACTGGTTGTGCCACCCACAGAAGCAGCTTGTGAAGTGTGTCTCAGGCCTGCCATTGCAAGGCCTGTGTGCACTCTAGCACTGCCATGTCGACTTAGCCAAGTGCACCCACTTGCCAGTCACTAAACCTTCCATTTGCTTCATATTAGACACCCCTATAGTAGGTCTAAGGGTAGGGTGCATTGTAAGTATAAGGTAGGACATGCTCTAATGTGTGTAGCATGTTCTAATAGTGAATTACAGCCATTTTCGTTTTTCACTATTGAAGGCTACCTGTTCTCATAGGCCAGAATGGGCAGTTAAGATTGTTACACTCTTACAATCCTAACTGACTCAGGGAACATGGTAGACATTCGAATTTAGTATGCCTGAACTCTGAATACTAAAATTCATCTTTTAGTAAAGTTTATTTTAATATTCTGTGTTTGCAAATACCACTTTTAGAAAGCAGGTATTTGCTTGCCTAACCATTTGAGTCTGCCTCTGCTGAGTTGTGTATTCCTTGTCTGGGTTTGTGAGTGACAGGGCTGGGGAATTCCAGGAGACAGGCTGGGACAGCCCAGTGGTGAATAGAGAGATTTACATCCAGATGGGAGGGAGGAGTGCACCTGGGACCTGAATAGGGCTGGGCCTTACCTCTACAATGCTGGCTTCACCTCCTGTGGCTGATGTCTCTACCCTGCACTGTGAAAGGAGAAGGGGACTCATGTCAACAGAGTGCTCCAGAGCTGTATCTTCCCTCCCCTGTGCTGAATCCACCTCCTGTGGGGCGTCTGATGTCTCTGCCCTGCACAGTGAAAGGAAGAAGAGTCATGTAAACAAAGTGCTCAGGAACTGGTTTGGACTAGGCAGAGGCCTCTCTGCCTTCAGAGAAAAAAGGATTGTGGGGTATAAATATTGGGACCCTGATCCCAAGAAATTAGATCACTTCTGGAACAAGAAACCTTTCTGCCAAGGAGAAGAACCAAGGAAGCTACAGGAGTTGGACTGCTCCTCTGCCAGTGTGCTGTTTGCTGGGTTGGCCTGTCGGGGTTGCTTTATTGCCAAGGGAAAGGAGAAGGAGTTTTGTAAGGACTTTCATCTACAGAATGTTCTCCAAGGGCTTTGAACTGTGCTTGCCTCCTGCTGAAGTCTCAGGGCCAAAAGACTTCACCTCCAGCTCCCTCCTGAATTTCCTTGCTGGGAATTCTGACTCCAGTCACTTGCGTGCCGCTTGGAGCTGGAAGCTTGACCCATCGAGAAGAAGCGTGTCGCTGCCGCAGCTGAAATCATCGCAACGCCGGAGAAGCGAGACTTCGCCGCACCTCCCTGGAAGTGTGTGTTCATCACCGGAGAAGCATGACAACATCGAGAGAGTCACCATCGCATCACCGGAGAAGCGTGTCACAGGGCCTGTCGCGGCTTCAAAGTACAGAGTCGTCACAAGGCTGCCAGGGCGTCATCGCATCGTCATCGCATCGCCACATCAAAGGCGCCATCTTCTCGCATCACAACTGGATCATCGCATCAAGGCGCCATCTTGCGCACAGCAACGGGCCCGCAAGCCGAGAATCTACGCATCACCTTCGCTCCGATAAGGCTCACGACGAGTCCCCTACTCTGCGCAAGCATTGAGGAAGGACGCAACCGTTCCCCCGGATCATGGAACCGACGCATCTCCCCTTTTGCGAGCCTTTTGTTTACTTTGCGTTACGCATCCAGGTACTTTGTTGAGAACTTTGTCGCATTTACCAACAACTTGAATTAAGAGACTTTAATCATCTTTTAATTAATCTTAAGTGTAGTAATGTGGATTTTTGTCGTTTGTGGTCTTGTGCTAAGTCTATATAAAGAATACTTATTTTTATAAAACCTGTGTTGTGTCCATCTGTAGTGTTGTCACTGTATTACTGTGTATATTCACAAATGCTTAATACACTGCCTCTGAGATAAGCCTGTCTGATCGTGCCAAGCTACCAAGGGGTTGAGCAGGGGTTATTAAGGAGTGTAATCCCCCTTATCCTGACTTAGAAGTAAGGGTCCCTATTTGGACAAAGGTGAATACCATTGCCAACTAGAGACCCCCAGATCTAACATTGGTGGTCAGCGGTGAGGATTTGTCTTTGCATTTGTGTTTCATATACAGTGATTGGTGTACACTACTAGTGAGTGCAGACCAAACGCGACCACATTCTTTTTTTTGATAGAATCCTTTTTACTTGGAACTTTTATTTTTTCTGAAGACTCGCAATTCTTACTACCATGAGTAAACCAGCATCTGTTACATCTATAAATCTTGATTTTGAGGAAGAGAGGTTGGAAACCTACACTGTGAAACAGCTCAAGTATCTCTGCAGGAAATTGAAAGTTGCTACACCAGGCTTTTCTAAAAAAGGAAGACTACCAAAAGGCGCTGAGGGCCTGGGTAGAAGCAAGAAATGCCCCTGATATTGTGGTAGAGCCTGTTGGGGATGCAAATGGGCAAATTGATGGGCCAGAGTTTCCAGCCAGGGGAGGGGTGACGGTCCCATCTGGCAGCAGCATCTCTTCCAAAGACCTGTTCCCCAGACAGCTGGAAGACAGGGAGAGAAATAGGGCACTGAAGCTGGAGTTGGCTAAGCGTAAGATGGAGGGTCTGAGGGTAACAGAGGATAACAGGTTGTCTTTGGAAAGAGAGAGAATGAGAATGGAGCATGAGAGAATGTTGAGAATGTTGAGGGAGTTAGAGATCAAGGCCAAGGACTTAGAGATCAATTCCTCTGGTGGCAGCGCCCCATCTGTGCCTTCAGAAGGCAGGGTACATATTCCCAAGGATGTCATCAGGGATTTTCACAAAGGTGAAGACATTGGGCAGTGGTTTGCAGCCTATGAGATAGCAATGTTGGCCCACCGGGTCCCTGAGAAGGATTGGGGAGCGGGGTTGTGGGGCCGCTTTTTAACTGAAGGTAGGAATACTTTGTTAGACTTGCCCAGTTCTCATAGAATGTCTTTTGTCCACATGAAGGAAGCACTGATGACAAGGTATGGGTTAACTCCAGAGCTCTATAGACAGAGGTTTAGAAATTGTAAGAAACTGGAGGGTACCACGTGGGTAGAAAATGTGTCTTTCTTTTGCAGAGCTATGGATGGTTGGGTGAGGGGTAGCAATGTTGATAATTTTCGAGGGCTCTATGATTTGATTGATAGGGAGCACTTGTCTGCTAATTGTTTGCCAGAGCTACACCAGCACCTTATTGATAGCAAGTTGACTAATCCTACAAAGCTTGCTGAGGAGGCGGACTGCTGGG
Source organism: Lissotriton helveticus (assembly GCF_964261635.1). NCBI lineage: Eukaryota > Metazoa > Chordata > Amphibia > Caudata > Salamandridae > Lissotriton > Lissotriton helveticus. Next base: position 2,123,559,808 of record NC_136059.1, on the reverse strand, counting down.
TCAGTACCAGGGTCCATAAGGGTATTGTGGGAGACTCCGCTAAAGGTGGGCAGGGTCCCCAGCAGAAGAGTGGGGGGACAAGGGTAAACAGAGGGAGTTCCAAAAAGGTCTCAAAGTAATTCCCAAGGGAACCAAGGTAAGGGTTCCCAGCCTCCCCCTGAAAAGAAGTCAGTACCCCCAACAGGTAAACCTGTTCATAGGGGGGCTGTTGCCTGCTTTCAGTGTAAGCAGGTGGGACACCGTTGGTATGATCCCCAATATCCTCAGAAAGGACAGTATGTGCCACCCTGTGCGCCACCCCGTCAGATGGCCAGTGTAGCCCTGGGTGGGGAGGATATGGGTGCCCAAGGTGGGTGTGGTCCTGCAGAAATGTCCCTTGTCTCATTCGGAGACTTTGAAATGGTCCCTCAAACTCAGCTGCCTGCCAACACAAAAAAATACAGGCAGTGGCCATCAATGGCCATAGAGTGGAGGCTCTCAGAGACACAGGAGCAAGTGTGACAGCTGTCAAGTGTCACTTGGTCTCTGAAGAGCAGGTGGTCCCTAATGCATTCTTCCCAGTTGTTGCGCTGACAACACAGAGAGCCATTGCAAGGTGGCTCAAGTTCCCTTTGAGTGGGGGGGTCTCTGGTACTCTTCAAGTAGCTGTGAGGCCATCCATGCCCGTTGATTGTTTTGATTGTCTGTTAGGCAATGATTTAGAAAGCTCCCCTTGGGCTAAGGTGGAAAGGAAGGCGCATTTGGAGATGTTGGGTCTGCCTGAGTAGGCATGTGTTACCACTCGGTCTATGGCAGCTAAGGGTGTTCAAGAGACCCTGGAGCCTGAAAATATGGCCCAGGGACCTGCCTTAAAGAGAAGAGGTAGGGGGCGTGGGAAACCAGCCCCCATTGTTTCCACGGTCCAGGAGGAGACAGACCTTGAGGGGGATGCCCTGGTACCTACAGGGGAGCACATTTCTGAACTGGGGAACCTACCTGAGCTGACCCATTGGCAGCAAGAGGGGGGTCCCTCCAGGGAGGAATTTTGTGAAGAGCAGAAGAAGTGCCCTTCTCTTGTGGGTTTGAGGCAACAGGCCACAAACCAGGCACCAGGTGATCAGTCTGGATCGCATTGAATCTACTGGGAGAATGGTCTCCTGTATAGCGAGCCTAAGGTTGCTGAGCCTGGGTCAGCCCATGTGCTGGTGGTACCCCAGCGCTTCAGAGCCTTCCTACTGGGTTTGACTCATGATGTTTCTTTAGCTGGTCATCTGGGGCAGAACAAGACCTTTGAAAGGTTTGTCTCCCACTTTTATTGACCCCAGATGCGAAAGAGTTCAGATACTCATTGTAGGACTTGTCAAACTTGCCAGGCAAGTGGGAAAAGTGGAAGGAGGCACAAGGCCCCTCTCCAACCTTTCCCTGTAGTCAGTACCCCCTTTGAACGGGTGGGGATTGACATTGTGGGGCCACTGGACCCCAAGACAGCCATAGGCAACAGATTTATCCTGGTCTTGGTGGACCATGCTACCCGGTACCCGAAAGCCATTCCGCTCAGGACAGTGACGCCCCCGTGCTGGGACGTGCACTGATGGGGTTCTTCTCCCATGTGGGGTTCCCCAGAGAGGTTGTGTCTGACAGAGGTACAAACTTCATTTCTCATTATATGAAGTCTCTGTGGAAGGAGAGTGGTGTTACCTACAAGTTCACCACTCCTTACCACCCCCAAGGAAATGGGCTGGTTGAAAGATTCAACCGGACCTTTAAGGGCATGATCATGGGTCTTGAAGAACCAATGTGGCATAAGTGGGACGTCCTCTTGCCATGCGTTCTGTTTGCCTACCGTGAGGTGCCACAAAAATCTCTAGGGTTCAGTCCCTTTGAGCTTTTGTACAGTCACCCGGTAAGAGGACCTTTGAGTTTGGTCAAGGAAGGCTGGGAGCAATCTCCCAGGAAACCTCCCCAGGATGTATATAGCTACATGCTGGCCTTCAGGAACCAGACTCTGCGTTTCAGGGATCTCGTTCAGGCGAATCTGGAAGCCAGCCAGGAGGAGATGAAGCGGTAGTACGATCAGAATGCCACTCTGATTGAGCTTCAACCTGGACAGATAGTTTGGGTCATGACCCCTGTGGAGCCTTGTGCGCTCCAGGACAGGTGGACCGGTCCATATGAGGTAGTGGAGCGCAAGAGTGATGTCACCTACTTGGTGAATTTGCGGTCTCCCAGATACCCCTTGCGGGTCCTGCATGTTAACCGCCTAAAGCCCCACTTAGAAAGGTCCGAAGTGGGCATGCTCCTAGCAACAGATGATGGAAAGGAGGAGGAGACCGAGCCTCTTCCTGACCTCCTGTCTGCAACAGAGCTAGATGGGTCAGTGGATGGTGTCAGCCTCTCTGCCACACTGACCCCTGATAAGCAGCAAGATTGTCGCCGGCTGTTGGCGCAATTCTCTGATCTATTTTCCTTGGTTCCTGGTGTCACAGAATGGTGCGTCCATGATGTGGACTCTGGCGACAGTGCTACTATTTGTGTCCCCTGCGACTTCAACAAATAATGGAGCCTCTTCGTTTGAGCCTCAATGTATCTCATCCTTGGCGCCACTCAGGAGTCTGGTGCTTAAGTGTGCAATTTTCACATGCATGTTGTCTTGCGTGCCTCAGACTCTAATTCTAATTTATTTCCACAATATCATACGCAAAACTATTGACTCCAGAATATTAACTGCCGCTATACCGTCACATAACAATATTACTAGATTTAAATGTTCTTCAAGATATGTAGATGGCGAGTCAACAATAGTGTACTTTTCTGTATCTACTTAATCTTAACAACACAGTAGTAGTCAATATAACGAAGCTGATATTTGTTTGTGATGATAACTTATTTCTCATTTCTGTGGTACACAACCACAGTTTCTTATGCATGTTTATAAATGTTAAGTTATGTTATGCATATTGTAGAGAGTGCTATCACCCAGGATCACCTAGGAGGGAATTCTGGTGCTGAGCAGGTGTGAGCCTAGCCAAACCAAAGAGACACGTTTTCAGCTTTATACGGAATTCAAGAAGTGAGAAGGAGGCTCATATGTTAGTGGCAAGACATGCCATGCTTTAGGAGCGATGTAGAAGTCTCAACCGCTGGATCTGGTTTTCTGTATGCTGGGGATGTGTGCAACTAGGAATCCAGATGAGCGGAGGTGTCTGGAAGTTTGAGAAAGCAGATGCAATTGTTGAGGTATACTGAGCCGGAGTTGTGTAGTACCTTGAAAGTGTGGGTGAGGAGTTTGAATTTGGCTAGTTTGTGTATAGGAAGCCAGTGGAGCTCCTTCAGGTGTGATGTGATATGAGTGAATCTTGGGAGGTTTAGAGTGATTCTGGATTCCAAGTAATGAATAGACTAAAGCCTTCTGGTTAGTTTTGTGTTGATCCCAGCATACAGGGTATTCCTGTTGTCCATTTTGCTTGTGACCAGGGTGACGGTGAGAGTTTTCTAGGTGTTGATCTTGAGCTTTTTGAAAATCTTCCTCAGCATCTTTAGGGGATGGAAGTATGAGGTGGTGAGGCTTGAGGTGGTGAGTCAGTGAATGTGCTGTCAATGATGATCCAGAGGTTCTTGGCATGGGTGGAGAAGGTCAGCCCTAGGTAGGTTGGCCACCATGTGGAGTCCCTGGGTGAAGTGCTGTTGCCAAAGATAACAGTTTCGGTCTTGTCGGTGTTCAGCGTAAGACAGTTAGTCTTCATCCAGTGGGCGATTTCAGTCATGCAGGTACTGAACTTATTTCGGGAGACGGGCGTCTTTCCCGTGAGAGTTGTGTGTCATCGGCATAGGAGAGGATGTTGATGTGAGAGCGGATGATGCTGGCTAGAGGGATCATGTATGTGTTAAGAGGATCAACTCAGGGAGGATCCTTGTGGAACTCTGCATATGAGGTCGATGGCTTCCAAGATTAATGACCCAAAGAAAAGCTGTTATAGCACACCCTTTAGTATATGTAATAATCCAAATATTTTAAAAATAGTGAACAAGGTCCGGTTCCAAATGTAGTCCTTGGCAGGAGTTCACATAAACAATCTAATGAGACCACAGGTGTACAGAACATGGAAGCAATCCAAAGACGTCATCTGTTGATTTTCAATAACTCTTTATTGTTTTTCTATAAAAATTCCCAGCACACGATTTAGCCGAAACGTGTTTTGTCTACTCTTAGACTTTTTCAAGGCAATTGGGTATATTCACCTGATGTAGTCCGGTATGAATACTTCAAAAATAAATGTATATTGATGTGTTCCAAGCAGAATATTCGGGTTTGGATATGAAATTGAACCAGGCAATTGGACTCACTCTGCAAAATAGCGTTAGTGACCATAGTGGGTGTAGACTGCCCTGTTGTGACGTGTGACCTGTTGAGAGCTCGGATCCTTTATAGATATCTTAATGGGCCAAACCACATCCAGTTATATTCTAAGGACCATGAGTATCGTCCTATAAAATGAGCAGTATTGTGGAATCAATATATTATAAAGGAGGCCAAACCATAATAAGTTAGCGACCCTTTCTAGCGAAAGTCTGCACGCACGACAAAGCGTGTTGCTGCTGCTCAGATACGAGGCTTCCAAGATGTATGGTGCAAGGCACTGGGTCCGTCCAGTCATGAAGGAGCAGATCCATTGGAGTGCGTGTCCTAAAGATGTCATGTAAACGTTGGATGAGGATCTGTGGGAGACTGTATCACATGCTCCGGAGGTCCAGGAGGATGAGGGACGGTGTTTCTCCTTTGTCCAGAGTCATGCAGATGTCATATGTGGCAGCGATGAGGGCAATCTCTGTCCTATGATTGGGTCTCAAACCAGACTAAGTGGTTTTGAGGAGTTGGGGGTCATTAAGGTATTCAGTGAGGCATCTGTTTATAATTTTCTCTAAAATTTTGGCTGGGAATGATAATGGGGAGATTAATCTGTAGTTGGCGAGTGTTGAAGGATCAGCGGGGAGTTTCTTCAGAAATGAGACAACATTTGCATGTTTCGAAGTGTTTGGGAAAGTCCCAGAAGAAGCAGAGGCATCCAGAAAGGGTGTGAGCATGACGCTGATTGGTTGCAGACCTCTGGAGTAGGCATGGTGGTGGCAGAAGTCCGATGGCCACTAAGTTAATGGACTTCGGGGTGGTGGTGGTTTCTTCTAGGTTGATGATGGGCCATGTGGTTAGCATTGGTTCTTTGTATGAGATCGACGAGGTCTGTCGGGTCTGGTTATGGGTTGAAATTGCAGGAAATGGCAGTGATTTTTCTGTATAAGAAATGAGAGAGATTGTTGCAGAGGTCCTGCAAGGAGGTGATTGAGTTGTAGGTGGGCACAGGTGAGGTGAAAATCTTTACAATGGCGAAGATTTCATAGCTTCTGTTGGTGCTGGCTTCAGTGCGGTCCCCAAGAGCAGAGCGTTTGGTGTTCCAGATAATTTGGTGATAGCATCTTATTCCGGATTTAAATGTGCTCCTGTTTGCTTTGCCCTGGCTCATTCTCCATTTGCTTTCCAGTTGCTTGCAGTGGCGTTTCTTCAGTTTGAGTTCCTCAATCTAATAAGTGACCTGGAGAGTAGATCTTGTTGTATTGATATGTTTGAGGGGGATCAGGGAGTCAGTTTAGGGGTAGATCCAATTGTTGAATTTCTTGATGGCTTATAGGAGGCTGTTGATGTGTTCGGGTCAGTGGGTGTTGCGAGCGGTGTTCCAGTCCTTGTCAATGGTGCTGTTCCAGTTTCAGCAAGCTTTTTTTGTGGTATGTGTGTGTGCATTGTACAGGGACACGAATGCTGAACTTCACGAGAGGGTGGTATGTCTAGGAGAAGGGTGGTGGCTCGTCAACTCTGATGTTGTTGAAGGTGGTGAAAATAAGATCCAGGAGGTGTACGTACTGTGGGTATTCAGTCTCATGTGTGCTTATTCATTCACTGCTTCTGCAAACCATATCGCCAAATTCAGTGACAGTGTTCTGGTAAGCAGTGTCTTTCAAACTGTGGCTCTTCGTGTTACTGCTGATCCACTCATTTGCTTCATTGCATTGCTTTGTGTGTCGCTTTATATGGGGTCATACCATTGCCCTTCCCAAGATGGTCACAGACTCTTGGGAGAGTAGGAACTGTCATGGAAGAACACTGGAGTCTTGTGGCAATGGATGCTAGTCCGGTGGGATAATGAAGATTAGTTGGATGTCCTTTAGCTATACCGTGGCCCCATATAGTTTATGACTGTGACAGTCTGCTTCTTTGTTCTGTGCAGTTGTTTGTTGCTTTTATGGCTGCACACTTTTTCTACCAACCCATCTGTCATTGTGTGTTGCAGTGTAGTCTGCTCTTTGGGCCACTAGACCCTGGATTCTGGTCAACGATGAAGTTAAGGTTGGCAATGTTATATAGTCCAACACCAGCTCTCCCACTGTCGAAGCTCTACCTTCCCAATCTCTTGTTCTGTCATCTGAGGCTCAACAGCCTTCTTTGATCCCGGTTTAGAGATGTGGAATATCTGGGACTGGTAATCTTGGACCACTTCCTCGTGATGTAAATGGGTTCCAAATTTAGAGGTAACCAAAAAAGACGATCCATGAAGGCCCTGGAGGCTCAAGATCTGGTGACAATAGAGTTTCTGAATTAAAACAACACACGCTACACCAGCGAATCCTACTTCCCGCATGTGGATTGATTTAGTCAGTGTCAGCCTGAATTTTACACCGTATTTGCATGGGACATATTTAGGACTAAGAGGACATCTGTCTCCTACCACAGGGTCGAAGCGCACAGCAATTACCCATGGTGACACCGCCCAGTTGCAAGCACAACCAAGTGAGTACATTTGATCTATCACATTTCAGGTGGCAGTGGACTCTCACACATCCTGGTTCCTTGATCCAATAACAATCTTGTGGCTACCCTTTAACCAGGTGTCCCTGTTATCTCATTGTCCGAGGATAACTCAAAATGTCTAAAGAGTTCGAAACACCGTCGACAACAAAGCACATTAATTATCACTGGCTTAACATGCAGACCACTGCCGAGCGCCGACTGCACATTTCTGCATGATGTAGCATGCATGCGACACCGTGCAAGAAGTGGGGGTGCAAATCCAAAGGGGCACAACAAGTGCCCCCCCACATGCACCCCCAGGCCCAGGATTGGCAGGGGGCCCTGTTAGGGCTTCCTTTGTTGCCTCTCTGCCACCATTTTCATGGCAGCCTCATCTCCATAAAAGGGGCGGCAGACACGTAACTCGTAATGTGTTTGGCGGTGCCACAGTGGCACTGCCAGCATATTGCAGCTCTCTGACCGATGTGCGGCTGCCTCGGGATCCTGGATCTCTGGCGGATGCAGCGGTCCAATAGCGGTCAGACCACCACACTCGTAATACTGTGGGCTGGTCTGCGGTGTGGCGGTCGTCGGACCACCACCGGGAGTACGGCGGTCCCATGGACTGCTGTACTCGTAATAAAAACCTCAGTATATGAATAAAAAAAAATCAAAGTTAAATGCCCCTAGTTTAAAATCACTTAATAACACCAGCACAGCCACTCAACACCACATAGGAAAGGCAGTAATCCAGCCTCTCCAGCATGAGTTCGGCTTGAGACTAAAGACAATAGGTTGCTCGTCCACATCTGACTCAGGTTAGGTGGAGGGTCAGAACAAATGCATGCTCAATATACTACACCACATTTCTCATCTCCACTTGGGTTTGGACACACCCTGCACGCCCACAACCTCATCCACAGTGAAAACACTATATTCATCCCACGCCACTCGGACCCTCTAGCCGTGGACATGTCTACAAGCATTCCGCCCACAACGGAGCCCCACCCCATATGCAAAGCCAAATCACAGACAAGCTCTGCACCAAAATATAAAGTGACCAGTTATTTATTTTTTCTTCCACTTGTTATCTTCCTAATCACCATAGCCCTGCCTCAAATAAGGTTCACACTCCGTATCGACAGCCTTATTCAGTGCAAATGGGCAAATAAAATATTCTCCTTTAAAGGAAGTGCTAAAATTTGTTTGGATGGAAGTGTCATGCAGAAACGATCATGTCTACGTTGGAAAGGCCCTTTACAAGAAAAGTATTATAACAAACTTTCATTTTATTTGTCAATTGTTAATTTTTTAAATAAAAAAAAAACACTTGTAGCCAATAGATGTGGAGATGGGAAGAGCATATTAATGTTCCCCCGCCCTCCCTTCATAACTAGATACAGTTGAAAATGTCAGTCAGCAACAGTTGTCCAGGGAAAATGCACAATGAATCTTCTCCGGTCACATTCCACATAGATCATAATTCTATTTATAAATGGTGCGCAGTGCATTTATAATGTTCCTCTTTCTGTAATAGAGGCTGGCTTCTCGCTTAGGAATTTGACATTTCTATGTATATTAGTTGAATGGTGACGACAGCAGTGGAATAGTTTGATTTAAAATTTTATAAAAAGAAATCTGTATTTTTAGGTACCCTAATGCACTTATGTACATCAGTGACATTTCTGCTAGATATAGATTATCACAAAACACTGCTATAAAATACTTATAACCACTTTAGAGATTCACCTGGGAATACACACAGCCACAACCACAGTACAAAAGCCCAAGGAATGCTATGGAGCTATCACACAAACCTCTTTGGAACGGGCTTCCAAGCTCCTTCAAAGAAATTCTCGGAGCCGGGGCAAGCCAGAGAGAAGTATCCCTGCAGCAGTAAGCACCCACGCATTCATGTTTGAAATGAAGATGCACAAAGTCCTTAATGAGTGTTGGTCCTTGAATGTGGCAGGTGACATGGAAAAGAGTTGGCTAAACATGCATTGCAAAAGACACGAAAGAATTCCTGGGTCTACTAAATCGGAAGAATGCTAGTGGGGTGTCCCTTTTAAATGACGGTTTCCTTCACCCACCCGAAGGTAGCATTCGTCATTATAGGGTAACCTCCTCGCACCAGTGACAAGTTTTGCACTCTACAAATCCATGTTACATTACATTACTGATGATGTAGGATTCCCTGAGCCTCCAATGCAAGCATTCAGGAAACGCAAAAGCATAAGAGATCAGGTGGTCAAGTCTTTACTTCCCACACAAACCAGGGACAATCAACTGTCGCTTTGGAACATACCACCAGTCAAGGGACATTTCAAGTGTGGCAAGTGCAAGGCTTGCTCCATGACCAAGGAGACTAAGAGTTTCATGCACAATGACTACACCCACACACTGCATGATCACACCAATTGCAAAACTATGTGGGGGCTATATCATGTCCCCGTGACTTCCTATACATTGGGAAGACTACACAGAAATTGAAGATATGCATAATGCAACACTGCAGTAGAATATGATGCAAGGTTCAGGGCGCACCCCTTGTTGAGCACTTCACCTCGTTCGGACACCCAGCCGAGAGCCTGATGTGGTGGGTCATTGAGAAAGTAAAAACAAATCCCAGGGGGGCCACTTTACCAACATCCTTAGTGTGAGAGAATGCAAATGAATACATACCTTTGATACTACCCTGAGAGGATTGAATGAGTATGAGGAATTTGCCAGACAGGTAGCCACCTTAAATAATGGCTGAGGTTTTGAAAATTGTCTGCATTGTATTCAGCTTATTCCTCCTACCGGTTTGAATTTCCAATCCAAGATAACAGTGTATATACTCTTTTCCAGTGTACAGTTTTTTAACTTCACATTCATTGTGGAGAAGTGTGGCTCAATGGTTAGAGCGGCAGACCCTGATGCAGAGGTCTAGCCCGGGACCAGGGTTCAATTCCCCGCCTCGGCGGGTCTTGGGCTCAAAATTCCACGGACCTGATAATTCTCGCCTCGGTGCCTATTCCAATCATGGAGTCCCACTATGCAACTCTGGGCAATAGCTTGCTTAATCTCCACAATGGCCCCCACAACGCTAAGGATGCCTGGCCTCCACCTTGGGGGTGCCCAGGAGTGGACACCTCACAGGGAAAGCCAGGATGGGTTCCACAGCTGTACTCGTACAAGCGCCTTGAGACCCTTGCGGGTGAGTAGTGCGCTATATCAATTTACAATTTACAATTGTATTATACACTGTAGCTGTTTTGTCTTTTGCTACAATAGCTGTCTCATTCCTTACATATTTGTACATATTCCAATTGCTTCATTGTATTGTATGTTCATTGTATATATTGTTACATGGTCAAGTACAATTTGTAATTATGTACCTGTATGTTTTGCGCCACTATTTCCGTTTTGTTTAATTAATTGGTTGTTAACATGTTATACTGTCAACCAGGCGCGCAACACCCATTGGACTCACCGGGCTTCAACCTCCCCCCCCCCCCGTCGTGTGTGCCAGCCCGGGATGAGACAGATCCCGGGCACAAACAGAGCAGCACCCAAACGTTTCACAGGTCTTTAAAAGACCATTTGAATGTTAATTAGGCCTTGCAGTTGTTTCACCCCTTCTAAGAGCCCCTGCAGCTCCACTCTGCCTACTGATTAAATGTTCAGCCCCCCCCCCCCCGAAATTTGTTCTTAGTCCCCCCTGAAATCTGGCTCTAGTTGCGCCTCTGCTGTCAACTCTGTGTTTAGCGCATTCCGGTCATGTATTCAAGTCTTCATGCCTTCTAACTAATTAATAGGTAATATGCCGAATGGTCTACCGTGTGTTGAGCGCATTCAAGTCATCAACCTAGTCCGACATTCAGACTATTCCTATAAGTCTGTTTTCCATTACAGGTCTTCCCTACTCGGGGCAGAGCGTGCTTTCAGAGTGACAAGCGGCGCTCTGTTTGCGAGGCTTGCATGCTTTTGGCATCCCTTTATTACAGACGCTTTATGCGTCGGCAAGTCTCCTGTCAGATACTGACGGGTGAGGATCGTTCATCTCCGGTGTGAAGAAACTGCATTTCTAAGGTATTTTTCAAGAGGCCCACAGTTGTCTCTCCTTTCACCGTCCTGTACGCGTTTCAGTACTACGTCCTGAAGAAGACCCAGTAGCAGAGGTTTAATAATGCCCCCTAGCAAAAACGTTGACACATACCCCCAACCCTGGGTCTGTACAACATTCTACTACCCCGTCAAACCAACAGATGATGTTTCTCTGCGCCTATGAAAAAATGTAGATAAAGCGATGAATTGTGGACAGGCCATAATACACTGGTGTATGTTTTACTAATAACCAGTGTGGATTGTAAAACTGTTGAAATTACTTTCCCTTTGAAGTCTCTTTTTTTCCCATCTTCTGCGCACACAAGCACTATCCCTTTCCACCCTCTTACTTGTGCAACCTTCCGATTGGTATATACTCGGTAATGCATTTACCATTTTGGTCTATTTAAGAATCTATAAAATACAAAGTTTTCAACCGAGAAACAGTGGGTGCCTTGCCCTGGTGCATATTTGAAAATGTTATTTTATTATGTATTAATTCCCATGTGCTAATTCTTTAATAGCAAGAAATTGCACTTGAATTCTTAAAGTCTTTGACTTGGTGCTCTCTAAATAAGTCTGAGACCATTTGTTATCTATACTACATTACATTACAAGGCTGTGTGGTGCTATTTCTTTTTCTAGCACACAACAAATGTAAATGTCTGTAAATTAACTGTGCAGCTATTGCAGAATATATTAGAATTAGAAAAGTACAGATGAAGCAATTTTTTTGTCGTTCTTAAGTGTGGTGGAAACAAATATTTAATATGATCAGAACAAATCAATGCACTAGGTGATGACATTTCCACACATTATCGTTTGTGCGCTGTCGACTTTTATCAGTAAAACTGTATGTCTGTGGAAATGTAATGGTCATTTCAATTGAACATTTATCATTAGGAATGACAGTGTGCTACCGCACTATTCATACTCCACTTTACCCTACTCCAATCCACAATGCGTCACTGCACTCTACTCTACATTACTCCACTCTATTCCACTTCACTTTATGCCTATGCCAATGCACTCTACCCCACTCTACTCTAGTATGCACCACTGTATTCTTAACCACTGCACTCTACACCCCTGCACTCTATGCCACTCTACTCTGCAAAACTGCACTCTGTGCTTCTGCACTCATGCCATTGCACACTACTCTGTACCATTCCACCGTACGCCAGTACATTCTATATCAATCCACTCTACGACAATCTACTCTACACACTATGCCACTCTACTCTAAGTCACTGTACTCTACCATGCGCCACTCCACTCTACTCTGAAACAATCTACTCTATGACACTGCACTCAGCAATACTGCACTTGGCCCCACTTTACTCAGCGCCACTCCACTCTGTGCCACTCCACTCTACTCTGCACCACTTCTCTCTACCCTGCACCACTCCACTCTACTCTGCTATACTGCACTCTACGGCAATGGACTCAACACCACTTTACTCAAAACCAATGCACTCTACGCAACAGCACTCTATGACAATCTACTCTGTACCACTGCACTCTACGCCACTATATTCTACTATGCAACATTTACACCACTGCACTCTACACCATTGTACTCTATGTCACTGCACTCTATGCCACACTATTCTACTCTGCACAACTGTACTCTATGCCGGTACTCTCTGCACCACTCTACACTACTGCACTCCTCACCAATGCACTATGCAACCTTCGACTCCGTAACACTGCACTTTCTGCCACTGTACTCTACGGCACTGCGCTCCACTCTAGAGCATTCTACTCCACACTACTCTATGCCAATGCAGTCCAAACCACTGCACTCTATGCAGCTACAGTCTGCATCACTCCACTCTGCACCACTGCACTCTACTCGGCATCCCTCCACTCTGTGCCACTTATCTCCACGAAACTCTACTCTGCAACATTGAACTCTCCGCCATGGAACTCTACACCACTCTCCTGCCCACCACTTCACTTTATCCCACTGTGCTCTACTCTGTGCCACTCTACTCTTCACCACTCTACTGTCCTCTACGCCAATGCACTGTACACGCCTGCACTCTATGCCACTCTACTCTCCATAGCTTCACCCTACGCCACTGCACTCTATGCTAATCTACTCAAGGCCACTCTACTCTACTCAAAAAGAACAGTTTATGGACAGAATGCAGAACAATGTCATACATTCACCCCAGTACAGAGATCTGGGCCTAAATCCATTGTTTCTTTTGCTCACCATGCCATTCCAGTTTGAACCCAGCCATATGCAAATCAGTCTTGACGCTGTGCCTCATCGAACAGTCCAATCCGAACTGCCAAGCCTGGTCCTCCCTGGGCTGGAACCAAGCATCCTAGGACCGGTTTCAGGCTTTCAGACCTAATCAGCCAGGATAGCTTGACTCCAGAGGCATGGAGAGCACATGACCCACGTCTGGGCATACCCGTCCCACTCGGGGTGACAAATGCAAAAAGAATAGTTGATGGACAGAATGCAGATCAATGTCATAGATTCACCCCAGTATGGAGATCTGGGCCTAAATCCATTGTTTCGTTTGCTCTCCATGCCATTCCAATTTTAACCCAGCCATATGCAAATCAGTCTTAACCCTGTGCCTCATGGGAATAGTCCAGCTGAACTGCCAAGCAAGGTCCTCCTTGGACTGGAACCAAGCATGCTAAGACCGGTTTCGGGCTTTCAGCCCTCCTCAGCCAGGATAGCTTGGCTCCACTGGCATGAAGAACACAGGACCCACGTCTGGGCATACCCGTCCCACTCGGGGTGACAAATGCAAAAAGAACAGTTGATTGATAGATTGCAGAACAATGTCCTACATTCACCCCAGTACAGAGATATGGGCCTCAATCCATCTTTTTTTGCTCACCATGCCATTCCAATTTGAACCCAGCCATATGCAAATCAATCTTGACCCTGTGCCTCATGGGAACAGTCCAGCCCGAACAGCCAAGCCAGGTCCTCCCTGGACTGGAACCAAGCATCTTGGGACCGGTTTTGGGCTTTCACCCCTCATCAGCCAGGATAGCTTGGCTCCAGTGGCATGGAGAGCACGGGACCCACTTCTGGGCATACCCGTCCCACTCAGGGTGACAAATGCAAAAAGAACAGTTGATGGCAGAATGCAGAACTATGTCATAAATTGACCCCAGTACAGAGATCTGGGCCTAAATCCATCGTTTTTTTGCTCACCATGCCAGTCCAGTTTTGGCTGAAGAGGGGTGAAACCCCAAAACCGGTCCAAGGATGCTTGTTTCCGGTTCAGGGAGGACCTGGTTTGGCATTTTGGGCTGGTCTGTTCCCATGAGGCACAGGGTCAAGACTGATTTGCATATGGCCAGGTTTAAACTGGGGTGGCATGGTGAGAAAAAAATTATGGATTTAACCCAGATCTCTTGACTGGGGGTGAATGTTTTGATTTGTTCTGCATTCCATCCATCAATTGTGTGTCTTTTGCTCTCTTGGCCTAAGTGCACCAGGTATGCCCAGATGTGGGTCCTGGGCTTACTGTGCCACTGGAATCAAGCTATCCTGGCTGAAGAGGGGTGAAACCCCGAAACCGGTCCTAGAATGCTTGTTTCCGGTCCAGGGAGGACCTGGCTTGGCAGTTCGGGCTGGACTTTTCTAGTGAGGCACAGGGAGAAGACTGATTTGCATATAGCCAGGTCTAACCTGGGGTGGCATTGTGAGCAAAACAATGATGGATTTAACCCAGATCTCTTCACTGGGGGTGAATGTTTTGATTTGTTCTGCATTCCCTCCATCAAGTGTGTGTCTTTTGCACTCTAATCTACTCTGCACCACTGAACTCTATGGCACTGCACTCCATGCTATTGCACTCTACGCCACTGCACTCTACTCTGAAAAAATATACTCTACGCCACTGCACTATACACCCCTCTATTCCACTCTGCGCTACTCCACTCTGCGCTACTCCCCTCTACACCACTCCACTCTATGCCACTACGACACTGCACTCAAGGCCAATGCACTCTTTACTCAAAACAAATGCAATCTAAGTGACTGCATCTATGCTAATCTTTTCTGCACCACTGTACCTTATGCCACTTCATTCTAGGCCACTCCACTGTTTGACACTCCAGTCTACGATGCATCACTGTATGATGCTCTACTTCATTAAACTCTACTCCACTCTTTGACACTCTACACCACTCTATGCCACTCCACTCTTCAACTCTACAACACTATTCACATTTGCAATGCTCTAAGCAACTCCCTCAATGCCACTACATACCACTTTATTCGACTCTATTATACGTCACATGAATCCTCTCTACTCCACTCCACTACTCTAAGCCACTCCACTCCAAGTCTATGCCACTCCATTTTATGCCACTCTATCCCACTGCACTCTACTCTGTGCCACTCAGCTCTACAACACTCCACTCCACGCCATTCCACACTCCCACACTACTCCAGTCTATGCCACTCCACTCTATTACAATCTACTCCACGGCACTCTACTCTACCACACTCTACTCCACTCTACGCTACTCAACTTTACTCCCCACTATGCCATTCCATTCTATGACAGTCTACTCCCTCCACAACACTCCACAAAATTCCATGCCACTCCGCTTCACTTTACTCAACTCTACTCTAAACCACTCCATCACACTCTAATCTGCTCCACTTGCGATACTCCACTCCACACCACTCACCTTTACCCCACTAACATTTAGCCATGCTGAAAAGCAGCCACACTACTGTACAACATGGCTAAAACCTATTAGCGAAGCCAATAGCTCTTGCACAGGCGAGACCTGTGGTTTTGCCAATGCTTGTAACCCCCTTTTTTTTTTACTGTGGTGGCTATCTGAGGCAACATTTTGGTTTTCGTCCATGTGGTTAGCAATCTTGCTGAGGAACTGCAGCTCCGAGCATTTGCAGAACTTCGTACTTAACAGCTTTGATGTACCACTGAACAGCAAGCAGGCAGGCTTTGGAACAAATGTGTGCTGAAAGTAAGCCCATTGGCATCCACCCTCGACGAGCAGGGAGTAGGGCCATTTAATATGCTAGTCCCGTTAGATATTCCATAACTGAAAGCACTTTCCACCTTACAAGTTCATGCAATGCTGAGTACGGTGACTAACATCAGAACACTGAGGATAGCTACCTCAACAAAGGTTTTAATGGAACCATCATACAAATTATCAACACAAATTATACTAACATACTACATGTCATCTATGTGTACACATTATTCTTAGTAAAACATGCGTTGAAAACGCATGATTGAATTAGGCAAAATAATGCAGATGAACTCATGTTAACGCAAATACGGTTAGCTGATTCTACCACCATGGAATCCCTTGACGTTGCTCCAAAGGACATCCGTAAGCAACACAGAATTGACAAAAAAGATGGTGGAGTGGCAGTTACATCAAAGAATAAAATCACTAGATCTAATAACTTTTCCCACCATCAAAGAAGTTGAAAGTTTACTTTTAGTTATGTCATTAACCCTTTCAAATACTATAACAATGCTCATCACCTACCCCCCTACAAACATGAGCTCTTTTCTACTAATAGTTGGTGACCACTCAGTCAATCAAATATTTGAAACTACTATTTACATGAGATTTAATTACTGTGATGACGACCTACCTGATCATAATACAAAAAAAAGTTTTTAAGTTCCTGTTTAGCTTGAACCTGTCTCGGGTAATGCATCGATACATGATAAAGACAACATATTATACCATTTATGGACATGTGATCTGTTTTTAAAAACATGTTTTTGGTTTTGCAGAAAGAAACAACACTTTTAGCTCTTTTTGAAACACCCTTGACCAGAGGCGTACATTTCCCAACATCATAGACTCACCCTTTCCCGTGGAGGTAATGTTAAATCTTATGGCCCATCTCATTTTATCAGTATTTCTTCACAGTTGGACATAGAAGCCATATCATTAACCAACAGGGCTCACTTACCCTCCCTTCAACCACAACAGGGTCTTCACCCCAATCGACGCATTTCATGCATCTGCCATCATTTCTCTTAGATTTTCTCAAGCCAGTGCAAACATCATCTGCTATTGTACACATTTCTCTCCGCCATCATGCACTCGTCCATATTTTCCTTTCAGCTGTGTATATCATCCCGGGGGCCTGCCCTAAACTCCATCTTCTGGCCAAATCCCTCCAAACCACTATTAGCCTTGGGTCATAAACAATTTTTTGTATTTCGAGGGAATCACTTTGCTCCATTTGACTTATGGTTCCAAAGAACTTTAATACTCCATTGCTAAATATTGAGTTACACCCTTCCCGTTCCTGTCTACCAAAGGGAATTGACAAATGATATGGTGACAGGAGGCTATTTTCCCGCATCCTCTAAGACATAGTTCATCCTGAGTTCATCTCAATTTCTTCATGGGTGTCCTACTGTAGGATACTCCGTTAAAGATTTATAGCTACGCTAGTCAAAACTTAGACCTCGCAAACACTAGTCAGGCACCTCATGTGGTGGTGGCCCCTGCAGCCGATGCAGTACAGGGAGGCCCCAACCCTTTGGGTTCCCCATTCAGCCAAAGGCCAATGAATATTTGCGTGATATGGGTGACTCAGTGCCCCCATCACATTCTGCAGGGGAAGGGGGCATCATTTTTTACAACACGTTTGTCTATATGCTTCTTCCGAATCTGTCTCAACGGTCTGTCCTAGATACCTTTCCCATCTGCTGTTGGATGTTCTATTAATACGTGTAAAATAACTTGTGACACAGTCTTCTTGTGCAGTTAGGTGAATGAAATCATTTATTTTAGCAGTGAGCTATCCTGTATGTCCACTAGCTACCAGGAGTGTTTGGTTAGTGTATGTCACAGCTGTATATATTTACAATGTTCTGAATGTGCCAGATCGTATTTCCACACATCCACCTGGTTCTCACAGTCTGATGCAGCTTTACTTTGTGACCTGTGCATGCCCAGCGTCTAACGATCCTGGAACTCCCTCTGTCTGCTAGTTGTCCCCTCTCCCTTTGTCACAGAGTCCTGATTACTGACTTCATCGTCGGTCACGTGATAGGGCTCACATCCTTTCTCAGGACTCAGTGCGCACATTTTGTGTTGCCTGTGTGTCGGCCTCCTCCACCTCCCCACAGTGTGCTACTCTCCCAGATATCTTTGTGATGTAAAATGACGAATAGCACTGCTTTTGAACTGCTTTCTTGAAATCTGGGAAGAGCAAGATAATTGTGTCCTCCACCCTCATTCCCATGGCCTTGAGGTTTGAAGAATAGTATGTCTTTTTCTAAAGTTGTAAATTTGTGCAATGGTAGTTGACGGAGGAGCCCCACCTTTGGGTAGCGGGCCCAAATGTTTGAAAGCTTCCTCAGTTTCAAGGTTTTTAAGGATCAATTATTCAAGAAAAGTTTCTGTTCACTGTCCTTCCATCTGCTCTTAGACACCACTTCAGGCACATATGTTAGCGCCTCGAGCACCACTTTGCATCGCCCATCTTGCCTTACAAACATTTTCAAAGGGACTGAAGCTTGACTACTGTCCTCCGAGGAGTGAAACCTCATATGAGTTCTTTTGTGCCATTTTTACCATTGCTTCCATCCTGTCTTCTATTTTGTGGCCATCTGCCATCTGCCCAAAGCAAATTGAGGCCAATCTTAACAGTATCAATGTTCTGTTCCAGAGTCTCTTTGGATTCCCTTTCTGCAGCCAAGATGTCACCCAGGGTGTCAACCAGGGTGGGGCCAGCCCCTCTCCCAGTTCTGTCTGAGCCTGCTGAGTCAACTCTGTAATTTCCTCCATTGTTGCACTCTCCAGAAAAGCGTACACCTGATTACTTTGTTACTGGTGACTGTTATGTCTTTACCCATGATTACTCCATCAGGTTGTCGTAATCAGGTGTCCCCATTTTATTTTGAAGTTTTGTCACCCCGTCCCCTGGTGCCAGGAGGTAAGGTGGAGAGGGGGGGCATGAATATGTCAGGAACCAAGCAACTTGGGGGTCTCTAGAGAGGAAATAAGGCACGGGCACCCCTTCACCGGTAGTGCTGCTTAGGGAGTTCTCTTTCCACTGTCATTCCTAGTGGAGGGCCTGAAGGTAGAAGGCTGCCTCCTGGCCGGGGAGACCTTGGAGCCCTCTGAAGGCACGAGTGGCCTATCAGCCCTCCCTCCACAGAAGAGACGTTAAGAATGCTGGCATCATGGGGAAACTCTAGCCCTTCCCCTAACATCGGTCAATACGTAGGCAGTGCGTCCATCTGAGGCACAATCCCCCGACCTCAAGTAGGATCCCCAGGCATCCACACCCAATGCTTCCCTTGCAGCATGTCTCTTTTTTTCGTGAATTTCAGTTGATGAGGCAACCTCTATCGACTCTTCATCCCTGTGCCTAAGTTGTATCTCTTAGGTCCGTCATTGTCCCCATCCACGCCTTGCTGCCTGTCTGCTTGACCTCAGTGCCTGCTGCCACACAGATCAGCTTTTCTAAGGGAATCTCAGCTTACACCGGAACTGCGTTCCCTCTGCAGCAGTTTTGTTCTTTTCCTCGTCCTCCATGTTGGCTGAGCATCCCCAGCCACTGATGCTGTTTGGCTGTTTCAGCCCAGCCCACGATGCTTTCGGATGTTGATGTTAGGGTTGACTAGGCCAGAAACTCGCTCATTCTGTGGCCATATTGGTTGCCTCTCTTACCACCATGGCCATGTAAACTTGAAGTAGAAAAACTGTAAGTCATCACTTGTCTCTGGTCAGAGCATAATATTATCAAATTTACTCTTCAAACAGTGAAATTAGAGATCACCTCAAAATAGAGTAGAAACACATTCACAAATGGAGTAAAATAAAACCTTGTAAGTTTTACAGAAATCCGAGATAATATATTATACACTAAAGATCTACCAGTACAAGAACAAAGTAAAGTTAATCATAATTAGATTTAAGCTATCGCTGATTCACTTGTCCCTTCTACACTTAAGCCCAGGGCCTTACACAGGAAATCTGCTCCGTCTTTTATTGCACATAGCAGAACCATCCTATGATAAGATGAGTGTAAGCACAGCTACAATGAAAACGCAAAACTTGATCTATGAAAAATTGCAAACTTAGTTTAACGAGGCTAAGCAGTCATACTTTCCTAATAACATCAATACATCCAGTGGTCCCCAGACACATTTCACATTATTAAAGGGATATCTGATGGTACAATCCCTACTAAAGAAACAACTCTCTCCCAATCTGCGATCATCTAAATAAATATTTCTTAGAAAAAAAATCACCCTCTTAAGAGTGGAAGTTTCCTTTAGCCATAACAGAATTTGAGCGTAACATGTCCATTTTCTTACATTACACACCTTTCTTCCTGAAAGAACTTACCCCCGCTTTTTATTAGCTGAATTCCTGAGCCTCCTCTGATCCTTGGCACCTCGAATATTTTGAAAGAAATATAAGTTATTATTGAAGGCCTTCTGGGAACACTTCTCAATTTTTTATCAAAATAGGACGTAGTGCCACAGACCTTTAAATCAGTCATTGTAACTCTAAACAAAGCTAAACTACTCGAGAAGCATATATCAAAACAGCTATTTTCTTATCTTAATGACCCTACCTCCCTTGGTACAATTCAGGCCACCTTTAGACCACCTTATAGAACTGAACTTGTTGTCTCGCTGTTCAGGACGATCACCATATCCTATTTGTCTGCCTTAACCCCTTGGCTACGGGCATTAATCCTGTGCTAGGGGGGCGGGCGGCGCACACAGCACCCCGGTGCTGATGACGAGCTCAGCTCGTCATCAGCCACGGTGCTCGTGTGCTGATGACGAGCTGAGCTCGTCACGGCCACACCCGTTTCCTTAGAACGCTCAGCACAGCGGGGGAATTATCCCCGCGTGTGAATGTTCTAACGGCCATGACAAGCTCAGCTCGTCATCGGAATGGGAGGTGTTAAAGCAATTGGTATATATGGTACAGCCCTAACATGATTAAACTCTCAAATAGTCAGGCTCCTTCCATATATAGCACAAAATCTTGCATTAAAGTACAGAGTCCCACATGGGTCTGCTGTCTCACTCCCACTTATTCGATATATATGTAAGCCCTCTTGCAAAAAAAAATGTCAAACAATAGGACCCAACCTTTATATGGATGTAGCTGGTAAACAAATAATATTTCGGCTATGAGGACCCATTGGTTAAAGACAGACCGTACAAAGATACATGAAGATTATTCAGAACTGAATAGTCAGCAACTGGCTAAAGCTAAATGCAAAACAACAATATAGGGAGTATGGGGGTGGTGGATAGAATCCGCCTCCAGTACAAAGTGCATAGACACAGAGATTCTATCCTTAGATATATTTATATATTTATATATTTATAATTACTCAGTTGTGTGCACAGAGGTGGGGGCTGTTACTCCGGGAGATGTCCTGGAGGAACACTATGTGTCTTTAAAATACCCCTCACACACTATGAGTCCCATAGTGTCATGCTTCATCATGGGGGTCTTCCCGTCCCTCTATGTGGCGGGGCGTGCTGCGACCGACGACTACGTGGGAGCACTATATTTTGTGATAGGCTATGTGCGGTGTGGGTAATGGGAGTGGTAGGGAGTGTGGTGACTAGAGAAATAAACGTTAAAAATGTCCTGGCTAGTAGAAAAAATATATTTTATTTGCTTCTCCAGCTGGAAACATTAAAAAGGGGTTAGGTAGTGTGTCTTTAATATGCCCTCCCTGGTCGACATGTTTCGTAAGCAGCCCCCCCTGCTTTTCTCATCAGGACCATATGTGATCCCTACTACACTCAGAAAAATCTAAATATATGTAAAAAACCTATGGACTTCAAGATACTTGCTTTCTGAGACAGGCAGAATTTCCCCACCCGTGCTCACGATAAACCACTTAGGAGTTATTTTTTACATCAATTTATCTATGAACAATCATTTTTCCTCAGTTGTACTGAAAGGTACTTTTTAGTTTAAAATGCTTTATTGAGATAATAAAACAATGCAAAACATCACTACAGAGTCTATGAAAGCAGGAAATAATAATAACTTGGAAAATGAAAAAAGACAATATTACAGAATATCCTTATGAAATAAAACCGTACTTAATACAAATGCATTTTTCGAACTTTTTTGTAAAGAAAGAGAAGGAAAAAAGAAAAGAAAAGAAAAAGAGGAAAGAAAGAAAAAGGGATAAAAAAAGAGAGAAAAGGAAAAACAACACAGTATGAAGCAACTATTAGATCTCTTTAAATAACAATATAAAAAAGTTAAGTTAACTTCCTAGATAAAACGGTAACCACAATAAGTCTGTTTTAATCAACAAAGGAGTGGAGGTAGCATAAGCTCTATCCATTCTATGGTGATGACAAAGTAGATTCCACCATGCTTGAAAGGACATTTTTGAGGCGTCTTTCCAATTGGAAGTAATAATCTGAAAGGTAATGCCAATGAATAGGTTGACAAAATTACTAACATCCTTATAATTGTCAAATGCAGGGGAAAGATTACCTAAGAAAACATGTTCAATCTGGAAAGGAATGTCTGTCAAGAGAATATCATTTAGCTGAGACCATACTTTAAACCATAAATCATTAATTGGGGGACACTGAAAAAACATATGAAGGAGGTCACCGTTTACATGAGGGCATGACCAGCATTTAGGGGAGTCAAGCAGTTTAAATCTGTAGAGGCCGCTGGGGGTAAAAAATAATCTGTTGTAGAAATAATATTGGGACTGTGTCGTACTGGCTCAGCGAGAAGTGGTGTGAATCTCGGACCAAAGAGCGTCCCAAGTGCGTACGGGGAGATCAATGCATAGGTCTTTTTCCCATAAGAGTTCTAAAGAAGACTTGATTCTAAGTGTTGGGGAATGAGATATCAATTTGTAAATGGTGGCTGCTTTAAATTGAATGGAAAAGTCAATAGGAGAAGGAGAAAGGGGAAGGATCAGAGGAGGTAGTGGGTATAGGAGTAGTAGGGAAATAGTAACAGGTGAGGGTATCTTTGAGTGAGTTATAATGGGAGGAATAACATGTTGGAATATTATAAAGGGATTGAAGTTCAGAAAAAGACAAAAAGGCATCGTCTTTTGTCAAATGTTGGGGAGTGTTAATCCCTTTATCGATCCACTCCTTCCAAAAGAGGGCGCGATTATTGATCTTAAAATGTTTATTGCACCAAAGAGGGATATCCAAGGAGCGGGAAGTGGGAGAGAAGTGAGCTGAAAGCAAGGTTAGAACTTAAGCTTTAGAATGAACAAGAGTGGGGAAGGACAATCGTTTTGGAGGTAAAGTAATCCGAATGGCTGAAAGAAGAGAAAAAGGAGAACATTGTGCCAACTCTAAGGCACTCCACGCTGTGCGTGATGAGGAATTGGAGTCAGACAGGAAGGTCCAGATTTGCTTCAAAGAAAAAGCAGAGTGACGTCTAAGATGGGGAAAATTAACACCTCCTAAATCTTTAGGGAGTTGAAGATGAGCAAGCGAAATTCTGGTTTGCGATTATTCCAGAGAAATTTGATAAGTAGGCTGTTGATAGTACGGAAAAAGGTGTTAGGAAGAGAGATGGGAAGCATAGAGACGTACAAATTAATAATAGGGAGAAGTATTATCTTAATCGTGGCAAGTCTGCCCCACCATGAGAGGAAAAGAGGAGACCAACTGTCAGTGAGGGCCGTGATCTTTTTAAGAATTTCGGAGTGATTAAGTTTAATTAGATGCTTTAGATTATTACAATATAAAATACCAAGACATTTGATATGAGAAGAGGTCCATTCAAAACCAGAATCAGTAAACATAGAGGAGAGGCAGAACTTATTTAGAGGAAGCATTTCAGATTAGTCAACATTTAGCTTATAACCCGAAACACTGGAATAATCTCGTAATAAAGAAAAAAAAAGGCCAGAAGGGAAGTGGATGGGTTAGAAATAAAAAGAAGGATGTCATCATCAGCATAAGCAGTAAACTTTATATCCACACCTTGATAGTTAATTCCCGTATAATCCTTAGAGCGTTTAATAGTTTCTTAGAAGGGTTCAAGAACTAGGATGAAAAGGAGGGGAGAGAGAGGGCAGCCCTGTCTCGTGCCTCTAAGAAGAGGGAAATATCGAGACTAAGAACCATTAACCCAAACTGAAGTGGAAGGTGAAGATTATAGAAGCTTTATAAATTTAATGATAGTGGGGCTGAATCCATGCCACTTCAGAGACCCAAATATGAAATCCCAGCTGACCCTATCAAAAGCCTTTCCGGCTTCTAAAGTTATAGCTGCAATAGGGCAATCAGATTTCGAAGCTAAATGTATAATATTGAGCAGGGTACGCAAATTATCTGTAATAGAGCGACCTTTCACAAAACCCGATTGATATATGTTGACAAGATTGGGGATGACTTTGTTTATGCAGAGAGCGAGAAGTTTAGCGACTATTTTACAATCAGTATTAATTAAGGAGATTGGTCTGTAGTTCTTGCACAAGGAGGGGGCTTTATCCTTTTTAGGAATGAGACACAACATTGCTTGCGTAAAAGAACCATGTTATTCACCAGTTCGCAAAAAGTAGTTAATCAGTGACAAAAGATGGGGAATCCAGAGTGCCTTGAAATATAGAAAAAAACGGACAGAGAAACCGTCTGGCCCTGGCGTTTTATCTTTTGGTAATAGAGCCATTGCCTCAGTTAATTCCATTGCAGAGATGGGAGCATCAAGAGAGGTAAGATCGGGGATGTTGTCTGGAGATTTGGGAATGTTGTGGAAGAAGGAATCAAGAAGATCAGAGGATGGGGAAGTTTCGGGGGTATAGAGAGAAGAATAATAAGTGGAAAAGCAATCAAGTATAGAAGATTCCGAAAAGTGCAAAGTTCCTGAGTCATCTTTAATGGCGGCAATTTTGGATTTTTGTTTTTTAATCTTAAGATAGTTTGCTAGGGATCTATCCGCTTTGTTACGACCACCATACAGAAGTGGAAGCACTCTGAGGTCCGAGTCTATGCACCCTTTGGATATTAAAGTCCATTGTCTTAGGAAGACCAATAAGTTGAAGAACTTGAGTTTTCAAGAAGGTAATCAAGTCCGTGCCTTCAGTATTCTCTGGAATACCATAACTATTCAAATTATTGCTCCTGTTGCGGTTTTCCAAATCCTCTGTGGTCTTCTTCAGTTGATTGACTTCTTTAGTGAGAGTCTCTACTTTAGCAATTACATCTTGAGCATCACTGACTTTCTGTTCAACGTCTGAGAGTCTTAAATCAAGATTAGCCCATTTTTCTTCCATACGTTGTAATGTAGCCGCCGTTTCAGACATGAAAGGGCGAATGAGGCGCAATTCTTCCATTCCATAATGTCCTCTAGAGTGAGAGGTGACTTGGAGGGTGAAGGCGGATCATTTTTAAGACGCTTGCCTGTTGCAGCATTGGCATCCTTGCGCCCACCAGTAGCGGAGCCCTGAGATTTGTGAGAATGCTCCATAATTGCTTAAGAACGGGGTGATATGTGTAGTAGATAACCGTTGCTTGCTATTGGAATAGCAACAGTTAAAAGTGCGTCAAAAACCCCAAATATAGCTGCAGGGTAGCACAATGGGAGAATTAAAAAAATTGGCAAGAGAAAATAATGAAAGCTATAATGAGCAGTACATTGGAACAGTATCTATATCACCAAAATGAATCGAGAAATGGTGATGCAATGAAACTGCGCAACCCCTTGGTTATATTAAAAAGACAGCAAAGGAGATAAAAATACCTCATTTGTACACTAAAAAACAATGCACATTTGCTAGAATATCAAGGGGAGCAATTTAGGGGAAGGAAGGTAGCGTTGGAAGATCGCGCTGACTGGGATTCTAGCGCGTCAAAGACAACAGCTAAAATGGCGGCCGCGGGATCGCGGAACAAATAAATGCCCAGAAAGTGAACATTCAGACCGCAACAAGGTCTAATACTTGCTCTGATCAGTCCCCCAGCATTCCGACATCGGATTCCATCATCTGAGCAAAGCGGGAGGTCATGCGAGAGGTCCCGGGTAACTCGAGCGATGCTCGAAGCGGCGGAGCTCCTCAAGAGGTGGCCATCTTGCGTCGCCGCGCCGAACTTCTACTGAAAGGTACTTTTTAATAAGTCTTCCTGTTTCTAACCAGTGAAAGCAAACCACGTCTGTACCTGTCCTAATTTAATTCCATCTAGACTCTGCTAACTCTCTATATATGTTGGTGCTCCCGCCTATAAACTCCAGAAGTTATAACTGTTCAGAATAATGCTGCAGCCTTGATACTGGAACTCCTAGATTTTCTCATGTCCATACACTAGCTTCCAATAAAAGAGTTAATAAACTTTAAGAACTTGAGCATTGTTGCACATTCCTTTCACAGGCAGACCCATATTTTCATTAGCCACAGAACTAAAAAGTTATATGCCACAATCCAGTACAGCAAATCTGCTAAGGTCTAGGATTCTTTGTCTAAAAAATTTCATGCCAGTATTTTTAGGACCATGGCTCTTCATAAAAGCTTCTAATTGTTTAGTAGTGCTAATGTACTGGGGATGAGGTGTATCGGCGATGGCCATTCCCAATTTACCTGTTTTGACTGACCCCCCCTTGCTTATAACCTTTATTTTGCTCCTGGGGAGATTAATCTCAGCTCCTTTGGCTGGAATCAGGGACGCTCCCTTCTCCTGGGGGATTTTTTTTAGGATAGAGAATTACGGTTGAAAGAGGACTTGGTTACTGGGTTCACCCTTTCCTGCCAACATGACTTCCATCTGACACAGGCCCTTCATTAGGCCAGCACACTCCCGGCATGTCTGGCATGTCAACAAAACGTCATACCCATAGAGTTCATTTACTTGAATAATATGCGCTGCAAAGGAATTTCTTGGCCTATCACCCTCTGCTACAGTGGACTCCCCTTAAAAAACATTCATATGTATTAAAGTGGGAAAGGGATTTGGCTACAGAGCTGTCAGCCGACACCTGGGGGTGACAATCAGGCAGAGGGCAGAGTGGTCATCAATTTGCATTCACTATAAGGGAAACGCCTATAAGATACTTACTCGCTGGTACTTAATGAATATTCTTCTGGCCAGGATGTGTGGGGCTCTGATTTATGTTGGAAGGGATGTGGTGAGAGGGGTACCTTTCTACACACCTGGTGGGCACAACCTAAGATCCAACCTTTCTGGGTAGAGGTACAGAGTATCATATGAGTCTTTACCAACGTCCTCCTCCACCTTCACCCGCAGCAATTTTATTAGGTGATCCTGGGGCAGATCGTATTTTTACCTCATCTATCCCTCAGAGTCAGCTTTTATCTCAGATACTTCTTGCAGCACAACTTTGTGTGACGCAGGTCTGGAAGAAACCGCTATCCCCTCCTGTAGCAATGTCGTAGGGAATGTTTGGGCTCTATATGCCATTGAGAAGTTGGCTGCTCTTCTTCGGGACAGGATGGCTAACTTTGACACAACCTGGCGTCCTTTTACCACCTACGGTATTTATTTATTTAATGTTTTATATAGCGCAAACATTACTCAGTTCGGTATCAGAGCGCTTCACAATTCAATAGCATTATACTTCCAAAATATAGTTTGACTATCAAGCATTAATATTCACTTTTAAGTGGAAGGGATTTGTACATACAAATAATACATGTCCTAAAGATTACTAGAGATCAACTTGCATTACAATAGTATGTGTCCTAAATATTACACCATGTGACATTTTAGAAATACTTGTCCTTCGAATACCCTGTATCATTTAGTACAGGGACTGTTTGTAGCAAACCGACTGATTATAGAATATAGAGCTAAATCTAGGAGTATGATCTGTGATGAGCGATAAGATAGTTTTATCTCCTATAAATTGGAGGATCTGTTATTTTGCATTTATGTAATCTCCTGGAACAAACAAATTATTGAAAATCGAGAGATTGTCTGTTAGTCTAAAATAAGACCATAGATATGTTCAGTCTGCTGTTAGTTATGGAAGGAATTTGCTTATTAGAAAGGTCTTAGCTTCCTTTTTGAATACTGAAATGGTCGGGATTCTTCTAATGTTAGGGGGAAACAAATTCCATATTCTTGGTGCAGCTCCAGAGAACATGTTCTCTTCTTAAGGAAGAATGCAGGTTTCAGTTAAAGATCTCTGGTGCTCCAAGAGAATCTGCTGCCTCCAAATATCGTAATTTGATTTTCTGGGCTAGATATAGTGGTGCTTTGTAGTGTATTACTTTGTATGTGGTGCATGACATTTTTAGTTGGATTCTTGCTTCTTATGGCCGCCAATTGAGCACTTTCAGATGTGGAGTGATGTGGTCAAATTTTCTAGAGCTTGTTATGAGTCTTGCGGCTTACCGGAGCTGTTGAGATCTTGGGTAATCCTGATAAAGTTGTGCATCCGTACTGAATCCTTGAGATGACTAATGCTTGGACTGCCGTTTTAAGGTCTGATGTTTCGATGAATGGTTTCAGTTTTCTAAGATAGCTTCAATGAAAGCAGGCATTTTTTGCCATCGTGTTGATGTGGGTTTGCATGTTTAGGTTCTTATCCAGCGTAATTCCTAGAGACTTGGTTGAGTCCAGTAGGATCGGAGTACAATTTAGTGCAGTGATCATCTTGGTCCATTCCTTTATCATCGTGGAGCTTTTAGGGGGGGAAATCAAAAGGATTTCTGTATTCTGTGAATTATCTTAAGATGGTTGTTTGTTAGCCATTTAACGGTCCTCTTTAATGCTTGGTTCATGGTCCTGATCTCTTCCAGCGATGTAATCTGAATATACATCTATGTGTCATCTGCATACATGTGGAAGGAGATGTTCGCCTGCTGTAATATTTCGGTTAGTGGTTAGACATACAGATTAAATAGTGATTGGGATAGTTTTGAGCCCTGTAGTACTCTAATTTGATTATGGGATGATAAAGGCAGCTTTTGATTCACCAGAAACCTTTACGATCTGTTCTCTAAGAAAGATTGAAATGACTTTCTTATGCACCACATTTAGTCTCATATATCTTTCCTTGTTGATATGCACATAAATGCTGTAATAGAAATTAATCACAAGTAAACTCAAAAGTCCTCACTCAAACTTTTGTGGTACTAATATAAGGCGGGCCTTGCGCTATATAGAAGTTCATACATGCCATGCACAAGCTGTGAATCCCATGTATATTTGTCAATGATGACTATTCTCATCAACAAGCCAAAAGGTATCACCAAACATTAGATTCAGAAAACCCTTTCTTTTTTGTAATGGGAATATGCAGCCAATGGACCCAAATCAGCAAAAATAAAAAATCCTTTAGGTAAACGTTAGTTACTCACAAAAGAAAATGTTAATCTAAAAGTGTTCATTTATCTCCCAAGTTTAAATGTCACAAGGAAATTCCTCCCCCAATAAAAATAGATGAACCAGTCTTGTATTTTGAGAGTAGACAAGGAAATGGAACGCAGCATCAAAAGGTCAAAATGGGAGCCGATCTGGCACAACTCGAGAATAACCTACAGGGGCAAAACACTGGCAAACAAAGAGTGGTATGAGAGAGGGATCACAACTCCTGCTCAATTAGAAAAAGAGGACACCCCGCTTACATTTGAGACGCTGAAAAAGACCCTCAACCTACCTAACATTGAATTCTACGAATTTCTTAAGATCAAAGCTGCCATCGCTAAAGCAAAACTCTCCAAAGGGAATCCCTCCATCATAGATTACGTGCAAAACCTCAACTGTATTGTATTATACTTGTAAAATCTTTTTTCAATAAAATAATTTTGAGATAAAAAAAAAAAGAAAAGCAGGAAGTAAAAAAAAACACTCTATGATTTAGCACCACCTCCATACAGAAGAAGTAAGAAATCAAATAGTCACTTATCAGTATAATGTAATAAGCCCAGCACACACTGCCAACAGGATACGAATTACAGCTAAACAGCTGTCCTTAGCAACAGGCTTGTAGAGTGCAAAAGGTCAGGAGACTTCCAGGAAGGACAAATGAACTGAAATAAATCAAGTGCTCCTCGCCCTGCAGAAAATGAAAAGACACTAGCTGGTGTGTATCAAAGAACAACCAGAGAAATCCTCCCCATGAAATTTAACAAGAACTTTAAAACTACAGAAAAAGCAAACCTCCTTTGGCCACCAGAATGTATAGTTCCTTTTACAAGAAACATTGAAATGCTGCCAAAAATCGGCATCCCAAATCCTCACTTCTTCAGCTCCACTGAAGAAAATAACTAACTTCACAGGTGAATGGAATTACGCACATCTGCCTACATGTAAGTACTTTATTTATAGTCACGCCCCCTCATGACTGATGGAGCTGTTTACAATGGACCATGGGAGTTGTAGTGAACTTCATATATGCACATAAAGAAAATAACATTGTATTACCTTTGTCTTTTATTGTGGGGTTCTTGAGCCTGCATATGAAACTTGAAGTCGCCTATGCCTGCTTTTTCCTTACAATTGCGGCTTGAAGGCTCAAGGTTCAAAATAACTTTATTTGGCTTCAAAGACCATCAATATTTGACAAACATACATTACACTCTAAAGAATGTTATCCATGACATATTTGTGCAACAGCATAAATAAACTCGCACAAAACAAAGATTTCAAAGCATTCCAGCAGTTAAAAAGGGATATAAATCTTGGTATAAAGTACTTGATACGACAGGCTATAACATCAATCCAAACATTTCATTGATACATAACAAATAATGTTTAAACAGTTGCAACATTCACGATCATCTATTGTGATTCATAACTTTTTCTATTGGCCAATGCAACATTAATAAAAATGAATCACAGCAGTGCAAATATCTAGGGTAGCCAAAGAGTGCAAGACATTAAAGCCTTCAATATAAGTACAAGGCCGTTTTTTCCTCAAAAGTGGGGCTAAAAACTTTCCCCTCTGCTCTTCATAAAGGGGGCAGAACAACATAAAGTGCAGGGTGCTCTAGCTGCCAAATTATCACAAGGCCAAGGTGTGAGTTTGTCGACCTAACCTGACTGTTTTCAAAATGCCACTAGAAAGTGGAAAATGCGTCAACAAAATTTGGTTAGAAGGAATCGAGTCTGGGCATTGGTATTATAATTTAAATAAAATTGCTTTTGTACAGGGAACAAAGGTGAAGTACCTGACACCTCTCCATGCGAGCGATGCTCGCTTGCCCTATAATATTATGTCTTTTTTATAGTGACTTTCGCATTTGAGTTAATACTAGCTGGGTTATCATAATAGTGCCCCAAGTCTATCTAATGAAGTCTATCTCTCACGAATCGGAGCCAGGGGATCGACAAGGCACTATATAGATGGATACAATCCTCAATAATGTCCCCAGTAAACGTAAAATCCTCAGACAGCCAGATTTTTGCCCATAGAAACAGAGGGGCAATATCTATTTGATCCTCTAAAAATTCCAGCCCCAATTCATGGTGGCAAAAGAGTGAGAGGGCACTATTAGGGGTCATCAATAGCCTTTTAATAAATTTGTCTTCCACAACCTGTAGGTGGTGGCTTTTGAGGTAACCCCAAACTGTTGTCCCGTAGGATGCGACAGATAGACATTTGGTTTTGCATAAAGTAACCCGCTCTGCCACCGGCTTGTGACCTAATATACAGGCAAAGCGGAATAGACCCTCCACAACCCGGCTAGCATGTTGCACCCTGGCAGTGACTAGTGGACCCCAATTCATAGTATTATTAAAATTATTCCCCAAGTATGTAAATTTAGTCAGCTTATCAATAGTCTTGCCCCTTACAGCAAACGTTCTTGTTGTAGTAGATTTGGGGCCACACACCGTAATATAAGATTTAATAAATTGGCGTTTAAATCAAGGGCCGACATAAATTCCGTAAAAGCATTAAGTGACTTTGGGAGGATGTTTGCTATCAAAGCCATTAGCACAGTGTCATCCGCATACGATAGTAGTGAGACCGGGTTGCCACCAATTAGGGGAAAGTAAATTTCCTGGTCTATTAAAAATGCCCCTAGGACATTGGTATACATTAAAAAAAGGAATGGAGCTAAAATGCACACCTGCCATACACAGTCTGTAGAGACAATATGTCTAGTATTTTCCCCCTGGGGACCATATCGCATAACAACAGTGGTAGAGGTATGAAGCCTGCGCAAAAGGGAAATTAGAGCTTTCTCAACACCAATTGTCCCCATTAGTGCCCACAACTTCTCTCGATTAACAGTATCAAAAGTGCTGGACAAGTCCATGAAGACCAGGTGGATTGAAACCCACCTCGCCCTCATGTACTTGCCCATAATCAGGGACAGGCTAAGGTACTGCTCTGTAGTGCTCAACCCCCTCCTGTAGCCATATTGCATCCTCGACATGATAACTGTGTTGGTTGCCCAGGTTTCGAGTTGTGCGAGGACGACCCTCCCCAAAACTTTAGCCGGAGCATCAATAAGGGAAACTGGCCATAGCAGGCAGGATCACTCCTATTACCCTTTTTGAACAGAGGAACCACAATGGCCATTTTCCATGACACTGCGATGGGCCAGTCACCACTGATTTAAAAGCATTGGTCAGCAGGCGTGTCCAAAAATTGGGGTAGCTTTTAAACAAATCCAAAGGGACTCCGCTGGGGGCTGGCGCTTTCATACAGATTCCTTTTGCTAAGGCCTCCTCAACCTCAGCCACCGGGAGGGATGCACTGAGGGTGGATCCTCGAACTGAACACAGTTTAAATTAAATATAGCTGAGAAATGGGATTCCCAAGCATCCCCCAAAGATCAGGGAGTCCATATGCTCAACCTCGTCCATAAGGAAGGGGTGATTCCAAAACTTTTAAAGTCTTTGAGGACACTGGCTCTCTCCAAATCATCCCAAGCTAATCTCCTCAGTTCTTCTTTTCTTTGGTTAATAACACTTTTATATGCCTGTCTTGCGCTTTTAATTCATGTTCTATCATGAGGAGTAGCATGGAGGGACATTTTAAGATTCTTTTGGACTCTGGAGCACTCTTTATTAAACCACCGCCTCTGTCAGGGTTCCCTTATCTGTCTTTTATCTACATCTGCGCTAACCAGTTCAAAATCGTGGAAAACCTCATCTGGTGGAGCATCATGTTGAAGGCATTTCAAAATAGAGTCCTCATTTGCTGCCACAAATTTTCCCTCAAGTTTAGCAGGGTTCATTTTACCCCATTTTTCAGATTGAGCTATATTCTTGGTAGTGCTAATGAGGTTATACAAAGAGATACCAGATGGTTCTGCGGGTAGTTTGCTACCAATGTCAATAGCATCTGGGACTCTCTCTAGTTTGATGCGTTGTAAACTAGATCTTCTCGTTTCGGCTGTACTACCCACACATACGGGCAGTCAGTCGAATTCACTCAATCCAGAGAAAGCATCAAAGCGGTTAGAATGGATAAATGCGGACTGGGTGTGTGGGAATCTACTCTGATATATCAGTATGGGCTGTTGTCTTATGTTGGTCCCCTGATTGGGAGGATAAAAAAAACAGAGTGGACGAGCCTTAATCAATTCACTAGTTGAATTTCTGAGGTGTATCAGGGCAAAATGCGCAAACCTCACATTGCTAAAATTAAGCAAAACACAATCCCCATCCACACATTTAGCCGTGTGGCCCAACCAGCTCACCCGCCTTGCCATAATAATATGTTCAGGCCACAACACCAATGCGCAGATTTGTTGATTAGCCTCTGGCAACTTTCTTGTTGTCCAGGGAGGAGATGGGTAAGCCCTGTCAAGATCAATGTGTAAGATGTGCACTGGGCCATTTGTATTTGTAAAGCCTTGTGGCGGTCTCCCCCCACTCAGAGGGCTAGGGCTTGCTCGATTTATAACCCATGTCTCCGCTTTCGGTTATCCCCCAAAAGATTCCTTTCCCCGCACCAAATCCCCAAATGTTGGAGGCATTGAATTGTTATTGGCTTTAGTGGGGAGGAGCTCTTCGGAGAAGATCTGGTTATTTGTAATAGATGGACCGCTTATAGGTGCCGACCCACTCAAAGAGGAACCACAGGTAACATCATCTATCCTTTTATTAGTGCTACTTGGTAGGGTTTCCATGTTGTCTTGTTTTCCAGTTGTCATTATTTTCCCTGAACCATTCAATAATCGGACTAACTGCTCTTCTATGCAAGCTAGATGGGCTAAAATGGGTGCCAAGGCCTCCTGTACTGCTTTATTGAATTTGTCAGTGGATATGTCCATTTCAACCTGTGCAGGGATCTTTCCTCCTCCAGCACAAGATTTACGTGGGTGAATTTGTTTAGGTCTCCTAACCCTTGTTGAATAACCCTCCAGTCTATGGTCAACCCCTGCCCC
This sequence comes from Lissotriton helveticus, assembly GCF_964261635.1. Classification (NCBI taxonomy): domain Eukaryota; kingdom Metazoa; phylum Chordata; class Amphibia; order Caudata; family Salamandridae; genus Lissotriton; species Lissotriton helveticus. The sequence goes on along the minus strand of NC_136059.1, from coordinate 2,123,525,615 downwards.
GGCCAATTCGGTACACTTCCTCTTTCCTCCTGTTGCAATCTGGGACCCAGTCTACCGTAATTGCACAGGGGGTAAGCTCAGCTCCATTTTGTGTGAGACATAGATCTCCCTGGTCCAGGACTACAACAGTTGGTGAAAGTGGGACTTGTAGCCCCTGAGCAACATCAGTATCATCCACGGCTATATAAGAATCAGAAGTGGCGGAGCTGGTAGTTCAGGGAGTGGGGCAAATGAGAGTCTAGGCTCAGCCTTTTCTATTTCCTTATTAATAGCCCCAAAATGCTTCACCAAATTGTATCTTGTCATCTTTATCCCGGAATACAGGCAGGAAGAACAAAGAGGGTAGGCCCAGCCCAGCCTCCTCCAGGCTCCAATGGGCATGGATGGTCACCCTTGGCCCAGGCTTTGCCCGGGTGTGCCCGCCTACCTTCTGTGCTGCAGGAGCCCTGAGCTGTCTTTATGCAGCCCCAGGCATAGGAAGACCATGTTGGTGCCTCCTGGCATTAGGGCTGCTCAGGAATGGAGTCCCCAGTGAAAGTGTGGCATGGGGCTGAGAAGGGCTCCCGTGTTGCGGGAGCCCTGAGCTGTCTTTATGCGCCTCTGGGCATTGAAAGACCACATTGGCACCTCCTGGCAATAAGGCTGCTGGGGAATGGAGTCCCCGGTGAAAGTGTGGCCTGTGGCCCGAGCTGTCTTTATGCACCTCCGGGTGCGGGAAGACCACATTGGCGCCTCCTGGCACTAGGGCTGCTCAGGGAATGGAGTCCCCAGTGAAAATGCGGTGTGCGGCTGAGAATATAACTACATTGCCATGCCTTAAATCCCCCTTTTATTGCCTAAAGGTCACCCTTAAGGTAGGGCCTAGGTAGCCCATAGAGTAGGTGCATTATAATTAAAAGGTTGGGCATGTACTTTTAAATTATACATGTTCTGCAAGTGAAAACTCCTGAATTCACTTTTCACTACTGTGAGGCCTATCTGCTTTACAAGATAACATGTGTTTTCCGTATTACATTTAATAAGTGCTAAATTTTGATTTGGAACAGATATGCATTTCATATTTGGTATCTATGGAATTGTAGTTAAAAATCCTCTTTAATTGTAAAGTCCGAGTACAATTTTGAGAATGGCACTTTTAGAAAGTTGGCATTTTCCTGCCCTTTGCCAATTGTTGCCTGCAGCCTGTCCTAGGTCACATGACTGGGTGTAGTTGACAATTAAACTTTGTGAATTTCTTTCATACAGTCACACAATAGACGGACTAGATGTGCCTAAACTCGCCATCTTCTGGTGCGATAGGGGGATAGAGCTGGTCACAGCCCCTCTTGCAACTAAATAGGCTGTGCTCTACCTTCACACAAAGGGCTTGACAACATTGCATTGTTCCTGCAGCCAGCCTGGAGCCAGAGCATGGGAGTCAGGAAATTCCAAGAATTTAGAGAAACCGCTACAAATCATTCTTACTTCAAATTGGGCATCAGGTATACTTATTGGACCTCAGTCCCCCAGCCCTTCAGTACACATGTGAACCTGTGGAAGAGTCAGAAAAAGGACTGCTGTGCTGCTGTGCTGCAGAAAGGACTGCCACTTTGCTTACTTGCTGTTCTGCCCTGCTGTCCTCTTGACTGAGTTAAAAGGACTAGAATTGCATTTTGAACCCAGGACCACCAGAAGGACTCCAAGAGCTAGTTGGCTGGCCTCCTGATCAGAAGCTTCAGGGAACAACCAGCTTTCTCCATCTTGAGCCCAGCACCTAGACTCTGCCAGATGTGAGTTCTGTCCTCTCAGGTGGTGCCACCCCAGTCCTTGAAAGTGGGCCTGAAGGTGCTCTGTCATCCCATCTGTAGTGCAAGCAGCACCAATGCATTGCTTCCCAAAAACTCTGCATCGGAGCCGCTGCGCAACATAGTATCTAACTCTGCATCAGGACTGCTGCCTGACACATCCATGGTGCAGGAATTCGCATCACCGCCCGTAGCTTCCCAGGAACCAGCATTGCGCAGCGCATCTTCGATGCAGGACTTCGCATCGCAAGCCCCTTGTCAATGGCATCCTCAACGGTATCTTCGACAACGACGCTGGCCTCCACATCGCAAGCCCTGCAGCTTCTTCGGAACCAGTCAGCGTGCGACAAATCTTCGAAGCAGGACTTTGCATCACAAGTCCCTCCTTGACAGCATCCTTGCCAGTGACACAGGATCTCACATCGCATCCTCACAGCTCCTAGGAACAGTCGTTCCATAATGCATCCTTAATGCAGGAATCTGCAATGCTCTCCAGGCAGGGTTTAATGTACCCCTTGATGACTGGGCCTAACTGGGTCCCTGTAGCTGGCACACACTGAACTTGTGGGCTTGTCCTTGTCTGGCACAACGATATAATTAGGCTGTGGGGTTTTAGGTTTAAACCTATAATAACTGTTAAAACCCCACTGAAAGAGAAATAGCCCTCACCAGTGAAAACATATAAACACTGAAAAAAACACCTGCACAACCACAAACTAAATGCCATTCAAAGAAAAGAAAAAGAGAGTGAAAGAGTCGATTTCTTTCTTCCTGAAGGGGCCAATACAATATAACTTTGTTATACAAGCTAGCAGTAAGAAAGACTGGGCTAACATTCTGCTTGAGTTTTGTTGTTTAGGGATGGCACTAAAATATTGTTTCCTCTTCCTTTTGCTTTTTTCAGTTTTGTGGTCTTTGGTCTAAAGATGCAGGGTTTAGAAGCATGTTTTAGGTCTAGGTTTAATTATTTTAAAAACTGTAGACAATCAGGAAATATCAAAAGCATATTTGATATTTTGGCTGCATTTGATTCTTTCACTGATAGATAAAATGGCCGGTTTCATAAGAATCTTTCCTACTGTGTTTCATCACATTTACCCACAGAGAAGGGGTAAAAACCCTTAATACATCAGCCCCCAGTTTCTAGTGGGTCAGTATTGATAGTAGGTGAAATGCCAATGCCTCAGGCTGTAAACATTCAATGCAAGCTATAGTGACAAGTATATGTAAAAAGAGCGCTATCACCAAGCATCTGGGTTAGTGGTGAAAATATGACACCAGATTTTTGGAAAACATGAAATGCAGTGTCACTTGGAATGCTCTGCACAAAAAAGGTTCTGTCCAAGTTCAACAAGGATTGGAGTGATATTGTTTATGTTTGCAGTGATTCAGCTACGTATATGAAAATATTGTGTGATGACCTGTCAAAATGGATACCTGAGCTGAAGTGAATCCCTGTAAGAGATCCTTGCCACTTGTTGGATTGTATGATGAAAGCATCTTTATAATCTTCAGAGTTAATGAGTGACGTTATTGACTTTTTAGTCCATTCTGGTGCACTGTTTTCTTATGCACAGGAACTAAAACGCTAATATTTATCATTCTGTGGTTTGTGTGGCATCAAAGAAAGAGTCATCCCAACTATGTCCCTTACCTGATGGTACACAGTCCAAGGGGCTATGAAAGCTATATTATTCATGTGGCAACCAATTACAGAATTTTTGCTGAGTGATAATGCCAAAGGCAAGAAATGTGAGGATCTTTGGGCACATATTGATAGTGATGTGAAAAAAGTACACTCTACTGCATTCTTACATTTTTACAGGAATACATAACTGCTGTAGTGGACATAATAAAAGACTAGAGTCTGAAAAAACCCTTGTCTGCCAAGTGTTCATCATAATTGGTGAGATGTGAAACATCTGCTTGAGAGTAGGCTGGGCAACACCTTTAGTGACTTTGGCACTGCAACATGTTCCATGTTAAGAGTGCTTGCAACTTGGTAAGCAAAGTAATGTTGAAGAGCAATTCAGGAACGTTTATTTTCCAATGTATAAGAAATGGCTTGCAATGATGCATAGAAATGTCCCTTCACCACCAATGTCATTTGAAGGCAATGAAACTTCACTGTGGTACTCTGTACAAGTTCTAGATCCCTTCAGTAAAGGGGAATTTCCTCCGTAGTTTCAAAAGAGCTACTTCATTTTTGACCGCCTCAATAACTAAGAGCATAAGTGCCCAGCTCAACGCAAATGTTGCAGAACCTGCCCTGAGAATCACAATCTTCAAGTGCATCAGTATTGGCATGAAAAGCTATGTCAGTGGCCAGAGTTAACAAATTGTGTACTGGCTGTTTTGGCGTTGCCCGTCACAAGTGGCAATGTTGAGAGCGCCTTTTCACAGAAGTTCGCATGGGAAAGAAAGAGCGAGTGCACAAGACCAAAGACTTACTGAAGTATTGTATGGTGTACTACAATAAGTTTAATTTGCAAAAATCTATTTGGACCTCATATAGACTTTACTTACACTGTTTATATACCATGTGCTATCAGCGCAGAAAGCACGCAATAATAAAAGCAAAACGTTCTATAACCACCCGAAAAACACTTTTCCGCTGTTTTTAGTGGCACAAAAATGTGTAACCACTGATGACAACTGTTTTTTTAAGGTATTGAAATCACTTAAAAACACTGAATAAAACCAACCAGAATTTACCAAAAATAGAAACTGAAAATAGGAAAACCTAGATATATTCACAGTTGGCGCTTTGTGCATTTTGGCGCTATTTTCACTTATATCTATTGAATTGCATTTCACTGGTTCTGCTAATTGGATTTTTGTCATTTTGTTCTTAAATTATTTATTCAATATTACTCTATTTTATAAAATTGGTGTGGGATTTTTCTTGTGTCATGTTTCAATTTATTACTGTTCGAAGTACTGCATAAATACTTTACACATTGCCTCTAAAATAAGCCTGACTGCTTTTGTGCCAGTTACCAGAGGGTTAAGCACAGGTTGATTTTGGGTTTGCTTGTGACTTCACTCTGACAAGGATTTTTGTTGCTGTCTGAGTAGGGTTTCACGCCCCTCAACCGCTAATCCAGTTTTTTACACAACCATATTTAAAGCACACACAATCAAAAGAAAACAGAAGATGAATGGTATACAATGACTGGGCCTAGTTCCTCAATAGTGCAAGTGTAAAAAGCAAAAAATTATTGATAAAAAAATGGGCAAATATAATGCCCTTTCATTTTTTTGTTTTAAGTCTTTAAAAAATACATATACACATACAAGGCCTTTAAGCCAGCCCGCTTCATCCGTTGATCTGCTGTAACTTCATTCACATTTTCTTCCACCCATCACAACCTACAGCATAGGGCAATGTACTAGCCCACTTCAGCCATTGGCTTCACTCTGTGTGAGTGACAACATTTTTCGCCGTTAATGTTTCCTTCCTCATAGAGAGAGAGGACTGCCACTGAGAGAAAGTAATCATATTCCATCTTTGGTCATCACCACTTCACACAGCACTGCACACCAGTACCTCAGGGAGCACTTGGAAGTGGTGAAGAAAGTGGCACTAGCACAGGCTACTTAATGTTGGCAAGCAGTGAGAGATAACTATTAAAATGGGATGTGAGGTGCAATCTGGACGGCCGTATTTCAATTGTCTATATGGGGAAACATCCTTTACAACGCAACTTTTACCACGCATTGCCTTTACGACGCAACTTTTACAATGCAAACCATTACAACGCATTGCGCTGGGGGCGCTCTAGGATAGGGAATAGGTTTAATTTACTATCCAACACCTTCCCTACTATCCACGGGGACTGGAGTTGGAATAGTAAATTAAACTATTCACTATCCAGCGCCCCAAAGCACTATGCGTTGTAAAGGCATGCGTGGTAAAAGCATGCGTTGTAATGTCATACATCCGTCTATATGTTCCTAGCACTCTACGTGGCTGACACACATTGAGAAATCTCCCCAGGAGGCGTTCTAGCACTCAAAAATCACCTTAGGGGTTGAAATTCTTGCTCACTCTCGCCAACTTAACATTGGTGAGCCGCATGCAAGAAAAAACCCTGCCACACGACGGCTGGTGGAGTTTTACCACCACTCTGTAGTGTCTTGAGTACAATAATGACAGACACTATGTATGTTGAACATGGAGCTTTATTAGCTACCTCTTATCTCGTCCTGGTCCCTACTCTAACTGCCCTTTCCTGTCTCCACTCCTCCTCTTCCTCTGGCCCCCTAGCTCCGTCCACTCCCAACTACTAGAATGCATCACAATATTACATCTCCCCCTTGTTAACAAAATGAACTTAGCGTCCAACATATTTCTAGTTCCTCGATCAGCCACACGGGTCCGCGGGTTGTTCATTTGAGCCATGTAGACGCATCTCCGTTTCCTTTGTGTGACTTTCTGTCACCTTGACGAGAGCATCCTTTACTACAAGAGTGCTTCTCTGCAATTGCATGACGTCTCGTGTGATCTGCGTATGCTCAGATTCGTGGTGATTTTCAATCAGCTTCTCGGTGATCCACTCACCTTCAGTGTCTGAGGTGACTGCGAAGGGCTGAGCTTGATATCGGCAGTCTGTCTTTCTTTGCGACTCTTGTTCTATTGACGCTCGATCTCTTTTCTGAGGGGATGTTGTTCTGGTTCTCTTCCGAGCACCGGCATGTCCTTTTGCTTCTGTTTGTCTTGTCCGGTTGAGGGCACCACTGCCCTCCTGTTCAGAGTCATGGGTGCCAGACGGTAAGGTACGATCTGAAGAGATCGTCTTGGTATGGTTTGGGAACTCATTTACTGCCTCTGGTTGTCTCATCCACTCCCGCTCGGGACTGGTGAACCCTTGGAACATCTGGGCTTATGTATGTTTCTCTCTCATCCGATGATGACCTGTCTCTATTGACACGTCTGGCTTTCCTTGCAGATTGACTGGCTGGTTCTTTTTAATCCGCTGAGTAATGTCCACTATATCTGTTTTCCTTTTGTAGGCCCTTTGAGTCAGCCTCGCTGACCCCATCAGGGGTGACGGTGCATTATTTATGTCTTGATATACCTGTGACTGACATGACAGATTGTCTTGTGAAGTGATTGAGTATTCAGAGGCATTGGTGTGAGACAGGTTGCTCTTGATGGGAAGAGTGTCCCTTGGTTCTATGGTGTGTTCGGGTGGTTGACGCCATGGCCGTTGTCGGGACCATGACTCGGTCGACTCGAGGGATCGAGCAGACGTGCTGTCTGAATCGGAAGAGTCTTTTGTTGGTTTCCTTTGAGAACGTTCCTTTGAGGGTGTCCTGAATGGTAACTTTCTGAAATAGGTAGGCCGTGACGGGCTGCTCCGAGAGTCGGAAGTTTCTTTGGGATATCTCTCTGGGTACCTTTCTCGAAGTGGCTTCGATGTCATCTCACTGGAGAGGCTGTTTGATAACCACATGTTTATGTCTTGTGTTTGATCCCAGGGTGCTTCATATTTGCCTCTCTCACATGATGGTAATGACCTTCTCTCAGTTTCCTCGTTATCTCCAATGTCATGGATGCATTTGTCTTCCCTTTTCCGGTGTCTGAGTGGATCAGTCCATCTCATGCGGTTGGCTTCTTCTACTCGCTTGCTTTGTGCACTGACATCTGTGCTATGGGTGTGATGTGTTCTACTCGTTGATGCTTCCTCGGACGCATCTATAGAATTTGGCGAATAGCGGGATGCTCGTGGGTGCTCGGGTGCCGATTTCCGGTGTTGACATGATTGTTCCCATCTTCTGTAGTTTGTTTTCCTTGCCCGCTTGTTGGGCAGACTGCCATCTTGTCCATGGGTGCAATCTGTCCCACTTGACGCTTCATCCTCTTCAGAATAGTTTGTGCCATGCTTTGAATGACTCCTTGAGGTTGTGTCAGTGAGACTATCACAATCCTGGATTGTCCCGGTCTTTTGTATTGTTGACTCTCTTTGTCTCTCCCGCTGTCTTATCTCTGGTTTGCCTTCCCCCTCCCTCTTTCTGGTTTTGTTTGTTTCTTGGGTTTTGTTCCCAGACATGCGGGATGTCTCTTTCCTGGTATCTGTGTGTCTTGCATTTGGGTGCAATTCTTTTGATATGTCTCTTGCTTTGACCCGCACTCCAACTTCGGCCTTTGTGATGATTTCCTTTGGCAACCAATGCCCTTGAAGGATCTTGCGCTTCATGTTGGAATTTGAACAGCCTTGGATTATCCGGAGCCGAACTGCTTCCTCATATGTAAATGTATTGAAATGGCAGCATGGTACCAAACTTTGCAACCGGGTGACGAATTTTGGCAATGGTTCTCCTGGTTCCTGCCGTGCTGTGGTGAAGGCGATGCGAGCATGATCCACGTCTACCTGTGCATGGAAATGGGCACGTAGCTCCTCTTGGAGTCTTTCATAGGTCTCTGTGTCCTTTTCAGGAAATGTTCTGATTAAGCGTTGGCCCTCATGACCTACCAGCTGGAGGAGTAGTATCAGACATTGTCTATCTCTTCGCTCACCAATTGCTTCAAGAAAATCGTCCAGTGATTCCAGCCCCCGGTTCCATTTGAGACCCAAACTCCGAGTGTCAGTCTGTGTCACTGGGGGCAGCACTTCAATGCAGGGATTGGACCGTTGTGTTACTTCTCCCACCACCATAAGAGAGGAAGATTCTGATCTATTACAGGCACAGGACTGTTCGGTTTGCTTCCCGTCTTCTTTGCTGACTCTCTTCAGCCGAGATCCTTGGTCTGGTCGTTTGCTTTGAGGTTGGTAAGCTTTGCAACTATCTCAGTATGCGCCAGTGAGTGAAACTTGGATTTCTTGAGTTCAGAATGGCCACCACTCAGCTACACTATGCGTAACTCGTGGCTCCCTTTCCTTAGAGTCGCATGCTAGCTGCAGGTGGTTGATGGTACTTCCGCGATGGTGCCTGGCACATTTGACATCTTGTTCGTTCACGCGTCTCTTCTGGACTAGTACAGGTCCTTCAATCGCTTCGTTGATTAGGGAACGCTTCCTCGACATTCATCTACTCATACTTCTGGATCATTTATTTTATTAGCCTCTGTTACTTTTGAATTGTTTGTCTTCACGTGGTGCTGAACGTTCACTTTGGCACTTGCCTTTGCTTGTATTTGTCGCATTTGAGGTTTGTGCGGGCTTGTGCTTGTTTTCAGTGCATCCCTTGCACTTGCCAGTGTTTGCTGTGTTCATTGGCCCTTTGCTCCTTTCACTTCATGTTTCTTGTACTCGTGCTTGTTTACATTCAGTGCGATCTTCGCTTGTTTCTGGTACTGCCTTCTGCAGGACTGCCCTCTTCGGGGTCTTCTGCAGGACTGTCCTCTCTGGGTCTTCTGCAGTTCTGCCCTCTTCGGGGTCTTCTGCAGGACTGCCCTCTTCAGGTCCTCTGCAATTCTGCCCTCTTCGAGGTCTTCAGCAATTCTGCCTTCTTCTGGGTCTTCTGTAGTTCTGCTCTCTTCGGTGTCTTCTGCAGGACTGCCCTCTTCGGGTTCTTCTGCAGGACTGCCCTCTTCGGGGTCTTCAGCAATTCTGCACTCTTCGGTTTGTGCTCAACGTTGTCTTTATCTGTCTCTTGCATTAGCTTGTGCTTGGTCTCTTACACCTCTTGCGTTTGCTTATGTTTGTTTGATTACGTTTCTTGCATCTGCTTAGGCTTGTTTCATCACACTTCTTATGTCGGCCAGTGCTTGTTTTCTTGCACCACTTCTATTTGCATGTGCTTGCTTTCGCCAATGTTGTTTGTTTGGTCTTTGCCAACTCTTGTTCGCTTGCTGCTTGCTTTTGCCACTGCTTGTTCTGCATCTACCACTGCTTGTTTGCTTATCTCTTGTCTTCGCCAATGCTTGTTTGGTCTTTGCCGATGCTTGTTCGCTTGCTGCTTGCTTTTGCCAATGCTTATTATCAATGCTTGTCTGCTTGTCTATTGGCTTTGCCAGTGCTTTTTTGGTCTTCGCCAATGCTTGTTTGGTCTTTGCCAATGCTTGTTCGTTTGCTGCTTGCTTTTGCCAATGCTTGTTTTGCATTTACCAATGCTTGTTTGCTTGTCTATTGTCTTCGCCAATGCTTGTTTGGTCTTCGCCAATGCTTGTTTGGTCTTTGCCAATGCTTGTTTGTTTGCTTGTTGTTTTTGCCAATGCTTGATTTACATCTAATAATGCTTATTTCTTAATGCCTGACACTGCCTGACTTTAAGATGGCCGCTTGAAATCCTCACATAGGGGATGTCCTGATAGCTGCCTGACTCCAAGATGGCCGCCGTCACTGAACTCTCAGCTCACACGAAACTTCATCTCCATTCATTCTCTCAAGGCTGATTTTTTTCCAGGACTCACCGGCAGCCGGTCTTGGAGGCGGTGGGGCTTCTTTACGGCTTCTCACTTTCCTGCGTCGCTGCAGCATCCAGGTAAGATCAGGGTGGGCTCCCGACTTACTTTCTTCAGTCGCGTTCTCGCTCGGCGGCCACGTGGCAAGTCTGAAGCATCCGGGGTGAGCTCCAGATTTTGGGCGCCAAGTAGCGCTCGGCTTCATGGCACGTTTACGAGGCTTGGACAGTGCCTCAGACGCCTCTCAGTCACCGGAGCAACAGGCAGGATTGGGGAAGGCTCCCGATTTCTTCTCATCGAGTGCGTGCCGTTTTACACGCATCGGGGATGAGCACCCTTTTGGCGCGCACCGGTGTTTTACTTCAAACGCTCTCAGCGCTCGATGACGCTTCTCCCTCGGGGCTCTACGCGACCAACCGATCGCGGAGCAGGGGCGAATACCGCTGGCCTCTTGGTCTGGGCGGCGGCCTCAATGAAGACACACGTGTCTTCAGCAGCATTTTCCTCTTTCTGCGCTGCAAGGGACGGGACGCTTCTTCGTGGTGTTCTAGGGATGGCAAACTGCACTATCCCACCCTCGTCGCCAGCTGTAGTGTCTTGAGTACAATAATGACAGACACTATGTATGTTGAACATGGAGCTTTATTAGCTACCTCTTATCTCGTTCTGGTCCCTACTCTAACTGCCCCTTTCCTGTCTCCGCTCCTCCTCTTCCTCTGCCCCCCTAGCTCCGCCCACTCCCAACTACTAGAATGCATCACAATATTACACACTCCATGTTCCAAGCGGAAAACAAAGTGAGCAAAACTCTGCCATTGGAGTGGAATTATTCGCCCACCCTCAGTCATGAGATCCATCCTGACATTTAATCTATCCATATCTCCCAGTCCTCTTTCACATTCTATGCTGCTGCATGCTATTATACAGCAGAACCCCTTGCCTTCTCAACCTCTAAATTAATGGAAAATGGGGAGGCACAGAGCTGATTATCATATCGCCTCCTGCACCCCTAATAGAATAACAAGTGACTGTTTCTCTCAATAAGAATCTTGCTCCCCCTAATTGTCATAATTTTGCAACTTTTATGATGATTGTGCTTTGTTGAGAAATGTAGTGCGTGTGCTCTGCCAGAGAAGCTTGGTGAAAAGTGACTGATGGTTAATATGCCAAATCTAGAACACCACTTCTCTACTTGTTTCACTTGCAAGCCTACTGTCTCTCTTATAAGTGTTTCAAAGCTTAACATCTCCTTCTGATCCAGTGCTGTCTCTTGGCCCATTTCGTTTCTCTCTATACTTATATTTAATTATTTGTGTGGTTTATTTTGTCACATGTGGTTGAGGGACTCCATTTTAGCTCTCAGCTAGACAGCACTTGCGAGGTCTCTTCGAGACATGTTGTATATGAGCTTCAGCCTACCCATAAGCTTCCCAATTTCTGTCTCCATCATCGCTCTCATGTTCTTTATTCCCATTTGTCCATGACAAGTATGCGTTATGCCTCTTAGTGTGATAAGCGCCCCCACCCCCAGAGCATGGACCAACTACTACTATCCATCCACTACTCTCCATTTAGCAACTGGTTTATGAACTACTTATTTCTTTAGTTTGAAGCGCTTCACACGAGTGATCATATTTTTAATCTTGTTCTTATCTTGTCACAAAGTCTGCTTTTCCTGTGAGAAAGGTTCTGCCTTTCATGACCCCTCTGAGCATGGGTTTGTTACTACCCCTCCCAGAAAGACCACTCTCTAAGCATCACATATGAATTAGTGGGAAATTGGGTTTTGTCTCTGCAATATTTGTTGTGGCATTTTTGTTCCAAGAAATATAACTGTGTTGCCCCCACTACAAAATGCTTTTCCACCACCCTTGTCCTTTATTGTGGCTACCTAGGTCTGTAGGGCGCTTCAAGGAGCTTAGGGCTTAACAGCAATACCCGGCTGGGTGCCCGTGCCCACTTCCTTTGTTCCATCTTTCCTGGTCCACAAAGAGTGCTGGCTTTCATCACTGTAGATCTGCTTAATTGAAAAACAGTATTTACATTTTTTGTAGCACAGTAGGCACGTGGGGCACACTTTTAGGGAATTTGTGGTGTGCACAAACCCAAATCATGACCTACATACTCACCGATCCAAAAGACAAAGGGCTTCTGTCTCTGCAGCTTAATACGTACCAGATCTGCATGCTGTATCCCCTGCTCCTCCACCCCTGAAGCTTGACTGCTGCTAGGCTGCTGGATATGTGAATTGCTCTGCATTTGTGACTGGCCACCTGCTCCAGCAATATGCATCTCAACAGTTGCACAACAGTATGTCTCCTCAGGTCAGTACTATTAAATGTTTTGGCTGGCTTAAATAGATTATTCTTTTAGTCTGTATAGTGCATACTACCAAAAGCGCATCTGTTAATTTTGTACAGATCTGGGATATTTACCGATTTGCCAAAAATGAGACTCTGGTCAGGTAGAAGAAGCTGGGATTCAACCTCAAGGTTCAGACATTTAAATTAGGCCACATATCGTGATTATCCCATCCAGTCCCTTTCTGCCTCCTAATGAAACTATTTTCCGATGAGGGACCTCTTTGTTTAGAATAAGTGAGATGGAAGAGGGCTTTAGCCACCGTAAATGGATGTGGCATTTTTATGATTCCTGACGGTGAATGTAACCTCTATGGAGTGTTTCTATTCCTCTTAATAAAAATAGTGGATAAACTCCTTACAGTGGCTACCACGGACTCGCCCACACCGGTATGAAAATTAATAACTCGTATGTTCAATTTTAGCAAAGAGATGTTATGTTCAGACACCCAAGGGAAGACAGACTTGTGTCGTCTCTTCACCGATCTCTAAATTATGTCTCTAAATTATGTCACGCCATACAACAATGTCAGGGTCAGACTGATTTGGATATAGCCATGTCTGAAATGGGGTGGCTGAGTGGGCTAAAGAATGGTGATGGATTAAACCCAGATCAGTTGACTGGGGGTGAGTGTTTGATTTGCTCAAGCGCTCCGTCCATCATCCCCTTTTGTATCGCTTTGTTCGCCCTAAGTGTGGCAGGGTATGCTCAGACGTGAGTCCCTTGCTCACTTGGCCACTGGATTCAAGATAGCCTGGCTGATGAGGATTATGAATCCGAAACCGGTCCCAGGATGCTTGTTTCCGGTCCATGGATGACATGGCTTGGCAGTTCGGGCTGGACTGTTCCCATGAGGCACAGGGTCAGACTGATTTGCATATAGCCATGTCTGAAATGGGGTGGCTGAGTGGGTTAAAGAATGGTGATGGATTAAACCCAGATCAGTTGACTGGGGGTGAGTGTTTGATTTGCTCAAGCGCTCCGTCCATCATCCCCTTTTATACAACAATGTACAGCACACATTTTCTTGGCTATTGCTATTAAACTAATTTGGCATGGATTTTATAATTGATTAGCTTACCCGTCGCGCGTTGCTACGATCTCAGAAGAAAGCATATTTAAGGAAACTTGTTATAATAACATTCAATTTACATTGTGTCATTTTTATTGAAACTTATTCATTTTAATATGGAAAACATTTCAAGTGTTTTTTTAATTCTGTTTTTTTTATTCGAGTGCTTGTGGAGTGTAATCAACAACTTTAAAAAAAAAATCTTTAGCCAGAAACCTTCACGGGAGTGTACTCAACAACTTCCCAAAGTTTCATGCCGATTGGATGAATGGTGTAGTAATGCATAAAGGAAAAACTGACATACTTTGGTTTTTATATATATAGATTGACCATGTCCAGGTGAAAGACTTGCACATCATATCCCAATCTCATTTACTAGCTTTTACTTCGCAGAGGTATTTTCTTATGGAATGAAGTAGGTCTGTGGCACGCATAGGAGTGCTACATGTTATTAAGTCACAAGTCTACCTAAATAGGGAAACATCCACATATGGGGCTCAAGTTGCATTTTCTCTTTGAACTAACTAACCTCAAGTGAGTTGACATGACTATATTCATACGTTTTTCTGCTTGTTGGCATTTTGAGATGTAATTTTATGATACACGTCGTGATGGTTCTGTTTCCCTCAATTCTTTTATGAAATATCAGCATAAAGTTGTTTCATGTAAAAGCAACCGCCAGCCCCTTACCCCCCTTACGTTTTTAGGTCTCCGCTAGACTAACATAAATGCAGGTGTGGTGGCAACTCAGTGCATAAAACATAGCTAAAACACCTTCATATTTACAATATCTATAGTTCTCAGATTGCAGAGACCTATTGGCTTTGACAATGCTGGTTGGCACCATACCACTGGGGATCCCAGTTGTCTGATATGTGACCCCTCCACTGTACTCGTGGCAACAATTGCATTACACATATGCTTATCAGGGTAAATAAAGGTTTAGCAACTTCTGAGTTTCACAGCAATCTGCTGCAGTGGGTGGGTGTTTTATTGTGTGTTTTGATAAAATTGAGTAAATATGGCTTTTACACAAAAGTTAGCATCACAAGTTTCAAAGGCCTAGCAAGCTACCTCAGTAACAGTTTTTTTCACATCCAGAAAGATCTGTGAAAGGCAAACGACTGGTTTTGAGCATTTCAGGCATTTAAAAAAAAAATTCAACATAAAATTGCCAGTGTACTGAACATCAGAGCTACAGCTCCGAGATGTAACGAGATCTGTTTTGTGTTCACTGGAAGTTACCTAAAGCATAGGACCGGTATAGGCCTGAGCTGCAATCCAGTTAGCATTTTAGATATTTAATAATTATATACAGTTTATGTGTTTTTGATTAGGATTTGTATAGTATATGTAATTAAAGTGTTTAAACAGAACCCATGAAAAGGCTTATTCACCTCTCTACATATCACTAAAAGAAACATCACATTTCCAAGGGGACATTTGGGACTTTACTGTTACCCTTTCTAAACTACCCAGTGCAGCTCCTTCTGCTATGTGTACCCCTCATTGTAATGTGACCAAAAAACTGCTCCAAAAACATGACAGACCACAACTAAATGAAGCAAATAAATGCTGTAACTTTATTTTTTTTATTTTTTTATTTTTTATTAAATCGCAAATATACAAAACAGCCAATACTATAATTACATACATTGTTAATATAGGGTTACACTATTGTAAGATCTAGTAAAAATACTGCTACTTTTTTCTCTCTTATCCAACCAACATTCCTCCTTCCTACGCCCCCACCACCCTATCCCAACAATAGATAATGTGAACGAAATAGTACAGCAGAACATCATAATAACAGCAGTGTAAAACGATACCACAGTAGTCCTTCTAAAATTTCTCAGGTCTAAAAAGTACCCCTTGTAGCACATGTCTAGGTCATATCTAGGTATTCCAGCAAATAAACAGTTAGCAGAGCCCAGGAATATATGGGTCTAGAGGCCTCTGGTAACTCCTCTGCGTATACATTCAATTGTTCCTTATAGTATACAAGAGCACAAACCCATTTTCTCAGTGTAGGCACAGCTTTGGAAGTCCAGTACATTGCAACTTCATGTTTAGCCATTAGCGTAGCTATTGCTACAAAACGCCTATTATATGGCTTGATTTTATTCAATATTCCTAACAGGCACACTTCCGGTTCACAAGCATTATATTCATTTATCATATCTGATATTGCTTTTACCACCCCACTCCAATATTTAAATATGGCCGAACATTACCATGCCAAATGCGCAAAGTTCACTCCATCCTGACGGCATCTGGAACACCTCACATCTTCACACAATCCAAATTTAAACAATCTAACAGGGGTGTAATATATCTGATGTATATCTTTGAAATGAATAACACGCAAATTACAATTGGCAGTTAAACGTCCAGTTAATTTACAGCAAATTTCCCAATTAGCATGCGACATGGGAGTCTCCAAAACAGCATTCCATTTGTCCAATGCCAGGGAGTTGTACCATTCATTCCGACGTTGAGATGTGTAGTATATTCTAGTGATCAATCCCCTACATTCACTGCCCTCCAAAACCACCTGCAACATTTGCAATTCCTTTGGAAAATCATGCCACAGGGCGTACACCGTCGCCCACAGTCTGGCATATATAAACCCATGCATAAGTTTATACTGTTGCCCAGCCTGAAACTCTAACATAGTCATGAAATTTCCATGTCGATACATGTCCCCCACTTTTGTCATCCCTACACTTTGAAGAACATTTAGGGTCCCATGGTCCTGCGCCACTGATATCCCCGGATGTGCCTCAATTGGCATATCCAGTGCGTATATATACTTTCTCCCTGCCCATTTAGTTAGAGCGTCCAATGCCCATACAGTGCAATACACTGGTTTCATTTCCTTATTACTACCACGGTTACTTCTATGAAGAATCGCTGCCGGCAATGGCATTGGATGCACAGTGTCTGCCTCCATCGCCAAATGCGGCATATCCTTCTGTGTCAACAGCCAATAATGCGCAAACTGCGCCTGGGTATATAGGTAGTAAAGGTGTATGTCTGGCGCATCAAAGTCACCTCTCTCAAATGGCTGCGCCAACGTATTCCAGCTGAATCTCGGTTGCTTGCCAGCCCATATTAGTGACAGTAAGCTGGTTTGCAACGTTTTTAAAAAGGTGATGTTTAACCTAATTGGGATATTAGTAAAGAGATAAGCAACTTGGGAAGTAACGTCATTTTTACAACAGCCATTCTATCCACCAGCGACAGCTGCAGTCGCTTCCAACATGAGATATGATCAGTAATTGCAGTGACAACCCATCCATAGTTCGTATGTATTACAGTCTCCGGATCTTGATGCGCCAAGACCCCCAAATATTTCACCGGGTCAGCCGAACGGGCAAGCGGATAATCCGACACCACCTTTTGAGTACAATAAGTTAGTGGAAAAATCGTGGACTTTGCCCAGTTGATCCCCAGCCCTGACCTTTATTCAAATATAACATACTCCCACAACAGGGGGGAGAGTTGTGTGTCTGGATCATGACATATAATAACATGTCATCTGCATATAGCAAGATCATCAATGGACACTGCCTGAACCCCAGTGTGACAGGAGAGTGCTTCTGCCTCATTGTGCATGCTAATGGCTCCAATGCCAAAGAAAGAAGCATCAGAGACAGTGGACACGCCTGTCGCGTGCCTTTACAAATTGTGAAACAATCTGATACCCATCCATTCACTTGCGCACGTGCTACAGGGTTGGTGTACAATAGCTGTATCCATTTTATAAAAAAAGGTTGCATGCCCATCCGTCACAAAACTACAAACATATAGCCCCAGTGGAGCAAATCGAATGCTTTTGCTGCATCAAGAAGCACAGCAAATGCTGGGGTCTCTGGATCCAAATGATGCAGCACTGCAAAGATAGTGCGGAGGTTGTGTACCCTAGATCGCTTAGGGACAAAATCCGTTTGGTCTGGGAGAACCAACTTGGGGACCAAAAGCTGCAGTCTAGATGCAATAATTTTTGCTGGTATTTTAGTATCTACATTTATGATGGACAGTGGCCTGTAAGAATCACATCTATCAGCTACTTTTGCAGGTTTCACAAACGTAACAATCATAGCCTCCCTGAGGGACAGGGGAAAAACTCCAGTTTCATAGGCTTTAGCGAAGACTTTTAATAATTGCAGAGCAGCACAACAATTGAAGTTTTATAAAACTCACTGGGCAAGCCGCTCAGCCCAGCAGCTTTACAGGTAGGTAGGGACCTAATAGCTTCTTTTACATCGTCCTCATCAAATGGTTGAACCAAATACTCATGTTGCTCATTAGACAACCATCCCAATGCTATGTCTTCTAAATATGCGTTTATCTGAGCCTCAGCTGTCTCTTGCCAAGTCCCATATAATTTAGAATTTAAGTAATTTACAAACAATACCGTTGTTTCCCCCAGCCTACCTAATACAAGTAGTATCCTACCTTGCTCATCACATTCTGATCTAAAAAAGTTCCTTTCTTAACTAAGATCATCACACCACTAGAGTAGGAAGAGAATGAGGAGGCCACACACACACCCACCCAGTGAGAGCCAACATGTAATTCCGTATTGTTAGTGAGATGGTCTCCTGGATGAATGCAACCTGCACACTTTGCCTATCTAAAAATGCAAGCACATTACAATTTATTATTATTCAACCCACGTACATTCCATGTTATTAGATTTATCGTATCACCTGTGCCAATATATAAGACAATATGCTCTAGGAATAGTACATAATTCACACTGCTGTATCAGAAACTGTGAACAGCCCATTTCTGCTGCAATCATCAATGTTTACCATAAAGCACTTTGTGGATGAGAGGCAACATACAACTGACAAATCATATGTACATATTCATAATGACAAAATTCTTCTTGTGTCGGTATCTTTCTTTTATTTTGATGTTTTTGCAGTATGCAAAGGAACAAACCAGCCAACGCATTTCGCCCAGACAATGGGCTTCTTCAGGGCAAGAATTGGGCAGATTAGTTGATAGTATCTGTCGTACAGTTCCATGTCGTGCGTCAATTGTCAGATCTGGTCCGTAGTGGAGAATGTCCCGTGTAAGGGAAACCTCAACGAGGAAAGTTAGGGAACCTGCGAGTCGCGCTGTCCCTGAACAAGTTAGGAAGCCATGTCCGGTGTACTTCGAGCTGCCAGAGTTGCTGGGGCCCCCATCGCCCCAGCAACTCTGGCAGCTCGAAGTACACCGGACACGGCTCCCTAACTCGTTCAGGGGCAGCGCGACTCGCATAACAATATTTATAACAATGGTGTATGTAACTCCCACATATCAGGCCGCCAGCTAGGACCAAGCAGCAAACCCATATAGTGCCGTCTAACCATAGTTACCGTCCTAATGTTACTGTTCATCAGCTTCTGGGTCCTCATGGCGTCCCGATGACATTTCTTCAACCGTTTAGCATGTTCCAGTGCAGCTTTAGGATTTGTGAAAATCTTGGATGCATAGCGTATTGAATCTCCTATGTGTGCCTGGACAGCAGTGCTGAAGTCAGGGAAAGGTGCAACCCATTTCCCTGATGCGTGATCTGTCTTTTTTCCAGAGCCAATCGAAGGATCGTGTCCCGATCTCAACAGTTCAGCAACCTTGTGATGATCGGCTGCGGCGGAGCACCTGGGCTGGGTTCGCCACCAAGATCGATGGGCCCGCTCCACCACCAACATAGATGATAAATTCTCAGATCCAAAGATGTCCTTGAGCAACCCCTCTACATAGGTTTCCATCTTTCCGTCATTGGTGGACTCCGGAAGTCCTGTTATCCTTACGTTATTCCTCATTGACCTCGCTATCAGGTCTTCATTCTTAACTTGTATTATCACAAGTAACTTCTCCATGTTAAGAGACATCATTTGTAAATTTTCTTCAATGGTGGACACTCTTTGTTCAACCTTGCCCATCCTAGTACCTTGTTTATCCAACTTTGCAGCCGTATGGTCCATTCACAGGTTAAGGGCGTCGATTTTCCTTCGAAAGACTGCAGGCGTTTGTTGCATTGTAAGAAGAGTGGACTCCAGAGGGGGAGCCGAGTCCGATGATGCCTCCGCCTCTGAATTGGAGGCAGTTTTGCCTTGTGTGCGTCCAGTTTTATGCATTTCTGAGGTGAGGCGCGGCAGTGTTTTATCCGGTTTTCCCATGATGCCAGGTCTTGCAAACTATTATCTCACAGCACAGCCCAATTGCAATACTTTGCACTAATAGTTATGTCATGCACCGTGGAGTGACGTCTGGGCATCAAAGCTAAAAGAGCAGCTTGTCGTATCACACTGCCACAGAGAGCATCCACTTCCAGCTATGTATCTCTCACAGATTTCTGACCCACGTAGTAATCACAAATATAGGGGCTGGATACCATTGGGGTGACTAGACCACACAACTCTTTACTCCTGTAGCTGGGATAAAGCTCTAAAGGTCTACGACCTTCTGTAATTCAGGGCAGGGCCCCCCCCCTCAGACCCCTGTGTAAATCCGCTCAGTAGATACATGCAAGTTCCACAAATCCGCACAGTGAGCCCACTGCACCTTACAGTTACTGCCTCCAACCAGCTATTAACTGTAGTGTCCCACTATACTCCTCAGGCTGCAGCAGCAATCAACGCCATCATCCTGCCATGTATATAACACAGCTCACTGCTGCTTTCCCAAGTCATCTAGTAGGTATAAAGGCCCCATCCAGCGTAACAGCACTCCAAGAGGTAACACCCACTTCACCGCCACAGGTGCCTCTGTGTCGCTTTTTTTCCCCAGTGCCCCAGGCCGTCACAGTATCGTAGCAGAGTCGCGGCCTAGAGAGCTTCTCAAATGCCCAATTACACACTGCACTCGGTGCCTGCTCGATGCTTTATAGGCCCACTCAAGTTGCAGCAATGCCTGCCCAGGTTGGCTAAGATGCACGGCTCACCGTCACGCCTCCATACCTCGACCCAGGCCTCCAGATCCTTTCCAACGCCGCACATAAACACAGTTCTTCTGAAGGGCTGCAAATTCACACTCTTCTCGCCTCCTCACATATTGCTATTGCACTGACCTCCTCAGTAATCCAGGCCGCCACCGCATCCCCGCAGTAGCGTGGCCTGATGTTTTCACGACTTGGCCACAGACGGGCCACACGTTTCAATGCCCCTCTGCTTACGCCGGATCCTGTCCACAGGAGCACCGGATCATTCACCTCACCATCACAAGCCCCTCACCTCGGCCGGCAGTTGCGCTTGGTTTGATTCTGGGCTCCGTCTTTGTCAGAGGTTTCAGCAGAGCTCGGCAGGCGCCATTTTGCTGCTTACATTACCCGCTCCTTGCTTACTTTTTCTCCACCTCCGTTGGGGTCCCGGTGCACAATCCATATATTGCTGCACACCAGAGTACTTCACCAATACATTACCGCTGCCGATGCAGCGCTTTGCCGCGATTTAGCTAGGATAATTGACAGATTATTCAGACGGCCGGCAGAGCTCCACTAATCCGCAGCTATCTTGCCGTGCGCCCTCTAGCGCCCCAAAAGAAATGCTTTAATTAACGTAAAATGAAGGGGCTGTGTGATTTTACATGTGTTTTTTAGTATGTGAGAAAGTCATCCTTTTTGCCCTGATCACCAACCTTTTTTTGATTGGTACTGGTGGTAACTGGCTCTGACTGTGCCCTGGGCTCTGCTTACCAGCGCCGGTGCACTGATTAAAAGGATATGCAAATTGGGTGTAATTATAATTGGTACTGACAGCCTAGCTGTGAGTCCTAGTATATAATAGGGCAAGTAGGTTTAGAGGCCCAGTAGACTTAGTGCATTTAAGTGTGCACTACTGTGGGGCCTGCTGTAATTTTAAAGACAGCACTGCCTTTCATGCGGCCTTTACCATAAATGTGTATGCAAATTTGACTTTGGATTCAAAGGTACTTCCACAGTTTCAAACTACCTTATTTGTGCATATATGTTACCCCTAAGGTCTCCCCTAGGTGGCCCAGGAGTAGGGTGCCTTGTAACTATAAGCAGGGACATTATAAAACATGTTTTATAAGCCCTGATGAGGAACATGCTGCCAATTCCGCGTTTCTCCATTATAGTGAATGGCTCCATAGGCGCAAATTGAGATCTTTTATTGAAAGGAGCCACTTAAAATAAACTTTGAGGTGTCAATTTAATAGTCAAGACAAATACAACAACTTGCCAGTGTTAGATTTATAATAACTATTACAGAAAATAAGTTATTAAACAAAGATCAGCTTTCCAGCTACCCACTCATGATTAGCCAGCTTTTCTCAAGCTGAGTCAGGGCTGCTTGATGAGGTGTGAAGTGTCCTGTCAGAGTAGACAAAGGATTTCCTGTGGGTGGAGAACTTCAGCCATAGAAGCCAAAAGGCAGTAAGGGGTGGGGTACCAATCTGGTCTTCAAAGGAGAATGACAGTTTGGGAACAGCACAGGCTGACCCACACATCCTGCACCCTGAGCCACACCAGAGCCTCAGTAATTAGATTATTCAAGGGTTGGCGAGGGTGTGTTAGTGAAACTAAGCTGCACCAGTGGGTTGGCTTATCAAGATCAAACCACAAAGGAGAAGAATTCTCCATGTTGGATTTTGAGAGGATGGTTCTTTCTGGGTGTAGAGTATGCCACACTTTGGCGGAAGTGGTCATACACCTGGGTGGCAGCCTGTATCAATTGGTCAGGGCTGGTCCCTTGCTTGACGCCCAGAGACTGTGAATAAGTATGGGACAGCTGCAAAGCTCCTCAGATCTTCTGCCTGAAACTACAAGGAGGAGAAGAACTGCCCTGCTGGAATCCGGATCTGCACCCAAAGGACTGCCCTTTGAAGGACCGCACCGGCTGCACAATCTGGTGCTATAGCCCTAAAGATTTTGCCTTGCTGCAAGAATGTTTAAGGAGTGGATCCATGCAATCTACATGTTACCAGAGCCCACCTGCATCATCTCCACCAAGAGTTCCCATCCTGGAGTGCGTCCAGTGGACTTTTAAGGATTTGGGCAGGTGCACTGTGGGAACTGTAGTCCAGACATCCCAAGGATCATCTAGGGGATTCCAGACCTTTGGATTTGTGTTTTGGTCCATTTAAACCCTCAAGAGGAACTTCAGGAAGAAGTTCCAGAAGTTTGGAAGAGTTTTGAGTAACTTTTAGAAAAAGCTCCATAAGGTGCCCGACTCAACGTCGAGAGTCAAGCCAGCTACCTTCAACCACGACCAGGCCTGGATTTGTCCTGCAAAAAACTCTGGAGCTCCAGACTTCTAGGATTTGACGAGGACTCACAGAGAAGCAATCCGACTATGTTGCCTCAAAATTGGCCTGCTGGAGGAGAACACTCGAAACCAATACGAGCACCACTATTGCCAACCAACTTCAACTTGGATCATGGATGATCACTCGAACTACTGAATTAAACAGTAACTCTCGGGAATTGATTTTTCCGGAATTTATCCAATAATTTTAATTAGTTTGAAATCAGAAACCATACAAATGAAAAGTTTTTTCTATACATATACAAACAGAACTTATTTGACTCCAAATCACATATATAAAGACAGTTTCTTTCAGCCTGACCACTTTCATTCAAACACTCATACACAACAGCACATCAATATATACACTCTTCACTTCAAGAACTATACATTATTATTTACAATTTAATTATTAGTAAACATAGCATTGGAAAAAACAAATGAGAAGCTTTTGAATGATTGGTATTCAATGAAACATTCCTAATGCTGAGTAGAGGGGGTCTACGCGTTTCGATAACCCCTGGGTGTGGGGAAATCTCATCAGGACCATGTGCCTGTAAATGAAGGACAAGATGTGAATCAACCGGGTGGAGAGCCAGACCTCTGCAACTACAGTAACAAAGGGTGGTGCCTAATCCTACCTCACAGGTGCTCGATTTCCTCTTGCTTGACAACACTGTAACAAAAACAGAGTCTCTTTAGCTTCTAACTCAAAAGGACTTAAAATCTTTGCAACATAAAACTCACACGTGGATACTCACAGCTCTTACGCGTGCAGCGGCTTATCGAATTTGGGGGAAGTGGAGATCTGGTGAAACAAAGGTGCTTGTAAGGGTAATGTGAAACATTTCTAACTCCTAATACTGATATCGACGGAAGGAAAACGGCTTACTTGTTTGGGGCGTGTGTGCGTTCCGATAGTTATTTCGGACTTAGCGGCGATTCTTCGCGCTTGTACTGGCTGCAAATGAAGGAGGGAGACTGGTATCAGATCTCTGTATATTTAAGACACACAGTGGGTTTCTTGCGCTTCTGTACTATCGTGTGGGTTGCAAATACCTTTAAATTTTGGTAGTCCTGACTCAATCAGGGGGTCCACGCCATTCTGCCTCTGGCAATCGATTCAGGGGCCGGCACCATCTAGTCGGTATTGCTCTTCTCGCGTCTCTAGGTTTTGCTCACTTCCTGGATCTAAGGATTATGGGAGTTGTAGTTTGTTTCTTAGTCGTCATGGGGACGATGTATTAGAACAGGGATATGATTGAATTGGACCTCATGCCACCGATTAACACAGTCGATCTCGGGGACAAATGGACAAAGATTCATTTAATATTTCGTATTCGTTCCGGTATCTGCCATATTGCGTCAGAGGTGTTTACAGGCGGTAGATCTCAGAAATTTCATTCAAACCATTTATGGCCGTATTAAATTTCACGATTAGCATGGCTTCATGGCGTGATAATTTTTCTTCAATATCGCCACCTCTGGAGTCTCTCTCAATTTTAGCAATCACTGTCCACTTTAAATCCTCTGGCGTGTGATCATTATTTCTCCAATGATTCACTAGTGGAGCAGTCGTCACGTTCTTTTTTATGCGTGACTTGTGTTGTGTAATCCTACATCTTACCTCCTGGCTTGTTTTGCCGATGTACAATTTGTCGCAAGGGCATTTTATGCCGTATATAACGTATCTTGATTTACAATTCGAAAATTTTTCATGTTTCCAAAATTGTTGTTGGTGTTTAAAGAGGATCCCTTCTTCTGTACTTGCACAACAAATGCAAGAACCACATTTGTGATGGCCTTGGATTGGTGGTAAACCTAGCATTGTGCCAATTGTCGATGTTTTCTTTTTTATCGCTGCTCGTACCAAGTGGTTGGAAACACTTTGGTCTTTTTTAAAACGCAAACAGTGGTTTCTCTTTCAATGATTCATCGATGTTTTCCACTAAATGCCAATTTTGTAGAATGGTCTTCTTAAAAAGATTCGAATTTGAGCAGAACGTTGACACACATACTATTCTTTTAAGAGTAGGTTTCTCTTTTTTGACTAGGAGCGTGTCTCGAGGAATCCACCACACTCTCTTCATTGTTCTTCTTAATAGTTTTTTAGGGTAGCCTCTTAATGCTAAATTGTCCGTCAGGTTATTAGCATGGAACATGTATTCATCTTTGAAATGGCAATTTCTTTTAATCCGGAGATATTGCCCGAATGGGAGGTTTTCCTTTAAATTGCGTGGGTGGTTGCTTTGAAAATGTAAGGCCTTGTTTCTATCAGTCTGTTTTTTGTATAATGTAGTAACCAAGCCTACATTTGTTGGATACACTTCGACATCGAGAAATGACATTTTAACTTTAGAAAAGCTCAGGCTGAATTTGATTTCTTCTGTTCTCGAGTTGAGCCACTCATGGAATTTTTTTTCAGGTCTTCTTCATTCCCTTTCCAAGTCAAGAAAATGTCGTCGATATATCGACTCCAGCTGGTAATTTGTTCCACAAATGGATTTGACTGGTAAACGAATCTCTCCTCGTACAATGCCATGAAGAGTACAGCCAGTTCAGGGGCAAAAGGGCACCCCATTGCTACGCCGCTTGTCTGGAAGAAAAATTCTCCATTAAAGTTGAAGTAATTTTTCTTTAAAGCCAATGATGCTAACTGCATGATAAAGTCCGTTGGTACTCTGGTTGGTCTTGGTCTTTGTTCCAGAAAAAAATGAATCGCATCCAGACCGTCACTTTGGGGGATCTGGGTATACAATGAAGTTACATCCATTGTTACTTCAAAATCTTAATTTTGTTCAAAAGGAATGGTGGGAAGTTTATTGATAAAATCAGATGTATCACGGAGGAATGATTTGACTTCGGACATAAACGGTTTCAAGAAAAAATCTACAAACTTGGAAACTGGTTCGAATAGTGACTCGCAACCGGAGACAATGGGTCTCCCGGGCGGTGTGTTTATATCTTTATGAATTTTCGGTAAAACATAAAACAGGGGTATTCGCGGACTGTTGCATTTGAGATATTCATACTCTTTTTTTCCGATAATTCCATCAATCAAGCCTTTCTCCAAAATTGGGTTCAGTTGTTGTTGTAATTCCGTAGTGGGGTCCTTCTGTATTTTTCTATAGCACCTAGGGTTATTGAGTTGACTCATAACTTCTGCTATATATTTGTCAGTGTCCCATACTACAATTGACCCTCCTTTGTCCGCCTGTTTGATTATAACTGACGTATATTTTTTGAGATTTTCTAGAGCACTTCTTTCTGCTTGTGAGATGTTAAATCTTGTCCAATTCCGTTTTCCTTCCATCTTGGTTATGGCTGACAAAATTGTTTTTTCAAAAGTCATAGTTTCTTTTGCAACTTTATTTCCTGGTGGGCAAACAGATGACTTCTTCCTCAGCCCTGTAACCTCCACTGGTGGATTGAACACTGTTTGTGCGAAGAACGATTTCAGTTTGATTTTACGACAAAATTCGAGTGCCTCCATTTTAAGTTTCACAAAGTCAGTGTGTCTAGTAGGGACAAAAGAGAGTCCTTTTTCCAAAATGCTAATTTCTGCTGGAGTGAGGACTTTATTTGACAGATTGAAAATGGGGGAAACTACCAGTTCTTGTAGTTCTGCCTCCGGGTCGACATTTCCCATGGTTGGTTGTAACGTGGGCGTCCTCGGTTTTGTGATTGGCCTCTCCCTAAAAAAGGAGTAGGAGAT
Source organism: Lissotriton helveticus (assembly GCF_964261635.1). Taxonomy (NCBI): domain Eukaryota; kingdom Metazoa; phylum Chordata; class Amphibia; order Caudata; family Salamandridae; genus Lissotriton; species Lissotriton helveticus. The sequence continues at coordinate 2,123,499,067 of NC_136059.1, read as the reverse complement.
GGACCTGGTTGTTGTTGAAATGCTCCTCTTTTGTTAGTGCCTCTCCTTTGGTTGTCACTCTCACCCTCACTACTGCTTGATGCTGACGAAGTATCTGAAAAGGAGATGAACTTGTTTGTTGATCGTCCTTGATATTCTCCTAGATATTTCCTTGAGTCTGGTCTAGAATAAAAGTCCGGTTGTAAATACGGGTATGTGTTTTCCAAATTAAAGTTTTTTTTATCCTTTTGAAACTGGTTTTCTTTTTGGTTTATTGTGTAGTCCTTAAATTCTAAAATGTCCTTTTCAACTTTCTCCAGTAGTGATTTTGCATCCGTGATAAGTTGATTTTGCTGTATCTCGCTTTCCAGGGTTTTTATCTCTTCCAATTGTTGTAATGAGATTCTTTGTGCTGTCTCAACCGTTAGGACCATGAGGTCACGGCTGCACTTGGTCTCAATAAAACTATATCCCTTTTTATATATCGGGTCTTCTGTGAATATCACGGGGATATTTTTAATCTGCAGACCTCCTGGTATCGTGCCAGCTCTCAAATGCTGGAGGAGGAAATGACCATGCAGATCTGTGCGGATTTGCTTTTTCTTTAGTCTTAAGAGTTTATCAGTTTCGTTTTGATTCCTAGCAGATGAACTCAAGGTTACTGAGGTAAACAGGGGGGGCTTCTCCAGTAAATTTTTTATGTGTTCTTCGCTATAGGCAAATGTTTGATTTTCAGACATACTGTGCACCACTCAATCACAAACAATAAACGATAGACTTACAACACTTAGTCATAAAGAACAAACAACTTCATACCACCATATTTCAACAGCTCCACTCGGGGCCTGAAACAACCTCGCAGAAAGCCTTCTGCTAAAGTACCGTTACCAAAACTGGGTCTGGGCTCACCGGCAATAAGGACAAACCTCACAATCAATCACTAGAAACCAATACGAGCACCACTATTGCCAACCAACTTCAACTTCGATCATGGATGATCACTCGAACTACTGAATTAAACAGTAACTCTCGGGAATTGATTTTTCCGGAATTTATCCAATAATTTTAATTAGTTTGAAATCAGAAACCATACAAATGAAAAGTTTTTTCTATACATATCCAAACAGAACTTATTTGACTCCACATCACATATATAAAGACAGCTTCTTTCAGCCTGACCATTTTCATTCAAACACTCATACACAACAGCACATCAATATATACACTCTTCACTTCAAGAACTATACATTATTATTTACAATTTAATTATTAGTAAACATAGCATTGGAAAAAACAAATGAGAAGCTTTTGAATGATTGGTATTCAATGAAACATTCCTAATGCTGAGTAGAGGGGGTCTACGCGTTTCGATAACCCCTGGGTGTGGGGAAATCTCATCAGGACCATGTGCCTGTAAATGAAGGACAAGTTGTGAATCAACCGGGTGGAGAGCCAGACCTCTGCAACTACAGTAACAAAGGGTGGTGCCTAATCCTACCTCACAGGTGCTCGATTTCCTCTTGCTTGACAACACTGTAACAAAAACAGAGTCTCTTTAGCTTCTAACTCAAAAGGACTTAAAATCTTTGCAACATAAAACTCACACGTGGATACTCACAGCTCTTACGCGTGCAGCGGCTTATCGAATTTGGGGGAAGTGGAGATCTGGTGAAACAAAGGTGCTTGTAAGGGTAATGTGAAACATTTCTAACTCCTAATACTGATATCGATGGAAGGAAAACGGCTTACTTGTTTGGGGCGTGTGTGCGTTCCGATAGTTATTTCGGACTTAGCGGCGATTCTTCGCGCTTGTACTGGCTTCAAATGAAGGAGGGAGACTGGTATCAGATCTCTGTATATTTAAGACACACAGTGGGTTTCTTGCGCTTCTGTACTATCGTGTGGGTTGCAAATACCTTTTAAATTTCGGTAGTCCTGACTCAATCAGGGGGTCCACGCCATTCCGCCTCTGGCAATCGATTCAGGGGCCGGCACCATCTAGTCGTTATTGCTCTTCTCGCGTCTCTAGGTTTTGCTCACTTCCTGGATCTAAGGATTATGGGAGTTGTAGTTTGTTTCTTAGTCGTCATGGGGACGATGTATTAGAACAGGGATATGATTGAATTGGACCTCATGCCACCGATTAACACAGTCGATCTCGGGGACAAATGGACAAAGATTCATTTAATATTTCGTATTCGTTCCGGTATCTGCCATATTGCGTCAGAGGTGTTTACAGGCGGTAGATCTCAGAAATTTCATTCAAACCATTTATGGCCGTATTAAATTTCACGATTAGCATGGCTTCATGGCGTGATAATTTTTCTTCAATATCGCCACCTCTGGAGTCTCTCTCAATTTTAGCAATCACTGTCCACTTTAAATCCTCTGGCGTGTGATCATTATTTCTCCAATGATTCACTAGTGGAGCAGTCGTCACGTTCTTTTTTATGCGTGACTTGTGTTGTGTAATCCTACATCTTACCTCCTGGCTTGTTTTGCCGATGTACAATTTGTCGCAAGGGCATTTTATGCCGTATATAACGTATCTTGATTTACAATTCGAAAATTTTTCATGTTTCCAAAATTGTTGTTGGTGTTTAAAGAGGATCCCTTCTTCCGTACTTGCACAACAAATGCAAGAACCACATTTGTGATGGCCTTGGATTGGTGGTAAACCTAGCATTGTGCCAATTGTCGATGTTTTCTTTTTTATCGCTGCTCGTACCAAGTGGTTGGAAACACTTTGGTCTTTTTTAAACGCAAACAGTGGTTTCTCTTTCAATGATTCATCGATGTTTTCCACTAAATGCCAATTTTGTAGAATGGTCGTCTTAAAAAGATTCGAATTTGAGCAGAACGTTGACACACATACTATTCTTTTAAGAGTAGGTTTCTCTTTTTTGACTAGGAGCGTGTCTCGAGGAATCCACCACACTCTCTTCATTGTTCTTCTTAATAGTTTTTTAGGGTAGCCTCTTAATGATAAATTGTCCGTCAGGTTATTAGCATGGAACATGTATTCGTCTTTGAAATGGCAATTTCTTTTAATCCGGAGATATTGCCCGAATGGGAGGTTTTCCTTTAAATTGCGTGGGTGGTTGCTTTGAAAATGTAAGGCCTTGTTTCTATCAGTCTGTTTTTTGTATAATGTAGTAACCAAGCCTACATTTGTTGGATACACTTCGACATCGAGAAATGACATTTTAACTTTAGAAAAGCTCAGGCTGAATTTGATTTCTTCTGTTCTCGAGCTGAGCCACTCATGGAATTTTTTCAGGTCTTCTTCATTCCCTTTCCAAGTCAAGAAAATGTCGTCGATATATCGACTCCAGCTGGTAATTTGTTCCACAAATGGATTTGACTGGTAAACAAATCTCTCCTCGTACAATGCCATGAAGAGTACAGCCAGTTCAGGGGCAAAAGGGCACCCCATTGCTACGCCGCTTGTCTGGAAGAAAATTTCTCCATTAAAGTTGAAGTCATTTTTCTTTAAAGCCAATGATGCTAACTGCATGATAAAGTCCGTTGGTACTCTGGTTGGTCTTGGTCTTTGTTCCTGAAAAAAATGAATCGCATCCAGACCGTCATTTTGGGGGATCTGGGTATACAATGAAGTTACATCCATTGTTACTAAAAAATCTTCATTTTGTTCAAAAGGAATGGTGGGAAGTTTATTGATAAAATCAGATATATCACGGAGGAATGATTTGACTTCGGACATAAACGGTTTCAAGAAAAAATCTACAAACTTGGAAACTGGTTCGAATAGTGACTCGCAACCGGAGACAATGGGTCTCCCGGGCGGTGTGTTTATATCTTTATGAATTTTCGGTAAAACATAAAACAGGGGTATTCGCGGACTGTTGCATTTGAGATATTCATACTCTTTTTTTCCGATAATTCCATCAATCAAGCCTTTCTCCAAAATTGGGTTCAGTTGTTGTTGTAATTCCGTAGTGGGGTCCTTCTGTATTTTTCTATAGCACCTAGGGTTATTGAGTTGACTCATAACTTCTGCTATATATTTGTCAGTGTCCCATACTACAATTGACCCTCCTTTGTCCACCTGTTTGATTATAACTGACGTATCTTTTTTGAGATTTTCTAGAGCACTTCTTCCTGCTTGTGAGATGTTAAATCTTGTCCAATTCCGTTTTCCTTCCATCTTGGTTATGGCTGACAAAATTGTTTTTTCAAAAGTCATAATTTCTTTTGCAACTTTATTTCCTGGTGGGCAAAAAGATGACTTCTTCCTCAGCCCTGTAACCTCCACTGGTGGATTGAACACTGTTTGTGCGAAGAACGATTTCAGTTTGATTTTACGACAAAATTCGAGTGCCTCCATTTTAAGTTTCACAAAGTCAGTGTGTCTAGTAGGGACAAAAGAGAGTCCTTTTTCCAAAATGCTAATTTCTGCTGGAGTGAGGATACAGCAAAATCAACTTATCACGGATGCAAAATCACTACTGGAGAAAGTTGAAAAGGACATTTTAGAATTTAAGGACTACACAATAAACCAAAAAGAAAACCAGTTTCAAAAGGATAAAAAAAACTTTAATTTGGAAAACACATACCCGTATTTACAACCGGACTTTTATTCTAGACCAGACTCAAGGAAATATCTAGGAGAATATCAAGGACGATCAACAAACAAGTTCATCTCCTTTTCAGATACTTCGTCAGCATCAAGCAGTAGTGAGGGTGAGAGTGACAACCAAAGGAGAGGCACTAACAAAAGAGGAGCATTTCAACAACAACCAGGTCCATCTCCTACTCCTTTTTTAGGGAGAGGCCAATCACAAAACCGAGGACGCCCACGTTACAACCAACCATGGGAAATGTCGACCCGGAGGCAGAACTACAAGAACTGGTAGTTTCCCCCTTTTTCAATCTGTCAAATAAAGTCCTCACTCCAGCAGAAATTAGCATTTTGGAAAAAGGACTCTCTTTTGTCCCTACTAGACACACTGACTTTGTGAAACTTAAAATGGAGGCACTCGAATTTTGTCGTAAAATCAAACTGAAATCGTTCTTCGCACAAACAGTGTTCAATCCACCAGTGGAGGTTACAGGGCTGAGGAAGAAGTCATCTTTTTGCCCACCAGGAAATAAAGTTGCAAAAGAAATTATGACTTTTGAAAAAACAATTTTGTCAGCCATAACCAAGATGGAAGGAAAACGGAATTGGACAAGATTTAACATCTCACAAGCAGAAAGAAGTGCTCTAGAAAATCTCAAAAAAGATACGTCAGTTATAATCAAACAGGCGGACAAAGGAGGGTCAATTGTAGTATGGGACACTGACAAATATATAGCAGAAGTTATGAGTCAACTCAATAACCCTAGGTGCTATAGAAAAATACAGAAGGACCCCACTACGGAATTACAACAACAACTGAACCCAATTTTGGAGAAAGGCTTGATTGATGGAATTATCGGAAAAAAGAGTATGAATATCTCAAATGCAACAGTCCGCGAATACCCCTGTTTTATGTTTTACCGAAAATTCATAAAGATATAAACACACCGCCCGGGAGACCCATTGTCTCCGGTTGCGAGTCACTATTCGAACCAGTTTCCAAGTTTGTAGATTTTTTCTTGAAACCGTTTATGTCCGAAGTCAAATCATTCCTCCGTGATACATCTGATTTTATCAATAAACTTCCCACCATTCCTTTTGAACAAAATGAAGATTTTTTAGTAACAATGGATGTAACTTCATTGTATACCCAGATCCCCCAAAGTGACGGTCTGGATGCGATTAATTTTTTTCTGGAACAAAGACCAAGACCAACCAGAGTACCAACGGACTTTATCATGCAGTTAGCATCATTGGCTTTAAAGAAAAATGACTTCAACTTTAATGGAGAATTTTTCTTCCAGACAAGCGGCGTAGCAATGGGGTGCCCTTTTGCCCCTGAACTGGCTGTACTCTTCATGGCATTGTACGAGGAGAGATTTGTTTACCAGTCAAATCCATTTGTGGAACAAATTACCAGCTGGAGTCGATATATCGACGACATTTTCTTGACTTGGAAAGGGAATGAAGAAGACCTGAAAAAAAATTCCATGAGTGGCTCAACTCGAGAACAGAAGAAATCAAATTCAGCCTGAGCTTTTCTAAAGTTAAAATGTCATTTCTCGATGTCGAAGTGTATCCAACAAATGTAGGCTTGGTTACTACATTATACAAAAAACAGACTGATAGAAACAAGGCCTTACATTTTCAAAGCAACCACCCACGCAATTTAAAGGAAAACCTCCCATTCGGGCAATATCTCCGGATTAAAAGAAATTGCCATTTCAAAGACGAATACATGTTCCATGCTAATAACCTGACGGACAATTTAGCATTAAGAGGCTACCCTAAAAAACTATTAAGAAGAACAATGAAGAGAGTGTGGTGGATTCCTCGAGACACGCTCCTAGTCAAAAAAGAGAAACCTACTCTTAAAAGAATAGTATGTGTGTCAACGTTCTGCTCAAATTCGAATCTTTTTAAGAAGACCATTCTACAAAATTGGCATTTAGTGGAAAACATCGATGAATCATTGAAAGAGAAACCACTGTTTGCGTTTTAAAAAAGACCAAAGTGTTTCCAACCACTTGGTACGAGCAGCGATAAAAAAGAAAACATCGACAATTGGCACAATGCTAGGTTTACCACCAATCCAAGGCCATCACAAATGTGGTTCTTGCATTTGTTGTGCAAGTACGGAAGAAGGGATCCTCTTTAAACACCAACAACAATTTTGGAAACATGAAAAATTTTCGAATTGTAAATCAAGATACGTTATATACGGCATAAAATGCCCTTGCGACAAATTGTACATCGGCAAAACAAGCCAGGAGGTAAGATGTAGGATTACACAACACAAGTCACGCATAAAAAAGAACGTGACGACTGCTCCACTAGTGAATCATTGGAGAAATAATGATCACACGCCAGAGGATTTAAAGTGGACAGTGATTGCTAAAATTGAGAGAGACTCCAGAGGTGGCGATATTGAAGAAAAATTATCACGCCATGAAGCCATGCTAATCGTGAAATTTAATACGGCCATAAATGGTTTGAATGAAATTTCTGAGATCTACCGCCTGTAAACACCTCTGACGCAATATGGCAGATACCGGAACGAATACGAAATATTAAATGAATCTTTGTCCATTTGTCCCCGAGATCGACTGTGTTAATCGGTGGCATGAGGTCCAATTCAATCATATCCCTGTTCTAATACATCGTCCCCATGACGACTAAGAAACAAACTACAACTCCCATAATCCTTAGATCCAGGAAGTGAGCAAACCCTAGAGACGCGAGAAGAGCAATACCGACTAGATGGTGCCGGCCCCTGAATCGATTGCCAGAGGCGGAATGGCGTGGACCCCCTGATTGAGTCAGGACTACCGAAATTTAAAGGTATTTGCAACCCACACGATAGTACAGAAGCGCAAGAAACCCACTGTGTGTCTTAAATATACAGAGATCTGATACCAGTCTCCCTCCTTCATTTGCAGCCAGTACAAGCGCGAAGAATCGCCGCTAAGTCCGAAATAACTATCGGAACGCACACACGCCCCAAACAAGTAAGCCGTTTTCCTTCCGTCGATATCAGTATTAGGAGTTAGAAATGTTTCACATTACCCTTACAAGCACCTTTGTTTCACCAGATCTCCACTTCCCCCAAATACGATAAGCCGCTGCACGCGTAAGAGCTGTGAGTATCCACGTGTGAGTTTTATGTTGCAAAGATTTTAAGTCCTTTTGAGTTAGAAGCTAAAGAGACTCTGTTTTTGTTACAGTGTTGTCAAGCAAGAGGAAATCGAGCACCTGTGAGGTAGGTAGGATTAGGCACCACCCTTTGTTACTGTAGTTGCAGAGGTCTGGCTCTCCACCCGGTTGATTCACATCTTGTCCTTCATTTACAGGCACATGGTCCTGATGAGATTTCCCCACACCCAGGGGTTATCGAAACGCGTAGACCCCCTCTACTCAGCATTAGGAATGTTTCATTGAATACCAATCATTCAAAAGCTTCTCATTTGTTTTTTCCAATGCTATGTTTACTAATAATTAAATTGTAAATAATAATGTATAGTTCTTGAAGTGAAGAGTGTATATATTGATGTGCTGTTGTGTATGAGTGTTTGAATGAAAGTGGTCAGGCTGAAAGAAACTGTCTTTATATATGTGATGTGGAGTCAAATAAGTTCTGTTTGTATATGTATAGAAAAAACTTTTCATTTGTATGGTTTCTGATTTCAAACTAATTAAAATGATTGGATAAATTCCGGAAAAATCAATTCCCGAGAGTTACTGTTTAATTCAGTAGTTCGAGTGATCATCCATGATCCAAGTTGAAGTTGGTTGGCAATAGTGGTGCTCGTATTGGTTTCTAGTGATTGATTGTGAGGCTTGTCCTTATTACCGGTGAGCCCAGACCCAGTTTTGGTAACGGAGGAGAACACTCAACATCGACAAAAAAATCATCCAGCAAAGGCAACATTTTGACCGAGGCCTCCCACTTAGTATATACGACTAGGTCTCATTTCTATCACGGTCGGCCTCCAACTTTGACTTTGTCCCAGCAAAGCGTGAGCAGATGTCCCAAAGTGGCGCTATACATTTTTAAGCACTAGAAAGTGTTTGTTTATAAATTCATATCTCGGGTTCCGTACATTGGATTTTTGTGGTTTTGGTGTCTATTTGTTTGTAAGAATATAACCTATTTTCGTAACTTTGAGTTGGATTTTTATTGTGTATTGTGTCTTATTTATTTAATATATTGGTGTTTTAAATGCTGTACACACCTGTCTCCTAAGTTATGCTTGCCTGCTCGTTGTCAGCTACCAAGGGTTGAGCAAGCGAATCATTTATTGAGACCTTGACCGACCCTCCTATTGTGTTTGTGGCCTTATTACTAGTGGTAAGTCACTTTTTATCCTAACTAATAATCCACTGTCCAAATGAGTAATAAAATAAAACACCAAGACCTGCTTGTGATTGGTGTTCACATAAATGTAGCATGTGGGAGCTTAACTTGTGCGCGCCAATTAATATTGGAGTATGAAAAACACGTCATCTTTTCCAAACAACTGCTCGGCCAAGGGATTGAGACCAAAAACAATTGAGCAACACTCTTTGAACTCTAAAACTGCTACCTTGCAGGAATACATTTATATGAGATCTGGGTAATCAAAGCATTAAAAGCAACAAAATGTCTAAGTGAGTTTATGTCACCTGCTTAAATGTGCAGTGACGTCGAGATTGCAAGGCAAGGTAGACTTGGCTTCCCTTCTAGGGAGGTTAGCAAATGGAGTACCATTACTGTACAATGTAATTTCAGTTTTTTTCCTGGACTTGGAAATATAAGAAGTGTGTTAAAGCATTTTATAAACAGGCATTAGCAAAGTTAAAAGGTCTGACTTAAAAGTGCTAACAGATGCAGGCATTTATGCATATCTGTGTTTGCAGGCATTGGCATATTAAAGCAAGACCAATTGGGTTTTTCAATGCTTGTTGTAATTTGACAGCAATTTCCATAGAAGATTTGGTTGTATTTTGTACTCTTTCTAAGACGATTCATAAGGAATCATTGCTTACAGTCTTTAGGCGAGTAAACAAACTGCTCCGAATTATTATGAAATTGATCATTTGGTCATATGAAATAATTAGGGCAGGTTGCTTCAACATAATGGTACAGTCGATATAATTAGAGCTTCTTCTTAAGAAAGGATGTTTAATAGTGCAATATATTGTTTTTATTGGTGTGCAATAAATGTTTTTATTGCCTGATTGGCATGAAATCAAACAATACATTAAACTTGAAACTACTCTAGAGGATGCGGTACAGACTTGTCTGCTTCATATGTAAATGTCTGCATTACTACAAATTTTACATCTCACTGTTTGGCTAAATAATCAATGTAGATACTCTGATAAAGGTAGTAAAGAACCTCATGACTTTACATCATGAGTTAATGATGGTCCCTACTCGGCTCAAAGGAGGATGGTCATTTTCTGTAGAAGGGGTGCATTTCTGGAACTCTGCCCTAAAAAAAAAATTTGAAAAGCTTAAATTATAACCAGCCAGTGGTAATTATTCTGTGCTGCATTTTAGTTGATGGTTTTTGTTTTGATTGCTAATTGCTAGACATGCACCAACCCCAGCGAGTGTGCATTTAAGAAATAAATTGTGTTAGTCAGTTATAACTTTGTGTTGGCCTTTATAGAATACAGATACTTTTGCCCCAGTGCACAGTCATTAAACCAGCAGCATTAGTCCAAACATATGGGGTTGATTGTTAAAAAATAGGCATTTTCATGCACAGGGCGAAACTGTGGTCCTGTGTATATGGTAACCATGTTAAAAAAGAACATTACATTGAAAGTGTTACGAAAAACGAGTCAGAAAGACGATTGGTCAACATAATGAAAGAATGAGAGGCAAGTCTTTAGAGATTTTGCAAGAGTGAAACAGTGAAGTACAGAGTCCACATATGTTTTCCAAAGGTCTTCCATTTGCACAGCCACCAATGGTGGTATGTTGGTGAGTTGCAGATTGCTGAACAGAACAGAGGCTCCCATTGAAGTGAATGTGAGACTTTCCGAACTGTGTTCGTAAGCTTCATAATCGGTCGGTCAGAACCTCCGACTGCGACTCATTCGGAACAGATTGCGAGAAGGGGTCGAGAGGTTTAGTGTCCGACCAACATTGTAATCAGGCCCCAAATGTCTGTTCATCTGTGCGGCCATCCCATCTGGATACTGAGGGCTCGATTACGAGTCTGGCAGTCCACAGACCGCCAGAGATGTGAGGGCTTGGCAGCCTTCCGACTGCCCTACTACAATTAGGATGGTCAGACTGACATTGCCTGCGTCCATGGAACCACCGTTCCCGGCGGTATTGCATCAGTCGTGAGGCCGCAATATGCTTGGCGAGACCGGACAGTCCCGCCAAGCATATTACGAGTTTCCTCTCCGCCATGGTTTTCATGGTGGTTCCTCCTCCAAGAAACCAATGACAAGGCTCCTTTGTGCTTGACGGCCATGGGGTACATGCAGGGGGGGCACAATTTGTGCCCTCTTGTGTGCATGCGACACCAGTTCATGCATGGCATGCCCAATTTCTGAAACATCCCCATGGGAACATAAAAAATAAGCCCGGCAAACACGAGAAACACGAGAAACACTTCTGGAGGGTGGCCCAAAAAAGGGTTTGGCGGTGTGGCGGCGGGGTGCCCTGAATCTTCACCCACAACTGCCACAAGAGGACCAGAACAAGTTTAGCAGTTGTCTTTAAGAAGACATTACAGACCACAGGTTTCCATGAATGTGACACAACCAACGTGACTCTCTTCTATTGTCCTGCTCCTACTCAACTACCTTCTCCAGCACATTCATGTTAATAAAGAGACATCTACTGATTAAGAAAATATTCACAGATAACTTGCTAGAGGCATCACAGTAAGCTGCAGCAATCTCTTTCTCCTGGGAGACCTATACATCTAGTTCAAAAGCCCTGGCCTTGCACAACCAACGCCAACTTTGAGGCTTTCAGGCTATTCCAGCTTGTCTCTGAACCACCATATGCTACTTGACACACCTTGGATGCAATCATTGCTCCACTGGAACCCATTGCAATTATCACCTTATCTCCTTCTTTGTGAACCATCCCAAGGTAAACACTACAGCAGCGACCACCAAAACTGCTTACAAATAGTGGACGAGGTTCAACCTCTCAGTGTTTGACTCTTGTCTCACCACAGCCTCTCCAACTACAATAGCAGTGGAGTAAAAATCCTACAACTGGCTCTTTGAAGGCTTCAATACATTGATAAACCTGGGGATGTCCACATGCTTTAATCATAGAATGAGCAACCTATGGCTCCAAGCCGAACTACAGTGGATAAAAATAAAATGAAAAAACACACCACCAGTAAAACAGCAGTATGATCTACTCAGAGCGCAAGCAGGCTCGTGCTCTTCAAAACTAAATTTCCTTCTGAAGACCTTCAAAGGATCTTCTCAAAATGCCATATCCCAGAGTGCTCTATGTCCAAATTCCACATTCACAACCCTTTCCTGACCGTATTGAAAATTAGACTTCATATTCGATCACTAAGCAAGAAAAAGGACCACAAAACAAGAGATCCAGTTAAATTCTGACCCATCATCACAGTAAAATTCATAGGAAAACTATTTGAAAGAGCTGCCTTCAGACATATTTCTAGCTTTATAGAAGGGAACAACCTCATCGTAATCCATCAAATGGACTTTTGTTGAGTCAGAGACAGCAAATCCACCAATATATCCATGCTGAACAATCTAAAAATGATGGTGGGCTGTAATGGAGTATCTACACTTTTACTGCTGAATCTTTCTGCCACCTCTGAAAAAGTCCACCGCCGGCCCTAATGCTGAGGCTATAAGAGCTGGGCATCTATGAAAGCATCTAGATTTCCTTCATCTAGCAGCAGGTCCAGGTTTAACTTTCTGCCCCAGTTCATGACAGCTCCTTTCACCACAACTTTGGCACAACTCAAGGCCCAATCATCTATTAACTCCCATTAAACTTCTACTTCACCTCACAGCTAGACCTCATCAAGTCCTTCAACTTAACCTGCTACAACCACACTGATGACACACAGGTCATCTGAAATTGGGAAACTCAAATTATTATCATTATTAGCTTTTATAACGCGCATAGCTACCCAAAGGCGTTCCAGCGCTTGCGTCTAGACAGGGGTTACCAGTAGGCTATGCACCAGGTTCCTAGTAGAGCTAGGTCTTAAGAAGTCTTCGGAAAGGAAGCAGATGGGATTCAGCTCGAAGTGAGGGAGGCATTGTATTCCACAGTCTGGCCACGTTGTAGACAAATGACCTACCTCCACTTCTTGCCCTATTTATTTTTGGGGTTACTGCTAGGTGGAGGTGGGTAGAGAGGAGGCATTTTCAAGTGAGATAAGGGGTGATCAGAGTTCTATTAATAGCTGGGCCACTACTCCAAAATGTTCTATGGGCTATGCAGAAGGCTTTAAATTTGACTCTATTGGCAACAGATAGCCAGTGTAGCTTTCTCAGGGCTGGTTTGGCTGATTTATTTTTTGGTACCCCCAGCAATAATCTGGCAGCACAGTTCTGGGCCACTTAGAGTTTCCTTGCGACGGGAGCTCCAAGGTATAAGGAGTTGCCATAGTCCAGGCGAGTTCGGATCGGGGCTTGAATCAGGGTCCTCCTGGCACTTATTGGCAGGAGGGGGAGAATCTTGGGCAGTAGTCTCCTAGCACCGAAGCAAGCTCCTGTTACTCTTACCGCTTGTTCTTCTAATTTAAGAGAGCTGTCCAGCCAGACACCCAGGCTTTGTATCTCAGATTTTAGGGAGGGGGCTGGTCCCAGGCAGTGTGGCCAGATCTGTTTAAGGTCCAGGTGTTGCCCAGCAGCATTATTTCGGTCTTTCCTCCATTTTGCTTAAGGCAGGAGTGTTCCATCCATGAAGCCACTTCTTTCAGACAGGTTTTTAAGTCAAAGGAGTTGTTGTGTGGGCCACTAAGGGAGATTACCAGTTGGTTATCATCTCTGTAGGGGACAATTTTTATCCCGTAAGGCACGATGATATCTGCCAGTGGCTGCATATACACATTGAATAATGAGGGGCCCAGGGAGGATCCCTGGGGCACTCCACAACTGAGTCCCAAGGCTTTAGAAGTAGCTTGCCCTGAGAAAACCTGGAAGGTCCTATTCTACAGGTATGACTGAATCCACTTGAGAGCCTTCCTTGAGACACCTCTCCTCCTGAGTCTTTCCTCTAGTTTGTCAAGGTTCACCGTATCAAATGCTGAACTTAAGTCTAGGAGGATGATGGCCACTGCACCCCCTTGATCGAGGATACGTTTGGATTCCTCCACCGCAGCCAGCAGTGCAGTGTCTATGCCATGTAGCGGCTGGAAGCCTGTTTGTGTGGCGTGCAGGAGACCGTTAGTTTCAAGAAATTTAGAGATGATGAAATTAACATGCTTTTCTAAAGCTTTAATGATTGCTGGAAGCAGAGATATTGGGTGGTAGTTCCCCAAATCATCCGGATCCAAGTTAGGTTTTTTTAATAGCACCTTCACCATGGAATGCTTCCAAGGTGCCGGAACAACTCCACTAACCAAGAATTGATTCATTATTTCGAGCATGTGGGGTAGAATCATTTTTCCAGCTTTGAGAAGTATGTGGGGTGGTGGATGAGCTGTACTCCTCATGATTAGACCACTGCTTCCAAGCAGTCAATGAACAGCTGCTGAGTGACCTTCTTCAACTTAACTCTTCCAAAATGTGGATTCTAATGAGGAAAACTGATGAAATACCAACCTACAACCATCAGGCTTCAAGAACTCCACACCTCACTAGCGACATATAATTAAATAAGGCATCTGGGAGTGTTTCCTGATCCCTCAAGTAAACCAAATCACAAGTAGCATCTTCTACATTTTGGCCAACTCTTCAATGCATCTTCCTTCATGTATGTTATCCTCAGAAGTAGCAAGCTACTGTCACCATTGTCTTATCTTGCTTGACTAAAGTATGCAAATGGTCTTTACCTATAGTGCCCATTTGAATCCAAACTCTGCCAAATATCCAAAACTTGTTTTTTGCCCAAGGGAATGCTTCACATCAGTGCTTCATGCACTTCACTCACTCCCTGTAGCCAGATGCTCCATTCTTAGGAAGAAATGCATTGGCTGAACCTTCTCGTAAAAAGCTGCAAAACTTTGGAATTCCTTCCCAGCAAAAACAAGACTTATTTGATCTCACTTGAAATTCTGCAAGGGAATGAAGAAGTAGCTCTTCTAAAACAAATGATGCAGCATTGCACCAACATCCAACCAAATCCCTCATAAAAACACTGCCCTACATGTTTGCCCCACATGTTGTGCCTGTGACAGAAATAGGTCAAACAAAATTCAAATGTCCTTGGTTGGATCTGTTCCTGTTTTATCAGGACAAGTGGGGTAATGCTGGGTGGTAGGAATGTTGTGACTTCCTTCTGATTCCAGAGGCATCCATCACAGAATTGTAAAGAAAATGCATGATTTTAGGGAAAGTTTGAGGTTTGCAGGGCATTGTGGGTCGGAAACCTTGTGGGACCTACACAAAGCACACCACCCTGGAATCCTCTGATTTTCTAGTTTAAAAAAATGTCTGTGGTTGGTAGCTTTGTATGGGTGGTGCATGGCACCAAATACCGCATCTATTTGCACTGTTTATCTCTCAGCATAGCACATTAGAACCTTTTGGGTGGCAGTCTCTTTTGCCACCCACTTAAGTGGAGGTCCATTCTTATTGGGAGATGTTGTGGCTCCTCACAGATGAGAGAGAACTGTGTGTTTATTTTGCCAAAGTTTGAGGTGTCAAGGGCTTCTGGGTACAATTACTAGTTAGAGCCACCCAAGTAACCCCACCCTGGATTTCCCTAAGTGTCTAGTTATCATAGCTATTTAGTATGAATTATCAAGCCACGAGAAATAAAATTAAAGTCACTTTTGGATAAATGGACCCTTTTACCTCTGACTTTGATTGGCCGTGTAGCACTTTTAAAAATGTCTATTCTTCCCTTATTAATATTTCTTTTTATTAATGTACTTTTAACAATTAATTCAAAGCATTTTAAATAAATTGATTCAATGTTTATGGAATTTGTGCGGAATAAAAAGGCCTCCAGGGTTAAATTGCCCATATTACAACTGGGAATATACAAAAGGGGTTTAGCCTTACCAAATATTCGAATTTATTATGAGGCAGCATTATTAGACCTTACAGCACATCTACTAGAATCTTATGAATGGATGGACATATATTTCTTTGAAAGAATGATTTGTGAGTCCGGCACACAAATTCCATTCTTCTTAAAAACATCCAAACTACCCAAAAAGTCCCGTTATAAGACAATTCGCGATTACTCAGATTGACTCCAGTCCTTTTTTAAACAAGCAGACTCTTCAGGGTTTCTTTTTCCTAAGTTAGAGGAATGCAGGGCTTTTGGTTTACAAATTCACTTCAGTCGCCTTAAGAGATGGAAGGATAGTGGCTTTGAGGATTTGCGCAATTTTTTTATAGCTAAGACACGGATCTCATGGGATGAGGTTTCAAGCAGATGTGGTAATCGAATGACGCCTGGGTTCCTGGAATACTTGCAGATCATAAACTTTATCAAAAGATACAATCTTCTCCCAAGCGGCGTGTCTACTGACCAGGTCAATGCCCTATGTAAAGCCAGATTAAAGGGGGTAGGAAACTGGTATTCTCTGTTGATTAAACGTAGGGCACTCCCTTTGGTGGAGGAATTTTTGGGGAAAATAACTCTAGTGGCTAACTGCTCTTTCTCTCACCAGGAATGGCAGCCTATAGCCCAGGTAGGGAGTAAGGCCCTGAGAGCAGCCAATATTAAAATAATGGCTTTTGTGTCACCATGACTGGCCTAGTATATCCCGAAAACATTAAATAAGCGCTATCCGGAAGTGGAGAATAAATGCTGTCGATGCCAGTCACATGGTGAGGGAGACTGGCTTCATACATTTTTTACATGCCCAAAGTTTAAAGTTTTTTGGAGCAATATATTTGTGGCTATAAGCCAAGCTATTCAAAAGAAGATCAATCCCGAGATAGAAGTGGCCCTTTTCGGGTTTTCGAAAGCAAGGTCAGATTTGACCAAAGCTGAAGAGGTGTGCATTACAATTTGCTCCATAGTAGCATGCTCTTTAATTCTCCAAAACTGGAGATCAGAAGAGGTCCCCTCTTATCCTAAATGGATAAATAAAATGCAGAGGATAAGGTGATTTTAAGAAACATATGCTCAACGGGTTGGGGCAACAAAAAAATATACAGCGGTTTGGAAGTTTTTTGATAATTGAGATATATTGACAGAAGTCTAGCACCTTAGCATATTGCACTTTAGGTTTTTATAGTTGAAAGATTTGACTGTCTTTGTCATTGGGATATATTGACAAAAATGTAGCACTTTAGCACATTGCACTTTAAGCCCCTATATTCTAGGGGATGTATGAGTGCACTGTAATAATGTCAATTTTTGCACAGTTAGAAGGTTTTAAACAGCGATCAATGGATTTCCATTTTATTGGTCATTTAAAGGCACGTAGTGACCATGAGAAGCAGTGTTTTTCTTTTCTTTTTTTGCAGTAAATGCGAAGATACAGTACTATTATATCTGATGGTAACTAGGCACAGGTCACTTTAGGGTCTCATAGTAATAGGAAGATGCAATTGTTTCCAGATGCTTCTCAAATACGATTATGATTGGCTGGAGGCTTTTTATCGTGTTTGGAAAAACAACAATAGAAGGTTGGATGGCTCCCAATTTATGCACTTTAATGCAAATAGCGTTTGTAATTACGTGTTTTAAGGTAATTGCACTTAAATAGCACATTAATAATGTGGGGGTAAAAATTTTAAGTGATTACATGGCTTGCTAGACTTATGTGTTATTTATTTATGTTCATCCATGTTCTATGGATTTCAAGTTGACAAATCTATAGAATGTGTATCTGTGAAAAGTGTGGATTTACTTCTGACGACATATTGTATCATAATACTGTTTTGTCCTTTGCTCTGCTCAATCAAAATTAAAAAAAAAAAGTCCATATAGGAAAGTATAGATTTACTATTCCTAACTTTGCAACTACGTCCCTTGAATATATTTGTCCCACATAGGTACATATATGTGGAGTTAGGTATCGAAAATCTAGACTTAGCTGTCAATATGTTTTTCGATATTTTGTTCTCAATAGCTTGTTCCCCCGATATTTTGGTTTGGTTTAGCAAAGTATATGCAGACATGGTGCAATTTAGATGCCAACTTGACTATATGCACTTTGTAGATGACCAGTGGGTATCCATCAGGCCTTCCAGTCTGGGACATTTGATGCTAATTTCAGGGGTATATCAACATTGCCAGAGTGCTCAGCGAGAGTTCTGTAATACCAACCCACCACTACAGGAATATCATTTGATAGTACTAAGAATTTTCCACGTGAGTCCGAAATCAGTATACTTCTACTCTGGTCCATAGGATTACCTAGCCGAGTGTGGGACTTCACAGTCATCATTACCAAACCTTTGTGCCTTAATTGTTGCAATTGGTATTACTGACCTTTGCCTTTTGTCAAAGGATTCAGAGCCCAACAACTCTTTATCCCTCCTGATCATCTTCCTTCCCACTGCCTTTGATGAACAGCTACCACTGTTGTGCAAAGACCACACCAGATTTTTATGTAGTCAATAGGCCACATGTTAGCTGCTGCAAAACTAATGAATATTAACCACAAATATTAGCAACCTAAAGTTGTTGCCCCTTGGGACTCAACTGATCCTCACCAATAGGCGTCAACATGACCAACAAGCATGTGAGGGGTCTTGTGTTCCTGTTTGTGCAATATTTATCTTGGTGTTGTTTATTCTCTCAAACTTGCCACAGTGTAACCAGTACCTGGTTATTTCACTTCAATATGGAATTTGGGATGGAAGTGGCCATAGTTTAGACCATCATTCAGCCACTGTCCAACAGAAATAAGCTTACCCACAATCCAGATATATGTCACCATAGGTGTCGAAACTGGACATCCACCTACTGCAGAATTTTGGTCGCTCCTGTTTCTAGGTATGCGTGGTTGCTGTGATATGCACACATGTGACTCATCCACACAGTGAAGGGTCCTTCTTTAACTCTTGCAGCAGAGGTATCAGGCCTGCCAAGATACCTCTGAGCATAACTCTTCTTCCGTATCTCTCATGGAATGATATTGCTGTTTAAATCCATATCTCTATCACACCAATGAGAAAGGTGTATTCAAAATTGTAAGTGAACCAAAGATCTTGTTCCATAGTCTATCCAGGAAGGATAAGGGGTATTAACATCTGACCAGAATTTCAGGGAGGGCTAATCTTTGTGTAGATTCAGTAAACACAATCTGGAGGCACACATTAATCAAATCTGAAACCTGGCTTACAAAGACAAACAAAAGTAGTAATATTCTACACTGGGAACTAGTAATCATACTCAACCCTAACCATTTTACACATCGCTATCAACATGTACCTCCTTTGGAGATATAATCTAGCACCACATGAGGGACTCCAGCAGGTGTATTCATGGTGGAACTCCAGTTGGGCGATGAGAACATTATTTCAGAGGTGCTAAAGGGACTTCGGTAACACAGTACACCCGGATCTCTAATTAAGACACAAACAACTGCAAGTAATCCAAAAAACAAAGGTAATTTACAGGCAACCCCAACCTCCACCTCTGTACCTAATAAAGCGGAAGACATGAATGTACACTTTTCGGAGCTGTCCCACAGAAACGACAAAACTCTGTCAGTTTGTTACAAGACTTTAATGCTTTCCTTTATTCATTAATTTATCTTACACATAACATTTGTAGAGCATCTCTTGGAGCTAGAGATGGGGACATGTTTAGCAAAGTAAGCTGACTAGGGTGAATGCATCCGTTATGCAGTAGAACCCTGGCCGCCCGCCAGGTGCTCAGACAACAAACGAGCGTGTTCGAACAGTTCTCAGAACTGGCCTCCCCAGCAACGGAAGAATCACTGTTGACAGTCGAGCTCCCACTTGAACCACTACTTTTCTGAATATATATACGTTGTTGTGGCCGTGGTTACTAAAAGCAGCTCTGAAAAGAAAAATGTACTTTATTCGGTATTAAAATAAATACACTCTAGTTTAATTATAATCGCGGGAGTACAAAATTCCTCGCGCTGTAGCTGAGCGGATTCTTTTCTCCGATTTAAAAATAGAAAATGTTGGTGCAACGCTACCATCCCCCACCGTGCACACATTGGCTCTGTCGAGCAACTGTGGCTGAACGGATTTCACTGTTGTGGTCAGTCTGAGCCCCAGATCCAGCGTGGGAACCACAACTGCGCGAAAAGAAATAGGTCATTATCAAATCTCGACAGTTTTAGGACGATTACCTACTACAACAAGTATATGGATACTTTAGAGGGAGAAGGGGTGCACACCGGTGCTGGGAGCAATCGTGGCAGAGTCGGGACGAAAAGAGTACTCCCGAGAGTAGAGGAACTCCCCGCTAAGCGGAAAACCTGCTGGGCCATCCTCACCAGCCAAGGTCAGTACATGCCTGCGCTGTGCCCGACAGCATAAGGCCTTGAATGAACAAGTCACAGTGAAGCAATACACATTAACAGCTGTAGAATGTAATGTTCTGATTGTGAGGTGTTTAGCAACAAACAGTGCAGTGTTTGTTCAGGCATGTGCATGTGTCAGGATAAAGTGTGCAACGAATTATATAAGCAAATGTAAACGTTAAAATAACACATTTGATTGCAAATCGCTATGTGCGTTAAATATTCCCCCCTTAGTGAAATTTCGGAAGGTCAAACCTGCCGGAATTTAACAAAACCCGCATTTTATTTCCCCAAAACTCATGATAGATGTTATTTATCCCACCCACTAAATAACAAACCCTGCCGCATCTTTATGAGGTGCAATAAGGCACCACGATTGCGACGAACTCGAAATCGGGACTGGTGTCACTTGAATTTTAGTCTTGTGGTTCGGAGGAGTTAATAAAACACACTTCAATCAATCAATCAATCAAGGCATCTATAGAGCGCTCTACTCACCCGAAAGGGTCTCAAGGCGCTGTGGGGTGGTGGGTGGGTGCTGCTACTGCTCGAGCAGCCAGGTCTTGAGTAGCCTCCTGAAGGTCAGAAGGTCTTTGGTCTGCCGTAGGAGGATGGGGAGGGGATTCCAGGACTTGGCGGCGAGGTACGAGAACGATCTGCCGCCGGTGGACGTTCTTCGGATGCGGGGGACCGTGGCGAGGGCGTCGGAGCTGAGCTGGTAGTTTGGGGTGTAGAAGGTGAGTCGTCTGTTGAGATATGTTGGTCCGGTGTTGTGGAGTGCCATGTGTGTGTGGGTGAGGAGCTTGAATGTGATCCTCTTGTTGACAGGAAGCCAGTGCAGGTCTCTCAGGTGGGGGGTGATGTGGCTGTGGGCGAGGGATTTCAAGGATCAGGCGTGCGGAGGCGTTCTGTATTCGTTGCAGTTGTTTCAGCAGTTTTGCCGGGGCTCCTGCATAGAAGGAGTTTCCGTAGTCCAGCCTGCTGCTGACGAGGGCATGGGTGACCGTTCTTCTTGTGTTGGTGGAGATCCACCTGTAGATCTTTCGGAGCATGCACAGGGTGTTGAAACAGGAGGATGAGATGGCCTTGACTTGCTTGGTCATGGAGCGTGTTGAGTCGAGGATGAATTCCAGGTTGCGTGCATGGTCGGTGGGTGTCGGTGCTGCACCCAGGGCAGTCGGCCACCAGGAGTCAGCCCAGGTTGAGGGGGTGGAGCCGAGGATGAGGACCTCCTTCTTGTCCATGTTCAGTTTCAGACGTGTACACCTACCCATTACCCCATAAGGTCAAAATTCTCTGTATAGCCACCAGATGCTATGTACTTGTCTCTTCTTAAATTGGTGCAAGTTTGTTTTGCCAGAACTTGGAGCAGAACCCAATAACAATCCCTGGGAGATGGACCCATTCTCGCCACATTCCCTCCACCACAAATTTAACAATGTGCCAACTATAGCATGGTGGCGCTTTTGGAATGCAATGCCAATGGTACAGTATCTTATACTGTATCACGCCTGGTGAATATGTCTAGTTAATTTAGTTGTTTATTTGCCAAATGTCACCTGTAAGGTAGGTACCACAGGCACAAGAAAGGATCCCCGCAGAGAAGACACCAAACAAGGAGGTACAGCAGATGCACGTTTTATTCATTTTCCATGTTCAGCACTACAAGTCTGCGTCCAAGTCAAGAATACCGTTAACCCCGCAGCCCAGGTTTTATATCTCTTGCCTAGCCTCCCGTGCAGGCTCCCCAAGGTTAAATGTTAACAACCCATGCCATGGCATACGATCAGTTACTTCAACACAATGTATACCTATAGTCTGTGAGATGTGTCAGAGGAAGCAAAGTAAAGTGTGTCTCGCAAACTACCACAAGTGAGTATAAAGTGAGGCAGGAATATCCTACTATTGAGGATACCTGGGTATGACTTGACTGAGAATGCAAGCAGGAATACCGGTTCTGTATAAATTTTCTTTTATATGAAATTCTCTTTCACTCTGAACATTGCAGCAGCATTATCACACATATAATCTGGTCCTGAAGAAAGCCATTGATACACGTACAGTGATCTGGAGGCTGAAACATGTTGACCATGGAGTGACAGTGGTTTTAAATCCATACCACTGTGCTGTTTTCCTTTTAATCCTGTCAGGCACAACACACTAATAAAGTATTGATTTGTGATTGGACCTAGGCAGTTTTAACAACTTTCACTTACCTGTTCTCTTACAGCGCTGCACACCTCACTACACCCCACAGCTCACAATTGGGATTACCATCCTGGCCTCCATTGTTGAAAACATCTCTGAGCTCCTTCCTTAAAATACCCTCAGAAGTAGCAGCTCCCAATGTTGACTAGGTTTTCAACATTGGTAAGGAGGACCCAAATGATGAAGCATGTCACCTTCGGGTGAGTGAGGGATCTTATCCTTAAGGGATGCCTTGCCCTTCCCTTTTTCCTTTATACTCACTTGTGGTAGTTTGCGAGACACACTCCACTTTACTTTGCTTCCTCTGACACATCTCACAGACTATAGGTATACATTGTGTTGATATATTCGTATTTGGGATAATACCTACGGTCTATAAACGTCCCTTCTTGACCCCCAATCTACGGTAGTGTAACAATACGATCAGTTACTACCAGGCATTTTATGGTCACAATGTGTGTGTGTACCACAACAGGTGTCTCGCTTGTGAATAGAAATACTCAAACCGCTTTTCAAAGATAAATACCCAGTAAGGTTACGCATGGGCATCAACAGCGACAGCACACAAGGTGACAGTGAGGCACAACGCTCTTCCAGGCAAGCATCCAGGCACCCAAACATTCAATGCAAGACTCTCACACCAGATAAATACAACCCAGGTTACAACAGGCTACACCCAACATCACCCACTGATTGTCATCTAATTGTATTCTCAGTTCTCTTTCATAAGCCTCCTGGTAGAGCCATCTGTGGTGTGTGTGGTTTTTATTTTATAGAATCATGCTATAACTTGTGTCGTGCTGATTTGTCCTGCCACCCTACCTCAACTGGTGCTAGGTTTCTTGTCTCTCCTTGTCTTACTGGTTGTGCAACACAGCCTAAGGGGGAAATAATTAAAGTGGTGATAACTAAAACACTTCAGAGATCCTAAAATTCTATTTAACACAGATGAAGGACGTGATCATTTCATTGCGGGATGTATTGCTCAGTTTGAGGCATCCACATTCATTCTAAGAAAATATTTCAGCCCTAATCATGGGGTCAAACACTGAAAACCTAATAGGGTATGGAGATAGAAGGATGACTTGTGAGCCCCATTTCCTTGCCTATAAAGTGTCATACCCTCAGTGTTGCAGAGACCAGAGAATAGACAGGTAATGTTTCCCAACATTGTTCTTTTTCTTTTCTTTGTCATCCTTCAGCTTCTTTGTCAGTTATCTGATGTTGCCTAATAGTATTAGAACAGTGTTTCCCAACTATGGGTCGTGCAATACTATTTTTGGTGGGTTGTGAAAGTCCAAGCAATAACTAAAGATGCCTTTAAATTCTATATTGATCTTGTCACATTTGCTGGCCTTAAATGACATAGGTAAAATGTCAGACCATGCCTTCTGACAAAATGCTGCGTATGGATTTTTTAACATGGGGATTGGTGTTTACAAACTCTTCTCACATTACAGTCAGAAAAAAAAAAATTGTTAATTATGTTACTTTCTTGCTTGGGTGCTGAGAGTGTGAAAAACTGTAAAATGTCATTTTTATATAACATACAACATCATGTAAGTGCCTGTAAATGAACTAAACACACTTGGCAGTTCAGAAAGCAAATATGAGCCACTTGTTTTGTAATTCTGAAGTGAGATGGAAACAAAGAAAGATTGTAATACGACCAAAATAAATGAAGACACGTATTCTTGGTGATGCGCAAATGATCAATATTCACTGAAACCAGATTTCCACACATTATCATCATCCAGATGTAGTTGTGATAAATACATTGTAAGTAATGTATGTCCTCCTTAAATCAAATAAACGCATAACGAACTTGAGACCTTTGTGTTATTTTTAGTGCTATCCTACACACTTAAGTGCAATGAATGTTATTTTCATGGTCTTCTTTAGAACTGGTGATATACCCAGTTGTGGATCACATGCTTAGCATACTTGAATGGCGTGGTTATCTCTAGCCAAGTATTCAGCCTGGGGTTCACTTAATAGCACAGATATGGAGAAACTTTGATTGGCAATTTCAACCATGAACATAGTAACTTTAAATTAATCCCTCCTAAATCTAGCCCCTTTATCTTGTCATTGTTAATGATGAAGTGTGCTAAAGGTTCCAAGGTAAGTGCCAATGATAACAATGGGGCCGATTCACAGAACTAATCTGAGATAAAATGCTAAACTCACTACTTTTGGTATTCACAGAAGGCATTTAGTAAGCATTTAGTAGTAGTGAAGTTAGGACTCCTAACTTTACTACAACTAAATGCCTTTTGTGAATACTGAAAGTCATAAAGTTGGTATTTTGTCTAAGTTTAGTAGTAGTAAAGTTAGGAGTCCTAACTTTACTACTACTAAATGCCTTCTGTGAATACCAAAAGTAGTAAGTTTAGGATTTTATCTCAGATTAGTTCTGTGAATCAGCCCCCAGGAGAGTAGGCATCCATGTCTGCTGCCTAAATTTATATCTGCCTTTCCGCATGAGAGTAAATTTGTTTGGTTTGTGCCATGGGGACTGATAAATGGTTAGTACACATCTTACGGACCACTCTTGAGACCCATCAGCCTCAGCCTGTCCCCCACAAAGGCCCAGTCTACCCTGGAAAATTGGAATCCAGTGATAACTTAACAACCTTCTTGACCTGCTTTTTGAAAACATCCATCAAAAGAATACTTTTTTGTGTTGTCACTTGCTCTTCAGTTTTAATTAAAGCCCGATTGGTCTGTCTGTTTAATGGTGTATTAGCTAGCCTGCATTTGAAAGTCTTTATAGATATCTATCAATATAATTTGAGGAGCCAGATGGGCCGCTATGAAGAGCGCAAGGTTTGGCTCATTATTGGAATTGATAACCAACAAGATTGCATAATTGATGGTGTTGCAGCATTTGACGTAGACTTACACCATCTTAACCAGCACCAAGAGGACGCCCTTACATTCAACCTTTAGTTAATAACATGCACAGAACTGATCTACATTTTTCAACCACTGGAAAGTCTCTATGTTTGGTTTCCACTGCTTCTAGCACCTCCTTGAGTCTGGAGACTAGTGAGTCTCTCATTTTCTGTAGCCAAACTGCCTCAGTAAAAAAGTATGTGCGGAAAATTACCTTAAGGACATCACACCCCAACATATTTCCACAAATTCCCCATCTCGTTTGTTGCCATGTGTCATTTCTTCTGTGTGTTATTTTACGTACTGTCAATGGATCTTTGAGTAGCGCGTCATTTAATCTTCAGTTGTTGCATTTCTGTTTTATCTTCCTCGACACCCACATTAAGGCACAAGGGAATGGGGCGTGGTCATAACTTTTTTTAAGCCGCTTGAAACTTGATGAACATTGTTTTGTATACTAAATTATACTTGAAATTGAAGCTACTGATAAGAACAGTGAAAAAAGCTTTGAGGGTTGCGGTTTCTGGCTTGCAATTAGTGGGGTGTTTGTAAAAAAGTGTTTATTAATTCATAGATAAAACGTTTACAAAACTGGGTACAACAGAAATTGATTTGGTTTATTCTGAATTATCTGTACTTTAAAATATGGTGTATGATTATGTAGTTTATAAACGCTTTTCACATTTGATATTATAACAATTATCTTGTGGAAAAGATTTAGTATTTGCATCAGTTTCATTAGCTTGTATTTTAGGCCAATTTAAACTGATCTTTTATGTTGAATTCATTGAAATAATTGTTAATACTTATGTATATTGTATTGTTTTGTTCGTATATTGTTATGATTTAAATTAATCAAAGCAATAAAAACAAATCTTTGTGACTTTAAATTTGTTTAGACGGTTTTAAAAAAAATCAGTTACATGTATAACATAAATTAACAGGTATATACATTGAAACATTCTTTTATGTTGTGCTAGATATCTGTTTCATTTTCTTCACTGTTGTTTTTCACGCACACATCCCAAACCAACAATAAACCATTCTCAACTAAACATTACAGATTTGATAATCAACCCTATACTCCACATGTTGTATTGTAGGGAGGGTGGGGAATGCTTCTATGATGTAATATCGAGATAAATAATATCAGCATACAAACATTTCATTAAAAAATAGAGAACACAAATATCTGCATCCTATACGTTAAATATAGAAACACAAATATCAAACACAAAAATATAACCTTAAACAATATCTAATATATCTAAATATTAAACACAAAAATAAAGAAATACTAAACATTGTCAAAAGATTATTAAATTCACAAAATCAAAATTATTGTGAAATAAAACATCTCTATAAATCATTTCCAATATGTATTTATACATATTTCTTTAAAACTAAATATATAAATAAATTAAACGAAGGATGATTAAACACGCATAAATAGCATTTAACATATAAGGTATAAAAAGAATGACATTTCAAATTGCTTACTTATCAACCAATGAAATTAAACTTTCCCAATCTAAAAAAAGGTACAACAAAGAAACAAACAAGGCAGAAAAATCCACAACTGCTGGAAAGTGTCACTTTGCCCAACTGAAACTACAGCCTAAAAGGTTACAATGCATGCAATAAATGAAATTAAATATGCCCAGTTTTGTAAAACAAATTACAAATATATGTGAAAAAATAACAAAAAAGAAAATATTTAAAAATGCTTGAATACACCCTATTTCATTACTACATGTACGACCCGATTCTACAATATGCACCCCAAATAAAATAAAGATGACAATATATTAAATAAAACAATTATACTACCAATTATGTGGAAAATTATTTAAAAAAACATCATAAACAACATTATAAACAATGATATTTAGAAAATGTATATTATATATATATATATATATATTATATTTATTAAATGTATATTAACTGCAATGATATAAACATTTTATATGAAAATATTGTATCTCTACTTGAGATAAAATATCCCACAATATTAATGACATCACAATATTACAGAAGCAATATTGAAGACTGACAGTATTTTAGTATTACATCTTTTTGTTTATTGAGCAGCAAAGAAAAACATTGCAACAAGCCCCGCGACCGGAGCTTACAGCGGCACAAAGCGGTTGAAAACCATGCAATAGCGTACACATGGTGAAACCAGGCTTCAAATGCAAGCGTTAACACAGCAAGCCGCCTACAACCCATCCGGGCCGGCCGCGTCTTAAGGGCTAAAAGACAGGTGCATGCTGCTAAAAGACAGGTGCATGCTGCTGACAGTATTTTAAACAAGATATAAAGGTAGAACACTAGAACACCAGGGGAACAGCAGTGTAGGTGTTAACCACAATTTCTTCCTGTCTGCAGGTTCTTGTGCAGTTGCCATAGAGCCTTTTTTTCTCTTTCCAGTGTAAAGCCTGATTCTCAGCACTGGTCCATTGCACCATTTCACAACTGTGTTACACCTTCTACTGGGTCAGGGGGATTTCAATACCATTGCTATGGCTGTCCCTGTTAATAGCAATAAAACAGCCAAGAACTTTGTCCCAGCTCTCAAACTCCCTTAAGGATGATGAACAGTCCCAATATGAAAAATTTTCAAAACTACAATGTACTTAACCCCTTCGCTGCGGGGTTTATTTTCCCGCTGTGCTGGGTGGGAGGGGGGCGCGCACGGCACCCGCATGCTCATGACGAGCTGAGCTCGTCATGAGGCATGGCGCTCCTGTGCTCATCACGAGCTCAGCTCGTCACAGGTGCATTACCTGCCGTGGAACGCTCAGCACAGCAGGGGAATTATCCCCGCATGCGAGCGTTCCACGGCTCATGACGAGCTCAGCTCGTCATGAGCACCGGAGCGCCGTGGCTCATGACGAGCTCAGCTCGTCATGAGCATGGAAGAGGTCAATTCTTTCTGGCTTGTGTGCCTCCGAGCAGAGATCTCTGTTTCACTGTGTATCTTTGAGTCTCACGTCCTCTAGCCGGGATTTGAACCCAACTGAGATGGCTATAGTCCATCATCTCATTGCTGAATTTGAGCTTTTTGAGCATACATCACCAAGTTAAGGACCCCTGCTTCAAGCAAAGGGCCTGTATAACAAACCAAGTTTACCTGCAAATCTTCTCTCAAGTATTTGTTGTTCATTGTCATGCGCATAAATGAACGCCATTGACAATTGTGACCCTTGCTTTGCCCCATTTAAACTTATGCCTTACCCTTTTATATCCTTTGTATATGCATCTACAATATACTGAAAACATCTACCCATCAAAATGCACATACCTGCAGGCAGCCACCGAGGGAACTTTCGGGATCTGCAGCAGGTGTGTTTCCTGGAGGTAACATATGCCATTTTTAACCTGGGGTAACTCATTCAATATGGCAAACCATTTGCCAGCTTATTTAGGCCTTAACGCGTTATATGTTGTCTCATTAATTGTGCGTGGAAGAGTGGGGGTCATGCTTGACAGCCACCTCTCTCTGTGACTTCTTTATCTCCCCTTTCCTCTGTGTTCCTCTGTGTCTCCCAAAAAGTAACAAATGTACCTTTGGTTTTGGAAGAGAACTCCCACTCTTTTCACCATAGATCCCCCATTTCCAACTCCGGAACCAAGCTTACTTGAGTAAATAACCCCCATTCTCCAAATAACATAACCCCAAACCTTGTTAGGTCCAAGCTCTAGCAATTGATATCAAGATAATGACATCTCTGTCAGGAGCCCTTCCACAGAGGTCTGTGCAATTGATTAATCCTGGAGCTCTGCTACTCTGCCCACCACACAGGTGTAAAAGGCTTACTTGAGGAGATTGCCAGACAGTGCCTGATGACAGTCACTGCAGCAATTAAGGTATGTCAGAATGCCTTGTTGCATGCTGCCTGGCTGAGGCCACCCTGTGGGGGCTGCCCTGTGGTCATCCTACTTGCATAAGTGGTCACTGGCTGAGAAATGCATAGTAACCACAACCACAGCTGCCCAGGGTGATGCTCTCTGGGAATTTGTGACATATGTCAGGTGCCTTCCTAATGCTTCAGTGTCTATGTGTGGCACACAGCATGAGGAAAGGGATTGATATGGATGATATGCATCAGGAGTGTTGAGATATCTTCCATAGGCATCAATAGAGGAAGAGGTTGGACCTCATAGTTCCGCTGGAGACATGTTTTGTTCTGCGATGATCTGAGTGATTAGACTGCAACCATACTACAGACCAGTTGCGGCTGGCATGAGTCGTGGGTGGGTGGGCGGGCAGGGCAGCCGTGTGGGGTTCGCCTGGGGAGGTTAATAAAAAAAAAATATAAACTTACCTTCCTGGGTCCAGTGCAATCTTAGTTCCTGGCCGTGTCCCGCGGAACAGGAAGCAGGCAGCCTTCCTCCCCTCCCCTATGCCATTTACAATGCTGCAATGGACGGCGCCCAACCAGAAGCCTATGAGGAGGCAATTTTCTCCATGTGGGCTGCATGCAGCCTTCATGGAGAAAAGGGAAAGTTCCATGACTGGTTTGGTCGGCCCCAGAGGGCAGACCAAACACTCAGGGCCCACAGCATTAGGCAAGCCACTCCTCCCCTGGTTTCGAGCTGACCCGCCCACCCCCAACCAAGCACTTCTGCTTTCTCGCAGTGCGAGAAGCACAAACGTAAAATGGTAGTTTTACCATTTTATGTTTCTGCTTCTCGCACTGTGAAAAAGCAGTGGGGTGACACTCCTCTGCCCTAATGGAGGGGCCGCCCCTGCTACGGACCATCAATACCAGCAGCCATGTGGTATGAAAAGTGAGCATCCAACCAGCTGTAAGCATAACTTTCTCAGATTAGCAAGAAAGGCATGTCGTTTACCAGAAAAATAATATTTGTCACTGCATATTGAGGGACACAACTCAGCTGGGCCCATGCTTGGATTTTATTGTTTCTGATGGGCGTTAATGGGTTTACAGAGGACTACCAATGACTTGTTTGGCATGCTAGTTAGTCGAGGATTTTCTCCGCAAACTACCTTTCTTGCTGATTGTAAGTCTCATTGTGTTACTTTATAATGTAAAAAATCCTTAAGTTCTCATGTATTGAAACCCTTATTATGTAAAACACTCTGTAACCAATTTGGGTCTTCTTCATGGTATATAATACTGCAAATAAATAAATAAAATAGGCTTGGTTCATAACTTTCTATTAGAAGTGAGCGTGTCTCAGCTCACCAATCTTCATAGTGGTGTTCCACTATTTACCAATACTTTCCTCCATCCAGGATTTGGAGCCTGTCCTGAGCCTTACCCAACCACTTCCATGCTCAAGTAACACAAAAAGGATATTGTGTACCATGCACCAGTTGGTGCCAGTGTCTTTAAGCTTCAAAGGTACGATGTGGCCAGGGCCGGACTGGGTACCGGGCTTTCCTTAATAAATAATAGAAAGAGGTTCCTATTCCCAATACTAAAAAGAAAGGGTTTTATTCAAGTAAAGCCAGCCTTATTGTACTTACAGTTATTAAATGATCCGAATGAGATTTTTTATATAGCCAGTTTTCTTGTGGCAGCTGTTAGACTGAGGAATAGCCGTGAGAAAAGTCCACAACTAACGGGGTTTTAGATTACTTGCTTTTTATCCTTTTTAAACTATTTTTAATTACGAGCAAAATTTTAATGCTGTGTATATTGAATTCTCTGGATGCACTGTCACTTTTCCCTTAAAAATGCACTGCTTTTGATGAGTACTGTATCGCACCTTTTGCACAAAGACTGTCGTGGCTGGATTACATTACATCACATTGTATTTTAGGTACTGTATTTTGTATTCCTGCATGTATATGTTTGTATGCTTGTGCTGTACTTTTATTGTTTTAATTTAACCGAATAAAGTGGTTTGATGATGATGATAATAAATAATACAAAACAAATGTTTAAGAAAGTAGGATTTAAAGCTATTTGTTTTGCAATGGAAGACCCACTAAAACAAAAGAGCAAGTGGCTTGAATTCCAACTGCCAGTGGTTATTTAGGACAGCTATTGAAGAGGTGGGCTTACCCTTTCCAAGACCTATATGAAGTGCTCAGATAGGCCACAAGGGGGAGATGCCTCTGGGTGGGAGAAAGGGTAATTGATACTCAGACTTTTTGCTTCACAGAAAAGTGGAGAATAAACTTAAGAGGATGGGGATGAGAGAAGCAGAAGGGACATATGCTACATGGTGGGAGAAAGAATACTGTATGCCCTGCTTTTCTACTTCACAGGATACCTCAGTCTATCAGGACAAGTGATTTCCTGGGAAGTAAAGGGGAGAATGGAACTCTCATTGACTGGCGGAAAGGCCTTAAGGGGCACACTATCACACCTCGGAGGAATGATGAGAAAGATTAAATGAGACACAAGTGAAGAGTTGGCAGATGGGAAGACTAATGAATGTTAATTCATATTCCCACAGCAAAGTGATGTACAGTTTCAGTCCTGGAAAACAATAAAGTTCTCTGTGGCAACCTTTACTGGACCTTCAGTGTTTTGATGAGAGGAGTGTCGCAAGTGGTTTTAGAAGTGGGATTAAATTCACCAGCATACATTGGAGATTTTAATTCAGCAACTAGAAGAAGGCCAACAACAGTTCACTCAAGCACTACTAGCACACCAACAATAGGCTCAAGTACATTATAGTTAGGCTATCAGGTTTTAGGTTTAAACCTATAATAACTAATAAAACCCCACCAAAAGGAAAATAGTCATCACCAGTGTAAACATGAAAACACTGAAAAAACATCTTTGCAACCACAAACTAAGTGCCTTTCAAATAAAGGAAAAGAAGAGTGGGAGAGTAATTTTTATTGCTACCTGAAGGGGCCAATACAATGTAACTTTGTTATATAAGCCATCAGCAAGAAAGACTGGGCTAACATTATACTGCTTGAGTTTTGTTGTTTAGGGATGTCACTAAAATATTGTCTCCTCTTCCTACTGCTTTTTTTCAGTTTTATGGACTTTGGTGTAAAGATGCAGTGTTTAGAAGCAAGTTTTAGGTCTTATTTAGTCATTTTATACACTGTAGAGAAACAAGAAATATCAAAATCATAGTTGATATTTTGGTTACATTTGGTTTCAAGGATAGGTAAAATGGCTAGTTTCATAAGAATATTTCCCAACATGTACCTTCACATTTACCCACAGGCAGAGAATGGGTGCAATCCTTTGATACATTTAGACCTGTAATTTCTAGCAAGTCAGTATTGATTGTAGGTGAATAGCCAAACACCCCAGGCGTTAAACATTCAATGCAAGGTTTAGTGGCAGTCAGATGTGAAAATAATGTTGTCACCAAGCATCTGAGAATGTGGTGAAAACATGACACCAGACGTTTGGTAAACATGGAACGCAGTGTCACTTGAAATGCTGCTGCAAAAAGTTCCTGCCAAGTTCAATAAAGATTGGAGTGATATTGTTTGTATTTGCAGTAATTCATCTACATATATGAAAAAGGTGTATGATGACCTGTCAAAATCGATACCTCAGCTAAAGTGCTTCCCTGTAAGAGATCCTTGTCACTTGCAAGATGGTTTGCTGAAAGCATCTTTACAATCTTCAGAGTTATTGAAGAATGCTATTGACCTCGTGGTCCATTCTGGTGCACTGTTTAAATATGCCTTGGAACTAAAATGTAAATATTTATAATGTTGTGCTTTGTGTGGCATCAAAGAAAGAGTCATCCTAACTATGTCATTTAGCCGGTGGTTCTCAGTCCTAGAGACTGTGAATGCTATATTATCCATATGGCGACCGTTTACGGAATTTTTGCTTAGTGATGATGTCAAAGACAAGACATGTGATGATCTTTGGCCACATATTGATAGTGATGTGAAAAAAGTACAGTCTACTACATGCTTATATTTTTACAGCAAAACATTACTGCTGTAGTGGACATAATCAAAATACTAGAGTCGGAAAACACTCTTGTGTACCAAGTGTTCAGCGTAATTGGTGTAGATGTGAAACATCTCCTTGAGAATAGGCTGAGTGACACTTTTTGTGACTTTGACACTGTAACATACTCCATGTTAGAATTCTTGCCACTTGGTAAGCAAAGAAATTTTGAGGAGCAATTCAGGTACATTTATTTTACAGTGTATGGGAAATGGCTTGCAATGATGCATAGAAAATATCTCTTCACCACCATGACATTTGAAGTTAATAAAGCCTCACAGAGGTACACTGCACAAGTTCTAGATCCGTTCTGAAATTTCTCTAGACTTTGAAAAGTACTGCTTTTTTTAACCGCTTCAATAACTGAGGGCATATGTGCCCAATTCAAGGCATATGTTGCAGAACATGTCCTAGAGAATTACGATATTCAAGTGCATGGAAAGCTATGTCATTGGCTTGAGTTAGAAAATTGTGTACTGGCTGTTTTGGTGTTGCCTCAAGTGGCAATGTTGAGAAGGTTTTTTCAAAGATAGACGTTTACATAGGAAGGAAAGAGCAAGCATGCATGGCCAAAGACTCACTAAAGAAGTATTGTATGGTGTACTACAATAAGTTTGATTTGTAAAAATGTATTTGGACCTTATATATCCTGTACACATGCACTATCAGTGCAGAAAGCAAGCAATAATTAAAAGCAAAACATTGCATAAACACCGGAATAACACTGTTTATGTTGTTTTTAATAGCGCGAAAATGTATACTGATAACAACAGTTTCTTTTAAGGTATTGAGAAAAATGAAAAAACCCCACCAGAATTGAACAAAAATAGAAAATGAAAACAGGAAAGCCTAGTTATAGAGGTGCTTGTACCTCTACCCGTTCATTCCACAGTGCTTCAGTTGGCCCATACTTATCTGACCAGAAGTCATCAGGGGCCAGAAAAGATTCAGAGCCTAATGTTACAAAGGTTCTTTTGGACAGGTAGCCACTCTGAAATCGCTCAATATTGTAAAAAGTGTCCAGTCGCTCAGCTGAGGACACCTTTAAATGTACCAAAAGAGCCATTACATTCACTGCCAGTCATCAGTGGATTGGAATGAACTTAGTTGGTTTAATATAATCATCTGAAAGAGCCCACATGAATATTCTGGTAATGGTGGATTATGCTACAAGGTGCACAGAGGATTTTATTTAGAGGAACTACAACTGCACACCTCTGTGACATCCTTATATCATCCTTAGCCTGAGTGGGGCTGTCAGAGAGTAATAAGGATTAGGGTACCAGTGTTTTTGTCATCCTTGATTAAACATCTGCTGCCCAGTACAACATATTAGACACATTAAAACCCCCATATATCATATGCAGAGAGAATGTTTTGGTACAGACTATAAAAAAAACCATTAACCAGGTGTTGTGTAAGGTTATAAGCCTCGACGGCAAAGCATGGGACAAATTATTACCTCTCGAAATGTTAATGCTCAAATGTATCCTTCAGGCAGGGTGTCAGGGGGTTGCTTGATACTACTCTTTCAATGGAATCCCAATCGAGGAAACTTTCGGCCAATTGTTACGACCTTCAAAGAATGCTTAGGAAAATTGTAGCTTTTCTCCCCCAACTTTCTAGAAGGCTCGTTGTCTGGACATTGGTCCTAATGCGACTGCACTATGGCAGATCTCTGTATTTGAGTGCATCTCGATACGTAATTAAGAGGCCTCAAGTTATACAAAATGCAGCGGTATGCCCCCTTTTTAAAAATTTGTAGATATAAACCGGTCCAGAATGCCTGGGAAATGCTTTACTGACTCCTAGTCAATCAACACAGGGAGTTTAAGGCTCTGTCTTTTGTCACATACAGCATTCCACCCTAAAGGCCTGCCACTATAGCAAAACATACTGCAGACTTAGACACCAGGGAGGGCTCTGAGAACAACAAATGTGCAACTCATGAGGGTTCCAAACGTTTGCTGGATGAGATGCAGAGGGCGTTCTTTTGCCTATCTTGCCCCTAAACTATGGAAGTCCTTGCCGAATAGGTTGCACCTGATGAATAATGAACATACCTTCAGGAAGTCCCTACATACCTGGCTGTTTGGAAATTAGTCTGTTCTTTTGGCCTGTAATCACTAAGTAACGCTTGTTGTCAGCAAGTATGAGCTGAATGCTAGCTCTGGGATGCTTGCGGGTAGCCATGCACTTTACAAATCCAATAGAAATTAATAGACTGGAAAAGGCCCCTACTGATTTAAGGCCTTCTCTTCAGCCTTCAGTCTTGGGTCAACAACCAAGACATTACTGGATATGGCTGAAGAAGAATGGGAGGATGAAGAGAAGAAAAGTACAACTCTAGTCCAGTATGTACTATCCTTACAGGAATGTTTGGAGAATATGTCCCCAGTAAGAACTCTCAGTAGCAGACAAGTACTAGTAGAATAATCTCCCATCATTGCAGAGCAGAAACGAAACTTATTTGAACTAATAGAAACAAGAGATGTCTTTTCCGCCTTCTGGGAAAACCCACCACTATAAAACATACAATTGAGACAACTGAGCACCCTAGAGTTTGAATAAGACCGTACTAAATTACTTAACCTAGGAGAAATGTTGTGCAACAGCAAGTGGAAACTGTGCTAAAATTGAAGTTCATTTAACCTTCATACAGTAACTGGTCCTCCCCTATTGTTCTAGTCCCCACATCTGATTCAAGTATTCACTTCTATTCTAACTTTCCACAAGTTAACAGTTTATCTTCTTTTGAGGTTTGCCCCATTTCCCGAATGGATGAGTTCATTGAGAAGTTAGGAAAAGCCACATTTATTAGTGCACTTGACCACACTAAGGGATACTGGCAGGTTACCCTATGACAGTGCCTCCCATACTTTTAGAACCACAATATAATTTTTAGAAATTTCATGACCAACCTAGCCGTTAATGGACATGAATAGGGTGATTTTTGTAATGGAACTAAAGCATTCTATGGTACAACACTGTTATTTATAGACAGCACATTTTTCATTGAAGTAGCAACTACATTTGCACAGACATGCCGTTTTACTGATAAAGTTATATTGCAAACAAATGATAATGTGTGGAAATCAGGTTTCAATGAATATTTATAATTTGTGCATCACCAAGAAAAATATCTTGATTTGTTTCCATCACACTTCAGAATCATAAAAAAGTGCTTCATTTTTGCTTTCCTAACTGAAGAAAGTGTCTCATTTATTTACTGGTATTTACATTTTGCATTATAAGAAAATTACATCCTAAAGCCTTTTCTTTCACACTCGTTGTACCCCAGCAAAATTGGCACATAATTCACTTTACTTTTCTTTCTGGAGCGGAGTTCGTATACACCACTCCCCATTTTAAAAACATAAGCAGCAATTTGTTATAAGACGTAGCCTGACATTTGACCTCCATCATTGAAGAGCATCAATTATGACAAGCTAAATATAGAATTAAAGGCATTTTTATTTATTGCTTGAACTTTCATGCAACACCAAAAATCGGCTCCTGATCCACAGTCTGGGAAACACTGCCCTAAGAGCAAGAGACTGCCACAAAAAAGCATTTTCATCTCTAAATGGACGGTATCAATTCAGGATTCTTCATTTTGAATTGCTTGGGACACCTGCCACTGTTCAGAGACTGAATATACTGATTGATACTAATTTGGACCTTCATCAGTCTTGTTCATTCACACACTTGGAT
Organism: Lissotriton helveticus; assembly: GCF_964261635.1. Classification (NCBI taxonomy): domain Eukaryota; kingdom Metazoa; phylum Chordata; class Amphibia; order Caudata; family Salamandridae; genus Lissotriton; species Lissotriton helveticus. Next base: position 2,123,462,180 of record NC_136059.1, on the reverse strand, counting down.
GATATTTTGATCTGTGGGGACAAAATCAACATCTGGGGACTTTCTTGAAAGTCATAGAGGAAGTTGGGCCCATGGTGAATCCTTCAAAATCTACACTACATCAAAAGAGGTCTATCTTATCTTTGGACAGTGGTTTAGTTTGAACACAAAAAAGTAGGACCCTTAGATTTAATTCCCGGTCAACCATAAACAAGAATGCATGGGCATTCTTAGGTTTAGTTTAAGTTGGATATTACCAAAGATGTATTCCCTGATTTGCTGATGTAGCTGCTCCTCTCATGATCTCATCAAAAAATGTCTTTTAGACTTTACAAATGGCTCTTATATTTGAACCAGTTTTGCATTTTCCACATTTTTATTAGACTTTTTTTCCTTCATACTGAAGCATCAGAAGTGGGGTTGGCTGCAGTAGTGTCACAGAAATTTAGTGGATGGCCTCATACAATCATTTCTAATAACTGGAACCACTCTAATACAAACTGGCCTACGCCACTCTGAACAAACAGTTCTTGACTCTGAAATGATCTGTTGAGTCTCTCGGATACTACCTAATTGGGAGACATTTTCAGTCAATACTGACCAAGCCCCACTATCCTGGTTGACTCAAAAAAAGACAGTAATCAACAGGCTCTTCACTGGTTCTTTCTTTTTTCTATTACAGCATTACTAGGTCGGAGTTGAGGCAGACACCTAAATGCTAACCTACCAATTCTCCATATTGTGGGATCTACACTGACCAGGAAATGGCTACACTGGCCTGCGGAACTTCACCAGAAGAGGGTATCATAGAGACACACACACACAGGAGCTTTCAGGGTGTTCGGTATGGGCATGGGTAATGTCTCAGGAGCGCATTTAGTAGTGCAAAAGAGTATTCAGTTTCCCTAGCCACGGATTGGTAGCTATGCGGAGGATGAAGTGTTAACAAGTAATAAATTTTTTTATTGTGTAGTTAATGAAAACCGTTACAATATAAAATGCAGCATTAGTTTAAAATATATCAGAAAGGACTTTCTTGTACAATATTAAAAACGACCGTTAAAAATTGGTGAACATGATGTTGTTAATACCCTAATGATTCAAAGTGCTGTTTCAATGTTTGGAAAGTACATATAAAAATGTTCATGAGAGTCAAGTTTGTTGTAGCTTTTTGCACAATTTCTGTTTTTTATCAAAATTAGAACATATTTAATTGTTCGACAGATAAATTGTGGGTCCGCTGAGTCCAATGCTTGGACAATGGCTGAGCGGCATGTGCGAATTCCCTTTTCATTAAATTTTGCCTGCAGGAGGCGCCGACGTTCACTATCCAATAGAGGGCAAATGCAGATCAAGTGAATAATGTCTTGTACGGCAGCACCACATAAGTTACACTCCTTTGGGCCTGGTGTCTTCCAGCCGGGTTGGTTGGCGTTTGTAGGCAATTTGCCCATTCGTAGGGTTATGAATTTTAATTTGATATTTGAAGGGAAGGCTAGCCCTAAATAGGCTGCCGGAGCCAGCTTCTTATAGGATTTATTATCATCCAAGCGTGTGAGCGTTGTCTCAGGATTGTTTTGTCATCAATCAACGAGTGCATGTTAGCTGCCTTTTTTACAGCCTGCTTGAATAAAGGTACTGGTAGCTTCTTTTTCCACAATAACGTCAACTCCGTGATTTCAAGGGAGGAGTTTAGGTACTTCGCATACTGGGAGTTTGGGTTGCTTTGCATAGCTTCCCAGATGGCGCAGTTGATTTGTGTTTTGCGGTTCAACAAGACGTTATACCAAAATTTGACTGTGTCATATTTTTTGTGCAATGTTTGGCACTGCAATCCAAATTCGAGCCGAACCAGGGCGGGTGAGGCGTCGCATGGCAAGCTGAATATGTGTTTATACACTCTTGTTTGAATTTTTTCCAAGAGCGGTGCACTCTTCCCACAATGCACCACACTGCCATAAGCTATTGTTGGAAGTAGCTTGGCTTTGATGACTGTTAGGAGGGGAGTGAACAAAGGGCCCTTAAGCTGCTTAGATAAACTGCTGAAAGCATGGAGTAAGGCTGTTCCTTTCTTCTCGATGGCATCAAAATGCGCGGCAAAGGTAAACCGTCTGTCCAGATGTATCCCCAGGTACTTGTAGCTTTCCACTACTTCCAAGTTGTTATTGTCAATTGTATAGTTCAGCAGTTTTGTACGGCGATGGGTTATTATCATAACCTTTGTTTTCTTGCTGTTTATTTCCAGAAGGTTCTGTTTGGTCCATGTGGCCAGTTCATTCATAAGACGTTGCAGTCCTATTTTCGTCTGACTAAGGAGAACAACGTGAAGTGTTAACAAGTGTTGGTGATAATAAGTGCAGTCCGTACAATTTTAACTCTGATGCACATAAACAACACTGTTTGTATATAGAAATGTGAAAAGAGTGTAGGGTCTGACAAAAGGGCAGATTCATTTTAGGAATTACTCTTACCCAATACTCCATGGGGCTAATCCCACTATCGGAGTGGGGAGCATTGGCGGTAACTGGCAGCGTCTGACCAACGTGGTAGTAAGTGCCTCATAGAGAAGCACAGTTGACAGGAGGCAACAGATTCACAGAACTGGAAGATGAACAGAGATTGAAGAAAAGAGAAAACAACAATCTGTCGGACTGTCGAACGGTGAACAAGAATTATTGGCAACAGGATAGTAGAAATGCGGTGCAGTGTTTGTTTCTTCTTGTTGCCTTAATTTAAATAGTGTTAATATGCCTTCTGGTTGTCTGTTCCTTATCCAATCATTGGTCCACCTCTGCATTTAACGCCCCATCTACCATAGACCATTGCTTCCTATTTATTTATTTATGTTGTTTGTAAAGCGCCTGAATCACCCCACCCGGGGTATCTCTGCGCTGTGACTGCCAGTGCCAACCTAGAGAGGAAGAATCAGAACAGTGTTGTCTTCAGCAGCTTTCTCAAAGCTAGGAAGTTTGTGCATAGGCACAACTGGATAGGGAGTTGGTTCCAGTAATGCGGGCTAGATGGGAGAAAGCTTTACCGCCCATACGGGCTAGTTTGTAGCGTGGAGTTAGAAGAAAAGCTTTGTGACCCGACCGCAAGCGCCTAGGTGGTGTATATCTGACCAACATTTCTGTCAGATAGCTGGGACCCATGTTGTTCAGGAATTTGTACACCATACAACAGACCCTAAATTTAATTATCTTTCACACTGGAAGCCAGTGAAGTTTTTGGAGTAAAGGAATAGATACTGTTCTGGGAGGTGCATTGGTCACCAAGTGGGCCGCCGTATTCTGAGCTACTTGTAATTTGTTGAGGGAGGTTTCCTTGGCTGAAATCAGCCGAGCATTGCAGTAGTCCAGGCGGCTCAGGATAAATGCCTGGACTAGAGTTTTGCGTGTGGAGAGTGGCAGGAGAGGGAAGTTCCTTCGGAGGAGGCCGAGTGTGTAATAGCATGCCCCAGCAGTGGTGGTCACGTGCTCCTCCAGTGTTAGTTTCTGGTCTATCTGCACCCCTAGGTTCTTCACCACATTTTTAGGGGAGGGGACAGATCCTAGTTCCTCAGGCCACCAACTGGGGGACCAACTCACTGTGGCTTCTCCAAAACAGCATTGTTTCGGACTTTTCAGCATTAAGTTGCAGGAAGTTTTCTGTGATCCAATGTGCGATGACTTTCATACCCTCCGAAAAGGTATCAAAGGAGAGAAGAAGTTGGGTGTCATCGGCATAGGAGATTGGAATGAAGTCCAATTTCCTTAGTAGCCCAGGCAAGGGGGTAACCTAGATGTTAAATGATGTAGGACTCAAGCAGGAGCCTTGAGGAACCCCCTTGGTAACTCTGGTGGTCTGTGAGCGAAAAGTGCCCAGATTGATGGTCTGGGTTCCATTGGTTAGGAAATTAACCATCCATTTTAAGGAGTTCCCCTGAATGCCTATGTCCTTGAGTCTCTTTAGTAGGATCTGGTGGGAGATGGTATTGAATGGTGCTGACATGTCAAGTAGCACCAAAAGTATTGCCCGCCCATTGTCCCGTAGCATTCGGATGTTATCAGTGACTTCCACCAGCTCTGACTCAGCGCTATGCCTAGATCCAGATTGTGAACGGTCAAGACGTTCACCTTCTACCTATCTTCTACCTACTCATCTCTATCCCCCATTCTTCTGATTCTTGTACTAATCCTGATATCCCGGTTGAAATGCAAAAGAATTGGATTCCATGTAGCCTGTGGATGCATCTGCAATCATGAGATGGCAGGACCTGCAAGCGATGGGTGGGTCTGTATCAGTTCCCAAGGTGTATGTGGGGACATGGAAAAGGAACCGACCTCTAGGCATGTCTTTGGGGTGGGCTGGGGAAAGGCAACGAGGGCCATTGCAGATCATTGGCTCACATTTTAGCAGGCCATTGTTCACTTCCTGTTAGAACTGGGGTTTCTGATTGTCAGAGTATACACCCTGTACAATCAGGAAACACTACTCTTTTCACTGTAAGCTAGATACACGCCAAGGGATAACCTGTGCTCTCACTCTGGTAGCTTGTTACAGAGCAGTCAAGCTTTTCTAAAGAGGCAATGTGTAAAGTATTTGTGCAAAGAATACATAGAAGGAGGGCTGTAAGAGATTTAAGGACCTGCGTGGGCAAACTCCCTACTCGTAATAACTAACACAAAAAGAGTCCAGGGGTCCAGGGTAGAAGGCTGAAGTGCAAGTGGATTTCGTCAACCGTGTGCTCGAGGAGGATCCCTTTTAAAGACGATTCCCTTCACACACCAGAGGTGTCATGCTTCATCACAGGGGTGCCTCCTCGCGTAAAGAACATGGTCTCTACGCGGGCTACAAACCCCTCACTGCGAGGGAGGAGCTCAGGGATGTTTTATGTTGGGAAGGAGGGTTAGTCTAAACCCTATGAGAGCGTGGTGTGCTCAGTGCTAAGTGCAGTGCTAAGGTGAAAGTGGTTAAAACTGGCTACAAGGTTAGCTATGTGGCAAACTTTAATCAGCTAACTTGTGACAGGATTAAAAACAAATAGCTAGTAATACGTCTGCTGTCATTAGAGACATCTGTATTTGTGTATGATCAGCATGTTTCCGCCTGAGGACCTGTCATAGTGTTGTGACCTTCATCAGGATCAACATACAGCTACTGCAGCAAGTGAATTGCATGTACATATGAAAAAGTGTGCAAAGTAACCACGGTGTAATATACTCAGCTAGTGTTCCCGTAGTTCAGTAGGTTTACTGTTGAAACCTGTGATAAGACAAAAAACAATGCTGCGCACTATGTACAATAAACAAGAATTGTTTGAATAACATGGTTGAACCACAACACAACAGGTTATCACTATAGTCAAGACACTGGACGTAGTGAAACCACTAAAGCCACATGAAATGTGATTAAGGGATGCGTGACACCCACAGAGGTTAAAGAATTTGCTGTATCTGTCCTGGCCTATTAGCCAAGGTACATACAATGATCCAACCTAACAGAAAAGGTGGTGGTGTTAAAGTGTTGACGTTCCCTCGCCCCTTTTGAAGATTCTGAATATTACCTGACGGGCCTTGCTCTGTTCATTTTAGACCGAAAGACGTTCCATTTCTGGCCCGTTTGGTCATCGGTCATCAGTCTAGACGGTAAAGTCTGGTCGCCTATCTTTGAGTCTAAGACACTTCGCAACCGTAACCAAGAATCAATAGATCCTCATACCTACATAACTACACGTCGTACCAGCCGTCCTCCATTAGTGAAAAACTTCGGAATTAGAATCTTGTTTTTTTTTTATAAAAGCATTACAGAATATTGTGGCTATTCCTGAAGAAGGCGTGAATACGCCGAAACGCGCGTCGAGATAGAAATTGATAGATCTTGCCACTTTTTAAAGTTTTTTAATATGAAATTGAATTTCTTTTTCTTGTTGATGTGTAACATTATATGTATTGTTTAAATCCCGTTCATTTCGGGAGTTTTTATTCATTATTAAAACAGTATAATTTTTGATAACATTGGTTGTTTTTCACATTTAATATTGTGCCGCATTTATAAATTGTTTACTAGTATTCATAATTGAGATTGCCTAAGAATGATACTTTCCAAACATTTGAAGTCTTTGTGTTCAGGGGGCACCGACTCCTGTTTAACCAGTTCTGGGGCCCTCCCTGCCAGTGACACCTTATTCCTTTGATTAGTGGGGTCTCAATTCTCAATCACTTAGCAGGAGATTGGACAATTGTTTTATAGCAGTAACCCAGGCCTCTTCATCTCTAGGGGCTATTCCTCCCACTACGCTCCAGATACAGGTCAGCCTGTTGCTGTCTCACCTCCTCCCCTGGGTCAAGACATTCCCCAGATCCTATTGCTTTCACATCCAGTCAATCCACAACCAGGCAGAGACACACATAAATGTTAGAGCACAAAATCCCAGCCACTTCTGAAAGAGTGGCTTATACAATGCAAAAACCACCTTCATAAAAAGATGTGTTATTACATTGTGAGTTCAGGCATACTAAACTTCACCTTTCCATCTGAAGCCTTTAGGAAGTTAAGCTGGAAAACATATTACACAGCCTTCCCAATCCATCCTAAGGGCAAGATGGCCTTTCCACAGTGAAAAACGAAATGGAGATTATTTCACTGCCAGGACACGGCACATACCTTAGTACATGTCCTACCTTTCACATGCACTGCACCCAGCCCAGGGGGTACCCTGGACCTACCATAGGGGTGTCTGATCTGCATAGAAAGGGAAGGGTAAGGTCTGGCAAGTGAGTGCACTTGTCAGAACAACGTGGCCAGGCACTGCAATTGCCAGCCTGAGTTCCCTTTTTAAGGCTACTCTTGTGGGTGGCACAATTAGTGCTGCAGGCCCACTAGTAGCATTTGCATTACAAGCCCTGGCACACATAGTTCACTTTACTAGAGTCTTTACTAGCAAGGCAAACATACCAATCATGGACAACCAATTACCATTACTTTATACAGGGAACACTTGCACTTTGACACTGTTTAGCAGTGGCAAAGTGTCCAAAGCATCTAAGTTGGCAACACCATGGCAGAAAAAAGGTCTAGGAGGAAAGCAAAAAGTTTAGGGAACTTTAGCCAAAAAGGGCGAAGTCCTACAGATGAGTCAAGTCATTTTCCTCAGCAGGGCAGAGATCAGCAGGCAGCGGGGCAGCACAGCAAAGAAGAAAAGCAGGTCTTCCACAGCAGCAGTGAAGCAGAGTGGCAATCCTTGTAGCACAGCAGTCTTTAGTCCTGGCAGAGCTCTTCACAGGTCGAGTAGGGTACTGTCTTGGTAGGGTCAGAGGCCTAGTACTTATACCCAATTGTGCCTTTGAAAGTGGGGGCCTTCAAACCCGGCCCTTAAAGTGCACAGGTCCCTCTTTCCTCCCAGCCCTGGCTCCAGACAATCAGTAGGGGGTAATCAGCCCATTGTGTGGGTAACAGGAAACTGCCTATCCAGGTGTAAGTGTCAGCTCATCCTCCCTCTTCCTGCCCAGGAAGAGATATTAGAATGGAGATGAATGCAGATGAAATCTCTGACAAACCCACCCTTCCTGTGTTTTAGGCTGTCTAGAGAGAATGCACAAAGTAGAGCTGTCCCCCATCCCGGATGTGTATTAGAGACAGGCTGCAAGTAACACAGAGCAGTACAAGCAGAGAAATGCCACTTTCTAAAGGTGGAGCAGGGAAGTGGGCCAGGACCTGTGTTGTTTTTGCGTCTTGAATTAGCGCTAGACCAAACTATTTCTTTTATTTGATCTGGTACTTTATTTATAACTTTTTCCTTAACTTTTTTAAAAATTCTTTGTTGCATATTTGGAACAGAAAAAGACAATAATGTCTATATACAGAAAATGCTTGTGTACGTATGATTAACAAAACATTGAACAACAAAATTGTGTTTTAAATACACAATCTAAATAAACATTAATGTGAAAAAATCATAAACCAAACATCCTAATGTCTTTGAAGTCTTGTATCCAAATCCAATTTCATATATAGATATTATTTCATAAACTTTCAACAAATGTTGTATGTATCAGCGTTTCAATTAAGGAAACATTAAAAAATGAACAAACACGGGAAAAACGTTAGTGTCAAATACATGGGATTTTTCTTCTATATCCTGACAACATATACATTCATAATTCCTCCATGTTCATATCACGAATCATAATAAAGCCAAGCGTTTCAAGTCTCTGATATTAAATATGTGGACTCTCATCAGTGCTCTTGATTTTTGACAGCAATGTAGGTTTCTGAAATTAGAATGAATAAAAACATGTTTTAAAAAAACAAATCCCTGGCGCTCCCTTTTTAAATTTTAAATTTTTTCCTTTCCCTTTAAGTATGTACACTAATTAGTATACCTGGGCACTAGTTGTGTATATTTTGTCCGTTTAATAATAGAAAGGCAGAGAAGCCCTTAGTTAAGCACCCTTGGCTGAAAGAAAAGGAAGGCTTTTAAATCTGCATGGTGCAAACTTGTATTTAACTTTACACACATGTTCATGGCGTCAAGGAAAAACTCTAAAATATGGCATCTTCTTTCACACAGATAAAGAAGACTAAACGGACAAAATACACACTAGTGCCCAGGTATACCAATTAACAGTGCGTTATAGCCAGGTACCACTTCAAAGGGGTGTCTTTACTGTTAGCACTCTGGGCCATTTGATCAATTTCATAGCTTAATACCAAAACACCAGGGAGTTATGGGCGGGTGGAGGGAGGTCCGTGTATTGGTTAGGGCCATAAAGCAGACTGAACTTGTAATGATTCTCCAAGACGAGCAGTTCCAAGGCCATCACGGGATTTGCACAATCTGCAAACAGCCAATCATCAATTAGAACAATGTGACTAGCCCAATATTATAGCATGACATCTGCTATTCTCAACCCTCCATCCTAAGGATTCAGTATACATTTGCGATATGCAATCCAGTGGGGTCTCCACCCAACAAAAATCTGGCCATCCCTTACTACATCGATTGGAAGAAAACTTTGATGTTTCATAGGGAAAATTCTGGAGGATATATATTAGAAGGAAGTGAGAAACCATCATGAATAATTCCTCCTACCCACTACAGTGAGCAGAAGGGGCAGACATATATCCATGACCTGACGCCCTTGAATAATTAGGGGAGTGATATTAAGGTCCCTTTTTTGTTGCCTATTTGTTGCTATATGAATCCCTAGATACTCAAAATTTGTGTCAGCCCATTATACGTCTGTCATTGTCCCTTTTTTATTATACATCCCTGCAAGTGGTGTGTATATACATTTGAACCAATTGACCTTCAATCCAGAGACTTTATGTAATATCTGAAGCATCTGTATCAATCTAGGCAGAACGGTCTCTGGTTCACTCATATAAAACAAAATGTTGTCAGAATATAGCTATATTCTGTCCTCAGAGATGCACATCATATGGCAGCTCACCCTGCTTTTAATGCTACAGTGTACATATCCATGAGCAGAGAAACAATGCAAGCGGCATACTTCTTAAATACCTTAAGTGGTAGCTCATGTAGACCAGGAATCTTACCAGGTGGAAGGGAGTTAAGAGCAGTTAGCATTTCCTCTTCTGTGAGTGCTTCCTCTAACGTTAGTCAGTCATTGTTAATGAGCCAGGGCAATATCAGGTCTTCCATGATCAGGTTGCGGTGCTCCACCAGTGAACAACATTGCTCCACATATAAACGTGCATAGTAAGAGGCACATTGCTGGTCAATTTAGTGGGAGTTGATGAGCGTATGTGACCTATGAGAAAGAAAACTGGGAACCATTTTAAACTTCTGGTCGAGAGTTGCCAGCCAGTATAATAACGTGCCTGCTTTGTCTCTGGCCTCAAAGATCTTAAAATGTGTTACAGTGCAGTCATAAGAGTCAGAGTCAAACAATTTGTGAATGACAGCTAGAGCAGCTCTGTCTTAGGTCCAGTTTGATCAACTGGGGATCAATTCGGTCTTTTTGCCCCTGTCTATTTCGGCTTCCAAATCGAGGATTTTGCGTTGTATTTTTGATTTGGCCACTGTTTGGTAAGAAGCTGTCTCCTCAGGACTGATTTAAGAACTTAAGGGCTATTCACAGTGTAGTTGGGGATTCAGCTGTGCCCATATTTAAATCAACATAATTTGTAATATGTGTCCTGAGAAAGTCATTAAAGGTCTCATCCTGGAGCCACTAGGCACTCAACCTCCACATCCCCACTCTTCACCCTCTAGGCAACCAAGTCGTAATCTGGATTGAGCATGGTCAGTCAGGGCTCAAGGAATGATTAGGGCCTCTACCAATTAATAAAAAGTAGTCGATTCTGGAAGAGGATTTAGGAGAGTGGAACATGTAATACCTATCAGTGGGATACCTCACCCTCCAGGCATCCGAGAAGGATAAGGAGCAAGACCATCTATTTATTTTTTCTTCTTTTGCAAGCATATGCAATAAGCAATAAAAGTGTAAAAGTAATAAACAGTACAAATGCCACTATCCAAAGGTGGGGTGCATGTGTTTTTGCCATAAAAAGTAAAACAAGCATTGGCAAAACCAATAGGTTTTGCCTATGTGAGAGCTATATGCTATGTGAATGTTTTTTAGCCATGTTGTATGTTGCATGTGCATGTTCCATGTTGCATGTGCAGCATGGGAAGATTTTTGGAAAAAAAGCTTTCTTGTGGTGGGAGGGGACAAGCAGCAATGACTGGAGGGGCAAGCAACAACAACAGACAGGGGAATTGAGGTGGGCAAGAAGCAATGACTTACACAGATATTATTACTGTAGAACTTAGCAGAGCCGATTGTGTTTTAAAATAATGTATGCATTAGAATATGAGTGTTGTACATTTTCTTTACACTCGTTTATGATGTCAAGTGCATGTATCCTGTACATCCAGAATTTGGCATCATAAACAAGGAGTAACGTAGAGCATAACTCACACAGCCTGGATGATACCAGATCATAAATCAAATCATAAATCAATCCTTAAGTCATTAATCAAGGTCATAAATCAAGTCATAAATCAAATAGAGATCATTAATCAAGTCATAAATCAAACATACAGACACCTTTATGGCATATCATAAAAAGTCCTTTTTGCCAGCGTTTATTTTTGGCACCTTGAGCCCCTTAAGTTGGAGCTTCACCGACTATGTGGTTGAGGGGTATTCCACCATCTCCTTTTAGGCCCAACTCGCTACCATAGTTATTTAGTGTAGTCTGCCAACCTACAGGCCTGGGCTGCAAATGCTGTGTTGTGGGACCCCTCCCCTCTCTGGCCACCTAACCATGCTGGGAGGCATCCCAAGGTAAGTACGCTGTCTGCCACTCTGTTGGTGACCTTTCCAACTCTTAAGCTCCATTCAATAGACTCTTTTTCACCACGCTGCCCGCAGGCTCACATCCTTGGGCAGCTCCCCTCATTCCAGTGTTCTATTTACAGCTTGCTAGCACTATTGCAGCCCATAAGCTGGACCAGAAAATCTCCAGCTCTGTGTCTAAAAGATGTACTGCTGAGTTTTCTAGATGAAAGAGTGTCCTACCACCCAAACCGTCTTCCTCTTTACTCCTGCCCAGACAAATGGAGAGAGCTTGGCTCGAGTTTGGTTGTGAGCGTTCCTGAATGGGGTCAGGGGAAGATTGGGGGGTAGGGGGAACTGCCTGTAAGCGATGGGCTTCCCCCTTATGGAAGCCTCACATAAAGCCTGTAGTTTGCTGAGCGTCATCTTCCTACATTTGTGATTGCATCTCCTGCCAGCCCGCACCCGGCTGCTGTTGTGGCCGCACCATTTCACAGGGAATGAGTGTCAAAACCTGCACCAGGTAGACATGCCCTCATGAGTGCCATCTTTAGAACTGCACAAAATGGGAACTTGCTCAGACACTCTCCTTTTTTGTGCTTAAACAGTGAAAATCCTCCTGTCGGGTGGATTGCCCAAAATTCATGTATCCAATGTACAGGAAACAGCTCACTGCTTGACAAACCCTGCAACTTTACTAGTGTGCCCTTTGCCTTTTGATCCATCTGAGACCATTTTATGATCACCTCTAGCTGCCCGGGGCCCACTGCATATCCCACGCTTGGAGACAGGCCCCTCATTCTTAGCTGGAGCCACCAGCTCACTTAACCTAAAGTTGCAGAGAGCGTAGTGTGTAGGCTTGTGAAGGCTGACTTGAATAAAGTGACTTCTGTTGCATCTGTGCAGATTTCTGGCGACAACCCTTGAAGGAGCACCAGTGTTCTGAACTCAATAGGCTTCCTCTTGTCTTCCTTTACCCCTTCAAGATGCTGCCAACCCTTCATTGCTGCTTTGAGGTAAGGAGTTTCGATGGGATCCTCCCTGGTGGAATCCTCCCCGGCAGACAAGTGTGCTTGTGTTCTAGAGCTGGTTTTGCTGTGACCACAGTTCTTCCGGGAAGGGAGTCATGACACTCTCTGCTGTGGAAGCCTGCTCCCTGAATTTCCCCATCTGGAAATGAGAGAGTGCATTTAGCATTACTTATTGCCTGGACGGGTCTCACCCGTACCTCCACTTGCCTGTCAGATGTAGCCTGATCAGTTTTCTGAGCAGGCTCAGAACTAACGGGCATCTTGCTGCCCCTGTATTGATGGCATGAACTACAGCTTGGTTATCTGACCATAGCATCAGCTCCATGTTAGTTAGCCTTGCTCTCCAAATTGTCAGTGCAACGATGATTGGGAACAGTTCTATAAATTAAATATTCTTAGTTATCCCTGCAGCTGCCCAGCTGGGGGGCCACATCTGGGCGCAGCACTTGTCCCCTTGTGCAGCTCCAAAACCTAGGCCGCCTGCTGCATCTGTGTACAAGGCAAGCTCCCTGTCCGAAATCCATCCTTGTCTCCATATGAGTACCCTGAAGGAAGGATAGCCAGGATTTCAAATCCTGTTTTCCGCCTGAGCTTAATCTGACATTGTAGTATTTCGTTCGCCATCCCTTTGTCAATTGGGTCAGCCTTCTTGCGAATACCCTTTCCACTGTTGAGTTTACCAATCAGTTCCTGCACCGAGCCCAAGGTGGCTTTCTCCTTTCCTATTAATGCCCAGAACGTGTCTTGGACTAAGGGGATTCATGAGGAGGCCTGCCTCGGAGTCCAGATCAACCCCAAGGAAAATTATTTTGGTGACTAGCCCCACCATTTGTATGCAGCCAGTGGCATGATTAACTCTGCTGCTACCTGTTGGAAAATATCAATGTGGTCCCTGCACTCTCCACCCCCACAGTTTGGTCACAAACAGGAAGGCGTCCAGGTAGTGATGCTTGCCTCCCACTAGGTGTCTTTCATGCAGTGTCCATCCGAGAAAAGTACTTAATTTTTCAAAATATGGACAAGATATAGAGCATCCAATGGACAGTACCTGGTCAAAGTACAGCTCTCCTCCAAATTCAAAACCGAATTTCGTTGCACGCTGCATCGCCAAATGCGTTGCAGCGCACGCAACAACATTTGTTTCATTTATTTATATGTTTACTTACCTCTAATCGCTGGTAATCTGTAGTTTACTACCTCCCCACCCTGCCCCTCCCCCGGCCCACGTTAGCACCCAGCAGCATTCCCACCACGGGCCGCTACTGGCATTGGAAGCAGATACCTGCCGCCGGTGCTGCTAGGAGTGTTCCACTAAGGCTGACGATGACTTACTGGCTGACGAGAGAACCCAGCTGGAACAGGAGCATGCAGAACTACAGCAATCGAGTGCCGCTGCCCCCAATGAGTCCAAATCCTCCTCTTTTTCCATTGATCCTGCTGCACCGTCCCAGCACTAACAGTGCATGGGTACGTGAACTTCTCCTTTTAATAGGGCGTTGATGCCATGCGGGCACATTTCAAACCCCGCCCAGCCTCCCATTGGCCGGGGGTTTTCGTGCCATTCTTTCCCCTTTTGGCACTCTTCTACCCCCAGACACCTCTCTGTTGGACTTTAGGGTGTGTGACTTCCTGACCTTTCTTGTGTCCCCACCCGGGGACCACTGTTCCCGAGCCTTTGGTGCCGTTTACCACACGTGCCCCTCTATCCCCCTATGGGTGCAGGCCTCTGCTAGTCACCGCTGCCTTGAAAACAGAGCAGTGTTTACCAATGATCATGCTTGATACTACGGGTCATTAAGACATTAAAAGTCACCAAATGTGAGCAGCCCCAATGTAGGCAACCCCCTTCTTTCATGCTTTTCATGATCCAACATTAAAATATATACTTTTACGTTTTTTCACCTTTTTGAGTCAAGGGAGGCAGCTCATCTTCAGCCATTAATAAGACACACAGTAATTTAACTCTGAGTCCTCTTTACGAACTGCCCCAACAATCCAAAAGTACGAACTATGAGATGCAGCAACAAACTTCTAGCACATGGGTAAAACAGACCCCAACATGCGCTCCCTGCTCCTTGACTGGAGCTAAAAGCCACTGCGAGGTACGGTAACACAGCAATCTGAAGTTACTAAGTAGCTATAAAAAGTGTAAGATGTTTTCAAGACATTAAGCTTTGCAGACCTCTCTGGTGCTTAAATCATGGAGCGCAAATATCCAATTCCAACTGCTGCCCAAAAACAACTATGATACTACCATTTAACAGCTTGCGCTCAGCAACCTAACTAGTAATACAACTTCATCACACAAGGTCCTACACCAAAGAAACATGGAAGACAGCAGCGATGCGCTGTTGAAAATGACTCGGTTACTTACCGGTAATCTTCATTACTCCTAGTCATAGTCTTCCTTGCCACCGTCACCCAGGAGCACTACGTGTTCCAGGCACAGCATTCACCCATAAAAAGAAAATTCCCACCAAACATGGCAGCCTGACAGGAAGTACCTGTCACCTGACCTATAAGGGTGGGGCAACCCCACATCACAACCTGCAATACCCACAGTAGAGAAGCAACCAGAAGGGAAAAGCAAAACTTTTGTTCGTCTCTCAACACCCAAGGGCGGGATCATGACTGTGACGAGGAAAACTATGACTCGGAGTACTGAAGATTACCTGTGTGTAACCACATCATTATCTTCCTCCTCAGTCTTTCTCATCACAGTCACCTAGGAGCCTATACCCAAGCGCCAGACGAACAAAAGAAACAGACAACCAAAGGAGGGCAAGTACATTTATTTGCAGACAAGCACAATCAGTGAACAGCAGCAAGGGTAGCAGAGCCAAAATCCCCAGAAAACACCTCCCCCATCTGCAACTTATAATGGGAAATGAAGGTATGAGGGGAGGACCAAGTTGCCGCCGCACAAAGATCCTCCAAGGAGGTGCCCTGAAAAGAAGCCCAGAAGGAGCCAAACCCCAGGTGGAACGCCCCTGAATAACCGGAGGAAGAGAAACCCCTGAATGAAGAGAGGCAAGGAAATAGCGGACCAAACCCAACGCAAAAGAGTAGCCGTCGTAATGCGATGACCTCGCAGGGCAAGACTAAAGGTGAAAAACAAAAAATCCAGGCGGTCCGCTCAAGGTAAATAACAAGAGCCCACCATTAAGGGGTTAGGAAAAAGGGCTGGAAGGACAATATCCTGGGGCAAATGGAACGGAGAGGACACTTTGGGAAGAAAGGCCAGGTCAGGGCGAAGGACCACCTTGTCAGGAACAAAACGCAAGGGAGGATGGCAAAGCAAAGCACCAAGCTCCCCCAAATGCCTCCCAGAGATAATAGCCACCAGAAAACACACCTTTAGTGTAAGAAGCTCCAGAGACAGAGAAGGCAGGGCTCAAACAGAAGGTGCTGCAAGACCTGAAGGACCAGAGGAAGAACAGAGGAACAGCCTGACCTCCCGCCTGCACAGCCTGCACCGTTGTAGGCTGTGCAGACGGGAGGTCATCCGATTCTATCAGGAGACGCTACTCGTGGCATCTCCTTACATTGTGGTTACGCGATAGCTCGTGATAGAAACGTCTGGACTGCGAACGTGTGAATTGCCTTGAAAAAGTCTATGTTTAGACGAAACACATGTTGGCAAATTCTATGCTGAGAACACCGAAAGAAATAAAACCAACTAGCAACGAAGCTATGAATCATTTGTGATCAATTGTACTTGTTGAAAAGATATAATTGGTCTATTGAAAACTTCATTTATAGAAGTAAACACATTGCAAAACTTGTGTTTGTTACACTTGTCCATGGCATTCTGGATATTGTTATTTGAGATTACTGAACCAAACTCCTTTCTCTAATTCTTATGTATACACAGTAGTTAGTACTGTGTAATTAGCACTGTAGTTAGTGGGTGCTTGGAGCTATTAGCACCTCCATTTTGACCCTAAACAATGAATTGTTTCACACCATAATAGTTGTAATTAGACCTGACGTTCTATATTTGAGGTATGGTAATCTTCCTAGTTGGGATCCACAACTATTTCCTCACATAAATCACTTCCTAGAATTCTTTATGGACAGTGCCACCTCTGAAAAACAACCCAAATAGACTAGCTGTCACCTTCTAAACCTCAAACTCCAACTGGCCGAGTGCCTGGCGAGACAGGAGAGGAAAGCGGACAACAGAATGGGCAGCGGGAACCTCCAAGGGGGAGCAACAGCTAAACAAAGCAGGAGGGGATACAAGGCTGTGATAGCCAAAAGGGTACCACCAACACCACCACCACCCCCTCCGTCCTTATCTTCACCAAAACCATGCTGAGAAGAGGAAAGGGAGGAAAGGCATAGAGAATACCCGAGGCCAAGGGAATCTCAGGGCGTCCACCCCCCCATGCCTCCCTGCAAGGAAGAAGGGCGCAAAACGGCGGCAGAAGAGCAACTTAAGGGGAGGCAAAAAGATCCAACCAAGGCTTCCCGAACTGCCCGAAATCTCCCGAAAGATCAGAGGAGACAGTGACAGAGAAACCAATGAAGTAAGAAGGTGACTCAGTTGATCCGCACGCCCATTTTCCCTCCCCCGCAGATAGGTCGCCGTCAGACCCAGCAGGTTGGCTTCCACCTAAGCCCCAATCTGATCCGCCAGGAGAGCCAAAAAAAGGAGAGCGAGTGCCCCCCAAATGATTCAAACAGGCACGGGCCACCTGATTTTCTGTCCGGACCTAAACCCACTTGTCCTTCTGATGATGGGCAAAGTGCAGGAGAGCCTTGTACACCGCCGCCAGCTCCTTCCAATTCGAAGACATCCAGCTCTCCGCGGGAGTTCAAGGACCCTGATAAGAAAGAGTCCTGAGGGTGGCCCCTCAACCCCGAGGGCTGGCATTGGTCATCAGGGAAAAGGGCACAGGAGAGTCCAGGTGCAACCCCCTTCGCCAGGTTGTCCGGCAGCAGCCACCAACGCTGCTGGAGAGAAATGGCTGGAGTCACCAGAACTGAGGCATCATAATCCTGGGACCCTAGATTCCAGTGAGACAGAAGATGATACACCAGATGGAAGAGGTGTCTGCGAGCCCAAGGAACTAGGAAAAGGGAAGCTGCCATGTCCCCCTAAACCCGCAACCATTCTCTTCCGGAAGCCGACGGGGCAGACAGGAGGGATTCTTGATGAGACCTGAGCCGCAGCTGGCGAGTCGGAGGAAGAAACACCATCCCCAACGGGAATCGAAGAGAGTGCCGATGAATTGGAGTTCCTGAGACGGATGAGGTGGGACTTGCTGAGTTTCACAAGGAACCCATGGAACTCCAGACAATTCCGCACCAATGTTACATCCTCCTGGGCCTTAAGGAAAGATGAGGAAGAAATTAACCAGTTATCACGGTAGGGAAACAAAAGTACTCCCGTGCATGCAACAGACCCACCAGGGGAGCCAGGACCTTTGTAAACACCCGAGGGGCGGAGGCCAAATCAAAGGGGAGGACACAAAATTGGAAATGTTGTCCCAGGGCAAAGAACTGCAAATACCTCTGGAAGAGAGGAAGCACAGAAATATGGAAATAAGCACCCAAAAGATCCAAGGGTGACAGAAGGGCCCCAGGGAAAACAAGGTGCAGAATCTTCTGCAAACTCACCATCTTGAATCTCTGGTAAGGCATGTAGCAATTCACAGTTTGAGATCCAGAAAAGGGTGGAAACCCCCGACGCCTTCTGCACCAGGAACATCAGAGAGTAGCAACCCTGGCCCAATTCGTCCCTGGGAACAGGAATGATAGCACCCTTCTGGACAAAATCCAAGATCCGCATTCCAGCCATCGCAGAGCCCCCCAATAGTAGGGATGCTCCAGTTTGCAGAGAAGAGACCAGGGCCTAAGAATAACAAGCACTGGCACAGCCAATAGGTCTCGCCTTTGGGACCTTCTAGGTGTTTAGTCATGCAACTCATTATCAGCCAGTGTCATTGCAGGGTGAGAATTGGTACACCACCACAGGCTGTCCCAAGAGGTTCCTGGATAGGAATCTACAGCGCTGGGTGTACTATTTTGTTCTACCACATACCATTGCACAACTCCAGATTGAAGGAGAAAGCGGAACCTTGAGTGTTTGATGCAAGAATATTGTGTTATAATAAAGCACGCTATCACCTGCAAAAGTATCATGGCGGGCAGTCAGCCATCAGCTTGAAAGCAATGATACTATGACAGATGAATGGAGCCTAAAAAGAGTATTTAACTTTAGCTGGCCTGCAAGATGGCCATACAGAAGAGCCAACCTACTCTTACTACTCGACAAACGTTTATTAATATCATTAATAGACAAACAAACAAAAAGGCAGCTCTACTCACTCAAATTGATATTTAATTCCAGTTGGTATATAAAGAGAGGGCATGATGAAAAAGTTAAATCTCCTTTTTGTGCAAATAAAAGTTATACCTTTAAATGCAAAAGGAGAATCCTATTGCCTTTTTATGTTTCCACAGCTGGAATGGACACTTACAAGTATGAGGAGGAAAAGAAAAACTCAAAGCAGCTGGTGATCAAATGTACACATTTAGAAGCCTTAAAAAAGTTAAACAATCGGACAAATAAAAACCATGACTATAGACTACATATAGATAACTTGTGTGTTGAGACAGAGATGTTCCCTTGATGGAGCGAGACTGCCTTGAAGATAAATGTTTGAGGGCAGCTGCCCCCACAGAGAAAGAACTTCTCACTTCAAGGCCTCCCTTGGCCCTAGAAGCCTATGTGTAAGATGCCATTGCAATATTTGCGGAATATGTGTTTAATGCAAGCACATTTTTGCACTTTTTCTCAAGGATTTTTATTTTCAAAACCCTGGGGTATATTTACAAGTCCCTTGCGCTGCAGGTGCATCACTTTTATTATGTTAGAAAGTGATGTACCGGCCGTGCAGGGGCTTTTAAATAAGCCCCCTTGTTTTCAATGTAATTTTGCCACAAAACTGATGTCTTCAAATAATGTAGAAAGTGCTTTGACACTACACAATGGACTAACAAACGGCAGGCTCAAGCAATTAAGTCACTGGCGGCCGCGACGTGGGCATTTTACGAGTCTGTCTCGGGACACTGACCAAGGCTGTCCTGACAACAGTACGAGCATGCAATGAGTTAGAACACTGCGGGGCTAGGCCAAACCTGAGCTCTGACCCTTCTGCCTAAGCGTGGAGGCATGTCCTGTTACTCTACATATCCTGCCCACCATGCACTTATCCCGTACCTGCCCAAGTATACCCCACAGAACAGCTGCCATTGTACTTTTCGTACTCAATTTTTGTTTCAACCCCGCCTGAAAAGCTTTATTGCTGACAGTATATAAAGTGAGATTTGAGGTGTTATCAAAGTAGTAACAGAGCAGTTTTAAAGAAAGAGGAGAGCAAAACTACAAGAAAGCTTGCTTTTTTCAAAGAAGGCTGCGGGATGCATTATGTTGAGTGGGCTGTACCGTAATGAGAAACCTCCAAGCTGTGGACTCAGGAAGCGTGGATGCTGCATTGAGTCTGGATTGGTTTACACTACTTAAAAAACCTTAATATTAAGGCATAGGAAAAGGGACATAAAAAAAAAATGTTAAAAAATGTCTTGGTGCTCTACTATGTCAGCAAATAAATAAGTATTACTAGGCGAGTCCCAAAAGGCAGCAAAAGGCATGTCAAATACTAGTAATAAGATAATAGATGGGGAATAAAAACATAAAATCCACATCAAAACACAACAAAACAGAATGATCGGGATGGGGTGCGGGGAGTAGCAACATAAAAGAGGAGCGGGGGAGGAGGTAGCGAGCAGCAACAACACACAGCGAGAGGAGCGCGGGGTGGGCCACTCAACACAAAGGACTGAGATGGAGTGTAGAGTGCCTCGTACTCTCAAACTACAAGGCAAAAAGAACAAGTGATGCCACACGGAAGCAGCATGGCGATCGACGGTCTTCACTTTTGAAGCACGGTACTCATGCTTAGGGCGGCATCCACCTTGCGGGAGCGAGTAGTGGCCATATGTTTGTAATTAACGTGGCCACGCCGCTGCTCACTCCCGCAAGGTGGATGCCGCCACAAGTACGAGTGCAGTGCTTCAAAATGAAGACCGATGGCTAAAGGCTCTCCTAAGGCAGTGCATACGCGCTGTCTAGGCGAGACCTAAAAATAGAAAAAGGCCCAAAACAAGTATCACTAAAGTATGTAGTGTAATTCCAATCACTAAGGTGAGCCAATTAAGAGAGGAGTCAACAGTACCTTAACGGAAACAAATCAAACACATTCAGTATTAAATACAAATAAAGATAATAATGAGCATAATAATAAGCAAGGTTCTTAGAATCTAGAGACAGTGAGGTGAAACGTATAAAAGTGCCTATGTTCACTCTAGAAGTAAGGAAGCAATTCAGCACCATTCTTCACTCTTATTCAGACCATTGTCAGTAGATCCACCGCGCATTATCCATCTACATTCCAGTTCCTGTAGGACAAGGGCAACATTTCCACGTCTCTGTGGTGCTTGGGCAACTTCAAGTACCTGCAATCTAATGTCGTTGGATTAATGATTATTATGTTCATTATTATCTTTACTTGTATTTAATATTGAATGCGTCACTTTAGTTCACTTGTGGCCCAGCACTTTAGAAACTTAATTTATGCTACATTTCTAATATGAAGAGTAGTCTGCAGTCCACCACTGGAATTTCCTTTCCACAGACATTATTTTGGCAGAGGAAATAAGGTTGGTGGACCAATGTTAAGAGTGCCTTCAGGGCTCTTGCCATGGGTGCAGTTATCAGTAGCACAACAGGTGTAGTTGCACTGAGTACCGGGGATCTGAGGAACTGTGATTATTGTGGTATGTACTACCCAAGGAAGTCTACTGTCCTTGCCTGCTGTAGGAACCTTGGCCCCTTGCCCCACCGTTATCTCTTACTATGTCTGACGCTTGACAGATTAAATATAGCAGGAAAAGATCCCAGTTTATTCTCATGCATACTGGTCCTGTCTTTGGGCATAGATTTGCAACTGTTGCACCCTGTAGGTCTGGTATACCATTTGACTTATTACATGTGTTTAACTGTGCCAGGCTGAAAATACTTCAAGTGAGCTGCAGCAAATGAATATATGTACCATCTGTTTACTATCAATTGTGTACCTTCTTTTATCACCTCTTTTAAAGCTCCTTTTAGAAAGTATATTTCAGAAAAGGGGTATCTTCTGAAATAATACTAACTGCCTTGATCCACTCATGATAAAATGTAACTTTGTAGGAAGGTGGTTTATTAGTAGGTGAAGGTAGGTACCTACAGCTAGTAATAACACCACAATCACAAAAATGGTCCAGTCAATTATCAATAAATTAATCCTTGCTCAGCCCTTGGTAGCTTGGCAAATAAACAGTCAGGCTTAACTTATGAGACTGGTGTGTAAAGCATTTGATATCACCAAAACAGTAACTGAGTAAAAGACACATCACAATACAAATCTAACACCAAGTTGGGAAGTATTTTTATCTTTCAGATTACACCAAAATGACAAACGTTTAGTGGAAGGAACCAGAGATATGAATTTTTAAAGACTAAATAAAAAAATTAATTTCTACTGCAAAAAAGTGTAAAGTGCCAACCGCTGCTATCTGGTCACGCTGGACCGGGACAAAGTCAAAGTTTCAGGCCAACTGTGATGGAGTGCGGGTCATATACGATGAGGGGTTGGGCCTGACCAAGATTTTACCTTCTGACGTAGTCACTTTTTTGGAACTTTTTCTCTCAACGTCAAGCGATCAAGTCCTCAGATCTGGATTTCGAGTCGATGACAATGGCCTGCTGCAGCGCAATGCATCGGGGAGCCCTGGAGGTCTTTGGCTTCACCGTCGACGGCGAGGAGCTCTGGAGCTTTCAGCGGGGCAAACCTGCGTGCTCAGGCCGAGTTGTATTTTGACATCAGTGGCTTGACTCTTGTCGTTGACAAAACTTGGTCAAAAGTTCCAAAACTTTCATAAGCGACAGTTAGTCCTAATTTTTCCCAAAATTCTACTATCGCAGGGCATTCCTTAAACATATGTATGTCAGAGGTGCCCTCTAAATCACATTTTTTACAGCGGACTGTAGGCCCCTCACAACATTTTGGTCAATCTTAACGGTGATATATAAGCCCTATGAACCGTAAACAAATGGTTCCTCCTCAGCCAAGCTGGTTTTACAGCGACAAACAAAGTATTAAAAGATGTTTGCCACAAATATTCACACTGTTTGTTTGGCAAGGAGGCCCCCACAGTTCTTCAGCCAACTTAAAATCACCGTTGATAGCCTCCTCAATTGCCCAATAAAGAAAAGAAACCTGCTTCCTCCCCGGTGGTCTTACCACCAGCGGCTCCTCAAGGGTGTTTCCTATGCCTACAGGTTTTTTTTTATTTGGGTCCAACTCTGCAACTGAATATATTTAAACTTAGACATGCCCTCTTCTAGCCTGTAGTGACATCTATGGTAAAAGTGAACCCTCAAAAGTGAGGTCCCCTCACACCTTTAGCCCCACTGCTCTAAATGGTAGTGCAAGCCTGTCTTTCAGGCAGTCTGGTGCGCCTGAAGAGTCCCAAAGGGGTGCCCCACTTGACAAATAATTGAGACCAGTACACGGTTTAATACTAGCCCCTGTTCGAGCCATCCCCAGCAAGACTTTTAGCCTAATCTCTTGAAGAACTTCTGTTCTCCAAATTTGAACAGAAATCCCTCCTGAGACAGACCAGCACCCTTTAACATAGCAGAGAACATGGCACCCACCCCTGTGTGGTCTGGGGTTTTTAAAAGCATTCTCGAGTGCGACAGCTGGAAAGCCCATGCATAATATTGCAGATCAGGAAGTGCAAGGCCACCCTTCTCCCTCCTACGCCAGAGCTTCTTCCAGGCAATCCTCGTAGTCTTGTAAGCCCAAACAAACTAGTTGATTGCCTGCTGAAGTTTAGCTATGGCTGGTTTTTCAAAATGAGGAGGGATGGTATTGAAAAGGAAAGTGATTTTCGGTAGCACTACCATCTTAACCAGGTTGATCTTCCCCAAGATGGTCAGGGGGAGGTGGACCCATGATTTCAATAGTTTCTGACACTCCCTGGAGACATTTGCCAGGTTAGTTCCTGAGATCTTATCAATGTCCTACACTATTCTCACCCCCAAGTACCTCATATCACGCTTGGTCTGATATTGACACTCCGCCAGGTTCCACGTCATAACCTCGGTTTTCTCCACCTCATAACTGGATACCTGCCCGAAGTCCAGTGCTAAGCTAATGACATTGGGAAAAGTCGTCACGAGATCAGCAGAAAGAATCAAAACATCATCGGCGTACAGGGCAACCTTCCTCTCCCAATCACCATAATTAAAAGCAGACTACTAGACTCCTCTCTTAAACGCAGAGCAAAAGGCTCAATATATAGGTCAAAAAGAAGAGGTAGAGAGGGCAGCCATGCCTCGTCCCCCTGGTGATCTTAAAGGGTTTAGTCAATTTACCATTAACCAGGAGTCTCGCCGATGGATCCCAATAGATGAGTTGAATAGCTTGGCAGAATTTCTCACCCAAATTAATTTTTTTCATAACTGCCAAGAGATATACCTAATTGACCCTGTCGAAGGCCTTGGTGGCGTCTAATGTTATTGTTGTGAGGGGGAGCGAGAAGGTGGTGGCCAAATCTATTAATCATGGGTGAGGTTGGCTAAATTCCTACCCTTGACAAAGCCTTTTTGATCAGGGTGAAACATGCCTCCCACTACAGAACCCAGTCTATCTGCCGGGATCCTGGCAAAGATTTTATAATCTTCATTCAGCAGCAAAATGGGCCTCTAGGACCTGAAACTTGCTGGGTTCTTACCTGCTTTCAGAACCAGGGTAATAGTAGCATTCCCTCATGAACCTGGAAGCCTTGCGCCCCGGATAAAATCTCATTAAAGAGTAAGGTCAGAGTAGAAATAATCACCTCCCCTAGAGATCTAGACAAAGTCCTTCTTGTGTGGAGCCTTTAGAGTGCAGCAGGTACAGTCCTTTTGAGTGCAGTCCTCTATTGTGCAGACCAAGGGTCCAGCAGGACAGTCCTTCTTCTCCAGTCATTTCAGGTAGGGATCTGAGGGGCTCCTGCAAATCTCCCATAATTATTCCCCACTCTGGGCTGACAAGGGTGGAGGGAACATCACAACCATTGGGGATCAAGTTGCCAACTTCTGTCATGGTAGCTTCATGTGAAGTGTGGCTTTTGTTTGTCCCAGAATGCATATTTCTTCAAAAATCTAAATGGAGAATATCTCTCTTTGGAGTGCAGGTCAAGCCAACCCACAGGTGTGGCTAACTTTTCTCTACACTCCCCTTCCAGGTACCAGCCGGTCTCCTAATCTAATTAGAGGGGCTCCCATCTTGCTGGGGATCAAGGAAGTAGGGACTGGCCTGGATCCGGTGACATCTGTGTTTCTGCCTTTGAAGTCTCGTTTACCTCCCCAGTCCCCTTCCTGTCTCTGGCTTCTTTATTTAAATGTTCTTTTTGATTGAATTTCAAAAAGACATTGAAAACACTCATTGCGTTCTTCAAACAGTCCCACAAAGCACCACTCAGTTACCTAATGCATACCAACAAGACGTGAGTTCCATACACAAATAATTTCCTGCTGTATTTTGCCTTTTCCGGACAGATTCCAGAACGTTATGCTAACCAAGGAAAAGAAAAGTAAAGATAGAATAATGAAAGAGGAGTGGGAATACATAGAGGGGGGAGGGGAGGGGTATCTCTTTCACCCTTGTGAGGCCATGTCAGCTGCAACAGCGGGCTCGACAAACCCATGGAAGTTTAGGTTGATCAGTGCACAGTATTCATGCCTCTGCCAATGTAAGCTCCCTTTAGGCAGGGAGTTGAGAGTCTAGGTAAATTTGCAGTGGTGCCCAGGTACTCTTTGGTCGTGATTGTATGGGCATGAGTTCCCAGTAGTCAGACAGTTGGCTGTGGAAGAACGCTGCATCTTTAAGCCACTCTGTCACGTTCGGACTGCACCTGTGGCCCCAACAGATTGCCACCCTTCTTTTTGCTAGAAGTAGCAGCATGGCCACCAGTTTATGCAGCTATTCTGCGTACGCACCCCAAAAGGGCCACTAGTGGGGAGCATTCAATTACTTAGTTCGGCACTAAAGCCAGTACCTCAAAAACTTGTTCCCCGTACCTTGCCACTGTCGGGCACATCCAGGCCAGGTGCAGAAAAGAGGCCTCTGGGGCACGGTATCTTGTGCACCTCGCATCCTCACTCAGCCCAGCTTTGTGCAACAAGACAGGGGTCCTATACAGCCTGTGGCTAAACTTGAAGTGAATAAGTCGTAGCCTGTAATTGGGTGACATTGCTTTGAGCTGCACACAGCAGTAAGCCCATATGCCCTCCTCCAGGGGGCCACCCAGGATCTTCTCCCATTCGCGCTATGCTGGCGGGACTCATATCGGCGACGTGCGCTGCATCCCCGAGTAGAGGTGGGTAATGAGCTTCCTCTGCAAGGGATTCACCAGTAATTCCTCTACCACTTGAAATGTTGGCAGATGTACAGGGAAAGATTCAAAAAGTGCCCGTAGTTCTGCTCTCAACTGATAATATGTCAGTCTAATCAACAACCCGGTGTGTTCTTCACCAAGAGCTTCATCTATGGTAGTGAACACCCCATTGAGGAACGCCTGCCCCGTTGTATGGAGCTGTAGTTTCCGCAGTCCTTGGCCTCTCCCGGGCTCTGTGGTGAAAAGCAATTCTGCATGCCTGATTAGTGGTATCGAGGGGGCAAACACTGTCTCTAGTTGCGCGCTACGTCTAAGCTCCTGCCACGCCCACCCTGTGCATCTCACTGTATCAACCATGGCTCGGGATCACTTTTGGGGTCCAAATAGCAACATGTGCAGAGGCGTCGGGTCTGCTCTGTCACCCTCCGGGGCGGTGTGTGCCATAAAAAGGGTTGAATACACCGAGTGATAGCCAAATTGTGCCTGAGCACAGTTGTAGTACAGTTCCATATCAGGCGCGTCAATCCCGCCCTGCTCAAACGGCACCGTTAAGACCTCCCATGCGACGCCCACCCTGTGCATCTCACTGTATCAACCGTGGCTCGGGATCTCTTTTGGGGTCCAAATAGCAACATGTGCAGAGGTGTCGGGTCTGCTCTGTCACCCTCCGGGGCGGTGTGTGCCATAAAAAGGGTTGGATACACAGAGTGATAGCCAAATTGTGCCTGAGCACAGTTGTAGTACAGTTCATTATCAGGCACGTACATCCTGCCCTGCTCAAACGGCACCGTTAAGACCTCCTATGCGACTCAGGGCTGTCCGGCTGCCCACACAAGCGATATTAAATTTGAGCGTAATCGCCATTTGAAGACAGCTGTAAGGAGAATCGGCAGATTAACAAAGACATGTAAAAATTTGGGGAGAACCACCATCTTGGCAATCGCCAATCGGCTTGCCAGAGACAGGGGGAGTGTCTTCCACCTGTTCAGTCTACTCTCAAACCAGTCGATTAGCTTGCCGTAGTTGTAGGACCAGAGTTCCTGTGTTTCGGCTGAGCCAAATCCCCAGATATTTCACCGGGGAGTCCGCACATTTAAGTGGGAACTCTGACTGGAATGGATTGGTGGGAGATGAGCAGGAAGATGATGTACTTGTCTCAATTTATGGTGACGCCCAACAGCCCTCCAAAGCGGATGACTTCTCAGATGAGTGGGTCTAGGTTTTCAACTGGGCGTTGGACATACAAGATAACATCGTCCGCATACATAGATACCAAGATCACACTGGGGGTGAAATCTAGTCCCTGTCATGCATGGTGTTGCGGTAATCTGACCGCGAGCTGCTCCATCGCCACTGCGAACAGAAGAGAGGAGGGTGGACATCCCTGGCGGGTGCCCCGTTCCACTAGGATGGGGGAGAGACCAGATCATTGAATCTCAGTCTCGCCGTCGGAGCCAAGTACAGCAAGGCGATATTTTTGAGGAAAGGGGGCTGATACCAATGCAAGAGAGGAAAGTGAACAGGTCCGGCCATTCCAGGGTGTCGAAGGCCTTGGTTGCGTCCAAGAAGACAGCGGCGGCGGAGAGAGTGTTATCTACCCCCTGCATGGTTGCAAAAAAGGTGCGGAGATTGTGGGATGTACTTCGTCCAGGCACAAAGCCACATTGGTCAGGCCGTAACATCACCGGCAACAGGGGAAGCAGACGCAGCACCAGTATTTTAGCGAGTATCTTATTATCCAGGTGTATCATTGACAGTGGCCTATAAGAGTCGCATAATAACGGGTCCTTATCAGGTTTGAGGATGGTGATGATCAGAACCTCCTGGAGAGAGGGGGCAGTGAGCCTCGTTCCAGCGATTCCTCATACATGTTGAGGAGGTGGGGGACAAGTAGTGGCATGTATTCCTTGTAGAACTAAGCTACGAGTCCGTCCATCCCAGGAGATTTGTCCCTAGGCATGGCCTGAATCACCCCAATTACTTCCTCCTCAGCATAGGGCTCATCGAGATAGTTGCGCTGACCGTCGCTTAACCAGGCTAATTAAATCAATTCCTTGAGGGGGAGCAGATCCGCATGCGCTTCTGTCTGCCTAGCCGAGTACAAAGAGGTGTAGAATGCAATCATTTCTGCTTGCACTGCTTCCTGTCCAGCAATCACCTCTCCGCTACTAGTGAGCAGTTCACTCACGTACTCACTGGCCCACTGCTTTTTTAGGAAGCCTGCCAACGTCTTCCCAGCTCGATCCCCATCTCTGTATTGGCGTGCCTACGCCTCCCTGTCCAGGTAATTCATCTCTCTTTGTGCGGCCTCTTCAAATTCCGCTATTTTCTCTTTGATGCGTCCCAGGTTTTCCAGGCTGTTAGACTCAAAGTACTCAGACTCGAGATCCCAAATCTCCCCCTCCGGGCGCCGGAGGTCCCCCCTGAGTAAGGGCAGTACCCCAACCTGCTTGGTGAGGCACTTGCCCCTGATAATCACCTTGAAAGCTTCCCATAATACCAAAGGCGAATCCACAGTTCCACTGCTTAACTCCAAGTATTCTATGATATTAGCATGGATTGATTCTCTAAAATTCTGATCCTGGATTGCACCTGAGGGGAGTCTCCAGCTGAAGGGCCTATGTGCCGCATTCGGCAACATAAATTTCAGTAGCACTGGTGCATGGTCAAAGAGAGACTGGGCTAAACGTGCAGGCGTGAGTATCTATGTGTCCACATCGCGCGGCGCAAGCCAATAATCGATTCTGGACCAAGTTGGGCCCACTGAGAAAATGTAAGAACCGTCTCGTTTGAGTGGGTGTCAACTTCGCCACCACCAACTCGTGTTCCTCCATGATGGCTAGTAGCTGCTTCGCTGCCCTCGGATGTGGTTGACGGGAATCGCCAGACCGATCCATGCTAGCATCCAAAACCACATTAAAACCCCCCCCCACAGGATGGCCCCGAGTCCGAGCGATTCTGTAAGCCTCTAAATCTCACTAAAAAATTCCAGGTCATCTACATTCGGCCCACAGACCGACACAAACCAGATCGGTCGCCTCGCCAGCTCGCCCACAACAATTACGTACTTCCCCTGTGGTTCGCACAGCGTGGCACACATACGCCAGGGAAGCCCATACTAGTTAAGTGCAACTCCTGTAAGAAGCAGATGTCTTCCCCATGTCTGTGCAGATATGCCCCAACCAGTCGCACCTTACGACCACGCACATTCCATGTCACCGCTTTAATCGCATTCACCTCTGTAGTGGTCTCACCCGTCATTGGAAACATACAACTCCTGATATCATGGGTGCCCCCACACCGCCTTTTGCCAGCAGTCTCACCTTACGGCAGTCACTCAGACCACGCACGTTCCATGTCACTGCTTTAATCCCAGTCTTCTCTTTGACACTCTCACCCATCCTTTGTATCATGCAGGTCCTGACATCCTGGAGGCCCCCGCCCCACCATTCTTTGTTGCGACAGGGCCAGAGAGAGAGGAAATAAAGAAGAATTCAAGGCACATTGTAGCCCCCCCAAATTATGCCCTACCCAACAAGACCACCCACTACCCACTTCAGCCCCCCAACATGGCTGACAGCCAAAACCCTCAAACCAAAAAGGCCAACTACGACCACCAATCAGAATGCCCATGGGACTCATCCCTGAGGGAGGCACTAGGTGCTCGGGAGTACCCAGCAGTCGTATGCTGGGCGGCTGGACAGAATACACTCAGGAGTGGCACCCCCTACATCCCCAGGCAGGCCAGGTGAGCCCCAGGCCATGGTTGCAGAAAGAGGACATAGGAAATCGTGTAATGGGGGTACTTCCCCGCCCTGTCAGTTCAGCCATAGCCTTGCCATCCTGGTTGCAGACTTCTCAGGGCCTCAGACATTGTCGTCCGGGGTATCACCCCCGGCAGGTTCTTTACTCGCCCGCGCAGACGTTGCAGGTTAAGAGAGAGAGCAAACTTTGTGGCAGCCTTGTCGTCAGTGAAGAACCTAGTTTTGCCCTGATGGAAAATGCAGAGCTTTGCCGGGTAAAGGGGTGAGTATTTCATGTCCTGTTGCTTCAGCATTCTCTTCGCTGGTATGAACTCTCTCCATGTGGCCTGCACTGTTAGGGTAAAGTCAGGGATAAAGGAAACCGCATTGCCTTGATAGCTGGTGTCCTGCAAATCCCGAGCTCTGTGGAACACGGTGTTGTGGTCCCTGTAATTCAGCAGGCGCTCGATAATTGGCCTGGCCGGGGCTCCCGGCAGTGGTCTTGGGCCAAGGGATCTGTGGACTCTCTCTACTATGCAGACTTGTGAAAGATGGACTCTGAACAGCACCCTAAGCATGTCCTCGACATAGTCCTCGACTCTGAACATAGCCGTGGTCTCTGGAATTCCCATAATGTTCAGATTGTTGCGGCGTGATCCCGCTTTGAGGTCTTTGTTCTTGCTGTGTATCACCTCTAGCACTTTCTCAATGGGGAGCAGCTTCTTTCGAGTGGCGGTACCTTCGAGCGTGGATGTGCACTGCTCAACCTCCGCGAGACACTCGTAATGGCACGAGACCTTGTCCTTAAGCCGATCAAGGAGGTCCGACATGGAGTTGATCTTGAGATCTATGTTTGAGAGGGACTGTTTCAGTTCATTGAACATTTCGCATATGTTTTGCTCTGCTGACTGTGCGGAGGCCATGGCCGCTGTCGACTGCTCTCTTTCAGGTGGGGTCCCCGCACGGGGAGGCTTGCGCTGTTCAAACACGAGTTTGGGCTGTTTGGTGTCCGTCTTGCCCAGGGCTCACCACCTTGCCCCCAGGCGGGCGTCGCAACCACGCTGCCTATCCTGTGCAGCCCTCGCCATCCTGCAATGTGCAGGCTACACCTTGTGGGCACCTTAGTAGGTGTGACCGCCTAGGTCTGGCATCCCACCACCAGCTAGGCCGCTTCAGCACCTCCCAGTACTCTTCTCATAATCTTCAAGCAGCACTCAGTGGGGGCCCGTCTGTCCAACTGAGGCTATTATCTTGCACCTGATCTAGCCCTGCTCACATGTGCCACCTGTGGTGTTTGACACAGCCCAGCAACTCTGATCGTTTCTCATTGCCCTGCCTGAGCGGGGGGGGGGGCACCCAGTCCCACCTCTCTGGTCCGGTTGCAGCAGCTCCCCAACATCCAGTGGGGCTCACCTTGCTGTGGGGACGCAAGTGGGAATTGTCAGCTCTCTCTGGTTCACGTCTCCCAGGGGGGGCTATGCCCTTGCAACAGTCCCTATTGCCCTCCCCACGCAGCTGCTCTCACCGGGTTCTTGTGTGGTGGTGGATCCCATGTTCAGCGGATCTTCGTTTCGCCAGGATGATGCCAGGTAGTCATTGACCTAAGGGAAGTTGGACCGTCCAGGTTTCCCCCACGATTTCCAATGCTATTCAGCCCTGGCCGCTCGGCAACCTGTGGCCAGGATCACAGTGTGGCGGGCCGGTCCCTTGGTAGTGCTGCTGGGAGGGTGCCGTCCTGACCAGTCGCCCCCTCAATGCGCTCTCACTCGCAGCTCTGCCGATCTGTTCGGTGTCCGGCAGGCCTTCCTGTCCGCCTCAGGCCTCCACCTCCTCTGGACTCAGTCCGAGGCCCGTTCCTGCGACCGATGTCTGCTAGTCCCGGTTGTCCGCTCAGATGAGTCTATGCATCGGTGAAGTGGGAAGCCAGCATTAGACTGTCTCACCCGCAATGCCAGCCTGGTTCAGTAGTCCCTCTCAGTGTGAGAGGCTGCCATCTATTTCCTGGGGCAAATCCAGCCGCCGGACCTCATTGTGTCGTTTTGCATCTTGCCTGGGCGGGTTCAACTTCCAAACTGTGCCCGCCAGTTGTACCAGTGCTCTGATGCCACAATCCTTGGTTTAGGGCTTGCAGCGCTCGCCTGTCCTGCCCAGTAACTGCCGGATTTTCAGTCCAGCCTGCAGAGCCTCACTAGGTGGTGGCCATTTTGCAGCCGACACTCTAGCACCTCCCCAGTCTCTGGCTTCTTAAGGAAGCAAATCTCATTCTTTCAAATGGCTGTATTGTTTCAGCCCCAGGCCTCTTCACACCTACTCAGGGAGCAACTTGGCTCAGGCTGTTAAAGGCTGGCCAATCAGAAGAGAGTACTACAGGGCTGTTTTAGGTAACTTCAGGAAAGTAAGTTCTAAAAGTACTTTCATGCAATAGTTATAATAAATCCGTCCTTAGCGAGATGTTGTATTTATTGTAACTAATATGTTGATACTTCGAGTTATGTTGCTGGATAACTCCTGTCAAAAGTTAGACTTTATTAACGTTTAATAAAGCCTTCCCATGTTAGCCTAAAGAGCATATAGGTCTACAATGGGGGAAAACAATTGTGGTTGTTTTTCCCTCACCATGGCAAATAAAACATTTTATAATGTCCCTGCTTTTTATACCAGGGCACCCTACCCTAGGGGCACCTAGGGCAGACCTTAAGGGTGACTTTTATGTAATAAAATTAGAAGTAATTTTTTTACCAAATTTGGATTTGGACACAGTTTTATTTTAAACCCGGCCTGCAAGGGAGGGCTGGTTTTAAAATGTCACTGGACATGACAGCAGTGCTCACTAAAGTGCATTTTTGTCCACTGGGGTCTCTAACCCTACATGCCCTACCTTATACTAGTGACATACAGGTAGGTTGAATTAACCAATTGTAACTACACCAATTACCATATACCTTAAGGACAGGGCACTGGCCCTGGGCCTGGTTAGCAGAGTCCAGGCCACTTTCAGTCACTAACCACCCGTGTCAGTCAGAAAATGGGGGTGACCATGGCAAATGGATGACTTTCCTACGCACTATGAGTGTCACACAAAGAACTGAAATGTCAAACATAAGCATACTGCAGTGCAAACAAAGAAATGTAACACGTAAGCAAGCCTGCTGCTTCTATTTGCCTTGAGCGATGTTTGTTCTGGCAGTACACAAAGAAAATAACACCTTAGCGCGTGCTCTAGAATTGTTTTACTTTGGCCCTCCCTCATGTAAACTTTCGCATTGCTTGTGTGAGGCCATGCTTTCTCTCTCCCTGGATATGGTCAGTTGTATATCAAAAAACGAAAATAAACGAAGATATGTGCGAAATAAGCATATAGAACGCATAGTGCAATGTGAAATTCTTGACTTTCGACGGATGTCAATATGCTCGGCAAAACATAACAGCTGGAAATGAATTTATATGGTAGGTTCCCTCCTCTGAGACATTTCCTTGAAGTGGTGACAGGAAGCAGTCCATATACTTCCTGGGTTCCTTTCAGACAGCGCTGAGCCGAAGCTCTTCGACGGAACAGTTCAGACGCCCACCTGAGAGGATGAGCGTTTTCCGTTCTCATTACAATTTGACGGAAGTACCATGGGGAGACGGAGACTTAGGTATTGCGTAATATGAACGTTTTGAGTCTATGCATCTCTGCGTGAGCAGATTTCTGTGCTCCTGTAGCCGTGTTTACAGAGCAGAGCAGGAACTGTTACTTGTAAAATATCTGCCAGATGGCACTAAGCTAGTAATGCCCCCTAAATATAGCACGCCAGAGCCTGACTGTTGACGAACGGGCTGACATACAGCCCCAGTCACTGGAAGTCTGTTAATCGCTGGGCACACTTAATGAGTTCACTCTGCTGTTTCAGGCTTATCAGACTTGGCGGTGAGTTTGCTGGTGATTAACAAATCACCACACCAGCACCCAAAAATTTAGCAAAGATTTTATCTAAGATGAACATGATTCAATTTCACCTGTGTTAGTATTTCTAAAGACTTATCTCATCAGTTTATCTACAACTCTCATATTGAGTTTTAAGAAACCCCTCTAGTTCTATTTCTTTCTCTTGTGTATCATACAACTAAGCTTCAATAAAAGTGTTGTAAAAACTATAACTAATAAAATGTCAGTATCTTGTTTGTCATATTGACCTTAAATTTCTCCTTGTTAATTTCTAAAAGAACAATAACCTAAATTAACCAAAGCAGAATTATATTTTCATTAAGCTTGCAAAGAAAAATAAAACAAAAATTTTAAAAATTTTACCTAAATTTTCTAAAAATTTCTAACACCCCCCTTTTTCAAATTTTTTTTTTTTTTTTTTTTTTATACTCCTTAAACCTACTAACAGTTTTTCTTCGACCTAATGTCACAAATTAATTTTTCAGCTAACAGTATTTCTTCGACCTTGTGTCACCTAACAAGATTTCTTCAGCCTTATGCCAAAAACAGAAACCTAAAATTTAACAGGTATGTACTTCAATCATTGTCACTTTTGTTTTCAATCTCTTTTTGACTCTCATCATTTACCTCCACTACAGGTATCACTTCTATTTTCTTTCCTGCCTCACTTTTCTTTTCAGAATCTTTTTGACTTGATAACTCATCAATCTGTTCCTTTGATCTGTATCTCAATTTGAATTTTAGGCCTTCATTTTCTCCTTGCCAGTTATCACTTTTTCTTAGTAATTTCTTCTTTTGCTTGGTCACATTACATTCTGTTCTCCAAGCTCCTTTTCTGAATTTTCTTATTTGAGAATCTTCATCATTCTCATTATTTTCAGTGTCAGACATTTTCATTCTGGACTCAGGTACTTCTTTACTCAGCAACTTCACTCCGTTAGGAACGTCATCTTTGTAGCTGGTACTTGGCAATTCATTTTCTTCTTCAATTACCTTCAACTTCCCAGTTTCAGAATTCCTGTTCCTGCTTTCAGAGCTACTTTTCTGCTTTTCAATACTCTCCTGGTCTTGAATCACAATCTGATCACATTCTTCTTCTGCTTCTTTTTCTGGCAGATTTCCATCATTTTCTGAGTCTTCAATCACAACGTTCAAGTCTTCTTCAATCAAGGCTTGTTTTCTATTCATGTTCTCCAGATGTCGACCAACTTGTCGATCTTCAAGATCTGGATTCTCTTCAGGTTCTTCTTCAGAATCTGAATCATCAATTGTGACACTATCCTCATCAGGATTTTCAGGTGTAGATACACGAAAAGTATGGCCAGTGTCAATCCACCTCTTCAGTCTTTTGCACTTCTCTGCATTTGTTGTGACAAGACTGACTGACCTCCTTTTCTGCCACCTTGGCACTAGAGAATTTCCTTTTAGACGAACCTTTTTCCTGATCCTTTTACCTGGTAACTGATCAAGTACTTGTTCTTTTTCTCTTGTTTGCACTTCAGTTTCATCTTCATCAAACACAGAAATCATTTCATCTGATAAATTCCTGCAGTTCTCCAAATTGATGCCATCATTGATAGTCATCATTCTCTTCTCTGGTATGAATGTCTGTCTCATGACCTTGTCCATCATTATCTCACATGAACTTAAATCTGTCTTTTTATCAGTAGTATTTCTCAGAAACATCAAAACAAGTGGAAGGATATCTGTCCACTTTGTACCTGCAGCT
The DNA here is from genome assembly GCF_964261635.1 of Lissotriton helveticus. NCBI lineage: Eukaryota > Metazoa > Chordata > Amphibia > Caudata > Salamandridae > Lissotriton > Lissotriton helveticus. Next base: position 2,123,426,982 of record NC_136059.1, on the reverse strand, counting down.
AGGCACATTTTTGCATCTCTGACTTTTATAGTACGGTTCTCATGCTCCTCAACATCTGAAATTTCTATTCTATCTGTACAATGGAGCAATCTGTTTTCAATATGTTTTCTGTTATCTGATAATTTTTCAGCGGTAATTTCATCATCATGTCGCATCTGAAATGTTTTAACCCATTTTGTAATCAAACAGATAATCACAAAAATGTAGCACAGTTTATCATGTAGTGACATCTCACAGAAATCCATTTGTAATCTGGTCAATGAACCACTCTCCTGTAATTCTGTTCCCAATCTCATAATTGTTCTCTTAATTAAGTTCACTTGTTGGTAAGTCAGACATCTCTGGTAAAGAAATTCTGCAATTTTATGGTACATTCTGTTCATGCCAGTAATCATGCTATTTGGTAAAACTACTCTACCATCTTTGTGTGACAAAATCTCATCCTCATCTCGCTGTCTAAAATTTGCTCTTAACCATGTGTTTCTCAACCATGTGTTTTTCTCCTCATGAGTTGCATCATCTCGTAAGTCTTTGATTACCTGCCATGTTTCAACTGCAGACGTTAGTATTAGTGAACTCAAAGCATGTTCATCATTCATTTTGTATGCTGCACATATCATGACAGCAAACCTTTCTGCCAATTGAATATCATCAATCAACCCTTTAATCAAATTTGCATTTCTGAAAAGTGAACCTGTAGAAGTCAATGTTTTAATCTGTTGATCAATTACGTCCTTTACTTTGATTTCTTCACTCAAAAGAATATTATTTTTATTCCAACATTCTGGAAGTACATCTAATCCTTTTAGACTGTTTTCTTGTTCATTAATTAATCCTGTATCTGTTTTCTCTGACTGTTCATTAATAAAATTTTGCAATAGCAATGAAGCCATCTCAATCTGTTGAGTCATTACCTGTCGCTGTATTTGTAACTGTTCATTCAGCTCATTTATCTCAATCTCCTTTTCATTTGACCAGAATTTTGACTCATCAGGCTGTATCAATTTAATCAGATCAGTATCAGACTTCTCACTTACCAGAACTGAAGTCATTTCTGTTTCTTGCTGAGTTGCAATCCCTACTAATTCAATTTCAAGTACAATAGAATAAACCTTTTCAGTTAATGGGACCTTTAAAACTGTGGGACTATTTTCATCTTTTCTAAGTACATGGACTATCTCTGTTTCCATAATTTTCATGGACTCCTTTAAATTATTTGTTGAATTTACATAACCAGGAATATTAATTCCAGAAGTACTAGGTCTTTTATCATGCTTCTCTGTCACATCATTTTTAGAAGAAGTCTGAACTGGAACTCTTTTAATCTGATCTTGGACTTTTGGCGTTACATCAATCTGCTCTGGGGGTCTTCTTGAATTTCTGTTCTGATCCATATTTACAACATCTATTGTACACTGATCTCTATTTTCTACTCTGACACCTTTATTATTTATTTTCGCTAATTTTGGAATTTTTAATTTACTCTCACATTTAGCAACAACCTTTTTCATTTTCTTATACAAGGAAGACATTTTATTTAATTAATTTGATTAATATATTTTTTAAATTTGCCTTGCAGCGCTTGCTGATCAATTAATTAATTAATTAAACACTATCAGGTGTAGAAAACTTTATAATTTGGTCAATTTAATATATCTCCTAATTTACCTATATCACTAATTATAATTAACCTGTAAAAAAAAATTTTATTTGCAAAAACAGTAGCAACGCAAAATATTTATTTATAACAATAATACCAACATATAATCACATGTGTTTTAAATGTACTTATTTTTCACTTACACACCTTCTGCAACATATACCTGTGGAAAAAAAAAACTAATCTATTTGCCTTTAATTTAAATAAAAATGTTTTGCTTGTAAATAACCTTTAAACTCCTTCTATTAATTTATTTAAACTAATAATTTAATTTGACTTGAAATTCATAATTCACCAATTTTGTTTGTGATAAAATGCTTGCTAACTACTATAACACACATCAGCCCAATGCTGTGGATCCTATTCTAATAAGCTATTGTTGCCATTATTGTTACTGCTGTAGCTGTATTTGCAGTAGCAGCTTATTTAATTACTAAAAGCTCTAGGCACTAGTACCAAAAATGTTTAAAAGCACTTGGGGCTATACTTGGGGCTACTATGACGCTCAGCTAATCACAGTCCGCCTTCACTGTGACATTCACTGCCACTACAGTCTCTTTTCTCTCCTTGCGCTTAAAAGCGCTCAATATCAACACTTTATTTATATCCTAAGACACTTACAAATACACTCGTAAATTTTTCGAAGTGGCAACCCACCTCGGCCAACTACAGCGCTGTTGGCGATGTTTTAGCCAACCATAGCACTGTTTACGCCACTATAACCAATTACAGTGCTGTGGCACATCGGCCAATCACAGCACAGCGGCTGAAACGCTCGGCCAATCACAGCGTGTGTCGCTGCTAAAGTCTCTCTCCTCTTGAGCTCTCACGCTCCAAACAGCCCCTCCTCTGCTAACAAGTCCTCAACACAGTGAATAACCAGCTATCTCTAAACGCGTCAACTGTAATGAGCACAGTTGTAGCGAGAAACTAAAACTAAACGGGGACAATTATAAACAATTCAGTAGGCGACCCACAACGAATCACAGCGCAGCTCTGCTGTGACGCTACGGCCCTTCAACCAATCAGGATGCGTCCCTGCTATGACGCTGCGGGCACCCTGACCAATGGGAGTGCGGCGGCTGACGTAGGGAGCCGCTGCAGCTGGCAGCTCTCCCTCCTCTCTCCTCACACGGCGAACCGCCCCTCCCTCACAAATACTCGCGCGTTAGTCAAAACATTTGCATGCAATCCAACAATTAAGTCAAAGAGAACAGGCACAGTCTACAAAAGATTCAAACGGGGGAACACTTTAAAATTTTTATATTAATCGCAAACTCAACCAGGGAGAGCCTCGCCCAATCAGTGCGGGGCTCGCGGAGCCTCGCCCAATAGGAGCGCGGCTCTATCTATGACGAGTCGGAGCCTAAGCCAATAGAAAGGCGGCTCCTTCGTTTACAACTCCGTTTAATCTCTTCTCTTCGTGTTCAGCTATTTTAACATTAATAAAACGAAGGAAAGAACAAATCGGGTACTTTTAAAATTGATATAAATTAATTTAACTTTGATGCTGGCATTATTTACTTATGAAATTGCTTTCAAATAAGAGATTTTAAAAACGGGGACACTTGAATTTATGAACAATTTGAATAATAGTGGTGTTACACATCAACTAATTTTTTACACGATCATCAAAATCAATATAATGCTCTCACTGCTTTGTTGTGAGGCTTTTGGCTTTCAACCAATCGGAGCCTAGCTTTACTATGACGCTCCGGACGCTTTACCCAATCAGAGCTCGGCAACTCTGACGCATGCAGCTGCTGCAGCTTCAGTCTCTCCCCACACGCTTTCACTCGCAAAACCAGCCCCTCCCTTACAATTTTCGATCGGGGCACATTTTAATCGTTTTAAACTACGGAGAACAATTTATTATTATAATTAAAGTGTGGAATGTTTATAAAATGAATTCTGATCACTTTTTATTTACTTAAAAATGTTTAACAACGTGGAATACTTTAATTATAGCCTAATTAACACAGAACATTCTAAAATGCTCCTGAATGTTTTAAAATAGCACAGTTCACCTTTTTATACTTTTCAACTATGCTGAACACTTTTGAATTGAATTTTATTAGCGTGCAGAGCTTTTAAATGTATTTAAACACTGCACAACATCATAAAAGTCTTAGAATGGTACAGACTTTATCCTAAACTTTCCTAAGTACCTTAGAATTACTTTTGGTACATTTTAGTGAATACATAAAACGAAACTCATCTGTCTGCTTCTCTAAGTAGGATAGTTTACATACATTCAAGTATCCACACTTCGGAATAGTCGGCGCTATTCACACTAAGGATAATTTCCATTTGCCAGTAGAGCAACTCTTACCCTACCCTTCTAACACGTAAGAATATGAACTCATTTTCCTCTGAACGCACCGCGAAGTGACAGTATCTAAGAGTTCCACTTGAACATACCTTACAAAACAATCACGCACTTTCACACTGAAAATTCCCTAACTTCAGTCACACATGAAATCCGTACACGACTCTCACCTGTTTATAGAAATCATGCACCGTTAGCAAAATAACACCGTTATCCGTACAGGACTCTCACCTGTTTATAGATATAAAACATGTACCCGTACAGGACTCTAACCTGTTTATAGATAATCATGCACCGACATTACCCTGCCCTTCACTCAAGCTCGAATATAACTAATACTCTTATCACAGTGAGTTTTATGGAAGGCGCTTTGTCCCTATTCTCATGCTGCTCTAATTTCTTAGAAAACCCTCACTATTACAAGATTCACACCTAGCCCTAAAACTGTGTTGCACGGCGACAACACTGTATTGCACGGCGACAATACTTCTGGTACACGGCGATACCAACAGTGATACTCGGCGATATCACAGAAACAGATCAGATATTCTGCATGACTACCTTCTCATCACACAGTTTTTGTACCGGTACACACATAGCACAAATTAAACAAACTCAACATGTGTTAAAACTTAATCCTATGAATTTACCAACATATATGTATCATGCATGTAACATGTATGTCAAAAACAACATATATAAACCGTCCGATGGCTACCAGAAATTGATCCAGCGCTCTCACCAAAATATTTCACAAATTACACTATTTACTACCACAAAACTTACACTACAACACTAGGCCCATAACAACAATAGAGCGCTTGAATCATGAGGCGATAAGATCTAAATATAGTTGTTTAAACTAACTACAATAATCAAGACCAGCTTGTCATTTTAGAAAGTTTATTTTAACACATCTAGAAAAACTTAGGTTTTGGTATTTTATTAAACAAGCATTAGAAAATGTCATAAAGAAAGATTTATTCAGTATTAATAAAAAGAGCATAAATCAAGAATTATTATTCATTAGCAGGAATAAGTAAAATTAAGCATTTCCAAAATCCTAACTATATCTCTGTCTCTACCCTCATCACCTAGTAATAAAGTAATTAATAAAAACTCCTGTCCTCACGTGTAAAGTCCATCAGCATAACATCGTCCTCCAGATTTCTCGAGCGTAAGCCAACTATGTGTTCTCTGAACCTATTCTTATACCCTAATTTTAGCTGAGCTAACTATTTTTCACATTTCAGCAGACGAATTCTAGTTCTCCATTGGCTGAGCCACCTCGTACCACAGTAAACTGTGACACCTCCTTCTTACATGCCCGGGCAAATTCACTAGTCCATTGTTCATTTAGAAGTCTTGGCAGTTCTTCCTTAGTCTGCTACATTTTGTAGCGACAGCTTCTTTTTAACCTTGAGCTAGTCAGCTCTGAACTCCCGTGGCACGTTAGCAACCGTTAGCAAATTTCTCCAAAAAGTCATCTTTTTAGCAGTTCAATCCAAAACCTTTCAAAATAAAAGCTCAGAGGCCTTTTCCATCCTTCTTGGAATTATTTTCACTTGAGCCATTTTCATCATTAGGCCTCTTTCAGAAAGCGTCAATTTTCTGCGCCACTGTCCCTGCGCCACTTTTAAAAGGGTACTAATTTTCCTGCAGCCATCTCTAAGCTTCATTTGTAAAACTATTATATAAACAAACACAAAGAATAATTAATGAAAGAAATACAGTTTGTTCTGTTGCCTCCCATCATTGCTAATTATTAACCCATTAGTCTAAATTACCTAGCAGTAAAGCACAAATAAAGCAGCATTTTATATCTACCTGTCTTCATTAATCCATAAAACCTTATGTGCACCTAGAATAGTAGAAATGACATCACATAGACAAGGAAAGCAAAATAAGCACATGCCATTATTTCAAAAACAGCTGCTATTAGTTATGACATGACAATAGACAAGATTAATTTATTATTTTCCACATACATAAGAATGCAACATAATGCACATTTATGAGCACACATGTTAGTTTCCCACATGTCTTTTGTGTATGCAACTTTAAACTAGGTTGAATTATTATACACACAGCACAAGTTGTTAGCATTATTAATTTATTTATGGAAGTGTGACTTCATGGGTTTAAACAGAATTCTGTTTTCTATCCCGCTCCATCACTGCGTGCTCACGTTGTTGCTTTTTTACTATAGCATTTAAAAGCGAGTGATACATGCTCTTTTTATTGCGTGCTCAGCATGAAAGATAGACTGCCGCAGTTTCAAGCAGGTGCAAGAATGGCGTGAAATGCATGCGCAATGCCACAATATAAAATAAATGATTCAAAATAGTGGGGGAAAAGTAGAACACGCACATGCAAATGAGAGGTGGCTATTTTAATGAATTAATTGTATGCACCCTATAGTCTCCCATCTCTCTATGATGAATAGATATTTAGAAAGCGTCTTCCTTGTGAATAATTTCCCAGATTTTAGTAGGTTTGCCTAGCCCCGAATAACATTTGTTGAAAATCTAATGAGCGTTGAAATTACAGAGCAGAAGGCTGTGACCGACAGCTAGAACTCCAGCTGACCGAAGCAGACACTGTTCTAGGCATTATGTGCATATGTGAAAATCACAAACTTTCATCACGGTACTGAATGTCTTTGAGAGTAGTACTGCCTTCGATTCTGGCATCTGTCTCGTTTGTTTGCGAACTTTCAAGCCAAATAATGTATATTTTTCGGGGACTATTTGCATTGTCAAACCTGCTGTTTGATAGAAATAACTACTATCTCTACATTTGTATGCGCGTTTTCTACTTTTTCCACTATCTAGGATCATTAGTTAACACAGACTGGTGGACTAAGCTTTCGAAAAATATAAGTATTAGCCGGGCTAGGTCAGGTTTTTGTCCACGGAAAGAAGTATTTTTCTAGCTTGTCTATTGGTCAGCGTGTTGTGGATTAGACTGGGTACAGCACACAGTGACTCATCATTTCGGGAAAGGACGAGGGGCTGACTGAGTCTTTTGGCAGAGGGGCTGCAAACATTAACATTTTCTAAAATATCCAGACTCCGTGTATTTGTCTCCACGTTACGGGTGCAGAGAAGTGGCAGAATCTGTCACAGAACTGCAGTAGCCAGTACCAGAGTAGCTAGCCGTAATGGCGACAAATGCGATGGCGATGGCGAAGAGGCGAAGACAGCACTGCATGTGACTTTGGAAAATATACTGTCACCCCAACTAAGTTAGCTGAATATTCCAAGGGAACATGAGATAACGTGTATGTCTATGTCACGGAAAAAGCCAGTGCAGGATTAGAGACAAATGATTAAAGATAACGTAGTGCAGACTCCTGGCTGCCTGAGCCTAACTTTGCTGGGCTGAGGATGTCACATCTCCTGTGGGCGTAACCTCCTTAGCTCGGCAAAGGTCTTCAAGGCTTCGCCCCTTGTGATGAGGGGGGCAGTCAGTGATAGACTTATACCCGGGCACTTCAGTTCTAAGCTCTAAAAGGCCCAGGGCTGAGTGTCTTCACTGACTCCTCGACACAGAGTGCGTGCAGTCAGTCAGCAGTCTCGCTGACCTCATCCTACTCTGTGACTGCAGCATCCCCTCATTGGCTGATCTGAGTTTAGCCAATAAGGGGAGGCAGCTGTCCCAGCCCTCCTGGCACCTCCAAGGCTTCCTTCTCTGAGAGCAGCAGCAGCTAAGTGTTGTGTTTGAATTGACTGGTGCATGCGTGTATTTATGAATGTATGTGTGTGTTGTGAATAGATGTTTGTGCACATGTCTGCATTTGAATGCATGGGTGTAAGTTAGTGAGTATGTGTGTGTGGGGGCCCCACTCTAAGCTGCATTTACCGTCCACCACTGCAAAAAAGTCAAATTAATAAAACAAAGTCTTCATAGACTTGGAAGATCTTAAAGGCCCACATTGGCTGGGCTGGCACCCTTTAGCAAGGGTTAGTTATATGAATTCCATGTGTTCTATTGCCAGAGTGCAGTCCAGCTCGGAAAAAACATATTTAATTAATAATGAATACATATAGCATCCTTTATCATGCCAGAGGGCACAATTAATTTATTTTGGAATGCTCAAGATTATCTTATCTGGTGCTTTTCTGTGAGGTTCATAATTCACGGTACTCCACATGGTGAGGGTACAGTTATTCAGTCTTTTATTATTTTCAAGGCATTTTTAGGTCAGAGCTACCTGACAGTGCAAGCTATCTGGTTGCAGGAGACATAATATAGGCTTACTAAGAACATACAGGGGCCTGGAATCCGCCCATTTATCACGATTGGCTGGCTTTCCTGTCACTCTCATTTGGCTGCTTCTTTGTGTTAGTCCCTCTTATGGCACATTGTTTATTTTCCCATTGCTTGATTGGGTAACTTCTATGCTGCCTCTGCTTTCTTTTAGAGACTACTTTTTCCTTTTTGTTTAAGCACCTAATGACAGTTCAAGTGTGCTCAAGCTGTCTCCCTCATGTGATTTTCTCCCTCCCTCACTCCTTTTGCCCATGTGCTTCTCTAACTCCACCTGCACCTGTGTTGCTTTCTCTTGCATGTATGCTTTTGCCCTGCAGTCCACAAGCTGTCTTTCACTGTGTTCTCTCCCTCTTGTTGCTTCTTCCCCATCTGCCTGCTGTGTTACTTCTCCCCACCCGTCGATTTGCTTCTCTCTCCACCTGCTGTGTTGCGACTCTCCTTACCCCTAGCCAACCCACTCCCGCAACCCACTCATCCACTATTTTAAAAGCAGGTTGCAGATCAGTAAATTTGAAAAAAGTGTTATTTTGTAGGCACACAAATGCTTGTTGAATGCAAGAGAGTGCCTGCACAAAGACGTGGAGAGTGCATCATTCAAAAATGTTTTAGCTGTGCTGCACAGCATCCGCTATGCAGCATGGCTAAAAACGCTTGCAAAGCCAATAGGATTTATAGGTGAGATGCATTGCCTTTGGCAATGCTCGTTAGTGAAAGCAGAGGACCATCCTAATAACACAGCAACGAAGACAGAAGTAACATACTGTCAATGTTTTGTGAAAATATATATAATATTGAGTCAGCACCATTAGGTTAGGTCGTACTTTATAGAACAAAAATATGTTGGTAACAGGAGAAGTAAGAAGGCTACCTGAGAAAATCCTATTGCTTTGTATATGCCATTTGAACGTATGTAGTATTCATGTGGGGTCCCCAACCCTTTCTGTACTGTGAGCTACTTCTGATCAGTGAAAATCATGGAGAGCTACTGAAGGTTAACCAACTCGCAGATTGTTTCCAGGTGCCCCCACGCCCAGCATAATCGACTTTAAGCCTAGTGTCCATTGAGCCATGGTTTGAATAAAGTACTTTGACTATGGGCACTATGACTGGGCTGCCATGTGTGTCAGTGAGAGTGTGGTCTTTTGGGGATGTATGAACATGTGTGCGTATGTGTCGAATATATGTGTACGGGTGACTGAGAGACAGTGTTGTCTGTACTTGTGGCACAGGACATGCCTTTCGCCATGTGACCCAGTTGCATATATAACACAAATGGGAGAAATTTAAAGTGCAGAACATTTTTCTGCAAAATGTTCAGAATATGTTTCAGTTTTCTGCACTTTAAATTTCTCTAACTTAAAATAATGGCTGTATTTTTCTCTTAGAAATATGGCACTGCATTTAGAAAATTAAACGCAAGAGTTTACTTTGTTTATATGGATTCCATAAAACGTATAATTTATATTTTATCTCATTTCCAAGAGTTATATATACAAACACCAAGCATCTTGCTCCCAGTGGCCTGTTGACATGGTGCTATATTTATAACTGAAAAATACATTTGTTTAAATGGGAGGAATTTTAAGTGAATAAAAATGCTTTATTATGCTTAATTGCTCAATTGAAAATGGAAAAAGACATTAATGCTTGTGGTTCTTGCTTCTACTCCTGTGTTCATGGTCCACGAGGAGCTATGGTTGCCTTATCTGTCAGATCTCATTTATCTACACCCCTTGATTAGGTGGCTTACTGCCTGGACGAGTCCGGGGAACAACCTAACTAGCGAGATAGTCAAGGACTGCCTGGAGCTGGATGGGTGGAGGTCAGTCAAAAGACTGACGTATGTTTGGACACCTTTGTCAGGCTAGGTTGGCCTTCCTTGTATGAGTCGTTATCGACTATTTTGAAGTCGGACATTTCTTGGACAAGGGATGATTTTTTTTATTACAGAGGAAAACTAAGAGGGGGGGTATGGAGCTAGAGAAACTCTTGGTCCGAGGATAAGCATTGATCATAAAAAGTCCTGCCATTGAGCCGTACTTGCTTAGTACCCTTAATGTTTATCATCAATTCCTCCTTACCAGATTTAGGTTCAACCAGTTCCACATACTCCACTAGTTCCACATGTTTTTGGCCTGTGGAGCACCAAGTTGAGCCCTTGTACTTGTGACAGTTTCTCTCCTAGGGACCTGTTGCAGGACCTCCTACGTTTTGTGGTTTTTATGACACTTCTCTAAGAACATTTTTATTGCATTTGCTGAAATCTTTGTATTTTGCTCAGGTTAAGCCCACTCCTATGTATTTACAGCTACTCCCAGATCTATATATATAACCAGGGCACTAGTCCTAAAAAATGAAAGGAAGTGACGTCACAAAATGTGGCTTGCACTCAGTTGCAGTTTATAGTTATCGAGCTCCCGGTAAAATGAGTGGGGGGACGCCGTCCACCCGCATGGTACCCCGACTCGAGCCCTGTATATAACTTATGCTGTTGCCTGCTCTCTGGCCTTATCGCTGAGGATGAGAAAGACGTTTGAAGAGGGTCCCGGAAATCTTACCTGACCGTCTTATGTTCCACTGGGGGAGCTGTCTTTATATAAAATGCAATTTATCATGCCCCATCCTTACTGGTTATTTATCATGTTTTTAAATCATCTGCTATGTTTATTTATTTGCCACTTTGAAATGAGAGAAAATAAAAATGAAAAGATAATCATAAAGGTAACTTTTCATTAGAATTTTTCTCCCATTCAAAAGCATTCAGAAACATCATTTTATTCTCACACTCCAATAATGAGTTTACAAGAACTTTTATTTAAGAGTTAAAGACTTCATTGCTTCACCTCCGTGACCCAGCCGGGCCCATGCATCTGACTGAGCACTGCTCATTATCAGGCCATGCTATTTGCAGCCCTATGATAATAATGTAAAGTAAACACAGCCTTCCCTTAACCCTTTCTATGCTGATGACGGAACTGCTCCGTCATCAGCTGCGGTGGCGCTGTGCTGATGACGGAGCGGTTCCGTCATGGCCCGGCCGCCACGCCTGTGCGGCGCGCATTTCGCGCCTGCGCTGGGCGTTCTATTGAGCGGGCGGGGCCATGACGGAACCGCTCCGTCATCAGCACAGCCCAACCGCGGCTGATGACGGAGCAGTTCCGTCACCAGCATGCGGCCGCCGTGCGGCCGCCCCGCCCCCTTAGCGCTGCGGCGGAATAGCCGCCGCAGCGATGCGGTTAACATTAAAAGAGAAATGTGACCCTTTGCCTATTTAAAAATGAGCTTGAGCTGGGAGCAACTGGTGGCTCGCTATCCACTGGCTAGAGACACTTGTGTAAACCTAGCCATAAGATAGCAAAATGTGGATATCATGGTCCACCTAGTCCCTGGCCTCATCAGTATTGCCATATGTCGGTGAACGGGTTGACTGTGTAATGCTGTGGCCTACTTGCATCAAATCATTGAATTTCTGTGCAGAGTAACTTCAAGGCACCAGCTCTCACAAATGTGCAGTGACTACAACACTAATTTTGGACATGGTTGGAAAACCTCTGTTAAATTGTGAATATGTTTTGCGCAAATGCACATGTGACTTGTGTACCATAACTATAGCCATGCTTTTATGTTTAAAACAAAAACATATTTTCTGCACGTGTCAGATATGGCATAGATAGCGACTACTGATAGACAGCATAAACTCAGTGGCAAATCTACTGCACAAAACGAGTGAACCTTGATGGCATTGGTACTGGTGGATAAATCTAATGAAAACCCAACATGATGCTGATTACGGCGGGCTGGAGTCACCTGTAAATCTTCAGATATCTAGGTATGATTTGTGTTTGAACTAGATGTACATTTAATTCATATCAATCGAAGGGGAAAATCACGAGTAATGGTTGGGGAGTTATATATAATCTGGTTCATCCCACATTAGATTGAGAGGTAAGCATGTTATATATAAATTTGAAGCTGTGTTGTGCTAACAAGCTGCTTGATGATATGCAATGATATTGATGCGAAGGGTTGTGATACTGCCTTGTTTTTGGCTTCATTCTTTTTATTGTTATTTATAAAGATACTGCTCTGTGTCAGTTGATATTGCCTGCTTTCTATTCTGAAGTATTGTGAATTTAACACAGGTTAAACATTTTCATTAAAAAAAAGTAACTTTCTTCAATGTTGCTACCACCCTACTGTTAAAGGCCTGTACCTGATCCGTTCAAATATTACTCAGACATGTGTATTTTGTAATAATTTCACTTGTCTTCCATGTAAAGTTGTGTTTAACTGACCTTTTATTGTTGTAGGCTCCTGGGCCGATCGTTCGCCTTTGCATGAAGCAGCCAGCCAAGGACGCCTGCTTGCTTTAAGGACCTTACTATCCCAGGTACCAGGCCATTTTAGTCTTTTAAAACATAAGGCACTGCACTGTGTTTTTAGTGTCTTTCAATAGATAATAAATGCACATTGTCTCATTGAAAATACATATCATTGGAATTTATGCTATTCAAAAGAGGGGTAAAAGTATTAGATTTTGATTCTTTTTTCATGTTGATACTTTTTACAATAGTCGCAAAGTACCTCCTTGCGACCTCTCGAATCCACGGATTTCAAAGGATACCTAATAAGATGTATACTAACACCACATTTGTCTGAAGCGGTACTTTGTCCGTGTATTAATGAAGTGGGGGAATGAGTAGGAGACCCCTAATCTTATTAGACTCTATTAGCCCGATGTAGGTTGCCAAATACCGGTAAATCGGCCGTTACCGACCGGTATTTGTGGATGTAGATGTAGGGGCATGTTAAAATACAGAATCGGTACTTTTACCGATTCTGTAAAATACCGAATCGGTAAAATTACCGATTCTGTATTTTGACATGTAGGTAGCACTTAAATCAGTGCTACAGGGGTTGAAGAAGTCGTTATTTACCACCAACTAGAAGTTGGTGGTAAATAATGAAAACCCTTTCAAAAGCATTTTTTTTGCTTTTAAAACGGTGCCCTTAGGGCATGTATGTCTGCAACATGTGCACCCATGCACAATTGAGGGGTGCAACAGGGTTTCAAAGTGACACCCTGCCACCCTTCAATGTTTCCCCCAATTACCGAATCGGTATTTACCGATTCGGTAATTGACATTCATTCCTATGGGCCTACAGGCCCATAGGAATGAATGGCAATTACCGAATCGGTAAATACCGATTCGGTAATTACCGAAACTTACCGATACAGTAATGAAATCGGTAAAATTACCTAAATCCCGATTGCCAGTTCTTAAATACCGATTCGGTATTTAAGAATCGGTAATCTAGGATTACCTACATCGGGCCCTAAGTCACCAGGAATACGTTGCTTCAAACCTGGGATTTTATCACCTTCATGTATCATTGGCGTTCTAGTCTTGGTTCATATGAATTAAAGTGCTTGGAATAAACTATAGTTTGTAAAGCAAACTCCATTTCTGTCTCCAGTGACATAAACATATTTGTCAATCTTAGTGACTGGTAACCCAATGTATTGTCTGAGCCGTCCTTGGCCCAGAAGTCAGCCTTCACGATGTGTTGCCACAAACTAAAGCTGGCCACAGAATGTTCCCTGAGTCATCACCTCTGGTCCGAATTGGAAGCAAAGCATATCTCCCTTGCACAGATTTCTCTGCTTCAGGCCTTGAGCATCCTGGGTTTAACCAGCGCTTGGGACTCACCCATAAGCCACCTGCAGTTTAAAAAGCTGGTTAAAGCAAGCACACGGCTGCTGTCAGTGCTTGAGGACAAAGACTGCCTGTCTAGACAAAAACATAGTTGTATGACACTCCACAGTTATACCAGTCTGAAACCACAGGGCTACTAAAACAAATCCTATAGTGACCTGATTAATTTTCAGTTACTGAAATACAGGCTGGTATTACCACCGATCTTAAGTCACTATCCCCCATGGATCCCCCATGGAAAAGGGGCGAAGGGCAAGACATTTGTCAGCTATGTGACCAGGGGCAGGAGGATATTATTCATACACTTTGCTTGTGCAACTCTCCTGCAAAGAAAATGGAGCGACTGAGGAATAGGGCCCTGTTGGGAGGCAGTGATGGCCTGCTTTGAACCAACGGACATTAGGTTGAACTGTGCAACGGTGAAATTCTTCCAGAGATTCAAGAAAATGGCGGGGGCCAGGGCTTCAGTAAATGTGGGAGGCATGTGATTAGCATAAATAGCTTAAATAGCTCAGCTTATATTATTTCACCTGCACCTCCGACCACAGGGTGGTAGACCCTGAATCACTAGTAATAGTCCCAATCCAGCACCACTCAATACAAGTGGCTGCTTGATCAGAGAGTTGACGGAAAAACCTTTAAAGTCACCTGCCGCTGTCCCCAGATATTGCATTTAACACCGCTCTTTATTTCATATTTACATACAGTCACTACAAGCCGGCTAAAGCACTAATGCACTTAAACTGCTGCACCTGCACTTTACATCAATAACGCCCATTGCACCTTAATTGACGCACTTGAACTTACATGCTTAAAAAGATAATAACAATCGCTATAAGTGCACGTCGTATTCCTGCCTGGGGACAGGCCAGGTACTCCCAGATGACTAGTTTCATCTAACCAGAGTTTTTAATTCATATGCACCGGCCGCCAAGCCACACAGCACACAAAGTCTTGGAGCCAAACTACCTTAAGGTACAGGGCGGGTAGAGAGTCCTTCCCCTAAATCTGCTTATCTAAGTCTTGGTCAAGATGGTTTTATGCTTTTTAGTGCTTTTTAGTGCTGATGATGATGGCATCATGTGTACGTTTATATGTATTTTAAATGTATTTCATTGTGCATTGCTTTGCAACATTTTTAACAATCAACCAATAAAGACTAACTTAGTCTTGGTGCATATGAATTTAACTGCTTGGAATATACTATATTTCCATAGTTTGTAAAGGCTAACTCCAGTTATGTCTCCTGTGACATAGAGTCATTTGGCAATCCTAGTGACTGGTATCCCAGTGTATTATCTGGGGCTTGCTTTGAAAAAGGCATGTTCTCCTCTTAATGTCCCAGCAAAAGCTCCCCAGAGTGCCATGTCTTGTCCATAATAATCACAGTAATCAGAAACGTCCTGTAAAACTCCCCTGTCATCATGTGATGTATCAGCTTATGGCTGACCATCAACTCCTCACTGATTCCTGTGGAATGGGAGTTGTACATAAACCACCAGGTAACTATGTATATATAGCAGAGCAGACAATGTGTAGTTATGGGTCAGATGCACATTCCATTAAGAAGGCATTTTTTGCTTATGCCTGCTTTTGTTATTGCCACCCTTATTTTGAGGAAGTTATAGAGCTCTGTACTGTCGAGCTTATATTGCTCTTTCAGTGTGTCAAAAGCTGTTTGAGTCTCTTTGTCCTGTAGTTGACTCACCGTTGTTATGCCGTGTCGGTACCAAGTGTGCATGTCCAGTGTTTTATTTCTGTACTTTATTCTAGGACATCAAGTAGCGCACATATATAGAGCCATGAGCCCCAAAACCTCTAAACTAAATAACAAAACCATAACCCACTGGGAAGCAGTAGCAGGGAGAGAGCTAAGTGAGAAGGAAAGGGCAGATCTATGGTCCTCCACATCAAAAAGGAAGGTGACAACAACTCTAGATCAGACAAAATTCTGGCTAGTACACAAGGCCTATTGGACCCCAGCATGCCTAGCCACAATGGGAATAAGAGAGAACGACTCCTGCTGGAACTGCAATAAGCAGAGGAGGGACCTAGCACACCTCCTCTTCCAATGCACCAAGATCAGGAAGTTCTGGGACTCCATAAACACTCTAATCAATGACGTAACAAGAGCCACAATATCACTAGACTTCCACCATCTGGCACTGGGATACACCGACCCTTCCATAACATCCGAAAATGACAGAGACTTGATTGACCTCCTGCTTACAGCGGCGGTCAAGACGGTGCTGAACAATTGGAAAGACACAGCAAAGGCCACCTTTAAAGCTTGGTTCAACTGGGTCATATTCCTACGAGGAGCCGACACCATAACAACCAACAGCCAACCGAACTCAGAGAAAAAAAAGGAGATATGGCTGTCGCTAGACAACTACCTGTCCTCTCATAAGCCACCCTGAATGACCAGACTAGGCAATACTGCATAAACTACACGCATCGCCTACTCTGCAACACAATGTGCCTCTCTCTCTCTACACTCTATATCTCTACACCTCTCTTTTCACTTCACGCTACCAGGGGAGCGAAAAGACAATCAGCAATCAGACAGTCCGTAAGGGGGCACGGGGGAACTTGAAGGCTTGGCGAGAAGAAGAAGAAGCAAGCATGAGAACACGAACGGACAGACACAAGCCAATCGAGACAATCGAGACAATACTTGTACCCCCAACGGGCGCGATTTTTCTTTCTTCCCTGTTTTCTTTTTCCACATCCCCCATGTGCTTCACTCTGTACCACGTAAATATGCTCTTTATTTTCAATAAAAAATTACTGAAATAAAAAAAGAAGGCATTTTTTGATTTGCCTATAACTTTTGCCCCTTTGACAGATTTGCACAAAGTTTGGCATTTACTTGGTGTGATCAGTTAAGATCCATAATGTCAATTTTCATTCAGATCAGTGCAGGGGAAAAAAGGTTAAGGTAGGGGGCTGAAAATTATGTGCATTTCTATTTTGGTCCCATAACAAATTTTGCTTGAGTCGACAGTCAAAACCACTGAATTAATTTACACTAAGCTTGGCATAAAAGTAGAAAGCCTACTCAGAAAGCATGCTTTTGTTGGTATGATGTAGATCCATTCAGCAGTTTTTGAGATAATTGTTTAAAAAGGTTTCAGGGAAGACTTCAAAGGGTTAACACCTTTTTACAATGCGGGCTGAGCCACTTTTGTTATTTCATCGCAGACGTTACAACGCTTGCTTAAACATCTCATTTGGCTTAACCATGCATATTTATTTTTGTTCATCTTTATTTATAGGTTTTTTTTTGCACTGTTGCCAAAACTCATCTGCCTTAACCATGCATATTTATTTTTGTTCATATTTATTTACAGTTGTTTTTTTGCAATGTTGCCAAGTATTTTTATGTTCTTCTGAATTATATTTTGTGGTTCAGAAGATTCCCATGTTGTTTTTCTGATATGTCACTACAAATCCCAGAGTGCCACATTGGAGGCTGGCCCTGGGTGATGATGTTTCAGCAAAAAATAAAATAAAAGAGTTACCAACCGTGAGCAAGACCATTTGGTCGAAACGCGTTTCTGTTATGCTGGTGTGCTCTTAACAATAAATCTACTTATTTGAGTGGAGCAACTTCTCTTTTTAAAGTTCTGCCAGTAGATAATATATATGCCAGTAAAATATATATATATATATACAGATAAATATATAGATATAGATATATATATTCACTGAAAAAACCATCGTTTTCAGAGATGGTATAGTTAGAAATTAGCATTTACAAAACCTTAGAAATTCACAAAAAAAAAATAAAGGTTTCAGGGGTGTTATAGTTAGCTGGACATTTCACTCGTACAAAACCATAGAAATGTATTCTGTTATAGTAAGTTCTGTAACTAAAACTCATGCACCCGCAATGCACTGCTGATGATGTCACATATTACATCATTCATGGCATGGTCAGTGACATCACTGATGACATCACTGATGACATCTCAAATGGCATCACTGATGACATCACTGATGACATCATCCAGTGAATGTGGTTTAGTTTGAAATTTAAATATGTATTAAATATATACCAATCTGTATTGAAGATTGAGTGGATATATACCTGTCTGGATGGAGGATTTAGTAGCTGTCTGACTGTCTATTTAGTGAGTATTTAACCGTGTCTCACTTAATACATGTATTAGTAACTAAACTATGTGAATGTGTGCATCACTGTCTCTGTTGTATAACATGCTGAATCCGTTGGTCACTAACTACATAAGTGTGTATATTAGTTATTGATTAGTTGGGTGAGTATTTGTGTAGGACACTGAGTTTGGTGTGGTTGGATGGGGTGTGTGTAACTCTATGCATAGATGTGTGAATGGTTGATTGACTAGGTGTATAGGTTTAAGAGTGCATGTGGAAACAGTTGTTTGGGTGACCGAGTGTATTTATTTGTGTGTTTGTGAGCAAATATATGTTTTAGTAAAAAGTAAAAAAATAAAAGGCATTGTATGTGAGAGTTGGTGTATATAAATAGGTATATGTAAGAGTCAGTGATTGTGAGAGTAACTGTATGAATGAGTGTATAATTGTAATGCTGATTTTTTAAACATATTAACTATGAATTACTATGTGTTTGAATAAATGAGGTGTTGTGTGTATAATTGTGTAAGTGAGTAAATGTAAGTGTGATTATTTTTTTCATGCGTGAGTAGGATGACTGCATAACCGACTAAGATGACTGCTGATGTGTCAATGTCTATATGTGTATAAGTGCATTTGATGTTGTTCTATTAATTAGTGACTGCATGTATAAGTGATTCTGTTGTTGAAGGGGTAGTTGTGTGTGTAGGCTTAGGAATCAGTGAGTGGGTATGTAGTAACTGGTATTGGTGTGTTAATGGTTTCAAATATGGTACTCTTTATTTTACAGTGAGTGATGAATGGTTATACTAGTGTATGATGAGGTGTATCAGATTGTCACGTGGATGATGTCATCAGTGATGCCATCAGTGATATAATTTGCGATGTCATCAGTGATGTCATCAGTGATGTCACTGACCATGTCATGAATGATGTAATATGTGACATCATAAGCAGTGCATTGTGGGTCCGTGAGTTATAGTTAGCAGAACTAACTATAACAGAGGTATTCCTATGGTTTTGTACGAGTGAAATGTCCAGCTAACTTTAACACACCTGAAACCTATGGTTTTTCCTGTGAATTATTAAGGTTTTTTAAATGCTCATTTTTAACTTTAACGGCTGTGAAACCTATGGTTTTTTCAGTGAATTTCAAAACTTTTTTAAATGCTAATTTCTAACTATAATGTCTCTAAAACCTATGTTTTTTTTCAGTGAATTGCACAGGTTTTTTAAATGCTAATTTTTAAGTGTAATAGAAGTTATACCTATTTGTTTGTACTGATTTTCTAGAGTGTTTTAACTGTTTATTTATAAATATCTTATTTATTAAATAACATATAATTTTCTGAAAATTGCAAAAACCATTTTTTTTAAAATTCAAACTGAAATATTGTTTAATTTTTTTGTTTTATTTCTTTATTTTAATATATTTATATTATTTTCCAAATTTATTTTGGAGTCGCACACCCAAAGCGTACACATCACGGTGGGTGCGCGGATTCTAGCTGCCATTTTAGAAAGGTTGTGAAGTATCCGCGTGCGGTGTGTGACAGCTGCGTGTTTTTTAGTTACATCATATACATTTAATATTACGTGATGTGCGCGATTGGTATGCGACCAGTCCGCGACTCTTGCTCCCGCACATTCACGGTGGCAGGTCCCGCATGATGTTATATACGCGCTGGGGCGCGCTGGGTGCGCGACTCCCGCAAAAATGTTCTAAAAAGATATGTATGTGTCTTTAATATACATATTAGGACAAGACAATATCTAAGATATTCATACAAATAATATATTTGTACTTATAATAAACTTATATTATTTTTAAATATATTTTTGCGACATTGCGTCGGGTGCGTGCTTCGTGAACGCAGAGTGTGCGGATCCCATGTGACCTAAAAAAAGATTTCATTGGTTCATAACATTTCCCACTGTAACTATTTAAGGACCCCACCCATTTTAATCATTCTTGTTGGAGCATCTTTAGAGAGACATCTCTTTTCCTACAAGAACCCTTTTTGCTTGTTTTTTTGGTGTTTAAAAAAAAAAATCAAACAAAATGGCATCTGGACAGCAGCAGCAGCAGGAGGAAGTATCTTCTGAAGAAGAATTCTTGCAGGAGGCACCACGTCCACAGAGGCCAGAATCTGTCGTGTGGAAATTCTTCACTTTTCCACTTGTAGAGAAGAAAGTAAATGTGAGAAAGGTGACGTGCAAAATTTGTGACTGAGTCCTGTCAAGAGGCAGTGAAAAAAAATACTCTTGTGGCACTGCTTCTATATACAAGCATCTCAGGACCACACATCCTCTCAATCTTGCTCGGGAGGAAAGGATGGGTCCTGCTTGGACCCCCTCACCTGCTGTGGCAATTACGTCTGGAGCGTCCTCAGGAACACCTGCAATGGACATTTGGCCAGAATTCGCCTTTCTCGAGCAACACTGCGTGAAATGTAAGAAACTTATATGCTTCGGTGAGCAGTCGGTGGATGCAGTTTGTGCTGCGCAACGCAACCATCATTGTTAATTTTTTGTTGTTGTTTTTGGAATGATAAGTAATTCCAAAACTTTCCTGTTTTATTCGTTCTTTTTTTTGTTCATTTTTTGAAACAACACCAAAATAAATACAAAATTGTTAAAAAAAATACAAAAGAAAAAAGAAGAAGAGAAAAGTTCTTATCAGAACTACCTTATCTGGTTAAAGAAAGAACTATAATTGCAAGGTAGTGTGTGAAAATGTGGTTGAATATATGTATACAGCATGATTGACTGAAAAAATACATTAGTAGTGTGTGGTGAATTTATAGGTAAAAATTTATGAGGAAGTACTGCAGCGTGACACTGCAAGCTCTTTAGCTGCACTGCACTGAGGCACGTCCGAAGCACAGGGATGTGTCTTATGTAACTGAATATGTTCTAACTCTCTGCTTCCCCCTGCACTGCTGCACAAACTGCAGCCATGCGGTGAGACAGGCACCCTTGCACCATGGTGCAAGGATGTCTGTGTCGTGCTAAGATTGTTTTTGTGCAGGAAGAGACACCTTCCTGCCCAAAAACAATCAGTAAAGGCATTTTCCTCTTTCAATGTATGCAGTGGAAAGCAGCATGCATTGAAAGAGGAAAAAATGAGGAGAAATGAAAACAATTCTCCTTGTTGCGCCTTGCTACACCAACTCTAGGATGGTGCAGCATTCACACATCTCCAGATTTAAGATTTATCATAAATCTGGAGATGTGTCTTGTTCTGTGGGTGTTGCGTGGGAACGTCCACAGCAACACCTATGGAACTCTCCTTCAACGTAAAGTTCTGTCTATGAAGGGGTTGTATTTACAAGGAGAGGAAAAACCATGCAGGGTGGCTTTTCCTCTCCTTGTAAATATGAAGGAGTGCCTGGTGCCATCACTACGTTACAAAAAGTGACGCACTGGTGCCCCATAAGTGCTTAGGTATTGGCAGACTGATACAATAAGAACATAGTGCTGAATGGGTGATTGAAGAATTGCATGAGACTGACAGGAGGCATCCTACACTGCATGGGTACTACTTCACTATTTAATGGAGTGGACCAATGTATCTGCTTAGAGATTTGTAGGGATTATGCACATAATATTTTATGTGTACTTGTGTTGGTGCCTAGGTCATTTTATAAGAATACCACTAGTAACTGGAATGATGACCGTGCTGCAAACAGAGTGAACACTTAATTTCTAAGTGCTTCCGTATTGGTGGAGTGATAGGATAAGTAGATAGTGGTAGATAAGTGATTAAAGAAGTGCATGGAACAGACTGGACGATTTCTACACTGCATGAGTACTAACTGGGTATTTTGAAGAGTGTATCAATAGTATGTGCTTGTTAGAGGTCTGCTTTGATAGTGCACAAAATATTATAGCTGTACTTGTGTTAGTAGCTAGGCCATACCATAAGTTCCTGACTAGTAACTAGAATAATTACAGTATTACAAACAGAGTGTATAGTGAATTTACAAGTGCTTAGGTATTGGTGGAGTAATAGGATAAGTAGATATTGCTGGATGGGTGATTGGAGAAATGCATGGGACAGACAGGAGGATTCCTGCACTGCATAAGTACTAAGTGGGTATTTAGAATAGCGTATCAATAGTTTGTAGCTGGTTAGAGGTGTGCATGCATAGTGTACAAAATATTGTACCTGCACTTGTATTAGTGACTACACCATTCCTTAAGTATATGACTAATAACTGGAGTAATTTCAATGTTGCAAAGAAAGTGCATGCTGAATTTATAAGTGCTTGGGTATTTGTGGAGTGATAGGATACGTAGATAGTGCTGGATTGGTGAATGGAGAAGTGCATGGGACAGACAGAAGGATTCCTAGACTGCATAGGTACTAACTGGGTATTTAGAAGAGCGTATCAACAGCATGTAGCTGGTTAGAGGTCTGCATGCATAGTGCACAGAATATTGTAGCTGTGCTAGTATTGGTGTGTCTATGGCTTCCAGAATGGTAGTCTGTATTTTAGGGTGTGAGGAGGTGCATCAGATGATCACGTGGATGATGTCATCAGCGATGTCATGTCCATCAAACTTTGACTTCCATGAAACCTGTGGGTTTTTTCAGTGAATTTCTGAGGTTTTGTAAATGCTAATTTCTAACTATAATGTCTCTGAAACTTGTGGTTTTTTTCAGTGAATTATGTATATATATGTATTTAATCTCCTCTCACTCTTACAAGGAAGGAATCAGCACTCAGGTTGTAGTTTGGAAGTATATAATCTGCAAAGGACGTGATCCACGCATTTCGGCTCACCCGAACCTTGGTAACGATACAAGACGTCATTTTAGCATCCTTATTTAAATGTACAAATGCCTAAAGTTGGCAACATTAACAAAGGACTACATATTACTTTAATCCAAATAGCTGGCGGCCATATTGGCCTAGTCACGATGTGAAAATTCAGGAATTGACCGCCACACCTGTATGTTCGCCAACGTGACTTATTCATAATAAACATACTTAGGATTGTAAACATCAACATAAACAATGGACTACACATTACTTTAAAGTGAAAGGCTATCAGCCAATTAATCTGGGCACGTTGCTCATTATAATGGTTCTTACATGAAAAAAAGGGGTGTTAATATACACACACTATCCCTAAATAAAGTTCTAGCGATTAAAGTTCCATTCCATTCACAGCTCATTTGAGATGTCATGAGTGATGTAACTGACCATGTCATGAATGATGTAATGTCTGAGGTCATTAGCAGTACATTGTGGGAGCGTAAGTTATAGTTAGCTCAGGTAACTATAACTGCTGAATGTCTCTGGGTGTGTATACAGCGAATTTCTAGTTTTTCAAAGTTAAGTAAGATGCATATCACAATGGATGGTGGGGGGTTGGAAGCGGGGCCAGGGCCTGGCATTGTGCTGCCCCCACCCAAGCTTGCTGCTCCTGCCTTCCCTCCTCCTAGCCATCCATTGTCCAAGCCCATGTCCCTGCTCCCTTATTACAGCCCTGTGTGGCCGTTGTTCTGCCACTGGCCTTCCCGCCTTCTCTGAACAGTTAGCTTGCTGCCCCATCCACCTCCTCCCTATCCTCTGTTGTCTGAATCCATGGACTAGCCTCCTCCCTCCTGCCATGCATGGTCTGATGTGCTGCCACTGCCCTCCATTTAGCATGATGTACCAGTCCACTCCTCCTGCCCTCCATTGCCCAATTCTATGCCCCATCATTGACCTCCTGCTTAGCCCCTGTGCTTAGCTTGCTGCCCCTATTCTCCTTCCCCCTGCCCTCTGATGTCTGTGTGCATGCCCCTGCTCCATCCTTTTTGCCCACCATGTTCCATGGACCTGCCACTCCTATCTACTCTGAGTGTTCTGTTGAGCTGCCACTCCCCTCCCACCTGCCTAGCATTGTCAGATGATTGTAACCTGTCCTTCCACCTCCACCCTGCCTGTCCCCATTCCATGCCCCTATCCCCTTCCTCCTGTCCTCCATGGTCCATTTTACTGCCACACCCTTCTGCCCTCCCTGGTCTGTTGTGCTGCAACTGCTCCTCCTGCCTGCCCCGCATGATCTGTTGTGAGGCCCCGTCTCCGGAACTCTCTTGTCTGTGCCCAGGTCCTGACCCTCCCTTCTATCCTCCATTGTCCTTTGTGCATGCCCTTGCACCCTCCTTCTTGCCCATCATAGCTGCCGCTAACCCTCCCGCTTGCCATGCATGGTCTTCTGTGCTGCCACGGTCCCTCCCACCTTCCCTGTGTGGTCAGCTAGCAGCCCCTGACCCCCTCCCACCTTCCTTCCATGGTCTGTGTGTATGCCATTATAGTCTCACTGTTGCTCTCCATGGTGTGTCTTGCTTCTAGTGCCCATCCTGCCTGACCTCCGTGGTCATCTTGCTGCTCCTGCCCTGCCCCCTTGCCCCCAGCCCTCTGTTTCCATGTGCAGACCCCTATTTCCTCCCTCCTGGCTTGTCTCTTCCATTGTAATGCCCCTGATCCATCCCTCCTGCCCTTTATGGTCCGTTATGCTTCAGCTTTCTCTCATGTCTGTCGATTATGGTCATCTAGCTACCATTGCCTCTTTCCCCTCTGTTCTCTGTTGTCCATAAGCATGGTCCTGTCCCCTCCCTATTGCTTTCTATGGATTGTTGTGCTGCACTCCCATCCCGCATGCCCTGTGTGGTGTATTGTGCTGCTGCAACCGTTTGGTGCACCTCTCCATGTCCCTCCTGTCCTCTGTTATCTGAGTCCATGTCCCTTCCCCAATTCCTCCTGCCTTCCATGATCCAATGTACCATACTTGCTAACATTTTGAACTTGGTAAGAGGGAGATTTTGAAAAAAAACTAGGATATTGATTTTCCCATTTGACTTACATTGAAAAAGAGCAGATTGTAGACAGGAGACAGATCAAATAAAGCCCATTTGGGTTTAAAAACATTAGACATTTCCTGGCTGGATCGGGTCTGTTGGCATGTATGGTTGTACTACCACTGCCTCTTCCTTCTGCCCACAATGGTCTATTATATTGCCACAGCCTCTCTTGCCAGTCCTGTATTGTTGGTTTGTTGCCCTTGCCCCCTTTCCACTGCCCTCCATAGTCTGTTGTGCTGCCACTGCCCTTCCTGCCTGCTCAGTGTGGTCAAATTGTTGCCTCTGCACCCTCCTACCTGCCTTAAATTTTCAGAGTCCATGCCCCTGGCCTCTGCCTCTCAACAGTATCCTAATGAACAACTAGATTGCTAACATTCTATATTTATTAAAAAAGTGTGGAACGCCGGACGTCATCTTGATGTAATCAAAACTGTAATATCTAGAGCATTTCCTTTAGAAAGTATATATATGAGAGGGTCTTATTTGCATCAAAATTATGGTTAGTGCTCTAAAAAACTAAAATGAGGACATATTTTCTGAGTTTTCAAATAGCGACAAAGCACTTTTAAATTATTTGTTATCTTTATGTTTTTTTATCCAGTTGACCACTTGATTAAATGTCACACTTAGGGAAGAGGATGTGGTGTTACTTCCAGAGCTGCAGACTTTGCAACTGGGGAACCAGGTTGGAGTTTCTGCTTCAGCTCGGCATTCTGTGATTCTGGTCAAATCACTTAATCTCCCCATGTCTAAAACCAAAATGAATTTGTTCTTGTGTGATGTAACCAATCCTCATGTAAAGCACTCCAATACCTGACAAGTCTGCACTATATAAAACTGCAAAAACACAAAAAATAAAATGTGTTTTGCACACTTCTGTCATTGGGCTACATGTGGGCTACATCTGGGTGATATTTGTGCTACATTTGGGCTCTTTTGTCTCTGGTGGCCGTCTTGGGAGATTTATTTCTTATGAAGTTTCATAATTTCCTCATTTACTGCAGTCTCCTCAGTAGGAAATGCTTTCAGTTTTTTACTTTGATTCCATCAAGAAGGTATTCATCTATCTCACACATTTGCCATTAATTCTGAATGTTAGCATGGGCGTCCGCAGGGGGGGTAAGGGGGGTGCGCTTGCCCCCCCTGGAGCTACCCTCCTCGCCCCCCCTGTGGACGCCCATGAAAACCGTGACTTCAAGACAGGGTTCTCACTCTCTTTCCTCTCCTTTCTTTTATTTGCTTGCCTGTGAAATGGATCCAAAAAAGAAAGACGCTTTTGCTGGAAATGTCGGATTTTTCGGACATTTTAATTCTAAAGTGCAGCATTGGGAATAAAAGGCTAAAAATATGGACAATAGATAAATAACGAAATAAAGTAAGACAGAGTGGTAGCAAACTGGCCAAACTGATTTCATTTACACTGAAACACATTAGCGTATCTTTTACAGAGTTTACCAGTGAAGCGCTATTTTTGTTTTCTTGTCTTTGTTTTCCCTGGACTTGGAACCAGTGCACCAATCCTGGAGGTACTGCAATGTGTGGATTGGAAAACAAAATGTGTGCTGCGGCTCTGCGTCCAGGGATGTGGTCTTTTTTACCATACTGCTTACGTTTTGTAAGGATATAAGCAATGGCCATTGAAATGGGTCCATTCAAGGCCCTGTAGTCGTGTCCTTAACTTTTCAGGCAAAAGCACTCACTGATTTCTGAATAGTGAGTGTAAAAGCATTAAGGTAACCATGTTGTTTCTTCTTACATTTCCCATGGTTTGCTAAATTTTGCATTCCCTATAAGTGTTTGCTTTTTCCAGGATGTTGTTACTTTTTTTTTTTTTGTAGGCCGCATATTGCTCTAGTCTAGTGCGTAGTTTAAATTGCGCATCCAGGTGTTTATAGCGGGCAACAATTAGGTTGTAGTTGAAAACAGTGGGGCAGTACAGTGTTCAGTGGGGGAGAGGATGTGGCACTATGGTCAGAGCTGCTGAATTATTTGGAACTGGGAACCAGGTTCAGCCTTAATAACCAGCCCACCAGACCACTCTCCTGCGAGAGCACAATCACATGCTAGACCTTAGAAGGCTTCGCAACACCTTAGAAGTCCTGGTGTCATCGCACCAGCAGGTGGACCCTAGCATGACAAGTGTAGGTTAACCTTCAAGGCTTGTCCACCACTATCCATACTGAAGTTCACCTCCAGTCTTGTGGGCAGGCCTATGAAGCAGCACACTCTAGAACAACAGTCACTGAGGTCTCAGGACCCTTGAGAAGGGCCAGCTCTAGGGCGGTGCAACCAGTGTGACCGCACCGGGTGCTGACTTTAGGTGAAGGCATCATGTTTGCAAGTATATTATGGTTTTAAAAACGCTTGCTGCCTCCTTCCTGGCCTCCAGCAATTTTCGGCAACAATTAAAATGTCATGATGACTCTGGTGAATAATGTTCTTCCTAGAGAGCGATCAGGATTTTGTCTAGTGGAAGTTTTGATTCATGGAAAGGTAGCTCAGAGGGTTACTGTACCGGCTTCAAAGAACATGCGCCATGCAGATCACAAAGTGCACATAATGTAAATAGGTCAGTGGGCTACTGCTTTTGTCAGAGAGATCATTTTGTTACTTGCAGTTTATAAGTTAAAATCCTAACTTAGAACAGTGAGCTATTAACTGTCATCTAAGAGCTGCATATAAACTGCAAGGTATAAATGAGAGCGTTATGTCCCCCCTCCCACCGTCCCCAGTCTTTGATTATCCTAATGTCCCAAAAAGTGTTCTTTTGGACAGAAATCAATTCTGAATATTAAGGAGAACCCCCAACCATGGTATTACGTTTTAAATTCCGGGTATTGTGTTTCTCCAGACCAATCCCTTTAAAACTATACGGGCTACTAGTATGGTTGTCATGTGACTCCTACACCTTGTAGTCCTTAGTCTTATGTAACATTTTCTATACAGTGATTTACACACATATTGATTGTCTCTGTGTAATGTGTGTAATGTAAAGTGTTCTGACACCGTACAATGGTATGAGTGGCGCTGTAAATCAAATTAAATGCATCTGAGAGAGAGTGGTATGAAGTCTTGGGGGGAAGTTAAAGGGTGGTAGTGAGGGAATCCATAGCAGAGGTGGTCATTGGGGAGCACTAACAAACATTAATGCACAGGACACCACCAGTGCTATGGCTGGCCCTGCCCTTGAGGCCAGTCTGCCTCACCCAAAGGTACCTCCAGTGGCCTTGTTTCAGCAGCAGTAGCTGCAACTCACCAGGGATTGGCAATGCAGGATTTGCATGCACACCAAACTAAGTTCGAAAACTTCACAGTCTCCCTGCTTCATTCACAAGCACTTTTAACATGTGCTGCCTGCTGTGGGGCCACTGGAATTAATTATGCAGCAAAGGATGACAACATTATGCCGTAGTGTTGACTAAAAAAAAGGCTGCAGCGTAATGACGTATATATTCTGATATTTTATTATTTTGACGTGTGTACACATGCTAACAGTCTCTGGATAGATTTTGCCTTAGAGGTACCAGTGTAACATACAAATGCATCAGTGAGAAAGGTGACCAGTCAACCTTTACATTTGGCCATCCACTCCGCAGCAACACAAGTCACATTTTATATTAACTTTTGATATGTTTGAGCTACAAACAATTTATTAGTTTAAATGGTCAGATCATGCAGCAGATCTTTTTTTTTTTTTTTTTTGCAGAGTTTTATATAGCGCGAACTAGAACCGAACCGAATCAGTTATCAGAGCGCTTTACATAGCACCAGTTACGTTACATGAGGACGGACACACATTCATTTTAGGCACGGGGAGATTAAGTGATTTGCCCAGAATCACAGGGGGTTTTTGGCGTCGTTACCGAGACTCGAACCGAGTTCCCCAGGTCCGAGGTCGAGCGCCTTAGCCGTTAGGCCAACCCCTTTCCCCTCTTGCATTATCCTGCAGATCTTGCATTATGACAAATTTGGCAGAGCCATAATTTTAGAGAAAACATTTGCAAACTAGAATATTTTGCCATTCATGTTTGAACTGCTGTTGTTGAAAAAGGGTGAAGTGCTGATGACAGAAACTCCATGGCTCAGAGACAAATGGCTTGTGTTTCCACATTTTAACATATTTGGTACATTCTGTGATTAGAAGGATATCCCACTTTGTGAATATATTTTAATGTCAATAGCTCATTATAACCTTAAATAATCATGTGTATCCATTGGTTGATTAAACTGGGCAGTGAAATGCCAAACAAATACTAAAAATTGGGATGCCTGCGCATTCTAGCCACACCTCTGGCTCCACCCACTGATCCAATCCTTGGGTTATTGCCGCCGTCTGATTCTCCGCCCACTGTTCCCCTACTTTTTTCCCCCCACTTCGACCACTGTGTAAGACTCAGCATCCCTGGACATGTGATGTGGCGCAGCTGCGGGCGCTGCATGTGCCACACATTTACGGTGCCGGGCATCCGTATAAGGGAGCTGACCATTATTGTATCCCTAAACGTGCGCATGATGTCAGTTTGACATTGACTACACGTAGAGGGACTCTAAGTTTCTTTTAAAAAATATAGCTAACATTTGGACCTATACATTTTATTTTGTATAAATTAATTGAATGTGTGTAAAATTTAGCAATGCCCGGGGAATTCTAGTAAAGGGAGCACCTACTGGCAAATCACTAGCGGGTGTGATTGTTGCATTATTTATTACTAACTTTGACGGTGTGCTTTAACTTTGGATAAATGTTATCATGAATTCCAGCACCAAGAAGCCAATATGGGTAAATATGTGTGCTACAAATAATCCCTAACATACACTGTGCATACAGTATATTTAATCTGGTGCTTTGATCATAGGCTGTTTTAAAGTATTCTGATAAAAGTCGAATCGTGCTGAAGTCAGCCTTGATTGGTGTTGGATCGAGGACCCAGAAGTCTGCACACCTAGCAGACAGAGATAAAGCACCTTGTCAGAAAGTTTAGCGTTTTCCCTACAGGTGGTGTCTGTTGGCTCGTGGCAGGGTCAGTCACATGTCCTGGATTCCTGGCATTTAATTGAGTCTATCCTAGTTCTGCGCCCCAGTGTTTCTGGTGCCCCACCTGGCACACATCATGTCGGAGGATGGTGATGACGTTAACATTTTGCCCCCGCCCCCCCCCTCCCTGGAAAAATGTCTGCGGACGCCCATGGCACTCTAGTTGCTCATTAGATCACTGTAGTAAAGCTACTGCTCCCCACGGAAGTCTGCTGCTGGTATTAAAAGTGCGTGTTTCAGTCTGCATGTCAGAATTTTTTAATGAAATAGAAGAGGATTTGAGAAGTCACTCAAAATGTGCCCTAATGTTTCTTTCTTCAGCACTAATATTAATTTCTATGGCAAAATGAACCCCCTCATTGTGTTCCTTTTTAAAGTAAATGTTTAAAGTGTTACCAGTGTATTCCAATCAAGATGGCTTCAGGTGTGCCATACTTTTGTCATAAGTAAGACTGTTAGCGCTCTAGTTGTTCTTTAGAACACTCTGGGACATTCTGTTTTTGGTCTATTCTTGGGCTACATCTGGGTGATATGTGTGCTAGATTTGGGCTCTTTTGTCTCTGGTGGCCATCTTGGGACACTTATTTGTTATGAAGTTTCCTAATTTCCTAATTTACTACAGTCTCCTGAGTAGGAAATACTTTCAGTTTTTTACTTTGATTACATCAAGAAGGCATTCAGATGTGTCACACATTTGCCGGAGTTTGAATTCAGAATGTTAGCACTCTAGTTGCTTATTAGATCACTTTAGTAAAGCTACTGCCCACCAGGGAAGTCTGCTGCTGGTACAGAAAGTACATGTTTCAGTCTGCATGTCAGAATTTTTTTATGAAATAGAAGAGGATTTTAGAAGTCACTCAAAATATGCCCTAATTGTTCTTTCTGCAGCTCTAATCATACTTTCAATGGCAAAATTAACCCCCTCATTTTGTTCCTTTTTAAATTACATGTTTTAAGAGTAACCACTTTATTCCAATCAAGATGGCTTCAGGTGTGCAATACGTTTGTCATAAGTAGGACTGTTAGTGCTCTAGTTGTTCTTTAGAACACTCTGGGAAGCTTCAGTGGAACACAAAGGAATCAACTGACAGTCTCTGCCCTTGTTGGATGTACATGTTTTACTGAGAATGTCAGACTTAATTCTCACATGACTGAGAAAGATAATGTGAATTTACAGGAAATATGCTCTCTGTTTAGCTTGTAGATCACCTTCCAAATCTCTGTGGGAAAAGCATGAGAAAATAGTTTTGGCTCAAACATGATTCATGATATCCCAGCAGAAGGCTTTTTCACATAATAAAATCACCTTAGAACACACCACAATTCCTAAAATGAGTATGGTACCATCAACAAATGATTTATAATGTAACTAAAGTCTTAAAACCTTCAATTAACTGCAATGCTTTTTATTGAGGTGCTATCATGTATATTGGTCCCAAGATGGCTGCCAACACTTCTTGGATGAAGTGCTGACAGCCAGTAAGATCTCACAATGAAATGTGTGGTTAGGCTCTGCCCAGATATATATATTTCTTTTTCCATTAATATTTAAAAAACTACTGAACCGATTTACACCATTTAACAAAAAGGGCTCTTTCTGAACCAAGGGCTACCTTTTTTCCAAATTTGGTGTAATTCCGTTCAGCAGTTCGGGCTGTAGCTGTGTCTAAAGTTTCCAATGAAAAATTGCATGGAGAAAACACGTTTAGGGCCCCCTTTTTTCTCGGCCCCCACTTGCCGAATCATCCCTAAACTTGCAAGATAGGAGCAGACCGATGCGGGCCATACGTTTTGAAAATTTTGTGAAGATTTGTCAATCGGCGCCAAAGTTATTGGGAATAGAATGTTGCGATTTTCCTATGGTAACTAGGTCCTAACTAAAACTACCTACTGGTGATTAGCAGTGGGTTATATATATATATATATATATATATATATATATATATATATATATATATATATATATATATATATATATAATATATATATATATATATATATATATATATATATATATATATGTGGTGGCCGAGAAAAAAGGGGGGTCTCAAAACACACTTTCCACATGTTATGTCTATGGGGATTTTTCATTTTTTTAACACAACTACAGCCGAACCACTGAACAGAATTACACCAAATTGGCAGACAGCTAGATGTTGTTTGAGAAAGCGTTCTTTTTGTGATTTGGTGTAAACCTGTTCAGTAGTTTCAGAGATATTGAGTTTAAAAAAATATAGAAATCTGGAAGCCCAACAGATAACACCCCCCGCTTTATTACGACCTTCTCGGCAGATTCCCAATTGATTCATCGAACTTTTGTTCGCAATTGGCATATTTTAAAAACAGATGGAGTGATCGGAAAAGAAATAACCAGTCAACCAAAAATCACATATAGAAGAAATAGGTCACTAAAAGACATGCTTGTGCACAGTCATTATGACGCGATACCTAGAACACCACGACTGGGGAAACTCACTGTTTTTTCCCATGTCTACATTGTAAAGCCTGTAAATGTAAATGTATTGCGATTTATATAGCGCACGTATCACCCGAAGGCATCAAGGCGCTTGCCTTGGGAACCCGTCCTGGTATTCCCCTGTGAGATAACCCCAGCAGGGTATCCACAAGGTGAAAGCCAGGCATCCCGCCGCGAGGGGCCATAGTGGAGATTAAGCAAGCTATTGCCCAGAGTCACAGAGTGTGAACCCGTGAGTCGAGTAGGCACCGGAATGAGAATTATCGAGTCCGTGGAATTTTTGAGCCCAAGACCCGCCGAGGCGGGGAATTGAACCCTGGTCCAGGACCGATCTCAGCTTCCGGGTCTGCCGCCTCTAACCCCTGAGCCACACTTCTCCACACTCCAAGGGAGTTCTAAAGTTATGAACTATGAGATACCAGGCACATCAAAAGTAAGACGAATCAATAAATTCCTTACATGCACAAGTCCATTCTGTGTTTACTGTCTAGTATGCCCGTGCAAATTATTTTACATTTGGAGTTCTATCCATCTAGTAAAAAAGAGAGTGTTAGAACATGCCAGAGCTATTCAAAACAATGACCCCAACTACCCAGTTGCGAGACACTTTGCTCAAAAGCATAAGAGTGACCGCAGTCTTCTAAAATTCTTTTGCCTTGACCAAATCCTCCTAAAAGATCGAAGGGGTGACAGAGAGTTACAATTGCGGAGATTGGAGTCGAGATTTATTGTTGATCTTCACACCAAAACTTCGAATGGGCTCAATACTGAAGAAGAATTGGCCATACATTTATATTAATAGAGCAACAATGTAATTGTTCTTTCTACTACACCTCATCTCCACTACATCTGACTGCATTTTTGGATTATCACTATTACGACACCTTGAAATTTGATACCCCATAAAGAGTTCAATATGAATTTAATCTACTGATTATATACTAGCCGATTATAGACCACTTAATTAATTTGTTAATGCAAAAATTAGTATTCTTTGCTTAAAAAATTGTGGTGCGAGAGAAAAAAACATCGCAAGATAAATAATTGTAAATAGAACAATGTGGTTGTTTTTCGTTAGTTGAATTGATTTTAATCATGTGTTATTTAATAAATTTGAATAACATGGACTCAGAAGTTGGTGTTCAATGAAATGATATGTGGATCTAAATTCAAAATCCCAATCCAGGGCTTAATAACTTGTTTTTTACTTTTTGCTTTCTGTTCTCCATAAAGAGTATAAATTGCACACTCTAAGATGGCCGCTGTGTAACTATATGGAAACCGTAGTCCTTCTTTTATGTTGATTGATTAGAGGATGTGACATCACTTTGAATTGTATGTAACTTTATTTAAACCAAAGGGTGAATATCTGGTGCTAATGACTGTGGAAAAAGGCGCGAAACCGAAACGCGTCCTGTCTCTTGTTTGAATTCACAATAAAATGTGAAGACTTCTGAAAGTTACGAGGTGCGGCCATTCTTTTAATGTTGTAAGAGGAAACTGAGCGTAATATATATATATATATATATATTTGTAATCCAAAGAAAACACTGCACTCTTCTCGGATGATTAAAGCAATTTTAATCCAGTTCTCAAAAACTTCCTTCACCTACGCGTTTCGAACAATAAATGTTCATGAACATTTATTGTTCTTTGGATTACAAATAATTTACGAGCCTTGTCCTTGACTCGTCACCTGCACCAGCTGGCTGGCCGCTCCTTCTCCAGCAAGGGACGTTTGCTTTTGAAAAAAAAAAATATATATATATATATATACCAAGATTGTCCATCTTCTATGTTGATGAATAATGAAATGATCGGTGAGGTTTAAAATGGCGATCATTCTTATGCACAAACTGACACTGACGAAGCTTTAATTGCGAAACGCGTCTGTCTAGGGTGAGGGTAAAGGATTTACTAAATCGGATACCTGCGTGCTTGCCGTGTATCGACCGTATTGAGTTGATAAGTGCTGCTATATATATATATATATATATATATATATATATAGAGAGAGAGAGAGTTTTTTTTGTTTTTCCAATAACATTGGCTTCGCTTGACGAATCTTCAGAACATTTTCACAAAACTTCCCCTTTTTAGTTCAGCGGCTAGTTGAAAGTTTCGGGGTGATCTGTCAAGTGGTGGCCGAGAAAAAAGGGGGGTCTCAAAACACACTTTCCACATGTTATGTCTATGGGGATTTTTCATTTTTTTAACACAACTGCAGCCGAACCACTGAACAGAATTACACTAAAATTGGCAGAGGGCTAGATATTGTTTGAGAAAGCGTTCTTTTTGTGATTTGGTGTAAACCTGTTCAGTAGTTTCAGAGATATTGAGTTTAAAAAAATATAGAAATCTGAAAGCCCAACAGCCCGCCCCCTTTCTCTACCACTCTGCAAACACACCTCCTGGTGCACTACTAGTTGAGGGATGAAGTTCCCTTGGCTGCAGAGGATCATTGGGCGTGAAAAATCCCTCCTGTTACCGCAGGATTGCTAAGAGGTCTTCGGAGCCCACAGCCCTTTCCCCACCACTGTGCAAACACCATTACTCCTTAAAAAACCATAGAGATTTACTGAAAAAAACAAAGTTTACAGAAACGTCACAGTTAGGAAATGAAATAAATGAAACCTCAGAAATTCACTGAAAAAAACAAAGGTTATTTAGGCTCAGGTTTCACTCGCACAAAACCAGTGAAATTCAGCAGTTATAGTTAACAGATCTAACTATAACTCATGCCTGCGCAATGCACTGCTTATGACCTCACATATTACATCACTCATGCCATGGTCAGAGATGTTATAATTAGGTACATATTTTACACACACACCACCATATAAATTCAGCTGGTATAGTTATACTTATCTCAAGAAACTATAACTCGTGCCCTAAGGTAGCTATAACTCCCGCTCTCGCCATGCACTGCTAAATACCACAAATATTACATCAGTCATGGCATCTTCTATGACATCATTGATAATATCACTGCAACATTTGTAGTACAATCTCAACCGATGGGTTTTGAAAATAATTGAATACATTCTGAAATCGAATCCTCTTCATAGCTTCGTAATTCCCTTGCTATCGCCTTAGCTCAATCAACCAACACTGTGTGCAAGCTCTTTAAGAAGAAACCCATTTCCCAGATTACCGAGAGGTGCAGGGGGGAGCATACTCTTATATCTTTATGTTTGGGAGGTTTTCAATTCATCAACCTGAACTGTAGCCAGTACATTTGTCAAGCCAGCCCATCACATCAATTTAAACTTTAGACCTACAGTATAGACCTCTTCACATCCCAGCACACATATTTCCCTGCAGTGGCGGTATAATAAAACTCGAGGGGAACCCCTGCAAAGTTCACTGAGGTGGCCCCCTGCTTCGGAACCATGGAGGTGGTTTAAGACCAGGTGCCCCACCGCCCATGTACAGTGCCAGAGTGGGCCCCCTAGAGCTCGAGGGCCCCTACACAGTTGGGGCTGTGTGGGCTATTGTTAAGCCATTGCCCTGCAGATTTGTTATGTATATGGTCCTGAATTTAATTACTGTAGGTCCTACCCTTTGAACTGAAAATATTAGACCCAGGGTCTTTGCAACATTTTTTGCACTTTTGATGGAGCAGGTTCTCAATCAAGGATTCTCATGGAGCCAGTTTTATGATTCACTTCTCACTGAAAATGCAGCTACTTGGTTTTTAAGCTGGATTCTAGTGGAATCTAGTGGATCCAGTTCAACCACTCTAAATCATGTTCCTCCTTCCCATAACTATCACTTCATAAGGGCAAGTTTCAGGATAGGCCTAGGGGCAGTGTTCCTCCCAGCAGTTGAGGTGGGTGCACTATTTGTTCTCAAGCATTGTGAATGAATGAATAGTTGAACCTCCGCTACTGCTCTCTGATATGTTCATTTGTACTTCTTCAAGCTCCATCATAATTTTTGGTGGCTCTAAACCAGGTTTCTTCTAGGGCCGTCTGAGGACAGTTCATGAAGCTTAACTCTCAGGAATCTGATCCTTAATCATTTGAGGTAAGGGGTATACCGTAGTGATGATTGAACACAGCAGGTCTAGGTAAAGATGTGCTGTAGGAGCCTCCCTTCCCAATAAACCCAGCTACAGTTGGGGTTGCCAACTTGTATCCCATTTCCGCCCAAGGTCTCCTGAATCCCCAGGAAACTAATCACTTGTTCAATTAGAAAGAGATATTAGCAGAACTAAAGATAGTTTGCCTCCTTTATTCAGGACAGTGTGGTAATGAGGAGGTAATGAGTTAATTATTTATTTGTAACCTCATCACTCTAATTCATCTTTTCGTCCCAGTCTGTAGTACATGAAGGCTTATGACTATGTGGAAAGTTGTCATTGGGAATCTTTTGCAGAGCTGCTGGAAGGAAGAATATCAATTTATTAATGAAATAACTGGTAATAAATTAAAGCAATCCACGACAAGGTCTCCCATGCTGTAGAAAATAGTATTGAATTGCCTCTGTCTTAACAAGTTTATATGTGAGTTTGAACAGGAAATATACATTCCTACCTCACCTTGGAAGGCAGGAAAAAAAACACAGTACTATTCTGGGAATTTACCTACTGAATAATTTTGATTAAATGAATTCAATGTATTAGCTGGTTTTAAATGAAACAAAAATATTTAAATTCTATGCTGTCCGTTAATGTTTTATTATGAATGAAATAAATAAATAAAAACAGAGTCTAAGGTGTGTTTTTCAAATGAGTACATAATGTCATTTTTTTACATCATCAAATACTACTTCACATTGATTTGCAGGGGCACGAATTTGTTTTCTAGGAACCAAACGAGTTATATTCCATAACTCTGTCAAAGACATTCGTTTTCCATAGACATCCACAGACGTCTATGGTATGTCCTTTTTAGATCAAGCTAGACAGCACATGTGCTGTCACGTCGAGACCTACTGTAATCAGTCTGTAGGCATCAAGTCCATCCCCTTTCTTGCCATTGTTTTTCATTTGTCTATGTCAGTGTCCTTTAAAAATCCTTGCTTGCTAGTGGTCACTCCTTCCTCTTTGTCACTCCTTTCTCTCTTCTGTTCCTCCCACAGAGTAGGGACTTAGTACTGTCAGATTCCGCTATGGTTCTTTATCTGTTCTTTGGGAGACAATTCTTTTCTTGGTTTCCTGCTCTGTTACTGTTTGTTTGTGTTTAGCTTCAGCACGCTCTCTGCTTACATTCATATATAGCATTCTTCCTCCCACCTCCTCTTAATGCCACTGTTGTGTTACTGCCGCATTTATTTTACTGCTGCCTCCCCCACTGTGGCTCCTGCTCACATTTTTTTTATTTTTTTTTATTAGGTTTTTTGCAGTTTTCGATCTCCAAGGCCAAGTGGGCTGTTTCTAGCAGGATATTTGCTTGGTTTGTGCTTCCATTTAAGGGGGATTAGGCTTGTTTTTTAGGTATTGCCTGCAAAGGGCTTACATCCCGCCTCCTCTCTTTCCTGGCTTTTCGTTGGTTCCTGTGCAGGCCACTTACTTTTCCTCCAGTTCTATTGGCTGTAGCATGTTGTTTTACATTGACCAAATGCTTGTTTTTTAAAGCAGATAGCACGCCGCTTTAGCTTCAATAATGACAGCCGCCGGGCTTAACGTTATCCTACCTCTCACAGCAATGTGCCCACATTAATATTATACAAGGGCACCACACTTTTCGCTTCAGTGCGGCTCCCGGTTTCATATCATTAACACAGACGCCACAATTTAATAAAGCGCGGCGCCTGTGTTGATAATATGAAAGCGGATGCCATGCTGCAGCATAAAGTTTCATAAAGTTTATGCTGCAACACGGCACACTCTTTCATATCATCAACACAGGTGCCGCACTTTTAACCCCATTTTCAATTCTATAATTGGAGAGCAGAATGTGAAAGCTCCCGGTGTGTACTTGTTCTTAACGCGTCCAGGACAGAGAGCAGACAGACCCAAAGTCAGACAATCTTACTACTTGGTGTCACCACGCACCGTGCCCTGCTGCCTGTTGTTGCCCCTTTTCTTTACATGTCCAGGTTGTCTTTGTGCTGTTGCAGCAAAGAGTACATGCAACCATAAGTCGCAGTCCGACTTGCCCCCATTATCTCCCTCTCCCACGGCTAAAACTCTCAGAGTAAGATTTTTTCTCTCGTTACCTTTTGCTTACATATAAGCTTGTTTGACTTGGACACTTCGTGCAGTTCTTTACCTCCTCAGTACTGGTGTCAATGTGTTCTGTCGGGATTCTTAATAAAAAAAAGTTTAAATGAGACAGCGTCTTTCTCTTCAAGTTAATTTGTAGCTAGCACTTGCAGGTGCGGTTAAAAAGTTAGCACTCCCCAGCGTACGCATGGCAACATGTGGCTCTTCAATAGACAGTTCGTCCTGCTTCTCCACTAGACTGGAAGCCTACTAACTATTAAGATTGTTATTACTGTCACATATGTGTTTTGTTGGCATGTAAACAGTGTGGGAATTCCCCTAAATCACAGTCTGTGAAGCTTTCCTCATCAGAGGAAATTACTTTTAAAGATGCTTAGTGGAGGAATGTAGGATCTGTTTCATGGTTACCCCCACTGTTTGCCTTGTGTGATGCTGTTTCTGACTAGTCTGACTGGGATCCTGCTAATCAGGACCCAGTCTCTGTGCTTTCTACCCTAAATTGGCATGGTAAGTACTAAGCCACACCCCAGAGTGGCTACTGGCGTACCCTTATGAGTCCCTAGTATATGGTACCAAGGTACCCAGGGCATAGGTACACCAGGGGTCTCCCATGGGCTGAGGCATGCATCATGACCACCCAAGGGAGACCTCTCAAACTGTGACAACAAGCCTGCCATTGTAGCCTGTGTAAGCCAATGTTAGCACCACTTACAACATATATAAGTTTGCTTATATCTGAGGTTACTACACCTAAAACCTATAAGTCACCCCTAAGGCAGGCCTTTCAATCCTGAAGTTAGTGTGCTCAGTTCTAAGTGTGAAGGTGTCCCTGCATGAGCGGTACACCCTTACAACCTTCGCAGTCCATTCTCCCGGGATGTAAGTGCATCAGCCAATCCAACATATAGAGTGGCCTTGCGTCATTATGCAGTGATACTCTCTAAGCTGGCTGTAATGAATCCTGTCATGTTTGGCATAAAAAAAAAAATTGGAATCATACCTCTCACACTGGAAACGGTGTGGGAAGTATGATTCCCTGCACTGTAAAGCTCCTCCAGGAAACCCTCAGTGCTCCTGCTACCAGTCTTCCAGAACCGGTCAGCAAGCTAGGTCTGCTGCCGACAAGAGACATGTTTCTGCCCTCCTGCTGCTGAGCCAAGCTCGAGCAGGGGAAGGCTCGAACAATAGATACCCTGTCACAGGGCGGTGTGACCACCTCCCAAACAGGGTTTAGTGTATTGTGGCAGGGTGGGGGCGCTTGCCAGTGCCACTGAGACTGTTTGAAGGGAACATTTGGTACCCTCCTTGCATACTCCAGTTCAAACCAGTTCAGGTAGCTGTTGGCTCCCTCTCTGGCATGAAACTGGACAAAGGACATGGGAGTATCCTCCCCACTGTCCAACCTGTCCTCTGGGAAGGACCCCTGAATCGTACCAACCCTTTCCATAGGGTACAAAAGGGCTTACCTGTGGGTGGGTCCTCAGATTTGTTGTGGGATTCATTTTCAATTCAACTCCACACCATATTCAACCGTCTGGATACTCTGACCGCGTTGGACTGACCATGTCGGACCGACCACATCAAACTTTGCTCTAGGAACCGAGACCACATCTTGGGAGACTCCAACTGCTCCAGGTCTCTGCGTCCTGCAAGTCAGTGTCCATGCTCCGTACAGGTTCCTCACAGGGCCTGTGGACAGCCAAGACACCCAAAGAAAACTCCCTTAGAGTGAAGGAGTCACTCCCCTGCATCTGCATGCTCCGCAATGTAACTGACCGGTTTACTGAACCTGGGCTTGTACAGACTCCAACAGGCTCAGTAACACAGGAGGTGGTTCTACAACTCCTTCGGGTCTGCACTGTCTTCAGACTCAGTTTGCGGACAGTATCCCTAGTTAGCACCACTGGAACTGAGCCCCTGTGCGCCGCGTCGGATGGCTGTTGCTAAGGCTGGGTGACTCTTTTGTCCAGAGATCTTCGGGTCCCTTTCAAGGGACTTAATTTTTTCCAGTGGGCTCCCCTGCTTGCTCATGGCCAGCTCAGACTTACCTGTGCGTGGTAAGTCTCTTAGACCTTACTGGTCCAGACACTGCACCTTTTTTGCATGCCACATTGTTTACAGATGCCCAGGCTTGTTTGTGCTTCTGACAGACACCGACCCCTCAACTCTCAACATCAGACATGGAACAGCTCATGAACTGCTCCTGGTCTTCCTTGGAACGATCCACACGCAAGCCGCCGGTATCCTGACCCTTGGCTGGTGTACCCACTACGATTTACTTCGATAACAGTTCCTATAATTTTCCAGGTTCCGTACCGCCGGAATTCAATTTATTGCCGCGATCTGAGCCTGACGCCCTCTCCGGCCCTCCGGACTATTCAGTCCCCTGGCGGTCAGATGCACCTCGCCGGATCCATTGGACCGGGTCGATTCTTTGCCACCCACCAGCACTGAAAACGAGACAACCTTGTCCTGAAGATGGTCTACATTGATTAAGGACCGAAACGCCGTCGACCCCACAGCGCAATTATAGGCGCATCTTTTGCTGTGGCTCAATTGAAATTGTGAATTGTGAAAAAAAGTCACTAATACTTTGTCACACTTCGAGCCACTCACTGTAAATATTTCACCTTGTTCACTTTGCGCCGCTTCTCGCTGTTCACTTACACTTGCATTGCCAAAGATCACTTGTATATATTGAGCACCAAGTCTTGTCGGTTGTCAAATGAATTGTCTTACCTTGTGCTGTAGAGAATTGCTCCCTCTTGAATTCTTTCCTGTTAGAAACGGGACCCTGGCCGGCCAAGACTCGCGTCGAGGTCAGTCAGGGATCATCATTTCTAAGGTCAGGGCCAGGGAGTCACACACCAAGATAACCCCCGCTCACCCTCTAGGTAACGTGGCGCGAGCAGCAAGGCTAATCTCAGAGGCGATGTGTAAAGCGTTTGCGCGCGCACCCCAGCGACAACAACCAAAGGCCCACCACAAAGGAAACTCCACACAAGGTTATATCAAAAATAGCCTTTGTATTATAATAATAAGAACACATTAGATAACACACACACTTTACAATGTGCCAACAGGCACGGGCAAGATTTACAAGGGATTATGTACAGGACAGGGCCACCTGGACCACTGTCAGGGGTATGCACTTGTTAGAAATAATACTTGTAGGTATAACACTTTAGCACATCAACATATAATGACTGTAACACAGAAATAGAAAATGTAGCATACAACCAGTAACTACTGGTAAAGGGAAAATACCTCCTACGCCACCCTAGTCTCTGTAGGGAAATCACGCAGGGAGCTAGGACCTATGGAAGGAAAACCTATCACCTACTACGCCACCCTAGTCTCTGTAGGGAAATCACGCAGGGAGCTAGGACCTTATCATCAGGACCTATGGAAGGAAAACCTATCACCTCCTACGCCACCCTAGTCTCTGTAGGGAAATCACGCAGGGGGAAGGAAACCTAAAATAATCACCTAGGCAAGTAACATTTAGCAAAGGCAATCAAACATCAACATTCCTCTAAGCAGGTTACTTTTAGCAAAGGGGAATAAAAGAACAAGGCATTACCTAAGCAGGTCACTTTTAGCAAAGGTAATGACACCAACAATCCTCTAAGCAGGTCACTTTTAGCAAAGGGGATAAACACATAAAGAATTACCTAAGCAGGTCACTTTTAGCAAAGGTAATAATAAACAAGAATTGCACATGTAACATTAAAACACATTCAGAGGTGCAGGTAGAACATTTGCGCACAATTCAAATGAGCAGTATTCATAAATTGCGCAGGGTGCACATGGCACAACACTAGAAAGGTCCCTCAGGCCAACTGGCCTCGAAAGGGGCTGAAATGCCCTGAGTCTCAATGTCAGGGAAGGCTGCGCAGGCAGCACAACACAAAACCTAAACGTAGCAACTGTCCACTAAGTGCTGGACAGTTGTAAAACAGGACTGGGCAAACGTTGGAGCCAGGTGGGCTCGAGAACAAGTGGGCAAG
Organism: Lissotriton helveticus; assembly: GCF_964261635.1. Taxonomy (NCBI): domain Eukaryota; kingdom Metazoa; phylum Chordata; class Amphibia; order Caudata; family Salamandridae; genus Lissotriton; species Lissotriton helveticus. The sequence goes on along the minus strand of NC_136059.1, from coordinate 2,123,384,330 downwards.
GAGCCTCTTAGGGGCTCACAAATCAAAGTGGGCAAGGAGCCTCTCAGGGCTCGTAAACCAACTACCCCCTCGAGCCTCGGGGCTCGGCAAACAACTGGCGCCTCAGAGCCACGGGGCTCTACAATAACTACTGGGCGGGAGCCCCTCACAACAGCTGTGGCACCTTGAGGAGCCTCTCGGGGCTCGTGAATCTTAAGTTGCCCCCATGAGCCTCTGGGCTCCTCTCGCTAAGAATGCGGGCGTCGTTGGAGTCCCTAGTGGACTCAGAAGGCTGAGATGCCCGCAAGAGCCTTGGGGCTCAAATCAATGCCACGGAGCCTCTCAGGGCCCTAACACCATGGCAAGACGACCGGAGCTCTCCCCCTGCCCGTGTACACTCACCGGGCTCTCAGGCGGAGGCTCCTCTCTCTCTGCATGGAGGCCTCGCGGCCAGTCCGGCGGGCGGCTTCTCTTTCTCGTGGGCGGCGGGGCTCTCCTTCTCACCACGGAGCCCCGCCTGCACCTTCCGCCGTCCTTCTCTACGGCTTCCCCTCGGCAGCCAATCACCCCGCTGGTCGCCCGGCGAGCCTCCCGCTGCCTAAGCCAATGGCAGCGCGGCTCCCGGGTGACGTCAGCGGTGGTTCCCTCGGCTTCTCCTCGGCTCCGGGCTGCGGCGGTGATTACAACACGGGGTGGGCTCCCGTGTTAATTAAGTAAAGAAGCGAGGTAGGCACTCGCTCAAGGCCAAAAGAACAGCGCCAGGTCCCTGGTAGGGTGGGCACCTGCCAGGGGACTCGAAAAACGGCAGAAACGGGCCAAATGCCGGGTGGGCACCGGCGAGGAACAAGTAAAGCGCCCTCGAGCGCTAAGGGTAAAATAAAGCGCTCCCAGCGCTATAACCAGCAAATAAAGCGCTTCCAAGTGCTAGGAGGCAAATCAAGCGCTCCCAGCGCTAGAAATATAAGCAAAAGCGCTCCCAGCGCTGAGGGGAGAAATAAAGCGCTTCTAGGCGCTCTGGCCAAAAGCAAAGCTCCAGCAGGGTCTGGAGGCAGGCAGGGGGGCAAGGCAGGGCCAGAGCCAGCACACTGGGTCTCCAGGCAGGGAGACAAGCCAAGTGGCGGTCCTCCTGGCCCCAGCAGCAGCAACAGCCCCCTCTGGCAAGGATCCAAAAGTAGAACAATTTCTGTGGGGACACAGCCCCATATTTATACAGAGAAATCCTTTGTTAGGAGGTGCAGGGTGGGGGGAAACCAGTTGCAGCTGGCTTGGGAGTACCCCTGATGGCCCAACCACCCCTTTCATTCACTGGGGAGGCTAGGGTCATTAGACAAACCACAGGGGGGCGGAGCCAGCATTGTGTGGGGAAAAACCCAGCCCATCCAGGACACAGATCTACTCCTCCCACACATCACTCATGCTGATCTCACACTCACCACCGGGCAGACCCATCCAGACTTCCTGGAGCCTGGCATGCCAGCCAGCTCCAGCCAATCACGCTCCAGTATCCTCACTGCACACATACATCAATGTCCAGAAGTAGCACTTCCCTTCTAGACACATACAAGCCGCACATACCATTGCGCAGCATTCACTCTCCCGAGTTCATACATACTAAACTCGAGCCTGCACTCCCCACACATCAGGAACTACCAGGGCACACACATTCCCCATGCATTCCTATGGGAGGGCAGGCCAGCCATACTACACGCACGCACTTTCACTCTGGGACACAGGGAAAAAGTGCGCCAAGACCCAAAAATCACTACACAGGGTCACAAATAAAGGCAAAAAAGATTAGGGGTGAACCTGCCCTAAGGCCCAAGTCTAACACGACCCCCTTCCAGCCAAAACGCAGGGCAGACCGATCACCACCGTGATGGGCTTCCCTGCTTGGGGCGATAAAACAAGGACGCGGGCCCACAACGGCAGGGACACCCTCCTGTTTTACGCCACGGTGAACCCCTAGGGTTCCTTCTAAAACTACTGTAGGGACTAACTGGGGTACCCCACTGATACTCTCCAGCTGCCCTCGGCCAGGACCAGGCCCTAGGCCACCCAGGTACCACTGGATCCTGTATACTCACAAAGTGGGGGGTAGTAACCCCTGGCACATAATAGCCATGCTCCACTCTTCCTGTCTGTAAGACAGGGCTAGACTTCCACTGGTTCTCCAGCCTAGGGTCTACAACCTTAGGTGGACCAGGAGTCTCAGGGAAGGCTCTCCTCCCCTTACCTCTTCTCATAGGGTTCCTCCTCCTCCTGCGAGGGGTACCCTCTAAACACCACTCTCCCAACCTAGGGTTTAACCCCTCAGGTGGTAACGGGGTCAGAGGTGGGCTTTCCCACCCTCTGCACCCCCTTCCAGAGTCCTGCTCCCTCCCAACCGGGGCGGTACCTCTGGAGAAAGAACTGGTTAGGACACTGATTACAGTAGTCCCACCCTTCAGGTCAGGCTGATCCTGAACCTGGCCATCCAACCTCTGGTCTAGAACCTTTGGTGGAATCACTGCCTGGCACTCCAGGACTTCTGGGGATTCACACACCATCCCCCTGAGGCTAGCAAATGACACATATGTTGTGTGACTGTCTGTCTGGCCCAGATCTCCCGCCTCCTGTCCACCTGACAGTGCGCAAAGGTCCCCCAGCACAGAAGTGGTGTCACCATGGTCACTACACGGGATCCTAGCCCCACTGGGTAGTCCCTGACCCACTGGTTCTTCCACTGGGGAACTCCCCCAATCACTCCTCACGCTGGACTCCGGTACTCTCCCTCCTGGAGCAGTACTGCCAGACTCTATAACCATGGAAGCTCCGCTTACAGATGCTCCAGGTTCTCTACCCACTAGGAGATCTCCCTCAAGTGAACTAACAGGCAAGTCTAGGTTCCCTTCCTGGTGTTCCCTAAAGGAACCATCCAGGCTCTGTGACAAGGCTTCGGGCGTCTGGGGACTCTCGGTCACACACTCACTCCCGCTCCACTGAGACAGGCAGTCAGCCCCTACACCCTCCTCACTAACCAAGGACCTAGCTGGGCTACTCTCACCCTCCTCCACCACACTGGGCTGGAAGACACCTGACCCACTATTGTTGGAATCACTCACTAGTGACTCAGAAGAACCTCTCGCACTGTCCCATCGCTCTGCTTCCGCTGCCAGCTCACATGCGCCAGACAATCCACACCCCAACAGGTGTGTGCGCAACCCTGGGGAACAACAACTGAGCAGGTGCTCTTTGACAATCAAATCAAAAAAGATGTCAAAATCATCTTCCGTGTGAACCTTTACCCAATCAAACAGTGTCCCACAACATTCGTCCTCAAAATCTTCCCAAGACTGGTGAGGCAGTTTTCTAAGATTCCTGAATCTCAACCTTAACTCCTCTTCTGGGAAAACCGGCACCATACTCGGGGAACTGAGAGTGGGACTGTCTACACTTATATTTAAAAAGCTGCCACCACTGGACTCCACCCTCTCTGGGGAATCCAGACAATTACAACTGTGCGCAGGGGAGAGTCTATCCTCTAGGGCTGCTCTCTCACGGATGATGGCCCTTCTCTCCACCTCTATCCTCTCCTGCGCTAAGAGTCTTTCGATCTCTAGCTGCGCCATAGCCTGGGCATGCTCTAACATGAGCTGTTCCATCGCTAACTGGTGCTCCCTTTCTTTCTCCCTATCTTCCCACTCTTCTGGGGACAGGACAAGGGATGGGGCGCTGGTACTGACACTGGGCCCAGCAAGGGACTCCCTACCTATGGGGTCCTCACTATCTGCTGGGGCCCAACCACTGTCATCATCCAACTCACATTCTTCATCAGAATCTTCAGGGCTCCCCACAGACTCACCACCCTCATGGCGTGTGGCCTGGGCCCTTTCCTCGCTGCGCTCAAGATCCCTTTGATCCTTATACCATTGGACCAGGTGGTTCCTAAGTTGGTTCTCAGTATCTGACTCATCCACCCCTATGTCTCTCTCTCTACAGAACCTTTCCAACTCCTGCATACTGTACCAAACTAGATCACTGAGATCAAAAACAGGCTCCATTTTGGCAGACGTTCTAGAGACGAGATCACACAGGGAACCTGGGGGTCTGAGCTAAACAGGAGTATACAATCAACAAAATTCAGCAAGATTCCTATCTCAGAACTTGCACTCCACTGTCCAGCGTAACACACACTCATTCACACACAACCCTCCCCTCGGACTGGTAAGGCAGTTTCTACCACCCCTGATTATCTCAACCTGACCACTAGCGACACAGGTACCAAACTCTGGGAGCAGGGCGGGGAACAAGGTACTGGACAAAATACAAATGACACCTTTCAGGAGAAGCAAAACTGAACTTCCCTAAAAAACAATAATCCCAAAAATGTGGTTATCTAAAATTGCAGAGTTTTGAAGTGTGGCCTGTCGCCACTGTGGTACAACGCAAACGCAAGTCCAATCCGCACCGCTAGCCACCAATGTTAGAAACGGGACCCTGGCCGGCCAAGACTCGCGTCGAGGTCAGTCAGGGATCATCATTTCTAAGGTCAGGGCCAGGGAGTCACACACCAAGATAACCCCCGCTCACCCTCTAGGTAACGTGGCGCGAGCAGCAAGGCTAATCTCAGAGGCGATGTGTAAAGCGTTTGCGCGCGCACCCCAGCGACAACAACCAAAGGCCCACCACAAAGGAAACTCCACACAAGGTTATATCAAAAATAGCCTTTGTATTATAATAATAAGAACACATTAGATAACACACACACTTTACAATGTGCCAACAGGCACGGGCAAGATTTACAAGGGATTATGTACAGGACAGGGCCACCTGGACCACTGTCAGGGGTATGCACTTGTTAGAAATAATACTTGTAGGTATAACACTTTAGCACATCAACATATAATGACTGTAACACAGAAATAGAAAATGTAGCATACAACCAGTAACTACTGGTAAAGGGAAAATACCTCCTACGCCACCCTAGTCTCTGTAGGGAAATCACGCAGGGAGCTAGGACCTATGGAAGGAAAACCTATCACCTACTACGCCACCCTAGTCTCTGTAGGGAAATCACGCAGGGAGCTAGGACCTTATCATCAGGACCTATGGAAGGAAAACCTATCACCTCCTACGCCACCCTAGTCTCTGTAGGGAAATCACGCAGGGGGAAGGAAACCTAAAATAATCACCTAGGCAAGTAACATTTAGCAAAGGCAATCAAACATCAACATTCCTCTAAGCAGGTTACTTTTAGCAAAGGGGAATAAAAGAACAAGGCATTACCTAAGCAGGTCACTTTTAGCAAAGGTAATGACACCAACAATCCTCTAAGCAGGTCACTTTTAGCAAAGGGGATAAACACATAAAGAATTACCTAAGCAGGTCACTTTTAGCAAAGGTAATAATAAACAAGAATTGCACATGTAACATTAAAACACATTCAGAGGTGCAGGTAGAACATTTGCGCACAATTCAAATGAGCAGTATTCATAAATTGCGCAGGGTGCACATGGCACAACACTAGAAAGGTCCCTCAGGCCAACTGGCCTCGAAAGGGGCTGAAATGCCCTGAGTCTCAATGTCAGGGAAGGCTGCGCAGGCAGCACAACACAAAACCTAAACGTAGCAACTGTCCACTAAGTGCTGGACAGTTGTAAAACAGGACTGGGCAAACGTTGGAGCCAGGTGGGCTCGAGAACAAGTGGGCAAGGAGCCTCTTAGGGGCTCACAAATCAAAGTGGGCAAGGAGCCTCTCAGGGCTCGTAAACCAACTACCCCCTCGAGCCTCGGGGCTCGGCAAACAACTGGCGCCTCAGAGCCACGGGGCTCTACAATAACTACTGGGCGGGAGCCCCTCACAACAGCTGTGGCACCTTGAGGAGCCTCTCGGGGCTCGTGAATCTTAAGTTGCCCCCATGAGCCTCTGGGCTCCTCTCGCTAAGAATGCGGGCGTCGTTGGAGTCCCTAGTGGACTCAGAAGGCTGAGATGCCCGCAAGAGCCTTGGGGCTCAAATCAATGCCACGGAGCCTCTCAGGGCCCTAACACCATGGCAAGACGACCGGAGCTCTCCCCCTGCCCGTGTACACTCACCGGGCTCTCAGGCGGAGGCTCCTCTCTCTCTGCATGGAGGCCTCGCGGCCAGTCCGGCGGGCGGCTTCTCTTTCTCGTGGGCGGCGGGGCTCTCCTTCTCACCACGGAGCCCCGCCTGCACCTTCCGCCGTCCTTCTCTACGGCTTCCCCTCGGCAGCCAATCACCCCGCTGGTCGCCCGGCGAGCCTCCCGCTGCCTAAGCCAATGGCAGCGCGGCTCCCGGGTGACGTCAGCGGTGGTTCCCTCGGCTTCTCCTCGGCTCCGGGCTGCGGCGGTGATTACAACACGGGGTGGGCTCCCGTGTTAATTAAGTAAAGAAGCGAGGTAGGCACTCGCTCAAGGCCAAAAGAACAGCGCCAGGTCCCTGGTAGGGTGGGCACCTGCCAGGGGACTCGAAAAACGGCAGAAACGGGCCAAATGCCGGGTGGGCACCGGCGAGGAACAAGTAAAGCGCCCTCGAGCGCTAAGGGTAAAATAAAGCGCTCCCAGCGCTATAACCAGCAAATAAAGCGCTTCCAAGTGCTAGGAGGCAAATCAAGCGCTCCCAGCGCTAGAAATATAAGCAAAAGCGCTCCCAGCGCTGAGGGGAGAAATAAAGCGCTTCTAGGCGCTCTGGCCAAAAGCAAAGCTCCAGCAGGGTCTGGAGGCAGGCAGGGGGGCAAGGCAGGGCCAGAGCCAGCACACTGGGTCTCCAGGCAGGGAGACAAGCCAAGTGGCGGTCCTCCTGGCCCCAGCAGCAGCAACAGCCCCCTCTGGCAAGGATCCAAAAGTAGAACAATTTCTGTGGGGACACAGCCCCATATTTATACAGAGAAATCCTTTGTTAGGAGGTGCAGGGTGGGGGGAAACCAGTTGCAGCTGGCTTGGGAGTACCCTTGATGGCCCAACCACCCCTTTCATTCACTGGGGAGGCTAGGGTCATTAGACAAACCACAGGGGGGCGGAGCCAGCATTGTGTGGGGAAAAACCCAGCCCATCCAGGACACAGATCTACTCCTCCCACACATCACTCATGCTGATCTCACACTCACCACCGGGCAGACCCATCCAGACTTCCTGGAGCCTGGCATGCCAGCCAGCTCCAGCCAATCACGCTCCAGTATCCTCACTGCACACATACATCAATGTCCAGAAGTAGCACTTCCCTTCTAGACACATACAAGCCGCACATACCATTGCGCAGCATTCACTCTCCCGAGTTCATACATACTAAACTCGAGCCTGCACTCCCCACACATCAGGAACTACCAGGGCACACACATTCCCCATGCATTCCTATGGGAGGGCAGGCCAGCCATACTACACGCACGCACTTTCACTCTGGGACACAGGGAAAAAGTGCGCCAAGACCCAAAAATCACTACACAGGGTCACAAATAAAGGCAAAAAAGATTAGGGGTGAACCTGCCCTAAGGCCCAAGTCTAACATTTCCTCTTCCCCTTTTTTGAATACTAAAAATATAAAAATTAATTTTGACTTGAAAATCACCTGAATAAGTGTCTCCTTTCTCTCTGCTCTGTGTAATGCCTTGTGCATGCAACAAAAATTGTCTTTTGAATTCTACCTATTGGGATATTGTATTGCATTTATACCTGGTCTTCCACAGCGTCGCCTGATCCACCCAGCTGCAGCTCCAAGGTCTTCGTCAACTCTCCTGCATCACCGACATCGATGGGCATTCGTCTTCAGTGCCTCCTGGTCACTCCTGAGTGGCATAGACTCTGTTCCCTCTCCTTGCAGGTACTTCACAGCTTGAACCCACCTTTGGGTTCCACCAGACACTTTCATCTTCTTCGCCAGCGGCATCTTCCTGAAGGCCTCCATTGAGTTCGACAGTGGTTTCCCATGCCACTTCGCACCGATGCACGCCTCTTCCCTGGCGTAGGTATCCTGGTTCCTAGGGTATTCACGGGTGGGGTGGTCTCCAACCTTCTGTCTTCCACAGGGTTCCTTTAGGGTCCACTGGGAAGGGTCCTTCTTTAGAGTAGTGGTACGCATACCACTATTTTAGTATATGGTTTGGTCTCCCTCTGGGGACCATAGTGTATTGGTGCTACTTACCTGTTTTATTTGCAAAGTATTATGTGCACTATGTTATATCTACGGATAGGATATATTGTTATGTGTGAGTGAGTGTCTTATAATAAATACTTATTTTTGTAAATACACTGTGTGGTTCTTTTTCACTTAACCTATACCAATAAGATTAAAATCTGGTAAAACAAGCTGCTTTACACTCCTTCTGGACTAAGCCTGAAGGCTGCTTTCCACAGCTACCACTTAGAGAGCTTTATAAGGTTGTATCAGACCACTAAAATCACCATAAGGGTTGTCTGGATTAGTGCAGGGTGCTACACTTACATAAGTAGCACCATATCCTAAGCCAGCCTCCTACACTTAGTTATTGGGTGTAGATTGCAAATTACATTAGTGTTGTTTGGGCTGAATTAAAGTTTTAAATTAACGTAGGGAAATTAAATATTCCTACTGTGGAGAAGTGTGGCTCACTGGTTAGAGCAGGCAGACCCTGAAGCAGAGGTCAGACCCGGGACCAGGGTTCAATTCCCGACGCGGCAGGGTCTCGAGCTCAAATGTCCACAGACTCGATAATTCTCGCTTCGGTGCCTGACCTAATCATGGGTTCACACTCTGCAACTCTGGGCATTAAGCTTGCTTAATCTCCACAACGGGCCACCCGCGGCGGGATGCCTGGCTTTCACCTTGGGGATGCCCTGTAGGGGCTATCTCACAGGGAAAAGCCAGGACGGGTTCCCAAGGCAAAGCGCTTAGAGACCCCTGGGTTATAAGCGCTATATAAATCCAAACATACATACATACATACTATATTTTGTGTGTGGAACATGCTGCAAAAGTGCAATAATGGCCAACGTTATGGATGTATGCCCGATACATTTTCAAAACATGTTTATTTTTTTACCATTTATTATGTTCTATGTTTTATTTTTTTCAAATCTGAACTATGGGAATTTAAAACAAGTTTATTTGTCTGTTGGATGCACATTCTACTGTATCTTTTAAAGCATGTTTAATTGTGATGCGAATGTTTATTTGCGTTATGTAAATTATTATTACAACTATGTGTCCAAGGGTGTGTTTTACGTCTATGGCCTACTGTACACCTCTTTCTTGCTTTCTCACACACAATTTATACTTCTCTGCGTATAATTCATTCAGTACTTCATGCACAAACTACCTATCCCTCTCTATCTTCATTTCTATCTGTTGTCTGCAGCTCTCAACCCCATCTGTTCACCATGCCACATAATTCCACTACACAAATATATTACACAATGATACCGCTCACAATTCCACAGTTGGCAGTTCCAATACAACCCACATAATCCCACTGCACATCACATACAAGCAAAACAAAAACACATGGGTACAAGACATTATTAACAACACCAATAGCTCTAACTCGCACAAATGCGAGACCTATTGCACTGAAAATGCCTGTTTATTATTGTTTCCACTTGCAAAATCCGTTTCTGATGAATGATATGTTTATGTCACCCTATCATATTCCCATGCCCATGCTAATATTTGCTACGTTGTTTCAGTTGACTCTCACCATGTGTAAACAGATACAGTTTTCAACATGTTAAAATGTGATCTTGTTTGCGGAAGTACACAAATGCCGTGTGATGACACAAAACTATCTCTGCTTTTTAATTTTAGGGTATGTCTTTTTAGACCACAGTTTTAAACAACATAAATACACACTTGTCATATGTAGAAGGGCTGTTTTAGTGTAAAACCTAAAAACAAATTAAGTATCAAAATTCTTGTCTCATTTAGGGCCACAATGTCAATACGCTGACCATTGATCATGTTACACCACTCCACGAGGCCTGTATGGGAGATCATGTAGGATGTGCAAGAACCCTTCTTGAAGCTGGAGCAAATGTGAGTACTGGTCCTGGGTTCTGCATAGCGTTAATTTGTTTCTAGCTTTCAATTTTTTCTGAAGAAAAATAACAAGTTATATTATGCAGCGTTACGATATGAACACATCACTGCTACTATTAGATGAGACTGTATGAGGTATGCCTTCTACCTGGGGTAACTGCAACATCTCCAGATGCCATGATGCATAACACGTCACTGAATAATTCTATATGTTAATATCATTGGTAATACATAGTAAATTGAGAAAGATGGAATCATAAACTCGGGAGCAATCTTCACACAACTCTAAAGGTTTCACTTATTTTGCAGTCAGCTGAGATCAAGCAGTGCCAATATATTGGTAAGTGGTCCAGTGTATCATCGTGCACAGCGCATGTGGTATCAAAACCAATACTTAATTAATATATGTATTACATTATCAAGGTTGTATTTGAAGCTATGTACTTATGAGCTCAAAATGGTTTCAACGTATGGATTGGAAGGAGCAGAAATGCCTGTAATAAATGGCTGAAATAATGTTCTTGTCTCTATCCTTAAATTAATTTTTAGGTCGAGCTTTGATCGACCTGTTTTATCTCTTCTGTGGGGTTTGGCAGACCTAGCAATTGCCATTGGTTACAATCTGTGGCATTCAGAAATGCAAGCTGCTTATTGGTATATTTTTTGTTAAAGTCAATCTTTAGTGTGTTTAGCTCTCTTTCCGGCGATTTCACTCAGAGAGCATTTTGGTCGGCCATCACACAGTACAGCATGTGATGGCCTCTCTTCCTTCCTCACATCTGGCTATTGCAGCTCAGGCATTGTTTTTATTTTTTAGTTTTAATCGCACAAACCGGACCCGAAGGCCACCGATTACGTTACACAAGGACACATTCATTATTTGGTAGATTTCAATTTTTACAAAGTGTGACAGACAGCCTGATCCTGACATGGATGCGCTGTGCCCAGATGAGCATTTACAAGAGTAGCAACGAAGCTCCACCAATTTTTGTTTCCCAGACGTCATCCCCCCTGTGCCCCATTGGTTGCATTACTGTGAAAGGAGTAGGGGGAGATGGCGCTGTTAGGTCTGTGACCGATTTGGTGTTGGGTTCAGACTGCTGTACCTTGGTCTGGAGTGCTACCCCCGCAGTGGGTCAGGTTGTGAAGCAGGGTCTGAGCTGCAGGTTGCTAATTAACAATGGGTCTCATTGTACTCTCGGCATCAACATTCACTATCTATACATCATTTAAACTCTCCCACATATACCCCCTCCTGCCCGCTTCAATAATACTGTTTCATACTTTGAGGATAGTGTCTCACAGACACTCTCACAGACACTCTCTCACAGACACTCTCTCATAGACACTCTCCCACAGACACTCTCTCACAGACACTCTCTCACAGATTCTCACAGACTCTCATGGACACTCTCACAGACTCTCACAGACACTCTCTCACATACACTCTCTCACAGACTCTCATGGACACTCTCACAGACTCTCACAGACACTCTCTCACATACACTCTCTCACATACACTCTCTCACAGACTCTCTCTCACAGAATCAGACACTCTTTCACAGACACTCTCACAGACAGACTCTCACACACACTCTCACAGACAGACTCTCACATCCACTCTCTCACAGACACTCTCTCACAGAAACTCTCTCACAGACACACTCTCAAACGCTCTCTCACAGACTCTCACAGACACTCTCTCACAGACTCTCAAAGACACTCTTACAGACACTCTCACAGACTCCCACAGACACTCTCTCATACACCCTCTCACAGACACTCTCTCACAGACTCTCACAGGCACTCTCTCACAGACACTCTCTCACAGACACTCACCGACACTTTCTCACTGACTCACAGACACTGTCTCACAGACACTTTCTCAGACACTCTCTCACATACACTCTCTCACATACACTCTCTCACACTCTGACAGACACTCTCTCAGAGACATTCTCACAGACACTATCACAGACATTCTCACAGACAGACTCTCACAGACACTCTCACAGACAGACTCTCACAGACACTCTTTTACAGACTCTCTCACAGACTCTCTCACAGACACTCTCTCACAGACTCTCACAGACACACTCTCACAGACAGACTCTCACAGACACTCTCTCACAGACTCTCACAGACACACTCTCACAGACATTCTCTCACAGATACTCTCACAAACACTCTTTCACAGACTCTCACAGATACTCTCTCACAGACTCTCACAGACACTCTCTCACAGACTCTCACAGACACACTCTCACAGACTCTCACAGACACTCTCTCACAGACACTCACCAACTCTTTCTCACTGACTCACAGACACTGTCTCACAGACACTTTCTCAGACACTCTCTCACAGACACTCTCTCACAGACACTCTCTCACACTCTGACAGACACTCTCTCACAGACACTCTGACAGACACTCTCACAGACCTTCTCACAGACACTCTCACAGACACACTCTCACAGACACTCTCTTACAGACGCTCTCACAGATACTCTCACAGACTCGCACACTCTCTCACAGAGACTCTTTCACAGACACGCTCTCACAGACAGACTCTCACAAACACTCTCTCACAGACTCCCACAGACACACTCTCACAGACACTCTTTCACAGACTCTCACAGATACTCACTCACAGACTCTCACAGAGACTCTCACAGGCAGTCTCTCACAGACTCTCTCTCACAAACACTCTCTCACAGACACTCTTTCACAGACTCTCTCTCACAGACTCTCTCACAGACACTCTCTCACACTCTCACAGATACTCTCTCGCAGACTCTCACAGACACGCTCTAACAGACACTCTCACAGACACTCTCTCACAGACACTCTCTCACATACACTCACACTCTCTCACACACTCTCTCACAGACACTCTCTCACCAACACTCTCTCACAGACACTTTCTCACAGACACTCTCTCACAGACACTCTCTCACAGACAGTCTCTCACAGTCAATCTCACACTCTCTCACAGACAGGTTGTGAAGCAGGGTCTGAGCTGCAGGTTGCTAATTAACAATGGGTCTCATTGTACTCTCGGCATCAACATTCACTATCTACACATCATTTAAACTCTCCCACATATACCCCCTCCTGCCCGCTTCAATAATACTGTTTCATACTTTGAGGATAGAGTATGTACAGTTATTAATTTACCCCACAGATCCCCTGTCTGTGCGGTGCAGGTCTCGTCTCTAATCGTCACTCCTTACTTTTTAGGTCTCACCTGTCGAAAGCAGCGCAAGCACTGCTCTCGCCAGAGAGGACCTTTTGGAATTAATTCTCCCCGTGGGCTCATGCATGCGTCTGCATGGACAAAGATGGCTGCTCTCGCGATCTGTCCATAGCAGACAGCATGCACATGTCCATGGGACTTTGGACAGTCCGACGCCATCTTGCGATGCTTTCGTTGTCATAGCAACGACAATGCCGCTGCGCATATGGGTGTACAAAAGGTGCACACGTGCGCAATGCTTTACATCGTGCGCATGCTCGTGCATGCACGCTCCACTCCCGGGCTCTCTCTATCTCTCGCAAATTACAGGCTTTCAGAACACGTGGATTCAAGTCTTCACTAGAACTGTTTCTATTACTTGTTCTGCATGTATTTATTTGCATATAATAATGTAGCATCCTCAGAGCATTATGAATAGCGACAAATCGTTAAACTCTGCAAATATGTATTTGGTTTTATATTTGAACCATTGTCACAATTGCATTAATGGCTGATTCTCTCTCCCAGACAATCTCTCACAGACTCTCTCTCACAGACTCTCAGACACTCTCTCACAGACACTCTCACAGACACTATCTCACAGACTCTCATAGACATGCTCTCAGACTCGCACAAACACTCTCTCACAGACACTCACAGACCCTCTCTCACAGACTCTCACTGACACTCTCTCACAGACACTCCCTCACAGACACTCTCACGGACTCTTTCACACTCTTACAGACACTCTCTCACAGACACTCACAGACTCACAGACACTCTCACAGACACTCGCACACAGACTCTCACAGACACTCTCAAAGGCACTCTCACAGACATTCTGTCACAGACACTCTCAGACACTCTTTCAGACTCTCATAGACAGACTCTCACAGACACTTTCTCACAGACTCTCACATACACTCTCTCACAGACACTCTCTTACAGACACTCTCTCACAGACTCTCACAGACACTCGCTCACAGAACCTCACAGACACACTCTCACAGACTCTCACATACACTCTCTCACAGACACTCTCACAAACACTTTCTCACAGACACTCTCACAGACACTCTCTCACAGACACTCTCTCATAGACACTCTCCCACAGACACTCTCTCACAGACACTCTCTCACAGACATTTCTCACAGACACTCTCACAGACACTCTCTCACAGAAACTCCCACAGACACTCTCATGGACACTTTCAAAGACTCTCTCACAGCCACTCTCACAGACATTCTCACAGACACTCTCACAGATACTCTCCCACTGGCACTCTCTCACAGACTCTCTCACAGACACTCTCACATATACTCTCACAGACTCTCACAGACACTCTCTCACAGACACTCTCTCACAGAATCTCACAGAAACACTCTCACAGACTCTCACATACACTCTCACAGACACACTCTCACAGACACTCTCTCAGACACTCTCACAAACAATCTCTCACAGACACTCTCTCATAGACACTCTCTCACAGACACTCTCACAGACACTCTCTCACAGACACTTTCTCACAGACACTCTCACAGACACTCTCACAGACACTCTCTCACAGACACTCTCACAGACACTTTTACAGACACTCTGTCACAACCACCTTCACATACTCTCTCACAGACTCTCTCACAGACACTCTCTCACAGACTCTCACAGACACTCTTCACAGACTCTCACAGACACTCTCACAGACAGACTGTCGCAGACACTATCACAGACTCTCACAGACACACTCTCACAGACACTCTCTCACAGACTTTCTCACAGATAGCCTCAAAGACACTCTTTCACAGACTCTCACAGATACTCTCTCACAGACTCTCACACTCTCTCACACTCTCTCACAGACTCTCTCACGGACTCTCTCTCACAGACACTCTCTCACAGACACTCTTTCACAGACTCTCTCTCACAGACTCTCACAGACACGCTCTCACAGACACTCTCTCACAGGCACCCACAGACACTCTCTCACAGACTCTCACATACACTCCCACAAACTCT
Organism: Lissotriton helveticus; assembly: GCF_964261635.1. Classification (NCBI taxonomy): domain Eukaryota; kingdom Metazoa; phylum Chordata; class Amphibia; order Caudata; family Salamandridae; genus Lissotriton; species Lissotriton helveticus. Next base: position 2,123,369,095 of record NC_136059.1, on the reverse strand, counting down.
CTCTGAGACACTCTCTCACCGACACTCTCTCACAGACACTTTCTCACAGACATTATCACAGACACTCTCTCACAGCCAATTTCTCACAGACACTCTCACACTCTCTCACAGCCACTCTCACAGACTCTCTCTCTCACGAACTCTCTCACAGACACTCTAACAGTCTCACAGACTCTCACAGACACTGTCTCACACTTTCTCACAGACACTCTCTCACAGACTCTCACTGATACTCAGACTCTCACAGACACTCTCTCACAGATTCTCACAGACTCTCACAGGCTCTCTCTCACAGACTCTCACAGAATTAGACACTCTTTCAGAGACACTCTCAGAGACAGACTCTCACACACACTCTCATAAACACTCACATACACTCTCTCACAAACACTCTCACAGACTCTCTCACAGACACTCACAGACACTCTCTCACAGACTCTCACAGACTCACTTTCAGACACTCTCACAGACTCACAGACACTCTCTCACAGACTCTCATAGACACTTTTACAGACACTCTTTCACAGACACTCTCACAGACACTCACTCACAGACACTCTCTCACAGACACTCTCACACACTCGGACAGACACTCTCTGACAGACACGCGCTCACAGACACTCTCACAGACATTCTCACAGACACTCTCACAGACAGACTCTCACAGACACTCTCACAGACAGACTCTCACAGACACTCTTTTACAGACTCTCTCACAGACTCTCTCACAGACACTCTCTCACAGACTCTCAAAGACACTCTCTCACAGACTCTCACAGACACACTCTCACAGACAGACTCTCACAGACACTCTCTCACAGACACTCTCTCAGAGATACTCTCACAAACACTCTTTCACATACTCTCTCAGATACTCTCTCACAGACTCTCACACTCTCTCACAGAGACTCTCTCACAGACACTCTCTCACAGACACACTCTCACAGACAGACTCTCACAGGCACTCTCTCACAGACTCTCACAGACACTCGCTTACAGACGCTCTCACAGATACTCTCTCACAGACTCACACACTCTCTCACAGACACTCTCTCACAGACTCCCACAGACACACTCTCACAGACACTCTTTCACAGACTCTCACAGATACTCACTCACAGACTCTCACAGAGACTCTCTCACAGGCACTCTTTCACAGACTCTCTCTCTCACACACTCTCTCACAGACACTCTTTCACAGACTCTCTCTCACAGACTCTCACAGACACTCTCTCACACTCTCACAGACACTCTCTCGCAGACTCTCACAAACACGCTCTAACAGACACTCTCTCACAGACACTCTCTCACAGACTCTCACAGACACTCTCACACAGACTCTCACAAACACTCTCTCACATACACTCACACTCTCTCACACACTCTCTCACAGACACTCTCTCACCAACACTCTCTCACAGACACTCTCTCACAGACAGTCTCTCACAGACAATCTCACACTCTCTCACAGACACTCTCTCACAGACACTCTCACAGACTCTCTCTCACAGACACTCTCACAAACTCACATACACTGTTTCACAGACTCTCACAGACACTGTCTCACACTCTCTCACAGACAGTTAGACTCTCACAGACACTCTCTCACAGATTCTCACAGACACTCTCTCACAGACTCTCATGGACACTCTCACAGACTCTCACAGACACTCTCTCACATACACTCTCTCACAGACTCTCTCTCACAGAATCAGACACTCTTTCACAGACACTCTCACAGACAGACTCTCACACACACTCTCACAGACAGACTCTCACATCCACTCTCTCACAGACACTCTCTCACAGACACTCTCTCACAGACACACTCTCAGACGCTCTCTCACAGACTCTCACAGACACTCTCTCACAGACTCTCAAAGACACTCTTACAGACACTCTCTCACAGACACTCTCACAGACTCCCACAGACACTCTCTCATACACCCTCTCACAGACACTCTCTCACAGACTCTCACAGGCACTCTCTCACAGACACTCTCTCACAGACACTCACCGACACTTTCTCACTGACTCACAGACACTGTCTCACAGACACTTTCTCAGACACTCTCTCACATACACTCTCTCACATACACTCTCTCACACTCTGACAGACACTCTCAGAGACATTCTCACAGACACTATCACAGACATTCTCACAGACAGACTCTCACAGACACTCTCACAGACAGACTCTCACAGACACTCTTTTACAGACTCTCTCACAGACTCTCTCACAGACACTCTCACAGACTCTCACAGACACACTCTCACAGACAGACTCTCACAGACACTCTCTCACAGACTCTCACAGACACACTCTCACAGACATTCTCTCACAGATACTCTCACAAACACTCTTTCACAGACTCTCACAGATACTCTCTCACAGACACTCTCTCACAGACTCTCACAGACACACTCTCACAGACTCTCACAGACACTCTCTCACAGACACTCACCAACTCTTTCTCACTGACTCACAGACACTGTCTCACAGACACTTTCTCAGACACTCTCTCACAGACACTCTCTCACAGACACTCTCTCACACTCTGACAGACACTCTCTCACAGACACTCTGACAGACACTCTCACAGACCTTCTCACAGACACTCTCACAGACACACTCTCACAGACACTCTCTTACAGACGCTCTCACAGATACTCTCACAGACTCGCACACTCTCTCACAGAGACTCTTTCACAGACACACTCTCACAGACACTCTTTCACAGACTCTCACAGATACTCACTCACAGACTCTCACAGAGACTCTCACAGGCAGTCTCTCACAGACTCTCTCTCACAAACACTCTCTCACAGACACTCTTTCACAGACTCTCTCTCACAGACTCTCTCACAGACACTCTCTCACACTCTCACAGATACTCTCTCGCAGACTCTCACAGACACGCTCTAACAGACACTCTCACAGACACTCTCTCACAGACTCTCACAGACACTCTCTCACATACACTCACACTCTCTCACACACTCTCTCACAGACACTCTCTCACCAACACTCTCTCACAGACACTTTCTCACAGACACTCTCTCACAGACACTCTCTCACAGACAGTCTCTCACAGTCAATCTCACACTCTCTCACAGACACTCTCTCACAGGCACTCTCACAGACACTCTCTCACAGACACTCTCACAAACTCACATACACTGTTTCACAGACTCTCACAGACACTGTCTCACATTCTCCCACAGACACTTAGACTCTCACAGACACTCTCTCACTCACTCTCACAGACACTCTCTCACAGACACTCTCTCACAGACTCTCTCTCACAGAATCAGACACTCTTTCACAGACACTCTCACAGGCACTCTCACAGACAGACTCTCACAGGCACTCTCACAGACAGACTCTCACACACACTCTCACAGACAGACTCTCACATACACTCTCTCACAGACACACTCTCACAGACTCTCTCTCACAGAATCAGACACTCTTTCACAGACACTCTCACAGACAGACTCTCACACACACTCTCACAGACAGACTCTCACATCCACTCTCATAGACACTCTTACAGACACTCTCTCACAGACACTCTCACAGACTCTCACAGACACTCTCTCATACACCCTCTCACAGACACTCTCTCACAGACTCTCACAGGCACTCTCTCACAGACACTCTCTCACAGACACTCACCGACTCTTTCTCACTGACTCACAGACACTGTCTCACAGACACTCTCTCAGAGACACTCTCTCACACTCTGACAGACACTCTCACAGACACTCTCACAGAGACTCTCACAGACACTCTCACAGACTCTCTCACAGACACTCTCACAGACACTCTCACAGACTCGCTCACAGACACTCTCTCTGATACTCTCACAGACACTCTATCACAGGCACACTCTCACAGACTCTCACAGACACTCTCTCAGACTCACAGACACTCTCTCACAGACTCTCACTCGGCACTCTCACAGACTCTCACAGACACTATCACAGACACTCTCTCATAGACTCTCACAGACACTCTCACATACTCACAAACACGCTCTCGCATACTCTCACATACTCTCTCACAGACACTCTCTCACACACTCTCACTGACTCTCTCAAAGACTCTCCCTCACAGGCTTTCACAGACACTCTCTCACAGACTCTCACAGACATTCTCTCACAGACACTCTCTCACAGACACTTTCTCACAGACACTCTCTCACAGACAGTCTCTCACAGTCAATCTCACACTCTCTCACAGACACTCTCTCACAGGCACTCTCACAGACTCTCTCTCACAGACACTCTCACAAACTCACATACACTGTTTCACAGACTCTCACAGACACTGTCTCACACTCTCTCACAGACACTTAGACTCTCACAGACACTCTCTCACAGACTCTCACAGACACTCTCTCACAGACTCTCATAGACACTCTCTCACAGACACTCTCACAGACACTCTCTCACAGACTCTCTCTCACAGAATCAGACACTCTTTCACAGACACTCTCACAGGCACTCTCACAGACTGTCACACACTCTCACAGACAGACTCTCACATGCACTCTCACAGACACTCTCTCACAGACACACTCTCAGACACTCTCTCACAGACTCTCACAGACACTCTCTCACAGACTCTCATAGACACTCTTACAGACACTCTCTCACAGACACTCTCACAGACACCCTCTCACAGACACTCTCTCACAGACTCTCAAAAGCACTCTCTCACAGACACTCTCACAGACACTCACCGACTCTTTCTCACTGACTCACAGACACTGTCTCACAGACACTCTCAGAGACACTCTCTCACATTCTGACAGACACTCTCTCACAGACACTCTGACTGACACTCTCTGACAGACACTCTCACAGACACTCTCACAGACACTCTCACAGACTCTCTCACAGGCACTCTCTCACAAACTCTCACAGACACTCTCTCAGAATCACATACACTCTCTCACAGACTCTCACAGACACTCTCACAGACACTCTCACAGACTCTCATAGACACTCTCTCACAGACTCTCACAGACACTCACATACACTCTCTCACAGACACTCCCACATACACTCTCTCACAGACACTCTCTCACACTCTCACAGACCCACTCAGACTCTCTCACAGACTCTCTCACAGACTCAGACACTCTCTCACAGACAATCTCTCTCAGACACTCTCACAGACACTCTCTCACAGACTCTCACACACACTGTTTCACAGATGCTGTCTCACAGGCATTCTCTCATAGACTCTCACAGACACTCTCACAGACACCCTCACAGAATTCTCTCACAGCCTCTCACATACTCTCTCACAGACTCTCTCACAGACACTTTCTCACAGACTCTCACATACACTCACATACACTCTCACAGACACCCTCACAGAATTCTCTCACAGCCTCTCACATACTCTCTCACAGACTCTCTCACAGACACTCTCTCACATACTCTCACAGACACTCAGAGACACTCTCTCACATACTCTCTCACAGACTCTCTCACAGACACTCTCTCAGACACTCTCTCACAGACACTCTCACAGACACTCTCTCACAGATTCTCACACAAACTCTCTCACAGACACTCTCTCACAGACGCTGTCTAACAGACACACTCCCACAGACACTCTCACAGACACTCTCACAGACAGTCTCTCACAGACACTGTCTCACAGATGCTGTCTAACAGACACACTCCCACAGACACTCTCACAGACAGACTCTCACACACACTCTCACAGACAGACTCTCGCATACACTCTCTCACAGACACTCTCCCACAGACACACTCTCAGACACTCTCTCACAGACTCTCACAGACACTCTCTCACAGACTCTCATAGACACTCTTACAGACACTCTCTCACAGACACTCTCACAGACTCTCTCTCATACGCCCTCTCACACACACTCTCTCACAGACTCTCACAGGCACTCTCTCACAGACACTCTCTCACAGACACTCACTGACAGACACTGTCTCACAAACACTCTCTCACAGACACTCTCTCAGAGACACTCCCTCACACTCTGACAGACACTCTGACAGACACTCTCACAGACACTCTGACAGACACTCTGTCACAGACACTCTCACAGACACTCTCACAGACACTCTCACAGACTCTCTCACAGACACTCTCACGGACTCTCTGAGACTCTCACAGACACTCTATCACAGGCACTCTCTCACAGACTCTCACAGACACTCTCTCAGACTCACAGACACTCTCTCACAGACTCTCACGGACACTCACTCGGAACTCTCACAGACTCTCACAGACTCTCACAGACACTATCACAGACACTCTCTCACAGACTCTCACAGACACTCTCACATACTCACAAACACGCTCTCGCAGACTCTCGCATACTCTCTCACAGACAATCTCTCACACACTCTCACTTACTCTCTCAAAGACTCTCCCTCACAGGCTTTCACAGACACTCTCTCACAGACTCTCACAGATATTCTCTCACAGACACTCGCTCACAGACACTCTCGCACAGACATTTAGACACTCTCTCACAGACAATCTCTAACATATACTCTTTCACAGACACTCTCTCACAGACACTCTCTCACAGACTCTCACATACTCTCACATACACTCTCTCAGACTCACAGCCATTCTCTCACTAGACACTCTCTCATAGACTCTCACACTCTCTCACAGACACTCACAGACACTATCACAGACACTCTCTCACAGACTCTCACAGACACTATCACAGACACTCTCTCATAGACTCTCACAGACACTCTCACATACTCACAAACACGCTCTCGCAGACTCTAACATACTCTCTCACAGACACTCTCTCACACACTCTCACTGACTCTCTCAAAGACTCTCCCTCACAGGCTTTCACAGACACTCTCTCACAGACTCTCACAGACATTCTCTCACAGACACTCTCTCACAGACACTCTCTCACAGACACTTTCTCACAGACACTCTCTCACAGACACTCTCTCACAGCCAGTCTCTCACAGTCAATCTCACACTCTCTCACAGACACTCTCTCACAGGCACTCTCACAGACTCTCTCTCACAGACACTCTCACAAACTCACATACACTGTTTCACAGACTCTCACAGACACTGTCTCACACTCTCTCACAGACACTTAGACTCTCACAGACACTCTCTCACAGACTCTCACAGACACTCTCTCACAGACTCTCATAGACACTCTCTCACAGACACTCTCACAGACACTCTCTCACAGACTCTCTCTCACAGAATCAGACACTCTTTCACAGACACTCTCACAGGCACTCTCACAGACAGACTCTCACACACACTCTCACAGACAGACTCTCACATACACTCTCACAGACACACTCTCAGACACTCTCTCACAGACTCTCACAGACACTCTCTCACAGACTCTCATAGACACTCTTACAGACACTCTCTCACAGACACTCTCACAGACACCCTCTCACAGACACTCTCTCACAGACTCTCAAAAGCACTCTCTCACAGACACTCTCCCACAGACACTCACCGACTCTTTCTCACTGACTCACAGACACCGTCTCACAGACACTCACTCACAGACACTCTCAGAGACACTCTCTCACATTCTGACAGACACTCTCTCACAGACACTCTGACAGACACTCTCTGACAGACACTCTCACAGACACTCTCACAGACACTCTCACAGACACTCTCACATACACTCTCACAGACTCTCTCTCACAGACACTCTCTCTGAGACTCTCACAGACACTCTATCACAGACACTCTCTCACAAACTCTCACAGACACTCTCTCAGACTCACTTACACTCTCTCACAGAATCTCACAGACACTCTCACAGACACTCTCACAGACTCTCTCATAGACACTCTCTCACAGACACTCACATACACTCTCTCACAGACACTCTCACAGACTCTCTCTCATACGCCCTCTCACAAACACTCTCTCACAGACTCTCACAGGCACTCTCTCACAGACACTCTCTCACAGACACTCACTGACTCTTTCTCACTGACTCACAGACACTGTCTCACAGACACTGTCTCACAAACACTCTCTCACAGACACTCTCTCAGAGACACTCCCTCACACTCTGACAGACACTCTGACAGACACTCTGACAGACACTCTGTCACAGACACTCTCACAGACACTCTCACAGACACTCTCACAGACTCTCTCACAGACACTCTCACAGACTCTCTCTCTGAGACTCTCACAGACACTCTATCACAGGCACTCTCTCACAGACTCTCACAGACACTCTCTCAGACTCACAGACACTCTCACAGACTCTCACGGACACTCACTCGGCACTCTCACAGACTCTCACAGACTCTCACAGACACTATCACAGACACTCTCTCACAGACTCTTACAGACACTCTCACATACTCACAAACACGCTCTCGCAGACTCTCACATACTCTCTCACAGACAATCTCTCACACACTCTCACTTACTCTCTCAAAGACTCTCCCTCACAGGCTTTCACAGACACTCTCTCACAGACTCTCACAGATATTCGCTCACAGACACTCGCTCACAGACACTCTCTCACAGACATTTAGACACTCTCTCACAGACAATCTCTAACATATACTCTTTCACAGACACTCTCTCACAGACACTCTCACAGACTCTCACATACTCTCACAGACACTCTCTCAGACTCACAGCCATTCTCTCACTAGACACTCTCTCATAGACTCTCACACTCTCTCACAGACACTCACAGACACTATCACAGACACTCTCTCACAGACTCTCACAGATCTTCCCACAGGCTCTCACAAACACTCTCTCACAGACTCTCACATACACTCTCTCACAGACACTCTCTCACACACTCTCACAGACTCTCCCAAAGACTCTCTCACAGACTCTCACAGACACTCTCTTACAGACTCTCGCAGACACTCTCTCACAGGCACTCTCTCACAGACACTCTCACAGACTCTTACAGACTCTCTCTCAGACTCTCACAGACTCTCTCTCAGAGACACTCTCTCACAGACTCTCACAGACACTCTTACAGACACTATCTCACAACCTCTCACAGACACTCTCTCAGACTCTCACAGACACACTCTCACAGACACTCTCTCACAGACACTCTCACAGACACTCTCGCAGACTCTCTCACACACACTCTCACATACTCTCACAGAAACTCCCTCACAGACTCTCACAGACACTCTCTTACAGACACTCTCTCACAGACAATCTCTCACAGAAACTCGCTCACAGACACTCATACACTCTCACACAGACACTCTCACAGATACTCTCACAGACAGACTCTCACAGACACTCTCTCACAGACACTCTCTCACAGACTCTCACAGACACTCTCACAGACTCTCTTATAGACACTCTCTCACAGACTCTCACAGACACTCACATACACTCTCTCACAGACACTCTCACATACACTCTCTCACAGACTCTCACAGACACTCAGACACACTCAGACACTTTCTCACAGACTCTCTCACAGATTCAGACACTCTCTCACAGACAATTTCTCTCAGACACTCTCACAGACACTTCTCACAGACTCTCACACACACTGTTTCACAGATGCTGTCTCACAGACAGACTCTCACAGACACTCTTACAGACACCCTCACAGAATTCTGTCCCAGCCTCTCACATACTCTCTCACAGACTCTCTCATGGACACTCTCTCACAGACTCTCTCACAGACACTTTCTCACAGACTCTCACAGACACTCACATACATTCTCACAGACACTCTCTAACAGACTCTCTCACAGACACTCTCTCACATACTCTCACAGACACTCAGACACTCTGAGACACTCTCTCACAGACTCTCTCACAGACTCTCTCACAGACACTCTCTCACAGACTCTCACAGACACTCTCTCACAGACACTCTCTCTCAGACACTCTCACAGACACTCTCTCACACACACTCTCTCACAGACACTCTCTCACAGACACTGTCTCACACAGACACTGTCTATCAAAATCAAATCAAATATACTTTATGCGATTTTTGTAATACAAAACCATAAAAGTTCATAATAAATACAATTTACAATCCAGATAATAATAAAAAAAACATTTAGGAGACCAAGATACAGTGAGGTAGGGTCCCAATCGTGAAAAATTCTTTTCCACTCCAATGTTAAGTCAGTATCAGAGAAGTTCATGGTTAGTCATAGGAGTGCATGGTTGGTCATTATTACATGTCCAGATGTTTCCCAAGAAAATCATGATGCGTTTAGTGGATCCTGCCACATGGGGTATGGTTTCGGGAGGGGAGGAAAACACGGGATTATGGGGTAAAAGTCATGTAAGTCCCATATAGATATTGGGCCGTCTCTTACTTGAGGCGGCCAAGTTTTCAAGTAAGGGACAATATTTCGGTCTCTAAATCTCACTAGTACCAGGTCCCCCGCAACATCTTTGGGAAGAGAGCCCAACCAACCCACCCTTCTGACGCTCCTTATCGCCCCGTATAGATTACGAGGCAGTGGCCTATTTTTTGACAGCCAGAATTTGGTTTTATTAACTAAGTCATATTGACTCTCAGTTTTTCCAGGTGGGAGAGCAGGTACACCCGCAAGGATGCACACGTATGGGGTCGCTTCCGGTGGTAAATGGATAGAGTTAACTTTATTGTGACCTACTCTAGAAGCGGTCGGCTGGGGAAGGGAGACTTTAGCGGGGTAGTTAGCTGTTTTTTGCCCCGAAGCACTAGGGCCAGCAGGTTGCGCTTGACGCCTTTTATCCTGCACAAGTGATTTAGGGCCAAGGTGGGTAGAAGGTAACTTAGGGCGATTGGATGAGTCACTACATTTGTCAGCCAGCGAGTTTGACTTGATGGCTTTCTCTATTCCAGAGAGCCTATCCCCTAACATATTAATTTTTTCTAACAACGGAGCTATCATGGAGCTGACCAATTGTTCGATAAGGGGTAGTATGTGCGAGTGGGGAGGGGGTGTTATGACCTCTAGGAGGTCAGCAGTCGGTGGGATCATTGGAGAATTAGCAGTGGATGGACTTAGACACAATTTTTGGGTTTAGGGGTTATTTCCACCTTGATTGACATCGTTATGATTCCTTTTCGCAGATGGAACCTGAAGGAGTGCAATACTTTGTGTAATCGGGCTACAGGATTTGCCTAATGATATGAGGGAGTCTAAAAGAGTAGCCTTGTCCGGAGGTGTACTAGCACTTTTGGGCGGAGGGGGAGTTTCCAAAGTAGCATATTTGGTTTTGCATAGGAGGTTTAACTCGTCTAACAGGGAGAACGTTTGCCCAGAACCTGCCACGCTGGTTGAAAGATCCCCCTTGGAGGTCATAGTGGTAAGGGGATATGGGGCGATGATATGTGAAAAAGTCCACAAATATGGAGACAGATCGATTAGAGGGGGTCTTTACCTTCTATGTAATAGTCCTTCAGTGTGGCAACCAAAGGGGGTGGCCCGTCCCGTCCTTATCCGGCCTTTGAGGGCCGTAGAGGGTCCGCCCTTTGCCCGGGCTTCGCACCGGGCTATGTCCCGCGCGCGTCCCGCGTCGCGGTATTAGGAGCGAGATTTAAACACTGCAGGCGATGGGGCGGGAACGCCGAGGGAAGAGGCAGCAGCTGGGGAGCAGAGAGCCTGCTGGTCCTCGCAGTCCCTCGGCATCAGGTGCAGGTTAATTCCTTTCCCCTCAGGACGCCCCACACAGAGTCACCAGCGCTAACAAAGCGCATGAAATCCCACGTCGTCTTCCCCGGGCAGCAACACACCGTGAGCGGCACCCGCGGAGCGGGGGCCGCGATAAGTAATTATAATGTCCAGGCGGGGGGCGGGAACGCCGAGGGAAGAGGCAGCAGCTGGGGAGCAGAGAGCCTGCTGGTTCTCGCAGTCCCTCGGCGTCAGGTGCAGTTCAATTCCTTTCCCCTCAGGACGCCCCACACAGAGTCACCAGCGCTAACAAAGCGCATGAAATCCCACGTCGTCTTCCCCTGGCAGCAACACACCGTGAGCGGCACCCGCGGAGCGGGGGCCGCGATAAGTAATTATAATGTCCAGGCGGGGGGGCGGGAACGCCGAGGGAAGAGGCAGCAGCTGGGGAGCAGAGAGCCTGCTGGTCCTCGCAGTCCCTCGGCGTCAGGTGCAGTTCAATTCCTTTCCCCTCAGGACGCCCCACACAGAGTCACCAGCGCTAACAAAGCGCATGAAATCCCACGTCGTCTTCCCCGGGCAGCAACACACCGTGAGCGGCATCCGCGGAGCGGGGGCCGCGATAAGTAATTATAATGTCCAGGCGGGGGGCACTAACAGACACACTCTCACAGACAGTCTCTCACAGACTCTCAAAGACACTCTCACAGACTCCCACAGACACTCTCTCACAGACACTCACATGCAATCTCTCACAAACACTCACAGACACTCTCTCACAGACTCTCACAGACACTCTCTCACAGACTCTCACAGACACTCTCTCACAGACTCTCACAGACACTCTCTCACAGACACTCACATGCAATCTCTCACAAACACTCACAGACACTCTCTCACAGACTCTCACAGACACTCTCTCACAGACACTCACATGCAATCTCTCACAAACACTCACAGACACTCTCTCACAGACTCTCACAGACACTCTCTCACACACTCTCACAGACACTCTCTCACAACCTCTCACAGACACTCTCTCAGACTCTCACAGACACACTCTCACAGACACTCTCTCACAGACACTCTCAGAGACACTCTCGCAGACTCTCTCACACACACTCTCAGATACTCTCACAGAAACTCCCTCACAGACTCTCACAGACACTCTCTCACAGGCAATCTCTCACAGAAACTCGCTCACAGACACTCAGACACTCTCACAGACTCTCTCTCACAGACACTTTCACAGACACTCTCACAGTCAGACTCTCACAGACACTCTCTCGCAAACTCTCACAGACACTCTCTCACAGACTCTCACAGACACTCTCTCACAGACTCTCACAGACTCTCTCATATACACTCTCCCACATACTCTCACAGACACTCACATACACTCTCACAGACACTCTCTCACAGACACTCTCTCACATACTCTCACAGACACTCAGACACTCTCTCACAGACTCAGACACTCTCTCACAGACACTCTCTCTCAGACACCCTCAGAGACACTCTCTCACAGACTCTCACACACACTGTCTCACAGACGCTGTCTCACAGACACTCTGTCACAGACTCTCGCAGACACTCTCACATACACCCTCACAGAATTCTCTCACAGCCTCTCACAGCCTCTCTCACAGACTCTCTCATCGACACTCCCTCACAGACTCTCACAGACAATCACATACACTCTCTCACAGACTCTCACAGACACTCAGACACTCTGAGACACTCTCTCACAGACTCTCACAGACACTCTCTCAGACACTCTCTCACAGACACTCTCTCACAGACATTCACAGACACTCTCTCACAGACTCTCACACACACTCTGTCTCACAGACGCTGTCTCACAGACACACTCTCACAGACACTCACACAGACACTCTCACAGACAGTCTCTCCCAGACTCTCAAAGACACTCTCACAGACACTCACTCACAGACACTCACATGCAATGTCTCACAGACACTCACAGACACTCTCCCACAGACTCTCACAGACACTCTAACAGACTCTCACACTCCCTCTCACAGACTCCCTCTCACAGACTCCCTCTCACAGACTCTCTCTCTCACAGACTCACTCTCACAGACTCACTCTCCCACTCTCTCTCCCTGTCTGACTCAATCTCACTGACTGACTGACTCTCTCACAATGACTGAATCTCTCACTGACCAACTCTTTCTCACTGACTCTCGCTCCTACTCTCTCTCACTGACTGACTCACTCTCCCTGACTGACTCACTCACTCTCTCTCACTGACTGACTCTCTCACAGACCGACTCTCTCTCACTGACTCTCTCTCACTGACTCACTGACTGACTCTCTCTCACTGACTTACTCTCTCTCACTGACTGACTATCTCATTGACTCTCTCTCACTGACTCTCACTGATTGACTCTCTCTCACTGACTCTCTCTCACTGACTGACTCTCTCACTGAGTGACTCTCTCTCATTGACTGACTCACTGACTCTCACTGACTGACTCTCTCTCACTGACTCTCTCTCACTGACTCTCACTGACTGACTCTCTCTCACTGACAGACTCTCTCTCACTAACTGACACTCTCTCACTGACTGACTGACTGACTCTCGCTAAAAGACTGACTCACTCTCACTGACTGACTATCTCACTGACTCACTCTCTTTCACTCACTGACTGACTCACTATCTCACTCATTCACTCTCACTGACTGACTCTCACTGACTCTCACTCTCTCACTGACTCGCACTCTCTAACTGACTGACTGACTCCCTCACTCTCACTGACTGACTGACTCTCTCACTCACTCTCTATGACTGACTGACTGACCTTCACCCTCCTGTTATTTATGCCCCCCATAACAAACAAAAAAAAACACAACAAGCACCCATTGGGACAGGCAGATACAAGTTGCCAGCATTGAAAGGACAAAAAAAAACTCAAGACATAATTTTTAATACTTTCTTAATATGGTTGTTTAGTTGTACATAATGCTTTTTTGGTCATATCTAAGGTAACAAAAATGCTCGGAAAACTTCTTTATTATAACTTTTCAGCATGATGCAAACTTCTGTACAGCACAGCTTAAAGACATAGGTAAAGTCAATATTTCTGGCTAAACACTTATAAGTTTCCAAAGGCCAGACCTATTGGCAATGCCAATGCTTGTCGTGAAGTGTTTTAAAAAACGTTTTTGCACATTCCCCCATAATGAGCATTGTCACTTCTAGCAGACTGTGAAACAACCCTGGTGTTCTACTAACCTGCTGATGCCTGGACACTGACACACGTCTGCAGAGGGGGCTCCGCTGAACATTAGCTGGTAATTACCTTTTGCAGGCAGTAAATGTTAGTCCCGTTTCTGCATAGATTATTAATTTAACAGACCGGTATGAGTTAACAGTAATAATATTAATTAATAACAGTAAGTTTACGATTGCGGAGACCTGCGCTATCTTTTTATGTGAAGAAATATTCGCCCTGACTGCGGAATCTCCATAGTCGTAATATACTGTTAACACGTACTTTGTCAATACCTAACAAAACGTAATCTTCAGTTCTTGATATAGACAGATTTAAATAGAATTAAGATCTTTTTTCCTGTTGGCTGTGATTGTGCTAAACGAAGCAGGGCTCTTGAAGCAGCAGAGCGAGCCGAGAAGAAAAAGCGCCGAAGCCGCCCCAGCGCTTTTCATCTGTTAGCGCATTTGGCAGCGCTTGATTGAGACTACTGCTCGCGTTTCCCGCTTCGCGGGAAACACTCGCCAGGAACTGCCTACTGACCGCTGGGTCTAAAGAGACCACATTGACCAGAAGCCTCTGGTAACACGAACTGTACCGGACACGCCCCCCCTCACCTGCCTTCATTAGCGCCTGAGGTGCGCTGAGGTGTGGAGATCTTTTTTCCTGTTGGCTGTGATTGTGCTAAACGAAGCAGGGCTCTTGAAGCAGCAGAGCGAGCCGAGAAGAAAAAGCGCCGAAGCCGCCCCAGCGCTTTTCATCTGTTAGCGCATTTGGCAGCGCTTGATTGAGACTACTGCTCGCGTTTCCCGCTTCGCGGGAAACACTCGCCAGGAACTGCCTACTGACCGCTGGGTCTAAAGAGACCACATTGACCAGAAGCCTCTGGTAACACGAACTGTACCGGACACGCCCCCCCTCACCTGCCTTCATTAGCGCCTGAGGTACGCGCACCGCGGAACGCGCGCGGGCGGCGCCGGGCTAAGCCCGGGCAAAGGGCGGGCCCTCTGTGGCCGTCAGTGGCCGAGGTAGGCCGGGCTGGGCCACGTTATTTGGATTTTGTGTTTTCTTAGTGATTTTGCGTGCCGTACCATATATATTTATTTAAGGTATGTAAATACGCCGATAGGACCTTTGTCACAAAATTCTCTTCTGCAGGTTTGTCTCACGCCCTCATCTCCTGTGGCTATTTATTATTATTTTAAATTTTCGCTCTAGTTTTATGTTGGGAATTTTGTTGTAGGACCTGATACTTTTACCTCTAATAGCTTTATGGAGGCAAAGAAATTACGCTCTGGGAAAGTCGTAATGGAGAAACCTGGTACATTACCGGGTTCTACTCATTTGAGGAAAAAACAAGCTACTATTGATCTCATGAAGGGCCAGAAGCAATTGGTTCAAATTTGGGAGAAAAGTTTGAATAAATCCTTAGAAAGTTCTAGGATAAGTGTTAAAGATAAATCTTTTAAACTAGATCTTTGTCCAAATGTGGAGGGAGTTTGTTTGTTGGAACCTATGGTAGAAATAAAAGGGTCCGTGAGTCAGACAAATGAGGGAAATCTCCCCCTATGTCCAGTATATGTGGCTGACGTTGATCCTTTGATGATATCTCAAACTTTGGGCCATAATGATCTTAAGGGAAATGATATCTTGGATGAAGCTAAGGGTGATGTCTCAATAGCTACTAGCATTGACTTAGAACTCTGTGGCCGATATGTAGATAAGACATCTTTATCACATATAGTGGCTAACAAAACACCCTGTGGAGAAACACCCTCTGGTCTGCTATTATATAGCAGTACCCCCTCTGTTAAATCTAGCGATAATCTGTCTACACAGAGTGGTATGCAATCCCCGCATCTTAATCTATCGGGGATTTGTGCTTTAACATCATCCAGCTATCCAAACAATGACAAACCTATCTCTGAGTCACTTATTGCCCTAGAGCAAATTTTGTCTTCAATACTACTTTTAATGGGTAAATTTGCTGTAAATTCTGATTGTATTTTGTCTTCGGTTACTGAGATACTGCAGGCATTATTGGCACAAAATGTGAAAACTGTTGAAAATGTGATTAATCCTTTGATTAAATCTGCTAACCTTGATCTTTCTGTACAAAAAGATTCCGTTAAAAATACTGAGGTGAGGGGAAATGTCCCATCGGGAGGTATCATAGAGGCAGATATTCATAAGGCCCTCGATCAATCCTCCTCATCCCTCTTGCTCCAGAGTACAGAACCAATACTGGCTGCTCAGGAAGAAAATGTGACTGAAGAGCCACATATGGGGGCTCATGATCTTTTTCCTATTTTTGTGCTGGATAAAAAGGAGCCTGAGGGACCCACTGGGACTCCTCGGACTGCTAAAACAAAATCAAGAGGGAAAAATAGGAAACAGATACGTAAATATAAAAAGAAAAGACCTAGACAAATTATCTTTCAAAAACAAATAATAACGGAAACACCTGTTCATATAGAAAGAGAGTATACCCCTCCTCCAGACATTTCTGATAAGGTGGAAGTTGAAAGTACTATTAAGGAAGAATGTGGGAATACCCCGGTTGAACCAACTATGAAGAGGGAGGCCCCATGCCCAATGGTAAATGTTCTGGCTCATCATCACTCAACAAGTACCGATGATAATATACACGTGCTGTCAACAACAACAGTATTTAATCCAGCTGCCCCCACCTTTTGCTCTCAGAAGGAGGTAGTCAGGAATGTAATACCTCAGATTGCAAAAAGCCCTATTTTATATGTGGATACTCTAACACTGGATTTTCTCCCATTATTTGACTTTGATCTAAAAATGAATAGATCCTGGCTACTTAATTGTTTTAAAGAAATAGATAGCTTAAAGTTGATTTCAACAAATGATATTGATTTAGTTCTCCCAATAAGATCTATAAATGGGCAAAGAACAAGGGTAAAATTTTACTCGAAAATAATTGCTAACTTAGTTCTTCAGCAAGCCGAAGCCTTTCAATGTAGAGGAATTGACGTGCTACCCATTGTTAATAACAATTTGTGTTCATCCTCGATTGAACGAAACACAAAATTGACCTCTGGACATGATGATTTTTCACTGGGTAATAATGACCTAAAGATCTGGCTTTCCAGGGGTAAACGGATGGTCTCCCAGGTACTTCCCGTACCTGGTAGCACAGATAATCCCCTAAAGGAAGACATTTCGATGTGGAACTGGTTACCCGGAGTTCTTTCAAATTCCTCTTCGGGAATTCAAAAACCAGCTTCGCATCTTTAACACTGGTATAAAAATTGTCTCTTGGAATGCCGCCGGTTTGTCTAATTGCCCCGAGAAATTTGATTTTCTTCTTTCCTTGAATGCAGATGTGGTATGTATTCAAGAGACATGGTGTAAAAATCTTCCATATGGAGGGAATGATTACTTCGTCTTAGAGGCCCCTGCCACTCCTTCAAAAAAAGGTCATGCTAAAGGTGGAATTGCTTGCCTATTATCAAATGCACTGCAATGGCACTTCTCACATTACAAAGACGAGAGTAACCTATTCCAAGCCATAACCATTACCAATTTAGACTCCATTGCTCAACGGTCCTCGCTTATAATATTAACTGCTTATATTCCCCCTGAAGATAATTTTACCATCATTTTAAAACGTATGTTTTCCTATGTACAACAACAAATAGAGGTCGATCACCCTCCATACTTATTATTGGTGGGGGACTTAAATTGTAAAGTGTCTAATACCTCTTTAGATGTGTTTAGAAATAAAGTAAAAGAAGAAGTATATAACATACCCCAAGCTCTTCTGCCCACTAAAATAAAAACTAATAAAAGAGGCAAGATTCTACTTGGGGAACTAAGCTCTGTGGAGGGAATTATTATAAATGGCAGAATGCCATCAGATACTCCAGCTAATTATACACATGGCTCCACTAAGGGAGAATCCATTTTAGACTATGTAATAACAGACTTCGATATGTTCTCTTTTCTTAAAGATTTAGTGATCTCGCATACCCCCCTGAGTGACCATAAAGTCATCAACTTAACTGTCTCTCTAACTCCCCCTGTATCCAGCCTCTGGTCTTTAAAGAATAGAGGTTTTTCTATTAATTATAAGAAAGATAGATGCTATTGGGGATCTACTAACAATAAGAACGTACAAAGCATCCTCACCCAATTACTAATGGAGCTTGACCACTGGCAAGGAAGGGAATTCCTGTTTCTCGAATTTCTCATTAAAAAAGTCACTGCAATGGCTAGAATAACAGGAAATCACAAAAAGAAATATTATTCTCCTAGCCCCTTACTAAAATTAAATATCGAGATTAATAAACTTGTCAGAAAGCAATATCTTAATAGATCAGGGGAAAATGAGTCTCAGCTAGCTACGCTAAAAAGAAGGAGGGTAAGATTGAGATCCAAGTTAAAAAGAGAAAAAGAAGACAATTTATGGATCAAGTTAAGAGAGGTATCAATCCGCAAAAACTCTAGAGAGTTTTGGTCCGTAATAAGGCAAGGATGTGGATCTGTAAAAACGTCCACTCCTATAGCTATTTCGGAAGATGCCTGGACCCAATTCGTAACCACCTTATACGCGCCAAATGGGGCAGGGGTGGACCTATGGGATCCAAGGCTTAATAGTGATCTTAAAATGGAACTCCCTACTGAGTTTTCCATTGCTTCCGTAATAAAGAGCATGCGCTCTTCTGGGGCTATGGGACCCGATGAATTACCCATGTCTATAATTAATCAGGATATAATTTCTTGGAGCAGGATTCTCCTCCCAGTATTTTTAGCGTGTTTTAAGACACAAACAGTCCCCGAATCGTGGCGGGGGAGTATCCTAATCCCAATTTTTAAAAAAGGTGACCGGGATAATCCCTCTAATTATCGTCTAATAGCCTTATTAGACTCAATAGGGAAAATTTTTGCTAAACTCTTATTGGTTTTAATAACAGATTGGGCAAATTTAAACAATATTATACCTATGGAACAGACAGGTTTTCGAAAAGAACATGGAACGTTAGATAATTTAACATCGTTACAGGTAATAATGGATAAATATGCTCGTGTACGGGGGGGAGGCGTATACGTAGCATTTATAGATTTCTCCACAGCGTTTGACAAGGTGGATCGTCCTACGTTGTGGAGAAAGTTGGCGGCATTGGGTATGCCGGAATATTTATTGAATTTAATCAAGGCTTTACATTCGAACACATGGTGTAAGGTGTTACAAGGCGGTGAAAGGGGTCTTTCCCAATCGATCCCTTCCCGGAATGGATTAAAACAAGGCTGTATTTTGGCACCCACTTTGTTTTCCTTGTATATGGCTGATTTACCAACAACAGTTGCAGATTGTGAGGGAATAGCTCCGAAAATCGGAGGAACAGGTATATCGATTCTAATGTATGCGGACGACATACTGGTTTTAGACCTGACCCCTAAAGGTCTCGCTAATCGTCTTCATGCATTGAATCAATTCGCTGATGCACACTTTATGAAAATTAATAGCTCTAAAAGTAAAATTATGTGCATCTTTGGAAAGAAGAAGTGCAGATCTAGTAGCTATAACTGGTTAATTAACGGAGAAAAACTTGAGGTAGTTAAATCCTACATGTTTTTAGGCAAATTAATCTCTGCTAATCTTAGTGAGAAGCCTCACATTGAACATAGCTCACGAAAAGCAATGGCCCATGGAAGGGGACTATGTTCTCTGTATAAAGCTACTGGGAAGAGGCATTTCTCTTTATGCCTGGATGTGTTTAGAGCGAAAATTCCTGCAACCCTCCTTTATGGAATAGAATTAGTGGATTTGAAACAATGGGGTTTCATGCATAAAATGGAAGGAAAGGTACTAAGGAAAATCTCCTCATTTAATTCTGCCTGCTCTACCACATCATGCAGGCTGGAATTCGGACTTCGAAGCTGTTGGGCTCAGGGGTTGGCTGCCCTTGTAAGATGGGTAGCCTGTTTAGCTAGAGGTAAACCAGGCACCTTACGAGCAATCTTAAAAAAGGAATTATTGGGCAACTTTAATGAGTTCTCGCAGCTGGTAAAGAATTTTAGAAAAGCGATCTTGCTGCTTGAATTGGATGAAAGCACGTTATTCCTGCTCTCTCCATTAGAGTTAAAGCTAAAGTTAAAAAGTATGTCCTGGGAACTTTGTTATAAGTCGGATATACTTGCCCAAAGAAAGCTTAAAGAAAAGGAAACCCTGGTTACAACCTACACACCAAAATTAGCCCAACAATACTTAACTTGGAATATTCCGCATGGAGTCCGTAGAATGTGGTACCTTTTACGTCATAATTTACTTCCACTTAATCCACTTTTAGCAAAATGGTATGGAGTTTCTCCCATATGCAATCATTGTAATAATGCTATTCAAGATCTTAACCATGTTTTGTTCATTTGTCCGGTTTTGTTCCCTTTGCGTCAAAAATGGATAAAACCAATTTGTTTACAATTGGGAATTGTAAATGTAAACATGTTTTTCCTTGCACTTTATTGTCCCCCTAACGAAATGTTCTGTTCCAGAATTTTTAAGTATTTTAAAGAGTTCTTAGATATTTATTAATGAATTTACAGGAGATGCTGATGTTTGGATTACTTGTAGATAATTTGTGCCTGGTCCTGTTGGCGTGTGATGTTTTTAACTCTTATTAATATACTAATGTGTATGTATTTTTATGTGGCCCTCATTGAGAGCCAAATCATAATAAACTTTGAACTTTGAAATAGAATTAATGTGACAGAATTTATTACAAATGTATACTTGTATGCACTATTTTTATAGTGCAAACCTAGCCAAAAAGCAGCTGAGTGCTCTGAAGCGTTGAAAGCTAAAATACAGTCAACAAAATATGGAAGTGATAGCTGGTTTTTTTAGCACAATTTACTGCATTGTTATGTAGGGTAGGTTGGGTAGGATTTAGTATGTAGGATTGATTAGAATGTACTGTGTGTGGTATTTAGGGTAGGATAGTTGCTCAAGTTAGTTAGGGTAAGGCTGGATGTGGTAGCATAGAATATGTTAGCTCAAGTAAGGTAAACAATCCAGTCAACAAAGAGGAAGACACATAGCTAAAAAAAAGCCATAACTCAGCAATTGTCATTTTCTCAGCAAACTAAATACCTCAGAGAACAAATAGTAGCTTTCAATTGCAAACAACAAATCATTCTGCAGTGTGAAAAAGTACTAATTGTGAATAGCATAAGTACACCAATGTAGTCATCTTCGAAATGCCATAGCTTGGTGGACACCCCATTCAAGCAGTGGCAAACCATAAAGAACTCATGAAAGTCTGTAGGGCGGTAACCCAGAACTAGCTCTCGTGCTGTAATTATTATTATTATTATTATTATTGTATAATTACTGAATAGAGGTCATTTAGACAACTAAAGAGGTTTGTAGCTAGACCTAAAAATCGTGGGTAGTTGAGGACTATAATGCTTAATACTGATTAAACTAGTTGGACCCTACAAGGACCCTGGGATTTGATGCTGCCTGCATCAAAAATTACTGGTTAGATTACACTTTGTAGGTTGAATTAGTGCAAAGGATTTCTAATCAGATAGATTGTGCTCTGTATAAGGCTTATCTTTGAGATTGTAATAAAGCATCCCAGAGAAGGTATGTGGGCCTTTTCAACTGGGGTAAGAGTGCTACTTTTTCCCAATCTAGGGGAGTACCAATTTTAAATATCTACCAGGCAACTAATTAGGTTTCTGCCCTTCACATGTTGAATTTTGGTGTTTGAAGTGAGGCCAGTTGTTTGTCAGGTCAAGTTACAGCAGTTCTGTTGTAGCCAGTGATTCACCTTTCATTCACTATGCCATAGAAACCAGCCCACAGTGCTACTAATGCGAGGGCATCCTTAAGTCGATGGAGAGGCATAGTAGTCTTATATATAGGAGAAGGAGTTATTTACTTTCAGTATCGTTTTTCTGATGGATTGGTTGCACCCACAAATAACTGTGTATCCAATTGTAGCTCCGTCTAGCGCTGTGTCTTTCTCGTAACCCCTAATGAGCGTGGAAATTAGATGGAAATAATGTCATGTGTGTCAGGTGGTGTCTTTATTGAGCAATGTAATCACGTCTGGTTTAAACTTGATGATTCTTAGGAGTTGCACTGGCAACCTAACGCCCATTGTATTAAGAGCGCTATGCTTTTGACACTTCGACGTCAAGATATATATTTTTTAAATTGACATACAAGATTAGAAATCCAGACAGCCTATAGGAAAATGTAGAGATTTTATAAAAGACTGGGACGGCCAGACCCAGTTAACCAGGGCCGGACTGGCTGTAGCGAGCACTGGGCATTTTCCCAGTGGCTTGTAAGGGTAGGGGCCTATTTTGGACCTGTGTGGGCTGTGTTTGTTACTTGGGGCTGGTTTTGTAGCAGTGCTGGAATAGTGGCCCCCTGTAACAAAAGCAGCAGCAGTATTTCACACAAGTATTTCCCTATCAATGCACCACCACCCGGGGCTGATCCAACTTAATTGCCAGGGCTGGTGTGCGTTCTCAGCACGGCCTTGCACTCAGCCATATACGTCCAACTCCTTTTGACAGCCCTTTACTGCCTCTTAGTCTTTATTTGAGTTTCAATAAAGTTAAAATAGAAATGATTGTGCACTCATGTGAAACTATAAGAACACAGGCAGATATATTGTCTTGCGAGTTAGAAATGATGGAACCTTTTTGGCTCCTGATGGACTCAGTATAATTGTTATGTAAATGTTAAAGTGGAATGCAATGCAGGCTGGTTTAGAATGTGGAGTTACACAGTTACACGCAGACGAATAAACATGTGTAATACTAAGCTCCATGTGTGGTACAGTCATTGGCGGGTACCCAAGCAGACGAGCTAGGGGATAAGTAACCCAAAGATCGACAGTGCTCTCTCAGAGAGTTTGCTTGGACCATCGGTGTCTTGGTGCTTGCTGAGCCTGAACATGCTGAGACAGAATCTGATCTGATCAGCCATGTTTTAAGCTCCTTCCTGAAGGCGAGAAGGGGGCAGCTGGCTTTGAGATGTGGAGGGAGGGTGTTCTAGGGCCTAGCTGTATTATTGAAAAAGCTCCTTCCTCCCCAGTTCACTTTCCTGAATTTAGTAGTGGCAATCATTGGGGCAGTAGCCGAACTGAGATTTTGGTTGGGAGAGTACCACTTAAGATGTTCTCATAAAAAATCAGGTTCTTCCATCATAGTTATTGCAGTGCCGTGATATCCTACTTAGGATGATTGTTAGCGCCTTATAAGAAAAAATACAAAAATACAAAAAAATACATGTAGGGCTTTATGAGCCACACAGAGTGCTTTAAATTTGATTCACTTTTGGACCAGGAGCCAATGCAGTTTTCGAATACCTAAAGAAATCAAATGAAATTTAGGACTATTCAGAATCATTCTAGGTGCTGTATTTTGGACTGATTGAAGCTTTCTAATCAGTTTTTCCTGTAGGTTCATGTACAATCAATTGTAGTAGTCCAATTTTGAAAGGTCTAATGCTGACTGATGCTGACACCACAGTATTCCTGGTATTGCTGGGAATAAACAGGAGGCTTTTTCTCATCATTCTAATAGTGTGGCTGTTAGACGGGGACCTGGAGGGTCGGCCGAGCACAGTGATCGCACAGACAGGTAACTTCCCCCCCACAGATGGACACCACACAAAGCTTATGGTAACACCTTTTATAGGCACTTCGGGTAGTAGAGTGGTACGATACAGGGCGATCAGGACACGATGATCCTCTCAATTCTAGTCTCTAGTAAGGGAAGGGGGTAGCGGGACAGTCTTGGTACCCACGGGTACGGGTGTGTAACGGTGATAGCTCACAATCCTCGAGCTCGGTGTTCGGAGGGGTCAGACCGCGGCAGCGCCGGCAGGTCCCGAAGAGGTCGTAGGTGGCACGGGCCGCGGCAGCGCCAGCAGGTCCCAACGAGGATGAAGGTTACAACGGGCCGCGGCAGCGCCAGCAGGTCCCACGAGAATGCAGGTTGCAACGGGCCGCGGCAGCGCCAGCAGGTCCCACGAGGATGAAGGTTACAACGGGCCGCGGCAGCGCCAGCAGGTCCCACGAGAATGCAGGTTGCAGAGGGCCGCGGCAGCGCCAGCAGGTCCCACGAGGATGAAGGTTGCAGAGGGCCGCGGCAGCGCCAGCAGGTCCCACGAGGATGAAGGTTGCAGAGGGCCGCGGCAGCGCCAGCAGGCAGGACAATAGTTCACAAGGCAGGGCTGTGGCAGCGCCAACAGTCCGTCAAGGATGAGTTCGTCGCGGTGTCTCTCGACTCCAGGATACAACTGCCTTCCTGTCCTGGGGCTGCCTCAGTTATAGGTCTGGCGCCCTTTGATGTCCGGACCCTCGCTCTTGGAGGTCGGGAGGTCTGGGATGAGGGAGTCCAGACACCCAGCAGGGGGGTGGAGCCAGCGCCCGAGGAGGCTGGGGGTGCTCGGCACCTGGCGGGGGAGAGCCGTCGACACTTCGTACTCCCATTGACCTGCCAAGTGGGCCGTTCACCTCCTGGGTGGAGGGTGGTGCCGGGATGTCGGGGCCTGGCCAGGCCCAGGGTTGGGGTCGGGCTGAGGCCGCGCGGCCGCGTGGTGCCGTGTCCAAGATGGCGGCTGGGCCGGGCAATGGTGCTGACGGTGGCCCGGGCCCTGTCCTGCGGGGAGGGAGCGAGCCCTTCATGTGGCCTGTCCAACATGCGTCCCCCCCAGCTGAAGGCGGGGAGAGTCACCCATCTTCTTGGGGACTTTCCTCGTCGAGGCGGAAAAAGCGGGACAGGCCATCCGCGTTGGCGTGGTCTTGGCCGGGTCGATGTTCCACAGTGAAGTCCATCCCCTGCAGGGAGATGGACCAACGTAGTAGTTTCGGGTTTTCCCCCCGCATCTGCATGAGCCATTGCAGGGGTCGATGATCGGTCTGGACCCGGAAGTGGGTGCCGAAGAGATAAGGCCAGAGCTTTTTGAGGGCCCACACCACGGCGAAGGCCTCCCTCTCGATGGTGCTCCAGCGTCGTTCTCGGGCCAGGAGCCGTCTGCTGATGAAAGCCACTGGCTGGTCAAGTCCTTCGGGGTTCAGCTGGGAAAGGACTGCCCCAACGCCATGGTCGGAGGCATCTGTTTGGACGATAAATTCCCGACTGTAGTCGGGGGCCTGGAGCACCGGGGCGGAGCACATGGCGGCCTTCAGCTTCTCGAAGGCCGCTTGACAGTCTGGGGTCCAGTTGACCTTCTTTGGTTGGTTTTTGGAGGTGAGTTCCGTGAGGGGCCCTACGATGCTGCCATAGTCCCTCACGAACCGTCGGTAGTAGCCCGTGAGTCCCAAGAAGGCGCGGACCTCGGTCTGGGTGATGGGGGACTGCCACGACTGGATGGCCGCGATCTTGAGTTGCAGAGGGGCCACCAGACCGCTTCCCACCTGGTGCCCGAGATAGGTCACGGACCCCTGGCCAATTTGGCATTTGCTGGCCTTGATCGTGAGGCCAGCTCGTTGGAGGGCCTGTAGCACCTCTCGGAGGTGGTGGAGGTGGTCGGACCAGTGGTGGCTGTACACAGCGATATCGTCCAGGTAGGCGGCGCTGAATCCTTCGAGTCCTGCCAGGACCTGGTTTACTAGCCGCTGAAAGGTTGCTGGGGCATTCTTCATGCCGAATGGCATGACCTTGAAGTGATAGTGGCCATCCGGGGTAGAGAATGCAGATCGTTCTTGGGCCCGGGGTGTGAGACCGATCTGCCAGTAGCCCGCTGTTAGGTCGAAGATGCTGAGGTAGCGGGCAGCTCCCATGCGGTCGATTAGTTCATCTGCTCGGGGGATGGGGTGTGCGTCTGTTCTGGTGACCGCATTCAAGCCCCGGTAGTCGACGCAGAACCGGAGCTCCGGCGTGGCGCCGGCCGCTTTGGGGACCAGTACCACTGGGCTGGCCCAGGGGCTGTCTGAGGGCTCGATGATCCCGAGGGTGAGCATCTTGGCCACCTCCTCTTGGATGCAGGCCCGTACCCGATCTGGTACGCGGTAGGCCCGATGGCGGATAGGGGGACTGTCTCCCGTGTCCACGTCGTGTAAGCACCAGGGGGTGACCCCTGGGGTGAGGGAGAACAGGGTGGAGAACTGTAGCAGGAGGACTCGGCAGCCTTGGCGCTGTTCCAGGGTGAGGGCCTCCGAGAGTCGGACCCCGTCCACGGAGCCGTCCTTCTCCCGTGACCGTAGGAGGTCAGGGAGGGGTTCGGAGTCCTCCTCGGTTCCATTGTCGGTTGCCATCAGGAGGCTGAGTTCGGAGCGTACAAAGTGGGGTTTCAGTCTATTAGCGTGGAGGACCCGGAGAGGGTTTCGGGAAGATTCCATATCGATGAGATAGGTGACAGGGCTCTTGCGCTCGATTACTTTGAAGGGCCCCGTCCATTTGTCTTGCAGGGCGCATGGTTCGGTGGGAGACATTACCCACACTTGTTGACCGGGTTCAAATTCGATGGAGGATGCATTTCTATCGTACCACCTTTTCATGTCCTCCTGACTGGCCTCCAGGTTTGCTTTTGCCATCTCTCTGAACCTTCTGGTCTGGTTGCGGAGGGTTAGGAGGTACTTGAAAACATCTGGAGGGTTCTTTAGAGGGGGCATTTCCCAGCCTTCTTTGACTAGGCTGAGCGGGCCTCGCACCGGGTGTCCATACAAGAGTTCGAAAGGGCTGAAGCCGAGGGACTTCTGGGGGACTTCTCGGTAGGCAAAGAGAAGGCACGGTAGTAGCACATCCCACTGGCGACGGAGGGGCTCTTCCAACCCCCCAATCATCCCTTTGAGCGTGCGGTTGAACCGCTCAACCAGTCCGTTCCCTTGAGGGTGATAGGGGGTCGTGAATCGGTATGTGACCCCACACTGTTGCCAGAGGGACTTCATGTATTTTGAGATAAAGTTCGTACCCCTGTCGCTGACGACTTCTCGGGGGAAGCCCACTCGAGAGAAGATCCCCATCAAGGCTCGACCCACTACTGGGGCTGTTATCGTACGAAGGGGGACCGCCTCAGGATAGCGGGTAGCGTGATCCACCAGGACCAGGATGAAGCGATGTCCCTGTGCTGTTCGGGGGTCCAGGGGCCCCACAATGTCTATTCCCACCCTTTCGAACGGGGTGGTCACCACGGGGAATGGTTGTAGGGGTGCCTTGAGTTTGCGGCCGCTCTTCCCACTGGCCTGGCAGGTCGGGCAGGACCGGCAATGGTTGGATACGTCGTTCCTCATTTTGGGCCAAAAAAAGTGAGTCACCAGGCGGTGGTAGGTCTTGTCTTGGCCCAGGTGCCCGGCCAGGGGGACATCGTGGGCTAGGTTCAACAGGAAGTCTCTGAAGTGGAGGGGCACCACCAGCACTCGCCCGGCCCCCAGTTCTGCGATTTTCTGTTCGCTGTACAAGAGATCATTGTCCCAATAAACCCAGTGGGCCCCGGTGGTGTCTCCTTGGCTCTGGGCGAGCGCTTGCTGTCGCAATCCCTCGAGGGAGGGGCAGGTCTTTTGCTCCTGCCGGAATTGTTCCTGGGTGGGCCCCCCTTCTTGACGCCACTGAGCCAGGTCGGGAAGCTCGGGGGGCTGTGTGGACCCCTCTGGGGTGGGGTCCGGGTGGTCGGTCTGGAGGAAGTCTTCTTCTGGAGTGATCGAGGGCGGAGGCGCTGCCCATTCTGGTTCTTCTGGTCTAGGGATGGTGCGGGTGGCCATGGACCGGGTGGTTACGCATGCCCAGTCCGGGAGACCCAACATCCCCAGATGCTCTCTTCTTTCCATAGCGGCCCACGGGGAGCTCTCGAGATCGTTCCCCAGGAGGCAGTCTACGGGGGCATCGTCACGGACAGTTACTTTCAGCATGCCGGACACTCCTCCCCATTCGAAGGGGACGCAGGCCATCCGACACAGGCTCTCCGAGTTGTCTGCCGA
This sequence comes from Lissotriton helveticus, assembly GCF_964261635.1. Taxonomy (NCBI): domain Eukaryota; kingdom Metazoa; phylum Chordata; class Amphibia; order Caudata; family Salamandridae; genus Lissotriton; species Lissotriton helveticus. The sequence goes on along the minus strand of NC_136059.1, from coordinate 2,123,340,300 downwards.
TCGGACGGGGCAAAGTACGTTTGGTAGGATTTGTTCTGGGGTCACCAGGTGACAGCGGACGGCCGTCACACTGGCCCCGGTGTCACGCAGGGCCTCGGCCTTGCGCCCATTGATGCTCACCCATTGGCTGTACTTCCGAGTGTTGGCGGGCAGGGGAGTCCGCGGGACCATGTCTCTTCCTCCCAGGCATGCCAGGGTCATGGCGGCGGGTTCCCACTCGAACTGCTCCGACTCATAGGTCTCCGTGTCTTCGGAGATTTGTTCTTCTCCCAGGGCGGCGGCCGCCATCTGGCGGGGCCCGGGGACCTGGTTCTTCGGGCAGGTCGGGTCACTGGCATAGTGGCCGACTCGCTGGCATCGATGACACGTCACGTTAGCTCGGAACCCCGGGCGCATCGGGGGGTTTCCCCGGCCTGCTGGAGCCGGGGTGGCGTTAGTGGGTGCGGCCGGGGCGGCGTCTCTGCCCCGGCCCGGGCCGCCTCCTCCTCCTCGGGGACGATGGTGACCTTGGTTGGTTCTGTTCTGCTCATTCGGCCCACTCCGGGCCACTCGGGTGCTCTCCCACCGGTCAGCCTCGGTGGCGAGCTGCCGGGGTTCAGTCAATTTACTGTCGAGGAGGTGCTGCCTGAGCTCGACAAAGCAGTTGTTGGAGAGGTGCTCCCATACAATGAGATTGAAGAGTTGTTCGTAAGTGGTTACGTTGTTACCCTTGATCCACCCCTCGAAGGCTCGGCTGAAATAGTTCACGTATTCCAACCACGTCGTACCTGGGATCCGGGTGCAGTTGCGGAACCTCTGGCGGTACATTTCGGGTGTAAGTCCATATCGACTGAGGAGGGCGGCCTTCATATGGTCATAGGACGTCATTTGATGGTCCGGAAGCTGCAGCAGGGCATCACGACCCTCGTTGACGAATCTCCCCCATAGACCGGCTCCCCAGTCACTTCGAGCGACCCGGTGGGCGTCATGGCAATCTCATAGGCTTTGAACCACTGCTGTATGTCGTCGTTCCGGTGATATTCTCGGACCACATCCTTGGGGATGTGGACCTTCTGCTCGGTAGGACCCGGGGAGTGCGGTTGCTCGGGCACCCCTAGGTTTTTGTTCAGTTTGCGTATTTCTATCTCCGCTAGTTTGCACTCGTGCTCGTATGCCAGTCTTTTTTCTTCGAGGTCTCTCTGTCTCTGTTTTTCCTCTCGCTCTTCTCTGAGCCGTAAGTGTTCTAAGTTTATTTTTTGTTCCGCCAGTTTCAATTCTCCGTCTAATCTGAGTCGTGCCAAGTCTAACTCGTGTAATCTATTTTTTTCCCGCTCCTGGATCTCTTCATGGGAGGGGCCTGGTCTCCGTTCCTCCGTCCGGGTGGTGTTGACTTCCGGGGCTGCGGGGTCCCGGGGGGTTGCGGTATTTGTCTCTGTCCAGGCCTCTAGGGCGTTTTTGAAGTCTTCTTTTGTGCTTAACCCGGTGGTAGCAATGCCTAAGTCCATGCAAAATTGTTTGAGCTCTCGGTGGTTGTATTCTTCCAGCTTTTCCATCTGGAACTTCTCCGCCGATCCGCTCTCTTTGGTCGTCATTGTGGTTTTAGTCGTAGGGTGAGTTACTGTCTGTACGGTACGCGTTGGTTCGGATCGCGCCGCTAGCCACCAATGTTAGACGGGGACCTGGAGGGTCGGCCGAGCACAGTGATCGCACAGACAGGTAACTTCCCCCCCACAGATGGACACCACACAAAGCTTATGGTAACACCTTTTATAGGCACTTCGGGTAGTAGAGTGGTACGATACAGGGCGATCAGGACACGATGATCCTCTCAATTCTAGTCTCTAGTAAGGGAAGGGGGTAGCGGGACAGTCTTGGTACCCACGGGTACGGGTGTGTAACGGTGATAGCTCACAATCCTCGAGCTCGGTGTTCGGAGGGGTCAGACCGCGGCAGCGCCGGCAGGTTCCGAAGAGGTCGTAGGTGGCACGGGCCGCGGCAGCGCCAGCAGGTCCCAACGAGGATGAAGGTTACAACGGGCCGCGGCAGCGCCAGCAGGTCCCACGAGAATGCAGGTTGCAACGGGCCGCGGCAGCGCCAGCAGGTCCCACGAGGATGAAGGTTACAACGGGCCGCGGCAGCGCCAGCAGGTCCCACGAGAATGCAGGTTGCAGAGGGCCGCGGCAGCGCCAGCAGGTCCCACGAGGATGAAGGTTGCAGAGGGCCGCGGCAGCGCCAGCAGGTCCCACGAGGATGAAGGTTGCAGAGGGCCGCGGCAGCGCCAGCAGGCAGGACAATAGTTCACAAGGCAGGGCTGTGGCAGCGCCAACAGTCCGTCAAGGATGAGTTTGTCGCGGTGTCTCTCGACTCCAGGATACAACTGCCTTCCTGTCCTGGGGCTGCCTCAGTTATAGGTCTGGCGCCCTTTGATGTCCGGACCCTCGCTCTTGGAGGTCGGGAGGTCTGGGATGAGGGAGTCCAGACACCCAGCAGGGGGGTGGAGCCAGCGCCCGAGGAGGCTGGGGGTGCTCGGCACCTGGCGGGGGAGAGCCGTCGACACTTCGTACTCCCATTGACCTGCCAAGTGGGCCGTTCACCTCCTGGGTGGAGGGTGGTGCCGGGATGTCGGGGCCTGGCCAGGCCCAGGGTTGGGGTCGGGCTGAGGCCGCGCGGCCGCATGGTGCCGTGTCCAAGATGGCGGCTGGGCCGGGCAATGGTGCTGACGGTGGCCCGGGCCCTGTCCTGCGGGGAGGGAGCGAGCCCTTCATGTGGCCTGTCCAACAGTGGCTAGAATAAAAAACTACCTTGGATACTTGAGCTCCAAATTGAGCATGCCATCAATAATAAAGCCCAGGTTTTTGGTTTTCGTCATGGGTACAGGTGCTGGACCTAGGGTATCCGGCTACCATGCTGGGGACCATGCAGGGAGACGGTTACCTCAGTTTTACCTGAGTTGAGTTTTAAGCATTGCATATTCATCCATAAGCTGATGGCAACCATGCAATATTGGAGTCTTGATGGACCTGAAGGGTCTTTATCAACTGTTGAAACTACCAGCTGAGTGTCATCAGCATAGGAGGAGGTCGGATTTAGGTTGAAGCTTCTCATCAAATATGCTAGTTCCGAAACATATATATTAAACAGGGGGGATATTTACAATAACGTGTGAAAAACATCGCAAATTTAGCTTAACGCAACTTTGCATATCGCAGTCTATCGCGACAAAATAACACCGTTTTAACATTCTATTCCCAACCCGGCGGCACCATGCGATAGTAGCAGGGTAACGCACCAAATGACTGCATAAAAATCAATGCGACGCAGAGAAAATGTGAAACACGAATGCCAAAAGAGATGCGATGCCCCAAAACGCAATACAAAAATTTGTGACAACCAGTGACAGGCCTGCAATTCCCACATGTGATGCGGAAAAATGCACTATAAACGCAACAAAAAACCCACCAAAACCAAAGCAAACTGCGTAGCACCATGGATGCACCCGGACCGAGTGCAGAGAACAACCCGAACCCCACGAGCCTCATGGGGGACCAGCCACGAACCCCGTGTTTGGGGAAGGGCAAGGAGAAGAGGAAGAGGAAGACGGGGTTCAGTCTGCAGGAAGACCAGGTCATCGTCACGGAGGTGATAAAACATTACCAACAACTGTTCATCACCGCCACTGCGTCATTGGCAACACAAACGGAAATATGGCAGTCCATCGCCAACAATGCTAATGCAGTCGGAGTGTCGAGGAGGTCAATGGAGGAGGTCAAGAGGTGCTGGCATGATGTGCAAAGCCAGACCAAACAGAAACTCACTGCCAACAGAAAGGCAGTAAAGGCGACTGGAGGTGGGAGTCCTGAGCCACAGGAGGAGCTGGATGAGCTGGAGGAAATGGTGGTTACAGTCATCAGTGTGGAGACACTGCAAGGAGTTGGGTGTCTGGACACAGCTCAATATGACTTGGCCCAGCAGCAGCAGTGAGAGTAACGACCAGGGAATGGGGGATGGGGGCAGATGAGCACAATGGCACACATGCACAATCATGTGTAGCACACTGCACACGCACAATGATAGTGGAACATGTCCCTGATACCCTTGGCACACTGCAGCACACATAGAAACACCAAGTAGCCCCCCGTTCACAATGTGCACAAATGGGCCCACTCCATATCACCAATGCCACAACCTACCCATGCACATGTGCAGAATCCAGAAAAGCAGCGGGTCTGTTGAGCCACACTGACAGTGCAAGTGACACTGCATGACCGATAGCATGGCTGCAGTCAAAATAATTGACATGGTGCACAATTCGACATTGAGGTGGCCGAGTGTGGATCACATCCGTAAAGGAGCAGGTCACACACTGACACATCCACGTGCACCTACAACCCATGACGTTAATAATACATCAGCAGACAAACAATGCACAAGACCACAAAATCTGTCCAAGAGCACAAATGACCCAAGTCGCAAATTTCCCAGCCCCCGAAAAGAACGCAAGTCAAAGGCACACCGCCTCAAAGGGATAAAGGCCCGCTAAATCAGAGCTGCAGGGGCGACTCTCCCACAATGCAGCACACACACATAGCAATCACAGCACATCAACATTGACGACAATGTGGTACAAAGTGCAACACCTACACCACAGGACAGAGGACACAACTGGTACCGCTTGTGCATAGTAACTGGCCACTCACATCTGGCATTCCACGACACTGTGAGATGATAATGCACGAGTACGACCACACATCCGTCATGTAGTCGAAATTTCCACTGTCTGCCATCAAATAGCCAGCTCCACCAAAACAGTCACAATGTACATTGTCATGCAGTCTGTATGGAAACATCTACAAAGCGTCAACATACATGGGACACACTGTTAACCTGCATCTCTCCTTTACATTACAGAGGGACAATCAACACCTCCTGCAGAGCAGATCACAAATCTCATCAGTGATGATAAAGAGGGCAACCTGCACATACGTTCAGACACCCTCCAATGGCTGTTGGACATCCTCGCACCCCACCCCCAGGAGCAGGGCAGACCAGCTGCCTCAAGGTGACCCCACCCCTTGCACAGACCACACAGCAGGAAGCACACACCACCACAGCTATCTCCCAGGACCCCCAGCCAACATCTGGAATTCCAATGCCATGTGTTGGGTTGCCAGGAGGAGATGGCTGATCAGTTGCGGGTGGGTTTCGAGATCGTGGCAGCCAAACTTGATGCCATACGTGGGTGTCTGAGTCCCATCATGGACCACTTACAGTCCCTAGTGGACAACCACTTTCCGCACCATGCTCTCCTACAATCCTTGGCTGACATCGCTGGGGCCATTACTCTGATACAAGAACTGTCTAGTCAGACAGGCACCAGCGATGACAGCACAGAGTTAGCACAGATGCGCAGGACAATGGAGACCATGGAGCAGATGCAGGCTGATATTATGGCTGCCATGACTGAACATCAGCGTGATGTAGCTGGGATCTTCCATGCCTTGCAGTTCCTCATCTTGCCATTTCTGCCACTGAGCCTGTCCCAGATAACTGCTGCGGGAACTTCGACACACACATTCGACCACTGATGTGTCAGTAGCACACTGTGATGCAGCCCTATCACCTTCTCACCCTGATGTGTTAGTGGCACACAGTGATGCAGCCATAGCACCACCACACACACCTGACACACCGGACACAGAAGATGTATCAGAGGAGTAAGGTGTGGATGTTAATGACTGTGTGAGGAAGGAGGTTAGTAGTGTCCATCCCCGCCATATGGCCTGTCCGGGAAACAACCTTTACAATGCAGTCATCCCATCGCACTACATTTACAAAACAGTCATTACATCGCAACATCTTTTACAACACATGTCACTACAACGCAACCATTACATTGCATGTCACTACAACGCATGATACTACAACGCATGTCACTACAACGCAGGCATCACATTGAATGTCATTTCAACGCATACCATTACAACGCATAGTACCCCTACACTATCCAACACTTACCCTACTGTCGCACCTCCTGGAGTAAGAATAGTAATTTGTATCCCTACACTATCCAACACTTACCCTACTGTTGCACCCCCTGGAGTTAGAATAGTAATTTTTACCCCTACACTCCTACACAATCCAACACTTAGCATAAATGCAATGTAATGGTATGCGTTGTAATGGTATGCATTGTAAAGGAATAATGCGATGCTTAGAATGCATTGTAAATGTAGTTTAAAAAACTTAATTGTAATGGTAAGTGATGTAAATGTATGCATTGTAAGGGATGTTGCGGTGTAAAAACTGCATTGTAAAGGCATGCGTTGTAAATGGATGCATTGTAAAGTCAAACATTCGGCCCGTCCCTGCCTGGTTCAGCCATATGCATCATGACCTGGGACAACACCTCCGACTGTCCCCTGCGACATTCACCTGGACCCCAACATGGACTGCCACATGTGCTGTGGTTCCCAATGACACAGCAATCTGGTTGCGGACTGAACTCTCCCTCTTCCAATCCACTTTTCATTCCCCAAAGAACTCTGGTTGGCCCACCACTGGGCTACCATGTAATGTGGGCTTGACATGGCCATGTACAGCTCCAGCTCCGGTATTCACCAGAATGTGAATAAAACATTCAAAATCACACATATGTGTCATGTGTATGTTCACTCAAGTATAAAAGTATGGATTGATGTAGGGACATTGATTGCACAAGAAGGTACACCTTGGTAAATTACATCAATGCGCATGTTTGACCCTGAGCCACATGGCCAGTTAGATGACTGTGAAGGTGTGAACTAGCTGAGGCCTCATTGCACATGAAAAACAATCTCGCAACCCCCCAACGTAGGCACGCGTCCATGTATTGAATAGGGATGTGTGTAATTATGACAAAATTGGTAGCAGGCCAGAAGTGGTGTCCTCCATCACATGTGACAACAGAACGTCTTTTCACATACCTACTCACACACATCTGTGTGGACACAGTCTGTTTTGATGTATGACATTGCTCTACATGGCCAGAAGTTGGACACCATACTCACATTGCCGAAGACACGTCAGTGCACAGTTCTGCCAGCAACTATCCCAAACAATTTTGGATCGAGCAACCTGAAAAGAAAAAGAGCTGGAGAAGCTGGAAGGAGGAACTACCACTTTGCTGTGTGCTTTGCTGTGTTGGCCTGCAGTGCTGCTTCTGTCTTGAGTAGAGCAAGGACTGGACTGAACTTTCTGCAACTTCTTTGTTTGAGCTTCTTAAAGGGCTTGAGGTAGAGCTTGCCCCCGTTCAAGTAGTCTCAGGAACAGCAAAGGCTTCAAGTTCACCTGCTACCAGCACTGGGAACTGTGTGTATTGTGCTGTAACGAAGAAAAAGAAACCCGACACAGTCTCTACAATGCTGCTGCCAGCTCTGTGTCCTGAAGGCACCGCAGAGGGCACCGCCGCATTTCGCACCGCATTCCTGGTCTCATACCAACGCCCGACACCACCACGGAGCCGCTGCTTGCACTGTGACCTGTGAGCACTGCACTTCGCACTGCCTCACTTCACACCGCCACCCTGGTGTCCCCGACGATGACGCTCCATCCCGAAAGTGACGCCGCTGCCTGCACCATAGTTTGAGGGCACCGCTTGTAAATTACACAACGTACTGCCCCATCCCACACCGCAGCTTTGGCCTACCGACACTGGTGCCATTGACTCCAAGTCATCAGCTGATTAGAATGCATCAGCAATGCCGACAACGCTGCTTGCACTGCGACCTGCCGGCACCACGAGGAACACCACACCGCTTTGCACCACAGCCCTGGTCCCACCAAAACTGCTGGACAATCGTCACGAGCCGCTGCCTGCACCGCGACCTGAGGGCACCACACTCTGCACTGCTGCACTTCACACCGTAGCCCCGATGCCCATTGGTGCTCCTGACACACAACTCGTGTGACTTCAAGGGGCCGATGACTACTGCACCAACCTCTGGAACCAACACCTGTTGATGCCGGCTCTTCTAAGCTCACTGTGAGGTCCCCCATCTCCTGCATTTTTAAAGGTACTGTTTTGCGGGTCTTCCCAACACCTTAGCTGGCCTGTGGCACCAAGGTCAGCCAGAACACTTTGGATTTGTGACAGCCCCTGACTGAGCTGTCGACTTTAAGGAGCTTTATTTTAAGTCTGTTTTTGCTTATGGATATTTCTAAGAACTGTATGGTGGATTATTTTGCACAGAAAAAATATTGCATATTTTTCCCAAACACCTGGCGTGGTGTCCTTTTGTAGTGTTTTCACTGTATTACTGTATGTTATGTGCAAATGCTTTATGCACTGCCTCTTAGATAAGCCTGACTGTTCGTGCCAAGCTACAAAGAGGGTGAGCAAGGGTTATTTTAGAAGTGTATCCCCCTCATTCTGTCTAGGGAGAAAGGTCCCTACTCGGACAGGGTAACAACTTGCCAACTAGAGATCCCCATTTCTAAACAGTGACACTGTAGGCTAAGCTGCTTGCGCTCTTGTTCTAGAGCAAAGCATTTAAAGGAGACAAGACTCCTGTAATTCAAACTACAATGCCCCCCGTACCAAAGCGCTGGCATACAAAGTTGAAGCTCAAGCTTACACCAATCGATTTAGATGAAATTAGTTGTGCTTTGTCTCTCATTGGAAACCACAGTTTGCGTAAAGTCTACTTACCTAATTTGATCCCAGAAAGAACAATCATCCATATTTCATATTCTGTGGGAGCAAGGTGCAATGTACTCATCATCAGTCAAACTTATGTTTAGGCGTGGGGGTGCTTCTCACTTTATTTATTCATTTACTGAGTTTTATAAAGAGTTTGTATGGCTACTTCAAAGCACCATGGACAATAGAATTGTGGTAAAATAACAAAGTATAGAGACAAATTATAGGAAATAGACAACATAAAACGAGTAGGTCCACATTTTGAAAGTACATAGTTCCTGTTCCTTGTAAGGCTTTGTGCATATTAATTGTATCATGAATTTGATGCTTTGTTGCACAGGGAACCATTGACAACAGTTAGGTTAAGATTTGCAGAAATTAAGGCAAATTCCTGCTCCCTGATTAAGTATTATTTGCAGTTTCTGCATTTGAGATTGTTACAGACCTGCAAAGGCACTATTTCAGTAATCTAAACTTTAAAGGATTGGGGGGCAGAGCTAAACTGGACCGCAAAATGGCAATTCACTAGAGTGGCTCTGCCAGCTGAACTCAATATCCTACACAAATCCTGCTGTGAGCGGCTTCATCACTGTGCCAATTTGCTGATGCGGCCTCCCTGATCAGGTAGCATGCCACCGGAGAAGTTTTGTTGCCGCTTCTTGTGGCTGAGCGCTGTGGCGCAGAACTCCAGGCACAGCCTACCAGTTTTAGAACACGGCTCAGACCACCTGGGTGCCTCGGTTGCCTCTGCAGTGTATCTGACTGTCATCAGAACCTACGGCTCTGGGGATGCAGCGTTGGACACTTTGCCCTCGCTGGTCATTTGTTTCTTGGGGTCTGAAAGCCTAGTCAGACTGCGGCCTCTGCGTCTGGCAGACCCTGCGGCTGGAGCTCTGCCTCTGGGCCGGCAGCCTGCCTGGGCCCGTGACTAATCCTTGAGGACTGTGGGTGGCACCAATGAAGATCTATGAGGACACTGTCCCCCTGTGCGATCCCTGTGGTGCCGCCTGGGAGGAGCATCGCCCCTCCAGACCTCCCAGCGGAAAGCACCACATACTGGCTAGTGCTGTATTCAGAAGATTGAGTCCAGCAGATTACATAACACCAGTGCGGGTGTGACCCTTTTTTCACGCCTAGGTTCTTCCCCCTGGCTCCTGGGCACTTCTTGGACATACTCTCTCTGCCACTCCTTACTGGACATGCCAACTGGCATGTACATTACTGCCCCTCATGCCATTTCATGGGTTACCCGGCCTCTGCCATGGTGCTCAATAGAGGTGATGAGACATTTTGAGGCTAACACATCCTACGTTGCTCTACTGGCCTTGTGATCCCCCCTGTTCCTCACTGTACACTTGGGACTCCGAACCTGCTTGTGCCTCTCATGTGGGACTATCATCCGGGGAGTGGCAGGGCTCTGAAGGGACCCATGATCATCAGTCTCCACCGGCGCGATGGTAAACTTTACTTGTTGGTCCAGCTGTCCTTGTAGAACCCCTTCACTGCTTCTCACCCATCGACCACTGAGTGTCAGCCTATATCACGGGTCCTGAACCCCTTCTATCTGTGTCCCAGTCATCGGCAAACAAAAAGCATGTCAGTCAAAACTTACTTTTGAGGCCAATTAGCGCACCCACAGGCCGAGCAGGAGCTGCTGTCGGCAGATGCCACCAGACATTCTGGGGAGAATGCCCAACAAGATAATGACCTCAGAAAACATCTTGTTGATGTAAAGGCCAGCCTGAAAGCTATAGACATGATGTTAGATATTCCTTCTAGTCACCTGGATCACATGAAGCAGCGTGTAGACAAACATGAAGACAGTCTGGACCATCTGGAAAACCGGTTATGAGACATGGACAACACACTCCAAACAACATCTTCTGTGCATGGACAAGATCCTCAACCTTATCAAGGCTAAAAATGAGGACTTAGAAGCGAGGTCATGTCATAATACACTCTGGAACACTGAAATCCCAGAGTCCACCACCATCAAGAAAATGGAGGATTTTGTTGAGACCATGCTTCGTGACCTATTTGGAGAGGCTAAGGGCCAGATGTAGGAAAAGCCTATTTACCGATTCATAAATACCGAATTTTACCGATTCGGTATTTATGAATCGGTAAACATGAAGGTATGAGATGTAGGAAGATTGGGTAATTGAATTACCGAATCTGTAAAAATCAGTTTTTACCGAATCGGTAAATACCGATTCGGTATTGCCCATTAATTCCTATGGGCCTTGAAGCCCATAGGAATCAATGGGCAATACCGAATCGGTATTTACCGATTCGGTAAATACCGATTTTTGCAAGGGTGCAGGGGGTGTCACTTTGACACCCTCTGGCACCCCGAATACAGGCATGTGTGCCACGTGGCACACAGACATGCCCTAAGGGCATGTCTTTCTGTCACATGGCACAGGTGTGTATGCACACATGTACATGCACACCTGGATTCGGTATTTTACCACCCAATAGGATTGGGTGGTAAAATACCGAATCTGTAAGGCCATAGGGACATTATCTGTGGTAAATAAATAATTAATTACCGGTACTATTTTTGACAAGATATAACTAGAACAGATAGCTCAATAAATAAGAGGCAGGATCCGATGTATCCGAGTCAGAAGGATTTTATTCAGGCAAAAAGGAAGGGACTGGAACGGGACAGCCTGAAATAAAATAGGAAGGAAGACAAGAAGGCAGCTGCCGGGGGCAGGGAAAATGGCAGGGACGGCATGAGCAATTGGGCAATGGGAATGGGACAATTGGGGGTCTTTTAGTAACAGTGCACAGTATATATACTAAAACAATTACATTACATTCAATACAGTAGGCGTAGCAGTAGGCGTAACTTGTAGCAGTTGCGAAAGATAAGAGTGAAATGGGTGGAGGAAGAAGGCGTGTACAGGGCGTATACATAGACATGTGGTGTAAACGTCACAGAAGTGTCATGAATGGGGCGGAAACATGGAGGGGGCTACTCGAGCAGCTGGGACCTTTAACCTAGTGGTGCGCGCAAACGGGCAATGACGTATTACCAGGGAGAACTGGGGGCTATGACTTCTGCGCTAGAAGAGGAGACTAAAGTCTGCGGTGTCAGAACGACATGTACCTATATCATATCTGGTATCTGGTGTTTGGAGTACATGTTGATAGAATCCAAAAGTTATCAGGGTAAAGGCTACTTGACACTAAGACTGGAGCATGCATTATTCTATATGTATTGCGTGTGCTAGGAATATTCTATGAATATTAATACAGTATTTCTCTTACATGGAGACAGAAAGGCTAGACCCTGGCTGAAACTATTGATGCGATTCAGTAGCTTAGGAATGCAGAAAAGGAGGGCTGGACTGATAACTAGAAGCATAACATACTCTTGGCAGACAGGCAGGCAGAGCCAGGCCGGGCCGGGCACTGTGCGGCAGGAAGTAAGCGAAAGGTCAGGGATGCAGGTGGGGGCTGCATCGCTCCTCGGAGAGGGTTCGGAAAACAGGAGCTTGAATCTGGTGTCCGGGCCCTTTTGAGGCCTAGAAACGGGGACATTTTACTGAATTAACGTGCACACTGTAAAACGTGGCAACATAGGCCTAATACTCGTTGCTTTCACGAGAACTGGAAACTGGCATACTAGAGTTGGACACAACTATGATTGCGTCTTTAATCGATCATAGGGGGATACATGCATATCGATCATGCACATATAGCATAATATGGGGAACACGTAGGCACATACAACATGGCAAAATTTACTTTTCCACATTCCCTCCTTGTGCCCTACGTTTCCATCAGGAAACATCAATATTCATGATACCATCTATCATTTCATATAGCATCATTTGCTCGTCTCGAATTGTCTTAGAACGGGATTTAGGACTAGGAATACAAGAGGTAGCACACATGCCGCAAATCGCAGGGCCACATTGTAAACAGAGGCAGCAACTGAATATGATCATTACTGCTATACCCAGGAATGACAATACTTTCCATCCCCAGGCAGATATAATACTCCAGAGCCAACCGGACCATGTCCAGGTGCCTGGATTCTGGTGTAACTGATGGGCAATTTTATGAAGTCTGGTTATAGCTGAATAAACAGACGGCGCGTTATTAGGAATGAAAATGCAGCAACTAGATCCGATGACTCTACATGCTCCTCCTCTATCGGCCAGTATGACGTCAAGAACGAGACGATTTTGGAGCACGACAAATCTCATAGCAGATTGTTCTTCTGTTAAGTTACCTAGAGCGGAAGTAGTCTCATTCACTACTGCTTCAAGGGTTCTGGTTAACCTACGTATTAGCTTACTATTCTGGATAGGTCCAATGAAGAAAAAGAAACCTCTATTGAAGTCTGTGTACTGTTCTAAAGCAGTTTCAGTTTGATCGACAATTGGGGACTCGATCTCCCTTTTATGTCTAATGTGTACTAGATGTGTGTTTCTGTGATAATCGGATGGGGCTAGAAAAACTGGTGGCAGTAGGAAGGCAATGTAACATGTTCCATCCCAATCGAGGGGCAGACGAACATATGCGGTCTGACCACAAACAAAATAAGAATGACGTGAGGCTTTGAAAATAGATTTCCCACTGTCACTATACTCGACCATAGTAGTACAATCACTATGACCTACATGTGCGGAAACATTCTTTCTGACACATAATTCGCCTTTGACTGGTAGTACTGAAATAGCAGGCAAATCTGGAGTAGTCTCGGACTGAACATTCAGGACCATGAAATTCGAGGAATAATTACCTAAATCATATACTTCATTTTCTAGATCTAACCCTGTTCTATGGGAAAGACCTTGCTTGTCTGGGAAACATGTTCGATTCAGAAGGGACATATCAGTTGAAGATGACGTTAACGTGGACCATGCTCCACACGAACCGTTATGTGAGAACAGATAAGGAAAGAGTGGCAGAACTCCCTTCGGTGTCTGGAAAGGGGGGAGTCGACCACACACCCAACAATTAGTGGCATTGCTGGTCTGGTGTGAATAATGCAACATTCGGATAAAGGTATTGTTACGCATAGCAAGACGATAGGATAACTCGTGAGGAGGCAGGTCACTAAACGTGTGCTCTGCTGTAGCATTAGAAAACATATGTACATGTGACATCGGAAAACATAAATGTAACGCATAACTTGTGCATGTAATCATTAGACTCAAAAATAACAAGAAGAATAGAACGACAATACATCTTTTAGAGTTTTGACTAACTCTCTCACTGTGTGGGTCTGTCTCATACATGTCAGGAACCTGTCTAACCGTTTCACCTGAGAGGGACTTAGACAATTAAACTGGCTGACTTATTTTACTAGACCTTAACTTGGCTTTATACTCCTGCTGCGGAGTTTTCTCTAACAGAGGAAGTTTCGGTTCAGAGTCTGTTTTTAGGCAGTCTTTAGGAATGAGGCAGTCTTTGAAAAATGTCCTTGGCTTAAGTCCATGAAACTTCTTAATATGGCTGGTGTGCACCCAGCCTTTGCGGTTCTCGAGCTTGACGGCGGTCCTGGTGGTGAGGAGGACAAGACGGGGCTCCTTCCATCGGGGCTCCAGCGGACTTGAACGATCAAAGTTCCTTACAAAGACCATATCACCTGGAACGACCTCATGCGGTTTCACCTCAGTGTTGTCTGGAAATGCAGCGGCAACCTGTGAACGACAAGATTGTAGTGCAGACATCAAGGAGGCAAGGTAATCTGTCAGCATATTACTGGAAACATCTGTAAACTTTCGGGGCATAGGTGTACCCCACATATTTGGAGGGCGGCCGAATACGACCTCGTACGGGGACAGACCTGATCTGGAATGTGCAACCATTCTCATGTAAAACAGAGCAACTGGCAGAGCTACTAGCCAGTCTACACCTTTTTCTCTACATACTTTAGCAATGCGGATCTTTAAAGTCTGGTTATGTCTCTCTACGAGACCGGCTGCTTCAGGATGGCGTACACAATGGAACTTCCACTGGTACCCTAACAGAAGGGAAACTTGTTTCATGAGCTCGGATGAGAATGGCTGGCCGTTATCTGAATACACGACCTTAGGTAATCCGTAGCGGGGAAAGAACTCACGAACCAACTGCCTGGCAGTGGTCGCAGCTGTGTAATCTGGGACTGGATATGCTTCTGTCCACCTGGACAAAGCACATACAACTACAAGGACATACTTGAAACCTCGACATCGCTCCATCTGAATATAATCCATCTGGATGACTTCAAAAGGGTGGTCAGGAGGTTGGAAACCACCTTGTTCCACCGGGACACTTTTACCTGGATTGAACTGACAACAGATCATGCAGGTACGGACTTTCTGCTTGGCTGCTGCTCGTAAATGCTTGTTGAACCAAAGGTTCTGGATACTGTCTAACATAGCTTTTTCTCCTAAATGTGCTGGACTATGTGCGGTGTTAATAATGACTTGAACCATAGAGTCAGGGAGAAACCATGTGGCTTTTCCCTTCGTTAACCATCCTTGATCTGTCTGGACCCCTCCTTGTTCGGACCATTTCTTGATTTCATCAGGAGTAGCATGTGACTGTATATCTATGACATCTTGTGTAGGGTCCTTAACTGTCATACAAGTAGTCTGTTCTGGAATATGTGTCAGTGTTGTGTTAACTAGAATGTCTGGAATCTGAGCTGTAAGCTTGGCTGTTCGATCTGCTAGATCGTTACCTTGGGAAATGATGTCAGTGACTTTCGTATGTGCTTTGCACTTCATGATAGCGATAGCTGTCGGTAAATGTATTGCATCTATCAGAGCTTGAATGAGGAGACCATGCTGAATCTTGGTTCCATGAGAAGTCATGAAACCTCTCTCTTGCCAGAGTACTCCAAAGTCGTGTACGACTCCGAATGCATAACGTGAATCTGTGTATATGTTAACTTTCAGGTTCTTGGCACGTATGCAGGCTTGGGTCAGAGCGACTAGCTCTGCTGCTTGAGCAGACAGGGTGTCAATACGGTGTGTTTCTATAACTTCGGTGTCAGTAGTCACTGCATACGCGGCTACTAATTCTCCTGTACTTGTTCTCATACATGAACCATCCACATAAAGTGTCAGGTCGGGATCAGGTAATGCAATATCTGTCAAGTCTTGTCTTGGCTTTGTCATAGTGTTAACAACTTCCACACAGTCATGTGTGGCAGGATTTGAAGTAACTGACGGTAACAGTGTAGCTGGATTTAAAATGTTGCAGCGTCTGATTTCTATGTGTGGCTGGAATAGTGTCAGTTCATAACCTGTTAAACGTGCAATTGTCAAGTGCTGAGTCTGGGTTCGGTTTAAAAGAACTTCCACGGAGTGTGGGACTTGTACTGTCAGGGAGTGTCCTAATACTATGGAATCACTTTGTCTGATAGCTAGTGCTGTGGCTGCAACTGACTTGAGGCACGCAGGCAGAGCCTGGGCTACTGGATCTAATGTGCTGGAAAAATAAGCACAGGGCTTGTATTGTCCTGCTTGATCTTGTGTGAGAACAGATAATGCAGTACCATCACGTTCTGTAACAAAAAGTGTAAAAGGCTTACTGTAGTTCGGTGTGGCTAGAACGGGTGCTTGACATAAAGCTTTCTTTAACTTATTAAAAACAAGTGTATGTTCCTGGGTCCAAGGGAGGACAGACGATACGGCTGCCTCCTGTGTTGTTAACTGTATCAGTGGCTTGGCTAGAAATGCATACTGAGGAATCCATTGTCTGCAGTAAGAAGTGAGGCCGATAAAAGCTCGTACCTCCTTCTGAGTCTTGGGCTGTGGAAGACATGCTATTAACTGGATACGGTCAGGTGTCAACTGCCTACCCCTCTTGGACAGTAAGTGTCCCAAGTAGACCACTTGCTGGACACAGAATTGTAATTTGGAAGGGGACACCTTGTGCCCCATCTCGGCCAGAAAATACAGGACTGTAAGTGACGCACGTTCGCAGTCACGTTCAGAACGGGCTGTGATCAGTAGATCATCAACATACTGGAGCAGGGCAGTGTCAGCTGGCATGTGAATATTGTCTAGTTGTCTCTTAAGTGCTTGACTGTAAATGCTAGGACTTTCTGTGAAACCTTGAGGAGCTCGTGTAAATTTATAGCTCCTTCCATTTAAACAGAATCCGAAAAGGAACTGGCTGTCTGGATGAATGGGGACACTGAAAAATGCGTTCTTGAGATCGATAACTGTAAAGAATGTGGCTTCAGAATCAATAGCTGTCAAGAGGGAAGAAATATCGGGAACCACTGGGTACTGGGGTATGATACATTTATTAAGTTCTCGAAGGTCAATCACTAATCGATAAACTGGAGGTGCATTTGGATCAGTACGTTTCAGAATTGGAATGATAGGAGAATTACATACATTGGAGTCAGTTTCTACAACCACTCCTTGGGCAATGAGCTCGTCAATAATTTTGGATAAGGCTGCTACAGCCTCAGGTGGCAATTTGTACTGTCGGATTCGTGGTAATACAAAGCCTTGTTTCAGAGTCACACGATGGGGTGTGATATGCATACAACCTACATCAGTTGGACCTTGCGCCCATAAATGCTGTGGTACATTCAATAATCTTGGATCAAAATCACGTAATACATAATGACCTTTAAAATCTCTCAAGAACAGACGTACTCCTTCTGGAGAGCAGCATATAACTGCTCCTAATTCTTTTAGTGTTTTAATGCCTAACAAATTTTCTGGACAAGATTTCGTTAGTAACAAATCTGTAGTTCGGGACAATGGACCAACTTCTAGAGTTACTGGTTTCGATATTTCATTAACAATAGGCTTTCCTGAAAATCCAAGGGAAACATTTCTAGAGCCTGAGAGCGGAGCCCCTGGAACCTCGTCATGACTGATGGTAGTCCTACTTGCCCCTGTATCAATCAGAAACTTTCTGTCTTTCCCCAATACTTGACTGTGTACATAGGGACCCTCTTGATCTACAGGTATCTCGATGAGAGGCAAGCCTACCTCCCTCTCTAGGCTGTTTCATGAATACGGCTGATAATCTGGATACTCGGACTGTGCATACTGATACATCTGCTGTGTAACGTGTTGTGTTGCAGCGATAGGCTGCGGTACTGTAACTGTCTGTTGTGCATTCTGTGGTGGCTGGGAAGTCTGTGAAACTTGTTCTTGTCTAGGCGGACGTGGTCTTTCTTTAGTCTTACCAGTAGCTATGTTGTGTTTCAGAACTGCACATTCACTTATAAAATGACCGGGCTGTTTACAATAATTGCAGGTCCCTTTAACGGGAACTGCAGGATGACTGGCTGGATTCGTACCCCTCTTCTGACTGTCTTGGGGAACAGATTGCGCAACTAATACTTTCATTTTCGTGTCTTTCATACGTCTCCTTTCGTGTTCTTGTTCTTCCCTGATTCTGTTCTGGTGGTACTGGAGCATTTGGAGCATCTGTGACGGAGTATTAGCTTGCCAGGTACTTTCGACTTTCAATACTCGATTTTTAACTTGTGGACTTGAATTCTCGACTAGTTTCGTGACAAAAAGATGAGGGTACGATTCACTACTTGTTTTCAGACCACTATTAATAATAAAACATTTCTCAAATCTAGAATAGAAATCACTAGTATCTTCGTCTTGTTTCTGTTTACAGGCTGAGATGGCATCCCAGTCTTCCTTTTTCGTGGCTAGTAATCTTGGCAAAACTTGTATCAATAACTCGGGCAATTCTTTAGCTTTATCCCCAAGACCGGTACCTGGTACTCGTGTATTATCTTCAGCTTCTAGAGCTGTCCAATCTATCTTTTTCTCTCCCACCTCCCATTCTTTTTCTTTGAGTTTTTCATATATGCCCGCAGGCAACAGGACCTTTAACATTTTAATGATATCTGGATACGTGTATTCTCCCATACGGAGCATGTCTTTTAATTCACGGTGGAACCCTGCTGGATCTTTGTCATGACAGGGAATTAACTTCTTCATTTCTAAGAGTTCCATCTTTGTAATAGGGGTGTAAACAAATACTCGTTCTAGACCACCACCCTCTTTCTTGACTGGATGTACTTCTCGTAACGGATTCTGTCTGTCTATGTAGAATGATTTACTTTCTGGGGGTGAGACGTGAACAAAATGTGGATTCAGGAACGTTCGGTATTTGTGGCGCTGTTCTAGAATGACACTAATTAAATCGGTACCTAGACCTTTCCATCTGTACTGGAGTAACTCGTTTAATACATCATGTAGAGGACCTGGATCGGAATGCTGATCCTCATACAGTGTGATGAGGTGCTGGATCATATACATACCCACCAGTCGCTGTTCGGCTGGGGGCAGTTTCAGAAACGTTTGAGCCACTATTTCGTCAGGAAAAGTGGTAGAATCAGTAGTCCACCGGACTGCTGATCGGGCTAGTTCTTGTTCATGCATGGTACTGAGCTCGCTATAACCTATTCGCGATTTCAGAATATGATCGGTAGCCTGGAATACTTGTTCCAGAGAACACTGTTCTGGTGCTGGAGAGGGAAAAACTTTCTTGTAGTCTAGGCGTGAATATCGGTCGGAAAGTCTAGTTCTACCTACATACGCTATTCTGTCGGGATTCTCGCTGTCTACCTCTTCACTGGAAGAGTCATTCTCTTTCTCGGTTGCTCTACTTACCCTCTCTTTCTCATGTATACTTACAATTTCTTTACGTATTTTCCTGTACATACTCTCTACACAACCTTGTGTCTTGTGTTTTCCCTCTGCTATATTGTCACTCCACCTGGTCAGGACTTTCATTTCTTCCTTGTCTTTATCAGGATAATCTTGTTCTCTTATTCAACAGTTAATCAGAAACTTTAAAATCATGAGCTGAGTCTCGACTTTTCTTTGAACCATGGCTTCGTGAATGCTTTCTGGATTCACTCCTGTACGGATAAAACGATATATTCTGTCTAGATGTTCTTTCATATCGGGCAGGGTGTCCAAATAGCTGGCAACCCGTCTTAAACGTAATGAATATATGACCATGTGATCATCGCCTGGAACTGGATCATATCGACATTCAGTAAGGTTTCGCTTGAGATCTGCGTATGTAGTCACTTTTGGCGTACGCTGTAACGCTAGTTCATGTAGCGTCATACGTCTTGGTTGAGGCGGGGTACGAGGAGAACCTCCCCCTGCGGCTCCTAAACTAGAATCGTCGGGGAATATTGTACGGGCTGGTAGAGTGACTGGCAAAGCGGGTACATGTACTATGGGCTGGGCCGGGGGTGCTGTAACATTATCTGGACCAACGGGACCAGCGGCTGGAGGAACAGGAATTACATTATTTACGGGAGCAGGCGGGACAGGATTTGCATATTCTGGGACTGTGTCGTCCAAATAGGACGAAAGAAAAATATCAGCTGCGGTCGGTTTATGACCAATGGCGGTGGAAAATTACAGGATGCTTCCGGGGTTGCTTTTGGCAAGCCCTCAGCAAGAAGAGGATACATACCCTTAATAAGGGCATTTCTCTGTCTGTCTGACTGTTCTGCTCTAACTCGTTCACCTTCTTCGATTAATTCCCTTTCTTGGGTTTTCTCTGCGGATTCCCTACTTAATTCTGTTTTTCTGAATTCTTTTTCGGTTCTTTTATGAGATTCTTTGCGCCATAACTCGATGGCATCTTTCTGGGACTGTCTGGCTTTCTTTTTCCATAATGCTTCTTCTACTCGCATGGTGCACTCGGCATCCCATGTACCTGATACAGGCCATCTATATTTCTCTTCGAGATCTTTGGTGTAATCAGACCATAAGTCTAGATATATTATGGCATCTAAGCCATGCTTGTGATACATAAAATGTCCTGGACTGTCCCTAGGGGGGACAGGGACTGCTTCTTCAAGCAACCCTTTTCTGGTCTTTAACTGACGTAACTTGGAAAACAGAGGCATCCCGGTAATACACTTGGAATACAATACACAATAATCACAGTAATAACACAGCAAACAAAACTTTCATACCACGACATAAAAATACATGAATAACAGTTCGAACAGAAATACTACCTGATACACTGAAAACAGAACGCATGAATTTCTTGAGAACTGAACTTACTAGAAATACTGGATGCACTGCTAAAACAGTACAGAACATACCGGTCCCATAAAGAGACACGTCTGGACCCGTACCCACCTAAGTGGATACTTCGTGCTGGATCTGTGTACCCAAACCCATCGGACCAGGAGCAAACTAATGCTCCTGTCTAGATACCCCCCTGTGACGGTACTCACCGGGAAAGCAAAAACTGGAAGGCCTCGGACTGGACTGGACTGGACTGGACCACTACGACGTCGGACTACGAACTTCGGAAACTTCGGTTACAGGTGGGCCTCCAGATACTTCGGACCTTGCACTCTCGGCTTGGGCTCTGGTCGGGACTCGCCGCGTTCCTCACCGCCTCGTCTGGATGCTGGACCGCAACCTCCGTCTCCTCCGTGGGCCTGAGGGATACTTGAAGCAGAAATATCTGCACGTGCACGGTATGGTTCCGTCACGGCTGCAGAGGGTCAGGGGGCCTGCGTGGCTTCGCCGGCGCGTGGGGAAAGGGCAAGTCCCTATTCGGGCGCCATTATGTGGTAAATAAATAATTAATTACCGGTACTATTTTTGACAAGATATAACTAGAACAGATAGCTCAATAAATAAGAGGCAGGATCCGATGTATCCGAGTCAGAAGGATTTTATTCAGGCAAAAAGGAAGGGACTGGAACGGGACAGCCTGAAATAAAATAGTAAGGAAGACAAGAAGGCAGCTGCCGGGGGCAGGGAAAATGGCAGGGATGGCATGAGCAATTGGGCAATGGGAATGGGACAATTGGGGGTCTTTTAGTAACAGTGCACAGTATATATACTAAAACAATTACATTACATTCAATACAGTAGGCGTAGCAGTAGGCGTAACTTGTAGCAGTTGCGAAAGATAAGAGTGAAATGGGTGGAGGAAGAAGGCGTGAACAGGGCGTATACATAGACATGTGGTGTAAACGTCACAGAAGTGTCATGAATGGGGCGGAAACATGGAGGGGGCTACTCGAGCAGCTGGGACCTTTAACCTAGTGGTGCGCGCAAACGGGCAATGACGTATTACCAGGGAGAACTGGGGGCTATGACTTCTGCGCTAGAAGAGGAGACTAAAGTCTGCGGTGTCAGAACGACATGTACCTATATCATATCTGGTATCTGGTGTTTGGAGTACATGTTGATAGAATCCAAAAGTTATCAGGGTAAAGGCTACTTGACACTAAGACTGGAGCATGCATTATTCTATATGTATTGCGTGTGCTAGGAATATTCTATGAATATTAATACAGTATTTCTCTTACATGGAGACAGAAAGGCTAGACCCTGGCTGAAACTATTGATGCGATTCAGTAGCTTAGGAATGCAGAAAAGGAGGGCTGGACTGATAACTAGAAGCATAACATACTCTTGGCAGACAGGCAGGCAGAGCCAGGCCGGGCCGGGCACTGTGCGGCAGGAAGTAAGCGAAAGGTCAGGGATGCAGGTGGGGGCTGCATCGCTCCTCGGAGAGGGTTCAGAAAACAGGAGCTTGAATCTGGTGTCCGGGCCCTTTTGAGGCCTAGAAACGGGGACATTTTACTGAATTAACGTGCACACTGTAAAACGTGGCAACATAGGCCTAATACTCGTTGCTTTCACGAGAACTGGAAACTGGCATACTAGAGTTGGACACAACTATGATTGCGTCTTTAATCGATCATAGGGGGATACATGCATATCGATCATGCACATATAGCATAATATGGGGAACACGTAGGCACATACAACATGGCAAAATTTACTTTTCCACAAATCGGTAAATGTAGCCCCCTACATACCAAAAACCCATTTACCGGTCGGTAACGGCCGAAATAGGCCGTTACCGGTCGGTAAATGGCTCCTACATCTGGCCCCAAGTACCTTGTCTTTATTGTGGAGAAGGCACACCGTTCGCTTAAAAAGCCCCCCGCCGGGTCACCAGATCATCCCATTGCCTCAAGAGTACTAAACTACAGCAATCGAGACTTGGTCCTGAATTTGGCCCATGAACACTAGAAGATTCAATACCAGGAAAACATACTTTCTTTTACCCAGACTTTACTCTCTCCAGGCCTGCCAAGAGACTCCTACAACAGGTGGAAATTCCCTACACCCTTCTCTATCTGCCAAACTGCACATCCCATTGGGCACTTTTTTACTGACACCAAATAGGCTCAAAATCTTGCCAAACATATCACTGCCAAAAAGCCTTCACCCAGAGGTTTGCAGCTTAGCCCAAGCAAGGAGTCCCTTGGCGACAATGACTAACCATTTGACCTACCGGTGCCTGTGGGGTGCCAGACCCCCTGGGTGGATCGGTGGGGACCGCTGAACATGCTCACTTGACACCTACAACCTTGGGCCGTACCATTTGGCTGGGCTCCTAAGGAAGCCAATCTGTCCACAAATATGCCAGACAGTAATGGTGTGCCCGCTGTCTAACCCTTGGGTTATAACACCCATTCAGTCACCCTGCCATACCTTGGCTGGGTCACTGCCTCGGCTCCTCTACGCTTCCAGGGATGTTTTCTAGACTCTTTGTTATGTTCATGTTGGGATATTGGGGTGGGAGGAGGGAGGAGGGGTTGTCATATTCAAACATGTTGGGGGGTTGGACTGGGAGGAGAGTGGGATTGGGTTGCTATCTGTAACTGTTTAATGTTCCTTTGTTCCCTTTTCTGGCCCCATACATGGGTTGTGTCTCCTTCCCTACCCTTCTGCACAGCACACCCTTCTTGGCTGACTCTGATCTTCCCCAAGCACTCTTACTTCTTAGCATTATGACAACAACCTAATGTTTTATCTGAAACATCTGCAGGCTCAATGACCGCAGGAAAGCTTTCTTGGTAGATGCATATCTCACCAGACACCAAGTGGATGTTTGCTTCTTTCAAGAGCTCTACCTTACACACTCCTCTGCCCCATGGCGGCGTGCCTGGTGGTGCGGCGAATCCTATACTTCCCAATACTCTGGCTACACCAGAGGCGTAGCCATCCTACTACGCAGTGGCATACAATGTCAATTGCGATGCACCATTTGCAACGACTACATCCCCCTTGCGGGCACTCTACATAGAAAACCCAGTTTATGGCCTCAACACCGATGACTCTGGGTTTTTCTTGGAGATTTGGTTGATAACCAGCCTCGGCCTGGTGGCAATACTGTGGGGTGGTGGCTTTAATGTGATACTGGACAATCAATTGGACTGATCAGGGTTTCCCAACGCCTCCATGCCAGCACTGCATTGACACTTAGCACAATAATCCTCAACAACCATCTTTAAGACATTTGGAGATAATCACACACGGATAGCGCAGAGGGCATATGTATTACAGCACATCACAACAAATGGTCCAGTATATATTATTGGTTGTTCTCCCAAGATGTCCAGACTGGTTTGAAAGTAACACATCTGCCCCGGACTTTCTCTGACCATGACCCCATCCTGCTGGAGCTCCTCATTCCCCAGAAGGTCCCCAGCACTGTTCTCCTGTCGCTTGCCCGCAGGGGCATTGTGGGACGCTGCTTTCCGCGAGTCAGTCCGAAAGGAAATGGTGGAGTACTTTGCTCATAATGAGGACTTAGTGGATTCTCCGTCCATCCTTTGCAAAGCCCTAAAGGAGGTACGTGTATCGTGAAACAATCCGGTGTATTAAAGGCCATGTGAGGGAGACTTGCACAACCAGAACTTTATATTCACATTCTTGAGATAGAATATTTCTACTTTAAAAAGACAAATTGGCAACTATCAGGAACAAACTGATAGAATTTTGCAGAAGAAGCAGTTCGAGAGACTAACTTCTGGAACCATGACGCATAATCCCGCCACTACGGGGAGGGAGGCTGCCCAGGGACGACCCTAACCAATATGCTCCACAAACAGGCTGCATCTACCTGTGTGGTGGAGCTGTTGGATGACAATTTAGAACTTCAATCCACCCCCTCGGGGCTTTTGAGTATGATGACCTCCATGCACACTAAACTTTACACCGCCGATTCTATTCACAACGAGAGCTAACTGCTTGCCTGTCTGAATACGATCTAACTATTTTGGCTAGACCGGGCCCACCTGGCCCACCTAGACTCCCTGTTCACCATGGGAGAGATAGTACAGGGTATCCAAAGCCTTCTGGTTTACAAAGCACCTGGTCTGGATGGCTTAACCACCCCCTTTTTTATAAAGAATATTCATTGATTCTTGCACCTCACATACTCTCCATGTTTCAAGAATCTCTCGATAAAAGCTCCCTGCCACCGTCCCTCAGAGAGACCGTCATTGTGATGCTTTTCAAGCCAGATAAATCTGCCTCTCATTGTGACTCCTACAGGCCACTTTCTGTGATCAATGTGGATAACAAGATTTCCACCAAACTCTTGGTGACCCGCCTCCTTCCTCTACTGCCTACGCTAGTGAGACCAGATCAATCTGGGTTTATTCCGGCTGCTCCACATCACACAAAAATCCGTACCATCTTTATGGTTATAAACCATCTTCACCCTCAGGTGTCGGCAGGGGCCGCCCTACTTGATGCCACGAAGGCTTTTGATTCGCTGGATGGTCCTCTCTTTTCCCACTTCTTGCACATTTTGGACTCATCTTTCGTTTTCTCTGTCAGATATGACTCCTCTACACTTTTTCCATTGCCAGCGTACCACTTAGCGGTGTGATATCCGGCCCGTTCTCGGTCACTCACTATACATGCCAGTCGCTAATTCTATTTGCCATGGAAATGGAGCCCCTGGTATCGCATATTATCGCAACACCATGCCCACTGGGGCCGTGGCTTTACCACTAGGGAGCTGATAGTTTCCATGTATGCAGAAAATGTCACCCTATATGTCTCCAGGCCCCAGGAGAACCTCTTTCCATTGACCCATGAGGTCATACGATTTGGAGGCTTTTCAGGCAAACAGGTCTATTTATCCAAGTCAATACTATTTCTCCTTACAGAAGGCAGCCAACACTTCACTACAGAATACCCGCTGAAGTGGGCATCCAATCCAGTATGCTATTTGCGCATCTGGCTTAGTCGCGATCCAGATGAACTCTGGAAGGCCAGTTATGGCTGTGCTGTCATGTGGCCAGAAGACAGAGTACCAATAGGGGCTTGGCGACTGCGGTCACTCTCAGGTCGGATAGCAATAGCAAAAATTATTATTCTACTGAAGTTTCTTTATCTTTTCCCTTATGCGTTTATTTCCCTTATGGCTATTTTCATAAGGCATCTGAGATCTAACCTCATAGCATTGGTTTGGGCTAGCAAGCACCTCCACGTTTTATGGGAGCTTCTCACCTTGCCACTTGCTCAGAGTGTTCAGGCCATTCCAGCCTTATACTGCATTTGCAACCGACTGTGCGATGCGATGGCCCCTGCCCACCGTTCTTTATCCACCTAACAAGGTGTAAAGGACAGATATAGACACTGTGAAGTGCATGAGCTGGGCATAGGATGGCGTGTGAAAAAGCGCAGGACTCCCCTGCCTTTATACTACCTCTGTGCCCCATGAGCGAAACCCCCATTTACCACCCCTGCAAGTAAGGGAGCTAGGGCATGGTCACGTGGATGAGGCCTTATAACATTCTCAGACCCTTATCCGGGAGACACTTTTATAGCAACGTTTGAGGCCACTGCACCCACACCTCCCACCACTTTAGAAAAATTCCCCTACTATCAACTTTATGTGGCTGGCGCACACTTCACAACACGTTCCCAGCTTCCCCTCTACATTCCAGGCTTCAGAACACATTCTCACTAATCCACCACTGTGTAAACTAGCCTCCTGCCTATATTCCATCATGCAACGCCCTTCACCAATCACAACACTGACAGTGCGAATAGCGTGGAAGGCTGACACAGAGCCCCCTATTACAGATACCCAGTGGTCCTATTTCTGGGCTCAGATGGAGACACTTTCACCCAACTAAAGGTTAAGATTTTTTTACACTTTAAATTCCTACATCGCCTGTACCGTACTCCCGTACAGCTCTCTAGAATGGGGTTGGTCGCCTACCAGCAGTGCCTCTTGTGCACTTCCTCACAGATCTCCTTTATACACCTAACCTGGCACTGTCCAAAGGTTGCTGAATTTTGGGAGGAAGTTTTCTTTACCATTCGTACCATCACTGGACACTTACCCCTCCGCAGCCTGCTGGTAGGCTGACTGGGTTATGTCAAAGACGTTCCAGCCTGTCAAAGACGTTCCAGCCTTTGACTGCTGGCTCACAGCAATTCTTCTCATGGCCGAATGGAGAGTGACCATGAATTAGGGCCGGCGACCTGCTCCTACAGTCAATATTTGGCTATAGAATGTTACGTATAGCCATGAGCAGCTCTCTCACTACTGGGAACTGATGCTATTATGATCCCACCCGAAACACATATTGGAACCTTTTCAGTCATACATGTGCCAGGAGAATCTCACTCCGAGATTACCACTGATCACTCTGGGTCCTAAATGCTTCTTCAACTAGTCTAGGAGTGATAGCGCCATTGGTGGATCCTGTTGTCTGTTGTACACCCACCTGGCATTCTGTGCTCCTTTGTATCTCTGTAACATGTTGTAGCATGTAACTATATTCATGCTGGTTGTTAGTCCTGTATTCACAATGTTTTGACTGACTTAAGTGGGGATATCAGGTAGGACAGTGGTAACCTTCTACACTATTGTGAAATTGCGTGAACTTCTCCCCTTTTCCGTTACCCTGTTCCCCCGGCCACTCCCTCCCTGGAACCACTTTCTTTTCTCCTTTCAAACTGTTGTAGAGGTGTCACTGTTTTTCTTTTGACTTAAATGCCAATTAAAATAAATAATTAAAAATAAACATTAAAGGATTAGCATGATTATTGATTCAGTGAGCTAAGAGGAGTGAAGAGGAGGGTAGACTTTTCTGAGCAAGGATAATTGGAAATTAGGGCTTTTAAGCACCAAATTTATCTGCAAACAGAAGGATCTTTTGATACGGAATATGGTTCCTAGATGTTTCGATTTTGTCATCTGTTACGGAGATGAACCCAAAACCTCATGCCACATGAAATGTATGGTTGGGTTTGAGTTGGCCTGTTGTGTAAGATGAGGACCTCAATTTTGTCCCCAGTTTGACAAAGAAAGCTCTTCCTTAAGCATAAGAAACAATATTTTGCTGTGGTCAGACAGGTTTCTCTTTGATCAAAGAATTTTTTGTGAATCATTGGCATAGAAATGGAGCTGGTAGGTATTCATCTGAGCAAGAGGGCACATAGAGCATTGAATAAAAGAAGTGACACCTATGAATCAGTTCAGTTTGAATCCTTATTGGAAATAGATAGCCATAAAAGTACAATCATATTAAATTTAAAAACAAATTTAAGAAAAGCAGATACAATCACAAATTTAAAATCAATTCATTTCTTGCGTTATATCAAGGTATATTCTCACATTAATAGACTTCAATATAAACATGTTATCATTATAGCATAGAGGAAGATCGTCTACAAGGTTCAAATCAATGTAATTTTCTTTTACACTATAGCTGGATGCTTTTCCTCACATTGATCGATTTCAAGATGAACAGGGCAACATTATAGCATACCAGAGGATCACCTAGTGTCACCAGGAATTTCATTGCTACTTTATGTGACCTAATAATATGGGCGACAAACAATGGTTTAAGATAAAAGCACCTAAAATTATGATAAAAGTTATAGAACAACATAAAGTGCAATGTGCTTTGTTTACTTTTGTTATTGCAAGGACATAGTTCCATGTCAGATGCATGAGTCCTCATTTTTGGAAATGCAACAAGGTGATGAACAATGTCACATCTCAATCTTAATAGCATAAAGCGGTGCTGGACATAGGTCTCATATGACACGTAATTATTAGTACCCTCCTCTAAGCTATACGATTTGTACAGGGTGACAGTAGATTAGTTCTGCTCAGCCTTTGATCTCAAGTCCATCCGATACTGTAAATAGGAGTCCCTAATCTCCTTCTTTGCATGGGACAATATTTTTGATGTCTCTGACCATACTGATCTCTTAAAAAAAAATTCTAAAGTGGAGTTAATATATAATAACCATGGAATTTTTGATGCATCCTACAAATTGAGGCAATCTAAAATATTTGATTTGGTAAGAGCCGTTTCTTCTTTTTTCCAAAATGAGGTCCACAATAACAGACGTCTGGCCAATAAAAGGTCTTCTAAAGACTGGAGCCCCACCTCGTGATGTACAATAGAATTTGAAGCAGATGGCGGTAAATATATTAAATGTTTTAGGAAACAATTTTCTTGCGTTTGCAGAACCAAGCTCTTTACGTAGCCCCAAAGACCTGCCCCATAAAGAGCTATACTTGCTCCTTTTGCTTTATATAGCTACCATCTCGTTAACAGCCCTATTCCCTAATTTGGAATAAAATTTCGAAATCTCTTGGATTGCCCTGCTCATTTTAGCTCTAGTAATTGAAATTTGTTGGGACCAGAAGCCATTGCCCAAAAATAAAATGCCAAGATAGCAAAATGAATTAACTGTATTAATTGGGGTACTGTCAATAAAAAAAGTTTTGCGGAGTTTTGGTTTCGGCCCACAGACAATGATAAATGTTATTGATTTTTTAATTACAATTTTCCTTTGTGTCATAAATGTTGAGAACGCATTCATCAGTCTCTGGAGGCCTACTGGGCTTCTTGCTAAAAGTACAGCGTCGTCCCCATATAATAAAATGGGTATCGGACGACCTGCCACCCTTGGGGCATCGGCCTGTATTGTCTGTAGATAATTATCTACCCCATTAATAAAACAAGAGAATAAAATTGGTGCTAACAAACATCCCCCCCACTTTAAATTTGGATAAAAATTCCTCCTGGGTGCCAAAAGGAACTTGGCTTGTTAGGTTTTCGTATAAACGAGAGAGAAGCCCAATAATCGCCCTTGGTGCTCCCATAGAAATCAGGGTTGACCAGAGTAAATTATGATCGACTAGATCAAATGCACTACTTAAATCGGCAAAGCATAGATATAGGGTACTTGCCTTTACCCTAGTATACTTGCCGATAAGTAGCTCTGGATTAGTGCATTGCTCTATAGTCCCAAGTTGTTTCCTGAACCCAAAATCCACTAAGGTTAAAACCGAGTACTCCAGTGCCCATTCCTCGAGTCTTAACAGCAATACTCTGCTCATCACTTTCAAGGCAGTGTCTAAAAGTGAAATGGGGCAATAGTTTTTAGGATCTGTTCTATCCCCTTTTTTAAACATCGGTGTGATGATTGAATCTCCCTATGTCTGTGGAATTATGTCAGTGACGGCTGAACTAAACGCTCTCGTTAGGATGGGTCCCCATAGGGAAGATTTAAACACATGAACTGGGACACCTATGAGTCATGCGATACTCCACAGTGGATTGGATTTTAGATTGATTTTGAAGAGCTGATCCTAACTTAATGCTTTCTATTTGTCTGGAAATAGCGTGTTCTGTTAAGGATAGATCCTAACATACGATCCAGTCCTTAAGGCATTGTAAAATGATCTGGTGGTCCTCATCGGCTCAACAACGAGGAGGATGAGTTGTTTGTGTCCAGAGCTGATAGGATAGTTTCTGTTTTTTTTAGTACTAAATCTAATCCTCTTCCTAATGTGAATCCTGATTTAATAATATACAGGTGTTTATTGATTCCAGCTGATCTTGGTGTTATTCAATGATCTCCCTTTCCATTATCTTGCTAACGGATATAAGATTATAGATTGATCTAAAGTTGGCTAAAATAGAGGGGCTTGCTCAAGGATGTGTTTTTGGTAAATGTGTAATAACCTCATCTTCAAACTGAACTGTAAAGGTTCCCTGTCGGACAGAGAGCTTTGATCACTTCAACAACTTATGGCACCAATGAGAGGAAACATTCTTTGATCCATCATGTTGCAGCAGGGTGAATCAGAACATTTGATGTTTGTACCTATGTTGCTGAACCTACAGCTTGATTCAGTGTCACGGGAATGAACTGCATAATGTTGTGGTAATCATGGAGAAAGTCAGAAAAGGGTAAATTGGTGGATTTGGGGCCCTGATAAAGTTTTCATGAACTTTTCATATCTTTGACTTGATAATGATGTAGCACAGCTAAGATGATGGCATGGGTTTGTTTTCCAAGTTATCAAGAGAAGAAATTTCCCAGAAAAGTTTTAAAAGATGGAACTACTCTCTTTAGAGGATATAAGTGTGCATTGACCAGGATAATATTCTTTTTTACTCATAACATTTGTGTGATAACCTCTCATGTGGGTATGGGGGGGAAGAGAGTGCTAAGGAAAAAAAGGTGACAACAGGCTGAGGCTGCTTTGAGTGCATACCTTCTCTGTTGTTCCCTCTGCTCAGGTCTCAGCACATCTTCCTGCTGCCTGTGGATGGCTGAATTGGGAATAAATTATATTGTTGTACTGTGGGGCTTTACTAGCTGCTAAATCTGTGTCCTAGAGAGCCGTTTTTGCTGGAGTTGTCAAAATTGCTGCAAAAAAGGTGAGTGTGTCCCTCAGCAGGCACGGGGAATGCTCAGTCCCGGTCAGCATAATAGCACGCTGCAACCCTGCAAGCCCGCAGGAAGGCTCAGAGCAGCAACCGGCTCCCTCACAAATTTGTCAGCTAGTTCTGACACTCCCTGCAAACCAATCTGGACTGCTTGCTGGTGTGGGTGCTGTGCTCGAGACTGTTCTCTCCTCCACTGCTATCTCACAAATAGCCGGGCTGCTGTTGGATGCTATCAGGGTGAGTGAGATGGAGCTGTGTGGACAACTGACTTCACCTGCTTTTTCAGAGCATACTACTGCACCACTCGGGCGAGCTGCCTCGCTGCATGGTCGGGACGCTACCCATGCTGAAGATCTATATCAAGAGAAAAATGTTGCCCTTTGATCTGATGCATCTTTTACTAATCCTTTGGTGCTTCACGACCACTTAGCTAGAGTACACTCTACTCAGTTAACCCTAGCTTTGACACCACTATTAGAGCATCCAGAACAACAGGTCACAAGTAAAGCAACTAGTAACTCTCAGGACTCCTTCCTTGGAAACTGGGGCCTCTGCTCATAAAACCGCCCCTTCTCTGGAGGTTGGTAAAACAAATGAACTGCTCAGCTCTCTTATACGACTGTATTGCAAAAGTGGGATCCACGCTACAAGGCCAGCCTAAATCAGGCACATGTGAAACGATAAAGGAGATGAATACCTCCGCTGCTGGTAGAGAGCTGGGTACCCTTGAACAGTCTGCTGGACAGGATGTTGACGGCCATACCAATATCTGTAACTGAGGTATTTAGTGCAGGCATGCTCAGGGCAAGTCCTCCCCTATGGCCGTCAGATTGATAACCTGGAATATCAATCCCAAACAGGGAGCGAGTTAGGGTGCTCTACTCATTTTACTATTGATAGCCCAGAGCTTTTGCCTGACACTATTGTCCAGCTCAACCAAAGCCCTAGCTGTGAAATGTTGAAGCACTATGCCAAGGTTAAGCAGCACATTAGGTATTCCTTGTTGTTTAAGTTTAAACTACCCAGTCCCTTTTTGGTGCAATTGGGGTAAATCTGTCTTGATTGAGGAGAGATATCCTTTGGCTAAAGCAAACACTATCGGATGTGGCTGTGAAAGATTTCTCACTAGCCACCGAGGGCTTCAATCTTCAACAGAAGATGGCTTACACTCAAAGCACCACACTTACTTCAAGGGCAGTCAGAATGCATGAGGGCCAGCTCTCACTGGTTTAATCCAAGTTGGTGGGCCTGGAAAACTGCCAGTGGTGGAATAGTCTTAGGATATCGAGGATCCCCCCCCCCTCTATATGGCCACAGTACAGCACTGTATTGCACTGGAGCTCGTAGCTTAGAGCTTGGTGCTCAGAATCAAGAACCAAGGCCTGTAGCGGGAGAGAGCTGGTGCCAAGTGCTGTGGAAGCCACCGGGGGGCGAGACATGAGGTACATGGAGCGAGGTGTCCTCACCCTCACTCTCCCTCACTCACTCCCACTCACCCCTACTCTCAACCACCCACAGCAACCATAGTCAACCAGAGGCAGCGCTAGGCGTGGGGCCTGGAAAGTTGGGCACAGAAAGCGTCGAGAGAGTGGCAGCCACCTGGCGGCTGCAAAGTGTAGTGCCCAGCAAGATTTGCCTAAGCGACCGAACTAGGTTGGGTGCAGCTTGCAGTCTGTCAGTGTGCTCTGCTCTCCGCCCAGGCTCCGGTTCTGACTCTGCTTGACCCCAAAAACCTCCAAAAAGCCTCCAGCCTTTTTGACCTGGGACCAGGGGATTTTGCCGGGTAGATTCTCTCAGAGAGATTCACCCTTTCAAAACCACCAGGCCAATACCAGCTTCGATCACCAGGCAACCAGGACCATCACTACCGTCAGTACTGCCGGACAGGGGCACTCAGAACCCCCGGAATCTAAGAGCTCAGAGTATAGAACAATCATGCGGACAAGAAATGCGGGTTTGGCCCAGCTTCAAGCTAACTATCGCCCACATATATCCCCAAGACGTCAAAAGTCTAAGATGTTGTACCCTCCAGGTAAAGGATGTGTAAGATCCGGTTCAACCCCCGGGAGGGCCAACAATTGGATGAGCAACCAACTAACTCTTCTCCAATTCTAAGTGCAAAGACTATGAATTTAAATTCAAATTCAAAATAAAATGTAAGTGAACTCAGTGCAAACGGCAACAGGAACAGTCCAAATGGCAATAGTGACATTAAAGCCTATTTTCAACAAACAAGAAAAAAAGGCAAATCAGGCCATCCTGGAAAAATAGTGGACGCACCAAACTTTGAGACATGCATCGAAACGATCGCTAGCACAGCAGCATGCGCCAATATATACGAGACTTTATGTCAAAGATCTCCACTCGAGACTCCACTTTCTCCGTAAATTATCACAGCTGAGGGCAACAGCGCTCAAGTACAAGAGCTCTCACTTGATCAAGGCCAGTTTTGCTCCAACAACTTAGCAAACTGTACAACAGTGTCTGCAAATCGAGACAGCAGAATCATGGAAGCTTACCCCACTACCCTCTCAGAGGCAAGTGGGGAATTTCCCCCTTAACACAACACAATATGGGCAATTGCCCCATTCCTTTGAAGCCTCAGCTGGACCTCTTGGCCTCCTCCTTCATGCCTGCCATGCCCGCCGAGCCCAGAAGTGAGACCTCTCCATCTAAAGGGTGTTAGAAACTCGTCAAACCCAAGCCTCCTTTGATATGCAAACAAGCCATGGCCCGCCAAGCCCAGACGCAAGAGCTCTCCATTTAAAGGGTGTCCTAACTCATCAAACCCAAGCCTCCTTCTGTGCGCAAACGAGCCATGGTTCTCTGGCTCTCCAAAAACTGAAATGGAAACTGTCTTGGTGCCTCAAAAAATAGAGAATCATTTCGCATTGATCAATGAAGCTCTGATCTCAATGGCAAATGCGGCTATATGGAAAGAATATAAGATGGACATAGAAATAAACATACTGCAAACAGTTGCTAGCTTGATCTCAGGATTGTACTTGAAATTGGAACTTTTAAACTCACTGATTCGCAGAGCTCAGGCAAACACGGATGTAAAGGTAGAACAAGATGGCTGTGGGTGCAGCCAAGTTCTCCAGAATTTGAAAAAGCTCCCAGAAATAATGAGCACTTTAGTCACGGACCTTAAGTGCGAGGTCAACAGGCAGATGAACAACATATTCCGCTCTTCCCAACCAAATCCAACTAAGAGCGCAAGTACGAAGGCCCCACAAACAAACGTGAATAAAGCCTTACACGAGCCATCAGGGTCCATGGGAGATCAAATAAACAGAATAAGGACAGAAGACATGCAGCCAACATCTGCCTCACAGCTAAGGCCACAGGTCAATCAGGTTAGACCAGAAAAAATGCAGGAAACTACCAGGCACGAGAGCAACTGCTTCAAAAGCGCTTCTAGCGACAATGACTTGGCCTCTAAGTTCAATTTGCAGTCTGAACCACAACTCGGCTTTAATTCTGATAAAGGCTCTGGAAAGTCAGATGATCTAATACCACCAACTATAGAATGTCAACACCTATCCAGGAAATAAAAGAAAAAATTGAGAGAGCACAACAAGGTGAAACAGAAGGACTTTGGCTTCCTCCAAAAACCAACTGGTAATGATCAAAACACAGATACACAAATGGATGGCACAATTACTAACGACATACCCACTCAGCGCCCCCCAGGAAACCTAACAGAGAACCCGATTAGAAGCTTGAGCAAAACACTTCCAGATCTCAGCGGTCATTTTGTCAGTACACAAGGCCCACAGGCTGAAGAGCCACGTCAAGAACATACCCGGACCTTAACACAGTACGGTCACAAGCAGTTCAAGTAGATAATACCAGCATCAGCAGCACCCAACAAGGATTATCCAAACCTCATGATACAAATAAATCAGTTCTTGCACAGTCAATACTCTTAAAGGAGCCCCAATTTGCAAACTTAGCTAAGAATCAAGGGGAGA
Organism: Lissotriton helveticus; assembly: GCF_964261635.1. Classification (NCBI taxonomy): domain Eukaryota; kingdom Metazoa; phylum Chordata; class Amphibia; order Caudata; family Salamandridae; genus Lissotriton; species Lissotriton helveticus. The sequence continues at coordinate 2,123,305,139 of NC_136059.1, read as the reverse complement.
CGAAAACTATTCAAGCAAGCTCTAGTGACTCTCTACTCCCCCTTGTTCGCATTCCTACACCCAGAAGTGACTCACAACCATGGGCCCCAAGTACAAACTGGACCGGGAAGGCTCTGTCCCCTGTGGGAATCCAACTTGGAATCCTACAGAGCCATTGGATGCACCAATGGCATTTTTTGAACACATTCAGCCCTTCAAAGATCACGCCACAGATCGAGAAAATTTCAGAGTACTGCTATACCCCAAATATAGCTTGCAGGGGAAGTTGGACATCCTCAACAGATCAAACCTTCTGAAGCTTTGCTGAAACATCCTGGGTTTAGACAACATAAAAACAACTCATATCGAGACAGTGGATTTTCCTGGCCCAGGGCCAAATGAACCAAACGAAACAACAGAGATAACTTTCTCCGACCCAGTCATGGGGGATGCCCTGAGGGGATACAAAACACAACTGGACAATTGGGGCATAAAAATCAAGCCCCCGCTTACAATTAAATATCCAATTATCCTGAAAAATAACGTGCTAAGTACATAGCAGGGAGCACAAGAATTGATTGGCCAGAAAAGGCTGAATAGCAAACCTTCGACCCAACCAGTTACTGGAACCATTTTACATTGCTCCATAGGCAGCCCGAAAATGAATTTGTGGAGCAATAGTCCAATCCAAATCATCGCACACGCAGAAGGGGGCAACCACTCCTGTTCGACTAAGGGGAATAGTATTAAAGTTTGGTCCTGGCTCCCACTGGTCTTAAATTCTAGCTCCTAATATCAGGTCATTATCAAACAATCAGTCGATGCTGCCAAAGGCTAGATCCCTTTCAAGCAACGGCCTCATCCAGCATAGAAGCCCCTCAGATAACAACCAAATGATCAACATCATGACTTGGAACGTAGCAGGGATTAACAAGGTTTTGCAAAGTCCATCTGCAGCTACTCTCCTTGCAGGTGCAGATAAATTCTGCACCCAAGAAACATCGGTAACTTAATCTACACCGATAGGGGGGCTATGCGGAATACTTTAAACCCACAGTAAAATGCAATATTTTCGGGAGACCTTCAGGGGAATCTCTATATACATCAAGCATGCTCTGAAAGTACTTTTCACAGTGATAAAGAACCCCTCAGATACGTTTTTTGGCCAGCACTCTGAAGGGTTTGAACACGACAGACGGCCCAATACCAAAACTTTTAATCAATGTTTATTATAATCCCCATGTGCCAGGTCCAAAGGACAAACCTATTCGGTTAATAAATGAGATCGAAATCCTGCTACTGCAGTTTGCCGGTATGGACTCCATCATCCTAGGGGACTTTAACACGCACAACATAAGGCTGAATATTCTTGAAAGGCACCCCAATGGCAACACCGAAGGTTTCAACACCCTGATGCAGGCATATAATCTGGCAACGGCACACTCTCTAACCATAAAGGTTAACTCAGGGTCATTCATAACACCCACTTACAACAACTGGACCACAATAGACTATATCTAACTGAGTGAGAGACTACAAAAAACATATGTCAAATTATGCAGTTCAACCACGGAATGAAAGTGACCATACCACCCTAAACCTGCAATTATCCATGACAGCGAAAACCCGCTACACTCTTCACTGTGTCAGGGCAACAAAGGGAGAAGAAGTGCACAGACTCCTTAGAAGAATCAAATGGGGGCCGCTCCCAAGTCATAAACTTGTTTCATGGAAATTAACATGGAAAGGCTGGCAGACCGGTCTCAACAACAAGGGCATCACAGGGGAATGGGGCACACTTGCCTATGATTAGCATCTCTGCTCTGGGGAGCATTATACACAGGACCAATATAAACCCTGCACACACTATGGGATATCAACCAGCAATTAAGGAATGCTCCAAAAATACTATACTTCAAACGCAGGGCCTATTGGGCAACTGGGTCCGTTTCTGCCAAAAAGGAAGTAAAACTAGCGGCCAAGAGCCACTCATTAAAGGTTTGGCAGGCAAAACGTGAACTTACAGAGGCAAAATGGATGAAGATTTTCGGGCTGCTCGCACCAAACAAATCCCAAGAATGTTGGCAATATCTAAACAGGATAATTCATGGGACCTCTAATAGAGAGAACCCACTAGATGCAAGCACCTGGATAGCCCACTTGAAAGTCCTTTACACCGATGTCCTGAATGTAAATCCATCAGATCGAATCACAATACTAGGGGGGAAATCTGGCAACGTCACAACAAATTCTACGGAACCTCTGGTTGCCTCCCCAGACAAACAAGTAATTCGAACCATCTTGAAAAAAATACGTCATAATGGAGCACCTGGCCCCAAAGACCAGCTTGGCACTCTCTTCAGGGAGGACACCGACTTCTGGGCTGACAATTTGGCTCCGCTGTATGCAGAGTGCAGGTTCTTGGAGGACGCTCCAGACTTCTGGAGGAGGTCACTGCTGCATCCAATATACAAAAAGGCCAGGCACTGACCTCCGGAATTATCGTATGATTGCCTTATTGGACACTGAGGGCAAGGCTTATGCAAGCACTGTTTTGGCAGATTTAGCGGATTGGGTCAGCAGGAAAGGTCTCCTCCCCTTCTACCAGACCAGGTTTTGATCAGGGGGCTCCACCACCGATAACATCCTTGCCTTACCATACCTAGTACACAAAGCTGTGGCTCATGGTACCCCGCCGCTATTTGCTTGTTTTTTTTTATCATACAGCAGCATTCGATGGGGTAGACCGCAACATTCTATGGCAGAAATTGGCACGTTGGATACTCAGCCCGTCGCTGCTACAAGTCATTAGATCCCTGTATTTGTGAAACTGGGTGAGAGTTAAACTCTCATGTGATTCCACTACAGAAAAAATAAACACGGATAACGGGCTAAAGCATGGTTGCATCCTTGCCCCGTTGCTCTTTAATTTATATACAGCGGATATGGGCAGTGCTCTGCACGGAGCCACTCTAGTGACCCCCAGGATCGGGCAAAATAAGATATAGCTGATGCAATATGCTGACAACCTGGTCCTTTTGGATCATACCAAGATTGTTCTCCAAAAAGCATTGACAGCACTCTCAGATTACAACACCAAAAACAAGATGGTGGCCAACCCAAATAAATCCAAGATAGTGATCTTTGACCACTCTCCGAAAAAAAGGCTGCAAAGTGGAGGCTGGGCCCATTAATCCTGGATTGTGCACAATCGTATAACTATCTTGGGGTATGGATCTGTGAAAACTGGGTGCTCACGGGTTCACCGCCACAAGCTTCAGCGAGAAGGGAAAATGGTTACCTACGCTATTGGCAAACTCTATGCCGTGTTGTAAAACCCTACAACAATGGCTATTCAAAGAGTCTTGAGGGCAAAACTACTACCTTCCCTCAACTATGCGCTACAGGCATTTCCAGGTAAATTCGCACAGAACCTGGAAAAGATACATTGTGTAGCTTACAAAAAGTGATTTAGTCTACCAGCCTGCACCAGGAATACTTTAATTCGCCTGGAATTCAATCTTAACCGAAAACTTTGGAAGAATTAGCGGCTTTAGGTAAATACTTTTATTTCACAACTGTGGCATCAGAGCACTCAATGAAGGCTGTTAATAATCATATCTTTCAACAACCTGGCAATCCCTGGTCTACTGGCCTCTCCTCAGCCAAAGAACTCTTGAAACTAGCCACAGAGAATTGGGAATCCAACATAATTAAGTATACTCCCATCAAAATAGCAATAAAAAAGCAAGTACGATCATGCTCTCGTATGTTGGACATTGAAGCTCTGGCAGCCAGAGGCTTTCACGAGACCCAAAGTTCCCCCCACACATCACTTGGCCTTAAACTACACCTTACGCAGCCAGTGGGGAGACTAGCCCTACATAGGATTCTTGCAGTCAGATTACATCCTCTCCCCCTAAAAGAACTGTACCCAATGGTGAAAGTAAGACCGGTCACCACGGAGTGTCACCTCTGCAACTATGTATGAGAGTCGCTGGCTCACATCCTACTTTGCTGTCCTGCCTTGTGGCTAGTTCGCCGAATCCATCTAAAACCCATTCTTCTTCAACTGGGAACGCGCACAGCAACAAGACAGTCCAGCAGTTATATTTATTGTACACTGTGAAGTGTACAATAAACTTTGCTAAGTTTATTTATCACACCCGCACAGCTCTTATGGATAAGTCTATATTGGTTGTCCATGGCAATCCTCCGGGTGAGGGGCCTACCCAGTTTGGCTACCACTGGAAGACTGACTTGTTATTATTTCCATTGTTTTAAACTAATAACAGCAAAGGAAGTTTTATTAAAATATTGTGTACATATATTTATCCATTTTTATTATTTTTTTATATTTATATATTGGTTATTTTTGTATTGGTTTTTATTGACCACACAAATAAAGAATTCATTCTTTCATTCATTCATTCATATACATCAGCTCTGGATCTCCATTGTACCGCAGGTATCAAACTGAATGCCAACAGAACCAGGCCCCTTCCAAATCTGATATACATTGGGACCTTTCTCCTGCCTCAGGCAACCTATTTAAAAAGTTGTCCATGTACGCCGGTAATTGTGAGCTTGATTTTTTTCCATTTGCGTTCTGACTTCTGAAAGCTGACTGGTTTGCAGGTGGAGGCTGCGACAAATGATCAGCCCTTGGAAAGTTGGGGCTGAGGTGTTCCTCCAGCAGCCTGCCTGCTTAAAAATTTAGTTTAGTGGGAAAACATGGATTTGCTACGTGGAAGGAGATGCAGAAGTAATTCTCTGGCAGTGGCAAATGCAGGCAGAGCAGAATGGTTCGCTTGGCAGAGCTAAACTGAGTAGTGGCACTACTGCAGCAAGGTGAACATTTTTCTAGACGTTTTTTCCTAAAGATGTATTTGATATTTGATATGCTATACCCGACGTCTGATACGCTGTGTTTGGATCCAACTTGAGTGTATTAGCTCTCTGAGGGCTGCCCTAATTCACAGGTATACTTCATTTGTTGAGCGGGGGATAGGATGTGCAGAAGGCTGTCATCCAGTGCCGACAGTCGATGAGGTGGGTTGATTTTTTCCAAAACAAGTGGGGGTGGGGTGTTTGAGCCTGTGTGCGAGTGTTAGGACTGTTGGTGGCTTTTTTGCTTCGCATGAGGGTGGGTTTCTTCTGGTTAAATGTTCAAATAAATAGGTATTGTCACTAGACTTGTGGTTTTTTGTTTGTTGGACTGATTTAAAGAATGGCACGTCTAGCAGGGAAAAAAGATTTATATTTACATGGGGAGACATGAAGTTTCCAAAGCAATAGATCCAGTGGGTGAAGGCTTAGCAGCACACACTGCATTGGTTTAAAATAATATAATGGAATGTGGCTGGTATCCCAGGAATAGTACTGATACCCATTTGCGCCTTTGAAGTGGGGGAGACTTCGAAGAAGGCTTCGTAGTGCGCAGAGGTCTTATTTCCTCCCCTGGATCCGGACTCACAGCAGACTACCTTTGTGTGTGGACAGGACATTACCTATTCAGATGTAATAATGAGGCTTTGCCTATCTCCTGCCTATCTCCTCCCTTCCATTTCCCAAGAAGGCCCATCAAGACACACCTAAGGGCTCCCTTTGTGTGTGGCTGTCCAGAGGGAATACACAAAGCCCAGCTGTCACCCAACTCAGAATGAACAGAGACTGGCAGCAGGCACCAAATGGCTCAACTGAGAAAATGCAAGTATTCTAAAAGTGGCATTTACAGAATTGCAATTTAAAATCTGATTTCACCATAAGTTATGATTTTAAATTGTGATTCCATAAACACCAGACTTAGGTGTCTTATTGCTTCCCAATCAGAAATTACACTTATAAAATGTAATAAGGAAATTCCAATGTTATCCTATAGGAGAAATAGGCCTTGCAGTAGTGAAAAATGACTTTGGGACACTTTGGGAGTTTTTCACTACCAAGACATGTAAAACTTAAAAGTACATGTCCTGCCTTTTAAATACATTGCCCCCTGCCCTCTGGTCTATCTAGGGCCTACCTTAGGGTTAACATATATGTAATAAAATGGGAGTTTAAGGCTTGGCAAGGGAATTAATGCCAGGTTGACATGCCCTGTGGGTTATACAGGGTCTACCTTAGGGGTGGTTTACACATATAAAAAGGGAAGATTTAGGCCTGGCAAGATATCTATCTATCATGTCAGGTCGAAGTGTCTGTAGTAACTGCACATACAGGCTCTGCAATGGCAGGCCGGATCTATGGTTAGAGGGCGACTTAAGTGGGTGGCACAATGAGTGCTTCAGGCCCACCAGTAGCAGTTAATTTACAGGCCCTGGACATAGGTTGACTAATAAGTAAATTAAATATGCCAATTGGGGGTAAGCCAATATTACCATGTTTAGGAGAGAGAGCACAAGCACTGTAACACTGGTTATGTTATGTTAATTTAATTTAGAACGTGCACAAATCACCCCAGAGGGGTATCTCGGTGCAGCTCAGAAATAAACAGGTAGGCCAGACTCTTAGGCTGCAAACAACTCAGTCTTGAGAAAGGGAATTTAAAATGATCAGTACATTGAAGTAAGCAAAGTGGGAGCTTATTCTAATGAAAAGGAGCTAAGTAGGAAAAGGTCAATACAAGAGTGGAGGCAGCACCAGGGATGAAGTCACAGACTGGTCACTTAATTTCATACATGTTCTTTATTTATCTTCATAAAAACGCTCTACAACAGCCAACGCGTTTATTTCCTCTGAAAGGAACTTCCACAGGACTGCAAAATAAGACAACGTATAAATAACCACATACATATACATATAAATATTTACATTTAGACATCAACAAACATATATATATAGAAATACAACATATAAAAATACATCTACACACCTTTAATCCTATTCACATAGAACAAGACATTGCACTAAATCATAACATATTTACATCCAATCTACATTCATAGAAACATCCCATATAGACAAGTGTTGACCAGAAAATAGACCCCCCTCCTCGTCATATGGTTAGTCCTATACAGTATCACAAATTGCTCTTAACGCCTCAAGGGGCATGATTATATTAATCAGAAAGGGAAGAAGATTAAAGAGATATATGCATAGAACAGATGTCAAAGAGGCCTGGGGGAAAAACAGGACTCCTTGAACACAACACAAGAAAGAATATATGAAACAAATAAAACAACAAGAATAAACGTGCCCTCACCAAAAAAATGTATGGATAGATTTGTAGCGTGGGCCCAGAATATTGGCCTTGAACGTAATAATTCCAATCCTTTTTATTTCTTATTCCTTCTTATTTTCCAAGGAACAATACCATGATATTTCTGCGAGGAACAGAAAGATGTAAAGGATAATATTTAAGTCCAGATATCCAAACAGGAAGAGATGTACAGATCAACATATAAGTCCAGGTGTCCAAACATTAATGGACAGATAGATTTCCAGAATGGGGTAAACACAAGCAATCAGTATTGCTCTACCAACTATATTAACACCCCGTTCATCTATGAACACTACGAAAGAACAAAACAGTGTTGCCCTACAGAGCGCCCACATCCTCAGCTTGTCTTAAAAACTGTACACAGGCGTAATTAGAAATTAGGTAATATATCTGTCTCTGTCACACCATCGTAACGTCGGGAGATGCAGCAGTTCCACGGAAAATTTGCAAAGTAAAACTTGTCATGTAGAAAAATAAGAAACAGATAGATAATAACAAATAAATATATATACAAAAGATGTACATAACCTAAATCCAAATACCTATAGATCAATTGATCCTATGTCTACTAAGCAGAAATATATAGACACACAATACCTAAAATCCAGCAGTCCCATAGTTGATAATACAACTTCTACCCGTTGCTTAGGATCAATTTGCGATGGTGTAGATGCGGTGTTGGTACTCATAAGCAGATGATTGAGCTACAGCACAAAACACCATCTAAAAATAAAGTCAGCAAGGTCAAATGACCAAACAATTATATATTATATGATCACCATATACACCAACCACTGTGGGTTGTTACTTTAGACAAAGAACAGCATGACACGTTCACTCATTTGAGGAAAAAGAGACCTAATATTCTAGACAGCAGATTTTCAGTTTTAATACAAACTATCACACATTTGACAATTGAGGACAGAAAGTTATTGGCAGGGAGTCACACCCAACAACGTAGTAGGAAAAGGACCTTCCTTTCTTATCCGTAAGCAAGGTTTTGTCACTGGCTCTTAACGGTTTACTTGGTCGATATGGCAATATGGCAAAAGCTTTGAAGACAGATAGCTTGGGCCTTTTCCACTTAAGGACTTATGTGTCAGACAGCAAATTTTGAAAATAATTATTTTGTAGATTGGCAAGGAGGAGAAGAAGCTGACCTGGGTGGACGATTGGTGATAAGATGGGCTGCTGTATTCAGAATCACCTGCAGTTTATTTATCAATGTCTCATTGTAAACTAATAAGGCATTACAATAATCTAGCTGGCTGATAACCAATAGTTGAACTAAGGTCTTCCCGTATAGTGTGAAAGGAGAGTGAAAACTCTCTATAACAAGTGCAGCATATGAAAACAGGTCCCTATGGTGTTCCCAACCTGCTCTATCATAGTGAGTGCTTGATCAAGTCGAACTCCCAGATTTTTTACAACCAATTTCAGATTAGGTGCAGCACCCAAATCCGAGGGCCACCAGTCTGGTGTCCGGAGCTGTTGGGCCTTACCAAAAAGCATAATCTTGTTCTTACTGGTGTTCAGCTGTAGACAGTTTTCTGTAGCAATGGCTCTCATACCAGCATAAAAGTGCTCTTTTGCATTAATCAAGTCTTTACTAAGTGTGAAAATTAACTGTGTGTTGTTAGCATACAATAAACGTTCACAGCCAAAAGCTCTAGCAATTTTGACAAGGGGGCTGCATAAATGTTAAAGAGAGTGTGGCTTTAAAAAGAGCCTTGCAGCACCCCCTTATCTAATTGTAAAGTTTGTGATTTATAAAGGTCCAAATTATTCGTCTGGGTACGAACAGTCAGAAAATCCTTGAACCATTTTAATTCTGTGCCATGGATTACTATCCCCTGCAATCTTTGAAGCAATCTAGGACGGGATACCATATTGAGTGCTGCTGAAACGTCCAACAGCACAAGCAGTGATGGAGTGTTCATGTTAAGAGAACATCTTTTTGAATTCAAAACCGCAAGTTGTGTTGGTGCTCTGCATAGGTGCAAAGGCCGATTGTGACGGTCCAACAACTTATTGGTTTCAAGATACTCCATGAGTTGAGCAGCGGTAAAGTGCACAGTCCCTAAACTAGCAAAAACTAGATCAGAAAAATAGAGGGAGACCACCCTAAGGCCGTCACGTCTTACATGGTTGCACTTTTTTTCAAACCTGGTTTGGAAATTCAAAAAAAGGCAATTTTGTTTTATTTATTTCAGTTGATGGGGGAAATAAGATTAATAGGTTTCAAATAGAAGTTGCTTTATGTAATTTGCACTATAGATAATTTATCCTCGGATCACCAACCTCTAGTAAATCAGAAACCCAAGAGATACCATGGTATATAGATTACGGAAGCCAGAGAAGATGTTTTTTTTTCACAACAAATTTTTATTGATTGATCAGGTAAAAGCATATATGCGGCTCTCCACAATCAGGAGATCACCACCAAATATCGTGACACGTTTCAGTATTATTGCATAGACCAATCAATGAAAAGAGGAAAATAAGAGCCACCCCACCTCCACCCCCTTACCCCAACCACCCAACTTCCCGTCTACCCACCACTTATCCCTCCCTAACCCCATGCACGTGATCACATTAAGCCTTCAGCACTTGGTCGTAGTGTGCCCGGTTTGGCGCACCGCCCTAGGCCCGAGTGTCCTCCTCCACCTGTAGTCCATCCTCCTGTTCTCTCGGAGGGTCCAGAGGCAACCCCCTATACTCCGCCCACCTTTTCTAGATTTTATAGTGCTTACGGGGGCATCCTCTGGCCTCAAACACCGGGCGCTCCAGCCCCATAAAGTAGTCCAGGCCAGCCTTCCATGCACACAGTGGGGGGGCTCGCACTCCCTTCCATGCTCGTGCCAGGTCCCTTTTTGCAACGACCAGACCCAGTAACAATAGATGGCGCTTGTATATATTTCCTCCTACACCTTCCAATACATGGAGGATCCCTAATCTGGGGGTGCGGGGAAGATCCCACCCCAATACCTCTGACAAACAACTCCATACACCACTCCAGAATCTGGTCAGGCCAGCACAAGACCACACAGTGTGCAGCAGCGTACCCCTCTCAACTCCACAGCGCAGGCACTCCGGAGACACAATCAGGCCCGCCTTCCACAACCGTTCCCGGGTGTAATAGGCCCTGTGTAAGTATTTGAACTGGATGAGCCAGAGTCGTATCGCTATGGCAGTCCCTCTTGGGGACTCTAGTGCCTCCCTCCAATCATCATCATCTAAAGGTCCAATGTCTTTCTCCCAGGCATCTTTAAGGGGAAGTAGGGAGGAGGAGCAGTGCGTGACTAGCGTCTGATAGATTCGGGACACTTTCTTATCGCCGAGGTCTACCATGAAGACTTTCGCCTCCACTGGGCTGAATTCCGGTAATGACTCCAAGCCCGCAATGCTAGGCGCTAGCGCATGATGGAACTGTAGATAGCGAAAGAATTGGGTCTTGGGCATTTGGAACTCGGTACTGAGCTCCTGGAAGGATTTGAGGGTGACCCCGGTCATTACATGTCCTAGCGACGAGATCCCGATGGCGTCCCACCCACCGAACCCTGTCAACGAGGCCAGCCCGGGGAGCCTCCCGTTCTTCCAAAGCGGAGTCTCTGCCGTTAATCTGCCCCACCAGCCCATGCGGCGCAGCGCCTGTCGCCATATAACAAAGACCACTTGCGTGGTACATGGCAGCTTTCGCCGTAGCTTGGCCGAGTATAGGATCGTGTGTAATGTGTTATCACCCATCAGCGAGCGCTCTAGGGCGTATGCTGGGTCTCCTCTGTCCCCATACCACCATTCGTTAAGTACCAGCAAGTGGGAGGCCTGATAATAAGACAATAGGTCTGACGTGGCCAGGCCACCACAATACGTGGACAGGAAGCACGTCCGCAGCGCCACCCTGGCTGCCCCTCCAGCCCACAGGAAACGGCTCAAGACAGAATTAACCTGCCAAAACCATTGGGGAGCGATAAGGTGGGGTGGTTCTGCAGCTGGTATAAGAGGCGCGGGAGTGCGACCATTTTGAAGATCGCAGATCTACCAAAAATAGTAAGAGGCATCCGAGACCACGTTTTAACATCCGTCTGGACCCTTTCCCACACTGGTACCACGTTGCGTTCCCAAGCAACGTCCGCGGACTCGGAGAGGAACACTCCTAGGTACTTTAATCCCCCGGCCGCCACCTGCAACGTTGATGCCCAAGGGTCGGCCACTACCCCGCCACCCAACACCCACAGGGTGGACTTACGCGGGTTTAGACAAAGGCCCGATACCTCCCCGAAGATACGCATTATCTCCAAGACTTGGGGGCCCGATCTGTGTAAATCTGTAAGGAAGAAGAGGACATCGTCTGCATAGAGTGCAATTCTGTGGGTGAGGTTTCCACCCCACTCAAAGCCCCGCATCTGCGCGTCGATGCGTACCCAAGAGGCCAGGGGCTCCATAGCTAGTGCAAATAAATACGGGGAGAGCGGGCACCCCTGTCAGGTCCCCCGGCCGATTGGAAACTTCTCGGAGACCGCCCCGGAGACACGTACAGATGCCGTGATATCGGTATAGAGCAGTTTGATGTAGGAGATAAACACCGGGCCCAGGTTGAGGCGGGGCAGGAGCGTGAACATGTATGTCCAACTGACCGAATCAAAGGCTCTATCTATATCCGCTAGTAGTAGGGCCGCATGTTCTCCCTTGGCCACAACAGCATCAACCGCCGCCTGCGCCCGCCTGATATTGTGCCGCGTCGCCCTATTTGGCATGAAACCAGCCTGGTCCGGGTGGACCAGGGCAGTCACGTACGGGAGAAGGCGGTTCGCCAAGGCCTTAGCCAGCAGCTTAGCCTCGATATTGAGTAAAGAGATTGGGCGATAGGAGTCCGGCCTGTCTGGGGGCCTGCCAGGCTTTTGAAAGACCACAACTTCGGCGTGCCGCCAGTCAGCTGGCAGTCTACCCTGCGATCGCGCCGCCTCCAGTGCGGTCCGGTAATGGGACCCCAATTGGAGGTGGAATGTCTTATAAAATTCACATGGGAAGCCGCTTGGCCCAGGCGTCTTCCCTGTGTTGAGCTGTCCCAACGCGTCTCCCAGTTCCTCCGCCGTCAGGGGAAGGTCTAGCGCTGTTCTGGTTTCATCTGAGACCGCCTTCGGAGGTAAGTCCGCAATGAATTTATCAATCGCGTCTGCCGAAAGGTAATCCCGCGGAGCATATTGCTCCCTATAATAGTGGGCGAAGCTCGCCGCCAGTGCAGCCGGGTCCATGATCGCCACACCATCCCCATCGGTGAGACCCGGTAGCGTAAGCGGTTGGAGGGTATGCTGACATAACCTATGGAGCATGGTACAGGACTTGTCCCCCCACTGATAGACTCTACTCCGCGTGGCCAGCCACGCTTGTCTAGCCTCGTCTAGTAACACAGACGCATATGACTGCTGTTCCTGCAGGAGCAACCTCACCGCCACCTCATCCCCCCCTCCCCGGCACTGCTGTTCTAGAGTGTCCACCTGCGCGGCCGCCTCAGTGATGGCCTCTCGACGTTGTCGACAGGCCACCGCACACCATGCAATGTCTATCCCTCTTATGGTGGGCTTCATGGCTTCCCAGAACACGACTGCATCTATATCTTCCACCAGATTCTCCTGCCAATAATGTGCAATCGCACCCCGCAGGTGCTGGATGTAGTCGGCCTGCTGAAGGTGCCATGAGGACATCCTCCACCGGAACGGCTGATGTTTCGTATGCAGCCCAAACCTGACGGCCACCGGGGAATGGTCAGACAACCCTCTAGGTAAGATCCCCGCCTCCCGCACTCTGTTCAGGAACGCATTGGGCACAAACATATAGTCCAGTCGCGAGAATGAACCATGCACCGCCGAAACATACGTATATTCTCGCACTTTGGGATGCATATGTCCCCACACATCCACCCAGCCCATTCCTTCCACCATCGCATTCAACCGGGTAGGGGCAGCAGCTGTCAGCATCCCCTGCAACCTCTGACGGTCCATACACACATCCATTACCTCATTCCAATCACCTCCCAGCACTGCCAAGGACTCCGGGATGTCCGCCCACACCGCAAACAACTTCTCAGACGAGGCCCATTGCAATGGAGGAGGGGCATAGACACTTCCAAAAACCACCGGTTCAGAACCCACCATCCCCTTGATGAAAATGCATCGACCCTGTGGGTCAGACCACTGTCTCTCATGGATGTAGGCCAACCTGCGATGTACCAAAACAGCAACCCCTCTGGACCCCCTAGAAAATCCGGCATGATAGACTTGCTGATAGCCAAATCTCTGCAGGCTAAGCACTTTCGTTCCCATCATGTGTGTTTCTTGCAACAACAGTACATCCGCAGCCTCCCTCTTCCCCCATCGTAAAATCGCCCCTCGTTTGATCTTGTCGAGCATCCCCCTTACATTCCAATATATCACATGCATGGACTCTCTGGGGAGCCCTGGAAGCGGCGCGTCAGCCATAGTCGAATGGAACGAACCCAGCGGGCCCCCGGCGCCACGCCCAAGAACACAGCACAGTCATTGGCAAAGCATTAGAAATCACGTGCAATCCCCCCATCCACCCCTGCGCCCCCCAACAACAACAACCTCCCCACCCACCTTGTCCCAAACCAGACCCCCCCATTCGAACCCCCCCTTCGCCCCTTGCCCCCACCCCTATACCTCATAGAACACTGAAGTATCTGTCGCGGCATGGGCAACCTCGGGCCCAAAACAGAGTGCCCAAGGCCAACCATACCAATGGATCCCAACTACCCCTGCAAACAATAGGAACCCCCCCCCCCCACCCTAGACAACTCCCACTAACGTAGGAGGCAAGTAGCCCCTATATAGGAGCACCCCGAACCCCTTCCCCCAACCCCACACAATGGTATACGAACAAACTAGCCGCGGCAGTATACGCAGCAGTCAATCATCAATACAGTAGAATACAGCGGTACAGCCCCTCTCAGTTGGAGCTCACGGCATCTGCAGCAGGGCCTATGTCCCCACAGTCTCTCAGCGGCCCGTTCCAGAATGATCGGAGTCGGTAGGCGCAGCAGTGGGAGACGTTTCCGCGATCGAGACCTTCTATTCCTTTTGGTTCGGGCAGTCTGGTCCCCTTGGTCCTGCAACGGGTCCCTCGAGTGTCCCGGGTTCAAACCACGTTGAGCATGTGGCCTGACACTCACCGTTTCATCAGTCCATTTGAAAACGTCCTCCGGTGTGTCAAAAAAGTGAGTACGTGATTGAAAGACCACCCGTAGGCGGGCCGGGTAGAGCAAGGAGTATTGAATCTTTAGGCCACAAATTTTTGCCTTGGCGGCAATGAAGGAGTGCCGCTGTTGTTGTACAAGCCTGGTGTAGTCAGGGAAGATCATGATCTTCTGGTTTTCAAAGAGAAGGGAGTCTTTGGCCCTTGCTTCCCGCAATATAGTGTCTCTGTCGTGAAAGTTCAGGAGTCTAGCAATCACCGGTCTGGGCCTCTCTCCCGCTGGCGGCTTCTGTGTCAGGGCCCTATGGGCACGTTCGATCACGAAACAGCGGGACAGGACATCCGGGGGAAGCCAACTCTCCAACCACTGGGATAAGAACTGTTCCATATTGCCCTTCTCACAGCCCTCCGGAAAACCCACAAAGCGAAGGTTGTTTCTGCGCGCCCTCCCTTCGGCATCTTCCACACGAAGCGCCAGGCCCCTTTGAATGTTTTCCATCGCCGCCATTTTCCGCTTCAGGGTCCCAACATCGTCCTCCACAACCGAGATCCTAGATTCTGTCTCTGTGATTCGTGCTACCGCGTTGCGCAGGTCTTGGCGCAAAAGGGTCACGTCCGACCCAACCGACCCAATCTTGGCATCCAGCATGTCCCTGGACTGGGTAATTGCCGCCATGAGCGCTGCGTTGTCCGGTCCCGACCCCTGGCCACCGGATGCTCCGGGACCTCCACTCGGTCCCGTAAACTTGTCCATGGGTCCCTGCTTGGCAGGCCCACCCCCCCTCTGGTCATGGCCAGGCTCACTCCGGGGCCTCTGCTCACGGAACAGTCGCGGGTCTTCTTGCCAGGGTATCCCGCGTCTCCAGTAACCACCAAAGAGATTGTTCAGAATGGCCTTCCCCGCCTCTGTCCCACACCTCTCGCAGACCGCTTCAGTCCGCCACCGGGGGGGGGCACATGCAGGGTTCTTCAGGGCAAGCCCCTGCGTGATCCGGGTCGCTGCTCCCTATGGGCTCCACCGCCCCAGGGTGTACGGGTCCACGACACAGTCTTCCACTCCAGCTCAGGGACGCCGTAGGCCTGCACGCAGCTCCGATCATGGACCGATGAGTACGGCGTGGTACCAGTCTAGCTACACCTCCCGGTGCATGTGGCTCCAATCCTGACCGTCCACTGCCAGTCACTCGCCGCAGACTGTCGGGGGTCCCCCACACCTCTAGCTATCACCCCAGGGCGGTCTGCCGGGTCACTCGCAGCGGGCTCCAGCCCCACCGCCTGTTAGCCAGTCACTCGGGGCCCTAGAGACACACCATGGGCTCACCTCGCCACCGCCGCCAGCATCCGCTTGCACACCAGATTGCAGGCACCACCTCCGGGGAGATCCAACACAGGGGGGGCCCGCCGGCAGGAGATCAGGCAAGTTCAACTGCTCCCGGGCCGGAAAGCGAGCAGGGTCTCACTCCGGGGGGCCGCACCACCATCAGTCCTGCTGCTGCTCGGCCCAGGCCTCCTTCGCGCTTCACCTTAGGCAACCGGGGATCACCAAAATCGAGGCCCCGGCCTCCGGGTCTCAGTGTAGGCCGCAGTCCTCCTCCGGTGCTCCGGTAGTGCCTGCACACACACCTCTACTGTGGGGCACGGCCGCACCTTCTCTCACTGCTCCGCTGCCGGCCGAGACCCCAGAGCGCGGGCCCCACCGCTGCCACAGCCAGCCGACTCCGGGAGCTCCCTGCCGGGGATCGCTAAAATTGAGGTCCCGGCTGTCCACGTTGTATGTAGGCCCCGGGGTGCTGCCGCCGCCACCGAAGATCCGGGAACCCAGAGTCTCACACCGGAGGGCACCCCTCGCCAGCCACTACCTCCGCCACAAGTGTGAGGTGGGATGCGGGTCCGGAGGCCAGGATAAGTAGACGGATTTATAGCGGGCTGGTGGGAGCTCTAGCAAGCCACGTCCACCATCTTCGCCCGCGTAGCCACGCCCCCAGAGAAGATGTTTTTACACTTAATTATGTACCATTAAATAGTCAAATTAAATCTTTATTTACAAAATTGAATCATTTACCAATATCAATAATAGGCAGAACAGAGCTAATCCGTATATCTGTTCTGCTGCTATCTAATTTTGTATACGCTTCTGTGCCCTGTATTTTGCAGATTACATTTTTTAAAGAAGTTGAAGAACAGTTCTCTACCTTCATGTGAGTCAATAATGCTCCCAGAGTAGCACTAATTATATTGTACAGGTTGACAAAGGATAGTGGCCTGGCTTTACCAAACCAGAGAGAATATTACTTTACAAGCTTTGCATACTTTTCTGTTTGGTTTTTTAAAACCCAAGGAGGTGACAGGCTAATGGATAACTTCTTTTTAGATCTTGTGCTGAAAGAATATAAAATTCATGCTCTTTTACGACTGACCAAGTCACCGAAAAAGTCAATTATAAACACTTGCCGTGGTTGTTTAAAGAAAAGAATAGATGTTTACATATCCGCTATACCCGTTATCCATGGATCGACTAGACTAGTAGACATCTCAACTGGATATTAACCTCTTGTTGATAAAAAGGCAGCTTACAGATGGGGAATCAATAGATACACATATATCAGAGATTTCTTAAACTACAACTCATGGAAAGAGTGGATTGATGTAGGATTAGGTACTCAAAGCTATCCATTCAATGGTCATTCCTTCAAATCAGACATTTTTTAAAGGGTCTAGATCCTAAAACTATAAGGGCCAGATCGAACCTAGCGGAAGGTTTGATTGAAATAAGCACACACATATCCATAAAGTACTGGAAAACCAGACTCTCTGAATACATTGAGGCCGATATCTTTACCAGAATTAATCAGAAATGACAGTCATGGGAAGAATTGCCCATTACAGCAGAGTTTTGAAATAAGATACATCTTTATACCTTTTCAGTACTGAAAGGAGCTAACCTACGGCGCATGCAGTTCTATACCAAATGGCATCTACATAAGACGCTTTCTTTTTTGAATAAAATGAATCCTCAAATACCAGTAAAATGTTTCAGATGTTTGATGGAGGCCGAGAGTAGTTGGACACATATTATTTGGAAATGTCTGAAGATGATGGAATATTGGGCTTCCATATGGAATTATTGCCGGAACACGATCAATATCGATTTACCGAACAACCCACAGCAGATATTATTGGGCTATCCATCGGTGGCCAGTTTTAGTGCAGATCATTAAAAAAAAATGTCACATTAATTGCAAGGTGTATAATCCTGCACAATTAGAAAAGAACGTAAATTCCCACATTTGAGCAATGGAGAGCCAAAATGCTGAGAATAAACGGGCTAGAGAGATGCAATGCATTGCATCAGGCTCACATATACAATTTGTGAAGCAATAGGAAGTGTTTGTATAGATAAGCTGTGCAGTAGGGATTTGCATGAGATCATACAACTATGTTGAAAAGTCGAATCAACAAGTGAAATTTGAAAAATTTGGGAATATACAGAATTGCTGCTATATTGTAATATGATAAATCAATGTGGTGTTTTAAATTGGTTTGTGAAACCTGAAATATCTGGTATTGTCAAGAACTGTTTTGTGTATTTTGATGAATTGATGTGTTCTGTAAAGTCTTCCAATAAAAAAAATATCCTCCTCCTCTCAGTTAGGAATTACAGCTTATTATATGCAATAAGGAAGCCGCAATGTTTTCCTATGGAATGGGTAGGGCTCACATTAGTGAAAAACAAATTTGGGAGTTTTTCTGTACCAGGACATGTAAAACTTAAAAGTACATGTCCAACCTTTTAATTCCACTGCCCCCTGCCCTGTTGGCTACCTTGGGGCTACCTTAGGTGTGACTTATGTGTAATAAAGGGGTAGTTTAAGGCTTTGAAAGGGGAGTTAATGCCAGGTTGACAAGGCAGTGTGATACATAATTCAGTCTGCAATGGAAGGCCTGGGACATGATTTAAGGTGCTACTTAAGTGGGTGGCACAATAAGTGCTGCAGGCCCACTGGTAGCATTTGATCTACAGGCCCTGGGTACATTTTATACTA
The DNA here is from genome assembly GCF_964261635.1 of Lissotriton helveticus. Classification (NCBI taxonomy): domain Eukaryota; kingdom Metazoa; phylum Chordata; class Amphibia; order Caudata; family Salamandridae; genus Lissotriton; species Lissotriton helveticus. The sequence continues at coordinate 2,123,286,686 of NC_136059.1, read as the reverse complement.
CTCTACAAGGGACTCATAAGTAAATTAAATATGCCAGTTTTGTGTATGCCAATCAAAGCATGTTTAAAGGAATAAGCACACACACTTAAGCACTGGTTAGCAGTGGTAAAGTACTCAGAGTCCTAAAGCCAACAAAACGAATTCAGCAAAAAGTGGGTGGAAAAAAGGCAAAAGGTTTGGGGGTGACCCTGCAGAGAGGACCAGGTCCAACAGTATATGAAGCTGGTGCTGGACCCCGACTCTGTAATTCTCTCCATCAGAATCATAGTTGCCCGCTTGTGTATTGCTAGGGAATGGATTAGTCAGATCCATCCTAGGGCACGTGAGTTGTGGTCACTTCTCTGTCAGATATATGAAACAGAGACTGGTCCTAAGTCTTAAAGGCAATTAAGGGGGGGAAACATGTCTTAATCAGATATGGGAAGCTGTATTTCCGCCCTGATTGTACAGTGCTATCTCTCATGTACTTAATCATGTACACTGCCAAGTATTCATAATAATCTTGAATTTATTAATTAACTGCTTGTGACCAAATCTATTTCAAGAAAAAATAACAAAAGATTTAATTGTGTTGGTCTGGGATTTGAGTTTTTTCCATGCTTCTTCAAGATTAAGTCCTCTCCTTTCCATTGTGTTTAAATATTTTATTATTTCATAGATGATGTGTGCTATATCTGAGGGTGAGGTTGGCTAACATTGTTGAGGAGATGTCATTGCATGTGTGTCTCTAGTGATGATTAAGGAATGGTAGTAATTTAACCTAAGTGCAAAGTATAATTTTAAAACTGGTGAAACTGTTATTGCCTGCAGTACACCGTTCAAACTGTTGACAGCATAGTTATTTTCAGGCAATATATGAAAAATCACATGTAGTGGAGAAGACAGTCAACATAGGAAAATGCTGTCCAAACCTTTCCACAAATCCAAAGACAACTTTATTGTGATATTACTTTAGTTTTAGGTAGAGAGCAGAAAAAAAGGCATTATTTTGATGCATCTGGTATTTTCCAGGTAAATGCTACAACAATTGATGGTGTAACTCCGTTATTTAATGCATGCTCGAGAGGCAGTGCTAGTTGTGTGGATCTTCTGCTGGAGTATGGCGCAAAAACGCAGTTGGAGTCATGCCAGCCTTCACCGACTCATGAAGCATCCAGTAAAGGTACAGTTCAATGAATGTGGTATGGTAGATGTAACAATTATCTACTAAAACATAATGACATTTCTATTTGTCTATCCATATTGAAATGGCTACCTAACATGTCACGTGCTGTATTGGCAGGTTACAGCGACTGTTTGGAAGTGCTGATCACCTGGGGTATAGATGTTGACCAAGACATTCCTCATTTGGGAACTCCTCTTTATGCAGCTTGTAAATCCCAGCAAATCCATTGCATTCGGAAACTTCTTTACGCAGGTAACAACACTGTGAGTGCAATACATCTATTCAAATCAGCATGCTGTGACCATGTACAACTCCAGTGACTTAAGACCTTTAAAGGCCTGTTTTACTTCAAAACAATTAGGCAATCTCGTTTTATGAGGAATCTTTTGAGAAAGATTGGAGAAGAAAGATTAACATACTTCTGATGTAGAAAATACAATTATGTAACAGACAACCTATAGTTTAAAAGCAGGTTATATACTAGAGGAATTTGATTACTTTTGGCTATTATTGTGATGTTCACTGTACATGAGAAAACAATATAACTTGAGTAAACCATTTTGTCTGGTGATAGATGCATATGGGTACTGCAAAATGAATACTGCACAGAAAGATATATTACAACTTCTAAACAAAGCAGAATTAGGCTACATCTCTAACCACGTCATACACATGATAATAGATATTTTATATAAAATTGGTAGCGTGAATCTAGCTGAGTGGAGGGTTAGATGCAATGAAAAATATTCTTCACAGCTCATCTAGGTAATGTTCTATCCACTGTGGGCGTGCTTTTGCCAGTCATCTTTTTTGTGCAGATGGAGCCCCTGTCCTTTTGGCAGGTAAAACACATGATCACTAACCAGCATGCAGATTACACCCATATTTACCAGCTGAAAGGCTTGCTTTGCGCAATCCACATATTGATGTTGAAAGTATGCCTCAAATGTACTCCATGATGGAATTCACACTCTTCCTGAGCACCGACAGGCACCAGCAGGTGCAAGGCTTTCTAGGAGATGAAAATGTAAAGCGTATGGGGGCGTGGCCTAGTAGGGCAACATAGTGGACGTCTGCTAGTTGCTGTTCTTATCCAAAATTATCCTACTCACAATAATCTGCTCACACCGCCACTGCCTCATGGATTGTCCGACAACCGTGAGCGCTGCATGGTGGCTGCAGGAGGCTCACTGCACCTGGCCGGGGCTCTGCCATCGGGGCCTAAAGAGAGAGTCTGTGGTGCCTGACCCAGACTGCAGCGGTGGCCCGCAATTGGAGCCTGGAAGCTGGCGTGGCTGACCCGGGAGCAACATTGTGCGGTCTGGCGCCTGTGGAGTTTCGGGCACAGACACTCAGCAGCAGGGTACTGTAACAGACCCAGGGCACGTGCGCCCAGCCCCTTTTATTAACAGGGTCACCTGACTGGTGACGCCTGTGATGGGTGGGTGTTAGTGTGTGTTTAAGAGGGTGAAACACTAGAAAGTGTACAACCAGACACAACATCCCTCCCAAACTTTAACGAAAAGAAACAAACAAAAGTCCAAGCTGTAAGAAAACAAATAAACAACACGTAGCACCAAATGAGTTTCTTCAGGCTGTCAGCCAGGCAGCGCTGGAGCTTTGGACCTCATGGTCAAGATGCTTTAGTCCGCCATGGGGATGTACTTCAGACCAAGTTCAAGTATTGATGCATCTGGAGCAGTGGTGGAGTCCACACAGGATATCTCACAGGTGCTGAGGTTCCGGTGGACGACAAACTTCCCGCTGTTGGGGATGATCTCGGTGTGAGAGGCCTTCCCTTGGAGGCGGCGTGTTTGATGGTCTTTCTAGGTCCTAACAGCTGAGCAACTTCAGACTTGCCTCTCGTGCCCGGACTCCTCTCTCACGGGAGCCTCCTGGAGGGCTGCCATGGGACCGTGTGGACTGTGTGGGCTTTGTGTAGGCTGCGCGAAGGCGTCGCTGAGGAACTGCCAACAGGACCACAGCCAAGTCGCTCATGTAGCCGCAGACGGTGGTGTCTCGGTCTAGACGTTCCCGCTGTCAGGATTCGGGTTCTGTGCCTTCCTCCGGTGTTCTTTGGTTGACCAGTCTTTGACTGTGACCTCCATGCTTCCCGTGCCTGTCGTGGAGCTGCTGCCGATGCATCTCTCCTATTTGGATTCCCCTCTCAAAGGAACTCCGTCGAGGCCCTTGCTCCTGGATTGCCACATGACTGTGTGAACTTTGTAGGCCTTTTCGTAGGACATGCTGAGGGGTTGCTGCGGAACTCCCAACAGGGCCACGGCCAAGCCTTGTGTAACCCCAAGGGTGGATATTCCAATGGTGCTCTACTTCGGCAGGCTTCATGTTGACGGGGGCACACAGAAGGTTCCTGGGCGGCTCGCCTCGTTAAGCTCTGGTTGTCTGGAGTGTGGGGATCCACTTTGGTGTGTGATGCTCCTTGGTGATGATGCACATGGATGACGATGACAAAAACTGTGATTTTCCTTCAGTTGGGCAACAGGCGGCGATCTATTGTCTTGGGTGACCTTGTGGAGTGAGGTAGAATAGAGGGACTTCGCAGCCAGTGTCTTCATCTTGCTGTTCTTCACGCATGGCATCTGCAGTGAGGGGCAGGGATGCCGTCCGACTTGGACTGCCGATGCTTGGGACTGGACGGTCGCGCTGGGAAGCGTTGTTGAGAGACGCGGTTCATGCTGGCTGCGGCTTACATGTTGGTCTCCCATGGAGCTGTCTCCAGGGATGTCGTTCAGGCTTTGGGACTGGACTGTTGCACTTGGAAGCATTGGAGAGAAACACGGTTCGCTCTAGCTGCGGCTTACATTTGGTTCTCCCATTGGGCTGTCTACAGGGATGTCGTTGTGGCTTGATTGCTGTCTGGTGTCTCTGGGTGGGCTCATCTTGTGGTGGTACGAGTCCTCTGTCCTGTCGCTCTGCTCCTTTTTCTCCTGCACGCCTGTGGTGGTTGTGCTACAGCGCGGCTCCAGAAATCATTTCTAATCAATACTCCCCATTTCCCTGAAACCTTAAAACACACAAACCATGCATCAGTGGGGCCCATTGCACTGCGCATTTACCCTGTTCACTTACACTTGGCTGCAAGGCTCTGGTGAATCGCAGCAGAGAAACGCTGTAACATTTAGGTGGAGCGCCTAAACCTATTTAACTATTATTTACACCTGCAGATTTAAAAACATTTTACCATGGTATTATTCAGACTTGAATTATTCAGACACACCACCATAATGGCAATGGATCTGCTAGAATGAAAATTAGGCGTAGGAAGAATTCAAAGACCAGCTCTTACTTCTTCATTTATCTAATTTTATTCAAAGCAAAACTTTATCATGTCTGACATTTAGGCATTAGTAAATCTTTATTCAGTAAAATCTTAAACTTTATTTCAAAATTATCATTTTATTTAGAACTCAAGAAAAGAATCGCTTTATTTTAGAAAACAGTTAAAGATTAGCAAAGAACAGATAGTTCCAAAGTCATTCTCTCCTAACATCCCTAACTAACACCCTCATCTTCTCCTTCAATCCTGCAAAGCAAAGAAGGAAGAAAAACCATTAGAAATCTTACATCCAGGAATCGGTCAGCAATCGGGCAGCATCTCCGATGGAAATTGAAAAAGCGACCCCAACTACACAAAACCAGGGGTTTTTATACCCTAAATCCCTAACTTAATCTATCTAAAATGTAACTAACACCACTTATTTGGGCTGTGATTAGAAAAAATCGGGGTGGGTGAGCATCTCTTCACCATTACAACATAAATTTCACAGCGTGTCAGCAAGAAATAATAAGTCTTTGTTTTAGGACAGTCTTTGGCCTAGCCATTTCCTTGAGTGGCAACATCAGGCAATATTCCCATGTTCTCAACGTTCAGTCGCCCAGGTTTGGCACCCATCCTATGTTCCGGGCCACATCAGCCTTGAACCTCCTCGAGCACAGGCAGTTCACTCTGACTTGCAGGTTTTAGCGCGTCTGCACAGTTCAGCTCTTGCTCACAGTTTACCCAAGCGTCCATCTTTGCAAGGGCCTCAGAAGCCACTTTTGGAACTATCGTGAAAACAAACACAGATTTATATTAATTATTGGATTTTAAACCCATTCTGTTTACCTCCCATCTAACTAATGTTTCCCAGTTAGTTGTTACCTAGCAAATAAGCCACATAAATGCATTTTATACTTACATTTTGACCTCTCCACCACATAAACGAATACAATAAGCACATTTAAATTGCGTTTTGATTATTTTACAAGCTGTGCATTAATTCACAACACCATGACAATACATATTAGCTGGGTTTATTTGCAACATGCAAGCAAAGTTATTTCTCCCCATGTGTAATAATAAAAATAATGTGTGCACTTTATTCTATGGTTGGTTAATTTCGCAAAACATGCAATCAGTCAATATTAATGTTATGGGACATTAACTTTACGAGGGGTACACAAACTTTTGTGTTTGCCACCTTGCTCCATCAGTTGTCTGCCCTGTGGTGTTGTGCCACTGTTCTTTCTTCCTTCACGGAGTGGCGTCCTGCCACTCTCTTTTCCTCCTTCCGACCAGGTCCTCACTTGGATGTGGCGTCCTGCCACATGTCTCATGTTTGCACCACATGGGCATCTTGCTGGGCGCGTCAAGTTCTTGGTATGGTCTTCACTCTTCTGCGGACCTGTCGCAGGTTTGTCATGTCAGTAGGACTTGCTTCTTTCTCCTGGGGCCCTTTCACGGGCACCATCCCCTCCTCGGGGATTTCGCGGTGCTCCTCTTCTCTTCACTTGAGGGCGTCTGCTTGCACCTCGAGGCTGCGCCATTGTGGCACTTGACCCTGCCTCCCTTCGAGCGTGCATTGTGGAATTGGTCACTTCAAGTTACGTGCTCCATTCTGGCGGTGCGACTGTGGCGTCCGGGCACGTGTCGTCTAACGTAAGAACATACGTAGTGGAGGGGCTTGCCACGTGGGGTCTGCTACTCTCCTCTTGCCTGTTGTGGATCTCTGGGGACTCCGTCTTGAGGCTATGTGAGGGAGGACACTCTGTTGTGTTTTGCCCACTGCGGAGTTTCGCTGGCATGGTGGAAATGTAGAAGATCTCCCTGGGGTCTTCAACGTTGCTTTTCTCTGACTCTCCTTTTCTTGCGGTGATGGCTGTTAACCATCAGGGGTGAGTGGCACTGTTTCCTTGCTTGCAGTGGTGGCAGACAGCCACTGGCGTTGCGTATTGCTCACTTCTCTCCTCATGGGCGGTTCTTCCTTGTTGTGTGGCCACTTCTCTCTGGCCAGCACGTAGTGCACTTTCACAGGGAAAGCAGATCTCAGGCTGCCAGCCGTGGCAGCAGAATTAGCGGGCTTTTACAGTCTCTGGTGAACCATTATTACATCCTCGGGGTGCGATGCAACTTTGCTGACGCTGTGGGCTGTGCTGCTCCTTTTCTTCTTGATCTACCCCTTGTCTGCAGAGTTACAGTCTCTTGACCTACAACGGATAGGTAATTCGCTTGGGCATGAATGGTACTTTTGCCGAGTTCCTCTCTTGACTCCTCCACGGCATAGTACGGCCAGTGTGTCAGAATGCACGTGTTCTGTCAGTCCTGCAGTCACAGAAGGGTTCCGCTGGGAGAAGGTGGGCGGCATACTCTCAAGGTTATTTGTGGCAGAAAAATGGTATAGAGCAGCTTATATACCGTTTTGTTTGCGCTGACAATGTGATTGGTGTGCCCCTCTTTCCTAGTTTGTGCTTAAGTGTTTGTGGCTATGTGTTGGGGCATTGCTCATTCTCTTTCATGCCCAGTGTAGAGCTCGTGTGGCTGGCATCTTCATCCTCAGGTAGATCAGTGGGCCTTTTGGCAATGCTGCTTTTGCTTGTGTTGCCATACAGGCTTACAGATGTGTCTCTCAGGGGGTAACCTCTCCTTCCTTCACTTGCAGCCTACCCTTTTGCATAGAGGAAGCTTGTGGGCTACTGGGTAGTCTCTGTGGTGCCTCGTGTGCCTTCACTGTGGCACGGGGACTTTGCTTTAGTCGACAGCCGGTTATTCCACTTAAGAAACAATGCCGGCGAGACACCACCAGGTGGCACTGCAGCTACCATTCTTAGCTTTGTGCAACTACAGGTCCCAGCTTTCGCAGGCAGAGCGGGAGGTCATCGTTGCTGCAGTGGGTTGTTGTGCCACTGTTCTTTCTTCTTTCACGGAATGGCTTCCTCCCACTCTCTTTTCCTCCTTCCGACCAGGTCCTAACTTGGATGTGGCGTCCTGCCACATGTCTCATGTATGCGCCACATTGACATCTCGCTGGTTGCATCAAGTTCTTGGGACGGTCTTCACTCTTCTGTGGACCTGTCGCAGATCTGTCCTGTCAGTAGGACTTGCTTCTTCCTCTTGGGAACCTCTCACAGACACCATCCCCTCCTCAGGGATTTTGCGGTGCTCCTCTTCTCTTCACTTGAGGGCGTCGTACTTGCGCCTTGAGGCAGCGCCATCGTAACACTTGAACCTGCCTCCCTTCGGGCATGCTTGGTGGAGTTGGTCACTTTGAGTGACGTGCTCCATGCTTGCGGTGCGACTGTGGCGTCCTGGCACGTGTCGCCTGACGTCATAACATACATCGTGGTGGTGGCTTGCGACGTGTGGTGTGCAACTCTCCTCTTGCCTGTTGTGGATCTCTGGCGACTTCGTCATGAGGCAGTGTTTGGGGGGACATTCTGCTGTGTTTGGCCCACTGCGGAGCTTCGCTGGCATTTGGGAGATGTAGAGGATCTTGCAGTGGTGGCTGTTCACCATCGGGGGTGAGTGGCACTGTTTTCCCACTTGCAGTGATGGCAGACAGTCACTGGGGATGCGCATTGCTCACTTTTCTCCTCAGGTGTGGTTCTTCCTTGTTGTGTGGTCTTTTCTCTCTGGGCGGCATGTAGTGTGCCTTCACAGGGAAAGCAGATCTCTGTCTGCCAATCGTGGCAGCGGAATTAGCAGGGTTTTACAGTCTCTGGTGAACCACTAGTACATCCTCTGGGGGTGGGGCCACTTTGCTGATGTGGGCTCTGCTGCTCCTTTTCTTCTTTGATCTTCCCCTTGTGCTCAGAGTTACAGTCTCTTGACCTGCAACGGATAGATAACTCGCTTGTGCGTGAATGGTACTTTTGCTGAGTTCCTCTCTTGACTCCTCCACGGCATAGTACGGCCAGTATGTCAGGATGCATGTGTTCTGTCTGTCCTGCAGTCACAGCAGGGTTCCGCTGGGAGAAGGTGGGCGGCATACTCTCATGGTTATTTGTGGCAGAAAAGTGGTATAGACCAGCTTATATACCGTTTTGTTTGCGCTGACAATGTGATTGGTGTGCCCCTCTTTCCTAGTTTGTGCTTAAGTGTTTGTGGCTATGTGTTGGGGCATTGCTCATTCTCTTTCATGCCCAGTGTAGAGCTCGTGTGGCTGGCATCTTCATCCTCAGGTAGATCAGTGGGCCTTTTGGCAATGCTGCTTTTGCTTGTATTGCCATACAGGCTTACAGATGTGTCTCTCAGGGGGTAACCTCTCCTTCCTTCACTTGCAGCCTACCCTTTTGCATAGAGGAAGCTTGTGGGCTACTGGGTAGTCTCTGTGGTGCCTCGTGTGCCTTCACTGTGGCACGGGGACTTTGCTTTAGTCGACAGCCAGTCATTCCACTTAAGAAACAATGCCGGCGAGACACCACCAGGTGGCACTGCAGCTACCATTCTTAGCTTTGTGCAACTACAGGTCCCAGCTTTCGCAGGCAGAGCGGGAGGTCATCGTTGCTGCAGTGGGTTGTTGTGCCACTGTTCTTTATTCTTTCCCGGAATGGCGTCCTCCCACTCTATTTTCCTCCTTCCGACCAGGTCCTAACTTGGATGTGGCGTCCTGCCACATGTCTCATGTATGCGCCACATTGACATCTCGCTGGTTGCATCAAGTTCTTGGGACAGTCTTGACTCTTCTGTGGACCTGTCGCAGATGTGTCCTGTCAGTAGGACTTGCTTCTTCCTCTTGGGAACCTCTCACAGACACCATCCCCTCCTCAGGGATTTTGCGGTGCTCCTCTTCTCTTCACTTGAGGGTGTCGTACTTGCGCCTTGAGGCAGCGCCATCGTAACACTTGAACCTGCCTCCCTTCGGGCATGCTTGGTGGAGTTGGTCACTTTGAGTGACGTGCTCCATGCTTGCGGTGCGACTGTGGCGTCCTGGCACGTGTCGCCTGACGTCATAACATACATCGTGGTGGCGGCTTGCGACGTGGGGTGTGCAACTCTCCTCTTGCCTGTTGTGGATCTCTGGCGACTTCGTCTTGAGGCAGTGTTTGGGGGGACATTCTGCTGTGTTTGGCCCACTGCGGAGCTTCGCTGGCATTTGGGAGATGTAGAGGATCTTGCAGTGGTGGCTGTTCACCATCGGGGGTGAGTGGCACTGTTTTCTCACTTGCAGTGATGGCAGACAGTCACTGGGGTTGCGCATTGCTCACTTTTCTCCTCAGGTGTGGTTCTTCTTTGTTGTGTGGTCTTTTCTCTCTGGGCGGCATGTAGTGCGCCTTCACAGGGAAAGCAGATCTCTGGCTGGCATGTAGTGCGCCTTCACAGGGAAAGCAGATCTCTGGCTTCCAATCGTGGCAGCGGAATTAGCAGGCTTTTACAGTCTCTGGTGAACCTCTAGTACATCCTCTGGGGGTGGGGCCACTTTGCTGATGTTGTTGGCTTTGCTGCTCCTTTTCTTCTTTGATCTTCCCCTTGTGCTCAGAGTTACAGTCTCTTGCCCTGCAACGGATAGATAACTCGCTTGTGCGTGAATGGTACTTTTGCTGAGTTCCTCTCTTGACTCCTCCACGGCATAGTACGGCCAGTATGTCAGGATGCATGTGTTCTGTCTGTCCTGCAGTCACAGCAGGGTTCCGCTGGGAGAAGGTGGGCGGCATACTCTCATGGTTATTTGTGGCAGAAAAGTGGTATAGACCAGCTTATATACCGTTTTGTTTGCGCTGACAATGTGATTGGTGTGTCCCTCTTTCCTAGTCTGTGCTTAAGTGTTTGTGGCTAAGTGTTGGGGCATTGCTCGTTTTCTTTCATGACCAGTTTAGGGCTCGTGCGGCTGGCATCTTCATCCTCAGGTAGATCAGTGGGCCTTTTGACAATGCTCCCTTTCCTTGTGTTGCCATACAGGCTTACAGATGTGTCTCTCAGAGGGTAACCTCTCCTTCCTTCACTTACATTCTACCCTTTTGCATGGGGGAAGCTTGTGGGCCTTCTCCTGGGAAGTCTCTGTGGTGGCGTGTGTGCCTTCACTGTGGCACGTGGACTTTGCTTTAGTCAACAGCTGGTTATTTCACTTAAGAAGCGATGCTGGCGAGACACCACCAGGTGGCCCTGCAGCTACCATTCCTAGCTTTGTGCAACTACAGGTCGCAGCTTTCGCAGGGAGAGCGGGAGGTCATCATTGCTGCAGTGGGCTGTTGCAGAGGTATGTGATCGCACTGCATACTTCATGCTGTACGGCAGGGCTTTTGACAATTTCCAGGTTCAAGTGCAGCTATTCAGTCACCCGGTGCTGCTGAACGGGCTCTGCGGTCACAAATGCTTTAGCTCATCTATTTTTGATATTTGATATTTGAGGGGGTATTTCTAAAGCGCAGCGTTCGCTCTGAAGGGAGCATCATGGCGCTGAAAATCCTGAAGGCCCAGTCTAGGAGGCAGTGGAGGGCTTAGATGGCCGCTTTAGTGAAGTCGTCGGAAAGGTTAAAGATCCAAGTCTTTAGAAGTTTTCTGAAAGGCTTCTCAAGGGTTTGTTGTCTCAGGTATTTGGGCATGCTGTTCCAGGCTTTAATGGCCAGGAAACTTAAAGTTTTTCCACCTTTCGTCTTCAAGTTGTACCTGGCGGGGGACATGAGGTTGTCCTGGGCTGAACGGAGGGATCGACTAGGGTTGTAGTGGGGGAAACGTTTGGTTAGATATTTTGGACCAGTTGTGCTAAATGCCCGAAAGGCAATGGTAAGTATTTTAAAAAGTATTCTTTTGTGGAGAGGGAGCCACTGCAGGGAACTTAGGGCTGCGGAAATAGATGATTTACGGGGCAATTTTAGGACAAGTCGGCCAGCCGAGTGAAGAACACTTTGGAGTTTGGTTAGTGTGGACTTTTTTGTCCCCGCCAAGAGGCCGTTACAGTAATCAAGGCGTGAGATTATGAGAGCCACTGTAACTGTTTTTCTGGCGTAGAGTGGAAGAAAGTCAAAAAACTTTCTTAGCGATTTTATTATTCCAAAGCATCTGCCGGCAACATTCCTGGCGTGCTGGTCGAATGATAAATCTGAGTCGAATAGTACGCCGAGGTTCCTAGCTGTGGTTACAGTCTGGGGAGGTGCCACAGAGTCATCCGGCCACCAGAGGGCTGGGCAGAAGGAGGAGTTTTTGCCGATGGGGAGGATCTCTGTTTTGCTGGAGTTACATCTAAGATGGTTAGTGTTCATCCAGTGGAAGACCGCAGTTAAGCAGTTTTTGAGATTGAGCTCGGCATTGGTTGAGTTATCCTCTAGGGGTACTATCAGCTGCGTATCATCGGCATACGATGTTACCAGTATGCCGAATGATTCAATCAGTGATAGGAGTGGGATGAGGTAAATATTAAAGAGAAGGGGACTCAGGATGGACCCCTGAGGTACTCCGGAGGAGACCTTTTTCTCTTTGGAATGGAAAGGGCCGAGAGCGACAGTTTGAGACCTGTCGGTAAGGAATGATTTTATCTACGATAGGGCTGTTTCTGAAATCCCTATGTCCATCAATCTGTTGATTAGGATGGAATGGGATATGGTGTCGAACGCTGCTGTGAGGTCGAGAAGAATAAGAATGGCTTTCTTCCTCTGGTCTTGCAGCGTTTTTATTGTATCTGACAATTCGATCAGAGCTGTTTCTGTTGAGTGTTTGGGGCGGAAGCCAGATAGTTGCGGGTGGAGTATATTATGAGCTTCCAGATAAAGCTTGAGTTCTCTGTAGACCAACTGCTCGGTTATTTTTCCCAGAGCCGGGAGAAGTGTGATTGGGCGAAGATTGGTCAGGTCCGACGGGGATTTGTTTGCCTTCTTCATGAGAGGTTTGCCGAGTGGGCGTGCTGGTGTGGCAGAGTGGTTTGCTTGCTGGAGGGGCAGGGGTTGCCGCTGCTCAGGCGCAGTAGTGCTGAGTTTCAATCCAACACAGGCTTCAGAAGACTTCTCCCTGAGTGCGCCATGGACCTCTCCAGTTTCAATGCCTGTTACCGGCGGTGTCACAGGGTTAATGTAAGACTTCCGTATACCCTGGCAGTTGTCTTTTCAGCCCCAGGTCGAACACGTCCTATAGGCAGGTGGGGTCTTGTCCTATTCTGCCGCAGGGAGGATAACAGCATGCAGCCGACCTACGGGAGCGCTGCTGGTCGGGTCATGCTGGGAGGCTGTGGGAGCACTGGGGCACGTGCACATGGGGTGCAGAGTTCTGGCGTTCGCGTCTTCTTGGCCTTGGAGCGGTGGGGCGGGCAACGCTCTGGTGCACTACCGCAACCTCTCCAGCCGGAACAGCTTGTCTGGTTCTACGGGGATTGCAGACACGGGCACGGCCTCACTCTTCCACTACGGGGCAGGCAGCGGCAGCAGCGGGGGTCATACCCCTTGGACCACCATGGCTAGTTTGAATTCCTCCTCCCCCTGCCCGGCATTTGGCAGCTGGCAGAGCTTCTGGCGGGTATGGGTGTGCACTATGGGTGCACTGTCTGCCTCAGTAATGTAATGTAATGTAAGTATGCACTTTTATAGCGCGACTGTCACTCCAGGGAGCATCTTGGCGCTTGTAGCCCGTAGCCTAGGTGGAAGGCCGGAAAAGTCAGCTCACACATCCATCTCCTCTAAACAGAACGCTGTGTCTAAACCAGAGTCATACTGGCCGAGTCTGAAAGGTTGAAAATCCAAGTTTTCAGAGCCTTACGGAAATTCTTCTCACCAGAGATCAAGCGCAAGTTGGGAGGGAGTCTATTCCAAGCTTTTGCGCCCAGTGTTGCGAGAGATTTCCCTCCTCTAGTTGAGAGTTTAAATTTGGGGGTCTGCAACAAATTCATGTTGGCTGATCTTAGGGAGCGTGTTGGTGCATACTGTTTAAACCAGGGAAGGAAATATTTGGGTCCTTTTTGGTGATATGCCCTGAAGGTAATCACTAAGATTTTAAACAGTATGCGTTTGTGAATGGGTAGCCAGTGTAGGGCCTTGAGAGCGGCCGAGGCAGATGACCTCCTCGGCCATTTTAGGACCAGACGGGCAGCAGCATTTTGGACAACCTGCAACCTATGCAGGACGGATCGATTTAATCCTGCATATAAGCTGTTGCAGTAGTCCAAGCGAGATGTTACAAGTGCTACTGTCACCGTCTTCCTGGCTGTCAGAGGGAGAAAATCAAAAAACTTTCTAAGCCCTCTGATGATATTAAAACAAGACCCTGCCACTGCCCCTGCTTGCTGTTTGAAAGATAGGGCACTGTCAAACCTGATCCCTAAGTTACGGGCCGTGGTGATGGTATCCGGAGGGGACTCCACCCCCAGTGGCCACCATAGGCTAGGGGAAAAGGGGTTTTGGGGGCCGAAGGGTATGATTTCGGTCTTCCCGGCATTACATTTTAGATGATTGTCCCGCATCCAAATGAAAATTGCGGTAAGGCAGGCTTTTAGATTTTCCTCTGCTTTTCCATTTTCCCTGACTAGCACTAGAATGAGCTGAGTATCGTCAGCGTATGATATAGTACTGATGTTAAAAGACGAAATCAGCTCAATCAAGGGGATCATGTATACGTTAAACAGTACCGGGCTTAAACTGGAGCCCTGCGGTACCCCTGTTTGTGTGACTTTTTCCTCAGAGCGGTAATCTCCTAACACCGTGACCTGTCTACGATGGTCGAGGAAATTCCTCAGCCAGTCCAACACGGTGCCCCCAATCCTAGCTGCCCTCAATCGGCTGATTAGTATTGAGTGGGACACCGTATCGAAGGCCGCCGATAGATCAAGTAGGATAAGGACGGCCTTCTTCCCTTGATCCATGGCGGTCTTCAGTGTCTCCACGGTGTACAGAAGGGCGGATTCCGTTGAGTGTGAGGCCCGGAACCCAGATTGATTAGGGTGCAGGATATCCTCGTCCTCCAGGAATTTAGTCAGCTGTTTATTCGCCACCCTTTCGGTCATTTTAAAAAGCATCGGGAGCAGGGAAATTGGGCGGAGGTTGGAGAGTGTTGATGGGTCTGGTAGAGTTTTTTTTTGCAGGGGTTTTACTGCCGCCAATTTCCATTCCGAGGGAATCTCAGCAGAGGATAGAGATGAATTTATAATGTTATTTATGATGGGGTTGACTGTATCTACTAGGGCATGTAGCATCATAGGGGGGCAGGGGTCAAAGGGAGAACCAGATTTAGTGGACAGGATCAATTGACGTGAGTCTTCTAAACTAATAGGCAGGAAATCACTGAATTGTACTACTCCAGGGGCAATTTCAAGGTCCTCTGCTGCCATGACAGCGGGCTGTTCAGAGAAGCCTTTGGTAAGGTTTAGTATTTTCTGCTCAAAGAAATCCCCAATCGAGTTGCATAAAGTAAGGGAGGGCGGAATCTCTGATAGGAGGAACCTTGGTTTCATAAAATCATTGACCACTTTAAAAATCTCTTTCTGTTTGTTATTAGAAGAATCAATTGCTTTTAGGTAGTATTCTTTTTTAGCAGTTTTAATCTGAGCATGGTACTGCCTCCTAGATTCTTTATAATGGCTGAGGTCTTCTTCCTTATATAAGCGGCGCCATGTTCTCTCCAATTTTCGAACTTCTACGTGTTTCTCCTTCAAGGAGAGTGGGAACCAGGGTGCCGATTTTTTATTATGGAATGGTTTGCTGGGGTTTGTGGCCTTAGGGGGACCACATATTTCCTCAAGCCAGTGATTAAAATTTTTATTATCTACCTCCGTGATGCCCGTCCGAATGGGTTTAAGTGCCACAGCTCTCTGCTGCAAATCCGGGTCCTTACTTATTTTCTTCCAGTCATGTTTCATACTGGTGTTTACCTTAGGGAAACCCTTTTTGATCCCCTTTCCTTCCACTAAGAGGTCAAGTAGGATGAACATGTGGTCGGTCCAGGTTAGGGGGCGGGGCGGTTTAACCTTTAGAGATGTTAGGTTCGAGCATACGCAGTCCAATAAGTGTCCTGCCCTGTGCGTAGGGGCCCGTGTCAATAGGGTCAGCCCTAATATATCTATAAGATCTTTAAAACAGGACGCATTTGTGTCGGAGTCAGAATCAAGGTGGAGATTTAGATCGCCTAAAACAGTAAAATTGGCAAATTTGAGGGCGAGGTTGCTAATCACCTCAGCTAAACTATCTAGGAAGTTTTTCTTCTGGTGACCAGGAGGTCGGTATATCAGTGCTCCTGACAGAGTGAAAGTCGTGGTGTTGTGTATATGAAGATTAAAACCTAGACTTTCTGCCTCCTGGATATCTGGAAGATCAAATGTAGTGCATTTGATCGAGTCGCGATGGATGATGGCAAGCCCCCCCCCACGTTGTATCTGTCTATCCAATCGCTGGATGTGATACCCTTGCGGTAGTGCTAAGACAACATCAGGGGTAGACCAGGCTTTAAGCCATGTCTCTGTAACGAACAAGCAATCCAGATCATTCTCAGTAATTAGGTCGTGTATATGCGCTCCATTTTTAACCATTGACCTAGCGTTAATAAGTCCACCCTGGAAATTTTTTGAGCCGTTAGGTGTAATAGCATGTATCTGCGGGCTCAGCTCAGCTTTACAGTGTTTACAACATATAGGTCCCCTCCAGGTGTCTACTCGTAGAGTATTTTGACAGCAGCTATCCTGGGCCTGCAGTGAGTATAGCATGTCCCTGGAAATGTGTAAATCCTGATGGGAATGGCTAAGGGCAGTGTCCCTAGTCCCGGCCGCGGCACGGACGGGCACAGACGGGCTTACCTCTGGCGCACCTCCGGCGCGCCATCGGTGCGCCCGCTGTGCGCGTCCGCTGCGCGTCAGCCCCATGTGAGCTTTAAGTAGGAGGCTCCTGACGGTCCTAGTGAAACCACTAGACCGTCACCTCTCTAAGATGGCCCCCGGAAGTGAGGGTGCTAGACTCCCTCTGTCCCGCGCTGGTCCACTCCCTCCACAACAAACAGCACAAGCTGCGGTGGAACGGGGAGATGAGCGGTGTCTTTCCCACACAAAGGTACAATTATACTACAGTGTCAACAATTTAAAATTATACTGTGCAAATATTAATCATTTAACATCAGTACATACGACGATTTTAAAAATGATTTGGCTTTCTGCAGTTGACAGCGTGCTAGCGTGCTCAGGATTAATCAGCAGCGCATCTGCCTGTCCGAGTTTTAGTGCAAGTGAGTGCTTCAGCGCAGCAAAAAATGCTCGCCTTAAGTAGGAGGCTCCTGACGGTCCTAGTGAAACCACTAGACCGTCACCTCTCTAAGATGGCCCCCGGAAGTGAGGGTGCTAGACTCCCTCTGTCCCGCGCTGGTCCACTCCCTCCACAACAAACAGCACAAGCTGCGGTGGAACGGGGAGATGAGCGGTGTCTTTCCCACACAAAGGTACAATTATACTACAGTGTCAACAATTTAAAATTATACTGTGCAAATATTAATCATTTAACATCAGTACATACGACGATTTTAAAAATGATTTGGCTTTCTGCAGTTGACAGCGTGCTAGCGTGCTCAGGATTAATCAGCAGCGCATCTGCCTGTCCGAGTTTTAGTGCAAGTGAGTGCTCAGTGTGGGCGCAGTCTTCATCCCGCCATGTGGAGGTAGGTCGGCAGTAGGGGAGCGCCTCGAGTGTGGAGCTAGCTACCACACGTCCTAACACTCGCCCACCGACAGCAGGTGCGTGGGGGGGGGTCGACGAAGGGCCACTCAGCTCCTCTCACCTGGGCACTCTGTCCGTTATTGGACCGTCACAGTTCTCTCGCCTCACGTGGGTGATGCTGGGTGGAGTCTCACCTCCTATGGTGCCGATCGCATCGCCTGTGGTCACCTCGAGTGCGGTGCTGGCCTGGTCAATGCAGTGGGCTGCAGCCGGGTCAGTATGCTGTCGGAGGGCGCTTTTCCAAACGTGCCACAGCTCCAGTGCTGCAGTTGCTCAGCAGCAGGTGTGGGGGGTGCTCTCTGTGCGAACTACACTTTCCCCCACACAGAACCGGGACACGGCCTCCTCCTCACGCGTGGGCTAAGACCCCCTCGTCGCCATTGTGGAGTTTTGGGCCCTAGACCCGCATGGTATTCACAATGACCACACAGACACTCAGTAGTGGGGAACTGTAACAGGCCCGGGCACGTGTTCCTGGCCCCTTTTATTAACAGGGTCACCTGACTGGTGATGCCTGTGGTGGGTGGGTGTTAGTGTGTGTTTAACAGGGTGAAACACTAGAACGTGTCCAGCCGGATACTATAGCGCCCTAACGTGATGCCCCCTGGCCCGACAGCCGAGGACAGGGATCCCCCTGCTCTGGTGGGCTGCCCGACGCTGGGTGAGGTGCAGTCCAGACGTGCTGGAGGCCTGTTGATGCCGCGGTTTGACCTCCTTCACCTGCTGTTGTGATTGCAGGGGGTGCGGTCGGGTCCCCAGTTTGGGAGTGGCATGTACCGGGAAAATAGGAATCTGTAGCTTCTGAAACGTGTCTTCATTGCTGGGGCCGAGATCTTGGAAGGGCCCTGAAGAGCAGGTGGATGAAGGTGTGATGGTTCTGGGCCACCCAGGAGAGGGGAAGCCTCGGAGGCCTTCTTGATTTGGGCCATAAGACTGTTTTGGGCACGGGAGCCCCTGACCACGCACAGATGTCCACCTTTTTCGGCGATAAGGTGCATGATGCACTCTTTGGGCTCTGGGCCCCAGGGAGGCCCAGCTCCTGAAATGAGAAATTTGGGCCCGATAAATTTGGCTGTTAAGAGTATGTCACCCTGTGGTGCCCCACAATGTTGACTTCATTTCTCACTGCAAATAGGACGGAGAGGGCTAACAAGCCCACTTGGGCAATGGCAAGTGGACAATACTCTGTAGCACCAACTGGCCCCATGTGAGACTATCATATTGTGCCAGAGAGAAGGCTGATAAATATTGGTGTAAATTTCCCTACAGGAAAAGCTGTGCTGTGACAGTTCCTGTGACTGCATAAGCAGTCAGGCCAGGTCCTGGTGTGGCTTGCGGCCAGAGGCTAGCTGCATTCATCTCATTGTGTCTACTTGGCTCTGGTCTTGGATTCGCCAACTGCTCATGCCGCCCCTTGGAGTTCAGGAAGGGGGACTGCCAGGTCGTGCGTATCCTGCCGCTGCAAGCAAAGCACCATTGATAAATTTACCAGTGTCGGCGCTGCGGCTATGGACCGGAGTGGGGCGTCTGGTTCTGCTCCGGACAACGCTACATTGCTGGCAGCCATTACGCAGTATAGAGAAATGCTAGATGCCAAGCGAGGGGTGGTTGGCTCTGAGGTCACTCCCCGAAGCCGAGACCAAGGTGTTGAGTGTTGAGGATTCGATAACGGCAGAAAGTAAATAAGGTAACTGTTGTAACGAAGGAGCTGGCGGCACGTGTGGAAGATGCTGGAGGACATGGCTGCTGCAATAATATACGCCTGGTTGGCTTCCCAGAAGGGTGCGAGGGTTCCTCCTTGAACCAGTTTTTGACTCAATGGTTTTGATCCATCATACCTTCAGAATCCCTATTGACTTGTTTAGTAGTTAAATGTGCCTCGACTGGAAATAAACAAGCTTCTCAATTACCTCGATAGAGATGCCATGCCCGAAGTGAAGATAAGATCCTGTTTGAATCGTCTCACATAATGATATTCCAGGACTGTACGTGGATGGTGCAACAGCAACGTCAATATTTTGTGGTAGCAAAACCGAAACTAAGGGAGCTCAAAATTCTATTCATATTGCTATATTCAGCACGCTTAAGAGTGGTCTTTAATTCACAGACTCTGTTTTTTAATGTGCCTGAAGAGGTTTTTGCTTGTCCAGATATAGTTGTATCGATGAAACCTCACATTCCCCCGTGAATGAACTCAGACTCATCCTTGAATGAGCGATGCAACCCTCCCAAAAAGTCCACAATGAAACGACGTGATCACTCTCGAGGATCCTTGCTAGATAGCCGTCCAACTGAGGACGCTTACACAGGTGTAGACCTATCTTACCAAGTTTACAAGAGAGAGCATATGCACTTCAGCACTGATCATGCCCAGAGTGATAAAACCACCAACAACAGGTCAGACAAAATACAGGAGGAAGACAAAAGTTGCAGGGTCATTCCAGAACTTTTTGCCTTCCTCTTGTATTTTTTTCTGACCTGTTGTTGGTAGTTTTATGACTCTGGGCATGATCAGTGGTAAAGTGCATTTGCTTTCTCTTGTAAATTTGGTAAGATTGGTCTACACCTGTTTGGCATATTTAATTTACCTATAAGTCCCTTGTACAGTGCTATCCCACATACCCAGGGCATGTAAATTAAATGCTATTGGTGGGCTTTCAGCGCTGCTTGCGCCACCCACCGAAGTAGCCTTTCAAGCCTGTCTCAGGCCTCTGCCACTGCAAGGCCTGCGCATGTAGTTTACTTCTGCCAATATGTGGCATATAAAGTGGTTGCCAAGTCTGAAACTCCCCTTTTACTGCATGTCAGTCACCCCTAAGGTAGGCCCTAACTAGCTCTACGGGCAGGGTGCGGTGTAGGTAAAAGGTAGGACATGTGCCTTAACTGTGTGGCTTGTCCTGGTAGTGTCAAACAGCCTATTTGGATTCTTATTGCTGTGAGGCTACCCTCTCATAGGTTTGCAGTAGGGATTCTCTGATATGTGCTTCAGTGGTCATTTCTGACATGAGAGGGGTAGTGTGACCATGTTTGGTATGTTTGGAATAGTAGTGATAAATAGTGCTAATTGGTGAAGTCAGATTTATTATTACTATTTTAGAAATGGCACTTTTAGAAGTGAGCACTTCTGTGTGCTGATGTGTCTTTGTGCCCTGCCTGGGTGTGTATTGACTGCCTGGTTCTGACTGAAAGAGGAGAAGGGGTGTGCATTCATTCCAGCCAGTCCCTGTGGGGGGATGAGGTGTGTCCTACCTTTCCTGGGTTACTCAGCGCTAAGCTGAATAGACCTTGTCAGAATTTAGAGTAGCGGGAGGAGTTTTCCCTTGCACCTGAATAGCCCTGGTCTGCATTTGGAGTGGTGGGAGGAGTTGCACCTGTACCTGAATAGGGCTGTGCCTGCCTTCTACAAAGCAGGCTCCGCCCCCCCCCCCGTGGCGTGTCTGGGCCCAAGGCTTACAGTGTGAATGGGGGGTGTTGTGCACTTGTAAATGTATTTTAAAGTGCCCCCTGAATAAAGACATTTGGACTGTAAGTAAATGGGCTGTGACTCCATGAAGGTGAGAAGAACTTTCCTGGACTGCCAAAGGACTGTTGTGTGGCAGGAGGAACCGCTATTTTGGGACTACCTGCCTGTGAGACTGACCTGCTGCTTGCTGGGTGGCTTAAGGGACTATCACTCTATTGGGTGACCCTGTGTGCTGGCTGCCCTGTGCCCTCTTCCCTGCCCCAGTGACCTTCCGGGGCTTTGTGGCTGCACTGTGTGATTTTTACCCAGCGCGTGGTGAGCGCTGTGTTTTCCACCCTATTGTTGCAGAACACATGTGGAGTGCTGCACAGGGTCTGGGGATCGCTTTTGGCCTGTAGACTAACTTGGGCGCTTTGTTGGGCATCCTGCCAGCCGAGTTCTGGGCTGAGCCCCCCTGCTAACCGAAAAGAAGGCACCAAGCGCGGGAGCTCGTGAGGAATCGAGCGCCACAGGAGAGCCAGGTGTCACCTGGCAACCAGAGAAAGCCGCAACCCCGCCCAGCAGGAGACGCAGCCGATCACCGAGAGCAAAAACGATGCTCTCCTCACGCAGACCGCGTCGCACAGTCTGAAGGGGTCTGCACCAGCCTTGGAGGCCTGGTGTTCTCGCCGGCAGGGACGCCCCTAAGGGTTTCAGACAAGTCCGGGTTGAGGGCAAAGTAGCCCCACGGCAGCCAGCTGTACAACCTGCTAGCACGGCCAGCTCCATTTCACCCCCAGGTGTGCTGGCCCCGTGAGGTTGCGGGAACCAGACCTAGGCAGTTGAGTGCTCCCACCGTATGTGGCCAGTGTGGGTACCTCCCTCCTTGGTGTAGGCCTATTGAGGGCATTGTTGCGGGATCGTTGGGGCTGGAGTGGAACCTCGACAGAGGTCTCCGTTTCCCTGCGGGAATCCGACGCATTACGTATATTATCTTAGCTGCACCGCATGGTCACAGGCAGCTGCACGCTCACCTTCTGTTAGGGGGGAGCATTTTCTTGGATGGCTCGGGGTAAACCTAGACAGAGGCACCCGCTCCTCAGGAGTATTATTGGAGGTAGCACTTGGGACAGTAATTACCGCATTTGCCATAAGAGAGGCCCGGAGGCTTCTGTGTTGCATGCTGTGGAGGAGAATTACCTGCTAAAGAGTGGTAGGAGTTTGGAAAAGCTGCACCCTAGGCCCTTCAGTGAGGGTATTTGGGGCTCGCTACCTGTGGCATGTCCGCGCTGGTGATTTGTGGACACTGGTAATGTTACATTGTCAGGTCTGCGCCATATGTGTTCAATAATAGTGATCTGCATATGTCTAAGGTGGGCAAGATGTGTTTATGATATGTGCACGCTACTAGTACTTACTATAGTGCACTGCTGATGATGTTTGTGCATAATGTGTTATGCTGAGTGCAGTCCTGCCAGTAGTTACTAGTGACCCTAACTGAAATAGTTATGACAATGGCCCGGTTGGCCAAGTGATTTATGTAATCTCTGTGAAGTCATGAGAAGTGTCTAGTGGCACAGTATTATATGTGATTGTGTTCTAATGTGTTTTTATGGATAATACAAAGGATATTTTTATATTAGCTTGTGTGGAGTTTCTTTTATGGCGTGCCTAGTGTGTCACTGCTGTGTGAGTGTGTTACGCAAATGCTTTACACATTGCCTCTTGAATAAGCCTGACTGCTCTGCCAAGCTACCAAGGGGGTGAGCAGGGGTTATCATCAGTGTTTAACTCCCTTGCCCTGACTAGAACTGTGGGTTCCTCCTGGCTCAGGTGCATACACTAGCCAACCAGAAACCCCATTTTAGCACATATATATATATATATTACCTACTGGCGATAGCCAGTAGGTATATATAGTTAGGATTGTTTTCCATAGGGAAATCTCCAACATTCTATTGGGAATAACTTTGGCGCCGGTTGAGGAATCTTCCTGAAATTTTCCTTAACTTTGCCTCGCGGCGCTCCGCTCTTTCCCTGAAAGTTTGGAGGGGATTCGTCAAGCGGGGGCCGAGATAAAAGGGGGGTCCCAAAACGTGTTTTCCCCATGTTAATTTCCATAGGGCGGTTGGACTCACTTTTAGCCCGAACGGCTGAATGGTTTTCCACCAAACTTGGCAAAATTGTAGGGACTGGTAGCCCGATGTGCCTTTGCTATGTCTCAAGATATGTGCTCCAGTGGTTTTTACGAAAATTAACTTTGAAAAAATATATACTATATATGTTAGAGCCCAAATGTAGCCCAATGTAGCCCAAAGATGGCCACCAAAGACAAAAAAAAACAAATGTAGCCCAAATATCAGCCAGATGTAGCCCAACTATAGCCCAATGACAGAATGTCCCAGAGTGTTCTAAAGAACAACTAGAGCGCTAACAGTCTTACTTATGACAAAAGTATGGTACACCTGAAGTCATCTTGATTGGAATAGTGTTAACACTTAAAACATTTAATTTGCAAAGGAACAAAATGAGGGGGTTTATTTTGCCATAGAAATTATTATTAGTGCTGAAGAAAGAAAAATTAGGGCACATTTTGAGTGACTTCTCAAATCCGCTTATATTTCATTAAAGAATTTCTGATATGCAGTCTCCCAAGATGGCCACCAGAGACAAAAGAGCCCAAATGTAGCCCAAATATCAGCCAGATGTAGCCCAACTATAGCCCAATGACAGAATGTCCCAGAGTGTTCTAAAGAACAACTAGAACGCTAACAGTCTTACTTATGACAAAAGTATGGCACACCTGAAGTCATCTTGATTGGAATAAAGTGGTAACACTTAATACATTTAATTTGAAAAGGAACAAAATGAGGGGTTTCATTTTGCTATAGAAATTTTATATATATATATATATATATATTCACTGAAAAAAAACATAGGTTACACACCAGTTATAGTTAGGAATTAGCATTTAAAAAACCTTTGAAATTCACTGAAAAAACCATAGGTTTCACACCAGTTATAGTTAGCTGGAAATTTTACTCGCATAAAACCATTGAAATTCCCACGTTATAGTTAGTTGGACTCACTTTAACTTGCACGTCTGCAATGCACTGCTGATGACGTCACATATTACATCACTCATGCATATATTTAAATATTTAAACATTAGTTGCTAATATATGTATTCACTAAGATACACTTAATAAGCCAGTTAACCAATCCATTTTTTTTTTTAAAAACACTGAAAAAACCATAGGTTTCAGGCCTTATATAGTTAGGAATTAGTATTTAAAAAACCTTTGAAATTCACTGAAAAAACCATTGGTTTCAGGCCTTATATAGTTAGGAATTAGCATTTAAAAAACCTTTGAAATTCACTGAAAAAACCATAGGTTTCAGGCCTTATATAGTTAGGAATCAGCATTTAAAAAACCTTTGAAATTCACTGAAAAAACCATAGGTTTCAGGCCTTATATAGTTAGGAATTAGCATTTAAAAAACCTTTGAAATTCACTGAAAAAACCATAGGTTTCAGGAGTTATATAGTTAGGAATTAGTTTTTAAAAAACCTTTGAAATAGAAATTCACTCAAAAAACTATAAGTTTTAGTGGTGTTATAGTTAGCTGGACATTTTACTCATACAAAACCAATGAAATTGCTCCTATATAGTTAGTTGTACTAACTATATTTCGCGCACCTGCAATCCACTGCTGATGATGTCACATATTAGATCATTCATGACATGGTCAGTGACATCACTGATGACATCTCAAATTACATCACTGATGACATCACTGATGACATCATCCACGTGACAATCACATACACCTTTTCATACACTATTAAAATTTTTCATCACTGTTTGTAAAATACAGAGTATCATATTTAAATCCATTGTCACAGCAATACAAGTATCTAAAAATCCACCCAGTGATTCATAGATGTATACACACATCTAATCACTTACCTATGGATTCACTCATACATGCTGTCAATGAACAATAGAACACTATCAAAAATACTTACACATCTATATCGACATTAAACAACAGCATGCATCCTATTCACATATGAAGTCATCCTACTCACTTATGCAAACAATGGATCATACTTACATATTTACTTAGCAAAACACTTATACAAACACCACTTCTTCTATTCATTTAGATAGTAAGTCATACTTAGTGAATTATAAAATCATTATTACAAGTATACAGTTATCCATACAGTCACTCACACAATCATTGTGTCTTATGTATACTTATTTATATACAACAACTGACACATACACTGCCTTTTATAATTCTAGTTTGTTGGACCTGTACCTTTGAGAAATATATTTGCTCATCACCACACCCATAAAGAGATTCCCTCACCCAAACTGTTAGAACATGTAGTTTTAACTTCATATATCTACTGAATCAACTATTCACACATCTTTGGACAGTCACACACCCCCCACCGAACCACACACACTTTCACACTCACATACAAATACTCAGTTAACTAATCAATAACTAATATAGACTTTCACATAGCTAGTAACCAACTGTAGAATCAGTTTACACAACAACTGACAAAGTGATACAGATATTCACACAGTTTAGTCACTATCCACTATATTTAGTGAGACATTATAAATTGGTCAAGTAAACAGTCAATTACACTGCTACTAAATCCTCTATACAAATATTTATTTATATATATCCACTCATTCTTCAATGTAAATTGCTATATATATAATGCATATTTAAATAACGAAGCAAACCACATTCACTGGATGATGTCATCAGTGATGTCATCAGTGATGTCATTTGAGATGTCATCAGTGATGTCACTGACCATGTCATGAATGATCTAATATGACATCATCAGCAGTGGATTGCGGGTGCGCGAAATATAGTTAGTACAACTAACTATAAAGGGAGCAATTTCATTGGTTTTGTATGAGTAAAATGTCCAGCTAACTATAACACCACTAAAACTTGTAGTTTTTGAGTGAATTTCAAAGGTTTTTTAAAAACTAATTCCTAACTATATAACTCCTGAAACCTATGTTTTTTTCAGTGAATATATATATATATATACACACATTACAATAGACTACAACTGCACTCCTTGAGTACCACTGTTGTCGTTCTCTAGTCCAGACATCTAGTCCAGACATTAAGTTGGCTGCGGAACATGGAGATTCATTGGCGATTCCCTCTCTGGGGCCCCTGTTGGGGTCCAGGGAGGGACTCTTTCTCAACCAATACTTCTTGTTGTTTGAAGTATTGGGGTGAGGGGTTGGAGGGTTCTTGAGTTCTATGTTGTTATACTGCACAGCTTTGGTACAAATACTCCTGTTAATCCATATGTCTGCGCCCATGGAGATACCTGCTATAGCTATTAATGGTGGATGTAGAAGGTGATGGCCCTAAGAGTCACATATGAATTCTCACATGGAAAGTCTGGGATGTTCTTGATAAAATTAAGCACAGCGCTGTGTTGAAACAGACAAAGAGACTAGGGGCTGACATCCTTCTTTTACAGGAGACACATCTCTTGGGGTCCAAGGTATCATGCTTGGATTGCTTCGGATACACACATACATTTCATTCTGGGTTCACTAGGGGCTTACAGTGAATTGGTATATTGATTCATTGCAGGGTCCCATTTCAACTCAGTAGAATATGGACGGATGACTATTGTCTGTATGTCATCGTGACCGGCACACTTTTGCCAGAATGTGGAAGGCAGACTACCCACCATTAGTATGGGCCTTGAAGAAAGTTATGGATCACTGTTTGGGCCTTGAGATTGCAGTATTCCAGGCTGGGGGCTCGCCACAACAAAAAATACATTAAAATATGGCAGCACTGGGCCGATTCTAGAGGTATAGTCCGGGCTTCTGTGGATACTGTTAAAGCTCATTTGGATATGGAAATACAAACATATGGAGCCATAGCATGATAGTACATTATGGGACTGGTATCTTATCTGGATTGGGCTCTTTTAGGGACATATTGGGTTGGAGGGGGGAACTGGAAAGTCTATGCTTTTTTAGTTTTATATTAGTTTATGGGTATTCACCGTACTCTACTTTATATATGTATGCAGGCCGCGTTGGTCTGATTATGTTGAAAAACCCAATTAAATTTATTGTGGAAAAAAATGTAAAGCTTACCCTTTCAATTCGTCAGCAGTGCCTGCTTCATGGACTTACAAATCAGCACGAATATCAACTCCAGGACGCACATCACAAACATAACAAAGTTTACCTGTCACCAGCTACTCTTGGCTCAAGAGTGAACCTCTTTCTACTAGAAGCAGACTTCATACCTGCTGTGCAGATACTTTTTATGTCCCTTCTCAGTGGATGAAATGCTGTACTGGCCAGGATCTCCTGATCCTCCTGACAACCCACAAGAGTGACATATTTGATCGTAAGCCTTCAAAAACATAACACGATTACAACAAATCTAATGGAATTCTTTTAGCTCCCATTGATCACCCATTTTACAGTAAAGACACCTTATATTGTCTATAAAGACATCCTATATTGTCCACAATGTGTTAAACTCCGCGACCCCACCATTCTTGGCATCCAAAAACAGGATCTCTGAGTATATACAAAAAAAAACATAGCAACAACATCACCAGTCTGAAATCAAGATTTGCAACAGGAAGGCTAGATGTCACAGACTCTCCTGCTACTCCTGCAGGACCTTCAAAATTGTGTTTAACCCAATACATGTAGCTCCATTCTGCCTCCATGTCGGAAAAGGGATGAAATCCTTACTGAATAAGGCACATCTTGTCACAATGTAACCACCTCATTACCAAACCTTAAGAAGATAGTTTTCCCTTCCCATGTCCCCAGCACCTCATATTACCCTCTACTTCCTGAGCAATGTTTTGTTTAAGTGTAACAACCCAGTTACTGACCATCCATACTGATTACCCATCCGTTCCATCCTCCCTGACCTTCTCTATAGTAACATGCTCTTCAAGCGGCATATTGTCAAATGTATCCTCTCAGACCCATAACTAAAGAGCTTCTTGTTCTTTTCTGGTCTACTAACTGTATTCTTAGTCAATTGTTGTGAAATACTTATCCTCACTGTAAGAAAGTGGCTTATTGGTTGAGAGTGGCGTTAACCCTTCTCAAGAAACAACACAATCCTTGTCAGGGTGAACCACAAAAGTTACTACACTAACATGTGCTTAACCCTCTGGTAGCTTGGCACAAAAGCTGGCAGGCTTAACTTGGAGATACTGTGTTAAGCATTTATGCAGCTGGGGGCGTGGCCAAGCAGCGTTCTAAGATGGCCGCATAGCCTTGAAGCTCTACCAAGTCCCTGGGGCAAATCATCTCCATGGGCGGCTACAGCGCCCCAATTCGGGTGGCATACAAGCATTCGTACAAAGCTCACGATTCCCCAGTCAGCAATCGGGCCGGGTGCCGATTGGGAGCCATGCAACAGAGCAACAGAGGAGTCGGTGGCACCGCAGCTGGGCTCGCGCAGAGTGTTGCAGCCAGGAGCTGAGGTGGGACACGCCCTCGCCCCGAAAGCAGGGTTCGACTGTGGCGTTGGTCGTGGCTACTAGAGGATTCCCCCAGGCCTCGCTCCATGCCCTGCAGCTTGGAGAACAGTGAGAGCCGACTGGCAGGGGTCTCGATGGGACACCAATGAGCAGACTGGTGAGCAGAATGCCGGAGAGCTCCAGCGGCCCGACAGACTCCCCTAGCGGCATCTTCCCCTCAATTTGTATCTATGTGAGGAGAGGCAGCCGAAACTCGCTCCACAACGCAATTTCCCGCTGGGCGATAATCACAGTTGCGGCCTCCCAACGCTGCCACCACAGGCCCCCTGCAACTAGTGCCAGTCAGCAGAGTCTGGTGGCGAAGTGGTTCTGTCCCGAGTGGACCATCAACCACAATACATAGTGGCAGAGTCCATTTTGCAGCGAGGCAAAGGTCACACAACTGAAATAAGGGGCGGCCCTAACAGGCTCTCAAAGACAGCTCAGCGAGTGGGGAAATCTTAACAGGAAGCAACAGTACACAAAGTACGGCATGGTTGTTACATACGGTGTGAGGCGACCGATAACGGGGGAAAGAATAAGATGTACTGCCTCTCTGTGGCAGAGAAAGGAACAGTGCCAGAATCTTCTCCCTCACCGCACTACTGCACAGTGATTGGGGAGCACCTGAACGGTTCAAAAAGAAGATGCTCACTGATAAATCACTGTCGCACCTTCCCCAAGGCTTTATTATACCATATTGCCCTTGTTGACTAGCAGGAACTTGCTGAGACCAGTTACAACAGGGCAACTTACCGTAGTCAGTAAAATTGGTCTCCAACTGTGTTAGACCTGTCAGCCCTAGGGTGGTCTTACCCCGCATTTTTTCCCTTTGCACCTCATTTTTGCCACCATCTTTTTGTTGGACCTAGACCTCTGGGCGCCTTACCACTGCCAAACAGTGCTGAGGTGCAGGTTCTCTCTCCTAATAATATGGCTGCCACAGGCCCCTGCTACTGCGGAGTGGCCATTGAATAAGCATGCACCAGTAGTTAGGAGCAGGCTGGAACATTCTGATACTGTATCTTTGCTGTCCCGCCTTTTTGTCCCATATACCAACATGTAGAAGCTCCTGGAACCTTCCAGCCCAGGGAGGAGTTATGCTTTGCCGCCTTTACAGGAGGGTCACCTGACCTAGGGGTATAAGAAGAAAGGAGGGAAACCTGACTCGTCAATTGGGGCACCACTGAACCTGGGGGAACCTCTGCCGGAGTATAGGCGGTTGGGCCTAGGGGAGGAACCTACACTACTGAGACTGACTGAGATTAGGCCCTGCTGTACCCAAGATAGCTGAGGGACTCTGTCAGCCTGCTGACCTTGCCCAGTGAGGGGGAAACCCAGGGAACCAACTCCAGTGTGCTGCAGGGAACCATCCTGCCTTTTATGCCTGCTAACTCAACCCCTACCTGTCCCCCAAGATACTGCGATCCAAGAGCCTGTAAATAAGACCTGCTAACAACTAGCGCTGGGACTGAAGCGCTGGGGACCCTGTGAGAGCTGCTGCTTCTGGGGGATCAACAGGTAAAGCGCTGTGCCCACCTGACGCTGTATTGCCCGAACTGTGCCCACCTAGCGCTATATCACCAGAACCGTGCCCACCTGCGCTATGGGGAAGGAATCTGCCTAGGCTGCCCAGCACTATGCCCTTTGAGCGCTATTTGCTCCCAGATCACCACCGCAGCCCAGTACTTTGCCTAACTGCTGTTGTGCCCCTGCATGCAGTGACACTCAATCGCTGGGAGCTCTGAGCGCTGTTTACCCGATCGCTGCTGCAGCCCCTGTACCTGTGAACTGGCGCTGTGCTTGTGAAAGCGCTAATTGCCGAGGATCACCGCTGCGGCCCGGGCGCCGTGAGGTCTGAGAGCGCTGTCTGCTGAAAGTCATCGCCGCGGCCCCCTGCGCTGTGGGAGTCCAAAGCGCTGCGGCTCAGGCCCCACGTGAGAGGAATCCGCTGTTTGGCCGTAATCACTGCCGCTGCCCAGGCCGCCAGACAAGGAGAGCTTGCAGTCCCCTGCATCGCTGCGGCCCCCGGAGTGAAGGGAGGGCCACCGCGGTGTTGGTGGAGGCTGCGCTGGGCCGGAGAAGGCAGAGAGAGCGTCACGTGACTGGGGCACTGGTCGCGTCATCGGCAGCACCCCCCTACGAGGCGCGCACCCATTGGCGGATGCAGCAGCGCCCCCAGGAAGCCAAAAACCCACTGGTTCCCGGGCCGGGGAAGGAGCTGGGAAGCCCAGAGCCCGACCAGGCCTCAGAGCGGAGGCCCCGATGAGCACGAGAGCCCCCGGTGCCCTGAACAAACGCAGCCACAAGGTAACCCCCCTGGGGGAGGGCGGAAACATCGGCGGGGATAGTGGGGCTGCCGAGTAGCCTCACCAAATCAGAGTGGCAGCCTCGTGACAGCCTTTCCCCTCAGGAGGCTGCAACCGGGCCAAGAAGTCCCCATTATCCCCTTCTTGAGGGAACTGCTAGGGGCTGGGCCGTTATTGGACACCGAACTGCCTTAGTCAACCTGAGACCTGGCGTGAAATCCATGCTGCCGGGGGTATATCTGTATTGAGGGTGGTATCCTGGTGCCTGAGAGGTACTGCCTACATCACCCAACTGCCCAGCAAATGTCCCTCTGGTTAAACACCGGCAGCCAAGGTGTTGCCCTATTGAATGTTTGCACAAGAAATATTACTGAAGCTGTATTAATGTTACTGAGGTTGCATTCACGCTACTGATGCCTTATACATGTTGCTGATGCTGTGTTCATCCCCAAAAGTGTTGCCTCTTTGCAGAAGTGCAGGGGGGAATGTTACCTTTACTAATGTTTGCGTAAGAGATGTTGCCTATGATGTCCCTGAATATCACAAGTGTTATTTTTATTTAATTGATGACAGAGATGTTGACTCCATTAGCCTAATATCTTCTGAAGTGTCACCTGCCTGAACTAACAGTAGATAAAGAGTCTTGATTTATAAAACAACCTGGTGTGGTGTCATTCTATTGCGTGCGAGTTACTGTCTCAGTGCGAGTGTGTGCTGTACCACTGTTTTACACATTGCCTTCGGGTGCCTGCCTACCTGCCTCGCGCCAAGCTACCGTGTCGGAATTGGTGACCCCAGTTCTAACATTGGTGTTCAGCAGCGGGAAAAGGCCTTGTGGTTGTGCAGCCCCCTCCAGTGATTCAGTGTGCGCCGCAATTGGACACCTATTGTAACGCAAGCCTAATAATTTGCCCTTCACTGCCTGATCGATTGCACAGGCTCCTGTGTTAGACCTGTTGCCTACGTCCTAGTGTTTTTCCCTAAGTTGTCTGGGGCCCCACCTGTCAGGATGGAGTTCGAGCTGGCCAACCTATAATTGTATACGGTGGCACAGCTGAAGGAGTTCTGTCAGGGGATGGGGGTGTCCGTCAAGCGGACACCCCCGTTAGGGGGCCCCTCAGTCTTGTGAAAGAGGGGTGGGAGAAGTCTTCCAAGAAGCTTCCCCGTGATGTGGTCAGCTACATGCTGGCATTCCACAGCCAGATGGCCGAGCTGTGGAAGGAGGCCTCAGACACTCTGGAGGTCAGTCAAGCCGTCATGAAGGAGTGGTACGACCGGAATGCTCGGACAGTGGAGTAGGATGCTGGACAGAAGGTGTGGTTCATGGAGCCCGGAAAAGCTTAGTGCCCTCCAGGACAGGTGGACTGGACCATACGAGATCTTGGAGAAAAGAGGTCATATCACTTACTCAGTAGACCGCAAGACCCCCGACAACCCCATAGGGTGTTCCACATCATCTGCCTGAAGCCGCACCATGAGCGATCAGAGCTTGCTCTATTTATGGTGACGGATGGGAGTGAAGAGAAAGAGAGCGAGCCTCTTCCGGACCTTGTGGTGGCCCAAGAGAAGGATGGATCGGTGGAGGGAGGGGTCCTCTCCCCATCGTTGATGCCTGAGCAGCAGAGGGACTGCCGCCAGGTATTGGAGCAGTACGCCTCGCTGTTCTCCCTCACTCTTGGGATCACTCACCGGTGTACCCATGATGTGGACACAGGGGATAGCCTACCTGTAAAAACCAAGTCTTAGCAGCTGTCGGACAAGGTCAAGACTAGTATCCAGAGTGAGGTGGCCAAGATGTTGGAGCTGGGGGTGATTGAGCCCTCCAGCAGCCCTTGGGCTAGTCCGGTGATTTTGGTTGCCAAAAACGGATGAGCTTATTGACCGACTGGGAGCAGCTCTGTATTTGAGTACCATCGACCTGACGTCAGGAAATTGGCAGATTGCCATGGCGGACGGAGCGAAGAAGAAGACTGCGTTCTCCACCCCCGAGGGCCACTTTCAATTCCGTGTGATGCCCTTCGGGCTAAAAAATGCTCCAGCTACTTTCCAGCGGTTGGTCAACTGGGTGCTTTCTGGCCTACAGGCCTTCTCAGCTGCCTTACTGGATGACATAGCTGTCTTCAGCAGCAGCTGGGAGGACCATCCGGAGCATCTCCAGGAGGTGCTGCAGGCTCTACAGCGGGCTGGCCTAACCATCAAGGCCAGCAAGTGCCAAATTGGACAGGGATCTGTCGTCTACCTGGGACACCTGGTGGGCGGGAGTAAGGTGCAACCCCTCCAGGCCAAAATCGAGACCATCTTGGCCTGGGAGCCCCCCAAAACCCAAATGGAGGTCTGGGCTTTCCTCGGCCTCACAGGTTACTACCGTCGGTTTATCAAGGGCTACGGAACCATTGTGGCCCCCCTGACTGAATTGACATCCAAGAAGCGACCACGCAAGGTCATTTGGACAGCTGCCTGTCAGGAAGCTTTCGACACCCTTAGGCACGCGATGTGCACCACTCCGGTGCTTAAGACTCCAGACTTCGACAAGGAATTCATCGAGCAGACAGATGCCTCTGAGCGTGGCATTGGAGCTGTGCTCTCCCAACTGAATGAGGAAGGCCAAGACTAGCCAGTGGCCTTTATCTCTCGGCTACTCCCCAGGGAACAGCGGTGGAGTACGATAGAACGTAAAGCCTTCGCCGTGGTTTGGGACCTGAAGAAGCTGAGGCCACACCTTTTTTGGCTCTCACTTCCTCATTCAGACCGACACCGACCCCTTCGCTGGCTCATGCAGATGAGAGTCGAAAACCCAAAATTATTGAGGTGGTCCATTTCCATCCAGGGTATGGACTTTAGGGTGGAACATCGATCCGGAGTAGACCACGCCAACGCTGACGGTCTCTCTCGGTTTTTCCGCCTTAGTGATGAGAACTCCCTAGAGGTTTGGTAGCTCTCCCCACTTTCGGCTGGTGGGGGACGCACGTTAGACCTGTCAGCCCTAGGGTGGTCTTACACCGCATTTTTCCCTTTGCGCCTCATTTTTACCACCATCTTTTTGTTGGACCTAGGCCTCTGCTGTACCCAAGATAGCTGAGGGACTCTGCCAGCCTGCTGACCTTGCCCAGTGAGGGGTAAACCCAGGGGACCAACTCCAGTGTGCTGCAGGGAACCATCCTGCCTTTTATGCCTGTCAACTCAACCCCTACCTGTCCCCAAGATACTGCAATCCAAGAGCCTGTAACTAAGACCTGCTAACAACTAGTGCTGAGAGCGAAGCGCTGGGGACCCTGTGAGAGCTGCTGCTGCTGGGGGATCAACAGGCTGCCAGGAGAGCGTGCAGTCCTCTGCATCGTCGCGGCCCCCGAAGTGAAGGGAGGGCCGCCGCGGTGTTGGAGGAGGTTGTGTTGGGCCCGAGAAGGCAGAGACGGCCTCACGTGACTGGGGCGCCGGTCGCGTCATCGGCCGCACCCCTGTAAGAGACGCACACCCATTGGCGGATGCGGCCGCGCCCCCAAGAAGCCGAAAACCCACTGGTTCCCGGGCTGGGGAAAGAGCTGGGAAGCCCAGAGCCCGACCAGGCCTGAGAGCGGGGGCCCGAGGAGCACGGCAGCCCCCGATGCCCTGAACACAGGCAGTCACACGGTAACCCCCTGGGGGAGGGCGGAAACATTGGCGGGGATAGCGGGGCTGCCGAGTAGCCTCACCAAATCAGAGTGGCAGCCCTGTGGCTGCCCCTCCCCTCAGGAAACTGCAACCGGGCCACGAAGGCCCCATTAACCCCTTCTTGTGGGAATTGCTAGGGGCTGGGCCATTAATTGGACACCAAACTGCCTTAGTCAACCTGAAAACTGGAATGCAATTCATGCTGCCGGGGGTATATCTGTATTGTGGGTGGTATCTTGGTGCCTGAGAGGTACTGCCTACATCATCCACCTGCCTAGAAAATGTCCCTCAGGTTAAATACCGGCAGCCAAGGTGTTGCTGATTTACAAAACAACCTGGTGTGGTGTCATTCTATTGCGTGCGAGTTACTGTCTCAGTGCGAGTGTGTGCTGTACCAATGCTTTACACATTGCCTTCGGGTGCCTTCCTGCCTCGAGCCAAGCTACCGGGTCGGAATTGGTGACCCCAGTTCTAACAAACTGCAACACACTTTGGGACATGATCACCAGTGGGCCATGGGCAAGAGTGATCCAAGACAAAAAAAAGCTCCTGTTCAA
Source organism: Lissotriton helveticus (assembly GCF_964261635.1). Lineage (NCBI taxonomy): Eukaryota > Metazoa > Chordata > Amphibia > Caudata > Salamandridae > Lissotriton > Lissotriton helveticus. The sequence goes on along the minus strand of NC_136059.1, from coordinate 2,123,252,104 downwards.
AAAGATTAGTGGAAGTACAGAAACAATGGATACAAGCCTGGCGGAAGGGAGAGATGCCACCGCGCCACCTCTAGCGGCCCCACAGGGACAAGAATCGCTGCTGGCAGAACTGCGGGCAGATGTCCGGGCCCTAGACACTTACTTCGACACACTGGATGGCAGATTGGACAAATGGGGACCAGACCAGACCACCACGAAAGGCGCTTAGACACTGCAGAAGGCTGAATATCAGACTTGGAAGACGGATCAGCACAAGCCAGCAAAAGGATAGACAGGATGGAACGGGTACTCAAGATAATTGCAATTAAGAATGAGGATTTGGAAGACAGAGGAAGATGCAATAACCTTCGAATTCTTGTGTTGCCAGAATCCACAAACACGGGTCGTCTCGATGAGTTTGTGGAGAAGCTCTTGATAGACCTATTTGGGCACGAATCCTTTACTACAACTTTTGTAGTAGAAAGGGCACATCGTACTATTGGACCACGCTCGAACCCCGGATGTCCTCCTCGTCCAATCCTGCCCCGTCTTTTGAACTTTAAGGACAGAGATTTGGTGCTGCAACTAGCTCGGGAAAAGGGAGCACTAAACTGGCAAGGGTCCTCAATTTCCGGATATCCGGATTTCACGGCCTTAGTCCAAGAAGCCAGGAGGAAGTTTGTTGCAGTAAAGGCAACACTGCGTAAAGAAGGACTAAAATATGGGATGCTATACCCCGCCAGGTTAAAAGTTGATGTCGACATAAGATTGTGGACATTCGATACCCCCATGGCTGTTCAATACTTTCTTAAGGCACCAGCCAATGCCCAATGCTTGGGCTGGACAGAAATCTCCGTCACCAGGCAGATCCGCACACATAGAAGACTCTGCCACTAGCATGGAACTGTTCTCCACCAGTTGAAGATCGCCCGGCCCTGTACAAGAACAGTAAGGACATTGTTATTTAGGCTATGGCACATTCAGTATAGTTGTCGAGAACTTTAGCCCGTGTTAGATGTCATATGTCCCCGGGGATGAGGCGTAGCGTTGCCACCCCGTGCTGAGGCACCTTATTCTGATATACAGGGCTAGCTTAGTTACCGATAAATGTTTAAGTGGTTATTCAAGGTTTGGAGTTTTCCCAGTAGACAAGACATGGGGATGGGTGGTGGGAGGGGGGTATTAGAGAAACAGACTTGTTTATTTCTTTTTTTTTTCACAGCTGCAAACACAAAATGTATATTATCAACTGTGGTTCATATTCTACACTAAAATCACGATTGCTTAATGTCACCTGATTCTAGACACACAGGAAACATACAACTCATGTCCTGGAATGTGTGAGGGCTTAATGACACGTGCCAACACAAGCAAGTCTTACACTATATACAACGACATCATGTTGACATGGTTTTTTTGCAGGAGACACATGTGGCCCCGCATGCCTCCCCAAATGTTGCCGTTATCTGGGGCCCTGCTCACTATTTTGCAGGCTATAGTTCTTATGCAAGGGGAGTTTCGATCCTTATACATAAACGCATATCCTTTAAAACAGTGTACGTATACACATATTGGTAAAGGGATGGGTCCTGGGCAAAACAATATTACTAGTGAATGTTTACGCACCAAATGTAGACGACCCAGACTTTTTTGTAGAACTACACTCCCACTTAGATAGGATGGAGGCGGATCATATTTGTATGGGAGGTGACCTAAATATACTGCGCAACCCTAGGTTGGACAGCACAGCCGCAACTTTGGATGCAAAGCCAAGAGCTATACAAACCTTAACTAGTCTGAAATAAATGTACCATTTATCAGGCGCTTGGCGCCATATCCATCAGGAACCCCAGTATACATGCACTATTCGGCCCCACATAATACCTGGACCAGGTTAGATTGCTGGTTGTTATCTCTTGGTGTGATCACATGGTCAGTTGGCATCATACACCTACCACGCATGTTATCAGATCATGCCCCGGTGTTACTCAAGTTACAGGTCCCAGGACCTGCTGCCCGATATGGCAATCAGGGACCTGGTCTGCGAAGCAAAACTGCGTCTAGCGATAGAAGAATACTTTGAAAACAACATAGGTACAGTGAAGACCTAAGCCACACTCTGGGAGGCTTTTAAGGCGTATATACATGGGTTTGTATCTCAAAAGGGGCAGGTATACTCAGGGACCTACGATGCACATTGTCTTGAAGCGTAGTTGGGAGCTGTGGATACTGAGCTCCATGGTCAACCACAGGTCTCAGACAAAGGGCAGCATTGCTTGCGGAGTATCAGGAAGAAGTGGAAAGGGAGGACCAATTATTGGGGAAGTACGCAACAGCTAGAAAATATGGGGAGGGGGAAAGACAGGGGTGCACATTGGGAAGGCTCATACAACCCAATAAGGGACAGACATACACCACAAGCCTCATGGGAGATGAGGAAGCACTAATATCGGACTGTGATGGTATAAAAGAGAGAGTGTCAGCATATTATAAGGAGCTTTACTCTACTAAAGTATCCGCTGACACGACTGCTAGTAACACCTACATAGATGAAGTGGCACTGGTTTGGCTAGAGAATGCTTACAGAGTATTTTTGTCCGAATACTTCACAGATGACAACGTAATCCAAGCAATAGATGACATGGACGGCTCCAAGGCCCCTGGGTTAGACAGGTCCTCTGGATGTTTTTATAAGGCCTTTAAGAAGGACCTAGCCCCTCACCTCATTGAAGTATACCAGGAAGCGATTGAATCGGGTCTCCTTCCTCCAACTATGCGGGAAGCAGTAATAACTCTCCTACTTAAGCCAAAGATCCGCAATACTGTTGTTCATGCAGGCCTCTTTCATTGCTGAATTTTGATTATAAAGTTCTAGCTAAGATGATGGCTACCAGACTGTCGTTGGTAGTGGACCAAATGATTTCTACAGCAAAGGCAGGTTTCATTCCGTGCAGATCCTCTGCATTGAACTTACAAACCTTATCCGCTACATTACATAGGATTAACCATACACTCCCAGCGGTGGCAGTCCTATTAGACGCCGAGAAGGCCTTCGATTCATTAGAATGGCTCTTTGTATGAGCAACATTGATCCAGTTGGGAATGCCCCTGCGTTTCACATAGGTGATCTCCCTTCTCTACACGTGCCCATCGGCACTCGTGAAAGTGAATGGCTCACTCACAGACTCCTTCACACTGTCTGGAGGGACCTGGCAGGTGTGTCCTCTGTCCCCACTCTTATTCATAAAGGTGATGGACCCATTAGTGCGTCACCTACAGGATCATCATTCTCATAGGGGACTACAATTTAAAACTGGCCCGTTATTGATGACGTTGTATACCGATGATATACTATACCTGAGGCATACCTGAGGCACTCGGATGACAATCTAGACCCGATACTCATAGAAATTACCTGTTACAGTGCCCTGTCGGGCTTGCACATTAATTGGAATGAATCAGAGATTTTTCCGCTGATGGATACCCACAACAATCGAAACTCAGAATTTCCTTTAAAGTGGTGCGAGGATTCGGTCAAATATCTAGGCATTCATATCCATAGAGACCAGGCACAAATTCTCCGGCTTAATTACGGCACTGCAATGGAAAAATTAGGAGAGAAAGTAGAAAGATGGTTGAAACCACATTGGCTATGGCTGGGAGAATCGCTATAATTAACATGTTTTTCCTCCCGCAGTTTTTATATCTCTTACAGAAAGTACCGATACCTTTGAATAAGAGTTCTTTCACTACTTTGCGCACACAACTAATACGATTGGTCTGGGGGGAAACAACCCAGGATCAGTTGGGATATCCTGACACAACCATAAGAGAGAGGTGGGTTTTGGATCCCTAACTTCAGAGTCGATTACTTGGTCGCCCAGTGCAGTTTCTCCAGACACTGGTTCCATGCTGATGCTCGGGTGCCCTACTTGTGCCCAGAAGTGGACCTTTCTTACCCAACCCCCCTGTTGGCTTTGCTGCCAACAGGATTGGCTAGAGACCCACAAGACCTTCAGACTTTATCCACTACCAGTTGGCCTTGGAGACAACTGGCTCAAATGACTGGTGTGCAAATTCTTTACTCCACCACAATCGGTTATCAGGTAACCTGCTGGTTCCCATTACGCAAGAAAAGGTGGTGCAGTGCACCTTGTCCAAATTCAACTCGAACACATTTGGGGACGTGTTCCCAGACGGACACATTTACTCTAGAACTGAAGATATACGCTTTAGTGAAGCCACCTTCATGGATCAGTTCACACTGTGTCGGTTACAGAATGCCCTTAGGTCACAGATCCCTAGTTACCCCATAGAGCCTCCGGATTTTCCTCCTCTGACTTTAGTCATACTAGATACTGAAGGGGGGCATTTAATGTCCAGAATGTACAAAGCTGCGATTGCGCTCCTACCAGCAAGGGATGCTAAGACACCACATGCATGGGAGCAAGACATAGGGCAACTCATTACAGATGATGTTTGGACTTATTGTTGCAACCAAACATGCACAATCTCCTTTAATCACAAACACAAAATATTAAATTTAACATTTCTATGGCGGTCAAACATTACACCAGCCAGGGTACATCAGGTAGATGCAACACACCCTCACAGCTGCCCATGCTGCAACAAATCGATGGAAAACTTTGCGCACATGTCATGGACCTGCGGAGAAGTAGCTCGATTTTGTTCACAAGTTTTTGTAGAGTTATCGAGAGTACTGGAAATACCTATCCCACCTACCCAAAACTATCTTAAGGAGAAAAATTGCGTAAGATCAAGCGCAATGGTAAGGATTATAGAGAGGGAGGAATCTTTACGTTCGCAAAGCGGTTTGATACTATCACTGGGTCTGAAGATAGGAAAAGACCAAGGGAAGATAGTGAGGAAGTTAGAACGGCAAGTAGTACCTCTCTGTCATCTTTAGATAGTGCATCCTCCAATACCACAACGGGTGCACACCCTTTAGGGGAGGGATCCACTACCTTTCAAATGGAAATGGTGAGACTCAGAATAAGTGGGAACTAGGAAAAAAGGGGCAACAACAAAAAAGACAAGGAGAGGGGCAGAGGAAGCAAGGGTGGTACAGTGGATACAGTCGAAGACCCCTTTAGAAGGTCAGAGAGGGCAAAGGCAAGGCAGAAATAATAATGGATGCAGTCATGGCATATGAGTTGGAGGGGGACAGGGAGAATTTGGAATTGAAGGTTGTTAATTTGTCATATAGGACATTGAATTCGGATGAATCTAACTTACTTTGTAAGGGTATGGGCTTTTGCCCTACCCACGAGTGTGATTTTGCCAATGTACATGTGGACCTTTTCAAATATTCTAGATTGTTAAAATGAAAAGATGTTTTTAATGACAAACTGCCAAATAACGATGTTAGGGGTGGGCACTATGGAGAATACGAATGTGACTATAGCTGAAATCAAGAACTTGCAATGTCTAGTTTCTCTGAGTGATAGAGTGGAGGTTGGAGTACACTCAATACTAGAAGAACTGAACATAAATTAAAACACCACTTATGACAGGGGGTTGCGTTCAAAATCTAAATTCACGCCAACTACTTACCATCGTAATAGTGACATATTCACTGAACATGTGAGTGAAGGTCTGTACAAATTAGAGAAACAGAGTAGGTGCCATCACAAATTAAATCATAATCTTACATCAGGAGAGAGGGAGGCACTCAAGAGACTCAGAAATGACAAAGACATTGTTATAAGGGAGGCAGACAAGGGCGGGAACGTTGTCATGAACATCGTAGATTACAAGAAGGAAATTGAACGTCAACTGGGGGATTTCAATTGCTATGAAAGAATAGATCAAAACCCCACTAAGGAGCTAACTATTGAGATCAATTTGAAGCTAAGTGAGTGGAGGGACTTGCGTTTACTTAGTGACCTTGAATGGAGATACCTTAGGGTTGGCAGCCCCAGATTCCCTTGTATTTACATCCTCCCTAAAATTCATAAAAGGGGGGATTTTCCCCCAGGGAGACCAATAATTTCAGGAGTAGGATCGACAATGGAAGGGCTCCCTGAATTTATTGACCTTAAACTCAATAGACCTGTCTTGGATTTACCATCATATATCTAAGACAATAAAGATATAGGGGCCGATTAGGATGGCGGACGGACCTGAGTCCGTCCGCCACCCCAGAGGTGGAGGTGATAAAGATCAATTTACAATGGTCAGGCGATTTCAGTAGTTGTTTCCGAAGTTAAATTTGCCCGGCGTAAAACGCCTCTAATACCATACGAAGTTATTCAATAAAGAGGCAGGCGCTGGAGACTGGAAGACAGGAAACAAGTTTTATTCCGACGGAGTAGAACATGTCAGATCGGACAACAAGGTATCGTCTCGAGGTGCTCTCTCAACCTCTCTGAGACCTGGTCTTTTATACACTGGTTTAAGACATGTGAACGTCCTTTATTACAACAGGGACATTGTAGATCATGAGAATGACATCAGAACGATACCCCCGACACCCCCCAGTTCCAGCCCATTCCAACACATGACAACAGTAGAGACCCTTTCCCCTCATATGATTGGGAGGGGCTATCACGCAGCTGAGTGTTCTGCCGATCTCTTTGGAATGTGTGCGCCTGATCGAATCTCCGGGGTGGGGATGTCATGATCAATAGTGGCCTCTTTCAGGAGAGGCGAGTGCATACGGTAATGGGCAATAAACTGTATCCTCAGGCTAAGGGATGACCAGAAGTCAGTGCTGACGTTCAGGCTCAGAGGAAGGGGTCATCAAAGGAGGGGTATTCATGGACGGAAAGGAGGTGTTGGTCAGGCGCGGGGTGCGATTCCCTGGGACAGAGTCATGGGAGGGGAGGGTTCATGACTTGTGCATGCGAGTGCGGGGGCAGCCAGGGTGCGTGGGGAAGGCTTGCATGGTCAGGGAAGTGTGCTGACGGGCGATCGTGAACAGGGAGACCATGGTACCTAAAATGGCTGTCGTGTATGCTCGTACGTGGGTCTGCAAGATGGCGTAGATGATGTTCAATACACGAACTAAAATTCCACAGTCCTCCCTTTAACATGTCTCGCCAGCTTGTCAGTTCGGATCGATCCCCATGAGACCACGTACCTCTACCTCGTATAGGGGACTCATGTGCTCAGGTTTACAGTTCAAAGTCTTCGGGCACATACAGTTGGAAATGAGTGCACATAAAGATGGTAAACATTGAATACCTAAACAACACCCACATAGTATCATGATTGGTATTAGTAAAAACATGAACAGTCTCCATCCCCAGTTCTTTAAAGTGTCCCAGAACCAGCCTCCAAGCGACCATCCTTCCTGTTCCTGGTGAACCTCCGAGGACAGTCTGTGGAGGTGTTCGATTGCTTTGTAGACTGAAGGTGAGTTATCTGGTACGTAGGTGCAACAGCTGGAGCCGATGATACGGCATGCACCTCCACGGTCGGCCAGAACCACATCTAGAACAAGACGGTTTTGAAGAGCCACCAGGCGGACTGCCTGAAGTTCAGCCGTGTTGTTGGCGAGGATGCCAGCGGTGATATTAATGGTTGTTTCTAATGCCTGAGTTAGGTGTCGGATTGCGCGGCTATTGGCCATTGGGCCCCACAGAGGAACAAGTCCCTTTGCTGCATCCAGGAACTGTGCTCCGGTGGAGTCGGCTTGTTCAACATCTCCAGCGCGCTTTTGCCGGTGGTGGTTGGCTGGAGCCACATACGTGGGAGGAAGAATGAAGGCGATGTAGCACGTACCCTTCCAGCCTTTTGGGAGCCACGTGTAAGCTTTGGTGCCACAAACAAAGTACATATTCGGGGAAGCAACAAAGGAGGGGGGGTCAGCTGAGACCAATGTTTTGGTGATGCGGCAAGAACTGTGACCCACCAGCTGCGTCCCTTGTCCTTCGAGGCATACGAGTCCTGTGACATTGATGACAGACAGGGCTGCAGTCAGGGTGGCAGCCGTTTGTTTCCGCAGGTGGGAGAAGGTGGATCTGGCTGGATTGTGGAGCACCTGCATTTCAACCCTTTCTTTGGCAGGGATGTTCGTAAGGAAGGTTGAACCTGAAATTGCGGGACAAAAGGGCTTTCCTGTGTTGTTCAGCCAGAACCCATAGTAGAAGTGCGACACTGTCTGACCAGAAGCGGCGTTGTCCTTGTGGCTTTCTTGCATGAGGATCAACCAGGCGAGGCAAGAGCCGTGAACTGAGAAAGGTGAAGGAATAAAGGGGATGGAGTGTCTGGTAGCATGTGGGAGCAACCCACAGATCCAGCAGTTTGTGGCATTTGCAGCAAGGTTGTGCTGGTGCAACAGTTGTACAAAGGAATTGTTCCAGAATTCCCTACGCCTTTCTCGAAGCTGAGGTGAAAGGGTGATCAGGTGGTGCTCTTTCACGGTGGTTGGCTGGACAGTGGTTGGCAACATTTGGCGAGCGGGTGTGCTTTCCTCCAGGATCCAGAAGGAAGTCATGAGGAGGAGGCAAAAGAGGAAGACAATGAAGAAGGCGATTGTCTTTGATTTGTGCAAATTGTCAGTCTTTGGGTTCCTGTAGTGGGTATTTCCTGTTGCTTCCGACGTCTTCTTATCTGGCGCTTCCATCATCTTCTTATCTGGCGCTTCCATCATCTTCATTTTCAAGGTGCTCGGTAGTGGGCAGAACCACAGACTTAGTTTAGCTTCTCTCCAGGTAACCCTTGGTTGCTTTGGGTCACCGTTCTGAGATTTTTAACTTAGTCAGTGGCCTACTTAGCCGAAGCTCCCTCCTTTCGACGCAGGAAATACCCTTCTCGAGATGGCACAGTGGGATCAGAGTGTTTTGAAAGTTCAAGTGCCTCGGTATCAGGATAGCAGTTCAGTGATGGTCGGTCTTTGTTCAGGAGCTCTTCCTGGGTGCTGATGTTGTCTGTCGTGGCCAGGGTCGAGGAAATCTTCTTGCAGTGGTGCGCATGCAGCCAGTTCTTTTTCCCCTCCACTCGAAGAGCCGTCCGAGTGGTGATCAGTACTTGCCAGGGGCCCGTCCACCGGGGTTCCAGACTCTTCGCTCGTTGAAAGTTCCGGATCAAGATATAGTCTCCCGGTTGGATATTGTGACCGGGACCCCTGGAAGTATCGGGGATGGCCTGCTGCACCTGTTGATGAATGACAGACAATGTCTTGGTTAACTTGTACAAATAATCTGACAGCAGGACGTCGGGGACGTCATGAATGGAGGTTGGTTTGGGGGCAGTCCAGAGGTTCATAGGCCGTCCAAACACAACTTCGTAGGGGGCCAAGTGATGCTTAGTGGGGGTGGAGCGCATCGATAGTAATGCCAGTGGAAGGGCATCTGGCCACTTGAGTCCTGTGGTGGCCACTATTTTTGACAGTTTCAGTTTCAGTGTAGCGTTGTGTTGTTCAACCAGGCCAGCGGATTGGGGGTGGAAGACCGCATGGAACCTTTGTTTGACCCCCAACCCCTTCAGGATAAGTTGGATAACTTCAGCTATGAAGTGGGGGCCATTGTCGCTCCATAAAATTCGACAAAGGCCGTAGCGAGGGAAAAACTCCTTCAGTAGTACTTTGGCAGTAGTCATGGCAGTGTTATCACGGGTCGGATAGGCTTCCACCCATTTGCTGAAGGCACATACAATGACTAATACGTACTTCAAGCCTTGGCACCTCTCTAATTGGATGTAATCCATCTGGAGGACCTCAAAGGGATGGTCGGGGATCCCAAACCCTCCCCGGGGTACCACAGTTCCTTTCCCGGGTTTGTGTTGTAAGCAGATAAGGCACTGTTGGACTAGGCGTTTGGCTGAGTCGGGGATCTTGTCGTTGTGCCAGACTTTGGAAATGAGTTCGATCATGGGGGCAGAACCTATGTGTGCAGGGGAATGTGCCATTGTCAGTATGGGGATCAAGTATGCATCAGGCAGCAACCATTTGCTTGTGTCCTTTGTCCGCCAGCAGCCTTCATCGTCCCTTAGACCCACCCGTGCCCACTCAGTCAGTTCGTGTGGTGTGCTGGTCGATTGGATATCCCTGATCGTTTCCCTAGCGTTGGTCCATTTTTCTGCTTGTGACCTGGTCACATACATGCGTGTCGTGGCCCTATTCTCAGCTGTGGTTCGGGCAGTGATGTCGGCTAGTGCGTTTCCCTGTCCAACTAAATCTGTCACCTTCTTGTGTGCCTGACATTTGATCACTGCTAATCGTGTGGGGAGAAGGACTGCTTCAATCAGGGCGGAGACTAAATCTCCGTGAAGGATGGGTGTACCATGGGACGTCAGGAATCCCCTTTCCCTCCACAGGATCCCAAAATGATGAACTACCCCGAAGGCGTACTGGCTGTCCGTGTAAATGTTCGCCGTGGTTCCTGCTGCTATGATACATGCTCGTGTGAGGGCAATTAGTTCTGCTGCCTGTGCGGATCGTTGTGGGATGCAAGCAGTTTCAACTATTGTTCGAGCAGTCGTTACCGCATAGGCAGCAGAAGTGGTGCAGTCTGGGATTTTGATGCAAGAGCCATCTACCCATAGTTCTCCGTCAGGATCTGTGAAAGCAATGTCTCGGAGGTCAATTCTACTCCTAGTCTGCTCGTCTGTAAGAGTCACGCAGTCGTGTATAGGGGGCACATCGGGGTCGTTTTCGGGCAAGGGTAACAGTGTAGCAGGATTTAATGTCGTGCATCTCTTCAGAGTGATGTGGGGCGCAAGCAAAGTCAATTCGTATCCTGTCAGTCGTGCACTAGTCAGATGTTGAGTCCTTGTCTGGTTCAAAAGTGTGTCAACTGCATGGGGTACTAATACTGTGAGAGAGTTCGAAAGTACAATTCCCTCACTCTGTCGGATAGAGACAGCAGCAGCGGCTACTGCTCGAAGGCAGGCTGGTAGAGCTCTGGCGACTGGATCAAGAGTGGCAGAGAAGTAGGCACAAGGGCGCTGTTTGGTGCCGATGGGCTGGGTTAGAACGGACAATGCGCATCCCTCCCTTTCGTGAGTGTAGAGGGAGAAGGGCTTGGAGTAATCTGGTGTTCCTAGAACGGGTGCCGAGCAAAGGGCATCTCGCAACTCCTTAAAGGATGCTTGGCATTTGGGGGTCCACGGGAGTGGGAACGGAACATCTTTGGCCAACAGGGAAAGTAGGGGTTTTATAATGAGACTGAAATTTGGTAGCCATTGTCGGCAGAAAGAAGTAAGGCCTACTAATGAACGGACTTGCTTCTGTGTTTTTGGAATAGGGGTGTCTAGGATGGTTTGGATTCGATCGGGTGTAAGTTTTCTCCCTTCTTTGGACAGGAGATGACCTAGGTATGTTACTTGGGACTGACAGAACTGCAGTTTCTTTTTGGAGACTTTGTGGCCATTCTCCGCGAGAAAGTGCAAGAGTTGGATAGTGGCTGTGATTGCAAGTGGAGTGGTGTCGGCCGCCAAAAGGATATCATCGACATATTGGATCAACACCACTCCATCTGGTAGCTGGACGGCGTCCAGCTGCCTTTTTAGGGCCTGGCTGTAAATGCTGGGACTTTCAGTGTAGCCCTGGGGGGCTCTACAAAATCGGTATGAACGGTTTTTTAAAGTGAAGCCGAAGAGATAACGGCTGTCTGGATGGATGGGGATAGAGAAAAATGCATTTTTAAGATCTATAACGGTGAAGGTGGTGGCAGTGGACGGGATGAGGGTCAGAATGGTGGCGATGTCTGAGACTACGGGGTACTGTGGCACCACCACTTTGTTGACTTCTCGCAGGTCGATGATGAAGCGGTACGCTTTCTCATCCCCCTCACCTTGCTTCTTAACAATGGGTAGGATAGGACTATTGCAGACATTACTAACCACTTCCTCTACCACTCCTGCATTTACCAAGGACTGAATAATCGCTACCAATGCCTTCTCGCCTTTGGGCGATATCCGGTACTGTGGGAGTTTCGGGAGTATTGCATCTGGTCGAACAGTTATGTGTACAGGATCGATCATCATTCGTCCTACATCCGAGTCGTTTCTGGCCCATAGGTGCAGGGGTAGCGAATCGAGCAAGGATAGGTCAGCATCTGTTAAAGTGTACATATGTCGTGCGGGGTAGGGTCCGGACATGTTCGGGTTGTCGTACAGGATAACTCGGACTCCTTCCGGGGAACACCTAATAGTAGCTCGGAAATGTTTCAGTAAATCAATACCCATAATAGCGTCAGGGGAGTTGGAGGAGAGCAGAAACGTCGTGTCAGTAGGATTGTTTCCTAGGTCAAAGGAGATAGGTACAGACAGGGGATTAGTGGAGGGCGTCCCATCGAAACCTATCGAGGTAATGTGTGAGCCAGACAAGGGTGCCCTTGGAATCAGTCGTTTTGATAACACACTACGTGTCGCTCCAGTGTCTACCAAAAATGGAGACTTTGTACCCAGGACCTTAGCAGTGACATAAGGACCTTGCTGGTCAACACAGAGCTCGACTGGATCCCTCCCTTGCCCCTGGCAGTCCTATGCAGAGTCGTGATCATTGTAGCCATCGGACTGTTGGCACTGATTCTGTCGGGGGCGGTCAAATGTGTTTGGTCTATCAGATCGGTCATTGGTGGTGTCGTGGGTCAGTCCTCGTCCCTGCCCTCCAGTTTTGGGGCCATTTGCCATGTCCCTTGTCTCTTTATTTTTAATCAGTTCCCGAAGGGCTAGGCATTGAGACTTCCAATGTCCAAATTCTTTACAAAATGCGCATTGGTTCTCATCAAGGTCGGTTCGTGGAGCGCCAGGGGTGGGGTTGCGGTCTCTAGGGGTCGAATTCCTAGGGGCATTTGACTGGTAGTTTCCCCTATACCGTTCCCTCCCTGTGGTCACTCCCTGTAGTTGTGCAATCATTACTCGTTCCTTTAGGTCCTTTTTCTTTTTCTCAGTTGCCCTTTCGTTCTCGTTCTTTTGGTGTTCGTAATACTGAGCCATCTGAAGGATAGCTGCAGGTTTAGAGGCTCCCCAACTACTTTCGCTAGTCTGTAACTTTTGGGAGACCTCTTGCGATAGCCCCTTTACGTAGTTCTGCACGAATAGGTGTTGTCCGGTTGCAGTGGTCATGTCTTGGCCACTGTAGTCGGAGAACACTGTTTCAAATCGTGAGAAGTATTCTGATACGTCCTCCTGAGGTTTCTGGCGGCAGGCCGTGACTATCGACCAGTCTACCTTCTTTTCTGGGATCAACGTTTTTAGTTTCTGCACTATTTTGTCGGGGAGTTCCAATATGTCTTTTACAGGTTTCTTTCCGGGCTCTCGCTGCCTATCTAGTTCATCGAGTTTTGTCCAGGTGTGTCCGAACAGATCTGTGTGGTCGGCTCTCCGGATTTGCTTCCACACATCAGCCGGCAGACACAACCCGAAAAACAAATCCATGTCTGCTAGAGTCATTATGGTTGAGCCCAAGGCTGTGCCTAATTCGGTATAGAATGCTGTAGGGTTCTTTCTTAAATCGGGCAGGGTTTGTCTAAAAGTTAAAATATCTTGCTGATCCCATGGTTGGTAAACCCAGTTGTACACAACCCTCCCTTTGGCATCTGCATGGTTGATATCATCGTTTGTTCCCTGACCTCTTGGGGGAACCCAATAGGGGGCGGCTTCTCTGATAGGCATCATGGTGTTGGCTGTTTCTAATGAGGGCTCAATCGTCTCAGGGACTGTGATCTTGACCTCTGGTTTCTGTTCCGCGAGGTGGCGGAAGACCTCAAGCGTTTGCATGAAGAGGTCCGTCACATCACTTTCAGCCCCATCTCCGACATCAACCCTTCTATATAGAGCCGTCACTTTAGCAGGACCCTTAGTCTGGTACCTATCCTCATACGCGTTCAGGGTGTGGTAGCTGAACCGTAAAATAAAATGCCGTCTGTGACTACCGGCATGCGAGTTGTGCATATTCATCGTATATTCTTCGCTCTCCTTTCGTTCTACCAGGGTTTTTGCTATTTGGTCGATTCCATCCCGCTCATCTTTGCTCAACCTGTTGGTCTGGCTGTTAGATGCCTGCTGATCTCATGCTCATCTGCTGCTGTTACCAACGCGGTTGGTGCAAAGGCCGTAAGAGCCGGGGCACTAGCGCTAGGGTTACTCACACCTGCATTTTGAACTGGTGAGTGTTGTGCTAGAGGTTGGCTGGGAGCATAAGGAGGAGGCATGTAGATAATTGGAGGACCGAGCAGTAACTCGTCATTTGCTCGCTGTTTGGAGGGAATCTCCGGGTAGAGCGCAGCGGTGGTCCTGACAGGGCATTGACCTGTCAGTCCTGATTCTTGCGTTTGTTTAACTTTCTCTCTTCTTCTTATTTCTTCATCTAGTTCTTTTGCGGCTAGATGGGCTGCTTTTCGTAATTCTTTCACTGTTTTTACTTCCTCTCTTTTCCTGCGATGGTCTGCTTCTTTGCGCCACATGCCAATACTAACGAGCATAGTGGGCGTTACCTTATTTATTTTTACAGCTGCTTCTAGTGTTTTTATTTTATTTTCATCAAAAGAACCTATCAGTGGCCACTGGTTTTTAGGATCCCTTTTTGTATATTTATGCCATAACTTACTATAAGCTATAGCGACTAGTCCTTGCTTAGTAAACATGTCCTTATTAGGGGTGCCCTCCAGTGGAGCTGGATGGTTCATCTCTAATAAGCGGTCCGGGTTGGCCCAACTATGAGCCAATGGGGAGAAGATAGGCATGACGGATTACAATGGGGGGCAAAAGCCTGCACTACCTATCTTTTCACTATTTGCAAAGACTGGACAGAATATTCTATTCTACGCTGTTTGCAAACAGAGAATACCTCCAGAAAGAACCAATTCCAAACAGTCAATGTTTGGGCAAACAATCAATCAATGAGGAACGAAATAGGTACGACGTGTTAAAGGTTTGCGTTACCTACCCTTCACTCTGTGCAAAGGGAGAGAGAATATTCCTATTCTTCCCCGTTTGCAGGCAGAGAAGATTCCTAAGAGAACCAACTTCGAACAATTCAATGCTCGATTCAATCAATCAATCAATGGGGAGAAAAAAATAGGCACGACGTGTTAAAGTTTTGCGTTGCCTACCCTTCACTATCTGCAAAGACTAAACAGAGTATGACGATTCTGTGTTTGTTTGCAAATAGAGAATCTCCCAGAAGCAATCAATAGGTAATACTAGTATTTTCAAACAATCAATCAATCAATTTCGCAATTTGTCGTGTGTCACGACCTTACCCGGACCGCATGGACAGTTTCTCGTCTTCCGCTTCCAGCGCCCGATCGTCCTCTATTCTCTGTTGCTATCGCGGCACTCCTGGTGGTTCCCAGTCAGGACCGTAGATCACT
Source organism: Lissotriton helveticus (assembly GCF_964261635.1). Taxonomy (NCBI): domain Eukaryota; kingdom Metazoa; phylum Chordata; class Amphibia; order Caudata; family Salamandridae; genus Lissotriton; species Lissotriton helveticus. The sequence goes on along the minus strand of NC_136059.1, from coordinate 2,123,236,841 downwards.
CGGGAGAGGTCTGCTCGGAATCAGTGAAGTTCAGATGATCGGCTGTCAGACGAGGGTCTATCGGACAGGAGCTCTTCCGATCGTTGTAGTCGTTTCCTCTGTCGTCGGGACCTCTCCCACTGGATCCACGTGTCGCTGATGGGCCCCGCATTTGGGACGCCAATTGATAAAGATCAATTTACAATGGTCAGGCGATTTCAGTAGTTGTTTCCTAAGTTAAATTTGCCCGGCGTAAAACGCCTCTAATACCATACGAAGTTATTCAATAAAGAGGCAGGCGCTGGAGACTGGAAGACAGGAAACAAGTTTTATTCCAACGGAGTAGAACACGTCAGATCGGACAACAAGGTATCGTCTCGAGGTGCTCTCTCAACCTCTCTGAGACCTGGTCTTTTATACACTGGTTTAAGACATGTGAACGTCCTTTATTACAACAGGGACATTGTAGAGCATGAGAATGACATCAAAACGATACCCCCGACACCCCCCAGTTCCAGCCCATTCCAACACATGACAACAGTAGAGACCCTTTCCCCTCATATGATTGGGAGGGGCTATCACGCAGCTGAGTGTTCTGCCGATCTCTTTGGAATGTGTGCGCCTGATCGAATCTCCGGGGTGGGGATGTCATGATCAATAGTGGCCTCTTTCAGGAGAGGCGAGTGCATACGGTAATGGGCAATAAACTGTATCCTCAGGCTAAGGGATGACCAGCAGTCAGTGCTGACGTTCAGGCTCAGAGGAAGGGGTCATCAAAGGAGGGGTATTCATGGACGGAAAGGAGGTGTTGGTCAGGCGCGGGGTGCGATTCCCTGGGACAGAGTCATGGGAGGGGAGGGTTCATGACTTGTGCATGCGAGTGCGGGGGCAGCCAGGGTGCGCGGGGAAGGCTTGCATGGTCAGGGAAGTGTGCTGACGGGCGATCGTGAACAGGGAGACCATGGTACCTAAAATGGCTGTCCTGTATGCTCGTACGTGGGTCTGCAAGATGGCGTAGATGATGTTCAATACACTAACTAAAATTCCACAGAGGGACCGTCCGCAGGGGCAGTGGCTGTCCCTCCGTTCAAATTAGGATGTGACCGCCACCCTGCGGTCACATCCTGTATGTTTAACATTGCGGCGGGTGCTGCTTCAAGCAGTACCAGCCGCAATGTTAAAACTGCATGTTTTACATTTACATGCACAAAGCGGCAGGCACCGTGCGGTGCCTGCCGCTTTGTGCATATAAATGTTGGGGGGTACCATAAGTACCCCCCATGTGCACCCCCCAAAACCCCTGGGGGACCGCAACGGGCCCCCAAACGCCAATGTCCACATGCTTTTCTACGGCGGAAAACCCGCCGTGGAAAAGCAGGTCTCTGCCGGCATCCTAATATGGCTGGCGGTGTCTGATAGATACCGCCACCATATTAGAGCTTTTCCGCCGCGGTCGGAAGGCGACCGCGGCGGACGGAAACATGACCCCCCAGCCATCCTAATCTGGCGGGGGTCTTTTCTGTGTCCGCAGCGGTGAATCCGCATCCTCCGGGCCGGCGGTGGCTTCCGCCGGCCCGGAGAATGCGGATTCACCGCGATCCTAATCGGGCCCATACTGTCTAAATTTCAAGATTTTGAATGGTCAGATGAGTTGTTCTTTGTGACATTGGATGTAACAAGTTTATACTTGTGCATTCAACATGAATTTGGGCTTAAAGCCACAAAATTCTACTTGGAGAGAGATGGAGCGGACTATTTGGATCAGTATCAGATGGTACTTGAAATGATGAAATTAGTCCTTACAAAATACTATTTCTAGAATGATAGAATGTGGTAGCATCAAAAGAGAGGCACAGCCATGGGATCCAGGTTTGCTCCCTCTTACGCCTGCCTGTTCATGGGGTGGTACGAGAGGGGGCATGCCTGGGGCAGATGTGCCTCCCCCTGGACAGATTATATCGTCTTTTGGCGGAGGTACATCGATGATATTATTTGCCTATGGTCTGGTACCGAGAGACAATTTCTTGATTACTTTGAGCACTTGAATAACAATTCTCTCAATGTCAATTTGACAATTGAATACAGTAAAGAAAGCATCCATTTTTTGGACCTTCACTTTTATGTGAAGGGTGGGCTAATTCACAGTACTTTGTTTCGCAAAGAAACTGCTTGTAATGCGGTACTACATGCGGATAGCGCGCATGCCAGTTCAACCATTAAAAAAATCCCTTATGGGGACATGGGTTGTATGACGCACAACTGCAGCGAAGAAAACAACTTTAGTACTAATGTCCAACTGGTCCAAAGTAGATTCTTAGCAAGCGGTTATAACAGTAAGGTGCTCAACTCAGCTGAAATGAGGGCACATGCATTAACTAGGGAATCCACGTTGGCCAAGGGTAGAAGGGCGAGAACCAAGATGCAAGATCCCTGCATGAGGTTCACCACACAATACACTAGACATAGTGATGCAATCTCTAAGTTGTTAAAGAAAAATTGCCATTTATTGGAGGAAATACCCAGCTTGCAAAAGGTGGTTAGAAACACTCCCACAGTTACATTCAGGAGATGAAAAACACTGAGAAATGAGTTATGTACCAGTTATGTATTGACAGACACCACAAGGAGCACCACATGGTTGCCGGCCAAACCATATGGCTTTTATATCTGCAGTACTTGTAATATCTGTGATCTAGGGGTGCACAAAATCAAAAGCTTCTCATATAATGGATCAAAGAACTTTAATATCTTCAAGTTCATAAACTGCAACACCACTTTTGTGGTTTATGTGATTGACTGCCAGTGTGAGTTAATCTATGTAGGCAGCACCAAATGCAGCTTCATAGAAGGGCAGTCCCTAAAGTGGATCTTAGATATCCTGGTACGGAACATTATGTGAAAAACCTCAATGGCAAGCCTGAATTTTGGTTTCTTGCCATCAAACATGTACAAGGGGCAGCTAGAGGTGGTGATCGGGAGTTATACTTAAGACAATGCAAATCCAAATGGATTTGTAAACTCTGGAGAATCTCTTCATGGGTTCAATACTGATCGCGAAATGCATTATTTTCTGGAAAATAATTCTACCTTCGCTGAGAACGATGTACTAAGCATCAACATTGAGAGTTAAATTGCCAGCATATCAAAACAATGGAACCCCCTTTGTATTTACATTTGAACTGTTGACCTTCTTACTCTTGTTTTCAATGTCCTCTACTTGCCCCTTACAGTCACTTTACACACTGCATATCTGGTAATTACCTACAGATGTCGACATGATTAATTATTTGTTTTTCTAACACTTTAGTCAGGATTTTCGTTTCTTTGTTTCCAGACACACTGCAACTCTGAGTATTATCCAATGCATTTCGGGTTGTCCGTCACCCTTCATCAGGGATTAGTCCTAGGATAAACATGAATTACATGAGTGGCGACATTCTTATCTCTATTTTAAGTTTTACATGCTATTTACACTAATCTATACATGGTGCATGTGTTCATTTTTACCGTGATGTTAGTCAATATAATGCTGCTGTGATATGGTTACTGAATAAAGTTCTTATTCATTCAAAAGCATTAGTCAGAACGATTTCAAAAACGCTGCTCTGTAAACATGCACGTATAACTTGTGCGTGGGCCGATATTTTGTTCTGAATGTTACGTGTGTACTCAACATGCTCGATGTTCAATTATCAGTGGTCGTGCTCAAAAGCGAACAACGGTGCTCTATTTGTGAACGATGTTTAATTCGGGCGCTCTGCGTGCAGCTTGGGCTTTGTTTGAAAAGAACATACTAGGGAAGTTTTATCCGGGAGGCTCTACGTGCAGCTGAAATTATGTTTAGAAAGAGCGTGTTTGCAAGGAACGCTTTTCACAATACTACGGTCTTTCACGCTGTTAAAGCGCATTTTGTCATTAGTGCTGTGGCGTCTATTATACGGTAAACAAACATTAAATGTGATTGTACACACCTTACGGTTCTGCTAGTAACACACGCTCCTTAACGAGTGCAGGTTAGTTGTGGTCGCGTTTTGATGTTTGTTTAAAACCGGCTGCGAGTGATTATAATAAACGAAGGACTAATACTGTGTCAGTTTTTTATTTAATGCGATTTTATATAGCGCAAACATTAGCCGAAGGTGTCAGAGCGCTTTACATAAGAACCAGTTGCGATACATAAGGACTTAAGATTACATGAGTTACATAAAAGATGCAAACAGAAAAAATTTGCAAATGTACAAGTGGTAAAGTCACACAAGGAAGAGATACAAGCTGAAAAAATTGCAAATGTACAAGTTGTAACGTCACTCAAGGAAGAGATAGAAATGGATAAACTCTTTAAGTGTCCCATAGGAATGGTAGAGAGTACAGGTCTACTACATATACTAGCGGTTAGAGTTATCTCTATATACATGTATATGCAAATAGTAGAATTTCTCAGGTCAAGACAACAAATAAAGGACTATTTGTCAGCAGCATGCTGTAGCGGCCATCTTAAAAAAGTCTCAGATAATAAATGGGTGTATACAACTGTGTAAAAATGCTTCAAGAATAAAAAATAAAAATAATTAAATAAAAAGGTGTCAGATGAAATTGAAAAAGACAATAATTTTATAGATAACATGAGTATTCAATACATTCATTCATTCTAAATGGATGTACACTGTCCATTCTTTTTATTCAATGGTTCTTGCGTTGGAGAAGATATTTTCTGTTATCTCGGCCTTCTTGTTTCGATACCGCTTCTAGGATCAAGAATTCGAGTTGAGTTGCGTTGTGTCTGTTTTGAGTGAAATGGTTTGCCACAACTGATTTGGGATTCTTTGTTCGTATATTGGATTTATGTTCATTGATTCTTATTTTCACTTTTCTCTCAGTTTTTCCGACATATACTTGGCCACATGGGCATTTTAATAAGTAAACTACTTTCATTATGTCGCACGTGGCAGTTACTCTGAGTTTGATGTTGTGACCTTTCCTTGGATGGGTTAATGATGTTCCTATAATGATAATAGGTCTTCTCTTTTGTGTTATTGACATCTTCGCTCAGCTTCTAGCAACACTTTTTTGGGACAACCTCTTTGTTCAAAACGTTTCATAATTTCTTGAATTCGAGTTGGCATGGTTTGTGGGTTGGAAACTATTCGTTTAACAGGTAACAAGTGGGAATACGGTAGATGTTGTTTTAAAGAATCCTGATGAAAACTTACATAATGCAGTGTGTTGTTCCGATTGGTGGGTTTCCTTTGTATGTCCGTCTCAAAATTGTTATTTGCTATGGTTATTTGAACATCCCAAAAGTCATTTGTTTATCCTGTATGTCATATGTGAATTGAATTCTATCATTTATATGGTTCAATTCATTCAGTGCAGTGCAAAACAACACCCTGGACCCTTCTCAGTCCGGGTTCCCCAGCAACCACAGCACCGAGACTGCCCTCATCGCCGCCACCGATGACATCAAGTCCCTGCTGGACAACGTAGAAACGGCGGCCCTCATCCTCCTGGACCTGTCAGACGCCTTTGACACGGTCTGTCACCACACACTACGAACGCGCTTCCACAATGCTGGGATCCAAGAGAAGGCCCTGGACTGGGCCACCTCCTTCCTCTCCGGCAGACCACAGAGCATCCGCCTCCCCACTTCTGCTCCGAAGCCACTGAGATCATCTGCGGCGTACCCCAAGGCTCATCCCAACCCTGTTTAACATCTACATGGCACCGCCTACCCACGTTGCCCGTCGGCACGACCTCAACATCCTCTCCTATGCCGATGACACCCAGCTGATACTCTCACCAAGGACCCCTATACCGCCAAAACCAACCTTCACGAAGGAATGAAGGCCGTTGCTGAATGGATGGTTAACAGCCGACTGAAGCTGAACTCGGACAAGATGGAGGTCCTCATCCTCGGATCCAACCCTTCGGCCTGGGACGACTCCTGGTGGCCGACCGCACTGGAAACCGCTCCAACACCCACTGACACGCACGCAACCTAGGGGTCATCCTCGACTCCACCCTATCCATGACTAAACAGGTTAACGCCGTCTCCTCCTCCTGTTTCAACACCCTCCGCATGCTACGTAGGATCTACAAGTGGATCCCCACTGAAACAAGAAGAACAGTCACCCAGGCCCTTGTCAGCAGCAGGTTGGACTATGGAAACGCCCTCTACGCAGGAGCCTCGTCCAAACTCCTGCGATGGCTCCAACGCATCCAGAACGCCTCTGCACGCCTGATCCTCGACATCCCTCGCCGCAGCCACATCACACCCCACCTGAGAGACCTGCACTGGCTCCTGGTCAACAAGAGGATAACCTTCAAGCTCCTCACCCACGCACACAAGGCACTCCACAACACCGGCCCAACGTACCTCAACAGACGACTCATCTTCTACACCCCCACCCGCCAGCTCCGCTCCGCCGACCTTGCCCTTGCTACAGTCCACCGCTTCCAAAGAGCGACCTCAGGTGGCAGATCGTTCTCCCACCTCGCCACCAAGACCTAGAACACCCTCCCCATCCACCTACGGTAGACCCAAGTCCTGCTGGCCTTCAGAAAACTCCTCAAGACCTGGCTTTTCGAGCAGTAGCAGCAGTCCCCACCCCAGCGCCATGAGACCCTCACGGGTGAGTAGTGCGCTTTATAAAAGATATGATTGATTGATTGATTGATTGATTGGATTCAGGACCATTCCATACTACGAATATGTCATCAATGTATCGCAAGAATATTTTGCTATATTTGTTCCAAGGGTTTTTGGTTAAGATATGATCGTGTTCGACTTTAGAGGGGTGGTGCAACCCTCACGGCTGGACTGACGCGTTTAAATGAATGCTCCCAAAATGCCCACAAGGCAGGATTGCACGCGAAACAGGTGCCTTGCTTACAGCGGGTAAAGGACCACCAAGCACGCCAACAACTGCAGCTCCGCTGTAAGCGAGGCACTTGTTTCGCGTGCAATCCTGCCTTGTGGGCATTTTGGGAGCATTCATTTAAACGCGGCAGTCCAGCCGTGAGGGTTGCACCACCCCTCTAAAGTCGGGGGGCTTGGGCTCGGGCTCGGATGCACGGAGTCCATCAAGTGAAACAGAGGCTAGGGATTAATGGACTGCCTGTTCGCTGAGGCCCATCCATGGGCTTTGAATACAAAACTGTACCCTATGGACCAGGGATACGGACTACATTACCCACAACCCACTAGCGTTATGCTCATTTGAGTACGCCCATCTGGGGGCAGGACACTGACTAATTATAAACTGTGGGTGTATCCCTGGAACGCTTTCCAAGGTCAAGCCTCTGAAGACGAGCAACACGGCTCAGAAACGCGCAGGATTTCATCCAGTACCGGAGAGCTGCAGTTGTTGGTGTGCTTGGTGGTCCTTTACCCGCTCTAAGCGAGGCACCTGTTTCGCGTGCAATCCTGCCTTGTGGGCATTTTGGGAGCAGACATTATTTACATGTATATGTTTAATAAATGTGTCACAATTATTGCATCTTAGAGCATGATATATTAAATAAACATTGCAAACTTCCTTCACGTTTCTTTTCTATCGTGTGTATAAACACGAGTGAGAGCGAAAGGGTGTGTCCTGTTACCGAAATCTGAAAGGGTCAGGAGATTTGTGTTCTGGGGTGCCAAATCACTTGTCTCTCTGGAAAGGTTAAAAGGGCAAGTGATTCACTATAGCTAGTTGGACTCTGGCTCATAGATATTGATGTACTATGGTGTCTCAGTCCCCTGCATACTGATGTTCTATGGTCCTAAGCATAATCCTGTTCCTGAGCAGAATCCCTGCAACAAGACGGACTGGCGAGGCACCTTGGGCTGATCGAAGAGCAGGTAGGTCCCATTCTTTTGCCAGTGCTCATACCACATTTTGGAGAAAACATTTCTATGTCCCAACTCTTACAGTTTGTCAGGAGCAGCACCTTCAGCACCACCACAAAGGGCCCAGAACTAGAGGGGCACCACTTGGGGGGTTCAGGACTCGCACCAGCTGAGACCAGGTGCAAGGTCTTTGGAGCATGATATGTCCCTGTAGCTTACAAAGGAGACCATCTAACTTGCCCTTGGAGTAACTCTGGTAGTCCTGGGTTCAAGCAGAAAGGCAGGCCTCAAGAAGCAGGGCAGTCCCCTGGTAGCAGTAGGGTCATCCTTCTACCACAACTTTGTCGATCATCCACCAGACGCCCCCCGCCCCCCAGAGACACCATCCAGCCCGCCATCTCCAATTGGACACCGATCACGACTGAAGACACCGCCTCGATCATGAAAGGCATCCACTTGGGGGCCCCCACCGACCTCTGCCCTCCTCACATCTACCACAGAGCTGCGTCCGCCACCGCATCCGAACTACAACGCACCATCAACACCACTTTCAATACAGGCACCTTCCTAGATGACTGGAAGCATATTGAAGTCAGGGCCCTGCTCAAGAAGTCCACAGACCTCAAGAACTATTGTCCCATCTTGCTCCTCCCCTTCACCGCCAAAGTTGCAGAGAAAACAGTGAACTGACACGATTCATAGAAGAGAACGCCGTCCTCGACCCTTTCCAATCCGGATTCTGCAGCAACCACAGCACCGAGACCGCCCTACTTGCCGCCACAGACGACATCTGCACCCTCTTGGACCAAGGCCACTCCACAAATGAAAAATGCGTTTGTTGACTGCAAAAACTTTGCTCCCAACATAACACAATCCACATGGACATTCCAATAAATACACTGCAAATTCAGTTTTGCGTGTGTATTTTCCTAGGATCTTTTTTAAATTAGGTGATAGTCGTGCTTTGTATGTTGCGGTATTATTGCGATATTGGCACGCTTTATATTTTGTACATTTTAGGAAACCTGGTTTCCTACTCAACTTCAAGAAATTAAGAAATGTTGGCAGTTGAACAGGGTGTAAATGTGTTTGGTGAAGCTCCTACTGGATTCAGACCAAGATCTCGGTACATACCAATGATGTGAAGAAATGCCATTGATATATATAAAATGAGCTTGTAATTAATTAGTTGAAAAAGTTGCATATTGCTGTGAATTAGAAAAAGCAGGTAAACACACAGAAACATTAGGAATATAATGTCCTGGTTAATAAATTGCAAAAGGAAGCTAATAGCATTATGAGGAATTCTGATAAAAAGGGGAACATCATCCTGTTGGACAAAGCCAAATACATGGCAGAAGCATATAAACAACTAAACAACACAACATGTTACACAACGGTGTTGAAAGAATCAATGATGGTTGTACACGCAAGTTACAAGCTAGAGTTCCAATCATGGCGAGATAGTTGTTTGATCAGCCATGAAGAACATATGCTTTTAAGAACGGATTACCCTATAACGCCTATGCTATATTTGATCCCTAGAGTTCACAAAGATGGGGTAAATCCACCAGGTCACCCCATTATATCAGCCATTGGCAGTACATTTGAATAAACTTTAAAATATGTTGATTTCTATTTGGACAATTTTGTTAAAAATCTTCCATCATACATACAGGATACAGGTGATTTTATGTGAAGAATCTACTATCTCCCTTGGGAAGATCATTGTTTACTGATCATGATAGATGTATCTACACTATGCATGAGTATAAAGCATGAGGATGGCCTGAAGGCAATCAAACACTTTTTAGGAGCTAGACCTTTAAATCTATGGCAACATACACAGATGTTCTTAAAAATGATGGATAGATGCCTCACAAGTAACTACTTTTTATTCAATGGAGAGTTTTTTCACCAAATATGCGGTACGTAATGGGTGCCTGCTTCGCCCCCAGTTATGTGAATTTGCATATGGGCTGTTGGGAGGAGCAGGTGGGCAGAGCTATATACCAGGAAATGTGAGACAACCACATAATACATTGGTGTTGCTTCATCGATGACCTCTTCATAGTTTGGAGATGTACAGAGAGTGAGGCTCATGATTTTTTAAATCAAATAGATGTTAACAATTTGAATATGCATTTTACAAGTACCTTCAGTGCACAAACGTGTCAATTTTTTGGACTTTACAGTGTACATTAAGAACAATAAATTGGAAACAAAGCTGTTTAGAAAACCTACAGCAGGTAACATGTTACTTCATGCAACTAGTTTTCATCCTAACAATTTGAACGGAAGCATCCCCTATGGAGAAAGCCTGAGGACACAGCATTATTGTTTTGAGGTGGATGAAGAAAACAGTGCAATTAAAGCCTTAAAAACTCGATTTAAAGCAAGAGGTTATTTAGAGAGTTGCATTGAAGAAGCAGTGACTAAGGCCAGGAAAAGGCCCAGAGAACAGATAACAGATTCTATTAAAGAAAGGAAAGGCACAAAAACACCTTGTTGGGGACTCACATATTAGATTAATAACATCATACAATAGAAAACAAGCAAAGATACGAGATATTCTAGGTAAATACTGGCACCTCATCAGAAACGATCCAGTGTTAGGAAAAGTAACACCACATACACCTGTGATTACATTCAGAAGAGCGACATCCATGCAACAGGCACTAGTGAGTAGCAACCTTAGAGAGTGCAATGAGGAAAATCCAACATGGTTGAGTAGGAAACCAAGTTTCCTAAAATGTACGAAATGTAAAGCATTCCCACACAGCAAGAATACCGCAACATACAAAACACAACTATTACCTCATTTTAAAAAAAACAGGAAAATACACATGCAAAACAGAATTTGCAGTGTATTTATTGGAATATCCATGTAGATTGTGTTATGTTGGGAGCACAATTGTAGCAGTCCACAAACGCTTATTACAACATCTACGTGCCATTAAAAATAGAGATAAAACGTATCCAGTGGTACATCATTTCTAGGGGACACATAACTATAATGCGAGGGGATTGACATACTGTATAATAAATGCAGTGGCCCCAAGCATTAGAGGAGGAAATAGAAAAAATCAGTTGAAAAGATTAATATCTCGCAATATCATTGAGTTTACCTTAATATGGAAGAAGATATACGTACACACCTATAACTAAATATAATTCATCCGTAGAAATACCTTTCAGACCTGGACAATAGTTTTAAAGTAGATTAATAGGGTTTTAATTCACATTTAGCACGCACAAGTAGAGTACACTTTAATAGACTGGTCAAACTTATAAATGTAAATGTAAATGTGGGTGTACTTGTAAAGCGCACTGCGACTCCAAGGAGTATCCTGGTGCTGAAGACCGCTGGGGAACCCGTCCTGGTTTTCCCTGTGAGATGGTCCCTTTCTAGGTATCTCCAAGGTGAAACGAGGCGTCCCCGGCGTCTGTGGGGGGCCGTTGTAGAGATGAGGCAAGCTTAATGCCCAGAGTTGCCGAGTGTGTTCCCTGGTTAGAGTAGGCACCGAGGCGAGAATTATCGAGTCCGTTTTGACCCTGGTCTACGACCCTGCCGCGTCGGGAATTGAACCCTGGTCCCGGGCCGTTCTCTGCTTACGGGTCTGCCGCCTCTAACCAGTGAGCCACACCACTCCACTCCACTTATAGTGTTAGAAGAGAAGGAGAAGAGACATTTGCCCACTAGTGCTGAATTACAATTGAAATACAATTGAATGACAACACAATGCAGGGTGATTGAAATACCCACTTTGGGATTTATTACAAGCATATTTGCACAAATGATACTTACCAACAATGATGATTTAATTGTTTTTACAATTATATTTTTAGTGATCTGTTCATGTTTCCCAAAAGAATTGAGTAATGTATAAAATGTTATGGAATGCATTATGGATATTGGGCATGTAATAGAATGTCAAACCTTGCAGTAGTAAATACTTGGTGAAAACATTGTCAAGAAAAGGAAGACCAGAAAGAGCTTAACTAAAAACTACCAGTCTGTTCACACCGTTTTTGATTTTTATGTCAAATTTCAACTAACAAAAGAGCGGTTGTAATTGCACCTCGATATCGGTGAACAAGGTGGTGGCAGCCGAAACGCGCATGATGGTGGCCAGACATTAATGAATCTGCGAGCAACCACACGCAGCATCGCCATCCTTTGTCGTGAAGGTTATATTGCAATATATATATAGTAACTAAATAACTAGTGTCTGTAAGATGTAGGATAGATGCTTCCCACAAAGAAAAGCAAGAACAGCTCAATTTCCCACTTTATCCTCTACTGTTAAATTGTGTGCAGGACCTCTTTGAGGTCATTACAAACGTTTTCCCAGCTGAGTAGGTCTCAGGAGATTATACATCAGCAATGGCTTATACGCAGTAGCCCCTATAATGAAGGGTACCCAGAAACCCCTCTGAGAACTCCTCTGAGAAAAATTGCTCCACACTGGTCTGGCAGATATTCAAACTTCAAAAGATGCACTGACTCGGATTGGTGGATAGTAGCTGCTCAACTGTTAGGATTTGGAAATATAAGCCGGGGGTTAATATTTAAACTGGGTGTCCAAATTAAATAATTTAAATGTGTCATCTTTATATCTTTTTTCTGTTTTTATTCAGGAGCAAATGTTCAAAAAGGCCGATATCTGGAAACCCCGCTGCATGCTGCAGCTCAACAACCCAGCACAGAGGTTGTAAATTTACTTCTTGATTTTGGTGCAGATATTAATGCTAAAAACATAGATTTAAGGAGACCTGTAGAGGTAGCAGCCCCAAGCAGTCTGGTTGAACGTCTTTTGCTTCTGTATGAAGGTAAGTTGGCAGTTTAATAATTTTTCCATAGCTGTTTTAAATTGTTATAACACCTGCTTTCTACAGCAGGCAGCATTTATTCTTTTAGATGATAGAAAGATGGCTCAGCAAAGCTAACTCAGCATTTCAGTGATTTTATAACATTGCATTTGGAGTGAGGCACACTTTTTAGGTCTAGTTAAAGAACACTTTAGCTGTTACCTAGTGGACGTATGATGAACAAAAAAAATATATACTGAGTGGCTTTAGGTCAGCGGCCACAACAACTGCAAGTTTAGCAGGAACCACAGCAGCGACGATGGTTGTACCCACAGCCTGGAAAACAGCAAATACAACAATTGACACCACTAACAAAGCAATGGCCCAAGGTTCCATCGCAGTAGTGATATTTACAATGACCACAGACTCAACCTCAGCATGAACCACAGCTGCCACCATAGTAGTAATAGTAACATCAACAATTACTTTTACCACAGCAACCCCAACAGTAGCCACAATAGTTGGCACCACATTCACCAACATATTCACGAAAGCAGTTGAAGCAAAAGTTGCAGTCACAGTGGAAACCACCGCAGTGTTAACAGTTACCACCACAGCGCTGACCACAGCAGTGACTTCGGTATTAAACAGTGCTGCCATCATAATGGGAACAAAAGCAGTGACTTCACCTTTAACCACAACTAAGACCGCAGAGACCACCATGGCACAAACAACAGCAGCAACAGCAACATTCAGCCCAGCAGGGATGACAGTAACAACAGCTAGTAGCACAGTAGAGAAAAATCTGCCACCATTACAGTGAGCACAGCAGCACCAATAGCTGTCATGACAGTAGCGACTACATCTGCCAGAACAGTAGTGACTACTGCAGGGACAACAACAGCAAAAACATCTCCTGGAAGGCTTGGACCACAACAGTGAACACAGCTGCAATCACAGCAGGGACACCACCAACAGCTACCACAATGGCAGGGATTATAACAGCTACACCAGTGGCAAGCAAAGATGGGAGCAAATCAATCCACAGTTGCCGCCATTGGAAGGGCAGAGCAATGATGCTAGCATTACCATACAGGACGAAAGCAGAGTCCATAGATGCCACTGCAGCAGGGGCAACAATTACAATGACAGCTGTTGCAGCATTGCTGTCAATAGTAATAACCACAACTACAACCCCAGCAAACACCACAGCAGGAACTACAGCACTGAGTGCAGCTGCCATCTTAGCAGGGACAACAGCATTAAAATCTGCTTCCGAAATGTCAGCAACAGCAACAGTAGCTGCCACCATAGTGTTGGCCACATCCACCATCACAGAATTAACAACTGCTGCAAAAATAGTTACAACCGCAGATTGGACCACAACAGTTATCCCCCCTTCCACCTCTGAAGTAGACAGAGCAGAGACAGCAAACAGCAGTGACCTGAGCAGGGACCAAAGCAGTAACAACAACTGCCATCTTGGCATGGTTAACAAGTGCCAGCAAGACTGGGAAATCAGCAGTAACCACAGTTGTAAAGCAGAAAAGCCAACAAAGAAATATGTAGAATACTTGAAAGTATTTCAGCTACTGGCAATTGCCCTGATCTGTATTCCAGTACATTATATTATTTTGGCCACCTCAGGAAGGGAGCGACCATATGTAAATCAGCTTTTTTCTTGGTTCAGTAGGAACAGTCCAGCTCAAACTGCTAAGCCCGGTGCCTCAGTATATGAGCACAAGCAGACCAAGACCTGTTTCTATTTTTTGGGTCCCATACTGTGAGGATGTAATTTACACCATTTGTATTCCTTGTGTTGTTCATGTATATTAAAACCCAAAGTCACCTTATTTTGCGAACTTGCACAAAAGAGAAAGTGTAACTAAGATTGTCATGAGGGGTCACCTAAGTTAAAGAAGGATGCATGTTATGCATCATACTGAGGAAAGTGACTGTGTGTTGAGATCACGTTAGGTAGGTGACACGAGATATTTAAATAAAGGTTGTGCAAAGTAAAATATTACAGTATAATTGTTTAACAGTAAGAAATAAGATCAAATGATTAAGCAACTTGATATTGCAGGAGTTAAGTGCCAATCCCACAGGGTAATCTTATTGTGTGTTCGTTTTATCTATGAATAAAACAATAGTAGTAGGTATAATGTAGAAGTTGAGGTTAAGTGTATCCAAATGGACTTCACAGTGAGGAGAGATTATTAGTAAAGAATGTTGTTTCGTGAATTTGTAGAGCATGAGGGTATCCAGGCGCTCAGTAGGGCAGGCTTGAGGGAGGAGGAGGAGATCAGGCCTGTTTCATCTGGAAGAGCCAAGTCATGAGGGTCCTTTGGAAGTCCATGAGGGAGAGGGAGGTTCTGAGGTGTTTCGGAAGGTTGTTCCAGGTCTTCACTGCAAGGTATGAGAAGGAGTGTCCTTCGCTTCTGGTCTTCTTGATGCGAAGGAGGTGTCCCCTTGCCTGGGATGCAGATCCAAGATGTCTGGTGGGTTAGGAGAAGTTGAGGTGGGGGTTGAGGTAAGCTGGACCTGTGTTGTGGAGAGCTTTGTGGGTGTGGGTGAGTAGCTTGAACTTATACCTTTACTGGTCTGGAAGCCAGTTGAGATTGTTGAGGTGTGAAGGGATGTGGTTATTTCATAGGATGTTCAGGAGGAGTATGAAAGTGGAATTCAGGGTTAATTGGAGTTGGCGTAGGACATGGGCTGTGATTCTGATGTAGATGGCGTTTCTGTAATGAAGTCTACTTATGATAAGAGCCTGGGTGACCATTCATCTGGTGTTCAGTGGGATACACTTGAAAATCTTGCATAGCATTCACAGGATGTGGAAGCATGATGTGGAGATGGTGTTGATCTGACTGCTCATGGAGAGGTTGGTGTCCAGGATGATCCCAAGGTTCTTGGCATGGTCCACAGAGGTGGGTGGGGGTTCAAGTTCGGAGGGCCACCAAGAGGCGTCCCAGGGGATTGTTTTTTGCCAAAGATTAGGACTTCAGTTTTATCTGTGTCGAGCTGGAGGTAGTGACTTTGCTCTTGCAGTTGGCGAAGTTTGCTTTGGTGGTGCTGGTTGAGTCATTAAGGAAGAGGATGAGCTGTGTCATTGCCATAAAATACTATGTTGATGCCGTGGACTCTAACGGTGTCCACAAGGGCCGTCATGTAGATGTTGAAGGTTGAAGAACATTGGTCTGAGCAATGTATTTGTGGGACTCCACAGATGAGTTTTTGGGTTCTGAGGCATAGAGGGAAAGTCTGTAAGGAAGGAGGATATCCACTTGAGTGCCGTTCCACAGATACCTAAGTGCTGAAGCTTTCTGATGAGTGTGAGACCATACCGAAAGCTGCAGAGAAGGTGAGGAAGATGAGTGTGGCTGTTTCTCCTAAGTCGAGGATGCTTCTGCTGTCATCGGTGTCCGCAATGAGGGCTGTCTCTGTGCTATGGTTGGTCTGACAGCCTAATTTAGAGCTGTCTAGGAGTTGATGGAAGTCTAGTTGGTCTGTAAGTTGGGTATTGCCGGCGTCCTCCATGACTTTAGCTGGAAAAGGCAGGAGCGAGATGGGTCTGTAGCTGCTGAGGGTGCTGGGGTCCTCTGTTGGTTTCTTTAATTGACTTCTGCATTTTCCCAGCAAGACGTGAAGGTGGCGGTGGTTATGAAGGTGTTGATGATAGCAGTGAGCGCAGGGGAAATTATTGTTCTTCCAAGGTTGTATATGAAGTGGGGGCATGGGTCTGAGGGGGCTCCTGAGAAGAAGGTATTCCTCAGGATAGTGGTGTTTTAATTTGAGACGGGCTTCCAATTGATTAGCTGCTGTTTCACAATGAAGATGTGTTAGGCTGGTCGAAGAGTTCATATAGGTATGCTGTGGATCGAATGTGTTGTAGATTTTGGCAATCTTCTGTTTGAAAAAGTTTGAGAGGTCATTGAAGAGTGCTTGGGATGGGAAGATGTCTGACAACTGCTGGACTGGAAAACTCTTTGGCAATGGTGAAGAGTTCTTTGCTATTGTTGGAGCTGGCTTGAAGTAAAAGAGTTAGGGCCTTTTTCTTTGCATTTTATAGTTCTTGGGGTAGCGGTTAAGGGCGGCTTCTTTTGTGCATCTTGCGGTGGTGTTGTTGTTGAATGCCCATTTTCTCTCAAGTTGTTTGCAGTGGCCTTTGGACTCCCTGAAGTTGTTTGTGTACCAGCTAGGTCACTTGTATTTGTAGGTCTTATTTCTGGTGGGAGCAGTCTGGTCGGTGCAGTCAGTAAGCCATTTATTGAAGAACTTAGTGTTGACATCGTGGTTGGGTGGGCGTTCCTGTAAGTTCTGGTCCAACATGTTTAAAAATATTTTGCCCCAGTGTCTTGATGCTGCTTTGGGTTTTTCTGGTGGGGTGGCTTGATAGGCAGGTATCTTGAAATGTTTGCTGTAGTGGTCGGACCATGTGAGTGGGGTCATCTGGGTGGTGGTAATCCTGTTGTTGGAGGAGAAAATAGGGTTGAGGGTGTGGTCTGCTGTGTGGGTTGGTCCTTGGACAAGCTGGCTGAGTCTGAGGCTGTCAAGGAGGGCCGTGGAGTTAGAGTATGTGGTGTCTTTCAAGTGGAAATTGAGGTCCCTTTGGAGGATCTATTTGGTCGATCTGATGGAAAGGGGAGCGATGAAGTCTGTGATCTGGTTGTAGACTTATGCCTGGGAGACACTAGGCAATGGTTCTCCTAAGTGCGACGTAGTAGTCCATTTGTTTTTTGAATTGGAGGTGTTCCATGAGGTTGGCGTCCAAGTCTGTGGAGGTGGTGCAGTCAATCGTGTTTTTTAGATAATTGTGAGTCCTTCGGCTGGTTTGTGGGTTCAGTCCTGGTGTATGATTGTGTATGCGGGTGGGATCTCTGCGGCGATGTTCTTTGAGCCATGTTTCAGCCATGTGTGTTGTTGTTCAGGAGGTCCCAGTTTTCAGTGGAGTGTTTCCCAAGGGATCAGACGTTGAGGAGCATGGTGGACAGTTGATGTGGGGTGGTTGTGGTGGCCTGCATTGGTTGTTTAGAGGTGGTGGTGTAGGAGTCTGAGGTGTTGCAGGTGAAATCACAATAGGTGCAGGAGAAAGGTCCTACCATAGTACGTGGGGATGTGAGGCAGCAGCTTGTTTGCTGGAGTGTGTTGTTTAGGTCACAGGGGATGTCAGAGGGGTAGTAGCGATGTTCCTTGACTTCGGTGGCAGCTGTGATTGTGGTGTTGCGTTGGATAGTTGTGGGCCCAGGGTTCATGATGCTGGGCGTGGATGGCGCAGACGGGCTTGCCTTTGGTGCGTCAGTAACACATCCGCTGCGCTGTCATGCTGCGGCTTGCATTAAGTAGGTCCTGGGGCGGGCGGGGCTTCTATTGTCAGAAGAACGGTAAGCGGGAAAATCAGGGCAGCTACGGTGTCACTTGTAAGTGTATGTAAGAGAAATTGTAACTGTAAGTAAGAGCAAATAAGATGTGAGATGGAAACAGTTATCAAAATGAAATTGCTAATGGATATAATTTACCTATTCAGTTGATACTCTGTACTTCTCCGATATAATGTTGAAGTAATGGTGAAAAACAATGGGTCACCAATGTCCCTGCGAGGTAATTAATTAAGAGTGGACGAGAAAAGCCTATAATTGAATATAGGAGAGAGAAGTTTTAGATCCGGGAGTGTTAAATAGTATAGAGATTAGGAAAATGGTCAAATGTAGGTCCTAAAGTAAAAATCGGATAATGGCTAGTAAAAGGAAGTACTATGCAATTTTCCCCTAAGTCCTGCAAAAGAACCTGATTTTAATCATGAAGTAAATACTGTAATCAGATAGATTATATTCTTCTAGTTAGTCTACTTAATTGGCGTAAATTATAGCAGATAGTGACGTTGTGATGCAATTTAGGTGTCCATGAAAAAGATGGTGTCAAATAAGGTGGAAAATTCATAATTAGGGAGACGCTTATTGTCTCAAAATTAGTAAAAATCGATTGTGGATGAATATATCGTATCAAAAATTGCACAAAAACCCCCGTAGACCAAAGCGATGAAAGAGTCAATTAACTCAATATAAAAGATAATGGAGAATTTGCCCATTAAACTTAAGGCAGCTTCAATATCACAATTTACTGTGATAATAGAATGCATTACAAATAATAGTTGCCTGGTCAACATGTTCTGTAGTACACATAATTGGAAAAATATGATTAGCTGCATCCAAGCATGACTTCAATAGTGAAGTAATCAGAATTATTGGAAAAAATGGTCAGGTTCCGCATTTGTTTCCTACAAAAAAAAAATGATGACTAACTGCCATATAAGTTCCAAACTTGAGCATACGAGCAGGGTTATGAAATAAATAAGAATGTTAGAACCACATTTACTAGACTATCCATTTACCTTGTGACCAATAAAGAATGCCGGGGATGTTCTCAGCACATTTTAAATAGTATACCAGTACTTTAACAATCAGGTACTTAGTCATGTGGTGCACATTGGAAAGTATAGTAGACTGAGTGGCAATCTAATGTTATTGATAAGGGCCAAATTAACAGTGAAAAGGTAAATCCAAAATAAGAAAGAGGAGTAGGGAATAATATTATGAATTGTTAAAAACTGATCTGCAGTTATGAGATGTGAATAAAACTTCAGTTACTTCCAGTGTGTTCAGACTGCTTTAGATCACTCTCAGGAGCCCTGATTATTTGACAACACATACACCATGGATTTTGGCTTTATAGGCATCCTAATGAACACGATATCTGGTCACTGTTCCTAGGTTTAGATGAAAATAACTCAGTGTCTAAATTTTGACTTTTGCCTCAAATAGCGTATCTAGGAGGGCTTTGGCCCTCAACACCATGGGGCCTCATTACGATGTTGGTTGGAGCTGCCTCTGACTGACACCATAGCGATCTCGGGACCGTCTGACCTCCGGTTGGCGTCCCCTACACTGCAATTACAATGCGACCGCACATTATGTGGTTGCATACTCCCATTTCTCTATGGGAGATTCTGTTAATCCCTGCACAGCGCGGCAGGCACCTCAAGGTCCCCAACTGGAGGCCGCAGGGAGAAGAGGGCCTTGCTAGGGACCCCAAAACCCACTTTCTGACAGGCTTTCCATGTCGGAAAGCCCGGCATGGAAAACCTGTCGGAAACCGACATCGTAATCTCAACAGCAGAAACACCGTCCTATTGGGATTAAGTGCCGGTTCCATCTGGCTGATGGGTTCCTTGAGCCCTTCAGAATCTGGCCAGAATGTCCAGCCATTTTCACTTTGAACCGCCTAAATTGTAATTAGGCAGTGTAGGAAGCTGGCTCTGTATATACTATCAACAACAAATGGTGTACAGAGTTCCCCCGGGAGAGCTCAAGAAATTTGGCTCAACCTATAATTCTCTCTCGTGATATCTAGACAAGGGGTGAAGAAAGGGTCTCAAGTGTGCAGTGTAGACCCATATTCCAGAATGAAAAGGTACCTCACACAGGCTATCGACAGGACCACAGCTGTAGCCCCAGTCGATAGTTGTCCAGCCTCATCATCGGTACCCTGCTCCTTCGGCAGGCTGGCGGTGCAATGCCCGTCGGGCAGCGGTGAAAGCTGCACTTTTGGTGGAGATCTTTAATTCTGGGCCAGCGGGTGTGTGCGTGTGAGGGGCCTAAGGGAGTGTAATCGTGAGCGTGGTAGTGAAGTTAAAAGAAGTCAGGGGAGTCCTGTTGGTGAATGTTTTATTGGTCAGGCTCCCTGCTTCAATAAAAAGAAAAGGGGTACTAAGGGGTGGCAAGTAATGGAACCAACCCTTATTCAACCCTTTATGTGCAAGAAGTGGTCAACATGTTTCACGCCCTAAGGGCGATTCATCAGGACCTGGGTGCTCATAAATTACTTGGTTCCTTTAAAAATTTGTCAGGACACCAGTATACGACCTGAGGTAGTGTCGTATCATAATGGTTCCACTGAGGGGACCTTCTGGAACTGAAAAAGAAAAGAGAAACAAAAGTATAAACACAGATAATGACTCCTTTACTGTAAGTTACTGGTGACTTATTTTCTGTGTTTGTGTGCATGCTATCCCAAACATGCGTGCCCAGTGAATGGCTTTGCCTAGATATTAGAAGCATCAAGTATTTACCGTGCGGGAGAGAGAGAGAAACAGAATCCACTTGATTCTGATCAGTGCGTGGAAGGTGCTCGCACTAAACAGTGGTTTGCGTGCTGCTTTTACATTGAACCATGTCGTCAAATGAACACTGCCGCCTGTATCTAGTGACCAGGCGCGTGTGCAATCAAACCCCTCGAGGAGATGCGGTGGTGGGTGACACTGGTCAGCCAACCGTGAGAGGTTCGACTCTTTATACTTAAATGAGAGAGCCACACAGTGAAAACCGAAGACGAACGTAGTTTGACACTCTGTGGGGAATAATTGTTCTGTGCACCAATCGGCGCACTTACCCCTAATGTTTCCTTCTTGAAACCTCACGGGCCGTCCAAGTGGGGCCAGCAGCGAGATGAGGGAGCCCTACGAAGGAAGAAGACAACGGGGCAGGTGCCCAGTGGGGAAGGATATGAACACCGATCAAGGTTGCTACGGATATACTGAGAGGTCGGCAAACCGTCAAAACAACCAGCCGGTAACGAACCCGCCCCACACCTTACCTCTAGCGTCGCTGCAGGCAAGCTGCTCTGCACCTACCCCTCCCACAGGAAACCAAGGTCTGGACAGCCGGCATGGTTGAACAGAACGTTTCCGGGTTTAAAAGAGGGAGGTAGCGCGCGCACAGACAGGGTGTGTCCGTCACGTTGCTTAGCGACGGAAAGCCTAGCTGACAAGGAAGACGGTGAAGAACTGCACACCTCGGGCGCGTTAGTGTGAGCGCCATCTTGGAACGGAGTTAGATGTGTTAAAGTCAAACGGATGCACAGTTATGGAAATAACCGTGGACAATGTGTCCAGAATCATGACTATCTGGCGAGAGTCGTCCAGGGCACCCCGTCATTTAAACCCAACGTATCACACTGCAAGCGATGTATCCATCTTTGTTCATGCATGAAGAGTGCTTGTTGATTAAGGTGTGGTAGGGATTCAATCACAGTCCATCGAATGCTCTCAGGGGGGTGTTCCTTATCCTTGCAATGGTCATACAGTTTGGTGTGAGATTTGTGACAACGAATGTTACTGTTATGTTCCATTATCCTTTGCTTGACAGGGCGCATGGTCATCCCTATATATAGACAGTTGCAAGGGCAAATTAGGACATATATGCACCTAGAGCTGTTGCAGTTCGTATGCTTGCTGTAAGTCCATGTGAAATTGTTGTTCAGGGTAATGGACTTGCCCTGGATGGTCTGTGGACATACGACGCATGTGCCACACCGATAGTGTCCAGTTACAGGCGGGAGATCCCACAAAGTCTTGGTAGTTTGAACAGTAGTCTTCTTGGGGCGTGTATGTACAAGAGTATCTTTGAGGTTTGCCGTCCTCTTAAAGGCGAAACGTGGACGTGGCATCTCCAGTCCTGCAGAGTTCAGGATACCCCAATGGGCATTGACAGTTTTTTTGATAAATATTGAGTTCCTGGTGAATGAGGTCACACAAGTGATCTTATCGTCTGGTACCCTAGGGTGCACCTCGAGAAGGGCCTCTCTATTGTTATTGAGAGCTCTTTTAGTGGAATCTTTCAGGAGGCGGGTAGGGTAACCCCGGTCCAGGAGTTTGGTTTGGAGGGAGCGTGCCTGTCGTTTATAGTCATCAGTAGAACTACAGTTTCTCCGAAGGCGGAGAAACTGACCAAATGGTAGGTTATCCCTCAGGGACTTAGTATGGTGGCTGCTATATGGTAGCAGGCTGTTCCTGTCCGTCTCTTTCTTGTAGAGGGTGGTGCTTATTGTCGTGGGTTCCAGCACAATGGTGAGGTCAAGATAAGGGATATTTTCACTTGACACGGTGCCCGTAAATTTGAGGAACGGGTCCTGTTGGTTAATCCAAACACAAAACCTCTCACAGGTCATCCGGTCACCTTTCCAGAATACCAGAATGTCGTCGATGTAACGACGCCAGCAGGTGATGTTCTCACGGAATGGGTTTCGATCCGGGGGGTAGATGCACCTTTCCTCGAACGATGCCATGTATATGCAGGCTAGGCTCGGCGCAAAGGTCGAGCCCATAGATGTACCGCGTATCTGATGGTACAGGGACGACTCATACTTGAAAAAGTTTTCAGTTAGTGCCAAATGAGCCAACTCCATAATGAGGGAAATCGGTGTTGGTGAGACCCACTCCTCTTGTCGGAGGAGTGTTTCCACGGACTCCACCAAACTGTATGACCATTGCAAGGATAAGGAACACCCCCCTGAGAGCATTCGATGGACTGTGATTGAATCCCTACCACACCTTAATCAACAAGCACTCTTCATGCATGAACAAAGATGGATACATCGCTTGCAGTGTGATACGTTGGGTTTAAATGACGGGGTGCCCTGGACGACTCTCGCCAGATAGTCATGATTCTGGACACATTGTCCACGGTTATTTCCATAACTGTGCATCCGTTTGACTTTAACACATCTAACTCCGTTCCAAGATGGCGCTCACACTAACGCGCCCGAGGTGTGCAGTTCTTCACCGTCTTCCTTGTCAGCTAGGCTTTCCGTCGCTAAGCAACGTGACGGACACACCCTGTCTGTGCGCGCGCTACCTCCCTCTTTTAAACCCGGAAACGTTCTGTTCAACCATGCCGGCTGTCCAGACCTTGGTTTCCTGTGGGAGGGGTAGGTGCAGAGCAGCTTGCCTGCAGCGACGCTAGAGGTAAGGTGTGGGGCGGGTTCGTTACCGGCTGGTTGTTTTGACGGTTTGCCGACCTCTCAGTATATCCGTAGCAACCTTGATCGGTGTTCATATCCTTCCCCACTGGGCACCTGCCCCGTTGTCTTCTTCCTTCGTAGGGCTCCCTCATCTCGCTGCTGGCCCCACTTGGACGGCCCGTGAGGTTTCAAGAAGGAAACATTAGGGGTAAGTGCGCCGATTGGTGCACAGAACAATTATTCCCCACAGAGTGTCAAACTACGTTCGTCTTCGGTTTTCACTGTGTGGCTCTCTCATTTAAGTATAAAGAGTCGAACCTCTCACGGTTGGCTGACCAGTGTCACCCACCACCGCATCTCCTCGAGGGGTTTGATTGCACACGCGCCTGGTCACTAGATACAGGCGGCAGTGTTCATTTGACGACATGGTTCAATGTAAAAGCAGCACGCAAACCACTGTTTAGTGCGAGCACCTTCCACGCACTGATCAGAATCAAGTGGATTCTGTTTCTCTCTCTCTCCCGCACGGTAAATACTTGATGCTTCTAATATCTAGGCAAAGCCATTCACTGGGCACGCATGTTTGGGATAGCATGCACACAAACACAGAAAATAAGTCACCAGTAACTTACAGTAAAGGAGTCATTATCTGTGTTTATACTTTTGTTTCTCTTTTCTTTTTCAGTTCCAGAAGGTCCCCTCAGTGGAACCATTATGATACGACACTACCTCAGGTCGTATACTGGTGTCCTGACAAATTTTTAAAGGAACCAAGTAATTTATGAGCACCCAGGTCCTGATGAATCGCCCTTAGGGCGTGAAACATGTTGACCACTTCTTGCACATAAAGGGTTGAATAAGGGTTGGTTCCATTACTTGCCACCCCTTAGTACCCCTTTTCTTTTTATTGAAGCAGGGAGCCTGACCAATAAAACATTCACCAACAGGACTCCCCTGACTTCTTTTAACTTCACTACCACGCTCACGATTACACTCCCTTAGGCCCCTCACACGCACACACCCGCTGGCCCAGAATTAAAGATCTCAACCAAAAGTGCAGCTTTCACCGCTGCCCGACGGGCATTGCACCGCCAGCCTGCCGAAGGAGCAGGGTACCGATGATGAGGCTGGACAACTATCGACTGGGGCTACAGCTGTGGTCCTGTCGATAGCCTGTGTGAGGTACCTTTTCATTCTGGAATATGGGTCTACACTGCACACTTGAGACCCTTTCTTCACCCCTTGTCTAGATATCACGAGAGAGAATTATAGGTTGAGCCAAATTTCTTGAGCTCTCCCGGGGGAACTCTGTACACCATTTGTTGTTGATTGTTGTTAGGACAAGTACATTGGACCCCCTTAAAAATTGTCCTACCTCCTTTCCCCCTTTTTGATATCATAGTCAGCGTGCCTTGTGCACGGGATTTGTTGAATTAGGTTACCAGGGGCGGTCTTTACCCGCCTTTTGGACCAAGCCATACAGTGAACCTCCTACGCACCCTTGACTAGGGTTTTTGTTTGACACTCTGCCCTGGCTCACGAGTTCAGGGCACCCCTGACGATACCCCAACATGGAGGATGTCCCTGGCCTCAGCTTCAACGAAGACACGATAGCCGAAGCATTAAGGAACACACCCTCCCTACTTAATAATCCACCGACAGCGGCATCAGGTACATCCGGAGCGACATCCAATGAATGGTCTATCTTGAGCGACATGAAAAAAGAACTGATCAGGATAACAATCCACGGATTGATGATGACTGAGTATCTTAGGAGCAGTATTGCCCCGCAGGGCCTTATTGTGAACATCGTCCCGAGATTGTTCCTGGAGGACAATCGCTTCAAGGTAGACTGGTGCCAGGTTTCCTGGAAGTGCACCAAGGACCTGTTATTCCTGATTAGTCAGACAGCGAAACGACTAGCTGAGGCACTCCAAGAAAAAATCTCTGCCCTAGAAACGACCATGAAAAATGCTACTTCAAAAAACAACAAATCAGCATACACGACTAAACTTACTGAGATCAATCAGGAGATGACTGATCACCATGATTTTCTGCTCAAACAGAAAACAACCAAACTGGAAAAGGATATAGCGAAGTTCTCAAAGGAAAAGGTATACCCATACCTCAAGGATGGTTTTAAAGGGAAAAAGAATAACTACTCCTCGGATGATAACTCAAGCACTGACACCAGGCGTGGCTCTTCGAGTAGTGACTCCAGTGGAGGCTACCCAGTGAGAAATGCAAGAGCGACCCGCCCTTGGCAACAAGGATATCATCAAGGACCAATGTTCCATGGCCCACCCAATATACCTCCACCATGGCAATACCCTTTTTACCCCCAGGGCCCCCCGCAATTCTACCCCCTCAATCCGCCTCCTTTTCAGGGCAGAGGTTGGGGCAGAGGAAGAGGGCGAAAGCGAGGCGGGAACAAAGGTATTCAGTGGCAAGACCAGGTGCCAGAACCGACGGGGGTGGAAACCAGGAGCACGACGTCCAGGGGGAAAAGAGCCTGATTGTTAATCTCTCCAAGAGAACCCTCACCACTGCAGAGAAGACAGTCCTGGAGAAGGGACTGGGGTTTGTCCCTACTCCGACCCCCGACAGCTTCCATGAAATGATAGAACTGAAGCAATTCTTCAGGAAGATACGCCTCCGAGCGTTTTTTGACAACAAACCGGACATCCCCTGTGAAGACACTGGCCTCAGGAAACCTTCCACTTTTACTCCAACCGATGGGATGGTCCCCCCTGAGGTCTTGACATTCGAAAGAGCTGTGCTGAGAACCCTGAAGAACAAACCATCCACCAAACCGTTCAACAATCTCTCTAATGATGAGAGACGGGCAGCTTCCTCACTTGGCAATGACATCTCCATTGTGATAAAGCAGGCCGATAAGGGGGGAGCTACTGTCATTCTCGATTATGATGACTACGACCAAGAGTGCAGACGTCAATTGTCTAATTCTAACCACTATAGACCATTGACAGAAGATCCCACTAACCGTCTCATGACCACCGTGATGTCCCTGGTCATTGAAGCAGAGACCAATGGATGGGTTAGCAAAAAAGAGGCAGAATTCCTGGTGACCACAGACCCTGTAACACCGTATTTTTACATCCTACCAAAGATACATAAGGGCATCACCCCTGTCCCAGGACGACCCATTGTGTCTGGTATTGGTTCTATCTTAGAACCCCTCTCCCAGTTCTGCGATGCTTTCCTGCAACCCTTGGTTAAACGCATTCCATCCTACCTTCAGGACACTAGAGATGTGCTTCGCCTCATTAACGATATGGATGGGAGAGAGGACATCGATCTTCTCCTGACACTTGACGTGGAAGCACTTTACACGAACATCCCCCAACAAGCAACACTGGAGTCCGTGGAAACACTCCTCCGACAAGAGGAGTGGGTCTCACCAACACCGATTTCCCTCATTATGGAGTTGGCTCATTTGGCACTAACTGAAAACTTTTTCAAGTATGAGTCGTCCCTGTACCATCAGATACGCGGTACATCTATGGGCTCGACCTTTGCGCCGAGCCTAGCCTGCATATACATGGCATCGTTCGAGGAAAGGTGCATCTACCCCCCGGATCGAAACCCATTCCGTGAGAACATCACCTGCTGGCGTCGTTACATCGACGACATTCTGGTATTCTGGAAAGGTGACCGGATGACCTGTGAGAGGTTTTGTGTTTGGATTAACCAACAGGACCCGTTCCTCAAATTTACGGGCACCGTGTCAAGTGAAAATATCCCTTATCTTGACCTCACCATTGTGCTGGAACCCACGACAATAAGCACCACCCTCTACAAGAAAGAGACGGACAGGAACAGCCTGCTACCATATAGCAGCCACCATACTAAGTCCCTGAGGGATAACCTACCATTTGGTCAGTTTCTCCGCCTTCGGAGAAACTGTAGTTCTACTGATGACTATAAACGACAGGCACGCTCCCTCCAAACCAAACTCCTGGACCGGGGTTACCCTACCCGCCTCCTGAAAGATTCCACTAAAAGAGCTCTCAATAACAATAGAGAGGCCCTTCTCGAGGTGCACCCTAGGGTACCAGACGATAAGATCACTTGTGTGACCTCATTCACCAGGAACTCAATATTTATCAAAAAAACTGTCAATGCCCATTGGGGTATCCTGAACTCTGCAGGACTGGAGATGCCACGTCCACGTTTCGCCTTTAAGAGGACGGCAAACCTCAAAGATACTCTTGTACATACACGCCCCAAGAAGACTACTGTTCAAACTACCAAGACTTTGTGGGATCTCCCGCCTGTAACTGGACACTATCGGTGTGGCACATGCGTCGTATGTCCACAGACCATCCAGGGCAAGTCCATTACCCTGAACAACAATTTCACATGGACTTACAGCAAGCATACGAACTGCAACAGCTCTAGGTGCATATATGTCCTAATTTGCCCTTGCAACTGTCTATATATAGGGATGACCATGCGCCCTGTCAAGCAAAGGATAATGGAACATAACAGTAACATTCGTTGTCACAAATCTCACACCAAACTGTATGACCATTGCAAGGGTAAGGAACACCCCCCTGAGAGCATTCGATGGACTGTGATTGAATCCCTACCACACCTTAATCAACAAGCACTCTTCATGCATGAACAAAGATGGATACATCGCTTGCAGTGTGATACGTTGGGTTTAAATGACGGGGTGCCCTGGACGACTCTCGCCAGATAGTCATGATTCTGGACACATTGTCCACGGTTATTTCCATAACTGTGCATCCGTTTGACTTTAACACATCTAACTCCGTTCCAAGATGGCGCTCACACTAACGCGCCCGAGGTGTGCAGTTCTTCACCGTCTTCCTTGTCAGCTAGGCTTTCCGTCGCTAAGCAACGTGACGGACACACCCTGTCTGTGCGCGCGCTACCTCCCTCTTTTAAACCCGGAAACGTTCTGTTCAACCATGCCGGCTGTCCAGACCTTGGTTTCCTGTGGGAGGGGTAGGTGCAGAGCAGCTTGCCTGCAGCGACGCTAGAGGTAAGGTGTGGGGCGGGTTCGTTACCGGCTGGTTGTTTTGACGGTTTGCCGACCTCTCAGTATATCCGTAGCAACCTTGATCGGTGTTCATATCCTTCCCCACTGGGCACCTGCCCCGTTGTCTTCTTCCTTCGTAGGGCTCCCTCATCTCGCTGCTGGCCCCACTTGGACGGCCCGTGAGGTTTCAAGAAGGAAACATTAGGGGTAAGTGCGCCGATTGGTGCACAGAACAATTATTCCCCACAGAGTGTCAAACTACGTTCGTCTTCGGTTTTCACTGTGTGGCTCTCTCATTTAAGTATAAAGAGTCGAACCTCTCACGGTTGGCTGACCAGTGTCACCCACCACCGCATCTCCTCGAGGGGTTTGATTGCACACGCGCCTGGTCACTAGATACAGGCGGCAGTGTTCATTTGACGACATGGTTCAATGTAAAAGCAGCACGCAAACCACTGTTTAGTGCGAGCACCTTCCACGCACTGATCAGAATCAAGTGGATTCTGTTTCTCTCTCTCTCCCGCACGGTAAATACTTGATGCTTCTAATATCTAGGCAAAGCCATTCACTGGGCACGCATGTTTGGGATAGCATGCACACAAACACAGAAAATAAGTCACCAGTAACTTACAGTAAAGGAGTCATTATCTGTGTTTATACTTTTGTTTCTCTTTTCTTTTTCAGTTCCAGAAGGTCCCCTCAGTGGAACCATTATGATACGACACTACCTCAGGTCGTATACTGGTGTCCTGACAAATTTTTAAAGGAACCAAGTAATTTATGAGCACCCAGGTCCTGATGAATCGCCCTTAGGGCGTGAAACATGTTGACCACTTCTTGCACATAAAGGGTTGAATAAGGGTTGGTTCCATTACTTGCCACCCCTTAGTACCCCTTTTCTTTTTATTGAAGCAGGGAGCCTGACCAATAAAACATTCACCAACAGGACTCCCCTGACTTCTTTTAACTTCACTACCACGCTCACGATTACACTCCCTTAGGCCCCTCACACGCACACACCCGCTGGCCCAGAATTAAAGATCTCCACCAAAAGTGCAGCTTTCACCGCTGCCCGACGGGCATTGCACCGCCAGCCTGCCGAAGGAGCAGGGTACCGATGATGAGGCTGGACAACTATCGACTGGGGCTACAGCTGTGGTCCTGTCGATAGCCTGTGTGAGGTACCTTTTCATTCTGGAATATGGGTCTACACTGCACACTTGAGACCCTTTCTTCACCCCTTGTCTAGATATCACGAGAGAGAATTATAGGTTGAGCCAAATTTCTTGAGCTCTCCCGGGGGAACTCTGTACACCATTTGTTGTTGATTGTTGTTAGGACAAGTACATTGGACCCCCTTAAAAATTGTCCTACCTCCTTTCCCCCTTTTTGATATCATCTGTATATACTATGCCAAAGTAAGGTATATTGTGCAGAGAGCCCAGTGGAACCCCAACGGTAGGCAGAGGTAAAAGTATATAATACCTTACTATCTATTTGTGGTAGTGTGGTAGTCTCGTAAGGTTTTATCAGAGGGTAGTATTAAGCATTTATTGTACACACACAGGCAAGAAATTATATCAAACACTCAAAGACTAAACTCAGACCAATTTGTTTGTATAGAAAATATTATTTAGTTATGTTTTATTTTCTAGATCCAAGCCAGGCCTGGTAAAGGTAAGTAGGATAATACTTTGCAAGATTTATGCAGTGAAATACAAGTTAAATGCAGTTTTGAATGCAATGGGTTGATTTACAGGTAAGTCACCATTCAAAATTACTTTACAGTTACTTTTGAGATTACTTTGTACATTACTTTTCAGATTACTTTTTAAGTCACTTTTTCTACTCAGTGTGATATGCCTAGATATCACACTGGGGCATTTCCTAGAGAAAAGGTAAGTCATTTAGTTTTTGTACATTTGCAGTTTATTAAGTATTCATACAAACCAACTCCACACTTTGGTTTTGGAGTTGGTATACTGGGTTAGAACCCAGGTTCCCCCAGGGTCGAGAATGCTCTCTCAAAGCACCCTCAGCGGAACTTGGGCAGTTGGGCTCAGAGTACTGAGGCCCAACGGTATCCAGTGGGGGATAGGGGTGCTACAGTTGGTGGTTGCTTATGAGCAGGCCACACGATTGTGGGCGCAAAGCTCCTGGTGTTAGGCTCAGGGCAAAGGGGATCTGATTTAGCACACATGGTGCACCCACAGGGGCGGCAGCTGCAGGGTGCTGCTTTGGCTTCGGGTGCCCTGTTGGTTTCAATGAGGATTCTCTGGTTGTAACAAACACTGCAGGCTCGGGGAAAAAGATCTTCAGGAGGCAACCACTGGTTGAAGAATAAGTTGGGAAGCCTGGGGATGCTGGCATACCCAAGGCCATGGGACGTCATGTGCAGGGGTGTCTTTTGGCATCGGGTTTCTCTTACCGGCTCTGGTCGCAGTCATGGGGATCCTCCAGAAAGGGGCTGCAGGCATCGGTTGGAGACTTGAGGTAGGTCAGGGATCACCAGATCCCAGGTCAGGATTGCCGGAGAGATATCCTTGTGGTGTTGGGCCACTCGAACTCGGGCCGTGGGCGATGGGTGAAGAGTGGTGCAGACTTGCAGATTTGGCCAGAGTCTGCGGGTGAGCAAATCCGGTGCTCACAGTCGACAAAGTCTTGTTTGGCAGGTCTTCCGGGTTCTTTGGGGCTGCAGGACACATCAGGATTTTGCTGTAGCAGGTTAAGGTCAGGACAGGACAGTAGGGCTGGGGCCAAGTCAGTTGGTGTCCTCCTCTTCTTCTTCAGCACAGTTCTTCGGTCCTTCTTCTTCTTGTCTGAGGAGAAAAGGTTTGAGTTGCCCCTAAATACTACATTTAGGGGCTTTACACCCCAATAGGTTCCTTCCTTGGGGTGGGTACTCCCCTATTATGCCACTTTCCAGGTGGAGGGGGCATAAGCCTCACTCTGGTTGGCTGGGTCCCCCCATCTTGAAGATGATGGAGGCTCAGAGTTGTGCACACTTCTCCTCCTAACTCGGTTTTCCGGCTGATTCTCCCACCCAAAGTGGGGGTCAGAACCGGTGGTGGCCAGTTTCTGGAAGCAGCAAATGGCTGGGGTAGCCCACAAAGGTGGCTGGACTTTGAAGCTTCCGCCTTCGTGAGCCCAGCCCATTGTGGGGAGGAGGCTTGGCACCTCTTCCCAGGATGTGCTTTGTTTCAGAACCCTGGGAGCAGTAGGCTGTCGACTCTAGGGTACAGAAACATGTCTGGTGGTGGCAGCTGGTAAGCAGCCACTCAGCCAGTACTCTGGAGTTAGGTCGTTTTTCAGGGGGCATCTCTAAGATGCCCTCTGAGTATATTTTTCCTTAAATCCCGCACTAGCATCAGTGTGGTTTTAATGTGCTGAGAAGTTTGATGCCAAACTTCCCAGTTTTCAGCAAAACCATTATGGTGCTCTGGAGTTCAAAATGACAAACTCCCACACCATATACTCTTTATAGCATTACTTCACTTACAACGTCTAATAATTGACTTAGACACTGTTGGGGTACAGGGCTCATGCACCTGTACCCTCACCACTGGTATAGTGCACCCAGCTTGAGGGGTAGCTTACCTATGCCAGAGCTGTGGGTTGTAGGCATGGCACACAGGGATGTGTGCCATGTCGACTTTTCACTTTGCTCTGCACCAAAACACGCAGCCTGCAATGGCAGTGTGTGTGTGTGCAGAGGTACAGTGCCTTTAAGGGTGGCACAATAAGTACTGCAGCCCTTAGAGGTCTACCCTGGTCACAGTGCCCTTGGTACCTGTGGTACCTTTTACAAGGGACTTACATGTGGCCAGACAGTTGCCAATTGGGTTTTGCAACAGTACAGCTTAGGGAAAAAACATAGGCACTGGTACCTGGTTGGCAGGAACCCAGGGCACACTCAGTCAAAGTACGTCACCAATAGGCAAAAAGTGGGGGACAACCATGCAAAAAGCTGCACTTTCCTACAGGCGGTCAGAAGTGATCTGAAAGCCTCCGACTGCAAGTTGGAGACTTTCCGATCAACATAGAAATAGGCCCCCATGTGTTTGCACTGAAAGTAGTATTTCTAAAAAGATTGGGGCAGGATTGGAAATGGTGTGTGGGAAATGCCATAATTCGATAATACATGAAGAAACATCTTGCGAGGTAAGCCAATAATCTTTATACGTGAGTACATTCACTGTACTGCGGAGTAAAACGTGAAATTTGTTGTCTGTGGGTGCATGTGTCTCCACACATCAACCAGATCGCCACACATTAACCAGGTCATCATGTTCCATGATATGGAGGATGTTTCTGGCAGCAACAGAAAATCCTCTGGGTTCTGTTCCCAATCTGTCTTAACTGTGTACATCGGATACTGTAGTTAAATCTTACAAAAGCAACAGGTCCAGGGGTCTTGGGTCTAGAGAATGATTCCTAAGGGATTGTAGGAAGTGTGCTTGAAGCTCTGGACCATGATATAAGGATGAATCCTTATTATCCAAATATTTTGCTGACAGAGACTGTTATCTCATTTAATTTCCGTTCACCACTTAATTCATCCGATTGACTCTTGATTTGATTGTAGGTTTTTATTGAGAAGAAAAAAGACAGCCGTCACGTGTTAAGCCCTATGTGGCGAATGACGCCAGGGTGTTCTCAAGGCTGTAACCGAGTAAAAATACAATCAGTACTGGATAAAACAGTAAAGGGTGACCCCAAAGAGTGAAGAAAAGTGAGGTAAATCAAGTGAGCTAATGAAAAAAGAAAAAACTAATTCTAAAAATTGGATCTACTTTTATTAGGGTATTTAAAAATAGGAAAGAAGTTTTAAAAGAGAGCTGAAAAAAGATCCTGCTTACAAAAAATAATCACAATAGTTGTGAGACTGGTGAGTGTGAACCCTTTGCCCAAAGACGAGGTATCAGAAATAGAGTGCCCTGAAAACCAGTTGATTACAGTAATCACACGTTTATAGTACTTTTAAATGTTTTTGAGATTTTTAAGATATAGTAAGACTATTTTGAGTTATTTAGAAAAAGTGCATTGGTCCATGGGGAATAGGTGCTTCTATTAGTTAGACAGGATCAAGCAGGAGCAGAGCATGCCATAAGAGGACAGATTTTCAAGCCCAAGGTAGTCATTTGTAATACCTAAACAATTTGATCAATCTTATGCTCCGGTCACGGCGATAGACATTTCAATACAAAAGCTTGAACATCCAATTCTGGAAAAAGTAAATAATTGTTTTAGTAAGATTACAACAACCTTCTTTGAATGTATGTCACAATACAATTTTTAAAAAGTATATTTAAAAAAATGAACAATATGTTCTAAAGTTGCAAGCTTATGTAAATATCTAGAAAAAATTCAGAAAATAAGCAGGATGTTCTCAGCTAGCACTCTTATATACATATCCAGGAAAGTATGCAGGTCAAACAGCAAACTGACTTCTTTTTCATTGGCTGATGTAGTGTAACCATAACATGAACTTTAGTCGATGTTTTTGTGACTTTTTTTGACATATGCTCACAGCAAGAACTGCTTCAGGAAATACAACATATAGTCTAACTCATTGTTATTAAAAGATTTTGCATGGTGTATAACTAAGTTCAAGTGAATAGATCAAATACCAAAAACTGGGACAGACTATAAGCGCAAGTATGCTTGAGTGTTAAATATTTAAAGGTTGAAAGCATAAGAGGATGAATACCGCCATTCACTCTGTATTTTACATATCTTGAAGTTGTTGTGGAACCTGCCATAAGTTAACATATCGGTACCTATCAAGTACAGATCGAGCAACAGAGATTCCCTTTTATAAGATTTGCAATCCCCACACATCAGTATAGAATTATTTCTAGTATCGCGAGCAGGCTAGAGAGAAAAAGTCAGCAATACATTGAGTCTAACGGCGATCATAGCGTGGACAGCAGATTGATTTAGACTTACTTTTTTAAGAAACGGTCCTCAGTAGTCCTCGGTTTAATCCGTATTAGCAAGAATCCTGCAATGTAAGTATAGCGGGACCCACCGCCATATTAAGTAGTCCTTTTGGATAGTTTAACCCGGAAGTGAACCCCATACACTTCCGAGATAGCAAAGCATACGACGAAGATTAACAGAAGTTATATTTGTTACAGTGTATTCAATTTTATTTAAAAGAAATTTTGTAGAAAAGTAATTACACCTCTATTTTTAAGGAGGTTTTATTCAGCCAGCTACCCGTTTTGGATAGGATGTACCTCACAGTAGAAATGGTAGAAATCGAAAAAGGGACGAAAGCGGCGTCCGGACTAGAATGGCGGCCATATTTGAAAAGGTCCTATTAACTATATACTATCAGTTATCGACTTAAATGGTAATAGTATCACCAATTATACAGAAAAAAATAAAAGCGCAAATGAGGTGCTATTTTCAATGTTCAGAATGGATAATGGGTAACAGAGGACTAACAATTTCTAACAAGATAGTACAAATCAAAAGAAGGGAGGAAAGATGATGAGGAAGGGGAGGGAAGTGAGGACAGCAGGAAAATAGAGACAAATTTAGATGTTGATAATGATGCATACATTCAGTTAGCAGAAACGCAACGTCAGATCCAGGAGTCAAAGGTAAATGTCACAAAATGAATAGGGAAACCAAATAGTGGATTTTTTAAGGCTCCTATACCAGAGACTTATATTCCTAGTTTGAACAGGAGGTATCTGATATGCCTCAGATCTCAAATCTGTTATCTTTAGAGATATGTTTGTGAAATTGATCATTTCTAATGTTTTTAAATTTGAAATATTTGGATGTATTCAGTGTGCTGTTCCTACTAGTAGGATAGTCAGGTTCCAATGCTAGTACCATCGTGTTCTCAGGTGAATATATTGGATAGGCAACGTCCTATAAGTCCTTGATACAATAATACAATTTACCGTTTCAGAGCCATTCAACGCGTATACAGTTAAATCTGATTCATACGGTCTTTTACCTAAAGATGTCATGTTTAACAGATGATATCTCATCAAATGTGTCAACCTTACAGTTAATTTTAAAGCCAATGATGCCACTCATGTTCTTTGTTAAGTCCCTTTTCGACAGATTCCAAGCCTATGATCAAAGCGCTTTCCTCTTTGCGGAGGTGTAGTTCTAGGTTCCCACCTTGTTTCTGATATTTCAGTTTTTTTAGGCCAAGGTAAATCACGTTGGTGCTTTCACAATTGATGAAATCATTTATTTTGAGAGCATGGCAGTTGACTGTCACTTCTTTCATTTTCGATTTACCCAATTTGCATATCGAGCAGTTTAAGCAAGTAAAGAAGCCTTTGGGTTGTTGCAGAAAGGTTGTTGGCTTTTGTTTAGTTTCCAGAAAGGATGGACAAAGAATGTCTCTCAAATTTTTACTTCTAGAGAAACTAAGTTGTGGTTTTCACGAAGCGCGGTAAATACAGTTGGATTGTTTTTCAGAAGATACCAGTGTTTTATTAAGAGTTTTCAGGATGTGGTGCTGTCCATTGTTGTATTGGGTATTGAAGTGAATCACTGCTTTACGATCTCTAACATGATTGTTATGTTAATAACAAATGTCTTTCAGTGTCAGCATGTTGTTTATGAGCTGTATTAAGGACATGTTATTTAAGTCATTGTCTTATTTTGTCAGAGTTGTTCTTATATTCTTCATTTGAACTGCAGTTCATGCAGGCGCGACAATATTCGCCTGCTGGAATATGTGTTATAGTGTGGCAAGGATGACTGCTTGTTGCATGTAGAATGGAATTGCCAGAAGAAGGCTTTCTATGGATTTTGGTGTTCAGTTTGTTGTTCTCAATGTAAATTGACAGATCCAAATATTCAATTTCAGTTTTTGAAATGGTGTATGTTATGTCAATTCCCCATTGTTTAGGGGTCAGAGAATTAATGAAGGATTTGAGACGTTTTTCCGATCCTTGCCACACTAACAGAATGTCGTTGATATACCTGCCCCACATGATTATAATGCTTGTGACATCCTCTGGTCCTTCACCCCATAGCCAGTATCGTTCCACCTCTCCCATCAGGAGGCAAGCATATGGGGGCACACATTTTGCCCCCATGGCGGTACCTTGAAGTTATAAGAAGTTGCCATTAAAAAGAAAATAGTTGTTTAGTAGGCAAAATTCAAGCATATCCAGAATAATTTAATTTTGTGCAGTCGAGTGGACATATCTGGTCTGTAGGGATTTTCTCGTTGCTGCTATTCCATCAGAGTGTTTAATTGAGGTATAGAGACTAGTAATGTCAATTGCAGTTAATATATAATCATCTTGCCAGACTATATTTTCCTGTTTCTGCAGTATGTCTTTAGTGTCCCTTATGGAGGACGGAAGGTCCCTCATTAGTGGTTGTAGCTCGGCATCAATGAAAGCCCCCGCATTAGAGCAAATCGAGTCGATTCCTGCAATGACAGGTCTTCCTTTAGGTATCCTTCCTGGTTTGTGCACTTTGGGTAGGAGGTAAAGAGTTGGAATGATCGGTTAATAATGTATAGGAGTTGTTTTTCTTCTATGGTTAAGAGATCTTTTTCATACCATTCATTTAAGAGTAGAAGAAGTTTGTCCTGAATGTCTTTTGTAGGATTGTGGTCCAGTCTCTGATCACATGTGGCATCTTCTAGTTGTCGGTGGGCTTCTGTTAGATAGTCCAATGTATTGAGTACGACAACATTCCCACCTTTGTCAGCTTCTTTTATTATTAAGTTGGAATCTTGTCTTAATTCCATCAGAGCCTTTCTCTCCTTAGACAAAATATTTTTCAGTATGTGTTTCTGTTTGGACTGATATTTTTGGAATTCCTTGTCCAGATCTTTATTTACGTTTCTAAAGAACATATAAATGGAGTTGCCAGATGGTAGTGCAGGGGTAAACTTGGATTTCTTTTTAAGAGGATTGGGTTTTGAGTGAAAATGATCTATTCCCAATTCTTCTGCAGTAGTAGTCAATGATTCCAGATTGTCCAGTGCCACATCCGTTGACAGTTGTATCAGAAGATTGATGTTTTCCAAATCCTGTGCAGTTAGTTCACTCGTTTGTTGACCGCCATCTGCTAAGGCTGGTTGTGTTGGATTGTCAGAAAAGAAAGAGAGTTTAGCTTCAATTTCCTGGTAAATTTAAAAAGGTCAACCTTAGTTTGAACAAGATCCCATTGTCCAGTCGGACAGAAAGATAGACTTTTGTTAAGAATTTTATTATGTGTGTCAGTTAAAGTGGTGGAGGACAGGTTAATCACCAGGTTATTAGTTATGATATCAGAGTATTTAGTTCCTTCTTTCTTGCTCTCGTTTGTACTCCTGCTCCATTTGGTTTTGGTGACGCAGAATTTGATGGTCTGGTGTGATTGTCTTGGGCATTGCCGTTGAACTTCCTCCTGAAAATTTACCTTCGGACGAATATTGCTAGTTGTTGCTTGCTCTTCTACAGATTCTACTTCCGAAGAGGTAGGAGTTTCATTCGGAACGTTTGTGTTGATTGATGATGTTACAGTAGTTATGTTATTATATATTGTTTTGCAGAAGTGTAAACTCTGCCCTGTTGGTAATTGGTTAAGTCACGTTGGAATTTACGGTTTTTCCTTTGGATTATGTCCTCTTCATATTCATCAAGAATTTTATTCAGAATGTCATAATTTTTTGTTGTGATTTCACCCCAGTTTGCTTCTTCATTTTGTTTAGAGAGAGTATCAACTTTCAATTTGTTTTTCTCGATTCCTCTTGAGCTATATCTATTAGCTGTTGTAACATATTATTGGACGCTGTACGTCTCTATCGGGGGAAAGATTAAAATCCGTAGTCCTCTTGAAATGAGGTTATGTTCCAGATATTTTTTAAGGGACGCTCCCTCCCACCATTTTGATGTTTCTTTTTTAGCAGCTTTTTACAGAGCGTGAAATGTACTTTTCGCTGATAGTAGGTTTGTTGTGCTTGATGTTTTCGGAATGGCAGCACCCGTGGGGTCAAATGTTTCTTCTAGTCTGTTGTTTCTTCGTTCTCGCTGGTTATGGTAAGTGGACATTTTAGTGTTAGTTTCAATTGTAATGTTTCCAGAACAGTTTTGTCAGTATTTCTTGTTTGTATGAGTTTAAATATTGTTACATTCCATCGTTCAGGCAGTCTATATCAGGTAATCTAGACCTGAAGGACCCAACAAAAGCAACAGGTCCAGTTCATTGTAATCTTACTAAAACAATGACTGACTGACTGAAATATTTATAAAGCGCTCGAATGCCGCGGCGTCTTGGCGCTATAGTACAGAAAGAGCGGTGAGAGCAAGTTTTAATGCAGAGAGAAAAGCCAAGTTTTCAATGCCTTTCTAAAGCACATTTTAGATTTTTGTGAGCGCAGTATGGGGGGCAGAGAGTTCCATGATCTGGAGGCTTGGTAAGAGAAGGATTTACCACCCCATCGAGCTCTCCTTATTCTTGGCTGACATACTAAGTCATGGCTGGCTGATCTCAAGGTGCGTGATGGTGAGTACCGCGGAAGGAGTTTGGTAAGATCGTCAGGTCCCTTACCATACAAGGACTTGTGGACCAGGCAAAGGGCTTTGAACTGTATTGTGCGCCTAATTGGAAGCCAGTGAAGTTCACGGATGGCTTTGGAAGTTGCGTGACGGTGTGGTAGATTCAGCAGGACCCTGGCTGCGGCATTTTGAATTGCCTGCAGTTTGGTCAGCTGTTTTTCTCCTGTGCCCAAGTAGAGTGAATTGCAATAATCCACTCGGGACATTACCAGGGCACACATCATCGTCTTTTTTAATGTTGACGGGATGTATGGTAGGACTTTTCTAAGAACCTTGATGGTATAAAAGCAGGTGGAAGTCACCTGGTTGATTTGCGCCTTACAGGAGAGGTCTTTATCTAACATGAAGCCAAGATTCCTAACCTTGTCTGCAGGACTAGGGCAGGAGCCCGCCTCAGGAGGCCACCAGAGGTCGCTCCACACGGAAGGTTTCTGGCCAAACTCAATTATCTCGGTCTTGTCCGTGTTTAATTTTAGAAAATTACAACTCATCCAGTTGTTTATACCAAGGAGGCATTTCTTGAAACGCTCTGCAGTAGCTTCGATTGACTGGGATACTGACACTACAATTTGTGTGTCGTCGGCGTACGACACTAATTGTAGGCCGTGAGATTGAATTAGGGCGGCTAAAGGAGTGAAATATAAGTTAAACAGTGTGGGCGATAATGCCGAGCCCTGGGGGACCTCTCCTGGGAGGGAAAATTCATCAGATTGAAAGCCTTCCCAGTGCACTTGTTGGATTCGAGAATCCAAAAAAGATGTTAGAAGGGTCAGAGCAGTGCCGGCAAAGCCTAAGGTTCTTAATCTGTTTAGCAGGACCAAATGGTTAACGGTGTCGAACGCCGCTGTTAGGTCTAATAAGATCAGGGCCATTCTGCCACCCTCATCCATTGTCCTTCGTATGTTTTCCGTTGCCAAGATCAAGGCAGACTCTGTTGAGTGGAAAGGTCGAAATCCATGTTGTGAAGGATCTAATAGCTTATTATGGTCTACATATCTCATCATTTCTTGATTCATGGCTTTCTCCAGAATCTTGGCTGGTAGGGGCAGGCAGATGGAATGTTCAAACTTTTGTATTGAAATGTCTGTTGCCGCGACCTGACCACAAGATTGATGAAATTGTTTAGGTATTACAAATGACTACCTTGGCTTGAAAATCTGTCCTCTTATGGCATGCTCTGCTCCTGCTTGATTCTGTCTAACTAATAGAAGCACCTATTCCCCATGGACCAATGCACCTTTTCTAAATAACTCACAATATTCTTACTATAACTTAAAAATCTCACAAACGTTTAAAAGTACTACATACGTGTGATTACTGTAATCAACTGGTTTTCAGGATAGTCTATTTCTGATACCTCGTCTTTGGGCAAAGGGTTCACTCTCACCAGTCTCACAACCATTGTGATTATTTTTTGTAAGCAGGATCTTTTTTCTGCTCTCTTTTAAAAACTTCTTTAGAATTTTTAAATATCTTAATAAAACTAGATCTAATTTTTAGATTTTTTTTTCTTTTTTCATTAGCACACTTGATTTACCTCATTTCTCTTCACTCTTTGGGGTCACTCTTTACTGTTTTATACAGTACTGATAGTATTTTTACTCTGTTAGAGCCTTGAGAAAGCCCTAGCGTCATTCGCCACATAGGGCGAAACACGTGTCGGCTGTCTTTTTTCTTCTCAATAAAAACTTAAAATCAAATCAAGAGTGAAATGGATTAATTAAGTGGTGAACGGACATTAAATGGAATAACAGTCTCTGTCAGCAAAATGTTTGAATAAGGATTCATCCTTGCTGACCAACTATCTGTTTGAAAGGAAGGAACATATGCTCCTATATATATATATATATAACCCTACTGTAGTTAAATCTTCCCTTCCCCCACCAGATCACCATACGAGGGTCATTGTTTTGACAAATCAGATACAGGGCTGAAAAGAACTGTGGCCAGTTGGTGTTTGGTCCACATATGTTCATTATAATGATGAACAGGCTCTCCAATGCACCTTGAACTACGAGGTATCTGCTATCAGGATTCTGCATTACTCTGCCCCTCTCATCCAAATACCCAACCCCCGGCAAATGTACTGTATGATGCACACAAATAGTGGTAACTCATCCTACCAGGTGTACCCATGTCATGTGATGGGTCAGGTGTATCGCCTGAAAAAAGCAATATGTATTTTGTATCTGTTCAATACAGTATGCTGTGATTTCTCTAACTTTGTGTGACGAATCCAGAACCCTCACATTCCAGGTCCGTAGTCGCAGAGACAACGCATGCGTTAGTCATATTGCATGTTGCATTCAGTCATGAAAAGGGTAGATGTCCATGGCACATGTTCACATTAATGTATCCACATCTCCAACTCAAATGTGGGTTGTGTCACTATTAGAGATCAGACAGTGTTCTCCCCATCCACACTGTCAAACCAAATGACAGTGGAATATTCTCTCTAACAATTTCCAGCTATGGGTAACAAGTATTGCTGTTAACAAATGGCAAGAGTGGTATTCATTCAAGACTGAGAATGCAAGGTACACCTCTCATTGCAGGATCACAGTGGTAGCCACTCATAAGAAAATGCTGCGGGCAGTCCAGAAGTTTGTTGGATAGAGTAACAGTAAGTACAAGAAACACTATGCATAAAAAGACCAGCGGCCCTCACCCCAACCCTACTCATTCTGGTGTTAACTTGAAGGCATCATGCAGTAGATTCAATTTCAGTCGCTAAGTGGGGAGAGCGACACCAAAGGCCAGCTCCAACCATTTGGTGTGGACTGCCTTCTTTAGTAAAGGGTCTGTGCACAGGTGATGCCCATCATGCTTTCCAGATGGAGCAGTGTCCAGAGGTCACGCTGGTCGTCCATCAGCCTACTAATGTG
The DNA here is from genome assembly GCF_964261635.1 of Lissotriton helveticus. Taxonomy (NCBI): domain Eukaryota; kingdom Metazoa; phylum Chordata; class Amphibia; order Caudata; family Salamandridae; genus Lissotriton; species Lissotriton helveticus. The sequence goes on along the minus strand of NC_136059.1, from coordinate 2,123,194,967 downwards.
AGCGCAAGCAACTGCAGGCATGGCAGCAGCATTCCAGCGCATGCGGATAGAGAGCTGCACCAAGTCTGCTGAACTTAGCGATTAAGAATGGCATTTGCTCCAACGGCACTGCCCCCATCTCCATCAGTCTCACTACAGAAATTCTAATGGTTGTAATCACAACACCCCTAACACCACCAACATCATTGTGGTCGGACCCAACTGGTCCCTGCACCCTTCCGGCAAAGTACTTCTCCACCAATCGAGAGTCTTGCCTTCTTGTATCTATTCTGGCCCTCAGCTGAGTGGACAGCCACCATTTACACTCTTTTGGAAAGCCGCACGGTAATGCAGCTCTAAAAGTAAAAGCATCACACACAAAATAAGGGGGAGAGAGTATTCTACTCAACTACCCCAACCCTCCAAAAATAACCTAAACACACTAAGAGGGGTAGAGAGGAACAAGGATCTAGACAAAGCATGCAGGGACACACACAGTGTTTGTAAAAGTTGCCCTCACTCAAATACACATAATTGTGTGTGACATGCTTCATCATCAGGTCTGCTTACAATACACCCTGGCGTAGCCACGCACAGGATGGAGCATAGGTATGGGGGTAACATAAAACAATACAGACAAACAAAACGTTCATATACAGAAGGTGAGTACAAAGTGTTACCAACCCTGACTGAAAAAACGTGATAAGGACAAGTGAAGCGGAAGTGATGTTAAAACTGCCTCATGGGTACTTATTATTTTATTCTGGAGTCCCATGGACAGGATTAAAAATAGAAAGGGGTGGGTATATCTATGAGAATTAAGGACTCACATCAGCCCCCACAGGACTGCTAAAGTCAACATGTTTCGACCGAATTACCCTGTGCCCACATTTGTGGGTCACGCCGGTCTTCTTCAGGACTCTTTATCCGGCCTAGTCCACCCTGTTACCTTATTTAGGTTAGTATCCAGAGTCAATAAATGCAAAAGTCCTGCTTTATGGAGGTATTTCCCTCTTAAAACGGGACACATATACGAGGCTATTATAATCCTGGGCTTGCAATGGCAGCGGGCTGGGTGAATCTCCGAGGACACAACTGTCCCTTGGACGATTCAAGCCTAATCGGCCGGCCGTGGTCCTGCCGTAAAGTGAAAGCACCCAGATCTCCTTCATCATCTGCAAATCTTCATATATTAGTTCACTCCAGTGCAGATTTGAGTTAGCAAATAGTGTATGGAGTCTGTGAGGTCCGCTGGCATACTGCGACCTGGATAATTAACGGATGATAAAAACAGCGAAGGTGCCGTTTTAGAGCACGGCCATTTTCAAACCAGGCAGACTCCGCTTTTCATAGTGTTAATGCATTTTAAAGGCCAAGTGCTATAACACCGTTTTCATCTGCAGTAATCCTGAGATCTTCCAGGATTGTTCTTGACTAAAGTTTCCGATTTGAATTTGGCCTCATGTGAACCTCAAAAATCAGACTCTTTCAGTTGTGTTGCAGCTAAGAGTTATGCAGAGTTGGCTGTAAGAAATGTGGTGATACGCGCTCATGTTTGATTGAAAGAGTAGCTCTCGCAAGCCTTTTTCTATCTACAAATCAAAGAAATCTCACTATCCAGACAGAGATTTTTATGTAGCTAAATTAACTTATTTTAGCTTTGTAGCATAAAATGAGAATAAGGCACAAAGAGGAAAGCCCAAAGTCTCACCCTTTAAACATTTTTCAGTTATGTGTGCTTCAGTTAGAAGAGGTGTCTCCAAGGTAACAAAGGTCTGAGAGCCGTAGTCCTTAGGCAGCATATCTATACCCCGGCGTATATAGACCAATGGGCTGTGACTTTACACAGCAGTGCTATTAGTCAGGAGAAATAAAAGAAAGCTCGGTTTAGGTTTCTTATAGCAGAGATAGTCATCACATAGCAAACATGTTATCATTAGGTTAAAATATTTTTACAAGTGTTTGCTGTAGGTAACACAGCTACTCCTCACATGGCAGAATTTAGAGGCTTTGGCAATAGTCAGCAGAGCGGCCTCAAAGAAAACTCAGAATTCAATAGTTATGTAAATTTAGGAAAGGGATATCCCTTGGCTTATATGAACAGGGTCAAAATTCAGAGAGCAGAGCTATCTCACAGGCTCTTAGATTAGTTAGCACAGCTGTCTTGTAAGCTGCACAGACCTGGCTCTCTGATAAACAGGGTAATACCATGGGGTACGATGGATATACCACGGGATACACAGACCAAATAGGGCTATAACTCCAGTGAGCAGACCAGACTGGCTTTAAACAGAAGAGCTATCTATCAAGAGCTACATAACACATGGATTAACTGTCCATCAACTAACACTAACTGGCTTTCAAAATCAGAGCTATCTCTCAGGTTATGCAGATCTTACAGGTGGTTGCGTTAGACAGCAGAGCTAGCCCACAGGTGAGAAAGAATTTACATGGCAAGACTTAGATAGCTCAGCTAGCACAAACTGAGGCTCACACCACACAGATATGACAAACTGGGGTTTGATGTTTGGCTCTAGTTGCATTGCTCCTATAAAAAAATGACACTACTGCAGATCAACCTCCTGAGTTGTTTTGGATGACCCTGAGAGCAAGGATGAATCCTCATTGGAAGCTCAGTCCCTATGTTACCTGTTCATTCACCTGCAGAGGTATTCTTCGGGAGATAGAGCCTCACTGAATTAGGCTTTATGTAGTAGAGGAATCAGTTAGGTTACATAGATCTTTGAAATAGCACAGGTTTTTCTGTTTCTACAAAACATTCAGGCCTCAAGAAGCAGAGATACTATCATGTAAAATAGAATGTGTATGTGTTGGTTTTAGACACTAGAGCAGTATCTTTTATTTTTCATGTACTTATTACTCTTCTGAAGCAAGTCTGAACCTTGCATCATGCAATAATAAGCATTTATGCTCAGTAGCTTACAGTCTTTGTCCACCCCTCCCTCTCTTTTTCTCTTCCCTATCTCTGTCTTTTCCTCACTTGAATCCACCTCAAATTTCTCTGAGAGGTTTGAGACCTGATCTTCATTGCACGTAACATGAATATGTCTGGGAAATCTTCAGGACCTTTTTATTACCTCGAATCTCCCAGCAATATTTGAGAAGACCAGTACAATTGAAAAAAACAAGCATTGGCAAAGACAGTGATTTGTGCTTGTAATGAACCTTTGCTGATGCTTGTTTGATTTGGCATTGAGCAAAATATGTTTCAAAATGGCTGCCAGTGCTTCTGCACCCATGCACACGCACAGCATGATCTTGCAATGCTTTCTGTCTTAGCTGATGATGGAAATCCTTCCAAAATGTCTGTCTGTACATGCACTGGTGGCCATCTTGAATTGGTTTTTCTTGAAGGGAAAAAAGCATTCAAGATGGCTGCCTTTGTGTGTGCACTCATGCACATGTCAGCTGGCGTACCACCAGCCATTCCAAGCTACAGCCCACATGCCCTATGCATTTGTACGCATGGATGACCATTTTTAGAATCAATCATTTTTATTATGTGGTATAGAATCGATAACACAGCCCAACTGCCTGCATCCACCGGCCGGCAGAGCAAAGAGGTATGGCCAGGACACAGCATACAGGTCTACAACCCGGAGGGCGACCCCACGTAGAGAAGCTTCAGTCCGTAGCGTTCATGGTAGGCAACTGCTAATATACCACTGTTATGAGAAAAAGATCAAGGAAACAGACAAACACCCCCACCCTCCGCCTCCCAAAGCCCTCCACCTTCCCGCCCCCTCCGCATCAGTGTCTATATTTCTATTCTACCCACCTATGGCCGCCAGTCACCTCCCACAATCACTCAAGCTACGGGTGTGGCCCCAACCAGTTCCAGCGGAATAAGATGTAGAATTTGCAGGTACTTTGGGCAAGTGACCTCTCTCATTTCCTTGGAACGGAGCTGCAGAAAATGGGCCCCAGAGCATCGCGTATTCTGCTCCCTTCCCATCCATGCTAAGTGAAAGGCGCTCCATTGCGAGGATATGCCAAAGTTTCCGGATCCAATCGCGCGCATCAGGTGCAGTCAGGGAGCCCGATTGCGCTAGAGGAACCTGTCTCGCCGCAAGCAAAGCCAGTGCAATCTGTCTACCTCTCAGCGAGCGCAGCGGGAAGGATTTGGGATGGGGGAGTCCTAGCAGTGTGTGTTCAGGGGACCGGGGCAGCGTATCTTGGAATGCTCCATCAATGTCATCAAGAACTTCAGCCCAATATCGCTCCAATTTTGGGCAGCGCCACAACAGGTGTACCAGAGTGCCAGGAAGGCCACACCCCCGCCAGCAGAGGCCTAACTTAGTTCTGTCCCAGGATTTGATGCGAGCTGGCGTATAATACCAATAAGCGACTATCATATAGACCGATTCCGCCCCCGCGGTATTAGAGGCGTGTGATGAGCACGATAGAAAATATGTTCCCATTCTCTGGGCGTCAAAGGACGCCCCAGTTCAGCCTCCCAGCGAACAAGCGCCTTCGTACGCTGCTTTGAGGGCGTTTAAGAATCATCGCGTACAGTTCAGATATGAGCTTACGGCCATCCTTTTTGCAGAACAGCCACTTTTCGAAAGTGGTTAAGGGGCGGGACATCAGGGTGAAATTGCCGGGCCGCGTCACCCAGTGTGAGAGCTGCGAGCACTGGAAAGCGTTCGATTCCGGTAAGTTAAAATATTCCTTGCGTAATTGGGGGAAGGAGATCAAGCCATCTAGGTCAAATAGGGAACCCACTCTCTAACAACCTTCCTCTCTCCAGCGATGGAAGACGGGAGACGCACATCCCGGTGGGAACTCATGATTATCTAAGATAGGGGTCATAGGGGAGGGAAACGTGGTCCAGCCACTGGGCAATGCTAGCTGATCCCACACCTTGACAGTCGGCGAGGTTACAGGCGACGGGTAGAGGCCTGTGGACTTGCGCGGAAGCCAAAGTTCCCGCCAAATATTGCAGCCAGCCACTGTCTGGTCCATAAAGTTCCAGTGCTTGCTGGACAAAGGCCTATTCCACTCAGTGACATAGCGAAGACAGGTCGCTTGATAATAAGCACTCAATAGGGGGAAGCCCAGCCCTCCCACAGCTTTTGGCGCAGTGATAAGCGTCAGCGAGAGCCTTGGCCTCTTGTTGCTCCACAAGAATTTATTAAGGAGCCATTGTAGCTTTCTGAGGACACCTGGCGGGAGACTCTGAAACAGGTAGAGGATGAGGGGAAGCACTGTCATCTTCTCTGCCGCAAACCTCCCATACCAGGCCAAGTTGAGGCGGGACCAATCGGAGAGCGCTTTGGTAGTTTGGTCTACCAATAGCCAGTAATTGAGGGAGACCGTTTTTGCAATGGAGGTAGTCAGCCGAATACCCAGGTACGTTATATCGGAGTGCACCCACTGAAAGGCAAAGTCCTTTAGGAGATCCCGGACCTCATCTTCAGGGATTGAGATATTCAGAATTTGCGATTTCGAGAAGTTCACTTTAAATCCCGCCACTTTCCCAAATTCAAGAAGTTCCGACGCTCGCGAAAAGTTTTGCATCAATGTTTAGAAGGGAAATCGGCCGATAGGAGCCACAGTCTTTTGGATCTTTCCCCGGCTTAAGGATGACCGTAATCGCTGCCTCAGACATGGAGGGGGGACCTCCCCGGTGTCTAGGAAGGAGTTGAAAAGGCACGTTAAAAGAGGAGCCAGCTCCACACAGTAGGTTTTAAAAAACTGCACCGAGAAGCCATCTGGCCCCAGAGATTTGGCAAGCTTTATTCGCGCTATCGCTGATATGACCTCCTCTATACATATTGCAGCGTCCAAAGTTTCAACCGACGACTGAACCAGCGGCTGAATGTTATAGGAGTCAAGGTACTCCATCTTCCCTCCCGGGCCTGATGCCTCCCCACTATAGAGGCACTGATAGAAGTGACAGAAGTGATCCACAATAAGGGCATCCATAGAGTGCTCAACCGCCAGCGAATCCCTAATAGATTGGACAGCTGAAAGCTGCGCCCGTGCCCGCAGTCTATGGGCCAACATCCTACGCCCCTTGTCCCCACTAAGGTAGAATTTATCCCTCAAGCACAAGTGGACATGTTCCGCTCTATATAAATCCAAGTGCTTTAACATGCGTTGCTTCGTTTCCAACTCCCTCCAAACTCGCGGGGCCCCCGTCCACTTCTGTACAGCCTCCAAAGCTCCCACTTCCCCCTCCATTTCCGCACGCTTAGCTTCGCGGAGCCACGCAAATGATGCCGCCAGTGCAATGAACTCTTCCTTCACCACTAATTTCAAGGCTTCTCACACCGCTGCCAAAGGTGTACCCTCCTGGTCATTTTCTGCAAGATAATTCGTGAACGCCTCCCGTATTCGGGTCACGACCGATTCCGAATGGAGCAGGGAGTCGCGAAGACGCCAGCCGGAGGGCGGTGGGCGTCCTCCACAGAAGGTAAGCTGAACTGAGATAAACGCATGCTCTAAGAGAGAGCGTGGGGTAATCTGGCCCGTGGATAAGTAGGGCAGAAGAGAGGTTGTGGCTAAAAAGTGATCGAGACGGGCATAGGTTTTGTGCGCTGCAGAGTAGTAAGTGTAGTCGCATTCAGCAGGGTGTTGGACACGCCACACATCATGCAGTCCACCATCAACCAGCCATTGCCTACCCTCCTGTGACAGCGCACCGCCTGATGCGATCGCTGTTCAGACCTGTCCATCCCAGGATCCATCACCACATTCAGATCACCACCCACCAGGATCGATGCGTCTGGAGACGTCAGAACCTCGGAAAGGGCCACCCGCAGGAAAGGTTCTTGTTGTTCGTTCAGGGCATATAATGACCCTAGTGTAAGCTGCGTGTCCCCCACTGGACACGGACCACCAGGAATCTGCCCTTAATATCAGCTACTTGGGAAAGCACTCTATAATGCGCTCGCGCACTAAAAACGATTGCCACCCCATGCTTCTTAGCTGGACCTGCGGACCATAATTGCAATGGGAAGCGCCTGTCTCGCATCCACCTAGTTTCTTAAGAAGGAAGATGGGTCTCCTGCAGCAGACACATGTCGCCGCCCACATTCTCCAAGAGGGAGAGGATGGCTGTGTGCTTGACTAGGCTATTCAATCCCCTAACATTCAGACTCACAATCTTTAAATCCCTACCCATAGTGCCAGCAGAGGGATTAGGAGCCAACTAGACGCCCAGAGACAGAGGCATGAAATGGGAAAGAAGGCTGTGTCCACAGGCCATATATCTGCCATGTCTGGCTGAAGACTGATGCGGAGCCCCCAAAATAACCCGAAAACCCCAACAAAACCCTCTCCCTTAAATCATAGTGTAGAAGAACAGAACAAAGAGCGAAAGCCACAAGTTTTGTCCATGGACAACAGTTTGTCAAGAGAATCAAACGAGAAGGGGAACAAGGCACCATTCCAGGAAACATAGCGCACCTGATACAGGGCAACTCCACCATACAAGGATAGTGGGATGGTACCACTTCTCAACAGAACATTCCCCGCCTCCGACGCCGAGAAACAGCCCACTGATGCCAATCGAACAGAGCTCAGGGGACGTCATTATTGTCAGTCACCTGTGCCACTGATGTAACAGCCGCTTCTCTTTCCATCAGGCTAGTGGACAAATCCGGTCTCAACAGCCGGGAAATCCCCCGACCCGCTGCCAGTCAGTGGACTGTCTGCGCCGCCTCGGAGGGGATCCCGCGGGCCAGGATGGAGAGGAGGGCCGCTCCAATCCCAGGACATCATATGCGACGGACAGAGAGCGGATCTGATGGAGCTTGCTCTGAAGTTTAAAGATAAGTCGGAATGGGTGACCCCATGAGTAGGGAATGCCCCTTTCACAAAGGTGAGTGGTAATAGGCTTGAATTCTCTGCGCTTGGCTAGGGTGGAGGCCGCTAGGTCCTGAAAGAGCGCCGGGTGATGCCCTCGGAATTGCATAAGATGGAGGTCACAGGCCTTGGGAAGGATACGCTCCTTAAGCTGGAAGTCATGCACACAAACCAGAATGTCCGGTGGGGGAGCCTTATCGCCTCTTGGTAGGCCGACACGATGGACCCAATCCATCTGTATTTCCACTCCCTCTCCTTCCTCCAGGATTTGTCGGAAAAGCTTGCAGACATATTCACGCAGGTCATCTCTTTCACCCTTCCACGGCACCGCTCGGATTCTAATGTTGTTACGCCGAGACCGGTTTTCTAAGTCCTCAGCGTGGGCTTGGAGGTCTAGGTTTTGCTCGTGAGGCGGGTGACATCTTGCTGGAGCTGATGAAGATCGTCTTCCCAACCCAACAGGTCGTGCTCCTCCAAGGTTGCCACCCGCTCGCCAATGGCATCTACATCACGCCGAACCTCCCGTAGATCGGAGGAGAGCTGAGAGCGAAGCTCGAAAATATCTTCTTTTATAGCTGAGAACAGCTCAAGCATGAAGGCTTTGGTCGCCGGTGCATCGTTATCCTCCGATGGCGGCGCTTTGGCGTCTGCATGAGAAGTGGACTGACCCGTTGGTTTCTGTAGGAGATCCTTGAGAGGTTTGTCCTTCCTGTTCCTGGAAGAAGACATGACGGCTAAGTCGCAGGTCTATTCTCCAAGGTGCGAGGCTCAGGTAGAAGCGGTATTAGTGCACCGAGGAGCTCTAGCAATGCCCACCGCTGACATGGTCCAGGCCCAGGGCTAGGGCAAAGCAATAAGACACCAGAGTTCAGTAGTAGCTGGTCCACGTGATGAGCGAGGTATAGGTGAACCCGGGCCTCATGTATGCCGTGAGTCTAATAGCCAGCACATGGGAGGCGCCCCGCCCTCCCCCCACCCCCAAGTCTCTCCCTTTTAAGGCCCTGCCACGTGCTTGACCCCAAAAATCTCCACTCGGGGGGGGCAACACTTACAGAGCCCCGGGGATCAAGCTCCGAGCCAGATTAAAGACCAGGGCAGCACTCCCTCTCAACCCCCAGGTGGCACAAGGCTCAGTACAGGTCCGAGCCCCTCCCTCCTCTCACCCACAAGTCAAGAACGGGCCCCCTGAACAGACAGAGCGAGCCTCCTAGGCCCTGGGCCCCCCAGCAAGGGCCAAAGAGCGATCCCTGGAGGGGGCAGACCACTATTGCTGCAGTTCACCAAGCACACCACCGCGAGGGGCTCTCCCAGTACGGGCCCCACTCTCAGTCACCGTTGCACGGGGGAGACACAGGCCGCCGCCCTTCAAGACCTCAGCTCCAGTCCAGGAAAGCGCCAGTGCCAGCCCTCCGACCCCGCTAGCACACCGCCACTCCACACTCTATATCTCCGGGTGGGGGTGGGTAGGGCATCAAGCCGCTAAGCCACTAGGCCTTATCCAGGCCAGTGCACCGGAGCGACCCCCACCAGAAGCAATCAGGGCAGGGATCGCAAATCTGGGCTTGCGTTGGGGGCCTCCTCCTACCGACCCGTGGGCCGAAAACAGCCCCAGCCCCACTCGCAGTGCTATCCCGGAACCTACAGCAACCCAAGCAAAGTTCACCGGAGCATAGCTAATGTCCGCCTAGAGGGGGGGAGGACACCCACACCCGCCAACACCGCACAATCTCACTGCCAGCGGCCCCCACCCCGACTGGTCTCGCATATACCGCCAGTCCTTCAGTATGCCGCCATCACTAGGAAGCACATCAGGCTCACCACCAGGCCCCTCTGTTCAATGCTGCAGGCCTCGGGGATCACACTAGGCATGTAGAAGGCGTCCAGACAGGCTCAGTGCAGGCTCCCCAGCAGGACAAGAGCACGCCGTCTGTCGGTATACAGACCGAGTCCTGCAACGCCAGGGCTGCCGCTTCCTCTCACCGCGATGCTCTATGCGTAGGTCGTCTCCTCTCCACCGCACCGCCTCTCCGCCCTCGCAGGCCTCGGACCCGGCAGACCCACACAACTGCGGACAGAGATAAGCAGCTGGTCGCCAGGGAGAACTGCACTCAGCAACCTTGCCGGGAGGGGGGGTACGGCGGCACCCGCTGTCAGGCCACGTTCGCTCTCTGCTCCGGTAGACCTGGGCTACGCTCCCACGCGGGTCTCACAAGATGGCGGTCAGAAGGCAGACCCTCGATCTCCGCCTTCCTGGCTACTCCACGGGACGGGTTTTCAGTTCGCTCACCCCTCTGTTCTGCTGGGGGAACTGTCAACCCTCCACAGCTCAGGCAATTCGGCCGCAGCGCTAGTGTCCCGGCTGTCGGCGCTCCGTCAACAGATTCACCGGGCCGCAGCAGGGCTGGACGGCTCAAGTCAGCACAGGATGTCACCAATCGCAAAAATATACCCACCACTGGAGCGGGAGAGTCTGCAAGAGCATCCACGCTAATTGTCCAGTGCGGATGGGCACCCGGCGGGCAGATACTCAACGCTAATTAAAGTCGGCACCGGAGGGACAGGGAAACACGTCCTACTCCGCCGCCATCTTGGCCATGCCCCTGGAGGATATATTTTTTTCTAATGTAGAAAAAGCATTGCAAGATGGCCACACATGTGCAGACCTGCCAGCTCACCAATTGCCACCATGTGTCAGACGATTTTGTCTCTCCTCACACGATCACCCAGTGAGGAGCTGAAAACACAAGGTAGCAAGCAAAGCAAGCGGAAACCACTGCAAATAGTGGATTTCCAGCTTGTCTTTTGCAGCTGTAAGTAGTCGATGTCCATTAAGAGGTGAAAAAATGCCCCAGGATATTTAAAGGTTGGCAAATCTGTGCTTGCATGTCTGCTGATGCACCAGTGGCCATCTTGGGATTTTGTTGTTGTTCTTTATACGCTAATGTACACTTAATGATGACTGATGGCTCTTTTCAAATGGTAAATTAACAAAGTATTCATGAATGCCACACATATGCAGGGGCGTAGCTTGATCAGTACGACTGTGGGGAGGTGAGCTTCATATTTCCTGCATATCACGCTGGCATATCATGTTAATCCCTATATGAGATGCAGCGCATGACAGGGCTTAAGGGATAGTGGAAAGGGATGGAGTGCGGATTGTTAATGGATACTTAAAAATGTTGTAAAATAACCATGGGATGAGAGTGTGTGAGTTTTTGCCTTAGTATTTAAAAATCCATTGTGAAATCCGACAGACACTTTACCATACCTGACTGGAAACTCCTGTACCCAACTATTAAATAATACATTTATTAGGGGAATGTAACACCCCAAATACCCCCGCCTCCTGAAGCTACGCCCCTGCATATATGGATACAAACAAACTGCCCAGTAGCTGTGTACAGCTGCAGGTGTTCACAAAACAATGAAAAGGAAAGTTTATTCATAACAACAACATTTAGTGAGAGGTGATAATACCAGTGTGTTGAGGGAAGCAATAGTTTGAGCGGTGTGGAGCGAGCATTGAAAACAAGCGAGCAAGGACAATGAAGCGCTCTTATAGAGTGAAAAGAAAAAAATATTTCCCTCACGTCATTAGTGGAAGGATATAAATCATACAAACACTGACACTGAAACTAGTACTGGCCGAGCTGGAGACTTGTACTCAACCAAGCGGTGGTATTCATTGATAACCATCGGCCTGGAAGCTCTGTTCATCCACACACTGATGCAAACATTAGAGAACGAGGTACTAATGTGCTTTAGGCGCAATATGCAAACCGACCACTTGGCGAGTGGAGCTCCTTGTTCAAGCAGAAGGGATCTGGAAGAATTCATTCTGATCTAGGTATTGGAAAGTCTACAGACACAAATATCAGACACTTAAAAATGGTTCCGACATTTTCTATGGGAATCCCCAGCTCAGTCTGTTGTAGTGATGGCAGCTTTGGATGTAAACGCTGTAAAGTTTGAAAGACGCTTATGTTATTACACACTAGCTTGCTCTGTAAGTAGCTGTTATCTTTTTTTCTCAGTGTTTCTCAGAGAGCCATATATTTACTTTGCCATGCTACCTTCACTTTATGAATGCTTCTTTTCTGATATGTGCCTGCCACATTGAGAATGACAGAATACGGCTGTCTTTCGGGTATATTTTAACACGTATGTTGTATTTTCTTCCAGCGACCCCTTGCACTCTTTGCCAACTGTGCAGATTATGTGTTCGGAATTGCATAGGAAGATCCAGATTACATCTTGTTCCTCAACTTCAGCTTCCAAAGATACTGACAGATTTCCTCCAGTATCGAGAAAGTATTACAAACTTTTAAAAACATGAACACCAGTAATATGTGTTTTTCTGTATATTTTCTGTATTATTGATCGAAATGTCACTGTTACACAATAAATCAATAACGCCAGTTGCATTTTCTGGATTGAAATAAAATTGTGTTCATTTTGTTGTTGAAGTATCGCCTGCCCATTTTTAATCATTCCCCTGCATTCAGCAGACTTTTAGGATGTCATGAGCAGCCACCAACTTGTCAGCCCTTTTAGGATTTTGGAATTTCACAATTTGTGAAAAATCTGTGAATTGCGACTTTTCTAAAAGTGCCATGATCTTACAACAGCCTCTGGAAAATCTAAAAAAAAAGGACCTGTTCATAAAAGGAGAGTAGGCAGGAGAGAGGTATTTTTCCTTTCTCACCTACTTTGAGAATTATTCCACTTAGAGCATCCTGTGGAGGTGAAGAACGCTCTAGAAAGCTCAAAGCCTGCTTGCTGCCAGGAGCAAAAGGCTGCTGGAGACAGGGACTCAGTAGATATATCAACATCTCAACCTCCATTGGCAGCCATTTTGTTGAGGGCAACTCTTTTCTTCCATACCCCTCACCATGTGCCCTCGTCCCCTTGCAGCACCAGTTTATGAGACACTTTCCTTGTGTCCATTTTTCCTTGAATCCCCCCCATGTCACTTATACTCCTGACCCTCCCTCCAGAGCACTCATATTTTAGGTCAAGCATCAGCGCGTATGCGCTGTCTGCAAGACCTTCTGTAATCTCTCTACACAGAGTGTAATCCTGCCTTCTGCTTCATTTGGTTCACCCCCCCTTTGCTTGTATTTCTTGCCCCCTTATTGGTGGGGCTCCCGATACTTGACTTCCGTTTCTTATTCCAGGAGCACCGGTCAACTACAGTTTCATTAGGCTGTAGTTGTTTTGGTGTTCCTTTGGGAACTATTTCTTTAAAATGAGTGCTAATGTTATACTATGTGCACCGGCACCGCGCCTCTCTCATCTTTATTTAGATGCCCATGAAAGGTATACGAGTGCCATGCTTTAAATGTAGCACAACGCCTACTTTTATGTTTTTTTTTTAATTACCTTGGCGCCCACTTCATGGGCACAGATGTTTTATTTACAGGGGCGCCGTGCTTTGTTTCAGCATGGCGGCTGCTTGTATTTTACATGCTATTTAGGAAGCTAGAGGCTGCGCTCAGCAAAACAACGCCCTGACCTAGAAAGTGCCAGAGCACACGTCCGCCTCTATTCATTAGCACATCCGACTAAGGCGGTGCACCACCACTTCAGATGCAGCCGCTTAGCTTTTTTTATTACCATGGGTACACGTCCCCCTCTATCAAGCATCACAGCCCTATACAAATATGACACAACATAGCAGGGGAATTAAACAATATTAATGGTAATAATACATGTGAGCAGCGATCACAAGCATGGCACCACCCCTACCTCCCCTACCCTAACCCAACACAAGCACACGCCCCTCGCACATTATTACACTATACAGTTTGCGGGGGGGCAAGTCTCCTCCAACTCCAGTTGTTTTTATTTCAGGGTATCCTCTAGCACTGGTTGTTTTGGGGCGGGGTCCAGGGAGACGGTTCGTTTATGCTCCAAATCCCATGTCAAAGCGTGCCTCTGTTACTACCACTAAGTCAGGGAGGACAGAACCACATCTGCCCATTCCACGAAATAAACCATACAGCGAAACTAGCAAAAAATGCAAACTTCCCTTTACTGTCAAATCTCCATTTCTGGCGGGTCAAGCATGGGTAACTACAAGGAAAGAATTAAATGGATTTCAACAAAGTTATCTGTGAAACGCTGCTTCTGCTGTTTAACACCGTATCTCATTTACGTTTTGGGTCACAGCTGGCTTACCTCTTGTCGCTCCCATGCATTGCCCGTTACAGCATAGGAGAGGGAGCGGAGGGGGAGAGGCGATTCCATTGGTCATCGCTGCGTCACTAAGGAAACCACAGAAAGGTGTCAAGGGAGGTTTATTTAAATATTCGCGATAAACCTGACACCACTAATTCTGAGGTTTTTGAGCATTTATTCTGCTAAATTTTGAGACTTCCAAAAGACATTCATAAATCAATTGAACATGTCTTTTAAAAGGAAACACCACATTAGTAAATCACATAATTGCAACACATTTGTATGCGTGATTTAGAACCATTTCTTTTGTGAGACAATATATACAACATATACATAATAAGAAAACGTTATTTGTGACAAAAATATATACAGCAAACCAATTATCACAATACAAACATCGATAAATGATGTGTGCCAGCCTGAAATTAAACCAGTCCTGCATTTGCACTGAAAACACAAGGCGGACAATTTCTCATTCAAAGACACATTTTTACTGTCCTGCCTGTGGGCAGGTGGGGATGCATATCCTACTTAAGGGTGTTGACAACCTAGAAAAAGGGAGGAAATAATTTCTATTTAGCCCCCTCCTGGCACACCCTGTTCTACCTTCCCCACACTCAACGGCCAACGTGTTTCGAATCCCCAACAATTCCGGGATTCTCTTCAGGACTCGGACGTGGGTTTTTTTGGGCTCTCAATTGTGCTGCAGATAGATGTCCATTATCTGTTCTTCAATTCATAGTATTAATCGAGGCTTAAATTTGATGGGTGTGTGGAAGCTCTTGATAATGATTTTAAAACGGTCCAGGATCTTGAGACCGGCAGCCAGTTTGAATGAGAGGAGCGAGATGATTTCCCAACTGCTTTTGCATGGCTAAAATGAAAGGAAACACTCAGGATTATTGCAGAAGAAATTCACGGCAACACGCCCGCGAGCTCTAACTACATTTCACAAGTCTTAAGATCCTAGACCGTTAATCTTTAAGTGTAGCCTCTGCAGTATCCTCACAGTTTTCTTACATTGCTGATATTGTATTTATGGTGTCTGTTATTATTAATTGATATGCTATATTAGCACTTAGAATAGAATGTTGGGAGTCGGTCAGCCAATTAGTGTGCTCCTTTTGCTGGCTAAATGTATAATTAGAGGCCTGCAACAGGAGCATTCTGTTGCTGGGCAGTTCACAACCATCCTCTTGTGGGCTATTAGTAAGCTCTTTGAAAGCATGAGTAACCTCTCACATCTCACCTGAATGTTAGGGTAAAAAACAGCTCCGTCCTCTTGAGGCACTCTCTCTGCCTCTTGTCTGACAGTTGTATGACCAAACAATGTGGGCAATTACCACGCATGCTTTAGTTTGCCATCAGTACAATGCATGCGTCATACCATGCATGCATTTACAATGAACATTTTTACCACGCATTAAGGTTTATCACTCATGCCTTTTCTATGAAAATGTTGTTGTAAAGGCATGCATGGTAAACACATATGCATAGTAAACATTGACACAAGCACACACAATAACTCACAACTGAACACACAACCATAATGCTGTTACTAACCATTACTGTGCTTCAACGCCACTCATTTCTTCACTTTTCATTGGTCATCGAGTCACCATGCCTCCAAATTCTCCTGTTGTCGTCTCTGGTCTGCTCCATCTCTCCCACCCTCCTCCCGTCCCTTGTCTTGCCAGGTCCTCCAATACTGTCCTGGGGCTCCTATTCCAAACAGAACGTGCCTCTGACCCTTGAAGGCAGAGGGTGAGTCTTAGCAGCGTTCTTCTCAGTCTCCTGGAGAACGTTTGTTTGTGGTATGTCACCGGCGAAACAGCCTGGAGCCTGCTAAATTGGAGGCCCAGCGGGGCTGGTGTGCATCATGGAGAGCTAAGTGCCTGGCCCTGAATCCTAAAACCCTTCCGCTAGCCCTTAACACTAAAACCACCCCTTTCCTGGCCCTAAGCCCTAAAACTGACCCCTGCCGCAGCCTCCCGCCCAGCCCTGTAACCTAAAAACCTTTGCCCCTGGGTGGATGTCAAGGGCGGGGCACCCACCTCTGGATGACGGTGGGGGCAGGAGTGGTTCCTGGTGCTTCCACCACTTTATGGTCATAACCATGCATCCTTTATGACGTACATGCTATGCCTTTACCACGCATGCCTGATTTGGTAGTAAAGGTATGTGTGGAAAGGGAAAATCTATTACAATGCAGGCATTACAAAGGAGTGCCTTTACAACGCAGTCAGTACCACAACTGTAACTAGTTCTATTACAATGCAAATCATTTCAATAACTTGCTTTAGGGAATGCGGTGTTGGATTTTAAGTCCAACACCTTCACTACTGATACATCAACTGGAGTTGGAATAGTAATTTAAACTATTCCAAAGTCCAGCGCTTCCCTAAATCAAGTCATAGTAATGACGTGCATTGTAATGGAACTCGAGGTAACAACACAGTCATGGTATTGACTGCATTGTTAAGCCACGCGTTGTTTTGGCATGCGTGGTAACAGATGCTATTCATGTGGAAAAAGCATATTCATGGTAAATGATTTGTGGTAATGGACATGCGTGGTAAAGGCATTTTCATTGTCAAGGATGTGTGGTATCGATCATGTCTGGTTATGATCGAGTTGTAATGGCTGTTTCCAATTAGAGGGCTTAAAGTTTTGTTAAGGTCTGCTTGGTGTAAAGGAATGATTAGAAATGGGGAACCCTGTAATAAGAACAATACTTGACTTGGAGGTGTGCAAACCATATTACAGTGGGGAAATGAACACAGGTGCAGTTATTCACTTCATATTCAGCAAGAAATGCTTAATAAATTTTCTTTTTGTCATGGAGAGTATACATATTGTTTCCCTAAAGAACCCTTAAACAGTTTAAACTATAATCATTTTTGTGAATGCATTTAATTTCTTACACTGTATATTATAGCAATTGTAGTTTTTGTAAACTTTTGTAAACTTGATATATAATGCAATGTAGGAGATGTATAGCACTCTAGTCGAATGTTAAATAACTCACAATGTAAATCTGACCAGTTGCTCAATAAAATTATCTGTGGCTCAATACTCTCAGTCATCTGGTTGTCTTTTGTATTCTCTATATTTAACTCACCATAGATGAGTTATTCGTGAAACAGTATGGAAAAAGAACGGAGATAACCTTACCAGGAATTGTCCCGCATTAGTTATTGAAGATGAAACAGCTTAACAGCCACCTTTACTGACAGAATTACACGTGCACACTGGAGGGGTAAATGACAGATAAAAAGAGTTTCCTTTGGGGGGACATCTGCTGTCTCTCTCGCTAAAAAAGTGTATAGGTGGCGCCAGAGAATATAATGGAAATCTGCCATTTCTTTTGCTGTTTTTACATTCCAACAATCCTTTATTGGAGAACCTAATGCTTAAGGATACAGAAAAAAGTATCAACACTGTTTTTCCAACAGAAAACATATTTTGTGAAGGGAATACCTTATACTGAACCAATGCGTGAATGGACTTACATGATGGAGACTTCATCATCAGCAATTTGGGCTGGATAGAGAAGGGAGGGTGTGGGCTTGACAGGAGGTAATACAAAAGTGATTTCTTCTGTGTGTGTAATAATTCAATTATCATCGCACCCACAAGGTTTTCATTAATTCGGGCATCGAGATCAGTGCAGCTATGTCGAATGGATGGCAGAGGTATAAGGAGACAGGGGACTCTGGCCTCCTACAGGCAATCACTCCAAGTCGTAAGCTCAAACAATTCTGCAAGAAGCATATTCTCAATGTGCAGTAGTTTCAGAATATGCACCCACACTAAGTTAGTTGAGTTTCTCCCAGCAAAAGTGTTTCCTTTTTTAGTATGAAATAAACAATAAAATATTGTGTTACATACTTTATCACTTAGCATAGTGATTTTCCAATTCAAAAGGTTTATGTTAGTATTATTATTTGCCAGATAAGTTTGGAAAATGTGTACCCATGCAAACATATGCCCTCATATGTGATGAATTACTGGATTCGTTTATAGTGATGTTCATAAATTCCTATGTTTTTCAAAAGATCCTTGTATGTAATTTCTAATGCATTTTTTAGCTGCCCATGTGTGCCTGAATGCTTTTTGGGGAAATTAACACCTTCTTAATGAGGATTATTATATAAATATAATATCTGTGGAGTAAATCAAAGATATAAAGTGCATTATTTAATCATGAATATTAATTGATCATCACCAATTTATATTTTATTAATACGTTCGTTCCAGCCTATATGCAGGTAAGATCCTCTTTTCTCCTTGAGACAGCTCCGTTAATGTTGCCTCCTTTTCTCACAATATGCATTAACAAGCTTTTACAATGCAATGGTTTTGCCTTTGTTAAAGTTAGAGCTATTGGCATTGCTCTTGACATTATTTTTATTTATGTTTTTTTTAACATAAATAAATGGCATTGTCATTTACAATGCCACTAGCTTTATCTCTCGCAAATGACACACACAAACACCCACAGAGAGCCCCCCCAAACACAGAGCCCCCCCACACACACACCCACACAGAGCCCCCCACACACACAGCCACACAGAGCCCCCCACACACACAGCCACACAGAGCCCCCCACACACACAGCCACACAAAGCCCCCCACACACACCCACACAGAGCCCTCCACAGAGTCCCCCCACACACACACCCACACAGAGCCCCCCACACACACAGCCACACAGAGCCCCCCACACACACAGCCACACAAAGCCCCCCACACACACCCACACAGAGCCCTCCACACACACCCACACAGAGCCCCCCCACACACCTTCTGGCCCATTATCTTTTCTCCTCATCAAAATACCTGCCACGCCCCTTTATTTGTTCTGAAAATGGTAGGTAGCAAGCCATTTCAAATCTAGGGGCCTGTGGCCTAAAGAGAACTTTCTGAGGGCATGGAAAGAACAGCAGCCTCCTTTTTCATGGATGAGCATCCCCTAGCTCGGTTCTTATGCTCCACCTGTCTTTCTTTGATACTTCCTCCATTCTTTCCATAGTGTCAACAGTGGGTCAATATGCTTTGTCCTTTCTTTCCATAGCATCATGGCCGCTGTTGGATTCGATACCAAGTCCCCTCGTTCCATTGCTATCATAAACAGTCTGTCTCGATTCCTCCTCTTTTCGTTCAATAGCTTTCAAAGACTGTCTGGGAAAACGAGTGCTCTAAAGGTAAGACTGGAGGCAAATAATATCTAGAGGCAAATAATATCTGGAGGCACTCGCATCATGCACACTCCCAGACTTGCTTGTGCATGTTTTTTTTGTAAAACAGATAAACAAATGGCTTTGTCGTTGACTAGTAAATAGCTTTATAGTTACGAAATGTGAGACCTATTGCATTTGCACTTATACACACATATAGGTATATGTACACAGAGCTATACACACACACACAGAGCTCCTCCTCTACACACATTGACAGGCTTTGTATACACAGCTACACTGTACCCACTGCAGCCGCTGTACCCACTGCAGCCACTGTACCCACTGCAGCCACTATACCCACCACAGCCACTGTACCCACCGCAGCCACTGTATCCGAAGGAGCCACAGCCACAGTACCCGCCGCTGACAGCATAGCCACAGCAGTAGTCACTGGCGCTGTCCCCACAGCAGATACCATGGTCCTGCAGCCGTCACAGCCACCATTCACCCTTCATCCATCGCCTTTTACCACCACCAAAGTCCCCGTGTCTTTCCCCCTTCGTTCATCCATCGCCTTTCCCCACCGCCACTAATTAAGCAATACAGGCAGGTCACCTCACAGGGCACGCTGACGTTAATTCCTAATGTCCGGCCCAGAAGTAGGGCTTAATTGTGACCTTGAGTCTGTTTCTAACCACTTTCACTTTCGGCACTTTAAAATGCATAAGCACTGAGAGGGGATGTCATTTGAGCGGAAATTGCGGAATCAAACAACTTGTTGAAGTGGCGCAGCCGGGAGCATGTAATGCACCTCCTGTAATGCACCGTTTGCTCCTCGTGTATTTTGTTGGCTCTCGATTGTCACTTTTGCCTCATTTAATGTAACGTTTGCCTTTGTATTTTGCTCACGTGTAATGTTCTCATGTATCAGTTCTGTTCCTATTGTGAAGCGCTCTGACGCCTTCGGGTAAAGTCGGCGCTATATAAAAACGCATGAATAAATAAATAAATAAAGGTACCAATGTACCCACGCGCCGCATCACTCTTGGCCCCTTGGGCACAGTTCAACGCGTTACCAGTGGGTGGGACACATAAATGAAATCACGCAGAATGCATTGATTTGCAGCCACAAGGGGGCGCTCCCGTCCTATGCGTCTTACTGGCCCCAATCTACATATGTTATTGAAGGTAATTCTCAAATAGTGTTTGATAATGATATAGCACAGACGGAATTCTAGCAGCATCACTGTACTTTGCACGGCAATATTTTGTTGGAGGAGACCTCCCCCCCCCCTAAAAAAAAAAATGTGCCGGGGGTCACCGTCCTGAGACATGTATTTACACGGGACACGGACTGACAGCATTTTGCCTGAAAAAGGTTCTAGGTGTGTTTTTTTGCTATATACCTTTATGACACACAGCACGTATGTACAACTTCAGCCGGAGGCGAGTCACTCGTGCATCAAATGATATGATGTTCACCCCTCTCCACTGCCCCGCCCCCCTCACCTGCAGAGCGGGGGGGAGGAGGGGGGCTGCAGCCTGCAGGCCTCAAGTATAGGGGTATTTTCAGTCCCGCAGCAGCTGGACGGCAAAGCCTCTTATAGCGCACAGAAGCCCACCCGAGAGTTGGAAAAGTCTTTTGATCTTAAAGGGACCTTTGCCACCTTGACGGGCTGCAGCGAGGAGGGCGCGTGGGAGGGGCGAGGCCTCGCACCTACACTGTTGAAAACTCACAGCATGTGCAAGCAACAGTAACCAGTACAGCGTTAACATGAACTGCTGTCCCTCAAGGCAGGAACACAGGAACTGCAAACGAGGATGACCATGCCAAACACAGAATCGTGTAAATTGTTGACACTCCTTTAAACAGCAGGTCTTCACCGATTCAAAATTAGCAGGATAACATAGTTCACTGGGGCAAAAGTAGAAGGTAGCGGGAACAGCTAGCGGGAGCGGGAAAGGAACGGCCAGCGGGAGGGGGGGGTGGGAAAGGAACGGCCAGCGGGAGGGGGGGGGGCGGGAAAGGAACGGCCAGCGGGAGGGGGGGGGGCGGGAAAGGAACGGCCAGCGGGAGGGGGCGGGAAAGGAACCGACAGCGGGAGGGGGGACAGGAAAGGAAAGGAACCACTCACCTGGACTTCCGCGTTCGGCCGCCAAATGGCCCAAACAAACCTCGACGAGCCCAAAAAAAAGCCCCGCCCACCGCTGCATGACGTGGCCAAAAGAGAAAAATTCTCGGGAACGCCCCCGAATCTGGTCCGGCCTTGACGGACAGATCCGGCTCCAAATGGCTAGCCTCCATTTATGGAGCTAGCCAATGGGAGGAGGGGGCGGATACCCGACCCCACAGAGCAAAACATAAGATTTTGCTAGCGCATGCGTACTTCGTACGCATTGCCGAGGCAAAACCTAAAAATGACTGCCACTCTCTTTCCTTTCTTTCCCTTGTCGCATTTCTTTTCATGTCTGGGAGCCTTTTTAGGATTCGTCTGCACAGTGCCTACCAGGGCCAGCTCCTCCACTAGCGCGAGAAGCAGAAACATAAAATGGTAATACCTTTCAGTTGTTACCATTTTATGTTTGGTTGCGGGCAGGCGGGGCTGCTCTGCAAGCAGGCAGGGCTAGGAGTGCCTGTCCACTCCAGAGTGAGCAAAGACTGTTTGGTTGGCCCCCTGGGGCCGCCCAAACCAGTCATGCGCACTCTGCCCTTCTCCACATAAGGGTGCATTGCAGCCTGCATGGAGAAGATGGCCTCCCCATAAGCCCCTGGCTGGGTGGCGTCCTGACCAATCAGAATGCTGTTTCCTGTTCCTGTGAGCAGGAGAGCAGAGAAGATGCGGGACCCAGCTGGTGGAAAAGTAAGTTTAATTATTTAAAATTTAAAAAAATTAACCCTTCCCATGTGACCTCTCTAAGGGACCCCCCTCCCTGCACGCCGCCCGCCATGCTGGCCGCGACTGATGCTTGCACTGTGCTTGTTAAATCTATTGAATTTATTATAGATCTTAAAAGGGGGCTTACATCCCACCCCCTTGCTTTCCTTGCCTTTCATCGGTTCCAGTGCTTGCCACTTACTTTTCCTCCATTTCTATTGGTTGTAGCACACTGTTTTCTGTTTTTCCTTATGTGGTTCTTTTATTAGTTTCCCGGTGACCAAGTACTGTGTCAATTTTCTTTTAAGGAGCTATTTTTTAAAGGTATTGCATGCACAGTGCTTGTTTTCAGTTCTTCTCCCACACAGTTGCTCCCTCCGTCATCAGGTTTATGTGACTCAATCAATTAACTGCTGATAAGAAGGCTTGTTTCTTGGTTGTCTCCTTTTCCCCGTCCCTGTCCTCCTACTCTCTATGTTGCTTTCATCGCTGCTGCATCTGCAGGTCACATTTTCGCTTGCAGGGTCGCAAAGAACTAGCCAGCCGATTTCATGAAATCCACTCGTGCCTACTGCCTCATGCTCCTGCCTTCGTCTCTCAAGCTGTGCTACTCTGTTATATCTCCTTTGCCGGGCACAGGGCAGGCCCATCTCAGCGCAGAGCATGGACCTCTCCAGTGCTGGGCAGGAATCAGAGCGCTGTCTGAGAAGTATGTTCTGCCTCGGAAACACTATAAAGCAGACCGCTGGTCTGTAGAGCAGCAGGCCAAAGTATGTCATAGCAACTTTGTCCAGTGATCTGCTTTCAGCGCTTTGCTATTTTATACAACCTCATTCATGTAACGATAAAAATTTGAGCGATTTTGCAATCCTGCGTCATTAATATCAAATGATATGCATCCCAATCTTTATTACCGGCAATATAAGATTTAAACATGTAAGTGCCATTCACTGTTGGTAACAACTCTTTCCATCATTAACAATACTGCCACATCTCACTCTTTCTAACAGTCTCGCCACATGATGTCTCCCTGCCCTCAGACTCCCAATCATCATCTCTCCACACCAGGAGCTCTCTCTGTCCACTGCCCCCTTCGCCCTCCTCTCCGTCTGTGCACAAGGTGTTCCCCTCTCTTGCTGCCAGGGCACAAGTCCTAAAAAAAGAAGTTGGGGGACTAACCTGGTTAATCAGTATGCAAATGGCAACATATTGCGTGACATCACAGCGTGTGACATCACAGGAAGTGGCATCATAAGAAGTGATATGAGGTCTTAAGCCCTCACATATATGTTTAACATGTCTATCATGAGAAAATTGAAGCACATTTTAAGTATACAGGGAATCCCTCCTGATTTAGGCAGAAGATTCACTTTTGTAAACTAATGTTGCCTTTTGTCAGGTAGACTTCCTCTACCCATAGTGCTTTACAAGAAAAACTAGTGATATTTAAATAATTACAAAGCCTCCTCAGGGGTAGCAAGCACTATATGAATGCTATTTATTTTGTGTAAATACTGAAAAAGACCAACACATCTGCCATTCTTACAGTGCATGCATATCTCCTAATCTGATAGAGACTACTAGCCTCTTTTAAAATAATCGTATCCCGCGCTGACTGCTAGCGCTTCTTAAAGCTTTTTCCTTGTGTGTTGCACTGTCTGATGTCGCACTGATTGCTAGCGCCTAAACAGCTGATTGCGAGCGCCGGTGGCATTTGGCAACTAGTGCTGCATGGACTTGCTACTGCGCTGATTGCAAGCGCACTTACTATCTTACATGCTGTGTTATAATACCTGACTGTGCACTCCTCTCTTTATCTTTTTATTTTTCTACACCTGAGGCGGAAAGCCGGGTGTATTCTTGCTCTCTCCCTTTCCTTCCTGAATTCTGTTTTCTCCGCTTTGCTGGGTGGCAACAGCATCGCGGGGTATTCTCTTCCTCTTCCCCATACCCGCACGGCTGACGAGGTGCCGCAGGGTATCTTGGGACTCGTAGGCTGCCTACTCTGATAGCGGCCATCTTGGGAGGAGTCTGGCACATTGCTCGGCGGACCAGCGGTGCGGTCTTCATCACTCCGCCTGCTCTTCTATAAAATTAGAGGCACTTTCCTCCGCGCAGCGGACGCGCCAAAGGAGCGCCTAAGGTAAGCCAGTCTGCGCCCGTCAGCGTCCCGGAGGCAGACGGGTGCGGGCGGGGCCACTACCTTTTCCAGGCATTCCCTTGTTCTTAGTCAGTATGCGCACTTATACCACCGCGGAGCTCATCTCCTTAAGGGGTAGTAGTATTTTCCCAGGTAGACAGCCTTTAAATAGTGCTGCCCTGGTTGTGGTTGGCGTATGGCTAGTTCCGATACAGCATGAACAAAGGAGAGAGTGTAGGGATTTAATCCACCTTAGTGGACGGAAGAATACTCCTGGTCCCCTGGGTTAGGTATCTAAATTAACAAAAAGAAGGAGTACCACCAGAAATAATGCTCAGCAGAGCGATTTCGGCAGGATGATTCGGTTTCAAAAAGAAGAGAGTCCTTCTTTGTTTTTTAGTAACCCCTCACTCACCGACCTGGTCGGTGACATGCTTCATCATGCTGCCTCGATGGCCGAGTGCCATCAAGGTGTGCTACAACACCTGAAATACAGTGGAGCTGGTATGTGAGTGATGAATGTAGAGAAAAGAGTGGGTGTGTTAAAAATTGTCCTGGTATGACTTATTTTGGAAAAAACTTTATTCTTTAAGACTACTGGACAATATTAAAATCTATGTGTAGATACAGTAATAGGTTTAATTATGACCAAGTGTATCTGGATTATATGTGGTGGGTCTACATGTTTCAAACTGTATTGGGAGTTACCGGTTATTCTTCAGGACCAAAGCAAAGAAATGGGTGGTCAGGGTACACTAACACCCTGCCGTGCCGTCATTCCTTTGTGCCTAGGTAACCAAATCGTGACACTAGGCAGAAAAAACAACAAAGGTATAACCCGGTGGTGGTTATCCTAACAATAAAAAGACCTGTGGAGAAAAGGAATATTGATCACAAGAAAACTCGTTACAAGCCTGCAACGTAGTGAAGTGAAGAAATCTCCTGTCTTTGTGCTTCATCAATCATCCCACACCGATTAAATGCGCACTATTGTTGTGCAGTAAATCTAGGGTGCATGGTGCAGCTCAAAATTATCGGAATCGAATATTGGCACAGATGTTGTCGACTGGACTACTTGGCACACCTATCAATTGTAGAGTGCATGGTGAAAGATCTGAGATTAATTACTCATTCATACGCTTCCAAAGTCTATAGGTGCGTGACTATGCTGCAATCACGTCATTCTAGGTGATAGGCATATTGTGGTGTGTCTAATGTCTCTTGATTCCATACAGGACAATACAAACAAACACAACATAAAACATATAGTAGAAGTGCTTACTCCTAGTGAAGAGTCATAGGGCAGCACGGGATTAGGAGGGAGGAGAGGCCTGTGGTTGAAAACATATTCTGTAATAAAAAAACGAGTGGTCCTAAGTAGCTAACCGATAGGGTTAATCTACTCAGAGAAAGTTGAGCCGAAAACGCGTGGGACTTCGCGTTTCCGTGCGGTGCTGGGGGGTCTCTACTTACAGTTCTCGCAGGTCTAGCATGGCATTATACCTATGGAGTCCCTCGTGTGCCCGTAATCTGGTCGGCCGTGTTGCCGGCATTAAGGCGGCCGCCATCGGTAATGAGGGGCGTGGCTGGCAAAGCGTCCTGACGTCACGCAACGGCCTGGGCTTGCGCTACGGAAGCCTCGGGTGTACACACAAAGTCAGTTACCATAGTAACCGCGTCGTCCGTAGGTAGTAAACACTGCGGGAATGGTGTGCATGTTCCGTATGTTAATCGGAACACCGAGGTCTCATCTTTCTCGATGACTGGGGAGAGTAGAGCCCCGTGTAATTAGTAAGGAAAGGAAAAGGGAGTTTCTGCAGAGAGATACAAAAACTATAGTATGTCCTGAGGCTTGCATGGACCTTCGGAAACAATGCGTTGGGATATCTATTTTGCTTGCATGGACAGTGGAGAGCAATGCGTTCAGTATTAGTGTAGACTGTCATAATTAACAGGGATGGGTTGTTAACAAACTACTAGAAGAGGGAATTAATACAACCCTGAGTATATAGGCACTATGTATACAGACGGATGGGGGAGGTTATTTTACAGAACGTTCGCCCATTGGATGTTATCGTTGAGACCATTGATATGTGTGGATAGTCTATAAACCCATCTTTGTTCTTTTTCGTACAAACGTTTCTGTAGGTTTGGCCCGGCTGGTAGTTGCTCAATGATAGTCCATATCATATCGTTGGGTGTGTGGTTCTTCTCTAAAAAGTGGTCCGTCAGTCTGGTCGCACTTTTTCTGCAGCGGATAGTGCTGCGGTGTTCGCTGATTCGCTGCTTGATCTTACGGGTGGTCATCCCTACATACTGTTTTTTACAAATGCATTCAATCAAATAGACAACATTGTTGCTATTGCAGTTCGTATGCGCAATTTGTCTCCATACTTTTCCTTCTTCAAGATCCAGTGTCTTAGTGTTTCTTGTCAAATGGCAAACACAGCAGTTGCCACAGCGATAGTGTCCAGTCACATTAGGGAGCCCCCATATTGCAGTGATGGATTGGTTAGTCGGAACAGCTTTTACTGTGGGCCTGGTTTTAACCAGGGTGTCCTTTAGACTATGCTGTTTTTTGAAGGAAAAAAGAGGTTTCTCCCAGTGTAGGTTTCCAGAATTTACAATCGCCCAGTGTTTATTTATGCTCCTCGTCACCTGATTAGATACTGCGTTGTATGTAGTTACGCAGGTTAGAGGTATGGAGTTGTTGGCATTCGTTCTTTTTTCAAGTAGTACTTCCCTCGGTTGATTTCTGGCCCTTTTCTGGCATTTATTTACAATCTTGTTAGGATAGCCGCGCATTTGCAACTTTTTGGATAGATCATTTGCTTGTTCCTTGTAGTCGGATAATTTACTGCAGTTCCTTCTAAGTCTGAGGAATTGTCCGTACGGTAAGTTTTCCCTGAGTGGGCGAGGGTGGAAACTCTCAAACCTCAAGAGGTTGTTTTTTGCCGTTGGTTTGTAGTGGGTTCTGGTCTCCAATCGGTTGTTCTCTTTGCTGATCACTACATCCAGAAATACTATTTTTTCTTTGTCATAACAGTTTGTAAATCGCAAGTTGCCATCACAAGTGTTGATCCAGGAAATGAATTGGTCTAACTGTTCAGTAGGTCCCTGCCAGATTGCTAGAACATCATCGATGTAGCGTTTCCAGAACTTCAGATTTTCTCGAAAGGGATTGCTGTCATTAAGGATGAATTTCTGTTCAAAGTCGTGGACGTAAAGTCCGGCCACGCTAGGGGCAAAAACACTTCCCATTGATGTACCCCCCGTCTGCAAATACAGAGTACCCTCAAATTCGAAATAGTTGCATTTCAAAGCCATTTTGGCACATTCCAGAATGAAAGCTCTTGGGGTTTTGTGTGGCCAATCGGTGTTCTCCAAGGTATTCTCAAGAACTTGGATAGTGTCATCTTGAGGTATACTTGTGTAAAGGCTTTTAATGTCGAAACACAGTAGCACAGTATCCTCGTCTACAATCAGGTTCTGTAACAGATTTAGTAGACTCCTAGTGTCTTGTAAGTAAGTGACAGTGTTTTGGACAATGGTCTTTAGGAAGAAATCGCAAAACCTAGATAAGGGTTCTAGTAAGGATCCAATCCCTGATACGATTGGGCGTCCTGGCGGTGGTATTCTGCCCTTGTGCATTTTAGGAAGTATGTAAAAATAAGGGATTTTTCCTTCTGTGGTGCATAGGTAGTCAGCCTCCTGTTTGGATATCTTGCCCGTCACTTCTGCAGTCTCCACTAGTTGTACAATTTCAGTTCTCAATGCATTCGTTGGGTCTGCCTCCAGGATCTGGTAGTTCCTGTCATCACTGAGAAGTCTGAGGCATTCCTCGCGATATGTCGTTACATCCATAACTACCAACCCTCCACCTTTATCCGCAGGTTTTATTATGATGGTCTCACAGGTATGCAGGTCCTTTAATGCTGTATTTTCAGCACTGCTCATGTTATGAAATTGGGATGAGGTCTGCATTCTTTCTACATCATTGTATACAGCCTGTTCAAAGGCAATTAGTTCCACGGGGGTTGTATGTGGTGGTGGCGTGAAGGTAGATTTTACTCTTAATCCGGTTTCGTTTTCGGACTCATTCCCACTGGGAGGGCCTTGTTTCTCGAAAAAGGATTTTAGTCTTAGCTTCCTGAAGAAACCTGCTAACTCGCAGTGTAGTTGGAATTTGTCCACTCGAGCAGTGGGGACAAAGCCTAGACCTTTATTCAGGACAATCTCCTCTGTAGTTGATAATGGTCTGGAGGAAAGGTTTGTAACTAGGGTCTCATGTTGCTGGGCCCTGCTTTGCTCTTCGTTCGGTTGCTCACTGGATCGTCCTCTTCCCAGTGTACCTGGTTGGGCTGGTTGGGTTGTCTGTTTTTTCCCCTTCCTCGTCGGCCCCTGTGAAAAAAAGGCGGTCGAAATTGGTTCTGGTGAAACGGGGGAGGTTGGAAATGTGGTTGAAATGGCGGTTGCCATCCATACATTGGAAAATGTGGCGGTTGGTTGTAGGGGTCTTGAAACATTGGTGGGTTGAATTTAGGCCAAAGATTTTGTCCTCTTCTCCCCCCTCTGCCTCGTTGTTTGTTGCCACTCGTATTTGAACCATTGCTGCTATTAGATGAGTTGCTAGAAACATCTGGATCAGATGCAGTACGATCAGGTGGTTTAAAGTCTGGGTCTGAATAAGGATAGGTGTTCTTAAAGGTAAATCTTTTCAAATCTTTTTGAAATTTAGTCACTTTTTGTTGGGTCAGATTCTCTCTGTATTCATTGATTTCTTTATTTATTTCATCAAGCTTCTTTTTATACCCAGTAATACTTGTCTTGATGTGTGATTCAGTCTTTTGAATTTCAATCTGGATAGCCTCCGATAATCTCAAGGCTGTTTTCAGGATGATTACAATCCAATCATGCGTGCAGTGCCACGCTATTAGAGCCCAGTCTTTTCTGAAGATGGGATCATTCAGGAAAATTCGTGGGGCATTCGTTACCAGTAAGCCTTTAGGGGCCATATCATTAGTTAAATATTCCTTAAGAATGGTGCCGTGTAGAATTGTTCTTATGCGATCTTTCTTCATCTCTGACAGCTTTTCCCAATCACCTGTCTGTGATATTGTTTGTGAGATATTGGCATCTGAGAAGCCAGAGATTTCGCCCATAATGGCGTCAATCTCTTCAGTGGAGTAAGAAAGGCCTTGATTTTCTCCCATAGTGTCTACTGTATGTTGAGTGTAGATGTTAGAAAGTCACAGGTACAAAGAAGGACACTGGTACTCTCGCAGCTGTGCGCTGCCAAGATATAATATGAACAAAGGAGAGAGTGTAGGGATTTAATCCACCTTAGTGGACGGAAGAATACTCCTGGTCCCCTGGGTTAGGTATCTAAATTAACAAAAAGGAGTACCACCAGAAATAATGCTCAGCAGAGCGATTTCGGTGGGATGATTCGGTTTCAAAAAGAAGAGAGTCCTTCTTTGTTTTTTAGTAACCCCTCACTCACCGACCTGGTCGGTGACATGCTTCATCATCGGGGCCACCTCGATAGTTCCGATACAGCACCTTCTTGTAATCTGCCCACCTATAATCCTTGCTTACTTCTTAACACCAGATCCCTAAGCAGGCACTCACTGGACATCTATAACCTCCTGACAGTGGTCAATCCTCTGTGTCTCTTTCTTACGGAGACCTGGCTGGGAGAAAGCTCTGGCCCAGACATAGTGACAGTCATTCCTTCTAACTACGTCATCTTTAGGAAACATAGGCTTGTGGGAAGGGGTGGAGGTGTAGCCTTGGTGGTGGACAAGCGCTTTTCCTGTGCCATCATTCCCACAGATAACATTCTGGGGTGTGAGTCCTTGGGGTTTACCCTGTCCCTGTCCCCTCACCAAGCATGTGTCGGGTTACTAATTTACAGACCACCGGGACCCGTAGGCACTTTCTTTGAGGAGCTTCAGGCCGCGGTCTCAGCACTTTGTTTAAAATCGGATCATTGTCTGCTGCTGAGCGATTTCAATATTCACATGGATTCATGCAGTGACGTCAATGCCATTAAGATTCTTGATATTACAGCTCCTTTAGGGCTGTTACCTTATATCACTGCCCCCACGCATAATAAGGGCAATATCCTGGACCAAGTGTTCTCGACCATATCGGTCGGTATGTCCCCGCCGGTACCGGTACTATGGTCTGACCATCATTTGATCAATTTTCAGATCCACTCGATGTATAAAACCTTTTCTAGACCTTCTGAACACTCCCGGCAGACTGCGCGAGCCTTTCATCGAGTGTCTCCAGACATGTTGGCGCATGCACTCTCATCCCATCCTTGCCAGCTGTCAGGGAGCTTAGAGGTGGATCTGGACCTCCTGCATCTTTGGCTGGTCGATAGATTTGAAGAGTTAGCTCCAGAGACGGTCTCCCGTAAAGCATGCAAGCGGGCTTCCGCCCCGTGGTTTACTGCTTCCCTAGCTGAGATGCGGCGAAGATGCAAGAAAGCTGAAAGGACCTGGCATCGCCATTACGATCTTACTGAAAAAATTGAATATAGAGAATCCATTAGATTTTATCACAGTAACATCATATCAGAGAAAAAGGCCTATTTTGCCAGGAGAATTGAGGATGCGGTAAATACTAGCAAAGAAATTTTCCGCATAGTAAAAGAATTCATCTTACCCACCCCTGTCCTGCCCACGCATTCTCATACTGAACCGTGGGAATGTCAACTTGCAAACTATTTTGCTACTAAAATGAAGTCTATTCAAGACGCTTTCCCCCTCACTAGCATGGTGATTTCACCGGAGACCAGTGTCTCTTTGCTTACATCTTCGGTTCTTGACGGTCCCACTCTTTCTGATTTTCCTCCCCTGTCTCTCTCTTCCTCACTGGACCTTCTCACTCAATTAAAATCTGGTTCCCCTCATGATCCCTGTCCCGTAAAATGTCTCAGAAAAATAGCTCCTGCAATCAACTCCCTGGTAAACTCAGTGCTTAATCTCTCGTTAAGCACGGGAGTGGTTCCCCGGGCCTGGAAGCATGCCCTGATCCTGCCGCTTGTGAAGAAGCCTAATCTGGACCCGCTGGTTCATGCCAACTACAGGCCCATCTCCCTCCCTCCGGCACTGGCTAAGGTGGTGGAGAAGCACGTCCACGTCTCTCTCTCCAACTACCTAGAACATAATAACATCTTACATGACACCCAGTCGGGCTTCCGTGCCAACATCAGCACGGAGGCCGCGCTGTAAGAAGTCACCAATGCCATAAGAGAGGTATTAGACGCAGGAGGTAAGGCCATGCTTGTAATGTTGGACTTGTCGGCGGCCTTCGACACCGTTCCCCACGGCGGTCTCCTTTTAAGACTCAGGGAGATCGGGTTACGGGGAGCGGTGTTCAGCTGGTTTGAGTCATTTCTGGCAGACCGCCGTCAAACGGTCTGGGCCCCACCGTTCTCCGCCGATATACCGCCACTGGAGGTGGGGGTACCTCAGGGCTCCATCTTAAGCCCCACCCTCTTTAACATCTATATGGCCCCTTTGGCGGCACTGGCGGAGTCGTTTGGTGCCCAGATCGTGTCCTATGCTGATGACACCCAGCTCCTCTTTACTTGCAAGAAGGGCTCCGATTTTGATGGCCTGCGGATCAGAGGCTGTCTGGGTGCGGTCTTCGAATGGTTTAAACATCAAAGCCTTAAATGTAACTCCGATAAATCGGAGTTCCTTTTTTTCGGATGCCCACCCGATCCCAGATGGCAGTCTTGGTGGCCCCCAGATATGTATCCCTCGGCGGCTGCGTCCTCCAAGGCCAAGAATCTTGGAGTACAGATCGACGATGGCCTTACTCTGAAGCCCCAGATTCATGGACTCACAGGGAAGTGTTTCGGCATCTTGAAAATGCTGAGAAAATTCCTTCCGATCCCCTCCATTGAGCATAGGAAAACTACTGTGCAGGCCCTGATAGGCTCCCGTCTGGATTACGCAAACGTACTCTACCTGGGCCTGCCAGAGTATCTTCTTTCGCGCCTTCAGATAGTGCAGAACTCTGCTGCGAGAGCTATCTACGGTCTCCATCGGAGAACAAGTGCGTCGGAGCTTCTTAAAAGACTGCACTGGCTACCTATTAGAAAACGGATTGCTTTTAAGGCGCTCATGCTCGCTTTCAAAGCGCTCCATCTCTCAGGTGCGAAATATATTAGGAAACGTCTGGCTTTCTATTTGCCTACTAGGACACTGAGATCAGCCTATCTGGCCGTGGCATCTGTTCCATCTGTCAGACGGGCGAGAATTGGAGGTCGCTCTTTTCGTCACCTGGCACCTCAACTCCGGAATTCCTTGCCCGTCTCTTTGAGGTAAAATGGCAATTTACTAGCCTTCAGGAAGGAGCTGAAGTCTTGGCTGTTTGCTCAATAACTCTCTTGTCTGTTCATCTGCCCCTGATCTCTTCATCGGGTATGTTAAAGCGCCGGGACACTCCTCGGAGTAGCTGAGCGCTATATAAATCCGATTTTAACATTAACATTAACATTAGAGCTCAGATGGAGGCCTATGCGGTGGCCTTGCAGGCCTCTTTGGCTTCTCCTTCTTCTCCTTCTCCTCCCGGGATGTCTGCTGACCCCTTGCCGCGTACAGGGACTTCTGCAGCATTGCCGGTGGCTCCGGCTCTGACAGGTTTGGCTCCAGGTTCGGAGGATGTGGTGCCGTTGGGGTGCAACCCTTCGGGGTTCCCTCCTTCAGACCACGGCTCCTCTGCCTTGCCGCAAACCTCCACGGGGGTCCCTGTGGTGTCACGGGAGGTTGCTAGGGCTCGGGCATGTCCCCGAGTCCTCCTCGGTCATCTGGCAGGTGGCGGCCTTGTCCGAGGCCGAGGCAATGCCGCTCAGGGGCTGGCAAGGGGTCGGGGCGTGTCCCCGGGCCCCCCTCGTCCCTCCACACAGGCGGCTGCCTCGGAGGTCGAGTCAACTCTGACCCAGCCTCAGTCGTCTGCGCCCCGCGTTGTGGCGGAGGTCGTTCCGGCATCTCCTTTGGGGCGGGTCGACGTTGACCTGCCACCGGTCGCAGACTATATGGCGCTGGGCTGGTGTCGGGTCGTTGATTCGTCTTCGGAGGTTTGGCGGTTGTTGGTTACATCTTCTTCGGAGACGGGTCGCCGCGTCGTGGCTTTTTCCCCGGCATCATCTACGGAAGGCTCTTCGCCGCGGCCGCTGTCTTCGCCGGAGGCACCTCAGATTCCCTATTCCTTGGTCCCCCTTCCCCCTTTCTGGACTTGGCCCTTCCTTCCTCCGGGTGGTCTGGGGGATGGCCGCCTTACCTTGCAGCCGTCGCCCACAGAGGAACTGCTTTCCCCACTGCGGAGCTCTAAGGAGACGGGTGCTGCCTTCGCTTGGGCTGTTTCCACAGCAGCGGGATTCTCACGCATGGGCAATCCAGCTGCCCGTTTCCCCACGGATCATCTTCTGGAGGTCCTCCATCAGGGTTCTGGTGGACGGGAGCTGCTTCTTACCTTCGAGGCTTCGCTTGACACTTCTCTGTTGGGGGCTTGGGGATGGTCCGTCACGGGGGACCTGGTGCCCCAACAACTGTGGGTCCTTGTGCGCTTGCCCCTCCCCTTGGGGTGTGTCCTGGCCCTTCTTGGCCTTTCCTGGCCTCTGCCATCAGCTGGCATCTGGCTTGTCCTGGGTGCACTGTTCCGTTGTGTTGTCTGTTGCTGGCTGTGCATGCCGATGCAGGCCTGTTTTTCTTCTACACCATTGTGCCTTTCTCTTCCGTCTGCACTTTTAGCGGTGCAGTCATCCCTGTCTTCCAACCATAGTCTTATCCCAGCTAGAGATGGGGGTAAATGGTTCCTGGGGTTACCTTCTACTTCCAGATTAAGGGTGTGTATTTAAGCAGGGCTAGCTCAGATGGTAGAGTGTTGCGATGCAGTAATTATTATTATTAATTGATTTAATAACGCGCACAAATCACCTCAACTGGGGCAGCTTGTCGCGCAGATAGGCTGATGCACTGCACATTGTCATGAGATAGTACATGAGATAGTACATGAGATAGTACACGAGCGATGGCATGGTTTGGATTGGAAGACAGTGATTTAGGACATCAATGTGTTATGGTTGTTTCAAATAAAAAACTATAGATGCTTCTTTGTATTTTGGCTGGTGATCAAAAGTTTCATTAAGTACATCTAGTATTTATTTATTTCTTACATATTCGCTTTTCAGAGTTGTGTTTGAACATGCTTGACAGAGTGGAATGAAGTGTTTAAGGGCAGATCCAGGGGTTGCGCTTGCCCATGAGGCTGGAGTGTGTTTGGCTTTTCTTCAAGCGGGCCCTGCCTCTGGTTCTACCTCTCCTGCCTAAGGGTTGAGGTGGTTCTTCTGTTCCTCTTTTCTACGTTAAGGAATCTGTGGCTAGTAGTCTCTATCAGATGTACAAGTTACTTACCTTCGGTAATGATGTATCTGGTAGAGACGATTCTAGCCGCAGATTCCTTCACGACTCACCCTTCCTCACTGTTCTGGGAGGACCCTCTGCTTGGGGTTCAGCAGTCACCTCCCTCTGGTTGCCTTGTCTTCTGTGGGTGTCCACTTCCGTTTTGTTCCGGTCAGACATCCCTCCAGCTGGCTTCTCTCCAGCGTGGGGGCCTACTTTTGCTCTTCCCTCTGATGTTAGAGTTTCTGATCCCCACCTGGTCTTCGTTGCGGGTTCTTTTACCTGTCCTTGGCCTCCTGTTCTTTTCAGATGGCACTGTAGTCTGCGAATAGATTACCTGCCCTTGACCTCCTTCTCCTTTCAGGATGTATGGCCATCCATGGCAGTGTAGTCTGGGGATGGATTACTGTTGCTCCTCTGTTCTGGGCTTGTAGCCCTACCCCTTGTGGTTGTAGTTGCAGACTCTCTTCCTCTCTCTCCTTCTCTCTCTCTCTTTCTGCCACTGCGCTTTCAAATGCTTGTGCCTCCAGGATGGCCTTTGCCCTGGCTTGCGAGGTGGTTCCACAGAGTGGTGCTTTGCGCTTTTCTTGCTATGGCTTTGCTGCCCTGGCCTTCTGGTGCTTTACTGCTACCTGGTGATTTCACCTTGGCTTGCACGAGTTATGCCTCAGAGTGGTGCTCTGCTCCTTTCCTGCTCTGGCCTGCTGTTATCGCCTTCTGGTGTCTTGGTGGCACCTGGTGGTGTTTCTCACCTTTTGTTTCTCTCTATTTTGTCTCTCTGGTCTTTTCGCACACTGTTCCCATGCTCCCCTCAGTTTTGTTGTGATGGCTCTGCGTTGTGGCGCGGAAAAGTTCTCCAAAGCAAACTAACCTCAGCGCGCTGGGATGGGGCTTATGTCGGGCTGACGTCACACCCGCGGAGGACGTCGGGCGGAGTCGCGCAGTTAGGGCGCGTGGAGATGCTGGGCAAGAAACTTTTCCGGGTCCAGTCTCACGCCTTGGGATAATTCTAAGTTAAGGAATCTGCGCCTAGAATCGTCTCTACCAGATACATCAATACCGAAGGTAAGTAACACTTTATAAGAACAGGTAGTGAAGTATACTCAGCGCATGGCCCATGCAGCAAGTATTTGTAATGAACTATTTCTGAATTGCATCCAGGGGAACCATAGACAGCTACCACCTAACGCTGTCAAACAATAACAATTACACAATAATTATTATTATAATCAATGAAAAAGGAAAAGGAACCCCGAGCACTTTGAAAATTAATCACAAATATCAAATAGAATTTCTGTTCAAAATCAATTGTCCATATGCACACATCTGTAATGATCAATCCTTGATCTTTTATTTTCTTATTCCATAGGTGTTCATGAAGACTTGTAGATACATAAGTGCAATCTTGACAATGCACGAAAAATAGCCAATCGCCAACACGTGTTTCGTCAAGGGATGTAGCCCGATGACTTCCTCAGGGCTGTAACAACAGATAGATACCCAATTATTATACTCCCTATTGTGGGGCAACCAAGTCTAGAATAAAAACACCATCACCAAAGAATAATAAGTAAGAATGATCATATATAATAGGGAAATGGAAAATTAGCAGAAAGAGAACAAGAAGACAAAAGCAGTAAAAACCACCCATATGTGCAACCTAAAGGCCATGCACCTGAATTTATCGAATCCTACATAAAACAATTTATTATTTTTTAATTAACCTCCATATTGTGCACAACACCAAAGAAAAGGCCTTCTTATACCCCTGTGTAACAATTTATAAAGTGAAAAAAATACTGTCACCTAATATCTGAAAG
The DNA here is from genome assembly GCF_964261635.1 of Lissotriton helveticus. Lineage (NCBI taxonomy): Eukaryota > Metazoa > Chordata > Amphibia > Caudata > Salamandridae > Lissotriton > Lissotriton helveticus. Next base: position 2,123,158,529 of record NC_136059.1, on the reverse strand, counting down.
GGGGACTCACCCTAAGCTGTCCTTTCCATCAATATCAATCAAATAAAGCCGTATTCAAATCCATAATTCCTGCATACTGTATTCCAAATTGAAAACAACACAAAAAACTATTTACTCATTTGTCTTATTTTTAAAACCATTTTGCACAGTATAAAAAATATATATAGCTGTCTCTTACCATAAAAATTCATATCCATGCCATCAGTATTTCACTTACACTCGAAATTTATTCCATCATATATCCAAATGGCTTAGTCAAATTTCATAGTTTACTTATACCAATTATCTGAAACCAAAAAAGTACGAAAATGTAATCAATTTCTACCTTGTTTCATATAAAACGTACACAAAAAACCTAAGCTGTGAGCCCCATCTAATTTTATGATTAAAACTGATATTCAGTTTCCACGGTAATATCAACCCGATATCGCATACACATCAATTCCATTTACACAAAGTCTTGTTCCTACAATATCAGAACATACATACGCTCCTCGAATTGTATCATTATCCCATTTAAAACAAACCACATTCGCCTAATGGGCCCCCAGGGGCACTTGGCAAAGCCAATGTCCCCCTGGGGTATTTCGCGCGAGGGACGACCTCACGCGACCTGATTGGGTGGTGGGAGGGCTTAGGTTCAAGGGAAGGGAGGGGAGGGAGGGCTGACGTCACTCTGAGCGAGTGAGACGAACGGTGGTGTCGCTTTTGAGGCGTCGCTGTTTCTATCCTGTCAGAGCTGTCATTTACGCTTTTGTGAGTGTATTTTGACGTGACTTTCTGTCAGCAAGCGAAGAATGTCGGCTGAAGATATTGCCTTGGAGGCAGTTCGCGCTTTAGTGGCTGTGGGGAGGAGCGACTTGCTGAGGCCGGGCGCTGTGGTGGATACCTCAGTGTCTGTAAAACGGCCACGTCGCTTGGCAGCTGAGGGTGTGTCAAGAGCGGTGGCCGCCTGTCAGCAGGTACATCGTAATCCCCAGGAAGAGGACGGAGGCAGGAGGATGCCGGCGGCAAGAGCCAGGAGAGCGCGCTCGACGAGCAGAGGAAGCCGGGGTAAGAAGCTGCCTCCCCCGCGCTCGTCATCGGCCCCTAGTGAGTTTCGGGGGGTTCGTAATCTAAGTGTGGCACCGCCCAGACGTAGGGCTGGCAGGCGCGGAGGCAGCGCTGGTGGAGGTTTCGACACGCGCGTGTCTCAGGTCCAGCTGAGGGAAGGCGAGGCTGTCAGTGAGTCTGAGGTGCTGCGCGCTACTACGGCACAAGAGCTTGGAGAGGCTGTGTCACGACCCAGCATGAAGGCTGCTTTGAGTTTAATTAGGAGGGCAGCAGGGCAGCAGGGCAGCAGGCGATCGGCAGGAGACTTGACATAGCACCTGAGGTAGAGGCGGACAGGCGGAGTCCGATGTTAGTGGACTACTCCAGCGATAGTCAGTCTGAGGAATATGACGTATCAGGTGTTGAGGAAGGCGAAGATGCCGAGGGAGGAGTGCCAGATGTCGATGAGCAACCCCAGCAGGTGGCTTTCATGGACTGCCAGAACATTCTTGTTCCCCGGCCTAGAGGCCCCCCGAGACAATTGGTTGAGGAGGATTTTAATGTGGATTTAACATGTGATTTTCTTTCACAGGATGAGCAGCGGTTGGGAGGTTTGAGGTGGAAGCCTCGAGCCAGGCAGTTCAGGGGTGGGAGGTGGGGTGACATGGGAGGCAGGGGTGAGGGCAGGCAGGTGCAGGAAGCCACTGCAGTGTTCCCAAATGCCAGGCACCCGACTGGGTGTCCTGAGGTAATTCATAGCACGGGGTCTGCGGTTCCGCAAGGCCAATGGGTGTGGGTGGAACACACAGAGTTGCCTTTGCCAGAGAGGGCGGGTACTTCATCTTCTCAGGTGGTAGGTAAGTATGGTGCGGGTCCTCGCTCGAGCGGCGAGTACCTCTCTGGGGCTGTTGGTCTGGTACCAGATGAGCAGTTCTGCTATTCTCAGGCGGCGCCGCAGAGCGCGGTGCTTAGGGGGGGGGCTATTTTGAGATGCGGATCTGGTGCGGATTTACTACCAGCGACTGGGCGCTTTGCACGGAGGCCTGAGTCAGCTTTTCAAAGTGGTTTTAACAACTTGGCGTCTGGCAATAGGCCAGGTATGAGTTTTGCAATGTTGGAAAATGAAATGCACTTTGAAGGTGATTATGGTGAATATGATAAAGAGAATGAGTATGAGACAAGAGGTGGTCTGTCTCATGGTGGTAGAGTTGGGGGGGGAGGTGTGGGAGGAATTTAACTTCTGCCAGTGTGTTACAGAGTTCTGGAGCGGTTCTCTCACCTGCACACGGGAATCAGAGCGGACATCATCGGCGTGATGGTCTGGAAGATTTTCGGCAACGGGCTGCGCAGTTACCAGCAGGTAAGACAGACTGGTGGGCTGCTTGGACACGGCCGTTGGCTGGTGGTTCAGGTGGGGCGCCTGCAGAGGGTGATCAAGGGAGGGGGGAGGTGGGGGACGGCTTGGGGTCAAAACAAGGTGAAAGCGTAAAGGCGGGGCATGGGGGGAGGCCGGGGAATGACAGCCCAGGTTCATCGGTTACTAGTTCAGAACAGAGTGAGATGCCTAAAGTGAGTGAAGTCATGCAGCTAAAGTGTATAGTGGTACGAATGAAACAATGACAATGACAATGATAAAGGTGCCTTATTCGCATGATTTGTTCAGAAGAATAGTTGATCGGATAGACCAATGGCTACGTCTCTTGCAGGGGTATGTCTAAGTTAAATGTTGTAAGTCTTAACATAGGTGGTTTGAATAATTGGAAAAAAAGGTGCAGGCTGGAGGAATATATTAAAATAATTAGGGCCGATATTTTATGCCTACAAGAAACCCACCTACCTTGGAAAAAAAGACACTGGTTAAATGTAAGGGGGTATGAAATTCTATCTTGCTCCTCACAAACATCAACGATAAAAGGGGTAGCAATCATTGGCAGGGCAGGGTTGGGGGGGGCTAAAAGATGTAAGGCCGATATATCTGGAAGATGGGCAATATGCGAGATGAACATAGGCATCACTATATGTTCAATATATGGTTCCAACCTTGACGACCCAGCAGTGATGGATTATTTAGAGCTGGAGCTAACTAATTGGCCAGCACCAATAGTGATCTGCGGGGATCTAAATATCTCAGCAGATTTTATAAATGGTAATGTATATACAGGTCGTAAGCCACGGGTATTCAAAGCAGTATCTTCTGTAATACAATCTCACGGGTTGATAGATGTCTGGGGAAGTTTAAAGAAGGACAACCCGGGGTTCACTTATTTTTCACATCCTTTCAATAAATATACTAAATTGGACTATTTTATGATAACAGCTAACTATCTTTCTAATGTGGAAATAGCAAGGTTACCTAAGTTGATATCGGACCATAATCCCCTTGTCCTAACAATTGCCATTAATAAGCAAGGGAAAGAAGTCAGACCTTGGACTTTTGACAGGAAGCTTTTAGCGGACAATAATTATATATCGCACTTAAAAGCTTGGTCTCAATCATTCTTTGATGCAAACAGATACAGTGCTTCCCGCATTTCTGTTTGGGACAGTTTCAAAGCAGGTTTGAGAGGGGAGACAATTAGCTACACCGGCCGAATGTGGAATAGCACCAAGATAGAGAGGGAACGTCTGCTGAGCAGGCTGGCCGACGCAGAGGAACAACATAGGAAAGATGTATGTCAGGGGACTCAGAGTAATACAAGCTTAGAACGGCTGAATAGCATTAAGGCCGAAATTCAGAGACAGTTGGCAAAAAAAGCTGCTGCAGTATATCAAACCCATAGGGCTGGAATGTATGAAACAGGAGAAAGTGCAGGTAGGGTCCTAGCCCTGAGGATAAGGCAGGCTGTATCAAGGAATATTATAACTGAAATAAAGGAAGGGGACCAAACTTATAAGAAGCCAGAGGAGATCCTTGATGTCTTTGGTAGATTCTATCAAGAATTATATAAAGAAGATTCAGAAATGGATGAGTCGGGTATATGCTGGCCTGAAATGGGCACTAAACTTACTCCCAGTGAGAGAGAGACACTGGAACGAAGCATAACTATAGAAGAACTATCCAAGGCATTACAGGATTTAGCAACTGGCAAGGCAGCAGGCCCTGATGCTATACCCCTGGAGGTTTATAGATGTTTGAGTGAAGAAACAACACCTCTGCTTCTGGACCTATTTAACGGGGTCATGAACACCGGGGTTATCCCGGAATCTTGGACCGAAACTAATATTGTGGTCTTCCACAAGAAGGGGAAACCTAAAGATAGCCCCGGTTCGTACAGGCCAATATCGCTAATCAACAGCGACAATAAATTGTATGCGAAAATCATGGCGACGAGGCTGGGTAGGATCATCGGGACCCTGGTCTCCCCCTGGCAGCATGGTTTCGTCCCAGGCAGAGGCACGACCGACCATATAAGGAGAGCCATTACATTATTTGACATACACGCTGCCGAGGGGGGGAGGGTCGCGATGACCCTCCTCGACGCAGAAAAAGCATTCGATCGCGTCAGGTGGAGCTTTCTGTGGAAAGTGATGGGAGATAGAGGTTTTGGTCCTAGATTCTTGCAGGCAATTCGGGCTATGTACCATAATCCAACGGCTAGCATTCATCTTATGGGCGAGCACTCGGGGAAGATCCACATATCAAGAGGCACGCGACAGGGGTGCCCGTGCTCGCCCATTCTCTTTGCACTGTATATCGATCCTTTAATAACTCTTTTAATGAATAGTAAAATCAAGCCAGTTGTCACTAATGGATTTCAAACAAAGGTTCTCGCCTATGCGGACGATGTCGCCATAATAACCACGGATCCCGATAGTGCATTGACGGAAATAGTTAAAATTACTTCTGAATTTGGCAGATTATCCGGATATCGCCTGAATGTAGCCAAGACGCAGGTATTATGTACCAGCAATATAACTAAAATGGATAATAGATATATGGACTCAGTAGTTTACTTAGGCATCTCAATTAATGCTCAGCCAAGGGATGTCGGGTCATTCTTCTGCCAACACGATCCATACAGCAAGTGGGTTGCCGATTCCTTACCGGCCCTTTTCTCAGCGTCCCGCCACACAGGGGGCGGGTGGCGTCGGACGGGGACAGTTGCCCACTACTGGAGCATGTTGGAGCTTTAACAGAGGTTCCTGTGTTCGCCAGTATTGTAAATTTAAACATGAATGCTCCCAATGCGGGGGCAGACACGCTGTCTTTCAGTGCTTCCCCAACCAACACCCGGGAGATCATGGTAGAGGTCAGAGGGGGGGGAGAGGATCTGTGCCACCTCTTATGCCGAAAGGCGCCTACTCCAATTAAGTTACAGGCCATGTTGAGTGCATTGGAAGAGTATCCTGATGTGGAAGGAGCGGCCAAGTTGTTTTGGGGGTTTCGACTAGGCTTTCGGATTGGATACCAAGGCCCCAGAGTTTCACGCTGGGCTGATAACCTAAAGTCAGCAAAGGAGATGGCGTCGGTGGTAAGGGTGAAGTTGCAGAAGGAAGTGGATTTGGGCAGGGTAGTTGGCCCTTTCGAGTGTTGCCCCTTGCCAAACCTAATTGTATCGCCCCTTGGTGTTATCCCAAAGAAGGCAAAGGGGGAGTTTCGACTGATACATCACCTGTCTTGGCCGGAAGGGCATTCAGTCAACGACTTCATTTCTACTTCTGATTCAGCAGTGACTTATGCGTCAGTGGACGATGCTTTGGAATTGGTGCGCAAGGTGGGGGTGGGAGCTGACCTTGCTAAATGTGACATACAGGCCGCTTTTCGCCTTTTGCCTATTCACCCGGCGGATTTTGGGTTGCTGGGCATGTATTTTGAAGGAGAATATTATGTGGATCGGGTGTTACCTATGGGCTGTGCTATCTCTTGCTCACTTTTCGCAACTTTTAGTACGTTTATGGAGTGGTGTGTAGTCCAGCGCTCAGATCATGTGGCTGTATGCCATTACCTGGATGATTTTTTGTTTGTGGGCAAAGCAGGGACAGAGCAATGTGCTAAAGTCTTGGCCTGCTTTCAGGACATGGCCAAGGAGTTTGGTGTGCCCTTGGCGGAGGACAAAACGGAAGGTCCAACGATCAGGTTGACATTCCTGGGCATAGAAATAGACACAAAAGAGATGGTGGCCCGTTTGCCCAGGCCGAAAGTGCAGGAGATCAGGTCTTTTCTGCAAGAAATTTTGGGTGCTAAAAGAGTGCAGCTGAGGCAAGTCCAGAGGCTTCTGGGCTATTTGAATTTTGCTTGTCGAGTTGTCAGGGCAGGCAGGACGTTTTGCAGGCGGCTGGGATTTGCTATGGCTGGGGCGTGCTTGCCGCACCATCACGTACGTCTGACAGCAAAAATTAAGGAGGATTTGAGCATTTGGCTGCGATTTTTGGACGATTTCAATGGTGTGTCCATCAATTTTGTGTCAGAAGACACGGTCTGGCCAGTGCAGATATTCTCAGACGCGGCCGGGGCTTTAGGTTTCGGCTTGTTCTGGGATGGCAGGTGGTGCGCGGAGCAGTGGCCGGCACAGTGGTTACATCAGGGTCGCAGCATTGCTTTTTTAGAATTCTTTCCCTTGTTGGTGGCGCTGCAGATTTGGGGTGAAGAGTTCAGAGACCGCTGTGTGTTGTTTCATATTGACAACATGGCGGTGGTTTATCTGGTGAACGGGCAGCGGGCAAAGGACGTAAAGGTGTTGCAATTGCTACGGGCTTTCATGTTACGTGTTCTGCAGCTGAATATTGTGTTTAAAGCGCAACACATCCCTGGTGTCAACAATTCAATTGCCGACGCTTTGTCTCGTTGTCAGTGGCAGAGGTTTCGGGATTTGGCACCTGGAGCGGACCATTGCAGGACACCGATTCCGCCGAACATATGGGACCTGGGGAACTGAGAATGGCCGAGTTTGTCGAGCAGTCCTTATCGGAATCCACGCGACGCAGCTATCAGCTGGCATGGTCTGGTTTTTTGGGTTATACAGCACAACACGGCATGGAGGGTACAGCGGTGCGGGATGAAAAGTTTATGTTGGGCTTTGTGCTGAGTTTAATAGCAAAGGTTTGTCGCCATCCACCATTATGGGCAAGTTAGCAGGCATTTCATTTTATAGCCAGCTGGAATTGGGGTGTGAGGTTCAAAAGGGTTTTCGTTTGCAGAAAATGCTAAAGGGTTTTGGGAGGTCCTTTGGTCAGGCGAAACGGTTGAGGGACCCTATTACTTTTGAATTGTTACGAAAATTGTTGGGTGTGTTGCCCTCCTGCTGTTATGATGAGTGGGAATGGTTTCGTTTCAAGTTAAGTATGATATGGTTGTTTTTCGGTGCATTTAGGATATCAGAATTATTGGGGTTACAAAATCAGGATGGAATACGTTCATCTAATATTGTTCTGCTGGGTAATGATGTATTGCAGATCACTTTGAGAAGGTCAAAGACAGACCAGGCAGGGAAAGGGATGTTGGTGCGACTTGGCAGGAGCGGGGTGAAGGGTTGCTGCCCAGTGGGGGAATTTGTGGTTTCAAGGGTATTTCGAGAGGGTGAGATATTCTGCCATAAAAACAAAACACAATTAACTTGTTTCCAATTCTTAGCGGTATTGCGGAAGGCATTAGCATTGGTGGGGGAAAATCCGCATTGTTTTGGGACACATTCATTCAGAATAGGTGCGGCTACTGAAGCTGCGAGGTTGGGTTGGGGGGTAGAGGAGTTGCAGCGAATTGGTCGATGGAAATCCAATTGTTGTTTTAATTATGTTAGGTTTTAAAAAAAATAAAAAAACAATGTTATACTCCTTACATAGGCCAGTTAGTTAATGTTGCTTTTTCCATCACAGGTCGAGTGGCGGATTTTCATCGAAAAAAGAGGACCTGGATTGTCGGCCATTCCATAGTGAAGTGGGCGGCGAACTTTGCCGAGCAACAGCTATGTGGGAGAGGTTTGGGATTGTATGGCAATGACCATGAGGTGATTTGGAAGGGTTTAGGGGGGATGAAATGGGGGGGAGTTGTTTTCGGTATTGAACAAAATGGCGGAGGTGTGGGGCATTCCAGACTTGTTGATCCTGCACTTAGGGGAAAATGACTTGGTGGAGTGTTCGGGGCTTGCTTTAATCAAGCAGATGAAACTTGATTTGGCTGTGATCAAGGACAGATGGGAAGGGGCCAGGGTAGTGTGGACGGAATTTATGTACAGGAGCCAGTGGAAGGGAGCCAGGGTTCATGCAGCAGTTGAGAGGGCCCGCAAAAAAGTTAATAAAGCATTGAAGACATACTGCGTGGCAATGGGCATTACGGTCATTGCCCACGAGCATTTTAACGGTGAGATGCTGCATTTGTTAAGGAACGATGGGGTTCATCTCTCACAGATGGGTCAGTCCTACTACTTAATGGAACTCAGAGATACTTTGGCCAATCTTTGGTGTGTCGACTTGTGGTGCTCCAAACCAAAGAATTGAGGGGAAGAGTAAGAAAATGGCAAGTTTTCCTTCACAGTCATTATGCATTGACTTGAGCGGTCCATTTATACATTAGGGGAGGGTTTTTGGGTGGGGCAGGAAAACTCAAGGGTTTTCCTGGGTGGCGTGTGTGATGGGGATTGGATAATCTAGAGCGGATTCATCCTTTCTCTAACGGGGAGGGCTTGGGAGGGTAGGTGGGGAAGAGATGGAAAGAAGAAGGAAAACACAAGGATGGTATCAAAACAAGTTATGGTTATTGGGAAAGAAAGAATTGGAAAAGGTAATGGTTTATATGAAAAAGGTTTGGAGAAAAAATAAAGATAAAGTTTTGTTGAAAAGTTATGTTGCGGGTCTGTCTCTGGCTGTCCTGGTAATAAAGGTGACCTTTTATACTATATTCAGAGTTGTGTGAGAGTCCTTATTTGCGCGATGGGCCCCCAGGGGCACTTGGCAAAGCCAATGTCCCCCTGGGGTATTTCGCGCGAGGGACGACCTCACGCGACCTGATTGGGTGGTGGGAGGGCTTAGGTTCAAGGGAAGGGAGGGGAGGGAGGGCTGACGTCACTCTGAGCGAGTGAGAGGAACGGTGGTGTCGCTTTTGACCCACCCACCCACCCTGGTTGCAAAATCAAGGGTTAGGTGTTTTTGTCAACTGTCGCGTCTTTATGTTGTTCAAAAAAAAATATATATATATATATATATGCAGGCATGTATACCTCTTGATACATGTCAAAATGTCAGGATGTCACCTCAGGACTACTCAGGCAGATTCTGTTGTTGTCTTTGTCGGCGTGTGTGATGGGGATTGGATAATCTAGAGCGGATTCATCCTTTCTCTAACGGGGAGGGCTTGGGAGGGTAGGTGGGGAAGAGATGGAAAGAAGAAGGAAAACACAAGGATGGTATCAAAACAAGTTATGGTTATTGGGAAAGAAAGAATTGGAAAAGGTAATGGTTTATATGAAAAAGGTTTGGAGAAAAAATAAAGATAAAGTTTTGTTGAAAAGTTATGTTGCGGGTCTGTCTCTGGCTGTCCTGGTAATAAAGGTGACCTTTTATACTATATTCAGAGTTGTGTGAGAGTCCTTATTTGCGCGACACACTTGGCTATAGTGTAACACCCACCTTCAATCAAGTACGAGTCCTCGTGTATCCGAACCTTTCCAATACGGCGTGTTGCACTAGCGCCATATTGGAGAAGTGTTTTTATTCAGAATGACATTAACATTAAGGACGGGCTACAGATCAAAACAGTCAACATCTATGGGCGCCAGTTTACATCAGTCAAATTTGCATTGTTTACCGCGATATTAATGACCAACAATTATACGACCAATACCGGTTTCAAAATGCTTATCTTGGTAAAAAAAAGTTATAAATCCACTATTACTACACTTAATACCTATAAATTATCTAAAATGAAAACCTATTACTACCGAAGGGCTAGTATTTATATTCATCCAATAAAATATGTAGTACTAAACTAATCACCACAGTGTATTTACATTGATACTACTGCACTATTTCAGTGCTCTCAATATTAATGAGATATTTTAATAAAAAAAAGAGAGTAGTCAAGGAGAGTGGAGGATAGTTAAAGGAAAAAGTTTTACCAAACGTGAGAGCGAGAACCTCAAATAGAAAGAAGCATTTTTGTTGCCCAATATTACTTGTATACACATCATATATTAGTATCTTATATCCAATTTCCATCTATAATGTTTATATATATAGGATTATAATAACTAAACAATTGTTTGTGTCAAACAAATTAACATACATCAGATACATAAAATCATATTGCTAAATTCAGGCAAATATACAGATTTTCTACAGTAACAGGCATCCTTAATATGTACTAACTCTTCATATAAGCTTGTATAGACAGTTCGAACTGAAGAGACATACTTTAATATCAAGAATTCCGTTCAACAACCTAGAAAGTACTGTAATTCAGAGTCAATATTAATCCCTTGTTCACCAGCTCGCAGCTTAAGTATCCATCGCGCCTCACACTGACGTAGGCGCAATTCTCTATTCCCCCCATGAACATCACTAGGTATACTTTATATACCCTGGAAAGAAAAGGATATACTGTCCCCCTGGCTTGGGCATTCCCTTGCATGATTTGCTAGTGGATAATGCGGATCCAAGTTTTTTATTGCTTTAAAGTGCTCAGATATACGCTCCTTTAGGCATCTGATCGTACTGCCTATATGCGGCAGGCACCCAGGCTTACTCGTCCTGTTTTTTAAGCCTTCCCATGACTAAAACATACTCTCATTTTTAGGTCCAAAAAACCCCCCCTGGTGACGATTACTTGCCTAATTGAATACTGTGAACGGAGCGTTCTTCCATACAGATGTCCAAACCCCCTCTGGTGACGATTACCTGCCTAATTGAATACACTGAACCGAGCGTTCTTCCACACAGAGGTAACTTGTTTATCAGAATCTCACAGCGCTCCGTCCGACCACCGATGGGGTAGATAAGTAATGCCTTGCTTGTGTGTCTTCCGTAGGATTATTACAGATGAGACACTGTGTGCTGCCGACTCCACCTGAATTTGTATATTTACCTCGGACCATTTGTTTGCCCAGTCCGGTAAGCCAGTTTTTACAGAACTGCCATGACCACTGACCTACTCAGGCTGGTAGTTCAACTTCTCACTTGAATATCATTTTTTAACCTAGTGAGACCGTCCACCTGCGCCTGCCACCATCCAACTCGTTTAATCTGACTGCCCTGCTGCAGCTTTCAGACAGGTACAGCGGTTTTTCCTACCTTTTGCACACACTCACAGTGTATCCCCGGTAGGTCCACCGCCTGATATGTACTTCCTTTCCCTTGCAGAAACATATGCACCACTCCACCTTCCCAAGTTGCCTCGCAGACCAGTAGGGTAAGCTGTTTTGAGTGGACGCTGGGTCACTTTTGTAATCTTTCATCTAGCATTCAATTCCTTACGTTATATTTATTTTCTTTTAGATATTTCCATTGGCCCTGAGGAGAATCCCCCGTTGAGTGCTTGTGGGATTCGAAACGCGTAGGCCCTTGTACCCCACGTTGCTCTTTTCTCGTATCACTTAAGTGTTGACAACTGCTGCACTTTAGCTGTGTACACATTGACTAAAAAAGTGTTTTATTATATAATTCAATACATTTGAATCTCAAGTGTACGTTTTGTTCTCCAGGTTGATATGTATTAATGTATCATATCTGATGTTTTGATTTATTGAGCAACTTCAGTCTTTCTTTTCCCCACCCTTTTTCAGAGTGTGTAAGAATGGTTGGTTATAATTTTTGAATGATTGTGACATGGTTGACAGTATGAATGAATATCCTTAATTTTTGTTTAGTGTAACGGTGTAGTGTCCAATTGTGTATATAATATGTATTAACTTTTTCAAAAAGTTTTTGTCCTTAAAAAATGAATAAATAAAAAGCTATTAACTAGCAAAATCTAGGTTGGAAATATCATTTCTTTCTCTAGTTTAATTTACATTTAATTAAGTGCATCAGTTAGGTATTCTCCTTGTTGTTTATATATATATTTTCGAGCATTTGCATTTAATGACATATACAACATACTTAGTCCCACAATCAATATGTTGATAGATTCTATAGCTGGGGGAGTTGTTGTATTGAAATTCCACTCTACCATGTTCTGCTAGTCTACACATATTGCATCTCCCACACTTAAATAAACCACAGTTCAATTTGCTTAACCAATTTCGATCCCTACTTTTCATCTTCGGGTAACTTGGACTAATTAGCCCCCTTAGAGTGGTACCCTTACGGTATGTGACACTTGGATACTTAGGAATATATTGGCTAATTGTCTGGTCCGATGTTAATAAATGCCAATGCTTTTTTAGTATGTTGTATATCTTGTAGGACCATGGATGGTCGTAATTGTTGTACCTTATCTACAATTCTTGCTTTGGATTTTAGAGTGTCCTGCCTTTTTAGTTTTAATGATCTATCCCTGGCTTTTCTGATGGTATCACTATCATATCCCCTAGCCAAGAATCTAGATTCCATTTCACGAGCACAGTAAAAAAAAGTCATTGTCTTTACTACAGTTTCTCCGCGCTCTGTATAATTCCACATAAGGTATAGCATGTAAATGGGCTTTTGGGTGGGCGCTTGTAGCATAAAGTGTTGAATTGCACGAGGTACTTTTCCTATGCAATACTCTGTTAATTTTACCCTCTGCTACAAATAGTTCAACGTCGAGAAAGACAATTCTATCTTTGTTTGAACACATAGTAAATGACATGTTATAAATGTTGTTATTCATATAATCAAAACATTCAACCAATTCCTCATCAGAACCTGTCCAAATTATAAAGCAATCCTCTATGTATCTGCCATAATACACAATAAATTCATGCCATTTTGCCCCCGAAGGTCCCCAAATGTGCTCCGCCTCAAATCCACCCATAAATAGGCAGGCCAGAGACAGAGCAAACTTGGATCCCATCGCCACTCCACATTGTTGTTTATACCAATCTTTACCAAATAGAAAGACATTTTGTTTCTAAAATTAATATTGACATTGACAATAACATATCTGAGTGATCTAGCAATTCTGCTGGTCTTTTATGAAAGAATCATTCAAGCATATCCAGACCTTGTTCATGTTGAATATTCGTATATAGTGATATTACATCAAACGTCACCATTGTCATTGTATGATCCCAATTCACATCTGCAAGTATATTTAGGATGTGTTTGGTGTCTCTGATACAGGAGGCGAAATTTACCACTAAGGGCTGCAGGTAAATATCTACAAACTCTGCAACCCTTTCCATTGGGCCCGCTATACCAGAAACAATTGACCTGTACAAACATGGATAATTCTAAGTTAAGGAATCTGCGCCTAGAATCGTCTCTACCAGATACAACGTTACCGAAGGTAAGTAACTTGTACAATAGAGTCTGAACAAAGTGAAAAGCTGACTTTCCTAAGTAAGTGTGAAGTGCCAACAAGGTGTGAGCCTTTGTTTGCCCTCTGCTGCATTTGCTTCTAGGTGTGAGGCTCTTGACTGCTGCCAGCCAGGAGACTCGAATAAAAGGAGGCCTGATGACCCCTCAGATTAGGTCTTTGTTATGGTCCCAGCAGGAGTCTTAACTAAGAAAACTCCCTCCACGCCTACATGTTGTTGCACTGCTGAATGTGTCCCGGTGTTTGGAAATTTCACTGGGACGAATTCAGCATACGTTTTCAGTGGTCCCAACTTCTTGGCAGGGTGGACGGTGTCCTACCTGGTGTGAAAATAGTGGGTGTACCCCCAACTTGTGCCCTGCCTCCTGCCCCTTCTGCCTCCTAACCAGGTTTTGTTTTCCTCTCGTTTCTGTTGCCCGTTTGCCCAAACAAAAAGGCCAGCGAGGGGAAAAACCTCAGTAAACGTACACCATTTATTTCTTGCAGATTCTCTAATATAATCAACAGACACTCTAAACACTATCTTAACTCTGTTGCTGCACGTTGTATGTATGCATAAAATGCTTTCCAAGTTCAGCATCAAAGCTCTCCTGTGAAATCCTACAAATAGCACATGATTACTTATTCCACCAGCAGTGACTACCGTTGTAGGAATCAATTGGGGGAAGCTCAGTCCTACAACTTCCAGCATGCACACCGATTTTGGTCAATGCTTAACTCCTTTACCCCTTGCACACCAACTAATGTAATAGGAAACAAGCACAAAGTGAAGTTAAAAACAATATATGTTGTTGTGAATTGACCCTTTTGTTCTTTTCCTCTTTTACAAAACATACTGAACAGTCGACAGTGCTAAAAAAGACACAAACACATATTAACACTGGCTCCCCTTCTTCCTCACATCATGAGGTCCTCACTCCTCAGATTCTGCACCCTCCGGTGTCTGGACTCCGGACTCTTGCATGGCCGCTGGTGGCTCTCAGCATTTTGTAGTGGTGCAGCACTGAGCCTGGGATTACTCCTAACTGTTTTTAGGTAAAAACAACTCCTTAAACTTTAACAAACTTTCAAAATCTTATATTGCACAACTATTAACCAAACACAACTTACAGCAAAAGAAAATATTATTAATCACATAGGTAAAACCGAATGCATTTACAAATGCTTGTTTATCTTTTGTGATGTCAGCTTTTCCTTGCAAAAAACAGTACATAATTTGTAAAGGATTTTTAAGATAATAATAAGAGATTGGACCAAAATATAAAAGAGGCAGAGCAAAGGTAAGTTAGAACATTTAGAAGAAATCCCTTTAATTCTGTTAAAGAGGCAGTGTGTACTCATACAGGAAAATCTAATGCAGATAAACTATAAAAGAAAGCAGGTTGAGCAACACCCTCCGCAAGTTCTGAATGTGATATGGCCTGGTATTGCCGAGTCCCCTCTCTTGACATGATCAGTTAAACACTGTCCCCAAACCTCTCCCCCGACGAAGCATCAGTAATAATATCAAACACCAGTTCTTTGGATTAGGGGTCGTATATCCCCGGCTGTATTTATTACAAATTAATAAAACATTATTAACAATTCATAATTAAACACATTTTTGAACATGTAAGCAGAAAACCCAAACACATCCAATTACATTTAACAATACAGAGATTGATACATTTTATGGCTAACCTTAACATGAGTCTAATACAAAGCCATACCTAACCTAAAACTGGAATATGTACAACTTATTTTCTGCCTATCCTGGATGAGCCTACGTGCAAGGTCATGACTGTTCCCAACTAGTTGCCAGGTCTTCCTTTACCGGAGTGACCTTGTGCAGGAGGCCTTTGTGCCCACCAGATTCCCCGGGTGGCACCCATGCCCTTCCATCCTACCTCCCAGGGGTTGATGTTGTGCCAGGTTGGTGCCCAATGCGCCTGCCCAGGGGTTGGCCCAGCAGCCAACCCCTGGGCAGGGCGCTTGGGCCAATATTAATCCTCTCTTGCTGCGAGTCCAGGAAGAGGTGAGGGCAAATAAATGGAGTACTTAACCACTTCCTGGGGGAGTGGGGGGAGGTTTGGTTCGAGTAGCTCTCCGCACTTGTGTTCAGTCTACTTTCTGTGGAGGATATCCTCAGCGGATGTGTATTCCTACTATGCCGCCTCTCCGCTACTTAATATTAATGAATGGTGACACAGTGAGCAGGTCGACCTCGCATACACTGTGGAGAGATGGGCTATGGACAGTCATCGGTACTGGAATTCCTTTACAGTCATGCGGGCATAGAACACTTATCCTCAGTGGTCAGGGTGGTCATTCAATTATGGCAACAGATTGTCCAACGGTTTGGCTGGTGGGAGAGGCTGACCCGGGAGACCCCGCTATGGCGCGGAATCTTCATACACCAAGTGGGGGCGGCAGACTGGGTTTCGAGCAGGGGACCTTATTGGCTTGTCCATGCTGCGTGACGTTATGAAGGGGAAAGTGCTTAACCCCTTCGATGCTGATGATGGAGCGGTTCCGTCATCAGCATCGGTGGGGCTGTGCTGATGACGGAACCGCTCCGTCATCAGTACAGCCCTCGGGGGAGCGCTGTCGCCCCCCCCCTGGGGCTCCGATCGTGTTTGTTTTTGGGGGGTTGGCAGCGGAAGACTTCGCACTGCTCCCCCCGCCCCCCCCCGCACTTCCTGGTGACGTCAGCGCGCTGTCGCGCACGCCGACGTCATCAGGAAGTGCCAGACGCGCTGGAAGCCATTTGCTTCCAGCGCGTCGAGCAGGTAGGTCTGTTTCCTGCTCTCCGGTGGGGTGGGGGGGCCATTACTTGGTGCCTTGAGGCATCAGGGGGGAGGAAACACTGTTTCCTCTCCCCTGATGTCCCAATGCAGGGCATTCCTGGTTCAGGATCGCGCACAGCGTTGCGATCCTGCACCAGTAATGCCCCACTAGACACCAGGGATGTTTTTTTTCAGAAAAGGAAGCGACCCCTTGGGCAAGGGTCGCTTCCTAGGGCCATAATTTTGTTGTTCAGACTTTTCTGCCCCCCCTGGGTTGAGATCGCTCGTTTTAGTGAGCGATCTCGACCCGGGGGGGGGGGCAGAAAAGCCCACTAGACACCAGGGATTATTTTTTTTGATAAAAGGAAGTGACCCCTTGGGAAAGGGTCGCTTCCTGGGGCATTTTTTATTTGTTTAGACTTTTCTGCCCCCCCTGGGGGCAGATCAACCGTTTTATTCGGGAATCTGGACCCAGGGGGGGGCAGGAAAGCCCACTAGACACCAGGGATTGTGTTTTTATTCGTAAAGGAAGCGACCCCTTGGGCAAGGGTCGCTTTCAGGGCCATCAAAATGTAGTGTAGACTTTTCTGCCCCCCCTGGGGGCAGATCGCCCATGTTAGCGCGTGATCTGGACCCGGGGGGGCAGAAAAGCCCACTAGACACCAGGGATTTATTTATAATTGTAAAGGAAGCGACCCCTTGGGGAAGGGTCGCTTCCTAGTGGCCCATAATTTTTTTTAGACTTGTCTGCCCCCCCTGGGGGCAGATCAGCCGTTTTTTGGGCCACATCTGGACCCAGGGGGGGGGGGGTAGAAAAGCCCACTAGACACCAGGGAGTTTAGTATATTTATAAAGAAAGCGACCCCTTGGGCAAGGGTCGCTTCCAGGGGGCATTATAAATATTGTAGACTATTCTGCCCCCCCCCCCCCCCTGGGGGCGGAGTGGCTGTTTTTTTTTTTTTACAGTTTCTGGTCCCGGGGGGGGGGGGGGGGGATAGAAAAGCCCACTATACTCCAGGTTTTTGTTTTTTATAGGGAGCGACCCCTTGGCCAAGGGTTGCTTCCTTGGGCCCATTTGTTTTCAGTATGTTCTGCCGTGTCTTTATTTGGCCTCTCTGCCCTCCGTAGGGTTGCTTCCAGGGGGCCCACGTTTATAATGATTCATAATCTTCCCCCCCTTGGGGACAGACACCCCATTTGTGACATAGCCTGTTGTAATGTGTGTTGTTTTTGTTTCTTCTAATGTGTATTGTTTTTTATCTCTTTAGATTGTTGCAGTGTGCGGTTCTGTTACTGGTGGTTCTGTTGTTCTGCTGTTTCTGTAGTTGCATGTGTTTGGTAAGAGACCTTTTTTTTGTTCAATTGTAATGTAATTGTTTATTTTGCAAAGTGTGTAGTAATACGAGTATGTTTGGTTTCTGTTTGTTGTGATTGGAAAACATGTTTTGCATTTGTTTTTGATGTGTCCTTCTGTAGATGTAAGTTTTTTTTTCTTCTTTCTAGTGGGATATCGTTGCCTATTTGCTGTGTCTTTGCAGAGTAGGTGCTGGTGAGTGTAGTTGTGTCTTGTAAGTGAATTGTATATTTTTTCTAAATATAGTTTTTTGTGAAAAAGTCTTACATTTTTTATCTTACTTTGCGCAGTGTTGGGGTTGTTGAGTTGTTTGTGCAGACTCCTTTATTTGTAAGGATAATGGCTAGCCGCCGGATTACTGCTCAGCAAGTTGTTGGAATGCTTTTTGATTCTTCCTCTGACCATGGTCCAGAGTCTGACTCTGATTCTGAGCCAGAGGTGGGAGGTGAAGATTCAGGTAGTGAGTTTTCTCTACACATGGCTTCATCTGATGATGAAGACACTTTGAGTGCTGATGAAGCTACTTTTGGTGTGGATGATGTGCCTGTGGTTGGGGAGGACATTGCTGTGCTTGTGGTTGGGGAGGACATTGCTGTGCCTGTGGTTGCGGAGGACATTGCTGTGCCAATAGTGCGGCAAGAGACATCTGGGCTGCTGCCTGGGCCTGCTAGACTTCCAGTTGGTGTAGTGAGACAAGAGGCAGCTGGGCGGCAGCCTGCGACTGCAAGACTTGACGATGAAAGTTCTGACCTCTGGGTTGCACCAGGCATGGTGCAGCTGGCATTGCCTGAATTTACTGGTGTTCCAGGGTGTAGGGTGAACACTGAAAACTTTCTGCCTATTGATTTTTTCAAGTTGTTTATGGATGATGTGTTTTTGGCAGAGATTGTAGAGCAGACTAATTTGTATGCTGAAAATTGTTTGAGGGTGAACAGTGCCAGCCTTAAGCCCCACGCTAGAGCTACCCGGTGGACTCCCACAAATTTGGAGGAGATGAAAAAGTTTTTGGGTTTAACTTTTTTGATGGGCTTGCTTAGGAAACCATCAATGGCTTCATATTGGTCCACTAGTCCCTTGATGGCAACAGCTATATTTCCGGCAGTCATGAGTCGTGATAGGTATTTGCTTCTGCTGCGGATGATGCATTTTGTTGACAATAGTCTTGCTTTGCCACGAGATCACCCTGATTGTGACCGTCTTTTCAAGATTCGGCCTGTCATTGATCATTTGGTTGATCGATTTTCTGAGATCTTTTATCCTCGGAAAGAAATTGCAGTGGATGAGTCTTTGCTGTTGTTCAAGGGCCGCTTGGTATTTCGGCAATACATTCCTAGTAAGAGGGCACGCTATGGAATCAAACTGTATATGCTGTGTGACAGTGAGACTGGATATGTCTCTAATTTCAGGGTGTACACTGGTAAGGAATCCAGGATTAACCCCCCTGGTTGTCCGTCGACTTTTGGAGTGACTGAGAAAATTGTGTGGGAACTTGGTCGTGGATTGTTTAACAAAGGCCATCATTTGTATGTCGATAACTTCTACACTGGTGTGCGGTTGTTCAGGGAATTGGCCAAAGTGGACACTGTTGCTTGTGGCACAATCCGCTCAAACCGTAAAGGTTTCCCAAAAGAACTTGTTTGTCGAAAGCTTGCTCGGGGACAGTGCAGTGCATTGCGTTGTGAGGAGCTTCTAGCTGTGAAGTTTTCAGACAGGAGAGATGTCTACATGTTGACTACAATACATGATGAAAGCACTGAACCGGTGACTGTTTGGGGTCAGGTTGCAGAAGTGCGCAAACCTGTGTGCATACTGCACTACAAGAAGTACATGGGTGGTGTTGACAGAGTAGATCAGAGGTTGGAATCGTATGCTGCTCTTCGTAAGGCTTACATTTGGTACAAGAAGTTGGCTATCCATCTTTTCAACTTGGCAACCTTTAATGCTTTTGTTGTGTTCCAGAAATCTTGTCCCCAGTCAAAGATGACTTTTGTAAAGTTTCAGGAGTCTGTAATAGGCAGCCTTGTTTTAGTGGAACAGGCAAGTGTTCCTAGAGTTGGAGTGGTGGAGGATGTTGCCAGATTGAAAGATCGCCACTTTCCTGATACAATTCCTCCTACAACCTCAAAAGACTTTCCCAGTCGGAGATGTAGAGTCTGTTGGCGAAGAGGTTTGCGCAAGGAGGTTCGCATGTACTGCCCCGACTGCCCTTCAAACCCCGGGCTGTGTGTACCTGCTTGTTTTAGATTGTACCACACGCAAAATAATTTTTGGGAGTATCAATGAGTGGTAAAGTGAACTGGTTGGTCTTTATTCTGTAAAACGTATTGTTCAGTTTCAAAGTTTGTATTTGTGTAGTCTTTTTAGATTTAGTTGTCGAGTTAGTAGATTTGTATCAATTTGCAATTTGTTTTTGTTTCTCTTTTATTTAAAAAAAAACCTAAAGTATGATGTTGGTTTGCGTGTAGTGTCCATTGTCTGACTGTGTGCATGGTTTGGCGCTTGGCTGCCGGTGTCTGTGGACTGGTGCTTGTCTGGCGGTGTCTGCGGACTGGTGCTTGTCTGGCTGTGTCTGCGGACTGGTGCTTGACTGGCGGTGTGCGTGGTCTGGTGTTTGGTTGGCCGTGTGCGTGTTCTTGCGCTTGCCTGGTGTTGTGTTTGGATTTGTCTTTGGCTGGTGGTGTTCGTGGAGGGGTGCTTGGCTGGCGGTGTGTGTGGAGTTGCGCTTGGCTGGTGGTGTGTGTTGAGTGGCGCTTGGCTGGTCGTGTGTGTGGAGTGGCGCTTGGCTGGTGGTGTGCATGGAGTGGTACTTGGCTGTCTGTGCACGGAGTGGTGCTTGGCTGGTGTTGTGTTTGTGGAGTGGTGCTTGGCTGGTGTTGTGTTTGTGGAGTGGCGCTTGGCTGGTGGTGTGTGTGGAGGGGCGCTTGGCTTGTGGTGTGCATGGAGTGGTACTTGGCTGTCTGTGCACGGAGTGGTGCTTGGCTGGCGGTGTGTGTGGAGTGGCGCTTGGCTGGATGGTGTGCGTGGAGTGGTACTTGGCTGTATGTGCACGGAGTGGTGCTTGGCTGGTGTTGTGTTTGTGGAGTGGCGCTTGGCTGGTGGTGTGCGTGGAGTGATGCTTGGCTGGTGGTGTGTGTGGAGTGGTACTTGGCTGTCGGTGTGCGCTGAGTGGTGTTTGGCTGGCGGTGTGCATGGTCTGGTGCTTGGCTGGTGGTGTGGGTGGACTGGCGCTCGGCAGGCGGTGTGTGAGTAGTTACTTTCTGTTGGTCACTACACACACTGCTGGTTGAGTGACACTCCACACAGTCCATCATTTTGTGTAGTTGCAGTGTCAGAAATGTGGGCGTGTGAAAGTGATGGGCCCTTGAATGGCGCTGTTTGCTGGTGTGAGTGTTGAAATGTGATGGGTCCGCAGCTGGCGGTGTGAATGTTTTGTATGTGTCACGCGTACGAAAGGTGTATGAATGGCCTGTAAAGAGGTTGGTGCCTTGACGTGGCTTTACAGCTCACGAGCTGTGAGTCAGTGGTTCAGTTTATCATACTTTCAATTATACGCAGTGTATTTCATTTTTGTGAAATTACTTGCGTATACAATTGTATGTACTGAATCATCACTCACCCTTGTGCCAAATCCAACCAGTATGTGTGTGTGCTTGCGGATTAGATGGGTGTGCAGTAATAATTGTTTTTTTTCTCTTTCTGCAGTAGGGTGTACCTTGTCCCTCTTTGTGATTGTTGTTATGTGTTGCTTTTCCATTCGGATGGTGTCAATGGTCTGGTTTGTATCAGGTATGAAAGGTGCGTGAATGGCCTGTAAAACGGTTGGTGCCTTGTCCTGGCTTTACAGCTTACGAGTTGCGAGTCACTGGTTTGGTTTTTATGCATTTATTTATTGACAGAGCATTTTATTTTTTTGAAATATCTTGTTAATAAAATGTTATGTACTGAACCATCACTCGCCCTCGTGCCAAATCCAACCTGTATGTGTGTGTCTTTGAGGAATAGATAGCCGTGCTTGAATGTTTTACTTATGAGTAACTCTGTTAAGGTGTGGTATCCTTTTACTCGGGAGAACAAGGGGAACGCTGGGTGGTAGGACATTTTTGCCGGCACGGCGATCCCACGCCAAAAAGTTTGGAAAAGTGCTATTTTTACCTAATTTTAAGGTTTGCAAGGAGTTCTGGGTAGGAAAACATTGGGGGACCCACGCATGCCATACCTCCCTGGACTCTCCCGGGTGTCTAGTTTTCAGAACTGTTTGGGTTTGCTACTTTCCAAAGAATACCACCCAGCCCCGGGCCAAAAACTTAGGTGCCCCCCCCCCCAAAATCAAAGTTATATTGCTTCAGGGTATTTTGAATTCACCACCGTACGATTTCGACCTTTTCCTGTTGCAGCCACTATGGCTACCCACGCAAGTGAGGTACCGTTTTTATCGGGAGACCTGGGGGCACGCTGGGTGGGAGGTATTTTGTGTGAGCCCAGTGATGCCATGCTTTCCCACACTAAAACGTGTGAAAAAATTGATTTTTTCCAGCTAAAAATGAGGTTTGCAAGGGATTCTGGGTAAAGGAACGTTGGAGGATCCACGCAAGCCATACCTCCTTGGAAGCCCCCGGGTGTCTACTTTTCAGAAATGTGTGGGTTTGGTAGGTTTCCATAGATGGCTGTCTCGCACGGGGCCAGAAACCCAGGTAACCCCTCTTGCAAAAGCTGGTGAATTTGACAATGGTGACAATGTCAAGTCCACTAGCTTTTGCAAGAGGGGTTACCTGGGTTTTTGGCCCCGTGCGAGACAGCCATCTAGGGAAACCTACCAAACCCACACATTTCTGAAAAGTAGACACCCGGGGGCTTCCAAGGAGGTATGGCTTGCGTGGATCCTCCAACGTTCCTTTACCCAGAATCCCTTGCAAACCTCATTTTTAGCTGGAAAAAATCAGTTTTTTCACACGTTTTAGTGTGGAAAGCGTGGCATCACTGGGCTCACACAAATTACCTACCACCCAGCGTTCCCCAAGGTCTCCCGATAAAAATGGTACCTCACTTGCGTGGGTAGGCATAGTGGCTGCTTTAGGAAAAGGCCCAATTATTACTGTGGAGACCAAAAAATTTCCTTTAGCCAAACAATCTTATTTTTTGAGGGGATCACCTGAGCTTTTGGCCCGGGGCTTGGCGGGCATCTTTGCAAACTACCAAACCCAAACAGTTCTGAGAACTAGACACCCGGGGGAGTCCAGAGAGGTATGGCATGCGTGGGTCCCCCAATGTTTTCCTACCCAGAAACCCCTGCAAACCTTACATTTTGGTCAAAAAACCCACTTTTCCGTACTTTTTTGGGTGGGATCTCGCTGCCGGCACAAATGTCCTACCACCCAGCGTTTCCCTTATTCTCCCGAGTAAAATGATACCTCACTTGTGTGGGTGGGCCCAAGGCATGTGACTCAGGCTGGGGGGCTTGATTTGTAAAACTTAAATACTACTAAATACTACTTTTTTCAAAATTCATTTTTGGCGTGTTCTGCTTTGAGGCACCCACACAAGTGAGGTATCCTTTTACTCGGGAGAACAAGGGGAACGCTGGGTGGTAGGACATTTTTGCCGGCAGGGCGATCCCACGCCAAAAAGTTTGGAAAAGTGCTATTTTTACCAAATTTTAAGGTTTGCAAGGAGTTCTGGGTAGGAAAACATTGGGGGACCCACGCATGCCATACCTCCATGGACTCTCCCGGGTGTCTAGTTTTCAGAACTGTTTGGGTTTGCTACTTTCCAAAGAATACCACCCAGCCCCGGGCCAAAAACTCAGGTGCCCCGGCCCCAAAATCAAAGTTATATTGCCTCAGGGTATTTTGAATTCACCACCGTACGATTTGGACCTTTTCCTGTTGCAGCCACTATGGCTACCCACGCAAGTGTGGTACCATTTTTATCGGGAGACCTGGGGGCACACTGGGTGGGAGGTAATTTGTGTGAGCCCAGTGATGCCACGCTTTCCCACACTAAAACGTGTGAAAAAAATGTTTTTTTACCAGCTAATAATGAGGTTTGCAAGGGATTCTGGGTAAAGGAACGTTGGAGGATCCACGCAAGCCATACCTCCTTGGAAGCCCCCGGGTGTCTACTTTTCAGAAATGTGTGGGTTTGGTAGGTTTCCATAGATGGCTGTCTCGCACGGGGCCAGAAACCCAGGTAACCCCTCTTGCAAAAGCTGGTGAATTTGACAATGGTGACAATGTCAAGTCCACTAGCTTTTGCAAGAGGGGTTACCTGGGTTTTTGGCCCCGTTCGAGACAGCCATCTAGGGAAACCTACCAAACCCACACATTTCTGAAAAGTAGACACCAGGGGGCTTCCAAAGAGGTATGGCTTGCGTGGATCCTCCAACGTTCCTTTACCCAGAATCCCTTGCAAACCTCATTTTTAGCTGGAAAAAATCAGTTTTTTCACAGGTTTTAGTGTGGGAAAGCGTGGCATCACTGGGCTCACACAAATTACCTCCCACCCAGCGTTCCCCAAGGTCTCCCGATAAAAATGGTACCTCACTTGCGTGGGTAGGCATAGTGGCTGCTTTAGGAAAAGGCCCAATTCTTACTGTGGAGACCAAAAAATTTCCTTTAGCCAAACAATCTTATTTTTTGAGGGGGTCACCTGAGCTTTTGGGCCGGGGCTTGGCGGGCATCTTTGCAAACTACCAAACCCAAACAGTTCTGAGAACTAGACACCCGGGGGAGTCCAGAGAGGTATGGCATGCGTGGGTCCCCCAATGTTTTCCTACCCAGAAACCCCTGCAAACCTTACATTTTGGTCAAAAAACCCACTTTTCCGTACTTTTTTGGGTGGGATCTCGCTGCCGGCACAAATATCTTACCACCCAGCGTTTCCCTTGTTCTCCCGAGTAAAATGATACCTCACTTGTGTGGGTGGGCCCAAGGCATGTGACTCAGGCTGGGGGGCTTAATTTGTAAAACTTAAATACTACTTTTTCAAAATTCATTTTTGGCGTGTTCTGCTTTGGGGCACCCACACAAGTGAGGTATCCTTTTACTCGGGAGAAGAAGGGGAACGCTGGGTGGTAGGACATTTTTGCCGGCACGGCGATCCCACGCCAAAAAGTTTGGAAAAGTGCTATTTTTACCTAATTTTAAGGTTTGCAAGGAGTTCTGGGTAGGAAAACATTGGGGTACCCACGCATGCCATACCTCCCTGGACTCCCCCGGGTGTCTAGTTTTCAGAACTGTTTGGGTTTGCTACTTTGCAAAGAATACCACCGAGCCCCGGGCCACAAACTCAGATGCCCCCCCCAAAATCAAGGTAGTTTTGCAATAGGGTAATGTAAATTCACCACCATACGATTTGAACCGTTTCCTGTTGCAGCCACTATGTCTATCCACTCAAGTGAGGTACCATTTTTTTCAGGAGACCTAGGGGAACGCTGGGTGGGTGGAATTTTGTGGATCCACGCAGATTCCAGAACTTTCCACCACAGAAATGTGACGAAAATGTGTTTTTTTGGTCAAATTGTTTGGTTTGCAAGGGATTCTGGGTAACAGAACCTGGTGGGAGGCAGTCGATTCACCCCATCCTGAATTCCCCTGGCTGTCTAGTTTTCAAAAATGTATAGGTTTGCTAGGTTTCCCTAGGTGCTGGCAGAGCTACGGCGCAAAAACAAAAGGTAGTCTTTTTGTCCAAAACGTGTAGATTTCACTGGGAAATTGAGGTGCGACCATGTTGCGTTTTGCGCTGTTTCATGTCGCAGCCACTATGCCTACCCACGCAAGTGAGGTACCATTTTTTTCAGGAGACCTGGGGGAACGCTGGGTGGGTGGAAATTTGTTGATCCACGCAGATTCCAGAACTTTCCACCACAGAAATGTGAGGAAAATGTGTTTGTGTTTGTCAAATTTTTAGGTTTGCAAGGGACTCTGGGTAACAAAACCTGGGGGTAGGCAGACGAGTCACCCCATCCTGAATTCCCCTGGGTGTCTAGTTTTTCAAAAATGTATAGGTGTGCTAGGTTTCCCTAGGTGTTGGCAGAGCTACGGTGCAAAAACAAAAGGTAGTCTTTTTGTCCAAAACGTGCTAGATTTTACTGGGAAATTGAGGTGCGACCATGTTGCGTTTTGCGCTGTTTCATGTCGCAGCCACTATGCATACCCACGCAAGTGAGGTACCATTTTTTTTGGGAGACCTGGGGGAACGGAACGCTGGGTGGGTAGAAATTTGTTGTTCCACGCAGATTCCAGAACTTTCCACCACAGAAATGTGAGGAAAACGTGTTTTTTTGTCATATTTTTAGGTTTGCAAGGGATTCTGGGAAACAAAACCTGGGGGTAGGCAGACGAGTCACCCCATCCTGAATTCCCCTGGGTGTCTAGTTTTCAAAAATAAATAGGTTTGCAAGGTTTCCCTAGGTGTTGGCAGAGCTACGGCGCAAAAACAAAAGGTAGTCTTTTTGGCCAAAACGTGCTAGATTTCACTGGGAAATTGAGGTGCAGCCATGTTGCGTATTGCGCTGTTTCATGTCGCAGCCACTATGCCTACCCACGCAAGTGAGGTACCATTTTTTTCGGGAGACCTGGGGGAACACTGGGTGGGTGAAAATTTGTTGATCCACGCAGATTCCAGAACTTTCCACCACAGAAATGTGAGGAAAATGTGTTTTTTTTTGTCAAATCTTTAGGTTTGCAAGGGATTCTGGGTAACAAAACCTGGGGGTAAGCAGACGAGTCACACCATCCTGAATTCCCCTGGGTGTCTAGTTTAAAAAAATGTATAGGTTTGCTAGGTTTCCCTAGGTGCTGGCAGAGCTACGGTGCAAAAACAAAAGGTAGTCTTTTTGTCCAAAACGTGCTAGATTTCACTGGGAAATTGAGGTGCAGCCATGTTGCGTATTGCGCTGTTTCATGTCCCAGCCACTATGCCTACCCACGCAAGTGAGGTACCATTTTTTTCGGGAGACCTGGGGGCACGCTGGGTGGGTGGAAATTTGTTGATCCACACAGATTCCAGAACTTACCACCACAGAAATGTGAGGAAAATGTGTTTTTTTGGTCAAATTTTTAGGTTTGCAAGGGATTCTGGGTAACAAAACCTGGGGGTAGGCAGACGAGTCACGGCATCCTGAATTCCCCTGGGTGTCTAGTTTTCAAAAATGTATAGGTTTGCTAGGTTTCCCTAGGTGCTGGCAGAGCTACGGCGCAAAAACAAAAGGTAGTCTTTTTGTCCAAAACGTGCTAGATTTTACTGGGAAATTGAGGTGCGACCATGCTGCGTTTTGCACTGTTTCATGTCGCAGCCATATGCCTCTCCACGCAAGTGAGGTACCATTTTTTTTGGGAGACCTGGGGGCACGCTGGGTGGGTGGAAATTTGTTGATCCACACAGATTCCAGAACTACCACCACAGAAATGTGAGGAAAATGTGTTTTTTTGGTCAAATTTTTAGGTTTGCAAGGGATTCTGGGTAAAAAAACCTGGGGGTAGGCAGACAAGTCACCCCATCCTGAATTCCCCTGGGTGTTTAGTTTTCAAAAATGTATAGGTTTGCTGGGTTTCCCTAGGTGCTGGCAGAGCTACGGCGCAAAAACAAAAGGTAGTCTTTTTGCCCAAAACGTGCTGGATTTCACTGGGAAACTGAGGTGCGACCATGCTGCGTTTTGCGCTGTTTCATGTCGCAGCCACTATGCCTACCCATGCAAGTGAGGTACCATTTTTTTCGGGAGACCTGGGGGCACGCTGGGTGGGTGGAAATTTGTTGATCCACACAGATTCCAGAACTTTCCACCACAGAAATGTGAGGAAAATGTGTTTTTTTTGTCAAATTTTTAGGTTTGCAAGGGATTCTGGGTAACAAAACCTGGTGGTAGGCAGGCGAGTCACCCCATCCTGAATTCCCCTGGGTGTCTAGTTTTCAGAAATGTATAGGTTTGCTAGGTTTCCCTAGGTGCTGGCAGAGCTACGGCGCAAAAACAAAAGGTAGTCTTTTTGTCCAAAACGTGTAGATTTCACTGGGAAATTGAGGTGCGACCATGCTGCGTTTTGCACTGTTTGATGTCGCAGCCACTATGCCTACCCACGCAAGTGAGGTACCATTCTTTTTGGGAGACCTGGGGGCATGCTGGGTGGGTGGATATTTATTGATCCACACAGATTCCAGAACTTTCCACCACAGAAATGTGAGGAAAATGTGGTTTTTTTGGTCAAATTTTTTAGTTTGCAAGGGATTCTGGGTAACAAAACCTGGGGGTAGGCAGACGAGTCACCCCATCCTGAATTCCCCTGGGTGTCTAGTTTTCAAAAATGTATATATTTGCTAGGTTTCCCTAGGTGCTGGCAGAGCTACGGCGCAAAAACAAAAGGTAGTCTTTTTGTCCAAAATGTGCTAGATTTCACTGGGAAATTGAGGTGCGACCATGCTGCGTTTTGCGCTGTTTCATGTCGCAGCCACTATGCCTACCCACGCAAGTGAGGTACCGTTTTTATCGGGAGACCTGGGGGAACGATGGGTGGGTGGAAATTTGTTGATCCACGCAGATTCCAGAACTTTCCACCACAGAAATGTGAGGAAAATGTGTTTTTTTGGTCAAATTTTTAAGTTTGCAAGGGATTCTGGGTAACAAAACCTGGCGGGTAGGCAGACGAGTCACCCCATCCAGAAGTCCCCTGGGTGTCTAGTTTTCAAAAATGTATAGGTGTGCTAGGTTTCCCTAGGTGCTGGCAGATCTACGGCGCAAAAACAAAAGGTAGTCTTTTTGTCCAAAACGTGCTAGATTTCACTGGGAAATTGAGGTGCAACCATGTTGTGTTTTGCGCTGTTTCGTGTCGCAGCCACTATGCCTACCCACGCAAGTGAGGTACAGTTTTTATCGGGAGACCTGGGGGAACGATGGGTGGGTGGAAATATGTTGATCCACGCAGATTCCAGAACTTTCCACCACAGAAATGTAAGGAAAATGTGGGTTTTTTGTCAAATTCTTAGCTTTGCAAGGGATTCTGGGTAACAAAACCTGGTGATAGGCAGTCGAGTCACCCCATCCTGAATTCCCCTGGGTGTCTACTTTTCAAAAATATATAGGTTTGCTAGGTTTCCCTAGGTGCCGGCAGAGCTAGGGCTCAAAAACAAAAGGTAGTCTCTTTGTCCAAAGAGCGCAAGATTTCACTGGGAAATTGAGGTGCGACCACGTTGCATTTTGCGCCGTTTCCTGTCATAGGCACAAGGCCGACCCACACAAGTGAGGTACCGTTTTTATCGGGAGACCTGGAGGAACGCTGGGTGGGTGGAAATTTGTTGATCCACGCAGATTCCAGAACTTTCCACCACAGAAATGTGAGGAAAATGTGTTTTTTTCGTCAAAATCTTAGCTTTGCAAGGGATTCTGGGTAACAAAACCTGGTGGTAGGCAGTCGAGTCACCCCATCCTGAATTCCCCTGGGTGTCTACTTTTCAAAAATGTATAGGTTTGCTAGGTTTCACTAGGTGCCGGCAGAGCTAGGGTGCAAAAACTACAGGTAGGCACTTTGCCAAAAAAGGGTCAATTTGTAACTGCAAAATTTAGGTGTGACCACGTTGCATTTTGCGCCGTTTCCTGTCGCAGGCACAAGGCCGACCCACACAAGTGAGGTGCCGTTTTTATCGGGACACTTGGGGTAATTCAGATTTGTAAATCAACTGTTATTACCAATTGAGCTTTCATGCATTTCTCCCATTCAATGAAAGACATTGTGTAAAAAAAAAATTCTTTTTGAAAAATGATCAATAATTCTCATGCTAGTATGAGTATTCCCAATTTTGAAAATGTGCAATTATATACTGTTTCTGAACTATATAATTTGTACCCAATTCAGAAATACATAGGTGTCTTTCATACAGATTATTCCATGTATACAATTTCCAAGACAAAGTGCTCTATACCCAGTAAATGAAAAAATACCATTGCCAGTTGCTGCTCAGTTTTTGGATCTGGGTTCGTCGGGTTCCTGGTGAAACTACAAGTCCTATATATCCCCACAACCAGGAAGGTCTAACGGATGTAACGGTATATTACTTTCCAAGTGCTGTCAAAATTAGAAAAAGTTATAGGTGAAAACGTTGAGACAAAAGGCTGTTTTTTTCAACAAATGTTCAATTATTCCAATATCTAACTGTTAGTTTCTATAAAGAAACCTTCATGGATTTAGACAAATGACCCCTTTCTGAATTCAGAATTTTGTCTACTTTTCGGAAATGTAAAGCTTTCCAGGATCCATTATTGCTTTCAAACTCATTTCTACCATTAACTGGAAGGAGGTGGAAAGCTCTAACAATAGCAAAAATAGGCTATGTCCCAGAAAAATGCCAAAACTGAGTGAAAAATTTCGGTTCTCTGACAAAAGACTGTCATTCCCTAAAAGCTGAGAAAATGGAGATTTCAGCCCCACAAACCTTTTTTTGATAACATTTTCAGGGAAAAACCCAGAGGCTTTCATTTGCAGCCCGTTTTTCCCATTTTTCTGAAAAAAACAAAAAAATCACTATATTTTGGTTAATTTCTGGGACCCCTCCAAGGGAATCCACAAACCCTGGGTGCCTTTAGAATCCACATGATGTTGGAAGAAAAGGACGCAAATTTGGCATGGATACCTTATGTGGTCAAAAAGTTACAAGGGCCTAAGCATGCACTACTCCAAAACGCCAAAAAAAGCCTTAGCACAGGAGGGGAAAAGGCCTAGCAGCGAAGGGGTTAAATCCTTCCAATATTTGCAGGAGGAGTATCAGCTCCACCATAGCCAATTCTAAAAGTATCTACAATTCCAACATGCTCTAACCCCTTCTATAAGAGGAATGGCAGACTTGCCGGAGTTCAACCCTTTAGAAGGTTGGCTGTTTATGGGGGATCTGGACACTCATAAAATCCAACAAATATATCAAACCTTGATTACACACAGCCCCACCACCCTGGGGGCACTACGAACTGCCTGGGAGGGAGATATTGAAGACTTAAATGACAATGATTGGACTAAGTCCCTAGCAGAGCCCCGAAATGCAACTATCTCGTCGCGCCACCGCCTGACTCAATTTAAATACCTACATCAAGCCTACCACACTGGGAACTGCCTTTGGTGGATGGCGGTGAAATACCCTCCACGTGGCTCCGCTGTGGTGTGGAGGAGGCGACTTTCCTCCACACTGTGTTGAGTTGTACCACGCTGCAGGCTTTTTGGCGTGGGGTGACTTCTTGTCTGGACCAGGTGTTGTCCTGGCAGGTCCCCTTTGATCCTTAGTGTGCCCTCCTGCATAGTATAGAGGAGACAGGTGGGAATCGATGCAAACAACACCTTCTGTTTTTGGGGTCGGCACAGGCTAAGCGGGACATTGCCCAACATTGGAAAGCGGACTCTCCGCCCTCGATGGGTGGCTGGAAGGGGGCCATGGGCAGGGGAATGGAGATGGAAATAGCAGTCTTCCAGGCAAGGGGGTGTACCAAGAAGAATAATAAAATCCCGCAGATTATTGGGGTATAGAATTCCCTCCTGTACAGCATACCGAAACCCTTATAGAGATGGAGGTGTGGTCTAATGGGTCTTAGACACAGCAGTAGCCCTTATTTCTAATCACACAAGTGCTATGGACATTTGCATTGTAGGAGGTTCAGGGAGTAGTATTTAGTCTGTGCCTGGTTTTTGAAGTTATGTAACATTGGTATCACATCCAGAACAGATGTAATGCTGAATACATTTATATGTGCAGGCCTTTCGGGCCTTGATGTACTGCCAAATAAAACCGCGGTAAAATTGGTTATTAAAAAAACAGAAGCTTAAGAGGACTCTCTTCAGAAACAATACCATGAGTGCTGTGTTAGATACCATTGATAAGGAGAGGACAGGAATGAACCACATCGCCACCTGCTCCAAGTGAGTAGGACAAAGAGGGCAAGTTCAACTGCCCTGTTGCATTACTGGACTGGATCAACAGAGTGTGGAATCCAAGGAGCTGTTGACTAATCTGGGGAGTTTATGAATTAACTTGAAACTTGAGTGTAACGGGTGCTTCCTCGCGCATTGCTGATTGCAACAATGGCATGAAGGATGGGATACAAACCCATGCGCCTTTGATTACAACACACTACAGCACCAGGATGGAAATAGGATCAGAGCAGAGGACAAATAGCAAGAAAGTTAAGGGACGCTGACATCAGTAAGACAGGCTTGTTACTAATTGCCGCCAATGCTTTTATTCTTTTTATAAAACATTGAAGAGGCTGACTATTACTTACCCACTTCTGTAACTCACTCTGATTCCCTGCATTCTGTTGGGGTCTTTTGACCACCGCGGCTGTCCCGATTGAGCGAAAGAGTCCCTTCTTCATTTCCGGTTCTTGCTGGCTTCCATTTTGGGCAGGCGACGGTCCAGCTTTTTTACACTTCCTGTCCTGGGGGCTTCATAATCAGATGCCGGTCCAAGCATGCAGCAGAAAGCACGCAGTGGGCGTGCCGCTTTAAAGACATGCCCATCTGCGCCTGTCTGTGCTTGGCCTGCGTTCAGCGACAGCCCCCCTGCCAGTTTGGGCTCAGAATCTAGGGCTCCTATCACCTACTCTAGGTATACCTTATTATACTTGAATTCTTCACGGAAGCCCTGTACCGGTCCACAGCTAGCCCTTTATAGCTGGGAGGACAATATGGAATGTCTGGTTTGCGACTTCTCCCTTAATAATCTTCATTGTACATCCTGCGCTGCCACTAAATCAATAGAGACATCACCAAAACAAACCATAGCTAGATACAACTGCACACTTATCAACACCAGATCGCTTGTTAAGCATGCACCAGATGTTCTAGTCTGTATGTAAAACCCGAATATTGACCTAGCCTTTATCACTGAAACTTGGGCAGACAGCGCTACCAGTAGGTTTCAGGATATTCAGATATGATCGCCCACACAAAAAGGGTGGTGGCCTTGTAGTTATAATTAAAGATCATTTTAAAACTATTTTTGAAGTTCTTCCTAATATACCACTTTGTGAATCCATACATTTTAAAATTGAAATCAACAGTCACTATTCCTTTAGTGGACTTCTTGTTTATAGACCACAGAGGTCTAGATCAGATTTCACTCAATCCACTAAGTAGATGCTGCAGATTTCAGTATCTTAGGCGACTTTAATTTCCATATGGAGAATTCGCTCAATCCAGACTCAATAAATCTACTGGATCATATGGCAGGCGCAGGTCTGCCGCAAATCACTGACGTGTCCTCACAAAAAGCTGGTCATCTTTTGGATGGCATTTTCACGGATAATCAACAGTTCCACTGGGTATCCTCACTCCCTCTAACCTGGTCGGACCACAAATCTATTCTGTTCCAAGATAAATGGACTGCCTGACTTAGAAAAAATGAACCCACAAATAGGGAGTACTGCTCGGCGCCCACGGAGCGATATTGATGCTGATCAGCTGAATGCCTCCCTTGTCCAATCAACTTCTATGGTCTCTTCTAATTTGGACACAGCCGTTCGAAACTACCATCAGTGGCTGGACCTGTCGCTAACTCAGTTAACTCCAGCAAAACAATGTATTAGGCATAAGACCAATCCTTTCAAACCCTGGTTCAACAATGATCTCGGAAAAAAAGAAGGAATGTAGGAGTTCAGAATGTAAATGGAGATCTCAGCTTAAACCAGTATACAAAGAAATATATTTAACTAATCTGCAGACTTACAAAAAAAGGATTTTAATTACGAAAAAGAACTATTTTGCAACAAAAATAGAAGGAGCAATGAACTCCTCCAAAGAACTTTTCACAACAGTTAAAAAAACTTCCTGACCCTAAAAGCCCAAATATTAATCAACAATTCTGCAGTAAACTAGCACTTCACTTTCAGGATAAAGTTAAGTCTGTCTATAATTTCTTCCAAAACTTGAGCCAAATGGCTGACTTAGATTCTAAATCTCCAAAAGGAACACACAATATCAGTGTTCTGTCCCACTTTGGACCTCTGACAGTCGATCAAACGCAAAGAATACTGATAGGGATCAAATCAGGCTCTCCACAGGATCCTTGTCTGGCCAGAACAATTCACTTAGCCCCAAAGGTGATAGCCTCACACCTCAAGGCCATTTTTAATAATCTCCTTGAAGTAGGTTTGTTTCCAAAAGATTGGAAGGTGGGGTCTATTCTGCCATTATTATTAAAAAAAGGCTAACTTAGACACTGGTGACCCCAACAACGATAGGCAAATAACTCAATTACTATTCCCCGCCAAACTGGTTGAAAAAAATCATCAAGAATGAATTGACCATCTTCTTAGAAAAAACAAGAGTTTGGATTCTATACAGTTCGGTTTTCGTAGTCATCACAGCACTGAACTGGCGCTGAATACAGCCAAGGAAGAAATTAGCAAACGATAGACAGCGCAGGAAATGCGGCTCTGCTCCTTCTGGATCTATCTACCGCATTCGATACTGTCAACCATGCTCTTCCCATTGATCGCCTTGAGTCAATTGGGATCAAAGGTAACGCACTCAAGTTCCTGACTTCTTTTCTGACCAATCACATTCAAACAGTCTCAATAGGTGATTTCACCTCACCAGCTTTCTCATTCCCTTGTGGAGTTCCTCAGGGCTCATCCTTGAGTCCTACCTTGTTCAATCTTTATGTTACCTCACTTGCAGCCCTAATTAAATCATTTGGCTTTTCCCTGGTTTCATATGCAGATGACACACAGATCATTGTCTCTGTCACCAACAATATGGGCTGTACCCAGTTTCACAACTTCATGCTCCATGTTGGTAACTTCATGAGCAGCAATTGTCTGAAATTGAACTCCTCAAAAACAGAGGTTCTACTGTTTGGCAACAACCCTTCCTTTTGGTCAAACAAGTGGTGGTCCCAGGAACTAGGGAATCTGCCTACCCCCTGGGAAATAAAAAACAACCTGGGGGTAATTATTGATAAGGACTAATTAATCATATCACTTCCTTGTATTTCCTCATTTTGAAACTCTTAAGGAAAGTTTTACCTTTTATTCCACCTAGCCTGGAAAAGAGGGTAGTCACGACTCTAATCTCATCCAAAGTAGAGTATGGCAATACACTTTTTATTAACCACCAAAAACGTTTTCTACATAAGTTACAAACACTACAGAACGCCACAGCTAGGCTACTGCTAGGCATTCCAAAACATACTTCTGTTTCTCATGCACTCATTCAACTACACTGGTTCCCCATTGACAAACATATACAGTTTAAAGCACTCTGCATGCACTCTGCGTTGCCTTCCGGGCACAACATGCTGTTGGCCCAGACTATATTATACAGCATTTTCATCTATATGTTCCAACACGCTCACTGTGATCATCCACAAGTGGAAATCTAGTAATGCCCAGATTTAAGAAAGCCAACTGGGTGGGAGAGGTTTCATTTTAAGCACATCAAGATTATGGAATTCTCTTCCTGCATAACTAAAATTCAAAACAAACTTTTGAGAGTTTAGGAAAGATCTTACAAACGTGTCTTTTTTCCAAATAATTCTGTCATCTTCTGGATCTTCTCAGCCTGTCAGATTCTGCATAGCGCCTAGACATCCCCGGGTGATTGTCACGCTTTACAAATGTTATTTTCTTTTCAACTTTTTTTGCAGCCGGATCAATGGTGATCATGTGATATGCTGTATGTGCCTATATCCCAGGTAGGGTATAACATTTTTCACAAAACTAGGCCGCTAGGGAGAGGCGGGGGTGGAGTGATATTTAAAGAAAAGTGGGATTTTACTCCCTTGCACATTGGCGATGTAGAGGGTACAGAATTATTAGGTTTCACATTGAATGAGGTGAGAGGACAAATGTTGTCAGGAATAGTGTGTTTTAGGCCTCCTGGAGGACAAACTCCCCAGTATCAAGCTTTAATTGATACCTTTGTCAACATGACTTTATTACACTCAAGGATAATTATAGTAGGCAAATTCAATCTCTGGGATAATGGGAATCTTGGCCCACCACTCAGAGATTTAGTGCAAGCATGTGAGAGCCTCAATCTGCACCAATCGGTACTCCAGCCGACTCATCAAGGGGGCCACATCCTAGACTTAATATTTGCCAACCCTACGAAGGCAAAGGTAGTCGAAGTATTACCTCAATGCTGGACGGACCATTTTTTAATTCACTTAGCGATAACCTTGCCCAGTTGAAATAACAATACGAATCAGTCAGCAAACTTCCGTCAAGGAGGAGAATGGGCTAAGCTACTAAAAAATAGACGGTCGCAGCTTATTTCAGGACAGAATATATCTGTACCTAGTAAGTCGGTGGAACAAAACTACCAGATCTTCTGTGATCAAATAAACTATACTTTAGATCAGATTATTCCAATAAAAAGGCTAACAAACAGAAAGAAACCGTCAGCCCCCTGGTATAGTGAAGAACTGAAACTGATGCGAAAAAAATACAAACAGGCTGCAAGAAAATGGAGATGGTCCTACGATGAATCAGACAAAAAAGCGCTGAAATTACTACAGGCCCAATACAAGGAAGCAATTGCTAGGTCAAAAGCCGAATATTATGCCAAAACCATCCTCCAGGCACCTAACAGTACGAGAACTCTCTTTACTTTAATAAAGGACCTATCTAATCCAGCATGTGTGAGCAATAAGGTTAGAGTGACACAAAAGCTTTGTGATGATATTGCTATCTACTTTGATGAAAAGATCAATAATATTGTTGATGGTCTCAAATCAAATAATAAAAGCAGCTTGGATGCAGAAAAGGATTTATCTCCAATAGTAGTGATAAAGCAACAGGAAGAGGCAACTGACAGCAATCAACCAGCAGCGTTAGAGTGCTTTCAAATTCCCACTGAGGAAATATTTAATAAACTAGCCCTGAGTGTGTCCTCTAGTTCGCCGTTGGATCCTCTTCAGTAGAGGATATAGAAAGAATATCATTCAGAAATATTCCCTCGGTTGTGGCAGATCTGCTGCCAATCGCTGGAAAAAGGAACTGTTCCGGAAGGTTGGAAGCAGACAATGGTGACTCCGCTGCTCAAGAAACCCACACTCGACCCTCAGTGTACATCAAGCTTCAGGCTGATCTCTCTGCGGCCTTACCCAGTAAAAAATTTGGAGCGGGCAGTTAGTAAATCCCTGTCCCTTTATTTAGAAGAAAATCATTTGTTAGATGAGGCTCAATGTGCCTTTCGACCAGGGCACCGAACGGAAACGGCCCTAGTGACAGTACTTGATAACCTAAGAATGCGGGCCGACAATGGCAATCCGACTGTATTAGTATTGTTGGATATGTCGGCCGCATTTGATTCAGTGAATCATAGTATTGTGTTGAAAAGACTCGAGAACATCGGAGTGAAAGGACTGGCACTGAAATGGCTGCAGTCATATTTGACGGACAGGCAACAGGCGGTGACAATTCCACCTTTTACATTCCCAAAGACCCCTATGCGCCACGTGGTACCACAGGGATCAGCAATAAGCCAATTGTATTCAATATCTATCTGCGTCCTCTTATCCCTATTATTAAGTCCTTTGACATTGATATAGTCAACTATGCGGATGACACGCAACTGGTGTTCTCTCTAGAAGGAAGCCAGGCTGTTTCTCTGGATAAGTTCCAGGAGTGCATGCAAAACACCCCAAAATGGCTCAGAAATAACTCCCTACAATTCAACGGAGATAAAAAGGAGATAGTATATTGTTCAACGACTAAAATTGCTCTTCTCTTCCCTTCCAAAATCAGACTCATCCCTACAGATAAACCGCTAACTCCAGCTAGAACAGTTCACAATTTGGGGGGTTTGGTGGTTGATAACCTCCAATTGGAGTCACAAGTTAATAAAACAGTTGGCATCTGTTTCTCCCTGATAAGAGGATTACCACAGATCCTTCCAATTCTGCCTGCTACTACCAGCCCACAAGTAGTGAGGAGCGTAATATTGAGCAGGCTGGACTACTGCAACTCATTGTATCTGGGAGCACCTAACTCAGTGTTACTGAAGTTGCAAAGGATTCAGTTTATAGCAGCCAAAGTGGCTTTAAATAGGCAGCGTATATCCTCAACAACTCTGGCTCTGAAGGACCTTACCTGCCTACCAATCTGTCAGAGAATACAATTCAAATCCCTCTATATTGTGTTTAGAGCAGTACATGGACTGGGTCCGACATCCTTGCAGGACAAATTTACTTGGTATACTCCCAGGAGAAACCTCCGCTCACCAAGGACAAATCTGGTGACCACCACGAGATTTAAGAAGACTAGGACGGGTGGCAAAGCATTTGGTGTAGCAGCCTCACGACTCTGGAATGATCTCCCCTTAAATATCAGACAAATCCAAACTTTGCTCCCATTTAGGAAGAGTCCCAAGACATGGCTTTTCCTGAGGGAGGAGTAATACGAGTTAATCAATACTTGTGGGCAGGTCATCTATATGTACACTGACAACAGGGTAAGTCTCAGCACCAGGATACCCGTGGGGTGACAGTATGACAAGTTCAATTTACATTACATTACATATGTATTACAGTGTAATGTTGTTAATTGTAATTCTTCAGTCCGCTACATTCTGTGGTAGAATTCTTACTGACTGCTTTGTGACATACTGACCTATTGAAGTTAGCACCAGTCCTTTGTGGTGGTAGACCTGCTCCCTGTTGTGAACTCATTTATACTCATTAAACTTTTTTCTCTGCTTGTTTTGAGTGTGAATCTGTCTAAAGCTGGGTTTGATGTTGCTCCAAGGCAGGCGTTGTGTTCTCCTAGAATTACTGCAAAATGCAAATATTTTTATGTTTCCATAACTTTGACATTCTCATGTGTCTGTGTTGTTTTTTGTATAAGGGGGTGATTATGTTGTATATGTATGTATTTATGTGTTACAATTTAATGTTATTCATTGCATTGATTTAATTTGCTATGTTTTTTTGGGTCACCAAAGATGCTTTCTCTCCCGTAGAACAGTTGCAACTGCTGAAACCCAAGTTTCGTTGAGAACAACAAACTACTATGATACACTACACTATACTGTTGTATATGAATCTAGAACCCTAGTGTAATTTTCCCGATTCATGCCCATATATAGGTATACATCACCCTATCCTTATATAGGCATAGAAATCATAACCATATTTAGACTTAGCCTATGCAGTCCAAATACGGCATGGCTACTTCCACTAGTTCCGAGAATCCACAACGATTTCTTGGAAAAACCCGCCTTCAGCAGTCAGGGACTTCCCCTTGCTTGAACATTGATTTATTCAAGAACTCAAGGAGTTTTCACAGAACTGAGTCTTTGATGACGTTATTATGTCCAACCTTATGTCAATATTGGTACCTTTAAGGTATAAATGCCCACACTTGCCCAGGCAAAGACACGGTGGTTTGGAGCAGTTCGACTATCTACTTGCCCGACGCGCCCTGCTACAGCAAGTGCCGAAGGAAACCGACCCTCCAGCAGATGCACTGCGAGAGACGCTGTCTTTTCTCCTGCCGAGAAATCCAGCTCAGGTGTTT
This sequence comes from Lissotriton helveticus, assembly GCF_964261635.1. Classification (NCBI taxonomy): domain Eukaryota; kingdom Metazoa; phylum Chordata; class Amphibia; order Caudata; family Salamandridae; genus Lissotriton; species Lissotriton helveticus. The sequence goes on along the minus strand of NC_136059.1, from coordinate 2,123,119,503 downwards.
CCAGGTTACTGCGGTTTTGCGGGTTGTTGGGAAATCGAATCCTGAGAGAGAGATACAAGACCTCCTTCATTCTAAACCAAGGTACGGAGCTGATTAGACCCTTAGAGAATTCTTGGAATAGATTCTTGGCAAAGAATACTAAAACTAAGCTACACCTCACTTACTTCTTCCCTTGTACTAGACCTAGGTTAGGTACACCGGGGTAGGCGTATTTTAGAAGCACCAGTTGAGTACTTTTAGTAATTATTTATTAATGTATGTATCTTATGTTATTTTATATGGCTTATAAACCATACCATGCTTTTACAGTATTATTTTATAATACTCTTCGTACTGTACGCATTATACTTTGCAACCAGTATTACGATTGTAGCAGTTCATTTCTTATGCATGAGAAAGAAGACTGTTAAATAAATACTTTTTATTGAATACGCCCGTCTCTCTATTTCTCTGCACCTCTGGTGAAATGAAGCATGCACGATTGACTGAGTGAAATAGCTATCTATTGTTTCAGCGACTCTAGAGATACATTTCTTATTCTTGGGAAGCAAAGTTGTCATGTTTATGCGGTTGTCAGAAACTAATCCCTTCTTGTGTATTCGAGAAAGTTTCTAGTGACCTCTGAGCTAGCTGGCACTCACAATTAAGTCTAATATACTCGGTAGAGACCTAGTCGACCTCAGTCCTACGTCTAAACTACAGGATATAATATTCCAATGCGCAGAGCCTATTGGAAATATAGGAACTACACTACATGGCGCCCAATGTTTGGTAAGGCGATAATTTAACGCTAGATACTAGAGTAACTCAGTCGTGCTTTTCACACAGACCTTTTTTTCCCATAAAATACTCCAAAAGATGTCTGGAGTGGGTAAGAAGGATATATTTTCCACCAAAACTGAGTCCGATGAAAATCCTATGTATTAGTTTTTGGTTTGTTCAACGTTGAAGGATACAGTGTTCCAAAATATTGTGCACCTAATCTTTGTTTCCTTGAAACTTGTTCTGCAACACTTCCAGTCAACAAAATGCAGGATAGTGACGAAGAATTAGAAAGAGTTTCAGCAGCTGCTCAAGCAGTTTTAGATGCCAGAACTGTCCAACAAAATGACCCGGTGCTATATTGACCCCGGTAAATGTAAGGAAAAGTATAACTTACAAACTTATAAATAATGGAGTATCATCGAGAAGTGGTAAAGTAATATTTGTTATAGAGGCACATGAATATCGGCAGACAGAGGTATTCTTATCATGGGTTCAGTTTCCTGTAGCAAATGTGGGAACACATGAGTTCCACTACTACAAAGTAGAGGAACCTCCATCGGAATACGTTCCATTTGAGGACGTTGAAATTCCACTAACTCACCAAGAGCATCAGATCTGGTTTAAAGGCGCCCTACAACATCAAAATCACATTACCAGGCTCAGTCCACTAGGTAGACCAGGAGCAACATGGCCGGTACTAGCCAGCTATACAACACATCCTGACATTGAAAAAATGACAGGTCAAGAACTGTTAGCTCAGCTAAAACAGTTAATTAAAATACATAGACAATTAGTTCAATATGTCATGGGGACCTTAACAGTCCAGCCTACTGTAAGGATTCCACAACACACCCCTCACCAGGGGAACACAAACAAAATCACACCACAGACTACACAATCAGCCATTGGTAAATTACCCGCAAAACGGGAACAAATTCCGTTTTGGTTAGCTCAAAAAATTATTCAAATAGAGGCAGTATTCCCTGATAGTACACCTCATGGATTCTGACAATCTGTCTACCAATGGGGATTGCACCACACGTAGAAGACTGTGACACTTGGGGTACAGTCTTTGCTTCAATCTACACAAAAACACATGGTGCTCCGTCCATGGCGGTAATACCAGACGTTCTAAGACAGATACAAAATGAATACGGTCCAGAACCGGCCTTGAGTCTTGGTATGAGATTACTGAAAGATTTCAAACAGGTCTCGGCTATACTATTAGCCAACATCAAAGGTGAAGCAGCATCCGTGGCAATCTGCCAAAAACTAAAAGAAACAGATATAACAGAGCAACCATATGAACTTGCAAGAATTATTGATAAATCATATGAAGATCTAGGTAGAGATAGTTTCGGTGGGAAACCATTAAACCCCAACTAACAGAAAATCCTGAAAAAGTTTTTATTAAAAATAATCTCACTACTCCTAAAAAGAAGTGGGAGAACACAGACCTTTCCTAAGGAGAAGCGTTCTCAATCCAGAGGTAGGTCTCCTCAACAGGAGCCCTCTGAAAAGAGGTATAACCTCAGAAATAGGGATAATTTGAGAAAACCTGATAGATATCAAGATACTGATACACGTTCCTCTCGTACCTTTCAGACTTCCTCGCAGAAATCCGAAAGAAGAGGACGATCAGAACAGAAAGAAGAACGCACGAAGTCCAAAGACGAACAGCACGTTCCAAAAAATAAGAAAACTCAATTCACGAAGAAGAAGGTAGCAAGTGTAAAAATCAGAAATGCCGAGGATCTTGAGGACACAACTCAAGAACGGGGAGTGGGCCCAGACAATGCTAGACAGCGCAGCAGAAGTCACCATAGCTAGCAAGATCTTGAAGGATCATCTAGAGACAGTGGACCTGAATGAATGCATTCAAGTTAAAACTGCAGACACCAGGGTTAGTGTACCCCATAAGTTATATGAAGTAATGCTCCGGATGGAGGGGGACATACCTAGAAAAATAAAAGTACTCTTTTGGGAGAAGCTATCGAAGGGTTATGACATTCTTCTAGCTGAACTAGACTGGCCATCTGAAATTGTCAGGGAGTGCCCATATGGCGAAGAGATAATTATGCCAGCCTTCTCAAATCACATTCCAATTAATAAAAAATACACATATGCCAGAAAATGGGCAGTAGCTCAGGCACCAGCATTATACGAAAATCACGTAGGATGGGATGAGGACTCTCCTCATCATAAAATTCAGTTAAAAAATCAACCTACTGCACAAAGGCAGTACCCAGTTAAGCAAGAAGCTAAAAAACAAGTCAGGGAGATCTTAGATTAACTTGAATACCAAGGGGTGATTGAAACATGCACCTCATCTATGAACAATCCTTTGTTTCCTGTCTCCAAACCAGACAATACATATCATCTAGTTTTGGACTACAGACACGTAAACTCTTGTTGGAAAACTTTTGCAGTAGAAAATACACACAGTGCAGCACTGATGAATAACATTGTGCGTAAAAAATATAAAACAACATTAGAGATTTCAAATGGTTTCTTCTGTCAAAACATTGCACCAGAAAGTAGGTACTTGACCGCTTTCTCAATTATGGGGACACAGCAACAATTTTGCCGTCTCCCCCAGGGATTCAAGAATAGTCCAGGGTTATTTTCAGCAAGAGTAAGAGAGTTACTACTAACGTATGATGATGAGGCATTATTATATGTCGATGACATCTGTCTTACAGACGATGATTTGGACGTGCACTTGAAAAGAGTGAACACCATAATACTTGGGTTCGCTTCTGAAGGGTACAAATTCAATTTTAAGAAATCACGAATTGCCCACCTCAACGTCCTATTCTTAGGATACGAATTATCAAGTGAAGGCAAAAGCATGGCAGCAAACTTTCTAGAGAAATGTGCACTGCTCCAGCCTCCAAAGATGCTGAAAAGCTTACAGTCAATTCTAGGTTTCCTGAATTTTGGAAGAACTTATGTTCTAAATTACGCAGAAAGGGTTAAACCTCTGTACGAACTAATCAAACCTGATTTCAAACAAACCAATTGGACTCAAAAACACACAGAAATTTTACGTTCAGTGCAAACAGACATGTTAGAAAAAACACAGTTACAAACACGCGACAACGTGCGCAACCTTGTGATCGAATAATCCCAGGGAGATGCGGATTCACATACCTGACCTTTAATGAAGGTGAAAAGGTACCAATAGCATACAAAGCACACTTGTACACACAACCAGAAGTGAAATTTATTTCTACAGAAAAGATTCTGACAGCGGTTCAAACTGTAGTAGCAAAAGAGAGAGCTCTCGCGCAGGGTAAACACATAATGATCATTACACCTGTACCTGCCTTAGAGGCAGTGACAAAAACGAGCATTCCAAATGCAAAAGGTTTACATCCAAGATGGATACAATGGGTTAACTCTCTTGCTGCAACAGACTTTGAATACGTTTTTGACCCCTACTTGAAAACAAAAGAATTTCTACAATACGAACACGAATGTCCTCTGCCAATCGAGATTCTACCTCTAGAACATTACGGCTGTATAATCTATACGGACGGATCAGCACAGCCCGCAATTGGGGGTAAACAAGCTTATAGTGCTGCGTGCACGATTGTTAGAAGTCGCTGGCACGAAGGTAAATTCAGACCTATAGTCACTAAAACTCAATCACTCAGAGACTGTATAGCTCAGCGAGCTGAACTACAGGCTTTCAAGATACCGATCGCGAATTCCCCACACTCATAGTGTGCGATTCATATTTCTGCGTTGAATCTTACAACGAACACTTGCAGAACTGGGTTCGAAACGGTTTCAAAAATGCAAAAGGTGGCACAATTAAGCATAAAATGCTTTGGGAACAAGTAGTTCTATTACAAAAAGAACTACAAAAGACTCACGTGATTCATACACGGAGTCATCAGCGTGATGGCGTTCACGTTGCAGGTTATTCATTGGCTGAAGAAGCCGCAAAAGCAGCTGTGCAAATGGCTTCCGTAGCTACAATCAATCATCCTAAAAGAGAAATAGACAGTGAAACATTTCTAGCAGTAAAAGCCTCAATGAAAGGTAGCTATGCAGCATTACCTTTAAACTATCCACTCACGAATACATACATAATTGATGCAAACTCCGTTCCTTTTGCTCGAATCCCTGGAGTGGGGGACAGAGTACTTCCAAACAGGATCCCTGAGAGGTGCTTTGGTTCACGAAGCACATATAGAAGAGGGTCTTACACATCAAGGGATCTTAAAATCTCTAATAGAATTAGAAGAGATGTACTGGTGTACTGGTGGCAGGGAATGAGTGTCCAAGTTTAGGAATTCGGAATTAATTGTGATGTCTGTTACAGAGATCATAGCTTTGAAAACCACCAGATACCTGACTACAGTGTAGCCAGCCCAGTTCAGACACCACTATTAGACAGCATTAGACTTTCTACACGCGGACGTCACAATGGACGAATGCGGTCCCACAACTATTAGGACTAATCTTAGCAGCACATGAAGGGCTAGCCTCTGCACATGCAGGAGTTTCCGCCACAGTATCATTATTAAAACAGAGATATTGGTGGCCCCGCATGAGGAAACAAACTAGAAACTATGTTCTAGAATGTGCAATCTGCCCAAAAAAAAAGTTTCAACAGTGAAACGACCTGCACAGACGCCCCTTCTGATTTCAGATAAACCATTAGCGTGTGTTTACCTGGACCACTGTGGTCCCTTACAAAGGGATGGAAACTATAAATATATCATGGTCGCAGTGGATTCCTGCATAAGATTAATATTGGATGTGGCCCCAGCGCTCGGCTGACTCCCGAACTGTTATAAAAGATTTGCGAGTTTTTATCAGCACATACCCAATTGGCACGCTACATTCTGACCAGGGTCCTGCGTTTAGCTCTCGAGCTTACAAGGAGGCCATGACCAGCTTGGGCGTTGCATTGCGGTACTCAAGTCCATTCCAACCTGAGGGAAATGCGGTAGTGGAAAGAAAAACCGTGATATAAAGCAATCTATAACAGCTTGGGTATTAGGCTCGGGTGATGGGTGGGTCAAACATATAATAAGTGTCCAACGTAGTCTTCACAATCTGCTAAGAAATTCTCTGGGTGGAATCACTCCATATGAATTACTGTTTGGTACTAGAATGATAATCCAAGACCTCGATCGTCAAAATTCAGTGGAGGAACAAAAACCCTTTTATATCAAAGATCGTTTGGCTGTTTTACAGGACTTAAATGAAACAAGAAGAAGTCTGAGAAACACAACGCAAAAGCCAACATCCACTGAAGATAAACCACCTGTCCCAGCAAGACCTGTCTGGATTCCAAAGATTGGGGATCTAGTCAGGGAAAAGATAGCAGTAAAGATGGAATTTGGGCCTTCTTACAGAAAAGCAGTACCTGTCTTAGCAATCCACGGAACAAGATCAGTGTTACTACCGCCCCTTGCTGGTAAAAGGGAGAACAGAGTTGTATCGATCGACCTGGTCAAACCACATCATGTAGCCATTAATAAGTAGTAGGCCCAAGATGTAGCAGACGACCTAATCTTGCTACAATCCAAGAGGTTCAAACTGGAAGACTTATCACCTTTGATCAACCTGCAGTAAGAAAAGAAGGACTATGCAACAAAGCCATCGAACTTGTATCTCTTGAAACCCAAATAACAGTTTGTTAATGTTAGATCTGGGGGTCTCTAGTTAGCAATAGAATTCACCTTTGTCCAAATAGGGACCCTTACTTCTAAGTCAGGAAAAGGGGATTACACTCCTTAATAACCCCTGCTCACCCCCTTGGTTGCTTGGCACGAGCAGACAGGCAGGGGCAGTCCAAACTCCTGCAGCTTCCTTGGTTCTTCTCCTTGGCAGAAAGGTTTCTTGTTCCAGAAGTGATCTAATATCTTGGGATCAGGGTCCCAATATTTACACCCCAAAATCCTTTGTTCTCTGAAGGCAGAGAGGCCTCTGCCTAGCTCAAACCAGTTCCTGAGCACTTTGTTGACATGACTCTTCTCTTCCTTTCACTGTGCAGGCCAGAGACATGAGCCGCCCCACGGGAGGTGGAGCCAGCACAGGGGAGGGAAGATACAGCTCTGGAGCACTCTGTTGACAAGATTCCTCTTCTCCTTTCACTGTGCAGGGCAGAGACATCAGACAAGCCACAGGGGGTGGAGCCAGAATTGTAGAGGGAAGGCCCATCCCTATTCAGGTCCCAGGTGCACTCCTCCCTCCCATTTGGATGTAAATCTCTCTATTCACCACTGGGCTGTCCCAGACTGTCTCCTGGAATTTCCCCAGCCCTGTCACACACAAACTCAGATAAGGAATACACAAACCAGCAGAGGCAGGCTCAAATGGTTAGGCAAGCAAATATCTACTTTCTAAAAGTGGTATTTGCAAACACAGAATATTAAAATAAACTTTACTAAAAGATGTATTTTATTATTCTGAGTTCAGGCATACTAAATTTGAATTTCTACCATGTTCCCTGAGTCAGTTAGGTTTATAAGAATGTAAGAATCTTCACTGCCCATTCTGGCCTATGAGAACAGGTAGCCTTCAATAGTGAAACGCGAAAATGGTTGTAATTCACTATTAGAACATGCTACACACATCAGAGCATGTGCTACCTTATACTTACAATGCACCCTACCCTTGGGCCTACCATAGGGGTGTCTAATATGAAGCAAAGGGAAGGTTTAGGGACTGGCAAGTGGGTGCACTTGGCCAAGTCGACATGGCAGTGCTAGACTGCACACAGGCCTTGCAATGGCAGTCCTGAAACACACTTTACAGGCTGCTTCTGTGGGTGGCACAACCAGTGCTGCAAGCCCACCAGCAGCATTTCATTTACAAGCCTTGGGCACACATGGTGCACTGTACTAGGGGCTAACAGATACATCAAAATACCCAATCATGGAATCCAATCAGTATCAATTTAACATAGGGAGCACTTGCACTGTGGCACTGATTAGCAGTGGCACAGTGCCTAAAGCATAAATCCAGCAAAAACATATCAAAACAGAGAAGGCAATCCGTCAAAAATGGAAGGGAGACTCACACCAATAATGTCAGGTCTAACAGTCAAGAAACACCTGTCTACAATGATATAACCTCTGACTATACTAATATGACAAAGGAAGAAACATCTCTAGAGATTCCGAAAAATCCGGATGCAATCCCAACAATTGACAGAACTGCCTCTGGCTATTTTATCACCTTTGATACATTTTCTGAGGATCCCAGTGAACCTGAAAGCACCCCAACAAATAAAACTTTCAAAGAAAAAATAACAGAACTCTTTCATCAACTTGAAAAAACATATTTGGTTTCACCATGGGTTGAATTTTGGATTGTGTTAGGTGTACTTTTTCTCCTGCTCTGGCTCATTCTTGTTTTAAGTTTGGGAAAGATGATAGATGGAAAATACAGTACAATGGACACAGCAAGTAAGAACATCAACTTGCTCCTGAAACCTCACAAATCATCTCATCGTGAACGAAGAGACCTGCCATCAGTGAACATCACAGCCGTTCCTATACCTGGTGGTATAGCATGGGACACAACTGATTATGACATTTATGGCCCGGTGGAACTGTTGAAGATTCTACACCAGTTTAAGGCTTCTTTGAGTGAATTTGTCCCACCCAGCACATTTTCTGATGATTGGGACTTTGAAACTGTTAATAATATGATGACAGATTTAGAAATGCCAGCTAAATTCACGAAATATGAATACCTAGAAGGTTCATCAGATTATGAACAAATGTATTGTTTTAATCATTATGGTCACCATTATTTGCACAAATCTGCAAACCCTAGAAATGTTTTTACTTATAATCAATGGGAACATTGTCCAACACCGCCAAAAGGCAGCTCGAAAACATTTTATGAAAAGTTTCCATACTTCTCAGGGTTTAATGTCACAAATCCAGAAACTTTTTATTTCAAAAATATGAATAAGACAGGAATGAAAAACATGTTGACCAATACTAAACAAATGTATTCTGCGAACTTTTGTGCTCAGCTGTCTACATTAGGTTTTTACTTTTGGAAAGACAACATTGAGACAAAAACTGTTTGGGGCACAAAAGATTGGCAGGTACAAGGTTTAGAAGCCTTATTCAGAGCCTGCATTATCCCAGAGCAAATAATGTTTTTAAATGATACAATTCAAAAAACGTCTTGTCTTGGCTTGGCTAAGATAAAAGATTTAAACAAACCGTCCATACCTAAGCCCACAACTGATAGTAATAGCACTGCAGATGAGGAGGTAGACGTGAAACAGATTTTAACACACAACAGAACTAATCCTGATTGGAAAAAATGGTTAATCTGGCCCACAGACACGAATAACTGTCAAGATAGATTCCTGAACAAAACACAATTGTTCACAGTAACTAGGCCAGATCCAAGATACTCCCAGAGACAACATCCAGGGATAGTTACAACATACAGTGTAGGAAACCTGTGCCTTGAGTGGCTGCAGAAATCCACACTTCCAGAAATTAAACAACACTTATCTTTACTTAAAGAAGGTGTTGATTTACGAGACTTCTTACTTGGACCTCGTAAGCCACGTCAAAAATGTTTCATATACACCGGTATATATTCTGTTTACAATGAAGCATGGAAAATCACGCAAATGGAAACTGCAGAAAGAATACGAGAAATTGATCGTATTAATTTAGAGAAAGCTCTCTCTAGTGGACAATGGGTTAACAACTCTGTCCTCCAGAATTTATTCTTTGGACAGCATAGTATCATCTGCCATTGACATAATAGAGCAAGACTTGCTAATGTCACGGCCAGTCTCAAATACGTTCTATAATGTTGTTAGGCTGGACATTGCAAAATCTGCCTTCAGGCTACGTGCCATGGCGTCTAATCAACACCACTTCATTGTTTTCTGTATTCAACCTTACAGATAAAAAAAATCTCGTTGGCACAAAGAGGAGCAGACTATAATACTGTGCTGAGCATAGAAAAACTGGAAAGATTACCATTAACTGTTTCTGAGAAGCCTGTTGTGGAATGGATAATACATGGCACCATCACGATACCAGTGACGATTTTCCAGTTTCAATATTGCTTGAGACACATACCAGCAGGCATGTATGAAAGGTTGGGTAAAGAATACATTAAGCCGACCTGGAATTTACCATACACACACAAATGTTGGAGAGGGGGAAAGGAAGTATTTCTTAGTGGTAAAAATTGTAAGAACTCATTAAGCGGTACACTTTTATGTGAATGTATTAATTCACACGGAGCCTGCGGAGGTTCTTCAAATAACCTCTCTTGCCACCTGCATGGTTCAACAGCAGCAGTGATTGAGCCAATTTTCAGGCAGCTTTCCAATGGCATCTACGTTATGCTCAATGATCACAGCTGTTGTGGCATGTTGCCAGGAAAAGCGTATCTAGTTAGTGTGTCAGCCAGGGTCACCTGTTGTATGCAAGTATTGTTTCCAAAAAGCAAGACAGACAGGGAGTCGGCATTATGGCCTTCACTGAATATCTCTTCTATACGAATTGATACTTGAAGCAGAATGAAAGCCATTCTTTTGAAAAAACTGTACCACTGACCTCATCTAGAGAAACGTATGATCTGCAAGTTGCAAGGACTTCTGCAGAGATACCTGCATTATTATCAACTAACTGCCCAGTACATTTCTCAGAAATGTTAGGTCAAATCTTAAACATGTCTGATACCAGCGGCATCGCAGATGTATTTAGGACAATTTTTATTGGACTGTTAGCCCCCTTTGAAGCAGTCCTCTGCATTTTTCCAAATTTCGTGCACTCTGTGTTCGGGGCCTGCCTCTCATTTCGTAGCAGGAATTCTATTTGTGTTTCTTCTGCTCCGATATGGCAAGTCCGGTCACCAACGATACCCAGACTACCATGGAACAAGCCCTGCTAGCCATGCGGTATCGTGACAGGATTACACAGATTCTTGGCTTGGCTCGTTTAAGAGATCTGAATACCACTTGGTTCCTTTCGTTCAGATCAATCTGGCTAGATTGAATTTTACCTGTTCTACGATGCCTGCTTTGCGGAGAATGCGTGTTGGACATTTGTCTTACACTTCCATCAGTACTGCCATCGGATGTTGACGCATTACTGGGTCCGGTAACGGCTCACATATTGTGTTGCCCCCAACGGCTGCCCATCCTGATGACGGCATTCATTGAGGTCTCTTCGGCAAGTCTAACTGATGGTGAGATATGAGGAACAACTGGCACACAGGTACAATCAGATATGAACATGGCTAACGCGGCAACTGACGCTGACGGCAATGTTTCTCATCTGTGCACATTTGATCTACTTGATGAAGTAGTTCCACTTTCACCTACTGTGGTAGACGATTTATTTGCCAGCTTAGACAATTTGATGTTTTCTCCTGAAACCGAGAATAACTTTTGAACTTAGCACACAGCGTTCCATGAACTCTGAAATTCGACCTTCGCTTTTCAAAACAAAACTTCTAATTTGGGAACTCTATTTTTCTACGATTTGATTTGAACTTTTTTTGAAATTGAACTTTTTTCCTTTTGGCAAAGAGTAATCTGCTTAAAGTAGAACTATTCTTAGAGAACAAGAAATTATTTTTGAACACTTCCTAGAGACAATATTTGACCTTATCATTGAAACCAAAACAGTTTTATATATTCTGCTATGAAGTGGTCTCGACCTTTTCTTCTGTATTTAAGAGCCATTTTCATAAATGCAATTTCATGATTCATTCAGTTTGCATTACCGATATAATACTTTATACTTAGAATGACATAATTTCCTTAAATGCGTACTATATATGTAAATGTGTGATAGTTGTAAAGCGCACTGTTACTCTACCCGAGTGTCCTGGTGCTGTAGACCGCTGGGGAACCCGTCCTGGTTTTCCCTGTGAGATGGTCCCTTTCTGGGTATCTCCAGGGTGAAACCAGGCATCCCCGGCGTCTGTGGGGGGCCGTTGTAGAGATGAGGCAAGCTTAATGCCCAGAGTTGCCGAGTGTGTTCCCTGGTTAGAGTAGGCACTGAGGCGAGAATTATCGAGTCTGTTGACCCTGGTCCAAGACCCTGCTACGTCGGGAATTGAACCCTGGTCCCGGGCCGTTCTCTGCTTACAGGTCTGCCGCCTCTAACCAGTGAGCCACACCTCTCTACTCCACTATAGACATACTCATTTTTCGTTTACAGCCATTTCAAATGCATTTTTTATGTATTTTGGTTGGGATTATAAACACATGCTTTAGATATGTTTAGATGCTTATAAATTTAGTAATGTTGAACATATTAAAGTGGAGTGGGTGTTGTATGTGAATCTAGGACCCTAGTGTCATTTTCCTGATTCATGCCAATATATAGGTTTAAATCACCCGATCCTTATTTAGGCATAGAAATCATAACCATATTTAGACTTAGCCTATGCAGTCCAAATATGGCATGGCTACTTCCACTAGTTCCGAGAATCCACAACTATTTCTTGGAAAACCCGCCTTCAGCAGTCAGAGACTTCCCCTTGCTTGAACATTGATTTATCCAAGAACTCAAGGAGTTTTCACAGAACTGAGTCTTTGATGACGTTATTATGTCCAACCTTACGTCAATCTCTGCACCTTTTGAGGTATAGATATACGCCCACACTTGCCCAGGCAAAGAAACGGTGGTTTGGAGCAGTTCGACTATCTACTTGCCCGACGCACCCTGCTACAGCAAGTGCCGAAGGAAGCCGACCCATCAGCAGACGCACTGAGAGAGACGCTGTCTTTTCTCCTGCCGAGAAATCCATCTCCAGTGTTTCCAGGTTACCCTTGCGGGTTGCTGGGAAATCGAGTCCTGAGAGAGATACAAGACCTCCTTCATTCTAAACCAAGGTACGGAGCTGATTAGACCCTTAAAGAATTCTTGGAATAGATTCTTGGCAAAGAATACTAAAACTAAGCTACACCTCACTTACTTCTTCCCTTGTACTAGACCTAGGTTAGGTACACCGGGGTAGGAGTATTTTAGAAGCACCAGTTGAGTACTTTTAGTCATTATTTATTAATGTATGTGTCTTATGTTATTTTATTTGACTTGGAAACCATACCATGCTTTTACAGTATTATTTTATAATACTCTTCATACTGTACGCATTATACTTTGCAACCAGTATTACTATTGTAGCAGTTCATTTCTTATGCATGAGAAAGAAGACTGTTCAATAAATACTTTTTATTGAAAACGCCCGTCTCTCTATTTCTCTGCACTTCTGGTGAAACGAAGCATGCACGATTGACTGAGTGAAATAGCTATCTATTGTTTCCGCGACTCTAGAGATACATTTCTTATTCTTGGGAAACAAAGTTGTCATGTTTATGCGGTTGTCAGAAACTAATCCCTTCTTGTGAATTTGAGAACGTTTTTAGTGACCTCTGAGCTAGCTGGCACTCCCAATTAAGTCAAATATACTCGGTAGAGACCTAGTTGACCTCAGTCCTACGTCTAAACTACAGGATATATTATTCCAATGCGCAGAGCCTATTGGGAATATAGGGACTACACTACAATACAAGATGCTACAGTACCAGGGGGTCACTGCAGGGTTGACTGGGTGGTGATAGCATCAGAGAAAGAGGCTACCAAAAGGGAGGGGAGAGGAGGCGAGGCGATGGGAGGGGAGGCGAGGAGAGGGTAGGGTAGGGTAGGGTAGGAGAGGGGAGGGTCGGGGAGGAGGGGAGGGAAGGGGATGAGGGGAAGGATGGGAAGGGAAGGGAAGGGAAGGGAAGGGAAGGGAAGGGAAGGGAAGGGAAGGGAGGATGGATAGATGGATTGATGGACGGGCCAAAAGGAGGGAATATTTTTGTAGCACCCAATGCACCACTTCATAGTGGGTAGGCATAAAGGTAAGAAGCAACAAAAAGGACAGGATCAAACATCCCAGAGGGCAAATGGGATGGCTTGAATAAAGGGCCAATAGGTGCTCAGGAATAATTAGTACCAGGGGCTTATTGCAAGGTGAGTGGAACAGAGGGAACATAGAATACTACAGAAAGGGTTACTAGAAGAATATGACTCTAGAGCTCAGGTATCTGGCTGCAGGGTGGGTGGACCAGAAGGAAGTCTGGAGCATATACTTTTAAACACTTATCTTCCCTCCCAAATCTTGATATTTTTGTTAGCGTTTTAACTCCTCCCTCGATACAGCATCAGCGACACTCCTCCAATTCACCAGCAGACTCTCACTCTCCTTGCCACTCCTGAACCATAATATTACCCCATCTTGCCCTCCTCTTCTCTGCCTCTCTTGCCTTCTTCTCTCTCCCTTACTTTAATAACTTCTCCCTAAAAGCAACACTCTAATTTACCTTTACTTAGCTTTCCTAGCTCTTTCAGGACCAAAATACTCAGCCATCAAAACATTTAGGCGCAGGATTACTAAACTTCGGCAACGCCCAGTGTACCCACTGAGAAAGTAGAATTACTTGCTCCTGTGACTTGTACTGTGAAAATGCTAATGCTGATACATTGTATTACTGAATTGCAATGCCGTTTTTATATGAACTTAAAGAGCCCATTAATTCTAGTATATCTGCCAAGTTTCAGTTATTTCAAATTCAGTGAAGCCATTTTATTTAGTGCTGTACAATTGCACATTTTGTACTTCATATTGTAAGCCTAGCATCATTTAGATAATTGACATCATGAAGCGTGATTTTTTTCAAAAGTTGCAAAGCGAGCGCTCGTTTGTGTCTTCTGTATCTACTCTTCATGGACTTATAACATTCTTTAGTGTGAGAAGATCCTGCCTATGATCAAATTACATTTAGTAACAGTATCCATCACATACTCTCGTTTCCATTTTGTTGCATTGAGAAACAAGCTTTGGCTCAGCCAATAGGTCTCGCCTTTTGGACCTTATAAGTGTTTAGCCATGCAGCACATTCAGGGCCGGCTTTACCACTGGTGGCACCAGGTGCGACAATCTTTTTGGGCACCCCAAGACCTCTTCTTCGGCTTCCCTCATGACCACCCAGCAAAAGGGCCCCTTTTATCTCCACAGCCCCTCTCTCACATACATTTAATTTTTTTTAAAGCGCTGGTAAATGCTGACTTTGCTAATAAGAACGTATATCTACTCAAACAAACACTTTTCAGCAACATTAGGAATAGTTTATGAAAGACGGGGGAAAAACATAACGTCCTAACTCTTTTATGTAGTTTACATGCAGCTTTTTGATGACAGTTTGTAGCAGTCGCTGTTTTATATTAGGGTTGTATCTTATGAACTGCGGTAACAAAAGGACGTCTGTAACAAAAGCAGAAATCCACACAGCTATCCACATAATATACATATCTGTAATCTGCACAGGACGAGTTCTTTGCAGCAGGCATATTAACTCTCCATGCTAGTTTATGGCAATTGAAAACTGCCACTAGACAAAGCTCTGATCTCCCTCTAGCAAGAAAATTATTCACAAGAGTTACCTTGCCATTTTTATTGCTGGCACACAAGGAACTCTGCAGCAGGTGTTTTTAAATCATAAGTTATTGCTAAACACAGAAACCCTCCCCTGAGGTCAGCGTCCCCTTCCCAGGTCAGCGGCCAGTGCGCACCAGTCGCACTGCCCTAAAGCCGGCCCTGAGCATATTACCCTGGGTGCTTTGCCATCAGGGTCTGAAGAGTTATACAATTACTATACACTGGGTCATGCAGCCTGATTCATGAATACATGCTTGCCTCAGGAAACATTTAATAACATCTTCCAAGGATTTTTAACCAATGACATACTCACCACTAATGCAATGCACTCAGATTTCACATGTACCGCCAGTGCACTGCAGTCAGAGGTGTCACAGGTGCAATGGAGAGAAGGCATGTAAGGAATCAGTAGGGAGGAACACAAATCGAAGTGTGGTGTATAATTACCCAAACCCTCAAAACCACTGCAGGGGTCTGGGTGCTAGTTCATTTGCACATAATTGTAACACTGAATTTGGAGTATTTTTTTGCTCCAGGCAAGGCATTTGGAGATAACATTCATTTAGTCTCCAAACTTTGCTTGCTACTTGGGGGCTTTCTTTTGATACTCTGAAGCAATGCACCGGAGCGAGGAACCCTGCACTGCTGAATTTATGCTCCCCATCGAGCTGGAAAACAAGATGGAAACACGAATAGAAAGCGAACCAAAGCAGCTTTTGAGTATACTGGGAAAGCAAAATGCATGAACAACTTCTCACCACAGCATCGCCAATCACATGAACTATTATTTTTTTCAAGTAACGTTGCTTCTCTGTTTCCCTCAAAGAATCCTAGTTTTTAATGTTTTATTTGGTGACAGTTTGTTCTTGTGCAGTTCTGGGGAACAGCAAAGGGAAAGAGGAGCAGTACATTAAGTGAATATTTAGTGTGTGAAGGAGTTTGGTGACCACGGTTGTTTGTTGTTGGGTAGCTTTAAGTGTGCTTTCAAATGTGGAAGGCTTAAATATGCAGAGAACATTATTTGCTCCGCAAATAAATCAGGAACAGTATTGGGCAAATAACATGAATGTTACAATTCTGAGCCTGACCTTGAGAAAGTATCATATGAATTGTCCTTGATCTCACAGTACAATTCCACAACTGACGACACTAATCCAACACACATTCCACACATATCCTCTCCACTACACTTTAAAACACATGGGTAAAAGACATTGCAGACTTGCCAACTCACACAGTTCCAGCGTGTGACACACAATATTGGCTCTCATCACACTGTCACCTGGTGAGGAGGCGATACTGCATGGTGGCAGGGAAAACAGGCTGAAAATAACTGTAAATAGTGGATTTCCATCCAGCTCTTTTTCCAAGGCTTTGAACTGGCTACGTCTACCCCAAGACATGTGCACCAGCCTCAGCGTGCTTTTTTTTTATGGCGAGGCTTGGGTACAGAAGCCCTGCCAAGTATCACACATCAAGCGTGAGACTAACGCATTTTAGTGTGGTGATCCACATTACCGCACTGAAATGCAAAGTCACACATTTACAGCGCCTCCTCAGCTTTCTGGAGTGCTCTTTACTGTCCACTGTGCTCGTAGAGCGAGGAAGGTACTGGCAGCACACGGTCTGTGCTTCTTGGGACAGGCTTGGGGCTGGCTTAGCTGAGCACGTTCTGGCGTAGGCTACAATGTAACCTACTCACCCCATTAGCGCGGCATCAGCACTATCATCAGGAGAGTCCGTTTTGATTTTGCCCAATAAGAGAGCAAGAACAGACTTGTGTCAATCAGAACCTCACCTATAGGCGGGCTGTGCTAGAGCGAGGCACTGCAGGATGATCTATGGAAGAAACACATTTTTATTTATGCCTTGACCAAAAGGTGTATCGCTCGCATTTCACAACCACGCTTGATTCAATGCAGGGCAAAAAGGCCAACAAAAGTTGATTAGCTTAACCTGTTGACCGTGGCGCGAATTCCGCCACGGTGCGGGTTATTTATGGAGTGGGCGTGTTTCAGACAGCCCCGGCCTTCCTCCACACACGCCCACTGTGACGTCGGACAGCCGGGGGCCGTCCAACGCACCCAATGGGTTAAATTCAGGGCAGGACATGTTACATGCTAATTTGTTTATTGGACTGGCACAACATTAATATGTGCTTTTAACGTGAGGCAGAGGGGTAAGGATATTGGCTGTGGCTTGATTTTGTTGTGCTACTAAAGATAGCAATAAATGTATTGTTTTTGAGGCTTTTTTTTATTTCAAATATTTTTATTGAAAATAAATTTTACATATACAAAAGCATACAGTTGTCTTGCTTGGGCTGCTCTTACAACGTGTACTTTTTGGCCTAGTGGTGCCAGAGAGAGAGAAAAGAGAGAGAAGAGAGAAGGGTGAGGTGGGGGGTGGTATTTCCCGGGTCACTGCTTCAGATAGGCATCGAGGGCTTCCCACATGTCCTCTTTGGCTGTGTGGTTTGCCGCCTTGTGTTTGGCTGTAATATTGTCTGCCCCTGGAAGGAATGTTACCCAGTTGAACCAGCGTTTGAAGGTGGCTTTGATGGTGTTCTTCCAGTTTCCCAGGATGGTTTTCACTGCAGCCGTCAACAGCACGTCGACTAGATCGCGTACTTCTTTGGATTGAAGCTGTGTCTCAAGGAAGCTGGTGGCAATCCCTGCTAGACCTCGTTGTATCTGGCATCCCGTGATTGTGTCTATGAGGTTGTATACTTTGTTCCAGAATACTTTAACTTTGGGACATTCGTATATCATGTGGGCTAGATCCCCCCTTGCTTTGTGGCAGTTCCAGCAGGTGCTACTACCGCTTGCCCCCACTGTTTCTAGTTTCGCAGGTGTCCAGTGTAGTCTGTGTAGTATCCAGTATTTTGTTTGTGCCAACTGTGGTGTGATCTTGTTTTTGGACGCCGATGTCCATAATCTGGCCTCTCCTCTTCATTCAGCGGTCTCTTCCCAGAAGGCTATTGTTTTGTGATTAAGAGTTGTGGTGCGTGGCGTGATTAATTTGTAGATCTGCGCTGTTTGGTGGCCTATCTTGTTTAGATTCTGTGCATGCTGTATGATGGTGGGTTTGAGTTTGGAGAGGTTTGCCTTGGTGATGGCTGCTTTGATTCTCAGGAATTCGTAGAATTCCTTGTCTGGTAGACTGGTTATCTGTTGCAGTGCCTTGTAGGTGAGTGGGTTGTTTCCTGCTTCTAGTTGTGCCGGCGTTGTGATTCCCCTGCTGAGCCATTCCCTGCTGTCTAGCGCCTTGCCTTTGTATGTGATTTTGGTGTTGTACCATATTGACTCCCATTTGGTGCCTCTGATGCTTACTTCTAGTTCCCTGTCTACTCTTAGTAGCGCTGTTTTTGTGTTGCGTAGTATTGCGTTTTTGGGTTCTGGGTGTCTGTTTGCCATGAGCGCCATGATCGGGTCTGCACCTCCTAGAATGCTCCTTTCCAGGTCCAGCCATACTGGCATGTAGTCTGGTATGGGGGCTATCCAGTGTAGTCCCTGCTTGGCAAGGCATGCCGTTTGGAAGGCCTTGTAGTTTGTGAGGTTCAGTCCGCCCTGCTCTCTTTTAAGCCTGAGTTTCGCTAGGCTTATTCTTGGCTTTTTCCCTCCCCACAGGAACGTGTTAATGGCTTTGTCCATGTGCTTATGGAAGTCTGTGGTTAGAGTAAGTGGCAGCATGGACAGCAAGTAGTTTAGCATAGGGGTGATCATCATCTTCTGAGGCTTTTAATAGAATGGTGCGACACTTCGTTTTTTGTTGCTCACATGTGTAGTGTCCTGCTAGGACACGGTCTAGTTGTTTCCTATGTAATCCTACACTAAACACCCACCCACCACAGACGTCACTGGGTCAGGTGACGCTGTCAATAAAAGAGCCAGAGCGCACGTGCTCGTGGCCAGATCTGCTATCCCTAACTGGTGTCCCGTGTCATGCTTTACTCTACCATGTGGGCCTAAGGCCCAACACCACATTGGCGACGAGGCCGGTAGTGAAGCCACGCGTGCCACTGCCTCACATCCTGGATAAAGGGGGAGAGAGCTGCCCGCCTGCAGGGCACCCCCTGTAGCAGGGCGCAGCAGCGCCGAGAAGCCGGTGGGCACGTCGGAGCCCCGCAGCGACCGTGAGGCCCACCGCACCAGCCTTCAAAGCCGAGCCGACCGGAGCCTACCCGCGTCGGCCGCCACCATCCAGCGCCACCAGGAGGAGCGGACCGCCCAGTGCCCACCTGAGACGGCAGCGAAGCAGAGACCCCCGCCGGAGAGGTGCACCGGCCGGGCGGAGCCCACCCACCACGACCGCGACAGAGCATCAGGCCCGCCGGCCGAAAGTGACCCCCAGCGCTGGAGAAGCGAGCCGTGCAGAGCCCACCTGCATCGACCGCCACCGAGCCAGGACTGGTAGCCAAGCACTACGACCTCCGCGGAGCCCACCCGCGTGAAGGACGGACGCCAGCCAGCCGAAGGTGAGCGGAGGGGGCCGCGCAAGCCTGAAGCGACCCCCGTGACTGTAATCGTAAGCGGAGCCCACCCGCAACGCACACAGCGGTACCAATGGCGGCTGCCAGCTAGCGCCGCCAGCACCACATATAAAGCGGAGCCCACCCGCTATAAACATAAACTGTGCCCCAAACTGTGCGAGGGGTGCCCGCCATTGTCCCTGCATCAATGCAAGACTCGCGGAGCCCACCCGCGGCCTGCCTGCAGCACTCCCCGCCGCGCGGTGTGTGAAGCGCGGCAGGCGGGGAAAGTGAAAGCACTGAAGCGGAGCCTACCCGTTGCGATCCCAGACTGTGCCCGTGGTGTGCAAAGGGTAAACGCCCACAGCGTACTACCACGAAGCGGAGCCCACCCGCGGGACATGGCGCTTTGCCGCAAATAAACGTTCAACAAAGCAGCGCCGGCGGAGCCCACCCGCGGCCTGCCTGGATCACCCCTCGCCCCGCGCAGCGTTTGAAAAGGAGCTGCCGCGGGCGAGGAGAGAAAAGCCAAAGACTCAGTGCCGCCGGATCAAGCGGAGCTCACCCGCGGTACAAGCTGCCCCATCCGTTCAGACATAGCCCCCAGCCAGAGAGCTGCCGAACTTTACTGCGGGATTACTGCAGGGCAGGGAGGCTGTCGGTTCAATGCCCGCTGCAGGTGAAACCCCCCAGCCAAATGGCAGACTGCATGACCCCGAGGGAAATGGGAAGAGACTGCCCGCAGCGATCAGAGTCACCCCCCTCGCCCAAAGCCGGTGAACACTTTGACTGCTGCGAGGGGCCGGAGAAAGTAACCGGGACACTCACCATGAGTAAGGAAGCAGCCCTCTGGTGCCAGTCTGGTCTCTCAACACCCCAGCACGGCGATTGCAGCATGAGGCAGGGCAGAAGCCGTTCTCCACGGGTCCCAGCAAGCTGCGAGACACCGAGGAAAGCATAGATCACTGCCACCCAGTGGCCAAAAGCGAAAGTGCACCTGCGTCAGGAGAAATAAAACAAGCCTTGAGCCGACCACCTACAGACTGCAACCTAGAACAGGCCCGCAGCAACACAGTGCCCGCAGAGTGCAGCTCCATAAGCCGAAGGACCCCCGGCGAGACAGAAACAAGCATTGGTCAAAGCAAGTGCCATGTCAACAAGTGGCGCAAAACCACATCCACGTCTGTCAGTGGTGCTGCCGCCACCCCCGAAATCGGAAGGAACTCCACACAACACCACAGCACTGCGCAGCAACACGCAAGGAGTGGAGGAACTCCACGCACCCGATAGCACCGGCGCAAGCCTGCAACTACACAATGTGAGACTGAACTAACCGTGTGCAGGAACACTGCCATGCCCAAAGGACGCCACGTCAATACGCAACCTCCTGAAGACAAAAGGGAGACCGCGCAGAAACAAGCCAGCAACGCAGCATCACGCCACGAGGCGCAGGAACGCGCCAGAAACACAAAACTGGTGCAGACCAAAGGACTCCTGGGGGCCCAGTGCAATCAGTGAATCTGCAAGCCACCTACTTACTGGGTCGGACCCCCACACTACAGAGTCACACGTCCCAGTGCCGGCATTTCCAATCAGCGGAGCCCTGCAGATCCTGGAAGACTGCCGAGGAGCCCCCCCCTGCTATCTGGTGGCCATCCAGCACCATCACACCTACACACACCAAAGAAACAAGCATTGCACAAACCCACGATGGGTCAGTAGCAACAAGGGGCAACGGACTGAGTAACGCCCCAAGGAACCAAGCAGCAAGTAAATGCGCAACGCAACCACAACTAGAATCTACTACCACGCAGCAAGTGAGTGCGCAACCACGCAGAAGACACCCACACACACCAGCAAAGGGTCTGCAGATGCCACTTCCAGCGCGACGTGGAAAAGAGCCACGAACGCCTCACTAAGCCTCCAAGCACTGACAGAACGTCTGGAGGAAACGACTGCCAAGCACTGGAAGAACGTCCAGGGAAAACGAGTGCCGAGATCAAACGACGGAGAGAGCAGCGACGCCTTGTGGCCACAGGTGTTCACCGCAGCATCAACCACTCCCGCCAACGGTCCAAAACAGCAAGTCCCTGACACCAGCCAAAGCAGCAAGTACCCAACGACTCGCAACAAGCGTCCAAGAATTCTACACCCGCACGACAGGACTGCGCAGCACTGCGCCGGAACGTGCCAGGAATCATGAGCGCCAAAGTGACGCTGCACAGCGACACACCAACGCCACAGGACCGCACACAAAGGTCCCCAACAGAGACAGCAACGTCTCGCAGCAACCGGAGCGCCATCGTCAGCACGCATGGCAGCATGCACCAGAGTTGCACCAGGAGCGGGGACGCAACCCTCCTCCGCGCAGACAAAGCGCGCCAACGCCAAAACACCGTGACGGTGAATAGCGACCACAAAGAAAATAGCACAGCATGGCAACTCATGCCCAAGATGAAAACCGACCACCCAGTCTGGTCACCAAGGAAAGAAAAGCAACAACAGAGAAGATACGACGACAGGTCTAGTCACCAAGCCAAGTGAAGACAGTGTCCTACCACATGGACAAGACCACGGAGACGACATGTAGAGGGCCCGCTACATGGAGAACCCTGGTTAGCATGAGAAAGCAAGAAAGAAGACCGGACCGCGTCGAGGAAGAGAACGAAGAGGAAGAACGGAGTAACACAACATCACTCCACAGAGGAGGAGAGAGAACTACAGTACACAGGTACATCGGTGCTGTCCAAGGAGCATCGTAACAATCAGCACACAGGAACATCGGTGCTGTCCAAGGAACGTCGCAACATCCGTGTGGATCCCAGTAATCCCTACAACCTGCATTCGAAGAGACCAACCATTGATGAACTGCATGGGTGCCCCGTGAACCTGAAGCTTACCGAAGCAGAGCATACCCGAGCACTAGACAATCCACCCTTGTGGACTACACAAGACTCGACTGTGGCCATGTCCGAAGTTCGGCAGCGACCCGTACAGCCCACGCGATCAAGTGGCGGTCCAGGGGACAAGGGCCTCGGCCGCATATCCTGTGAGAGAGGAATCCGGATGGGAGAGGTGCAGCAGCGGCAGCTCCACGACAGGCAACAGGAAGCATGGAGGCCCCAGGTAATCACCTGGCACCGAGAAACGGTCTGTTGAAGACACTGAACCCATGTCCTAACGGCAAGACCATCCTGGCGGATGACATCAACACCCCCGAGGACATCATGAGAGACTTGGCGGTGAGTCCGTTGGCAGTTCGGCAGCGACGCCTTTGCGCGGCTCATGCGAAGCCCGCACGGCCCACCCGGTCCCGTCGTGTCCGGCAAGAGGGTCCTCCCAGCGTCTCTAGTGAGAGAAGAGTCCAAGCAGGAGAGGCCAGTCTTCAAGGCTCCCGTGAGAGAGGAGTCCAGCAAGAAAGGCAAGTCGGAAGTTACCTGGCCGGACGGAGATGTGAAGGCATCAAGATCAGCAAATCCAAAGAAAGACCTCTCGTGCCATAATCGTCTCCTACAACCAACAAGCGTGGTCATCCACTGGACTAGGAACACCGGCGAGACCCCTCAAGGGTCACACCCTTTCTGCTCCCAAAGTGAGAACACTGTACATAAGCGTCAACACAGCAAGACAAGGATGATCTGAAGTACACCGCCGAGGTGAAGCTCATCTGACTGACTTTGTAGTCCTGGAACTTTCAACATTCTCCCAGCTGATCGCCTGAAGAAGATCTGTTGAGGCTATCAACTGTTATTGTTCTGTTTTCTTACAGGTTGGACATTCGCTTTTCCTTTCATTAAAGTTGGGGAGGAATGTAGTGTCCTGCTACGACACGGTCTAGTTGTTTCCTATGTAATCCTACACTAAACACCCACCCACCACAGACGTCACTGGGTCAGGTGACGCTGTCAATAAAAGAGCCAGAGCGCACGTGCTCGTGGCCAGATCTGCTATCCCTAACTGGTGTCCCGTGTCATGCTTTACTCTACCATGTGGGCCTAAGGCCCAACACCACAACATGGGTGTAATTTCTGATATTTATGTTTCCCTCGTCTTCATTGCTTGATTTTTGCTCTAGAGAAAGTGTCACTCATAGTCAATCAATGTCACTCATAGTTACACTGAAATTATGAAAATCTCACACATAAGCAATCTAAAACCTTGGCAGCCATGGACCGCTTGGGGCAAAAATGCCTCTTATATACTTCTGGCCAGAGGCCCCGCCCCTTCCAATAGCTCTAACTCGCACACACGCTAGACGTATTGCATTGCAAATGGTAGTTTTACTTGTTAGGCTTGTGTCGTGCTGGTCCTCACAGTACATCTCACAGAGCTGTAAACTGGGCGCATATAGTGAAAGGCTGGTCAGATTCGAAGCGGAACCAATCACAGTGTCAGAGAGAGGAGGAGTCTCAGCTACTAAACATCATATGTAGCCTTTCAGTCAATGCTTATTCATCGAGAAACCGAACGAGGACGATAGCCGTTTTAAAGTCCTCAACTCGGACTACCAACCCGAAAATGCGTTGCTCAGAAGGCGTGGTGTCTCGAAAAGGGGCTCTGACCTTCCTATCCTATTTGAAGATACAAAATACTCAGTAAAATAGCACATACTGGAAACCATATTTGTATGCACTTATTTTGGCCTCTCTAGGCCACCATGCAAATGCTCACGTTGCGTGCTCAGTGTTGCCGTGGCAACGGTCTCCCAGGAGATGTTGGAAGCCGAGGCGGGTATGTCTGTGTCAGAGACGGCTGAACAAGGATCCCTTGCCGGGGCAAGAAGTACTGCACCTGGATCCGGCCATGTCTTGCTCTTCCAGCTACCCTCAACCACCGCGCAGGACAGGTCTGCCCCGTGAAGTGCTGCGCTGGCTGCAGAGCCTGGACCTGACCTTCCCAGTCAAGAACGTTCGCAGGTAAATTAACCGGTGCAAGTAACACCAAGTGCTCCCTAGACCACCAGAATAAATTCAGTAGTATTCACACAGCGCCGAAGTAGGCTTCAGGCAAGGCAACACCTTTTTAGATGAACTATTTGCATAGTAAAAGGAATGCATTTACATTGTACTTTTATTGTTTTAGTTATGTATCACTTTGTCAAAATGCAGTCAGAAGAACTCTGGATTATTTTGTATGCTCCCTGGCATCCTAAAGTGAAACCTTGTTCTACTACTATTGCCACGAATTCAGATGAAGCGGTCATTCAGTCAGTCGCTTAAGTTTTGCTTTGACCAACTTCACTTTTATTTTATGTTTGATAAGAGAACGGGCTCTGTATTCCCGAGGCACGGTAGGTCCACTTTATACTGTCCAGTTGTTTGAATTACGCAGCTATAAAAGGTGCAAACTGTGCAGCATACTTTTCCATTAACGAGAATGTGTTGGCATTATAGGGCAACTAATAATTTTGACATTTTAATTCAAACTATTAAGTATGGATGCTACTGCTATATGCAATACAAAGATTGCCTCGGAAAGAACACAATATACGTTCTGCAAGTTCAGTTCAAAGCTGTGCGCAGGTGAGCTTGTATGTGTTAGGAATGCTAATTGTAAACATTGTAAAATACTGCATAAGTTCTGTCGTGCGTGGAGGCTTCAGAACTCCATTCCTCTATTACTGCCCTTTCTACCATCAAGAGTAAAATAGCTTGTGTAAAATATATACAATGGCCCTCTAAACAGAAAACAACCTTAAAAATAAATATTATTTATAATAAACGGTGCACCAGTTTTATTTTACCCATCCAGTGATGCTTGCCTTCAGTTTTGGGTTTACTTTGTGTTCATACAGGTTGTGAGGAATTTGATTATTTAGAGTGGGTGAACCCTCGTGTCACAAAATTAACCCAAACTCAAGCCCCTGGTATCCATGGCACAGAGCAGACAACCTTAACTTAAAACAGTGAGTGAAGTATTTATGCATTACCTAAACAATAATAAAGTCAAAATGCAAAACAATAAAAGTTCCAAACTCAAGTAGAAAAATAGATTAAAAGATAATATGCAAACTGATAAAAATATAATAAGGGGAACCGTAAATAGGAATTTTTAAAGTTTTAACTAGAAATAGCAGCAAGAAAAAGTTAAGCTCCACTGATAGTTAATGGTCGTGGTAGACAGAGACCAAGTTGCTATTTCAAGGCGACCGCAATGGAGCCCGGGACAGATACACAAGGTGGATTGGTCCCGGTGAAAGTCTGGAAGTCAGAAAGTTCAAATGAGTTTCTAAGTCACACAAGTCTGGAGTAATAATTTTAAAAAGTTTCCCAAACTTTCTTCTCGCCCCAAACAACCGCAGGTGCAACCATTTAAACACCTCACAACCTCAAGGGAGCGAATTTTAGACTTGCAGGATGTTAGACAGAGGCCAACATCACTGTCCAATACAGATCCATTTGCCACTGGTTGGCTGGGTCCCTTCAGGAAAAGCCCCCTTTCAATTTGTTGCCCCCTAGCCATACAGGAGTTTTGCCATCTGACCATGGAGTCCACTCTTAGTCTTGGGTACATGTGTGTAGGAAAGTAGGATCTGCTTTCATGCCACCCTACTGTTTGCTTGTGTCATTATGTTTTTCTGACTAGTCTGAGTGGGACCCTGCTAATTTGGACTCCAGTCTATGGGCTTCTTCCCTAAATTGGACACAAATAAATGAATAAATCTGTATTTGTAAAGCACAAACTACTCACCCTTAAGTGTCCCAAGGCGCTGGAGGCTGTTGTGGAAATTAAGTGAGCTATTGCCCAGAGTCACACAGTGCTGAGCTGAGCTGCCGCCAGAGCCGAGGATCGAACTGTAAGCCCTGTGCTCCGAAGTCAGCTGCCCTGGCCACTGCACCACACCTCTCCACATGGTGAGTACTTAAGTACACTCCAGATTGGCTACTGGTGTACCCTGATAAGTCCCTACTACATGGTACTAGGTACCCAGGGAATAGGTACACCAGAGGTCTCCCATGGGCTGAAGCATGTATTATGCCACCCATGAGAGACCACTCAAATTGTGACTACAGGCCTGCCATTGCAGCCTGTGTAAGCTGGTGCTACCACTGCTTACGACAGATTTAAGTTTTCTTATATCTGAGGTCACCACTCTTAAAACCTGTGTCACCCCTAAGGCAGGCCTTTCAGTCCTGAAGGCAGGGTGCTTGGTTCTAAGCGTGAGGGTGCCCCTGCATGTGCAGGGCACCCCTACAACCTTCAGAGTCCATTCTCCTGGGTTGTAAGTGTATGAGCCATTACGACTTATAGAGTGGCCATGCGTCATTACGCAACGACCATATCTAAACTGGCTGTAACATACCCTGTCATGTTTGGTATGGTGTGGGAGGTATGATTCCATGCACTGTAAAGCTCCTCCCGGAGGCCCGTCAGTGCTCCCTGTACCAGTCTTCTAGAACCAGACAGCAAGCTAGTGCTGCCGCCGACCAGAGGCACGATTCTGCCCTCCTGCTGCTGAGCCAAGCTCAAGCAGGGGAAGGCAGAACAATAGGTATCCTGTCACAGGGAGGTGTGACTTCCTCCTAGACAGGGTTTAGTGTATTGGGAATGGTGGGCAGGGCCGTTTCTACCATTAGGTAAGACTAGGTAGCTGCCTAGGGCCGCAAAAGGGGGAGGGCGGCAAAAACATGAGTCAGAAAACTGTAAATGGTGAGCATAAGGTTAATCTTGAATGCGTTGAATTGAAGGCTTAAAATATTTCTTTTGCTTTTCAGTTTCGGGAAATACAGCCGAACTACACAAGGAAAGTAGATTGAAATAACCAATTACTATGCAGCATAGTTTAGGCTAATCCCGACCCTCGGAGCAATAAAACACAGGCAGCTGGAACATCGGTCAATAGGAAAGTATGGTGCACCATCAAGTGCACTCTGTCTTCCTGACAGGCCTCTGCTCAACAAATTGCTGTATTAGAAACAATGAAATCGCAGTATGGTCCAGCAAAATGGGCGGCTTGGTGCCTTTATAAAACAGCGTTTTCCTTTCAAGTATGCTATAATTTCCTTATAGTAGTGGTTATCAGCGTTAACGGTGCTTTAAATTGGATCCTACCTCATGGCACTTAATGTATATATAAGTGCATGCGGGAGGCTCACACCTAATTACATCAATTACCCTTGTGTCAACATGTATTACTGTTTGTGATTATATGTTTTGATGAAAACGTGCTCTTCTCACAGTTGCTTTAAGGTCTCAGTCTCCTGCTCACCTTGCCCCACCATGCTTCCAAAGTGCCCTGTTGAATTAAACCCCCTTCCTAGTCACAATCTAATGGAGGCAGGGTATGTTCCAAATGGTGCCTTTAGAGTGACGCAGAAAGGGAACTTTGTTAAAAGTTTGGAGAGAGCGTTTTTACTAGCTTCATTCTTTCTGTCATATGATATGCTTTCAACAACTCTTCTCTTTCCCCTCAGGCCACTTGACATCTGTGTTTGGTATGTGTTCCCTAAAATCTGTATCTTGTACTTCTTCTATCCTCAATAACACAAAGGTGAATTTATCTGTATGGTGGGGTAATGGAACTAAACTAACGTGTTATCTTTATGTCCCTAGCCCTCATTTCATTCATTACTATTGAGGTGAATCCCACCTTGAGGCTGGAAAATCTAGAAGCATGGTAAAAAAGCAAGGTGCACCCATCCAACAGACATACATTTACAGGCATTACCAGCATCCTCTTGTTTTTACACCCTGCTTGTCTGAGATGGGGTGTTTATAAACTATGAGCTTCTCAACAAGCTCCGTCATGTAGTTCTATATCCCTATATAGGTTCTGCATATTTGGATAACCTACACTATAGCTTTGGTGTCAGACTGATTCTGTACACCCCTATCGGGTATGCTAAACGATTTACCTTTTACCAGCTAGCTCACAGTGCCACTAGAAACTTCTTCGAACAAAGAGGGAATAGTTTCTGGCAACTATCGAACATGAACAACCCTGATCCCTCAGAATCATGAAACAATGTACTACTTTTCGCTCAGTCACTCGTGCTCACTTATTTGGTTCTATGAGAGTTACACAGAAGAAACAGTTGAGCATGTTACAAAAACTTTTTATTGCATAGGTGTTCTTCTAGTGTAAATGATATGCGCTTTAACAACCATTAAACAGTAACAGAGATATATGATTAGCAGCACTACAAGAATGAAGAAATAGTAAAGCTCTATCATTGTGCAATAATCTTGAATACATACATAGATATAAAACACATGATAAAAATGCGTACTCCTAGGATGTGTCCCTAACTAGATGTACCTAAAATGTACCTAACATCTATGTAGATGTTGTGTAGGTATTTTGACAAGAGTCCCTCTAGGTTCTAGTCAACCCAGTTACCTTAAGAACGAGAGAATGTGGGACCCCGTCCTCGAGTTGGACACCCTGCAATGAATGTTTAGACCACTGCTAGCTGGAGATTCGGCATGCAGGAATAACAGCGTCTCTGGTCAGTGTGCCAGCCGGAAGTCACGGTCTCCTCTAACTTATTTGGGCATGATGTGGTATATTTCTACCCCAAGAGTGTCCAATGTTTCTATGTGTGGTTAGTGCTGACATTTTGTCGGACGGAGGAATACGTAAGAGATGGACCTTGTGCATAGATAATGGTTCATACATAATTTCTGAGCCCTGTTGGAGATTTATGCTGAAGGCCTGTGTTAGGGAAAACCCCTCCTTCTGTATCCTGGGCTGAAGCTAGATATGGTTAATTTCTAAGAGCTTGTTATTGCTTAGTGTAGTGGGCTATTGTAGGTAAAGGAGCTACCTATATTAGGGTTGTATGATTCATGTATATATTAGGATAGCTTGAGTCATGCCTATATAAGGGCAATGTGATTGATGTCTATATTAGGGCAAGTTACGATTATGCCTATATTAGGACACCTATATGACATATATAACAGCTCGGATCTCTAATATTGAGACCATTGGTTCCCTGTTGCTGGACTGATGGGGTTGTGTTCGCAGCCTTTAGGAGCTGCAAGCGGATGAATGTTGATGGGAGGCTTGCCTTGCCAGGAGCTGGGGAAGTTGTACCAGTCTGTCATTGTTGATGGGATGTTTCCAATGTGGCTGTTCTCCTTCTGTGGCCAGTCGCAACTCTGAACTCTCCAGTGACTTCTGTGCCTCCACATGCTTCTTGGAGCTCCTCAAGGTGCTGTAGCAGTATTGGCTGCCTTGCAGGATCATGGCCATTGGTCATGCGTGTGCATGGCAGCTGACGTTCTAGGGCTGCCTGTACGCCTGCCTACTGTTTAGGCAGCATCATTTTCTGTATACTGGCTTGGGACCGCAGTGGTGACTCTGTGTGTTGTGGATTTCTCTGCTTTGTTACTTGCAGGATTGGTTGCTTTGCATGTGTTTTTTCTAAAGTCTACAATGGGATAATGGTATTTTTCATTAGTGATAATTGGATGAGTGTGAATGATGTAGAGGTAATGTGTTAAGGTAATCATCTTTATCCTTAGACCTCCTTGTCCTCATCTTAATCATAACATCACTCCTGCCCTCCGCTTGGATTGCCTGGCCTTCATTAGAGTTAGGTATGTAAGGAAAATGCTGGGAATGGCTACCTATTTTTTTGCTCTGAATGGTGGATCTGGCTTGCATTTTCAACATGCTTCTGGATTTTCCCGTCTCAAGTTGGGACTCACCTCTCAAGTAATAACTGGGGCAAGGAGGACTAAAATTAATCGAGATTATCAGTAAACAATTCATACTCACTCACAAACTAACCTATCCTCTCAATCATTACCTCATGTGCTTATATACAGGACATCAGAAATATTGTTTTAAAAATCTTTGACAGTGGGGTAAATGATACAAATAATTCTTGAACACATTGACTTGTTATGTTATATTATGTGAATGTGTGATGAATTGAACACTGTAGTGCCTGAGAAGATATCCAATTAACAACATATTCTCTTGTTTAAGGGTTATCTGTTAAATACCTTTAGGTAGAACACTGGTTGAACCTTCATAATTCCAACACGTGTTTGGAGGAGGTGGTAGTAAAAGGGAGGGGGCGGCATTTTTCAACTCTCGCCTAGGGTGGCAAACACCTAGAATTGGCCCTGATGGTGGGGGCGCTTGTCAGCACTCCTAAGACTGCTTGAAGGGCACATTTGTTGCCCCCCTTGCATACTCTAGTTCAAACCAGTTCAGGGAGCCATTGGCTCCCGCTTAGGTGGGAAACTGTAGAAAGGACATGGGAGTATCCTCCCCACTGTCCAGCCCCTCCTCTTGGAGAGACCCGTGAATCGTCCCAACCCTTTCCCAAGGGCACTTAATGGCTTACGTGCGGGTGGGTCCCTAGATTCGTTGTGGGACAAGATTCAGATCGCTTACCACTTCAACTTTGACCAACTGGACACTTTGGTCTTCGCTGGACTTCGCTTTGGGAACTGAGACTGCAACTGGGAAGATTTCTGCTGCTCCTGGTCTTGTCATCCTGCTGGTCTTCTAAAACTTCTGTGCTCCATACAGGTTCCTCACCAGGCCTGTGGACATCCAGGACACCTGAAGGAATCTCCCTTGGAGCGAAGGAGTCACCCCTCTGCATCTGCAGGCACCGCAACAGAGCTGACCAGTCTTGTTGACTCTCTCCCCCAGAGATCTTCGGGCACCAAGGAGCTCCAACCTCAAGCAACTTCTGTCAAGATCCTCGCCCTCACCATTGCCTCTGCACCGTAGGCCTTCTTCGTTGGTGAGCTGTGTCTTCGGCCTGTGGGTCCTGCTCAGGGTTTTCTTTGGCTCCAGTGGGCTCCCCTGCTTGCTCGGGGTTTTCTCTGACCTACGTGCTTGTGGTGAGTCAATTGGACCTTGCTGGTCCCGACACTGCACCTTTTGCGTCGACTACATTGTTTGCCGCTGCCAAGGCTTGCTGGTGCCTCTGCCAGACACTGAACCTTTGGCTCTAGACATCTGACTTGGGACAGCTCGTGAACTTCTCCTGTATCTCCGACATCGGTGGGCATGTGTATTCCGTACCTCCTGGTCACTCCTGAGTGGCATAGACTCTGTCCCCTCTGCTTGCAGGTACCTCTCATCCTGAATCCATCGGACTCCTTTGTCTTCTTCTCCAGCGGCATCTTTCCTGAAGTCCTCCATTCTGGTTTATGGCGGTTTCCGGCGTCACTTGACACCTATGCACTGGCTTCCCTGGTGTAGCTATTCTGGGTCCTGGAGTATCCACGGGTGGGGTGGCTCTCCAACCTTCCATCTTCTTCAGGGTTTCTTCAGGGTCTGCTG
Organism: Lissotriton helveticus; assembly: GCF_964261635.1. Lineage (NCBI taxonomy): Eukaryota > Metazoa > Chordata > Amphibia > Caudata > Salamandridae > Lissotriton > Lissotriton helveticus. Next base: position 2,123,087,560 of record NC_136059.1, on the reverse strand, counting down.
GGAAGGGGCCTTCTTCTTTAAAATTGCAACCACAACTTACCTATTGACTAACATTGAGCATGTGGTTGTGTTCCCACTGTGCACACGACCTCCGTGGGGTTCCTAGATACTCACCTAGGGTGGTTCCTTGGCTCCCTGGCTCTTCTACGTCTTCTGGGTCAATTCTTGACTTCATTCGTTCTTCGCATTCCACTATTTTAGTATAAGGTTTGGTCTCCCCCTGGAGACCACTGTGTATTTGTGCTACTTGCGTGTTCTATTTCCTAAGTATTGTGTTTATATCTCCGGGTAGGAGATAATACAATATGTCAGTGTTTGTAAAAAAAAACATATTTTTATAACTACACTGTGTGATTCTTTTTCACTTAACCTATACCATGAGATTAAGTACTGATAAAAAAGCTGCTTTACACTTCTTCTGGACTAAGCCTGAAGGCTGCTCTCCACAGCTACTACTTAGCTTTCTAAGGTTGTCTAAGACCACTAAAATCGACATAAGGGTTGTCTGGATTAGTGCAGGGTGCTACAATTACATAAGTGAGCACCATATACTGAGCCAGCCTCTAACAATGAGGGAGCAGGTCCAGTCTGTCAGAGCGCCTCTCAGGTCACAGACAGCAGGTACTGTCCTCTTCTGATCTTCCACTGCTCCAGAAATTGTTCTGAAGTGGCTGCCTGAAACTAGCTAGTGGATGGTGGTGACTCCTGGGCACTCCCTAACCAGTTGGGTAAATGTTCCAGAGGCCACCGTTTTTCTTTGCCTTTTTTGCAAACAGGCCCAAAATGTTACATGTCATGGTATTTGCAAAAAGAACAATTGATGGACAGAATGCAGAACAATGTCTTACATTCACCCCAGTACAGAGATATGGGCCTAAATCCATCGTTTGTTTGCTCACCATGCCATCCCAGTTTGGACCCAGCCATAGGCAAATCAGTCTTGACCCTGCGCCCAATGGGAACAGTCCAACCCGAACTGCCAGGCCAGGTCCTCCCTATAGTGGATTGCATAATAAGTGATGCAGTTCGTAAATGGCATTTAACTTCCAGGCCCTGGGTGAACATCCTATATCTTATACTAGGGACCTACAGGCAAGTTAAATGTGCCAGTTAGGGGTAAGCCAATTTAACCATGTATAAAGAAGTAGCAGAGGCACTGTATTCCTGGTAGGCACGGGTAAAACATTTTAAAGCCAGAAAAAATATAGGGCCCAGCAAAAGGTGAAACATCCAGGGAGACCATGCAGAAAAACTGGATTTCCTTCATGGTCAACCTCTGGAAATGCCACACACTGTCAAGGAAGTAGTTTTGAGAAAAGGGGAGTGTGTGCTCCTTGAAAGGTCAGAAGTGTACTTTTTTGGATAAACATCCGTTCTTTCAAATTTCCATATGGAGGACAGGACTACTTTAAATTGCAGTGTGACATCTTTATTAATTTGTTGTGAAACATGGACAGCCGACACGTGTTTCGACCCCTATTGGCGAGTTGCGCCGGGGCTTTCTCAAGGCTATTTATACAAGTGCAGCGTATAATGCAGTTGTTTTCATATTTTCAAATATCCAAAGACAGAGTTTCAATACTCGCAGGACAACATTCTTCTGTAAGTTCTAATAAAAGATACAGATTTTTTATAGCCTGATGTTTACCACTATAACAATTTAAGCAGTGCATGCAATTTTGTACAAAAGCATATTTAAAAGACATGCATATAGTGAGAGAATAAATAAGGTACAGGTAAAACAAAGATTCACGTATTTAAACCTGTGTCTTTTCAAGATAACGCATGCAACTTAACATATTGTGTAACTGCATGGCATTTGATTGCTATTGGATGGAAGGAGAGGTTATCCGCAAAATACACGTGTATCGTTTTTGCTCCGGGTGCGGTATGACCAGGCGTGTATGAGGTATACAAATAGTCCAAAATGTCTATCATCGGATATAGTATATCCGATTTGCATTAATGGTTTAAAATGTTTTTATAAAAAGTTTCACATGGATCTTTTTATTCGAAGTTGATTGTTTTTAAAAAAAGCCTAAATTTAGGCGGAGAACAAGGTTCAACCGAGAATCAGGAAAAAGACCCAAGACTGTTGGCGGAACGCGTATGTTGTCAAGTGCGTGCCCGTTTTATGCCAATAAATATAGAGAGTCACGGGGCACCCACATCGTTTTAGGCGACTATGTAGTCAAAGGGGTGTTTGTTAGTTGGGAAAAGCTGGAGTCATTGCAGAGTCGCATAAGCATACGGAATAAATTAATAATAAAGCGACTGTTCACAAAATCAACTAACAGACGGTCCCACAATGGGCATTTTACTTACAGCAGAAGGTTTAAGGGTGAAGGGGGCAGTTCGGTCCCTGCTCGCAGCTCTCAGCATTCGATACGTACATGGGTTAAATCCCGTTTTGCCCGTTGTCTATTACAGCTTACCTGAGCGGACGCTGTGCGGTACACGAGGCTGACGATCAAGGCTTGCCCTTTCCCCCCTCTGTGGGAATACCGCTGACCAGTACCACCGCTCGCCGCACACGCTTCGCGGGTGCCGCATCGCGCGGTCAGCGAGGGGACACGGGGGTCTTTGGTTCCTTGAGGAGGTTGCCGCCACTGGGAGGCGAGACAAGAGCGACGAAGAATCGGCGCGAAGCGGAGCAAGTGTCAGACTACACTGACCAGGAGGCTCAGCGCTTCGCCTGTAACTGCCGCCGTGCCCCCTGGACATCACGCCCCCCGCCCGCAACGCCCCTTACTAAGGACCAGTTGTAGCGTAGCGGGACGCGAGCGGGACGCCGAGCGAAGCCCGGGCAAAGGGCGGGCTGTCTGTGGCAGTCAGGGGCTGTCAGAGGCTGGGCTGGGCCACCCCCCTGTCATCTATCGTCATTGTTCGAGAGTTAGTAATCTCCTTGGGAGTCTAGAGTCCCACATGTCTACCCGGTCCGGGAAAGCTCTGAGAGGTGGGGGGGAGGGTGCGGCAGGGTGTTCTATGATCGGCACGATGGACAAATTCATCACAAGAGTAGCTGCTGTCATTGAAAAGGAGATTGTGATGACGGAACGCCGCCTCTCACAAGATTCTTTCCCGGCCTGACGCTCCTCGTTAGGAGCGGTGGCACTCGCCCTGTCTCCATCACCCACCCAGCCTGCATCCATTCTACCTGGGATACTGCCTGAGCAGCCACGTATCTTAGCAATAGGGGCAAGCATTGATAGGTTGGAAAGCATGGTAGTACAACCCTTACCCACAAACCTTAGCCCAGTGATTACAGGACCCCGACCTACTACACCTACTACACCCCCAAGTACTTCTGCCGGTCAGGCATGTCAACCGCTCCCTCAGGCCCCCTCACAGGTTCCCACAATTTCGTGCTTGGCTCGAGTCCCCCTGGTTCGTTCAAAGAGAAAAAGGGCTACTTGCACACAGAAGGGTAGTATTGCATCACGCCACAAGCGCCCGAAGCATGTCCCAGGAGGTCCAGCCCTATCAAATAGTCGTGGACTTGCCATAACGACCACTGATTCAGCCGGAAGAAACGCTCCTCTGGTAACTGTGGTCGAAACCACACAGGCAAATTCCGTCATTTATCCACCTCCAACATCTTCCCATGAAGCGCCTACCCCTAAGCTCCTTGAGAATCTGGTTAAGTCTCTACTGGTCCCGCTTATCGATCAAGTCAAGAGTTTGGGGGATAGACTTGATAGGTTTGAACAGACCACCAGGGACAACTTCTTTTCCCTGAAAACTCTCATCAAACTTCAGGCTAAATCTAGAGAGGACATCGCGGGCGGGAACATTGGGAAGGGGGATCTCGGGGGCCCAACCCAGGCAATATTACTAGCAACATCTGCAAATGCTATAGCGGTAGGGAAAGACTCAGTAACTGTTTCCGAGACCCCTGTTACTGTAAAACCAGGACCCATAACTCATACTGTCCAGGTCCACGTTAGTACCCCCCGACAGTGAGGAATGCAAAGTCCAAACTAGACCAAAAGAAGTTGCAAACGGGAGGGGCCCTTACTAACCCAAAACAATCGGCTCACCTAACAGGTGACGCCAGGGTAGCTGCCCCGGCCCCAAAGGCAAAAGCAGCATTGAGCCATCATGTAGTCCCTCCTCCAGGGAATATACCGCAGAAGGCGGCTCGAAAATGTCCCCCAGTTAATCTCCCCCCAGAGTGCCACCCATACGTTGCCGTCCTTACTAATGTTCCTGTCCTGAAGGACGCTCAGCCAGAAAATCACCAAACCCTGAAGAACAAAATCATCCACTGGCTGAAAGCCAACAGACCACTTCCTACGGGAGTGAATGGGGTGATTCTTGGAGTGCGCAGGGTGGGTTGGATTGGACAGGGAAAGAAACAGTTCGAGGGCGATTGCGTGGTAGTCAACTTTCAAGACATGAGAGTTGCTCACGCAATATGCAAAACTGAGCAGGCTTCGGTCGGACCAGGTATTGATGTGGTCGATTTAACATACTTCTACCCACGGCCAGCTATGATATGTCCTGATCAAATCCCCGGGGCCACTTTTCACGACATCATTGAGAGCCAATGGCATCCTGCAATACCTCTGCTCCAGCGGCATGCCGCGTGGCCGAGGCCGAGTTGGGGCCCCAGGGGGTACTGACTTGCTGTTTCTTTTGGGGAGGTTCGGGGGGATTTAAAAACTGACGGAGTCTCCCACTCACCCCTAATATCGACAGGTTCACCCACCGCAACAGGGAGGCAGGTAGCCTTAACGGCTAACCGGGAACTAGGCGCGGGGCAGATCCCTACCGAAGTTGCTATCGTTCAACCCACCTTGGCAGAGGTCGAGTTGGTCGGCAATGCCATGTCCAGTAGCGCTCCAGCTGTGACGGACCCACTCATTAGGGTTTTCAGCTGGAACGTGGCTGGACTGGTTAGGAAGTTGGCCTTGCCTGACTGGAATGCTCTTGTGGAGGAATACTCCATTTGCGTGTTCCAGGAGACCTGGAGTAGGGAGCCCCTGCACAAGGCGGGTTATTCATCCCATTTTTCACCTGCTGTTTATTCGAAATTGGGCAGGGGGCGCCCCTCGGGAGGCCTCCTTATATGGGTATCTTCCTCCCTTAATTGCAGGGTAGAGGAGCATCCAACAAACTGTCCGGATCTCCTTAATATTACTTAAAAAAATTCCAGGGGTCGAGTCATTCTTAACATTTTTAATATCTACGCGCGGGGCATAAAAGGAGGCAGACAATCGCCCACTATAGCTCTCCTAGAGGGCCTGCTTAGATCGTCCCCGTACAAGCTATGTACCCTGGTCGCGGGTGACTTCAACTGCACCTTTGAGCCTCTTGGCTCAGAAATCACCCAAGACCAGGAGGAGGATGACTACAGGAGGGGGATACCGGCTCTAGAGCTTAGCCCTATTAAGAGATGGACCGAGGTGGCACTCCAGGTCAACTCGCTCACCATGGAGTTTGACCTGAGGGCCCTCAATGGAAGGACTAGATCTGATAAAGAGGGAGCCCATACGTATAATAGACCCAATCACACGTCAAGAATTGACTACATCCTGCTTGACGTCCACCTATGGAGCTCGGTGGAGGATATGGAAATCATACCCTCCGTGGAGAGCGATCACAACTTGCTCTCCCTTGCCTTGTCTCCTGGGTGGTTTGATAATATAGGGGGTTCACCTACATGCGCTATTGCTCCCGGTGAATCAGTTGTCTCGAACTGTGGTAGACGGCTGAAGTGGGCTAAGCTCACGCTCTCGGTTGAGAAGATGTCCACCATATCCAGGCTCTTAACCACAGCTTCAGACAATTTGGACTCACTTGAGGGTGGGCCGGTGGAGCTGCACGACCGGTTTTGTAGTCTAACCCAGGCCATAAGCAATCTGTTTATTGTCCCATTCAGTCACAATGGTGGGAAGATATGTCCACGTAAAAGACATGGTTGGTATAACCACAAGTGCAGGGCAACCAAAACACTGCTCGTGGAAGCAGTAAAATCTAAGTGCCAATCAAGGACTAGGGAGGCTAGAAGACTGTACTCACAATGTCTGAAACTTGCCAAAAAGGAATGGGAGGATAACCTTTGGCAAGATCTCCTGGCTGCAAGTAGGGGGAGAGATGCTAAAGGCTTTTGGGACTTGGTAGGCAGTAGGAACCGCCCTGATGCTACCTTGAGGACTTGCACTATCCCAGCACAGACGTGGTTTAACCACTTTAAGGCCCTTTATTCAACTGTAGAAGGGTCACTTGATGACCCATTTTCCCTTCCCCCATTTGTTCTGGATAGAGCCACTGACCCCTTTACTGTACGGGAGGTTACGAATTTGATAAAATCTCTGATACCATTGAAGGCAGCTGGTGCTGATGGGTTGCCAGGGGATCTTCTCCGAACCTATCCGGATGAATGGGGCACACTGATCTCTGCTATTCTGAATGCTATCCTAGACGGAGGCCCTGTCCCGAAGTCCTGGAAAGGGGCAGAGGTAGTCCCAATTTTTAAAAAAGGCTGTCTGGACCAACCGGGGAACTATAGGCCAATAAGCCTCATTGACTCTACTCAGAAGGTGGCGGGTAAGGCAATTTTGGGGCGGATTCTTCACTGGGTGGATGAAAACCATATATTGTCCGACGGTTTTCGTTCCGGTACAGCAACTATTGAGCAAGTGTTTAGATTATTGCTTCTACACTGGAAGGTGGTGGAACTGGGGAAGGGCAGTCTTTATTTGGCCTTTATAGACCTGAAGACTGCCTTTGACCTAGTTCCCAGGGAGGAACTCTGGAGGGTTTTGCAGGGTCTTGGGCTGCCCCCTTACATCTTACTGCTCCTCATCAAACTACATAATGACAACTATGCCCAGGTGCGATGGGGCCAGAATGGGGAAAAGACCGATAGGATCCCGGTTAATAGGGGTGTCCGACAGGGTTGCGTATTAGCTCCCACACTATTTTCCCTGTATGTGAATGGGGTGGTAGAGCACCTGCTTGAAGATCCAGCAGACGCCCCCTCCCTGGGGGGCGTGAGGATTCCAACCCTGTTGTTTGCGGACGACACCCTCCTCATCTCAAAGACTCCACAGGGCCTCCAGAAGCTTTTAAACCGCTTTCAGGACTTTTGCTCAAAAAGAGGGTTGGTCATAAACGTGGAAAAAACCAAATATTTGATTATGCACCCTCCACGTAAGCTTGGTCGCCCTCCAGTACTAAACTCCGTTCCCCTTGAGAGAGTCTCAGAATTTGATTACCTAGGGATCCGTATGAGTGATGTCATGAGCTGGTCACCCCACATTAACAAAATGACCCTTATTCACAAAAGGGTGGGGGGAGCATTGTTGAGCGAGTACCGCAATTCTTCCAAGCAATGTGTAGCTCCTGTAATCGACATCTACAAAGCAAGAGCTGTTACGGCATCTCTCTATGGGGCTGAGCTATGGGGCCTTGGTAATCTGGAGGTACTTTCCAAGGCAGAAAACAAATTCCTGAAGGACCTCCTGGCCATTCCGATGAGCACCCCAACAGTCCCGGTGCTTCTGGATGCGGGTTGTAAATCAGTTAAGGACCAGGCTCGCCTCCGGCCACTCCTCTTATGGGCTCGTCTGTGGAGAGTTCCCGAATTGAAAACATATGCTGATGGACTGTCAGAGGTGATGGGAATGTGTGGCTGGAATAAGATTAAGTGGCTCAGGGACATTAAAAATCTCCTGGGAGACCTAGGGCTGGGGTCTTGCTGGACTACACAATCTGCCCCGCCAAAGGCGACCCTGAAAAAACTATATTGGGAGTGGGTCTCTGCCCAGCTTATCAGCAACCCACGTCACTGCAACTCCACCGCAGTTTACCTGAAAATAAAAGACGTTGTTGCCTTTGAGCCCTATTTGGACCTAATTACAATTCCTGCTGACCGGTCTCTTTATATTAAATTCAGAGTAGGTACCTTACCTTTAGGAGACTTGATCTCAAGATGGAATGCGCCGGTATCATCATATTGTTCACTATGCACAACCAGGCCAGAAACTGTGGCTCATTTCTTTTTTGAGTGCCCTGACTACATCCGCCCAAGAAGATATTGGCTTAAACCTCTTTGCAGGCAACTGGGAACTCGCCACTATTTTGTGGCCCTATGGATTTTATTAACTGACACATCACCCCCTATAGTCTGTGGTGTGTCCAAATTTTTAAAATGGGCATGGTTGATTCGCTTAAAAAGACTGTCTATATCAATTTAATACCCTTTTAAATAACTTATTGTTGTACAATTCAGAAATCTTTTTAACTGACTTAATTTTAACTTGTACAGTTTTTCTACGATGTGCTATTTTTTATAATTCTGTAATGCTTTTATGATATTTGCATATCGAAATAAAGCTATCAACCAACCAACCAACCAACCAATTACTAACCGGAAGTTAAAGCAGATTACCCGGAAGTATAGCAGGCACATCAAGTGCTAATGGTCAGCTTTACTTCTGTGGGGCCCATTGATGTAATGTATTGTACACTTAGTAATGAGGGACCTGTATCCCCGGAGGTAGCATAGATGCCTATTCTGGTTAGGAGAATAATTAAGCTGGAGGTGTAAATTGCATTTTTGCTTGGCACCTTGAAAAATGTGTGTTGTATAACAACTGACATACTACAGCCACAGCAATAGTAGATAGGACAGACATTATTGTCCTTTCAATGTTTTTAATTTATATGTTTTATATATAAAGAATATCCCCCTTTTTTGGTATCAATTCATCATGTATACAAAATTTTATTGTAAAAATTAATCCTCTTTTAATTAAAACAAACTGGTTTTGATATCAATTTCATTGTTTGTGTTATAGTTTATGCTCTTTTTTGGTAACAGGTATTGTTTGGACATAGCTAGTGTTTTGTTGTTAAGATAGCCTGGGTTTATACCTTCACATTGTATGTTTTCCCTGACCCAGGATCTGTATCCTTATCAGGGGGCCCTTGATACCTCACAAAAAAAAAAAAAAAAAAAAAAAATAACAACTGTCTACGCCACAGCTATTAACTGATGTAGGGATTAAGGAGAGTTGAATACCTATAACATGATAGCACTACTCGATTTGACTGCCCTTTTTAGGTCTCGCACCTGACGACGCAGCGCGAAAGCGCTGTCGCCAGCGTGACTTATTGTCAGCGACATGCCTCTCAAGGGAGACAGACCGGGGCACGTGCGGCGATTGGGGTCTGTAGACGCGCACGTACAGGCACGTGCACATCTCCAGCATGCAGTTAAACTTTCGCCCCATTGTTGGAGCGGCTCGCAATGGCGAGTCCGCTCCGGAAATAAACTTGATACTGTGCCTTCATCGTCACAAATTGAGAATCCCCCACACACCTGGTCTGTGGAGGGAGGATCCTCTCAACGGTGGCTGGCTGCGGCCGGAGCACTCCAGCTCCTCTACACATCTGGCTGCACGACGCGGGGCTCTCTCCATAAGCATGGGAGCCCCGCACTGCTGTGTGCCACTCTTCCTTTTTGGCGCCGGGGCTCTCTCTTCAGCACGAGAGCCCCGGAAGGGGACAAGCGCTGCCTGCACCGGCTGCACACGCCGCCACTGAGCACGAGCCGCAGGGCACATGAAAGTTTCAGGTACTGCGCATGCGCGGGCAGCCCTCGCCCTCCCATGTTTCCTCCCCGGGCCGGATTTGAAGTTGCTTTCTGTTTTGCTTTTTTTTTTTATCCATTTCTTGGTATTCCGAGACGCCGTATGCATTTTTATTACATTTTGAACCTTGCCGTGCGCCGTGCTGATGAGTGAACACTGTCTTCTCATTTTGTCTGATGCTGCTGGATAGGTAAGTGTGACTAGACTGTGTAAGGTGGTGACAGTACCTGCACAAGAAAGAAGAAACAAAGAAAGAATAAGAGGAGCACTCCAAATTCAACACTGTTTTAACTAGATCTACTTATATACTAAGGGTGCACACTGCTAACTGTGTTGGCTACACAGTATGTGAAAAACTCAAGGAAAATGTAGGCGGGCCTACATGCAGGATGCACTGTTCCTAGAGAAAATAATTCTCAACAATTTCATGCAGTTAACATATCCTAAATAATATATAATCAATTAGTTTTTCTTTGAAAAAAGTAGAAGAAATTTATTTGCATTAGACTATTTTCCAAAGTAATGCCATTATCTTCAATTAATATGATTGAATAACAGAAGTATAAATACCTATATCTCACTGTACATAAAATTTCTTAAATGGATACAACGTATTCCTATACATATCACTATGAGTACATGATACATGATTTCATTTCTCAGTAACTAAACTTGCGAAGAAGCGTCGCCCTATGCATTTCGGGAAGCCCTGTTCCTTTCTTAAGGGGCGAGTGCCTGTAAGAAAATATAACATAAATGCATCATATAACTGTCTCGTATACATCTGATATTTTTGTAATATCCACATAGGGGGGATACTGACTTCATGGGTTGACAATCAGACACACAACCAGCGTTTCCTGTCAATATTGTAAAACCTGGTTCTAGACAACAATCGAGTCTGTCTAACGTAATATGTAATAACTACTCAGTTAACTGAGGAATAACTCCACTAGCTTCCTAAAGATGATACCATTCGGGAATGAAACATGATAGCTAATAACAGAAAATGGAAATAAACAAAAACAATAGTCTTCTTGCACATGGAATCATTAATACGGGAACACATTGAATTTATGTGGGATCCTCGTGATACCAATATAGTGGGAAATGTGACTCAATCCGTTCTCAAGGATGACGCTTAACACACATACCTGTGACCAGCTCACTTCACATATGAATGTCAAACCTTGTTAATTGATACACATACGAATATTCTATGAGATGTAAGAAAAACAACACTAAGTATGTATAACATCATCTAAACTTAACAACATAATGTATAAAGGTGTTGCATACCTTAAAACCAAGTACAAAAAGCTGTGTGTACACAATGTTCATCAAGTCCGTTATAGGGGCAAAATGCACGGGTAGGAGAAACTAAAGTGATTCTGTGAATAAAAAACGCTCGTTAACTGGCTATCCGAAAAACAAATCTACCAACTCAATAACTTTTGCAACGTACTACTGCACATCTCCTTACTATCCTATGAGGTGGATTCATGACCTGCTGTATATGCCTACATTGTTTGTAAACAGTATCAATGTATTGTCAATTCAGCGGCTGCTTCTACAGAGTAAATACTGGAAGAAACATTGTTGTCATATCTGAAGAACCAGGTTATTTAAGACCCGGCGACGCCAGGGGCACGTCCAAAGTCTTCGGGTATCACCTGTCTTAGAACACAGAGACACGGAATCTTCTTGGTGACGTCAAAGATTGAATTTATTGGCTGCAGCCAGTAACAGAAGTCCTAGAAGTCAACACGGTATGAGTTCTCAGGAGACTGCTCAACTTTACAAAGCAAGCCATCCCTTTTTATACAAAAAATTGTGCTTCAGGCAAACATTCCTTATTTACAGTTTGACCACTCACATGTTTCTACGACAAAAGCAGGAGCATGATGACAAGCCCATTTTTCAGTTCGTCCAGCCCATAATCAATCATTAGTTAAACGTAACATTTTTCATCAGACAGGTTGATCGGACCCATAATAAAAACGGGCACATCCCCATCGTAAATAGGCCATAAAGAAGGAACAGAAACAGATGAGACGCAAGATAGAAAGGTGTGTGCGTGTATCATAAACTCAGCAATGTCCTGCTCTTTGATCTCTATCTCGATTAGCTAAAGGGCAAGAACTGGTTTGGCAAGGTCAGCTTCAGGCAGCAGGGTCAGTTCATTTCAGGTCAAACAGGAGTCAGCACAAACTCAAGCTAGGGTGTACGTGTCCCAGAGACTTGTTCAGACACAGTCATAGGCCTATGTGAGGGCAACCACAAAATGGCTGCCGTGCACAAAATGGAACCCAAGGGTTTCAGAACTAAATTGTCAAATACACAGTGAATCCATCAATGTAACATGACGGAAACACTCATGCTTGCTGAGCGCACTGTTTACGGTTCGCTGTTACCAAATTCGTAACAGAACCACGACCATTATGACCCAGGGTCAGAATTCACGGAACCTCAGACCCTCCTTTTGCCCTTACATAGGCAATAACCTGAACTCACGTCAATCTGAATCCAGGTCTATACTCATCAGATCACCAAGATGTTGCTGTAGCATCATCCTAGTACTTAGTAACTCTCTCTGGACAGTTCTCCTCGAGCACGAAGTAGCACAAAGGCCACATATAGCAGGAGCACACTGTATGCAAAGACAGAACAGGAAAAGGATAGCTAATACCATCCCAATGATCATCCGAATCTTCCATCCCCAGATGGATAACAGTTCCCAGAACCATCCCATCAATGACCAATCTCCTTTATCCATATGTACAGATTCAGAGATCTTATGTAACTTGGAAATGGCTTGGTACACTGTTTGAGCGTTATCTGGAATGAAAACACAGCAGCTCGATTGAATTAATTTACATACCCCTCCTCTATCTGCAAGTATGACATCTAACGCAACCCTGTTCTGAAGAGTCATAAGACGATCCGACTGGAGCTCAGCAGTCAAGTTACTAAGGGCACCGGCAGTTTCAACTATGGTGGACTCAACCACTCTTGTCAATTGCCGTATGTTCCTGCTGTTAACCATAGGTCCCCAAAATGGTAGAAAACCCTTCAAGAAATCACCTAATTCCTGTCCTGCAGTATCTTCCTTACTGAAGACACCTCTAACAATTCTCGTCTTGTGGTAATCTGCCGCAGCTGTATACGTGGGAGGCAACAGGAATGAGACAAAACATGTGCCCGAGAAATCAGGGGGCAACCATGTGTATGCTCTATCGTAACAGACAAAATAGGTACCCTTAGCTGCTAGAAACGATGGGGAAGTCTGGGACGCAAAAACATACGTCTCAGTGCAAACACTCTTTCCTAACTGAGCTCTCGGATTCTTGCCATTTCCTTGCAGACAGTAATGACCCTGATGGGGTACAATCCAAATCGGAGAGGATCTTTTCGCTCGCTGGTTCTCACTCAGACTAGCTCCATATCCTGTAATGTTCCATCCAATATACGCTAGTGTCTCATCTTTCGGGATTGTCTCATAGGAGCTAACTCCTTTAATCATATCGACTGTTCCCTTAACTAGAGCACTATTCTTTGGATTGTCTTTCACAAAACGTAGGGCGTAGACTTCACGAGCATAGATGAACATCGTTCTGTATGCCCACACGGAACCATTATAGCTGAATGGCAGGACCAGGTAAGGAATACCTTTATCAGTAGTATGGGGCATAAGGCCACACACCCAACAGTTAGTCGTGTTCACTGCTAGCTGGTGTTGGTGCAGAAGCTGAACAAAGGAGTTATTAACGAATTCCAATCTCCTAACGGACTCATGTTCGGGCAGAGGATGAAAGGAATGTGAAGAAACAGTAGACGAAGGTATGGGTTGTGTAGTGGGTGCAAACGTCACTTTAAAAGAGAAAATAATATATCCCATCAAAAACATCATCAAGCTAAGTAACATAAAAAGACATATTATTAGGAAACATTTTCTACTCATAATTCGACACATTTTACTCTTAAAACTCATTTTTTTAACAGGTCTCTCCATCTCGAAAAACTCCATCCTCTAACCGTGCTGCTCGCGGCGGTTGGGTGTTCCGCGCTAAGGAATGCGTCTGTCAGTCCAGGGAACGCCCTAGGACCAACCAGAACCGTCGACCTTGTGTCTTCGGCTTGCACTCCAAAGACTTTACACTGCGACCCTACAGCTGAACCCGGATGGCGGTTCGAAAGACAAAAATCAATCAAAACAGTTTCCCAGATGGGAGAGCTGAACTTTCAAAAATAGCAAAGAAAAGGAATTTTAGTTTATTAGTCCCACAACTCTTGATCGCAAATTATAACGGCCTTTCCCAGGCAATGTCTGGTCTCAGAACAAAAGGTCGGGCTCAGTAGTGTCCAATCGAACTGACGGTGGCACGGCTTCTTGCAGAAGGTCGTCGCTTTCACGCTCAGAACTTGTCCCCATTAAACGTGCGCCGCTAAAAGGCAGAAAACGAGGCACAGTGTCAGTTTCCGAATCAGGAATATCCTCCTGGACCCACCGGTCGTACGGCAGAGGCAAAGAAACCCTCTTACAGTGTACGCCGGTGATCCAGTTCTTCTTTCCTTGCACTCGTACTGCAGATCGCGTAGATAATAGCACCAAGTAGGGACCAGTCCAACGAGGCTGATCGTTCTTTGTCCGCTGAAAATTCTTGATCAGTACCCAGGTGCCGGGATCGATGGCATGTCCTGGATCTTCAGAAGCCTGAGGCAATGTATCATGAACCTGTTGGTGTAAGACACGCAATTTAGCCATCAAATCATACTAATAATCAAGCAGTACAGGGTGTTCGATCTCGCTAAATTTTGTCGGCCTCGGCACTCCCCATATGTTTGCTGGGCGACCAAAAACTATTTCATAGGGACTAAGTCCCACTCGTGAATGTACAGTCATCCTTGTCGACAAAAGTGCTAATGGCAAAGCATCAGGCCATTTAAGACCAGAGCTCGCTTGTATCTTGGCAAGTTTCAACTTAAGGTTGCCATTATAGCATTCAACTAGACCAGCTGATTGGGGGTGATTTGCAGCATGGAATTTTTGGCGAATTTCTAACCCTTCACACACTCTCTTCATCACTTGACCCACAAATTCACTCCCATTATCACTCCAGACCATTTTCGGCAAACCATACCTAGGGAAAAACTCTTCGACAAGGGCTTTAGCTGTGGACAAGGCAGTATTATCTTTCAGGGGATATGCTTCAACCCATCTTGAAAAGGCACAAACAACCACGAGTACATATTTCAAATTGTTGCACCTCTCCATGTGGATGAAATCTAGCTGCAAAACCTCGAACAGATACATCGGAGGCGCAAAATGACCAGCTGGAGTTGGAGTTCCCTTACCAGGATTGTACATCAGACAAACCATACAATTGTTGACCACATTCTCTGCACACTTAGGAATTCCAGCATTTTGCCATACTGGAGCCAACAACTTACAAATCCCTTTCGAACTGATATGAGCCATTCCATGCGCCATTGTAACCACTGCCAGCACGTACGCATCGGGTAACAACCATCGTTGACGCTCTGACAACTCAACCCAACAACCATTCGAATCCAATTTACCCGTACTCTCTCTCCATACGCTCAACTCTTTCTCTGTAGTTTCAGCTTGAATTGACTTTACACTCTCTATCGTATCCTCACACATTCCAACATCACCAATCCATCTTGCAGGGCCTGAAACATACATTCGACTCATCACATCCCTTGCCACATCTTTCGCAACTTCATCCGCAAACGCATTACCGCGACCAACGTCATCGGTAACCTTCTTATGTGCACTGCATTTCACAATCGCAACTTGCAACGGCAAGGTGAGTGACTCGAGAAGCTCATTCACCAACTGACCATGCTGAATTTTAGTTCCATGAGAAGTAAGGAACCCACGTTCCTTCCACAAACGTCCAAAACTATGAGCCACACCAAACGCGTACTGACTGTCGTTATATACAGTTACTCTCTTCCCTTTCGACAACACACACGCTCTCGTAAGTGCAATCAACTCTGCTGCTTGAGCTGAATTATGTGGGATATGTGCAGCTTCAACAATCGTATGCAAAGTCGTAACAGCATATGTCGCAATCGTATCACCATTCGGGAGTTTGAAGCACGAACCATCCACACATAAGGTACCATCACACTTCACAAGAGGAGTGTCCCTAAGGTCTATCCTTCCTTTCGTTTCTTCCTCTGTGCGAAGAAAACAATCATGCTGTTCAGAAACATCTGTCTCTACTGAAATCAGCAACAACGTAGCTGGATTCAACGTATTGCATCTCTTTATGTGCACATGACTCGCTAAGAGTGTCAACTCATAACCTGACAATTGAGCACTAGTTAAGTGCTGTGTCTTGGTCCTGTTTAACAAGGTATCCACTGCATGTGGAACCATCACGATCAGCGTATTATCCATCACCAAACCAGCAGACTGTCGAATAGAAACAGCTGCTGCCGCTGTGGCTCTCAAACAACTCGGCAACGCTCTAGCTACCGGATCCAAAGTCGACGAGAAATACGCACATGGACGCTGCTTATCGCCGAACTGCTGTGTCAAAACCGACAATGCACATCCCTCTCTCTCGTGGACATAGAGCGTGAAAGGCTTACTCTAGTCGGGGGTACCCAACACAGGTGCCGAACACAAAGCATCACGTAATTCAGAAAAGCTCTTTTGGCATTCATCAGTCCAAGGAATAGGATTCGGGGTATCCTTAACAGTAAGAGCTATCAAAGGTTTCGCAAGAAGCGAAAAATTTGGGATCCACTGTCTACAGTATGACGTAATACCCAAGAAAGCACGCACTTCTCTCTGTGTGCTTGGCACACTCATTTTTGCAATCGCTTGGATTCGTTCTGGGGTCAATCTTCTTCCCTCCTTTGACAAGAGATGACCTAATTAGGTCACTTCTTGTCGACAATACTGCAACTTAGAAGGTGATACTTTATGATGCAAGTCTGACAGATGTCGCAACAAAGAAAGAGTAGCTTCTTTACAAGTTTTCTCATCATCAGTGGCCACTAACAGATCATCCACATATTGAATAAGAGCAGCACCAGCAGGCAACACAATAGCATCAAGCTGAGTCTTCAAAGCCTGGCTATAAATAGAAGGACTTTCGCAATAGCCTTGAGGAGCTCTCTTAAACCGGAAGCTTCGGCCTCCTAAAGAGAAGCCAAAAATATCTCTACTCTCCTCAGCAATTGGAATGCTGAAGAAAGCATTTTTCAAGTCGATGACTGAAAACCAAGCAGCCGAAGCCGGAATCATCGTCAACAAAGCAGTAATATCCGGAACAACTGGAAACTGTGGCACGACGATTTTGTTAACCTCTCTAAGATCGATCACAAACCTGTAGACAGGTGGCTGAGAAGAATCAGTACGCTTCAAGACAGGCAAAACAGGACTGTTGCACACATTACTTCTTCAATCACATCTTTCTCAATCAGATCATGGATGATCACTAATAGCGCTCTTTCACCATCGCTAGAAATCCGATATTGGGGAATGCGTGGCAATTTAACATTTGCTTTAAGCGTCACAACGTAAGGTGGAATCTCCAAAAGACCCACATCATTAGGACCAGTAGCCCAAAGAGTATCAGGGAGACAACACAATTCCGGTGGAAGCCGATCTTTAGACAAATACATCAGAGAGATCACTTTCTTACCCAATGTAAGTTGTACTCCCGAAGGAGAACAATGCAATGTCGCATTCAACCTTTTCAACAAATCCAAGCCCAACAAATTCTCGCCACAACCTGTCGTTAAAATGAGGGGGGCTTCCAATTCACAAGGTCCTATAGAAAGAGACAAAGGACTAGAAACTGGGTTACGAACTGGGGCGCCGGAGAATCCTACCGAAACATCCGTTAAGCCCGACAAAGGTGCGCCAGGGAGTTTAGAGTGCATGATAGAACTCTTTGTCGCACCAGTATCCAAAACAAAAGGCTCTACTACACCCGATGTGACTACTGCAACATAAGGCCCACTCTGATCTACTGGAATTGACACTACTCCCTCTCTTTGTCTATGGCTGTCCTAGCAATCATTATAGTCCGCATTCTCACTCTCAACATAATAGTCATCAGCATAGTACTGAGTCGATCGACCAGATGTAAACTTCTGCTGATCAAAGCAATTGATAGAATTTTGTGGAGGAAAGGAACGTTCGTTCTGAGGAAATGCACCACGTCCTCTACCCCTAGACACTTGTTGAAAACCACCACGACCTCTCGGGCCGGCATACCACTTGCACGTTGTCGCAACACAGGGCACTCATTTTTATAGTGACCTTCCTCCGTACAATACGCACACTGATTCAAACCCAAGGGTGGTCTTGGAGGAAAATACCCAATGTTTTGTTGCGGCCTCTGAAATGGCGGAGGTTGCTGAAACTGTGGACGTTGCTGTGACTCCTGCTGATTAGAGCGAGGCGGATACGCCTGCAGCAAAAGAACCTTTGTCTTTAAATCTTTAGTCTTTTTCTCTACTCGATCTTTCTCATCCTTATCCCTATTCTCATAGTACTGTGCAGTCGCCAATATCTGGGCTGGCGAAGAAACAGCCCAGGAACTTTCAGAATCTTTCAACTTATTACACAGTTCAGGAAGTAAGTTAAAGACAAATTTGTCCACAAATAATCTTTGCCCACCCTCCGTACTCAGGTCCTGACCACTATGATCTATAAATGTTTCTTCAAACCTAGTGAAGAAATCAGATACACTTTCGTCCTTCTTCTGCTTACAAGCTGCTAACTTGTCCCAATTTACTCGTAACGCTGGCATCATCGTTTTCATAAGATCTATAATTTTGCCAGGTAGCTCTGCCACTAGAGCCTCAGGTTTAGCACCACCAACCTGTCTAGCGTCTGCAGCAGCTATATTCACCCATGTATCACCTAACTCAATTGCATGATCCTCATGACAATTTTTGCCCACAGAGGTTGAGGTACCACGTTACCCAACAGCATATCTATATCGGCTAAATTCATGATTCATGCGTCAACTGTCTGAGACAACTCCTTGTAATAACCAGCCGGATTTTTACGGGGGACAGGTAAAGACTGCTTAAGAGCCAAGACCTCTGCTCTCTTCCATGGCACATGTACCCATACCCGCTGAAAATGAGGCAGAACAGCTGGATTAGCGTTTAGATCCCCTTCTCTCCAAACTGGGGAAACTTCTCTCATGGGATATTGTCTCGCTTTCCTTCTAACAGAGGAATCAGGTTCATACAATGTCTGAGGCGGAAGGCTAGATCTAAAGGCTAGTATTGTCTCTACGGCATCTGTAATATCAGATTCCACTATCATCCCTTTAGCAAAATCCGACTGAACATCAAGTAGTTCCTGCGGGATCAAACCCAAATCATTATCTTCCCATTCCTGACGCAAAAACATATACATCATATTAAAAACATACCTCTGCTTAGGCGGTTCCCACTGAAAGAAAACATCCATAACCGCTGGCAAACTATACCTTGAGGCATTTATAATCCATTTACGGGCCAACAAATCCAACACAGCCCGTTCCTCGGAACCAGGAAGCTGACTACGACTCTGCTTACGTTCCGAAACAGGGGTCATATTCAATGATCCAAACAATGGCGACAATAGATTCTCGACAGTCATTCGTTTTCGAACAGAAGGAGAAAAAGCAGTCATAAGAACAGGAGAATAAGTGTTTTGAGGCAAAGAAGGTGTAGGAATAAGAACAGTAGTTTCAGATGCCGAAGCGGAAGGCAAAGTAGTTTGAGGCAAAGCTGGTAGCAAAGCTGGCGACCCTAGAGCGGGTTGCGCAGGAGGAGGTAAAACCAACTGTGGAGTACCGGGTGGCTGAGCAACAGCAAGAGGTTGAACAAAAAAGGGTGGAACAACCGGTGGTAATGGAGGTGCAGTAGCACCCTGCACATAAGGAGGTGGTAATCTCAGTAAATGAGACATCAAAGGATCTTTCTCAAGATCTTCAATCAATTTCGGAGGAGAAGACGGCAAGGCCGGATAACATTTATCTATGGCCATGCAACGTTGCCTATCTAGCACCTCAATTGCTTCATCTTCTTCATTTTCCTTAAACTGCCTAGCAGCTTGCATTATCGACAACCCCTTTTCTCTCATCTCTTTTAGCTGGTTTTATCTCTTTCTGTTTGGCCTCTTTACGCCAAAGGCGAAAGGAGTCAAACATTGCCGGCCGGGCTTTCTTTTGAAATAATTTAGTCTCTAAATTGTCTAAAATCTCAGTATCAAAACTACCATGTTGGGGCCATCGTAAAACACCATCTTTCCTGGTGTAGCGGACCCATACTTCATTAAACGTAATGGGGCCCACGCCGTGTTTAGAATAGAGCTCATAATTCGGAGTTCCAACCGGAGGTATCAAACACGAATCCTCCAATCGGGAATCCCTGTTGCAACCACAACCAAACCAAGTACCAAATATGCTACGATTAGGCATCTTCACTCACTAATCGAGCTTCAAACTTCAAGGGATTATCTCTACGGATACACTCGTAAATATACAAGACCCTCGGCTTTGGAAATTGCAATTTTCAAATCAAAACTAAGGACCAAACAAACTAAGAACCTAGGGACCAAAAACTAAGGACTGGGAGCGACCCACTTATACTTAACTGAAGTATCAGTCACGCCACCAGAAGATCCGTCTATCGTCTCGCCGTACAAAGCATCACAAATGGGTCCAAGACAGGGCGACAGTCAGGGCAGCAGTCCTTCGTAGCCGTCAGGAAAGCGGGAAGCCTCGCAGAAAAGACCTTCAGTCCACATTCGACATGCCGGGGTCGATGAAGTGGTGGCCGTCCTCCAGAATTTCCTCACGAAGCTTTTCACGATCTTCAGGCTTGGACCGGTACCGCTGAAGTCGCCCCACGTTGGACGCCAACTGAAGAACCGGGTTATTTAAGACCCGGCGGCGCCAGGGGCACGCCCAAAGTCTTCGGGTATCACCTGTCTTAGAACATAGAGACACGGAATCTTCTTGGTGACGTCAAAGATCGAATTTATTGGCTGCAGCCAGTAACAGAAGTCCTAGAAGTCAACACGGTATGAGTTCTCAAGGACACTGCTCAACTTTACAAAGCAAGCCATCCCTTTTTATACAAAAAATTGTGCTTCAGGCAAACATTCCTTATTTACAGTTTGACCACTCACATGTTTCCACGACAAAAGCAGGAGCATGATGACAAGCCCATTTTCAGTTCGTCCAGCCCATAATCAATCATTAGTTAAACTTAACATTTTTCATCAGACAGGTCGATCGGACCCATAATAAAAACGGGCACATCCCCATCGTAAATAGGCCATAAAGAAGGAACAGAAACAGATGAGACGCAAGATAGAAAGGTGTGTGCGTGTATCATAAACTCAGCAATGTCCTGCTCTTTGATCTCTATCTCGATTAGCTAAAGGGCAAGAACTGGTTTGGCAAGGTCAGCTTCAGGCAGCAGGGTCAGTTCATTTCAGGTCATACAGGAGTCGGCACAAACTCAAGCTAGGGTGTACGTGTCCCAGAGACTTGTTCAGACACAGTCATAGGCCAATGTGAGGGCAACCACAAAATGGCTGCCATACACAAAATGGAACCCAAGGGTTTCAGAACGAAATCGTCAAATACACAGTGAATCCATCAATGTAACATGACGGAAACACTCATGCTTGCTGAGCGCACTGTTTACGGTTCGCTGTTACCAAATTCGTAACAGAACCACGACCATTATGACCCAGGGTCAGAATTCACGGAACCTCATATTGATACTAAAAGAAACAACAAAAACATCTGTAGCCTATATCCTCGGCACTGCTGTCATAGATAAACGGTAATCGAACAGGTGTATGAAAGGGACACGTTTTGGGGGATACGCTAAATAAAAAAGCTATAAAAACCATGTTTCAACTGATGAAACAGTTGTTAACCGAGGATAATTACCTAGTGGCTCAGCACTGGAGCCGAAATATACATGATATCCAACATTTGCAGCAGCGGTAGATAGGGGAATTCTAAAATAAACAAAAACATACTTAGCCACTATATTAATGAAATGTGTGAATAACTGTGGTACAATGAAAATAGCCAATCATACGTACCTTAATACTTGTAATGATAGACGGAATTAACTCTGTGATTATGACGCTGTTCAAAGCCTCTTTTCGGCAGCCGATATCTACAAACACAATGTATGAGGAATATATTAACTGCTAAATCAAGACCAAAATACTTTGGTTGCAAACACTCGGAAACTTTCTTACCGGCTTCTAGTGTATGACTGCTACACCAACGCTCAGTCCGAAGAACCGCGTAAGGATACCATACAAGATTTAAATAGTGCCTGTATGAATACGATACTCCTGTACTCAATGTGGAATTCTGGGACGTGTAGTGCATTAACATAGTTGTCCTTTATATTAGTGACCCAAAACTCTCCTCAGACCATAATAGATACTACATAACAAAGACGTACAGGTTAGCACCTAAATCATGATATTCACGGAAGTACAGTGACCCGACGCGAAAAAATAGAAGTAGAATAGAATGACTGACTGGTTTCCCGACCAGCTCTAACAGTGTGCCAATATTGGTATCAAGTTGTGGGACCTAAATCCTGATTACAAACCAAACAAGTCCCATAAATTTATATGTAACAGTCCGGATGACAGTGTCCAATATGGCTCAATATGTAATGTTCATATTTCAATGCATCATTGTATCGACCTCTTATTACATGTATCTAACATCCTTACATATTAAAGAGAGGAATGCGACATAACTCTCTACATGATGTAGTCACAATCTTCAAAGCTTGATATCCAGTGGATTTGGTGATTAGGTCAAATATACTGTACAATCAAAGAAAATAGGACCAAATATTAGTGTATACATCAGACGATCAGTGAAGCCATACAAAGTTGTCTGCATAAGTCTAGTCAATACCACTACAAGTTTCCTATATGATGATCGATTCTATACCAACTTGTGTACATTCATATACCTAGTAAATCTCATAGTCCAATTTCAAGACTGATGTTCACAAAACATAGTTAAATAAGAGTTCTCAGCTTACTGCTATCAGATGGAATGTAACCTCTACCTGCGGTAGTCACAATCTAATAAACCAACTATATAAAAGTGTTGGTATGTATTCCCCATGCCTGTTTTCATCACGTTGTAACTGTTGGCTGATCCTAACCCCACTTGTGAAAGATAGTAAATCTCCCTAACGTTGATAAATCACATTGCCACTTGAGCATCCCCAATAAAATGAAAATAAAAACATGCGTTGTGCTATTATATGTTGCCATATGTCAGGTATTGTCATTTCCTAAAGTATCATATATTGCTCATGTGTAAATGAATTACAGGAAGCAGCTGTAATCAATTCTATCATTGAGACCACGTGGAATAAGAGTGCACAGATGTTCAATCCAAAACAACTCCCTTTGGAGAAATTTAGCATGATTGTCCTGGCCTTCTCGTTTAGCTCGATTTGAGCTCTTAATTGCACGATATTATGTTTTTCTTCCAACCAGTGGTTGCCTATAGAAGTGGTTCTATTTTTGGTCCTGAAGTTACTTTTATGCTCGGTGAGCCTAATTTTCAGTTTACGTTTACGTTCTGTTTTACCTATATAGAGTTTACCACACGGGCACTTCAAACAATAGATAATGTTGGTGGTGTTACAATCTACTGTGAAACGTAACTGTATTTTGTCACCAGTCATTGGATGTACTAAGGTATTACCTGCAATGATGTTATTGCAATGTATACAATTTAAGCAGCGCATAGTGCCCTTATATGAATCCGTGGTATCCTTTTGTCTAGGAGTTCGCATAATGTCCAACAGGTTCTTACCCCTGGTGTAAGCGAAAATTGGTTTCTCCATAAAAATGCCTTTGAAGTCCGTTTCATTTTGTAATAATTCCCATCTGTTTAGAATGACTCTTTTAATTTTACTTGAAGCTGTTGAATATTTCGACACAAATGTAATTCCTTACTTTTGTTGCTTAGATGTGGGATTAAGCAACGTTTGCCTATACAAGATCGTCAATCTGTCAACTGCTTGATCCAGTATATCAGATGGATACCCTCTTTGTGCAAACCTTAGGCGATGTGTTTCAATTTGATTGTGGAGTGTCTCCTCATTGGAACATATCCTTTTAATTCTTAGAAAATGCGAATATGACAAGTTGGTGATAAGACTTTTGGGGTGAAAGCGTGTAAATAATAGGGTATTATTGCGATCTGTAGGTTTCGTGTATATGTCTGTACTGAGTACAGATTTCTGATCATCTTTTGTGATTTTTACATCCAGATAGTTCACCTCTCTCGTACTCATAGTGTACGTGAATTGGATTCTTGGATTCTTCTCATTAAGTTGTGTTATTAGTTTATGCAGTTCAGCTTGTTCTTTCGACCAAATCAGAAAAATGTTGTCGATATAACGACAATATTGAACGAGCCCAGTTTGCCACATCTCATCAGTTAGAATATGCTCTTCCTCAAATTTGGACATAAATATATTTGCATATGCCGGTGCCCCAGAGAATCCCATACTTGTTCCAGTCATTTGACCATAAAAACGGTCCTTCCATCTGAAGTAGCTGTTGTTAAGGCAAAAATGTAATAATTTCAAAATAAATGTCATGGTACTTATAGGTACAAAAGGGGGTGGTGATGGACGGAGCATCTGAACCAATCAAACACTCACACCCAGTCAAAAGATCTGGGTTTAATCCATCACCGTTCTTTAGCCCACTCTGCCACCCCAGTTCAGACATGGCTATATGCAACTCAGTCTGACCCTGTGCCTCATGGGAACAGTCCAGCCCGAACTGCCAAGCCATGCCTTCCCTGGACCGGAAATAAGCTTCCGAGGACCGGTTTCTGGCATTACAGCCGTCTTCAGCCCGGCTTGCTTGAATCCAGTGGCAAAGTGAGCAAGGGACTCGCGTCTGAGCATACCCTGCCACACTTATGGCGGCCAAAAGCGGTACAAAAGGGGGTGGTGATGGGCGGAGCATCTGAACCAATCAAACACTCACACCCAGTCAAAAGATCTGGGTTTAATCCATCACCGTTCTTTAGCCCACTCTGCCACCCCAGTTCAGACATGGCTATATGCAAATCAGTCTGACCCTGTGCCTCATGGGAACAGTCCAGTCGGAACTGCCAAGCCATGCCTTCCCTGGACCGGAAACAAGCTTCCGAGGACCGGTTTCTGGCATTAAAGCCGTCTTCAGCCCGGCTTGCTTGAATCCAGTGGCAAAGTGAGCAAGGGACTCACGTCTGAGCATACCCTGCCACACTTATGGCGGCCAAAAGCGGTACAAAAGGGGGTGGTGATGGACGGAGCATCTGAACCAATCAAACACTCACACCCAGTCAAAAGATCTGGGTTTAATCCATCACCGTTCTTTAGCCCACTCTGCCACCCCAGTTCAGACATGGCTATATGCAAATCAGTCTGACCCTGTGCCTCATGGGAACAGTCCAGCCCGAACTGGAGTCAAGTTATCCAGGCTGATGAAGGCTGATAGCCAGAAACCGGTCCTTGGATGCTTGATTCCGATCTGGGAAAGACATGGCTTGGTAGTTCGGACTGGACTGTTCCCATGAGGCACAGGGTCAGAGCTGATTTGCATATAGCCAGTGTCTAACCCAGGGTGGTGTGGAGTGCAAAAAAACGATGGATTTAGGCCCCGATCCTTGTACTGGGGTGAATGTATGACATTGTTCTACATTCTGTCCATCAACTGTGTTTTTTGCAATGGTACTTATAGAGCACACTGTCACCAGACGGTCACCTTGCGGTGTCGCCTATTCGGCTTCCTGGCGCTGATACTCGTACCGCTGTGGAACCCCTCCTTGCTTTCCCTGTGAAGTGTCCACTCCTGGGCACCCCCATGGTGAAGCTAGGCATCCTTAGCGCTGTTGGGGCCGGTGTGGAGGCTAAGCAAGCTATTGCCCAGAGTTGCAGCGTGGGGCCCGTGATTAGAATAGGCACCGAGGCGAGAATTAACAGGTCCGAGGAAATTGAGCCCGAGACCCCGCAGAGGCGGGAATCGAACCCTGGTCCCTGGCCAGAACTCTGCATCAGGGTCTGCCGCTCTAACCATTGAGCCACACTCCTCCACAATTGAATATGCTTTTCTCCTCTGGTAGATATAGTCGGAGTAGTGCCCATTCTGCTGCTTCCATTCCTTCCTCATGGTGTATAGGGCAGTCACATCAATGGTACATAATATCCAATTTTCACTGTACATGTCTTGAATAGTCTCGATTTTGTTGAGAAAATGCGTGGTATCTCGGGTGTACGTACACCATCTTTTAACAACTTTCTGGAGGTAATAATCCAAATATTTACCAACTGAATCAAATATTGAATCACATCCTGCCACTATGGGGCGGACGGGTGGGTCAGTGGGGTGCTTATGTATTTTTGGAGTCATGTAAAGATGAGGTCTCTTCGGATGCTGTGTGGTTAGGTAAGACTTCTGGTCATCATCAATAATACCATCTTCCTTGGCTTGACTCAAATAATTTTGTAGAATACCCTGCAAAGTATTAGTGGGATCCTCGTCAAGAAGAATGTATGTGTTAATATCATGAACATGTTCATCCACTTTGGGTGTATAATACTCGGTGTCCATTACAACTAGGGCTCCTCCCTTATCTGCTGGTTTCAATGTGAGCTTCTCATCCTGTGTGATGCCTCGAATAATCCTGTGTTCATATTTGTTGAAATTGGCTCTATAAGTTGACTTGTACTGGATCTTCATGAGATCACGCTTAACTGATTCTTCAAAGAAATCTATGATCTTGTGGGACAGTGGAGCTTGGTATGTGCTTTTAGGTCTAAATATACTTTGCTCAGAATCAATGTTCAAGTCCTCGCTCAGTTGAATGATATTGGAAAAATAATGACGTAATCTTAACTTACGAACAAGTTTGTAGAGCGCCACTTTGGTGTCTAGCAAGGTCGTATCATTTGTAGGAACAAAGCTCATCCCCTTATTAAGAGTCATAAGTTCTTTGTCAAATCGGTGGACGAGATGTTGATGATCAGGCTACATTCTTCCCGCTTCTTAGTATTTTTCCCTGTCCTCTCCTGGTTGGGGGTTTGCCTGATCTTGTGTGGGTATTTGTGTCTGTGTTGAAGGTGGCGGTTGACCCAATAACGGGGCCTGTACTAAAAAAGACTCACATGTTTATCAGTTACTATTTGGGTCATTTCAGATGGTGTTGTTTTAGAGAGTGGCCGTCGTGACGCCGAAGTATCCTGATCAGTGGTAATACTCTCTTCACTGGATGTATTCACTCTTGGTTTGGTAAAACGTTTCTTCGCGTAGATTTCGGCCCACGTATAAACCTCGTTGAGTTTATAGTCGATAGTATCACGGCGATACTTTCTGATCTTCCCTTCTTGCAGTTCTTTACTATATTTGTCTAACTTCATATTCAAATCCTCTAGTGTTTTGGCCAAAGTTTGTTCTTCTATGCAGATCTCCAATTCTTTCTTGATGTTAAATATCTCCTCATCGAGTTCTCTGATGGGGCTAGACAACTCCTCAATGATCAGAAGTATCGAATCTAATGAGCACTTATTTAGTATGGAAAACCACTTGTCCATAAATTTGGGGTTGAGATGGAACCTGATTAACATTGGTCATAGTGCTATTCTGAGCCCTCGTGGAATTCGTTTCGCGCGATGATATTGCACTAACGTGGATGCGTGTAATCGTTGATTAAGTTGCTTACGTGTCAAGTATTCTAGCTGTTTTAGTCTTTGTATGGTAGATCCCCCCTGTGTGTCTACTAATTTAATCTCGTTGATAAGAGCATAAATGTCAGTTGCTTCTTCGTTCGAATAAGTCATAGTGTTTGCTCTGTTTTCAGTGATGCGTGTTATGCTGTCAAATGACGCCATATTATTATCCAATACTTAAATATCTTAAAGATTGCGGTGCTACCTCTAGGTGCCAAAGTGTATATACTGAACAAAGAAAGAATAAGAGGAGCACTCCGAATTCAACACTGTTTTAACTAGATCTACTTATATACTAAGGGTGCACACTGCTAACTGTGTTGGCTACACAGTATGTGAAAAACTCAAGGAAAATGTAAGCGGGGCCTACATGCAGGATGCACTGTTCCTAGAGAAAATAATTCTCAACAATTTCATGCAGTTAACATATCCTAAATAATATATAATCAATTTGTTTTTCTTTGAAAAAAGAAGAAGAAATTTACCTGCTCAAGACAACGTCTGTAATTGTCCTATTTAGGTTGTGTATCCTCGATTCGAGGTCCCTCTGCTCAGCCTCAATTTCCAAGCACGGGACAACCCCCCTCCCCTCCGACCTGATCTACCTGTACACCTGAGGCTGCTGAAGGCATCCCCTGGGTTGTGTAGAATTAGCTGGCATCAAGAAAGCCGTGAAACCTTCCAATGTTGTTTGCGCAGTCGCTGTTGCTAGATGCCAAATGCCCACTGGTTTCTTGCAGGACCTGTCTTCTATCTCTTTTAGGAATGATGTGGTGTATATAAAATTACATTTGTTTGGGGGACAGTCTGGTAAGTGTTCATACTTTAAAAGCTTCATTGCGTTTCATACCGGATATAAGTAAGAAACTGATTAAACCAATTTTGTGTGTTATGTTATGAAGCACAGTTTTTATGTAGCATCCGTTTATAATTCCTTGACTTCTTGGAATGACTTCTTTTTTTAAATTTTTTTTTAAAGATTTTATTGTGCAAAGCAAATACGATACAAGTATGGGCCTACAACCACAGGGGCCGGCCGCTAGGTTATCTTAAGCGTGTTAGAACACCAGAAAGTATCGGTCGGTGGCCCAGAGGCCTGGTTACATACAGTGTGGAAGGCTCCGCAACACAGGATGAACTAAGGATATCATAATTTTGCTTTTGGGAAACACAAAAGAAACAAACAAACAAACAAAGCTCAAGGCGGGAACCACGGTAGATGAAGCCTGCTCCAACCTGGGGGGACCCACAATAAGGATAAATGACCAGGAAATAGACAGAAACCGCCGGGGGGGGGCGGGTCAGTGGGGAAGCTGGTGAATCAGGAGAGAAATAGAGTCATCCAGGAATGCGGGATCAGGGGGACGGAGAAAGATCAAGAGTGTCGTCCAGTGGGGGTGTGCAAATGTTTCCTCGATAAGCATTCCATTGACTCCAGATTTTATTCCATGCCTTAGGTTTGCCCCTAGCCAAATACACGGTCTTTTCCCGAAACATACACCAGTCCATATTCTCCTTCCACACTGATACGGTGGGGGCCTGTCAGGAACCCCACCGCTGTGCGATGTCTCTCTTCGCAATCATGTTCCCGAGGGCCGCCCACCGGGTCTGAGCGACGCTGTAATCATTCGGCTCCCACACATTCAACAAACATCTCCGAGCCTCAGGCAGCAGAGCAACCCCGGTAACACACTCCATTACTGCATGCACACGAGTCCAATATGCAGCCACATCCCGGCACTCCCAAATGATATGAAGGAAAGTGGCACTCGAACCACACCCGCATTTACACAACCCATCCGAGGAAAAACCCATGGCAACCAATCGAGGACCAGTAACATAAACCCGATGAAGAATTTTAAGTTGGACGAGACGGAGACGGGCCGGAATGGCGACCTCCTTCGGGGACGACACAGCCGACTGCCAGTCTTCGTCATCCAACTCCAGCCCATTCCCAGTCCAGGCCACCCTGAGACGCACAAGAAGATCAGCCCGAACATTAATCAGCTTCTTATATATTAGCGATATCGTACTGTCGGGCAGGTGACCATCAAGTACACGGTCCTCAAGCGGGGAGGACTCGGGAACCTCAGTGCCGGCGGTGAAGACCGACGTTAGAGCATGGCGGATCTGTGTGTACCGAAAGAACTCTCTATCACTCAAATCATACTCCTTCTGAAGTACCGCAAAGGACTTAACCGTGCCCTTCACCCAGAGGTCGCCCACTCTGCTTATACCTATCATGTCCCACTTCTCAAAACCCTTCGATGTCCAGAGGCTTCCCAATTTCTCAGACGCATACAAAGGGGTAGCCCGCGTCAATCGATTGGACCATCCCATGGCCGCATTCGCATCCTTCCACACACGCACCGCAATCCTAGTTGGTCCAGTCAAATCCCTCCTAGCCGCCCGAGAGTAGAGTGCCCTATTGTAGTCACCGCCTGGCAATTGGTACCTGTCCATCTCGAAAGCCGGGTTCGGACTGGGAGCATACAATGCGTGATTGATGGCGGACAGCTGGGAGGCCCAATAATACCGCCTGATGTCCGGGAGCGCTATGCCCCCGTCGTACCAGGGAAGAGTCAGTTTCACGAGGGCAATTCGCGCACGGCCGTCCCAAACGAGCCGTCTCTGCAAGCCCTCCACCTCCCGAAAGTAGCTCGCAGGAATGACGTCAAACGAATTCTGGAGAGCATACAGAAATCGAGGTAGAGACATCATTTTAAAAAGTGCGGCGCGGCCGAGTGGCGACTACGGCAATTTACGCCACCGCGCCACGTCTAGTCTCAACCGACGGAGAGGAGGAAGGAGATTATGTTCATAGCGGGCAGCCCGATCCAGTGATATAAAAATTCCTAAGTACCTGAAACCGGAACGAGAAATCTGAATGGGGAATCTACTTGGCAACGAGGGAAGGCCACCCGAGATGGCGTAGACACAGGATTTCGACTAATTTATTATTAATCCGGAATTCTTACCGAACGAAGAAAGGACGTCAAACAAGACGTTGAGGGACTTACAAGGAGAGGTGAGATACAAAAGAATATCGTCTGCGTACAACGAAACTCGGTCTTCAAATTCGGGGGCCCACCGGATGCCCTTAATCGACGGCTCCCATCGGAGCCAGGCCGCGAGCGGCTCTAATGCCAGAGCAAAAAGAAGGGGGGACAGCGGGCACCCCTGTCTGGTGTCCCTCCCAAGAACAAAGGGCGCGGACACCCGACCGTTGACCACAACCTGCGCCAACGGTTCCTTGTATAAGAGTTGCACCCATCCAACAAATTTCGAACCAAAACCGAATTTCGCAAGGGCGGCCCAAAGATAAGGCCATTGGATCGTATCGAAGGCCATCGTGGCGTCCAAGGAGGCCAAGATGGCCGGCTCCGAAAGAGATCCAGCTCTCGCGAGAACACCATGCAGCCGTCTCAGATTGAGGGCAGTGTTACGATGCGGTATAAAACCGGATTGATCCGGATGGATCAGGTCGCAAATAACAGAGAGCAGACGGTTAGCAAGGACCTTAGCAAGAACCTTAGGCTCCGCGTTCAGCAGGGAGATGGGCCGGTATGAAGAGCAGAGGTCCCGAGGCTTACCCTCCTTAGGAATGACCACGATCGTTGCCAGACGCTGGTCACAAGGGAGAGTGCCCAGGTCACGGGACTCAAAAACATACCGCGGAGATATGAAGCAACTATATCAGGCCGTAGTTTGTACAGTTCGATAGGCAAGCTGTTCGGGCCTATAGCCTTGCCCGAACGGAGAGAACGGATCGCTAGTGCAATCTCATCCACGGATAGCGGGGCATCCATGCACTTCCGATCTTCCTCAGAAAGGCAAGGCAACGCAATGTCGCGCAGCAACAAATGAGAGTCTTCCTCATCCCTGTCAGACACCGGGGAGTACACACCACGAAAATAAGCTGCAAAACACTCCACTATCTCATTCGGGTCAGTCACACTCACACCATCTGAAGTCTGAATCACAGGAACCACACGACTTGCTCTCTCCCTCTTATCAAGCCATGCAATCAGTTTACCCGCCTTATCCCCAACATCATACAGTTTACCCTGTTGCTCCCTAGACATCGACTTGGCAGCATCAGTAACAAGAGATTTATAATCCAACTGCTTCAGGGCAAGGGCGTGGAGTTTATCCTGAGTGACGCTGGACTCTAGGTCAGCCTCCAACCCCAATATCTCATCCTCCAGACACACCACCTCCTGATTCCTAACCTTCTTGGCTTCCGCAATTAGGGATAGGGACTGTCCACGGATAACAGTCTTAAAGGCCTCCCATAGGGAAATAGAGGAAGAAACAGACCCTTCGTTTTCCAGGAAATAGAGGTCTAGGGACTTTACCAAACTCGTGCGGGTTTTGGGATTACACAAATGCCAAGGGTTAATAGGGGCAACTCGTCCCTCAACATTCATCCCAGTATCCATACAGAACCACAACGGAGAGTGATCGGAAATGCCCCGAGCCAAGTGTCTAATTTCCCTAACAGAAGAGGATTGGACAGCGGGCATAAGAATGTAATCAAATCTGGAAAGACTCCCGTGGGCCCCAGAGTGAAAGGTGTACTGACTCTGTGTCGGATGCATCAATCTCCAGCAATCCACCAGACCAAAAGTATCCAGGAACCCACGTAGCCATGACTGGGAATTAGGAATATCCCTGGGGGGGTGACGATCCAAAGTGCCAGACAGTACCGCGTTAAAGTCCCCACCCATGAGGAGGATACCTTCAGGGAGCTCCAGTAACAGACGACCAATATCAGAGAAGGTAGAAGTCTGGAGACCCGGTGGAACGTACACAGTGAGCAAAGTTAGGGTCCTACCCTCTCACCTACCAGTGAGGGCGGCGTAGCGCCCTCTACCGTCAAGGATCACATCATCAATCTCGAAAGGGAGAGAAGACCGCACCAAAATGGCCACCCCTCTAGAACCAGTAGTAAACCCCGAATGAGCAACCAGTCGATAACCCCACCTATTCATGGCATGACACACATTTCCCACCAGATGTGTCTCTTGCAAAAGTACGACGTCAGGCGACAAGCGACGCAGATATTGCAGCACCACACCCCGTTTTATGCGGTCTCCCAATCCATTGACATTCCAAGACTTCAACCTCAACCCACTACCCGCCACCCCAACAGATAATGCATGAGTCACCCCACAAAGAGCAGAGCATTCGAAAATTGAAAAAACCCAATACGTCGCCTTGAGGAAGAAAAACAAACATACGAACACCTCTCCCCACCCCCCAACCAACACCCGTTACAACTCCCCCCTCCCTGCACCCCTGCAATAGACTAAATAGCCACCCCAACATGCAGTGTGCCTGTCGCCCTAACAGTCCCATTCTACAAAAAGACCCCAGAGGAGGAAAGAAACCCGCCTCCTCCGCCACCCCGAGAAGAACAGCAATTAGAAACACATGAAAACCCCAGAATCCAGCTGGCCAATGTCAAATATCAGGAAATAGGGGCCGAGTCATCAGTTTTAGCGAGGCTCATCACCCTCGGCACCACCAGGGTGCTCAGTGCGATCGCTCCGGGCGGGGAGTGAATCCAGCCAGTCACTCACAGGTTCCGGTCGATCAAAGAAAAGCGTCCGTTCCTCGTACTCCACGCGAAGCCTAGTAGGGAAAAGCATTGCATATTTCAGGCCCCGATCTCCAAGACGTCGCTTTACCCCCTGAAAACTCATCCTTTGCCTCTGGACGAGCTGAGTAAAGTCCGGGTAGAAGTTGACAGTTGAATTCTCGAATTTCACCGGGCCGCCCACCCTCGAAGCCTGCAGGATAGCATCACGGTCTCTGTAATGAAAAAGTTTTGCGATGATAGGCCTCGGTGGAGCGCCCAGTTTGGGCTTACCACCTGGGACTCGGTGGGCACGTTCCACTGCAAAGAACTTGCTCAGACCAGAAGGGGCAAGGTGGTTCAGGACAAGATCCTCGACCAGGAGATCAGTCGGGAGATCTCTGGAATCCTCTGGAACACCTATGACGCGAATGTTATTGCACCTTGCCCTGTTTTCAAAATCCTCCAACCGTTGAGACAGGAGATCACCAGCCGATTACAGCGTGCCAGTCTCGGTCTGAAGCTCAGATACATCAGCCGTGAGGCTAGTAGTCTTAAGGTCCAACGACTTCACCTTCTCGTTGGTTTTAGCCAGGTCAGCTCTGATCAGGGTGATATCGATCGCCACCGTGTCGATTTTACTGGCAAGAGCCTCATACTGTTGGCCTATGGTCTCCTTAATACTGGCAATGGCGCCCATGATATCCTGGAGAGACAGCTCCGCAGAGGCGATGGAATCGTCCTTGGGGTCTCCGGGGGGCTGGCTAGTGCCACCAGGAGAACCTTTAGATAAGGTGTACCGGTCCATAACGTTGGTCTGGACCGGGCCCCCTCGGAGGGGCGTCTTATTCTTCCGTTTCTCTGCTTCGATCCTGGCAGCCATGCTGGAAGATGTGCCCCGGAGGGACCCGTGGGACCTGGTGAAATTGGCCACTAGCGGGCAAGGCAACGACAGGCCACAAAATCAGGCTCGCTCGGCCAAGGTAGAATCGCAGCCAGACCCGACTGCATAAGGAGCCAGAAGCACGCGCCAACCGAGCCGGTCAAACCCCGATGGGAGCTGATCCGCAGTTTGACAGTGCCAGAATTCGAAAGCGAAACTGAAAGTTGAGGCAGGGCGACTGGGGGAAAACCCCTCCGCCGATGTTGTTCAACTCTGTCCCGGCGTTACAATCCACCAAGACCCCGGCTCACCTCCGGGCGGGCCTCAAAAGTTCAGAACGACGCAGTTACGGTTCCCAAAGTCCAAATCAAAATTTGAAAAGAGTTATGGCACCGGCTAAGGTTCCTCAGCAACGAGCTGTCCAGAAATTCATAATTTAGTCAGGATGAAGTGCAAAGAGTGGCGAAGGTCCTCCCTTGGAATGACATCTTGGAGGTTTTGGTTCTCACGGACAGCCTGATGTCCACAGTTGTGGGTTGATGTGATGTAGGGCCTCAGAGGTGGAAGCATTCTGATTCAACCTTCCGCCGACTGGTGATAAAGCCCATAGGGCAGAGATTTCCCCCTTGGTGGTGTTTCATAATGGGGGATCTGATTTTGCGCTCCTCCAAACTAACGTGTGTCATATATTGGTTCTCGTCCGGTATATAAATTGCTGTAAGATACATGCGTATGTGCTTATTGTTTGCATCTTTTTAATGGGAGTATTGAAGGAAATCCCAAAACAGCTGTTCGTTTGGGCTAAAGGGCATGCCCACCCTATTCAGACATATGTAGTTGACAGTTGTACGGTGTGCTGAACACAAGACAGAGTGAACACGAGTTACAGGTGTTGCATTTGACAGTGCTTACCAGTAGTGGCTAGAGTGTTGACATAGTGGTGGGATGGGGGCAGGTGGGGAATGGGGATGGGGTGGAGCAAAATTAAACAGGCATTTGCAATGCAATAGTTCTTGCATTTATGAGAGTTTGAGCTATTGGCATTGTAAATAACAATGCCTTTTATTGATGTGTTGTTTTAAAAACAGATAAATAAAATGCATTGTCATTTACAATGCCAATAGCTTAAACTCTCGCAAATGCGAGACCTATTGCATTGCAAATGCTTGTTAATAGTGTTTCCATAGCTCTTCATAGTGCAGCTACCCATATTATTCTGAATGACTAGTTGGCTATGTTTAGAATTGAGAGGTGATGTGCTCATGGCTAAGTTAATGCCACCTGGAGGAGCAAGATGGGGTACCTTGCAGAAGATCAGATTTTGTTCATCTGAAAAACACAAATGTGTGCACAATCCTGCAATAGGCCAGAAGTACTGTAATTATACTGAACAGTTTGCACACGAAAAGGGACTTAGATTCTATAGATAAA
This sequence comes from Lissotriton helveticus, assembly GCF_964261635.1. Lineage (NCBI taxonomy): Eukaryota > Metazoa > Chordata > Amphibia > Caudata > Salamandridae > Lissotriton > Lissotriton helveticus. The sequence continues at coordinate 2,123,052,273 of NC_136059.1, read as the reverse complement.
AATCTGTGAAAACATTTTGAATTCTTGTAATATTCATTGGCTACCAATCAGCTAAAGCATAGAAATGAGTCCCTGAAATAGAGCAGCAAATTAAGAAAATGCACTCAGTAGAGAGACAGTCAAAATATGATATGTAAGAGGTTCTGTTTTGAAAAACAGTGCATTCTAAATGGATTAAGAATGTTACATTTTTCTTGAATACAAAACCCAGCATTTTTTAAAGATTAACTCTATTTTCCTATTTTGAATCCTTCTTTAAATATTACATAAGCTCCAATGGTCCCCAAAGGAGATAGATTGCATAAAAGTCAGTGACTAACCTCTGACTAGCTGTATTTATATTTTCTGCACTGCAAGCTGCAATTAGAAAGCATACAAGATTGGATATTGTTGCTTATGCACTCTGTTTCTTTTATGTAGAGATTTTTCTAATGGCTTACTCATTGCTGAAATTTTCTTCTGGTACTTTCAAGACGACATTCAGATGCATTCATACGAAAATGGCAACTCGATAGAGAATAAGCTGAGCAACTGGTCACAGTTGGAAAGAGTGAGTATTCAGTCCAGAAAACAATTTATTTTAAAAAACTGAGCACAATTTGCTATTTCTATGTTTTCCAACATGTCAAATATGTAACGATTTTTAGGTCTTGCATAGCAGAGCTTGCGCTGTCTCTTCGAGACATGCTGTATTCAGGATAGGTGCATGAAGCTCCACCTACTTTCCGCCCATCTTTTAATTGGCTCTTGTCACTGTCCTTTGTAAATGGTGGCTTTTCATAGGTCATTAGGCTTAGTAGTCCCTCCTTGGTACCGCCCTGTCTCTTCTTGTACCCTCCCATGAGGATACCCCCTGTTACATGTGTTGTTACTCAGACCATTTTATTTACAGCCTCCGAGCACTATTTTGTTAAACGCACACACTCCACTTACACTTTTACATTACTTGCTTTAAACGATTGGCGCCTTTGACAAAACATGGCAATCAAGCGCTTTTCTTTTTTCTAATTTGCAGCCATTACAACCCTCGCGCATACCAATCCTCCTTATTTTCGAGGCTAAAGCCCGGCACCAATAATAGACACCGAGATTTCTCTTTTAAAAATATTCTCTGCCTGCTTTACGGCTGGCCGCCACGCTACCTGCTGATTAGTTGCTTTATCTTAAAGCAACCACACTGTCCTCTGTCCCATAAGAAGTCAGCATCCTCATGTGGTTGGTGGGACCAGGGAGTCCTTTAAAACCAGGTTGAACACAACAAAGATCAGACATCTCACAATGTGGAGCTTCCATTGCTCTGGAAGGGCACAGGTCATCTTTGCATTAGCTCATGCACACGGCTCACATGGGCCATTCCTAACACTTTAGGCTCACAGGAAGGAGATATGGCTTGGAGCAGTTCTGACTTATGCAGCCCTCATCCCTCACATGCTACTGCTTTATGAAATGTCTCTGAACTTGGAGGTCACAGCTTGACTCGAGGTAAAGAGCTCCAAGACATGATGACAAAGAAGTGCTGCAAACACTGCTTTTATCGTGATTATTGATTTATTGTTTACCAGTCAGCGCAGTGCTCTCTTCCTAAACACTGCTGTGGAGATGGGCGGGTGTTCGCCTGTAGTTCTGTTTTAATGGGACAGGCCAGACATAAAAGTAAGGTTAAAGGTTTTAGTCCTACTTTTATGTCTGGTCTGTCCCAGTCAATGTTTTGGCATTGTTCTATGCCTTCGAAATAGTAGAGGCCACGTGCTCCGCACGCGCAGATTTACAAAGTGCATGGTAGTTTCCTTTTTGCCATGTTAGAGGCTAATTTTGTATCTGGAGCATAGTTCTTTCTCCAGCGTCTCTCAGACGCTTTGCATTTACTTTTCTCCGCTTTTAAACTCTCAGAAAACCAAGGGGCCGGTGGTCAGTGATTGTTCACCTTCTTAGCCGAAAACAGAAGACAAACATCAATGGAATTGAGTATTCAATTATGTATGGCATCCGCGTCTGTTACCGAAATTGAGCAGGGGAATGGGTGTACTCTCAGATACAATCTTATTAAAGGTTTCAATATTTAGTTTTCCCTAGTTTCTTGAATTAGGCTTATAGCCAGACACATTGGGGACTGGGCTCGAATAGACTTTATTGACCCGAGAGCCCACCAGGAAATGATCAGACCAGAGAACTGGAAATGCTGGGAGGCAGCTGATGTTGGATGGATTAGAGAAGATAGTGTCTCATAAATGGCTAACAGCATTAGTGGAACCCAAATTACACAGCAGAATATTCATAGCTGCTAGATCTAAGATGAGTGCAGCACTAGTGGGACATGCTGGGTCATCCAAGTGTAGATTGAGATCACCTAAAATGGTGAAATTAACAGCGTCTAGGAGATAGGGAGCAGCTAGATCAGGGAAGGAGTCCGCCCATACCACAGTAGGCCCCAGGGGCCTAAAAGCAAGATGGCAGAAGCTTTTGTCCCCTGTGCCGACCCTGTGCAGAACCTGTCCGCCTATCCCAGAAGTGTGACCATGGAAATTAACAACCACTCATCTGTGGTCACTCTAAAGCAGTTCTGATACCTCCTCTCCCACTGGGATTAGTTCCTGCCTTACTGGGGGCTGCCTTATTGGGGGAAAAGTGCAAGGGTATGCCTAGGTGTCAGCAAACATTTGCCTGAGTCAGGGTAGGGTAGGCCTCTTTCTTGTTAATCAAGTTCCTGGGCACAGCCTAGTGGCTTTTCCAGCGAGGGAACAACAACACCTCCCTTCACTCAAGGCCTTTCTTCAGATCTGGTAGTAGTTTTTACCCCTCATTAAGGGGGCTATTAAGCTGCCAGGCGAACGTTGGAGCTCATGCAAGTGGGTCGTCTGGGGCTTTAGGCAGGGAAAATCTACCTTTCTAAAAGAACCTTTCCTTAATACTTCTTACAAATCTGATTTTACCATTAAATTGGATTTTGAATAACTATTAAAGAGTCTTTGAATCATATTTCCTACTGTTTCCTAACCAAAATTTAGCATTATTAAATGTAATATTGTTTTCCTGTAGAATGGCCAGCCTTGCTACAGTGAAGTAGCGTATTTTTTTTCCCTGCAGGGACACACTTAACATTGATTTTTATATATCCTACTTTTAAATACCATGCACCCTGCCTTGAAGGCAATTACGCTGTTTTAAGTAGGACTTTAAATATTTAAAAGGAAGGTTTTGACCCGTCAAAAGATGTTAGACAGGTCGAGTTTTCAGTTTATAACTGCAATAGCCAGGCTACAAATGGTTGGTCTGCAGTCATGGTTGCACTGCTACAAGTTGTGGATGGCACAATGGGTGCTGCACTCTTCTAGTGATATTTAACTTAGAAGCCCTGGGTACACATTGTACCATATACTAGGCACTTCTAGCTAAGTTAAATATGCCAATTAGGGGGATTCCAATGTTATCATAGTGAAAGAGGGAGCACTGACACTGTACCACTGGTCAGCAGGGGTAAATTGCACAGAGTTCTATAGCTAGTGAACAGTCAAGGCAAAAATCTGGGGGTCACCAATCAAAAGATACCTTTGCCAACCAGAAACCCAATTTCTAACTGTCTCGATTACAGACATTTTGTTATTTGCCACATTGGTGTCTGTGCATATACTTGAAAAGGAATACTATGTTATGGGTGAAGCCAGGGTTGGGACAATGGAATTATTCCCTCACGTCATTGGCACTATGCTTTGAATAGATTGAAAGAGTTACATCCTGCATTAATTACTTGGTGAAGCAGGAGAGCATTTTGTTACCATTACTTATACACTTCTAAGCTTCTTGTGTATGTAGGTCACCACTCCGCCCTTCCTAATCTCCTTTTCTTGATTTTGGAAGACCTTGATTGTCCATTGTTGTTATTCAGAGTTTAGACTAAAGTATTTAGGACAAACTGTCAATTCAAAATCTTCATGAAGATTAAATCTCTAAATATATTGGCTTGGTTTATATGTCAACCAATTTCTTGTTGCCTTTATGAAGTAGATTGATCTTCTGTAGGAATGATGGCACCTTAACAGCATATAGAGTTCTATTTTGAATTTCAGTGTTAGAAATAGGATCAAGTCAGTATTTCTCAAAGTGCCCCTTTTTACATAATCATCCCCATAAACTTTTGACTGATGCTGCTCGTTTTTCGCATCTGAAGCACACTGGGCCCTGCTGACCAGACCACAGTGCATGTGCTATGACCCCTCAGACTGTATGTGCATTTCATTAACACCTGATTGTCATATTTTATATAAGTCCTAATTATATGGTACAAAGGGGAAACTGGGCTAGTAAGCTAAATGTCACTTGTGGACTGTAGCTCTTATTTTGCCACCGATGAAGTGGTAAATTGAAGACATAGCTTTAGATCTGCCACTGCTGCCTAGTCGGGCAGCTTTCAAACTGTCAAACCAACATTGCCAAGCCCAAAACCTTCAGTTTTTATATGTATAGGTCACCTGTTATACCTGACATCTTTTGGCATGTTTCCCCTATCTTTTTGCGTTCTGGCATCCTGTTTTGGATGGTATGCTGGATTTCATTTTTCTAGCTTAGTGTCTCTGCACACTTTCTCACTGCTATTTAAATGCTAAAGTGCAAGTGCTCCTACTGTAAATCGTGTAAGATTGGTTTTCCATGATTGGGATGTTTGATTTACTATTAAGTCCCTAGTACAGTGCTCTTTGTGTGCCCATAGCCTGTAAATCAAATTCTACAAGTGGGCTTGCAGCACTGGTATTGCCACCCAAACAAGTAGCCTTTCAAATGTGTCTCAGACCTGCCACTGCAGTGTCTGCCTGCAGTTTTTACTGCCATGTCGACCTGGCAAGTGCACCCACTTGTCCGGCCCTAACCTTCCCTTTTCTTACATGTAAGGCTCCCCTTAGGTAGGCCCAAGGTATCCCCACTTGCAGGGTGCAGTGGATGTGAAAGGTAGGACATGCACCGGTGTGTTTGACATGTCCTAGTAGTGAATACTGTGTATTTTGTTTTTCACTATTGAAAGGCTGTCTGTCCCAAAGGTTATAATGGGAGCTGCACTGTAACATCTTACAAGTGTGACTTTCTATTGGGACAAGATAGAGCAATGGAGTTTAGGCTTCCTGAATTTAAAAATACATCTATTAGTAAAGATGATTTTATATTGTCGGTTTAAAAATGCCGCTTTAAGAAAATTGCCCTTTTCTTGCTTAACCTGTGTACCTCTTCTTGTTGGTGTGTTCACCATCTGGGTTGAGAGTGACAGGAGCTGGGGATGTGCATTCATACTAGACAGACACAAAAGGGGGTCTGAGGTGTGTCCTGTGTTTCCTGCGTGGCTCATAGCCAGGTTGAATAGACCTGGCTGCATTTAGGGTAGTAGGAGGAGTTGTCGCTTACACCTGAATGGACTGTGGCTGCCTCTCAAAAAGCTGTCTCCCCCTCCTGCAGTGAACCTGGCCTGAACCAGGCAGAACTGGTTTATGTATACCAGTGGAACTTGTTTGTGCCAACTTCAAAGGGAAATGTGGTATAAATATTGGGGCCATGACCCAGAGACGTAAGAACTCTTTGGGAATAAGGAACCTGCCAAGAAGAAGAGCTGGAGAAGCTATGAGGAGAGATTACCACTTTGCTGCATTGGCCTGCAGTGGCTGCTTCTGTCTTGGGTAGTGAGAGAGCTGGACTGGATTTTCTACAAACTTATTTTTCTGAGTGTCTCCAAGGGCTTGTGGTAGAGCTTGCCCCTCGTTCAAAAAGTCTCGGGAAGAGCAAAGACTTCACGTTCTTCTGGATACCTTCAAGTGGAACTGTGTGTTGCAGCTGCCAAAGTGGAAAGAAGCTACCCAACGCCGCTGCTGGCTCAGTTACCTGAAGGGAGCGCAGGGCACTGCCACACTTCGCACTGCAGCCCTGGTCTCACCTATGCCATTGGACTCCATCACCAAGCCGCTGCCTGCACCGTGATCTGAGGACACCGCACGCCACACCGCACTTCGCACTGCTGCCTTCAACCGCCCAGAGTTCAATTTGTACCGCGTGTGACTTCAAAGGCCAGACAACTCCTGGTCTTCTTTTGTACAGATAATTATTGGCTATTTTTCTAAATCGGGTATGGTGTCCATTTGTAGTATTTTCACTGTATTACTGTGTGTTATTTGCAAACGCTGGCGTTTCTCGAGTGAATCCGCGACTATGGACGGACGTGTTAGCAGATAAGGAAAACTATAAATAAAGGGGAAATCTTTCCTTCCTTCACCAAGACTTTGGGATGAAGATAGATAGGAAAACGAAGGCATATCGTTTTACAAGTTAAAGATTTTAGAAAGAGAAGTGTTTGAAGATACACACTAAGAAACTGGTATATTGGAAGTCCCCTCGAGAATAGCCCGTACTATATGACTACGTGCATGTTAATTTGGAGCGGAGTGAGAAATTTGGTACTCCGGGAAAAACAACGTGATTCTTTTACCACACTAATTATGGAATATCCTGTTTCCACCTAAAAACAGAAAGGGATTCTGTGGAGGTCCTGAGGAAGGTGGTACAAGCCCACCGAAACGCGCGTCGACCTGGCGTGTGATCCCATATAATACTCTGTGGTTACTCAGTCAGAGTTTGTTTTCTCTGTCAGCCTTCCAGTGAAATGGGAATAGCTGGTTGTTTGAATGTTTGGATGTGAGGGTATGAATGTATGAGTGATGCATGTGATTTAGGTGTGGATATCTTAGGTTTTCATGATTTTGGAAAAATAGTGGTATTGGATAAAATAATACAACTGTATTTTGATGATGAAATAACTGTTTTTATATGTATATAAATTGTTTGAAATAATATAATGACTTAAAGAAATAAGAAATCATGATGTATAAAAAAGAAGAAAAAAGTTTATTAAACCAACAAAAAAAAGTCTTTTGTGATATAACTATGAAAAAATAAATAATATTTGATAAATGCACAGTATACTTGTTGTTAATACATGGTGCAGGACAGGTCATTCCTAGTATGAACCTAGGTTTTTGGTAAAATTGAGATAGCCACAGGGGAAATCTTTATTCATTGTGTTTGATATTTTCCCCTCTTTTCCCTGGCTAAAAGTAACTTGAGAGGGGGTCCCCATATTCATACTTATACATTTGCAAATGCTTTACACATTGCCTCTGAGTTAAGCCTGAATGTTGGTGTCAATCTCCGACAAGAGTGGGCAGGGGTTATCTTAGAAGTATACCCCCTCACCCTGACTAGAAGGAAGGGTCCCTGCTTGGTCAAGGTGCATACCTCTGCCAGCTAGAGACCCATATTTCTAACATCATCCAAAAGAACATCTTAGGAGCTCATAAGGCAGAATACTAGATATTAAAAGGAAGGACATGCTTCATTTGATGTTTTTCGCACAGTGAAAACTTGCAATTGTCATTTTCACTGTAGCAAGGCTTGTAGTCCTATTAGCTAACGTGGTGTTACACTTGCCCAGCCGCTAAGTGCAATTGTCCATTTCGAAAGACTTTGTGGAGAGAGACCCCAGGGGCTGAGCCTTCTCCCACAAGTACCAAGTATCAGTGACTGAACTCTAAGATCTAGTTGGCTAGCCTCCTGCTAAGTTTTAGGGATACAAAAGCGAAAGGAGCCCTGCACCTGCAAAATGTACAGCTGACTAGTTGCCACTGGACTTGCCCTGGACTCTGCTGATGCAAACCATGAAATCTAGTCCTAGCCCCCAATAAGTGTCCCCCGAGTCCTGGACCATTGGCTCCTGTTAGGGACCCCTCCCCCCCCCCCGAACTGCATCTTATGAGCGTTAAGCAAAAGATAACTGTTTTTGTGTACAGAATCGAGGCTCATACACTACGGCCCTTTTCCAGTCCATAGGTGGCCTAGGCTTCCACTGGATCACTCAAGTTTGTCTGTTTGCTGACATCAAACCCAATGCAGGACAGAAGCTGCAGAGTAGCCTATCGACGAGGAAAAGTACCAGAAAATTTCTAAGTGCGGAGGTCAAAATTGGACAAGAACCAACCCGGCTCCTGCATTCGATTACCAGCGCTACATTGTGGTCGGCCTGAAACTTTGACTTTGGCTGTCACCCTCGTGTTCGAGGCTCCTAAATGTTTTGCATTGCAGTGGTTTATGAAAACCTTTCTAAAATCATAGTTCAGCTTCCCTTTATCAGATTATTGTTATTTTGGTGTCAATTTAAAAATATATACACATTTTATAAACTGGAGTGGGATTTTTATTGTGTTGCGTTTCTCACTTATTGACTGTTTTGGTACTGATAAATGCTTAACACTGGTTTTCCTTCGAGTTGAACCAGATGGCTCTGTGCCACAACTACCAAGACTGAAATAGGTTTCATTTTAAGAAACCTGACTGAATCTGATACAGAATAGTGATATTATTTCTTGGTGAGGTCTCACAACCACCTCAACTAATCCACTTTCATACAGTTGCTTTTACCAGGTCATGTACTATCCTTTTAGTTACATTTTTCCCTATAATTTTTTTTTATATGACACAAATTGTGGAGTGGCAGTCAGAAGTTTCATCATTTTACCCACACTTTCACTGATATGGAAACTGGGCTGCTGGTAGGTACATTTCTCACAAACAATCATTATTCACTTTTTCCAGTCTAACCTCATGCAAAGTTAGAGGTGGCCTAAGTGTGCATTTACAGATAAACGCCAATGAGGTCTAATTTTCACCTTAAATATTTTTTTGCCAATGCATTTCTCTTTATTTTCATAGTAGTACCTCCCAACCATAGATATTCTCATCGGATCCACTCTGAATTAATGGTGCTTAAAATGTTTATTTTCCCCAGTGAAGGTTTGCAATAATACTAATTTTATTCATTTTTATTATTTTGCCATGTGCAAAATTTTGAGCTTTCTTTTTGCCTTTCCTCGAGCATTTTTCTTCTCCCCAGGTACCGTTTTTGCAAGTTAATTTTCACATTTATAAACAGCAATCAATTACAGCATGGCCTGTTGAATGCCATTTATGCTAGTTGTCTATTTGAGTCTATTTCCATTTTGGAAAATGTATAGGGAATTTTTCTACAAGTTTACATTTTGTTGAGCTTTTCAATCCACATTGGCACTGCACAGATGAACATTGTTTTCTGCAAAGTCTATTTAATGCAGAACCGTTTTAACAAGCAATGGTACAACTAGTATGTCAGGCTTTGGCTGACTTTTTTATTTTGCAAATATTTATAATAGGCATTAAAATTGAAAAGTTTAAAAATAATATAAAGTAAAAATGTTGTCATCTCCCGGTGGCGTATAGATTTTTGCATAAAGAAAGTAAAATTGACCCATTGCAAAACCACTTTTTGTCTGCCTTCTGCAATCAAACGAATACATACGTACACTTAGGAGCTTTTGGTCTGCCCTCGTCATCTATTGGTGTTGCAATTGTAAACCAGATTTTTCTTCTGTCCACCACAGCATAAAGGAGTGGGCCAGCCGACTTCAGTCACATGTTTCTTGCTTTGTGAGTAACAGCCTTTTTGCTGCTCACATATGCATATCCACCTAAAAAGAAGTGTACTTCTGTGGAAGTTCTTGGGGCCAATACTTTACTGTGCAATATTTTTTTGTGTTTCATTTTGAATTCTTTTTTTATTTGTTCTTAGTCATCCTTCTGTTTTTAAACTGTGTCTTACGGTTACACTAATTAGAAGCCCTTATTCCTTTTTTTGACACACAATTGGGTATCATATTATCCTACCATGTATATTAAAACTACAAGCATTTGCAATGCAATTGGTCTCACCTGTAGGACCTTATATGTATTTAGCTATGCAGCACATTACCCTGGGTGCTGAAACATATACTGTTCTTTGACATGGAGGGAAAGTAAGCACCAAACGGCGTGACATGTGGAGATAAAATATTGCCTTTCAGCGAGTAATGGTATAGTCCAAAGCAAAAGCAAACGCAAAGCAAATCGGGGCCTAAGGTGGTCATATCATTGAAAATACAAGATTAAAAAAAATATTATTGTCTACGGGTGCTCGTGGAAGACAATTTCTATGAACTGGAATCTAGAGAATGCTAAAGTGATTCTGGCATTTTACTGACCTCTGCTGGTCGCTTTCTATCAAGAAAGTTAAATAGAGGCAGTTGCCAGAAAAATAAGAATAAGAAAGTCCCTCAGCAGAAAGCATTTCTGGTATTTTACAGGCCTCTACTGGCCGTTTTCTATCAAGACAGTTAAATAGAGGCAGTGAACAAGCAGAAAAAAATTCTGGTATTATACTGACCTCTACTGTTTGTTTTCTATCAAGACAGTTAGACAGAGACAGTTGAACAGAAAAAAAAGTCCCTAAGCGGATGCAGACAAGTCCTAGGGCTGATTTTGAGAGCCCACAAAGTACATACACATATAAGAATATACTAAAGTATATACAAGAGGTCTTGAATGCTCAACCTAAAAAAATGTTTTGTATCTGGTATAAGTACACCTGCCTGCAATGAAACTCATGTACTGTTATATTAAAATGATATGCAGTGCACTACAAATATGCTATTGTGTTGTGACACACTGCAACCTGCCATGGTTAAGGCGTAGAGGAGGCTGAATGCAACAAATCAGACGTGCCAGCTGTCACATACCAATTAAAACAACCCACAGCGATGGACAAACAATGTGAATGCTTTCCTCAAGAAATCCCAAAGATGGCTACTTTGCACCCATGTAAACCTTTCCATGCTGAAAGAGAATCCTGAGAAGTAAGACATGAAGGCAAAAAGCTTTGCACTAAATACAGATCCTTTAATTTACTTTAAATTTGGACAAAGGTCTGTAAAGTAGCTTAGCAAGGAGAATTGTTCCTGGCTCTATTGTGCTCCGACTGCCTCCAGAGGTTGTATTTTCCCTGTTTGCATCAGGGCCCATGGCATCCTTGCTGCGCTACGTCTAGGCACAGTGCTTTCCAACAACAAAGCAACTAGTAGCTGAGTGCTGCAGCCCAACAACCAACAACATACAACCATAACCCCATTGCTTGAGCTACAGCAGACATCAAATGAAACATTATCGTTGGTACCTCAGTAGATCTTGACTAAAACTCTGTGGTAGTAAAGAAAGTGCTTTTTGTTGCCCCATTGCTGACAATGCATATAAGCAGGCATGGTGCTGTGACCAAAACAGAAGTCAGGCAAATTCTGTCTAGAGGGGAAAAATGACAATCGGGCGAGATGGCACACATACACTCCACTCCAACATAAGGGTAAAAGGCAGCGTTAATAGAACAGGTCAGGCACTGAATCATTATCCCAAAACCCTAGGCCAAAAACCTTATAAAACCAAATAACCTCACTAATACATAGAAAAACGTCCAAAACCCACCCAACCTTCTAAAATCTAACTGCCCCTTTCCCTCAAAACTCCTCCCCTCCCTCCAAACCTATGATACAACTCCTGCACCTACTGATGTCATCAAAGCACTCCCCTGTCAACTTTGCCCAATCCATCCCTTTGGTCCTTGACCATATCTCAACCTCCCTGAGCTGGGTTCACCCCTCCTTTAGACCCCCCATCCAACAATTGCTTCTTGCCACGCCACCCAAGAAAACCTGCCGGCAATTTACTGCCCCATACTTAGGGGAAAAGCTCATCCTAAAGATTATAACCTATTCAACTCCATAACCATTCATCTAATAAGTGCACAATTTTCAACCGAAGCTCCAACAAGTAATACTCCTTACCAAATAACAACACTCAAAACCCATCCTGTCTAAATAGTGACTAGTCCTCCTGCACAGGCTCCTTGTGTTTCAACACCAAACACCCTAGACTTCTACAAAAATCTCCTATTTCTCTGTTAACCTTCCTCTTTTGCTTCTCTATCAATATCTGCTTCCTTGCACCCCACCAAACTCTCCCCTGAATCAACTCAATACAAACTATGGGCCTGATTTAGATGTTGGTGGGTTCCGTTGTCGCTTTATCGATGGCCTTTCCGCTGCCGGCTTGGCGGTCTTCCCGCTGTATTTAGATGTTGGTGGATCTATGGAGGGAAGACTGTGGGAATTCTGCCTCTTCCTCCAGGATCTTGCTCCGGCATCAGAGGCATAAGCAGCTGTCGGAGGGAGTCACCCAAGATTTCTACCATCCTGATTCCGATGTGCCTTTCCGTCAAAGCAACTGTGGCAGGTAAACCTTCAACCTCAGGTTGGCGGAAACAACAAAAAAAAGGTGAAAATGTAACTTTTTTCGCGTTCCTACTGCTATTTCTGTCTTGAACCCCATTGTCCAGGTCCTTTCTGTGCACCACGGTGCTCAGCCACCGGGTTGTCACCGGAATCTAAGGTAGGCTTTTCTGTCACTTGTCTCACTATTTGATTTGATTTGATTTTGTATAGCACTTGAATCAACCCCGAGGGGGTATCTCAGCGCTTGGAAACGCAGCATTAGCAGTGGTGGGGAGATTTAGAACAGGGCGGTTTTCAGGATTCTTCTGAATTTTTGGTGATCCTGGCATTGTCGTAGGGCAAGCGGGAGTTGATTCCAAATAAAAGGGGCTTGGTATGAGAAGGACTTGCCTCCGGCTCTAGGCCTTTTTTGGGGGGGATTTTGAGTAGGGGTTGGGAGCTGGAGTGCAGCGTCTGGGACGGGTGGTAGTGGTGGAGTCTCTCTACTAGATAGGGTGGGCCGTTACCCCAGATGGCTTTGTGTGTGAGGCAGCAGATCTTAAATTTCACACGTTGTGGTATGGGCAGCCAATGTAGTCGGTGAAGGAGGGAAGCGGACGCACATCTGGGGGGGGGATTCAGGACCGTGCGGGCAGCCGTGTTCTGTATCATTTGCAGTCGGTTTAAGGAGGACTCATTTGCTGCGATCAGAAGGGCGTTGCAATAGTCCAGTTTGCTTAGTACCAGGGCCTGTGTTAGGGTCTTTCTGATTGCGTCAGGAAGATATGGAAAGGTTTTCCGTAGTAGGCCAAGGGTGTGGAAGGAGGAGCCGCCTGTGTATGTCACGTGCTTCTTCATGGTTAGCGGCTGTTAAAAGTGTACACCTAGGTTTTTGACTGTAGTTGCCAGGATCGGGGGCTTGCCTAGTTCTGGGGGCCACCAAGATGGTGACCAAACAAGTGGGGCATCTCCAAAGAGCAGAACCTCCGTCTTCCCGGCATTCAGTTGAAGAAAGTTGCTTTCCATCCAACGTGATATTGCCAGCATGCCTGATGAGAAGGTGGATTGAGCAGTATGAGAGGTTTTATTGAAAGCGAAGGTGAGCTGGGTGTCGTCCGCGTAGGATATTGGAACGAACCTGTGGTTTCTCAAGAGGGTTGCCAGAGGGGCTATGTATATGTTGAACATAGCAGGGCTCAGGCATGAGCCCTGTGGCACCCCCTTGGTGAGTACTATGAATTGTTTGGTAACATAACCTATCTACTCGTGTATTTTTACATAGCTCTTACATTCAATTTTTTTGTGCACGATGCATGACTGTACATCTAAGCACCTATGGTGGTAAAATGTGCACACCTGTATTGACACAAATTAAATATATTTTTGGTGGTGGTGGATGTACATATATTGGTGTGTGTAAGTTGTTGGTGTGCTATGCGATATATAAGAAATGGCCATTACACATTACCTACATATACATTATGACATATTTGCAACATATATATGTGTAGTGAGGTAAGGATAAGTAGCACTTACTTGTATACACACCAGCAGGGCATCACTCCATCAGGACTTCGCCGCCAGGACACTGCCATCTAAATCGGCTTGGGTCAAACCCGCCAGCCTGCTGGCGATGGAGTACTGTTAGTCAGCATAGTACACTGCGGCTGCAGTGGGAAACTGTCTGTCTAAATACAGCGGATGGGCTGCCATCAGCTCGACGGCGTACTTGGAACTGCCGCCACAGTGGGATGGCGGGAGTACCACCAAGATCTAAATTAGGCCCTTTGTGTGTACCAGACCACCTATTTTTTATTCTCAGCAAATCTAACTTCATGGCCTTTAGCAAACTAATACCAGACAGGGAAACTAGATAATTTTCACTCGGGTGTAAATAAAAGCAACAAATCTGGACACGTTCTACCCACCATGCGTTTTCATACATGCCTAAAGATTTGCCTCTTCTAATGCCACCCTTTCAACGCCAGGAAATACAACCCTCGCCGCATCCAGGCCTAGTTGTTTGCCGTATTTATTTTTATTTATAAATTCTTATATAGCGCGAACGTGACCCATGAGGGTATCAGAGCGCTTTACAATAGAAGAATAAACAGTGGAAGAGGTAGTCAACACAAACAAAATGTCAATTTGTCATAGTAGAGCAATAGCATCTGCAGAACAACTTACATTAGACATTGTGCTATCAGCCGCACAGATCTACATCCAAGGAAAAACATTAATCAGCAAACAATTGTGGAGCAACAGGGATGTGATAAAAAGACATACAATCAAATAAGTCCCATACTTAGATTTAGGACATGAATTTGTTCATTAATAGACTTTTTACTTCCTTTTTGAATACAGTAAGGGAGGTGATTCCACGCACTCGGGGTGGTAGAGAGTTCCAAATCTTTGGAGCAATCCCTGAGAAAGCTCTAAAGCCTGTTCTCTTCTTCCTGAAGGATTGGGGTCTCAGAAGTAGAGTGCTCGCACTTCGTAGTTGTCTGCAGCCTCCTGATTTTTCCAACTTTAGCGCCAAGTAGCTGGGTGTATTGTTGTGAATTGCTTTGTGCGTCATGCACCCCACTTTAAGGTGTATTCTTGCTTTATAAGGCAACCAGTTCAGTGCTTTCAAGGTTGGTGAGATGTGATTGTATCTTTTGGTTCCTGATACCAGTCTAGCCGCAGCATTCAGAGCTGCTCTCAACGGTGCAAGCCTGTATTTCGGGAGACCAGCGAGGGTGGTGCTTCCGTAGTCTAGTCTTGGTAGTACAAGAGCTTGTACAGCAACTTTTAAGTCAGCCTGAGGGAGGAAGGGTTTAAGTTTTCTTAATATACTCATTTTGTGAGTAGCTCCCTTGGTGACAGTAGAGATGTGCGACTGCATATTCAAGTGTTTGTCAATGGTGACACCTAGGGATTTAGCCGAGTCTATGATGAGGGGGACACAGTCAAAGGAGGTTAGGTGTTTTAACCAGAGGTCTATCTTTGGGGTGTAGTTTGGGGGTGAGATGAGAATGAATTCCGTTTTTTTGGTGTTCAGCATGAGATGGTTGTTGGTGAGCCAGCTTTGCGTGTTCAGAAGCGTAGTATTAAGAGCAACAAAGTCATCTGGCGAGGTGATTTTAAGGTATAGCTGGGTGTCATCCGCATATAGGTGATATAGAATGTTCGCAGAATTCAGAGCATTCGCCAGGGGCTCCATTAACAAATTGAAGAAAATGGGTGAAAGGGCAGATCCCTGAGATACACCAAGAGTGACCATGGATGGTTGCGAGAGTGAGTTCTTCATCTTGAATCTTTAAGATGTGTTATTCAGGAAGGAGGAGAACCATTGTGGCACAATGCCCGAGAGGCCCATCCTTCTTTCCAATAGGGCTAAGAGCTTATCGTGCTTGACCGTATCGAAGGCGGAAGACAGATCAAGAAGTATCAAAAGGCATGATTCATTTCGATCAAGCATGATTAGTATATCATCCATAATGTGCGTGAGTGCAGATTCTGTGCTGTGCCCACTTCGAAAGCCCGATTGGTGACTGTCTAAGAGGTTGAAGATCTCAATGTGATTACATAATTGAATTTGAACACATTTCTCCAATAGTTTAGCCAAGGTGGGGATATTGGTTATAGGACGGTAGTTGTTAGGATCAGCTGGAGAGGCGTCAGCCTTCTTTAGTATAGGAGTGACCTGTCCTATTTTAAGACAGTCCGGAATGACACCTTGAGTCAGGGAGGCGTTTACAATTTTAGACCATAATGGTAGTATAGAGGTTTTTAAAATCTTGAAAAGGGCAGGTGGCAAGGGATCCGAGAAATGTTTGGAAGGGTTGATTGCTTGTAGAGTGTTGTAGATAGTTTGTTGAGAGATTGACGAGAAGGTGTGCCAGGAGGCATTGTTTTTTGGAACTTCCCTTGGGTTCATATAATTAAAATGGTCTTCAGATAAACCGTCCAATTTGGGATCTAGTGCCATAGGTTGGCGGTTGGCCAACTTTGATTGGATGTCTAGCTCAATAGTTCTAGTCTTTTCATGGAAGAAATTGGCAAGCACGTCACATGTAGGAGTGGCCAGGTCATTTAACTCACTGTAGTTAGTTGTATTGCAAGATTGTTCCTTGATGATTTCAAAGAGTTTTTTTGGTCGGTTGCTCGCTAGGTTCAGCTGAGTTCGGAAAAAGTCTGCCTTTGCCTTAAGAATCATCCTATTGTATGAATTCCTTAATTTTCTAAGATGATCCAGGTTGAGAGTGTTAGGAGCTGATTTCCAAAGACGTTCAGCAGCTCTTAGCTGTCTACGCTCCAAGTTCAGGTCTTCATTGAACCAAGGCTTGGTCCTCTTAGTGGAAACATTTTTTTCCTGTAATGGAGCTGTGGAGTCCAGAGTTTCAACCATCTTGTTGTTGTAGAAGGTTGTAAGCTCATGTACATCAGTTATGTCGGTCATGAGGGTCAGAGCGGATTTGCACTGGTTTACTAGGGAGATGGGATTGATATTTTGTAGATTCCGTTTCCATTGCTTTAACTTTGACGGTTGTCCCCTTTTATGCATAACTTCAGTATTGATGGAGAAAAGGATGCAGTAATGATCAGACCAATCGCAGGGAGTGATGGATTCCAGTAGGATGATGTTAGATTTTGCAATGATGAGGTCCAAAGTCTCTCCCTTGTTATGCGTTGGGCTGTCACAAAATTGGGATACTTCCTGCTCTGATCGAAATTCTTTAAAACAGCCTACAATATGATCACTTGCATTATTCCAATGGAGGTTGAACTCGCCTAAGAAAATATGAGGAACTAGGGAGTTGGAGTTGGATGCCATGATCTCCATAATCTCATCAATACAAGTCAAATTATCACCTGGGGATGGTAAAATATGTGTAACTTACAAGTGATGCGCTTAGAGTCTGGGATATTGATGCAAAGATAATTGCACGAAGACAGTTCAATGGAGTCTGCTTGTTTGACTGATAGTGAGTTACGATAAATGCAGGCTACCCCTCCACCAATTTTCCCAATCCTATCAAGTCGAATTAGATCATGGGAGGGAGGAACCAGTAGGTCGAGAATGGGAGATGAGGAGCTATTTAGCCAAGTTTCTGTGAGGACCAGAATGTCTAAGTTGTCATCTAAAATGAGATTGAAGATTTCAGTAGCATGTTTGCTGGTAGATCTACAATTTAAAAGCCCACATTTCAGCTTGTTGAATGAGGGGATTGAGGCAGTCAGTCCTAAATTGATGTTTGTGAGGTTATCTCTGTTAACCGCTCAGTTATTAAGTGTAGGTTCTCTGAGGGGGTTGGTTACAATGCATTGAATTGCACTGCAATGAGACTTACTATTGTCAAAATCCAGGGCATAGGATATAAGAAGGTCATCAATGTCCCTGTCGGAGAGATGATCGCTTGGTCTCTTTGACCCAGAGATGGAGGATAGACTATCATGAATGGTGTTGATCGGGAGAGAGACATAGGGTGTAATTATACTAGGTTGGGCATAGTTTGGTTGTGTTGAATAGAGTTGTCAATGGGAGCATTAGTGGGCCAATAGTTTCTCGTTTGGAGACTGGTCAGATTCACTGTGTCATTGGTGGCTCTATGTAGGGTAAGAAGATCTTTCGTGATGGTTGAAAAATTAAGCATATCATCCTTAAAATGAGATATGCTGGATGATTGTATGACGTTACAACGAATTCCGTTGCAACGCATGCCTTTACCACGCATGCGTTACAACGGAATTCGTTTTCCGCGCATAACCTTTACCTCGAATATTCCTTTACCACGCATACATTTACAACGTTTTTCGTTGTAAATGTATGCATGGTGAGGGCATTCTCTTGATAAATGTTATAACTCTCCCCTTACATGCCCCCAGCCTCCACTCCTTATATTTACCCCTGCCCTTAAACCTTAATATATATATATATATATTTTACTAAAATGCCCCTTACCTTTTAACTCGCCTTCTCTCCATCTTCTTTGTTTACGTCGGTCGTACGTCGTTAAGAGGAAGCGGAAGTTACTTTCCGTTTCCTCTCTAACGACGTTGATTGCTTCAGCTTCGGCTTCGGCTTCGGCTCTTCAGGTTAGTTTTGATTTTTTTGGGGGGAGACCCCCCCAGCCCCCCTTTTTATCCCAACGCTTTAATTTTTTTATGGGGGAGACCCCCTAAACCCCCCTTTTTTTCTTTTCATTTACCACACATGCCTTTACTACGTATTTCGTAGTAAAGGTATGCGTGGTAAAACCTCTCGTTGTAACCACGCATGCGTTGTAATGCATGCGTGGTAAAGGATTTCGTGGAAACGGCTTCGTTGTAGAGGCAGTTTCCCATGCTGGATGCTAACACATTCATTTGGTCGATCAGGACAGAGATGGGGGAGTAAGTAATAGGTGTTGGTCTGTGAGCTGTTTGGGGAGGCGAAATGTCTGTGGTATCAATGTGCATGTGTATTGCAGGAGTGGTATAGTAGCTCCCCACTTGAGGTTGGGGAAGGGTCATTGAGTTCAATGATGGTATAGGCGAGATGAGTGTAGCCACTGTCGGGGTTCCTTCAGATATTGTGGTAGGTGGTAGGTGAGTGGAGTCTAGACCATCCTTTGTGTGATTGTATAGGCAAAATGAATGTAGCAGATGTAAGCGTTCCCTCAGATGCTGCAGCGGATAATAGGTGAGTGGGGGGCTAGGCTAACCCCTGTGTGAGAGGGAGGGGGCAGGGGGACAATAATGGCGATATCCAATTTTGAGCTATCCACCAAGGGTGGTCTGGATAATATTGAATTGGAGTGATCGATATCAAGGACTATGTGTAAATCTTCTGGTCTGAGGGGATCAGGAGTAATTTCAGACAGATGGACTAGTTGGCAGTGATTATTGGAGGAGTCAGTCCCACTGATGATAGGCGCTGAGAGCAAACCAAACACACATGTTCCAGGGGACCCATTTATACCTGTAATGGAAGTGTCAGGGGAGATAGGCACCAAGACCGGGGCGATATTTGTCAGATTGGGAGAGGCTGGAAGATTCGAAATGTCAGGAGAGATAGGTACCAAGACAGAAGCGACATTTGTCCGATTTGGAGAGTCTGAACAGGTATACTGAGAGGGAGGCGTTAAGGGGAAGTCTAACTTTTGGCGATGGGAGGAGGCAGAGAGTGTGATACTATTATTTATTGCTTTCTTGAGAGTAGGGAAAAGCCTGTCAAACACATCCAGATACGCGTCAGTGGAATGTATAGGAATATTACCATTATTATAAATAGTAATGGTGGCATTCAGAGGATAAAGGTCTGAAGCAAAGACTGTCAATTTGATGGCATACGGGGATTTCTTCATTGTGGAAATATTGAGCATAGCGTGGAAGGTATTTCTCCCCCCGCAATCCACACAGCAGATTTAGAACTGGACCGATCCACTACACAACCTATAAAGGAAAGAATAATGAATCCAACCGAAATAAAATGATATAAACCATTTTATTTAAAAAGGAACATAGAGCTTATAACAGCGAAACTGCCATCTGCCCATAGTTTTACTCTTCATTCCGTCATGCCCATGTGCTAGTCCTCATTTGGAGTCCCAATCCTTCACTAGTGCCTTTTAGCCATATTGTACTGCAGCATGGCTAAAAGTTATAAGAAAAGTGCTGTAAAAGTTTTATTATGAAGTTATTGTTTTGGTTCTTTACACTCACGCCATACTGCTTTTTAAAAATAACTTTTAGCGATGCTCAACAGCAGCCACGTTGCTCTACATAATGGCTAAAATACACTGCCAAAGCCAATACCTCCTATCTACATACGCAAAATGTATTGGCTTTGCCATGATTAATCCAGTGCCTTCCCCCAGAAATAAACCCAGCTTGGAGGCATTGCACTGAATCTAGCTAATCGAGCAATACTGAGTCTGATTCACAAGGGATCATTTTCAAATTTGCATTTATTACAAGTGCTGTGAAATGTGTCAAGTTATCAGGGTGCTAGGTGAGGCACTGGAATGAGCTGTACAGGGTAGAGACTTAACTGAACACGCTACATGCATGACAACAAAAATATGTGGTCATCAAATACATTTGAATCCCTGTGCAACGCTGGCAACTTCGAAGCACAGCATTTGTACTAAGAAAAAGAGCGATAGAGCACTGTATGGGCAGAAGAGAAAACTCCAGGCAGGGAGAGGAAGTAATTAGAGAACACATGAATCCAAAGTACATTTTTCAGAAAAAAAGCTGATAATATGTAGAAGGAAAAGCAAAAAAGCTTTCTTATACTGGAAGGTAAAAAAGAAGTGCTAAGAAGCGGCCAGCGTAGGGTGCACATGTCACTTTTTAGGTTGAGCCAAGAGCCAGCACGCATGTGCTGCTGTGTGAGACTTATGTTAGAGGAGCAGGGAATAGAAGCCCTGCCCACTCCCCATCCATATTTGCCATTGGCTTTGTCATTGTCTTTCCTAAATACTGGATTCTGATTCGTCAATAGGCTTGTTAGTCCCTTCTTAGTACCGCCTCCTCTTCATTTGTCACCTCCCATGGCGACTGGCCGCTTTACTTCGGTTGTTACACAGTACGTGTTATTTATTAAATGTGTGCACTATTTTCTTTAATGAGGTTTGCCTACTGCAGGCACGACATGCTTTGGTGCCTTCTTTACTCCACCCTCCATACCGTTGTCATGCCTTCTTTTCTCCCGCCGCCCTCCCTACTGTTGTCCATGCCTTCTCCGCCCTCCCGTTGTCCTTGCCTTCTCCCCCGCCCACCTGCCCTCCCGTTGTCCGTGCCTTATCGCCTCCCTGCACGCCCTCCCGTTTTCCATGCCTTCTCCCCCGCCCTCCCGTTGTCTGTACCTTCTCACACCCGCCCGCCCTCCCTCCCGTTGTCCGTGCCTTCTCCCTCTGCCGCCCTCCCTCCCATTGTCTATGATGCCTACCATTTGCAGTGTAGTAGGTCTTGCATAAATGCGAGACTTATTGCATTGCAAATGCATGTTTTTCTTTGTAATGATGGGTGGGTGAAGGGTAACATGGACAAGGGAAAGGTTCATTTGGGTGAAAGGGAAGAAGCAACACAAAGGGAAAAAGAAAATACTACTTCAGTCACTGCGTCCGCAGAAGGAATATCCTAATCAAAATGAGGCAGTCGTTAATTGATCTATGCTCCTGAGGAAAGGTGATAAGGTAAAGTGGGTACGTGCTGCCCAATTTGGAACAGTGACAATGATACCAACGAATTTAAGCAACATGTGGGCTCCAAGCCCCTTGTTTACATTATCTCTCACCAGTGAGAACTCATGCAGCACATGCTCCGTCACAGACTAGGCCTAAAAATGCTGTAACTCACAGTGAGTATAGCCAGTGGCTAAAGTGGGCCGACCCTATTACCACATGCAGTATACTGTGGTGGGTATAAGTACAATGTGTACGGCACAACAATAGACCAATGGATGACGAGGGCTTATTGAAAGCCTCGGTAATTAAGTTGTATAGATATATCATTTGACTAAAATCAAAAGGTCTTAGCTAACTCCAGATACAAAACTATAAATGTTGACATGTGCAAAATGAATGTTTCAAAAGTAACAATTTCCACATGTATATCAGAAAGCGGAAACGTCTTTTAATTAGGCAAAGCTGCAAAGTTTTTGATAAATCTTCATGAATATTGCTAAAAAAAAAATTTAAATATATATTTTTTAATAGTGATGCGTCCCTTGTGCAGTTCAATGCAAACCCTGGGATGTAGGTTGAACCAACTCCAGAATATAGAGCATTATCGTTCTATTAGTGAAGATCCTACTCCAAGGCTGAAGGCCCAAATTTTGCATATTACGACGCAAGCCTTGAATGAGGGATATATCTGTAGGAAGGAACATGACTACTTAAATTTGACTCCACAAAGATCCCCAACATTGGTGTCTCAGAACTAGATCTCCAGGTTCCTGTTAGCGGATCCAATGAAGCAGCATTGGCCCTGGGGGGGGGGGATCTTATTGATCAGATTGAGAGCCCCACTGTAACCCACACGGATCAAACTGAATCAGAAGTTAAAGAAGACATAACTCCAGCTTCTATATTAAGTATGTTTTCAGCCCTCACGATGGAAATAAGGAAGGGTTTTGCGGAGTCTTCTGCTAACCAAGCTGAAATAAGGAGTTACTGCGAGTCCTTAGACAACAAAATTGATGGCCTCACAATTAGGACTGGAGTCCTTGAAGAGACAACATCGTCATTATCGGTTCACCTGGACATGGCGAAAATGGATATCCAGAGGCTTTCCAGAGAGGAGCAAGCACTCACTGATAGAATGGAGTCATTAGAGAATAACGCAAGGAGGGGGAACCTCCGTATTTTGAACATACCAGAGGGCTCTGAGGGATCAGACATAAAGCAATATATAGCGGTCTTGCTGAAAGAATCCTTGACTTTGGATCACCCATTGGAAGAGCTTGTTAAGGATATCCAAAGAGTACATAGGGATCCTTTCAAACGTAACGCTCAGAGAGTAAAACCAAGCAAAATCTTGGTTAACTTTCACACTTATGTGCTGAAAGAACAAATCCTCAACTTAGCGCTTAAACAAAAATCTCTGTCAGAAAAGGGGTTTTCTTTCTTGATAAGGTCATATCTTTCAAGAATCACCTTAGAGAAACAATGGGAGTTTGGGAGGCGTCTTGAAGCTTTTAGAGCACTAGGAGCCACAGCTCAACTTACATTCCCTGCTGCCATGAAAATCATGTACAACAATAAGATGACTAACTTTAGGTCTGTCCAGGCAGCTGATGATCTCTTGATGCAGTTGGGTAGTAAAAATAAAATGTGAATAGCAGTTTAGTAACTAAATTAGAGAGGGGCCTTAATTCCTATTTGTAGCAATAAGCGTTGTTGCTAAACCTATTATGCTTTCTTTTTTGATCTAAAGTTACTAATCAAAAAAAAAAAATAATAATAATAATTTTCAGAGCAAGTTAACCTTAAAAAAAAAAAACCCTATAAATTTAGAAAGCGAAAATGTATTGATTAGCTATCACTAGGTATTATCCTATTTTTTTTTTCTCACGTATAGAGGGTGGCGTTCCCTTTCGGGAGTTCGCGGAGGGGCGCTATCAACCGGACATCGTTCCGGTTAGATATCGCAAGGATTTTCCGTGGGTGGGGAGGAGGGAATGGGGGAGGCACTTAGCTAGGGAAGGTGGTGGGGGGGGGGAAATGGAAAAAAGTCCTCAGTAACCCAAGAGAGGTTAGAAAGAAAGAAGATCTGCAATCTTATGGAAAGTTTCCTGGGCAATATGGGGCTCTATCAACAGGATATGCCTGTATCTCCTCTGTTTATGTACTGTTACGATAAAGATGGTTAATACAAAATACTTCTCCTGGAATATTAACGGCCTGCGCACCAAACCTAGGGCAAATAAAATCATACAATATCTGCGAGATATGGAGGCGCAGGTCATTATTCTCCAGGAGACTCATTTAACACATTTAGAAATGGCTGACTTGATTAAGAAAAATAGATGGATTGACTTTGCAGTTTCAACCACTCAGACGGCAAACACTAGAGGTGTTTCTATAATTTAAAAAAAAGGGGCCAAAGCGAGGTTATTATCTCAACAGGTGGACCCAGGTGGCAGATGGGCCATCGCATCAGTGATGATGGCTGGTTCTCAAATCACAATTTCGGGCTATTACGGACCGAATCATGACGACCCATCTACACTGGAGGCTATGTTTTCTCAGTTGCTGTCTTTCCCAGAGCCAACCATCATAGCGGGTGATTTTAATGTGGTACTGGACCCGATCTTGGATAAATCCCCCAATAGTAGATCCTTAGTCCTATCTAAATCTAGGGTTATGTTACACTCTGCAATGAAAACGTATGGATACCTGGACATATGGAGAGAGAAGTCCGGGAACCAGCAAGGAGTGTCCTTCCGGAAATATAAGTACAATCACCAGTCAAGGATCGACTTTATTTTAATTAGTCGGAGGCTGGCTGATCATGTTAGATCCATTGAGTATCTCCCAATACACCTTTCAGATCATGCTGCAGTGATAATGGATCTAGCACAAGGAACGGAGAGGCTGGTATCAAGATGGACCTTCGATCGTTCACTTCTCTCTTCTTCTGAGGACATGGAATACCTCAGTTTTGAGTCTCACAATTTTTTTTTAGATAACGACGACTCAGCATCTGCTAGGATCATCTGGGATTCATTTAAAGCGTTCCTGAGGGGGCTCATAACAGGGAAAGTGTCATATAAAAGGAAGCAGTACAAGGAACAAATAACTTCAATTGAAAAAAGTATAGTCAACCTCCAAAATCTTATTGACACTAGTAGAGGAGTAGATGAATCCATCATCGATACACATAGAAGGGAAATGGCATCTCTGAAAAATAATCTTGGTTCAGTATTAAATCTTAGATTGCAGAAGAGATGGCAGGCAAGTAAGCTGGCCCATTTTGAATACAGCGAAGGGGCAGGTAAAATACTCGCCTGGAAGACCAAAACAGACCAGGCCCAGAACAACGTAGCCACTATTAAGTTGGGTAACACATCTTTAACATCAGATGTCGAAATAAGGAAGGCCTTTAAAGAATTCTTTGAAACCATCTATAGAGAGGAAATTGCAACTCGCCCTGAGGAGGTCACGGACTGGTTATCACATATAGTCTTACCTAGATTAACGAATGAACAATCCCAAATTTTAGATAGCGCCATAACTGAAGGAGAAGTAAGGGCCGCCATAAACAGAAGTAAGAAGGGTAAAGCTGCAGGGCCGGACGGCCTGCCTGCAGAAATTTATAGATTTTTAGAACCTGAGATAGTTCCCTTTCTTACTAAGTTGTTTAACCAAATCCTCCTTGAAGGTCACTCTCCGCCGTCATCTTGGGACAATGCATCAATTACGCTCATCCTGAAACCCGGGAAACCTAAAGACGCCTGTGAATCATATAGGCCAATCTCAATTTTAAACGTGGACTACAAGATCTTTAACACAGTATTGGCCTCTAGGTTGGCCATGGTAGCCCCGTCAGTTCTACTCGCTGATCAAAAGGGATTCGTAAAGGGGCGACAGCTATACGAACTGACTTATGAGCTGATAGGGGCAATAGACATAGCGGTTTCACAGAACCTGCCCCTGTCTGTCCTCACGCTGGACGCAACCAAGGCCTTCGACAGGGTCAATTGGGTATACCTGTCGGGGGCCTTGGCCAAATTGGCGTGGGCGAGGGATTCCGCCGTACAGTTGGTCTGCTGTATCGAGTGGCGAGCCTACTGATTAATGGGGAGCTGTCAGATCCCTTTTCTATAACCAGAGGGACACGGCAGGGTTGTCCGCTCTCCCCCCTGTTGTTTGATTTCTATATTGAGCCTCTCGCACAACAACTGAGGAGAGAGAATACCATCAGATCTTTTTGTCACAGAGGGTGGGAGAGAAAGGTAGTTCTATATGCCGATGACCTGCTGATCCTCACATCAGATGTTGCCACAGCCCTCCCGGTAATATTTGAAATCGCTCGGCGTTTTGGTCAGATATCGGGCTACCGGATCAACACTTCCAAGACAGAGAAGTTGGTTTGGAATGATGATGTCACTGCCCTGGAGGTACAGCCGGGTCAATCAATGCGCTATTTGGGCTTAAATATTATAAAAGATCTTAACAAACTCGCTATTGTTAACCTCACAGCAGTCGCCAAAGAATGTAGAAAGTTGATGCAATCGTGGTCCCATCTGCAACTATCCTTAATTGGGAGAGTAAATTTGATTAAGATGGCCATCTTGCCCAAGATCTCATTTCTTTTCAATTCCATTCCTCTTTATTTTGATCAGACATACATAACTAAATTACAGTCAGATATCACTTCTTTCATTTGGAACAAAAAACTTCCAAGAATTGCCTGGAAGAAGCTTAGGAGGCGATGGGAAAAGGGGGGCTTGGCTGCCCCAGATTTAAAACTATATGCATGGGCATTTGAACTCTCGCATACTCGAATGCTGTTAAAAAAACCGACAGATCATGGGGTAGGCCTGATGTTTTCAGCCATGTTGGAGGGGGAAGGTCTTAGTCAGTCAGGGTACCTATTTAAATTTGGCAACCCGAAATTCTTTAAAAAGATTAAATTGAAGGTTCTATATGGATTAGCGAAAATGTGGAATGAGTTAACAAACTCCATAAAACAAGGGTATTTTTGTGATAAGACACCGCTCTGGGGGTTACCTGAAAGTCCGGCCTGGCTAGAAGACATCCTAGCCATACCTCTGAAAGAGGCGGGCCTAAAAGTTTGGGGAGATCTCTTCTATGAGGGAGATTTGCTTTCGTGGGAGCACCTCCAAACTAGGACAGGGTCAACTATTTCGAGGTTTAAATACCTACAAATGACTAGCTGGTCACAGGCTTATAATTCTATACCTTTTAAAAGAAACAGGTTCATCCTTGGAGGGTTCAGTCAAGTAATAACGAACTTAGTGAGTATTGGTCCAGCTAAAAAGGAGGTTTCAAAATGGTATAGACTCCTGCTTGAGGAATCTGATGGTGAATTTACGTTACCAGTCCATCTCTGGGGAACCCTAATTGCGGGTCAAGATTTATTAAAACTTTGGTCAACCTCATTTGAGCTCCTAAAATGTTTAGTAAAACCCTCTTGGCTTCGCAGGAATCACTTATACACCCTGCATAGAGCGTATTACTCTCCCCAGAGGTTATCTAAATTTGCTTTAGAGATCCCAGTCGTATGTCCAAGGTGTGGACTCCAGGCAGCACCAGACACCCATATGTTTTTTGAATGCCCTTGTGTCGCTACAATTTGGGAAGCAATAGGGAAGACCCTTACAATATCGTTGGGCTTCCCAGTTATCATCGATCTATCCTTAGTAATCTTTGGGATCCTGACAGGAACACAAGGAGCAGCAAGAAGCCTTGTCTTCTATACTATCCTCTTGGCAAGAAGAGAGATTTGCAGGAGGTGGAAGGACCCCCTACCTCCTTCACATGGAGACTGGTTGGCATCCATCCTACAGACGGCCAGAATGGACCTAGCTAGATTGGGAAGTAAAAACAAAAGAGCCTTCTGGCACATGCTGGTTTGGGCACAATAAAGATCCGGGTTTTATTTATTTATTTATTTTTTTCCCCCCGGGTCCAATGATTACACTACTATGGTGCCCATGTTTCAGCCTTCGATGTAACAGATAACCGGTCAAGCCCGGCTTAGATCATGCTGGGGGCTTTCCTAATGGCAGCCAAAGTGAGACTAAGCCAGTAACAGCTGTGGTATGTCGGGCCCCCCCTCTCTATAAGATCCCATCCAGTATAACACTGAGACAGCAGTTCTTTGGCTTGTTTCTAGATGGCTTTCTTCTACCATGGTGGATATGAGGACAAAAAAAAAAAAAAAAAAAAAGATCCCCAACATTTATGTTTTACCAAAGGTCCATAGGACACGAGTCATCCTCCAGGTCGCCCTATCATTGCGGCTTGCGGCTCCTTATTGGAACCACTTGCCAAGTATATTGATGTGTTTTTAAAACCTTTTGTCCCATTAACAGAAGCTTAAATTAGGGACCCTATGGATTTTATTGCTAAAGTTAAAGATTTGGTATTCGAAAATGACCAGCAGCTGTTGGTCACTTTCGAGAAAACAAAAATCTCATGTCCTTTAGAAAGGCCCTAAAAACGCACTTGTATGCTCAAACGTGCTGACCTACCCGGTGCTCGCTGTAAAATAATCAATCTAAAGCGCTGCGAGGCCTCCGGGTACTTACACGCTATATAAGTGCAATTTTTCATTTCATTTCATTTCACTTTCGATATTGAAAGCTTATACACAAATATACCGCAGGACGAAGCTCTATTTGTTTTAGACACAGTGTTGGATGGGAGACCAAGACCTCATGCAGTACCCACAACCTTTATCTCAGCCTTGGCTAAAATTTGTTTAAAAAATAACTTCTTTGCATTTAAAAATGAGTTATTTATACAAGTAAAGGGAGTAGCCATGGGCTGTTGTTTTGCCCTGGAGATTGCTAATTTAGTGATGGATATGTTCGAGAGGAATTACATTTTTCATGAGACAACAACCTTTAAATCACATATCATAAGATGGAGCCGATTTATCAACTATATTGTTATGATATGGTCTGGGACTATAGAACAACTCTTATTGTTCTATAATTGGCTCAATACTCGTTCTACAGACTTGACATTTTCTATTGCCCATAGCAACTCCAAAGTTAATTTTTTGGATCTTTATGTGGTACACAAAGAGGGGAAATTGGAGGTGTGTCTCTATTCTAAGCCCATAGATCTTAACACCCTACTCCATTTTACCAGCGGACATCCCAGGACCCTTAAGGAGAACTTGCCATATGGGCAGTTCTTAAGCATCCGGCGTAATTGCACCAACAAAATTGATTATTTTGAACATGCTGAGAAATTACAAACCAAGCTATGCAATAGGGGATACCCGAAGAAATTGGTTAGAACAGCCCTGAAAAGGGCATGGTTCACCCCGCGTGAGACTGTGTTGAGCCCTAAGGAAAAACAAGATACGGATAGGATGACCTGTGTCTTAACATATAATCCCATGACTAACAAAACCAAACAGATCATCCTACGAAACTGGAGATTGATACAACAGTTTGATATCCCTAGACCTTTATTTGCATTTCGCTAAGGCAAAAATATTCGACAACATGTGGCCAAAGCAACTAGGATGCTCACGGAGAAAGGGAATTTGAGAAGCATGTTGAACCTTCCTCCGGTAGTAGGACACTTTAAGTGTAATGGATGCGTGGTTTGTTCGCTTACCACTAACTCCAAATCTGTGACAATAAATAGCCGGAAACACACCCAACTAGGTTTCTCGAATTGTAACACCAAAAATGTGGTGTACTGCATTACATGTCCTTGCACTAAAACGTATATTGGACAAACATCTCAGAATGTGAAAACGCGAATTATCCAACATCAATCAAGAATCCGAGGTAAAATTTTGGGAGCTCCGCTGGTACAGCATTATATCGAATCTGACCATAATGAGAATGACATCAGGTGGTCAGTTTTACTGGTGGTAAGGGCCCAAAGTAAAGTGACCTTACAAATGACACTAAACAAGTTAGAGGCACGAATGATTGAGAAATAGGAGACTGCAAGGGTGGGCCTGAATGACCGCGATGAAATTTGGGCACTTATAAGATCATAATTTGAGTGGTTTTTGACTCTGATGAACTGTTACTGCTGAACTTTCTTTGTCTCTCCCATACATGGCTATGTATGTTTCTATGAATATATTTATATATTTGATTGTGTATATATATTTTTTTGTGCATATATTTGTTATATATATATATATATATATATATTTGGGATTGTTATTTGTGTTTGTATTTGCTTTTGAATAATTTGTGCTTATGTACACTGTTTGAGTAGTCTTGAGATTGTACGTCTACCTCTGTGCCCCCTATGGACATCCGGATCCATTTTTGGTCACCACCAGCATATTTGAGAGGTTTTAACACAGTTGGATAGGTGACCTATTGTTGCATCCTTTGTATAGTAAATAGTTGAGGACTTAAAGTGGACTTAATTATGGTTACCTGGTGTTTGTTTTTTGTAGTTGGTAATTATTATTATTTTTATTTATACGGGGATTTTCCTTTTCTTTTTCTTGTAGTTGTTTTCTTGCGTTTTTGGCATATATTTTAGTTGGTCAACTATTGAATACGGGGTATGTGCAGTCTGTCGCTTTCCTCTGGGTGATTTTAAATATGCCCGTTAATGTGGAGCGATCGGCCTCTTACACATACTTTCGCTCTTCTGTTGTGGGGCTAACAGCCTGATTCATCAACGGGCCGTTTTGCGAGCCCCTAATAGCGATTCATAGCGAATCGCTATTAAGGACTCGCAAAACGGTATTCATGTAGGAATTGCTAAATAAATAGCGATTCCTACACATTCCTTATTTGCGAGTAGCAAATTGCTAATCGCAAATAAGGAATAACTCCCCATTCATTCCTATGGGCCAAAAGGCCCATAGGAATGAATGGGGAGTATTCCTTATTTGCGATTAGCAATTTGCTACTCGCAAATAAGATAGCGATTTAAAGGGTGCCAGGGGTGTCCAAAGGACACCCTGTAGCACCCCTTAAATGCAAATTATAACTGGTGTTGCGCACACACATGTCCAAAGGACATGTGTGTGTGCAACATGCAACTTAGAAAAATGCTTTTAAAAGCATTTTTCTAAGTTTTTGCTATTTACCGAGAGGTCTGACCTCTCGGTAAATAGCGGCCCGAAATTGCGAATTAGCATTTTAAAAATGGTTGATGAATTGCATTTAAGGAATCTCAAATAGAGATTCCTTAAATGTAATTTCTCGCAATTTAGCGAATTAGCAATTACCGAATTTAGCATTTGGGATGATGAATCCCAAATGCAAAAATTGCGCTCGCAATGGGCCAGATTCTCAGAATCTGGCCCTTTGCGAGCGCAATTCGGCTTGATGAATCAGTCTGTAAGTTCTCTTTCGATGTCCTTGTTGAGACGTTTGTACGTCCCTGTCACGTGGGACGCTCCGCGCCTCTTCTTAGAGAGGAAGGGCCAGCACTTCAACGCTGGTGATTTATTTACCGTGATGGCGGCCCCGCGTTGAGTTTAAATGACCGGACCTGCTTCTAATAAAGGTAAAACGGCTCTGATATAACTGCACGGGCGATTGAGTACCTTAGCAGGGACTATACGCCCCTTGGGTTGTAGTTTGTTTATTTTAGTTGACATTCGTCTTTCCATGCTTTATTTGTAGTTGTTCGCCCTGGGATATTGAGTACCCCGAGCAAGACACTTGTGAGAGCTCTTCTCTAGCAGACGTGTGCCTGCTGAGTTTAAGGTATGATATCCTGGTGATAGGGTCGGCAAAGCGTTTCTGTCGAGTTGTGGTACATGGTATAATTGCTTTGAGCCCGCATTTATTATATTCCCTTTTGATCTTTGTTTCACTGCAGCATCGGTGAAATTCTACGGAGGGTGCCGCTGGATTGATTTCCAGGAGTAGGTGGTTCAGTTTTTGATAAAGTGTTGTATGTTTTATTGCATGCTTACCTCCCCTTGTGATTATTCATTTTTTAATTTTTGTATTTCTGGGCACTTTTCTGGATTCAAAAACTTTGATATATGAGTTTGCTTTCTAATGCTCTTCGTGCTTGGTGATTGTTTGTCTTTGCAATTAGGCCTGCCTTTGGCCTGTAGTGACTCGTGAGGTGGCGGGGCTATGACCTGTTTATATTTCATTGCTCTTTTCTTATTTTTAATAATAGTTTAATTTTTTTTTTTTTACTTGGGTATCTTGTCTTTGTGGCCTTTTGAATTTGTTGTGGATGCACTTACTTGCTCCTTTGGATGCACTCACTGGTCCTTGGTTGGTGACGGAAATGGATTTAGGTGGATTGGGGCACAGAGTACATGACAGTTTGTGTTTTTAAAAAAAAGGTATATATTGTGTTATATGTATTTTATAGGTTCTTTATCACTCTGTCCAGAGGAGTCCAGATTTGTTGGAAGGCCGAAACGTGACCGCGTCCGCGTCAACACTTTCCATAAGGAGGAGTCATAATTTTGAAATGTTATGGGAATTTATTGCCATTGACACATCTTCTGATTTGGGTTCTGTTAAATTACTAGTTGAACCAATTGTGTCTGACTACCTCGAAGTGTACCCCCTAGACTGAATAGGAGGACACCTTGCTGTTGCTTTAATACTTTTTCGTTGGGTGAAGAAGAAATGATTAGTGATTATTTTGTTCTGTATAAATTTGGTGTATTTTTGTTTGCATTTGTTGTATATATATTTGTGTACATATGAATGTATATTTGCTTATAGTGAAACATGTGATACAGAAATTTGCAGAGAATAATCCTGTTTGATTATAATAAATAAAATGTGTAATCACGTCCTCACATAGTAGTGATCGTTTTGGAAATTTAATAATTATACACTAGTGGATAAGTGACACAAATGATAGGAGAATTTAGAGTCCCCTATTGGACAAATATTTAGATATATTTTCCTCCTTTTTCCACTTCTTCATTTTTCCTTAGGTTGAAGGATGCACCCAAAAAGCCAATAGCATTAGGTGTAGCTGAAAAGTCCTCTGGGTTGAGACACGATGTGATTGATAGTTTCAAGTCAGTGTCTGAAAGAAGCTGATCGAAGAAAGCTGTGGTTGAAATTGCAAATCCAAATGTATCTTGTAAGCAGTAGGTGTGTTTGAATTCTTTGCTACCAAATCCCTGGCCTAAAAGCTACTCCTGTGTAACTAATATGAAAAGAGCTAGTTTAGGACTACTCATTCCTGGGTCTATATTATTAGTCAGAAATCTGTGCTGTAAGTAACAGTATATAAGGTTAATGTATAGTAAGTCGTCTTTATATCCAGTTTATTGGTGGTATGTAAGATCAG
The DNA here is from genome assembly GCF_964261635.1 of Lissotriton helveticus. NCBI lineage: Eukaryota > Metazoa > Chordata > Amphibia > Caudata > Salamandridae > Lissotriton > Lissotriton helveticus. The sequence goes on along the minus strand of NC_136059.1, from coordinate 2,123,019,698 downwards.
TGTAATTAGGTTGGAAAAATCCAGCATTCCCACGTTTATGCTGCCATGTCTTGTGTCATTCCGAAGGAATATGTGACAGACTGAAGTGCTAGTGCTTGGTAATCAACCCCGGCTTTGGGACCCTCAGTGGCGGCTCACTGAACTTGGCCCTGTACCAACACCATGTAAAGTGGTTAGAAACTTGGGCATGTGACTGGATGTGAAGCTCTCTAATTATTAACTTTTACATTTTAAAACTTGCGCTTTCTGTTTTCTACCACTAATAGGTATTCATACAATTATTCTTTATCGATTGTGTTAAATGGCAGCAGATAAGCAATTGCAGTATTGTTACCTTCTTTTGTTGTTTAAAATAATCCTTATTACTCTTCGACCCTGTTTTCTTTTGCAAAGTTTTTCTCGAAACGTAACGTGAATATCAGCAGAGAATTGATTGATGGGACAATTCACTGTAAGCCGGGAGCAGCAGAGATGTTGTTGCAGACCATATATGTCATCTTGACAAATAGAAGGTAAGCAGGGTTCTATATTTTTCTTAATGTCTCCACTTGCCTTTTTGATACATAGAAAGCAAACTAAAAATTTCAGTAAAAAATAAGAGGACATTTTGACAAGTTCCTGATAAGCGTACATTGCCAGAGTATTAGACAAGGTATAACAGTGCATATTTTCGTTGAGTTTAAAATAAAAGAGTGCTGTTCCGCCATGTTTGCTGTATTCACTTTCTCAAGAAAGTCTGAATAAGGCTCACTTCAGTTTGTACTAATGGAAGGCTCAGCCTTCCAAATGATAGCTCTGCTGTGAGGCCTATAAGGATCAATGTTTCCCCTGACTGATTATTATCCACTGTGCAGATTGTAAAAAAATCTTGGAGGAAATGCCTTAGTTGGGAAGGGCACAGCTGACTGAGCTAGGCATAGACAAGCCAGCAATTTTGGGGGAAGTGACTTAAATGGAGTAAACTGCCAACCTTGGCTAAACCCCTCTTGGTGACACGTCTTAACTTCTCTATTGAAATGTTTGGGAACTTGGTTTTACAATAAATGTATGAGAGAGGTTTCTTTTACTAAGTTAATTATACATAGGTGAAATCAGTAGACCATATGCCAGAAAATTGGCTTGTGACCTGCCTATGACAACAGGGTGGGATATGACTTGTGTCTTCTTATTTTAGTTATCATGGCTACCAATACTATTTTGTTTCATAACCCACTCCTCCCTATTGTCATGTTGTTGTCTGGGCCATAGTGAGTGTAGTGTCCAGGGTGAAGGGGCACTAGGACCCTGCACCTGAATGCTGGGAAGGACAGGAACTGGACACCAGTTCCGGTCAGCGAGTGGGGAGGGCAGTCCTGGACAGCAGGGGCACAAGCAAGGACGTGCATGCAAGTGCAGCAGCCTAGACATAAGAATAAAGATTATTTTGCAAAATTACTTACCTGTCTCTGCGTGACTCAGTGGATACGACAACTGGCAACGAAGGTGGTGAATCCTGATCCCACCAAAAGCGCGTGTCCCTCCTACGACGAGCCAGGAGCCCACCCTGGACCGCTGACCACCGAGAAGTGGAATCCCGACATCGGGAGTTCACTCGACTACAAAACACAAAACCAGGAGCCTACCCTGGTCCTCCGGGCCCCAAGGAAAGAAGATGCGAAATCAGGAGCCCAACCTGATTGTAAGCCAAGCGGAGCCAGGAGCCCACCCTGGTCTGCATACAAGTGCCTGCAGCGACATTGGGAGCCCACCACGGCCCCATCAAGCGAGGTGAGGGGAAAGCAAAAAGGCACCCGACCATGAACAAAGCTGACCGCGGACTGAAAGAGAGCCCCAAGCTTCCCGCGTGTAGATTTTGAGCTGAAATCTCGTGAGAGCACGGTGGCCATCTTAAAGTCAGGCGGGAATACCAATAAAATGCTTTAGAAGACCCGTTGGCCATCTTAGAGTCAGGCAATACAAGAGTCAGGCGGGACAGCCAATGAGAGGCTAGAGAAGGCCAGGCGGCCATTTTAAAGTCAGGCAATATCAAAATACATAGAAAAGGGTGGAAATAAAAAGAAATTACAACATAAAGAGGATAAAAATACAACAAAAGAAGACGGACACACAAAAAAAGGAAGAAATAACAACAAAATGACCAACGCAAGTGACAAAATAGCGCACAGGCAATATTTCGCAGACCACTACTATTCAGCCTATCGGAACCACAGACAGGCATCAGGTGGGAAAGATGGATTAGGCAATTTGAACGATATATGCGCGCCACTGATATGGCAGAAGCAAAACTCGTGGATCTATTTCTAAACTTCGTCAGGGGTGAGGTGGATGACCTGCTAATAACATTTCCTGCATAGGAAAGCGCAACATACAAGGGACTGATAAAATGCCTCACTGACAAATTTGACCCGCACAGAAACATAGACTTTGAAAGGTACACCTTCAACACCGCATGTCAACGAGCAGAGGAGCAGAGGAGTCCCTCGACGACTTCGCAACAAGACTATGAAAACTGGTCCCATATTGCGAGCTCGACAATGAACAAGCAATACGACTGCGCATCATTGAAGGCTGTTAGTCAGTGGAGTTCCTCGCACAAATTCTGAAAGAACCGACCTCGCTAGAAAAAATACTAACCATGGCTCGAGCGGAAGCCAGAGCAACAACACATGCCAGACAGATGGAACTAGGAAAAGAAAGAAGAGTGGATCAAGCGAACCGTGTAATTGGAAACGGCAAAAGGACAGACGCTATTCAGCCACCACCAAAAAGGAAGCATGAAAAAACGTGCTTTCAGTGTGGACTCGATATTCCACATGTCGCTGCATGCCCGGCAATGGGCCACAAATGCAGGAAATGCAACAGAGAAAACCATTTTGCAAGCACCTGCATGAGTGGTCAATCTAGAAGTGAGAGAGAACAACTGGCAAGACCAAGGACAGTGCTAAGCACGTACGCAAGGCACATGGAAACAACAAATCGCAGTTCCCAGCTGAATTAGAAGGAGCGGCCATGCCAGAAGTGATGGAACGGCTATATCTGATATTGGATGCCCCAGTGTAATATTGAATACCAGACCACATCAATGTAGTAGAGAAACATCAGATCAAGAAAACAGCGACAGGGGACATAGAAGTGGGAAGACACAATACACGTTTCGTGTTAGATAGTGGGGCTACATGCAACATAATGTGCTTGTCGGAGTATGAGAAGATGAAAGTGAAGCCGCCGCTATCACCGTCCACTGTTGATGTATTCAGCTGGGGCTCGAGGTAACCAGTAGAAAACATGGGGAAGTTTACAGAGACATTGACTTACAAAGAAAGATCAAGCATTGAGGAAATCCATGTACTACGGGGAGACTTTCCAGCACCCTGTCTGCTAAGCAACGTCACAACGCAGGTCATGGGTCTCCTAGCAATGACATACAGCATGTCCGATAGACGGAACATCCTGCGAGAACATCCAGCCATACTACAAGGGCTAGGAAAACTAAAAGAAAGACAAATAACACTGCACATCAGTGAAGCGATAAAACCTGTGGCTCAACATCACCGACGAATGCCCATACATTTGCAACCAGAGGTGGAGGAAGAAATACAAAGCCTGCTGACCTAGGACATCATAGAGCCAGCACCAAAAAAGAACACCTCAAAAATTCACATTAATTGAGAGGGAAAAACACCCTGGACCTCACCTTAATTACATGATTTGTTGTCTCACAGGCGCATGCCGATTTTCTAAACTAGATCTGGGTTAAGGATGTAATCAGTTGGAGCTCGACCCGCAATCACGGTGCATCACCACGTTCTCAACGCACATGGGCCTGTTTCAATACAAACTACTCCGTTTTGGCATATCTTCGGCATCAGAGATATTTCAAGAAATCATACGGCAAGTAATCAGGCCGGTGAAAAACAGTTTGAACTATTGTGACGACATCCTGGTATTTGGCCGTTCAGACGACAAACACAACAAGGATTTACGCGAGGTCTGCAGCCAACTGGAACAAGCAGTACTAACTCTAAATGAAGATAAGTGCGAACTGGGGAGGAATGAACTGGAATTTTTAGGGCACATCTTCTCTAAGAATGGAATGAGGCCAAACCCCAGCAAGGTGGAGACACTGGAAAAAGCAAGTCCTCCAACAGACGTCACAGAGGTGAGGTCATTTCTGGTTCTTGCCAGTTACTGTGCTTGTTACATAAAAGACTTTGCCACAGTGAGCACACCGCTGAGAGACCTAACAATTACAAAAAGGGGGTGGTGATGGACAGAGTATCTGAGTTAATCAGAACACTCCTACCCAGTCAACAGATCAGGGCTTGATCCATCACCGTTTTTTAGCTCACTGCACCATCCCAGTTCAGAACCTGGCTATATGCAAATTAGTCTGTCCCTGGCCCAGTGCATCATGGGAACAGGGCAGACCAAACTACCAAGCCAATTCTTCACTGGAAAGGAAACAAGCTTCCGGGGACCGGTTTCTGGCATTACAGCCGTCTTCGGCCCGGCTTGCTTGAATCCTGATGGTGCAATGAGCAAGGGACTCATGTCTGAGCATACCCTTCCACACTCATGGTGGCCAAAATAATTACAAAAAGGGGGTGGTGATGGACAGAGTATTTGAGTTAATCAGAACACTCCTACCCAGTCAACAGATCAGGGCTTGATCCATCACCGTTTTTTAGCTCACTGCACCATCCCAGTTCAGAACCTGGCTATATGCAAATTAGTCTGTCCCTGGCCCAGTGCATCATGGGAACAGGGCAGACCAAACTACCAAGCCAATTCTTCACTGGAAAGGAAACAAGCTTCCGGGGACCGGTTTCTGGCATTACAGCCGTCTTCGGCCCGGCTTGCTTGAATCCTGATGGTGCAATGAGCAAGGGACTCATGTCTGAGCATACCCTTCCACACTCATGGTGGCCAAAATAATTACAAAAAGGGGGTGGTGATGGACAGAGTATCTGAGTTAATCAGAATACTCCTACCCAGTCAACAGATCAGGGCTTGATCCATCACCGTTTTTTAGCTCACTGCACCATCCCAGTTCAGAACCTGGCTATATGCAAATTAGTCTGTCCCTGGCCCAGTGCATCATGGGAACAGGGCAGACCAAACTACCAAGCCAATTCTTCACTGGAAAGGAAACAAGCTTCCGGGGACCGGTTTCTGGCATTACAGCCGTCTTCGGCCCGGCTTGCTTGAATCCTGATGGTGCAATGAGCAAGGGACTCATGTCTGAGCATACCCTTCCACACTCATGGTGGCCAAAATAATTACAAAAAGGGGGTGGTGATGGACAGAGTATCTGAGTTAATCAGAACACTCCTACCCAGTCAACAGATCAGGGCTTGATCCATCACCGTTTTTTAGCTCACTGCACCATCCCAGTTCAGAACCTGGCTATATGCAAATTAGTCTGTCCCTGGCCCAGTGCATCATGGGAACAGGGCAGACCAAACTACCAAGCCAATTCTTCACTGGAAAGGAAACAAGCTTCCGGGGACCGGTTTCTGGCACCGCTGAGAGACCTAACAAAACAGGGTCAAAAATTCCTCTGGACACAGGAATGCAATCGGACATGTGAGGCCATCAGACATGCCGTGATGGCTGTGGATCATCTTGCATAATTTGACCAATTGCTATGCACCGAGCTAACAGTGGACGCCAGCCTGGTAGGGTTAGGAGCAATCCTATCGCAAACGTGACAGGTAGGGATTCGTCCAGAAAAATTGTCGACTATGCCAGCAAAAGCTTGTCTGACGTTGAAAGGGCATATTCTCAGCCAGAAAAAGAAAGCAGTGGTATGGGCGTGTGAACACTACCACATTTTCATCTATGGGAAACCATTTACCATAATAACAGACCATCAGGCCCTAGTGACAATATATGGCAATCCACATTTTATTTCAACAAAAGGGGGAGATGTAGTGACCAGGGTCCTAGTGCCCCTTGACCCTGGTCACTACATCTCCCTTTGTCAAAAGAAAATGATGAGAGGAGAGAGATAGAGAGAGATCATTATCCTTAGCTCCATTATTACATTTCTTCAATCAGTCGTGTTGGCCTTTTGCTCACTCCTTTTGGACATGTTCCTTCCGTTACCTTCTGTGATCCTTCTTCTTGTCTCTCACCGTTGTATGTCCTTCTTCTGTTCTTGTCCATAACTTCCTCTCTGTCATGTGTGTCACTGTCCTCTGCTGCTGTTTCCTCTCCGTGTTTATCCAAGTTCTTTAGCCCCTTGAAGTGAGACTTGTTCCTGGTGATCCGGTAGGGGCCAGACGCAGCCGTAATCATTGACCCTTTATCGCCAGTTGTCGTGTCCACCGAGTCACGCAGAGACAGGTAAGTGTTTTTGCAATATAATCTTTATTCTTGTCTCGCAGCTGCGCTTGCATGAACGTCTTTGCTCGTGCCCTCGCTGTCCAGGACTGCCCTCCCTGACTGGAAGTGGTGTCTGGTTCCTGTCGCTCCCAGCATTCGGGTGTAGCGAGGGCACGAGCGAGACACAAGAATAAAGATTATATTGCAAAAACACTTACCTGTCTGTGTGTAACTCAGTGAACACTGTAGTGGCCCCGTTGACCCCCAAGGAAGACTCGTTCACGGAGCTGATTCTCGGCACTTCTTTATTTTTCACTTTCCTTTTCCTACTTCCAGTTTCTCCCCTCGCTTCCTGTCCCCGCCCCTTCTGCCTCCGCCTGCCCTGTCCCAACATCAGGGTCAGGCATGGCGATACAACACCTCCCCCCCTTTGTACAGTAAGGCTTACTGTCTCTTTAGAGTTCTTCAATAAGGTGGACGGGTCGTTTGGCAATCCGTCGTGGCCGGCTGGCCCGCACTTGTTCAGGAGAATGGTGGTCTATGACATTTTCATGTCTTGTCGGGCTGGAGTACTCTCGATCGCTGTGTTCTCTTTGGCTCAATGAATCAGTGCTGGAGCCTCGAGCCTGGGCTCAGTTGTGAATCGAGGGATTGCATTTTTTGAAATAGGATATGTTTCAGGTTATTCGTTTGTTGGCAGCCTCAGCTGTAACCATGGTCCCTTTCCGACTGGAGACTCGCAATGGGTGTGCGAGGTAACGACTGTCTGCTTTTGTTCTACGGTCGCGCTTAACCATCACCCAATCGCCTTCCTGAATATCTGTCTGTTTGGCGTGCCTGCGTTGATCAGCATAGTTTTTCATTTTTAATTTCCTATCGTGATCCAGCTTCACCAGCGTATCATGATCCGTAGTCACAGTTCGAGATTGCATGACGGCACTTGAGGTAGGTAGCCGTGTGCGAGAAACTCGTCCAAGCATCAAGGTGGCTGGACACTGGTTCGTGGTACTGTGTGGAGTGGTGCGGTAAGCTCGCAGGACTTCATTCAAGGCTTGTTGCACGTCACGACGAGTGAGTTCTGCTTGCTGGACTGCCTTCTTGAGGGTCCCCATAAACTGTTCCACCATACCGTTGGCTTGAGGCCATAGGGGGGGGATTTTCCTATGTTTGAAATTGAGGTGTTTTGCAAATTCTGCGAATTCATGACCATTGAACGGTGGTCCATTATCTGACTTTACTCCGGTGGGAATCCCCCATGCTGCAAAGGTCTCATCAATGACGGGGAAAATGGCTGTCGCTTTGGTGGACGGTACTTGATGTGCGATGGGAAAGTGAGATTACTCGTCCATGATGACGATGATATATTTGCCCGATTTCAGTGGACCGAAGAAGTCAATAGCCACTTGCTGCCACACCCCGTCTGGTAGTTCGTACATCTGTAGGGGAGCTGGTGGTTTGTCACGACCCTCTAGTTGACATGAGGCAGAGTCTTTAAGTGTGGCTTCCACCATTTGATCAAGTAGGGGAAACCAGACGCGTTCCCGGATTGCTTTCTTGGTGGCTACGATTCCTCTGTGTCCCTCATGGGCCAAATTTATGATTCGTTGTCGCAGTCGCTGAGGAATGACTATCCTCCCCCCTCTTAGCAAAAGACAATCCGTGCTTATTGACAGTTCCTCCTGGACATGTCGGAATGCTACAAGTTCTTGGGCATCAACGGTTGGGTCTTGATGGTTGTCCCTTAGATGTCTCCATGAGTTGGTACGTATTCGGACCATGACGTCCTGAATTGTGGGGTCTTGACTAGATGCTTCACAAATGGCTTCCAGTGGTACTGCAGGAGGGCACGCACTGTCGATGACAAAGTGAATGTATTCTTCAGCTACAGAACATCGCTCCAGGGTATGCAATTGTGGGTGCCGTGACATATAGCCGCTGGGTTCTCTGCTTTCCCGGGCTTATGGACAATTGTGTAGATATAGTCTTGCAAACGTAGGCCCCATCTTTCTATGCACTGGGGCATTTTCGCTCGTGGGTTGCCAAATATGGTGACAAGTGCTTGGTGGTCTGTGATGAGCGTAAAGTGTTTCCCGTATACGAACAGGTGGAAATGCTCGCAGGCCCATACAACCGCAAGGCTCTCTTTCTCGGGTTGCGAGTAAGCCTTCTCCATGTTAGTGAGACTGCGACTGGCATAGGCAACCACATGACATTGGTCTGCTTCTTCGTCATATTGCGCCAGGATGGCACCTAGCCCAACTGGACTGGCATCCACTGTGATTTCAGTTTTCCTTTTGGTGTCAAAGTAGGCTAGGTTAATGGCAGAGCTCACAGCTTTCTTGATTTTGTTGAAAGCATGTTCACACACGGGTGACCATACAAATTGTTGGCCTTGACGGGTGAGTTCTCTGAGCTGGTAGCTGATGGTTGCGTAGTCTTTAATGTAACGAGCGCAGTAGCTCGCCATCCCAAGAACGAGCTAAGATCAATAATGTCCTGTGGTTGTGGGGTGTCCGCAAGGGCCGACACCTTCTCAGGATCTGGTTTCATGCCATTTTTGGAGAAGATATGTCCATAGAATTTCAATGTGGACTTGTGGAATTCACATTTGGCTGAGTTTAGTGTGAGGTTGGCATTGAGTAACGCGTGACACACTCGGTCCAATGCTTTGTCGTGTTCTGTTTGATTTTCTCCAAAGACTAGAATATCGTCACTATAGTTAAAAGCATTTGGAATGCCTTGGATCACTTGCCGAATAGCTTCTTGAAATATCTCGGCAGCAGAGGATATTCCAAAGTTTAGGCGTTTATAGCGGAACAGGCTTTGGTGAGTGGTGAATGTGGTAATGTAGCGAGGCTGCTCATGCAGTTCCAGCTGGTGGTAGCCCTTGTTGAGATCCAGCTTCGAGAAGACGGTTGATCCATTGAGGCGAGCAATCATATCGCTGATATGAAGTCCGGGATGTCGCTCCCTTTCAATGGCTGTATTTGGTGCGCGCATGTCCACACACAAGCGCACCTTTTTGTCTTGTCCTTTCTTGGGCACTACCACTACGGGTGATACCCACGGAGTGGGCCCTGTAGACCGTTCAATAATGTCTGTCCTCAACAGGTCTTGTAGTTCATCATCCACTGCTTGTTGCAAGTGAAACGGTACCTTCCTGTGGTGTTGTGCTATAGGTGATACTTGTTTGTCGATATGTAACTTGACTTTGAACTGGTTGAGTTTCCCAAGACCCTTGAAGAGGTTCGGGAACTTGCTGACGATGTCTGGGGAGTCATCTACCTTGTATAGAAGTTCGACAAGCTTGAGGCGTTCTGCTGTCGGGATTATGAGAAGGCAATCTGCTCCGTCTGGACCTTCAACCACGTGGACATAGGCTTGAATCTGCCGGTCTTTATAAGATAGGGTCGTGCTGAACCGCCCCAGGCACGGTAGTGGTTTCCTGGACATCCGGGTATAAACTCGAACAGCTGTTGGCTCCAGTTTCGGCCGGGGTTTCATGCTTTGGTATTCCAGGGCGCAGATGTAGTTCAGGGACGCTCCTGAGTCTAGTACAAACTTGGCAGGATGATTCCCTATTTGAATGTCCAGTTTCGGGTATCTTTTCAGTCTGTCAGGATCTGACACCATGCATATGTATTCATCGCTGTCTTGTGAGACAGGCGTGGGAGACGATGATTCCCGGGATGTTGACCTCTGGGATCTGTATGAGCTGGCTGATTTGAAGCTCGACCTCGACGAGCTGGATGAGCGACTTCCTCTTCCTTTCACCGCTCTGGCTTGGTGGCGGGTGTCTGAACTTGACTTTGTTGTCCTTATCTCTGATCTTCGTGTTTGACAGGTTGCTTCGAAGTGATTTTCTCTGCCACAACGGTGGCACTGTTGTCCGATGGCGGGGCACTGTCCTGAAGGGGGGTAGTCTTGTCCACACCTACAACATTTGGAGGCTGGTCTATTTGTCCAACTGCTTCGCGATCCCTTGCGCGAAAACGTTCCCCGGGAAATCTGCGTGGATCTTCCTGACTTGCGGTGATCCGACCGGCGTTTCGGGTCGGTGTGAGACTGCATTCGGAATACTTGTAAAAAGGAAGATCAATACATATGACGGATTAAAGCAGGGCTGCGTCCTGGCCCCCCATCTTTTTAATCTGTTCATGGCAGACCTAACCACAAGGTTGGATGGGATTAACGCCCTCCCGTCGCGGCTAGGAACTTTAAGGCTGACACATCTCTCCTATGCCGACGACGTGGTGCTCCTAAGTCAGACAAAAATAGGTCTGCAACGCCTTCTGCATGAACTGGCAGATTACACAAAATGCAATCTTCTTGAAATAAATAGCCAGAAAACAAAGATCATGATATTGACTCACTGGCGTAATACGCTACCAGTCTTTGTCATAGACAATAAGAAACTGGAAGTTGTGGACAATTATAAGTATTTGGGAATACAACTGGACAGACGCCTTAACTTTTCTCTGCACTTTGATATCATCGAAAAAAAGGGAATAGCCTTGTTACATGCTTTCAACAACATTTCCAAGCAGCTAAAAGGCCCTTTTTTTAGCCCCCATCTGACAGTCATTAAGGCTAAGTTACTCCCTACAATAGGCTACGGCAGTGTGCTACATTATGGCAGAAGTGCACAACTTCTTGACAAGATTCAAATCAGAGTCTACAAGCGGGCATTCAGTTTACCGTCCAATGCCTCACCTGCTCAGGTCCAATTGGAGTTTGTCCTACAATCTCAAGAATTGCAAAAAAAGTATGAGACTCTCAAATTCTGGTATGGCATATGGATGAATAGGGAAACAGAAATCAACCTTGCCACGTGGGAAGCATTGCTAAATAATCGCAATTCTCAGTACGCCAAGTATCTAAAACTGTCCCTCAAGACTACAGAACTTGCATGTTTGTGGGAAACTAAGCTACCGGTACCATCATTCAAGCAAGTTGTTAAAAAAGCTGCAAATAGGCACTCGCTGGTCAATGATAAGTCGATCTTCAGTCACCGAGCACATGCTTGGATGTTAATTCAATCATACAGCATGCTCAAACCCGCAGCATATCTTGGGTTTTCCTTTTCTTCATATCTCAAATCGAAATACCTCAGCTTAAGGATGGGTAATCTGCCGACAAACGCAGATAAACCGGACTGGAAGAAACCTGACACCAAGGAGTGTGATCTATGTGGCAATGCAAAACAAGATTTCATCCATCTACTTTGCATCTGTCCTGCACTGGATCAGGAACGACGGCACTGGCTTAAGGCACAGTCTGGTGAAAGTGGTGTAGCCTTGTCTGTGGAGACTTTTGTCATGCCCCTGATGCTCTCTCTCATGAGGAGAAGCTTCACTGATTTTATTCCTTGGTTTCTAAATTGCTAATAACTAAGAAGCACTGAGTAGACGATAAACTCCTTGTGGTTTTGCCTGTGCAAAAAAAGGAAAGGCAATCAAAAAGTAGACCTGATCAAGGTTGCTCACTCTTGCATCAAGTAGTGCTATTCTCTGTCCAAGAAAGATCTTCATGAGGGTCTCTGTGCCAAATCTATTAGGGTGAAAACTGCAACTAAGACTTTGGCTAATGGCTTTCCAGTGCATGACATGTAAAAAATCCAGTACTTGTATAGCGCACAAATCACCCTCAAAGGGGTCTCCAGGCACTGGGGGCCATTACGATGATTAAGGGAGCTATTGCCCAGAGTCGCATGGTGCTGGGCAGACCCTTGCCGCCGGAGCGGGGGATCGAACGGTGATCCCCAGCGTCCAGCGTCAGTCACCCTGGCCGTGGCGCTACATGCTAAACATCTACCTAATTGTCTGTCCATACCTTTATAAGACATTACTGCATTGCTTCTCAGGTGTCATTTTACCTGCACGGCCCTTCAGACCTTCCTGTTGTGAATCTACTCCTCAGACTCGCTGTCTTTGGGAGTCTACTGATTTAGTAATGATTCAAAAGGTGGTGAATCTGCTGAGCACACCTGCATTTTGTACTTTCTACCTGGTCCCTCCGAGGAGGAGTCACTGCTGCAGGAGCGCCATAAAACACCCCGAGGTATCCCGCCGTGCAGGGTGCAGTGGGGACGCAGATCGGGATGCAGATCGGGGCGAAGACCGGGCCAAGAGGGGCCCATCTCAGCCCGTCCGAAGCCGAACGAGGCCGGGATGGGCCCACTCTCTTGGCCTTGCGGCCCGGACAGACAAGCCTATTAATGGACTTACGGAGCGTACCACCAAGTCTAGGGAAAAGAGGTACTTTCTCTAAACAGACGTTTAAACAGTGATACTAGTGGCCGTTACGGACAGAGTTCCGCATGTAAAATAGGAGTCTCAACTTGCCGATTTCTATATGTTATATAGCCTCTCTGAACAAGAACCTGCAAGAAACATATCTGTGCGGTGTCAGGGGGTTTGACAAATAGATATCACCGATAGAATGGGGAAAAGAAAGGCGGTAATTGCTCAGCCCCCACATGCAAAAAAGGTCCCGGGAGAGACAAAGCAAACATTACTGAGCTATCTCACAGGGGCAATGGGGGCAATAGAGAAACAGATATCCTCTGTAGAAGAGTCATTAGTTTAAGGTACGCTATGCACGACCGAAGGGCCAAACAATGCAAACGCAGGAGCGGTAGGCTCACCGGGGTAGCGGGGGGGGAGTTCAAATGATATCGTACCCCAGAATGGTTGCATTCAAAATGTGTCAGACTAAGTAATACTCAGCAATCATGATTCTTTCATACAACCCTCACAGAAGCGGCAAAAAAAAAAAACGACACACACAGATAAGCAGTACGAGGAAACTGGAAACTGAGGAGGGGGGCGAAAACATAATGATTACCAAGACCATCGCACAGAATTTGGCTAAACCCGCCAAATCTGGCAAAAAAACAGGAGTAAAAAAAGCCATAGAAGAGAAAGGTAATAAGGCAAAAATGAATCCACAGAGCATTGACCTAAGGAATTCAACTATGCTAGTCGAAAAGTTAGACCTTTTCTTGAGAGACTCACTAGCCAAGATGGAGAAAAGAGTAGACCAGATGGAGGTACGTCTGACTAACTTTTTAGCCGTGGAGGAAATTGCCAAACTTACAACTAATGACCTCAGGCAAGAGGGTAATGGCAAACCCGAAATACGCATGAGCACTAACCAGCACCATATCAATCTGAATAGAGAAGCTATAAGGCCTAACATAATCAAATCTCACTAGCTAGATCGCCCTCTTTCCACATGTACTTCCATACTTAATACAACTGGCCAATACCCAAGTGTCATGGTAAACAGGGGCAATAAGGGAGCAGCCACACAAGACCATAGTTCTATCATGGCTCCTTGTAATCAACCTAATGCGCCTTTATTTGCCAGGACAATTCCTACTGAACCATCTTACCTAGATTTACCACCAGCAATTACACCATATACGGTTGTACTTGCACCTTGCAAATGTACCCAGGCTAAGGGCACAAGATAGAGAATCCTGGGAAACCCTAAGAAATAAGTCACTGCACTGGTTAAGTACGAAGGTTGGGTTGATGGAACAACTTTTCATGGAGTATAAGATGGCCCGTAGGGTCAAGTGGGTTGGTAAAGATCGAAAAACCCTACCCGGTGATTGTGTGGTGCTAATGTTTAAAACACCCCAGCTAGTGGAGACCATCTTATGGAAGGCAGAGAATAACATCACGATTGTGGGGGGCATCAATATAATACCCCTCAGATTCTTTTCCCAACCGCCTTCTGTGCTGGAGAGAGGCGGTATTAGTAGAGAGGTTGAGGCAAGAAATCAGTACACATACAATGTACCGGTGGGAAATCAGTTTGCATTACTCCCTTCCCTGGATAGTTAGACTGACTGGAGCAGTTACCCAAAATCACCTTATGCAAACCGCAGGCCCACTCCATTCCCAAAACAGTTATTATTGATACAAGTCCTAAGAGTGTCCTTTTAGGAGGGAAAGACAGGTTGAAGAAACAGAGCGAAACTCCGGATGGCAATTCCCTAGGTACCCTTGACATCTCGAACTGTAGACCAGTGACAGGGCCGGGAATAAACAAGGATATGAGTCCCAACACTTCTCCACCCACTGACATACCACATGACATCCAAAATGTTCTAACTGATAATGAGAATAGTATTTCAATTTTATACTGGAGTATAGTGGGTCTACGTTCCAAATTAACTAATCACCTCTGGCATGAATTTGTGGGAACATTCAAAAATTTTTGTTTGCAAGAGATGTGGTCTCCTAAGGAAATCCACATTGAAGGCTATAAGACCTATCACACACCTGTTATATTATCCATACACGGGAGGTCTAAGGGAGGTCTGAGTATATATGTCTCAAATTTGCTGACGATACACAAAATATCTTGTATAATCTCAGAACCGAATTATCAAGAGTATGGATAAACATAATTCTGTTGTCCTGATTAATTTCTTTAATAATGCTCGGAAGGAGCAGCTGGTGGACATTCTAAAACAGTTTAGAAATACCCTACAGGAAATTCAGAATGGCAGTATAGAGAATATTTTATTTGTGTGTGGGAGGGTTTAATACAGCTTTGTGTCCATATAATAATGATGTAACCTGCGGACTGTTAGATGAAGATAACTGTAATCTACACCATTTTCAGCATTCTGTATATGGGGTTGCCTTAAATGAGATTATATTCATCTTGGATTTGGGTTTTGCTAATGTATTAAGTTCACCACCAATTCCATTTACCCAGACCTTTAATGGGAGAGGACTGAGCTCGATCATTGATTTTATAATAATCCCGAATAGGTTTGCCCCGTCTATTGAGTTATAAAACGCACAAGAACGCAATGAGCGATCACTTTCCTTTGAGCGTGTCCATAGCTCTGTTCTTCAAAACTTGTAGCCTCCATAATAAGAGGATATATGTGCCTCTAAATTTGGTTATTGACAAGATAAATGGTTGCTCCCTAAAGTGGGATAGGGTAGAACCGCATAAGATGACTAAGACAGTGGTCGAGAAAAGTTTTAAAGCAATCATGAAATGTTTGAATGGTTCTACACCACATGAGGAAGTATTGGATAACTATGCACAAATAACAGAAATAATCGGGAATACATTGAAAGTCGAAACAAAAAGGGGAATGGGAAGAACAAGTAGTGGTTCAATAGTAAATGTACAAAAGCCTAGACAGAATTAAAACACGTATTACACAAAAAAGAAAGGGATAGAACTGAAATAAAGCAGTGTAGGAAGGCCATGAAAACACCTAAAATAAACCTGGGACGACCTACATAAGGCAAGCGTTAGCAAGGATAGTATTGCCTTCTGGCGTGTGATAAAATCCCCATTTTTGACAACCGAAAATATCCCTACCATAGAAATCGCTATTGGGTGGAATTTTTTTCCAATATCTTTGGACAGGCAAGGGAGGAGGATGGCATAGCTGTAAAGGCTGCAAGCCTCAGTTTTCCACCATTAGACTTTCCAATAGACTTAGCCTTAACCCTAGAAGAGGCCCAATCTGTATTAAAAGCTAGCAAGGGGGGAAAGGCTCCGGGTCCAGACGGAGTGCCTGTTGACATTTTCAAACATAACATAGAGTTATGGGGTCCCTATTAACGCGGGTCTTAGCGGCTTGCTGCACGATCGGACATAAAGAAACATGGTCAGATTCCATTATGGTACCGATCTTTAAAAAAGTTGACAGACAGAATCCGGCATGTTACCGCCCTATTTCATTGCTGGATTCGGTGGGCAAAGTGGCAGGTTGTATAGTCCTTAATCGACTCCAACAATGGGCAGAGGACAATAATATTCTATCAGACCTTCAATTTGGTTTTAGGGAGGGGCTGGGCACAGTAGAACATGGCCTCAATTTAACCATTTTTATGTGAAAATATACAAAAGCGAGTAAGGGAAAATTGTACCTAGCCTTTGTTGTCCTCACTGCCGCTTCTATTGTGTACACCATGGAAAACTATGGAGCATCTTTCCAATAGACTTAGCCTTCACCTTAGAAGAGGCACAATCTGTATTAAAAGCTAGCAAGGGGGGAAAGGCTCTGGGTCCAGACGGAGGGCCTGTTGACATTTTCAAACATAACATAGAGTTATGGGGTCCCTATTAACGCGGGTCTTAGCGGCTTGCTGCACGATCGGACATAAAGAAACATGGTCAGATTCCATTATGGTACCGATCTTTAAAAAAGTTGACAGACAGAATCCGGCATGTTACCGCCCTATTTCATTGCTGGATTCGGTGGGCAAAGTGGCAGGTCGTATAGTCCTTAATCGACTCCAACAATGGGCAAAGGACAATAATATTCTATCAGACCTTCAATTTGGTTTTAGGGAGGGGCTGGGCACAGTAGAACATGGCCTCAATTTAACCATTTTTATGTGAAAATATACAAAGGCGAGTAAGGGAAAATTGTACCTGGCCTTTGTTGTCCTCACTGCCGCTTCGATTGTGTACACCATGGAAAACTATGGAGCATCTTAGCGGCAATATGGGTGGAGGCTCCTTTAATTCATTTCCTAAGAGAACTCTATTCAAATGCAAGTGCTTGGGTACGGTATGAACCCAATGGAGAGTGTACAGTGTCGTTCCAAGTGGAGTGGGGGATTAGACAGGGCTGTGTTCTGGCATCTTTCCTATTTACTCTATATACCAATGGCTTGGAGAAAGCCATGCTGGAAAGGTGCCGGGACCTACCTCAGTTGCAAAAATGCCCTTCACCTGCCCTACTTTATGCGAATGACGCTGTAATTATGGCCCGAACACCAATAGGGCTACAACGGGCTCTTGATAGCTACAATGAGTTTATGAAAAATTTAGACCTAAGAATAAACACTACTAAAACTTTCATAATGAACTGTGTGAGAGGCGGAAGGAAGCAGAGGGCCATTTATGTAGAGAACAAAAAGGAGGAAACTACTATAACATACCCCTATTTAGGAATTCTTATTGACCTCAAGGGCTCGTTGCGTCAGGCCATTAGAGCCAGGAAACTTCTCTTTATGAGAACAACGACAGCCTTACTGAATTTTTCACAAAAGTTAGGAAAGAGGCTCCCCGTAGAGCTGATCAAAATCTATCAAACCAAGTGCGTTAGCATGGCTACATATGGGGCTGGGATATGGGGATACTGTGACGTAAATGAAATCCAGAGGGCGGAGAACGCATTTTTAAGGTATTTAGTCGCGGTCCAACACTGTACATCAACCTATATTTGCCACACTGAGGTGGGGCTATCATAAAATACAGATATAATGAAGGTGCAACCAGTTCTATTATGGCACCGGATCTGGACCTCCAAAAAACCACATTCAACCGGATCGTATTAAGTGATAGTCTTAAATTAGAAACGCCTTCGAGATCAGGTGATTAAAATATATAAAAGAATTTATGACTGACTTGGGCCAGCCAGAATACTATCACAATCCTTCTTCTTTGGGCTCCATCTCTAGAAAGGTTTTTTAAAAACAATGCATGACCCTTGTGGAGGCAAATAGATTCAGCGAGGCATTAAGGCCTACGGTTCAAACTAACCAACTGATGCGGTCTACCACTAGTATCCAACCATACTTAACATACACATTAAGAGGGTATGTTAGATTTGTTCTCACATGTTTTAGACTTGACATATTCCACCGTTTGGTTAGCTTCTCGACCATAAATGGCTGGTCTAAAATCTTACCAAATTGTCCATGTGACGGAGTATCACCCCAAACAACAATCCATGTAGTCCTGTACATTTTATCTGGAACAGAGGAAGAGGTGGATCAAATCAATACTGAAAATATGGGGTATGAGACAATGCCGTCCGGCCTACCTTGCATTGCAGTATTTAGATAATGACTGCTTTGTAAGACACATAGTCCTATTCTTGAAGTGCGCGATCAGACATATGAAACATCTTTGAATGTTGCCCCTTTTTAAAGTATGCTGCTAGGCCTTAATTTTTAATCTTTTTTAGACTTATAAATGTTGTGCTAACTTTTTATATTAATTCTTTAATGACCACTGTATAATAATTGCAATATGTAATGGTAAGACTGTGCCAACTTTTTAACTTTTTAATTAATTCTTTTTTATGACTATTGTATAATAATTGTGATATGGTATTGTAAAACTGTGCTTATATGGTTTTTCTGTGCGCTAAATTGAAAACCGAATAAAGCTAAATTCATTCATCAGAAGAGCAAGTTATTTACCTTCAGTGACACTGTTTCTGGTGGACACTCTAGTCGCAGATTTCTCACAGATTGCCCTTTCATCATTACACAACCGCGCCCCCCTTCCCCCCCCCCCCCACACACACACCCATCTCCCAATACTGTGGAGTGTACTTCTGGTAGGTCTTAATTTCCAATAGAGATAACACACAGCATTCCAATTTGTAAGTCGGGCCGCATCTGAGGGCGAAGAAAAAACAGCTCATTACCTGATGTCAGGGTGCAGGTGTGGTACCTGTATGCCACTCCGTACCATCACTTCCAAAGGTGGGGCAGAGCCACAACAGAATCATTTAGAAGTGTGCTGGAGCTGTTGCAGAAAAGTATCTGGATCCAGTCTGGTGCCCGGAATGATTCAAAAGGTGAGAAAGCTGTGGTTAGTTAGAGTATCCACCAGAAAGCGCAATACCAAGGATAATTAACATGCTATGAGTATTTGTAAAGCACACTATCTTGCTGCTTAGCAGATGTGTGTGCTTAGCTCTGCCTATGGTACGTCGATTATTTGAAAAGCCGGGTGTTCAGCTTCTTGAAGAATTCAAGAAGAGAGGAGGGGGCACTAATGTGCTGTATGACTCTATTCAGTGCTTTCGGAGTGATGTAAGGTAACGCTCGTTCTCCTGATCTGGGTCTGTGTATGCGTGGGATGTGTGCGAGTAGGAGTCCTTTACAGTGGAGGTTCATGTGTGGTTAGTAGATGTGACTTTTCAGGTAGGTGGGGCCTAAGTTGTGCAGTGTCTTGAATGTTTGTGTGAGTAGTTTGAAATGAGCACCTTTGTGTATCAGGAGCCATATAGAGCTCTCTGAGGTGTCGTATGATGTGAGTTTTGTGTGGGAGGTTGAGGATGAGTCTGGCTGCTGAGGTCTGGATGATTTGTAGTCTTCTAGCGAGTTGCTTGGTGATCCAGGTATAGGGTGTTCTCGTAACCTACCTGCTAGTGACTAGGACAAGGGTGATAGTTTTTCAATTATTGCATGTTCTTCAAGTAATCATTGTTTTCTTGCTAATTCCAATACAAAACTGAAGTAAACCATGAGCTGATGCCTAACACCAACATATCAGTGTATTTACATTTTCCTACGTCAACATTCCTATCTATATTTTCTATTTTATAGAATTAAAACAACTCACCAGGAGGAGATTGACTTTACAGACCGCCCATACCAAGAGACTCTGCCAATGGTCGCTCGATCAACCGCTTCAAAAGCAGTGAAGAATAACATTACGTTGAGTGAAATGTTGATAGAACCCGATGTAGTTGTCAACAAACAGAAGATAAAGAATATTGTTAAAATACACCTTCAGCAGAGGAAACAAGAGAGAGTAGAGGATCCTAGTAAGTGATGTTGAAAGATAGCTAAATGGTATATGTTCAATTTGGGGAAAATGTAGATGTTACAAATGCATGTATTTATTCCTGGTTATTTTATCCCGTGGATGAAATAAAACACAGCAGCAGGTATTTTTCCACTTTTCATTTTATGAAAAATGAGCAGATCTTTTCACAAGGTATGTAATTTTGGGTGTAAAAATTTGGCCTAATGAAACATATTGTGCCCATTTCTGTCTTGTGAGGCTATCTCACGCCGTAATCCTGATCCACTTGCCTCATTTGTACTTTCATGAGAAGTATGTGCGTGCAGCTTGGGCTCTTCAAAGTTGCTTTCATTCTAAATTGTAACCCTTCCCGGGGCATAACCTCAAAATACTGATAAAATTGGGAGGCGGTGGAGGGATCTGCTTCACGTTTTTATACCTAAAAACGAATTTATGCTTGAACATTTACAAATTCTTAAAACGGGGTCCTTATAGTTCTTAGACCACCTGACTTTCTCTGGCATAGAACCCTCTATCTCCCTCAGAAAATGATCTCACATTTTCTTAGTGAAGGGAAATTGTCTAATGTTCTCACATTAAAAAATGGGTTCCAGATGTTGAGGTCTGGAACCGCTCTAGCTTGATTTGTTTAATTTCTGTCAAATTGACCCTCAATGATATCTTCGCTGTGAGGTACCACATCCTCCTTCATCTTCACCATTAAATTGAATCCTTATGCCCAGTCACAGGTGCAGCTTAATGTGTTATACTCTTTCTACTCTTATATCTATGCTGAAACAACACGTCCTCCTAAAATGTATTATGAGAAAATAGATTAGGGTGGCATGATAGGACAATCGCAGTGGTTCAAGATAATTACTCTTACTGACTTACATTAATTCATTCAGAATTGAAAATATGCTGACAAGAGGAAGTATAAACCTCTTGGGTCTCTCTTTTTGGCCCACCTGCGCATACTATCCATGGTGCCTCAGGAAACAACAGTATTGATGTCTAGAGCCCTTTGCAGCCCTTGTTATTCAGGTATAATGCTTCCTTTATGTTGTACTACACCCATCTGTTCAAAATGAAGACCATAACGAGATTACAGCCTGCTTTCTAAGTGTAAAGATTTTTGTTTAGATCTTGATAATCAATTGAACAATTACATTGGCCTGCAGAATGCACAGCCTGTTGCTGGCTTGCTTGGTTTGAGTATCAGATAGATTGTGTCCTCTAATGATGTGGGTTGAATTCCTTAACCCTGAATGTCTCCTGAAAGACTTTTAGGAGTACTGTCAGTAATTGGACAGCTAAAGCCTGGTAAAGGGCTGCCATGAAGCCTTCTGGCATTGGAGCCTTGGAAAACTATAAACTCGGGATGGCTAGGAAGACCTCGTCATTTAGAATTGGCTCCACCAGACTAGCCTCATCTGCGTCTGACAATTGGGGAAGCTGTGCCTGAGATACAAAGTCTCTTCAGGGCACAGTCTCTGTTCTTGTGCATATTATTTCTTATAAAAGTTGTGAAAGCATTCTTCTCCTTCCATGTTATGGGTGATGGCATCTACATTACTAACTTCGGTGACACAACTGCATGCCTGCCTGAATCTTAAATGGTTCGTTAAGAATCTTCCAGGTTTTTTGCCCCTTCAAAAACTGTTGATGGAACTTTGTGAGCAGATAGTTTGCCCTGCCCACCCCTAGCTTCCCAATAGTTACTGTATTCCAGTGACTCATCAACTGCAGGTTCTCTGTTTCAATTGCGCAACTTCTGCCTAAATCTGCCCCCCTCGGGACTGGTTTGATGCCATCATCATTTGATCTTTATTTCGGCGCTTTATGGCCTTAAAAGATACATGCAAAACAGCCAATACAAATTACATGGTGAAAACAAAATGTATACATGATAATCAATCGGGTTATCAGAAAATAAAATAGAGTTCATCAGTTAAGAAGGCACATAAAATATTAAATTAAGTTTAAAAAAATTAAAAATAAACTTTTGTATAGTTCCGGCGGTTAATGTTCCAGTGAAGCAACTCATCAATATGCACCAATAATCAGAACAAACCTAACATCTACACAGCCTGGACATTTATAAGTCCAAACCCAATTTCTTGCAAGAAAAGCTTGCTAACAGTAAGAATCTGCTGACACAAAACACAGCAAGTTGGCTACTGTCCGTTTTGACAATTCTATATGCTTCAACATACGATCTTATACCTAAAGCATTACACAAGAGCTTTATCCATCGTTTTCTTGCCAAATCATATGCAGTACAAAAAAACAGGATATGATTATCATCCTCTCTAGAATTTGACTGGCAACACATGCATTTTGCCTTTTGCGTTTGCCCCGGTGACCTTTCCCATCTTGCTAGCAATATATTTGTTTTAAGTATTCCTTATCTAAATGTTAGGTATAGACTTTTTGCCAGTGGTGATCGTATCTCATCTAGGAATTCCTCAAAGTGTGGGGAGTCCTTAAGTGCAAGAAAACTACTTGTGATGGATCCACTTGGGTGGTCATTTAGGAGATTGTGAGATATGTAAGCCCAAAATTTTGCCTCTACATCTTTCTTACAGCTTTGTGTCAGACACGAAGGGTCTTCCCAAAAATGAGACAGCCCTATTCGGCAAAGCCAAGTTTGAACATGTTTCAACCACGGATTAGAATTATAAACGTCAAAGCTCTTCACTTCTAAGAGACCATCCCTATAATCTGCAAGTTCGGGTGTACCGCAAAGTCTTACCCAGTATAGGAGTGGCCGTAATATTGCAAGGTGGTCTGTGCGTTTCATGTTTAAGTCTAAAAATAGCGGTAAATGTGGGGTACGTTTGGGCAATCTTAAAATACTTCTATAAAAACTGTTTTCATTTTTCGCAAAAAGATTCCCAGCCTTCATGCCCCAGATTTCCGCACCATAAAGAGCACCAGACTGAGCCTTAAATTTAAACACTTCTAGTGCTGGAGAAATTGATTTGTTGAGGCTCGCCCCATGTCTCTTTATGATAGGTAGGGTGTTCTGTGTAAAAACAGTTTTACTTTTTTCAGTTTGAGTTCTCCATGAGTTTTTAGAGTCTAGAGTGACACCCAGATAAGAAAAATTTGTCACAAGTTCCAGTTTTTGACTGTTTAAGAAGAAGTTCCCCTTAAAAGATTTATGGGGATTAAGGACCATACATTTGGTCTTTTTTGTATTTATTTCTAGGCCTTTCTTTTCACAATACAATTGGAAAGAATTTAAAAGCGTTTGCAGACCAATGGGCGTTTGCGAGATCAGGATTGTATCGTCCGCAAATAAAAGTGCTGGTACCCTCTCTCCATTCAGCTTGGGTGAGTCATTATTACTCTCTTGTAAATAAGGTGGGATGTCATTGACAAATAATGAAAAAAGCGTGGGAGCCAACACACACCCTTGGCCCACTCCCCGCTTTATTGGGACAGGTTTAGTTAATTCCCCATTTGGACCCCAGCGCACTCTAGCATAGTTGTTATCGTGCAATCTTTTAATCTGCTGGAGTAAACAAGCTGGTAATCCCAACGCAAACAAACAATCCCATAAACGATCACGCAAAACTAAATCAAAAGCAGCCCTAAGGTCAACAAAAGCTACATAAATGTGCCCCTTTAGTAAAAAAACATACTTCCAGCAAAGACAACAGAATCTGAAAACTTGGTCAATTGTACTAGTCTTGCTTCTAAAACCTGCTTGGAACTTAGTGAAAATGTCATTCTCGTCTATCCACAAATTCATACGAATTAAAAGGTACCTAGAAAATATCTTTTGTAAAATATCTAAAAGACAGATGGGACGATAGTTAGATGGATCATTTCTATCTTAGTGACTACGACTCCTCTGAGGCGGAAACCGGAGGACGAGACAGATACCATTTTTTAAAACTTATTGTTTTGCTTTGCTTGTGTTGCGCCTGATATTTGTGCTTTTAAACTCCCTCACTCACCCCTGCCTCGCCGCATTTCATCGCCCGCTCCACGCGCAGACTACTAGAATCTGATGCGTTGGAGGCAGGGCTTGCCGCCATATTGGGGGTCTGAAGCATTTATGATTTATGTACAGTGAATTACTGATCACCACGTAGTGAGAGCAGACCTATAACGAAGCCACACATTTATTGTCTTGCCGAGAGATCTCGTATCGTCAAACCATGCCTGGTTCACTCCCCGTGAGAGCAGCCTCTATCATCTCTGGAGTACATGATGTCGATTGGGAAAAGGCTTGAAAATTACAAAGTAGAGCAGCTGAAAGGTTACTGCCTAAAGTTCGAGTCGCCCAAACCGGGTGCAAAATCAAAGCCCAGACCATCAAGGCACTGAGAGCCTGGAAAGAATCGAGAGAGCCAGAGAATCAGCTGGTGGTGGATCCACCAGATAGCCTTGTCGAGGTGCACGGAGGCCTATCCCCAGACAAGCTGGCGGACAGGGCCGCGATCAGAGCGCATGAAGTTGAGATGGCAAGATTAAATGGACAGATGGCGATGGCGGAGAAGAAACTCCAGCTAGAGCATGAGATACGACTCAAAGAATTGAAGCTGAAAGCAAAGAGCTTGGACGCAGCTCCTGGTGGCAGCACAACGCCAGTGCAGGTAGAGTCAAGGGTCTACGTACCGAAAGTACTTTAAGGGGGATGACATAGGGCAGTGATTTCGGGCCTACGAGGTAGCCATGTACTCCCACTGGGTCCCTGAGAGATTGGGGAGCGGGGTTGTGGGGGCGGTTCCTGACTGAGGGGCAGGACACCCTGCTAGATCTCCCTTCCGAGGTGTACAACTCCTACCCGCACATGAAAGATGCCCTAGTGACCCGGTTTGGGTTAACCCCGGAGATGTAGCGACGGAGGTTTAAGGGTTGTGCTAAGCTCCCTGGGGGTACGTATGTGGAGTATGTGACCTTTTTCTGCAGAGCGCTGGATGGTTGGGTGAAGGGTAGCAAAGTGGATGATTTTCAAGGGCTTCTTGATTTAGGGACATGGGAGCACTTGTCCGCTAATTGTTTTCCTGAGCTACGCCAGCACCTGATCGATAGCAATCTGTCCAACCTGAGGAAGCTTGCTGAGGAAGTGGACCGCTGGCTCAGCACCAGGGTCCACAAGGGTCCAGTGGGAGACTCAGCCAAAGGTGGGCAGGGTCCCCAGCAGAAGAGTGGGGGGGACAGGGGGAAACAGAAAGGGTTCCAGAAAGGCCCCCAAAGTAATCCCCAAGGGAAAGGTTCTCAGCCTCCTCCACCCCCGAAGCAGACCGGGGCCCCGACAGGTAGACCTGTTCCAAGAGGGCCCATCACCTGTTTTAGGTGCGGCGACCTGGGTCACATTGCCACTGATCCTAAATGTCGCTTATTTTGAAAAACTGCACCCACTGGTGCTCGACCCCGGCAAATGGCTAGCGTTAATTTTGGGGAGGAAGTAGCAGTCCAAGGGGGTGGGGATCCCGTACAGATGACCCTAGTCTCGCTAGGAGACAGTAAGATGGTCCCCGAGAACTACCTACCCAGTAACACTAAGAAATATGGGCAGGTAGTGACCATCAACGGTAAGAAGGCGGAGGCTCTTCGAGACACAGGAGCCTGTGTGACTGCAGTGAGGCAGCACCTGGTGTCTCAAGAGCAGGTGGTACCGCACGCCTACTGTAGGGTTGTCAATGCTGACAATTCTGAGAGCCAGTGTCCGATGGCTCAGGTTTCCTTCGAGTGGGGGGGTCTCAGGTACTCTTCAAGTCACTGTGAGGACCTCCATGCCTGTAGATTGTTTGCTAGGGAACGATTTGGAGAACTCCCCTTGGGGAAAGGTGGAGAAAATGACTCATCTGAGGATGGTGGGTCGACCCGACTGGGTGTGTGTGACCACGCGGTCCATGGCAGCCAGTAGGGGTGTTGAAGAAGTCCTGGAGCCTGAAGGAGAGGCCCAGGAACCGGCCTTAGAGAGGAGGCGCAGGGGGCGCGGACAGCCGGCCCCCGAAGTTCCCACGGCCCAGGAGGAGGCAGACCTTGAGAGGGATGCCCTGGGGCCTACCGGGGAACAGATCGCCGAACTGGGGGACCTGCCTGAGCTGACCCATTGGCAGCAAGAAGGAGGCCCCTCCAGGGAGGAATTCTGCAAGGAGCAGATAGAGTGCCCTTCTCTCGTGGGTATGCGTCAGCAGGCTGCAGACCAGGCCAATGGTGTTCAGTCCGGAAAACACTTGGTCTACTGGGAGAACGATCTCCTGTATTCAGAGCCTAAGGCTGCTGAACCTGGGTCAGCCCGTGCGCTGGTGGTACCCCAGAAGTTCAGAGCCTTCCTACTGGGGTTGGCTCACGATGTGCCGTTAGCAGGACATTTGGGGATGGACAAGACCTATGACAGGCTTGTCACCCACTTTTATTGGCCCCAAATGCACAGGAGCTCAGATGCTCACTGTAGGACATGCCAGACTTGCCAGGCAAGTGGTAAGTGTGGAGGGAAGAACAAGGCTCCCCTCCAACCATTCCCCGTCGTCAGTACCCCATTCCAACGAGTGGGAATTGACATTGTGGGGCCTCTGGACCCCAAGACAGCCATGGGCAACAGGTTCATCCTGGTCTTGGTGGACCATGCCACCCAGTATCCTGAAGCTATCCCTCTGAGGACAGTGACGGCCCCCGTGGTGGGACGAGCACTGATGGGAATTTTCTCCAGAGTGGGATTCCCTCTAAAGGTGGTGTCTGACAGGGGCACAAATTTCATATCGAAATATATGAAATCCCTTTGGCAAGAGTGTGGTGTAACCTACAAGTTCACCACCCCTTACCACCCCCAAGTAAACGGGTTGGTTGAGAGATTCAGCCGAACACTAAAAGGCATGATCATGGACCTAGAAGGACCAATGAGGCGTAAGTGGGACGTCCTCTTGCCATGCCTACTCTTTACATATCGGGAGGTGCCACAGAAGTCGCTCGGGTTCAGTCCCTCCGAGCTTTTGTATGGTCACCCGGTCCGAGGACCTCTGAGTCTGGTTAGGGAAGGCTGGGAGCGATCTCCCAGGAAACCTCCCCAGAATGTATACAGTTACATGCTGGCCTTCCGAAACCAGACCAGGCGATTCAGGCAACTTGCTGAGGCAAATCTGGAAGCCAGCCAGGAAGAGATGAAGTGGTGGTACGACCAGAATGCCACTCTGGTAGAGCTTCAACCTGGACAAAAGGTGTGGGTCTTGACCCCAGGAGCCTTGTGCACTTCAGGATAAGTGGGCAGGTCCATTTGAGGTTGTGGAGCGCAAGAGTCCTGTCACCTACCTGGTGAAATTGCAATCTCCCAGGAACCCTTTGAGGGTCCTACATGTTAACCGCCTTAAGCCCCACTTGTTGAGGTCCGAAGTGGGCATGCTCTTGGCAACCGATGACTGAATGGAGGAGGAGACCGAACCTCTTCCAGACCTCTTGGTAGCGTCCGAGCGACATGGGTCAGTGGACTAAGTTAACCTCTCACCCTCCCTGACCCCTGAGCAACAGAGTGACTGCCGCCAGCTGCTGGGGCAGTTCCCTGACTTGTTCTCCCTGGTTCCTGGTGTCACAGTGTTGTATAGCTCCTATATATCCATATTTCGTGTTAAGTTAGCATAGGTACATTTCAGATTTAAACGCCATTTTTCCTTTCTTGCAACTTCTGCACACGACCCTTAATTGTTGACTTAGCTTTCAACCTAGTGGTTTGCCGTGGTGAATGTGAGAATAATATGTTATTGCTCTGATATCTGCTTTGTTTAATAAAACATGTCTGCACGGAGAGTGCTGAAGTTTCAGGAGCAACACGATATGGAATTGTTATGAGGTCTGATCTCCACGCCTTCATAGTCATAACACAAGTGCAGCCTTTGCCAACTTGGGCTTGAGGCGGGATTGATATTGCTTTGCACGAGAATTGTTAACACACTTGATGCGGTGCACATGCAGAGAGAGCTGGTGTATGCTGATGTGATTCCTTCATGCTAGGACACTAAGGTATGGGCCCGCCCTAAAACAACCCAAAGAGACCTTCTTAGATAATAATATAATATATGTGTTAGGGAGGGTGAGATATAAGTGTTGTTAACTCTTATTCATTACAGCATGTTAACATGCTGTCACCATTCGCTTTTTATGTCTTAGTAACTATGCTGATAATTTTGCTACTGATAATAAGTATACTTGTATTATCAAAGATACTGCGCCTGAGAAGACGGCATTAGTAAATAAACATTTCAAATGCACATGTGTCTTCTTTACTCCATGTTCTGGTTTGTAATGATAATATAACGAAAGAGTGTTCATGAGTCCCACGTACCCTGAGGTACTGTAAGTTCATGTTCTGGTTTGTCTAAACATTGGGTGTTTGATATGTCCAATGAGACACTGTAGCTAGCTCGGTAAGGGGTGAGTTGGTTGCTAAGGTAAGTTTTGGGACATCCTAATTTGCCGAGGTTCCACTCCTCTGTGCACAGTTCTGTGTGAGTACAGAAACCCTGCAACATGGCGCCCAACGGTTTCGGTGGTCTTATATCATGACACTCGAGTAGTTTATCATTCATGCCTTAACCCCTTCACATCCGTTTCCGGAAAACGGGGTGTTGGTGAAACCTACCTATTTTTTGAAATAGGTCTTTATTCAAGCTTGATTCTTACTTAAACGGTTTCTTTGAATTACTACCCAGTTGTGCTACAAAGTATTCTTTGTGTTTTCTTGTTTCCAATTCTGTGATGGCGGCAGCGGTGGCTATTGCGCAGCATAGTCGCGTAGCGATACGCAACCATCTTCAGACGTACCAGGTCCCAGTAGATGGGATGGCTGTGATTTTCGTGGTGAGTGCGGATCCGGCGTTTCCTTACGAGTTGTTTTACTCTTGGGTTACGTTTCCGGCTGTGGACGCTAATTCTGGTTTGTACCACTCCTACACCGCCTCGGATGTCCCGGCTGAATATACGCCATACAGGGCTTTGGAAATACCTATTGATCATTGGCAGCATCGAGTTTGGTTTGATGGCGCCCTCCCCCACTCTTTGTCCCGTGCGAGGTTAGGTCCACTCTCAATTCCAGGTACTAATTGGCCTGCGTTGGGTGGCTTTACCCCGCACCCGAATCACGGGGCTTGTACCCTGGCAGAAATTCGCCGGCTACATGTAGTTTCCATTTCCGTGATTCGTGCATTAGTGCAATACATCGGTCGACATCTTCCTGGTGGTCCCCAGGGGGGTGCGGCCGCTCCCTTGGAACGAGGCGGAATGCGTCTCAATCCAGTGATGGTAAATTCGGTTTTTGGTGCGCGTCCTGTTGACAACGATGACTTCCCATTCTGGCTAGCAGAGAAGTTTGATCAACTGGAAGCGGTTTTTCCGAATTCCACTCCTGCTGATAAACATAGAATGTTGACGATTACTCTCCCGAAGGATATTACTCCTGAACTTGCTGACTGTGACAGCTGGGGAAAAACATTTGCGGCAGTTTATACAAGGTGCTTCGGCACCCCGTCTATGACTGCCCTGCCTGAAATCGTTCGACGTGTTCAGAATGATCACGGTCCAGAGGCAGCGGTTGAATTGGGTATGCGCCTGTGTGGTTCTTTTGAGATTGTAAGTGATCTCATTCTCTCCAATGTTAAAGGAGATGCAGTTAACTTTCAGGTGTCGAATGCTTTGGCTGCTCTGCCCGATGCCGACAAACCCCGCCAGTTAGCAAAGATTGTGGTGGCCGCTTATAAAACGATTGGCCGCACGAGTAGAGGTCTGAAATATTTTCCAGTGAAGGAGAAAAAACAACCACAGGGGCAGTCTGCAGTGACAGATGCCCAGCCAAAGTCCAAGAAACAAAATTGGCCTAAAAAACAGACACAGGGGAAGCAGACAATGCAGACTCAGGGTTCTTTTCCTGCAATAGAAGCTCCTGCGCCATCCGAAAAAGTTTATGATTTGCGCGACCGCGCGATGATTAAATCACCTGATCGTTTTCAGGTTTCTGATCAACGCTCTCCTCGTTCCTTTCAGGACGCATCGGCACAGAAAACCGGTGGAGGAGGAGGGGGTGGACGTGGACGTGGTGGCCAACAAGGACGTGGTCAGTCCCGCCAGACGGACGGCGCAGTGAAGCAGGAGGATTCTACGCCTAGGCGTCCGCAGTTTGCGAAAAAGAAAGTCGCAGCCTTAACAGCGCATCGATATGCCACAGATAGTGAGAACGCGGCTTCGGAATCTGACGTGGGCTCTGACCTTGCTGGACAGCGCGGCGGAGATAACAATAGTCAGAGAGGCGCTGCGTCCACTACTGAGGGTGACAGCGACTGATGTCTACGTTGTGATAGAAACAGCGGATACGAGACTTGCTCCCCCTGAAAGACTATATGAAATCGTCCTGTTAATTGAAGGTGACATACAGCGTACCGTTAAAGGTGTATTTTGGGAGAATCTGTCTTCCACATATGATATTTTACTTTCGGAGGCTGACTGGCCCCCACCTTTTGTGCTCGCGGCGCCGCGAGGGGAGGAGGTAATCCTACCCAGTTTCGCGAACACTGTCTCGAAAGAGCATGCGCAGCATTTTGCAGAAGAGTGGGCTCGGGCTCTCGCGCCGGCTCTGTACCGTAACCAATGTGGTTGGGATAAATTGTCGCCTTGCCACGAAATTCCGTTGCGGTCTCAGCCGCAGCCTCAACCTCAATATCCCATTCGACGTGAAGCAAAATCTTCCGTCGCAGTAATCCTTGAACAATTGGAATATCAGGGAGTTATTGAAACGTGTGTGTCACCGATGAATAATCCCCTTTTTACTGTGAATAAACCTGACGGATCATATCGTTTGGTTTTGGATTACCGGCATTTGAACTCGCATTGCCGTAACTGTGCAGTACAGAATACCCACGGCTCTGCCCTAGTGGATAGTCTCGTGCGTAAGCGTTTCAAGACAACGCTTGACATATCCAATGGTTTTTATGCCCACAGATTGGACAGCTTTAGCTCCCAATGGACCAGTTTTACAAGCGCTGGAGTCCAAAAGCAATTCCGGCGTCTTCCAATGGGCTACAAGAATAGTCCTGGTGTATTTACCGCTCGAATTGTCTCTATTCTGGAGGCACTCGACCCTGATGCTTTTTCGTATGTGGATGATATATATCTCACAGACGACGATATTTGGGAGCATCTGTGTCGTGTGAATTCTCTTGTTTGCAACTTCGCAGACATGGGTTACAAATTCAACTTTGCAAAATCGCACATTGCTGAACATACAGTGTTGTTTTTGGGCTATGAGCTCAACAATGAAGGTAGAGGTTTGGCTCCTCACTTCTTGGAGAAGTGCGCACAATTGCGCGCACCAACAACACTGAAGAAATTACAATCCTTACTGGGCTTTTTGAATTTCGGCAGAACTTACATTCCGGAATATGCCCAACGTGTCAAGCCTCTGTATGCTTTGATACAACCAACTTTCTCAAAATCATGCTGGCTGCCTGAGCATTCAGCCATTTTGCAATCCTTGCAGGCTGATCTGCTCGCTTCTAAATATTTACTGACTCGTGATAACCACACCAACCTGGTAATAAGAATAATTCCTGGGACGGTGGGTTTCACCTACCTCACTTTTAATGAAGGTGACACAGTACCTATTGCTTACAAGTCACACTTGTACACCTCGGCTGAGATGCGGTTTCCCACCATAGAAAAGGTTTTAACTGCTGTACAGATGGCAATTCTAAAAGAACGTGCACTGTCACAGGGGAAACGCATGCTAGTGGTAACACCCTGTCCTCATTTGGAGGCAGTCACGAAAGCCAGTGTACCAAATTCAAAGGCTTTGCACCCTCGGTGGATTCAGTGGGCTGCGTCATTGTCATCCGCAGATGTCATGTTTATTTTTGACGCCTCCTTACGGTCACAGGAGTACTTGCAGTATGAATTCGTTCATCCTGCTCCTCTGGCGATGCGATCTTTGGAGGACTTCCATTGCATCATTTACACTGATGGGTCGGCGCAGGTTGCGCATGGCTCTAAACATGCCTACGTTTCCGCATGCGCCATTGTGGTCGGTGCTATGTTGAATGACGAGTTCATTTCCAGGGAGGTACACACGTTGCCCCTGGGCGATTGCACTGCACAATTAGCAGAGCTTCGTGCTCTATTACTAGCTTTGGAGTACGCAGATCAAAGTGTTACTACTCTAATTGTAAGTGATTCTTACTACTGTGTCCAGTCTTACAATGAAAACTTGTTCTTTTGGATTCAAAATGACTTTCGTGATTCCAAGGGTAGCACAATAAAACATAAAATGATCTGGGTTCGAGTGGCAGAGCTTAAGGCTATGTTGCCACTCGTTTATGTGATTCATACTCTCGGTCATCAGCGCGTGGGAGTACACGCTCTTGGCAACTCGCTTGCTGATGAAGCGGCGAAATCAGCAGTATCTACATACTTAGTTGCAGCGGTTACTAGGTCTAAAACCAAGATTGATAGCGACATCTTGGCAGCGGTTGCTGCCTCTGAGAAGGGAAGTAAACATCCTTCGGGATTCCCTTCGAAGTATAAATACCACTTAAGTCCCGAAAAGGTTCCTTTTGTGACAATTCCTGATGTTGGGGAACGGCTGATTCCCAACTCGGATCGCAGAACAGACTTGATTACAGCGGCTCATGAAGGTGTGGCGTCTGCGCATGCGGGCGTCTCAGCCACTGTAACGCAACTACAACAACGTTTCTGGTGGCGGGGACTGTACAAACAGACGCGTGATTATGTCCTTCTTTGTGACATATGCCAGCAGATTAAACCTTCAACTGCTACGCGTCCGCCTCAGACTCAGTTGTACATTTCTAATAAACCACTAAGCTGTGTTTATTTAGATCACTGCGGTCCATTTTCATCTGATACTGCGTATAAATACATCTTAGTAGCAGTTGACTCATGCACACGCTTTGTGTGGTTATGGCCACATCGCAGCGCTGATTCCCGGACTGTCATCAGAGATTTGCGTATCTTTATAGGGATTTTTGCCTGTGGTACCTTCCATTCGGATCAGGGTCCGGCTTTCGCCTCTAAGGCGTATAAGGATGCCATGACTTCGATGGGGGTCCAAGTCAAGTTTTCGTCACCCTACAGACCCGAGGGTAATAGTGTAGTTGAACGAATGAACCGTGATTTAAAGCAATCTTTGACAGCCCGAGTTATAGGCACTGGCAGAAACTGGCTGGCCCACCTCTATGGCGTGCAGCGTGCTCTTAATAATCTCCCTAGAAGGTCTCTGGGTGGGCGGACCCCATACGAAATGCTCTTTGGCATCAAGATGTTCGTCCCTGACCTTGACGGTCTAGACTCAGTGGTTCGCGCCACTTCCTTTGACGCAGATGAACATTGCAATATTTTACAGAATCTACAAAAGACGAGAGACACTCTTGCAAAGGAACATTTGCCCTCCACATCGGATGATGCGTTGCAGATCCCGGTAGTTGGCTGGCTACCCCAAGTTGGAGAACTGGTTCGAGAGAAGATCGACAACAAGAAAGAGTTTGGTCCCTCCTATCGAGCTCCAGTCCCAGTGCTTGGAGTGAAGGGCACAAGAACAGTCATTCTACCACCACTTCCAGGTCGTAAGGAAAACAGGTTTATTTCTATTGACAATGTCAAGATACACAGAGTGGCCGATTCTTCTTAGCATGACACCGGCTGTTTCCTGTCCTTCCATTGTGAGAAATTCAATTATGCCCACTGCTTCTAATAATGACCCTGAGGTGGCCATCGAATTACCTGCTATTTCCAGTCCATTATTGAATAACTTACCAGGAACTAATCTTGATGAGACAGACTATACATACCCCACTGATTTGTCCATGCCTGACCTGCAAGCTCGTTTAGCCACGGAATCCAGATTTTCATTTGACTCTGCTTCCCTTGCCTCGAAAAAACCCTCTAAAATTGCAGTATATGCCAGCCTGTTTAAAAAACATTTTTTGATACCTCCTTGGATATACATTTGGCTGGTCCTTTTTTCAGTTTACCTTTTTATGTCAATTGGTTTTGTGTTTTATTTTTTTCGGATTATGAATGGACACTATGTCGAGGAGAGAACTTGCATTACTCATTTAAATGGAACTTTGGCCCCACTTTCCTCTTCACATTCTACACACAGATTAAAAAGAGACTTGCCTTTGGTTAACATCACAGCATGGCCTGTTCTGGATGGAATCGCGTGGGATGCAGTTCGTTTTCAGATTCATGGCCCAACGGAAGTCGTTAATGTTCCTAATGTACTAAGAGTTAATATGGGGGATGTGGTGAAACAAAACATTCGTTCTGATGATTGGGATGTTAATGCTGTGGAAAGTTTGTTTTCTGATTTGAAATATTATGCTGCTTTTGATGCTGAGGATTTATATTTAGAATCTGCTAATTATGGTGAATTGTTCTGTTACCAACATTATGGCAATCACTTCTTACACAAGACATCTTCCCGTAGGGATGCGGTTAATTTTACTCAGTGGGAACATTGCCCAGCACCAAAACAAGGGAGTTCAGAAACGTTTCTTAAAAAGTATACTTATTTCACTGACTTTAATCAGTCCAATCCCGAGTCATTTTATTTTAAATTTAACAAACAGCCACTGTCCAAGGTTCGACTTACAAATACAAAATTGTTGTATTCAAAGGCCTTCCTGGATAAATTAGTTGCTGGAGGGTATGAGTTATGGAAGGATACCATAGACCTTAAATCAGTTTGGGGCTCAAGGGCCTGGCAGGTACAAGGCACTGAGGCTTTGCACCGTGCATGTCTCATCCCAAATCATATGTGGTTTTTAAATGAAACCATTTCCCAGACCACGTGCTTTGGATTGGCTACATCTAAAAGGTTAAACACCCCGTCTTTCCCGGAGTTGGAGGAATATGAGAATTGGAGTAATTTTACTAAATTGTCCATTAGAGAAATACAGGCTCTGCTTCTGAATTCCTCCTTTAACATTTCCAGTATGAATCCCAAGGGTTGGCTGCTTTGGCACCGTAGTGCTGATGCTTGCCAAAAAAGATTTTTAAATATAACTGACGGTTTTAAGACTGTTAGATCTGATCCCCGTTTTGATTTGAGTCATACTGTCACCTCTTACTCTGTTGGCAAGTTGTGTCAAGCTTGGCTGAAACATTCAACTTTACCTGCGGTTAAGTATCACCTTTCCAAACTGAATGCAGACGTGGATTTGAATGATTTCATTAAGGGCCCAGCTAGTGGCAGGTCGAAACGCTGGTTATATGGTGTTTACAATGAAATTTGGAAACTCTCACAAATTGAGGCTGCTTCACGCCTTAGGGCTATTGATCAGGCAAATCTTGAGAAAGTTCTTGCAGTTGTTGACAATAGCATTAACGTGCTTTCCTCAAGAATTTACACATTGGATAATATTGTGTCGTCTGTTGTTGATATTGTACATGATGAAGTATCTGTATTATACCATGGTCAAAATCAATTACGTTCAATCATGCAGTTTGCGTGGACACTTCAGACTCTGAAAATGGGTAAAGTTCCCTGGGGATACATGAACGTTTCTTCTTTATTTGCACCGTTTAATTTGACAGACAAACAACGCTTGCTTTCAATGCGTGATGCTTCCTTTTCCATGCTACATATTGAAAGGTTGGAATCTTTACCTTTTTCTGTGGCAGAATCCACCGCTGCTACGTGGCTTATCCACGGTTTAATAACACTGCCTTTTGCTTTATATAAGTTTTCAAATTGTATGAAATATGTGCCAATAGGTCGTTTTGAACCCTTAGGTAGCGGTTTTCTTCATGAGGTCTGGTCACTCCCATACACATACAGATGTTTCAAGGATGACCAAGAGGTTTATCTAACAGGGGATGAGTGCACTGAGACGCCAGATCATTCTTTAATGTGCAGACACATACAGTTACACGGTTCATGTAATAAGGACCGCCCGAATATGGCTTGCGTTTTACAGGGCACGCCAGTTCCTGCTATCATCCCCACGTTTAAGTTGTTAGAGAATGGTAGTTATTTAATGCTCAATAATGAAAACTGTTGTGGTTTAATTAAAGGTATAGCTTTCATAGTAACAGTTAGTGAGCGAGTTATTTGCTGCAGAAATGTTCTTTATCCTCCCACACGTGAACATAGGGAGTCTTCCATTTGGCCACAGATACCGACCTTGGGAGCAGAATTCAGCGGCATGGCTAGAATAAGAGCTCTATTGTCCCAGAAAGAGGTGGCCTTGAGCTCGGCCCGTGAAACTTTCGTGCTTCACATTGCTAACACCCGCACGGAGGTTCAGGCTCTTTTAAACACTGATTTGCCCTTGCATTTCGGAGCCATGGTCCGTTCTATCTTTAACGCATCCTCCACAACGGGCCTAGCACATTTTTTTAAAGTTGTTAGCGGTGGTCTCGTGACTTCCTTTGAGAAGATTTTTGGAGTCATCCCTGCATTCTTCCATTCTATTTTTTCTTCCTTATTTGGAGGGTTCCCGTTTTTACTTGCTTTAGCGGCAGGCGCATTGGTGGTTTTCTGCCTTTTTAAATATGGATGCCCTTCCTGTGCAAGACCACGCACAGCTACTACTGACGCGGTTTCGCAACCGCATGCTTGATTATTATGGCACACTGCCGTTGGCGACTCTAAGCACGGCGTTTGGATTATCTTTTCGGTTCTCCTATTTCACCTGTGTCCAGCCTGTATTTCGCTGCCTGACCTGTGATTTCCTTTGGGCCATTGATTTGTGTCTCTGCGGACCAGCATCTTCTGACGTCGATTTTGATCAACTGATGAGTCCTATCATTGCTCACGAGTTGGTTTGTTCTGACGAAAGGATTATGGCCTTGGCGGTGGCACATGGACTAATGGGTCCCTGGGATGTGTTGTCGGCAGCGCGAAATTTCTTGGAACAAAGTTTTCTTGAAAACCCACCGAGCTGTCCTCTGATGGTTATAGAGGATCCGGTGCTGGAAGATCACGTATGTTCCTTTCATCTTTTAAACTGGATGGCTGAACTGTTTTCGGATGAGGACAGTGACTTCCTCCTTGAGGCTGTTGCAGCTTACTTTTCATATACGGTCTTATCATAGACACTGCCTCAGATTGGCATGCTGATTGATAGCATTTCCTTGATTTTATTGACTTTTGGTCAAGACATTTTATTTTTGCTTGCCTATTGGCTTGAGCCACATTATATTTGTGGGCTATTTTTTAGCATTAGTTTTTATAATTGAATTTTTATTCATGCTCGTTTTTAAATGGATTCTGCTCTCATGTGATGGCACTTCTGTTACCTTAATTAGTCCGTTCTCGGATCATGGGGGGGTGTTGTATAGCTCCTATATATCCATATTTCGTGTTAAGTTAGCATAGGTACATTTCAGATTTAAACGCCATTTTTCCTTTCTTGCAACTTCTGCACACGACCCTTAATTGTTGACTTAGCTTTCAACCTAGTGGTTTGCCGTGGTGAATGTGAGAATAATATGTTATTGCTCTGATATCTGCTTTGTTTAATAAAACATGTCTGCACGGAGAGTGCTGAAGTTTCAGGAGCAACACGATATGGAATTGTTATGAGGTCTGATCTCCACGCCTTCATAGTCATAACACAAGTGCAGCCTTTGCCAACTTGGGCTTGAGGCGGGATTGATATTGCTTTGCACGAGAATTGTTAACACACTTGATGCGGTGCACATGCAGAGAGAGCTGGTGTATGCTGATGTGATTCCTTCATGCTAGGACACTAAGGTATGGGCCCGCCCTAAAACAACCCAAAGAGACCTTCTTAGATAATAATATAATATATGTGTTAGGGAGGGTGAGATATAAGTGTTGTTAACTCTTATTCATTACAGCATGTTAACATGCTGTCACCATTCGCTTTTTATGTCTTAGTAACTATGCTGATAATTTTGCTACTGATAATAAGTATACTTGTATTATCAAAGATACTGCGCCTGAGAAGACGGCATTAGTAAAT
Source organism: Lissotriton helveticus (assembly GCF_964261635.1). Classification (NCBI taxonomy): domain Eukaryota; kingdom Metazoa; phylum Chordata; class Amphibia; order Caudata; family Salamandridae; genus Lissotriton; species Lissotriton helveticus. Next base: position 2,122,981,881 of record NC_136059.1, on the reverse strand, counting down.
AAACATTTCAAATGCACATGTGTCTTCTTTACTCCATGTTCTGGTTTGTAATGATAATATAACGAAAGAGTGTTCATGAGTCCCACGTACCCTGAGGTACTGTAAGTTCATGTTCTGGTTTGTCTAAACATTGGGTGTTTGATATGTCCAATGAGACACTGTAGCTAGCTCGGTAAGGGGTGAGTTGGTTGCTAAGGTAAGTTTTGGGACATCCTAATTTGCCGAGGTTCCACTCCTCTGTGCACAGTTCTGTGTGAGTACAGAAACCCTGCAACAACAGATTGGTGCGTCCATGGTGTGGACACGGGAGACAGTTTGCCGGTGAAGCACAAGGCTTACCGCATGACTGACAGGGTAAGAGCCTGCATCAAGGAGGAAGTCTCGAAGATGTTTGCTCTTGGGGTGATTGAGTCCTCCAGCAGTCCTTGGGCCAGCCCAGTGGTCTTGGTCCCGAAGGCTGCAACGCGGGGAGCCACACCCGAACTCCGGTTCTGTGTGGACTATCGAGGACTCAATTCGGTCACGAAGACTGACGCGCACTCCATCCCCAGATTGATGAGCTCATCGATCAGTTGGGGGCTGCCCGGTATCTCAGCACGTTTGACTTAACGTCTGGGTACTGGCAGATCGCCTTAACTGACAGGGCCAAAGAGAGGTCAGCGTTTTCAACCCCAGATGGGCATTTCCAGTTCCGGGTTATGCGATTTGGGATGAAGAGCGCCCCTGCCACCTTCCAGAGGTTGGTCAACCAGGTGTTGGTTGGACTGGATGCGTTCAGTGCCTCCTACCTGGACGACATCGCAGTGTTCAGCGGTACGTGGAAAGAACACTTGCGACACCTTTGGAAAGTGTTGACGGCACTGCGCAAGGCAGGCCTCACGATCAAGGCAAGCAAGTGTCAGATCGGGCAGGGTTCCGTGGTGTACTTGGGACACCAAGTTGGGAGCGGCCAGGTGGCGCCCCTTCAACCCAAGATCGAGACCATCCTGGCTTGGGAAGCCCCCAAGACCCAAACGGAGGTGAGGGCCTTCCTAGGACTCACCGGGTACTACAGGAGGTTTGTCAAGGGGTACGGCTGCATCGTTGCCCCCTTGACAGAGCTGACTTCGAAGAAGCAGCCCCGGAAAGTGATCTGGACTGACGCCTGTCAGGAAGCATTTGACACCCTGAAGACTGCCATGTGCACGGCGCCTGTGCTCCTGGCTCCTGATTTCTCCAAAGAGTTCCTAGTGCAGACAGATTCTTCAGAGCATGTGGTAGGGGCTGTTCTTTCACAGATGACTGAGGAGGGCTGGGACCAACCTGTAGCCTTCATCAGTCGGAGGTTACTTCCACGGGAACGGAGGTGGAGTGCGATTGAGGGAGAAGCTTTTGCTGTGTTCTGGGCATTGAAGAAGCTAAGACCCTACTTGTTTGGGTCTCACTTCCGAGTTCAGACAGACCACAGGCCCCTCAGATGGTTGATGCAGATGAGGGGGGAGACCCCGAAACTGTTGAGGTGGTCCATTTCCCTACAGGGTATGGACTTCACGGTGGAACACCGCCCTGGCATAGACCACGCCAATGCTGACGGTCTGTCAGGGTTTTTCCGCCTTAGTGATGAGGAACTCCCTGGGGAAGGGTAGTTCTCCTCACGTTTCAGCTGGAGGGGACACGTGTTAGATCTGGCACCTTGGCGTGTGTCTCCCTCCGACTTTTTGCTGATGTGCCTCAGATGTTTTGCTGGTGTTCGATGCTCAGGGCACTGCGCCACGGCCAATCCGTGCCGCAGTGCAAGTGCTCCCAAAGGAAGTGTATCTGTAATTGATTTCCATGATTGGCTTATTTGGTTTACTGTCAGTCCCCAGTAACGTGCACGAGGAGTGCCGGGGCTTGTAGATACAAATGCTGCTAGTGGGCCTGCAACGCTGGTTGTGCCACCCACAGGAGCGGCCTAGTAAGATATGTCTCGGGTCCGCCATTGCAGACCCTGCGTACAGTCAGCTACTGTCACTCTGACTGCGCAAGTGCACACACTTGCGAGTCCCTAAAACCTTCCCTAACCTTCATATCAGTCACCCCTATGGTAGGCCTACGGGCGGGGTGCATTGTAAGCGTAAGGTAGGACAAGCCATGATGTGTGTGGCATGTCCTAATAGTGAATTACCGCCCTTTTCCTTCTTCACTATTGAAGGGCTGCCTGTTCCCTTAGGCCAAGGTGAGCTGCCGGAAATATTACACGCTATAGTCCCGGCAGGCTCAGGGAACACAGTGGCACGTCGAGTTTAGTATGCCTGAACTCAGAATAATAAAATACTTCTTTTAGCAAGGTTTATTTTAATATCCTGTGTTTGCAAATGCTACTTTTAGAAAGTTAGCCTTTGCTTGCCTAACTATTTCAGCCCGCCTCTGCCAGGATGTGTATCTGCTGTCTGGGTTTGTGTGAGTGACAGAGCTGGGGGATTCCCGGGGACAGTCGGGGTTACCAGGTGGTGAATAGGGTGCTTGCACCAGGATGGGTGGGCGGAGTAGTCCTTGACTCTGAATAGGGTTGTGCTCCACCACCACAATACTGGCTCCACCTCCTGCGGAGCATCTGATGTCCCTACCCTGCCCCCTGAAAAAAGACTGCAGCTTTCTGTCAACTGAGTGCTCCAAAACTGGTTGAACCAGACTCAGGCACCCTGGCCTGCAAAGACAAAAGAAACTGAGTATAAATATAGGGGCCCTGCTCCTAACAAATCAGATCCTGTTTTGACCACGACGAACCTCTGCCTGACTAGAAGGACCAAGAGAAGCTGAAGGAAGGAAATCGGTCGCTGCCCTGAAGGACTGGCCTGCAGTGGTGCCTTGCTGAGAACGGAGAGGAAAAGACCAGAGAGGACTTTGTAGACTTGTGCCTGAAACAATCTCCAAGGGCTTGATCACGAGCTTGCCCCCTGAACGGAACCCCAGGACCATTGGGTTCTATTATGCCTATGCCCGTCTGCTGTTGGGTCTTAAGTTCTTATTCCCTCGCCGGAGTTGTGACCCGGGTGCCTTCGCCCCTCCTAAGGTCGTGACAGCTCGGAGCCTGGTCGCCCCGCCGCAGAGAGCCCCGCTCAAGCGTGAGTCGCTCTCTGCTTCAGTGCCGAGCCGCCCGCTCTCCTGTCACCTCGCCTGCTACGGAGCACGTGTGCATCTCTCATCTCCTCCCGTCGGAATCCCGCACGGAGCGCATCGGATAGCCTCGGACAGTCCGTACGTCGTAACGTACCCGACTGTCTCGCTTTGCCCTCCTGCATACCAAGGCTCGTGCCGCACCTCAAGAAAGGCCTCCCCGTACAGTGGTACTGGAGGCCCGGCGCTGCACACGTCTGCCCGAGAACGCGACGCCCCTCACAGATCCACAGGTACGACTTGGCGTGATAAGAAGTAGTACGTCCTGCAGGCCTGAACGGCGCCTCGCCCCGTGAGCTGCATCAGTCCCCGGATAGCCACAACCCTCCTCACCGTGGAGAACCGTTGGCCTCGTCCCGGGTCCGCCCTCACCAGTAGCCGCGCCTGAAACGCCTCGGACACTCAACGCAAGGTACACTTGAACTCCAGCCCGAGTTCGCATCAGATCCAGGGTCCGCAAAGTTTGTTTTCCCTGTCATCGTACCTTGCTAACCAAGAAACGCTAAAGAACAATTGCCTATTTAAATCTGGTGGCCCTCAAATCGTTAAACGTTATATGGTCTTGTGATAATTCTGCATATGAATTATTTTTATATAAAGTCTACGTATTTTTGATACAACCTAACGACTGGTGTCTGTTTGTGGTGGGTCAGTGGGTTTACTGTATGTGATCATAAATGCTTAACTAACTATCGCCCTGAGGATTAGCCTTGTCTGCTCGCGCCACGCAACCTAGAAGGTGAGCAGGGGTTATTCTTACGGAGTAGTTCCCTTGCCCTGACTAGAGGAGAAGGTCCCTGCTTGTCACAAGTGCCTACCTGTACCAACCGGAGACCTGATTCTAACACATTCTGTCATCCATTCATTCTTTCATCCATTATTCAGTCTTTCACCATTCATTCTGTCCTTTCATCTGTGTGCCCATCCATATCCAAACCTATTTGCAGACCTATCCATCATCTGTCCTTCCATCCATCATTTCACTCATCTGCCCTCTATGCACCCTTTGACTCATCCATCCTTCATCCATCCACCATTTTACCCCATCCATCCTTTGACTTATCCATCCACTCTTCCACCCATTTATCCATTTAATCATCCATCCAACCATTTACACTTTCACCTAATCCATCCTTTGACTCATCCATCCACTCTTCCGCCCATCCATCCTTTCACTCATCCATCCAACTATTTACCCTTTCACTCATCCAGCCATCCTTTCACTTACTCATCCATCCACCCAGTCACTCATGTGTCCACCCATTTCCCCTTTCACTCATCCATCCATCCATCCTTTCTTCAAGCTCTCCATCCTCCCTTTCACTCACCTATGCATTCTTCCACTCATCCATCTTTACATTCTTCTTTTCACTCAGCTATGCACCTATTCGCCCATCCATTCAGCCAATCATCCATCCATACGTTCCACCATCCATCCAACCTTCCTTTCTCTCCCAATTCCCCTTTCTTAGTCATTCATCCTTCATCGACCTTTTACCCATCCATCCACTCATGAATCCTTCCATTGACCCTATCACTCATACATCATTTCACTCATCTATCCACCCTTTCACTCATCTATCCATCCTTTTGTCCATCCACCCTCCCTTTCACTCACTTTTCCATCCTTACATCCACTCTTTCACTCATATATCCATCCATTCACCCTTTCACTTATCAGTTCATCAATCCATCCATCATTTCAATCATCCATCCACCCATTCACATGTCCATCATCCACCCTGTCACTCATCCATCCATCCATCCTTTTACTCAGCCATCCACCCTTTTACCCACACATCTACCCTTCCACCCATACATATATCTATTTACCCTCATCCATCCTCCCACTCACTCACTCATCCATCCTTTCTCTCATTATCCATCCATTCACCCTTTCACTCATCCATTCATTATTTTAATAATCTATGCAGCCATTCACCCATTCCTTCACTTACTTACTCACCCATCTTTTTACATTAATTATGATCTGTGCCTTTGTTTGCAGAGTTGCAGACAGAAGAGGCCCTTCAAGAACTCTCGCCGTAGTTCCTAAAGCAAGGGGTGGGGTGGGGGAGGGTTCACTGTGCCCCTGCACATAGGCAAACTGAAAACTTGGAAGTCATGCAGGATGCACAGTGCTAGGACATTAGGTGACTGTGACATGGTGTGTTTCCAGTGCTTTAAGTGGGATGAAAATACTGGGGGGTCTCTCCAAGAGACTGTCTGATGTCATTAAAGGTGTGGCCAAAAACACCTAAGCTAAATATTTGTTCTGATAGATACATCTGCCGTGTGGATTCCTCACCTTGTGAATACCCCTTGCGTCAGCAACATTCGGAAGTTCTTTTTGTAGCCTCGCGCCGACGTGGACTAGGACGTCATAGAGACACGACCTCGCTCGCGACTCCGCTGACGTCACCGACGCCTACAATAGGCCCACGCCGGCGTGATGACATCAGTTCCCTTTTTTCCGCGTCGTCGACGCTAACGGTTTCGGGATACTCTGTAGCTATTTAGTATATTGTTACTTTATTTCTTCGATTCTCCATTCTCTAACCTTTTGCTTCCGTTGTCATGTCGACAAAGAAGACAGGGTTTAAACCTTGTAGAGAATGTGGGAAGATGATGTCTGTTACGGACCCCCACCAGGACTGTATCTGGTGCTTGAGTTCGGATCACGACGTTGATGGATGTTCTTCATGTCAGAAGATGAATCCGAAGGCTCTTCGTGAAAGGGAGTCTAAGCTTCTTGTGGCCAAGCTTAAGGCGAGTAAAGTTAAAAGATCCTCGAAGCACTCGAAGAGGTCGAAGTCGAGATCCAGGTCGAGGTCTCGAGAGGCGTCGGCCTCGAAGTCTTCGTCTAATCACGCTTCCGGTTCTCGTAAGAAGCATAAGAAAAGGAGGCATGAATCCCGACATCATTCAGGTGATAAGTCTGGTTCTAGATCGAAGTCTCCCAAGAGGATGAAATCGAAGGTAATTCCTCCTCAAGTGTCGGATCAAGAAGGTGAGGCTTCGCGTTCAGAGTCGATGGTCCATTCTCCGACTCCGGTTCCGGATCCGACACCGGCTCCGTCTCCGGCTCCAGGTGACATCGATGGAGTTCCTGTTGAGGAAGACGTTTGGAATCCTGTTGAGGAAGCAGATTCAAACATACCTCGAGATCGACCTGAGCATCCACCATTTCCGACTCCAGGTCAGGACCCCTCTGCGTTTTTAAACGCGATGTATGGTGTCTTCTCGAGATCGTGGTACCCCTCTGGTGCACCTTCGGGTCCCATGGGTCCAATGGCATTCAATTTGGGTGTTCCTCACTCATATGCTCCGGCACCCTTTATGCCATATATGCCAGCCCCGACTCCGCTGTGGCAGTACCAAGCTCCACCGAGGTCGACGCCGGTATCGACGCCGGCTCGGCCGAAGTCGACGACTCCGGTTCCGGCGTCACCGACTCCTGTTAATTCTATGGAGCAGCCTTCCAAGCCCTCGGATTCGATTCCGAAGTCGGCTCCGACGTCGTCGAATTCGGCGTTGGATTCGACTGCGCTTCGTGTCAAAATGAGATCTCGGAGAGAAGCTCAACGTCTTCTTGATGAACAGAGGGTTGATGAATCTTCTTCTGAAGTGGAGGAGGGCGAGCTGGATGGGAGTTGTTTTGAAGACCTGGCAGAGGCGAGTGGTCTCGAATTTTCTCCGGAGTGGTCTTTGCCTTCAGGGCCTGATGCACCCTCCAAGGATGTGCAGCCATATCATGTTGTCATGAAGAAGGCAGCAGGACTTTTGGGTTTGACCTTGCCCACTGTCGAATTTAAGTCGAATTTACTGACTGAGGTTCTTCATTTTCCAAGCTCGGCAGTGGAGCCTATACTTCCATTTAATGATGCTTTAAAAGATCCCATTATGGAGGTATGGAAAAGACCTTTTTCTGCTCCTGCAGTTTCAAAAAGTGTGGCTAGGAGGTATAGAGTGGCTCCTGAGGATCCTGTTTTTTTGTCTTCACATCCTTCTCCTGAGAGTTTGGTTATTCAGGCTGCTTGTTCTAAAAAATCAGTGGGTGCTTTTCCACAGGTGCCTGGCGACAAAGAGGCCAAGAAACAGGACCAAATTGCAAAAAAGACTTTCTCTTCGGCTAGTATGGCGTTGAAGTCTTCTAATGCCACTTGCCTTATGGGCAGATATATTCATGCTCTTATGGACTCTCTGCGTTCATTAATCCCTAAGGTCCCTGAGGATAGCAGAAAAGACTTTGAGGAAGCCTTGTCTGATTCTCAAGCGGCAGCCCATCAGGTCATCCAAAGTGGGCTTGATACTACGGATTCTGTGGCAAGGATCATGGGCACGGCGGTTGCCACAAGGCGTTCAGCCTGGTTGAAGTCGTCTGATTTTTCGGCTGATGTGCAGTCGGCTTTGTTGGATTTGCCTTTCGATGGTGAGGGGCTCTTTGGAAAGAAAGCAGACACGGCCTTGGAGAGATTCAAGGACAGCAGGGCAACTGCTAGATCTCTTGGCCTTCAGGTCAGAGGTTCTACGACCAGGAAATTCAGAGGGTTTGGTCGCTCTTCCTTTCGTTCATATGGACAAAGTCGGCAGCAGCAACAGCAGCAGCAGCAGCAGAATACCTTGTATAGGTCATACAGGGGAAAGCAGAGAGCACGTCCTAGAGGACGTCAAGCCTCTTCCTCCTCCACTTCCTCCAACCCCCCAGCCACAGAGAAGCAGCCCTAGATCCTCCATTCAGGATCATGTAGGCCCAGTGGGGGGTCGGCTTACCCACTTTCTACGGGATTGGGAATCGGTTACATCAGATCTTTGGGTTCTCAATCTCGTAGAAACTGGGTATGCCCTTCCCTTTCGGGAATTCCCTCCCAATTACCCTCCTTGCCAGGGGTATTGCTCAAAGGAACATCTGTTACTCCTCCAGGAGGAAGTCCAAACTCTATTGAGAAAAGGTGCGATAGAGGTGGTCCCAGAGCAGGAAAGGGGTCAGGGATGCTACTCCCGGTATTTCCTGATTCCCAAGAAAGATGGTCGTCTTCGTCCAATCCTGGATCTCAGGATCTTGAATTTTTATCTGAAGCAGGAGAAATTCAAGATGCTCACCCTTGCTCAGGTTCTTCAGGCTCTGCTGGAAGAAGACTGGATGGTGTCACTCGACTTGCAGGATGCGTATTTTCATATTCCAATCCTGAAGTCGCACAGGAGGTATCTCCGTTTTACGGTGGGGTCGCAGCACTACCAGTTTGCGGTCCTTCCGTTTGGACTTACTACTGCGCCTCGGGTCTTCACCAAGGTGATGGCAGTGGTGGCGGCGCATCTCAGAAGGTCAGGGATTCCTGTATTCCCGTATCTGGACGACTGGCTGATCAAAGCAGAGTCGTCAGAGACTGTGCTCCATCATCTGCAGGAGACAACCCAGTTGTTGTACAGGTTGGGTTTTTCGATAAATGTACCCAAATCTCACCTGGTGCCCTCCCAGCGCAACCTGTTCATAGGTGCTGTACTGGACACAACTGTATGTCGTGCATTCCCTCCTCCTCAAAGGATTCGCGACATACAGGAAATGATTCCTTTGTTTTACAATGGAGCGGTCGTTCCAGTCCTGAAGGTCCTTCGCCTGCTCGGTCTGATGGCTTCTTGCATTCTGTTGGTCAACCATGCACGCTGGCACATGAGGGCACTCCAGTGGTGCCTCCGCAGGCAGTGGTATCAGCACAACGGAGATCTCAGGGAGTCAGTGAGGATCTCCAGAGAAGCTGCGGTGGATCTGTCTTGGTGGGGCGTGGAAGGCAATCTGTCTCAAGGAAAGCCTTTCCAGCTGCCTCCATCGGTGGCCACAGTGATAACGGATGCATCCACTCTAGGGTGGGGTGCTCATCTGGGGGATCTGGAGGTCAAGGGTCTTTGGTCTCCAGAGGAAAGGTTGCTTCATATCAACCGTCTAGAATTGCGGGCGATTCGTTTAGCGCTCAAGGCCTTCCTCCCTCCCCTTTGCGGTCGTTCAGTCCAAGTCCTGACAGACAACACGACCGCGATGTGGTACATCAACAAACAGGGAGGAGTGGGGTCGCAGTGTCTCTGCAGAGAGGCTCTGCGCCTCTGGTCCTGGGTTCAGGACCATCGGATTTGTCTGATGGCGAATCATCTGGCCAGAGTTCTGAACGTGCGTGCAGACAGTCTCAGTCGGCAGTTCTCTGCCGACCACGAGTGGAGGCTTCACCCCGAGGTGGTTCACGACATCTTTCAGATGTGGGGAACTCCTCGGGTGGATCTGTTCGCCACTCGCGAGAATGCTCACTGCCTGTCGTTCTCAAGTCTCCAGTTTCCGATGCAAGGAGCTTTGGGGGACGCGTTTCAGTTGAGTTGGGGAAATCAGCTCCTTTACGCGTTTCCTCCCATACCCTTGATTCCTTGGGTTCTGAGGAAGATTCGCCAGGACCGGGCCCAAGTCATATTGGTCGCCCCGGACTGGCCAAGAAGGGTGTGGTATGCAGATCTTCTCCTCCTCTCCTCTCACCCGCCGCTCCGTCTCCCTCTCAGGGCAGACCTCCTCTCTCAGATGGAGGGGCAGGTTCTACACCCCCACCTCCAGACATTGCACCTTCATGCCTGGAGATTGAACGGGGCAACCTGAATTCCTTTTCCCTCCCGCCTGACGTTGTGGATGTCATCTTATCAGCCAGGCGTGACTCCACTAAGTCCATCTATTCTCATAGACGGTCGAAATTTGTCACGTGGTGTGGGGAAAAGTCTATTGACCCGGTGAGAGCCCATTTGTCTGATGTTCTCCAGTTTGCCCTTTCTCTGGCGCAACAGGGGCTTGCTGTTGCCACAGTGAAGGGTTATCTTTCTGCGCTGTCGGCTTTTCTCTGCTTGCCTGACCAGCCATCTCTTTTTAAGTCTCCTGTGGTCTTAAGATTTTTGAAGGGCCTCACAAATAGGTTCCCTCCTTCTCCTTTTATTGTGCCTCAGTGGGACTTAAATCTTGTTTTGACTTTTTTGATGGGTGCTCCTTTTGAGCCTCTTCACAAATGTCCCATGAGACTTTTAACCTTTAAAACAGTCTTCCTTGTTGCAATAACCTCGGCAAGGAGGTTAAGTGAGCTTCAAGCTCTTAGTTTCAAGCCCCCTTTCTTGACCATTCATGCTGATCGAATGGTCCTTAGGACCAGGGCTGCTTTTCTTCCAAAGGTGGTTACTCCTTTTCATCTGGGTCAGTCCATTACCCTACCTACCTTCTATCCTCCCCCTCACCCTTCTAAGGAGGAAGAGAGACTGCACCGTCTGGACCCTAAGAGGGCAGTGTCCTTTTACTTGGACAGATCCAAGGACTTTCGTTTGGAAGACCAACTCTTCATTGGCTTTGCTGGCTGCAAGAAAGGAAGAGTGGTCCATAAAAGAACCTTGTCAAGATGGATCGTCCTCTGCATTAAGATCTGCTACTCTTTGGCCGGTAAGGAACCACCAGAGGGTATAAGTACTCATTCTACAAGGGCTAAGTCTTCGACCTCTGCATTGGCTAGAGGTGTGCCTGTAGAGGATATTTGTAGAGCGGCAACTTGGTCTTCCCTCCACACTTTTGCGAAGCATTACTGCTTGGATACCGAAGTGAGGAAGGACGGTCATTTTGCACGCTCTGTCCTTCAGGATTTCCTGGTATAGAGGAGTGGACACCCTCCTCCGGGAGTGGGTACTGCTGTGGGACTCTATTCACAAGGTGAGGAATCCACACGGCAGATGTATCTATCAGAAGAACAAGTTACTTACCTTCGGTAACGCTTTTTCTGGTAGATACAATATCTGCCTGTGGATTCCTCACATGCCCGCCCGCCTCCCCGTTGTCCACTCTTCTATACCAGTGTTACTGTAATGTAATGTATATATATTTTGCTGTTATGGAAATGTTTCTATAGATACCTGCTTTTGCTTTACACTGTGTGTTTTGCCTTTGCTATTGTGTACTGTGTATACTGTATGCATTTCTACTGTCATTGGTCCGTCCGTGTGCCTCGATGGCACGGAAAAAAGGGTGGAACTGATGTCATCACGCCGGCGTGGGCCTATTGTAGGCATCGGTGACGTCAGCGGAGTCGCGAGCGAGGTCGTGTCTCTATGACGTCCTAGTCCACGTCGGCGCGAGGCTACAAAAAGAACTTCCGAATGTTGCTGACGCAAGGGGTATTCACAAGGTGAGGAATCCACAGGCAGATATTGTATCTACCAGAAAAAGCGTTACCGAAGGTAAGTAACTTGTTCTTATTAGCATAGTGTGCTGACCGACTGGTATTTTGCTGTTTCTGTCATTGCATCCAGTAACATTAAACCTACAAAAAGACATGACTATTGGCGTTGTCAATGGGTGTTGGTTACATAAAATAAAAAAGCAGCAATGATGGCTTCCTTGTATATAATATTGACAAAGATTCAGCTCTGAAATGATGAGACTGTGAAAGAACTATAACCTCTTCTTTTTTTACTACTTAGCAGCATGGGCGTTTTTGTTCATTTGTTTTGTACATTTTTTCCATCTGATAGAATGCCCTGCCCTCGGCCGAGGCTGGAGGAGGCCCAGCACATCCTTTAAGGTCCCAAACTGGCCCATTGTCATTCTGTATGTGACAATCAGCTGGCATACAGAATGACAATGGGTGGGGTGGGGCTGCTCTTCTGCTCAGAGGAAGAGTCGAGGCGGCCCCATCAGGGAGCTGAGACTTCTTGCAGGGGAACAGTGCTCTTCCCCAATGCCCAAAATTACGTACAAAAGGCGTCCGTAAAAGGGATCGTCTCAGGCAACAGATGTAACGTCCAAATCACGTACGGTCCGTCAAATTTACGGACGGTTGGTCACCCTAACTTCACCCAGGATCCAGTGTGTGGCTTCAGCATGTGACATTTGACATAGCATCTTGTCTTCAGTGGCCAAATCAGATCAGGAGTCTTGCAGCTTTGTGCATATGAAACACGTGCTTATGCGCAACTGCTCATTATTTCTTGGTTAAATTCTCACTCTGGCGGGTGCTGTACTGACGCATTCACACTGTGTTGCCTTTTCAAGGTGAATGCTCGTTAATGATTCCAGTGTTACTGTGAGAATTAATTGTTGACCATTGTTTCTGTGAGTGAACCCGTGTTTTACCATGGCATCAGTTCAGGGGGCAGTACAACCACCGCTGCACCCCCACCCAAAAAAAAGCTTGCAAGCCTGATATTAAATGGAGAAAATGGTTGCGCATTTTCGAAAATTGCATCAATGCTGTTGATGCTAATGGTTATTTACCTACCAGGAAAACAGCTTTGTTGTTCAATCATCTGGGAATTGCAGGACAGAGGGTGTTTGATAATTTGCCCGTAGAACCTTCACCTACAGCGAAGGGGACACCCCGGAATGCATATTTGGAGGCCAAGGAGAGGATGTGTAAACAGTATTCGGAATAGCCTAGAGAAAATTTCCAAAAGTGCAAGCATTGTGGTGAAGAAAGGGTGGAAAAATAAATTGCTACATTGAGTGTTTCAGTTTCTAAATGTGAGTTTGGAAATAGTGTTGACAGTTATCCGGTATTGGATCTTTTATAGGTTCACATGCTTGAATCATCCCCGACGTGGGAGTCTCATTGTAAAAATAAACATCGATATAATAGTAGTAATACTTATCATAATATGCTATAATGCACTGAACAGTCACTGCAGTAGCCCATCCCTGTCCTTTTGTACAAAAGAATCAAAGTTGAAATACAGCCAATCAGGCTCCATCACCCTCTAGAACACTCCACAGAGAGGTTGGTCCCTTAGATTCTCTAGCGTGCGTTGTTGCGATAGGGAGTCTCCCTGAGCTCTGCTCAGTTTTTTTCTCTTCAATTGGATTTCTGTCAGCCCATGATATCTGATTATTCTAATAAAAGGATTATTTATGCCTTGTAGGTCATGTGGGAAGAAAAGCCTACATTTTGAAGATCCCCACAAGGAATGTATTTATTGCCTGTACCCTCTTCATAAGGTTAAGGACTTGCAGTACTTTTTCCTCCAAGACCTTAAAAGACAGGAAAGGCAGATTACTCATTTGGCTGGAAAGGCTGAAATCAAAGACCTCTGTGGTGTCTTATGAGGAAGGCAGTATTAGTTACCAGGCGTCAGTCCATCCTGCTAAGTAAAGGGACAGATTTGAGGAATCCCCTGAGGGACACAAGAAATCTTCAACAAAAAACCCTCATGAGTCTGAACATACTGCCACTAAAAAAGGGAAGTTGCCATTGCCTTCTGAGAAGAAATCTGTGGTAAAAGCTGCCTCAAAAACGGCCTCTAAGATGGCCTCCAAACAGCCTAAGACTCACTCAGAGTCTGTGAAGAACTCCTCGTTGTCAACAAAGACATCGTCGATGACGAAACCACCTTTGGATTTGGCACTTCAGCATTCCTCATTGGTGTGGGCCATCGTCGATGATAACCTCTTCGCTGTTGACGTTTCTTCTGTCGACGATACTCCCGTCGTCGACGATGCCTTCAGCGTCAATGCCCCCTCCGTCGTCAACGAAGACTTCGTCGGCGACAATAGTTCTGCCGTCGACGGCATCAATGATGACTACACTGTCGTTGACAACAGTTATTTCAGAATCAACTGTGTCCATTTCAATATCTACAAAGATCTCTTTGATGCCGCAATAAAGAAGGCCATCTTCATTACAATTCACTCCAATTTTGTCAGCCAGGTTTTTGTTGACGATCCCGTCGACAAAAGGTTTCCACCAGGACCTCCCTTACATCTCTCCTTTGCCTCCTAGTTGGAGGAATCTGAGGATGAGTTGTTCAGTCCAGCCCGCAGCCCCTCTCAACTTCATGTCTATTTCAAGAGGAAGAAGATGAATATCATGGCACTCACTACCATCAAATTTTGGAAAGGTCACAGGTGTTGATGCCTCGCCAAGAGCCTATGATTCAGATGCCTATGGCATTAGTACAGGATTTAACAGCTATGCTGCAGGACTATCACACTTGCTTCCCTGCAGACGCATGTTCTGATGAGAAACACAGGTCTCCTCTGGCTCCTCTGGCTGCTTTAGACTCAGCATCTGCTACGGCACCCACGACGGAGGCTCAGGATTCTGTGCCTGTGCCGTAAGATCAGATGCCACAGGATGATGGTGATGATGATGTCAGTGAGGAAGGTGAGATTCCTAAGATTCCTACTACCATAGATGAGTGGGAAGACTACCTACTTCTGACACCTTCTCCACCTGCTCCTCAAGAAATTGATTCTCTTCTTGCGGATATTGGGTGCTTCCATGCTATTATGGAGAGAGTGGCAACGTGTTTCCACCTACCCATGCCTGTTAAGCAGTCTGACTGCTTCTTATATGATTTTAAGGAGCAAAACAGGAAATCAATTCTCATCATAGATCATATCTGGGAAGAAGGCATTAAGATCATGAAGAATCCCTATTCACTTCCAGCAATCCCATTCCTTCCTAGAACTGACAAAAAATACAAGGCCCCCCAACTATGCACCTGCATGCCTGGTAGGAAAACCGAGGCCAGATTCTGTCATTTCCCTGGCTGCGCAGCGAAGATCACAGAATTCTTCGGTGCCCATTACTTCCCCACCCAATAAGGATGGAAGGCACTTGGACAATGTTGGGAAGAGATTCACTACTATTGCTGGCGTGTCAGTGCGCGCTGCAAATTCCCTAGCAATTCTTGGGAGATACGACCGCCAAATGTGGTCTGATGTTGTGCCATACCTCGATTTGTTTGTCGGACGACAAAAAGCAAGAAGCAAGAAAGATTCTGCTTGAGGGGGAAAGGTCAGCATCTGAAATTATAAACATATCTATTGATTTGGCCTCTCTAGGTTTTAGGCAACTAGCTGGAGCAGCTGTTCTCTGTCGCCAAGGATGGCTCATGTCTACCACCTTTCATCCTGAGGTCCAAGGTAAGATCTTAGACATGGTTTTTGATGGGGATGCACTGTTTGGCAAACACACTGACGATGCCTTACAGGAAATAAAGACACGGATACAGCTAAAGTTTTACGAACACCCCAGTATAGGAAGACACCCTTTCAGGGGGCTCATGGGATGATCATATATATTCTTTTCGAGGGAACTATCAGAAATACCAGCCCCAGACAAACCAATATAGTTATGGCTATCAACAACAGCAGTCGTATAGAGCCCCTTCAGCTGGTGCTTACTCCTGACAACAAAACAGAAGAAAGCACCGCCGTCAGGCCAGGGATAATTCTAGAAAACTGACACCTCCGCATCCCCTGCAACAATTCGACCATGCACCAACCCCAAGGCTGCAAATATTTCCTTACATTTCGACCAATGGAGCAAAATCACTTCGAACAAGTAGGTCCTGGACATAGTAAAGAATGGTCATACCCTAAAATTCGTAAAGATCCTACTGCTTCATCCACCTTTGAAGCCATGGTTATGCTCCAGAAAAGATAGGATAACATTTCTAAAGCGCACTAATACCCGATGGTATAAAGGCACTGGGCAGACGGACAGGAGAAGAAAGACACAAATCTGCCAACTATGTAGAAATAAGCTAAGTTTTCAGCAGCTTTCCAAACACCGGAAAAGATTGCGCATTGGAAATAGAGGGGGCGGGGTGTTCCAGAGTTTGGCGGCCGCCACAGAAAAGGAGCATCTGCCCCCCTCTAACCCTGCAGATTTTAGGAGAAATCTGTTTTTTCTGGGAGGAGGATCTCAAGGTCCTCCCGGGGGGGGTACCATTGGAACATGGTTTTCAGCAGCGATGAGCATTTACTGTGCAAGGCCTTGTGAACCGTACTAAGGACCTTGAAGGAGATTAACTTCCTATTGGGGAGCCAATGCAAAGCACGGATCCCCTCCCTTGCTGATTGGTGTTTTGGAATGTTAAGGATCAGCTTGGCCACAGCGTTCTGAATGATCTGAAGCTTGTTCAGGGAAGCCACATTGATGTTGAGGTACAGCGCTTTGCGGTAATCAAGAAGGGAGGTGACTAGTGCAATGATGGTGGGCCGATGCAGTTCGGATGGAATATACGGTAGCACCTTTTTAAGGGTTTACAAGATATAGAAAGAGGTGGTGATACTGCGGCTGACCTGAGCATCAAAGGTTAGACCCTCGTCAAAAGTGACCCCCTGGTTTTTAGCTGTCCTAACCGGAACGGAAAGGGGACCACATTCTTCCGGCCACCAGGCATTCGACCAGATGGAATTCTGCTGACCAAAAACTAGAATCTCGGTTTTATCAGCATTAATCTTAACGGAGTTATTCTTCATCCAGCCGACAATGCCTGCCATGCAAAGGTTATATTTTTCTGTGACCATTTGCAAATCTTTAGAGATGGAAACACTGATTTGCATGTCATCCGAATAGGAAATCACCTGGAACCCACTCACTAGCTCACCTAGAGGGGTCGGGAAACAACCTTAATACCGAATCCCTAACAACGAGTGGGCTTAACGACTCCCCATCAACGACCTGTACCTGAACCACTACCTCCTTAACAACTACTGTATTTGAACCACGACCTCATCAACCAGAAGTAGGTGTAAAAAATTAAATGAAACATTTACAAATATTGTTTTTTTGAATTGATTTATACATTTACTTATTTTAATTACGCTGTTGTTATAATAGGTTTTGTATAAATTAACCTTGTTAGGCCAGTAGATGGCACTGAAGGTTTGTTTTTCAATGATGCTATTCTGTATGTACTGTGCTCGATGCACTGTTCACAGTTAAACTTCGATTTCATTAAAATCAGTGTTCAATTCACAGTTGAAGTGGTCAGAAAAGGGTGGTTAGAAGTTTTAATTTGTTTAATTTGAGTTCATTCTTTAAAAAAATGAACATTTTATGGAGTCCGTTTTTTAAATGTCTGAGAAAAAAGATGATGACCTTATGTTAAATAGTATTTTTCACGTACACTGTCTCTCTATAAATTCGTCTGTATTTCTAAAAAATCATTATTTGATAGTAAACTTAAAGTTTTTTTTACTATAAATAGTTTTAAAAAGAAATGTTGATTAATTTAAATGCATTTTTTTCTTTTTTCAATCTTGCATTATTTAAAACGTTATAGTAGATTCGGGTTATATGAGAATAAATACATTTTCGTGGTTCAGTAAGTCGTTGTACAATATGTAGTGGTAGGGCTGTGGTCGTTGTTAAGCCTTCGTGGTTTAGGAACTCGTTGTTTAAATGGTAGTTGTTTAATCCTACATCCAGAGGGGTCACGTAAATATTAAAGAGCGTGGGGCTCAGTGAGGAGCCCTGGAAAACCATGCAAGGGAGTTTAAAGGCCTTAGCTCTGAAACCTCAGCAGCTGACGATACTCGTTCTCCCTGTCATAAAGAAGTGGAGTAGCTGCAAGTGTTTTCCCATAACTCCCACTTCCTGCAGACGTTGAACCATGCGCATCAGGGAAAAGTATCAAATGCCCCCGACAGATCAAGCATAATCTACACCACCAATCCACCTTGATCAACCAACATGCAGAGATGATCAGTAGCAGCAATGAGGGCAGACTCAGTGCTGTGACCGCCGCAGAACCCATTTTGAGAGCTTCGCTCTCAGGTGGGGAAAGGTTTTTATTTCTGTTTCTTTGTGATAACAAAGAAGTGGGGACAGTGGATGCCAATTCTAGGTCTCAGAAAATTAAACAAATATCTGCAGAAGTCCTTCTGCATGGTCACTCTCAAAGAAATACTTCTGCTTCTCAATCATGCGGATTTTATGAATCTAGTTTTGCAGAATGCATATTTCCACTTCCCTATTCATCCCAAACATCAAATGTTTCTCCGTTTCACTGTGGCAGGTGCTCATTTTCAGTTCAGAGTCATCCCTTTTGGTCTGCGGTCAGCCCCAAGAGTATTCACCAAGTGTCTGGCTCCAGTTGCTGCTCGTTTCAGGATTCAGGGTCTGGAGCTGTTTCCTCACCTACACAACTGCTTAGTGATAGCATCATCTTTTCAACAAGCTTCAAAAGCAACTTCAATCTGCCTACAAATATTTTGTTCCCTGGGTCTAACTTTCAATTTTCAGAAGTGAGTTCTGCTACCATCTCAAAAGATGCTTTTTATCCATAGCAGTCCTAAACACTATCCTAGACAGAGCTTTCTTGTCCACAGAAAGGCAAACACACCTTATTTCTCTAGCGACAAAGCTAAAGGGAAAAATGCTTGCTTCTGAGAGGCGGATAAAATCTCTAATGGGCATGATGTCCTCTGCAATTCTGATGGTACCCTGCACTCGTCTCAGAATGAGATCAATACAGGAGGAACTTGACAGTTAATGGCTTCAGGTGACGATGGTTCGACGACCTGGTGCAAATAGCTCCAGTCATGAAGACAGCTCTGCTCTCATGGCAGCGCTCCAGAAATCTCTCAATAGGACTAACTTTCCTTTCTCCGATGCTGGATTTCGTCCTCACTACGGACACATCACTAGAAGAATGAAAGGCCCACCTTCAGCACCTCTGTATAAGGGGCAAGTGTTCCAAAGCGCTCTCAAATATGCACATCAACTTTCTGGAGCTCCGAGCCATTTCTCTAGCCATACAGGCTTTCCTCCCAAGGATTCAGGGGGCCTCGGTTCTGAAAAGGACAGATAATACCACATGTATGCATTACCTGCACAAACAAGGTGGCACGTTCTCCCACAACCTATCGCAGGAAGCACCGGAAATCTGGAGGTAGGTTCTCTCTCACCACATCTCTCTCAAGGTGGAACATTTCCCAGGAGTGAAGGACAGTCTGGCGGATACTTTGAGCAGGACGTCCAACTCTTGCCACGAATTGGAGCTAGATCAGAAGGTTTTCGAGTCCTTTCTCCAGATGCGGACACACCCAACTTGGATCTCTTCGCTTTCCGAATTAACTGGAAATGTAAATTCTTTGCCGGCTGGGAACCAGAAAAGGGTTCATGGGGAAACAGCTTTCTAATAAGGTGGACAGTGATCTTCGCCTACGTGTTCCCTCCTTTTCCATTAATTCCAAGGCTTCTGATGAAATTGAAAAGAGAGCTGTACCAAAAGATTCTCTTTGCTCCACGTTGGCCACACCAGCATTGTTTCACAGAGCTTCTCCTGCTCTCAGAATGCAGATCTTATCACCTTCCAGTATCATCAACACTGTTAACAAAGAGCAGGGGGGCCAGATTCTCCATCCACATCCAGCCCCACTGCAGCTACATGCGTGGTTACTGAACTCACTGAGTTCAAGGACGTAGACCTGCTGCAGGACTGTAGAGACATCCGTTGAACTTTGCAAGGGCACAGTCGACGATTAAAACTTACACTCTTAAATGGAAACTTTTCTGTTCATGGTGCCTTTGTAACAGTGTGCACCCACTTGAGTCTTCTCCAGATAAAATTGTACCTTATCTGCTCTCCCTTGCTAAATCCGGCCTTACGTTCACATCTTTTAAGTTACAGCTGGCCCCCATCTCTACTTACAGGCGAACCTCTGGAGATTTCTCTCTTTATTATGTTGACTGGTAAAACAGTTTATGAAAGAACATTTCAGAGTGTACCCTCCTGTAAGAGCTCCTCCTCCAAAATGGAGACTTAATCTGGTTCTGGCGCAATTTATGAAACAACCTTTTGAGCCTATACACAGAGCTGAGCTCAGCTACATTTCCTGGAAAGTTGCTTTTTTGTTGGCTCTTACTTCTGCCAGGAGAGTCAACAAAATTCAAGCCTTCACAATTAAAGAGCCTTACCTTCACTTTACTAATGACTATGTCCTCCTTAGAACAAATCCAGTATTTATTCCAATGGTACCGTCAACTTTCCTCCTTAATGAGCCGGTTATTCTACGAACATTCTTTCCTAATCCTAATTCCCCGGCTGAAAAGGCACTTCATACATTGGATATAAAAACATGCCTAAAATGTTATCTTTCACATACTGAGAGCATCCGGAGATCTGATCAACTGTTTGTGCCCTATGGTGATCAAAAGGCAGGTACTGCAGTGACTAAAGCAACAATTACAAGGTGGGTTGCAGCTGCTATTCACTTTTGCCATGCTAAAGCAGGCAGACCGCTTTCTTTCAAACCTAAGGCTCATTCCACGAGATTAGTGTCATCCTCAGCAGTACTTTTTGCCAGAGTGCCATATGATCAAATTTGCTGTGCCACGACATGGAATAATGTGCATAGATTTACGCGGCATTACTACTTGGATTTGAACACGGAGGCAGAAACAACTGTAGGACAAGCTGACTTACGTAATATTTTCCAATAAGGTAAGCCTCTGTTTTGCTGGTGATTAATTATTAATGCTAATTCAATGTATTTGCTTCACATGTGATTGCTATGTTGAGTTCTCTTTAATCATATATGCTTCTATTTTATATTGTCATACATATGAAGTAGATATGGACATGTGTATCTATTTACGAGGATATCTATTAGCCATTCATATGATACCCGCCATCCTTTAATATTACACTTTTATAACTGCTAGCTATTCTGATTCAAGCATGTGAATCTATGAAAGATGCAATACTGGATAAGTTCAAGTTTATTATGTTTTGGAACTCCGAAGAGGTCCACATAAAAAGACCATACTGCAAATTATACATACATAAACAAATAAAAAACAGCAAATTATTAACATAAAACAGAATAATTAATACAACCCAATTAATAATATCCTCTAGTAGATATCTAAGAAACATTTGAAGAAGTTAAAAATACAAAAACAAAACATTTCATTAGGAGGATTATATAAAGCAATTGGAAAGGAATTGGCTGTATGAATATTCAATTTTAAACAAATATGTCTTAACCATTTACTACGAAATGGGCGAAGTACAGGACATATAAAAAGGACGTGAATAAAGTCCTGAGTAGACACATTACAAAAATTACAAATTGCTGAGCAATGATACCACCTAGCCTTAAGTTTGTTGAGCGGGAGTAAATCATGCCTCAAAAGCAACCAAAAACGCCGTATAGCATGAGGAAGATTCCAGGATACATATGGTTGCTTGCATTTTATTACATAGGTGTCAGTGAGTGGAGATATTCCCTTCTTTGCAAGGATAGACTCCCTGTCCAGCCTGAAACTAAGATCCCAAGAGGCCTGTTTCAAAAGTAATTTTAACTGTAAGGCAGACAGGGTAAAAAGAGTATTCTCCTCCAATTGTTAGAGCATAACAGCCCTTCTGAAATTCTTCACAATTGAGGAGAAATCTCTCAAAGTGCCCAACAATTCGGACTTCATTAGATGTCTTAAAGTCCCCACTTCCCCTCTAGCCAAACTTGCTACCCAACGCACTAACCCTGCCAAACCCTGCACCCAGCTACTCCGGATACCATATTCAAGTCGTAAAGAAGCCACTGTAAAGGAGGTATAATTAGAGGCCAGGAACCGTAGAATTTTTCCTTCTGTGGTGTGTAAGAAACCCCATTGTCCTATATCCAATATCTCAATCCCATACAGAAGGGATGAAGGGATTTTTGCCCTAAAAACCTCTAATATGTGAGGGAAATGTCTTCTTCCTGTGGCTGTATACAAGGCACCCAAGCTTTTACCTTGTGAAAGGGCCTTCCGAGAGTTATTATCAATATGGGCCTTGTCACTTAGATTATCGGATATAATTTTCCCCAGGAAGACATAGGACTTAACCACCTCGAGCCTCTGACCTCCTACAGACCAACCAAAATTCTCATATTTTGTTTTTTTCCTCCCTGAGATACACATAATTTTACTTTTAGCTATGTTTATCTTTAGATAGTGAATTTCAGAAAAAACATATAAAGCATGTAGACGATTGTTTAACCCACTTGGGGTTAAATCTACTATGAGAATATCGTCTGCATATAACAAACAGGAAGTTGGGGATCCCCCCAATAAAGTCGCAATACCAGCACAATCAGATAAAGATGTAGGAAGATCAGAGATATATAAAGAAAAAAGCAAAGGCGCCAACAGACATCCCTGCTTTAATCCATTAATGGAGGGAATAGTACTGGAAAGCCCCCTTTCCCCCCCTTGGAGGACTTGGCACCATGTGTCTGAATGGAGTGCCTTCACCAGATCTAATAGAAGGGGAGGCATACCTAGAGCGGCTAGTTTTCTCCACAGTAACGACCGATCAACTTTGTCAAATGCCGTGGAGAAATCTATAAATGCCGCATATACTCTTCCTCCACGGGTCCTATCATATTTATCAGAGATTATCTGTAGTGCAGTAAGGTTGTCCAGGGTGCCATGTTCTTTACGAAAACCTGTCTGATTTAAAGGCAAAATATGGTTCCTCTCAACCCACTCGTTAATGGAATATAGGAGACATTTGGAAAAAACGTTGCCAATTGCATCAAGAAGGGCAATTTGCCGATAATTCTTAGGATCATTCCTATCACCCTTCTTGAACAATGGTACCAATATGCTCCCTTTCCAAGACGAGGGGACAGATTTATTCAGGAAACAAAATTTAAATATGAAAAATATGATTTTACTCCAGGAAACAGGGTCCTGCTTCAGGACAGATATGGGGAGCTCATCTGGCCCCATTGCCCCTGATAGGCAGAGTTCTTTTATCGCTAATTCAATAGTTCTCTCAGATGGGAAATCTATTGAAAGATCGCTATCAGTGTAGGATAGCAGAGTGTCAGACGCTGGTTCATTGCTGGCGTATAGATTTAAAATATAAGAAATCCAGATTTGCTCCGGAATAGGAATGGGACGGTATATGACTCTAGTTCCACAGCCTTCTCCAATTATCGACCAGAAAAGTCTAACATGACCTTTTACTGCGGCCTCTCACAATTTGATCCAAAAGGAATCCTCTTTCTCTTTTTTCATTTGTATCTTAGCCCTTCGTCTCCTTCGTTTTAAGAGGGCTATTTTTCGATATCTTTCAGGGGATCCTGATAAATATTGTTCCCTCACCAGTCTGTTTATTTCCTTATTTAGAAGGATAATTGATCTAGGGGGAAAGGACCTTTTTATAATAGGGTTGGATTTTCTAGCGACTGAGGTGACCTCCTTCAAGAAACCTTCAAAGGAGGTCAACTCAGCCCCTGACCAATTGTGAAGATTTTTTTGTGTGCTCTCTAAAATATGATCCAGACCCCTCATGGCCTTAGAATTCCAATGACACCTTCCGGTTTTAGCGTCAAAATTAACCTGATCACCATTAAAAGACCAGGGATTAGTAGGGGGCGGGGATATAAAAAGGCTTAGAGAAAGAATCTTATGAT
This sequence comes from Lissotriton helveticus, assembly GCF_964261635.1. Classification (NCBI taxonomy): domain Eukaryota; kingdom Metazoa; phylum Chordata; class Amphibia; order Caudata; family Salamandridae; genus Lissotriton; species Lissotriton helveticus. The sequence continues at coordinate 2,122,958,540 of NC_136059.1, read as the reverse complement.
CACTATAGGCAGACTGTGAGACCACTAGATCCCTTAGGAGAGAAAAGATGCAATAATCAACGATTATATAATCTATAATCGATTCACTATGAGTGGATGTATGCGTGAAGGATGCAGGAGTATCAGAGGGAAGTCTTCCATTAACTAAAATTCCCTCGGTTTCAGATAATTCCTGCAGGAGCAATTTCCCTCTCTTATTAGTTCTGATTTTTTCTGGAAAGAGAGCTTGGGGGATCTGGAAACTTTCTTCTTTGGGCTTATTTCTGAATAGATCCAAGCTTAGATTGGAAACTTTGCAGTTGAAATCGCCTAGTAAGATTACATGAGGGGACGGGATTTGATCCTTAATTTGTTTAATAAAGGCAAAGACAAGTTTTAACACTTCACTAAAACAATCATCAGGGGGGAAATAGGCATTTATTAATACCAGGGGGTGTTTCTTTTCCATATTATCGAGACTAAATAGTGTCACCGCCTGAAAAAGGTTACTCGGGTCTAAATGGTGGGAATAATTCCACTTAATTCGGTTAGACAACAGGCATGCGATTCCACCTTTAGCGTGACCCCTCTTGGTAGCCACTGCCCCTCCCTCTAGGACAATATAATCCCTCCCCACAGTCATATTGTTCACACACCATGTTTCTTGAATACAAATCACATTGGCCCCCAAAGAATGTAGATATTGCATTTTTTCCGGGCAATTATTGAAACCAGCAGCATTCCAAGAAATAATCTTTAAACTATTGCTAAAGATGAGAGAATAATTTAGGATTGTCCGAAGTTTTACCCGATAAGGCGCCGGGTAACCAATTCCACTGCTGACTATCTACTACTTTATCTCCATTAGGAGATAGAGAGGAAGGAATTATATGTGTTACTAGGCGTTTAGATTTTGAGAGGGAGATCTTTAAATCCTCAAAGGAAAATGGAAGACCAGCTTGTCTCGAGCCTAGAGACCTCTGATCAAATGTATCAACTCTGCCAGAGGGAAAAAAGGGCATCACATCAATCCCTCGGCTCTGAAAACTCTCTGCCTGCTTCAGAATCAGGTTCACAATGAGTTTGGAATAAAACCTTACCCTGGTATAGGAACTTGTCTCAGCCTTCAAGATTGATACCAAATCAATATCACTGGTTTGGATTAATTTCAAACTCTCCATCTCCTTGAAACACTTGAGCAACCAAGATCTATTCATTATTAACTCAGAATCAAAGAGCGGGAGAAAATCCAACGACAGCGTGTCAGTGATATCTTCCATTACGGATCCCGAGAGTTTATTAAGGCATACTGCGTTATTTACCGATATCAAAAAAGAGGGGCAATTGGATTAAGAGTTGATATAGGTTCAGGAACAGTTTTCACTATCTTCACCATCGGAAAAGTGATTGTGGACTTCCCAAGTCCGATAGTGGGGCTATCAGGATTGTGGGTCATACAACTGGAAATGATATCGTTATACTCAACAGACGAAGGAAGAGCAACATCACTTAGAATATTGGAGCCCTGCTTACAATTACCATCATCAGTCCCAGCCGTAGCTGGAAAAGGAATATTATCATCCTTCTTAACATATTGCTCTAAAACCTCATCAAAAATTATTTGTCTCTGTCTCTTTTTTTTGATTCGACGTAAAGGTTTCCTTTTTTTTCCTCTACACTTTTTTGGCTTTTCTACTATTTCCTTTTCCCCCCTTATCATTAATCTCTTGGGCGAAAATGGGAAAGAATTCTTTAACAGGGTTGGAAACAACTGCTTCGTCATTATCCTCTACAACTTCAAGAGCCAGATTCACAATACAGTTATGTGCAGAGGAATTAGGGGCCGATAGAAACCCAATCGATGTAACCTCGTTTCTGATGGTAGCAGACGAGGGATTCTTAACTAAGTTACAGGGTAATTCTATTTGCTCCGATCCTGATGGCACATCTCTTTCTATTTTAGGCCCTAGCAAATCTTCCTGGGGAGCTTTACCCGGCAGCTTTACCAAAGAATTATTTAAGAGGGCCTTTAATATCTGAGTTACTGAGTCTAGAACACAATCATTACTGCCCACAAATTTACCCAAAAGCAGTAATATGGAAGACAACAGATGTTCCAAAGCAATCAGGGACTCAGAAATAGGTTTGTCAAGATTTTCAGGGCGATGGAAAATAGTTGGATGGATACCAGATATATTCAACTCTGGGCTTTGTGAGATGTTATGCCGTGAGGAAATATCTTGAGATGCAATTGAGGGTGAACTAGAATAGAGCCGAAGACCCGAAGGAATAGAACCAAGCGGGGTTTTCGAGCCCTCAAATACTTTCAATGATCCATCCATGGGATAGCGCCCACAAAGTTCCAAATCAATATCCAACATTTGGGATTCTTCATTTCCTGCTTCCCTTTCCGAGTGTTCTCCTATTAATTCTTGAGACAAATTAGCCTCGCGAATAATCAGAGTATTTAGGTGTTGTACACTTTCAGTTTTAGGAGAGGGAGATTTAGTGATGGAGGAAACTTTAAAGTTTTTCACATTAGTTTCTACACAAGGCTGTGAGATCATATCTAATTTATTTTCAATTAGTGGACCCTCCAGGGCCTGCTTAGGAACCCCTCCTGGAGAAATCACTTCATCCATCTCCTGGGGATTGGTTTTATCTTTCGATTTCTCCCATAATTGGAATAACTGACTCTGTCCCTTTAATTGTAGATTTTGAATCTCCTTATTTCTTAGTGGATTAGACCTAGTTTTTGCACAGGATCTTCCGATCAAAAGCCTCCCTGAACCAAGTTTTGTAGCTGTCATGGTTAAAATTGAAATAATAATAAAATATCAACTATAATCTATAATACACAAATATTACAGCAAATATATAAATTTGTATCGAAAATCAGAGAGACCCATATGCGAAGGTCCCAACTTGCCAACAAGGAGATGTAATTATCGGATAACAAATGAAAAGGGATGGGCCCAGCCCAGCCTACTTCGGCCTCTGAGGGCCCGCCGTTGCCCGGGCTTCGCTCCGCGCTTCGTCCCGTACGCGGGAAATAAGCTGTTTATGTACGAAATAAGCTGTGGGCGTGTCAACAGGGAGAGCGGGCCAGGTGAAAACTATCGGCCTCACAGGGACTCCTGGATGACCGAGTCCCTGCCTGCACGCTCGCAGCCCTGGAGTAGACACACGCCCCCGCAGAGACAGTCAGTGAAGCGGGACCCGCGGAGCGGGTCCGGCGAACTGTGAAATTAAGCTCCAAGCAAATCCAGGCAAAAAGATGAACAGTTCGATTCACAGTGTTCTCAGCAGCGCAGGTAGGCAATGTAGAAACCGCCGAAGTCAGGAGATGAAGGTAGTAATGTGCAGTCCGTGAGCTGTGGGCGTGTCAACAGGGAGAGCGGGCCAGGTGAAAACTATCGGCCTCGCAGGGACTCCTGGATGACCGAGTCCCTGCCTGCACGCTCGCAGCCCTGGAGTAGACACACGCCCCCACAGAGACAGTCAGTGAAGCGGGACCCGCGGAGCGGGTCCGGCGAACTGTGAAAGTAAGCTCCAAGCAAATCCAGGCAAAAAGATGAACAGTTCGATTCACCTTGTTCTCAGAAGCGCAGGTAGGCAATGTAGAAACCGCCGAAGTAAGGAAATGAGTTACTTACCTGTATGTTCAGTTATCCAGTATTGGTATCTTTCCTAGATTCACATGCGACCCACCCTCCTCCCTGGAGAGGCTTGCCTTATTACTGATATATCACTCTTGTCACTTGTGCTAGAGAATCTGAGGTACTCCCCTCTCTGTAGAGTGTTCTAGATGGTGATAAAGTTTGATTGGCTGTGTTTCAACTTTGTGTTTTTTTTGTCTTACAAAATGATAGGCATGGGCTACTGCAGTGACTGTGCAGTGCATTATGGCACATTATGATATGTAATATTACTAATATATATAAATGTGAGACTCCCACCTCGACGGTGGGTAGGATTCAAGCATGTGAGTCTATGAAAGACACCAATACTGGATAACTGAAGTTACAGGTAAGTAACTCGTTTTCTTACATATAAGACCAGTTTGTTTTCAGTTGTTTTTCAAAAAAAGGTGCAGGAAAGGCTATTAACTTGTAGGAATCCCACTCTTATGCAAACTATTGATTTCGCAAAGTGCATAGAGAGATCTATTTTGACCAGGCAAGTTATGTTAATGTATTCTATGGAGCACTGAGCAGGTTCTGAGGGCTGCTGGTTGAGTCATTGTCCTGCTGTCCTCTGACCTGTCTAGGTTGCTCGGCTGATGTGGGCCCACTTTTTTGAAATTAAACAAGGACCTGTTCCTGACTGGCTGGTATCGCCTCTTGATTATTTTTCTACTACTTCCCCCAACTACAGTTGTGTTTTCACTTGACTTAATTGTTTCATTATATTTCTTGAAGCGTTTGAGCCAATATATATGTTATTTTGTTTGTAGCTGAAACCTGTATTTTGTTTTCAGCTGAACCCTGTTGGCTTTCATATTCCATATGAAAGCGCCCGACGGATGAGGTGCCATACACGACGTCTATTTCAACCTTTATTTTGGCAGACAGGCAGCATACTCAGCAAAGCCCTTGCAGCAAAATGTTCTTGGTCATACACGTTTCGGGATCTGCAACCCCTTGTTCTCTGGCTAACCACAGGAAAAGCAGCTTTGAATATTCAATAGCACTTGCGACATCTTGGTCATTGTAGTAAGATGAATGTTAAAATCCAAAGTGGATACCGCTGTATACTCCACTCATGCCTTGATTATCCATCTGGATTGCTGTAAGGAGCCAGAACGAGCTGCTGCCTCTCTTGTGTCACACAAAATCGGATGTGTCACTCCATGGCGCCCCTGCTTCACAGACGCACGGACCCACTGGTATCTGTGGTGGGGCATTCCATACGGCCATAGCAGACCGTAATATGTTCCATATGAAAGCGACCGAAGGATGAGGTGCCACACACGACTTCTATTTCAACCTTTATTTTGGCAGACAGGCAGCATACTCCGCAAACCCTTGCAGCACAATGCTCTTGGTCATACGCGTTTCGGGATCTGCAATCCCTTGCTCTCTGGCTAACCTCGGTTTGAAAATTCAATCGCACTCATGATATTACAGCAATCCAGATGGATAATCAAGACATGAGCAGAGTATAAAGCGGTATCCACTTTTGATTTTAACATTCATCTTACTACAATGACCAAGATGCACTGCATGCCCATTGGGGCGGGACTTACTACAAATATTGCGAGTGCAAATAAATTTTCAAAGCCACTTTTCCTGAGGTTAGCCAGAGAACAAGGGATTGCAAATCCAGAAACGCCTATGGCCAAGAACATTGTTCTGCAAGGAGTTTGCTGAGTATGCTGCCTGTCCGCCAAACTGAAGGTTGAAGTAGACGTTGTGTGTGGTACCTCATCCTGCGGGCGCTTTCATATGGAACATAATGCGGTCTGCTCTAGCCGCGAGGAATGCCCCACCGCGGATACCAGTGGGTCCATGCGCCTGTGAAGCTGGGGCGCAATGGAGCGACACATCCGATTTGGTGTGACACAAGAGAGGCAGCAGCTCGGTCTGGCTACTTACAGCAATCCAGATGGATAATCAAGACATACGCGGAGTATAAGGCGGTATCCACTTTGGATTTTAACATTCATCTTACTACAGTGACCAAGATGCACTGATGCCCATTGGGGTGGGACTTACTACAAATATCGTGAGTGCGATTGAATTTTCAAAGCTACTTTTCCTGAGGTTAGCCAGAGAACAAGGGATTGCAGATCCCGAAACGTGTATTGCCAAGAACATTGTGCTGCAAGGGCTATGCTGAGTATGCTGCCTGTCTGCCAAAATAAAGGTTGAAATAGACATTGTGTGTGGCACCTCATCCTTCGTGTGCTTTTATATAGAATATATATATATATATATATATATATATATGTATATATATATGTGTGTATATATATATATATATGTATATATATATGTGTGTATATATATATATCTCTCACTAAAAAAACATAAGTTTCAGGGACGTTATAGTTCGAAATTAGCACTTAAAAAAAACTTTGAAATTCACTGAAAAAACCAAAGGTTTCAGGGACGTTATAGTTAGAAATTAGCGTTTAAAAAACCTTGGAAATTCACTTAAGAACCACAGGTTTCAGGGACGTTATAGTTAGGGGGACATTTCACACGTACAAAACCAGAGAAATTCGGCTGTTATAGTTAGTTCAGCTAACCATAATTCGTGCCCCCACAATGGACTGCTGATGACGTCACATATTACATCATTCATGACATGGTCAGTGACCACTGATGACATCTCAAATGACATCACTGATGACATCATCCAGTGACTGTGTGTTTCTATAAAGTTTAAATATGTTTTATATAAATGCCAAGGTGTATTGAAGAATGAGTCGGTCTGTAAGTGTCTGGATGGACAATTTAGTAGGTGCGTGACTGACTGTATAAGTGAGTGATTAAATGTGTCTTACTGAATGCATGGGTTAGTGACTGATACAGACATTCACAGAGTTTAGTTTGTCAGTTGGTGTGTAAGTGGTTGCATGGGTAGCTAAATGAGGATCTATATGGGTTATTGATTGGTTGTCTGAGTATCTGTATGGGTGCCTGAGTGTCTGTGTGGGCGGGTGGGTGTGTATGACTCTGTGAATAGATGTGTGAGTTGATGATTCACTGGGTGTATGGGTTCAAGAGTGCATCCATGAAGGGCTGTATGGGTGGGTGAGTTTGTGTATGGGTGTGTTGGTGAGTGAATGGATGCCTCAGTGGTAAATGTGTGAGTAATTTCATATGTGAAAGGCAGTATATGTGAGTGTTGGAGTGTATACATGACTATATCTGGGAGTGAATGATTGTGAGAGTGGCTGTATATATCAGTGTGTGCTTGTATTAGTTATTGTATAAGAGTTTAAGTATGTGTTAGCATATGTTTGAATAAGTGAGGTTGTATGTGTATAACTGTATAGGTGAGTAAATGGGAGTGTGATTGATTCTTTGCATGACTGAATAGGTGTGTGAGTAACTCTATGGATGAGCGGCCGTGTGTGAGTGTCTGTATAGATATGAGTGCATATGATAATGCCGTATTGATGGTTGACTGCATGTATGACTGACTGTATGGGTGAATGAGTGGATGTGTGTGTAGACCTAGGAACTAGTGAGTGGGTATGTACTAACTGGTATTGGTGTGTCTATGGTTTCGAAAATGGTAGTCTGTATTTTAGAAGTGGGTGTATCAATGGTTATATTAGACTGTGAGGAGGTGCATCAGATTATCACGTGGATTATGTCATTAGTGATGTCATTTGAGATGTCATCAGTGATGTCACTGACCATGTCATGAATGAAGTAATATGTGATGTCATCAGCAGTGCATTGCGGAGGCGCAGGTTATAGTCAGCTGAACTAACTATAACAGCCGAATTTCTCTGGTTTTATACAAGTGAAATGTCCAACTAACTATAACATCCCTAAAACCTGTGATTTTGTCACTGAATTTCTAAGGTTTTTTAAATGCTAATTTCCAACTATAACATCTGTGAAACCTATGGTTTTTTCAGTGAATTTCAAATGTTTTTAAATGCTAAATTCTAACTAATGTCCCTGAAACCTATGGTTTTTTCAGTGAATTTCAAAGGTTTTTTAAATGCTAATTTCTAACTATGCCTACAAAGGTAGGACATGTGAAGAAAGAGGAAGAAAAGCGCAGAAAGAAGCAAGACAAATGCAGAAAGAGGCAACAGAAGTCCAGAAAGACGAAGCAAAGTGCAGCAAGAAATGTGCAGAAAGAACCAACAAAAGAGCAGAAAGTCCTCCTGTGCCCCCAACTTTTTCCTGATGGGTGCTGGTGGTTACTGACTCTGACTAACAAGGCCTAGAGCCAGTGGTATGCTAAAAGACACTTAGAATACAGTGAAAACACCTATATACACTAGGGAACACTATACGTTGGGCTACCCCTGTGATTAGCATGACCTCCTCTGTATTTGCCTTGAGTTAATGCCTGGGTCATTGCATGAGTACATGAGTAGTGACTGAATGATTAGAGTGCTACAAGGTGAGTGGATGGTGATTTTATAAGTGCTTGGATTTTATCAGAGTGATTGGATAAGTACATGGTGCAGACTGGGTGATTGAAGGAGTGTATGGGTAGTGACAGGGCGATGGCTGGACTGCATGGGTACTACCTGGGTAATTGCAGGAGTGAATCCGTACTGTGTGGGTGGTTAGAGGTCTGCATGGGTAGTGCACAGGGGATTGTAGCAGTGCATGTGTTAGTACCGGGTCTTTGCATAAGTACATGGGTACTGACTGGATGAAGAGAGTACTGCAAGGAGAGTGCATGGCGAATTTATAAGTGCTTGGGTTTTGGCGGAGTGATTGGATAAGTACATGGTGCTTGCTGGGTGATTGGAGGAGTGCATGGGTAGTGACAGGGCGATGGCTGGACTGCATGGGTAGTGCTCAGGGTATTGTAGCAGTGCATGAGTTAGTGCATGGGTCATTGCATGAGTGCATGGGTAGTGACTGGATGATTAGAGGGCTGCAAGGAGAGTGCATGGTTAATTTATAAGGGCTTGGGTTGTGGAGGAGTGTTTGGATAAGTACACACATGTCAGATCAGGCCCGCCCCCTCCCTTCACCACTGTGGAAACGGGCCCCCTGGTGGGTTTTAAGTTGGGGGATTAATTCCCCTTGAATCCTGAGGGTCCCTGGGGGTCAACTAGCCCACCAGGTACCTCCAGTAAGCACCACAGACCTGCTTGGCAGAGAGGTGGTCCGAGGCCACACCTCCTTTTACACCTCTCTACAACGCAACTCTGTGGCACTTACTGGATGTACCTGGTGGGCTAGTTGGCCCCCAAGGACCCTCAGGATTCAAGGGGACTTAATCCCCCAACTTAAAAAGCGCCACAGGGTGCATTTGCGCACTTCTCACATCAGGCCATGCCCCTTCCCTGCACCACTGTGCAAACGCACTCCCTGGTGGCAATGGACAGTGGGAGGGAGAGGGAGATTGGGGGTAAAGAAGTGACCAGGGATAACTGGAGGGAGGGCGGGGGTAAAAAAAGGGACACCGGGAGGGAGGGTGGGGGTAAATAAGTGGCAATGGACAGTGGGAGAGAGGGGGAGATTGGGGTAAACAAGTGACCACGGATAACGGGAGGGTGACCGGGGGTAAACAAGTGGGAATGGACCGTGGGAGGGAGCGCAGATAGGGGGTAAACAAGTGACCATGTATAACCGGAGGGAGGGTAGGGGTGAACAAGTGACAGTGGGAAGGAGGATGGGGTAAACAAGTGGCAATGGACAGTGGGAGGGAGGGAGATTGAGGGTAAACAAGTGACCATGGATAACGGGATGGAGGGAGGGCGGGGGTAAACAAGTGACAATGGGAGGGAGTGTGGGGGTAAACAATTGGCAATGGACAGTGGGAGGGAGGGAGGGGGAGATTGGGGGTAAACAAGTGACCACGGATAACAGGAGGGAGGGAGGGCGGGAGTAAACTAGTGACAACGGGACAGAGGGTGGGGGTAAACAAGTGGCAAGGGACAGTGGGAGGGAGGGGGAGATCAGGGGTAAGCAAGTGACCACGGACCACGGGAGGTAGTGTGTGTGGCAGGGGTAAACAAGTGACCACTGATAACAGGAGGGAGGGAGAGTGGGGTAAACAGGTGACAATGGGAGGGAGAGTGGGGGTAAACAAGTAGCAATGGACAGTGAGAGGGAGGGTGAGATCAGGAATAAACAAGTGACCACAGATAACGGGAGGGATAGAAAGTTGTAAACAAGTGGCAACGGGAGGGAGCAGCAACCGCGGACTTCTCCTAATACTTTGATACTGCCAGAACACACACATCTTCTGACAATGCCTCTCTTGCTTGGCACACAGCACACCCTGCCATTGAGTATGGCATTATTTTGTAAAGCGCCAGCTGGGCCGTTAGGTATACGGACACTTCAAAGCACTTAATAAACGTACATATGTCTAATTCAAGTGTAGAGAAAGCAATATTCTATCTTTGTTGGTTAGATAATGCACACGACCTGCAGCAGAAGTTAAAACCACAAACAAATCTCACATAAGGCGACGTTATACCCAATTCGCTCCTAATGGGACCCAAAGACCCTCAACTCCCGCCCCCTCTCTTCTGGTCTCACTGATACTCTGTCACTGTGGCCCAGCCAAAACCAACACGGACAGCGCACTACAACCGCGACCTACACCCAGCCCTCCCTATCGAATATACAATAAGGCTTTTGGGGTTGACAGAGCGTTGCAGCTGACTCCGCCACCTTTCCATGTCAATGGTTTCAGGAGTCCTGAACCCAATGACATGGAAAGGCAACATAGAGTTACCAGGCCTGCGGCGTACCTATTATTAGAGCCAGCAAAGAAAGCCCGCCTACTCATGAAGGTAGTGGTGTCAGGCAAAGCCATCACGCTGCGGTGCCCACCCACTCACGTAAAAAAGAAGCCCCGGGGGGGTGACGGTCCCTGGGGCGGCGGGGGCCCCATGGGCCCCTTCTACATTATTAAATTGCCCCCGGGACTTGGCCCACCCGGGTGCTTTGAAGACGAAGCGGGAAGACCGCGCTTTGTTTTAAAAAAAAATTTGGGCGGATTCGCTCACCCAGCACAAGATGGTTGCCAACGCTTCCTGGTTTGAAGTGTTGGCAGCCAATTAGAGCCAAGCTCGTGTTTGGGGGTTAGGCTCCGCCCACATATACATATTTTTTTCCTTTAATATCTTAAACTACTGAACGGATTTACACCATCTAAAAAAAGGACTCTTTCTGAACAAAGGTCTACTTTTTTGACACATTTGGTGTAATTCTGTTCAGCAGTTCGGGCTGTAGCTTTGTCTAAAGTTTCCTGTGGAAAATTACATGGGAAACGCTTTTTGGGACTCCCCTTTTTTCTCTGCCCCCGCTTGACGAACCACCCTGAACTTTCAAGACAGGAGCGGACCAGAGCGGGCCACTTGTTTTGAAAATTTCGTGAAGATTCCTCAACCGGCTCCAAAGTTATTGGGAAAACAAAAAACGCTTTTCCTATGGAAACTAGGTCCTAACTAAATATATATATATATATATATATATATATATATATATATATATATATATATATATATATATATATATATATTCACTGAAAAAAACATAGGTTTCACACACGTTATAGTTAGGAATTAGCATTTAAAAAACCTTGCAAATTCACTGAAAAAACCATAGGTTTCACACGTTATAGTTAGCTGGACATTTCACTCATACAAAACCATAGAAATTCCCCCGTTATAGTTAGTTCAGCTAACTATAACTTGTGCGCCCGCAATGCACTGCTAATGACGTCACATATTACATCACTCATGACATGGTCAGTGACATCAGTCATGACATCACTGATGACATCTCAAATGACACCATCCAGTGAATGTGTGTCTTTCTGAAAAATAAATATTGTTTATATATGTATATAGGTCCATGGAAGAATAAATGGGTAAATAAGTGTCTAAATGGATGTTTGTTTGTTTTTTAAATTGATTGGTTAACTGACTTATTAAGTGTATCTTAGTGAATACATGTGTTAACGAGTAATGTTTAAATATTTAAATATCTGTATCAGTGTCTCACTTTGTATATAAGTGGCTGCATGGGTTGATGAGTAGCTACATGAGTGTGTGTATGGGTTATTAGTTGGTTTTTTGAGTATCAGTATGAGTGTGTGTGTGGTTTGGTGCGGGTATTACTTACCACATAGATACATGAATGAGTAACTCACTGATTTTATGTCTTTTGAAGGCAGCATGTGTGCAGGACTGTATAGGTGAATGAGTGTGGGTATGGGTGTGTTAGTGAGTGAATGAGTGTCTCAATCGTGTCTTTGAGTAACTATATGTTTTAAACTAGTATATGTGAGTATTGATGTATATAATTGAGTATATGTGAGAGTGAGAGTTTGGAAGAGTTCCTGTATAAATAAGTATGTGTTTCTATAAGTGATTGTTTAAGAGAGTAAATAAGTGTACGTTTCTGGAGAAGTAAGTGTAGTGGTCAATCAATCATAACATTTGTATAGCGCACTACTCACCCGGAAGGTGTCCGCTACTGCTCGAACAGCCAGGTCTTGAGTTGTCTCCTGAAGGCGAGATGGTCCTGGGTCAGGCGAAGGTGGATGGGGAGAGAGTTCCATGTCTTGGCCGCCAGGTAGGAGAAGGATCTTCCTCCGGCGGTGGCTCTTCGGATGCATGGTACGGCGGCGAGGGCGAGGCTAGTAGAACGTAGCTGGCGGGTGGGCGTGTAGAAGGTCAGGCGGTCGTTGAGATACTTGGGGCCCAGGTCGTGGAGAGACTTGTGTGCGTGGGTAAGGAGCCTGAACGTGATCCTCTTGCTGACGGGGAGCCAGTGCAAGTCCCTCAGGTGGCCGGAGATGTGGCTGTGTCGGGGGATGTCCAGGATGAGTCAGGCGGAAGCGTTCTGGATGCGTTGGAGTTCTTTCTGTAGCTTGGCTGTGGTTCCGGCGTAGAGGGTGTTTCTGTAGTACAGTCGGCTGGTGACGAGTGCATGGGTGACCGTCTTCCTGGTTTCGGTCGGGATCCATCGGAAGATCTTGCGGAGCATGCGTAGGGTGTTGAAGCATGATGAGGAGACGGCGTTGACTTTTCTGGTCATTGAGAGGGAGGAGTTCAGGATGAAGCCCAGGTTGCGTGCGTGGTCTGTTGGCTTGGGAGTGGCGCCCAGGGCGGGGGGTCACCAGGAGTCGTCCCAGGCGGAGGGCGATGGTCCCAGGATGAGGACTTCCGTCTTGTCTGAGTTCAGTTTCAGGCGGCTGTTCTTCATCCACTCGGCGACGTCCTTCATCCTTTCGTGTAGGCTGGTTCTGGCGGTGGCGGGGTCTCTGGTGAGGGAGAGGATCAGTTGGGTGTCGTCGGCGTAGGAGATCATGTTGAGGTTGTGTTGGCGTGCGATGGCTGAAAGAGGTTCCATGTAGATGTTGAAGAGGGTGGGGCTGAGTGATGATCCTTGCGGTACGCCGCAGATGACTTCGGTGGCCTCGGATCGAAACGGGGGGAGGCGGACTCTCTGTGTTCTTCCGGTGAGGAACGAGATGATCCACTCCAGTGCCTTCTCTTGGATGCCGATGTTGCTGAGGCCTTGAACTAGGGTGCGGTGGCAGACAGTGTCGAACGCGGCGGAGAGGTCCAGGAGGATGAGGCCCACTGTTTCCTCGTTGTCGAGCAGGGTTCTGATGTCGTCGGTGGCTGCGATGAGGGCGGTCTCGGTGCTGTGGTTAGCTCGGAAACCGGACTGTGAGGGATCAAGGGATCCGTTCGTCTCAAGGAAGGCGGCAAGCTGTCTGTTGACGGTCTTCTCAATGACTTTGGCAGGAAAAGGGAGGAGCGAGATGGGGGGGAAGTTCTTGAGGTCGGTGGGGTCCGCTGTTGGTTTCTTCATTAGGGCGCTGAGCTCAGCATGCTTCCAGCTCTCCGGGAAGGTGGCGGTGTTGATGATGTTCCGGAGTTGGGGTGCGATGGTGGAGTCGGCCTTGTTGAAGACGTGGTGGGGGCAGGGGTCAGTCGGAGATCCGGAGTGGATGGTGTTCATCGTGCGGGCTCTGTCTTCGGTGGTCACCGTGGTCCAGGTGCGGAGGGTGGCGGTGGGGGGCGTTGGTTCTACGGTTGGGTGTGTGGATGGTGCGCCGAAGCTGTTGTGAATGTCGGCGATCTTGCGGTGGAAGAACGAGGCGAGAGAGTCGCAGAGATCTTGTGAAGGAGTGATGTCGTTGTTGCCGGTGCTGGGGTGGAGAACTCCTTGACGATGCTGAAGAGTTCCTTGCTATCGTAGGCGTTGTTGTCCAGTCGTTCCTTCAGTGATGTCTTCTTGGTGGTACGGATAAGCTGGTTGTGCTTGCGGGTGGCTTGTTTGAGGGCGGTCATGTTGTCTGTGGTCTGGTCGAGGAGCCAGGCCTTCTCGAGGGAGTGGCAGTTCTTCTTGGAGTCCTTGAGTTCGTCGGTGAACAAGGAGGCTTTCTTGCTTCTGGGTCTGCTGGGAGGGTTCTTGAATGGTGCGAGGTCGTCGGCGCAGGCGGTCAGCCACTGCGTGAAGTTGCGGGCTGCTTCGTTGGGGTCCGTAGTGCTGGCGGGAGGGTTCTGGCTGAGGGAGGCGGTGAGCTGCTTGGCGGTGATCTTGCTCCGGCGAGGAACCTGTTGAGGGTGGTGGTGGGTGGTGGTTCTTCTGAAGCTGAAGTGGACGCAGCTGTGGTCGGTACAGTGAAGTCCGGCGGAGTGGCTGAAGGTGATGTGCTTGCTGGATGAGAAGACGGGATCAAGCGTGTGGCTGGCGTAGTGGGTGGGGGTGTTGACCAGTTGCTTGAGTCCGAGGTTGGCGAGGTTGTCCAGCAGGGCGGCGGTGTTGCGGTCCTTGTTGTTCTCCAGGTGGAGGTTGAGGTCCCCTAGGAGGATGTAGTCAGCGGAGGGGAGGGCGTGCGGGCTGATGAAGTCTGTGATGTCTTCGCTGAATTGTGTGCGTGGTTCCGGGGGTCTGTAGATGAGGGTGCCTCTGAGGGTCGTCTTGGGGTCGGTGTGTATCTGGAAGTGAAGGTGTTTGGCGGCGTTGAAGGTGTCGTCGGAGTTGGTCGTGATGCGGATGGTGTTCTTGTGTACGATGGCGATGCCTCCTCCAGTCTGGTTGACGCGGTCCCTCCGGGTGATCTTGTATCCGTCTGGGATGGTGATGACGATGTCGGGTGCAGAGGAGGCGTTCATCCAGGTTTCCGTGAGGAAGGCGACGTCTGGTGAAGTTGTGTCGAGTAGGTTCCAAATTTCGATGGCGTGTCTGTGGACGGAGCGGGTGTTGAGCAGGATGCACTTGAGGTGGCTGTTGTTGGTGCTCGGCTTGGTGGGTGCGGTGCAGGTCCGGTGGCAGGTGAACTTGCAGGCTTGGCAGGTGAAGGGTCCGTGGGTGCGTCTCGGGGTGGTGTGTATATAGCAGTATAATCAAGTAAATGGATTTTTTATTTGCATGTGTGAATATGTGTGTGAGTAACTATATGAATGAGTAGTAGTGTGTAACAGGATGTATAGGTGTATGAGTACATATGATGAGTGAGTACATGTATGAGTGACTATATAGAACTGTTGGTGAATGAGCGGATGTGTTTGTAGATTTTAAAATTACTGAATAGGTTGTTCTAACTGGTATTGTTATCTCCATTATTTTGAAAATGTTAGTTTCTATTTTTGAATGTGTGTATCAAAGGTTATAATAGGGTAAAAGGAGGTGTGCCACTCTTTCACAAGGATGATGTCATCAGTGATGTCATTTGAGATGTCATGAGTGATGTCATGAGTGATGTCACTGACCATGTCATGAGTGATGTAATATGTGACGTCATCAGCAGTGCATTGCGGGCGCGCGAGTTATAGTTAGCTGAACTAACTATAACGGGGGAATTTCTATGGTTTTGTACGAGTGAAATGTTCAGCCTACTATAACATGTGTGAAACCTATGGTTTTTTCAGTGAATTTGCAAGGTTTTTTTAAATGCTAATTCCTAACTATAATATGTGTGAAACCTATGGTTTTTTCAGTGAATTTCAAAGGTTTTTAAAATGCAAATTTCTGTATCAATTATTATATTTTTTATAAATGTATTTTTCAACAAACTACCTATATATATATATATAGTAATACATAGACTGTATCCTGTAATATGCAATGGCTCAGCTTTTTTTTTGGTTTGGATAAAGTTGAGCAGTATAGTCGACATCTTCAATCAACATATAAACAGTAAAATATGTTAATTATTTATTTGTTGTTTTTTTTTTTCAACGTGCGCGCAACGTATGCGCACCTCGCAATTTTTTTTTGTTTTAAAAATTGTTTTTGCTCTTTGGGGTCCTGTAGGGACCCGCTGAGAAGGCCTAGGGGGTTAGGAAGTATCTACCCTGCCCCCTTTCCACGTTACCAACTTTTGTTTTTCACTCACTTCTGCATCGAGGGTGAGAGCAACGTGCGCGCACCTCATGTTTTTTTTGTTTAAAAAATTTTTTTTTTTGCTTTTTGGGGTCCTTTAGGGACACCCTGAGAAGGCCTTTGGGGTCTGGAAGTCTCTACCCTGCCCACTTTTCACGTTCTCTACTTTTGTTTTTAATTAATTTCTGTCTCGAGGGTGAGTGCATCGTGCGCGCACCTCGCGATTTTTTTGAAAAAAAATGTTGTTTTTTTACCTTCGGGGTCCTTTAGGGACCCCCTGAGAAGGCCTAGGGGGTCAGGGAGTCTCTTCCCCGTCTCCTTTTCACGTTTTTAAAAGCATTTACGAAAATCGGGTAAAATGTCATTCATTTGCAACGCGTGCGTGCACCGTGCGCGCCTGCGTGTGCGCACGTTGCGCGCATGTAGTCATGTGACTTGAAAACAACACTTTTGATTGGTTCATAGTAGTTTCTGTTCCAGAATCTTCAAACACCCCACCCACTTCCCTCACTAGCTCTTTTACTTTGTTGGGAGAAGGACCTGAAGACACATCGTGCTCCAATCCATTTTCAACATGGCAGAACAGCAGTCTTCTTCAGACAGTGAGGTGGAGACCTTTGTTGTGGAACCTCCAAAGGAGAAAAAGAAAAACTCTTTTATTTGGCAATTTTTTTCTTTCCCAGAGGGGCAAAAAAAAGTTAATGCCCCCAAGGTCACATGTAACATTTGTGGCTCTGTTTTATCTAGAGGGGATCCTAAAAAACATTACTCTTTTAGTATCCATACCATGGTACGACATGTAAAGAATGTCCATCCAATGAACTATGCTCGGGCATCTACTCGAGCCCTTGCAGACAACCCTGCACCTGCTGGGCCCAGCACATCTTCGGCAGGAGCTTCTCCAACATCAAGAGCTTTGGATATCCGGCCTCTGTTTAAGAATGTTCATATACGTTGTAACATGTGCAACGAGATACTGTGTTATGGTGAACACAGTGTTAAGCAGCACACATGCTCCAGGAGATACTTGTTTTCTTTTATTATTTTTGTTCCAGTTGAACAATTTTTACCTGTTTTTTCTTTTTTGTTAAAAAAAAACAAAAAAATATATAAAATTGTTAAATAACTACAAAAAAACTACAAAACAAAAAAGACAAAAAAAGTTATTTTCAGAACTAACTTCACTTCTCCAAGAAGAGCTATATTTCTAATACACTGTGTCATAATTCTTTTGAATGAATGTGTAGTGTATAAATGAATGACTGAAATGACTGAGTGAAGAGGAGGAAAGGACTGAGAGAATGAGTGAGAAAAGGGGAGTATGATGAGTTAAGGAAAGCGGAGTCAAAGAGGGACTGAAACAATAGGACTAAGGGTAGTGGATAGAGGTAAGTGGAGTGAAAGAGTAAGGGAATGGCAGTAAGTAAAGGAGAGTGAGGGAGGGGGGTGAGAAAAGGAGAGCAGGGGACGGAGACAGGAAAGGGGAGTAAGAGACGAAGAGGATGAAATAGAGCAGGGTAAAGGGAGTAAAAGTGAAAGAACTGGAGTGATGGTGAGAGAAGGGGTATGAGGATAAGAAAAGGGGGATAAGGGAAAGTGAGACATGGGGAGTGAGGGAGAAAGAAGTGGGGTGAGGGGATGGAGGGAGTTAGGAAACTGGAGTGAGAGAAGGGGAGTCAGGATTTCAATGAGGGAAAGAGAGAGAGGGAGAGTGAGGGAAAGAATGCAAAAACGTGAAGGGGTGTGAGATACAGACAGGAGGAAGTGAAGTGGGGGAAGGGGAGTGACTATGAGTAAAGGATAGTGACAGTTAGGGAGGGGGTATAAAGGTGAGGGAAGGGGAATGACGGAGAAGGTAAAAAATTAACACAGAGGGAAAATGAGTGATGGAGAGAGGAGGAGTGGTAGAAAAAGAGAGGTTAAGGAGATCAAGGGTAAGGGAGACAGAGAGCAAGGAACTGAGAAGGAGTGAGGCAGTTAGAATGAGTGAGACATAAGGAGACAGGGAGAGAAACATGGATGAAAAAATAGTGAGAGAGGGAGTGAACGTAGGTGAATAACAGAGGTGGAGTGACGGAGTGACGAAAGAGGAGTAAAGGAAGAAGAGCGAGGGAAGGAGAGTGAGAGAAGCAGAGCGAGGGGGAGTGAGGAAAAGGGAGCAGGAAAGTGAAGGGGTGAGAAATACAGATAGGATAAAGTGCAGAGGAGGAAAGGGATAAACGAAGGGGACTAAGTGAGATGGAGTGAGGGAGTGAGGAAAGAGGAGTGAAGGAAGAGGAGTGAGGGAAGGTGAGTGAGGAAAAAGTACTGAGGGCGAGTGGAAGGCAGTAACAGTGAGAGAATGGGTATGAGGGTGACGAAAGGGGAATGAGAGAGAAGGAAGGAGATTAAGAGAGAGGAAATGGGACTGAGGGATAAAGTAGGAGTGAAGGAAACAGAAAGAGAAAGACAGGAAGGATGAGGGAGAGAAAGAGAGCGAGCGAGAGAGAGAGAGAGGGAGAGCAAGTGACTGAGCGGGAGTGAGGCGGTTAGACTGAGTGAGATAAAGGGAGAGAGAAATGGAGTGAAGGGGAGTGTGGGACTAAAGGAATGGGAGTTAGCAAAAGTGAATGAGGAAAGAGGAGTAAGGGACTGACGGATGGAGTGAGGGGAAAAGAGTGAGGGGGAGTGAGAGAAGTGGAGTGAGTGAAAGAGAGTGAGGGATGATATGAAGGAAAAAGAGTCAGGGGAGAGAGAAGTCAGCAAGACAAGGGTAGTGATGGAGGAAGATAGGAAAGAGAAGTGAGGGACAGAGAGGGAAAAGACAGAGTTGGACAAGGTGAGTGAGGGTGAAGGAAGAGTACTGATACTGAGAGAAGGAGTGTAAAGGTGAATGAAGGGGAGTAAGGAGAATGAGGAAAGGGGAGTAAGATGAAGAAAAGAAAGGTGAGTAAAAGAGAGAGTGAAGAAAGGGAATGAGATAGAGAAATAATAGAGTGATGAAAAGGTATTTTTTGTTTGTCATACTTACCTTATAAATAATTACAAGTTATTAGTACTTTTTATTATAAATATAGTATCTGAGGAAGACAAGAAAACATTGAGTTGTAATATATAATTCACAATACAAAAGAAAGTAGAAGTGAAAGAAACAGAAAGGGAAAGAAAGGAAGGGTGAGGGAGAGAGAGAGAGAGAGGTGGGGGGAAAGAGTGAGAGAGAAAGAGAGGGAGGGCAAGTGAGTGACAGGGAGTGAAGCGGTTAGACGGAGTGAGACAGACTGAGAGAGAAAAGGAGTAAAGGGGAGTGAGAGACTAAAGAAATGAGAGTTAGCAAAAGGAAATGAGGAAAGGGGATTAAGGAAAGAGTATTGTTGGATGGAGTAAGTGAAAGAGAGTGAGGGTGAGTGAGGGAAGTGAGGGAATGGAAGCAAGAGAAAGGGAATGGGACTGATGCACAGTGAAGAGAACATGAAGTGGGGGAAGAGGACTCTGATTGAATGAAGGGCAGTGACAGTGAGGGAAGGGATATACGATTGAGAGAAAGGGAATGATTGAAAAAGAAGCATCTTTATAGAAAGAGAGAAAATAAAAGGAAGAGTAGTGAAGAGAGAGGGAGACAGTGAAAGAGACAAACAGAAAGAGAGTGAGGGAGTGTGAAGGAATAAATCAGTTATAGTGACTGAGACAGAGGAAGATATTTAGAGACAGATGGAGGAAAAGAGAGTGAGAGAGGGAATAAAGGAAGGGAACTGAGAGAAAGAGAGTGAGGGAGGGAGAGAAGTGGAGAAGTGAAGGTGAATGAGGGATGATGTAATGGAAAGAGACTAAGGGGGGAGTGAGAAGAGACTAAGCGATACAGCAACACAAGGGTAGTGATGGAGGAAGATAGGAAAAAAAGTGAGAGACAGACAGGGGAAACAGGGAGTTGGACAAGGTGAGTGAGGGTGAAGAGAGAGTACTGATAGAGACAGAAAGACTGTAAAAGTGAATGAAGGGCAGTAATGAGAAAAGGAGACTAAGATGAGTAGAGGAAGGGGAGTAAGAGAGATTAAAGAATGGGAAAGAGAGAAAGAGAAGTAAGAGAGTGAAATAAAAGTATTTTTTGTTTGTCATACTTACCTTATAAATAAGGACAACTTAATAGAATATTTTTATATAAATATAGTATCTGTGGAAGACAAGAACAATTTGAGTTAGCATATATATTTCATACTACAAAAGAAAGTGAAAAAAACAGAAAGGGAAAGAAAGAAAGGGTGAGGCAGAAACACAGAGGGAGAGAGAGAGAGAAAGAGAGAGAGAGCAAGTGACTGACAGGAAATAAAGTGGTTAGACTGAGTGAGACGGAGGGAGAGAGGGAGAGAGAGATGGAGTGAAAGGAGTGAGAGACTAAAGGAATGAGAGTTACCAAAAGGGATTGAGGTACAGGAAATAAGAGAAGGGGATTGACGGATGGAGTGAGCAAAAGAGTGTGAGGGAGAGTGAGGGAATGGGTGCAGGAGAAATGGAATGAGAGTGATGCAGAGAGAAGAGAACATGAAGTGGAGGAAGAGGACTCAGATTGAATGAAGTGCAGTGACAGTGAGGGAAGGGATATAAGAGTGAGGGAAGGAGAGTGAGAGAAAAAAAGCATATTAAGAAAAAGGATAAAGGAGTACGTCAAACAGAAGGATTTATAGAAAAAGAGAGGAAGGAAAAAGAACAGTGGTGGAGAGAAAGGAAGACAGTGAGAGAGAGCGAAAGAGAGGGAGAGTGAGTAACTTCCACATTAGAACACATTTTTATTATTAACTTAAAGTGCACAACATATATCCCCTTACAAATTAATAACTCACCTTTAAAAATGCTTTTGAAGATTTAGAACAGTGTCAATCACACAGCAGATTTTCTTAAGCAGAATCTCTGAAATGTACCTCAGACACTGCAACCACAAAATGGCCCTGATTCCCTCTCATTTTTCACACATATCCATGTACATAACCAATGAAATTTCTTCCCACACAAATTCAAAACCAAACTAACTTTTTAATTGGTTGTACATTTCAACACTTTCAAACTCACATAATGTTCAACCTTCCCCCACGGCTCTCTCTGCCTGTTACCATGGTAACTCTCCATAGAACACCTATCTGAGCTCAAAAGGTGAAAAGTTCATCACTCAATGTTGCAAACCAAACCAGCAAGTGTGTTTGACTTCTCAGTATACCAGCTTATCCTGTGCAATGTTCTTTTCAATAACTTTTTCTAAACCAATAGTATTATTCCTTTTAAAAAACAGTAGTATGCACCCTAGGTTTCAATGTTAAATTATCAGAAACCACCAATCATTTTTTTCCCCAAGTGCCCTGAATCTCATCCACATTTTTTTCTAAACTCCTATTTTTCAAACTGCCATTTCATTCCCAGAGCCCATCTGAGTACAACCAGATCTGCCTTCAAGATGCTTACAGTGTGGATTGTAGGACACAGTTATATTTTCTGGAGTGAAAGGTATGCAGCAAATAGATGCTTTCTCAACCTTGATTTACCAAATGTTGATGCCATTGGTAAAATCCTTTTTGCATCTCCCACACCCTGACCTCATAATTGTGCACTGTGGTGGAAATGACCTGTGCACTTTGACTGGGGTAGGTCTGGAAATGCTTTTGAAGGACACCTTTGCACAATTGATGTCACTTTTTCCACAAACTGCCTTTGTATATTCTAATATATGCCAAAGGCAAAAATGGAACTGGTCCAACCAATATTGTCCGCAGATTGAGAAAGCAAGGAAACATGTGAATAAGTCTGTTTCTGCTTTGCTCAGGGATTATGGTATGGGTTCTTTATACCACAACAACTTGCGTTACAACATGCAAGGCATCTATAGGAGAGATGGTGTACATTTCACAGATGAGGAGAACAGAGTCTTCCTTTTAAACTTTAGACTCTGAATCGGTACTTACTTGTAGGTACAAATAACACTCAATGAACACAACAGCTCTTTTTAGAGGCAACCAACATCGAAACACTCAAACTTGTTATTTAACTGTCTTAATTTTGTTGTTTGTTTTTCACCGTGCGCGCACCTCGCGAAGGAGACAACTTCACTGACGAGTTTCGAATTTCTTTACCTCCGTCACAACATCTTACCCGCTGTACTCTCGGTCGCGTGTGTCTTGCCGATTCCTCTCTCTCCCAACACAACCAGTCACGTTTACGATTCAACCGCAAATCGTAAACGTGACTGGTTGTGTTGGGACAGAGAGGAATCGGCAAGACACACGCGACCGAGAGTACAATGGATTCTCGGTGTAGAACCGGTCGAGCAGCTTGATCAGCTCGAGACATAAGATGTTGTGATGGAGGTAAAGAAATGTGTATAGAGCATGAGTGGAAATAAATAACGGGTCCCGGTGCCATGGACACACTGAGCTGCTCTCCAGACAAATAAGGAATGATTGATACAACTAAGCAGTCAAGGGAAATATCTGATTTACAAGAAGACACAGTTGGTCCAATTCACGCAGATAAACGACAGAGCCCTGATGAGATTCCAAGAACTTGTTCACTTGGATTTGAAACGCGTTGGTGAAGTTGTCTTCTTCTCTGACTTTGTCTGAAAGATATTTTTGGATACTGATTTATTTATTTGAGTATAAACACATTGAGATGTATTGTCTCTATTGTATGTAGGATGTATACGTTGGATTCATTTCTTTATTAGTAATGTGATGTATTATGTATATGTGTTGTATATTAGTGTAAATAGCATTGAATGTATATATGTTTCTTTTTTCATTCACAAATGCGATAAAAAGAGTTCATAAAAAGAATTGTAAAAGTCATAAGGGTATAAATAAGGTACCCGGACAAACTAAAATTAACTGTTTGGTTTGGCTCTTAGAATAAGTATTTGAAAATGAGTTTGGT